>NC_139459.1:358380000-360880000 GCF_057233095.1 Heloderma suspectum | reverse complement strand
CTGTATACATTATAAGGACTATATAAGTAATAACAAAAGAATAGTTATTTTTATTTATACGTACTGAAACAGCATGGATAAGAGGGCACAGTTAATCTATGACATCCCCTCCCCATATTACTCACATCTCTGTGATACTCTGTGGGTGATATTCGGTAACAAAAGCTTGCAAAGCTAAAAGAGAAGTGATTTAAAGATAATTTTGGGCAATGGAGAGAGTGAAGCTGAACTCAAACCAGAAGTGAAATCCCTTGAAACACATAGAACTACAAAGGCAGGAAGACGGAGACCCGGAGACCCATGCATGCGCATGCCACACACACGGGCGCACACAGAAGACCTGAAATTAGCATTTCTTCAAAGGAATTTACTTACTTTTAAATATGCCAGCCTACTTTACTATCTTTTCATTGGTCAGTACATACCCGCTACATGTCCCTCCAGACATTTTTTAACAGTCAATATCCCTGGCAAATTGGGGAACTTTTTTTTTTTAATGGCTGTTGCCATTTTGATCTCCCTCTCAAACACCAGGAAACATGGCATGATGAAGAAAACAAAATGAAAACAAGGCCTACAATGGCAGCTGATGACTTGCATACATGTTAAAAAGGGTTATTTTTAAAAAAATATATATATATTCCACCATCCCCAACACAGGAGGAATAGGAAATCATCAAGAGAATTCCAGAAAAACATCTCTTTCTGCTTCATTGACTATGCTAAAGCCTTTGATTGTGTGGATCACAACAAACTGTGGCAAATTCTTAAAGTGATGGGAGTACCAGACCACCTTACCTGTCTCCTGAGAAACCTGTATGAGGGTCAAGAAGCAACAGTCAGAACCAGACATGGAACAACCGATTGGTTCCAAATTGGGAAAGGAGTACGACAAGGCTGCTTATTGTCACCCTGCTTATTTAACTTATATGCAGAGTACATCCTGAGAAACGCTGGGTTGGATGAATCACAGGTCGGAATTAAGATTGCCGGGAGAATTATCAACAACCTCCGATATGCAGACGATACCACCCTAATGGAAGAAAGCGAAGAGGATCTAAAGAGCCTCTTGTTGAGGGTGAAAAAGGAGAGTGCAAAAGCTCATTTGAAACTCAACATTAAAAAAATCTAAAATCATGGCATCTGGCCCCATCACTTCCTGGCATATAGAAGGGGAAGAAATGGAAACTGTGACAGATTTTACTTTCATGGGCTCCAAGATCACCGCAGATGGTGACTGTAGCCATGAAATTAAAAGGCACTTGCTCCTTGGGAGGAAAGCTATGGCAAACCTAGACACCATAGTAAGAAGCAGAGACATCACCTTGCCGACAAAGGTCCATCTAATCAAAGCTATGGTTTTCCCAGTAGTAATGTATGGCTGTGAGAGCTGGACTATAAGGAAGGCTGAGCGCCGAAGAATTGATGCTTTCGAACTGTGGTGCTGGAGAAGACTTTTACGAGTCCCCTGGACTGCAAGGAGGTCAAATCAGTCCATCCTAAAGGAAATCAACCCTGAGTGCTCATTGGAAGGACAGATACTGAAGCTGAAGCTCCAATATTTTGGCCACCTAATGCGAAGGGAAAACTCTCTGGAAAAGACCCTGATGCTGGGAAAGACTGAAGGCAAAAGGAGAACGGGACAGCAGAGGATGGGATGGCTAGATAGCATCACCGATGCAATGAATATGAACTTGAGCACGCTCCGGGAGAGAGCGCAGGACAGGAAGGCCTGGCGTGTTATGGTCCATGGGGTCACGAAGAGTCGGACATGACTGAACGACTCAACAACAACAACAAATGACCATGAAAATAAAGGGGAACGCAAATAGCTAGGGATGTCGGAGAATTTCTCCACGAATCTCCGGGAGATTGAATGCCAACACATTCGGCCCCCCAAAATTGTTGGAGAAACGGTCCGCCATCCCCCCGCGCCCCCCCCCCCGGGATGGGGCTTACCTTGGTTGAATGTCTCTGGCGGTGGTGGGTCCCGGCGGCGGTTTGGCGGCAGCAGCCGGTCTTCCAATGGGGTGCCACCGCCGCCATTCCCAAGTGTAAAAAAACAACAACAATTCAAACGTGATAGGCTACGTAAAGATATACGTAGCCTATCACGGCTAGATTTTCAAAAAACACCGTGATAGGCTATGTAAATCTTTACGTAACCTATCACGGCTGACTTGGGGGGGGGGGGGAAGCACTATTTGCAATGCCCTTATTTTTGCCGTAGTCTACGGAAATGTCTACATTGACTACACGTGCCCAAATAAGTAACGCAAACGCGTACGTGCTTTTTTTTTTTCAAAGTCAGCCGTGATAGGCTACATAACCATTTACGTAGCCAATCACGGCTGACTGCAGGGACGCAAACGGCGGCGGCTATGGCCGCCGCCGTTTGTGTCCTGGCAGGAGCAGAGGTTTCACGGCCGGAAGGACGGGGCACCTCCTCCCTGGCCAGAATTTCAGCCGGAGGGATGTGTCGCCTCCCCTCTGGCCAGAATTTCAGGGGGAGGAATGGAGCGCCCCCCCCCACCGCCAAGCAAGCTAAGGGACCAGGTAAGGGACTTTCATCCATCCATACAAATAGCATAGAGGGTGCTATTGTATCTGGATAAGACTGGGGAACTGGCAGCTGAGTTTGATATCGTGAATTGGGTGATGATGTTTCCCAATGAGTCTCATGCTAGAGTGACTATTGGGAGTGTGGAGAGACAGGCCTCTCCAGACCTGAAACTCACCATTAAGCAGGAAGCCATTGCCTGGCCCAGCCATTTTAATGAGGTAGGGGAAAGGATTTGTGTCCTATTATTGGCCTTATCTCTTAAGCTCTAAGAATATCCACCCTGTCTTGTGTGTCACACCCCCACCCCCAGGTTCTAAACATTTATTTATTTATTTATTTATTTTATTTCTATACCGCCCAATAGCTGAAGCTCTCAGGGTTGTTCACAAAAATTAAAACCAAACTTCCCGCAATAAAACAATTTTAAATATATAGAACATTCAAACCACAATATAACAATACAACCACAATAAAAACTAGCAGCTGTGCAAGAATTTAAAATACAGGTTTAAAACAGCAAAGCTAAAAGTCTAGAAAGCGAAAATGCTAAAATGCCTGGGAAAATAAAAAGGTCTTCACCTGGCACAGGAAGAAATACAATGTAGGTGCCAGGCGAACCTCTCTAGGGAGCTCATTCCACAGCCGGTGTGCCACAGCAGAAAAAGCCCTCCTCCTAGTAGTCATCTGCTTCACTTCCTTTGGCAGAGGCCCACGGAGAAGGGCTGCTGAGGATGATCTTAAGGTCCATGGATGGGTGTTTCTATGCTGTATTGAACTGTAGTCCTGATCCTGTCAGTTCCAGTCTTCAAGTCTTTTGGTTATCAAGCTGAAACAAGCCAATTGTGCAAAAAATGGCAGTTTCTGGATAGAAAATGTATGAAGAATAAATATGTACAAAGAAGATCCACACCTCCCTTCAGGTGACAAAGCAGTTGGCACCGGGAATGTCTGTCAGGGTCCCAGGAGCACAATTTTCTCTAGACTGGTTGCTTGACTATTTCTCATTAGCGCACGACCAAAGGAGCCAGCAAGCGGGATCTTACAAGAGTCTCTGTTAGATGCCCCCTTCTAGCCATGAGCAATGCCTCTCCCCTCCTCTCTCACACCAACCGGCTGACACACTCACAAGAGTACGGGGGCTTCTCCCTTACCCAACAGGTGCTCGAAACATTTAGCCTGGGAATCTAATTGACCTGGGGATAGGGTTGGGGGCGTTGCCCAACTCTACTGTGATACTCAGGACAACTCACCCTCCACTCTGTGGAGTTCAGATTTTCTGCTCAAAAACCGGCTCACTACGTATGCCCGTGCTAGAAGCCTTTGATTTATTTGTTTATTCCATTCAGCTCTCTGAGTGGTTCCCAAAAATTAAAAGTACAAATCGCAGCATGAAACAATGTAAAATATGAAAGCTTGAAACCACAACAGAACACTACAACCAGAATGAAATCATTCAGCAATGCAGAGATTTTAAAATACAGATTTAAAACACTGAAGCTAAAAGACTAGGAAGCTAAAAGGCTAAAATACTTGGAGAATAAAAAGGTCTTCACCTGGCGCAAGGAGGAGTACAATGTAGGTGCCGGGCAAACCTCCCTAGGGAGCTCATTCCACCTCTGGGGAGCCACCGCAGAAAGGGCTCTCTTCACGCCAGCCACCAGCCTCACTTCCTTGGCAGGGGCGCACGGACAATGGCCTCTGAGTATGATCTCAGGGCCTGGGCAGGAACACACGGGAGGAGGCAATCCTTCAGATAACCTGGCCCCAAGCTGTTAAGGCCTTTAAATGTTACTACCAGCACTTTGAATCGGGGCCGGAAATGGACTGGCAGCCAGTGCAGCTGGAAAAGTATAAGGATGGCAGAGAATTCCGCCACGGATCTCGGTGAGGCCGAATGCCAGTCGGAATGGCCTTCCCCCCGCCCCCCCACGGATTCCCCCCGGGACGAGACTTACCTGGGGCGGATCTTCCAGGCGGCGGTGGCTCTGGAGGCGGCAGTGGCTGCGGTGGCCGGTCTTCCGACCGCTGGCAGCTGCCGCCATTTCCAGTGTTAAAAACAAAACAAAAAAACCCAGACGTGATAGGCTATGTAAATCATGTCTGACTTTAAAAAACAAACAAACACGCTTTTGCTAGGGATGGACGAAAGGGACTTACCTCGTCCCGCAGCTTGCTTCGCAGTGGCGGGGAGGCGCTTCAGTTCTCCCCCTGAAGTTCAATAGCCTTCCCTTATTTTCGCCGTAGTCTACGTAAATGTTTACGTAGACTAGACGTGCCAAAATAAGGAACGCAAGTGGTGGCGCTGCATGGGCGCCGCCATTTGCATACGCGCTTTTTTTTTTTTTTCAAAGTCACCCGTGATAGGCTACGTGACGATTTACATAGCCTATCATGGCTGACTTTGGAAATATAGCTGTGATAGGCTACGTAAATCGTTACGTAGCCTATCACGGGTGTGTGTTTTTTTTTTACTTTACTTTTTTTTTTTGCAATGGCGGTGGCGGCAGCCGGTCGGGAGACCGGCCGCCGCCCCTCCATCGCCGAAACACTGCCGAAACGCCGCCGGGACCCGCCGCCAAGAGGGACATTCGCCGAAGGTAAGTCCCATCCTGGGGGGGGTGAGGGGCCGGCAGAGAATTTCCCCAACACTTTCGGGGGGCCGAATGCGTCGCCACTCATCCTCCCAAAGATTTGTGGAGAAATTCTCCGCCAACCCTAGCGTACGCAAATGGCGGCGGCTACGGCCGTCACCATTTGTGTTCCTTATTTTGGCCCATCTTAGTTTACATAACTATTTACGTAGACTAAGATGGGCCAAAATAAGGAACGCAAATGGCGGCGGCCGTAGCCGCTGCCATTTGCGTACGCACATGTTTTTTTTTTTTTTTAAGTCAGACGAGACAGGCTACGTAAAGATTTACGTAGCCTATCATGGCTGACTACAGGGACGCAAACGGCAGTGGCTACGGCCGCCACCATTTGCGTCCCTGCTAGCCAGCGGCCGGACGTCCAGCTGCTGGCGGAGCCGGCCGGCGGCTCTGCGGAATCCCCTCGGAGTGGAGCCGGCCGTCCAGAATTCCAGGGGGGGAGGGGCTCAAGCCTCCACCCCATGGCAGCAATGCTGGGGGGAGGAACGGAGTACCTCCCCCCCAGCGGAACCCGGCGGATACAGGTAAGGGCAATTTCGTACATCCCTAGAAAAGTACTGGTGTAATATTAGCTCACTGGCCAGTCCCTGTTAACAATCTTGCTGCCCTATTTTGCAAAAGGTGAAGATTCTGGACTGCTTTCAAAGGCAGCCCCATGTATTTATTTATTTATTTATTTATTTATTTATTTATTAAATTTATTAATCGCCCATCTGACTGGTCACCCAGCCACTCTGGGTGATGTACAACCCACCATAAAACAATTTAAAACAATAAAATTTTACCATAATTTTTTTTTTTTAAATACCCTAACCCACTCCAAATGCCTGCCTGAACAACCACGTTTTTAATGCACGATGGAAGCTCATTAAAGAGGGGGCATGACGGAGTTCCCTAGGGAGGGAGTTCCACAGAGTGGGGGCCACCACAGAGAAGGCCCTCTCCCTCGTCCCCACCAGTCTAGCTGTCCTGGCTGATGGGACAGAGAGAAGGCCATCTGAGGCTGATCTTGTTAAGCGGCCTGTCTGGTGTTGCTGGAGGCGCTCCTTAAGATAGGCTGGGCTGGAACCATATAGGGTTTTAAAGGTCAAAACCAACACCTTGAATTTGGCCCGGAAAACAACTGGTAACCAGTGCAACTCCTTCAGCACTGGAGTGATGTGATCTCGCCGGCGGCTGCCTTTAATCAGGCGAGCCGCCGCGTTCTGTACCAGCTGCAGCTTCCGAACCGTCTTCAAGGGTAGCCCCACGTAGAGCGCATTACAGTAGTCTAAACGAGAGGAGACCAGGGCATGTACTACCTATGGGAACAGATGGTTGGGAAGGAAGGGGCGCAGCCGTCATATCAGATGGAGTTGATACAGCGCTGTCCGGCTCACAGCTGACACCTGAGCCTCCATGGACAGCTGGGAGTCCAAAATGACCCCCAGGCTGTGGACCTGGTCTTTCAAGGGTAGCCGTACCCCATTCAACACCAGGTCAACATCCCCCAGCCTCTTCTTGTCTCCCACCAAAAGTACCTCGGTCTTGTCAGGGTTCAGCTTCAGCTTATTCCTCCCCATCCAGCCACTCACCGTCTCCAGACATTTGGACAGGGATTCTACGGCCAACCTTGGTGAAGATTTGAATGAGAGGTAGAGCTGCGTGTCATCCGCATATTGATGACACTGCACCCCAAACCTCCTGATGATAGCCCCCAGTGGCTTCACATAGATGTTAAATAGCATCGGGGAGAGGATGGAACCCTGTGGCACCCCACAAGTAAGTGGCCACGGGTCCGAAACCTCCTCTCCCAGTGCTACCCTCTGGTACCTGCCGGAGAGGAAGGACCGGAACCACCGCAATACGTTGTCTCCAATGCCCAACCCCTCCAGGCGGTCCAGGAGGATACCGTGGTCAACGGTATCAAAAGCCGCTGAGAGGTCGAGGAGAACAAGGAAGGAGCATTCACCCCTATCCAGAGCCCTCCTCATATCATCCACCAAGGTGACCAAGGCAGTTTCTGTCCCATGCCCAGGCCTGAAGCCCGACTGAAATGGGTCTAGATAATCAGTTTCTTCCAAGTGTGCCTTCAACTGCACCGCCACCACCCGCTCAATCACCTTGCCCAAAAATGGCAGATTTGAGACTGGGCGAAAGTTGTTCAGAACTTGAGGATCCAAGGAGGGCTTCTTTAAGAGCGGTCTTATCACTGCCTCCTTGAGGGCTGATGGCATCACTCCCTCCTCAAGGGAGGCGTTCACCACCGCCTTGATCCCCTCACCCAGTCTCTCTCTGCAGCTCATAATGAGCCAAGATGGGCAAGGATCAAGTAAGCAGGTGGTCGGCCTTACAGATGAAAGCACCTTGTCCACTTCATCAGGAGGAAGAAGCTGGAACCGATCCCACAAAACCGGTTTGCCACAGGCCACCTCTTGCTCACTAACTGTATCCACAGTGTGCAGAGTAACACACCTAATCTGATCAATTTTATCTGCAAAGTGCCTTGCCAAAGCCTCACAGGAGGCCTTAGAATTCTCCAGTGGTTCCGGAGCCACAGGACTGACCAGGCTCCGGACCACTTGGAACAGCCTCCTGGGGCAGCACTCTGCAGACGCGATGGAGGCAGCATAATATTCCTTTTTTGCTGCCTTCACCGCCACGTGATAGGCTGAAGATATAGCTCTAGCCCATGTCTGATCGTCTTTGGAGCGAGACTTCCGCCACCGGCGCTGTAGCCGTCTCACCTCCTGTTTCAGAGCTTGTAACCGCGGATTGAACCATGGTGCAGTCCGAGCCCTGTTCAGGGGGAGAGGGCGTTTCGGAGCCACCCGATCTAATGCCCCAGTGATTGCGGCATTCCAGCCACCCACCAGGGTCTCGACCGAGTGGCCGTTGGCATGCCCCAGAAAATCCCCAAGCGCGTTCAGGAATCCATTTGGATCCATAAGACGCCTGGGGCGGACCATTTTAATGGGTCCTCCACCCCTGCGGAGGGGTTGTGGAACCGAGAAGTCCAA
The DNA here is from genome assembly GCF_057233095.1 of Heloderma suspectum. Taxonomy (NCBI): domain Eukaryota; kingdom Metazoa; phylum Chordata; class Lepidosauria; order Squamata; family Helodermatidae; genus Heloderma; species Heloderma suspectum. The sequence continues at coordinate 360,871,790 of NC_139459.1, read as the reverse complement.
CATCACCAGATAGTGATCTGACCATGACAAGGGGGTGGTGGATATACCCCCGACTTCCAGATCACTCCCCGCTTCTCCAGAAACAAACACAAGGTCTAGTGCATGACCGGCTACATGGGTGGGCCCAGTTAGAATATGGTGCAGCTCCCAGGAGGCCATGGTCTCCATGAAGTCCCAAGGTGCTCCTGTGAGGATGGCCTCCGAATGTACGTTGAAGTCCCCCAACACCAGTAAGTTAGGGGACTGTACACGCACATCAGAGACCACCTCAAGCACCTCGGCCAGGGAGTCAGTCGTTCAGCGGGGTGGACGGTAGACGAGCAGAATCCCCAGACTGCCCTTCGGGCCCAACCTCCAATACATGCACTCAGCAACCTTGGTCTCCTGGAGAGGGGGTCTGGTGAAGACCAAGGACACTCGGTAGATAACAGCCACTCCCCCTCCCCAATCCCCAGCCCTCGGCTGCTGTGCATATGAAAATCCAGCTGGACACATGGCTGCAAGGGTTGGAGCAGCAGCCTCGGCCAGCCAGGTCTCCGTAATACATGCCAGGTCTGCACCCTCATCCAGGATCATGTTATGGATGAGGGAGGTTTTCTGGGTAACAGACCTGGCATTGCAGAGCAGCAAACGAAGGCCAGAAGATGGGGTCACGCCTCCCCCAGCCATCCTTTGGCTCTGGACAGGCCCAGAGCAGGGGACAGATACTACACATCTTCCCCTTGTTCCCTTCCTCTAGCCTGCCCCTAGACGCTCCACCAGCGCCTGCCACCCAGCCTCAGTATGTTCTGGCCCCCAACACTCCCCCCACTGCCTCCATCAGGTGGACACATGCCCCCTCGCTCCCGCCTATCAGGCAGGCTACCCACCCCTAAAAACACAACAAAATCCCCCCCAACAAAATAAAACAAACAAACAAAACAATTAAAATCCCCTTAAAAATGCCAGGCAGGAGTCCACAGGGAAGGCCTGGTGGCGGTGGCAGCGGTGGCAGCGGTGGCAGCGGCAGCGGCGGCAGCAGGCCCAGCAGCAGCAAGCACGCCTCTTCCCCAGTGGTGGTGGTGGTGGCTTCTCCTGCAGGCCCTGGCTCTCCCAGGCCACCTCAGCCAGCCAGCTTATGTAGCCCCTCCAGGGAGGGGCAGGTGGAGCAGCACAGCTGGCTCGGTACCTGAAGGCCTGGTCCTGCAGGGACTGGCGGTCTGCCAGGCAGAAGTCCACAGGGAAGGCCTGGTGGTGGTGGTGGCAGTGGCGGCGGCAGCAGGCCCAGCGGCGGCAAGCACGCCTCTTCCCCTGTGGTGGTGGTGGCTTCTCCTGCAGGCCCTGGCTCTCCTGCAGGCCCTGCAATGTATAACCCATTGCAGTAATCCAGGCGAGAGGCTATCAGAGCATGGATAACTGTAGCTAGGCTATCTCTGTCCAGATAAGGGCGAAGCTGGGATACCAGCCGAAGCTGATAAAAAGTGCTCCGTGCCACTGAGTTCACCTGTGCCTCAAGTGACAGTTCTGGATCCAAGAGCACCCCCAAACTATGAACCTGATGCTTTAGGGGGAATGCAGCCCCCTCCAGAACAGGTTGAATATCACCTAGCCGGGCAGACAAACCACCCACTAACAGTACCTCCGCCTTGTCTGGATTGAGTTTCAGTTTATTGGCCCTCATCCAGTCCATTACTGTGCCCAGGCCCCAATTCAGAACCACCACTGCCTCAGCTGGGTTTGATGAGAAAGAGAGGTAGAGCTGGGTGTCATGCGCATACTGATGGCGCCTCAGCCCATACCTCCAGATAAGCTCCCCCAGCGGTTTCATGCAGATGTTAAACAGCATGGGGGATAAAATAGAGCCCTGTGGAACCCCATGGCACAATTGCCATGGCACAGAGTGGTAATCCCCCAGCACCACCTTCTGGAGTCGGCCATCCAAGTAGGAGCAGAACCACCGCAGTGCAGCACCTCCAACTCCCAGCCCAGACAATCTGTGCAGAAGGATATCATAGTCAATGGCATCGAACGCTTCTGAGATGGTATCTCACTCCCCCGTCCCTCTCAAAGCAGAGGTCATCCCACAGGGCGACCAAGGAAGTTTCCATTCCAAAACAAGGCCTGAAGCCTGGATCTAGATAATCCGTTTCATTCAACGGTGCCTGGAGCTGTTCTGCAACCACCCGCTCGAGCACCTTGCCCAGGAAGGGGATGTTGGCCACTGGCCTATAATTGTTAACATCCTCCAGGTTCAGCTTTTTTAGGAGTGGTCTGATTACCGCCTATTTTGAAGCGGCCGGCACCACTCCCTCTCTCAAGGAGGAATTTACAAACTCCTGGAGCCAGCTGGACATCCCCTCCTTGTTTGATTTAATAAGCCATGAAGGGCACGGGTCAAGCACACAAATGGTCGATCGGATTTGGCTAGGGATGGATGGAAAACTTACCTTCTGTTCCGTTGTGTTTCTGCTGGGTGGGAGGTGCTCCGTCCCTTCCCCCTGGAATCCTGCCTGGCCAGCTCCGCTCTGTGGCCAAGCCGCGGAGTCGCCGTCCAGCTCCGGCCGCCCACAGCCGGACATCCAGCCGCTGGGTAGTCTGCAGGGATGCAAATGGCAGCTGCTGTAGCAGCCGCCATTTTTGTCCCTGTATTTCGCTGTGATAGACCACGTTAGTACTTATGTAGCCTATAACGTAAAAAAAAAAAAAAGTAGGTAAAAAAAAAGTAGGTAAAAAAAAAAAAAGTGTATGAAAATGGCGGCGGCTACAGCCGCCGCCATTTGCATCCCTTTTTCTCACCATGATGGGATACGTAAATATTTACGTAGACTATCATGGGCTCCGCAGGGATACATATAGGGTCCCAGCCTTAACAGAGATAGGCTATGTAAGTATTTACGTAACCTATCACGCCAGGTCAAAAAACCTCAAAACAAAACAGTGTACGTAAATGGCTGCGGCTACGGCGGCTGCCATTTGGGTTCCCCCTTTTTCGCCATTTTAGCATACATAAATATTTGCGTTTCTTTTTTTCCCACAGTAATAGCTAACGTAAATATTTGTGTAGGGTAAAACAGCGGGGGGAAAAAGAAACACAAATGGTACCCTCTACGCCATTTGCATTCCCCTTTTCTTTGCTGTAATAGCCTACATAAATATTTACGTAAGCTAAAACGGCGAAAAATACGGAATGCAAATGGCAGCCGCCATAGCCGCCGCCATTTGCGTACACTTTTTTTTTTTGGCTTGCCGTGATAGGCTACGTAAATACTTACGTAGCCTATCACAGCAGCTTCACAGGATGCAAATGGCGGCCACTACGGCAGCCTTCATTTGCATCCGCAGCAGCCTCCCCCCCCCATGAATCCAAGCTGCGAAAAGGTAAGTGACTTTCGTACATCCCTACTATCTCCCCTATCCCATTTATATAGCAAATAATCTGGCTTGGATGTATTGCTTGTCCCTGGCCTCCCGCCCCCAACCATTTGCAGAACGCCATCATCCTATTCAGATGGAGCAAATTGGGAGCAATAGCACAGGAAGACAGACGTTCCTCTAAACTCGAGACGTACAGAGGTCAGAGAGGAGGCTTGGAGGTGCCAGGTGGGCCTTCCTCTGAAGGCAGTGGAGAGAGGTCTGGTGACCCCTCAGTTGACAACTGGGGCAGGGCGGAGAGACAGCATCACACCTGTTTTAAAAGAGATTCCTTGCCTAACACTCAGCTTCAGGGTGCAGATTAAGGTGCTGATCCATTTGAAGCCCTCTAAGATCAGGGTAGCAAAAATTAGGGCCATGCACAGCCCACCCAACCGAATTCAGATCTCAGTTTAGAAGACTCCAATCGGCATGAACTCGCCTCAACCGCCCCTGAAGCTGGGTTTACCCACTTCTCCGGTTCTGAAGCAACATCTAGAGACCCGAAGCAGAAGGGGGGAAACCCCCACTGAGAGTAATCCCCACTGTCATTGCCACCCCCACTCCTTACCTGGATCTGTTGGGAGTGCCTGCACCCATTGGCTTCTGCAAGGCGGTCACCTTGCATTTATTTTTTAAAATGGCATTTTGTCTTACTGGAAGAAGAAGAGTCACCATTTTGAAAGGAAATGGCAACTCCATCTAAGAGAGTGATGGCTGCATGTGATTCCCTGGAGACCAGGTAAGGAGCGAGGGGCTCACACAGCAGGGTGGGGTTGCTGTCCGCATCGGGCTGAAGCACCCCCAATGCTCTTCAGAGTGATCCAACCCATATTGGAGTTCTTTGGCCTGATCCTGACCTGCTCCGGAATTGCACCGCGTTGCACCGCAACACCCAGACACGCTAGGGATTCAGGCTTCAGACTGACGTGGTTAACAGACCTAGTAAAAATGGCATCTTCCACATGACTCTTGGATATGTTGTCTTAGAGCATCTGATGAGGCCTGCTCCAAGTGGCAAGGCCAGCTGAGATTTGGCTGGTGACAATTGGCAGGAAGTCCTTTTGTGGTGTGGCAACATCCCTGGAGATGTTGGTCTGCCATGAGTCTCAAGCAGGAAGTCCTTTCTGTTTCAAGAGGACTTTCTATTATTTGAATGGAAATTTCATGTTGTGATCCTTTTGTGTTGAATTGTTGGTTTTTACGTAGTGCTTTTATTCATTCAATTCCATGTATTCTGTGTGTTGGTACTAGGGATGTATGATACTCCCTTATCTGGTTCCACCAGGTTCCGCTGGGGGGGAGAGGTGCTCCGTCCCTCCCCCCGGAATCCTCGCCAGATTCCAGACTCCCCCCAGAATCCTCAGGTATCTGCGGAGCCGCCGGCTGGCTCTGCCAGCAGCTGGACATCTGGCCACTGGCTAGCAGGGACAGAAATGGCGGCAGCCATAGGCACCGCCGTTTGCGTCCCCGTAGTCAGCTGTGATAGGCTACATAAAGACTTACGTAGCTTATCACGCCGACAAGACTGCAAATGGTGGCGGCGGTAGCCGGTCGAAGACCCGCTGCCGCAGCTGCTGCTGCTGGATCCGCCGCTGGAGCCGCCGCCGCCCGGAAGATCCTCCCCAGGTAAGTCTCATGCCGGAGGGGATCCGAGGGTGGCAGGGGGGTGGCAGGCCGTTCCTCCACAGATTTCAGGGGGCTGAATGCACTGGCATTCGGCCTCACCGAGATCCGTGGTGGAATTCTCTGCCATCCCTACTTGGTACGGTGGAGACTGATGGCTCTGATTATGGCGGGGCTGTGGATCCCTTCTGGGTTTTAGTCAGAACCATCCAGAACTATACAACAGTTATCCAAGGTACTGAACATATTTGGGGGATATAAATCCATCAGGTACCCCACTCCTTAAAATGCCTTTCTGTCTCCAGTTGTGCCATGAGGCCTCCAATCCTTCCTTTGCCTTCTGCCCTGCCAATGAAGATCAAAACAGGGAAAAGGAGAGGGCCTTTCCTATGGTGGTGCCTATCCTCCCACAAAAAGCTCATCTCTCTCCCCCATCGTTCACCGTTATTGCATGCACATGTCTTGAAGCTTGTCCTTTTATTACTGTTGTTTGTAATTTCTGTTATTCTGGGATTGTCTTTTAGTTTATATCATTGTCGTACCTTTTCCCCTCCAGTTTTTATATTGGCTTGAGTACATGTATAGTATAGGTGGCATAAACTTTTTGAAAAAAACAAACCAAAAACGTCCATGCCATGTTGTGATGCATAAATAGTGCTTCTCTGAAACAAAGACCTGGGATCACTTCTAAATCACTTACGGTCACAAGCGCTAGAAACCCTGTTGGGTCCTGTCTAAATTGGAGGACTCATTTCCATAGGCACAAATATTCATACACTGTTTTCCTGGATGCTCCTTCTCTTTGTTGCTAGACCGTGCTGCATTCCAGATGCACTGAGAGCTGTCGCTATGGATACTACAAGGAGGTCCAAGAAGGAGAGCCACCATGCTGCTATGCTTGCGCTCCATGTGCGGAAGGAACCATCTCCATTCAGGAAGGTTGGCAAGATCAGAAGAATGGGAGTTCCCTAGGGCAACTCCTTGAATATGCCAAATAGTCTTCACAGCCCAATTTATTCTCTCTTACTTTTCTCATAAACCCCTTTAGCAAAACATTCCATGAGTAGGTAAGAGGAGAAGGCTTCTTAAATGACTGTTGCTCCTAGTGTAAAACATCATGGGAATCCCTTATGGTCATTGGCCATTCACTACTGCTCAGCCTGAAATACTTCATGATGCTAGGGATGTATGAATCCCTTACTTTGCTCTGCTGAGGGGCATCTGCGGTGGAGGGGAGATGCTCCTTCCCACCCGCCGGAATCCTCGACGGGGGGGGAGGCGCTCGGTCCCTCCCCCTGGAATCTTGCCCGGCAGGCTCTGCTCTGTGGCCAAGCCACAGAGCCTCCGGCCACCTCCGGCCAGCTCCGACAACCCACAACCGGACATCCGGCCGCTGGGCAACCCTGCAGGGATGCAAATGGCGGCTGTCGTAGACGCTGCCATTTGCGTCCCTGTGTTGAGCTGTGATAGGCTACATAAATATTTACGTAGCCGATCACGACAGGGGGAAAATATCACGGTTTGAAGAGGAGGTAGCGAATGGCTGCTGCAGGACGACCGCCATTCGCAAAGCAGCGCAGACGGGAGCAGGTAAGTGCTCCGTTTTGCATGCCTTTTGTGGGGGGGCTTCGTTCCGTGACGGATTTCGGGGGGCTGAATGCACTGGCATTCTTCTAGTATGAACCTTCATGGAATTCTCTGACATCCCTACATAATGCCCTTCTAGTACATAGCGTGATTTTAATGAAGACTTGTCCCATTCGACTGAATGCTAATTTTATTTGTTATTACTTGCTCTTCTACAAGGTTTTATTCTTCTGGTCTGTACATTGTTGTGATCATTGTTCTGATGTGCAGTCTCAAAAACATTTTAATTAACACATTAAATATTCATACACCTTTGGAACAGATGCTAAAGACTTTTGGAACTCTGACCCCTACTTGGCTTCAGTTTGTTTTTAATCTCCACCATTAATCCCATGAAGTGAGTGGAAAGAAAAGATGACGGGAGTGAATCTCTGGGGTGCAAAGCAAGGGGGAAGCTTAGTGCACACTGTTCCTGGTACAAATCATGCCCCACAAATAAAACCACTCTGCTTTTTCCATGATTGGGAGAGGGCAGCATGTACAGACATGGTAGGCCTTTCTCCATTATACACAGAGAATTGTCTGCACTGTGCTGTGATCCTGTGGAAGGAAAGCAGGGGATTCCTGACAGAAAAGGGGATGTGAAAATGGTGCAACCCCTACTTTCTGGTATCAGAGAACTCCCCTGCCGAATGCTGATTCAATCTTCTGGTTTTTTTAAAACCTCTTTAGTAAAACTTGATTAAAAAATACTAAACCTTTATGGAAGTTTCCTACTCCAGATTTCACATGTAACCAGAAGTCCCTTGAGCACCATCTTGTGGTAGAAAGGTGGGGCATAAGTTGAATAAATACATAAATCACAAGCCATTCAGCTACCAGGTAGCTTTACATGTCTTACAGGATTATTATGAAGATAAGAACAGGAAAACCTCACAGACACTCCTTTACCACTAACAATGTTAGGATTAATACTTTCACTTTTCCAACCAGGTAGGGAGCTGTGTTTATTCCAAGTCAGCCCATCAATCCACCTAGCCCACTCTTCTCTGTTCTTCTCTGACTGACAACCACTCTGTAATGCCCAGCAGAGATATTACATTACCTTTCCTGGCCCTGATACTACTAAGGTCCTCGCCTGGTGATGAGGCCATAGACTGGTCTGGTCACAAAACAGGTCCTCTGTGAGGGAATGTTTGTCTCTCTTACTGCCCAACTGCACATTTTTTCTGGAGGTACAGTGGATGTGAATCCTGCTGAACTCACTCTCCGTCTTCTCAGATGCCGACCATTGCATCAAGTGTCTGGAAGATCAACATCCGAACAAGGACAGAGATCAATGTGTCCCCAAGGAGATAACCTTCCTCACCTATGAAGAACCTTTGGGGATTGTCCTGATTTCCTTTACTCTATTCTTGTCCTTATCCACGGGCTTTGTATTAGGAATCTTCATGAAATACCAAGAAACTCCAATAGTCAAGGCCAACAACCGAGACCTCTCCTACATTCTCCTCATTTTCATCATGCTTTCCTTCTTGTCCTCCTTCCTGTTTATAGGGCGGCCCAGGAAAGTGACTTGCCTTCTCCGACAAACAGCCTTCAGCATCATCTTCTCAGTTGCCATTTCTTCGGTGTTGGCCAAAACCAACATTTTTGGTGTTGTTTTGGTGGTGTTGGCTTTCCTGGCCACAAAACCAGGGAACAGAGTGAAGAGATGGCTGGGGAAGAGTCTTGCAAACTCCATTGTAAGTTCTTGTTCTGGTGTCCAAGTTGTCATCTGCATAGGGATGGCGGAGAATTTCTCCCCGAAACTTCGGGGGGCCGAGCACCAACGTGTTCGGCCCCCCGAACAAGTTTCAGGGAGAAATCCTCTGCACCCCCCCCGCACCCCGCACCTCCCCCGGGGACGGGACTTACCTTCCCTGAATGTCCCTCCCGGCGGCGGGTCCGGCTGGCAGTTCGTCCGGTGTTCGAGCGGGGCGGGAGCGGCAGCCAGTCTTTCGACCGGCTGCCGCCCCCGCCATTGCAATCAAAGAAAAAAAAAACCCGTCCCCTGATAGGCTACGTGATGATTCACGTAGCCTATCACGGCTAGATTTGCAAAGTCAGCCGTGATAGGCTACGTGAATCGTCACGTAGCCTATCACGGGTGACTTTTAAAAAAAAAAAAAAAAGCGCGTACGCGAATGGCGGCCCCCATAGGGAGCCGCCATTCCCATTCCTTATTTGGTTGCTGTAGTCTACGTCAATGTTTACGTAGACTACGGCAAAAATAAGGGCAACGCTTATTTTTTTATTATGATAGCTGCGAGAAAAGGTAAGTGACTTTCGTTCACCCCTACACTGCACCATCTGGCTGGGGAGCTCTGCCCCATTCCCTGACTCTGACATGCATTCCCAGCCGGGACAGAACATCCTACAGTGCAACGAAGGATCTGTTGTCTTCTTTTATACTGCCCTTGGCTACATGGGCTTCCTGGCAGGCCTCTGCTTCACAGTGGCTTTCCTGGCCAGGAAGCTGCCTGGGGCCTTCAATGAAGCCAAACTCATCACCTTCAGCATGGTGGTCTTCTGCAGTGTTTGGCTGTCCTTTGTGCCCTCCTACCTGAGCACCAAGGGGAAATAAATGGTGGCCGTGCAGGTCTTCTCGATCTTGGCCTGCAGTGCTGGGCTGTTGGGCTGCATATTTCTTCCCAAGTGCTACATCATTGTACTGAGACCTGATCTGAATACGAAGGAGCATATCATGTTCAAAACAAACTAGGGCATCTGATCCATAGAAGTAGAGCTGTAGGAGAATATTTGGCGTAGGTTTGGAGGAGATACAGGTTTGGTGAGATCTTAGTTATCACAGCCTGTTGGTGTGCTTATAGCTTCAGTTGCACAGTTTCATTGTTTCTGTTACAGGAGACAGGCAAAGCTGAGCCTTGGGGCTATCACTCTGCCAGTGACCGCCATCTGCATCTGAGGTAGTGTTGAGGCTGGAATTATACCATACTGACATTGTCCAAATAATGCATCTGTTGAAGGTGTGGCCCTTAACAGCAGCAGTGTAGCAGTATTTTGCAGCTTGCGTGCACATGGAAAGCCCTGAATGCAAGACATTAAATGGATGTTTGTTACTGGCATTAGTGTATTCTGATTGCTCTGCTTGCTGTGACGGTTTCATGCACTTATTGTCATAAAGAATTATTCTCAAATAATGCAGGAGTTTAATTAAAACAAAAAAACGCCCCTGTGATAGGCTACGTAATGATTAACGTAGCCTATCATGGCTAGATATGCAAAGTCAGCCATGATAGGCTACGTTAATCGTCACGTAGCCTATCACGGGTGACTTTAAAAAAAAAAAAAGCGTGTACGCTAATGGCGGCCCCCATAGGGAGCCACCATTCGCGTTCCTTATTTGGTCCCTGTAGTCTACGTAAAGATTACGTAGACTACGGCAAAAATAAGGGGTTTTTTGCTTGCCGTGATAGGCTACGTAAATAGGCTATGTAGCCTATCACGGCAAAGCGCAGGATGGAAATTGCTGCCGGGGCAGCAGGTCAAAAAACCAGCCGCCGCCGCCGCTGGACCCTCAGGTAAGTTTCATTCTGGGGGGTTCTGAACACGAAAGTATCACTCTATAGTGTTTTGAATGCGTGTACAGGACCTCAGTGTTCCTCTTGGGCTGCACCACAAATGAAGCCTGAGACATTTTTGCACTCCCCGTCCACATATTCTGCCTCATACTGACAGGCATTGATTTAGATACTATTCATTCATTCATTCATTCATTCATTTCATTTATATCCTGCCTTTTTTCCTCTCTAGGGAACCCAATGTGGGGCACATAATCGTCCTTCCATTTTAGCCAAAAATATTTCATTTTCATCCAGAAAACAAACTGATGTTAAACTACCGTCTCTTACTTTACTTTTCTCCCTAGATCAGTTACAGCATTGCTACTCCTGTTTCTAATGACAAAAGTCAGTTCCCTTTTCTCTACCGCATGGCCCCGAAGGAAGAAACGCAGTACCCAGGGATCATCCAGCTGCTCCTGTTTTTCAGGTGGACGTGGGTCGGTCTCTTTGCTCCAGACACTGAGAATGGGGAGAGGTTCCTGGGTGCCTTCACACCCATGATGATCAGCAGTGGAAGTTGTGTCACTTTCTCCAAAAGACTATGACGACATTTCTTAAATTACATATTCCAGATCGACGTTTCTTTCTTGGGGAAAGAAGTGAAGGTAATTGTTTACTATGCGGACTCCCACTATGGCTGTTTACCATTGCTGTTTATACAAAGAACACTCGAAAAGAACCCACCTGGGGCAAAAGTCTGGATCACGCCAGCTTTTCAGGACATGGACTACAACTTGTCTCAGGAACCTCATTACTTCCATTTCCTCCACGGATCTTTGTCCTTCAGCATGAAGACTAAAATAATGACCAAATATGACTACTATGAGCCAGTCTCCTCTTCTCTGGAATGGTTGTGGGATCGAACATTTGAGTGTTTCAGTTCAATGCATGTTTTGTCCATGAAAATTTGGACAGGTTGCAGGGAGAAAGAGAAACAGGTGATGCAGCCCCGGGAGGAGATTGAGAGAGCCCTGCCTCAGGACAGCTACGTTACTTATAGCGGCATCGAAGCTGTGGCCCATGCCTTACATGCTGCATATTCATCCTGACCCAAGCGGATGTTGATGGTGGGTGAAGGAGAAAGGCGGGACCATCAAAGGCTGCAGCCCTGGCAGGTATTCCCTTTTTCTTTGGTGACACCTCCATAAAGACTCGTGATGAAGATAACCAAATATGGGTTAGAGCAGATAATTGTTCCCTCTGCATGGCAGTGCAGGCAGCCACTAGACCCTGTTTTCTGCCACTGTTACATGCTCAAGTAGCTTCCCTCTTCCAAAAACCCCTTACAAATGAAGCCCCAGACCCTTCGAGAACCAGTTGTTGTTGTTTTCTGAACCACCATCAGGATACAATCTCTTGACTTTGCAGTCAACTTAATGTTTTTGTTGTAGAAGACCCATTGGGATCCATTTCTCTGATTGTGGTCTTATGAAGTGCACAGGGAGTTTGCAGCAATGTGCCCGATTACATGTCCTCCTAATAAAAGCTAGCTGTGGAGGATGGGGTATGACCAGGTGGGTGCAGCCTGTGGTAAATGGGGAAGTCACAAGCCCCACCTTCATCTGGGAGGCCAGCAGACTCCCCCCACCCAGCCCCATTGACCCCACTCACCGAGCCATGTGGCGCTGACAGAGCTGGTCGCTGAGCTGCTGGGAACAGCCCCGAGTTCTCACCACACGCACCCCAACCTCTCTCACTATCTCCTCCTTGCAAGGAGGAGATGGCAAGTGTGGCTAGGGCATATACAGCACTGAGGCCTCATGTTGCCCTGTTGGTTGTCGAGGAAGCCCTTACCAGCTGGCATGGTCTGGATGAGGCCTCAGCACTCCAGCCTCTCTAGCCATCTCCTCCTTGTGAAGAGATGAGGGCTTGCATGCTGGGCCCATGTGTGCTGAGGACTCCAGCAGTGAACCCCTGTGGAGGCGGGTGGGGCAGTTCGCTTGGCAGACATTGCAAGGCAAGCTGGGAGGCTGGGCGGGGGGCTCTTGGACCTCCCCCATGCCTTGGATAGAGGTGAGTCCATCCATCCGGAGTGGTTAATGCATCCCGATGTGTGGGGGTAGTGCCTGCTGTTCCAAAGGGAGTAGTGGTGTGACCATTTGTTTTGAAGCATTGTCTGGACTCTATGGTTTTGGATAAGGCTGTGCACATCTTTGCCTGAATCCCAAATAACTGTCAAGGGCTCCTTGGTGGCCTCTTTCAGTCTAATCCAGTAGCCAATCCCAGACACAGACAAAGGGATTCTTTTCAAAGCTTTATTCCTCTTTTACAACTTAACAACTCTACTGTTAGCAACTAGGGATGTACGAAAGTCACTTACCTTTTCGCAGCTTGGCTTCGCGGTGGGGGGGAGGTGCTTTGCTTCTCCCCCCGAAGTTCAGGCGAGGGGGGGAAGGCGTCCCGCCTCGCCCAGCTGAAATTCAGGATGGGGAGAAGCGCCCCGTCTCCCCGGCCGTGAAACAAAAAGTGAAAAAAAAAACCAAAACCCCGTGATAGGCTACGTAACGATTTACGTAGCCTATCATGGCTAGATTTCCAAAGTCAGTCGTGATAGGCTATGTTAATCGTCATGTAGCCTATCACGGGTGACTTTGGAAAAAAAGAAAAAAGCGCATACGCAAATGGCGGCGGCCCATGGGCGCCGCCATTTGCGTTCCTTATTTTGGCACGTCTAGTCTACGTAAAGATTTAAGTAGACTACGGCGAAAATAAGGGCAACACTACGTAAACAAGGTAAGTGAACATCTATTATTTGAATAATTCAAAACCACACTGTGGCGCAAATCAAGCAAGCCCAGTATGAGGCATCTTCAGCATCTTGGTGGCAGGGCAGAAGTGGACGAGGTCAGGTGTGGCTGGGATTAGCAGCCCTGGTTGGCAGTCAGCTGCTCCCCCGGTCCAGATAGTGAGTGCTGGTGTAGTGGGGCAGCTGAATGCGGAGGCAAGTTGCAGTGCTGAGAGGTCACTGACCAAGGAGGCAGTTCACAGCAACCTACAGCAGAGATCAGGGACAGTGACCTCCTCCACTCCAACAACTAACTTCTTGGATTATTATCCCTCCTGAGTTTGGTTTGTAATTCTGAGAAAAGAACATTTTAGCAGTGCCTAGTGCAACAACTCCTTTGCCAGACTGTCTGAAATTTGGCAGGTGGAATCCCCTCCATGGGGGATGCCAGGTTCCCAAATTTCATGTGTTTAGCATAAAAACTGTAAACCTGACAGCCATTTCTATTTTTCAAAGCCAGTCAATGAGAACATGTCATATCAGAATGATTTGGATATCCAAATCTTGCTTTGGATTGGGGACTGAAGAGAAGCGGATGGGGTCAGAATCAGCCTGAAGCAAAGCAGGGCTGCTTCAGAAGCTTCAAAGATGCATCCAAACCATGATGGGCACTCTGTTCACAGCCCTGGTTTTGGATAATTGCTGCCAGTCCCAATATCCTCATTTTGCTAGTGGTCTCAAGGGGGAGGGCGGTGGCAGCCCAGCTGCAATTCCTGATTGTCCAGCCCCTTTCCATTTGGATTCCCTGTCTGGTTATGTGACTGAATCAGTCTCGGTCTCAGGAAGGATGACCATTAAAAGACAAAAAGGAAAATCCATGCTGTTTATTCTACTTGATCTCAGATCTCCTTTGACATGTCTGTTTCCTGTTTCCTACCTGAGCAGTGCAAAGGAAGCTGCTCCAGCTGGTCTCGGGACTATAGAAGCAAGCAAGCTCCCAGAGAGGGAGCGATCACAGCAAGCGAACAGGGAGAGCAGACAGGAGTTGGCCAGGGGGGGTTGGCAGGGGATGTCAAGGGGGAGGCAGCTAATGATGGGGTTTTTTTATTTGTTTTTTTTTTTAATCATTTCCTTGTAACACACACTTCCATACCAGTGGGGCTGTGTTTTTCACTTCCAGTCAATAGAGGACGAAGCACAGGCTATTCCAGTACAATCAGAAAGCGAGAAACATAAAGCTAGAAGAGCAACAGCGAGCTGAGGCAGAATAGGAAACTGCTGAGGCGAGGAAAAATGAAGTAAAGGGTACTCCTTGGAAAAAGCATGACAATTAGGAGCAGAACAACTGGAAGCCCCTCTAGACCAGTGGAGCATTGGAACTATGGAATCATTTCCAGATACTTGAGGATGAGACTGGAAGACTAGGGATGTACGAAAGTCACTTAGCTTTTCGCAGCTCGGCTTCGGGGTGGGGGGGAGGCGCTTCACTTCTCCCCCAGAAGTTCAGGCGAGGGGGGGGAGGCATCCCACCTCGCCCGGCGGAAATTCAGGCTGGGGAGAAGCGCTGTAGCAGCTATGTCAAAAAATCAGAAATGTCCTTGCTGAGCTGGCATAGGATAGCAAAAACAGCAATGTGGAAATTCTCCAAATTATTAACAGGACTGGGTCTCTCTGACACTGGCATATCATGTTCCAGTCCTCTGCTTGGCTTGCATATTGCTTGGATACATATCAAGGTCTCATTCTTTGCTAATCATGCCCTATTACCCATTTTCATAGACCTCGCAGTTAGAAACCGTGAGAGAAGGGGAGGGGGAAACTGCCTGCTGTCATATCTATAAAAGTCATGTATTACTGTGATTCGGGGCTTCTGGCTCTTTGGAAACGATTCCAGCCTCAAGCCCGCGCGTTAAATAAAGAAGAACCTCTTTTTCCTTCACTCCGTGGTCTCTCTGACTCTGATTTCTGCTACATAAATGGTGCCGTGACTCGGATGTGGCAGGCTCTGAGCTAGACAGGTGGCAGTTGCCTGCTCTTGATCGCCGCACCGGGAAGACGGGCTCGGCGCATGCCTCCCTTTCTTGGCGCCACCGACCTTTTTGTTGGATGAACGGGAGACAGCCTGAGCTGGGACCGCCCGAACGGTAGCGAGCGGCAAGAGAACCTTGGGAAGCGGAGGAAGGAACTTGAGCCCTGCCTGTATCACAGAAATCCACATTGGAAGCCTTCAGGAGAAAGGCAAGTATATGGGAAAAAGAGGGCCCCGCCTTTAGGGAGAAAGGCCACTGGGCAGAAAAAAAGAGGGCCCCGCCTTATGAAAAAGGTCAGTGTTGGTGGTATACGTATACAAAAGTACCTACTCCTTGCGGGTAGAAGGGGGGCCTGATCACACCCCCGAGTGGGCGCCAGTACCTAGCACGCCAGTACTCAGTAGGAAGCTGAGGAAGCTGGGGAAGCCGTTTTCCGCTCTGGTAAAAAAAGTGGGAAAAGTGGGTGGCAGGGACATATGGAAGCAGTGGAGAGAATGATGATTGTGTGAGTGGCTACTGCGGTTTCTGAAGCATACCGTTGACCGTCCGAGTGCCCAGGCCAGTAGCATAGTGCGTGGTGTGAAAAATCCTCTTGTGTCGGCCAGTGAGACCCCTTACTCACTGACCAATCCCATTCCCTAATTGTGTCTGTCTTCAATTTAGGACGGAGGCTATGGGTGGTGGGGGAAGCAAACCTTGCACCCCCTTGGGATGTATGTTAGCAAATTTTAAGAAAGGTTTTAGTGGAGATTATGGGGACCCCCCCATGAATCCTCAACGGTTGCGAACTTTATGTGAAATAGAGTGGCCATCTTTTGGTGTAGGATGGCCTACTGGAGGCTCTTTGGAGCCCAGCAAAATCAGTCGTGTATATGCCATCATAGTTGGGAACCCTGGGCACCCAGATTAATTTCCCTACATAGATTCGTGGGATTCCATAGTCCGTGTTTCTCCTCCATGGCTAAAGAAATGCCTAGAATCCCAAGCAAAAGTTTTGGTGCTCAGAAAAGAAAAATTAGCCAAGAAACTACAGCCAGTGTTAGAAGCTCCGGGTGAAGATCTGGCAGAGCTAACGGCGTTTCCACCCGCTTATGCCCCGCTTCCACCCCAGGCCCATGTTACTGTAAGACCGCCTCGTCGAAATCCTGAGCCCCTGCCATCCTCCCCTTCTGGAGGCACTGCCCCGCGCCTCCACTTAGAATTGACGCCATCAGTTTTAAGCCCCACGGGCAGTAATTCGCCGATTTCAGCTACGGTCCTCAACTCTCAGATATTGCCTGCTGAGGCTTCCATCTCTACAGGATCGGGAGATTCCCCTCTTACACCTCAGTCAGCATTAATAAAAGAGGCTGCAGAATTGAGGAGTTGGATAGAAGAGGTAGTAAAATCAGCAGCGGCCCTTACAGAGATGTGCTCACTAAAAGAAGAGGGGTTGAGCCTGTCTACGGCTCAGCAGTCAGGGAGTGAAGCCCAGCCTCTGCTTCCTCTGAGGCAGATAACTCAGATGGTGCACAACCCAGATCCCGAGGCGGCAGAGCATTATATCCCCATCCAAGCCTACACTTATGCACCCTTTACAACTTCAGACTTGTTAAATTGGAAGACCCATTATGCTTCATATACCACAAAGCCTAATGAGCTAGTGGAACTATGCTCCAGCATTATGGCCTCGCATATGCCTAACTGGCAAGATTGCCAACAGTTGCTTTTGACATTATTCACCACTGAGGAAAGGCGACGAATCCATCAACAAATGGAACAAATCGCCTTAGAAAGAGCCCCAGAAAATTATGTAAATCCCCAAGGATAGATGAGAGAGAGTGCCCTTAGAAAATCCCCATTGGGATCCCAACCTACCGGCAGGGTTAGAACGCATCACTCAGTACCAAACCTTGCTGTTACAAGCTATGAGAGCAGGAATGAAAAAGTCTATTAACATGACAAAAGTCTCTGAAGTGTTGCAAGGAGCAACCGAAGCACCTGGAGAATATTTAGAACGTCTCCTGGATGCATATCGCCAGTACACCCCTCTCGACCCAGAAGCCCAAGAAAATATGAAAGTGATTAATATGGCCTTTGTAACTCAGAGTTATAAAGATATTCGAAGAAAGCTACAAAAGTTAAATGGTTTTGCTGGGAAGAATTTGACGGAATTATTAGAAGTCGCTCAGAAGGTGTATGTAAACAGGGACCAAGAAGAAAAGAAAGAAAAGGAGAAGAGAATGGTGAAAAAAGCGGAACTGCTTGCTGCAGCACTAGTAGGTCCACAAGATGGAGGACCGGGCAGAGAGCAAAGAGGACGCGAACGAGGAAAGGGGAGAGCAGGAAGAAGAGAATTTTTGAGAAGGAATCAGTGCGCCCAATGTGGACAAGATGGGCATTGGTGGCGTGAGTGTCCAAATGGAACCAATCCGATGTACCAGGCGGAAAATCGAGGGGGCTACCACAGACGAGGGAGGGGACAGCCATGCTGGCAACCGAATAACTGGCAAATGCAAAGAGAATCAACTGGGAATTACCAAGTGAATCCCTTTATGGGAATGGCCGCAACCGAAAGTCTCGAATAGGACAGACCGGGCCCCTTTAATCTTGGCCCCGGGGAGCCCATGGTCACTGCCACTGTGGGGGGCCAAAATATTGATTTTATGATTGACACTGGAGCAGCATCATCAGTGGTGACCTACCCCATTGCTCCCCTCACCCATCAAAAAGTGCTGGTGATTGGGGCAACTGGTGCAGTAGAAGAAAAGCATCTGCTGCAGCAACGGACTTGTCGGCTTGGAAGCCACATAGTAGAACATCAGTTTTTATATTTACCTGAATGCCCTATGCCATTGTTGGGATGTGATTTGTTGTCAAAGCTGAGGGCCCAAATATCCTTTGAAGAAGATGGAACAACGGCTGTCACCTTCCGCAGGCCCCAGGAAGGCAAGCTCCTATCACTCACATATCCACAGGAAGAAGAGTGGAGGCTACATTGGACCATGCCAGTACTGGATGAAGAGCCATGGCAGGCTTTCCATGTGCCTGGAGTGTGGGCTGAAGATAATCCGCCAGGAATGGCAAGATGTGTGCCCCCTGTTGTAGTTGAATTAAAACCAGGAGCAATACCAGTGCACGTACGTCAGTATCCACTGCCGTGCCGAGCGGTGCTAGGAATTCAGAAGCACCTAAACCGTCTGTTACAATATGGTATCCTTCGAGAATGTCAGTCTCCATGGAATACCCCCCTTCTGCCAATCAAGAAACCCGGCAGCACAGAAGATTACCGTCCAGTGCAAGATCTCAGACTGGTCAACCAAGCAACCGTGACAATACATCCGGTGGTCCCAAACCACTATGTCTTGTTGGGATTGATTCCATCTGAAGCTACTCATTTTACTACCTTGGACTTAAAAGATGCCTTTTTCTGTATCCGACTGGCACCTAAGAGCCAAGCTATTTTCGCCTTTCAATGGGAAGATCACCTGACTGGGAGAAAGACCCAACTGACCTGGGGCCGTCTTCCCCAAGGTTTCAAAAACTCCCCCACAATATTCGGGACAGCCCTAAGTCAAGACCTCCAAAATTTTCATTCCGAACCTGGGAAAAGAGTTCTGTTGCAGTACGTTGATGATTTGCTCTTAGCAGCAGCATCAAGACTCGAATGCTGGCAAAGCACCCAAGAACTGTTGCAACTCCTGTGGGAACGAGGATATAAAGTATCTCGGAAAAAGGCACAACTTTGTAAAACCCAGGTACGATATCTAGGGTTCATAGTATCTCAACATCAGCGAGAATTGGGTCCTGAACGGAAAGAGACTGTGTGTGCCCTGCCAGAGCCAACTACTAGGAAGCAGGTGCGGGAGTTCCTTGGGGCTGCGGGGTTTTGTAGAATGTGGATTCCCAACTTTGCTGTAATGAGTAAGCCTCTGTATGAAGCTACCAAAGGTTCAGAGGCAGCTCCGTTTCAGTGGGGAGAGCCACAAAAACAAGCTTTCATAGATATTAAGAAAGCATTACTCCAAGCGCCCGCTCTAGGACTTCCTGATGTGGCAAAGCCTTTCCTGTTGTACGTCCATGAGCGAGACAATGTAGCTGTAGGGGTGCTGACACAGCAACTTGGATCATGGCAGAGACCTGTTGCGTATTTATCCAAGCAGTTAGATGTAGTTGCCAGAGGCTGGCCAGCTTGCCTGAGAGCCATTGCCGCAACCGCCCTCCTGGTTAAAGAGGCAGATAAGTTGTCAATGGGACAAGAATTAACCGTCTGGGTTCCACATGCAGTACTCATGCTAATGGAGTATAAAGGAAATTATTGGTTCACCAATGAGTGCATGACCAAGTACCAAGCTATGCTCTGTGAAAATCCGCATATCAAGTTAGAAGTGTCATCCAACTTAAATCCGGCCACGCTGCTGCCAATAGAACCAGGAGGTCAGCCTGAGCACGATTGCATCAAAACTATGGATGAAGTTTATTCCAGTCGTCCAGACTTGTGTGATAGCCCTGGCCTCACCCAGATGTCACCTACTTTACGGATGGAAGCAGTTTTGTCCGAGATGGGAAAAGATACGCCGGCTATGCAATAGTAACTAAAGACAAGGTTATCGAGGCCAATCCTCTGTCTGTGGGAACTTCAGCCCAAAAGGCAGAATTAATTGCCCTAATTCGAGCCCTGATGTTGGCTGCTGGACTCACGGTCAATATTTATACGGACTCTAAGTATGCCTTCACCACCCTCCATGCCCATGGAGCATTGTACTGTGAGAAAGGATTAATAAACTCCACCGGACAAGGTATCAAAAATATAACAGAAATATCAGCTGTATTGGATGTCGTATGGCACCCCAAACGTGTGGCAGTAATACATTGCCGAGGGCATCAAAAGGGAACAAGTGAGGTGGCAGAAGGCAATCGATGGGCAGATCACGTAGCCAAGCAAGTTGCCCTCAGAGACGAGCACGATAGAGGAAAAATTGAGATGACAATCTCGGAAGCCCCGTTGTTCCAAGTTAACTTGACAGATGTGCATCCAACCTACACTCAGGAAGAAGATCAAATGGCTGTTGAGACCCTGCAAGCTAAGAAAATAGCCCAGAAGTGGTGGGAACTGCCAGATGGACGAATCTATGTGCCACAACGGCTAGCTTGGAATATTGTCCAGACTGCACATAAAGCTACCCATCTGGGAAAAAGTGCCCTGGCAGCACTACTACAAAAGCAGGTCTACATCAATGAACTACACAGTTATGCCAATTTAGCATCTATGCGATGCGTAGAATGCTCCAGAAATAACCCCAGACAAGGGAAGAGACCCCCTCCCGGCATTCAGCAACCTGGCACTCTTCCTTTTGAGGCCCTAGTTGTTGACTTTACTGAAATGCCTAGGGTAGGCCATTATCGTTATCTATTAGTTTTTGTGTGCTCTTATACAAGATGGGTAGAGGCCTATCCCACCCGAACTGAGAAAGCACGTGAAGTTATAAAAGCCTTAATGAAAGACATAATTCCGAGACACGGATTACCCCTATTTATTGGATCCGATAACGGCCCTGCATTTGTTGACAAGGTGTTGCAAGGAGTTAACCATTTATTAGGCATTCAGTGGAAGCTCCATTGTGCGTACCGTCCGCAAAGTTCTGGACAAGTGGAAAGGATGAATCGGACCCTCAAGACCCACTTAGCCAAGCTGTGTCAGGAAACTCAGCGAAAATGGATAGAGATGCTGCCCTTAGCTCTGTTCAGAATTCGATGCACTCCACACAAAACTACTGGTCTGTCTCCCTTTGAATTAATGTATGGCAGGCCTCCCCAAATTTTAGTAGGATTAAAAGGAGACCTGCAAGAATTGGCCAATGTTAGTTTAACCCAAGAGGTTCAGGCACTAGGCAAAGTTCTTCAAGCCCAGTGTCGGTATATTTTGGAAAATAGACCCCCAATTCCTATTACTGAAATCCATCCTTTCCAGCCGGGAGACGAAGTGTGGGTCAAAGATTGGAAAAATGACCCTTTAACTCCCAGATGGAAAGGACCAAATACTGTTATACTTTCCACCCCTACAGCTGTAAAAGTAGCTGGAGTTAAACCTTGGATACATTGGACGCGAGTCAAGAGAGCAAAAGGGGGGGAGTGGATTGCAAACAGAAATCCTGACAATCTTTTAAAAGTTGTATTGAAAAAGAAAAAGCAGTAAAAGAAGACTCAGGCTAGACCTTACTGGGGACATACCAGGAAATTGTTCCCCCTGCGTATGGTCAGACCTGCAGCTGGAGAATTGAAGAGCGGGACTAGACCCTACTGCAGCTTGCCGGGTAAATGGCTGCCCTGTGTACGGTCAGATCCCAAAGAAGATTAAACATGTATGTTGCAATGTTAGTAGTGTTAAGTTGCACCTCCTCAGTATCGTGCGCTAAAGGGGGGCCTGCTTTGGGAGAGGGAAGTATGCCCTTAAGGTTTGCCGATAATTATTGGCTTCACTTAGCTAATATCACTGGAGTAAAGCATTTTTGTTTGCCAGAAGATATACCAGCCAATAGACTCATTAGTTCCTGTTTAATACCCGTTTGTAAGCATCCTGATGGGATTCAAAATGATACTATGTTGAGCCATTATCATATAAATTTGACTTATTCCCAAAATGCAAACTGGGGCGCGGTTACAAAAACTCTGCCTCCTACTGAATTTACTTTACGCACTCCCAATGTAGCTGGTATAAATGCCACTTGTGCTCGTATGATTAATTGTCAAAAATCTTCTGGAAAATGTAAAGCTATCCCTGGACCCCCCTTCCACTGTAATGAAATTCAAAACATATCTTTTAATTATGCACATATACTTCTGCCTCATGGATGGTTTTGGACCTGTGGTTCCCATACCTGGTCATTCATCCCTGCCAATTTGTCTGATAACCACCCATGTTGCCTTAGCCGTCTGGTACCAGTTCTTCCCCCATGGCCTGAGAAAATTCGCCAACGACAGCCCCGGGCGCTCCAGCTGACTGAGGGCTGTACTAGTCATGTGAGTCTGTACTCTGATTCAGAGAAACTAGCATTGGCAGCATCTCTGGTTGGAGTGCCAGGCCTAGCCTTGGCCAATGGTCTGTAGATTAACCCGTTAGCCTGTAGCTTAGCCAAAAGCATAAATGCCACCTCACGAGCTCTGTCTTTATTAAATAAAGAATTATGTGACCTAAGAGGTGCCGGTTTAGAAAACAGAGCTGGTATAGATTATCTTTTCCTTCTCCATCATCTGGGCTGTGAGTCACACCAGAAGCTTTGTTGTTTTAATTTAACTGATAACAGCAATGCTGTGAATATGCAGATCAATAATCTGCGTAATATAGTGGCAGATATAACAATAGGAAAACATGATTGGCTCCATTGGTTGACCTCTTGGCTTCCAGACCTCAGATGGCTAAAAGCATTGTTCGTTCTGATATTGCCAGTAATAGTGGTAGGAATGCTGTTATGCTCCTGCATCCCTTGGTTCATGCGTTGCCTGAAACATCAATTTACTGCCTCAGCCACTAAAACAGCTGCCCGCTATGCTTTAATAGCTCAGCAAGATATACAGTAAAAGTGCTATAGTAGTCCTGTGTCATGCTTTGCTAACTTCTTGTATAATTAAATGCTATAATTGTAATAAAATTATGCATTAAAGGGGGGAATGTAGCAGCTATGTCAAAAAATCAGAAATGTCCTTGCTGAGCTGGCATAGGATAGCAAAAACAGCAATGTGGAAATTCCCCAAATTATTAACAGGACTGGGTCTCTCTGACACTGGCATATCATGTTCCAGTCCTCTGCTTGGCTTGCATATTGCTTGGATACATATCAAGGTCCCATTCTTTGCTAATCATGCCCTATTACCCATTTTCATAGACCTCGCAGTTAGAAACCGTGAGAGAAGGGGAGGGGGAAACTGCCTGCTGTCATATCTATAAAAGTCATGTATTACTGTGATTCGGGGCTTCTGGCTCTTTGGAAACGATTCCAGCCTCAAGCCCGCACGTTAAATAAAGAAGAACCTCTTTTTCCTTCACTCCGTGGTCTCTCTGACTCTGATTTCTGCTACAGCGCCCCGTCTCCCCAGCCGTGAAACAAAAAGTAAAAAAAAAAAAGACCTCGTGATAGGCTACGTGACGATTTACGTAGCCTATCATGGCTAGATTTCCAAAATCAGCCATGATAGGCTACGTAAATTGTCACGTAGCCTATCACGGGTGACTTTGAAAAAAAAAAAGTGCATACACAAATGGCGGCGCCCATGGGGCACCGCCATTTGCATTCCTTCTTTTGGCACATCTAGTCTACGTAAAGATTTACATAGACTACGGCAAAAATAAGGGCAATGCAAATAGCGTAAATCGTTATGTAGCCTATCGTTACATAATTCATTACATAGCCTATCACGGGTGTGTGTGTTTTTTTAACTTTTTTTTTTTTTTTTTGCAATGGTGGCAGTGGCAGCCGGTCAGGAGACCGGCCACCGCCCCTGCCCACGACGAACCGCCGCCTAACCGCCACTGGGACCGATTGCCAAGAGGGACATTCGCCGAAGGTAAGTCCTGTCCCAGGGGGGGCGGGGGGCCGGTGGAGGATTTCACAACCAACTTCAGGGGGGCCAAATGCATCGGCGCTCGGCCTCCCAATGATTCAGGGAGAAATTCTCCACCATCCCTATGGAAGACACCATGCAGAGGAAGAATTATAGGGGACCCCGCATGAGAGCAAGCAAGAGGCTGAAGGTCAGTCAAACAGAGGCGATGAAAGCACGGCTTACAAAAGGAACAAGAGATGACTAGTAGTAGTGGGAGACTCCTTGGTGTTTGGGATCGAAACCTAAGTATGTCGTGAAGACCCATGGACTCACCAGGTAAGCTGTCTCCCAGGAGGTTGGACTAGAGATGTGTCTGGAGGGTTCTCTATGCTCATAAAGCCGAATGACAGGTATCCCTTTCTTCTCATCTATGTGGGAACAAATGATACCGACAAGCAGAGCTACAAAGAAATCACATCAGACTTCGAAGCTTTGGGAAGGAAACTCAAGAACTTCGGGGCCCAGGTGGTTTTCTCATCCATCCTTCCAGTAGTTGGAAGAGGGATAAAAAGGGAAAGAAAAATACTCCAAGTGAATGACTGGCTATGAAGGTGGTGCTGGCATGAGAAATTTGGAGGCCAGGATGGCGGGCTACATTTCCTGGAAGATCGACCAGTGGCAAGGGTCCATCAGGTGGATCCACAGTTGGCTACAGAATCGGAATCAAGGAGTGCTTATCAATGGGACCTTCTCAAACTGGGGAGAGGTATCAAGTGAGGTACCAAAGGGCTCAGGCGTGGGCGAAGTGATCTTCCACATTTTTATTAATGAGTTGGATGACGAGATGCAGGGAATGCTGATCAAATCTGCAGATGACACAAAATTGGGCAGGATAGCTAATACCATGGAAGAAGTTACAGAATTCAAAGTGATCTTGAGAGGCTGGAGCTCTGGGCAGAAAACAACAGAATGAAATTTAGTAGGGATAAATTCCAAGTTCTGCACCAAGGAAAAATAAGCCAAATGCACAGTTACAAGGTGGGGAATACTTGGCTCCAAAGGACAACAAGCAAGAAGGATCTGGGAATTGTTGTCGATCACAAGCTGAATCTGAGACTTCCAAATCACATGAAGTACAAGTTGGCCTCTACTCAGCACTGGTTAGGCCTCATCTGGAGTGCTGTGTCCAGTTCTGGGCACCACACTTTAAGAAGGATGCAAACAAACTGGAGAAGGTTCAGAGGAGGGCTGGAAAGATCATTGGGCGATTGGAATCAAAGCCCTAATAGGAGAGGCTGAAAGCACTGGGCATCTTTAGCCTTGGGAAGAGAAGACTGAGGGGAGATACAACAGTGCT
Organism: Heloderma suspectum; assembly: GCF_057233095.1. Classification (NCBI taxonomy): domain Eukaryota; kingdom Metazoa; phylum Chordata; class Lepidosauria; order Squamata; family Helodermatidae; genus Heloderma; species Heloderma suspectum. The sequence continues at coordinate 360,846,929 of NC_139459.1, read as the reverse complement.
CTTCAAGTACTTGAAAGGTTGTCACAGAGAGGAAGGCCAGGATCTCTTCTCAGTCATCCCAGAATGCTGGACACGGAATCATGGGCTCAAGTTACAGGAAGCCAGATTCCAGCTGAACATCAGGAGAAACTTCCTGACGGTTAGAGCAATATGGCAATGGAACCAATGACCTAGGGAGGTGGTGGTCTCTCCCACACTGGAAGCATTCAAGACGAGGCTGGACAGCCACCTCTCAGGGATTCTTTAACTAGGATTCCTGCATTGAGCAGGGGGTTGGATGTAGGGATGTCAGAGAAATTCTCTCGAAAGTGAAATGGGCCCGAAATCAACCACATTCAGTTCGCCTAACCCTATTCTGGGACGGGGCGCCCCGGTCTACCCGAACCGGAGCTCACGCGGCAATTTATTTTTTTTTATCTGCCGAAAGTTTTACGAAGGTATTTACGAAGGCAACTTCGCAAATTAGGATGAAAGATGGTGAAAGGGATTTCACAAAACTATTTAATAAACATGCAGTTTCCTTTCCTCCTACGACGCGGCTTTCTTTTGCTGGGAGGGACAGGGTCATGAAGTGCACATAGCCTGCCTGCCCTGAGGCTGAGCTACATAGCCTCATCTTTTGTTTTATTGTCTGTGTGAGGTCAGGTTCAGGTCAGGTGAGGTCAGGTGAGCGAGATCCCTTCAGGCCACCCCTCCACCCCACCAGGAAGATAACGTCATTGAGGGGAGGGAACTGATCGCCCATTTATCCCGTGGATTCCCGCCTTCAGTTCACATAGGACGGTGGTCGTGCAGCCTCACTTGCTCCAGGCTAGACTCCAGAGTCCAGAGACAGACTAGAACAGGCGCTGCTGCTGCTCCGTCCCAGCTGCTGCAATGAGGGTGTTTCTTTCTCTGCATCCCCGCGTTCTACGGCACTGCAGTTCAACCTTCATTACAGTGAAGGTATGTTTACTTTACCTGAATGTGCCCTTGTGCTTAGTGATTTTGGGGTGAGATGGAGGAGCAGGGGGAACTGGGTGGGAAGGCATCCTGCAAGGACTCCATCCCCCATCCTCCTGGGCTTTCCAGGAGTAATCCATGTGCCTGCCTATGTATTTCTGAGTGGGTTGGGGTGGGGGGGGAACTGGCCTGGGGGGGAAAGCCATGCTCCAGCAGCCATTGCTATTGCTAGTTTGCAACAAGGCAAAGATTCCATCCCCCATCCTCCTGGGCTTTCCAGGATTCACCCATGTGCCTGCCTATGTATTTCTTTCTGGGGCAGGGGGAGGGGGGATCTGGAAGGATTCCATGCCCCATCCTCCTGGGCTTTCCAGGATTCACCCATGTGCCTGCCTATGTATTTCTTAGTGGGTTGGGGCAGGTGGGGAACTGGAAGGACTCCATCCCCCATCCTCCTGTGCTTTCCAGGATTCACCCATGTGCCTGCCTATGTATTTCTTTCTGGGGCGGGGGGAGGGAGGAGCTGGAAGGATTCCATCCCCCATCCTCCTGGACTTTCCAGGATTCACCCATGTGCCTGCCTATGTATTTCTTTCTTGGGTTGAGGGGAGGGAGGGAGCTTTCCTGCCTGGCCTGCCTGGCCTGGGCCCTGGGTGGGGGGGGAAGCCATGCTCCAGGCAGCAGCCATTGCCAGGGTGCAAGGCAAGGATTCCATCCCCCATCCTCCTGGGCTTTCCAGGATACACCCATGTGCCTGCCTATGTATTTCTTTCTGGGGCGGGGGGAGGGGGGAGCTGGAAGGATTCCATCCCCCATCCTCCTGGGCTTTCCAGGACTCACCCATGTGCCTGCCTATGTATTTCTGAGTGGGTTGGGGCAGGGGGGGAACTGGAAGTCCTCCATCCCCCATCCTCCTGGGCTTTCCAGGATTCACCCATGTGCCTGCCTATGTATTTCTTTCTGGGGAGGGGGGAGAGGGGAGCTGGAAGGATTCCATCCCCCATCCTCCTGGGCTTTCAGGATTCACCCATGTGCCTGCCTATGTATTTCTTTCTGGGGTGGGGGGAGGGAGGAGCTGGAAGGACTCCATCCCCCATCCTCCTGGGCTTTCCAGGACTCACCCATGTGCCTGCCTATGTATTTCTGAGTGGGTTGGGGCAGGGGGGGAACTGGAAGGACTCCATCCCCCATCCTACTGGGCTTTCCAGGATTCACCCATGTGCCTGCCTATGTATTTCTCTCTGGGGCGGGGGGAGGGGGGAGCTGGACGGACTCCATCCCCCATCCTCCTGGGCTTTCCAGGATTCACCCATGTGCCTGCCTATGTATTTCTTTCTGGGGCGGGGGGAGGGGGGAGCTGGAAAGACTCCATCCCCCATCCTCCTGGACATGGATGGACCACATCCTCCATCCTGGGCTTTTCAGCCTAGTCTGCTGTACAATATGCCCCTGTTTAGTTAGCACTGAATGGCTGGATTGGAGGGTAACTACTTCTACACTGTACTATATCTGCGATTAGGCTGTTCACATGATTTCAGCTTTGCCACATGCATTTATGTCTCCTTCTGCCCAGAGACATGAACATGGAGAAAAGAGGAACCCGTGGTCAATCCGGCACTCAAAAGAGGCGTGGATGCCCGGCAAGAACATACACCGCTGAGGTCGCATTTCAGCGGTATTTTAATAATGAGATGGAAGTGGAGGAAGCCCAAGGTGTGACCAGCAGTGACAGCGGCCCCAGCCCCAGCCCACCCCGCACCCGTAAGCAGCGCACACCTCCAATTTCCGCTACAGAAAGTGACACAGGCACAACCGGCCACAACTCCAGAGGAAGAGGAAGAAAGTTCTTGGATGGTGAGTGGAAGGGCAGTGTCTCCAAACCCAAAGCGGATGAAAATGTCCCCAAGGAGACTCTGCAGCGGCGGGATGAAAGTCAAGATATCTACCTCATTCCAAAGGATGAATCTGGTAAGACTCTGTCACCGCAGGTGCTTGTGAATATCTGGATACAAACAAATGTCTTTGAATATTTGAATAGTCCCTACATTAGCCTTCTGCAACCTGCAGCCTTCCAGATGTTTTGGGCTACAACTCCCAGCATTATTGACCATTGGTCATGCCGGCTGGGCCTGATGGGAGTTGAAGTCCAAAACCTTTGGAGGGGAGCATTTTGGGAAGGGATCTTCTTCTTCAGCACAACAAAACATACACGACTGTTTTACATTTTTTCATATTCATTGCTGTGAACATATTTCATATTATTTAAATGTTACATGGTGCTCCAGTACTAAAGAAAACCCCAAATCTTTAAAAGAACTGCAATACTTTCTCAAACGATACACCTTTTCGGTGGGAAAACACTTAAGTGTGTTGTGCTCGCTTGTTTCCAAAGCCATTCATCATAGTTTGCTGTCTTGTTTGGGCTTGATCTCTTTTAACTAGAGCTGCAATGTGAATTGATTAAGCAACTACATTTCTGAGGATGGTTTTTAAAATGTTGCAGAAATCCGAGTCAGAGACTTATTTAGTCTCTTTAGTCTGACCCTCGATATGGCTACTACAAAAAGAGGGCCTGACTAATCAGGCACTGCTCCTGGGGGACCACAAATGCACCCTGGAAAAAGGCAGTGGGATTTGCCAAGTATGTGCTCAGGTCAGGACCAGCACTATCATTAGGGAGAAGTGAGGTGTTGTGGCACAGAACTGGGGGTGCTCCTCAGACTGCCTTGCAGCTCCTCAGCCAGCTTGTTGTCCTCTGGTGTGGTGGAAGAGGCTCTCCCATTGTCACTGTTCAAGTAAGATTCAGCTATCGCCCTATGTAGGATGGAGGGGTGCCATTTTACCCTTTGCCTCAGGAAGCAAAACGCGTTGGGCCAGCCCTGTGGGGGATGAGTCCCACACAATGGTATAATAGAGCTGATGAAAGGAGTGGACCTTGCAAGGGAGCCAGATATCTCCTCCCCCATGTTTTTCAGACTTTCACCAGTGAGGACACATTTAGATAACTCTCGTTGAGTTTCCAAGTCTGTACAGTACATTGTTTTTGCACCTAACGTGTTTTCTCAGTGCTCGCTAGTGCAGGAGTACCTTACATCTGCACCTTGTGTCATGTTGATTGATTGCAATTCCTCCAAGCTATGTTTCATAGATTGCTACAACTACATAGTTTTATTCTCTTGGCTATTACTCATGTGTAAAAGTCGCATTTCTCATGAAACTCTGCCTCTATCTATTTCAAATCTTTACAGAGACGCCCACAACCGTCCTCCCTGCATCAGACAGCGGAAGTGAGACAGGTGAACCAGGTCCACAGCTGCCTGCTGATGATCACCTCGTGGGTGGCGGCTCAGGTGATTTTGAAAAAAAGGCCGGAGGACTTAGCGTCATCAGTGATCCGGACAGCGAAGATGATGAGGAGCTCTTCTATATCAATGATGCCCCTGCTGAGACTGGATCTGACTCTGTTCTCCACTTCCAGCCTTCTGCGTTCTGCGGGAGCAATCCCAAACCTCAGGAACAAACGTCCCCTGCTAAGCACTGGTCAGCACCATCAACAACACCATCAACAACACCATCCACAGATGAGTGGAAACATGCAGCTCCAGATGCTACCTCATCTGGAACTGAAACCCCCATTCCCCAAAGAAGAAATGGTGGTGGCAGGGTGAGCTCCTATGTGTGGCGCTTCTTCAAATATGCAGAGAACGACCGCTATGTCGTGATGTGCGATATTTGTAGAAGCCATGTGTGGCTAGGAAAAGAAGGGGGCTGTCCACGAGTGGGCACGTCTGCCATGAGGCGACACATGGAGGTGCATCATGCGCTTTTTGTGCCCAAAGATAGCAACGGGAAGCCACAACCATCCAAAAAGAACAGTACCACCTTTGCCTCATCTTCCAAAGACCTCACGCAAAGTGGTCTGGGTGGGAAGGGCACAGAAGGCAGCTTCGCTAAGAGGCAGGTGTCACTGGAGAAATGCCTTGCGCTGACACAGAAATTACTCTCTGTGTGAAATTACCGTGATAGGCTACGTGACGATTGACGTAGCCTATCATGGCTGACTTTGCAAATCTAGCCGTGATAGGCTACGTTAATCGTCACGTAGCCTATCAGGGGGCATTTTTTTTTTCTCTTATTGCAATGGCGGCGGCGGCGGCAGCTGGTCGAAAGACCGGCTGCCACTCCCGCCCCGCTCGAACACCCGCCGAACCGCCGGCCGGACCTGCCGCCAGGAGGGACATTCGGCGAAGGTAAGTCCCATCCCGGGGGGGGGGGGTTCGGAGGATTTCTCCCCGAAACTTGTTCGGGGGGCCGAACATGTTGGCGCTCGGCCCCCCGAAGTTTCGGGGAGAAATTCTCCGCCATCCCTAATCTGCCCTCAGTGGGATTTCCCCTCTCATCACTACATTAGTGGCGTAGCCATTCCAGCCCTGGCTTCTGCAATCAGACGGGTGCTCCAACAGGATTTGAAATGTGCAGTTGGAGGAAGTGTACATTTAACGAGTGACACATGGACAAGTAATCAAACAAAGTCTTATCTGTGTGTCACCGCGCAATGGGTATCCATCAGTGCGAGCAGCCGACTGAGTCGTAGAACAGCGACATTGTCCCTCACAATGCTCTCAGGGACACACACAGCAGAAAACATCAGCAGCAGCATCAGTGGTGTTGTTCAGTCCTGGTTGGCCCCCTTAAATCTAACAGTGGGCTGTGTAGCAACAGACAATGCCTCAAACTACCTAAAAGCAGGCCGCATTGCATGGCTAAACCATGTTCCGTGCGTTGCGCACTGTTTGAACCTTGTGGTGCGTTCTGGATTGAGCAAGGCCTCCCCAAAAATTGGTAAGCTACTTAAGGTGGCCCGATCCATTTGCACCCACTTCCAGCAGTCCTGCTCAGCAATGGAGGCAATCGGCGCCATCCAACGTAGCCGTGGCCTTCCAGAACACAAATTCATTTTGGATGTGTCCACACGCTCGAACAGCACATTGCATATGCTTCAGAGACTCTGTGAGCAGAGACCAGCTATAAATGACTACATCACTGAGAAACAACACCACTCCAAATTTTTTGTCACACTACATCAGTGGCTCTGGATGCAAGACCTGGTGGACATTTTAAAAATTTTCGATGAATGCACAGCGGTACTGAGTGCAGACTATGCCACACTGGGCCAAGTGCTACCTGTGCTAAGGATCATAGAGGGGGTGCTGAGAAAACGCCATTCTGAGATTTGTGAGCGCACCAGTGCTGGAGGCAGGGAATTATTCCCCAATCCTGCAGTTAGGCTTGCAGAATTCCTTCTGCAGGAGCTGGGCACCAACAAACACATAACTTCAATCAGGGGGGACATGAAATACGTTGCTGCTGCATTCCTTGAACCACGGTTCAGGGATAGCTCAACAAGTGCGGAGCCTCCAAATGACAACCCTGACTTCCAAAGTTTAAAAAAATATTTGACTGAGAAAGTCATGGAGTGCTTCCAGAGAGATGGGCTGGATGAGAAGGAGCTGGGTGAGGCTAGTAGGACCACTACCTCCCCTGAAGACAATATCTGCAGCAGTAGCACCATCACCAGCAGGCGGGGCAATGATGACACCACAGCAGCTGCACCACCAACAGAGTCAGACACAGGGGCATCTTGTCTCAAGTTCAGCTTGTACTCCTCAATGGCAGTGGAGCTCGGTGTAAGTGGGCGCAGGCGGGGGGAATGTGCCAAAGCAGCCAGGAAAGCATCAGCCTATGATGTGGCTGTCCAGGAACTTGAAGGTTATTCAAGAGAGAGTTTCTCGGGAACACAGATCAGCCCAGAGAGTGATCCTCTCCTATACTGGGATACAAAACGTGGCGTTTGGCCACATCTGACCAAAGTCGCCATTTGGCATCTATCTTGCCCTCCCTCGAGTGTGGCCTCTGAAAGGCTTTTCTCTACAACTGGCAGCATTGTCACCGCCCACCGAAGCAGACTCACGCCACAACATGTCTCCACCCTCGCCTTCATACGCTCCAACAGGGGATGGATTCCCAAGGAGCACCTCCCCCCACCACCACCAGCTGTCAGCAGCAGAGTAGAGCAGTCATCAAGTGACGAGGAGGACCCCTGGGATGATGACACTGCTGCTAGTGTGAGCCAGAGTTCTGAGGGACAATGAGGCAGAATGATACAACTTGTGAGTGGTCGCACTGAGGTGTGCCTCAGAACTTTGTCCAAACCTGCAGTCCCTGTCTGGCCTGGGCAGAGCCCAAAGCACTGGCGATATGTGGCGGAGCTTAATAATACCTCACATGCAGAATCCAGTTGCGCTACCCGACTGTGTGTGGCGGACTATGCAACAGCGTACATCCCTACTACACACACACACACACAGTTCTCTATGCATCCCAGTGTACTCCGCTATCGACTGTATATGTGTATCTTTACCCCTCTGAATGTTAGTATGATTCTGATTCCCCAAATGTATGTATAGTTCTATTTCTCTTGATGTTCATGTATGCTTTTAATTCATTTAAAATTCTTTCATAAATCACGGAATTGCTTTCAAAGACCTTGTTGTAGTCTCTCCCTGGACTCCCTCAGCTTTTGGGTTTTCCTAAGGACCGAGAGCTCTATGTGAAAAGATCCCTCTGGTATGCGTCCAGTTTACATGTATGTGATATGCACCTACACGTAAAACAAAGCATACTTCATAGAATCGTAGAGCCACAGAATCATGGGGTTGGAAGGGGCCTACAAAGCCATCGAGTCCAACCCCCTGCTCAATGCAGGTGTCCAAGTCAGAGCATCCCTGGCAGATGGCTGTCCAGCCTCATCTTGAATGCAGTCATTCATAACATCAGGGATGCGGACTGTCCATCTCCCTATGAGGGAAGCTGTTCTTGTTTGGCTGGGATTCTGGGGAGGCATTCTTGTTGCGGTTAACAGTAAGCAAACACAGAGATCATTGTGTACAATGATCTAGATTTAAGAAATTATATCTGTGGACTTGAACCAAGGAATTGTAACCTATTTTTTAGAAAGAACTTTATATACAAACAGAACAGATCAAGACAAATCACAGAAACAAATCAACAATTCAAAAACAATGTTGGGCTGGCTGGCTGTGGCTGCAGGCCTCAGCTCGTAGGAGGAGGATGGCTTTCCCACTCCAGGGCCTCCACCCTCCTTCGAAGGTCATCACCTGTGTGTAGAAAGAAAGAGAAGAATAAAGCACAATGGTAATATGCATCTTGCAAGCAGAGTTGTTAGCTCAGGTCAGGTGCCATTCTGTAGTACTACTTACAGGTCCTCCTGAGAATCCAGACGTCTCTTATCAGATGCATCAGGATCACAAGAGGAGGGGCTTCATCTGTGGAAGAAGGGTGGCCTTCCTCCACAGATGCTGCTCCTCTTGCTGCTGGCTCTTCCTCTTCCTCCTCCTCCTCCTCTTCCTCCTCCTCCTCTGTCCTCTCCCTCTCCGCGGCCCTCAGTGCCTCCTCCACCAGCAAGGCACGATGCACAGCTGTGGGATGTCACAGTAACAGAATGAATGCCTTTATATATGTGGTGAGTGAACAAAACCACAGTCACTGATTGATCTGTCTATCACCATCCCCACTACCATAAGGACCACTGATTCTGTCCTCCCACCACAAGGTCTAGTGATGAGGGGATAATTAGGGAGGCAGATTATACAGTACTGACAGTTTTGGTGTGATGGGGACTGTTGGACTTCTGTAAACATGCACAGGATTGCACTTCTAGTCACCCCACTTCTACATTTGCAATGCCATGGTATCTGTTCATTCTAGTGATGCATTGCATAAATGCCACCTTTTTTCCTAGCGCAAGGAACCCAAGGCGGCTCACATTAGCCTCTTCCTCTCCATTTAATGCTCACAACAACAACACTGAGGTAGGCTGGGGCTTTCTGACTGGGCCAAAGTCACCCAGCGAGCTTCCATGGCTGAGTGCACTATACCCAGATCTCCAAGGTCTCAGATGAACACTTGCTCATGAGTTGACTGGAGTGCCAATGTCTTGGTAGAAAGTGGGGTGGGTGGGGTGCAAAAATTCAGCAATCACTACATGAAGAAGGAAGACGACACCGAGAGGCTGGCCCTGTTGCTGCTGGGCTGGTGCCAGTCCCCCTGTGTGCACCGCAGAGACCGGCAGCAGCAGCATTTCCCTGGAAATGGACAGTGTGTCAGTGTGTAATATGAGTTGTAGTAGCCAGGCCCGCATAATCCTATGCATGTGGTTGTACAGGGAAAAACAACGCAGTTCCCAGCATCCCTTCTTCAACCAGCCAAAGTGGCTGGAAGATGATGGGACCTTTTTCTGTCCAAGTTCAGCAAGCATAGGATTGCAGGCTAAAAATGTCAGGATTTGTTTGTTTCTCCATGAGAGAGACCACAAAGAGATAGCTTCATTTTCGGTACACATCCTTGTCTTCATATTTAGTTGATCTTGATGATGGGATAACTATAACTTACCAGGCATATTCCTCTGCAAAAATGGGGGCCAGCCTGCTTGGACCCACACTCTGCGGATGCGCCAGTAGTAGGCGGGGGGGTTGGACAGCGGCGCCCTCTGCTCGGCAGCAGCAATCCCCTCTCTGACGAAGGACTGCTTGAGCGCCTTCCATTTGGACCTCAATTGTCCAACTGTGCGATAGTGGCCCGCTCGCTCCATCCTCCTCTTTATCTGGGGCCAATAAAGTTCATTGCGGCAGGCGGAGCTGCCAAACAGCACTGCCACCGCCTCGCTGCGCTTAATGTTGCTGAGGAGGGCCTTGGTCTCCTCATGGTCCCACCTCCTGCCACGCACTGGTGCAGCCATTTTGCAATTTGCACACAAACAAACACACACACCAAGACAGCCACGTGCACAACCACCACTTAACTACATATACACAGACCAAACCGTACAAAAACACCACAATGCACAACTACACACACACACAGAGACCAGACAAAACCACAACAATGAACAAACAACAGAGGAAATCCAATAATAAGCAAGCACCACCACTAACACACCACCACCACCACACCACAGAACTCCACCCACAAATCCCCACGCAGACGCAAGCACAAATGCAGACGACATTCAAGAAGTTAGCAGGAAGCTGACGACAGATTTTGCGGAAGCGGAGCTGCAGCCCCGTTTTTTTTTTATTGTGACTGTGTGAGGCGGTTAGGTTAACAACAAGACCAGTAAACGCGAGGATCATGAAGCACAAATACACAGAAATTAATAAAATCCCTGTCCCTGTCCCTGTCCGAGAAAAGAAGACAGCGGGGGAGCGCACAGAAGGCGGGAAAGTGGGAAACATTTCGGGCAGCAACGAAAAATACGTAAATAATTACGAGAATAGTGGAAAAGTTCTGGCCAAGGCAATCCACCTTCCGAGAGTACGGAGGAAGCAACGGGGGGATTCCCCCCTACGGAGGAAATGAAATCACAACGTAATATTTACAATTACAATATTTTACAATAAAGTTATCCTTATTTTCGCCGTGGTCTACGTAAAGATTTACGGAGACTACGGGGGTCAAATAAGGAACGCAAATGGCGGCGCCCCATGGGCACCGCCATTTGCATACGCGCTTTTTTTCCCCCCGAAGTCACCTGTGATAGGCTACGTAACATAATTTACGTAGCCTATCATGGCCACGTGGTCTTTTTTTTTTTTCCCCCTTTCGTAGTTCACGGCCCGGCGAGGCGGGAAGCCTCCACTCTGGCCTGACTTTCGGCCGGGTGAGGCGGGAAGCCTCCCCCCCTTCACCTGAACTTCAGGGGGAGAAGCGAAGCGCCTCCCCCCCACTGCAAAAAAAGCTGCCAGACCGGGTAAGTGACTTTTGTACATCCCTAGCCAAAATAAGGAACACAAACGGCGGCGGCCATTTGCATACGCACGTCATTGTTGTTGTTGTTTTCAGTCAGCCGTGATAGGCTACGTAAACATTTATGTAGGCTATCATTTTTTTATTTTTTTTTTACTGGAAATGGCGGCGGACAGGAAGATCCGCCCCAGGTAACATCCCTGACATCCCTACCTAGGGCAACTCCTTGAATATGCCAAATAGTCTCCACAGCCCTATTTTACTTCTTTCTTCTTTTCTCTTACACCCCTTTAGCAAAATATCCCATAAGTAGGTAAGAGAAGAAGGCTTCATGAATGACTGTTGCTCCTAGTGTAAAACATCATGGGAATCCCTTATGGTCATGGGCCATTCACTACTGCTCAGCCTGAAATACCTCATGATCCCCTTCTAGTACATAGTGTGATTTTAATGAAGACATGTTCCATTCGACTGAATGCTAATTTTATTTGTTATTAGTTGCTCTTCTTCTACAAGGTTTTACTCTTCTGGTCTGTACATCATTGTGATCGTTGTTCTGATGTGCAGTCTCAAAAGCATTTTAATTATCACATTAAATATTCATACATCTTTGGAACAGATGCTAAAGTCTTTTTTGAACTCAGACCCCTACTTGGCTTCAGTTTATTTTTAATCTCCACCATTAATCCCATGACCCCTTCATGGATCACTGCCTTGTTGTGGTGAAGTGGCTTGCATAACTCAGTGAAGCCATAAGCTATGCCGTGCAGGGCCACCCAAGACGGACAGGTCAAGGCAGAGAGTTCTGACAAAATGTGGTCCACTGGAGAAGGAAATGGCAACCAACTCCAGTATTCTTGCCAAGAAAAACCCATGGAACGTATCACAAGGCTGAAAGAGATGATGCCGGAAGATGAGCCCCTCAGGTCGGAAGGTGTCCAATATACTACTGGGGAAGAGCAGAGGGTATTTCCAAGTAGCACCAGAAAGAGTGAAGCGGCTGGGCCAAAGCCGAAAGGACACTCAGCTGTGGATGTGTCTGGTGGTGAAAAGAAAATCTGATGCTGTAAAGAACAATATTGTCTAGGAACATGGAATGTCAGATCAATGAATCAAGGTAAGCTGGAGGTGGTCAAACAGGAGATGGCAAGACTGAACATTGACATCTTGGGAATCAGCGAACTAAAATGGACAGGCATGGGCGAATTTAATTCAGGTGACCATCATATCTACTACTGTGGGCAAGAATCCCTTAGAAGAAATGGAGTAGCAGTCATAGTCAACAAAAGGGTGGGAAAAGCAGTACTGGGCTCCAATCTTAAAAATGATAGAATGATCTCAGTACGAATCCAAGGCAAACCATTCACCATCTCAGTAATTGAAGTCTCTGCCCCAACCACTGAGGCCGAAGAAGCTGAGGTAGGGTTGGCGGAGAATTTCTCCCTGAAACTTCGGGGGGCCGAGCGCCAACGTGTTCAGCCCCCCGAAAAAGTTTCGGGGAGAAATTCTCTGCACCCCCCCGCCCCCTTAACCCCCCCCGGGACGGGACTTACCTTTGGCGAATGTCCCTCCCAGCGGCGGGTCCGGCCGGCGGTTCGGCAGGTGTTCGTCCGGGGCTGCCGCCGCCGCCGCCATTCCAATAAAAGAAAAAAAAATGCCCCCGTGATAGGCTACGTGACGATTAACGTAGCCTTTCATGGCTAGATTTGCAAAGTCAGCCGTGATAGGCTACGTCAATCGTCACGTAGCCTATCACGGGTGACTTTAAAAAAAAAAAGCGCGTACGGATAATGGCGGCCCCCATAGGGAGCCGCCATTCCCGTTCCTTATTTGGTCACTGTAGTCTACGTAAAGATTTACATAGACTACAGCGAAAATAAGGGCAATGCTATTTGTGTTGCCCTTATTTTCGCCGTAGTCTACGTAAACATTTACGTAGACTACAGCGACCAAATAAGGAACGCAAATGGCGGCTCCCTATGGGGACCGCCATTAGCGTACGTGCTTTTTTTTTTTAGTCACCCGTGATAGGCTACGTGACGATTTACGTAGCCTATCACGGCTGACTTTGCAGATCTAGCCGTGATAGGCTACGTTAATCGTCACGTAGCCTATCACGGGGGCATTTTTTTTTTTTTAAACTTTTTAGTTCGCGGCCGGGCGAGGTGAGGCGCCTCCTCCCCGGCCTGAATTTCGGCCGGGCGAGGCGGGAAGCCTCCCCCCCGGCCTGAACTTCGTGGGGGGAGCAGCGAAGCGCCTCCCCCCCACTGCGAATAAGCTTCGAGGACAGGTAAGTGACTTTCGTCCATCCCTAAGCTGAGGTCGATTGGTTCTATGAAGACCTACAACACCTTCTAGAACTAACACCAAAAAAAGATGTCCTCTTCATCATAGGGGATTGGAATGCTAAAGTAGGAAGTCAAGAAATCACGGGGATAACAGGCAAGCATGGCCTTGGTGTACAAAATGAAGCAGGACAAAGGCTAATAGAGTTTTGCCAAGAGAACACGCTGATCATAGCAAACACTCTTTTCCAACAGCACAAGAGGCGACTCTACACATGGACATCACCAGATGGTCAATATCGAAATCAAATTGATTATGTCCTTTGCAGCCAAAGATGGAGAAGCTGCATACAGTCAGTAAAAACAAGACCTGAAGCTGACTGTGGCTCAGATCATGAGCTGCTTGTTGCAAAATTTCGGCTGAAATTGAAGAACGTAGGGAAAACCACTAAACCATTCAGGTATGACCTCAATCATATCCCTGATGAATATACAGTGGAGGTGAGGAATAGATTTCAGGGATTAGACCTGATAGACAGAGTGCCTGAGGAACTATGGACGGAGGTACATAACGTTGTTCAGGAGGTAGCAACGAAATCCATCCCAAAGAAAAGGAAATGCAAGAAAGCCAAGTGGCTGTCTGATGAGGCTTTACAAGTAGCTGACGAAAGAAGGGAAGCGAAAAGCAAGGGAGAAAGGGGAAGATATATCCAACTGAATGCAGAGTTCCAGAGAATAGCAAGGAGAGACAAGAAGGCCTTCTTAAATGAACAATGCAAAGAAATCGAGGAAAACAACAGAATGGGAAAGACTAGAGATCTCTTCAAGAAAACTGGAGATCTCAAGGGAACGTTTCGTGCAAAGACGGGCATGATAAAGGACAAAGAAGGCAGGGACCTAACAGAAGCAGATGAGATTAAGAAGAGGTGGAAAGAATACACAGAAGAACTATACAGGAAAGATCTGAATGTCCCTGATAGCCATGATAGTGCGGTCACTGAACTTGAGCCGGATATCCTTGAGAGTGAAGTCAAGTGGGCCTTAGGAAGCATTAGTAACAACAAAGCTAGCGGAGATGACAGTCTTCCAGCTGAGCTATTAAAATCCTAAAAGATGATGCTATTAAAGTGCTGCATTCAATATGCCAACAAATTTGGAACACTCAACAGTGGCCGCAAGACTGGAAAAGTTCAGTTTACATTCCAATTCCAAAGAAGGGCAATGCCAAAGAGTGTTCAAACTACTGCACTATTGTGCTCATTTCACATGCCAGCAAGGTGATGCTCAAAATCCTACAAGCTAGGCTTCAGCAGTATGCGAACCGAGAACTACCGGAAGTACAAGCTGGGTTTCGAAGAGGCAGAGGAACTAGAGATCAAATTGCCAACTTTCGCTGCATCATGGAGAAAGCAAGAGAATTCCAGAAAAACGTCTATTTCTGCTTCATTGACTACTCTAAAGCCTTTGATTGTGTGGATCACAACCAACTGTGGCAAATTCTGAAAGTGATGGGAGTAACAGACCACCTTACCTGTCTCCTGAGAAACCTGTACGAGGGTCAAGAAGCAACAGTAAGAACCAGACATGGAACAACCGATTGGTTCCAAATTGGGAAAGGAGTACGACAAGGCTGCATATTATCACCCTGCTTATTTAACTTTTATGCAGAGTACATCATGAGAAACGCTGGGTTGGATGAATCACAGGTTGGAGTTAAGATTGCTGGGAGAATTATCAACAACCTCCGATATGCAGACGATACCACCCTAATGGCAGAAAGCAAAGAGGATCTAAAGAGCCTCTTGTTGAGGGTGAAAGAGGAGAGTGCAAAAGCTGGTTTGAAACTCAACATTAAAAAAACTAAGATCATGGCATCTGGCCCCATCACTTCCTGGCATATAGAAGGGGAAGAAATGGAAGCTGTGACAGATTTTACTTTCTTGGGCTCCAAGATCACCGCAGATGGTGACTGTAGCCATGAATTTAAAAGACGCTTGCTCCTTGGGAGGAAAGCTATGGCAAACCTAGACAGCATAGTAAGAAGCAGAGACATCACCTTGCCAACAAAGGTCCGTCTAAGCTATGGTATACCATCAAAGCTATGGTTTTCCCAGTAGGAATGTGTGGCTGTGAGAGCTGGACTATGAGGAAGGCTGAGCGCCGATTAATTGATGCTTTCGAACTGTGGTGCTGGAGAAGACTCTTACGAGTCCCCTGGACTGCAAGGAGGTCAAATCAGTCCATCCTAAAGGAAATCAACCCTGAGTGCTCATTGGAAGGACAGATCCTGAAGATGAAGCTCAAATATTTTGGCCACCTAATGCGAAGAGGAAACTCTCTGGAAAAGACCCTGATGCTGGGAAAGACTGAAGGCAAAAGAGAAGGGGACGGCAGAGGATGAGATGGCTAGATAGCATCACCAATGCAATGAATATGAACTTGAGCATGCTCCGGGAGAGAGCGCAGGACAGGAAGGCCTGGCGTGTTATGGTCCATGGGGTCACAAAGAGTCGGACACGACTGAACGACTGAACAACGAAATTAATCCCATGAAGTGAGTGGAAAGAAAAGACGATGGGAGTGAATCTCTGGGGTGCAAAGCAGGGGGGATGCTTAGTGCATGCTGTTCCTGGTATAAATCATGCCCCCCCCCCAAAAAAAAACCACTCTGCCTTTTCCATGATTGGGACAAGGCAGCATGTACAGACATGGTTGGCCTTTCTCCATTATACACATAGAATTGTTTGCACTGCGCTGTGATCCTGTGGCAGGAAAGCAGGCAGTCCCTGGCAGAAAAAGGGATGTGAAAATGGTGCAACCCCC
This sequence comes from Heloderma suspectum, assembly GCF_057233095.1. Classification (NCBI taxonomy): domain Eukaryota; kingdom Metazoa; phylum Chordata; class Lepidosauria; order Squamata; family Helodermatidae; genus Heloderma; species Heloderma suspectum. The sequence continues at coordinate 360,831,054 of NC_139459.1, read as the reverse complement.
ACTTTCTGATGATCAAAGTACTCCCCTGCTGAATGCTGATTCAGTCTGCCATTTTTTAAAAACCTCTTTAGTAAAACTTGATTAAAAAAATAAGAAAGCTTTATGGAAGTTTACTACTCCGGATTTCAAACATCATCAGGACTCCCTTGAGCACCGTCTTTTGGTAGAAAGGTGGGGCATAAGTTAAATCACAAGCCACTCAGCTACCAGGTAGCTTTACATAATCAAGGCCAACAACCGAGACCTGTCCTACATTCTCCTCATCTTCATCATGCTTTCCTTCTTGTCCTCCTTCCTGTTCATGGGGCGGCCAAGGAAAGTGACTTGCCTTCTCCGACAAACAGCCTTCAGCATCATCTTCTCAGTTGCCGTTTCTTCGGTGTTGGCCAAAACCATCACGGTGGTGTTGGCTTTCCTGGCCACAAAACCAGGGAACAGAGTGAAGAGATGGCTGGGGAAGAGTCTTGCAAACTCCATTGTCAGTTCTTGTTCCGGTGTCCAAGTTGTCATCTGCACCATCTGGCTGGGGAGCTCTGCCCCGTTCCCTGACTCTGACATGCATTCCCAGCCTGGACAGAACATCTTGCAATGCAACGAAGGATCTGTTGTCTTCTTTTATACTGCCCTTGGCTACATGGGCTTCTTGGCTGCCATCTACTTCACAGTGGCTTTCCTAGACAGGAAGCTGCCTGGGGCCTTCAATGAAGCCAAACTGATCACCTTCAGCATGCTGGTCTTCTGCAGTGTTTGGCTGTCCTTTGTGCCCTCCTACCTGAGCACCAAGGGGAAATACATGGTGGCCGTGCAGGTCTTCTCGATCTTGGCCTCCAGTGCTGGGCTGTTGGGCTGCATATTTCTTCCTAAGTGCTACATCATTGTACTGAGACCTGATCTGAATACGAAGGAGCATATCATGTTCAAAACAAACAAGGGCATCTGATCCATACAAGTAGAGTTGTGGAAGAATATTTGGTGTAGGTTTGGAGGAGATACAAGTTTTGTGAGATCTTAGTTATCAGAGCCTTTTGATGTGCTTATAGCTTCAGTTGCACAGTTTCGTTGTTTCTGTTACAGGAGACAGGCAAAGCTGAGCCTTGGACTATCACTCTGCCAGTGACCACCATCCGCATCTCACATTGTCCAAATGATGCATCTGTTGAAGGTGTGGCCCTTAACAGCTGCAGTGTACCAGTATTTTGCAGCTTGCATGCACATGGAAAGCCCTGAATGCAAGACATTAAATGTTTGTTTGTTACTGGCATTAGTGTATTCTGATTGCTCTGCTTGCTGTGATGGTTTCATGCACTTGTTGTCATAAAGAATTATTCTCAAAGAATGAAGGAGTTTAATTCGGTACTTCCATTTCCTTGCTTCTCATTGTCATCTATGGTCATTACACATTTACTGCACAGAAATGAAGATTTGATTGAAGGGAATTGTTTTTTTCGAAGGGGACAGTCCCCTGAACAGAGAGATAGTTGACATGGGTTAGTCTTGTGCTCAGTTTTTGGTCCCAGGCCATTTAAACTTTAGATCCTCACATTCTCAGCCTGAGATTTGGGGCAGCTGCCAGTGGAGGCTGGCAGCTCTGATTTCAGTGGAGCTGTGAACCCATCCTGAGTTCCAGACAGAAACCACGTCTGGCGAAAATGTTTGCAAATGGCAGATGTGTGCTCATGTTCAATTTGAGCATCTTCCCCAGTTCGATTTGTGCAAATTTCCATGGAGACTGAATCAGCCCCACTTTAGTCTATGGAGGAAAGTTTCACAAATCAGGAAATGGGTACAAAGTTTGGGAAATGTGTACACATTTCACATTCAGTTGCTGCTTGATTTGTGCGTTTTTCCTGTTCCTGCACAGTGAGCAGACATCGTGAACAGGAAATGGGATGAGCGATGATACAATATTTGGAAAATCTGAGCAGTCTCGAGTCTCACTCATTCACCTGTCTCTACCAAAGGCACCCCCACATACTGGATGTTACTGCAGCCCAAACAGGGTGTAACTTAGGCATGTGTCACCTTGGTCAGATCTGACATCTCTGGAATGGGTGCAGTTGGTACTCTAGCCTCGACCCTGGCCACTGCCTAAACCTGGATTCATGTTCATGATCTCCCATCCTTGCCTCCTTCCCAGCTGCTTTTTAAAAAAACATTTTTTGACAGGCTGGCAGAGAGACTTGTGAGTAGGAATGTTGGCAGAATCTGCAATAGAACTAAATTAGTTCGGATTTTTATGAACCCTACCAGCGGATGGGCTTTTCCCCTGGAGGGTGGATTCCGCAGATTTGGGGAACCATGTTTCTAACCTTCGACTGTTTTGTCCGAATTTTGTTGTAAAAAAAGTCACAATTTTAAAAAAAAAAACCCTGCCTAAAAATGCACATTTTCCCCATAGGTTAGGGAGTTAAAATGCATATTTGGGGGGAATTTGTGCATGGGGGGGGGGCATTTTGCCCATGCAAATTTGCAGAAGTTTGGAAACTAAGAAAATCAGACTCTGTCAATGGGAGGATGATGGAATAGAAGGTGCCTGACAATCCGCAAAATGAGCAGGCTTTTCATAATCCCTAATTCCCTACCTGGGAACAGGAGTTGTGGTGGTCAGGCAGCAGCAGGTGGAAGAGTTCAGAATGCAGAACAACCTGCATCAGAGGCTGATGGGAGAGAGAGAAGGGTGGTGCAGGGCTCAAGAGAGAGAAAGGGCACAATAAGAAAGGGGCCGCAAAGGTAGAGAATGGAATGTCAGACGGAGGGAGAGAGAAAGGGAAACCAGAGAGGCAAGGGGTGGGAGAAGCACAAATACAGAAAAGCGCTCTTAAGAGAGCACAGGTTTAGGGATGCACGAATTGTGTACCTTCCGTGCCGCTTGACTTCCGCAGTTTGCGGCCAGTGCTCCGTACCATCATTCACAAGCCCCCGGAATTCTCCTCTTCTTTTCTGCTCTGAAAATTACGAAATTTAAATCCGTACTGACAACCGTAATTCCGGTGCCCAGCCATCTCCATGAATCTGCATAACTTCCATAAGAATGGCTATTTTTCGTAGCTATTTATGAATTTTTTCCCCTGCCCTGAGACGTGCAGTAATTACATTTCCTCCTCCTAGGGGCTTCCCAAAGGAAGGCTGCCCTAGGTGTGCCTGAGCGATGCACTCTTGATTTAAAGCAACGCTGTTTTAAAGAAAGAAAAAACCTTTTAAAATGACCGTGCCGGTCTGAAGCCTTGCACGAGGTATTATTCTCCCTGCTAAGCTTTATATTTCCACATCCTGCGTTGTTGTTGACATTGTGAGGCTAAAATGGAGAGGAGAACCAAACTTGTGCATGTCTACTCAGAAGTAAGTCTTACTGAGTTCAATGCGAGTTACTCCTACGCATGTCAGCACCCCAGTTGCCCCCAGCTCAGCTTTGTATTTCCACATGGTGGCCAAGTCGGGGGATGGCATGACCCTGCTGGACTTCTCCTCCTCCTCCTCAGACGTAGACCTTCTAGAGACAGGGTGATGCCTTTGAACCATGTATATCAGGAGACTTGGGGGAGCCTGGGCCCTTTGGGGAGAGGACCATGGGTGCATCCCCACAGCAAGAGGGGAGCTCTGCATAGAAACAGAGGCTGAGCAACAACCCCCCCCCCATCAGTCACAGGGCGTATCATCACCTAAAGAGGGCAATCAGCAGGGCCCCTGTAAGAAGTGCCCAACTGCAAGGAAGGTCTCCTCAGGAGAGTGTGCCTCCTCATGAGTAGGGCTCTGACCAGAGAGCTCTACTGTACTGCAGCCGAGCTCTGGGTGGCCCTCAGCAGGCTTTGGGGTTAAAAGACTTCAGTGTCTGCCTAGCCAGTGCTGGAAACAGTGGTGTTCCTTCAGGTTCTTTGGCTTCCATCTTGCCTCGTGGTCCTTGGCCTGTGATGGATTCTTGGTGTTACTGAACCTTTTCTTTTTTTTGACTCTGCTTATGGACTGTGTAAGATATCTGACTGCCCAACTGTGTTTTGACCTCTGTCTGCTTATCTGTGCTTTCACCTTTGCCCATTTCATTACCTTTCTGCATGGTTACTCCATCCACTCAGAAATTGTGGAGGCCACCACTGGACAGGGGGCAAATTGAAGGAGGCTCATGGTGGGCATCAGCAGTGGACCAGGACAGGGCACAGGGACTGGGCAACTGCCCATGGACACCATGTAGACTCAGAAGAGGGCTGCTCTGATAACTAGAAAATTGTGTGTGGGCGTTGGTGTCTGCATTTGTGTGTATCTCTCTATTTGCTAGTTGGGAGTAGGTTGGCCATCCCTTTTTGGCTTCCTTCCTGTTGAGAGATTCTCTTGAAACACACTTCATTGGAAGGCTCTTGACATGCAGATTCCACAGATAACCACGATTTTCACTATAATTCAAAGTCAGGAGGTTCTGTATAAATCTTAAAAAGAAGAAGAAATTAATTAGCCTATTTTCTCTAATACTGTATTAAAGTTTATATTTAATATCAAAACAGTTAAGTTTAATTAAACCATCTATTGCAAATTGGAGTGAAAGCAAATATGAACACACACAAAAGCCTCTGTACACCTGTATAAAGAGAGGTGCACGCCAAACTACCATGATATGCCAGTAACATACAGCCGGCAAACAAATCATGAAGGGATTAAGAGATAACTGCAGTTAAAAGTTAGCTAGTTGAAGTTTATTTATTGCTCAGAAAGGAAGTCTTGAGCTGTTGCATTTAACAAAACAACATTTATGTATTCCACGCATTACTACCATCCCTAGGCATGAAATGCTTGCTGGTAACAGCAACCAGTAGGTGAACCATGAGTCCCAGAACAACTCATGCCGCTGCACCAATTCTACCCCTCCAGCCCCTAGAGAAGGCGCTTTGTGGCCTGGCCTGGATGCTTCCACCCCACCTCAAAGGGCCTGCATAAGCAGGCAACCCCTCGGCCTTTTGACAACAGCCAACCTCTGCCTGCCTTGCATCCGTCAATATCTGAAACCAGCCCAGGCATGGGAGGAAGACTGTGCCTTTCAGCTTGCGTCCTGCAACCAACGCTGACATTTTCGCTATCGGCAATGGCGTTAAGGTTTGTGAGCATGGTGGCGCCTGGCTTTTGACTGCCGAATGATCAACTCCTAGCTGCCACAGCAGAAAGTTTTCACTACACCCCCACTCTCAGGTCTGGATTTCACCCGCAACAATGACACTGATGGCTCCTTTCTGGGCAAGCAATTCCTGAAGGGCGTTCGCAAGGACAACGGGCCTCTAGGCTGGGCTTCCCGGTCTGCACCACTCAAGACTGCACAGCCGCAAGGCCCCAGCACACTTGTGTTCAGGGTGCAAGGCTCAGTTCAGCCTCTGATGAGCACTTTGCGGTCAGATGAGCCTTCAAGCTACGGCCAGCTGTGCATTCTGGACACCGAGGAGGCCACTACAGCTCTCCTGGATCGAGCAGAGACCAGCACTGGGCTGCACCTTGCTGGAGTCACTCACTAACTGATACTCAATGTTTGCCCATGCGCTACTGAGTACCGGCAGGTGGGTGAAATCCTCGAGCACAAGGACACTGCTGCACTTGCTGCTGGGCACGCACCAATGGACGTACCTCTGTGCTTCCATCGCGACCGTAGAATGATGAGCACTATGGCTCACTCTGGATGCGATCATGTTCCCGGGGTCTCTTGAATTGCTTCTGCATGGACCAGCTCAGATGGCTTTCCTTTGGCTCATCTCTGTTTGGTAGTGCACCCTAAGGGGTGAGAGTGCTGCACGATCTCCTATACAGAGATACTGATGCTGGGGAAAGTGGAAGGCAAGAGGAAGAGGGGCCGACCAAGGGCAAGAGGGATGGATGATATTCTAGAGGTGAGGGACTCGACCTTGGGGGAGCTGGGGGTGGTGACGGCCGACAGGAAGCTCTGGCGTGGGCTTGGCCATGAAGTCATGAAGAGTCGGAAGCGACTGACCGAATAAACAACAAAATCCTGGCTAATCCAGCACAAGGAGTGCAACTGGGAGGGTTGCAAAGGGAGCAGGGCTGGGAAACTCCCCCAAGTAGTGTGCACCTTCATGCACATAAGGAATGGGGAAGATGTGGCCCTCCTGATGTACTCTGACTGCAACTCCCATCATTTTTCCCCATGGGCTAGGCCAGTTAGGGCTGCTGAATGTGCAGTCCAGTGCTATCTGGAGGGCCACACGTTCCCATTCACTGGTATACATCCGAACCTACTCTGCTGGATCGTCACCCTGCTGTGGTGAGTGGGCTTGTGTGTTCCAGTGAACTCCATGAGTGAAGCCATCGGGAGTTATGTACTCCCAGCAGGGTCACCCATGGCGGCAAGATCAAGGGGGAGGAACCAGACAAAGAACGATCCAAGCAAGTCCTCAACAGCAGAACAGGCGGAAGATAGCAAGGTGTACAGTCAGGGCCAGAAATATTGGAGCAAGGATAACTGTTTTGGCAGTTGGCCTCTGTATGCCACTGGCTGTACTTCCTGAATGGTTAGTGTCCCACTTTTGTCAGACCCCATGAATTACAGCTGAAAGTCCTGACTTCGCTCCCATCTGGGTGTGTTTCCTTTAGGGATGGCAGAGAATTCCACCATGGATCTCGGTGAGGCCGAATGCCAGTGCATTCGGCCCCCTGAAATCTGTGAGGGAACGGCCTGCCCCCCCCGCCCCCCCCCACGGATCCTCCCCAGGACGAGACTTACCTGGGGCGGATCTTCCAACCGGCTGCCACCGCCATTTGTAGTCTTGTTAAAAAAACAACAACAACGATGTGATAGTCTACATAAAGATTTACGTAGCCTATCATGGCTGGGTTTAAAAACAACAACAACAACAACAACCATGTACGCAAATGGCGGCGACTACGGCCGCCGCCATATGCATTCCTTATTTTTGGCCATCTTAGTCTACGTAAATATGTACGTAGACCAGAGCTTTCCAAATGGTGTGTCGCGACACAATAGTGTGTCGCCGGCAGTGTGTAGGTGTGTCGCGCGAATATTGTGCGGAAGGACACTGCGGAGCTCCCTTACTCACGTTTGCTTTGCTTGGTCCCTCCCCCGGAACTTCCTAAACCAGCTAATGTTAAAGCAGCTTAGCTGCTAAGGCTTAGGTGCTTTAACGTTAGCTGCTTTAGGATCACGTGGCGTCTTGACGCAGGATGCACATGATTGGCGGTGTTGGAGCGGTACGGTGAGGAGTCTGGTAATGCTGGCTGCACGAGGAGTGTGGAGAATTTGAAGTTAGCAGAGCAATTAGTTGAGCAATTTGCAATCAGCTCAGGCGAGAGGCTTCCCCACGTCCACGGTGCGGCTGCAGGGCAGCGGGGGAGAACAACGGCCCGCTGGACGCCACCTGAACAGGGAGGGCTGCGCCGGGCAGGTGAGAAGCTTCGAGCCTGCGCTCCCCAGAAAGGTAGAGTCGCGGGGCGAAGAGAGGGGAAGGGAGGCACTGCCCTGGAAGCAGAGCTCGGCCGACACTGGCGCGAAGAAGTGGCAGCGGCCAACAGCCCTGAGTGGTTTCGGGTGTGCCCTTCACGGACTTCTGCACCGTGCTGCCGTGCGGCCAGGCCAAAGTAACATACAGGTGGAAACGCCACCTGGGACTGCACCAAGCGTGCTGTCCTCCATCTTGGCCAGTCAGAATGGAGCTCAGTTGATTTCTGCCATTTATTTTTATTTTTACTCTGCTGTAATTGTGGATTAACCACCCACTGGCAGTGTACCACTGGAGAGTGCTGGAACTGGACTCTGGACATAGGCATTGCAATATTTCCAGCAGTATAGCCTTGTAGTCTATAAAGAAGCAGTCTGCATCATTCTATAAAGAGAATGAAGACATCAGAGAAAGCTCAAAAGGCAAGTTACTTGTTTGCTCAAATAATTGCCAAAAACAAGGACCCACACGCTATTGACGAAACCACCATAAAGGAATCTTGCTGTGCTATTGTTCGAACAATGTTTGGGCCTGGATTTGAGATAGAAGTTAATAAAATCCCTTTGGCAGATAACACAATCGGAAGACGTATTCAAGACATGTCTGATGACATTAAGCAGCAAATGAAGGATATTTTTCAAGACAATAATATGGTCTTTACATTGCAATTAGATGAAGCCAGAGATGTCAGTGGGTTAGCACAATTACTGGTTTTTATACGCTTCATTCATACTGACAGAATTATTGAGCAATTCTTGTGTTGTCTAGAACTTCCAATGAGAACTAGAGGTGAAGATATATTTAAAACTTTTGATTGCTTCATGAAGGAAAATAATTTGCAATGGTTAAATTGTGTAGGAATATGCACAGATGGCACACCCTCAATGGTTGGTTCAACAAAAGGTTTTATAGCTTTAACAAAGAAAGAGAATGAAAATATTATAATTACTCATTTCTTTTTACATCACGAAGCACTAGTCACGCAAACCACTGGAAATGTATTAAGAAAAGTTTTGGACAAAGTGGTTCAAATGGTCAATTACATTAAAAGTAGACCTCTTCAATCAAGATTATTTGCTCATATTTGTGAAGACATGGCGGCAAAGTTTAAAAAGCTTCTTCTACACACAGAAGTTCGTTGGCTCTCAAGAGGTCGAGTGCTCTGTCGTGTATATGAATTGAGGGAAATTATGCTTAAACTTTTTGAGGAAAATCAGCAAAACGAATTCTGCGATCTAATTCAAAGGAAACTTTGGTGCACAAAATTGGCATATCTTGCTGACATATTTGAACATTGGAATAAAATAAACACCAGTATGCAAGGAAAAGGAGAAAATATCTTAACAGCGGTAGATAAAATCTGTGCTATGAGAGACAAAATAGCAATTTGGAAAAGGAAAGTGAAAGAAGGAAATTTTGAAATGTTTTCCAAAACTGCTGAGTGCAGGCTAAAATGTGTTATCAGCTCGCTAATTGTTGACCATTTAACATTGCTTGGAGAGAAAGTTCATCCTTACTTCCCAAATGTTGAAATCCAAGACTATGATTGGATCAGAAATCCATTTCTTTCAACTGCAATGAGGAATTTTTCACTTATTGAAGAAGAATTGTTGTTGTTGTTGTTCAGTCGCTCAGTCGTGTCTGACTCTTCGTGACCCCATGGACCATAGCATGCCAGGCCTTCCTGTCCTGCGCTCTCTCCCGGAGCGTGCTCAAGTTCATATTCATTGCATTGGTGATGCTATCTAGCCATCTCATCCTCTGCCGTCCCCTTCCCCTTTTGCCTTCAGTCTTTCCCAGCATCAGGGTCTTTTCCAGAGAGTTTTCTCCGCATTAGGTGGCCAAAATATTTCAGCTTCAGCTTCAGTATCTGTCCTTCCAATGAGCACTCAGGGTTGATTTCCTTTAGGATGGACTGATTGGACCTCCTTGCAGTCCAGGGGACTCGTAAGAGTCTTCTCCAGCACCACAGTTGGAAAGCATCAATTCTTTGGCGTTCAGCCTTCCTTATAGTCCAGCTCTCGCAGCCATACATTACTACTGGGAAAACCATAGCTTTGATTAGACGGACCTTTGTTGGCCTGATTATTGTCTTCCAAAGCAGTTACTCTATTCCCAGCTTATGAATGGAAAACGGAATATTGGTGGACAGCAAATGAGATTTAAAGATGTTCTTAAAGCTAATCTAAAAAAATGTAACATAAGCATTGAAAACTGGGAAGCTCTAAGACATGAGTACTCCAACTGGAGGTCAGCCTATGTTAAAGGTGCTATAGACTTTGAAGAAGCACGAGTACAGAGCGAAAGGGAGAAACGAGCTCAGCGGAAGGCATGTCAAGCAAACCCTCACTGTGACCGCCTTCCAGCTGGAAACCTATGTCCTCGCTGTGGGAGGCTGTGTAGATCCAGAATCGGCCTCTATAGCCACCTGCAGACCCACTGCTAGAGATTAATGTGTTGATTGACCTATCTTCTATGAATGTCTAATCCTTTTAAAGAGTTATCCATATAGACTCTATCTTTGGAAGACAATCTTATTCGGTCACGAGTGATCGCCATGATGATGATGAGTAACCTATGGCTGCGAGAGCTGGACCATAAGGAAGGGTGAGCGACGGAAGATAGACACTTTTGAACTGTGATGTTGGAGGAAAATCCTGAGAGTGCCTTGGACCGCTAGAAGATCAAACCAGTCCATACTCCAGGAAATAAAGCCAGACTGCTCCATTGAGGGAATGGTATTAAAGGCAAAACTGAAGTACTTTGACCACATCATGAGAAGACAGAATGCCCTGCAGAAGATGCTGATGCTAGGGAAAGTGGAAGGCAAAAGGAAGAGGGGCCGACCAAGGGCAAGATGGATGGATGCTATTCTGGAGGTGTCGGACTCGACCTTGGAGGAGCTGGGGGTGGTGAGGGCCGACAGGAAACTCTGGCATGGGCTGGTCCAGGAAGTCACGAAGAGTCGGATGCAACTGACCAAATAAACAACAAACAGTTAAAAGTAAGCCAGTCAAAATGTATTAGTTGCTCAGAAAGGAAGTCTCAAGCTGTTAAATTTTATTTATCTATCTATCTATCTATCTATCTATCTATCTATTTATTTCTTGCACTTATACCCTGCCTTTTTTCCTCTTGCAAGGAACCCAAGGCGGCTTACATTATCCTCCTCCTCTCCAATTTATCCTCACAACAACAACCCTGTGAGGTGGGTTGGGCTGAGAGCATGTGACTGGCCCAAAGTCACCCAGTGAGCTCCCATGGCCAAGTGGGCCCTAGAACCTGGATCTCCCAGCTCCTAGTCCAACAGTCTTGCCACTACACCACACTGGCTCTCACAAAATGGACTTTTAGGGATGTAAGAAAGTCACTTACCTTTCGCGGATTATGTTGATGGTGTGGGGGGAGGCATTCCATCCCTCCCCACAGAATCCTCACCAGGGGGGGAGGCGATCCATTCCTCCTTCCCGGAATCCTCCATTGCTGGCTGTGCTCCGCAGCTGCTCTGCGGAGCAGCCGGCCAGGCCCAGCCAGGCCAGAGCCGTACGGAGCCGGATTTCCGGCCACGGAGGGCCCTGGGGGGGGGAACCGTGTACGCAAATGGCGGCAGTGATGGCCGCCGACTTTTGCATTCCTTATTTTTGCCCTTAATCTACGTAAATATTTATGTAGACTGTGATGGCGAAAATAAAGGGGAATGCAAATAATGTAGCGGGCGCTATTTGCGTCCCTTTTTGATTCGCCGTTTTAGCCTACGTAAAGATTTACGTAGGCTAAAATGGTGAATCAAAAAGGGATGCAAATAGCGCTCACTATGCTATTTGCGTTCCTCTTTATTTTCACCATCACAGTCTACGTAAATATTTATGTAGATTAAGACGGCAAAAAGAAGGAACGCAAATGGCGGCGGCGGTAGCCACTGCCAATTGCGTATGCAGGTTTGTTTGTTTTTAGACCCACCCAGCCATGATAGGCTACGTAAAGATTTATGTAGCCTATCACGTCATTTTCTTTTCTTTTTTTTTACAAGAGTGGAAATGGCAGCGGCGGTGGCAGCAGCCGGTCGGAAGACCAGCCGCCCCAGCCGCCACCGCAGCTGCCGTCGGAGTTGCGGCCGCCCGGAAGATCCGCCCAACATAAGTCTCATACCGGGGGGGATACGTGGTGGGGCGGTGGGGTGGCAGGCCATTCCTCCACAGTGTTCGGGGGGCTGAATGCACTGGCATTCGGCCTCACTGAGATCCGTGGCAGAATTCTCTGACATCCCTACTTTATATACAGTACTGCACACATTACTACCATGCCTAGACATCAAATGCTTACTGGTAACAGCAACCAGTAGGTGAACCATGAGTCCCAGCATACGTCGTGCCACCGCACCAATTCTACCCCTCCAGCCTAGAGAAGAAGCTTTGTGGCCCAGCCAGGATGATTCCACCCCCGCCTCAAGAAGCTTGCGTATGCATGCAGCCCCTCGGCTTTGGGAGTCAACAAAGCTCTGGCCAGCCTTGCATCCATCAACATCTGAAACCAGCCCAGGCATGGGAGGCAGACTGCGCCTTTTGCCCTGCGTCCTGCAACCAACCTCGACAGGTTTGATATCGGCAACTGTGTTAAGGGTTGTGAGCACTGTGACGCCTTCCTTTTCGAGTGTGAATTGTCAACTCTTTGCTGCCATGGCAGAAAGTTTTCACTACGACCACCCTTGGTTCCCATTTTCATCTGCAACATTGTCACCAATGGCTCCATTCTGGGCAAGAAATTCCTGAAGGACGTTCGCAAGGACAGCAGTACTCTAGGCTTTGCTTCCTGGCATGCACCCCTCAAGATTGCACAGCCACAAGCTCCCAATCCATTTATGTTCAGAGTGCAAGGGTCACTTTGCCGTCCAATGAGCACTGTGCAGTCAGATGCACCTCCAAGCTATGGTGAGCTGTACATCCTTGACACCGATGAGGCCACTATGGCTCAACAGCACACTGGGCTGCACCTTGCTGGAGCCACTCACTAACCTGCTACTCAATGTTTACCCATGCGCTACTGAGAACTGGCAGGTCAGTGAAGTCCTTGAGCATGAGAACTCTGCTGCATTTGCTATACCTATGGACGTATCATTGTGCTTCCATCACGATGGCAGAATGATGAAGTTTCTTGCTCAGTCTGTAAGATCTAATGTTCCCTGTGTCTCTGAAATTGCTTCTGTGTTCTTAGCTTGGATGGCTTTCCTCTGGCTGATGGTTGTCAGCCTACACCTCTCTTCTGCCATGGACAACACTATGTTGTCATGAGTCACATGCACTCATTGGTAAACCTTAAGAATCAAATGACTGATGGACCAGAACAAGGATGTTACAGGGGCATCCCTGGAGTCGACCCCAAGAACTTCCTTTAAGGAAGTTTTGAAAAGTTCAAAGATGTAACACTTGGAATGTTTCAAATAATAAAGTTAGTTACCTTAAACTTATCTTTACATTTCATTTTTCTCTGCTAACTGGGGTCATACCTAACCAATTTGTTGAATAGAATTTAGTTCTTCCCAAACAAGATGATGCACAGTTCTGATGAGCTCAGTGGAAGTACTAATAGGGGGAGATCCTTCCATTGTATGGCAACCACCATTCGTTCTTTGATCACTGGTAATCCTGGCTGGGAAACTCCCCCAAGTAGTGTGCACCTTCATGCGAATAAGGAATGGGGAAGATCTGGCCCTCCTGATGTTCTCGGTCTGCAACACCCATCATTTTTCCCCATGGGCTAGGCTAGTTTGGGCTGTTGAATGTGCAGTCCAGTGCAGTCCACTGCTATCTGGAGGGCCACACATTCCCAAACACTGGTATACATCCTTAGAGATTTTCATCTTGGCTCTTTTGTGTGAGTTTTTAGCATACAGGCCAGGGCAGGTTCACCTTTCCCCCTGGACAACCAGAAGATGGAGCTGCCTGTGTGACTTCTCACAAACATGTTTTTCTCCATTTCTGCAGTTCGCCTCGAGGCACTCTTAGAGTCCATGAAGTTGCAGCTGTGAAGCTTCCCCTGATCATTATCAAAAACATAGTGATCTATTCTAAGTCTTGCCAAAGCTCAAGAGATGTTTTGCCTTTTGTTTTCCTTGGAGACCAATGATGTCAACATCAGAATGAAAGGCAGCGCCAGGAACCCTCTTGCACTCACTGTGCCTGAAAAGCTTGGTGCATAAAACATCTCCTGTGCTCCCGAGAGCCTGGGCTCAGATTTCGGACAGGCTGAGAAGACCATGCCTGAGGTGTAGTTTAGTACACCACCTCCCACTGCTGCCTTTGGCTCAGAATTGGATGTAGTTGTAAAGACACTGCAGCCTCGATCTCACAAGACTTTTCTCACTTCATCTGATTAGCTGGCTGTGGAGGTGGAAGGAACAGTCACAAAGGAAGAACTGCAAGAGGCAGGCAGACCCAGAATGATATCATTGCTGCTGCTGCTGTTGCTCCTGCTTTCTTATGCGGCCGGTCAACTGCAGGAGACAGACTGCTTGACCACTCTGAACAAAGAGCAAGAATTAGGATATTATTATTACCGGCCAGGAGACTACCTCATCAGCGGAGTCCTGTCTTCATGGTATTTCTTATGCAACAAACCATACGTTTTCTCTGAGTCCCCTTTAACCAGGGTTGTCACGTAAGTGATGCTGATGATGTAATGCTTCCATACCCGCACTCCGGTTGTCCCCATTTAGGGGAGACTGTCCATCTTTTCTGGTATCTCTGGTCATCCCTGATAAATTGCTCTCCTGACTTTTGCCACTCTGTCCTTTTTGAAGAAGAATTTGAAGCTTCATTAAAGTGAAAGCATCATTTAGTTCCGTACGCTCATGTATGACTAGATCCATGGGGTTCCCTTGCATTGTTTCAGCCAAAAGAACCAGCAGCCTCTTTGATAGTAAATGTTGTGCTAAGAAACAGGCTGGAGCTGGGGAGGTTCTTTCTTGGGAGTGGTCCAAATGCAAATGTCCGCACAGAGGTTCCCTGTCTGGAATAATTACAGGGCCATAGTTCTAAGGCTGAGCATCTTTCTTCCTCATCCACCACAGTACGTGACTGTAAATCCTACTGCACTCTGTGGGATTTACTTCTGAGGAAGCCACATGTGTGTGTGTGTGTGTGTGTGTTTATGTAATGGGCATTAGACCCATTCAAGGTAAAACACAAGAGATAATATCAGGACACAGGGAAACAATTTCTTCAGTTTAGCTCGTACAATCAGCTGAGTGCTCATACACATGATGATTAGAAAATAATTAGCCACCTCTTTGTTGAGATAGCTGACTTTTCCCAGGACAGTGAATGACCAATCTTTCCTCAGAATGCCCTGGGAAGTTAGTCAGCAGAGCATACAGCATATGGCCTCTCAAATCAGAATAAAAATTACAATGAAAGAGTCCTTGGGTCAGAGTTGCAGGGACTCCTGCCTTACACAGACACGATCTGTTTTGCAATGGAGTTTCCCAAAACCTCCCCTGAAATGCTTCTGCTGGTCAAAGATTATATCTTGCAAGAAAGAATGCTTCATGGTCCTGTTTATTCTGTTTAAGAGACATCAAAGAAGAGGGCGAAGTACCAGAAGTAGGCAGCATCACATGGGGTCACTGGGGGAACACATTCTGCTGGGCAGGAGAGTAGTTCCTGCCACTCAGTATCATCAATTCTCTGAATCAAGACTGCAGAAGCCTGTGGTTGCTCCTGCGTTAGAAGAGATTCAAGCCAAACACCAGTTTAGTCATTTTGTGTTCTGTGCATAGATTCCCTATAATGGAGAAAAGGCTTCTGGGATGGTAATGAACCAGAGCCATTGGTTATCTTTTTGGTGATCTGTTCATTTAGGTTATTAGAAATAGAAGAATTAAGAATCTGTATAATGTGTCTCCAAATTTTGTCCATCTATATCCGTGTATATCAAATATACGGTGGCAGATCATCGGCACCGAGCTACGCCTCTTGGATTATTAATATGTAGATCTCTTCTTCTTCCCCCACTCCTCCCGCTGAATATAACGTGGCTTAAGACTATTAACATCCTTCGTGCTATTAAGGACTAGTTAATATCCCAGACTGGCTGAGTGGCTGGTGTGGAAATTCTTTTCTATTTGAATGCCGTCTTAAAATGGGGTAAAAACCTTGAAATGCCTTATAGCTTTCTGAGGCATTGTATATTCTACACCTTCTTCCTTCCTAAGAGGACAAACTGTTTTCCAAGAGACACTGTACAAACAGGAGAAATGATCCTCCCAAGTAGCCCATGTAACTCTTGTGGGAAAAAAATCCAGACAAAATCTGTCAAACTGCAGGAGCTCGCCTATCAAAATTAAACCTCCAAGAAAAAAGCTATTTCTGACCAGTTCTACTTCAAAATTGCCACAGGCCATCCTCAAATACACTTCTCCTCCACTACGAAGATTCAGACTGGTCTGTTGAGGCATTTTCTCAACATAAGGAATAGAATCTACTCCCCCACCCCCAACCTCTGCTTATAAGAGAATACGATACCCCAGTTTTCTCCTCCACAACTGGAGTGGCACAGGCGAAAAGGCACTTGTCTTACTAGCCACCCACTTTGCTTCCTTTGGCAGGGGCTTCTGAAGTCAGACTGCTAAAGCTGATCTCAGGGTCTGGGCAAGGGTAGATGGGAGGATACGATCCTTCAGGTAGCAAGGGGGGGTGTCGGGGGGGCAGATTGAGCATTCGGGGGCACCAAGCTGAGCTGAGGGGCTGTGTTTTTTGAATATCCTGTCTGCAGTGAGCTAAGATGGCAAAAGCAAGTGTCTGTAACCCTCCTTTTAAGGTTCTAAAGGTTGTGTGACTACCGACTGGAAAAATGGTGATCCTTCCAGAAGCGTTAAAGAGTGCTTCGTTTTCAGTTTCCACTTTGATGTTATTTCCAGTGAGTAAAAGTGAGTGGGACACAGCTTTTCTTTGAGGCGACGTTCCCAAGCACTTAACACTTCAAATACTGTATACACTATAAGGTCTATGTAGGTAATAATAAAAACATTGTTATTTTTATTCATACATACTGAAACAGCATGGATAAGAGGGCACAGTTAATCTATGACATCCCCTCCCCATATTACTCACTTTTAAGTCTCTATGGGTGATATTCAGTAACAAAAGCTTGCAAAGCTAAAAGAGAAGTGATTTAAAGATCATTTTGGGGAAAGGAGAGAGTGAAGCTGAACTCAAACCAGAAGTGAAATCCCTTGAAACACATACAAATATAAAGGCAGGAAGAAGGAGACCCATGGACCCGTGCATGCCCATGCCCACACGGGTGCACACAGAAGACCTGAAATTAGCATTTCTTCAAAGCATTTACTTACTTTTAAATATGCCAGCCTACTTTACCATCATTTGATTGGTCAGTACATACCCACTACATGTCCCTCCAGACATTTTTCATAGGGATGTCCGAGAATTACACCACGAATCTTGGGGAGGCTGAATGCCAGTGCATTCGGCCCCCCAAAATCAGTGGCAAAATGGTCTGCCACCCCCCTGCCCCCAGGGGACGGGACATACCTTTGGTGAACCTCCCTGGCGGCAGCGGCTCCGGCCACGTTTCGGCGGCTACGCGGCGGCGGCTGCGGCCGCCGGTCTACCGACCGGCAGCTGCCGCCGCCATTTCCAGTAAAAAAAAAGCAAAAATACGTGATAGGCTACGTAAAGATTTATGTAGCCTGTCACGGCTAGATTTTAAAAAAATACCATGATAGGCTATGCAAATGTTTACGTAGCCTATCACGGCTGAGTGAAAAACAAAAACAAAAAACCGCGCGTATGCAAAAACCCATGGGCGCCGCCCGTTCCTTATTTTGGCATGTGTAGTCTACGTAAATATTTACGTAGACTACGGCGAAAATAAGGGGAACGCAAATAGCGTAGCATCTAGCACTGCCATTTTGATCTCCCTCTCAAACAGCAGAAAACATGGCACAATGCAGAAAACAAAATGAAAACAAGGCCTACAATGGTGGCTAATGACTTGCATACATGTTAAAAAGGGTTATTTTTTAAAAAAAAAAATATTCCACCATCCCCAACACAGGAGGAATTGGAAATCATCAATGTTTTAGACTTTAAAAAAAGTTTTTTTTTTCTTCACAAACTCTGATCCAAACAAGGTCACTGAAACATACTCCCCAAGTCACTTTGGACAGAGAGACTTTCTGGACTTTTTTTTTTAAATGGCTGTGGCCATATTGATTTCCCTCTCAAACTCCAGAAAATATGGCATGATGCAGAAAAGAAAATGAAAACAAGGCCTACAATGGCTGCAGGTTTTCTCCCCTTCCTCCTCAACATCCAAAATCAAAAAGTGACAGGAGATCCTATTGACTTGCATACAAATTAAAAGGATTATTTTTAAAAAAAAACTTCTCCACCATCCCCACTACATGAGGAATAGGAAAGCATCAATGTTTTATACTTAAAACAAACAAAAAAAAGTTTGGTTTTTTCTCCACAAACTCAGATTAGGAGTGCACGAAAGCCACTTACCTGGTCTCGCAGCTTGTTCGCGGTGGGGGGGGCGCTTCGCTGCTCTCCCCCCGAAGTTCAGGCGGGGGGGAGGCTTCCCATCTCGCCCGGCCGAAATTCAGGCCGGGGGGGAAGCTTCCCGTCTCACCCGGCCGAAATTCAGGCCGGGGAGGAGGCGCCTTGCCTTGCCTGGCCGCGAAATAAAAAGTTAAAAAAAACAACAACACACCCCCGTGATAGGCTACGTGACGATTAACGTAGCCTATCACGGCTAGATCTGCAAAGTCAGCCGTGATAGGCTATGTAAATCATCATGTAGCCTATCACGGGTGACTTTAAAAAAAAAAAATAAGCGCGTACACAAATGGCGGCCCCCATAGGGAGCCGCCATTCACATTCCTTATTTGGTCACTGTAGTCTACGTAATCTTTACGTAGACTACAGCAACCAAATAAGGAACGTGAATGGCGGCTCCCTATGGGGGCCGCCATTAGCCGTACGAGCTTTTTTTTTTTAAGTCACCCGTGATAGGCTACGTGACGATTTACGTAGCCTATCACAGCTGACTTTGCAAATCTAGCCGTGATAGGCTACGTTAATCGTCACGTAGCCTATCACGGGGGCGTTTTGTTTTTTTTTTACTTTTATTGGAATGGCAGCGGCGGCAGCCGGTCGAAAGACCGGCTGCCGCCCCCGCCCCTGACGAAGACCTGCCGAACCGCCGCCGGGACCCGTCTCCGGGAGGGACATTCGGGAAAGGTAAGTCAAGTCCCGGGGGGGGCGGGGGGCAGGGGGAGGCGGAGAATTTCTCCCCCATACTTCTTTGGGGGGCCGAACACGTTGGCGCTCGGCCCCCCGAAGTTTTGGGGAGAAATTCTCCGCCATCCCTAACTCAGATACAAAAAAGGTTGTTGGTACAAACTCTCAAAGTCGCTCTGGACAGAGAGAGGGGTTTGTTTGTTTGCTTGCTTGCTTTTTCTCTTTATCCTGTTGTTTCCCCATAGTTCACCAATAGACCTGGAAAATTCATAGCATCTAAACACAACACTTTTTCTGGCACCTGTAATTTTCAAAAACATTGGTGAAACCATTCTGAATGTTACCCCACCCCTATTAGGAGTCTACATGACAGAATGATTGTTTTTACTGATAAGCCTTAACAAAAGAGACGTGTGTGTGTGTGTGTGTGTGTGTGAGAGAGAGAGAGAGAGAGAGAGAGAGAGAGATTACCTATCTAAGTATAGTCAGACAGACACTTATGTCCTTGATCCTTGCCATCTGCCAACATCCCCGCTCAAGGAATGTGGTACAAATATCTCCATCTTTCCTTTCATCAGGTAAATGGATATTGAATTCCCTTGCAACACAGGTATGTTTGCTGTTCCCTATGAATGTCCAAAGCATTATGTGATGATTGGCTCTACTGGGATTGAAAAAGCATGAAAAAGAATTTGAGGGTATAAAAGAAAGAGACTGAGATTTGTTTTTGTTCAATGGAGAATGACAGCACAAGGCATTGCATTTAATTTTTGTTTATTTTTTGCAGTTTCCACACTACAAGGCACTGGCACATCCTGTATTTCATGTCTGCCATTCACGAGATCAACCGGAACCCCAGGCTCTTACCCAACATCACCCTGGGCTACAACATCTTCAAGTCCTTCTTCGACGGAAGTGCCACCTCCTACGCCATGCTGCAGCTCCTTGCTGGGGGTGAAAGCAACATGCCACATTACAGCTGCGGGAGGAAGAATCACCTGCTGGCCGTCCTTGAAGGGGCTGAATCGGACCTCTCCCTCCACATTTCCTCCATGTCGAGCATCTACAAAATCCCACAGGTGTGAATGGGGAGCGGACAGGAGGCCAGGTGCATAGAAAGGGGAGCTGAGCACTGCTTGGGCTCAGCTCTCGCTGTTCAGTCCCTGTGCCTCCTGGGAATAATGGTTCTCTGGAGCGCGTGTTGGAGGTGAGTCATGGCAGTGGTGGAGCTCTGGGATGGGAGGCCAGGCATCCCTGGGGGCAGGGATGGCAGGAGACCACGGAAGCTGTACTAGACATAGCCTATCACGGCAAAAAAACAGGAATGCAAAGGGCGGCCACCATAGCCACCAACATTTGCATCCGCAGGCTCTGCATGCCTGCGAATGCACCTGGCTGGCAGCTCTGCCGAGTCACCGCAGAGCAAAGCCAGCCGTCTTAGGATTTCCGTACCTCCCTCCCACTGGGTATCATCTTTGAAAAGGTAAGTGACTTTCGTACATCCCTACCGACAACGGCCGAGCTCCTGATTTCTGAACTATCGCCAGCTTTCAGAGGAGCCTTGAGGGCAGCCCCACATAGAGTGCATGGCAGTAATCCAGTCTTCAGGTTATTAGCACCTGTACCATGGTGAACAAGCTACCACATCCAGGAGAGGCCGTAGCTGGCGAACCAGCTGAAGTTGGCAAAAGACACTCCAAGCTGCATAGGCCACGTGGGCCTGCAGGGACGATGGATGTAGGACTCCCCCCAGATTACAAACCTTTTTTTTTTCATTTCATTTCATTTCATTTCTATACCGCCCAATAGCCGAAGCTCTCTGGGCGGTTCACACAAACCCTGCTGCCGCTCACACGTAAAACTGGCAGCCAAATTTAGCGTTGTCGAGCACTCTCTGCGGGTGCAGGTAAAAGAGCTCGTCGAGCGTGGGGGGCACCCAGCGTGTGCTGTGGAACAGAGACTCACCTACCTTCCAGCTGGGGATGTCCTTCATGATCTTGGCCTCCTCGTCGAGATTTTGACTCAAGATGCGTAGCATCCTGCAGTCATCCTCAGCCATAAGAAGGGGAAAGATGGCCACTCGCGTCTCCAGGTCCTCGATGTTCAGGCGCCGCCTCTCTCGGTTCCATGTCACAAGGGAATAATAGCCATAGACGAGGGTCCCAATTCCAATGGCGAACAGGCTATAGCCCGACAGCCCCCGCTGGGGCAAGTTCCTCTTGTAGTCAATGGGCCCGTATCCGCCCGGCGGCGGCAAACCTGATCTTTGAAGGGGAGTGCAGCCCCATCCAGAAGAGGCAATGGCCCTATCTCCTGGACTTGGGAACCAGTTACCCAAAGGGCTTCCGTCCTCTTCCAAATCCCCTCATGACTACTTCTAGTGAATTCATACAGATGTTGAGTAGGGATGGACAAAAGTCCCTTACCTGTCCTCGAAGCTTGCTTCGCGGTGGGGGGGAGGTGCTTCGCTTCTCCCCCCGAAGTTCATGCGAGGGGGGGGCGGTGCCCTGCCTCGCCTGGCCAAAATTCAGGCTGGGAGGGAGGCGACCCATCCCTCGCCGGCGAAATTCAGGCTGGGTAGAAGCGCCCCGTCTACCTGGCCGCGAAAAAAAATAAAAAAATAAAACCACCCCCGTGATAGGCTACATGACGATCAACATAGCTTATCACAGCTGACTTTGGAGATCTAGCCATGATAGGCTACATTAATCATTACGTAGCCTATCACGGGGTTTTGTTTTTTTTTAAATTTCCTTGTAATGGCAGCAGCGGCAGCCGGTCGAAAGACCGGCTGCCGCCCCCGCCCCTGACGACGACCCGAGGAACCGCCGCCAGGACCCACCGCCAGGAGGGACATTCGTGAAAGGTAAGTCCCATCCCGGGGGGGTGGCGGAGAATTTCACCGCCGATTTCGGGGGGCCGAATGCGTTGGCACTCGGCCCCCCGAAGTTTCGGGGAGAAATTCTCCCCCATCCCTAATGTTGAGCAATATTGGGGACAAGATGGTGCCCTGTGGAACCCTGTAACTCAACTGTCAAGGGGTCAAGAAATGGACACCCAACATTATTCCCTCAAATCAGCCCCATCGTTTGATTGAAACCATTGTAAGCCACTTCTTCCACTGCCCTTCCCACAGCCTCGATCCAGCAGGAAACCATGGTCCATGGTACCCAAAGCCAATGAGAGATGGAGCAGAATTAGCAGAGTGGCATTCCCCCATTCCTCTCTTGATATAGATCATCCTGCAGAGCAACCAAGGCTGATTCGGTTCTGTAACCAGGTCGAAACCCAAAGTGGGTTTCTTTGGTTCTCATGTGGCCCCTTGATTGCTTTAATTCTTGAATAGGGCTCCTGTGTGCTCCCCAAACAGAATCTA
The DNA here is from genome assembly GCF_057233095.1 of Heloderma suspectum. Classification (NCBI taxonomy): domain Eukaryota; kingdom Metazoa; phylum Chordata; class Lepidosauria; order Squamata; family Helodermatidae; genus Heloderma; species Heloderma suspectum. The sequence goes on along the minus strand of NC_139459.1, from coordinate 360,808,972 downwards.
GAACATAGTTGGGGGCGAGGGTAAATCTATCCTTTTCACTTCCCTGACACAAGGCAGCGAGCAGGTCTAACCTCCATTGACTGGTTCCTGAAATGTATCACTCTACAGTGTTTTGAATGCGTGTACAGGACCTCAGTGTTCCTCTTGGGCTGCACCACAAATGGAGCTTGAGATATTTCTGCACTCCCTATCCACATATTCTGCCTCATACTGACAGGCATTGGTTTAGATACTATTTATTTATTCATTCATTCATTCATTCATTCATTCATTTCATTTATATCCTGCCTTTTTTCCTCTTTATGGAAGCCAATGCGGGGCACATAATCATCCTTCTATTTTAGCCAAAATTATTTGACCTTCATCCAGAAAACAAACTGATACTAAACTACCATCTCTGACTTTACTTTGCTCCCTAGATGAGTTATGGCACTGCTACTCCTGTTTCTAATGACAGAAGTCAGTTCCCTTTTGTCTACCGCATGGCCCTGAAGGAAGAAACCCAGTACCCGGGGATCATCCAGCTGCTCCTGTTCTTCCAATGGACATGGGTCGGTCTCTTTGCTCCAGACACTGAGAATGGGGAGAGGTTCCTAGGTGCCTTGACACCCCTGATGATCAGAAGTGGAATTTGTGTCACTTTCTCCAAAAGACTACGACGACATTTCTTAAATTACATATTGCAGATCGACCTTTCTTTCTTGGGGAAAGAAGTGAAGGTAATTGTTTACTATGCGGACTCCCACTATGGCTGCTTTCTGTTGACGTTTATACAAAGAACACTCGAAAAGAACCCAACTGGGGCAAAACTCTGGATCACGCCAACTTTTCAGGACATTAACATCAACTTGTCTCTTCCACCTTCTAACTTCCATTTCCTCCACGGTTCTTTGTCCTTCATAATGAAGAGTACAATTATGACAAAATATGATTACTATGAGCCATTCTCCTCTTCTCTGGAACTGTTTTGGGATGAAACTTTTAAGTGTTTCAGTTCAATGCATGTTTTGTCCATGAAAATTTGGACAGGTTGCAGAGAGAAAGAGAAACAGGCAACGCTGCCCCAGGAGGAGATTGAGAGAGCCCTGTCTCAGGACAGCTACGTAACTTATAGCAGCATCCAAGCTGTGCCCCTTGCCTTACATGCTGCATATTCAAGCGGATGTTGATGGTGGGTGATGGAGAAAGGCGGGAACGTCAAAGGCTGCAGCCCTGGCAGGTATTCCCTTTTCCTTTGGCAACATCTCCATAAAGACTCATGATAAGATGACCAAACGTGGGTTAGAGCAGATAATTGTTCCCTCTGCATGGCAGTGCAGGCAGGCAGTAGACCCTGTTTTCTGCCACCGTTACATGCTCAAGTAGCTTCCCTCCTCCAAAAATCCCTTACAAACGAAGCCCCAGGCCCATCGAGAAGCAGTTGTTGTTGTTTTCTGAAGCACCATCAGGATACAATCTCTTGACTTTGCAGTCAACTTAATGTTTTTGTTGTAGAAGACCCATTGGGATCGATTTCTCTGGTCGCGGTCTTATGAAGTGCACAGGGAGTTTGCAGCAATGTGCCCCCTCTTACATGTCCTCCGAATATAAGCTAGCTGTGGAGGATGGGGTATGACCAGGTGGGTGCAGCCTGTAGTAAATAGGGATGTCACAAGCACCCACCTTCATCTGGGAGGCCAGCAGACTCCCCCCACCCAGCCCCTTTGACCCTGCTCACCGAGCCATGTGGCGCTGACAGAAGGGGTGTACAAAACACCTCTTACCTGGCTCTGCTGGGTTCCACAGGTGGGGGGAGGCGATCTGTTTCTCCCCACAGAATCCTCGATGGGGGCGAGGTGATCCATTCCTTCCCCTGGAATCCTGCCCAGTTGGCTCCACTCTGCGGCCAGGCTGTGAAGCCACCAGCCAGGCCAACCCACAGCAGGGCCTCCAGCCACTGCCAGGTTGGTGCAGACGCAAATGGCTTCCTGCATAGGGGATGCCATTTGCGTTCCTACACAAGCCCGTGATAGGCTACGTAAATATTTATGTAGCCTATCACAGCTAAAGCAGGGGCGCAAATGGTGTAGGGGAAGACATTTGCATCCCTGCTTTAGCCGTGATAGGCTACGTAAATATATATGTTCCCTATCACGGGCTGGCATAGGGACGCAAATGGCAGCTGCTACGACAGCCTCCATTTGCGGCCGCAGCAGCCCGGGAGCCATCGGAGCCATCGCCGGAGCCAGAGCTGCAGCCAGGAAGGCTCTGTTTCACGGGGCTTTCGTGGGGTGGAGGGGTGGGGGGCTCCGTTCCACCATGGATTCTAGGAGGCCAAAGTCACTGGAATTCGCCCCCCCTGGGATCCATGGTGGAATTCTCTAACATCCCTAGCTGACAGAGCTGGGTGCTGAGCAGCTGGGAACGGCCCCGAGTTCTCACCACACGCACCCCAACCATTCTCACTCTCTCCTCTTTGCAAGGGGGAGATGGCATGTGTGGCTGGGGTATATACAGCACTGAGGCCTCATCTTGCCCTGTCGGCTGTCAAGGAAGCCCTTACCAGCTGGCATTGTCTGGATGAGGCCTTAGCACACCACCCTCTCTAGCCATCTTCTCCTTGCAAAGAAACAATGGTAATTAGGGATGTACGAAAGTAACTTACCTGTTTGCGGATTATGCTATTGCTGGGGGGGAGGCGCTCTGTCCCTCCCCCCGAAATTCTGGCCGGGGGGGGAGGCGCTCCATCCCTCCCCTCCCCCGAATCCTGGCTGGCCAGCTCTGCTTCGCGTTCCCCTTATTTTTGCCGTAGTCTACGTAAATGTTTACGTAGACTAAGATGAGCCAAAATAAGGAACGCAAACCGTGGCACCCATGGGCGCCGCCATTTGCGTACACGCGTGTTATGTTCTTAATCAGCCGTGATAGGCTATGCAAACATTTACGTAGCCTATCACAGTGTTTTGTAAAATTTAGCCGTGATAGGCTACGTAAATCTTTACATAGCCTATCACGTTTTTTTTTTAATTTTTAACTTGGAAATGGTGGTGGCGGCGGCAGCCCGTCGGAAGACTGGCCTCCGCAGCCGCCGCCGCCGAACCTCCGCTGAACCACTGCCGGAGCCGCCATCACCAGGAAGATCTGCCCCAGGTAAGTCCCATCCCGGGAGGGGCGGGGGGCCGTTCCGCCACTGATTTCGGGGGGCCAAATGCGCTGGCATTCAGCCTCCCGTGATCCATGGCAGAACTTTCGTACATCCCTAGGATGGTTTGCTTGCTGGGCCAATGTGTGCTGAGGACTCCAGCAGTTAAGCCCTGTGGAGGCGGGTGGGGCAGCTCACTTGGATGACCTTGCGAGGCAAGCTGGGAGGCTGGGTGGGGGGCCTTTGGACCTCCCCCATGCCTTGGACAGAGGTGAGTCCATCCATCCCTAGCGGAGAATGCATCCCGATGTGAGGGGGTAGTGCCTGCTGTTCCTAAGGGAGCAGTAGTGTGACCATTTATTTGGAAACATTGTCTGGACTCTATGGTTTTGGATAAGGCTGTGCACATCTTCGGACTGAATCCCGAATAACTAAGCAAAGTGGGCTGCTTTGGAGGTGCCTTGTCATGATCCGAAGTGGATCAGAACAGCGCCAAGGTGCCCCGAAGCGAAGCAGCTCATCGCCAAGGCTCCTCAGTTCCACTTGGATCTTCAGAGGCATTCTGATGCCTTTTGAAGCACACACAGCCCATCTCCAAAAGGTAGCAACTTGCAAAAGATATGGGAGGGGGAGAGGAGGGGGAGGCGGGAGGGGGAAATGGTGAGCCTTGGTGAATGGCATCTCCAATTGCCAAATGAGGGCAGAGTTTAACCCAGCAGTCTCCAAACAGTGACAGTGGTGGAGGAGGGGGGCAGAATTGGAGTGGACTCATTGGAGAGTTCAGTCTGCTTTCATTTCAGTGTGTGTGTGTGTGTGTGAGAGAGAGAGAGAGAGAGAGAGAGAGAGAGAGAGAGAGAGAGCACTGATTAGTTGGTGGTTTTGGTTTACGGCGAGTTGTGTGTACATGGTGTGCGTGCTTGTACTTTCTTCTTCCTTCCAAATCCAACTTTTCTCTTTCTTTCTTTCTTTCTTTCTTTCTTTCTTTCTTTCATTTGTAGATCCTTTATTTGAAAAACCAAACACTTGAAAAGTACGGAGTGTGAGTTTCCCTCTTTCTGTTCCTGGTTCTTTGTCTCTCCCCTCCCCCTTCTCTAATACGTTTTACACTTCATTCTTTTCTTTACTGTTTATTTCAAAAAGGAGAAATACAATAAAAACTACTTTTCCTTCCCTTGCCTCTTTCTTTCACTTCCACGACACCCTTCTCAATTTCTTTGCCCTTACTTTAATTCTGTCTCGATTTTTCACACACACACACACACACACACTACTCTCCTGTCCTTTTTCTTGGCTCTCCTCCACCTGCCCCCCTCCTCCTTTCCCATATTCCTTCCTTTCCCATTTTTGATCACATTTCCCTTAAACAACAGCAAGAACAAGAACAGTTAAAAACCACGTTGTCTTCTGTTGTCCTCCTGCCTTGCTTGTAGGTAGTCCAGCATTTACTTTTCTTCTGATCCCCCCCTCTCTCCCTCCTTGTGTGTTCGTTTTTGTGTTTGTGTTTGTGTTGTGCTCAAGCAAGCAGTGTGTGTCAAAGTACAACACAGACAACATTTCAAAAAGCAGTAGACAAAGAACTACACACACACTAACATCTATCATTTGAATAACTCAAAACCACCCTGTGTTGCAAAGCAAGCAAGCCCAATATGGGGCAGTCAGCTGCTCCCCCGGTCCAGATAGTGAGTGCTGGTGTAGTGGGGCAGCTGAATGCGGAGGCAAGTTGCAGTGCTCAGAGGTCACTGACTGAGGAGGCACTTCACAGCAACCTACAGCAGAGATCAGGGACAGTGACCTCCTCCACTCCAACAACTAACTTCTCACATTATTATCCCTGCTGAGTTTGGTTTGTAATTCTGAGAAAAGCACATTGTAGCAGTGCCTAGTGCAACAACTCCTTTGGCAGACTGTCTGAAATTTGGCAGGTGGAATCCCCTCCATGGGGGATGCCAGGTTCCCAAATTTCATGTGTTTAGCATAAAAACTGTAAACCTGACAGCCATTTCTATTTTTCAATGCCAGTCAATGAGAACATGTCATATCAGAATGATTTGGATATCCAAATCGAGCTTTGGATTGGGGTCTGAAGAGAAGCGGAGGGGGTCAGAATCAGCCTGAAGCAAAGCAGGGCTGCTTCAGATGGTCCAAAGTCACATCCAAACTGTGATGGGGACTGTGTTCACAGCTCTGGTTTTGGATAACTGCTGCCAGCCCTAATACCCCCCTTTGGCTAGTGGTCTCAAGAGGGAGGGCGGTGGCAGCCCAGATGCAGTTCCTGATTGTCTAGCCCCTTTCCATTTGGATTCCCTCTCTGGTTATGTGACTGAATCAGTCTTGGTCTCAGGAAGGATGACCATTAAAAGAAACAAGGGGAAATCCACGCTGCTGATTCTACTCAATCTCACATCTCCTTTGACATGTCTGTTTCCTGTTTCCTAGCTGAGCAGTGCAGAGGAAGCTGCTCCAGCTGGTCTTGGGACTATAGAAGCAAGCAAGCTCCCAGAGAGGGCATGATCACAGCAAGCAAACAGGGAGAGCAGACGGGAGTTGGCCAAGGGAGTTGCAGGGGAAGAGGTGATGAAGGCAAAGCAGGGAGTGGGCTGGAGTAAGCCCAGGGGGCTGTCCTTTCCCTTCTGAGTCTCCGTGTGCACCCCATGTGCTCCTGAGAGCTCCAATTGAATTGAGGGGGTGTGGCCAGAGTGATTCCTGCAGCTGTGTGGGCAGGAAGTTTCAGTCTGTGTCCCACTTCCCAGGTGAGCAGAGCAGAGGACGTTGCTCTGGATGGTCTAGGGACTATGCTAGGAAGCCAGCTCCCAAACAGCAAGCCATCAGAGGGAGTGAACAGGGAGGGAAAACAGGAGTTGGCCAGGGGAGTTTGGCAGGGGAGGTCAAGGGGGAGGCAGCTAATGATGGGTTTTTTTATTTTATTTTTTAAATCATTTCCTTGTAACACACACTTCCATACCAGTGGGGCTGTGTTTTTCACTTCCAGTGAATAGAGGATGAAACACAGGCTATTCCAGTACAATCAAAAAGCAAGAAACATAAAGCTAGAAGAGCAACAGCAAGCTCAGACAGAATAGGAAACTGCTGAGGCGAGGAAAAATGAAGTAAAGAATACTTCTTGGAAAAGCGTGACAGTTAGAAGCAGAACAACTGGAAGCCACTCTAGACCAGTGGAAGCATTGGAATTACAGAATCATTTCCAGGTACTTGAGGATGAGACTGGAAGACACCATGCAGAGGAAGAATTACAGGGGACCCTGCATGAGAGCAAGCAAGAGGCTGAAGGTCAGTCAAACAGAGGCGATGAAAGCAAGGCTTACAACAGGAAGAAGAGATGACTAGTAGTAGTGGGAGACACCTTGCTATTTGGGATCGAAACCTAAGTATGTCGTGAAGACCCATGGACTCACCAGGTAAGCTGTCTCCCAGGAGGATGGGCTAGAGATGTGTCTGAAGGGTTCCCAATGCTCATAAAGCCCAATGACAGGTATCCCTTTCTTCTCATCTATGTGGGAACAAATGACTGGCTATGAAGGTGGTGCTGGCATGAGAAATTTGGAGGCCAGGATGGCGGGCTACATTTCTGGAAGATGGACCAGTGGCAAGGGTCCATCAGGTGGATCCACAGTTGGCTACAGAATTGGACTCAAGGAGTGCTTATCAATGGGACCTTCTCAAACTGGGGAGAGGTATCAAGCGAGGTACCACAGGGCTCAGTCCTGGGCCAAGTGCTCTTCCACATTTTTATTAATGAGTTGGATGACGAGATGCAGGGAATGCTAGGGATGGGGGAGAATTTCTCCCCGAAACTTCGGGGGGCCGAGCGCCAACGCATTCGGTCCTCCAAAGGTTGTTTGGGGAGAACTTCTCCGCCCCCCCGCCCCCCCCCGGGATGGGACTTACCTTTCACGAATGTCCCTCCCGGACATTCTGTTCATTGATGGGATGCACTTTTGTGTATGAGGATTTTGGTCATGTGCCAAAGTGCGCTTTTTACTAATGTGCACTTGCACCTCCCCCACCCCCGTAAAACACCCACAAAAAGTCCTGCAGGTTTTCCTAATCTGTGCAACTTGGGAAAAGCCCTCTCTTAAATATGATCACTTTTGAATTGATTGCGGATCATTCTGACAACTCTAGTTGTGACTGTGAACAGCGAAAGAATGGCATTGTGAGCCCTGATGGGATGTGCATTGAACATGGACAATCACAGCTCAAAGTGATGAGGCCTAAGATATGGACTACATTTTCATGATTTCTAAATCCAGGCTGTTTTCTCTGTCATTCTAGCTTCACACTTCCTTACGAGACATCCAGTTTTCTAATGCTTCCATGGGAGGACTGTATCTGGATAAGAGTGGGGAACTGGCAGCTGACTTTGATATCGTGAATTGGGTGATGTTTCCCAATGAGTCTCGTGCTAGAGTGACTATTGGGAGTGTGGAGAGACAGGCATCTCCAGACCTGAAACTCACCATTAAGCAGGAAGCCATTGCCTGGCCCGGCCATTTTAATGAGGTAGGGGAAAGGATTTGTGTCCTGTTATTGGCCTTATCTCTTAAGCTCTAAGAATATCCATCCTGTCTTGCGTGTCCCACCCCCACCCCCAGGTTCTAAACATTTATTTATTTATTTATTTATTTCTATACCAAGCAATAGCCAAAGCTCTCTGTGTGGTTCACAAAAATTAAAACCAAACTTCCCGCAATAAAACAAATTTAAATATATAGAACATCCAAACCACAATATAACAATACAACCACAATAAAACCTAGCAACAATGCAGGAATTTAAAATACAGGTTTAAAACAGCAAAGCAAAAGTCTAGAAAGCTAAAATGCTAAAATGCCTGGGAAAATAAAAAGGTCTTCACCTGGCACCAGGAGTTATACAATGCAGGTGCCAGGCAAACCTCTCCAGGGAGCTCATTCCACAGCCGGGGTGCCACAGCAGAAAAAGCCCTCCTCCTAGTAGTCACCTGCCTCACTTCCTTTGGCAGGGGCTCACGGAGAAGGACTGCTGAGGATGACCTTAAGGTCCATGGATAGGTGTTTCTATGCTGTATTGATCTGGGGTCCTGATCCTGTCAGTTCCAATCATCAAGTCTTTTGGTTATCAAGCTGAAATATGCCAATGCTGCAAAAGATGGCAGTTTCTGGGTAGAAAATGGATGTAGAATAAATATATACAAAAAAGATCCACACCTCCCTTCAGGTGACAAAGCAGTTTGCACCGTGAATGTCTATTAGGGTTCCAGGAGCACAATTTTCTCTAGGCTGGATGCTTGCCTATTTCTCCTTAGAGCACGACCAAAGGAGCCAGCAAGCGGGATCTTACAAGTGTCTCTGTTAGATGCCCCCTTCTAGCCATGAGCAATGCCTCTCTCCTCCTCTCTCACACCAAACGGCTGACACACTCACAAGAGTAGGGGGGGTTTCTCCCTTACCCAACAGGTGCTCAAAACATTTGGCCTGGGAATCTAATTGGCCTGGGGATGGGGATGGGAGAGTCATCCAACTCTACTGTGATACTCAGGACAACTCACCCTCAGCTCTGTGGAGTTCAGATTTTATGCTCACAAACCAGCTCACTACGTATGCCAGTGCTAGAAGCCTTTGATTTATTTATTTATTCCATTTTTATACTGCCCAATAGCCAAAGCTCTCTGGGTGGTTCCCAAAAATTAAAACTACAAAGCGCAGCATGAAACAATGCAAAATATGAAAGCTTGAAACCACAACAGAACACTACAACCAGAATGAAACCTTTCAGCAATGCAGAGATTTTACAATACAGATTTAAAACACTGAAGCTAAAAGACTAGGAAGCTAAAACATTGAAATACTGGGAGAATAAAAAGGCCTTCAACTGGTGCCAGAAGGAGTACAACGTAGGTGCCAGGCGAACCTCCCCAGGGAGCTCATTCCACAGCTGGAGAGCCACCGCAGAAAGGGCTCCCTTCGCGCCAGTCACCGGCCTGACTTCCTTGGCAGGGGCGCATGGAGAAAGGCCTCTGAGGATGATCTCAGGGTCTGAGCAGGAACCCATGGGAGGAGGCGATCCTTCAGATAACCTGGACCCAAACCCTTAAGGGCTTTAAATGTTACTACCAGCACTTTGAATCGGGGCCAGAAATGGATTGCAGCCAGTGCAGCTCGTAAAGTACTGGCGTAATATGAGCCCAAAGGCCAGTCTCTGTTAGCAATCTTGCTGCCCCATTTTGCACCAGCTGAAGTTTCTGGACCACTTTCAAAGGCGGCCCCATGTATAACGCATTGCAGTAATCCAGGCGAGAGGTTACCAGAGCATGGATAACTGTAGCTAGGCTCTCTTTGTCCAGATAAGGGCGTAGTTGGGTTACCAGCCAAAGCTGATAAAAAGTGCTCTGTCTGTGCCACTGAGTTCACCTGTGCCTCAAGTGACAGTTCTGGATCCAAGACCACCCCCAAACTATGAACGTGATCCTTTGGGGGGAGTGCAACTCCCTCCAAAACAGGTTGAATATCACCTAGCCAGGCAGATGAATCACCCACCAGCAGCACCTCCATCTTGTCTGGATTGAGTTTCAGTTTATTGGCCCTCATCCAGTCCATTACTGTGCCCAGGCCCTTATTCAGAACAGCCACTGCCTCAGCTGGGTTTGATGAGAAAGTGACGTAGAGCTGGGTGTCATCCGCATATTGATGGTGCCTCAGCTCACACCTCTGGATAAACTCCCCCAGCAGTTTCATGCAGATGTTAAACAGCATAGGGGATAAAATAGAGCCCTGTGGACCCCCATGGCACAATTGCCATGGCGCAGAGCAGTAATCCCCCAGCACCACCTTCTGCAGTCGGCCATCCATGTAGGAGCAGAACCACTGAAGTGCAGTGCCTCCAACGCCCAGCCCAGACAATGTGTGCAGAAGGATATCATAGTCAATGGCATCGAACGCTGCTGAGATGGTATCTCACTCCCCCGTCCTTCTCAAAGCAGAGGTCATCCGACTGGGTGACCAAGGCAGTTTCCATTCCAAAACCAGGCCTGAAGCCCGGATTTAGATAATCCGTTTCATTCAACAGAGCCTGGAGCTGTCCTGCAACCACCCGCTCGAGCACCTTGCCCAGGAAGGGGATGTTGGCCACTGGACTATAATTGTTAACATCCTCCAGGTTCAGTGTTTTTAGGAGTGGTCTGATTACCGCCTCTTTTAAAGTGGCCAGCACCACTCCCTCTCTCAAGGAGGAATTTACAAACTCCTGGAGCCAGCTGGACATCCCCTCCTTGTTTGATTTAATAAGCCATGAAGGGCAAAGGTCAAGCACCGAAGTGGTTGATCGGACTTGGCTAGGGATGGATGGCACACTTACCTTCCATTCCACTGTGTTTCTGCTGGGGGGGAGGCGCTCCATCCCTCCCCCCGGAATCCTCGACGGGGGGGGAGGCATTCCATCCCTTCCCCCCGGAATCCTGCCTGGCTGGCTCCGCTCTGCGGCCAAGCCGCAGTGCTGCCAGCTGGCTCCGGCCGCCCACAGCTGGCCATCCATAGCCGCCGCCATTTGCGTTCCTTATTTTTGCCATCTTAGTCTACGGCAATATTTACGTCGATTATTACGGCAAAAAGAAAGGAGAACACAAATAGCTTGCTAGTGGGCTCTGACCTGTGTTCGGTCAGAGTCAGCATGAGTTTTCCTACACCTGCATTCTAGCCGTCTCCCCACTTGCTTCACTGCCCTCAGCTCAGTTGTATACCAAGTAGGGATGTAGGAAACAACTTACCAGTTTCATTTAATGACATCCGTGGTGGGGGGGAGGCGCTTCATCCCTCCCCCCGATATCCTTGCCGGCTGGCTCCACTCTGCAATGAATCTGCGGAGCCACCAGCCGGGGCTGCCCACAGCGAAATCCGGCTGCTGCTGTCCTGCGCAGGGACGCGAATGGCGGTTGTTGTAGCAGCCGCCATTTGCATCCCTTTTTCTCACCATGATGGGATACGTAAATATTTACGTAGACTATAATGGGCTCCGCAGGGATGCATATGTGTTCCCGGCGTTAACCGAGATAGGCTACGTAAGTATTTACGTAGCCTATCACAGGGAAAATGGTGAAGCGAATCTCAGCCGCAGCCCTGGCCGCCATTCGCAAAGCAGCGCGAACGGCACCAAGTAGGTTCTCCATTTCGCGTACCTTTCGTGGGGTGGTGAGGTGGGGGGGATTTGTTCTATGATGGATTTCAGGGGGCCACATGCACTGGCATTCGGTCTCACTGAGATACGTGGCTGAATTCTCTGAATTCTCTGCCATCCCTAATACCAAGGAGCTGGCCGGGCTCTGCTCAGATGGAGAGGGCGCTTGGGCCTGATCATGTCAACCGCCCGAGTCATCTCTGCATTCCACAGAGCGACCTGGGCTTCAACAGGAGCACCAGCCATACCAGTAGAAACCCCCCAGAGCCCTCTGGAATCCATCGGAATCCATTAGCCTCTGGGGGTGGACCATTTTAACAGGTCCCCCACCCTTGCAGGGGGGAAAGGCTGCCAGGAGTCTAAACATCAACAGGAAGTGATCTGACCATGACAAATGGACAGATGTTAATTCCTCCACTTTCACATCACCATCCTCCTGCCCAGTCATGAGGTTTCAGGCAAGAGTTATTGCAGCCCTACCAGGAGATGCCAGGGATTGAACCTGGGACCTTGTGCCTGTAAGTCAGGTGCTCTACTGCTGAATTATGGCCCCACTGTGGGTAGAATAGGATTGAGTTAAAGAGGTGGTGAAACCCGTGGCAGAATGGCCTCCCACTCCCCTCCACCCCACGGAATCCCCCTGAGACAAAGCTTACCTGGGACAGAGGCAGAGGCGGCGGCGGTGGCTCCGGTGGCAGCGGCTGGTCTCTCGGCCGGCTGCTGTGGCGGCAAATGGCGGACGTTGGAGCGGCCGCCATTTGCGTCCTTCCAGGCTGCCATGATAGGCTACGTAAGTATTCGCCATTTTAACCTACGTAAATATTTACGTAGGCTGTCATGGCGGAAAAAAAGGGAACGCAAGTAGCGCCTCCCCCTCCCCACGAATCCAAGCTGTGAAAAGGTAAGTGACTTTCTTACATCCCTACTATCTCCCCTATCGCATTTATATAGCAGATAATCTGGCTTGGATTTATTGCTGGTCCCTGGCCTCCCACCCCCAACCATTTGCAGAACGCCATCATCCTATTCAGATGGAGCAAATTGGGAGCAATAGCACAGGAAGACAGACATTCCTCTAAACTCGAGAAGTACAAAGGTCAGAGAGGAGGCTTGGAGGTGCCAGGTGGGCCTTCCTCTGAAGGCAGTGGAGAGAGGTCTGGTGACCCCTCAGTTGACAACTGGGGCAGGGCGGAGAGACAGCATCACACCTGTTTTAAAAGAGATTCCTTGCCTAACACTCAGCTTCAGGGTGCAGATTAAGGTGCTGATCCATTTGAAGCCCTCTAAGATCAGGGTAGCAAAAATTAGGGCCATGCACAGCCCACCTAACCCAATCAGTCTGAACTCGCCTCAACCGCCCCTGAAGCTGGGTTGACCTACTTCTCCAGTTCTGAAGCAACATCTAGAGACCCAAAGCAGAAGGGGGGAAACCCGCACCGAAAGTGACCCCCCCACTGTCAATGCCACCACCACAGAACCCACACTCCTTACCTGGATCTGTCGGGAGTGCCTGCACCCATTGGCTTCTGCAAGGCGGTCACCTTGCATTTATTTTTTTAAATGGCATTTTGTCTTACTGGAAGAAGAAGAGTCATCACTTTGAAAGGAAATGGCAACTCCATCTAAGAGAGTGATGTCTTCATGTGATTCCCTGGAGACCAGGTAAGGAGTGAGGGGCTCACACAGCGGGGTGGGGTTGCTGTCCGCATCGGGCTGAAGCACCCCCAATGCTCTTCAGAGTGATCCAACCCATATTGGAGTTCTTGGGCTGATCCGGACCTGCTCCGGAATTGCACCGCTTTGCACCGCAGCACCCAGACACGCTAGGGATTCAGGCTTCAGACTGACGTGGCTAAGAGCCCTACTAAAAATGCCCTCTTCCACATAACTCTTGGATATGTTGTCTTAGGCATCTGATGAGGCCTGATCCAAGTGGCAAGGCCAGCTGAGATTTGGCTGGTGACAATTGGCAGGAAGACCTTTTGTGGTGTGGCAACATCCCTGGAGATGTTGGTCTGCCATGAGTCTCAAGCAGGAAGTCCTTTCTGTTTCAAGAGGCCTTTGTATTATTTGAATGTTGGGATGGACGAAAGGGACTTACCTGGTCCCACAGCTTGCTTCGTGGTGGGGGGGAGGCGCTTCAGTTCTCCCCCCGAAGTTCAGGCGAGGGGGGGGAGGCGCCCTGCCCCGCCCGGCCGAAATTCAGGCTGGGGAGGAGGCGCCCCATCCCTCGCTGCCGAAATTCAGGCCGGGGAGGAGCGCCCCATCTCCCCGGCCGCGAAAAAAAAAGTAAAGTAAAAAAAAAACAACCAGACCCGTGATAGGCTACGTGACGATTTACGTAGCCTATCACGGCTAGATTTCCAAAGTCAGCCGTGATAGGCTATGTAAATCGTCACGTAGCCTATCACGGGTGACTTTGAAAAAAAAAAAAAGCGCGTACGCAAATAGCGGCACCCATGGGCCGCCGCCATTTGCGTACGCGCTTTTTTAATTTTTTTTCAAAGTCACCTGTGATAGGCTACGTGATGATTTACATAGCCTATCACGGCTGACTTTGGAAATCTAGCCGTGATAGGCTACGTAAATCGTTACGTAGCCTATCATGGGTGTGTGTGTGTGTGTGTGTGTGTGTTTTACTTTTTTTTCGCGGCCAGGTAGACGGGGCGCTTCTACCCGGCCTGAATTTCGCCGGTGAGGGATGGGGCGCCTCCCCCCCTGCCTGAATTTTGGCCAGGCGAGGCGGGGTGCCTCCCCCCATCGCCTGAACTTCAGGGGGAGAACCAAAGCGCCTCCCCCCCACCGCGAAGCAAGTTTTGAGAACAGGTAAGGGACTTTTGTCCATCCCTAAATTCATGGCTGACTTTGGAAATCTAGCCGTGATAGGCTACGTAAATAGTTCCGTAGCCTATCACGGGTGTGTGTGTGTTTTTTATCTTTACTTTTTTATTTTGCAATGGCAGTGGCGGCAGGCAGGCAGAAGACCGGCCACCACCCCCGCCCCCGCTGAACCGCCGCCGAACTGCCGCTGGGACCCGTCGCCGAGAGAGACATTCGCACAAGGTAAGTCCCATCCTGGGGGGGGGGGCGGGGGGCCGGCGGAGAATTTCCCCACCATTTTCAGTGGGCCGAATGCATTGGCATTCGGCTTCCCAGAGATTCGTGGAGAAATTCTCTGCCATCCCTATTTGAATTGGATTTTCATGTTGTGATCCTTTTGTGTTGAATTTTTGGTTTTTGTGTAGTGCTTTTATTCAGTCAATTCAATGTATTCTGTGTGTTGGTACTAGGGATGTACGATACTCCCCTTACTTGGTTCCGCTGGGTTCTGCTGGAGGGGGAGGCACTCCGTCCCTCCCCCCAGAATCCTGGCCAGCCAGCTCTGCTCCGCGGGGATCCGTGGAGCCACCGGCTGGCTCCTCCAGCAGCCGGAAATCTGGCCGCTTGCTAGCAGGGACGCAAATGTTTGAGTCCCTGTAGTCAGCTGTGATAGGCTACATTAAGACTTACGTAGCCTATCACGTCTTGTAAAAAAAGGGGATCCGAGGGTGGCGGGGGGTGGCAGGCCGTTCCTTCACAGATTTCGGGGGGCCAAATGCAATGGCATTTGGCCTCACCAAGATCCGTGGCGGAATTCTGTGCCATCCCTAGTTGGTACAGTGGAGACTGATGGCTCTGATTATGGCGGGGCTGTGGATCCCTTCTGGGTTTTAGTCAGAACCATACAGAGCTATACAACAGTTATCCAAGGTACTGAACGTATTTGGGGGATATAAATCCATCAGGTACCCCGGTCCTCAAAATGCCTGTCCATCTCCAGGTGGGCCATGAGGCCTCCGATCCTCCCTTTACCTTCTGCCCTGCCACTGAAGATCAAAACACGGAAGAGGAAAGGGCCTTTCCAATAGTGGTGCCTATTCTCCTGCAAAAAGCTCATCTCCCTCCCCCATCGTTCACCGTTATTGCATGCACATGTCTTGAAGCTTGTCCTTTTATTGCTGTTGCTTGTAATTTCTGTTATTCTGGGATTGTCTTTTAGTTTATTTCATTGTTGTACCTTTTCCCCTCCAGTTTTTATATTGGCTTGAGTACATGTATAGTATAGGTGGTGTAAACATTTTGAAACAGACCAAAAACATCCGTGCCATGTTGTGATGCATAAATAGTGCTTCCCTGAAACAAGGACCTGGGATCACTTCTAAATCACTTAGGGTCACAAGCGCTAGAAACCTTGTTGGGTCCTGTCTAAATTGGAGGACTCATTTCCATAGGCACAAATATTCATAACACTGTTTTCCTGGATGTTCCTTCTCTTTGTTGCTAGACCGTGCCTCATTCCAGATGCACTGAGAGCTGTCGCCGTGGATACTACAAGGAGGTCCAAGAAGGAGAGCCACCATGCTGCTATGCTTGCGCTCCATGTGCGGAAGGAACCATCTCCATTCAGGAAGGTAGGCAAGATCAGAAGAATGGGAGTTCCCTAGGGCAACTCCTTGAATATGCCGAATAGTCCTCACAGCCCTATTTTACTTCTCTCTTTTTTTTCTCATAAACACCTTTAGCAAAACATTCCATGAGTAGGTAAGAGGCGAAGGCTTCTTAAATGACTGTTGCTCCTAGAGTAAAACATCATGGGAAATCCTTATGGTCATTGGCCATTCACCACTTCTCAGCCTGAAATACCACATGATGCTTGGGATGTACGAATCCCTTACCTTGCTCTGCTGAGGGGCATCCGCGGTGGAGGGGAGATGCTCCTTCCCTCAATGGGGGGGGAGGCGCTCAGCCCCCCCCCCCCCCCGGAATCTTCTCCGGCCAGCTCTGGCAACCCACGACCAGACATCCAGCCGCTGGGCAGCCCTGCAGGGATACGACAGCCCTGTCGTAGTCGCCGCCATTTGCGTCCCTGTATTGAGCCGTGATCAGCTACATAAATATTTACGTAGCCGATCATGACAGGGGGAAAGTATCACGGCTTGAAGAGGAGGTAGCGAATGGCTGCCGCAGGACGACCACCATTTGCAAAGCAGCGCGGACGGGAGCAGGTAAGTGCTCTGTTCCGCACGCCTTTTGTGGGGCGGGGGCTTCGTTCCGTGATGGATTTCGGGGGGCCGAATGCACTGGCATTCTTCTAGTATGAGACTTTGCGGAATTCTCTGACATCCCTACATAAGGCCCTTCTAGTACATAGTGTGATTTTAATGAAGACTTGTTCCATTCGACTGAATGCTAATTTTATTTGTTATTACTTGCTCTTCTACAAGGTTTTTTTCTTCTGGTCTGTACATCGTTGTGATCATTGTTGTGATGTGCAGTGTCAAAAGCATTTTAATTATCACATTAAATATTCATACATCTTTGGAACAGATGCGAAAGAGTTTTGGAACCCTGACCCCTACATGGCTTCAGTTTATTTTTAATCTCCACCATTAATCCCATGAAGTGAGTGGAAAGAAAAGACGATGGGAGTGAATCTCTGGTGTGCAAAGCAGGGGGGAAGCTTAGTGCACACTGTTCCTGGTACAAATCATGCCCCCCCCCCAAAAAAAACACTCTGCTTTTTCCATGATTGGGACAGGGCAGCATATACAGACATGGTGGGCCTTTCTCCATTATCCGCAAAGAATTGTCTGCACTGTGCTGTGATCCTGTGGTAGGAAAGCAGGGGGTCCCTGACAGAAAAGGGGATGTGAAAATGGTACCAAATGCTGATTCAATCTTCTGGTTTTTTTAAACCTCTTTAGTAAAACTTGATTAAAAAATAAGAAAGCTTTATTGAAGTTTCGTACTCCAGATTTCACACGTAACCAGGAGTCCCTTGAGCACCGTCTTGTGGTAGAAAGGTAGGGCATAAGTTGAGTAAATACATAAATCACAAGCCACTCAGCTACCAGGTAGCTTTACATGCCTTACAGGAATATTATGAAGATAAGAACAGGATAACCTCACAGACACTCCCTTACCCCGAAAAACGTTAGGATTAATACCCTCACTTTTCCATATTTAAACCAGGTAGGGAGCTGTGTTTATTCCAAGTCAGCCCATCAATCCATCTAGCCCACTCTTCTCTGTTCTTATCTGACTGACAACCACTCTGTAATGCCCAGCAAGGTGGCTTACACATAAAACCAAAGTGCAATACGAATATATATAAACAACTTGACAGGGTCCTTCCCATTGTGCAGCTCAATCAGGATTAACAATAGCGAATTGTTCTCAGTTCAACCTGCCTTCTCCATGAATTTGTTGAGGAATATGGTAAGAAGAACATCAGATGAGCTCTGTTGTATCAGACCAAGGTGGTTCCCTCTAATTCATCATACGTTTTCCAACTGTGGTCAACTTAGATGCTTCCTGGGTGCCCCACAAGATGGATATGAACATAGCAGCTGTAATTTCTTCTTCTCCCACCCTCTCAGCAACTCCTGAATGATGAGTGGTAGACTACCACCAACAGTGGAATCTCTATTTAGCTATCCTGTTTCTGAGCTGCCAGTAGGCCTGTCCTCCAGGGATTTGTCTGATCCTTTTACAAGCAAAGTTAACACAGGATCCATCACTACATCTCCAGTAACTGTCTGTAGTGAAGCAAGAGTTTACACATGTGATTCAGAACTATTGTGGAGAAGGACCATAGCTCAGTGGTCAAGGAAGCTTTAGTCCCTGGAATCTCCCAGGAGGACTGAGAAAGAGCCCTCTCTGCAACCCTAGAGAGCAGCTGTTAGTCAGTGCAGGCAAGATTGATCCAAATGTGCCAAAGCCCTGAGATGGTATAGAACTCCTTCCTACCTGCATCGGTCCTTCATTGAGAACCATGAGGACCAGAAACTTGTTTACTTTTTAGAGGACGGAATGAAATTCAGTGATACAGCACATCAATCAAATGCAGCTGGTCCCAGGATCCATGCCTGGCTTATACAGGCCACCATGGGAGAGACCCCCGGCGTCACACCCTGGACAGCAACTGCTATGTACTGAGCTAGAGAAGATCTATGGGCTGACCCAGGATGAGGTCGCTTCCTTTCTGGCTTTATTCGGAAGCCATGAGAACTGAAATCTTAGAAAGGTCCCAAGGAGCACCTGCTTTGCACATGGAAGCCCCCAGGGTCAATCCCCAGAAGCATTTCTAGGTAGGGGGAAGGAAAGCCGCTGCCACTCAGTGCAGGTGAGACTGAATGAGAGGGAACAAAGGTCTGACTTCCTCGAAGGCAACCCCCAAGGTCGCTCAGTCCGTTCAAAAATCTGTCAGTGTTGAGTGCGACATACATTTCAGTATGTTTGAAGATTTTTGTAATAGCCTATTCCGTGCAATAAATATACTACTGAGTAACTGTTGATTATTTCTGCCTTTGATGATCAGAGGCCTTATTTCTGGGGCTAGAAAAAGCACGCAATTATTGCATGCTACAGAATGTCTTATGCACCCTGCAAAACGCCCGAAGCGCCCAGCCACGGGGATGCTTTGTGTTTCTCAGTCTCAGGTCCCCAGATGCTGTTGCACTATAACTCCCATTGTCCCCAGCCATGGAAGATAGAGCTCTAATAGCTGGGAATGCAAGGTTGGGAACCACTCGTTTAGGTCAGGAGTGGGCAGACTTCGAGCTTGCAAGATCTCCTTCATTTTTCTACTAACACCTCAAGGTCCCGCAACCAGAGCCACTTAGATGGCAACTTTTCTGAGCCCAAGAGTTTCTTTTCAGTGCCAGAATTAACGGGAGCTCACAGTCCTTGGACACAAGACCCCACTCCTGGCTACCCTGAAGTTTCTGTCATTTCGGCAGCGTAATTTAGGGCAGAAGGGAGTCCTTTGTTGCTGCTGTTACACAACTGGGAGTCTGCAATGCTTGCTGATTCACTGATCACCCAGAGATCTACCAGTAGATCCAGACCTACCTTTCCTTCAATGAAATCGGCTCAGAGGGGCATTTCTTAGTTGTTTTCCAATTCTTAACGTGAAACCACATTTCAGCTTTTTTCTGCCTACCCTCCTTGCACTCAAGAGCCCAGAGGGAGGTGAGTTGTCCTCTTAGTTAGCAGGGATGTGGATATATAATAGCGAACTCTCCACAGGTCACTCCCACTCCAGCTCAGTTCAGAGCAGGGCTTTGTGAAGCAAGCTCAAAATCTGAAAATAATTTATTCTAAACTCAGTTGCAAGCAGGCCAATCTGCAGTCACTTCACTGGGGGTGGACGAAGGTCCGAACGTTCCCCCCAATCTGCCAGTTGAGGCTCCAAATCCCAGCCTCCAAGTTCGCATTCTCTGCCATGCACGCCCACACACACACCACTTTCCACATGTCTTGCCTTGCAGCAGCAGGGCTTGGCTCCTTCGCTCCCTGGAAATCATAGCTCCCAGGGTTTCTGTGACCTTGCCACAGCACCACTGATTGTTCCAGAGGGGCAACGGGGAATTCTCCTCTTGCTCGGAATGGGGCTGCAGCTTAGTGTGGCAGGGGACATGCTTTGTTTGCAGAAGGTCCCAGGTTCGATCCCCGGCTCCTCCACATAGGCCAGGAAAACCTCCTGCCTGAAACCCTTGAGAGCTGCTGCTGCCAGTCAGTGTCGACAGTACTGGGCTAGATGGACCCAGGGGTGACTCACTATGAGGCAACTTCTTGTGTTCCTAGGAAGCCAGTGAAGGACCCTCAAGTCTCTGACTCTCCTTATGGGTTGAAGCCAAATCATGATAAGCCTGGAAGAACCCCACTAATCCAAAAGCAAAGCTGGCAAACCTCTATCCCACTTCCCTCTTGTGGAAACTTACAAGGGAAGAGTGCTGATGTATGGTGGGGCTGAACTATGGAAGTCAGGTAACTCTGTATAAGAATAACAGCCAAGAGGTAAATTCCCACTGACAAGGAGGTCTCCCGGGCTGTGATAGTCTTGCAGTTCCTTCGGCCTGGTCAAGAGGCAGGTGGTGCCCAGCATCCTCTGGGTGGCCTGAGGCAGGAGCCAAAAGAGCAGCACCTCCAGCAGCCGAGTCATCAGTGGCACAGACACCTTCTTTCCTGGGTCAGTGACAAAGACAACCTGACAGCTGAGTTTACAGTCCCCAGCAGTGGAATTAAATCTTAGCAAGAAATGATCAGCCCCCAAGTGATCAGACACCACCCCAGCCGCACATGGAAGGCCTCAGAGTGTCTTTATATTAAGCACGTTGTCTCCAGGATGTCTTGATTATTGACTTGCTGGATGGAAATCCATGGGGGATTCCTCAAGAATTACTGTCATTTTCACAATTCCAGGGTAGCAAAATAAACACGGCCCCAGAACACTGAGCTCTCTTTGCACAGCAGAGGGAGGAGGGGAAAGTTTGTGCCACTCTTGGCTTCCCTGTGAGGCAGAAGGGCTCAGAGATTTAAGAACATATGAAGAGCCCTGCTGGATCAGACCAATGGTCCATCTAGTCCAGTCTTCTGTTCACACAGTGGCCAACCAGCTGTCCACGGGAAACCCACAAGCTGGACATGAGTGCAGTCCCACCCATGTTCCCCAGCAACTGGTGTACAGAGGCCTACTGCCTCTGATACTGGAGGCAGTATCCTGTTGAGTTGTCATATTTTGGCCTTGGTCGTGTGTGAGGCTGAGCACCAAGATGGAGTCTAAGCTTTTTCCAAAGTTTTCTTCACTCAGATTGGTGGCTGGGGAGAGAGAGGAGGAGCTGGATGTGGCAGAGTTCAGTGATAGTTGGGGTTACTACAGTATGCAAGTTCTGTGTATAAGCTTAATGTTGCATAGGTAGTAGGAATAACTGCAAGGATCAGCAGGCCTCAAACAGAAGTATCCTTTATTCAGCACACACAGACGTCAGAACTTCGCAGAAGCCCCACCCACTGGTGCTACTCCCAGCTCTACAGGAGCTGCCAAGGTTCAAAAACAATAACTAACCCACAGTACCCCATCCCTCCGATACATAACGTTCCTCCTCCCTTCGCTATCATAGTCTGTCTATTAACCAGCGAGGAGGTGCGCTTTCACGGCATGGTCTCTGCACTTGACTAGTAGGTGTAGATTGCTCAGATGACTTTCTTTCAGTAACTGCCATAGGTAAGGAAGGAGTATTGCTCCCACCACTTAGTGGTTCTGGCACTTCAACCGGTGGTGAGAGAAACCAGTCCCAGATAGACCTTCAGCAGCTACCTCTGCTGAAGACAACCCACTTTGGGGAGAACGCCTTCTCAGCTGGTCAACATGGCGATGCCACACTGACCCGCCTGCACACTGGACCTCGCATGACACAGGTTCAGCGACCTCACTGATAGAAGAAGGAACCCATCTCAGTCCAGCACCATAATTCTGAGCAAAGACCTGATCTTGTGGGGCAAATGAACGGAGAGTAGGAGCTGAGAAGGCAGCATGCAGAGCTTGCTCCCCTTTGCTTTGTAAGTCTTCAGCTAAGTCTGGGTGGAGACAGTGAAGGCAAGATTTTAGATGCCGCCCATAGGTAACTCTGCAGGACTGACCCCTGCTGTTGCACAAGGAGTGACATGTTGAGCAACGAGAAACCTGGCAAGGCGTGTTGGCCAGTATCCTCCCACAATGCGCTTGAGGGCATCTTTTGTTGTCTGCACCATCCATTCAGCTTGGCCATTTGCTCGGGGATGACGAGGTGCAATGGGGACAGCCCAAATAAGGTTCTTGTCTGAAAATGTTTTACATTCAGCAGATGTAAAAGCAGTCCCATGTCTGAGACTACAGGATCAGGCAACCCGTGGCTTGCAAATAAGTGGCGCAGTGCTGTGATGGTAGCAGCAGCTGTTTGTGATGGTTCTAAGACTACTTCAAGCCACGGTGAATAAGAATCAACCACAACTAAGAACTGCTTTCCTTGAAATGGTCCATTGTGATCAAGATGGTTTAAAGACCCTTATCTGCAATAACAACATGCTGATGGCATTCAAATGTAGGGGTGGACGAAAGTCACTTACCTGTCCTCGAAGGACGTTCGCGGTGGGGGGGAGGTGCTTCGCTGGTCCCCCCACGAAGTTCAGGCCGGGGGGGGAGGCTTCCCGCCTCGGCCCGGCCGAAATTCAGGCCAGGGGGGAGGCTTCCCACCTCGCCCCGGCCGAAATTCAGGCCGGGGAGGAGGCTTCCCGCCTCGCCCGGCCGCGAACGCGAAAGTTAAAAAAAAAAAAAAAAAAACGCCCCCTGATAGGCTACGTGACAATTCACGTAGACAATCACGGCTAGATCTGCAAAGTCAGCCGTGATAGGCTACGTGAATCATCATGTAGCCTATCACGGGTGACTTAAAAAAAAAAAAAAAGCGCGTACGCTAATGGCGGCCCCCATAGGGAGCCGCCATTCGTGTTCCTTATTTAGTCGCTGTAGTCTACGTAAATGTTTACGTAGACTACGGCTTAAATAAGGGCAACGCAAATAGCGTTGCCCTTATTTTCGGCGTAGTCTACGTAAACATTTACGTAGACTACAGCGACCAAACAAGGAACGGGAATGGCAGCTCCCTATGGGGGCCGCCATTATCCGTACACTCTTTTTTTTTTTTCAAAGTCAGCCATGATAGGCTACGTGACGATTCACGTAGCCTATCACGGCTGACTTTGGAAATCTAGCTGTGATAGGCTACGTGAATTGTCACGTAGCCTATCAGGGGGTGTTTTTTTTTTTCTTTCATTGTAATGGCGGCGGCGGCAGCCAGTCAAAAGACCAGCTGCCGCTCCCGCCTCGCTCGAACACCCGACGAACCGCCGGCCAGACCCGCCACCGGGAGGGACATTCGGTAAAGGTAAGTCCCGTCCCGGGGAGGTGCGGGGGGCGGGGGGGGCGGAGGATTTCTCCTCGAAACTTGTTCGGGGGGCCAAACACGTTGGCGCTCGGCCCCCCGAAGTTTCAGGGAGAAATTCTCCGCCAACCCTATTCAAATGCCTGAAATTCCTCTGGCAGTTCCTCATGTGGCCAACCCCTCCATAGCTAGTTTAAAATAGGAGCTAGTACAGGATCTTGAGCAGTCAGCCTGACATGGTGTGATTTTATTTTTCCTATTTTTCTTCAAGTTGTCTTTTCAATGTCTCCTCATATCCACTTATATTTCCCCTAAATATTTACTTCTAATATCTTATCACTTTTATTAATTTCTCTCATTTCTTAAATCCACCTCTATCTACTTGATTTTTGTCAATGAAAATTGCTTCCCACTATAACTACCCCCCCTGCTCGAAGTAGATAGTCTTGTAGACTTGAGGGGCCACAATGTACTCTTGTTTTCTTCCGCAATGTAGCAAGTGTGGTGTGAATAGAAAGAGAATGCGAAGTTTGACCCTGAATACAAGCTTGAATTGTCAACATCCTGAAATGTATTCTGCAACCCATGAGATCTGAGTGTTACTTTAGAACACTGTGAAATGTGAAGAGGTCAACAATCTAAACCAGCCCATGTCATGTGAATCGCCCAGGTCAGGAAGGGGAGGTGTGAATGGAGGGTGAATGGTTTTATTGCAGGAGGGCCAGATGAGGGTGCTCTGGTATGTGCTGAAGATTGCCAAAGTATCAGTTACAGAAGATGGACGTGGGCCAATAAAAGAGGGGTGTCTGCAGATGTTCTGATAACAAGGACGGCACTTTATGACCATAGAGATGTCGAGGAGTCAGAAGGAGGTGCCAGGCTGTCTACAACAAATGTCAATCTTGGAATTGGGAACATGATGTATTATCAACAAAGAACATACTGAACCCCTCTTTGATCTCATGAGCCCCAATGCGGGGAAAGGGTATAAAAAAAACCCTGAATCTGCCATTGTTCATGAGGGCCGTGGTTGCATCTGGATCGTTGGTATGTGCACATACCAACACTACCCTCGATCCACGGGACACGTATTAAGTGCTGTGGCCAAGTACTTGATAGCATTGTGGTGAGTCTGCGATGGGTAAAATTCAGTGGAAGGATTTTGCTGTCCAGGGCTTAGATAAGGTGCAGTTATCTTTGCTCTGTCATACTTAACCATTTGGGTTTAGGATATAAGAGAGCAGGCTTAGGGTTGGGCCTGGGCCTGGCTGACACTGTATCTCCATTATCTCAGTGGGCCATTTGCGGTGTGGACTGATCTGGAGCTGAGCAACAAACAGGGGCTAACTGTATATTTGGTCACTTAATACACCACATTTGGGTAACTAAGTTTCTACCTAAGGGGCGTGCGACCCCTTAAGCCTCAGAGAAGGGTGCAGCTTCGTGAGGCTTGTTGGTTTGGGGCTCTTATCTAAGAGGCATGCAACCTCTTGAGCTTCAGAGAGCCTGAAACTCTTTGAGATTTCTTGGTAATTAAGTTTGTGCCTGAGAGGTGTGTAACCTCTTTAGCCTCAGAGAACGTGCAACTCTCTGGGGAGGTTCTACTTCTTTTATTTCAATAAATCTCCTTTTCTTTCATCTACACTGGTTGTGTGAGTGTTCTTCTCCACCTCATAAGATCCCAAACCTCTCAGCCTGATCAACTGAGTGATCCTGGGTACATTGAAATCCAGATTTCACAAGCCTACCAATTTGATTAGGGATGTATCCCTTACCTGGCTCCACGCTGGGGCATCTGCGGGATTCTCCCCAGCCGGCTCCGCTCTGCCATTTGTGTCCTTGCAAAGCAGCCGTGATAGGCTACATAAGTATTTATGAAGCCTATCATGGCAAAGAACAGGGACACAAATGGCAGCTGCTACGCCATTTGCGTCCCTGCTCTTTGCCGTGATAGGCTACGTAAATACTTACGTAGCCTATCAAGGCTGCAAGAATGCAAATGGTGGCCGCAGCAGCCCGGCTGCAGCTGGCCGTGAGACCAGCCAGAGCTGCCACCGCCACTGGAGCCTCCGCAGGAGCCGCCGCCGCCACATCCACCCCAGGTACGTTCCATCCCCGGGGGGATTCCACGGGGTGGCGGGGGGCGGGAGGCTGTTCCACCACGTTTTCCGAGGGGCTGGATTCTAAAGAATCCGCCCTCATTGGAATCCGTGGTGGAATTCTCTGACATCCCGACATTTGATCCACCTGAAGAGGTGGGTCAGGAAGGGCTTCGAGCATCAAGACTTCCAGTGGAGGAGGTACAACTAAATCTGGAATTCGACGTGGTACCCGACTCAGTCCTTCGACATTAGCTATTGCTGTTCCTGGATTGTAGGCAAGTGTATAGTCACAAGCATGGAGCAGAATGGTCCAGTGCTGCATGCGAGGTGATAGAATGCAGGGAGTAGGCTTACCAGGAGAGAGGATTCCTAAAGAAGCTTGCGGTCCATGCGTATTTCAAAGGCACGGCCATAGAGATGGTTGTGGAACGTTTTGACCCTACAATAACAGCCAGGGCTTCTCTGTCCATTTTTTAGCAAAGCTTCTTTCAGTGGATGACATAGTCCTTGAATAATAAGCAATTGGTGCCTCTGTAGCATCTGGAAATGTGTGGCTTAGCCCAGCACCAACCCTGTAAGAAGAAACATCAGTAGTAAGGATTAGTGGCTTCTTTTCATCATAATGTACAAGCACAGAATTTGAACACAACAAGTGTTTGACATTCTGGAAAGCATTCTTATGCTGGCTGTTCCATTTCATAGAAAAATAGAACGGTAGGGTTGGAAGGGGCCTATAAGACCATCAAGTCCAACCCCCTGCTCAATGCAGGAATCCAAGTCAGAGCATCCCTGAAAAGTGGCTGTCCAGCTTCATCTTGAATCCCTCAGTGTGGGAGAGCCCACTACCTCCCTAGTGAATTAATACTAGGGACATTGGAGAATTTCGCCACGGATTCCAGGGAGGCCGAATGCCAGCGCATTCGCCCCCCCCCCCCCCAGAATCCATGGTGGAATGAAGCCACCCGCTCCACCACCCCGCGAAATGGGCCCAGAACGTAGCCTACATTTGTCAGCCATTCCGGTGCTCCTCAAATGGCCATGATGGCCTCCTTTCGAATGGCCGTGATAGCCTACATAAGTATTTACGTAGCCTATCAGAGCTAATGCAGGGACGCCATTTGTGTCCCTGTCTTTTGCCATGATAGGCTATGTAAATATATACATAGCCTATCACGGCAATAGACAGGAACGCAAATGGCGGCCACCATATGTATATATTTACAACATATCACGACGGGGGTGCAAATGGCAGCAGCTACGGCAACCGCCATTTGCGTTCCTGCCTATTGCCATGATAGGCTATGTATATATTTACATAGCCTATCACGGCAAAAGACAGGGACACAAATGGCAGCGGCTACTGTGTCCGCCATTTGCATCCCTGTGCAGCCCAGTGGTCGGATATCTGGCTGCAGGCGGCCCCGGCCAGCAGTTCCGCGGAGTTGCCATGGAGTGGAGCCAGCCAGGGAGAATTTGGGGGGGAGGAACGGAGCGCCTCCCACCCACCGTGAATGACCCTGGATGAAACGGTGAGTCAGTTTTGTACATCCCTAATTGGTACCATTGTCGTCTTGCTCTAACAGTCAGGAGGTTTTTCCTGATGTTCATCCCGAATCTGGCTTCCTGTAACTTGAGCCAGTTATTCCATGTCCTGCACTCTGGGATGATCGAGAAGAGATCCTGGCCTTCCTCTCTGTAACAACCTTTCAAGTACTTGAAGAGCACTATCATATCTCCCTTCGGTCTTCTCTTCTCAAGGCTAAACATGCCCGATTCTTTCAGTCTCTCCTCATAGGGCTTTGTTATCAGTCCCCTGATCATCTTTGTTGCCCTCCTCTGAACCCTCTCCAGTTTGTCTGCATCCTTCTTCAAGTGTGGTGACCAGAACTGGACATAGTACTCCAGATGAGGCCTAACCAGTGCTGCGTAGAGGGGAACAAATACTTCCTGGGATTTGGAAGCTATCCTTCTATTAATGCAGCCCAAAACAGCATTTGCCTTTTTTGCAGCCACATCAGATAGTTGGCTCATATTCAGCTTGTGATCGACAACAATTCCAAGATCCTTCTCGCTTGTAGTATTGTTCAGCCAAGGATCGCCCATCTTGTAACTGTGCCTTTGGTTTCTGTTCCTAGGTGCAGAACTTGGCATTTATCCCTATTAAATGTCATTCTGTTGTTTTCTGCCCAGCACTCCAGCCTATCAAGATCACTTTCAATTCTGTTTCTGTCTTCCAGGGTATTAGCGATCCTGACCAATTTGGTGTCACCTGCAGATTTGATCAGCATTCCCTGCACCTCCTCATCCAAGTCATTAATACAAATGTTGAAGAGCACTGGGCCCAGGACTGAGCCCTGCGGTACCCCGCTTCTTACCTCTCCCCAGTTTGAGAAGGTCCCATTGATAAGCACTCTTTGAGTCCGATTCTGTAGCCAACTGTGGATCCACCGGATCGTTGTTTCATCTAGCCCGCTTTGAGCTAATTTGTTCATCAGGAGATCATGGGGCACTTTGTCGAAAGCTTTGCTGAAGTCGAGGTATATTATGTCCACAACATTCCCACAGTCCACAAGGGAGGTTACTTGATCAAAAAAGGAGATCAGATTAATCTGGCACAATTTGTTTTTGACAAATCCATGTTGGCTTCGAGTAATCACTGCATTGCTTTCAAGGTGCCTCCAGATGGATTGCTTTATCATCTGCTCCAGAATTTTCCCTGGGATTGATGTCAGACTGACTGGTCTGTAGTTCCCAGGTTCCTCCTTTTTACCCTTTTTGAAGATAGGGACAACCTTAGCCCTCCTCCAGTCATCTGGCACTTCCCCCGTCCTCCATGATTTCTCAAAGAGAATAGACAGCGGTTCTGAGAGTTCTTCTGCCAGGTCCTTTATTACTCTAGGATGCAGTTCATCTGGCCCTGAAGATTTGAACTCATTCAAAGGAATGAGGTGTTCCTTGACCATATGCCTATCGATCTCAAGCTGCAATCCTGCCCCTTCAGCCTGTACTTCACCTTTGCCAGGGGGGTCATAGTCCTTCTTTTGGGAGAAGACTGAGCCAAAGTAGGAACTGAGCACTTTGGCCTTTTCCTTGTCATCTGTTATCATTTTGCCATCCTTATTTAATAACTGAACCACCATTTCTTTCTGCTGTCTTTTACTATGCACGTAGCTGAAGAAAGCCTTTTTGTTCCTTTCGAATCCCTCACTAACTTCAGCTCATTCTCAGCTTTAGCCTTCTTGACGCCATCCCTTCAATTCTGTGCTACCTGCCTGTACTCTTCCTTTGTCGCTTGGCCTTCCTTCCACTTCCTGTGTGTGTCCTTTTTTGTTTACAGGTCATCTCTAAGATTGTTGTGAAGCCACATTGGCTTCTTTTGTTGTCTTCCGCCTTTTTTTCTTGTTAGAATTGTTTGGAATTGTGCCTTGAGAGTTTCCTTTTTGAAAAACTCCCATCCATCTTGGACTAGGGATGTACGAAATTGACTTACCTTTCCGCGGATTATGCTGATGCTGGGGGGAGGCGTTCCGTCCCTCCCCCTGGAATCCTGGTGGGGGGGGAGGCACTCCGTTCCCCCCCCCCGGAATCCTGGCTGGCTGGCTCTGCTCCGCAGGGATTCTGTGGAGCCGCCACCTGGCTCCGCCAGCAGCCGGACATCCGACCGCTGGCTAGCAGGGACGCAAATGGCGGCGGCCATAGCCACCGCTCTTTGCGTCCCTGCAGTCAGCCATGATAGGCTACGTAAATGTTTACGTAGCCTATCATGGCTGATTAAAAAAACAAACAAACGCGCGTACGCAAATGGCGGCGGCCACGGCCTCCACCATTTGCGTCCCTTATTTTGGCACGTCTTAGTCTACGTAAACATTTACATAGACTAAGACATGCCAAAATAAGGAACGCAAATGGCGGCACCCATGGGCACCGCCATTTGCGTACGCACTTTTTTTTTTTAATCAGCCGTGATAGGCTACGTAAACATTTACATAGCCTATCACTTTTTTTGTTTTTTGTTTTTTTACCTGGAAATGGCAGTGGCGGCAGCCAGTCAGAAGACCAGTCGCTGCCGCCACCGAACCACCACCGGAGCCGCCACCAGAGCCGCTACCGCCAGGAAGATCTGCCTAAGGTAAGTCCCATCCTGGGGGGGGGCCGTTCCGCCACCGATTTTGGGGGGCCGAATGCGCTGGCATTCAACCTCCGGAGATCCGTGGCGGAACTTTCATACATCCCTATCTTGGATAGGGATGGCGGAGAATTTCTCCCCGAAACTTCGGGGGGCCGAGCGCCAACATGTTCGGCCCCCCGAACAAGTTTCAGGGAGAAATCCTCCGCACCCCCCCCCGCACCCCGCACCCCCCCCGGGACGGGACTTACCTTCACCGAATGTCCCTCCCGGTGGCTGGTCCGGCCGGCGGTTCGGCGGGTGTTCGAGCGAGGCAGGAGCGGCAGCCGGTCTTTTGACCGGCTGCCGCCGCCACCATTACAATGAAAGAAAAAAAAAAACGCCCGCTGATAGGCTACGTGACAATTCACGTAGCCTATCACAGCTAGATTTCCAAAGTCAGCCGTGATAGGGAGCCGCCATTCCCGTTCCTTGTTTGGTCGCTGTAGTCTACGTAAATGTTTACGTAGACTACGCCAAAAATAAGGGCAACGCTATTTGCGTTGCCCTTATTTAAGCCGTAGTCTACGTAAACATTTACGTAGACTACAGCGACTAAATAAGGAACGCGAATGGCGGCTCCCTATGGGGGCTGCCATTATCCGTACACTCTTTTTTTTTTTTTTCCAAAGTCAGCCGTGATAGGCTACGTGAATCGTCACGTAGCCTATCAGGGGGCATTTGTTTTTTGTTTTTTTTACTTTCGCGTTCGCGGCCGGGCGAGGCGAGGTGCCTCCTCCCCGGCCTGAATTTCGGCAGGGCGAGGCGGGAAGCCTCCCCCCCAGCCTGAATTTCAGCCAGGCGAGGCGGGAAGCCTTCCCCCCCGGCCTGAACTTCGCGGGGGGACCAGCGAAGCGCCTCCCCCCCACCGCGAACGGCCTTCGACGACAGGTAAGTGACTTTCGTCCACCCCTAATCTTGGACTCCTTTTCTCATTAGAGTCACTTGCCATGGGACCTTACTGATCATTGTTCTGCATTTACTAAAAATGCAGAAATCCTCCGCACCCCCCCACACCCCGCACACACCCCCCCCGGGACGGGACTTACCTTCACCGAATGTCCCTCCCGGTGGCTGGTCCGGCCGGCGGTTCGGCGGGTGTTCAAGCGAGGCGGGAGCGGCAGCCGGTCTTTTGACCGGCTGCCGCCACCGCCATTACAATGAAAGAAAAAAAAAACGCCCCCTGATAGGCTACGTGACAATTCACGTAGCCTGTCACAGCTAGATTTGCAAAGTCAGCCGTGATAGGGAGCCGCCATTCCCGTTCCTTGTTTGGTCGCTGTAGTCTACGTAAATGTTTACGTAGACTACGCCAAAAATAAGGGCAACGCTATTTGCGTTGCCCTTATTTTCGGCGTAGTCTACGTAAACATTTACGTAGACTACAGCGACCAAACAAGGAACGGGAATGGCGGCTCCCTCTGGGGGCCGCCATTATCCGTACACTCTTTTTTTTTTTTCAAAGTCAGCCGTGATAGGCTACGTGACGATTCACGTAGCCTATCACGGCTGACTTTGCAGATCTAGCCATGATAGGCTACGTGAATCGTCACGTAGCCTATCAGGGGGCATTCGTTTTTTGTTTTTTTTACTTTCGCGTTCGCGGCCGGGCGAGGAGAGGTGCCTCCTCCCCGGCCTGAATTTCGGCCGGGCGAGGCGGGAAGCCTCCCCCCCGGCCTGAATTTCAGCCAGGCGAGGCGGGAAGCCTTCCCCCCCGGCCTGAACTTCGCGGGGGGACCAGCGAAGCGCCTCCCCCCCACCGCAAACGGCCTTCGACGACAGGTAAGTGACTTTCGTCCACCCCTAATCTTGGACTCCTTTTCTCGGGCGAGTCACTTGCCATGGGACCTTACTGATCATTGTTCTGCATTTACTAAAATTGGCTTTCCTAAAATCCAGGTGTGTGTTTGGCTACACTCGGTTTTTGCTTCCTTTAAAACCAAGAACTCACATATCACATGGTCACTTCCCCCAGAGTTCCCGTAATTGAGCACCAAAGAATTGATGCGTTCGAACTGTGGTGCTGGAGA
Source organism: Heloderma suspectum (assembly GCF_057233095.1). NCBI lineage: Eukaryota > Metazoa > Chordata > Lepidosauria > Squamata > Helodermatidae > Heloderma > Heloderma suspectum. The sequence continues at coordinate 360,777,638 of NC_139459.1, read as the reverse complement.
AGACTCTTACGAGTCCCCTGGACTGCAAGGAGGTCAAATCAGTCCATCCTAAAGGAAATCAACCCTGACTGCTTATTGGAAGGCTATTTGCGTTGCCCTTATTTTCGCCGTAGTCTATGTAAATCTTTACGTAGACTAGACGTGCCAAAATAAGGAACGCAAATGGCGGCGCCCATGGGCCACCGCCATTTGTGTACGCGCTTTTTTTTTCCCCAAAGTCACCCGTGATAGGCTACGTGACAATTTACATAGCCTATCACGGTTGACTTTGGAAATCTAGCCGTGATAGGCTACGTAAATCGTCACATAGCCTATCACAGGTGTGTTTTTGTTTTGTTTTTTACTTTTTTATTTTGTAATGGCGGCGGCGGCAGCCAGTTGGGAGACCGGCCGCCTCCGCCGCCCATGACGAAACCCCGCCAAACCGCCGCCGGGACTTGCTGCCGAGAGGGACATTCGCTGAAGGTAAGTCCCATCCTGCGGGGGGCGGGGGGCCGGCGGAGAATTTCCCCAACACTTTCGGGGGCCGAATGCCTCGGCGCTCGGCCTCCCGAAGGTTCGTGGAGAAATTCTCCGCCATCCCTACCCTGACATTACACAGGTCTCTGAGTCTGGACCACCCTCATCGGCCCTCTGCACCCTGCAGGACATTATGACTGCAGCTGGATCAGTCATGTCCTCTAGCAGTGCCGTATTGCCCAGTCCTGCGTTGCTGCAAGCAGGCACCGTCTCCATCAGTACAGAACTTTGGCACCATCCTGGACTACATCCTAAGATTCAGGTGATCAGATTGACACAGGCCAAAGGTCAGAATCTGAAAATTAAGACAAGTCCAACTGGCCCACAGCGAAGCAAAGATTGACACCAACTGTTGTTTTTTCCCTGCTCAACAGTGCAAAGGGAGCCCAGCGTTCTGGGGCTGTGATTATTGCACTACCCTGGAATTATCAAAATGACAGTAATTCCTGAGGAATCCCCCATGGATTTCCACCTAGCGAGTCAATAACAAAGAAATCCTGGACAAAACATGCTTAATCTAAGTACGCTCTGAGCCCTTCCATGTCGGCCCGGGTGGTGTCTGGTTACTCGGTGTCTGGTCCTTTCCGGCTAAGATCTAATTCCCCTGCTGGGGCCTGCGCAGTCAGTTCTGCTTGTCTCTGATGTAGGAGGGAAATTCTCTCTGTGCCTCTGATTTGGCAGCTGGTGTTGTTCTGGCCCCTTGCCGAGGCCACCCAGGGGATGCTGAGGACCAAGTGCCGCTTGATCAAGAATGACGAACTGAAAGGTGATTACAGGCCACATCTGTAATGTGCACAAATCCCAGCAGAATCAGACAACTCCGTTCATATCCCAGAGGGGAAAGCATCCTATCAAATCAAAGGCACATGTAGCTACAGATCAGGAAGTCCCTGGTTCAAGTCTCACCACTGCCATGAACTCACTTGGTGGCCATAGGCAAGTCCCCCCACCCCCACCCCTCAGCCTCAGTCCCTTCATCTGTAATATGGGTGATAATAATACTGAGCTTACAGGGTTGTGTTAAAATTACCATGAGAAATAATAATAATAATAATAATAATTGCTACTGCTACTACTAGTACTACTACATTTATATCTTGACTTTTATTTTCTCTTGCTAGGAACACAATGTGGCTCACGTTGTCCTCTTCCCCTCCATTTTGTTTAACTCAACAACATTGTGAGGTAGGTTAGGCTGAGAGTCAGTGACTGGCCTAAAGTTACCCAATGAGGTTCCTGGCCAAGCAAGGACTAGAACCCAGATCTCCCAGGTCACAGTCCAAACCTCTGACTACCACCCCACACTGGCTCTCTAATGCTTGTGAGGCACTTAGAAGACTTGAAGTATTATTATTATTATTATTATTATTCCCACGATCCTTTTCAAATAGAGTAGGAACCAATCAAGCATTTGAGGGAATGTTTACAACCATTGTGGTGCCACCACTAAAAAGGCCCTGTCCCACCGGGATCCACCCTACCACCTGGCAGAGTGAGGCGGCCACTACTTTGGGGTGTCAGGAAAGGACAACACATCGCCACTTCCCAATGTGTTCTGATTCTTGTAGTGTAACTCTGAGAGAGAGGATTTTGTGGGGTGTTCTGCTACAGGTGCGTATTGAGTGTGTTGGGGGGTGCGTGTGTGTTAGGCGTGTAAGTCTGCATGTGCCATTCGCTGTTCTCTCTCGGGCAGGAAATGGTCTTGGGATGGCTCTGGATCCCTCACTCTGGGTGTAATTTCTAGGCTTAAGGAAACAAGGGATGGCCAGGGTGATTTGCTCCCAGTGTAGTTCTCGATGCCAGTACATACTTTCAACGTCCTAAATGGCTTGGCTCCCAAATGTATGCACTTTAAAACATGGCCTGTAATAACCTTCTTTCAGGTCGTTATTCTTGTTCAAGAGGCACTTGGCCCTCAGCAACCTCGGGTAGCCTCAAGCAGGGGCCAAAACAGCAACAGCAGTAGCCAAATCCACAGTGGCACAGGGAAAGCTGCCCTCCTAGGTCAGAGACAAACAGAAATGGAATGAGCGCTGATTTTACAGGCCTCAGCAGGGGAATTAGATCTTAGCTGGAAAGGACCAGGCACCAAATGATCAGGCACCACCCCAGCCCTTATGGAAGGGCGCGGATTCTGGGGGACCATGGTCAATGGGGGACCAGGCACTGTTCATGCAGACGGCCCCAGGTTTACTCCACAGCATCTCCAGGTAGGATTGGGACTCTTGTCTGGATCCCTGGAAAGCCATGGCCAATCAGTGGAGATAGCTGTATGTGTTCCATTCTTCCCCAAACTGGGGCATTCCAGATGGTTTGGATATCAGACTGGGGCTGATTGGGGCTGAACTCCAAAGCACCTGGAGGGCACCAGGTTGGGAAGGCTGGAGCAGACGATGCTGAGCGGGGTGGGCCAAGGGCCTGACACTGTGTCAGGCAGCTTCCCATGCTGCTATTTTCAGGCAGCCCCTTTTTCATGTCACACTATGCAGTGCTGCCCCCGACTGGAATCCCCTGAGTTCCACCATTTTTCACCCTGATGGGTTTTGTTTTGAGGAACAAAAGGAGAAAGAGATTGTAAAGAAGGTCCCTGAGGAAATTGGGGTATAGGGAGAGATGGAGAAGAGAGGTCCTCAGAGGGCTAAGAAAACCCTGGGAAGGACAGGGCCAGCTGAAGTAGCATCCTCTCCTTCCCCGGAGATGGTTCAGCTACCTCTGGGTCCTCGACTGGAGACCTAGAGACAGTTCTTAAGAAATAACCTGACCTTTGTGAACCACACAAATATCATACTCTATCCCCTCAATGTTATTGTTTAAAGTCTTTAAATTGTGTATTCATCTGAAAACTAATTTTGCTTCCTGCTTGTTAAATAAATCCTAGTTCTTGATATATGTATGTATGTGTGTGTATGTATGTATCTATCTATCTATCTATCTATCTATCTATCTATCTATCTATCTATCTATCTATCTCAGTTAGCTTTTCCTCCACATCCTGTCAGAGAACATGGATCATGGTGGGCTCGGGGCACCACACGCTAGTGTGGGGTCAACACTTTTCTCCTAAACCAAGCCCCCTACAGTATGATGCCAGGCCCCATGGTTTCCACCCCACTCCTCACAGCGTTGACAGTAGGAAACGTGACGTTACATCCAGAACCATGAGATGAGGAATCTTCAATTGATTGTGGGGGAAGGACCATAGGTCTGTGATAAAGCCCCTGCTTTGCATGCAAAAGGTCCCTGTTAGATCCCCAGAATCTCCAGGTAGAGCTGGGCAGGACCTCTCTCTGAGACCCTGCAGAGCCTCCGCCTGTCAGCATAGTCAGTGATGGTCTGGTCTGGTTGGGTCTCTGGGAGCTTCCTTATCGTTCTTCTCACCTCAGAGGGAGCAACTGCACAAAGCTCAGTTCTGTCTAGCTGAGGAAATTTTATCTGTGGAAATATTATGGGACTGAGTTGTAAGTTTCCCCTAAACAGCAACTTCTTAGGGCACGATTGCGTGACGCTTTTATTGTGCACTCATGGATAAGTCTGCGGAGCTGCCGTCTGGCTCCGGCCACTGGCGGACTTCCGGCCACTGGGACACAAATGGTGTCTGGCATAGCAGACGCCATTTACATCCCTGCTCTTTGCCGTCATAGGCTATGTAAATCTTTACGTAGCCTATCATGGCAAAGAGCGGGGACGCAAATGGCGTAGCGGATGGCAGGATGGCAGCAGACGGACCGGACCTGGCCAGTGGCAGGTAAGACCTGTTCCGGGGCAACTTCGCGGGGTGGCGGAGGTGAGTGGCCCATCCCGAGGGGCCAGATTCTTTAGAATCCGGCCTCATTGGAGTCTGAGGCATTATTCTCTGACATTCCTAGCAGTGCTGAAAAAGCAAAGAAGGAAGAGTCCTCCAAGCAGAGTAACAGCCTACCAAGTGAAGGCTGGCTCTTTTTACTCATGAAGGATATTGAACAAGTCAAACCCCTCCTGTCTGAATGCAATGCACTTCTGACTACAGTTGTGGATGCCTTTAAAAGGGCTGCCCCCAGGCTAAAAGAGGCGAGTCAAGGGTCGAAGCCTAGTAAATACAAATCACAGGCAAATAAGCCAATAGTGAGGAAGAGCAGGGCATGCAAAAGTGTGGTTAGAAAGAAGGAGAGCAATAAATTAAAGAAGAGTAAAAATATTAAAAATATAAAGGGGGCTTGTTTTAGGAAAATGGATTTTAAGGAACTTTTTAAATTATTAGATAATAATCCCGAACAGATAATAGAACAGACAACTAAGATGGAAATTATGAATAACGGAAATAAAAATGACGACGCCAGATCCCAGCTCCAAAATGCAGAGGGGTCCTCGCTATGGCCCCATCCATCCGTACTAGCCCAGGACGAGGATGCTAACTTACAGGATCCATGGCCACCTATGCTGTCAGGAATAAAATATGCCAGAAGAGGTCTTTAAATAGCAAGAACTGGAATTTAGTACTGAGCTGTAATACGCTAGTTTTATCCAACTACCTTAAACCTAAGGGGTTCTTAACACAGAAGGAACACAAGTTACATCTTCTACAAATCTTAGATATGGTGTTCCCAGGCTTGTTTACCATCATTGACCTAGTATATGTGGAATTTATGTAAGTATTTACGTAGCCTATCACGGCAGGGGGGGGGGAATCCCAGCGTACGCAAATGGCGGCGACTACCGCAATTTGCGTACGCTGGGGTTTTCCCCCTGCCATGATAGGCTACGTAATTTTTTACGTAGCCTATCATGGCGAAAGAAAGGAATGCAAATGACGGCGGCTACGACAGCCGCCATTTCCGTCCCTGCACAGGTTCCCAGCGGCCGGATGTCCGGCTGCAGGCGGCCAGAGTTGGCCAGTGGCTCCGTGGCTTGGCTGCGGAATTGAGCCGGCCGGCCAGAATTCCAGGGGGAGGCGCTCTGCACCTCCCCCCCCCATTGAGGATTCCGGGGGGAGGGATAGAGCACCTCCCCCCCCAGCGGAACCCAGCGGAGCCAGGTAAGCGGGGTTTCGTGCACCCCTACTCTTAGGTTGTTGGAAGAGAGTGTTTGTTACGCACAGGGAGTTGTCTTGGCAAAATTCTATCAGCCTATGTCCTGCTTCATTTTGTTCTCCCAGACCATGCTTGCCTGTAATTCCAGGTGTTGTTTGATTACCCACCTTAGCATTCCAGTCTCCTCTAATGAAAATAACATTTTTTTTTTTGGCGTACTATCCAGTAGGTGCTACAGATCCTCATAAAACTGATCTACTTCTGCTTCTTCAGCAGCTGTGGTTGGGGCGTATATTTGGATCACTGTGATGTTAAATGGCTTACCCTGAATTTGAATTGAGATCATTCTGTCATTTTTTGGATTGTATCCAAGCACTGCTTTAGCCACTTTATTATTAATTATGAAGGCTACTCCATTTCTTCTGTGGTCCTCTTGTCCACAGTAGTAGATCTGGTGGTCATTTGATGTGAAGTGGCCCATTCCAGTCCATTTCAGTTCACTGACACCCAAAATGTCTCTATTTAATCTTGACACCTCCCCAGTAACTACATCCAATTTGCCCTGGCTCATAGATCTTACATTCCAGGTTCTTATGGTGTGTTGATCTTTAGAACATCGGATTCGTTGTTCACCACCAGCACCATCGGCCGCTAGCCGTTCTCCTTTCGGCTTTGAGCTGGCAGCGTCATCACATCTGGGGCTAGTTGAACTTATCCTCTGTTCCTCCCCAGTAGCATTTTGACCATCTTCCGACCTGGGAGTCCCATCTTCCGATGGTATACCGACATATCTCTGGTTGTACTGATCCATTTAGTTTTCATGGCAAGAATACTGGGGTGGGTTGCCGTTTCCTTCCCCAGGGATCATATTTAGTCTGTCCTCTCTGCCATGACCTTCCCGTCTTGGGTGTCCCTTCACGGTTTAGCTTACGACATCATTGAGGTGCTCAAGCTCCAGCACCACGACAAGGTAACCATCCCCTTTGCTGTCATATTGCAGCACAGATTAATCCAACAGGAAATAAAAGTGAGCAAAAATGTACTAGGAGGGACTTAGCTTCTTCAATAGCTAATGAAAATTCTGTAGTTCCAAAGTTTCCCACCTGGTCTGATATGAGATTTTTAGAAGATGAGGAATTGGCCGAGTCTGAGAGGATACCAACTCCTGTTTACCAGACAAATGCTGCCCGTCCAGTGATCTCAAATGTCAGCAGGTTGAGCCCAACAACTGCTGAAATCGAATATTTGGAAGAGGAGATGGGGGCTTTTGAGAGGGGAATGCAAAAAAAATCAAAACCAAATGAGAAGCGAGGTCACCACTATGCATTTTGGATTGCCACCTACCCTGAATTGACAAACACAATGCCAACCTAATTCCCAGTTAAGACTTCTGTCCTGGAACATTGCGGGATAGTTGAGTGGATTTCATTAATAAATTTGATATTTTATTACTGCAAGAGACCTGGGCAAGGGAGGAGTTAGATCTGAATGGTTTCACTGCTTACGCTCTCCAAGCTGCATCTAGTCACACGGGAGGACGCTCTAAAGGGGGTCTGAGTTTGCTAGTTTCCACTGAACTCAGAACCTCCATTACTCAGAACCTCCAGGTGGCCTGGGAGAGCCAGGGCCTGCAGGAAAAGCCACCACCACCACCACCGGGGAAGAGGCCTGCTGCTGCTGCCGCTGGGCTTGCTGCTGCCGCCGCTGGGCCTGCTGCTGCTGCCGCTGGGCCTGCTGCTGCCGCCGCTGCCACCACCACCAGGCCTTCCTTGTGGACTTCTGCCTGGCAGACCGCCAGTCCCTGCAGGACCAGGCCCCCAGGTACCGAGCCAGCTGTGCTGCTCCACCTGCCCCTCCCTGGAGGGGCTACATAAGCTGGCTGGCTGAGGTGGCCTGGGAGAGCCAGGGCCTGCAGGAGAAGCCACCACCACCACCACCACCGGGGAAGAGGCGTGCTTGCAGCTGCTGGGCCTGCTGCCGCCGTCGCTGCTACCACCGCCACCAGGCCTTCCCTGTGGACTCCTGCCTGGCATTTTTAAGGGGATTTTAATTGTTTTGTTTGTTTGTTTTATTTTGTTGGGGGGGATTTTGTTGTGTTTTTAGGGGTGGGTAGCCTGCCTGATAGGCGGGAGCGAGGGGGCATGTGTCCACCTGATGGAGGCAGTGGGGGGAGTGTTGGGGGCCAGAACATACCGAGGCTGGGCGGCAGGTGCTGGCGGAGCGCTAGGGGCAGGCCATGCCAGCTAAGGGGAACAAGGGAGAGATGTGTAGTATCTGTCCCCTGCTCCGGGCCTGTCCAGAGCCAAAGGATGGCTGGGGGAGGCATGACCCCATCTTCTGGCCTTCGTTTGCTGCTCTGCAATGCCAGGTCTGTTACCCAGAAAACCTCCCTCATCCATGACATGATCCTGGATGAGGGTGCAGACCTGGCATGTATTACGGAGACCTGGCTGGCCGAGGCTGCTGCTCCAACCCTTGCAGCCATGTGTCCGGCTGGATTTTCGTATACACAGCAGCCGAGGGCTGGGGATCGGGGAGGGGGAGTGGCTGTTATCTACCGAGAGTCCTTGGTCTTCACCAGACCCCCTCTCCGGGAGACCAAGGTTGTTGAGTGCATGTACTGGAGGTTGGGCCCGAAGGGCAGTCTGGGGATTCTGCTCGTGTACCGTCCACCCCGCTGCACGACTGACTCCCTGGCCGAGGTGCTTGAGGTGGTCTCTGATGTGCGTGTACAGTCCCCTAACTTACTGGTGTTGGGGGACTTCAACGTACATTCGGAGGCCATCCTCACAGGAGCACCTCGGGACTTCATGGAGACCATGGCCTCCTGGGAGCTGCACCATATTCTAACTGGGCCCACCCATGTAGCCGGTCATGCACTAGACCTTGTGTTTGTTTCTGGAGAAGCGGGGAGTGATCTGGAAGTCGGGGGTATATCCACCACCCCCTTGTCATGGTCAGATCACTATCTGGTGATGTTGGACTTCTCGGTTCCACAACCCCTCCGCAGGGGTGGAGGACCCATTAAAATGGTCCGCCCCAGGCGTCTTATGGATCCAAATGGATTCCTGAACGCGCTTGGGGATTCTCTGGGGCATGCCAACGGCCACTCGGTCGAGACCCTGGTGGGTGGCTGGAATGCCGCAATCACTGGGGCATTAGATCGGGTGGCTCCGAAATGCCCTCTCCCCCTGAACAGGGCTCGGACTGCACCATGGTTCAATCCGCGGTTACGAGCTCTAAAACAGGAGGTGAGACGGCTAGAGCGCCGGTGGCGGAAGTCTCGCTCCAAAGACGATCAGACATGGGCTAGAGCTATATCTTCAGCCTATCACGTGGCGGTGAAGGCAGCAAAAAAGGAATATTATGCTGCCTCTATCGCGTCTGCAGAGTGCTGCCCCAGGAGGCTGTTCGAAGTGGTCCGCAGCCTGGTCGGTCCTGTGGCTCCGGAACCACTGGAGCATTCTAAGGCCTCCTGTGAGGCTTTGGCAAGGCACTTTGCAGATAAAATTGATCAGATTAGGTGTGTTACTCTGCACGCTGTGGATACAGTTAGTGAGCAAGAGGCGGCCTGTGGCAAACCGGTTTTGTGGGATCGGTTCCAGCTTCTTCCTCCTGATGAAGTGGACAAGGTGCTTTCATCTGTAAGGCCAACCACCTGCTTACTTGATCCTTGCCCATCTTGGCTCATTATGAGCTGCAGAGAGAGACTGGGTGAGGGGATCAAGGCGGTGGTGAACGCCTCCCTTGAGGAGGGAGTGATGCCATCAGCCCTCAAGGAGACAGTGATAAGACCGCTCTTAAAGAAGCCCTCCTTGGATCCTCAAGTTCTGAACAACTTTCGCCCAGTCTCAAATCTGCCATTTTGGGGCAAGGTGATTGAGCGGGTGGTGGCGGTGCAGTTGAAGGCACACTTGGAAGAAACTGATTATCTAGACCCATTTCAGTCGGGCTTCAGGCCTGGGCATGGGACAGAAACGGCCTTGGTCGCCTTGGTGGATGATATGAGGAGGGCTCTGGATAGGGGTGAATGCTCCTTCCTTGTTCTCCTCGACCTCTCAGCGGCTTTTGATACCGTTGACCACGGTATCCTCCTGGACCGCCTGGAGGGGTTGGGCATTGGAAACACTGTATTGCGGTGGTTCCAGTCCTTCCTCTCTGGCAGGTACCAGAGGGTAGCACTGGGAGAGGAGGTTTCGGACCCGTGGCCACTTACTTGTGGGGTGCCACAGGGTTCCATCCTCTCCCCGATGCTATTTAACATCTATGTGAAGCCACTGGGGGCTATCATCAGGAGGTTTGGGGTGCAGTGTCATCAATATGCGGATGACACTCAGCTCTACCTCTCACCAAGGTTGGCTGTAGAATCCCTGTCCAAATGTCTGGAGACGGTGAGTGGCTGGATGGGGAGGAATAAGCTGAAGCTGAACCCTGACAAGACCGAGGTACTTTTGGTGGGAGACAGGAGGAGGCTGGGGGATGTTGACCTGGTGTTGAATGGGGTACAGCTACCCTTGAAAGACCAGGTCCGCAGCCTGGGGGTCATTTTGGACTCCCAGCTGTCCATGGTGGCTCAGGTGTCAGCTGTGAGCCGGACAGCGCTGTATCAACTCCATCTGATACGGCGGCTGCGCCCCTACCTTCCCGACCATCTGCTCCCATTGGTAGTACATGCCCTGGTCTTCTCTCGTTTAGACTACTGTAATGCGCTCTACGTAGGGTTACCCTTGAAGACGGTTCGGAAGCTGCAGCTGGTACAGAACGCGGCGGCTCGCCTGATTAAAGGCAGCCGCTGGCAAGATCACATCACTCCAGTGCTGAAGGAGTTGCACTGGTTACCAGTTGTTTTCCGGGCCAAATTCAAGGTGTTGGTTTTGACCTTTAAAACCCTATATGGTTCCGGCCCAGCCTATCTTAAGGAGCGCCTCCAGCAACACCAGACAGGCCGCTTAACAAGATCAGCCTCGGAAGGCCTTCTCTCTGTCCCATCAGCCAGGACAGCTAGACTGGTGGGGACGAGGGAGAGGGCCTTCTCTGTGGTGGCCCCCACTCTGTGGAACTCCCTCCCTAGGGAACTCCGTCATGCCCCCTCTTTAATGAGCTTCCGTCGTGCATTAAAAACGTGGTTGTTCAGGCAGGCATTTGGGGTGGGTTAGGGTATTTTTTTAAAAAAAAAAATTTATGGTAAAATTTTATTGTTTTAAATTGTTTATGGTGGGTTGTACATTGCCCAGAGTGGCTGGGTGACCAGTCAGATGGGCGATTAATAAATTTAATAAATAAATAAATAAATAAATACTAAACTAGTCCATCTGTCTCCCCTTGCCACCTCTTTAGTAATTAATCTTAGATCGATGGGGCTACTGATAATAAATGTCTATTTGCCCCCACAACAACACCAACAATCAACTAAGGATAATTGGTCAACATTGGAGGAGTATATTAATAAGATGTCCATCTTGTATCCAGAAGCCTCCGTGATTGTGGCAGGGGACTTTAATGCCTGGATTGGGCAAAATGACGAGAACTTGTGTTCTCATTTTCATGTATTACCACGTGAAATAGAGGAGATGCACCCATCACCTCTTAGACAATCCAAAGGCACGAGATGCAACTATGCTGGGCTTTGCCTTCTGGAAATGGTAAACAGGTTGGATTTAGTTATTCTGAATGGTGGAGTCGAGGGTGATAGGAAAGGTGAATTTACGTTTTTATCTGCTTTGGGTGTGTCTACAATTGATTATTTCTTAGTTTCCTATAATTTGTTAAATTTGGTGTCCAGCTATGAGGTGGGAGAGCATATGTAGAGTGACCAGCTACCCTTGATATTATCTTTAAATCTAAATAACCAGATTGCTTTTGCAGAACAGGAGCAATATGCCCTTACCTGTAAGTCTCAACCCTGGTTTGACCAGGAATGCATTGCCATGAAAAAATCTTTAGTCAAAAAATACAGGGCCTACAGAGAATTGAATTTGACAACACTCCCAACAGAGTGGTTTGTGTTAAAAAGCAGTTATAAAATCTTAATTAAAGAAAAAAAGAAACGGGCCCAGATAAAGACATGGCAATGTTTGCTAAAAGCATCCAGGACAAACGATACAGCCATATTTTGGAGGATAGTCTCTAAGGACTGGCAATAGGGATGTCGGAGAATTTCTCCACGAATCTCCGGGAGGCCGAATGCCAATGCATTTGGCCCCCCGAAATTGGTGGAGAAACGGTCCGCTCCCCTGCCCCCCCGGGATGGGACTTACCTTTGGCGAATGTCCCTCGCGGTGGCGGCTCCCGGCGGCAGTTTGGTGGCAGCGGCGGCGGCTGGTCTTCCGACTGGCTGCTGCCGCTGCCATTTCCAAGTCAAAAAACCAACAACAACAACAAACGTGATAGGCTACGTAAAGATTTACGTACCCTATCATGGCTAGATTTTCAAAAATCACCATGATCGGCTACGTAAATGTTTACGTAGCCTATCATGGCTGACTTTGGGAGGGGAAAGCGCATACGCAAATGGTGGCGCCCATGGGCGCTGCCATTTGCGTATGCACTTTTTTTTTTTTTAAGTCAGCCATGATAGGCTACGTAAACATTTACGTAGCCTATCACGGCTGACTGCAGGCCAGGTACGCAAACGGCGGCGGCTACGGCTGCCACCATTTGCGTCCCGGCTTGAGAAGAACTTTCGCGGCCGGAGAGGTGGGGCGCTCCCCCCCGGCCAGAATTTTGGCGGGGAGGGACGGGGCACCTCTCCCCCGCCCAGAATTTGGGGGGGGGACAGAGCGCTTCCCCCCCACCGCGAAGCAAGCTTCGGGATCAGGTAAGTGACTTTCGTCCATCCCTAGGCCACAGAATACAACAGTTTGTCTGGATTATCATATTCCAGGTAATGTCTCGGAATCTCACTTTAGAGATATTTATGTGAGAGGTCAATACTGTCAACAGGTGACACAGACTAATATAAATAGTTTTCCTGAGCGGCCGCCTGTCAGAAATTACTAACCTTATCTCTAAGCTCAAATCTGGTAAGGCCCCAGGGGGTGATAGCATTCCATCTGAATTGTTGAAGGCTGATATAGAGTGATGGGCCCCAGCGCTAGCTGCTTTATTTACCTTCATTGATCATTCAGCATCCATCCCAGAGAATTGGGGGCTTGCTATTATTGTCCCAATTTATAAAAAAGGGAAAAGATAAGATCCTGCAAATTATAGACCAATCAGCCTGCTAAGTATTATCAGGAAATTATGTGCCAGCCATCTTAATGCAGATGGCTGGCATATAATGCCAGAACTGCAGAACTGGCTAGAGCTAAGGATGTACGAAAGTCATTTACCTTTTCGCACCTTGGATTCGCGGTTGTGGGGAGGCCCTCTGTCTCCCCCCGGAATCCTCCCTGGGCCGGCTCTGCTCCACGGTGGCTCCGTAGTGGCTGCCATTTGCGTGGCTGCCTTTACCGTGATAGGCTACGTAAATACTTACGTAGCCTATCACGGAGAGAGCAGTGGCGCAAACGGCGTAGCAGCCGCCGTTTGCGTCCCTGCACTTTGACATGATAGGCTACATAAATAATTACGTAGCCTATCACGGCTGCTTGGCAGGATGCAAATGGTGGCCACAGCAGCCGGCCGAAAGACCAGCCGCCGCCGCCACCACTGCCGCCGTCGGAGCCCCAGGTAAGTTTCGTTCCGGGGGGATTCTGCAGGGTGGCAGGGGGTGGGAGGCCATTCTGCCATGGATTTTGGGGGGCTGAATGCCAGTGCATTCGGCCTCACTGAAATCTGTGGCGGAATTCTCCGCCATCCCTAGCTAGAGCAAGGAAATATCCTGGAGGATGAGCAGGCTGGTTATAGGTCAGGCCGATCTACAGTGGATCAAGGATTGGTTCTTCAACATCTTGTTGAAAAAATTCTTCCAGCAGCGGGGCTCTATACACAGCCTTCATTGATTTTAAGTCAGCTTTTGACAACATTTCAAGGGATAGATTATGGGAAACATTTGAGCAACAAATATTGATCGGCGGCTGCTAGCACTCATCCGCAGCCTTTATGAAAACACCCGTGTGAGGATAAGATGCAGTCGTGCGGGTCATTTATCTGGACCCATACCAACTTCTAGTGGAGTTAAACAGGGGTGTATTCTAGCTCCTACCCTGTTTAACTTTGATACTAACTCCTTGGTGAAAGGCTTCACCGAAATAAATTCCCACCCTCCCAAGCTGGCAAACAGATCTTTATCAATACTTCTTTACACAGACAATGCAGTACTCTTGTCACTCACAAGCGTTGGCTTGAGACGCCTCCTAAGGGCCCTCGATACCTATTGCAAAAAAGATGCCTAGTAATTAACTACACCACGTCTAAGGTTGTGGTCTTCACCAAGAGAAGAATCAAACGCAGATGGCAGAGAAATGAGCACCCTGTTGAACAGGTTGCGACGTATAGATACCTGGGTGTAACTTTCCATTCATCCGGCTCTCGGAGAACTCAAATAACCAATGCTACAGATAATGCCCAGAGGAATATAGAGGCGCTCCTTCGCTTCTTTTACACCAAAGGGGGACAGCATATCCCATCAGCCATTCAGGTATTTACAGCCACGGCCACCGCTCAGATGCTGGATGGTTCGCAGATATGTGCTTATGGCAATTATGCCCCATTTGAAATCATACAAACTAAATCTCTGAGAGCCATATTTGGAGTCCCGAGTCATGTGCCCAATGTAATTTTATTATTAGAAGCAGGGCAAATTTCTGTAGAAGCTCGTGCATGGGTTTATAAGATAAATCTTTGGTTGAAGATGATTTTCGTTCCTGTGGGATTGGCCCCATGAATTTTAACTGAAGCCTTTCGGACAAAATGGATAAGGACATTCAATGAGAAGTTACGAAATCTGGGATTCTCCCCTAATGCCCTTGTAGCTCTCAGATACGAAAAAGCCAAAGTTACTATCCATCAGCGAATCTGGGATATTGAATTGCAAAAGCTTTTAGCTTTGGCCATACTATACCCTGATTTCAGGGACAATGGGAGGGCACTCTTGCCTGCAAATTATTTGTCAAATCTGATTATTCCCAAATTCAGAAAGGCTTTTACATTGGCCAGATTCAATGTTTTGCCATCTGCACTCTTGGAAGGCAGATTTAAGAGGGCCCCATATCAACCACGCTTATGCCCTTGTGAAGTGGGGGAAGTGGAGACAGTTGGACACGTTTTGTTTTATTGTTCTTTGTATCATGATCTTCGATGCACTTTTATTGCCCCGACTTTACAACAAATCCCTGGCAGATCTGTTTTATCTTACTTATCATAATTTTTATCTGATCAGAATCCCCATGTAACAGCAAAAGTGGCCAGTTTTTGTGCAGCTGCTATCACTTGCCGGAGGGTGTTGACCAAATAATATTATTTTAACATTATTTTAACATTGTAATAATTTTTATATTGGGATTGTATGTTTTTCATCATGTTGTCTTGTGTTTATGTAGTCTGATAGCATGGGTTTTGTATGTTTGCTATTATTTATGTGCTGGTCTTGGACTGAAATGACCATATTCATTCATACATGTTCAGCACACCCGAGAATAGGACACGTGTATCCCTCAGTAACTTGTGGACCATTCTTCTGAAAATGGCAGGCAGCATAGAGGTGCACCTGCACAAGAAAGTTGCAACGTTTCAGAAAGAGTGGTGCGGGGCTTCATATGGAAGGGGTGGATGAAATGAGACTGGCTTCCCCTTCCCTCCCTCTTTGATTTTGGGCAAAAGTCCTATGAAAAAGATACACTTCATAGAGCTGTTTTGAGGGTACAACCGTGCCACATTTCGGAAGGATTTGGGCAGGAACTAGGGGGCTATGATTATTAAAACTCAAGCACTAAACATAAAAAAAAAATGTGGCAGAGCAGCTTTTAAACTAAACTTGGGGGGAAGCCAATAGGAGCTGGGAAGCATCTGGTTCGGGTTAAATCATCCCTGGGGATGGAAATACAAATATTTTCGATTGCCCAAATGTAGAAGGAGAGGAAATAGGCCATGAGTATATGGTGGAACAGGATAACCGATCAGAGGCCTACATGCCATAGCAAAACCTACTCTTCCAGTTTTGTCATGATAGAATATTGACATATTTCACATTGCCACCATGCACATACGGAGATAACCAGCATTTTCCATAATTCAGCATAATATTCCCTTTAATAATAGGTGGTGAGTGCTGATAGAAATTGAGCCAAAATGGGGCTACTAAGAAACACAAGTGAGGTATCAGCATGCTCTGGGGAACATTTGCTGAAGAACACCCACCCCCCAAAGGAAACCTAGCCCCCCCCCCCAACAACCCAGTGAGAACATTCAATAGCCACTGTATATTATGCCAGTTGGAAGAGAAGGGGAAACGACGGTGTCATGAGGAAGGTGGAATGCTCTCCTTGCAGTAGAATTGAACTCCATGTAAACTGTGATATCCCAGAAGAGAGCATGAGAGGCTGGCAGGGGTCCCTAAACCTTGGGGGCGGAGGATATACTGCAATACTCCATTGCAGGTGCCATGGGTTTTATATATATATCACACCAATTCCTGACAGTGCATTCACATGATTATGAAATAATTCTGCAATTGAAAACTGTTTGTGAGGAATATACTGCCATACACAAAACCGTTTTAAGTCCACCTCAAGTTGACTGAGAAAGGACAAATGCCTCAGAAGTAGACAAGGACCCCAGTGTCTAAAGGACACCATTGTTTAACAAAACACTCAGCGCATTAAGTTTTGACCAATTTTATTAGCCTTCCCAAATACAGTGGTGAGAAAACGTTTGTGAACCCCTTAGAATTGTGACATATATCCAGCCTTAAATGTGATCACATATTAATCTAACCACATAGTCCTAGATAAACAAAAACAGACAACCTGATTAAACACATGACACACTAACATGATGCTGATCCAAACATGATTCAACAGTCAGTATCTATGTGTGAAAAGAATGTGAACCTTTAGATTCAGTACCGAGTGGCACCCCTTGAGCAGCATTAGGGATGGGGGAGAAATCCTCCACAGTCCCCAGTGAGGATTCAAAAGAATCTGCCCCACCAGAGTCTGTGGAGGTTCGGAAAACCTACCTTCGCCTCCTGCAGGAATCCTCTCCAGCTGGATCCTCCCCCCGGCCGGCTCTGAAGCGCCAGCGATACGGCCGTCATTGCCATATCACTGGGCTGGGTGGCTTGACTGTGGATGCAAATGGCGTCCAGTAGGCCATTTGTGGCCATAAAGGTCTTAGTTTAAGCTAAATGCAGCCACTTCCAGCTCCATTTACCTTAATCTAAGATCTTTACGGCCGCAAATGGCGTACTGGATACCATTTGCATCCGGAGACAGTCCCCCTCAACCAGCAATACAGCAATGGCGGCCGTATTGCTGGCATTGGAGAGCCGGCCAGCGGCTCCACAGAATTGCCATGGAGTGGAGCCAGCCAGGTAGGATTCTGGAGGGAGGGACGGATCACCTCCCCTCCTGCAGACCCTCCCCCCGGACCTGGAGGTAAGTATTTCATACATCCCAACTTCAAGTAACCGCTTCCTGTAACTGTTGGTCAGTCTCTCACATCGTGAGGAATTCTGGCCCATTCCTCCTTACAGAAGTGCTTCAACTCAGTGACATTTGAGGCCTTCCTTGCATGAACAGCTCACCTCAGGTCCTGCCACAACATTTCGATGGGGTTTTGCTCCAGAGTTTGACAAGGCCATTCTAAAACACGGAATTTCTTCTTTCGCAGCCATTCCTTTGTAGATCTGCTTGTATTTTACGATCATCGCCTTGTTGCATGACCCACTTTTGATTCCGCTTCAGCTCATGGACGGATGTCCTCACATTCTCCTCTCCAAACTTCTGATGCACTGTGCAGACTTCATGCTTGTGTCAATGATGGCAAGCTGTCCAGCTCCTGAGGCAGCAAAGCAGGCCCAAACCATCGCATTCCCACCTCCTTGCTTGACAGTTGGGATGAAGCTCTTCTGTTTAAATTCAGTGTTTGTTTTTTGCCAAACATAAAGTTTCTCACTGAGGCCATAAAGTTCTGCCTTTGACTCATCTGTTCAGAAAACATTGTTCCAGAAGTCTTGGGGATCATCTATATGATCTTTAGCGAACTTCAGATGGGCAGCGATGTTCTTTTTAGAGAGCAGTGGTTTCCTCCTGGCTATTCTCCCATGAATACTATTCTTGTTCAGTCTTTTTCTGATCACTGAGTCATGAACATTAGCCAAGGTGAGAGTGGCCTGCAGATCCTGGGATGTTACTCTGGGGTTGTTTTTGACTTCTTGGATGATGCGCCAGTTTGTTCTTTGACAGTTTGGTAGCACAAATGCTCCTGGGTAGCGTGACTGTGGCCTTGAACCTTCTCCATTTCTGGTCGATCGATCTGACAGGGGATTGGTGGAGCCCCATATCCTTACAGATGGTTTTGCAACCCTGTTTGGACTGTTGAGCAACAATACCTACTTTTCTGAGGTCCTCAGAGATGTCTTTTGATCGTGGCATGACACGTTTACACACAACCGTATGGTCAATACCAAACTCCCAAAGTTTCTGATCCTCATATAGGGTAGGGTCTCCCAAACTCACCCCTGAAGGTCTGACTAATTACTTAAACACCTGATTCTAATTAATCCCTTTAATTGTGCTGATGCAACCAAGGGTTCAATTACTTTTGCACATCTCCTGACTCTTAAGTACTCATTTAATGCCTAATATATACATTGTTTTATTTCACAAGACATGCAATTGGGAAATATAAACTCTATTCGATATTTAGAAGAGGACTGGCTTTGGATGATGAAGGCTATCATGGTAAAACTATGGAATTTCTGTAATTATTGTTAGGGTTCACCAACGTTTTCTCGCCACTGTAGATATACTTGACAGGGAACTTGACTAGCAGGGCATGTTCTGAAAGTGATAGTTTCTTTAATTATTTTTCCGTATAAGATGATCCCTGGTGTTGAGATGGGGCCTCAGCACAATAATGTAGCATTTGGGGAGAAAGATGCAACCCAGGAGTCCGGCCCCAGACGCCAGGATGGAGAAGACCTCCACGGCCACCATGGTCTTCCCCTTGGTGCTCAGGTAGGTTGGAACAAAGGAGATCCACACACTGCAAAACACCAGCATGCTGAAGGTGATAAACTTGGCTTCGTTAAAGCTATCAGGCAATTTCCTGGCTAGGAAAGCCACTGTGAAGCTGATGAGAGCCAGGAAGCCCATGTAAGCCAGGACAGCGTAAAACATGGTGACTGAGCCTTCATGACATTCCACTATGACCTCTCCAGCCAAGGCATGGAAGTCCAAGTTTGGGAATGGCGGAGAGGTCACCAGCCAGACAGCACAGATCACAGCCTGGATGAGGGGACAGGCCAGGACAATGGAGTTTGTCAGTTGTCTCCCCAAGAGTTTTCTTGCCATGTTTCCTGGCTTGGTGGCCATGAAGGCCAGAACCACCGTCACCGTTTTTGCCAACACGGAAGAAACAGCTACAGAGAAGGTGAGGCTGAAAGCAGTTTGTCGGAGAAGACAGGTGACCGTTGTTTGTCGGCCAATGAACAGGAAAGAGCAGAAGAAGCAGAACAGGAGGGAGATGAGGAGTACACAGGTGAGGTTTCGGTTGTTGGCTTTGACTATTGGTGTGTCACGGGATTTAATGAAGATTGCCAGCACTACAGTTGTGAGCAGAGACAGGGCAAGGGCCAGAGAAGTTAAAACCAACCCCAGTGTCTCTTGATAGGAAAGGAAATGGATCTTCTTGGAGAGGCACTGGTCTTGGTTCCTGTTTGGGTGTTGATCTTCTGGGCATGGGGTACAGCGATCTGCATCTGGAATGAGCAAAAGGAATGGAAGTATCTCAAAAGTGACATACATGTTCTTTATACGGGCAGTTCCACCCACAAAGAAGGAGATGGAAATATCAATTCCATAGCCTTCTTTACACCTAAGGTACAACCTCCCTTTCATTATTTTATCTTTAAACATCAGCATCATATTTCATATGACAAGAGTCAGAAAATGTACGAAATGGCTTTTTTCACCTCCAAATCATGGCCCCATGTTCCAGACTCATCTTCAATATTCTGCAAGGAAGAAACCTCCCAAAACTGTAAGCAGAAGTGAAAATCTGAGGACTGTATAAAGTGAACCACTATCTTACACCTGCAGTGCCTCCTGAATGGGTAAAGAAATAAAGAAATAATGATCTGTAATTTTCTTCAGCTGATGGACTGTCCTCTTAAGAGATCTGTTGGTACAAAGGCTGGCAAACACCTTGAAGTAATCACTATGGATAGAGAGGCAACGTGTTTGAGATTGGGATAACATGTGCCAGGTGTTCCAAAGATGACCAACCACCTGCCCTGATTGATGTTCTGCCCAAACAGCTTCAGCTCTGATGCCAAAACATTTGAAAATGGAGGTATGGTGTTAAAAAATACAGTATGAAGAGATTGGCCAATGTGAGTATCTAAGAAACCGCAACAGATTCTGTACTTGCGAGTGTTAATAATGTAATGAGAGTCATTATTTTATTATTTAAATTGAAGATTTCTTCAAGACATTGTGAAGACTTTGCAAACCACTAACCACCGAGTTAGGCAATCACAATAGGATTTATCGAGAAAATATTCCTAGGGAAATGGCTCACTCTTTTTCTTGTCTCTGGTTTTCCTATGTCCTCACTTGACTCTTGCCCCAGTCTATTCTGCACTTTTACAGAGCTCTTACAATGTTTGTGGTACCTGTCCAGTTAGAAATTGTCCCTTCTGGACAACGATCACATCTATAGCAGCAAACAGGCTTCCCCTCTGGAACTCTTCTCCGGTGCCCTGGAGAGCACTGCTCTACACATCTGGCAAGGGGTGTCTTCTTAAAGGGAAGAGAGAAATAGTTGAGGTTTTACATATGATAGTCATCACACTAAAAAGCACTTGGAGTTACTGAGCCAGGTTTCCCATCACACAATGGATAGGACCACCTTTAGGAAGGGTGAATCTTTTCTGGACCTGGCCACCGAGCACCCCAGAGCCCAGTGAGTGGCTGGGACTCGTCCCTCCACAGCTGGCTGTCAAGGAAGCCCTTGACAACCAGCGAGGGCAGGAAGGCCCTCAGTGGCACCCCAGTGCTCTCATCCTGTCCTCCTTGATAAGAGGATTGCGCAGTCGTTCTGAGGGGTGGTGAAGCTGGGACCTGTCCTGCCCTCACCATCTGTCAAGGACGTTCTTGACAACCGGCATGGCAGGAATGGCCTTAGCAGCACTGCAGTGCTCTAGCCCTGCCCTCCTCGAGAGGAGGACAGGGCTAGAGTGCTTGGCAGTGTGTGTGGGGGGGTGCGCCGTGCAGAGGACTCCAGCAGTCAAGCCCTTGTGTGCATGAAGCACAAAGACTTGACTGCTGGAGTTCTTGGCGTGGAAAGGAGGCATGGCTCATGTGGCTCATTGGGGAGGCGGGGAGGCTCATGGAGTGGATCAGGGTTGCGCAAGCAGATGGGCAGCTCGTCAAGCTTCCTCGCACCCCGGATGGAGATGTGTCCATCCACCCCTACCTGCAGGTTCTTTAGAACCATCATAATAGAAGATGATATAAAAAATATTCTAAGACAGAATCAGAATGATTGGAAGCTCCCTTCTACCGAGTAGATCTTCTCCCTTCTCCCTTCTACCTCTCACTTCTCCCCTTGATCCAACTTACCCCATATAGTCAGCCCTGACTGGCAGCGGCTCTCTGGGCATGGAAGGAGAGGCTTTTTTCCACTCTTGCCTGGAGATGCCCTGGGCTGAACCTGGGGGTTTTGCATGCAAACATTGTTCTTTATCACTGGACTCAATAGGCCTTTGGTCTCATCTAGAAAGGAGACTTCTCTTCTCAAGTGACAGAACTACGATATTCTTTCCTTCTCCCGTGACATTCACCACAAACTCACCTCTGTAGCCCACACAATCCCATCAGAGTGAATGGTGAACTCTTGGCCTGGGGGAGCTTCTGGATTCACCTGCCCAACTTTCCTGGAAGCTGTAAAGGATGTATTTGGGAAGAAAATCCAGTTCTCAATATCGTATCTCTCTCCCTTTTTATAAAAAGAGACTTCCTCTCCAAGGCTGTTGTTAAACCGGACTTTCCTCAAAGAGGCAAGAATCTGAAATGGAAGAGAGAATTAGAAAATGGGGTAATTGTGAGTGAGTTCTGTTTTCTTCGAACATACCTGTCAGGATTGGTCCCGGTCTCCCTGCAGAGACTGTGGAAGAGGAACCCAAGCCTCAGGGAGCTCACAGAGACATGGAAGGACCTTCCCAAGGCTAATCAGTTAGATCGAAGCCCAACCATAACTTCTCCTTCTGTGAGAACCCAGCAACTCACAGAGGGCTAGGAGGGGAGTGTGACAGATGCATGGATCAAACGTACAGCCAAGAGGGAGGAGCAGCACAAGGAAATAAGGCATTCCACCAAGCTGGCCCACCACAGGAGGTGTCTAGGACAGGATCCTCCCTGAAGGCGGGACTGAGGAAGCCTTTCCAGATTCATGCTGTAGAGCAGAGTCAGAAATGCAACTTTCTCCTCTGCTGGTGTGCATCCCTCAGAGTGAACTTCAGATAAGCTGTTTCGGGTTGTGTCAGCTTGATCAGGGACATTCGCATTGGGCTGTCAGAAGATGACCAGGTCTGTCCCCTGACTCGCTGAGAGAATGATAGCTTTGCTCAGTAAAACCTGTTTACTTGGAGACTGACTTCTTTGTCTGACTATGCACAGGTCGGAAGGGCTTGAAACCTGACAATACTGTAACTGCCATCACGTTATGAGACTTATTTTCTGTACTCCATTGTTTAGTGTGCACTTAAGATGCATCAAGACGTGTTCATTGGGCACTAATTGCTCAAATAATTTGCTTGCCCAGTGGTTGGGCTTTTTCCTTTGGCGTCTGCTTCCTATGAGCCGCCCTCATGCCTTTGAATGGGTGGCAGAGGCATTAGGCTCAAACCCTCAAAGGAAGCAACTCCTGGGGTTCTGCAGCTGCCTGGCGGGGGTGGGGGGACAGTTGCCTGCTGTTTGCTTCTGCCGATTGTTGGGGGAGGGGACCAGCGATGCTTACTAGATTAGCACTATGGCTTTGGGGTGAGGACTTGCTTGATTTCTTGCTCCTCAATAGCCACATTAGTCAATACATAAATGTTACAGAAACAGGATGAGTATCTGCTGCTCTTCACTCACTTATAAACGCTCTTTACAGGAAATGAGCCCCATAGAAAAATACCTATGGGGAATGTCTCTCTGAAGACCTTTGCAATGGCCTGATAGCCAGCCCACATCTGGGGAACTTCAGCTGGCTGTCAAGGAGGAAGGTGGGGAATGGGGACCTGCCTGCTGTTTACTTCTGAGGGTTGGTGGGATCAAGACTGCTTTGTATACCAGAACTTTGTGTTTGGGGTAGAGGCATCCTGATGCCTCCCTCCCCAATATCCAAAGTTTTAACTGCAGAATTATCACAGCAGCACTATAGGTCTCCTCTACTCCTGACTCCCTGCTTAAGGCTCTTCAGGGGAAATGACAGCCATGAAAGAATATCCGTGGGAAATGTCTTTCTTTGGAGCCTTAGAGTGCACTAATAGCCTTTCTCCCAGGCTCGCCCTTTGCTTCCAGGATCAGACCACTGAGAAACCACCAAGACACCTTCAAAAAAATTGCCAAATTTGAAGGAGGACATTACCTGCCACGGCTGGATATTTGGAAGCCACTTGCCTTCCCCCTTCATTCCACGTCTGGGTCCAGATGAGGACACGGAATGTAGTGCATGTGCCACAGAATAGACGGCATTGAAGGTGTTGTAGCTGCGACTGGACATGGTCATTTCCAACTTGTGGACCTTCAGGTCCTGCACCTTCTCCTCCCCGGTACATCTTCTCTTTGCCTTTGGAGATGTTTGGCCTGATTTCAGAAACTGACATTCAAATACCTCTTCCCACCATTGACGGAGAAAGACATCTCCTTGTGGTTGGTTTGGATCTAAAGCCCAGAGAAAATGCTTGAATTCTGGCACATCCCTCCTGTGCACTCTGAAGTGAAAAGCACCCTGGAAGAGTTTGGCCAGTCTAAATTTTGGTCCTGTCAAAGAACTTTCCCAGTGGGATGTCAAGATCCAAACCTTCCTAAATGAGATCTTGGTCTTTCGTTCATGAATATCCAAGAACACTGTTAATATCTTTATAACACTGGGGTCCCCAAAGGCAATCATCACTTGAGGGTCAAACCAAGAATGAGGAACAGAGCCAGATAGTGCTTGATGTAGAAGGAGGCGGTTTCTTGGGTTGAACATTTCGGTGATGGCAACACAGATATCATTCTGCTTGAGCATTGGTATCAGTGACTGGATGAAATGTTCACCAGTGTCATCAGTTGAGGCAACCAGCCCAATCCAGTTCCAGTGGAAATGCAGGAGCAGCTGGACTAAGCCCACATACTGGGAGGTTACACTGGGATCAATCTGGTAGAAGGAAGGAAATTCCGTTGTCTCGAACAAGCCATATCCGAGCTGAAGGAAGGAATTTGCTGTTAGACTGTTGAGGCAGAATTTTGTGGCACTTTAAAGACCGACACAAATTGTAATGACTTAAGCTCCCATGGACTACTACAGCCCATTTCAGATAGTGAAGTGCTATCCAGTGGGAAGCTGTCCATTTTAAAATGGACATCCAAATATAGAGTGAAGCTTGATGAGAACTTTAAGCCCCCTCCTCCTGTGTGGATCTTACCGCACATGTCAGTGCTTCTATGGAGGTAACCCAGACACAATTCCTAACCACTGAAATGAACAGGTCCTTCGGTGTATATTCAAGAAGTGTGACTCTCTATAAGCATATTGGGGGCTTTCTGGCTTCTTCCCCATAAAGGATAGTTTGGTCACACTGGTTCCATTCCGTGTTGAAATACATCACAACACACAAAATAGAAAATGTTGCACCAAGTTAGCAGGTCTTCATTAGAAATTCCCCAAGTGCCACCCCTCCAAAAACTTTCTGTTTGCATCTTAAGGTGTATGGCTGAAACAGAAGCTATGTTATATGGAAATGTGCCCCAAAACATAAAACACTGACACATTTTATCTTGCTGGGGTAGGGGGCTCCCTCCAGTCCCCAGAGTGGAAGCTGTGTTAGTCAACTGCAGGAAGAACAACAAGGATTCTTATGGCACCTTGTACGTTTTTGATTCTTTCAAGTGTTGCAAAGCTCCTTGTTACGTCTCCCAATACAAAACCTTTTGAACAGACTGATTGCTGGCTGGGATTAGACACGCAGTAGCCACTTGAGATTCCTAGCCACCACCAAAGCTATTGCGTGGCAGGTTAGCCAGAAGAAGAAGGGCCCTACTCCTGCCACCCAGAATCAAAGCAACCAACCCACACACTGCACAGGCAGATCTGTTTTCAGGTATTTGCCTTTCCACCTTAGTATCCCTGAACTCTGCAGGCCCCCCACATCTATCCCCAGGTGAATCCCCTCACCTGTGGGATCTTGAAGATTCCCATGAAGAATGCAATCTCCCTTGAAGATTTGGAGTCCAGACCCCCAATAACAGAGAGCAGTTGATCATGCTTGTGACATCTATAATTCGGAAACATTTGGCCCTGTGTGGAGAGGAGAGACAGACTGTTCAAGTAGATCCATCTTGCAATGTTGCTGTGGTCACAGATGCGGAAGCCAAGAGTACAGTTGGGTAGGAGAACAGGATCTTTGTTGAGCTCCTTGATGGTGAACGCCAAGGCCAGGAGTTGGGGGTAGTACTTTTCTATCATCCTGCAGCGATGAGAGTGACATTGGGAGGTGGGTGAGGATCCCAACAGAACTGCGGAGAAGCGGAGGGTTAAAACGTCCATCTGGTTTAACCCTTTTGTACAGACACAAAACTTCTAGACCACAGACATCGACACAAGGATTCACAGACAAATTCAAGTTGTTCTTTTGACTCAGAGGGACACCAATTATTGCTGGATGCATTTCACAGGAACACTTGATAAGCCCTGCTGGATCAGAGTTCTAATTCAGCACATCTATAATTTATTTGTTTTACTACATATTTTCATTATTGATGTTCCACCTTTCAAGATACCAATGTTTCCAAGGTGGCTTCCACATAAAACCAAAGTGCAATAGGAATATATATATATATAAACAGTTTGACAGGGTCCTTCCCACTGTGCAGCTCTGTCAGGATTAACAATAGCGAATTGTTCTCAGTTCAACCTGCCTTCTCCATGAATTTGTTGAAGGACATAGTAAGAAGAACATTAGATGAGCTCTGCTGTATCAGACCAAGGTGGTTCCCTCTAATTCATCATACTTTTTCCAACTGTGGTCAACTTAGATGCTTCCTGGGTGCCCCACAAGATGGATATGAGCATAGAAGCCGTAATTTCTTCTTCCCTCTCAGCAACTCCTGAATGATCAGTGGTAGACTGCCACCAACAGTGGAATCTCTATTTAACTATCATGTTTCTGAGCTGCCAATAGGCCTGTCCTCCAGGAATTTGTCCGATTGTTTTACAAGCAAAGTCAACCCAGGATCCATCACTACATCTCCAGTAACTGTCTGTAGTGAAGCAAGAGTTTACACATGTGATTCAGAACTATTGTGGAGAAGGACCATAGCTCAGTGGTCAAGGCAGCTTTAGTCCCCGGAATCCCCCAGCAGGACTGAGAAAGAGCCCTCTCTGGAACCCTAGGGAGCAGCTGTTAGTCAGTGCAGGCAAGATTGATCCAAATGTGCCAAAGCCCTGAGATGGTGCCAAAGCCCTGAGACCTTCCTACCTGCATCGGCCCTTCATTGAGAAGCATGAGGACCAGAAACTTGTTTACTTTTTAGAGAAAGGAATGTAGTTCCGTGATACAGCACATCAATGAAATGCAGCTTGTCCCAGGATCCATGCCTGGCATAAACAGGCCACCATGGGAGAGACCCCCGGTGTCACACCCTGGACAGCAACTGCTATGTACTGAGCTAGAGAAGATCTATGGGCTGACCCAGGATGAGGTTACTTCCTTTCTGGCTTTATTCAGAAGCCGTGAGAACCGCAATCCTAGGTAAAGGACGCAAGGAGCACCTGCTTTGCACATGGAAGCCCCGAGGTTCGATCCCCAGATGCATTTCCTGGTAGGAGAGGGGAGGGAAGCGAAGCGAAGCGAAGCGAAGGGAAGGGAAGGGAAGGGAAGGGAAGGGAAGGGAAGGGAAGCTGCTGCCACTCAGTGCAGGTGAGACTGAAGAAGAGGGAACAAAGGTCTGACTTCCTCGAAGGCAACCCCCAAGGTCGCTCAGTCCATTCAAAAATCTGTCAGTGTTGAGTGCAACATGCATTTCAGTATGTTTGATGTTTTTTGTAATAGCCTATTCCTTGCAATAAATATACTACTGACTAACTGTTGATTATTTCAGCTTTTGATTATCGGAGGACTTATCTCTTGGGCTAGAAAACCACACAATTATTACATGCTACAGAATTCCTTATGCACCCTGCAAAACGCCCGAAGCGCCCAGCCATGGAGATGCTTTGTGTTTCGCAGTCTCAGGTCCCCAGATGCTGTTGCACTGTAACTCCCATTGTCCCCGGCCATGAACGATAGAGGTCTAATAGCTGGGAATGCAAGGCTGGGAACCACTCGTTTAGGTCAGGAGTGGGCAGACTTCGAGCCTGCGAGATCGCCTTAGTTTTTTAACCAGCACCTCAAGGTCCCGCAACTGGAGCCTGGTGCAAAAAAGACACACCCACTTAGAATGAAACTATTCTGAGCCCAAGAGTTTCTTTTCAGCACCAGAATTAAAGGGAGCTCACAGTCCTTGGACACAAGACCCCACTCCTGGCTACCCCGAAGTTTCCTTTGTTTCAGCAGCATAATTTAGGGCGGAAGGGGGTCCTTTGTTGCTGCTGTTGTTACACAACTGGGAGTCGGCAATGCTTGCTGATCCACTGATCACCCAGAGATCTACCAGTAGATCCAGACCTACCTTTCCTTCAATGAAATCGGCTCGGAGGGGCATTTCTTAGTTGTTTTCCAATTCTTAACATGAAACCACATTGCAGCTTTTTTCTGCCTACCCTCCTACTCAAGAGCCCAGAGGGTGGTGAGTTGTCCTCTTAGTGAGCAGGGATGTGGATAGATGACAGCAAACTCTCCACAGGTCACTCCCACCCCAGCTCAGTTCAGAGCAGGGCTTCGTAAAGCAAGCTCAAAATCTGAAAGTAATTTATTCTAAACTCAGTTGCAAGCAGGCCAATCTGCAGTCACTTCACTGGGGGGGGATGAAGGTCCGAACTTTCCCCCCAATCTGCCAGTTGAGGCTCCAAATCCCAGCCTCCAGGTTCGCATTCTCTGCCATGCACACATATGCGTGTGCATACACACACCACTTTCCACATCTCTTGCCTTGCAGCAGGGCTTGGCTCTTCACTCCCTGGAAATTTTAGTTCCCAGGGTGCCTGTGACCTTACCACAGCACCACTGATTGTTCCAGAGGGGCAACGGAGAATTCTCCTCTTGCTCGGAATGGGGCTGCAGCTCAGTGTGGCAGAGGACATGCTTTGTTTGCAGAAGGTCCCAGGTTCAATCCCCGGCTCCCCCAAGTAGGCCAGGAAACACTCCTGCCTGAAACCCCGGAGAGGTGCTGCCAGGCAGTGTCGACTGTACTGCGCTAGATGGACCCAGGGTCTGACTCACTATGAGGCAACTTCTTATGTCCCTAGCAAGCCAGTGAAGAAGCCTCAAGTCTCTGACTCTCTGCACGGGTTGAAGCCAAATCATGATAAGCCTGGAAGAAGCCCACTAATGTGAAAGCAAAGCAGGCAAAAGTCTATCCCACCTCCCTCTTGTGGAAACTTACAAGGGAAAAGTGAGGAAGTTTGGTGGGGCTAAACTACGGAAGTCTGGTATCGATGAATGAGAATAACAGCCAAGTGGGAAATTCCCACTGACAAGGAGGTCTCCCGGGCTGTGATAGTCTTGCAGTTCCTTCGGCCTGGTCAAGAGGCAGGTGGTGCCCAGCATCCTCTGGGTGGCCTGAGGCAGGAGCCAAAAGAGCAGCACCTCCAGCAGCCAAATCATCAGTGGCACAGAGAGAACTTCCCTCCTCGGTCAGTGACAAAGACAACCTGCAAAACAGCGGAGTTTACAGTCCCCAGCAGTGGAATTAAACCTTAGCAAGAAATGATCGGCCCCCAAGTGAGCAGACATCACCCCAGCCCCACATGGAAGGGCTCAGAGTGTCTTTATATTAAGCACGCTGTCTCCAGGATGTCTTGGTTATTGACTTGCTGGATGGAAATCCATGGGGGATTCCTCAAGAATTACTGTCATTTTCACAATTCCAGGGTAGCGAAATAAACACGGCCCCAGAACACTGAGCTCTCTTTGCACAGCAGAGGGAGGAGGGGAAAGTTTGTGCCACTCTTGGCTTCCCTGTGAGGCAGAAGGGCTCAGAGATTTAAGAACATAAGAAGAGCCATGCTGGATCAGGCCAAGGGTCCATCTAGTCCAGCCTTCTGTTCACACAGTGGCCAACCAGCTGTCCACGGGAAACCCACAAGCTGGACATGAGTGCAACAGCACCCTCCCACCCATGTTCCCCAGCAACTGGTGTACAGAGGCTTACTGCCTCTGATACTGGAGGCAGTATCCAGTTGAGTTGTCATGTTTTGGCCTTGCTCCCATTTGAGACTGAGCACCAAGATGGAGTCTGGGCTTTTTCTAAGGGTTTTTTTCACCCAGATGGATGGCTGGGGAGAGGGAGGCAGAGTTGGCTGTGGCAGAGTTCAGTGATAGTTGGAGTTCCACCATATGCAAGTTTTGTGTATAAGCTTGATGTTGTATAGTTGGTAGGAATGACTGCAAGGATCAGCAGGCCTCAAACACACCTGTTCTTTATTCAGCACCCTCAGAAGTCAGAACTTCGCAGACTCTCCACCCACTGGTGCTACGCCCAGCTCTACAGGAGCAGCCAAGGTTCAAAAACAATAACTAACGAACAGTACCCCATCCCCTGATACGTAACGTTCCTCCTCTCTTCGCTATCATAGTCTGTATATTAACCAACGAGGAGGTGCGCTTTCACGGCATGGTCTCTGCACTTGACTAGTAGGTGTAGATTGCTAAGATGACTTTCTTTCAGTAACTGCCGTGGGTAAGGAAGGAGTATTCCTCCCACCACTTAGTGGTTCTGGCACTTCAACAGGTGGTGAGAGAAACCAGTCCCAGATAGATCTTCAGCAGCTACCTCTGCTGAAGACAACCCACTCTGGGGAGAACACCTTCTCAGCTGGTCAACATGGCGATGCCACACTGACCCACCTGCACACTGGACCTCGCATGACACAGGTCCAGTGACCTCGGTGATAGAGGAAGGAACCCATCTCAGTCCAGCACCATAATTCCGAGCAAAGACCTGATCTTGTGGGGCAAATGAATGGAGAGTAGGAGCTGAGAAGGCAGCATGCAGAGCTTGCTCCCCTTTGCTTTGTAAGTCTTCAGCTAAATCTGGGTGGAGACAGTGAAGGCAAGATGTTAGATGCCACCCATAAGTAGGGATGTCAGAGAATTTTGCCACGAAACTCGGGGAGGCCGAATGCCAGCACATTCGGCCCCCTGAAATTGGTGGCGAAACGGTCTGCCCCCCTTCCCCCCCCGGGACGGGACTTACCTTGGGCGAATCCTCCTGGCGGCGGCGGCTCCGGCGGCAGTGCGGTGGCGGTGCGGCAGCAGCCGGTCTTCCGACCAGCTGCCACTGCCACCAGTTCCAGTAAAAAAACAAAAAAACCTAAAAAACGTGATAGACTATGTAAAGATTTACATAGCCTATCACGTCTGAGTAAAAAACAAAACAAAAAAACCCTGCACGTATGCAAATGGCGGCGCCCATGGGCACCGCCATTTGCGTATATGGGGTTGTTGTTGTTGTTGTTTTACTCAGCCGTGATAGGCTACGTAAACATTTACGTAGCCTATCACGGCTGACTGCAGGGACGCAAACGACGGCGGCTACGGCCGCCGCCATTTGCGGCCTGGCCGGCCAGGATTCGGGGGTGGAGGGACGGAGCGCCTCCCCCTCGGCCAGAATTTCGGGGGGGAGGGACTGAGCGCCTCCCCCCCGGCCAGAATTTCGGGGGGGAGGGATGGCGCGCCTCCCCCCTGCCAGAATTTCAGGGGAGGGACGGAGCGCCTCCCCCCCCGACGAATCAAATTTCATTCAAGGTAAGTGACTTTCATACATCCCTACGTAAGTAACTCTGCAGAACTGACTCCTGCTTAGGGATGTACGAAAATTCCGCCATGGATCTAGGGGAGGCCGATTGCTAGCGCATTCGGCCCCCAGAAATCGGTGGCGGAATGGCGTGCCCCCCCTCCCCCTGCGACGAGACTGACCTTGGGCGGATCTTCCTGGCGGCGGCGGCTCCAGCGGCGGCTCTGGCAGTGGTGCGGCTGCCGCTGCCGCCATTTCCAGTTTTTTTTTTAAAAAAAAAGTGATAGGCTACGTAAAGATTTACGTAGCCTATCACGGCTAGGTTTAAAAAAAAAGTTTACGTAAATGTTTACGTAGCCTATCGCGGCTGACTTAAAAAAAAGAAAAACGCGCGTACGCAAATGGCGGCGGCCATGGCCGCCTTATTTGCGTTTCTTATTTTGGCACGTCTTAGTCTACGTAAACATTTACGTAGACTAAGTTGGCAAAAATAAGGGGAACGCAAATAGCGTAGCGGACGCTACCCCTTATTTTCGCCGTCTTGGTCTACGTAAATATTTACGTAGACTAAGACGTGCCAAAATAAGGAACGCAAATGGCGGTGGCTGTGGCCGCCGCCATTTGCGTATGCGCTTCTATTTTTTTAAGTCAGCCATGATAGGCTACGTAAACATTTATGTAGCCTATCACTGCTGACTGTTAGGACGCAAAAGGCGGTGGCTACGGCCACCACCATTTGCGTCCCTGCTAGCCAGCGGCCGGATGTCCGGCTGCTGGCGAAGCCAGCCGGAGGCTCCGCAGAATCGCTGCAGAGCACAGCCGGCCAGCCAGGATTCCGGGGGGGGGGAGGTACGGAGCTCCTCCCCCCGGCAAGGATTCCGGGGGGAGGGACGGAACGCCTCCCCCCCAACCATAAACATAATCCGCGAAAGGTAAGTGCCTTTCGTACATCCCTACTCCTGCTGTTTCACATGGAGTAACATACTGAGCAATGAGAAAGCTGGCAAGCGTGTTGGCCAGTCTCCTCCCGCAATGCACTTTAGGGCATCTTTTTTGTCTGCACCACCCATTCAGCTTGGCCATTTGCTCAGGGATGACGAGGTGCAATGGGGACAGCCCGAATAAGGTTCTTGTCCACAAATCTTTTACATTCAGCAGATGTAACAGCCATCCCATGTCTGAGACTACAGGATCAGGCAACCCGTGGCTTGTAAATAAGTGGCGCAGTGCTGTGATGGTTGCAGCGGATGTATGTGATGGTTCTAAGACTACTTCAAGCCACATTAAGTAAGAATCTACCACAACCAAGAAGTGCTTTCCTTGAAATGGTCCTGCAAAAATCAATATGGATTCTTGACCGGGGATTCTTGGTCACTTCCCATGGAGAGATAGGTGCCCTTGGTAGATTGTGCCTAGTGGCTTGACAAGTATTGCACTCATTTACAGTGTTTTCCATATCCGAGTCAATACCTGGCCACCAGACATTGCTTCTGGCCAATGCTTTCATACAAATGATCCCTGGATGAGCTGCATGCAGGGAAGTCAAGATGGTTTGAGGACCTTTATCTGCAGTAACAGCACAGTTTCCCCATAGCAGACAACCCTTATGGGCAGACATCGCATGCTGATGGCATACGAAGGGCTTAAATTCCTCTGGCACTTCCTCATCTGGCCATACCCTCCATACCGAATTGAAAACAGGAGCCAGTACAGGATCTCGAGCAGTCAGCCTAGCAATTTGATCTGCCTGAAGAGGTGGGTCAGGAAGGGCTTTGAGCATCAAGACTTCCAGTGGAGGAGGTACAACAAAATCTGGAATTTGAAGTGGCACCCGACTCAATCTGTCGGAATTAGCTCTTGCCTTTCCTGGTTTGCAGACAAGTGTATAATCATAAGCATGGAGCAGAATGGTCCAGTGCTGCAAGTGAGGTGATAGTATGCAGGGAGTAGGCTTACTAGGAGAGAAGATTCCTAGAAGAGGCTTGTGGTCCGTGCGTATTTCAAAGGCATGGCCATAGAGACATTTGTGAAACGTTTTGACTCCTGCAGTAACAGCCAGGACTTCTGTGTCAATTTTTTTGCAATGTTTCTTTCCGTGGATGACATAGTCCTTGAAAAATAAGCAATTGGTGCTTCTGTAGCATCTGGAAATTTGTGGCTTGGCCCAGCACCAACCCTGTAAGAAGAAGCATCAGTAGTATGGATTAGTGGCTCCTTTCCATCATAATGTACAAGCACAAAATTTGAACTCAACAAGTCTCTGACATTCTGGAAAGCATTCTCACTCTGGCTGGTCCATTTCATAGTAGGGATGTACGAAAGTCACTTCCTGTTTTGCGGATCTGCTTCGCGGTGGGGGGGAAGCACGCTGTCCCTCCCCCCGGAATCCTCGACGGCTCCCCCCGGAGTTCTGCCCGGATGTCTCCGCTCCGCAGGAATTTCGCAGAACCGCCAGCCGGCTCCGCAAGCAGCCAGACATCCAGCTCCTGGGTAGCAGGGACGCAAACGGCGGCTGCCGTAGCCACCGCCGTTTGCGTCTCTGTATTCAACCGTGATAGGCTATGTAAATATTTACGTAGCCTATCATGTCTGGGTTAAAAAAAAAACACACACATACGCAAATGGCAGCAGCT
Organism: Heloderma suspectum; assembly: GCF_057233095.1. Lineage (NCBI taxonomy): Eukaryota > Metazoa > Chordata > Lepidosauria > Squamata > Helodermatidae > Heloderma > Heloderma suspectum. Next base: position 360,744,230 of record NC_139459.1, on the reverse strand, counting down.
ATGGGGGCTGCCATTTGCATTCCTTATTTTTCGCCCTCTAAGTCTACGTAAATATTTATGTAGACTATTACAGAGAAAATAAAGGGGAAAGCAAATAGTGTAGTGGGTGCTATTTGCGTTCCTTTTTGATTCACTGTTTTAGCCTATGTAAATATTTATTTGCGTTCCTTTTTCATTCACTGTTTCAGTAGGGATGTACGAAAGTCACTTACCTTGAACGAAATTTGATTCGCGGTGGGGGGGAGGCACTCCGTCCCTCCCACCCAAAATTCTGGTGGGGGGAAGGCGCTCCGTCCCTCCCCCCCGAAATTCTGGCCGGGGGGGGAGGTGCTCCATCCCTCCACCCCCGAATCCTGGCCGTCCGGGCCGCAAATGGCGGCAGCTGTAGCCACCGCCGTTTGCGTCCCTGCTGTCAGCCGTGATAGGCTATGTAAATGTTTACGTAGCCTATCACGGCTGAGTAAATAAAACAAAAAACCACGCGTACGCAAATGGCTACGCTATTTGCGTTCCCCTTATTTTCGCCGTAGTCTACGTAAATGTTTATGTAGACTAGACGTGCCAAAATAAGGAACGCAAATGGCGGCGTCCATGGGTGCCTCCATTTGTGTACGCGTGGTTGTTGTTGGTTTTTTTACTCAGCCGTGATTGGCTACGTAAATCTTTATGTAGCCTATCACTTTTTTTTCTTTTTTTTTACTGGAAATGGCAGCGGCGGCAGCCGGTCAGAAGACCGGCTGCCACAGCCACCGCTGCCGAACCGCCACCACAGCCACCGCCGCCAGGAGGATTCGCCCAAGGTAAGTCCCGTCCCAGGGGGGCAGGGGGGCAGACCGTTTTGCCACCAATTTAGGGGGGCCGAATGCACTGGCATTTGGCCTCCCCAAGATTTGTGGTGAAATTCTCTGACATCCCTATGTTTTAGCCTACGTAAATATTTACGTAGGCTAAAATGGCGAATCAGAAAGGAACGCAAATAGGGCCCACTACGCTATTTGCGTTCCCCTTTATTTTCACCGTAATACATAAATACATAAATATTTACGTAGACCAAGACGTCAAAAAATAAGGAATGCAAATGGCGGCGGCCGTAGCCAACGCCATTTGTGTATGCTTTTTTTTTTTTACCCAGACGTGATAGGCTACGTAAGTCTTTATGTAGCCTATCACGTCTATGTTAAAAAACCCAAATAAACAAAAGACCAGACTGCAAATGGCGGCAGCGGCAGCCGGTCAGAAGACCAACCACCAAAGCCGCCGAAGCCTCGACTGGAGCCGCCGCCATCCGGAACATCCGCCCCAGGTAAGTCTCATCCCCGGGGGGGGGGGGATCTGCAGGGTTGTCGGGGGGGATGGCAGGCCGTTCCGTCACAGATTTCAGGGGGCTGAATGCCGGTGCATTCGGTCTCACTGAAATCTGTGGCGGAATTCTCCGCCATCCCTATTTCATAGAATCATAGAATAGTATGGTTAGAAGGGCCATATAAGGGAGGAGGCCCCTAACATTTTTTAAAAAATTTATTTGTCTTGTTACATACACTTCCATACCAGTGGGACTCTGTTTTTAACCTACAGTGAGTAGAGGAGCAGGCACAGGCTACTCTAGAACAACCAGGAAGCTAGACACAAAAAGGGAAAAGAGACTATGGAAGGTCAAGACTCTCCAGTGATGGTGACCTGCAAGGGGTGTGTCATGTTAGTTTTCTTGCCTGATAACATCATGGCCTATACCTGCAACGTGCAAGTTGATCACGCTGCTGGAAGAAAAAGTAAGAGGACTGGAGCGGTGAGTGTTGACCCTCCAGGGAATAAGAGAACATGAAGAGTTCTTGGACAGAACGGTGGAACTACAGCAGCAAAGTAAAGAACAGAAGCTAGAAGAGCAACAGCAAGATGAGGCAGAAGAGGAAACTGCTGAGGTGAGGAAAAATGAAGTGGAGGATACTCCTTGGAAAAAGGTGACAGGAGCAGAAGAACTAGAAGACACTCAGCATCAGTGGAGGCAGTGGAATGAGGGAACCATTTCCAGGTACTTGAGGATGAGACTGGAGGACAGGCTGCAGAGGAAGAATTACAGGGGAACCTGCATGAGAGCGAGCAAGAGGCTGAAGCTCAGCCAAGCAGAAGCGATGAAACCAAGGCCTACAGTTACAAGAAGAGAAGAGAAGTAGTAGTGGAAGACTCCTTGCTATGTGGGATTGAAACCCAAGTATGTCGCGAAGACCCGCGGACTCGCCAGGTATGCTGTCTCCCAGGAGGATGGATTAGAGATGTGACTGAAGGGTTGCCTGCACTCATAAAGCCCACTGACAGGTATCCCTTTCTTCTCATCCCTGTGGGAACAAATGATACCGCCAAGTGGAGCTACAAAGAAATCACATCAGACTTTGAAGCTTTGGGAAGGAAACTCAAGAACTTCGGGGCCCAGATAGTTTTCTCATCCGTCCTTCCAGTAGATAGGAGAGGAATAGAAAGGGAAAGAAAAATACTCCGGGTGAATGACTGGCTATGAAAGTGGTGCCGGCATGAGAGATTTGGATTCTGGGACCATGGGCTATACTTCCTGGAAGATGGATGGTTGGCAAGGGAGAGGTTGCACCTCACAAAGGATGGGAAGAATGTGTTTGGCTACAGCATGAATAACTTCATCAGGAGGGCTTGAAATTGAATCCTACGGGGAAGGGAGACGTAAAGTTGGGGGTAACAATGGACGAAGGCTCATGCACCACAACCGAGAGAACAGCTCTAATAGCGCCCAATAATAGTCTTCACAAACATGTAGGAAAAAAGCCAGACCATGAAGCACATGGTCTTGCATGTCTATATACTAACACCCAGAGTATGGGAAACAAACAGAACGAACTTGAACTCTTAATACAGGAGGGAAATTATGACTTGATTAGGGATGGCAGAGAACGCCCGCTATGCTATTTGTGTTCCCCTTTATTTTTTCCCTCATAGTCTAGTACATAGACTAGTAAATATTTACATAGATTCAGACGGCCAAAAATAAGGAACGCAAATGCCAGTGGCCATAGCCGCCGCCATTTGCGTACGCGGTTTTGTTTTGTTTTTTTCCCCAGAGCCCTCCGCGGCTGGAAATCCGGCTGCGGATGGCTCTGGGCTGGGCTGGGCCTGGCCGGCTGCTCTGTAGAGCTGCCGCGGAGCATAGCTGGCCATCGAGGATTCCAGGGGGAGGGACGGAACGCCTCCCCCCCACCATCAACATAATCCGCAAAAGGTAAGTCACTTTTGTACATCCCTAGGTTTGATAGGTATAACTGAGACTTGGTGGGATGACTCTCATGACTGGAATACAGCAATTGACAGATATAACTTGTTCAAAAAGAACAGGAGGAACAGAAAGGGAGGTGGGGTTGCACTGTTTGTGAAAAATACATATCTCTGCACAGAAATACAGGAGGAGGAGCTTGGTAGCCCCATTGAGAGCATCTGGAGCAAAATAAATGGAGCAAAGAATAAAAGGAATCTGGTCAGAGTCTACTACTGGCCACACAATCAAGGAGAAGATGAGGATGAAACTTTTGAAATGCAAAGAGCCAATGTTTCAAGGAATGTCTCAAGGCCAAGCAACAAAGGAAGAGTATAGGCAGGTAGTACAGAATTGTAGGGATGTCAGAGAATTCCGCCCAAATTTTAAATGGGATCAAATTCTGACAAATCCAGTCTGCGGAATCGTCCTCAGAATGGGGCGGCCCGGTCTACCCGGACCGGAGCTGACGTGGACCCATATTTTTTTGTCCACCAAATGGCAGATTTTATGAAAATAAACATGAAAAGAAATCCATAAATCGGAAATGGAGGAAGAAGCACCCGAATGGCTTTACCCTTTTTACGAGGCATTTTCCTGAGGCTTTCTTTCACTGGGACTGTGTCGCGAAGTCCATGGAAATCCTCCATCTTTTCTGTTAATTGTCTGTGGAGGTGTGGTGAGGTCAGGTCAGGTCAGGTCCGGTGAGGTCTGGTGAGATCAGGTGAGGTCAGGTCAGGTGAGGTCAGCTGACCAGAAGTTACGTAGGGAATCCCCACGAAGGGCTTTACCCTTACGGAGACCGATGGTGGGCGTGCGAAAAGGATTTTTCAGCGGTACTTACAGAATTATTTATGTAAGTTCAGGAAGACAAAAAAACCCAGGGGAATCTGGGGCATGCGGACGGCGGAATGGGGCGGCCCTCAGCTCTACGGAATCCTCGCAGAACCGAGCTGCTCCGTGAGGATTCCGGGGGGAGGAATGGATCGCCTCCCCCCCCCCGGATTCCCCACCGGAACAGATGGTGGGGAATCCATACATCCCTACAGAATTGCAGGGATGGTGACAGGAAGGCTAAAGCTGAGAATGAGCTGAGGTTAGCGAGGTATGCTAAAAGCAACAAAGAAGCTTTCTTCAGCTATGTGCATAGTAAAATCACAGATGACAAAGAAAAGGCAGAAGTGTTCCATTCCTACTTTGGCTCAGTCTTCTCCTGAAAGAGAGTCTATGAGCCCCCTGGGAAAGGCAAAATACAGATCGATAGGCATATGGTCAAGGAACACCTAACTACTTTGAATGAGTTCAAATCTCCAGGGCCAGATGAACTGCACCCTTAAGTAGTAAAGGAACTGGCAGAAGAACTCTCAGAACCACTGTCTATTCTCTTTGAGAAATCATGGAGGACGGGGGAAGTGCCAGATGACTGGAGGAGGGCTAATGTTGTTCCTATCTTCAAAAAGGGTAAAAAGGAGGAACCTGGGAACTACAGACCAATCAGTCTGACATCAATCCCTGGGGAAACTTCTGGAGCAGATGATAAAGCAATCCATCTGGAAGTACCTTGAAAACAATGCAGTGATTTTTTTTTCTTGGAACATCCGGTTGGAACCAAGTCATCCTGGCAGTGACTTGCAGAGCTCCGCAGGTTGCTTATCTCGAACAGGTATGAAAAGGTTGAGAAACCTTTTTATCTTCCCCTGGAATTAAAAGGGGAATCTTACAGTACCATCCGGAGGAAATCTTGGAAGAATAGCTGCTTCTGCAGTGTAACGGAGGGTCTGGAATCTAAGGTTAGATGCTGGAGTATCATCTACTGAATGCTGTTTGAAACTCCTAGCATAAGGAGACATAAGGACAGATGACTCCAAATAGTATTTCTGAATTTAAACTACCAGCAATATCTGAGGACTTGCAATTAAATCTGCTTAAGTGTTTGTTTTTCTGTTTCTGCAATCATACTTGCTTGTTGTGCTTTTGAAAGTGGAGGATGGCAGTACCAAAGGAAAAAAAGAAAGGCTTGGGAACACCATCTACCCCCCCCCCACAACTGCTCCCCCGGCAAAGGTTTCTGGAAATGCTGAAGTTGAAGAGGAGTTGCTTGCTTTGATAAAAACTATGGCGTGTTATGGTCCATAGGGTCACGAAGAGTCGGACACGACTGAACGACTGAACAACAACAACAACAACAAATGTCTTCTCAGCTATCAGTGCAGTCAAAGGAGCTTGAAACACTTCAGGACTCAATCATTGCCCTTCAAGGGGCTGTGGACTTAATTAATATCACTTTTCAAAAGATGGAATCGAAGGTTAATGCTCTCCAAGATCGGGTTACTGCTCATGAAACTGCCATGGAAGCTTCTCATAATATTTTGTCTGCTCGAATTTCTCAACTGGAGGCCTTCACACATAGAGTGAATCTTTGTATCCTTGGTTTTAAAGACGTGGCTACTGGTATATGTTCGGTTGAATTTATGGATAAACTTTTGCATGAGCTATTGGTTTTAGCATCTGATTTTCTGCTTGATATTGAGCATGCATATCATGTTCCTGGTTCAATACGTGGCACTAAAGGGACTTTGGGGACTGTTACTGTTCAATTTTCATGAGTCACTATAAAAAATTATCTTATGCGTCTGGCAAGAGAACGAGGTGAGCTTCAGTGGGGATGAGCAAATGACAAGATTATGCTCTTTCCTGATTATGCTAAAGAAATCGCTGACAGAAGAAGGCAATTGACCAAGGCGAGAAGTTTGGCAAAGCAAATTAACCTGCAATATCATATTAAATATCCAGCTGCATTTTGCATTTGTTTTGAAGGCCAGATGAAAAGGTTTTTAAATCCTGATGTTGCGGAGTCATTCCTTAGTGGTATTAAAATTAAAACAAGGGAACGAACTCTCTCAGCCTCCGGAGTTTGAATTTAGCCATCCTTACTGTTCTTTTGAAGTGCTGCTTGGGTTATAGTTGATAAGATGTCTTGGCAGTTGTTGTTGTTCAGTCGTTCAGTCATGTCCGACTCTTCGTGACCCAATGGACCATAGCACGCCAGGCCTTCCTGTCCTGCGCTCTCTCCCGGAGCGTGCTCAAGTTCATATTCATTGCATCGGTGATGCTATCTAGCCATCTCATCCTCTGCCGTCCCGTTCTCCTTTTGCCTTCAGTCTTTCCCAGCATCAGGGTCTTTTCCAGAGAGTTTTCTCTTTGCATTAGGTGGCCAAAATATTTCAGCTTCAGCTTCAGTATCTGTCCTTCCAATGAGCAGTCAGGGTTGATTTCCTTTAGGATGGACTGATTTGACCTCCTTGCAGTCCAGGGGACTCGTAAGAGTCTTCTCCAGCACCACAGTTCGAAAGCATCAATTCTTCGGCGCTCAGCCTTCCTTGTAGTCCAGCTCTCACAGCCATACATTACTACTGGGAAAACCATAGCTTTGATTAGACGGACCTTTGTCGGCAAGGTGATGTCTCTGCTTCTTACTATGCTGTCTAGGTTTGCCATAACTTTCCTCCCAAGGAGCAAGCAGCTTTTAATTTCATGGCTGCAATCACCGTTTGCGGTGATCTTGGAGCCCAAGAAAATAAAATCTGTCACAGCTTCCATTTCTTCCCCTTCTATATGCCAAGACGTGATGGGGCCAGATGCCATTATCTTCATTTTTTTAATGTTGAGTTTCAAACCAGCTTTTGCACTCTCCACTTTCACCCTCAACAAGAGGCTCTTGAGATCCTCTTCGCTTTCTGCCATTAGGGTGGTATCGTCTGCATATGGGAGGTTGTTGATAATTCTCCCAGCAATCTTAATTCCGACCTGTGATTCATCCAACCCGGCGTTTCTCATGATGTACTCTGCATATAAGTTAAATAAGCAGGGTGACAATATGCAGCCTTGTCGTACTCCTTTCCCAATTTTGAACCAATCAGTTGTTCCATGTCTGGTTCTTACTGTTGCTTCTTGTCCCTCGTACAGGTTTCTCAGGAGACAGGTAAGGTGGTCTGGTACTCCCATCTCTTTAAGAATTTGCCACAGTTTGTTGTGATCCACACAATCAAAGGCTTTAGCGTAGTCAATGAAGCAGAAACAGACGTTTTTCTGGAATTCTCTTGCTTTCTCCATGATGCAGCGAATGTTGGCGATTTGATCTCTAGTTCCTCTGCCTCTTCAAAACCCAACTTGTACTTCCGGTAGTTCTTGATTCACGTACTGTTGAAGCCTAGCTTGTAGGATTTTGAGCATCACCTTGCTGGCATGTGAAATGAGTGCAATTGTGCAGTAGTTTGAACACTCTTTGGCATTGCCCTTCTTTGGAATTGGAATGTAAACTGACCTTTTCCAGTCTTGCGGCCACTGTTGAGTGTTCCAAATTTGTTGGCATATTGAGTGCAGCACTTTAATAGCATCATCTTTTAGGATTTGAAATAGCTCATCTGGATTACTGTCATCTCCGCTAGCTTTGTTGTTAGTAATGCTTCCTAAGGCCCACTTGACTTCACTCTCTAGGATGTCCGGCTCAAGTTCAGTGACCGCACTATCATTGCTATCGGGGACATTCAGATCTTTCCTGTATAGTTCTTCTGTGTATTCTTTCCACCTCTTCTTAATCTCAACTGATTCTGTTAGGTCCCTGCCTTCTTGGTCCTTGATCATGCCTTTCTTTGCACAAAACGTTCCCTTGAGACCTCCAATTTTCTTGAAGAGATCTCTAGTCTTTCCCATTCTGTTGTTTTCCTCGATTTCTTTGCATTGTTCATTTAAGAAGGCCTTCTTGTCTCTCCTTGCTATTCTCTGGAACTCTGCATTCAGTTGAATATATCTTCCCCTTTGTCCCTTGCTTTTCGCTTCCCTTCTTTCCTCAGCTACTTGTAAAGCCTCCTCAGACAGCCACTTGGCTTTCTTGCATTTCTTTTTCTTTGGGATGGATTTCGTTGCTGCCTCCTGAACAATGTTACGGACCTCCATCCATAGTTCCTCAGGCACTCTGTCTATCAGGTCTAATCCCTTCAATCTATTCCTCACCTCCACTGTATATTCATAAGGGATATGATTGAGGTCATACCTGAACGGTTTAGTGGTTTTCCCGACGTTCTTCAATTTAAGCCGAAATTTTGCAAGAAGCAGCTCATGATCTGAGCCACAGTCAGCTCCAGGTCTTGTTTTTACTGACTGTATAGAGCTTCTCCATCTTTGACTGCAAAGGACATAATCAATCTGATTTCGATATTGACCATCTGGTGACGTCCATGTGTAGAGTCGCCTCTTGTGCTGTTGGAAAAGAGTGTTTGCTATAATCAACGTATTCTCTTGGCCAAACTCTATTAGCTTTTGTCCTGCTTCATTTTGTACACCAAGGCCATGCCTGCCTGTTATCCCGGTGATTTCTTGACTTCCTACTTTAGCATTCCAATCTCCTATGATGAAGAGGACATCTTTTTTTGGTGTTAGTTCTAGAAGGTGTTGTAGGTCTTCATAGAACCGATCAACCTCAGCTTCTTCGGCCTCAGTGGTTGGGGCATAGACTTGAATTACTGTGATGTTGAATGGTTTGCCTTGGATTCGTACTGAGATCATTCTATCGGTGTTCAGTCATGCCGGCCACATGACAACGGAAGCGTCTTCGGACAGCGCTGGCTCTTCGGCTTAGAAACGGGGATGAGCACCGCACCTTAGAGTCGGACAAGACTGGTTGGGGACACCTTTACCTTTTTACTGCTTTTCCCACCCTTTTGTTCACTATGTGTGTTACTCGATTTCTTCTAAGGGATTCTTGCCCACAGTAGTAGATATGATGGTCACCTGAATTAAATTTGCCCATGCTTGTCCATTTGAGTTCGCTAATTCCCAAGATGTCAATGTTCAATCTTGCCATCTCATGTTTGACCACCTCCACCTTACCTTGATTCATTGATCTTACATTCCAGGTTCCTAAACAATATTGTTCTTTACAGCATCGGATTTTCATTTCACCACCAGACACATCCACAGCTGAGTGTCCTTTCGGCTTTGGCCCAGCCACTTCACTCTTTCTGGCGCTACTTGGAAATACCCTCTGCTCTTCCCCAGTAGTATATCGGACACCTTCCAACCTGAAGGGCTCATCTTCCGGCGTCATCTCTTTTAGCCTTGTGATACGTTCCATGGGGTTTTCTTGGCAAGAAAACTGGAATGGGTTGCCATTTCCTTCTCCAGTGGACCACATTTTGTCAGAACTCTCTGCCATGACCTGTCGGTCTTGGGTGGCCCTGCACAGCATAGCTTATGGCTTCACTGAGTTATGCAAGTCCCTTCGCCCCTAGACCCTATAATATTATAATTATCCTTATAATAAATATATTATCCTTATAATAAATATTTACGTAGGCTAAAACTAGGGATAGGGGAGAATTTCTCCCCGAAACTTCGGGGGGCCGAGTGCCAACGCATTCGATCCTCCGAAGGTTCGGGGAGAAATTCTCTGCCACCTCCCCGCCACCCCCCGCCACCCCCCTGGGATGGGACTTACCTTTTACGAATGTTGCTCCCGGCGGTGGGTCCCAGCGGCGGTTCGGCAGGTCTTCGTCAGGGGCGGGGGCGGCAGCCGGTCTTTCGACCGGCTGCCGCAACTGCCATTACAAGAAAAGTAAAAAAAAACCACGCCCCTGTGATAGTGTTGCCCTTATTTTCACCGTAGTCTACGTAAGTCTTTACGTAGACTACAGGGACCAAATAAGGAACGTGAATGGCGGCTCCCTATGGGGGCCGCCATTTGCGTACGCGCTTTTTTTTTTTTTTTAAGTCACCCGTGATAGGCTACGTGACGATTAACGTAGCCTACCACGGCTGACTTTGCAGATCTAGCCGTGATAGTTGTGAAGCTAAACTTTGAAGCTGGGGGATAAAATAGAGGCCTGTGGAACCCCATGGCATGATTGCCATGGCTCAGAGCAATAATCCCCCAGCACCACCTTCTGGAGTCGGCCATCCAAGTAGGAGTGGAACCACTGCAGTGCAGTGCCTCCAACTCCCAACCCAGACAACCTATCCAGAAGGATACCATGGTCGATGGAATCAAAAGCTTCTGAGAGGTCCAGGAGAATCAACAGAGTCGCACTCCCCCTGTCCCTCTCCCAGCAGAGGTCATCCCACAGGGTGACCAAGGCAGTTTCCATTCCAAAACCAGGCCAGAAGCCTGATTGGAATGGATCTAGATAATCTGTTTCATTCAACAGTGCTTGGAGCTGTCCTGCAACCACATGCTCAAGCACCTTGCCCAGGAAGGGGATGTTGGCCACTGGCCTATAATTGTTAACGTCCTCCAGGTCCAGGTTAGGCTTTTTTAGGAGTGGTCTGATTACAGCCTCTTTTAAAGTGGCTGGCACCACTCCCTCTCTCAAGGAGGAATTTACAACCTCCTGGACCCAGCCGGACATCCCCTCCTTGTTTGATTTAATAAGCCGTGAACGGCAGGGTCAAGCACACAAGTGGTCGATCGGACTTGGCCAAGCACCTTGTCCACATCCTCAGGCCTCAGTAACTGAAACTCATCCAATAAAACTGGACCAGACAGTGCTCTGAACACCTCTACCAGTGGAACTGCATTATCTGCATCTCCATCATGCAGATAAACTTTGGCACCATCCCAGACTCCATCTTGGATTTGGGTGATCAGATTGACAGAGGCCAAAGGTCAGAATCTGAAAATTAAGACAAGTCCAACTGGCCCTTGTTCAGGAGGCGGCAACAAAAAACGTCCCAAAGAAAAAGAAAACCAAGAAGGCAAGATGGATGTCTGCTGGGACACTGGAAGTGTCCCAAGAAAGAAGGAAAGCAAAATGCAAAAGTGATAGCGGAAGATATGCCCAACTAAATGCAAAATTCCAGAGCTTAGCCAGAAGAGATAAGGAATTATTTTTAAACAAGCAATGTGTGGAAGCGGAAGAAGATAATAGAATAGGAAGGACAAGAGACCTCCTCCAGAAAATCAGAAACATCGGTGGTAAATTCCAGGCAAAACTGGGTATGATCAAAAACAAAGATGGCAAAGACTAAACAGAAGCAGAAGAGATCAAGAAAAGGTGGCAAGAATATACGGAAGATCTGTATAGGAAGGATAATAATATCGGGGATAGTGATGTACGAAAGTCACTTACATGGTCCCCAGCTTGCTTCGCGGTGGGGGGGAGGCACTTCGCTTCTGCCTCTGAAGTTCAGGCTGGGGAGGAGGCGCCCCGCCTCCCCCGGCCGAAATTCAGGCCGGGGAGAAGCGCCCTGTCTCCCCGGCCGTGAAATAAAAAAGTGAATGAAAAAACACACACACACACACACACACACACACGTGATAGGCTACATAACGATTAACGTAGCCTATCATGGCTAGATTTCCAAAGTCAGCCATGATAGGCTACGTTAATCATTACGTAGCCTATCATGGGTGACTTTGGGAAAAAAAAAAAAGCGCGTACGCAAATGGCGGCGCCCATGGTCACCGCCATTTGCGTTCTTATTTGGGCCTGGGTAGTCTACGTAAAGATTTACGTAGACTACGGTGAAAATAAGGGGAACGCTATTTGCATACGTGCTTTTTTTTTTCCCCAAAGTCACCCGTGATAGGCTACGTAACAATGAACGTAGCCTATCATGGCTGACTTTGGAAATCTAGCCGTGATAGGCTACGTTAATCATTACGTAGCCTATCACGTGTGTGGCGTGTTTTTTTTCATTCACTTTGTAATGGCGGCAGCAGTGGCAGCCGGTCGGAAGACCGGCCGCCGCCCCCGCCCCCGCCGAAACGCCGCCGGGACCCGCCACCATGAGGGACATTCGAAGGAGGTAAGTCCCATCCTGGGGGGGGGGGCGGGAGGGGTGGAGAATTTTACCAACAATTTTGGGGGGCTGAATGCGTTAGCATTCGGCCTCCCGAGATTCGTGGAGAAATTCACGGCCATCCCTAATCGGGGATAGAGTTGACGGTGTGGTCAGTGAGCTAGAGCCAGACATCCTGAAGAGTGAGGTTGAATGGGCCTTAAGAAGCATTGCTAATAACAAGGCAGCAGGAGATGACGGTATCCCAGCTGAACTGTTTAAAACCTTGCAAGATGATGCTGTCAAGGTGATGCATGCCATATGCCAGCAAATTTGGAAAACACAAGAATGGCCAACAGATTGGAAAAAATCAATTTATATCCCCATACCAAAAAAGGCTACGTAAATATTTATGTAGCCTATTACAGCAAAACAGAGGGGCACAAATGGCGGCCACTATGCCATTTGTGCCCCTCCGTTTTGCCGTGATAGGCTATGTAAATATTTACGTAGCCTGTCATGGTGGAAAAAAAGGGAACACAAATGGTGGCCGCCATAGCCGCCGCCATTTGCGTTCCCTTAGTTTTGCCGTGATGGGCTACGTAAATACTTATGTAGCCTATCACGGCTTCCGCAGGGACGCAAATGGCATCCCTATGTTAGCTGTGATAGGCTATGTAAGTATTTACGCAGCCTATCACGGCTATATGGAAGAACCAAATGGCGGCCGCAAATGCGGCCGCCATTCGTAATGCAGCGCGGATGCAGCAGGTAGGTGCTCCGTTCCGGGCCCATTTCGCGGGGGGGGGGCAGGGGGCTTTGTTCCGCCACGGATTTCAGGGGGCCGAATACACTGGCATACGACTTCACTGAGATCCGTGGAGGAATTCTCCAAAATCCCTGCCTGCAACCACCCACTCAAGCACCTTGCCCAGCCCATAATTGTTAACATCCTCCAGGTTCGCCCCATCCCTCCCCGCCAAAATTATTATTCGCCCCATCCCTCCCCGCCGAAATTCTGGCCGAGGGGGAGCGCCCCGTCTCCCCAGCCACGAAAGAAAAAAGTAAAGTAAAAAAAAAAAAACTTGATAGGCTACGTAGCCTTTACGTAGATTTACGTAGCCTATCACGGCTAGATTTTCAAAGTCAGCCGTCATAGGCTACTTTACGTAGCCTATCACGGCTGACTTTGAAAAAAAAAAGCATTAGGAAGAACCGATGGGAAGAGAGAGCAATCAGGACACAGGCCCTGCTGAGTCCCAGCCTCCATGCTCTGAGGAGTGCAGCTGAAAAAGTACTGGCGTAATATGAGCTCACTGGCCAGTCCCTGTTAACAATCTTGCTGCCCTATTTTGGACCAGCTGAAGTTTCCAGACCGTTTTCAAAGGCAGCCCCATGTATAATGCATTGCAGTAATCCAGATGAGAAATTATCAGAGCATGGATAACTGTAGCTAGGCTGTCTCTGTCCAGATAAGGGCGTAGTTGGTAGACCAGCCTAAGCTGAGAAAAAGTGCTCTGTGCCATTGAGTTCACCTGTGCCTCAAGTGACAGTTCTGGATCCAAGAGCACCCCCAAACTACAAACGTGGTCCTTTAGGGGGAATGCAACCCCCTCCAGAACAGGTTGAACATCACCTAGCCAGGCAGACGAACCACCCACTAACAGTACCTCCGTCTTGTCTGGATTGAGTTTCAGTTTATTGGCCCTCATCCAGTCCATTACCGTGCCCAGGCCCTGATTCAGAACAGCCACTGCCTCACCTGGGTTTGATGAGAAAGAGAGGTAGAGCTGGGTGTCATCCGCATATTGATGGCACCTCAGCCCACACCTCTGGATAACCTCCCCCAGCGGTTTCATGTAGATGTTAAACAGCATGGGGGATAAAATAGAGCCCTGTGGAACCCCATGGCACAATTGCCAGGGCACAGAGCAATAATCCCCCAGCACCACCTTCTGGAGTCGGCCATCCAAGTAGGAGTGGAACCACTGCAGTGCAGTGCCTCCAACTCCCAACCCAGACAACCTATCCAGAAGGATACCATGGTTGATGGAATCGAAAGCCACTGAGAGGTCCAGGAGAATCAACAGGGTCGCATTCCCCCTGTCCCTCTCCTGGCAGATTTGCTTCCGCAGGGACGCAAATGGCATCCCTATGTTAGCCGTGATAGGCTATGTAAGTATTTACGCAGCCTATCACGGCTATATGGAAGAACCGAATGGCGGCCGCAAATGCGGCAGCCATTCATAATGCAGCGCGGATGCAGCAGGTAGGTGCTCCGTTCTGGGCCCATTTCGCGGGGGGGGGCAGGGGGCTTCGTTCCGCCACGGATTTCAGGGGGCCGAATGCACTGGCATTCGACTTCACTGAGATCCGTGGAGGAATTCTCCAAAATCCCTGCCTGCAACCACCCACTCAAGCACCTTGCCCAGCCTATAATTGTTAACATCCTCCAGGTCCAGGTTAGGCTTTTTAAGGAATGGTCTGATTACCGCCTCTTTTAAAGCGGCCGGCACCACTCCCTCTCTCAAGGAGGAATTTACAACCTCCTGGACCCAGCCGGACATCCCCTCCTTGTTTGATTTAATAAGCCATGAAGGGCAGGGTCAAGCACACAAGTGGTCGATCGGACTTGTCAAGCACCTTGTCCGCATCCTCAGGCCTCAGTAACTGAAACTCATCCAATAAAACTGGACCAGACGGTGCTCTGAACACCTCTACCAATGGAACTGCATTATCTGCATCTCCATCGTGCAGATAAACTTTGGCACCATCAGACTCCACTTTGGATTCAGGTGATCATATTGATACAGGCCAAAGGCCGGAATCTGAAAATTAAGACAAGTCCAACTGGCCCACAGCGAAGCAAAGACTGACACCAACTGTCATTCCCCCCCCCCCCCGCGCTCAACGGTGCAAAGGGAGCCCAGCGTTCTTTCTTCCCCTTCTATATGCCAGGACCTGCAAGGTGTGTGCAATGTTTGTTTTCTTGCCTGAGAACAACATGGCCTACACCTGCAACAAGTGCAAGTTGATCACACTGCTGGAAGAAAAAGTAAGAGGACTGGAGCAGCGACTGTTGACCAACCAGGGACTAAGAGAACACGAAGAGTTCTTGGACAGAATGGGGGAACTACAGCAGCAAAGGGAAGACCAGAAGCTTGAAGAGCAACAGCAAGATGAGGCAGTGGGAAATGCTGAGGTGAAGAAAAATGGAGTAGAGGATACTCCTTGGAAAAGGGTGACAGTTAGGAGAAGAAGAACTAGACGCCACTCTGCACCAGTGGAAGCAGTGGAGCTGTGGAACCGATTCCAGGTACTTGCGGATGAGACTGGAAGACAGCGTGCTAGGGATGTACGAAAGTCACTTACCTGTTCACGGATTATGTTGATGGGGGGGGAGGCATTCCGTCCCCCCCCCGGAATCCTCGCTGGGGGGGAGGCACTCCATTCCTCTCCCTCGGAATCCTCCGCGGCCAGCTGTGCTCCGCGCAGCTCCACAGAGCAGCCGGCCAGTCCCGGACAGGCCAGAGCCATCCGCAGCCGGATTTCCAGAAGCAGAGGGCTCTGGGTAAAAAAACAAACAAAACCGCATACACAAATGGTGGCAGCTATGGCCGCCGCCATTTGCGATCCTTATTTTTGCTAGGGATGTACGAAAGTCACTTACCTTTTCGAAGGGTGACATTCGTGGGGGGGGAGGTGCTCTGTCCCTCCCCCCGAAATTCTGGCCGGGGGGGGAGGCGCTCCGTCCCTCCCCCAAAAAATTCTGGCCAGCCGGCTCCGCTCCGCAGGGATTCTGCGGAGCCGCCGGCTGGCTCCGCCAGCGGCCAGTCATCCGGCCGCTGGCTAGCAGGGATGCAAATGGCGGCGGCCGTAGCTGCCACCGTTTGCATCCCTGCAGTCAGCCATGATAGGCTATGTAAATGTTTACGTAGCCTATCACGGCTGATTTAAAAAACAACAACGCGCGTACGCAAATGGCGGCACCCATGGGTGCTGCCATTTGTGTTCCTTATTTTGGCACGTCTTAGTCTACGTAAACATTTACGTAGACTAAGACGGCGAAAATAAGGGGAATGCAAATAGCGTAGCGTCTACGCTATTTGCGTTCCCCTTATTTTCGCCGTCTTATTCTACGTAAATGTTTATGAAGACTAAGATGTGCCAAAATAAGGAACGCAAATGGCGGCGCCCATGGGCGGCGCCATGTCCGTATGCGTGTTTGTTTGTTTTTTCTTTTAAATCAGCCGTGATAGGCTACGTAAATCTTTACGTAGCCTATCACGTTTTTTTGTTTTGTTTTGTTTTGTTTTAAACTAGAAATGGCGGCGGCGGCAGCTGGTCGGAAGACAGAACCGCCACCGAACTGCCGCTGGAGCCGCTGCCGCCAGGAAGATCCACCCAAGGTAAGTCCCGTCCCGGGGGGGGCAGGGGGGCAGACCATTCCGCCACCGATTTCCAGGGGCCGAATGCGCTGGCATTCAGCCTCCCCGAGATCCGTGGCAGAATTCTCTGACATCCCTAATTTTTGCCCTCTTAAACTACGTAAATATTTACGTAGACTATGATGGCGAAAATAAAGGGGAACGCCAATAGCGTAGCGGCTGCTATTTGCGTCCCTTTTTGACTCCCCATTTTAGCCTATGTAAATATTTATGTAGATTAAGAGGGCAAAAATAAGGACCGCAAATGGCGGCAGCCGTACAACATGGAAAGCGACCATGTTGTACTTGAGTTCTTGGTTCTAAGGGAAGCAAAAGCTGAGTGTAGTCAAACGCGTACCCTGGATTTTAGGAAAGCTGATTTTAATAAACTCAGAATAATTATCAGTAAGGTCCTATGGCAAGCGACGCTAACGAGAAAAGGAGTCCAAGATGGGTGGGAGCTTTTAAAAAAGGAAATTCTCAAGCCACAATTACAAACAATTCCAACAAGAAAAGGTGGAAGACAACAGAAGAAGCCAATGTGGCTTCACAAAAAGCTTAGGGATGACCTGAAAACAAAAAAGGACACATATAGGAAGTGGAAAGAAGGCCAAGTAACAAAGAAAGAGTACAGGCAGGTAGCACAGAATTGCAGGGATGGCGTCAGGAAGGCTAAAGCTGAGCGAGCTGAGGTTAGCGAGGGATGCTAAAAACAACAAAAAGGCTTTCTTCAGCTATGTGCATAGAAAAAGGCAGAGGAAAGAAATGGTTGTTCAGCTATTAAATAAGGATGGCAAAATGATAACAGATGACAAAGAAAAGGCAGAGGTGCTCAATTCCTACTTTGGCTCAGTCTTCTCCCAAAAGAGGGTCTATGACCCCCCTGGCAAAGGCGAAGTACAGGCTGAAGGGGCAGGATTGCAGCTTGAGATCGATAGGCATATGGTCAAGGAACACCTAATTCCTTTGAATGAGTTCAAATCTCCAGGGCCAGATGAACTGCATCCTACAGTCATAAAGGAACTGGCAGAAGAACTCTCAGAACCACTGTCTATTCTCTTTGAGAAATCATGGAGGATGGGGGAAGTGCCAGATGACTGGAGGAGGGCTAACGTTGTCCCTATCTTCAAAAAGGGTAAAAAGGAGGAACCTTGGAACTACAGACCAGTCAGTCTGACATCAATCCCTGGGATAATTCTGGAGCAGATGATAAAGCAATCCATCTGGAAGCACCTTGAAAACAATGCCGTGATTGCTCGAAGCCAACATGGATTTGTCAAGAACAAGTCCTGCCAGATGAATGTGATCTCATTTTTTGATCAAGTCACCTCCCTTGTGGACTTTGGGAATGCTGTAGACATCATATCTCTCGACTTCAGCAAAGCTTTCGACAAAGTGCCCCATGATATCCTGATGAGCAAGCTAGCTCAAAGTGGGCTAGATGAAACAACGATCCGGTGGATCCACAGTTGGCTACAGAATCGGACTCAAAGAGTGCTTATCAATGGGACCTTCTCAAACTGGAGAGAGGTAATGAGTGGGGTACCACAGGGCTCAGTCCTGGGCCCAGTGCTCTTCAACATTTGTATTAATGACTTGGAGGAGGAGGTGCAGGGAATGCTGATCAAATTTGCAGATGACACAAAATTGGGTGGGATAGCTAATACTTTGGAAGACAGAAACAAAATTCAAAGTGAGCTGGATAGACTGGAGCACTGGGCAGAAAACAACAGAATGACATTTAATCGGGATAAATGGCAAGTTCTACACCTAGGAAAAAGAACCCAAAGGCACAGTTACAAGATGGGGGATACGTGGCTCAACAATACTACAAGCGAAAAGGATCTTGGAATTGTTGTCGATCAAAAGCTGAATATGAGCCAACTATCTGATGTGGCTGCAAAAAAGGCAAATGCTCTTTTGGGCTGCATTAATAGAAGCATAGCTTCCAAATCCCAGGAAGTACTAGTTCCCCTGTACTCAGCACTGGTTAGGCCTCATCTCGAGTACTGTGCCCAGTTCTGGGCACCACACTTGAAGAAGGATGCAGACAAACTGGAGAGGGTTCAGAGGAGGGCAACAAAGATGATCGGGGGACTGGAAACAAAGCCCTGTGAAGAGAGACTGAAAGAACTGGGCATGTTTAGCCTTGAGAAGAGTAGGCTGAGGGGAGATAATGATAGTGCTCTTCACGTACTTGAAAGGTTGTCACAGAGAGGAAGGCCAGGATCTCTTCTTGATCATCCCAGAGTGCAGGACACGGAATAATGGGCTCAAGTGACAGGAAGCCAGATTCCGGCTGAACATCAGGAAAAACGTCCTGACTGTTAGAGCAATACAACAGTGGAACCAATTACCTAGGGAGGTAGTGGGCTCTCCCACAATGGAGGCATTCAAGACGAGGCTGGACCGCCATCTGTCAGGGATGCTCTGACTTGGATTCCTGCATTGAGCAGGGGGTTGGACTCGATGGCCTTGTGTTCCCCTTCCAACCCTACAATTCGATGATTCTATAATTCTATGAGGAAGTGATGGGGCCAGATGCCATGATCTTAGTTTTTTTAATGTTGAGTTTCAAACCAGCTTTTGCACTCTCCACTTTCACCCTCAACAAGAGGCTCTTGAGATTCTCTTCGCTTTCTGCCATTAAGGTGGTATCGTCTGCATATCTGAGGTTGTTGATAATTCCCCTGGCAATCTTAATTCTGACCTGTGATTCATCCAGCCTTGTGTTTCTCATGATGTACTCTGCACTCTGATGTACTCTGTAAGGTGGTCTGGTACTCCCATCTCTTTCAGAATTTGCCAGAGTTTGTTGTGATCCACACAATCAAAGGCTTTAGCATAGTCAATGAAGCAGAAATAGACATTTTTCTGGAATTCTCTTGCTTTTTCCATGATCCAGCAAATGTTGGCGATTTGATCTCTAGTTCCTCTGCCTCTTCGAAACCCAGCTTGTACTTCTGGTAGATTTGGTTCACATGCTGCTGAAGCCTAGCTTGTAGGATTTTGAACATCGCCTTGCTGGCATGTGAAATGAGCTCAATTGTACGGTAGTTTGAACACTCTTCGGCATTGCCCTTCTTTGGAATTGGAATGTAAACTGACTGCTTGATCTGTCATCGGCTTTTGATACCATCGACCATGGTATTCTCCTGGATCGACTCCATGGGATGGGTATTGGAGGCACTGTGCTACAGTGGTTCCAGTCCTACCTACCGGGCTGATTTCAGACAGTAACACTGGGTGACTATTCCTCAGCCCCTTGGCAATAGAGCTATGGATACCTGAAAGAGCGCCTTCTTCTTTACCAACCTGCCCGGTCACTGAGGTCATTGGAGGGCTTGCTCCTGGTGGTTCCACATGGACCTATGGCCTGGTTTGGAGTCCACCAGGAAGACAGCCTTCAGCATAGTGGCCCCCTTCCTGTGGAATTCCCTGCCTTTGGAAGTCAGGCAGGCACCAACATTGTGTTGCTTTTGGCGCCTGCGTAGGGATGTATAAAAGTCACTTACCTGTTCACGGATTATGTTGATGGGGGGGGCATTCCATCCCTCCCCCCGGAATCCTCGCCAGGGGGGAGGCGCTCCGTTCCTCCCCCCCAGAATTCTCCGAGGCCGGCTGTGCTCCGCAGCAGCTCCGCAGAGCAGCCGGCCAGGCCCGGCCAGGCCAGAGCCATCCGCAGCTATGGCCGCCGCCATTTACGTTCCTTATTTTTTAAAAAATATTTACGTAGAATAAGAGGGCAAAAATAAGGAATGTAAATGGCGGCGGCCGTAGCCACCGCCATTTGCGTATGCAGTTTGTTTGTTTGTTTGTTTTTAACCCACCCAGCCATGATAGGCTATGTAAAGATTTATGTAGCCTATCACGTCGTGGTTTTTTTTAAAAAACCTAGTCATGATAGGCTATGTAAATCTTTACGTAGCTTATCACGTCTTTCTTTTTCTTTCTTTCTTTTTTTTTTACCAGAGTGGAAATGGTGGCGGCGGCAGCCGGTCGGAAGACCGGCCGCCGCCGCCGCCACCGAAGCCATCGCCGGAGCTGCCACCGGAGCCACCGCCGCCAGGAAGATCCGCCCAAGGTAAGTCTCGTCCTGGGGGGGGGGCAAGCCGTTCCGCCACTGATTTTGGGGGGACGAATGCGCTGGCATTCGGCCTCCCCAAGATCCGTGGCGGAACTTTCGTACATTCCTAGTTTGATCCCAGTGGAAGCCGGGTCTCGGGTAGCCGGCTCAGGTCGGCTCAGCCTTCCATCCTTCCGTGGTTGGTAAAATGAGTACCCAGCTTGCTGGGGGAAAGGCAGTCACAACTGGGGAAGGCAATGGAAAACCACCCTGATACAGTTTGCCATGAAAATGCCAGCGAAAGCGGCGTCCCTCTAGGCGTTAGCAATGACTCGGTGCTTGCACAGAAGGAACCAAGATGGAGTCTAGGCTTTTTCCAAAGTATTTTTTTCACCCAGATTGATGGCTGGGGAGAAGAAGGAGGAGTTGGCTGTGGCAGAGTTCAGTGACAGTTGGAGTTACCAGCATATGCGAGTTCTGTGTACAAGCTTAATGCTGTACAGGTGGTAGGAATGACTGCAAGGATCAGCAGGCCTCAGACACAAGTGTTCTTTATTCAGCGCCCTCAGAAGTCAGAACTTCGCAGAAGCCCCACCCACTGGTGCTACTCCCAGCAATACAGGAGCTGCCAAGGTTCAAAAACAATAACTAACCCACAGTACCCCTTCCCCCGATACGTAACGTTCCTCCTCCCTTCGCTATCATAGTCTGTATATTAACCAGCGAGGAGGTGCGCTTTCCCGGCCAGTGGGAATGCGCTGGCATTCGGCCCCCCGAGATTCGTGGAGAAATTCTCTGACATCCCTAGGTTCTGGCACTTCAACTGGCAGTGAGAGAAACCAGTCCCAGATACATTTTCAGCACCTACCTCTGCTGATGACAACCCACTCTGGTGAGAACGCCTTCTCAGCTGTTCAATATGGCGATGCCACACTGACCCGCCTGCACACTGGACCTTGCATGACACAGGTCCAGTGACCTCAGTGATAGAGGAAGGAACCCATCTCAGGCCAGCCCCATAGTTCCTAGCAAACACCTGATCTTGTGGGGCAAATGAACAGAGAGTAGGAGCTGAGAAGGCAGCATGCAGAGCTTGCTCCCCTTTGCTTTGCAAGTCTTCAGCTAAATCTGGGTGGAGACGGTCACCCAGATCTCGAGCAGTCAGCCTAACAAAACAATCTCCGCCTAAAGAGGTGAGTCAGTAAGGGCCTCTAGCATAGAGACCTCCAGTGGAGGAGGTACTACAAAATCTGGAATTCGAAGTGGTACCCGACTCAATCCATTGGCATTAGCTATTGCCGTTCCTGGATTGTAGGCAAGGGTATAGCCACAAGCATGGAGCAGAATGGTCCAGTGCTGCAAGCGAGGTGATAGTATGAAGGGAGTAGGCCTACCAGGAGAGAAGATTCCTAAAGAGGCTTGTGGTCCGTGCGTATTTCAAAAGCACGGCCATAGAGACAGTTGTGGGACATTTTGACTCCTGCAATAACAGCTAGGGCTTCTCTGTCAATTTTTTTTTACAAAGTTTCTTTCAGTGGATGACATGGCCCTTGAATAATAAGCAATTGGTGCCTCTGTAGCATCTGGAAATGTGTGGCTTAGCCCAGCACCAAGCCCATCATAAGACCCATCGGTAGTAAGGATTAGTGGCTTCTTTTCATCATAATGTACACGCACAGAATTTGAATTCAGCAAGTGTTTGACATTCTGGAAAGCATTCTCATGCTGGCTGGTCCATTTCCATGGAGTTCTTTTTCTCAGCAAGCCTTGTAATGCCTCAGCAATGGTGGCCTTTTGTGGAAGAGACACATGGTAGAAATTGGGAAGTCCCCCGAAGGCTTGAAGTTCCTGCTTTGTTTTTAGAGCAGGGGCATTGTAAATTGCACGTATTTTGTCTTCAGTGGGGCGAATGCCAGACGCATCAATACAGTGGTCCAAAAATGTTATGCTGGAGCTTTAATTTCACATTTCTCCTTCTTTACATGAATGCAGGATGTGTCAGAACAATGTAGGACTTCTTGAAGTCATTCAGCAAGTTCTTCCTCTGTTGATCCCATGATCAGGACATCAACAAAATATAGTACAACACCTGGAATTCCAGAAAGTAGGATGTCCATGAATTGATGGAACAGTCCAGAGGCCACAGAAATTCCAAATTGCAGACGCTTTCGTCAGAATGCCTCTCGATGAGTGATTATTGTTTGGGCATCTGCTGTTGCATCATCAATGATCAACTATTGATATGCTTGGGCCAGATCAAGTTTTGCAGAGACCTTCCCTGCACCAAGAAGCAGGGATGTATGAAATTAGCCTTACCTGGCTCTGCTGGGTTCCGCTGGGGGGGAGGCATGCCGTCCCTCCCCCCAGAATCCTTGCCGGGGGGGAGGCACTCCACGCCTCCCCCCCGGAATCCCAGCTGGCCAGCTGTACTCCACAGGGATTCTGCGGAGCTGCCGGCCGGCTCCATCAGCAGCCGGACATCTGGCTGCTGGCTAGCAGGGATGAAAATGGCGGCGGCCATAGCCGCCGCCGTTTGTGTCCCTGTATTCAGCCGTGATAGGCTACGTAAATCTTTACATAGCCTATCACATCTGACTTTAAAAAAACAAACAAACGCACGTACGTAAATTTACGTAGACTAAGATGGGGCAAAATAAAGAATGCAAAATAAAGAATGCAAAATAAAGAATGCAAATGGCGGCGGCCATAGCCGCCGCCATTTGCGTACATGCGTGTTGTTGTTTTTTAAAGTCAGACGTGATAGGCTACATAAAGATTTATGTATCCTATCACATTTTTTTTTGTTTTAACCTAGCCATGATAGGCTACGTAAATCTTTACGTAGCCTATCATGTCTTTTTTTTTTTTTTACATGGGAAATGGTGGCGGCGGCAGCCAGTAGGAAGACCGGCTGCCGATGACGATGATGCCGAACCGCTGTCGGAGCCGCCACCGGAGCTGGCATTCGGCCTCCCTGAGATCTGTGGCGGAATTCTCTGCCATCCCTACCAAGAAGTGTGAGAAGTTGATAGAAAACAGGCACTGGATATGGATGCTGCTTAAGTGCTTATTCACAGTGCACTTGTAATCCCCACATGGGCCATGTTTCCACGAAAATGGAAGGGTGAAGCAAATGAAGAAATACCGGAGTTTTCATGGAATCGGCAGGGCTCCATGCAGGGCTCCACAAAGGACTGCACCGCACCATTATAAGTCTCTGACAGAAACATATTTCCGGGTGGGGTGGGGTGGGGGGACTGGAAGTGAACGTCATCAGACTGGCAGGGGCTGCTCAACCAATAAGAAGGGATGTCAGAGAATTCCGCCATGGACTGAAATGGGATCGAATTCCCTTCAGTCTGTGCGATGGAATCCTCTGTAGAATGGCATCACGAGCTCCTGCAGAGCCAGCAGTCATGTGGCTTTTTCTTCCGTCGTCCACAAAGAGTCGTGGAATTTTCGTAAATAAAAACGCAGTGTAGTATATTCCGATAATAAATGCGTAAGTTATTTTAAATAGTGTTCTGGGGCTGATTGTTGCACTACCCTGGAATTATCAAAATGACAGTAGTTCTGGAGGAGTCCCCTATGGATTTCCACCTAGCAAACCAATAACAAGGAAATCCCAGACAAAACGTGCTTAATCTAAGTACGCTCTAAGCACTTCCGTGTCGGCCCGGGTTGTGTCTGGTCACTCGGTGTCTGGTCCTTTCTGGCTAAGATCTAATTCCCCTGCTGGGCCTGTGCAGTCGGGTCTTTTTAGCTTCCGCTTGTCTCTGAGGTAGGAGGGAAATTCTCTCTGTGCCTCTGATTTGGCAGGCGGTGCTGTTCTGGCCCCTGCCCGAGGCCACTCAGGGGATGCTGAGGACCAAGCACCGCTTGATCAAGAATGACGAACTGAAAGGTGATTACAGGCCATATCTGTAATGTGCACAAATCCCAGCAGAATCAGATAACTCCATTCATATCCCAGAGAGGAAAGCATCCTATCAAATCAAAGGCACGTGTAGCTACAAATCAGGAAGTCCCTGGTTCAAGTCTCACCACTGCCATGAACTCACTTGGTGGCCTTAGGCAAGTCCCCCTATCCCCACCCCTCAGCCTCAGTCCCCTCATCAGCAATGTGGGCGATAATAATGCTGACTTTACAGGGTTGTGTTAAAATTACCATGAGAAATTGTTGTTGTTGTTGTTACTACTAGGGATGTATGAATGCCAGCCCATTCAGCCCCCCCGAAATCGGTGGCAAAACAGCCCTCCCCCCACCCCCCCGGGACGGGACTTACCTTGGGCAGATTTTCCTGGCGGTGGTGGCGGCTGCGGCAGCCGGTCTTCCGACCAACTGCCACCGCCGCCATTTCCAGTTAAAAAAAAAAACACACAAAAAGTGATAGGCTATGAAAAGATTTACGTAGCCTATGATGGCTAGATTTTTAAAAAACACCGTGGTAGGCTGCGTAAATGTTTACGTAGCCTATCACAGCTGATTTAAAAGAAAAAACAAAAACGCATGTAAGCAAATGGCGGCACCCATGGGCGCCGCCATTTGCGTACGCGCTTTTTTTTATTTCTTTTAAATCAGCCGTGATAGGCTACGTAAACATTTATGTAGCCTATCATGGCTGACTGCAGGGACGCAAACGGCGGCGGCTACGGCCGCCGCCATTTGCGTCCCTGCTAGCCAGCGGCCGGATGTCCGGCCGCTGGCGGAGCCGGCCAGCAGCTCCGCAGAATCCCTGCGCAGCGGAGCCGGCCGGCCAGGATTCCGGGGGGGAGGAACGGAGCGCATTCCCCCCAGCCATTAGCTAGGGATGTACAAAAGTCACTTACCTGGTCTCGCAACTTTTTTCGCGGTGGGGGGGAGGCGCTTTGCTTTTCCCCCCGAAGTTCAGGCGATGGGGGGGAGGCTTCCCACCTCGCCCGGCCGAAATTCAGGCCGGGGGGAGGCTTCCTGCCTCGTCCGGCCGAAATTCAGGCCGGGGAGAAGTGCCCCGTCTCCCCTGCTGCGAACTATGAAAAAAAGAAAAAAGAAAAAAAAAGACCACGTGGCCGTGATAGGCTACGTAAATCGTTACGTAGCCTATCACAGGTGACTTTGGGGGAAAAAAAAAGACCCCGTGGCTGTGACAGGCTATGTAAATCGTAGACGTAGCCTATCACGGGTGACTTTGGGGAAAAAAAAAAGCACGTATGCAAATGGCGGCCCCCATAGGGAGCCGCCATTTGCGTTCCTTATTTGGTCCCTGTAGTCTACGTAAATCTTTACGTAGACTACAGCGAATATAAGGACAACGCAAATAGCTGCTGGAGCCACCGCCGGAGCCGCCACCGCCAGGGAGATTCGCCAAAGGTAAGTCCCGTTCCGGGGGGGCGGGGGGCAGACCGTTTCGCCACCGATTTCGGGGGGCCGAATGCGCTGGCATTCGGCCTCCCTGAGATTTGTGGCAAAATTCTCTGACATCCCTAGTTTAAACATTAAAATAAAATATACGACGTTTGAAAGCTATTTACATAAAAACCTATAGACAATACATATAAACAACATATAACTAAAATAACTTTGAACTAAAAACAATTTACCAAAAATAAAATAAAATAAAAATCCAACCATAAAACAACACAGCTTGAAACAACACAACCTAAAAACAGTCTGCAAATGTCAGCAAAAGGAACTCTTCTATTCTTCCGGAATCTCGTTGTAACTTCCCCTAAACAGCAACTTCTTAGGGCACCATCGCACGAGGCTTTTATCATGCACTTGTGGTGGGTATGCGTGTCGTTTTCATGACGCTGGCACCCTCCAGGGCACATCCAGTGGTATTTCCTGGTTTTTCCATCTTAAAAAGATCCAGAGATAATGAGCTATTCAAATATTTAAATATCCTGGATTTTCCTTACTGTGTACTTTTGTTGTTGCACTATTAAAATAGCCACTAGGAGGCACTGTTTCACGGAGGTCTATGGAACACTGAACATTAAAAAACGTCCCCACTCAGCAATCACGTGGTCATCGTCTGGGAGACCGAGGTAAATGCAGAAAGGCTCCACAACGGTAGGACTGCGGGTTTTCCTTAATGTAGAGACGCCCTTAGTCTTCCCATAACTGTATCTGATCTCTGATGTTCTTCGTGTTCAGCGACTGCTTCTATTAAAGGTCTGCACTGACCGCAAGGTTTCACCTGGATCCTGATGTAGCACTTCAGAAAATGGGTTGATTCTGCTCGGCCCGATTCAGAGGATATCTGCTTCGGCTTGGGTACCAACCCAAACTGAGATTTGGAAACCTGGGTCTTCGTGCCTCGATAAACTAGCCTGGGCAATAAAACAATGGCTACAACTCCCCCCCCCCCTTGCACCATTTCTGAGCTATGGATGAAATGTGCAGGCTTAGTAGGGCCTTAGGAGAGCAGTCTGCATGCCAGATTTCAGAAACGTTTTCAAAAAACTGTTTGTGTTACATCCCATTGCATGGGGGGGGGGGGATAGTTAAAGAAATTACCAATAACATTTTTACTTCTTGGCAGAATGGGATGAAATGTGCAGGGATAGCTTTCCCTTCTGCAGCTAAGTTACAAATAAAGAGGTGACGAGTTATTTGGGGCAAGAGCAGACATTACATGTTGAGCACACCCGAGTATAGGACACGTGTATCCCTCAGTAACTTGTGGACCATTCTTCTGAAAATGGCAGGCAGCATAGAGGTGTCACTGCACAAGAAAGTTGCAACGTTTCAGAAAGAGAGGGGCTTCATGTGGAAGGGGAGTCCTCATTTGGGGTGGATGATATGAGATGGGCTTCCCCTTCCCTCCCTTGATTTTGGGCAAAAGTCCTATGAAAAAGATACACTTCATGGAGCTGTTTCTGGGGAACAAACCTGCCACATATCGGAAGGATTGGGGCATGGACTAGGGAGCTATGATTATGAAAATTCTAGCACTAAACATAAAAAATGTGGCAGGCAGAGCAGCTTTTAAACTAAACTCTGGGGAAGCCAATAGGAGCTGGGAAGCATCTTGTTCTGGATCATCCCTAGGGGATGGAAATAAAAAAAAATATTTTCCATTGCCCAAATGTAGAAGGAGAGGAAAGAGGCCATGAGTATATGATGGAACAGGATAACCAATCAGAGGCCTAGGTGCCACAGCAAGACCTAATTTTCCAGTTTTGTCAGGACAGAATATTGACATATTTCACATTGCCATACGGGGATAACCAGCATTTTCCATAATTCAGCATAATATTCCCTTTAATAACAGGTGGTGAGTGCTGATAGAAATTGAGCCAAAACGGAGCTACTAAGAAACACAAGTGAGGTATCAGCATGCTCTGGGGAACATTTGCTGAAGAACACCCACCCCGCAAAGGAAACCTAGCCCCCCCAAAACAACCCAGGGAGAACGTTCAATAGCCACCCTATATTATGCCAGTTGGAAGAGAAGAAGAGGAAACGATGGTGTCATGAGGAAGGTGGAATGCTCTCCTTGCAGTAGAATTGAACTCCGTATAAACTATGATATCCCAGAAGAGAGCATGAGAGGCTGGCAGGGGTCCCTAACCCTTGGGGCAGAGGATATACTGCAATACTCCATTGCAGGTGCCACAGGTTATAGATATCACACCAATTCCTGACAGTGCATTCACATGATTATGAAATGATTCTACAATTGAAGGCTGTTTATAAGGAACATACTGCCATACACAAAACCGTTTTAAGTCCACTTCAAGTTGACTGAGAAAGAACAAATGCCTCAGAAGTGGACAAGGACCGCATTGTCTAAAGCACCCCGTTGTTTAACAAAACACTCAGAGCATTAATTTTTGAGTGATTTTATTAGGCTCCCCAAATACAGTGGTGAGAAAACGTTTGTGACCCCTTTAGGATTGTCACATATTTCCAACCTAAAATGTGATTACACCTTAATCTAACCCCATAGTCCTAGATAAAGAACAACAGACAACCTGATCAAACAAATGACACACTAACATGATGCTGATCCAAAACTGCTTCAACAGTCAATATCTATGTGGGAAAAGAATGTGAACCTTTAGATTCAATACCTAGTGGCACCCCTTGAGCAGCAATGACTTCAAGTTAAGGATGGGGGTGAAATCCCCCATGGACCCCGGAGTCCATGGAGGTTCGGAAGACTTACCTCCGCCTCCTGGAGGAATCCTCACCAGCTGGATCCTGCCGCCAGCCAGCTCCGGAGCACCAGCGATAAGGCTGCCATTGCCATATTGCTGGCTGAGCGGCTTGACTGCGGATGCAAATGGCATCCATGACGCCATTTCCGGCCGTAAAGGTCTTATGTTAAGCTAAATGCATCCGTAAAGCCATTTGCATCCGGAGACAGTCCCTCTCAGCCAGAAATACGGCAATGGCGGCTATATCGCTGGCTCTGCGGAGCGGGCCAGTGGCTCCACGGATTTGCCGTGGAGTGGAGCCAGCTGGGTACGATTCCAGGGGGAGGGACGGATCGCCTCCCCTGCTGCAAACCCTCCCCCGGACCTGGAGGTAAGTATTTCGTACATCCCTACTTCAAGTAACTGCTTCCTGTAACTGTTGGTCAGGCTCTCACATCGTGAGGAATTCTGGCCCATTCCTCCTCACAGAAGTGCTTCAGCTCAGTGACATTTGAGGCCTTCCTTGCATGAACAGCTCACCTTAGGTCCTGCTGCGACAACATTTTGATGGTGTTTTGGTCCGGAGTTTGACTAGGCCATTCTAAAACACGGAATTTCTTCCGCAGCCATTCTTTAGTAGATCGGCTTGTATTTTACAATCATCGCCTTGTTGCATGAGCCACTTTTGATTCCGCTTCAGCTCATGGACGGATGGCCTCACATTCTCCTCTGCAACCTTCTGAAACACTGCAGACTTCATGCTTGTGTCAGTGATGGCAAGCTGTCCAGGTCCTGAGTTAGGAAAGCAGGCCCAAACCATTCCCACCTCCTTGCTTGACAGTTGGGGTGAGGCTCTTCTGTTTGAATTCAGGGTTTGTTTTTTGCCAGACATAAAGTTTCTCACTGAGGCCAATAAGTTCTACCTTTGTGGTAGATGCATCTGTTCAGAGAACATTGTTCCAGAAGTCTTGGGGATCATCTATGTGATCTTTAGTGAACTTCAGATGGGCAGCAATGTTCTTTTTAGAGAGCAGTGGTTTTCTCCTGGCTATCCTCCCAAGAACACTATTGTTGTTCAGTCTTTTTCTGATCATTGAGGTGTGAACATTAGCCAAGGCGAGAGTGGCCTGCAGATCCTGGGACCCAAATGCTCCTGGGTAGAGTGACTGTGGCCTTGAACCTTCTCCATTTCTGGTCGATCAATCTGACTGTGGATTGGTGGAGCCCCAAATCCTTAGAAATGGTTTTGCAATGCTGTGAGCAGCGCTAACTGCTTTTCTGAGGTCCTCAGAGATGCCTTTTGATCATGGCATGACATGTTTACACACAAGCGTATGGTCAGTACCAAACTTCCAAAGTTTCTGATCCTCATCTAGGGTATGGCCTCCCAAACCCACCCCTGAAGGTCTGCCTAATTACTTAAACATCTGATTCTAATTAATCCCTTTAATTGTGCTGATGCAACCAGGGGTTCAATTACTTTTGCACATCTCCTGATTCTTAAGTACTCATTATATGTCTTATTTATACATTGTTTTATTTCACAAGACATGCAAGTGGGAAATATAAACTCTATTGGATATTTAGAAAAGGACTGGCTTTGATTGATGAAGGCTATTGTTGTAAAACTATGGGATTTCCATAATTATTGTTAAGGTTTACAAACGTTTTCTCGCCACTGTAGATATAATTGACAAGGAACTAGATTAGCAGGGCATGTTCCGAAAGTGATAGTTTCTTTAATTATTTTTCCGTATAAGATGATCCCTGGTGTTGAGATGGGGCCTCAGCACAATAACGTAGCATTTGGGGAGAAAGATGCAACCCAGGAGACCGGCCCCAGAGGCCAGGATGGAGAAGACCTCCACAGCCACCATGGTCTTCCCCTTGGTGCTCAGGTAGGTTGGAACAAAGGAGATCCACACACTGCAAAACACCAGCATGCTGAAGGTGATAAACTTGGCTTCGTTAAAGCTGTCAGGCAATTTCCTGGCAAGGAAAGCCACTGTGAAGCTGATGAGAGCCAGGAAGCCCATGTAAGCCAGGACAGCGTAAAACATGGTGACTGAGCCTTCATGACATTCCACTATGACCTCTCCAGCCAAGGCATGGAAGTCCAAGTTTGGGAATGGCGGAGAGGTCACCAGCCAGACAGCACAGATCACAGCCTGGATGAGGGGACAGGCCAGGACAATGGAGTTTGTCAGTTGTCTCCCCAAGAGTTTTCTTGCCATGTTTCCTGGCTTGGTAGCCATGAAGGCCAGAACCACCGTCACCGTTTTTGCCAACACGGAAGAAACAGCTACAGAGAAGGTGAGGCTGAAAGCAGTTTGTCGGAGAAGACAGGTGACCGTTGTTTGTCGGCCAATGAACAGGAAAGAGCAGAAGAAGCAGAACAGGAGGGCGATGAGGAGTATATAGGTGAGGTTTCGGTTGTTGGCTTTGACTATTGGTGTGTCACGGGATTTAATGAAGATTGCCAGCACTACAGTTGTGAACAGAGACAGGGCAACGGCTAGAGAAGTTAAAACCAACCCCAGTGTCTCTTGATAGGAAAGGAAATGGATCTTCTTGGAGATGCACTGGTCTTGCTTCCTGTTCGGGTGTTGATCTTCTGGGCATGGGGTACAGCGATCTGCATCTGGAATGAGCAAAAGGAATGGAAGCATCTCAAAAATGACATACATGTTCTTTATATGGGGCAGTTCAGCCCACAAAGAAGGAGATGGAAATATCAATTCCATAGCTTTCTTTACACCTAAGGTACAGCTTCCCTTTCATTATTTTATATTTAAACATCAGCATCATATTTCATATGACAAGAGTCAGAAAAAGTACGAAATGGCTTTTTTTCTCCTCTATATCATGGCCTCATGTACTAGACTCATGTTCAATATTCTGCAAGGAAGAAACCTCCCAAAGCTGTAAGCAGAAGTGAAAATCTGGGAACTGTATGAAGTGAACCACCATTGCACACCTGCAGTTCCTCCTGAATGGTAAAGAAATAAAGAAATAATGATCTATAATTTTCTTCAGCTGATGGACTGTCCTCTCAGGGGATCTGTTGGTGCAAAGGCTGGCAAACACTTTGAAGTGATCGCTATCGGTAGAAAGGGCAACGTGTTTGAGATTGGGATAACATGCTCCAGTAGGGATGGCGGAGAATTCCGCCACGGATCTCAGTGAGGCTGAATGCCAGTGCATTCGGCCCCCTGAAATCCGTGGCAAAACGAAGGCCCCCCCCCACAGAAGGCGCGCGAAACGGAGCACCTACCTGGTGCCGTTCGCGCTGCTTTGCGAATGGTGGCCGCGTCTGTGGCCATCATTCGCTTCATGATTTTTTGCTGTGATAGGCTATGCAAATACTTGTAAATGCGCCATTTGCTATGTAAATACTATGTACATACGCCCTTTGCGTCCCTGCGGAGGCCGTGATAGGCTATGTAAATATTTACGTAGCCTATCACGGGGGAAAAAAAGGGAAATTAAATGGCGGCGGCTATGGCAGCCGCCATTTGCATCCCCGTGCAGCCCAGGAGTGGCCGGATGTTGCTGCAGGCGGCCCCGGCAGGCAGCTCCGCAGAGTCACTGCGGAGCACAGCTGGCCAGTGATGATTTTGGGGGGAGGGACAGAGCACCTTCCTCCCCCCACGGATGTCACGAAACGAAACAGGTAAGTAGTTTCGTACATACCTATAGGTGTTCCAAAGATGACCAACCACCTGCCCTGATTTCAATGTTCTGCCCAAACAGCTTCAGCTCTGATGCCAAAACATTTGAAAATGGAGGTACAGTGTTAAAAAAATACAGTATGGAGAGATTGGCCAATGTGAGTAGCTAAGAAACCCCAACAGATTCTGTACTTGTGAGTCTTAATAATGTAATGAGAGTCATTGTTTTATTATTTAAATAGAAGGTTTCTTCAAGAAATTGTGAAGACTTTGCAAACCACTAAACCACCGAGTTAGGCAATCACAATAGGATTTATTGAGAAAATATTCCTAGGGAAATGGCTCACTCTTTTTCTTGTCTCTGGTTTTCCTATGTCCTCACTCGACTCTTGTCCATGTATGTTCTGCACTTTTACATAGCTCTTACAAAGTTTGTGGTACCTGTCAAGTTAGAAATTGTCCCTTCCGGACAATGATCGCATCTATAGCAGCAAACGGGCTTCCCCTCTGGAACTCTTCTCTGGTGCCCTGGAGAGCACTGCTCTACACACCTGGCAAGGGGTGTCTTCTTAAAGGGAAGAGAGAAATATTTGAGGTTTTACATGTGATAGGCATCACACTAAAAAGCACTTGGAGTTACTCAGCCAGGTTTCCCATCACATGATGGATAGGACCACATTTAGGAAGGGTGAATCTTTTCTGGACCTGGCCACCGAGCACCCCAGAGCTCAGCGAGTGGCTGGGAGCTCCGCTAAGGACCCGTCCCTCCTCAGCTGGCTGTCAAGGAAGCTCTTGACAACCAGCGTGGGCAGGAGGGGCCTCAGTGCCACCCCAATGCTCTCGTCCTGTCCTCCTCTTGAAGAGGACAGGGCAATCGTGCTGAGGGGTGGCGGAGCCGGGACCTGTCCTGCCCTCACCATCTGTCAAGGAAGTTCTTGACAACCGGCATGGCAGGAAGGGCCACTGCAGCACTCCAGTGCTCTAGCCCTGCCCTCCTCGAGAGGAGGGCAGGGCTAGAGTGCTTGGCGGCGGCGGGGGGGCGGGGATGCGCCGCGCTGAGAACTCCAGCAGTCAAGGACTCCGCCTTTGTGTGCATAAAGCACAAAGACTTGATTGCCAGAGTACTTGGTGTGGAAAGGAGGCATGGGTCATGCAGCTCATTGGGGAAACAGGGAGGCTCAACAAGTGGATCCGGGCTGCGCGAGTGGAGGGGGAAGCTCGTCAAGCTCCCTTGCGCGCTGGATGGAGATGGGTCCATCCACCCCTACCTGCAGGTTCTTTAGAACCATCATAATAGAAGATGATATAAAAAATATTCTAAGACAGAATCAGAATGATTGGAAGCTCCCTTCTACCGAGTAGATCTTCTCCCTTCTCCCTTCTACCTCTCCCTTCTCCCTTTGATCCAACTAACCCCATATAGTCAGCCCTTACTGGCCGCGGCTCTCTGGGCATGGAAGGAGAGGCTTTTTTCCACTCTTGCCTGGAGATGCCCTGGGCTGAACCTGGGGGTTTTGCATGCAAAGATTGTTCTTTATCACTGGACTCAATAGGCCTTTGGTCTCATCTAGAAAGGAGACTTCTCTTCTCAAGTGACAGAACTACGATATTCTTTCCTTCTCCCTTGATATTCACCACAAACTCACCTCTGTAGCCCACACAATCTCATCAGAATGAATGGTGAAATCTTGGCCGGGGGGAGCTTCTGGATCCACCTGTCCAACTTTCCTGGGAGCAAAGGATGTATTTGGGAAGAAAATCCAGTTCTCAATATCGTATCTCTCTCTGTTTTTATAAAAAGAGACTTGCTCTCCAATGCTGTTGTTAAACCAGACTTTCCTCAAAGAGGCAAGAATCTGAAATGGAAGAGAGAATTAGAAATCAGGGTCATTGTGAGTGAGTTCTGGTATCTTCCAACATACCTGTCAGGATTGGGCCCAGTCTCCCTGCAGAGACCATGGAAGAGGAACCCAAGCCTCAGGGAGCTTACAGAGACAGGGAAGGACCTTCCCAAGGGCAGGCTAATCAGTGGGATCGAAGCCCACCATAACTTTTCCTTCTGTGAGATCCCAGCAATTCACAGAGGGGGAGGAGGTGAGTGTGACAGATACATGGATCAAGCCCACAGTCAAGAGGGAGGAGCAGCACAAGGAGGTCAGGCATTCCACCAAGCTGGCCCATCACGGGAGGTCTCTAGGGCAGGATCCTCCCTGAGGGCGGGACTGAGACAGCCCTTCAGGATTCGTGCTGTAGAGCAGAGTCAGAAGTGCAACAGCTTTCTCCTCTGCTGGTGTGCATCTTTCAGAGTGAACTTCAGATAAGCTGTTTAGGGTTGCGTCAGCTTGATCAGGGACATTAGCACTGGTTTGTCAGAAGATGACCAGGTCTGTCACCCGACTAGCTGAGAGAATGATAGCTTTGCTCAGCAAAACCTGTGTACTTGGAGACTGACTTCTTTGTCTGACTACGCACAGGTCGGAAGGGCTTGAAACCTGACAATACTGTGACTGCCATCATGTTATGAGACTTTTTTTCTGTACTCCATTGTTTAGTGTGCACTTAAGATGCATCAAGACATGTTCATTGGGCACTAACTGCTTGCGCAGTGGTTGGGCTTTTTCCTTTGGCGTCTGCTTGCTTCAAGCCGCCCTCATGCCTTTGAATGGGTGGCAGAAGCATTAGGCTCGAACCCTCAAAGCAAGCAACTCCTGGGGTTCTGCAGCTGCCTGGCGGGGGGGGGGGTGGCGGTTGCCTGCTGTCGCTTCTGCAGATTGAGGTGGGGGGACCAGCAATGCTTGCTAGATTAGCACTATGGCTTTGGGGTGAGGACTTGCCTGATTTCTTGCTCCTCAAAGCCACATTAGTGAATACATAAATGTTACAGAAACAGTGTGAGTCTCTGCTGCTCTTCACTCCCTTTTTAAGGCTCTTCAGGGGAAATGACAGCCATGAAAGAATATCCGTGGGAAATGTCTTTCTTTGGAGCCTTAGAGTGGACTAATAGCCTTTTTCCCAGGCTGAGCCTTTGCTTCCAGGCTCAGACCACTGAGAAACCACCAAGGCACCTTCTAAAAAATTGCTAAATTTGAAGGAGGACATTACCTGCCACGGCTGGATATTTGGAAGCCACTTGCCTTCCCCCTTCAGTCCACGTTTGGATCCAGATGAGGACACGGAATGTAGCGCATGTGCCACGGAATAGACAGCATTGAAAATGCTGTAGCTGTGACTAGACATGGTCATTTCCAACTTGTGGACCTCCAGGTCCTGTACCTTCTCCTCCCCGGTACATCTTCTCTCTGCCTTTGGAGAAGTTTGGTCTGATTTCAGAAACTGACATTCAAATACCTCTTCCCACCATTGACGGAGAAAGACATCTCCTTGTGGTTGGTTTGGATCTAAAGCCCAGAGAAAATGCTTGAATCCTGGCACATCTCTCCTGTGCACTCTGAAGTGAAAAGCACCCTGGAAGAGGTTGGCCAGGTCTGTCGAAGAACTTTCCCAGTGGGATGTCAGGATCCAAACCTTCCTAAATGAGATCTTGGTCTTTCGTTCATGAATAACCAAGAACACTGTTAATATCTGTATAACACTGGGGTCCCCAAAGACAATCATCACTTGAGGGTCAAACCAAGAATGAGGAATAGAGCCAGATAGTGCTTGTTGTAGAAGGAGGTCGTTTCCTGGATTGAACATGTCAGTGAGGGCCACGCAGATGTCATTCTGCTTGAGCATTGGTGTCAGCAACTGGATGAAATGTTCACCAGCGTCATCAGTTAAGGCAACCAGCCCAATCCAGTTCCAGTAGAAATGCAGGAGCAGCTGGACTAAGCCCACATACTGGGAGGTTTCACTGGGATCAATCTGGTAGAAGGAAAGATATTCCGTTGTCTCGAACAAGCCATATCCGAGCTGAAGGAAGGAATTTGCTGTTAGTCTGTTCAGTCAGAATTTTGTGGCACTGTAAAGACTGACACAATTTTTAATTAGGGATGGACGAAAGTCCCTTACCTGTTCTCGAAGCTTGCTTCGCGGTGGGGGGGAGGCGGTTCGCTTCTCCCCCCGAAGTTCATGTGAGGGGGGGGAGGCGCTCCGCCTTGCCCGGCCGAAATTCAGGCCGGGCGGGAGGCACCCCATCGATCGCCGGTGAAATTCAGGCCGGGTAGAAACGCCCCGTCTACCCAGCCGCGGGAGAAAAAAAAAAAAAACCACCCCCGTGATAGGCTACGTAACGATTTACGTAGCCTATCACGGCTGGATTTCCAAAGTCAGCTGTGAAAGACTACGTAAATCATCACGTAGCCTATGACGGGTGACTTTGGGGGAAAAAAAAAGCGCGTACACAAATGGCGGCCCCCATAGGGAGCTGCCATTTGCGTTCCTTATTTGGTCCCTGTAGTCTACGTAAAGATTTACGTAGACTACGGCGAAAATAAGGGCAACGCAATAGCCGCGTTAGTCAATTGCAGCAAGAACAACAAGGAGCCTTTTGGCACCTTCTACATTTTTTATTCCTTAAGGGGTCGCAAAACTCCTTGTTATGTCTCCCAATACAAAACCTTTTGAACAGACTGATTGCTGGCTGGGATTAGACACGCAGTAGCCACTTGAGATTCCTAGCCACCACCAAAGCTATTGCATGGCAGGTTAGGCAAAGCCAGAAGGCCCCCCAGTCCTGCCACCCAGAATCAAAGCAACCCACACACTGCACAGGCAGATCTGTTTTCAGATATTTGCCTTTCCACCTCGGTGTTCCTGAGCTCTGCAGGCCCCCACATCTATCCCCAAGTGAATCCCCTCACCTGTGGGAACTTGAAGATTCCCATGAAGGACGCAATCTCCCTTGAGGATTTGGAGTCCAGACCCCAAATAACAGACAGCAGTTGATCATGCTTGTGACATCTATAATTCGGAAACATTTGGCCTCGTGTGGAGAGGAGAGACAGACTGTTCAAGTAGATCCATCTTGCAATGTTGCTGTGGTCACAGATGCGGAAGCCAAGAGTACAGTTGGGTAAGAGAACAGGATCCTTGTTGAGCTCCTTGATGGTGAACGCCAAGGCCAGGAGTTCCTGGTAGTACTTTTTTATCATCCTGCAGTGATGAGAGTGGCATTAGGAGGTGGGTGAGGATCCCAACAGAACTGCCGAGAAGCGGAGGGTTAAAACGTCCATCTGGTTGAACCCTTTTCTACAGACACAAAACTTCTAGACCACAGACGTCGACATGAAGGATTCACAGACAAATTCAAGTTGTTCTTTTGACTCAGAGAGACACCAATTATTGCTGGATGCAATATTGCTGGATGCAATAATTTCATAGGAACACCTGAAAAGCCCTGCTGGATCAGAGATCTAATTCAGCTCATTTATAATTTATTTTTTTACTATATATTTTCATTATTGATGTTCCACCTTCCAGGATACAGATGTTTCCAAGGTGGCTTCCACATAAAACCAAAGCGCAAAAACAATATATATAAACAGTTTGACAGGGTCCTTCCCACTGTGCAGCTCTATCAGGATTAACAATAGCAAAGTGTTCTCAGTTCAACCAGCCTTCTCCATGAATTGGTTGAAGGACATAGTTAGAAGAACATCAGATGAGCTCTGTTGTATCAGACCAAGGTGGCTCCCTCTAATTCATCATACGTTTTCCAACTGTGGTCAACTTAGATGCTTCCTGGGTGCCCCACAAGATAGATATGAACATAGCAGCCATAATTTCTTCTTCTCCCTCCTCTCAGCAGCTCCTGAATGATCAGCGGTAGACTGCCACCAACAGTGGAATCTCTATTTCTGAGCTTCCAATAGGCCTGTCCTCCAGGAACTTGGCCGATTCTTTTACAAGCAAAGTTAACCCAGGATTCATCACTACATCTCCAGTAACTCTTTCTAGTGAAGCAAGATTTTACACATGTGGTTCAGAACTACTGTGGAGAAGGACCATAGCTCAGTGGTCAAGGCAGCTTTAGTCCCTGGAATGTCCCAGTAGGAGATTCCTGTCGTAGCCGCTGCCATTTGCATTCCTGTATTGAGCCATGATAGGCTACGTAAGTATTTACGTAGCCTATCATGGCTATGAAGAGGAGGAAGCAAATGACGGCTGCAGGACGGTCGCCATTCGCAAAGCAACATGGACGGGAGCAGGTAAGTGCTCTGTTTTGCACGCCTATTGTGGGTTGGGGGGGCGGGGGCTTCATTCCGCAACAGATTTCGAGGGGCCGAATGCACTGGCATTCGGCCTCACCGAGATCCGTCACGGAATTCTCTGACATCCCTATCTGTAACATTGTTCAGGAGGCAGCAACTAAATCCATCCCAAAGAAAAAGAAATGCAAGAAAGCAAAGTGGCTGTCTGATGAGGCTTTACAAGTAGGGATGGACGAAAGTCCCTTCCTGGTCCTGCAGCTTGCTTTGCGGTGGGGGGGAGGCGCTCCATTTTCCCCCCCGAAATTCTGGCCGGGGGGGGAGGCGCCCCATCGCTCCCCACCGAAATTCTGGCCGGGGGGAGCGCCCCGCCTCTCCGGCCGTGAAAGTTCTTCTGCCAGGAAGAAGTAAAAAAAAAAAAAAGTGATAGGCTACGTAACGATTTAAGTAGCCTATCACGGCTAGATTTTCAAAAAACACCGTGATAGGCTACGTAAATCTTTACGTAGCCTATCACGGCTGACTTTGGGGGGGGGGAAAAGCGCGTAAGCAAATGGCGGCACCCATGGGCGCCGCCATTTGTGCACGCGCTTTTTTTTTTTTTCAAAGTCAGCCGTGATAGGCTACGTAAACATTTACGTAGCCTATCATGGTGTTTTTTGAAAATCTAGCCGTGATAGGCTACATAAATCTTTATGTAGCCTATCACTTTTTTTTTTTTTACTGGGAAATGGCGGCGGCGGCAGCCGGTTGAAAGCCCGGCCATCGCCGCACCGCCACCACACCGCCGCCAGGACCCGCCACTGCGAGGGCCATTCGCACAAGGTAAGTCCCATCCCAGGCGGGCGGACCGTTTCTCCACCAATTTCGGGGGGCAGAATGCGTTGGCATTCAGCCTCCCGGAGATTCGTGGAGAAATTCTCCAACATCCCTATTTACAAGTAGCTGAGGAAAGAAGGGAAGCGAAAAGCAAGGGAGAAAGGGGAAGATATAGCCAACTGAATGCAGAGTTCCAGAGAATAACAAGGAGAGAAAAGAAGGCCTTCTTAAATGAACAATGCAAAGAAAACGAGGAAAACAACAGAATGGGAAAGACTAGAGATCTCTTCAAGAAAATCGGAGATATCAAGGGAACGTTTTGTGCAAAGATGGGCATGATAAAGGACAAAGAAGGCAGGGACCTAACAGAAGTATTCTGTTTCTGTTTCAGATTCAGAAACAGATTCAGAATTCAGATTCAGAAGAGGTGGAAAGAATACACAGAAGAACTATACAAGAAAGATCTTAATGTCCCTGATAGCCATGATAGTGCGCTCACTGAACTTGAGCCAGACATCCTAGAGAGTGAAGTCAAGTGGGCCTTAGGAAGCATTACTAACAACAAAGCTAGCAGAGATGACAGTATTCCAGCTGAGCTATTTAAAATCCTAAAAGATGATGCTGTTAAAGTGCTGCATTCAATATGCCAACAAATCTGGAACACTCAACAGTGGCCAAAAGACTGGAAAAGGTAGGTTTACATTCCAATTGCAAAGAAGGGCAACGCCAAAGAGTGTTCAAACTACCATACAATTGCGCTCACTTCACATGCCAGCAAGATTATGCTCAAAATACTACAAGCTAGGCTTCAGCAGTATGCGAACCAAGAACTACCGGAAGTATAAGCTGGGTTCGAAGAGGCAGAGGAACTAGAGATCAAATCGCCAACATTCGCTGGATCATGGAGGAAGCAAGAGAATTCCAGAAAAACGTCTCTTTCTGCTTCATTGACTACACTAAAGCCTTTGATTCTGTGGATCACAACAAACTGTGGCAAATTCTTAAAGAGATGGGAGTACCAGACCATCTTACCTGTCTCCTGAGAAACCTGTAATGGTCAAGAAGCAACAGTAAGAACCAGACATGGAACAACCGATTGGTTCCAAATTGGGAAAGGAGTATGACAAGGCTGCATATTGTCACCCTGCTTATTTAACTTATATGCAGAGTACATCATGAGAAACGCCGGGTTGGATGAATCACAGGTCGGAATTAAGATTGCCGGGAGAATTATCAACAGCCTCAGATATGCAGACGATACCACCCTAATGGCAGAAAGTGAAGAGGATCTCAAGAGCCTCTTGTTGAGGATGAAAGAGTAGAGTGCAAAAGCTGGTTTGAAACTCAACATTAAAAAAACGAAGATCATGGCATCTGGCCCCATCACTTCCTGGCATATAGAAGGGGAAGAAATGGAAGCAGTGACAGATTTCTTTTTCTTGGGCTCCAAGATCACCGCAGATGGTGACTGTAGCCATGAAATTAAAAGACGCTTGCTCCTTGGGAGGAAAGCTATGGCAAACCTAGACAGCATAGTAAGAAGCAGAGACATCACCTTGCCGACAAAGGGCTATCTAATCAAAGCTATGGTTTTCCCAGTAGTAATGTATGGCTGTAAGAGCTGGACTATAAGGAAGGCTGAGCGCTGAAGAATCGATGCTTTCGAACTTTGGTGCTGGAGAAGACTCTTACGAGTCCCCTGGACTGCAAGGAGGTCAAATCAGTCAATCCTAAAGGAAATCAACCCTGACTGCTCATTGGAAGGACCGATATTGAAACTGAAGCTCAAATATTTTGGCCACCTAATGCGAAGAGAAAACTCTCTGGAAAAGACCCTGATGCTGGGAAAGACTGAAGGCAAAAGGAGAAGGGGACAGCAGGGGATGAGATGGCTAGATAGCATCACCGATGCAATTAATATGGACTTGAGCATGCTCCGGGAGAGAGCGGAGGACAGGAAGGCGTGGTGTGCTATGGTCCATGGGGTCACGAAGAGTCGGACACGACTGAACGTCTGAACAACAACAACCACCTTTCCAGATGCAAGGGGCGCCCACTATGCCATTTCCATCCAGAGACTTACTTACAGTGTTACGGCACGGCATTTGCTGCTGGCTGTATCGACACTCACCAGGGATGCAGAGGAGGTGGCCAGCTCCGCAGGATCGAGGCAGGGACAGATCCGACCCAGATGGATTCCGGAGGGAGGCGGAGGTAAGTGCTCCGTTCCGCCACAGGCTGGATTCTTGGAATCCGGACTCATTGGGGTCTGTGGCAGAATTCTCCCCCATCCCTAGAAGGAGCCCACTAATCTGAAAGCAAAGTAGGCAAACCTCTATCCGTCTTTTGTGGAAACTTACAAAGTAGGAGGGAGGAAGTTTGGTGGGGCTAACCTACGGAAGTCTGGTATCCTCAAATAAGAATAACAGCCAAGAGGTAAATTCCCACTGACAAGGAGGTCTCCCGGGCTGTGATAGTCTTGCAGTTCCTTCGGCCTGGTCAAGAGGCAGGTGGTGCCCAGCATCCTCTGGGTGGCCTGAGGCAGGAGCCAAAAGAGCAGCACCTCTAGCAGCCAAGTCATCAGTAGCACAGAGAGAACTTCCCTCCTCGGTCAGTGACAAAGACAACCTGCAAAACAGCAGAGTTTACAGTCCCCAGCAGTGGAATTAAACCTTAGCAAGAAATGATCGGCCCCCAAGTGAGCAGACATTACCCCAGCCTCACATGGAAGGGCTCAGAGTGTCTTTATATTAAGCACATTTTCTCCAGGATGTCTTGGTTACTGACTTGCTGGATGGAAATCCATGGGGGATTCCTCAAGAATTACTGTCATTTTCACAATTCCAGGGTAGGGAAATACACACAGCCCCAGAACGCTGAGCTCTCTTTGCACAGCAGAGGGAGGAGGGGAAAGTTTGTGCCACTCTTGGCTTCCCTGTGAGGCAGAAGGGCGCAGAGATTTAAGAACGTAAGAAGAGCCATGCTGGGTCAGGCCAAGGGTCCATCTAGTCCAGCCTTCTGTTCACACAGTGGCCAACCTGCTGTCCACGGGAAACCCACCAGCTGGACAGCACCCTCCCACCCATGTTCCCCAGCAACTAGTGTACAGAGGCAGTATCCAGTTGAGTTGTCATGTTTTGGCCTTGCTCCCATTTGAGGCTGAGCACCAAGATGGAGTCTGGGCTTTTTCCAAAGTTTTGTTTTCACCCAGATGGATGGCTGGGGAGAGGGAGGAGGAGCTGGATGTGGCAGAGTTCAGTGATAGTTGGAGTTCCACCGTATGTAAGTTCTGTGTACAAGCTTAATGCTGTACAGGTGGTAGGAATGACTGCAAGGATCAGCAGGCCTCAGACACAACCGTTCTTTATTCAGCACACACAGAAGTCAGAACTTCGCAGACTCTCCACCCACTGGTGCTACTCCCAGCTCTACAGGAGCCGCCAAGGTTCAAAAACCATAACTAACCCACAGTACCCCACCCCCCGATACATAACGTTCCTCCTCCCTTCGCTATCATAGTCTGTCTATTAACCAGCGAGGAGGTGCGCTTTCCCGGCATGGTCTCTGCACTTGACTAGTAGGTGTAGATTGCTCAGATGACTTTCTTTCAGTAACTGCCGTGGGTAAGGAAGGAGTATTCCTCCCACCACTTAGTGGTTCTGGCACTTCAACCGGCGGTGAGCTACCTCTGCTGACGAAAACCCACTCCGGCGAGAACGCCTTCTCAGCTGTTCAACATAGCAATGCCACACTGACCCACCTGCACACTGCACCTTGCATGACACAGGTCCAGTGACCTCAGTGATAGAGGAAGGAAGCCATCTCAGTCCAGTACCATAGTTCCTAGCAAACACCTGATCTTGTGGGGCAAATGAACAGAGGGTAAGAGCTGAGAAGGCAGCATGCAGAGCTTGCTCCCCTTTGCTTTGTAAGTCTCCAGCTAAATCTGGGTGGAGACGGTCACCCAGATCTTGAGCAGTCGGCCTAGCAATTTGATCTGCCTGAAGAGGTGAGTCAGGAAGGGCTTCTAGCATAAGGACGTCCAATGGAGGAGGTACAACAAAATCTGGAATCTGAAGTGGGACCCGACTCAGTCCATCAGCATTAGCTCTTGCTAGGGATGTACGAAAGTGACATACCTTTCATGGATTATGTTGATGGTGGGGGGGAGGTGATCCGTTCCTCCCCCCCGAAATCCTTGATGGCCGGCTGTGCTCCGCAGCAGCTCCGTGGAGCAGCCGGCCAGGCCCAGCCCAGCCCAGAGCCATCTGCAGCCTAGGGATGGGGGAGAATTTCTCCCCGAAACTTCGGGGGGCCGAGTGCCAATGCATTCGGTCCTCTGAAGGTTGTTCGGGGAGAAATTCTCCACCCCCCCGCCCCCCCCCCGGGATGGGACTTACCTTTCACGAATGTCGCTCCCGGCGGCGGGTCCCGGCGGTGGTTCGGCAGGTCTTCGTCAGGGGCGGGGGCGGCAGCCGGTCTTTCGACCGGCTGCCGCCACCGCCATTACAAGTTAAAAAAAAAAAGCCCCTGTGATAGGCTACGTAACGATTTACGTAGCCTATCATGGCTAGATCTGCAAAGTCACCCGTGATAGGCTACGTTAATCGTCACGTAGCCTATCACGGGTGACTTTTAAAAAAAAAAGTGTGTACGCTAATGGCGGCCCCCATAGGGAGCCGCCATTCGCGTTCCTTATTTGGTCCCTGTAGTCTACGTAAAGATTTACGTAGACTACGGCAAAAATAAGGGCAACGCAAATAGCGTTTTTTGTACGCAGTTTTTTTTTTTAACCCACCCAGCCATGATAGGCTACGTAAAGATTTACATAGCCTATCACGTCGTGTGTTTTTTTTTTTAAACCTAACCATGATAGGCTACGTAAATCTTTACGTAGCCTATCACGTTTTTGTTTTTGTTTTTTTTACAAGACTGGAAATGGCGGAGGCGGCAGCCGCCGCAGCCGCCGCCGCTGCCACCGCGCGGAAGATCCGCCCCAGGTAAGTCTCGTCCTGGGGGGGATCCGCGGGGGGGGCGCGAGGATGGCAG
This sequence comes from Heloderma suspectum, assembly GCF_057233095.1. Taxonomy (NCBI): domain Eukaryota; kingdom Metazoa; phylum Chordata; class Lepidosauria; order Squamata; family Helodermatidae; genus Heloderma; species Heloderma suspectum. Next base: position 360,699,879 of record NC_139459.1, on the reverse strand, counting down.
GCCATTCCGCCACGGAGTTCGGGGGGCCGAATGCACTGGCATTCGGCCTCACCGAGATCCGTGGTGGAATTCTCTGCCATCCCTAGCTCTTGCCTTTCCTGGTTTGTAGGCAAGTGTATAGTCATAAGCATGGAGCAGAATGCTCCAGTGCTGCATGTGAGGTTATAGTATGAAGGGAGTAGGCCTACCAGGAGAGATGATTCCTAAAAGAGGCTTGTGGTCTATGCATATTTCAAAAGCATGGCCATAGAGATAGTTGTGGAACTTTTTGACTCCTGCAATTAACAGCCAGGGCTTCTCTGCTCATTTGCTTTCAGTTTCTTTCAGTGGATGACATAGGCCTTGAATAATAAGCAGTTGGTGCCTCTGTAGCATCTGGAAATGTGTGGCTTAGCCCAGCACCAAGCCCATCATAAGACCCATCGGTAGAAAGGATTAGTGGCTTCTTTTCATCATAATGTACAAGCACAGAATTTGAACTCAACAAGTGTTTGACATTCTGGAAAGCATTCTCATGCTGGCTGGTCCATTTCCATGGAGTTCTTTTTCCCAGCAAGCCTTGCAATGGCTCAGCAATGGTGGCCTTTTATGGTAGAAATTGGGAAGTTCCCCAAAGGCTTGAAGTTCCTGCTTTGTTTTTAGAGCAGGGGCATCGTGAATTGCACGTATTTTGTCTTCAGTGGGGCGAATGCCAGAAGCATCGATACAGTGGCCCAAAAATGTTATGCTGGAGCTTCAGTTTCACATTTCTCCTTCTTTACATGAATGCTGGATGTGTCAGAACAATGTAGGACTTCTTGAAGTCATTCAGCAAGTTCTTCCTCTGTTGATCCCATGATCAGGACATCAGCAAAATATAATAGAACACCTGGAATTCCAGAAAGTAGGATTTCCATGTATTGTTGGAACAGTCCAGAGGCCACAGAAATTCCAAATTGCAGATGCTTTAGTCGGAATGCCTCTCGATGAGTGATCATTGTTTGGGCACCTTCTGTAGCTTCATCAATCATCAACTACTGATACGTAGGCCAGATCAAGTTTTGCAAAGACCTTCCCTGCACCAAGAAGAGCGAGGAGTTGATAGAAAGCAGGCACAGGATATGGATGCTGCTTAAGTGCTTATTCACAGTGCCCTTGTAATCCCCACATGGGCCATGTTTCCACGACAATGGAAGGGTGAAGCAAATGAAAAAATACCGGAGTTTTCCTGGAATCGGCAGGGCTCCGTGCAGGGCTCCACAAAGGACTGCACCGCACCATTATAAGTCGCTGACAGAAACATACTTCCGGGTGAGGTGGAGAGACTGGAAGTGAACGTCATCAGACTGGCAGGGGCTGCTCAACTAATAAGAGAGGCTCTCCCCTCCAGGATCTAGTTCCCTTAATGGCAATCTAGGGAACAAGCGTTATTGACCACAACGGGAGTTACTTCTGAGTAGACTTCCCAGACTAATGTTCTGCCCATTTCCCCCCTCCCTGATTTCCCTCTAAATACCAGGCTACCACCTTTGCAAGCACATCTGAATAAATGTGCTATCGCACAATAGCACAAGTTTGTGATAGTGCATTTTCAGGAACAAGACTCATCGACTACAACAGGAGTCAGCAGGCAACCCTGAATTAATGTGCTATCACGCGATAGTGCAAATGTATGTTAGTGTTATTTTGTGATAGAGTGATAGCGAGATACTGACTTAGAGGGTATGCGTACTGATGGAAGATCTGTGCAATGGTGTTATAATGAGATAGCACCTTCGCATGTAATACAAAGCTGAATTATGAAGCTTGCAAAGTGGGACCCCCGTGATCGACAAAACCCCATGATAGGCTACGTAACGATTAACGTTCTGTACCAGCTGCAGTTTCCAAACCGTCTTCAAGGTTAACCCCATGTAGAGCGCATTACAGTAGTCTAAACGAGAGGAGACCAGGGCATATACTACTGATTATGGCCAATAATCTATTATGGCCAATGTCTGTGGCCCACAAACAGTTAAGAGCACAGCTTGCTTTTGTTCAGCATTAGCTATCTTATTTGCCTCCAGATCGAATGAAAGCCGCTCTGCATAAGAATCCCAGGAAGAAGTTGACTCACATCAAACTCTTCAGTATGTCCAAAGGCAGCCATTTTGATTTTGATTGTTTTCCCACAGGAGTGGGCCTAGCTGACTGCTTACCAGTTAGCTGCATTCATTGGATTCACAGTCCATGCTGCCCATATAGCTCTCAGATCCCATCCTTGTTGCAAAAAGTGTTGCATAGGTAGTAGCAATGACTGCAAGAATCACCAGGCCTCAAACACAACTGTTCTTTCTTCAGCACACCCACTCTTGTGTAGTAAAAATGTAACCTAAAAGCCATTGTATGTGTCTTAAGCAGCACGTAGTATTGTAAGAGCTGCGCATGCCTGGAATGAGCAGACAGTAACCCTAAGTTAAGGTTGCCAAGCAAACTGCTAGCAACCAATCAAAGTGACACGCTGGCTGAGGAATGCAAGCTGAGGTGATAAAACTGTAACGCAGGGGTTGCCCAGGGTCGACTCTGCTTTGAGCGTGAGCTCCTTTGTTGAACTGTTTGCAAACAATAAAATCGAGCTAGACCCAGCCTGAAGTTGACTCTCCTCTTTGGGGCAAATTGGACTAGCCTCCAGGGGGCGAAACTAGCATTTTGTGCAACAAACTGACGAGCAGCCAGGAGTCCCTTGGACCACCCTGGGGTCAAACGACAGAACCGGCAAAGGTGCCTGTGGGGCGCGCCGGACCGCCTTTGAGGTCTGCCACGGCACCAGAGAACGGGGGTCGGGACACCCAGGAGGTTAAAGGCGTGGACTCCATTGATTGAGTCAACCAGGCTGAATGGGTCTGAAGAGACGGCACTAGGGTGTTGGGCAGAGTAAGTACTTGATTTCCCTTCTGTCTTTCTGTTTGAGTTGCCTTCAGAGCGTCTGAGGTTTGTCAGACTCTGTGTAAGACTCCGTGTAAGTGTCGGAGGTTTGTCAGGCTCCGTGTATGGTTTCAAATAGAGGTAGGCACAATGGGGGCGGGTAGCTCCCGTTTAAAAAGCTCTGCCACTCCCTCGGGATGCACGCTAAAGAACTTTAGCAAAGTCAAGCGTCTGAGATTTGTCAGACTCCGTGTACTAAGATGTCGAAAGGCAAGCTGGTTACACTCTGTCAATTGGAATGGCCAGCATTTGGAATTAGTTGGCCAGACATAGGATCCTTTGGTGTAAATCTTGTAAATGCTGTATATAAAAATGTGATGAATAATGGGCAATGGGATCAATTCGCCTATATTGATGGTTAGTTAAATTGGTGCGGAAAGAATCTCCCTTAGTTACAGAAGTGTAAATGTGTAAATGTGTTACTGGCAAAGGACCACAGGGGCAAGAGACCCCAGGTAGTGTCTGAATCAAGTAGTAAGAAATAAATTTGCCTCAGGGAAAGTGAGGTTATCAGCATTTGGATGAGTGCCAACCAAAATCCACTGAAGGCGAGAAAAGGTTGAATATAAAGTTCAATATTGTAAAGTCATGATGGTATGCTCCGAGGTGAAGCCCAAAGCCCCTGTTCTCCCTGATTCAAGCCCCACGGAAGGAGCTTGAAGACTGGGAGACCCTGCCCAAGGTGCCCTGAGCTCCCCCCGGTCTGATTCGGTCTGTTAGGTTGGGAGGAGAGGTTGTTGGGAGAGGGAGGGGGCCCTCCAGAGACAGTTTGTCTGCCACCGTATCCAAGTTTGTTAGAAGAAGCAAAAGCAGTTGAAAAACGTTGCAACTTCTAAAGAAAGAGATTTGTTTGACGTCTTAAAGACTGTGGCAAAATCAAGAAACAAAGACAGAACAAGTTCTTAAAATATCAGGGTCTGTGTAAGCTTATCTCTGTCAGCCTACTCAGAGCAGAGGCAAGGGGGACTTGCCTAACCCCCCTTCGCCGTGGCTGGTTTAGCCTTAGCAAGCAGAGAAGCTGGAAGGTGTCTGTGAGGACCTGACAAAAGAGTGAGATTTGTAAAAAAAAACAAGAAAAGCATCACAGCTGAAAAGCTGAGCAGCACTGCTCTGTTCTTATCTGTGGAGGAATCTAGAAGAGGTGTAAGGTTACACCTTCCCCATTCGAACTGATGAAGAGACACAGAGCTTTTGTTAAAAGCATCCCTTCTTTATGGCCCAAAGCCTTCTTTGTTAGAGGCACTCTGCACATGGACTGGAACTTTGGACAGTTAAAGACTTGCCATAAAAAGTACTGTGAGGCTTGTCATAGCCTTAAACTCCCGTTGTTGTAGATTGTGTGTTTGTTTGTGATCAGCTCAGTGTACAGTTTAATTTGTGATTTCAACACTCAGATAAAAAGCTGCATTTGACTGAAAGAACTGGATATATTTAGCCTTAAAAAGAGAAAACTGAGAGGAGATCTGATAGCACTCTTCAAGTACTTAAAAGGTTGTCCCAGAGAGGAAGGCCAGGATCTCTTCTCGAGCATCCCAGAGTGCAGGACACGGAATAATAGGCTCAAGTGACAGGAAGCTGGATTCCAGCTGAACATCAAGAGAAACGTCCTAACTGTTAGAGCAATATGACAATGGAACCCATTACCTAGGGAGGTGGTGGGCTCTCCCACACTGGAGACGAGGCTAGACAGCCATCTGTCAGGGATGCTCTGATTTAGATTCCTGCACTGAGCAGGGGGTTGGACTCGATGGCCTTGTAAGCCCCTTCCAACCCTACTATTCTATGATTCTATGATTTCCAAGGCTTTGATTTCATTTACCCTAATGAAGCATACAGATACAAATTTCTAGAGATTCACAGACTACAAAAGAAACAGCCTTCAAAACGTTCAAAGAGAAACTACGAAAGTTAGTTTCCCTTTAAAAAGGGGGGCAGCAAATTCTCTTAACTTAAGAGGTGAGAGGGAAAGAGTCCCCCACTCTCCTGTGATACTTCTAAGCCCAGCTGTGTTTCTGAAGCCTAAGAAAGTTCCTGCCCCATGTGTTCCAGCTCTTTCTCAAAATCTAAACTGTTCTGACGTTCCATTTGCTCAGAGGCAAACCTGACACTCTGCCAAAACTCATGCAGTGTGGAGTTGCCGATGCAAAAATGGTGGCTTGGAACTCTTTGCATGTATGAGAATGCCCTTCCCTTAATTTTGATGGGCCCTGACCATGCAGTCAGAGGAGCAGTATAATGGTTAGATCTGCTCTACCATGCCCTACTATACAAAACAAATGTTTTCCAGTCATGGTGTTAGATTTTAATGATATGAAAAAGGTATAAAAGAAGGCAGAAGAAAGTAGCAGACAAAAAGGCTTAAAAAAGAAAGAAAGCTTATCCCAAATGTGTGTCGTTGAGATTAGTAAGAAGATCTAAGCAAGCGATTCTCTGTCGAAGCAATGGCAAACAGCCTAACTTGCAGAGAAGACAAAGAGTTAAAACTGGTGCATGGCACAGAAAATTTGAAACATGATCTGCAGAACAGGCAAGCCAAAAGATAAGTGTGCCTGTTACAAGAGGGAGGCTATAGTAGCCATAAAAAGGGGTGAAGCCCCCGTATGAAGCTCTAACAAAAATATTACCCACTAGAAGTGGACAATTAAAATAAAAAAGGCTTTTCTTAAATTGAAGCAAGCCTGAATATCACCGCCTGCTTTAGCCTTATCAGACCCCAGATCATGACGTTTTTAGAGCTATGGTGCACATGAGAGCACATGAAAAGAGTGCCATTCCTAGAAAAAAGGAAAAGGCAATGCTGGCAGCCACCATGGGCGGAGATATAAACCGCAGCTGGAGAGCACAAAAGCGACGGGGGGGGGGGGCGGAAAAGGAAAGGGCCGACTGGGGCGCAATAAATGTGCGTATTGTCAAGAGAAGAGACATTGAAAGAAAGATTGTCCAGAGCTGAAAGAAAAGAGAAAAGAGACTCACCCTGAAGGCTGCCAAATGCTGGCAGGGTCCTCCAGTGGGGGGGAGTCTAGCTGAAGGGCCGCCACCCTACGAACAAACGCTCGGGAGAATCCCAAGGTAAAAGTAAGGGTCGGTGGCGAGGACTGTAAAGCCCTAGTAGATACTGGAGCCACATTTTCTATGATCCCTGTGAAGCCCCCCGGCAAGAGAAAGTGGAAAGCATGTAACTATACAAGAAATTAAAGGGGGGAAAAAAACAAACTAAATTGCCCATGTGTAAGCCCCTCCTCACGAAGACTGGAAATAACATACTGGAACATGCCTTTGTAGTTTCATCTGCATACCTGGTTGCCCTCTTGGGGCGGGACTTGTTAACAAAACTGCAAGCTAAAATCTTCTTCAGTGATAATCAGATTGTAGTACAGCTGCCAGCAATGCAGGGCTCAAATTATCGAATGGCCCTTCAAGCAATCAAGATTGTGTCAGAGGCCAAAGAGACTGAGATTTTAGAGAATGTTAATCCATGTGTGTGGGCAGACAGAACCCCTGCCCGACCAAATGCATAACACAAATTAAAATCTTCTTTAAAAGGGGAGAGCCCTGTGTGCGTAAGGCAGTATCCTCTGAATAAAGCTACCTGTGCAGGCTTGAAGCCGCTCATTGAGAAGTTCAAAAATTATGGTTAGTTAATAAAGGGATCATCCCCCTTTAACACCCCGATTTTGAGTGCGCCCGAGGCAAATAGCACCTCCTTCAGGTTAGACCAAGACCTGAGAACAGTGGCTGACTGCCCTTTGTGCCTCAAAAATGATTCAAAGATGTTTGAGCCCCCAGCTCAAATGAGAAGTCACCCATGCGCTTACTATCCTTTTCAGAGATTTCAAATTGACTTTTCAGAGTGGCCCCAGACTCATGGCTATCGGTACCTGCTAGTAATGATAAAAGCAATTGACTGCACAGCTCAGACAGTAGCCAAGATCCTGTTAAAAAGTACTCCCTAAGCTCTTGTTACCTAAAGAGAGTGAATCAAATCAGGGGCCCCATTTTGTTGGACAAGTAACGCAAGTAGTGGCCCAGGCATGACAAACTAACTAGAAGCTACACCCCTCTTGGAAACCTCAATCTACAAGTCAAGTTGAGAAGATGAACCGCACCTTAAAGACAATGCTCATTAAAATTTGTTTAAAGATTAAGTTGAAAGGCCACAGGCCTTGCCAATCACCTTGACTCGAGTATGGTGCGCCCCCAAGGGAAGTATTAAATTGACACCTTTTAAACGTTCCATAAGTGCCCACCTCGGATATTACCTATGGCTGATGGCTTAAATGTGAATTTAAAAGTAAAAGTTTTAAGATTCAAGGTTATGTTACTGCTTTGCAGTCTGTTTTGTTTTCACAGGTTTGCGACACCGCACCAATCCTGGCCTTTAGATGCTCCAGTGCATAATCTCAATCCCAGCGATTGGGTGCTAATCCAGTCCTAGAAAGATGAACCACCTACCAAGAAGCAGAAGGGTCTGTTTCAGATCCTACTTACCACTCCCATTGCTATGAAAGTCGCCAAAAAAAAGAAGTGGATTCATCACACTGAATAAAGGCATCACCTGCACCAGAGAGGGTCACACCGGAAGCTGACCCACCTGAAGGTCACCGTTGGAATAATGAACCCCTGAAAGGACTGAAGTAGCTCTACAGAAAGAGGGTGCTCTCGTTTCAAGGGTTCCTGATGAACGGAACAAAACTAAGTTCCAAAAGTTAAAAAAAAAAAAGAGTTTTTGTTGTCAACATTCTAGTAGCTAGAACAAAGGCGTCCTAGGCCTCACTTGCTGTTTAGAGAAAACCATCAATGCCACAGCAATAATAGTTTGCGCCTTTAAGTGCATAGTCCACCGCGGGACCAAAGAGAGTATAAATTTGAGAAAAGCCTTTTGAGGGGGGAATTGTAGTAAAAATGTAACCTAAAAGCCATTGTATGTGTCTTAAGCAGCACGTAGTATTGTAAGAACTGCGCATGCCTGAAATGAGCAGACAGTAACCGTAAGATAAGGTTGCCAAGCAAACTGCTAGCAACCAAAGTGACACGCTGGCTGAGGAATGCAAGCTGAGGTGATAAAACTGTAACGCAGGGGTTGCCCAGGGTCGACTCTGCTTTGAGCGTGAGCTCCTTTGTCGAACTGTTTGCAAACAATAAAATCGAGCTAGACCCAGCCTGAAGTTGACTCTCCTCTTTGGGGCAAATTGGACTAGCCTCCAGGGGGCGAAACTAGCATTTTGTGCAACACTTGCTACCCCCAGATCTACAGGAGCTGCCTGGGTTCAACAACAATAACTAACCCACGGTACACCCCGCCCCCGGACACATGGCACTTAAACAGACGTTTGTTTATCTTGCAGGCCAGATGGAAGTTTGCAGGGTTAGAGGAACAGCCCATCTGCTAGTCTGTTGTGACAGTTTATAGAGGACCGTTCAGGTGACATCTTGCTAGCTTGGGGCTGATCTTTCCCCCCTCTGTTAAAAGATAGTTGTGTTCATTAGTGAAGTTTTCTTGTGCCTGCTTCAGCTGCCTGTTCAGGTTTCTGGCCCACAAAAAGGAGCATGAGGCCGACTTGGAGCTCCATTTTCCTCTTACTCCCTACGGCTGGGGGATGTGGGGGACGGACGGACAGCCAGTACTTGACAGTCAAGGGATTTGTCAAGCAACGCTTACCCAGAGCACATTTCGTGACAGACTCCGCGACAGGCACCCCTCTGAGCCATTAGGAAGAACCGACGGGAAGAGAGAGCAGTCAGGACGCAGGCCCTGCTGAGTCCCAGCCTGCATGCTCTGAGGAGAGACGGCCCTGAGGGAGCCTCTGGCTCTGAGGGAGGGTTATGGACAGCCTTTCAGAGGGTGCTTCACGTAAAGACGAGGGCTCAGTGCTAAGGCCTCGTGCTGCTCTTCCGCCTTCCCTGAATGGATTTCCCTCAGAAGAAGGGGTGGGAGAGCATGGGAGAATTACAGGGTAAAGGCGACAATGCCTGGGCTCTCCGTAAAAGTTATGGGGCCGAGGCAGGGCGATGGCATAATAAAAGCCACGTCCGGAAGCCCCCCCGCTTCTTTTTTGGTGGGATTTGTGAGAAGGGGATTGGCCCACCTCATGTTCTTGTCCAAAAACAGAAGATGCTTTTACGTTTTAACATGTAAAATGGGGGTGTGCGTGTGGTGCAATTAGGGCAGAGCGACGTGGTGCACATGAAGCTATAGAGCTGTCTGGTCCCCCCCTCCCCGTGTGTCGTCACCCCCTGTGATGTGATATGAGCACATAGGAACAGTCACTCTCCACACAAACGCACACGCCAGCAGCAGCCTGAGCCAGTGCTGTGGAGCAGCCTCCCCCACCTGGCAGCCTCCACATGTGCTGGACTACAGCTCCCATCAGCCCCAGTCAGCACACCCAGCATTGCCTATCTGTACAATTTGACGTGTGCGTTGTGAGCTTATATTCCAGACCACAGAAGGCCAAGCAGTCCCTCTGCAGGTGCTCTGTCAAGGAAGCAAAGCAGAAGACAACGAGCCACCTCAGCGGCTGCCTTCTACCGAGACAGACCATCGAAGCCTAACGATAATTGTCATCACTCAGAAACTCCTTGGGGTTTCGGAAAGGGGCTCTTTCCCAGCCCTGTCCGGAGATTTGGGGGACCGAACTGTGTGTCCTTCGCCATCCAAAACAGGGCCTCCACCACTGAGCTACGCCCTCCTCTGTCAGTGGTTTCATTGTGCAGTGCTTGGCTGCCATTTAACTGCGTAATAAAGAAGTGAAACCATCTTAATTTGTGGTCTGTATTCGAGAGGGGGAGAGGAAGGCTTTCACGCACCTGAGATCCCTGAGCATTCTCCCTCCTTCCGGGCAAAGGGGCTTTTGGACCAGACGTACATGGGTGTGCATTAGGAGGAGGGGAGAAAGCCAGACATGTTAAGAGCAGGAAAGCATCGCGCTGGACTCCTTCCCAACTTTGGCTAAAGGCTCAGGAAGCTGGCAGTGGGTTGGAGGTGCTAGTCTCAGCCGGCTAGGTTGTGCTCAGCCAAATGGCTCACAGAGCATCAGCGAAAGGTGGGACATCCCCCTCCCCACTCCTTGCAAGACTCGCAGGGGGTGCATCTACACCCAGCTTTCACTCCAGGGCGGGTGCGAGTCGAGGTCCCTAAATAAATAAAATAAAATATTATTTATTTTATTTATTTCATTTCTATACCACCCAATAGCCGAAGCTCTCTGGGTGGTCCACAAAAATTAAAACCAAACAGCACACAATAAAACTATAAAGCATTAAAACCACAATATAACAATACAACCACAATAAAACCTAGCAGCAGTGCAGTAATTTAAAATACAGATTTAAAACAGCAAAGCTAAAAGTCTAGAAAGCTAAAATGCCTGGGAAAATTAAAAGCTCTTCACCTGACGCCGAAAGGAATACAATGTAGGTGCCAGGCAAACCTCACTAGGGAGCTCATTCCACAGCCGGGGTGCCACAGCAGAAAAAGCCCTCCTCCTAGTAGCCACCCACCTCACTTCCTTTGGCAGGGGCTCATGGAGAAGGGCCACTGAGGATGATCTTAAGGTCCGGACGGGCACATATGGGAGGAGGCGATCCTTCAGATAACCTGGCCCCAAGCCATTAAGGGTTTTGAATGTTAATACCAGCACTTTATGAACTTGAGCACACTCCAGGAGAGAGCAGAGGACAGGAAGGCCTGGCGTGCTATGGTCCATGGAGTCACGAAGAGTCAGACACGACTTAACGACTGAACAACAACCACCAGCACTTTGAATCGGGCACGGAAATGGACTGGCAGCCAGTGCAGCTGAAAAAGTACTGGCGTAATATGAGCTCACTGGCCAGTCCCTGTTAACAATCTTGCTGCCCTATTTTGGACCAGCTGAAGTTTCCGGACTGTTTTCAAAGGCAGCCCCACGTATAATGCATTGCAGTAATCCAGACGAGCAGTTATCAGAGCGTGGATAACTGTAGCTAGGCTGTCTCTGTCCAGATAAGGGCGTAGTTGGTAGAGCAGCCTAAGCTGATAAAAAGTGCTCTGTGCCACTGAGTTCACCTGTGCCTCAAGTGACAGTTCTGGATCCAAGAGCACCCCCAAACTACAAATGTGGTCCTTTAGGGGGAGTGCAACCCCCTCCAGAACAGGTTGAACATCACCTAGCCGGGCAGACGAACCACCCACTAACAGTACCTCTGTCTTGTCTGGATTGAGTTTCAGTTTATTGGCCCTCATCCAGTCCATTACCGTGCCCAGGCCCTGATTCAGAACAGCCACTGCCTCACCTGGGTTTGATGACAAAGAGAGGTAGAGCTGGGTGTCATCCGCATATTGATGGCACCTCAGCCCACACCTCTGGATAACCTCCCCAGCGGTTTCATGTAGATGTAAAACAGCATGGGGGATAAAATAGAGCCCTGTGGAACCCCATGGCACAATTGCCATGGCATAGAGCAATAATCCCCCAGCACCACCTTCTGAAGCCAGTAGGGATGTACGAAAGTCACCTACCTTTTCGCAGCTTGGCTTTGTGGTGGGGGGGAGACACTTCGCTTTTCCCCCCGAAGTTCAGGCAAGGGGGGGGAGGCGTCCCGCTTCGCCCGGCCAAAATTCAGGTCGGGGAGAAGCGCCCCATCTCCCTGGCCGCGAAACAAAAAGTAAAAAAAAAAGACCCCATGATAGGCTACGTGACGATTTACGTAGCCTATCACGCCTAGATTTCCAAAGTCAGCCATGGTAGGCTACGTAAATTGTCACGTAGCCTATCACGGGTGACTTTAGGGGGGGGGGAAAGCGCGTACGCAAATGGCGGTGCCCATGGGGCGCCGTCATTTGCGTTCCTTATTTTGGCACGTCTAGTCTACGTAAAGATTTACGTAGACTACGGCGAAAATAAGGGCAACGCAAATAGCGTTTATAGACGTGTCTATTTGGCAAATAGACGTGCCAAACTAAGGAACGCGAATGGCGGCTCCCTATGGGGGCCGCCATTAGCGTACACGCTTTTTTTAAAAAAAGTCACCCGTGATAGGCTACGTGACGATTAACGTAGCCTATCATGGCTGACTTTGCAAATCTAGCCGTGATAGGCTACGTAAATCGTTACGTAGCCTATCACAGGGGCGTTTTTGTTTTTTTACTTTTCTTGTAATGGCGGCAGCAGCCGGTCAGAAGACCAGCTGCCGCCCCCGCCCCTGACGATGACCTGCTGAACCGTCGCCGGGACCTGCCGCTGGGAGCGACATTCGTGAAAGGTAAGTCCCATCCCGGGGGGGGGGGGCGGGGGGGCGGAGAATTTCTCCCCGAACAACCTTCGGAGGACAGAATGCGTTGGCACTCGGCCCCCCGAAGTTTCGGGGAGAAATTCTCCCCCATCCCTAGATCTCACAATGATAAAGGGACAGATGTTGATTCCTCCACTTTCAGATCAAGCGTGTGTCCTTTTATATGCATTGGGCTGATGACATGCTGCGACATCCCCATGGTTGTCATGGCGGCCATGAAGTCCTGAGCCGCCCCGGATACAGCGGCCTCGGCATGGAAGTTGAGATCCCCCAGGACCATCATCTTGGGGTCCTCAACACCAAGTCTGAGACCTCCTTCGTCAGCTCAGGCAGGGAGTCTGATGGGCAGCGGGGTGGGCAGTGCACCAACAGAATCCCTAATCTGTCCCGGGTACCCAACACAAGATACAAACACTCAAGATCTGCACTCAAATGAGCAGAAACCCTAGAGAGGGAGATTGCATTCCTATAGACTACAGCAACCCCCCCTCCCTGACCCTCGAGTCGGTGTTGGCGCCCTCCTGGGGCAGAACCTCACTCTAGGCCAAGCGACACAAGTGCCACGGGCCAGGCCACTGGAGTATGTCCATCACTGCTCCAATCTGATTAGCTGATCTGAGAAGAGTATGGGCTTCCCGGTGATTGACGGAATGTATGTTTTATGTCTTCATTGTATTGTCTTGCTTTTTCTTGCTTTATTAGTCCATTTGCGTCTGCAGCCCGGAAGTGGACGAGCCCGTCCGGTGGCTCTGCGGACTTGCCATGGAGTGGAGCTGGCCAAGGAGGATTCCGAGGGAATGGACGAATCACCTCCCCCACCCCCACGGATGCCCCGGACCGGACCGGTAAGTGGATTTCGTACACCCCTACTCAAATGTAATTGAACCTGGAGATGTTTTGCATCCCTGGTATAACTGGTATAGACCCACCTTCCTCTACCTGATGCTGTCTAGTTTTTGTTTGTTTTCTGGAATCCAGATCATAGCCAATGGCCAAACTGGTGATGGGATTTTAAATCCAAATGATGGGAGTTTAAATCCAAAATACCTGGAAGTCCCTAGGCAGGAGAACACTGGCACACACAATGCTGTCTGGAGCCTGAGAAGACTGAAGGCCAAGGGTCAATTAAAGTGCAGAGTGGGTCATCTGAGATGGGGTTAAGGTAATGTGTCATCCGAGGTCTGAGGGTTCCCGCAGGTCCCCATCCACATTAACGTTTTCAGGGCGCTGCTCTAGCACTCAACCAGAACATCTGCCTGGGCATGGCAGGGGACGTTCCCTGTTGCCTTGATTCCTGACGTGTGAACCTTGGCTTTAGGAGCTCTGCTTCACCCAACACCAAGGGCAGACACTGACAGCTCCAGTCACATCCATCTACTTGTGGGCGCAATGGGGGCCAAGAATGTGGCCTCCTTCCCTTCTGCCACCACCACATGGTAGGCAGGCATGATATTGTGCTCTCAACTGTGCTGACGCACATTTGTCCTGATCCTCATGCCTCTGGAGCGCCAGGTGGTATCCAGCCTGCTTCACAGCCCCAAGCTCTCCTGAAATCCAGTAAGCCACCTGAGCCCCGCAGTTCCAGAGTGGACACTTTGGCCTGGCAGTGAGAATAGGGCCTCAGAAAACAAAAACTTCCCCAAACATTCAGGAAACCCTGACATTACACAGGTCTCTGAGTGTTGACCACCCTCATCAGCCCTCTGCACCCTGCAGGATGTTATGACTGCAGTCGGACCAGCTATGTCCTCTAGCAGTGCCTTATTGCCCAGCCCTGCACTGCTGCTCTCCATCGTGCAGATAAACTTTGGCACCATCCATCTTGGATTCAGGTGATCGGATTGACACAGGCCAAAGGCCAGAATCTGAAAATTAAGACAAGTCCAACTGGCCCACAGCGAAGTAAAGATTGACACCAATTGTCATTTCCCCCCCGCTCAACAGTGCGAAGGAGCCCAGCGTTCTGGGGCTGTGATTGTTGCACTACCCTGGAATTATCAAAATGACAGTAATTCTTGAGGAGTCCCCCATGGATTTCTACCTAGCGAGTCAATAACAAAGAAATCCCGGACAAAATGTGCTTAATGTAAGTATGCTCTGAGCCCTTCTGTGTCGGCCCAGATGGTGTCTGGTCACTCGGTGTCTCGTCCTTTCTGGCTGAGATCTAATTCCCCTGCTGGGCCTGTGCAGTCGGGTCTTTTTCAGCTTCCGCTTGTCTCCGATGTAGGAGGGAAATTCTCTCTGTGCCTCTGATTGGGCAGGCGGTGCTGTTCTCGCCCCTGCCCGAGGCTACCCAGGGGGCGCTGAGGACCAAGTGGCTCTTGATCAAGAATGACGAACTGAAAGGTGATTACAGGCCACATCTGTAATGTGCACAAATCCCAGCAGAATCAGATAACTCCATTCACATTCCAGAGAGGAAAGCATCCTATCAAATCAAAGGCACGTGTAGCTACAAATCAGGAAGTCCCTGGTTCAAGTCTCGCCACTGCCATGAACTCACTTGGTGGCCTTAGGCAAGTCCTCCCACCCCCACCCCTCAGCCTCAGTCCCCTCATCTGCAATATGGGCAATAATAATACTGACCTTACAGGGTTGTGTTAAAATTACCATGATAAATTATTATCGTTATTGTTATTACTACTACTACTGCCCTAACCCTTAGTCTTCCCATAACTGTATCTGATCTCTGATATTCTTCGTGTTCAGCAACTGCTTCTATTAAAGGTCTGCACTGACCACAAGGTTTCACTTGGATCCTGATGTAGCACTTCAGAAAATGGCTTGATTCGGAGGATATCTGCTCCGACTTGGGTACCAACCCAAACTGAGATTTGGAAACCTAGGCCTTTGTGCCTCGATAAACTAGCCTGGGCAATAAAATGATGGCTACAACTCCCCCCTCCACCCCGCGCACCATTTCTGAGCTATGGATGAAATGTGCAGGCTTAGTAGGGCCTTAGGAGAGGAGTCTGCATGCCAAATTTCAGAAACATAGGCACAGCTCTGTTTGTGTTACATCCCATTGCATGGGGGGGGGGGGTAGTTAAAGAAATTAGCAATAACATTTTTACTTCTTGGCAGAATAAGATGAAATGTGCAGGGATAGCTTTCCGTTCTGCAGCTAAGTTACAAATAAAGAGGTGATGAGTTGTTTGGGGCAAGAGCAGACATTACATGTTGAGCACACCCAAGTATAGGACACGTGTATCCCCTCATTAACTTGTGGACCATTCTTCTGAAAATGGCAGGCAGCACAGAGGTGCCCCTGCACAAGAAAGTTGCAACGTTTCGGAAAGAGAGGTGGGGACTTCTTACGGAAGGGGAGTCCTCATTTGGGTTGGATGGTATGAGATGGGCTTCCCCTTCCCTCCTTCTTTGATTTTCGGCAAAAGTCCTATGAAAAAGATACACTTCACGGAGCTGTTTCAGGGGAACAAACCTGCCACATGTTGATTACGAAATGATTACGAAAACTCTAGCACTAAACATAGGGACGTACGAAAGTCACTTACCGTTTCGCGGATTATGTTGATGCTGGGGTGGAGGCGTTCCGTCCCTTCCCCCCTGAAATCCTGGCCGGCCGGCTGTGCTCCGCAGTGATTCTGCGGAGCCGCCAGCCGGAGCCGCCAGCAGCCAAACATCCGGCCGCTGGCTAGCAGGGATGCAGATGGCGGCGGCCATAGCCGCCGCTGTTTGCGTCCCTGCAGTGAGCCGTGATAGGCTACGTAAATGTTTATGTAGCCTATCACGGCTGATTTAAACAAAAAACAATAACTCGAGTACGCGTTTACGTAGACTAAGGCGTGCCAAAATAAATGTAAACATTTATGTAGACTAAGACGTGCCAAAATAAGGAACGCAAATGGCGGCGGCCATGGCCGCCGCCATTTGCATACGCACGTGTTTTGTTTTGTTTTTTAAGTCAGCCGTGATAGGCTACGTAAAGATTTACATAGCCTATCACTTTGTTTGTTTGTTTGTTTGTTTGTTTTAACTGGAAATGGCGGTAGCGGCGGCCGGTTGGAAGACCGGCCGCCGCAGCCGCCGAAGCCGCCGCAGCCGCCGCAGCCGCCGCAGCCGCCGCCAGAGCCGCCACCGCAAGGAAGATCCACCCAAGGTAAGCCCCGCCCCAGAGTGGGCGGGGGGTGGGCCGTTCCGCCACTGATTCGTGGCGGAACTTTCGTACATCCCTAACTGAACATAAAAAATGTGGCAGACCAGCTTTTAAACTAAACTCTGGGGAAGCCAATAGGAGCTGGGAAGCATCTGGTTCTGGTTAAATCATCCCTAGGGGATGGAAATTAAAAAAAATATTTTCCATTGCCCAAATGTAGAAGGAGAGGAAAGAGGCCATGAGTATATGGTGGAACAGGATAACCAATCATAGAGGCCTAGGTGCCATAGCAAGACCTAATTTTCCAGTTTTGTCACGATAGAATATTGACATATTTCACATTGCCACTGTGCACATACGGGTATAACCAGCATTTTCCATAATTCAGCATAATATTCCCTTCAATAACAGCTGGTGAGTTCTGATAGAAATCGAGCCAAAATGGGTCTACTAAGAAACACAAGTGAGGTATCAGCATGCTCTGGGGAACATTTGCTGAAGAACACCCACCCCGCAAAGGAAACCTAGCCCCCCAAAAACAACCCAGTGAGAACGTTCAATAGCCACCCTATATTATGCCAGTTGGAAGAGAAGAAGAGGAAACGATGGTGTCATGAGGAAGGTGGAATGCTCTCCTTGCAGTAGAATTGAACTCCATATAAACTATGATATTCCAGAAGAGAGCATGAGAGGCTGGCAGGGGTCCCTAACCCTTGGGGCGGAGGATATACTGCAATACTCCATTGCAGGTGCCATGGGTTATATATCACACCAATTCCTGACAGTGCATCCACATGATTATAAAATGATTCTACAATTGAAGGCTGTTTATGAGGAACATGCTGCCATACACAAAACCATTTTATGTCCACTTCAAGTTGACTGAGAAAGAACAAATGCCTCAGAAGTGGACAAGGACTGCATTGTCTAAAGCACCCCATTGTTTAACAAAACACTCAGAGCATTAATTTTGAGTAATTTTATTAGCCTCCCCAAATACAGTGGTGAGAAAATATTTGTGAGCCCTTTAGGATGTTTAGATTTCCAACCTAAAATGTGATTACATCTTAATCTAACCCCATTTTGTTGTTCAGTGGTTAAGTCGTGTCCGACTCTTCGTGACCCCCATGGACTACAGCACGCCAGGTAGGGATGTACGAAAATTCCACCACAGATCTCGGAGAGGCCGAATGCCAGCGCATTTGGCCCCCCGAAATCGGTGGCGGAATGGCCTGCCCCCCCACCCCCCCAGGACGAGACTTACCTCGGGCAGATCTTCCTGGCGGCAGTGGCTCCAGCAGCAGCTGCAGTTCAGCGGTGGCGGCGGGGACCGGTCACCCGACCGGCTGCTGCCGCCGCCATTTCCAGTTTAAAAAAAAAACCATGATAGGCTACGTAAAGATTTACGTAGCTTATCACGGCTAGGGTTTTTTTTAAAAAAAGTGATAGGCTACGTAAATGTTTACATAGCCTATCATGTCTGACTTTAAACAAAAAACAAAAAAACGTGCGTATGCAAATGGCCGCTACGCTATTTGCGTTCCCCTTATTTTCGCCGTCTTAGTCTATGTAAATGTTTATGTAGACTAAGACGTGCCAAAATAAGGAACACAAATGGCGGTGGCCATGGCTGCCGCCATTTGCGTACACACGTTTTGTTTTGTTTTTTAAGGCAGCCGTGATAGGCTATGTAAACATTTACGTAGCCTATCACGGCTGACTGCAGGGACGCAAACGGCAGCGGCTACAGCCACCGCCTTTTGTGTCCTTGCTAGCCAGCGGCCGGATGTCCAGCTGCTGGCGGAGCCGGCCGGCGGCTCCGCAGAATCTCTGCGGAGCACAGCCGGCCAGCCAGTATTCCGGGGGGGTGGAATGGAGCGCCTCCCCCCCCCCGGTGAGGATTCCGGGAGGGATGGAACGCCTTCCGCCCAACCATAAACATAATCCGCGAAAGGTAAGTGCCTTTCGTACATCCCTAACGCCAGGCCTTCCTGTCCTCCACTCTCTCCCGGAGCGTGCTCAAGTCCATATTCATTGCATCAGTGATACTATCTAGCCATCTCATCCTCTGCCGTCCCCTTCTCCTTTTGCCTTCAGTCTTTCCCAGCATCAGGGTCTTTTCCAGGGAGTTTTCTCTTCGCATTAGGTGGCCAAAATATTTGAGCTTCAGCTTCAGTATCTGTCCTTCCAATGAGCAGTGAGGGTTGATTTCCTTTAGGGTGGACTGATTGGACCTCCTTGCAGTCCAGGTGACTCGTAAGAGTCTTCTCCAGCACCACAGTTCGAAAGCATCAATTCTTCCGCGCTCAGCCTTCCTTATAGTCCTGCTCTCACAGCCATACGTTGCTACTGGGAAAACCATAACAATCTAACCCCATAGTCCTAGATAAAAAACAACAGACATCTTGATCAAACAAAGGACACACTAACATGATGCTGATCCAAAACTGCTTCAACAGTCGATATCTATGTGGGAAAAGAATGTGAGCCTTTAGATTCAATACCTAGTGGCAGCTCTTCAGCAGCAATGACTTCAAGTTAGGGATGGGGGGAAAATCCTCCATGGACCCCAGTGAGGCCAGATTCAAAAGAATCTGCCCCCCCCCCGCAGTCCGTGGAGGTTCAGGAGACTCATCTTCACCTCCTGGAGGTATCCTCGCTGGCTGGATCCTCGCTGCCGGCCCGCTCCGGAGCGCCAGCGATACAGCTGCCATCACTGTATCGCTGGCTGGGTGGACGTAAAGGTTTTTGTTTAAGCTAAATGCAGCCATAAATGGCTGCATTTAGCTTAAACTAAGACCTTTATGGCCGTAACTGGTGTACTGGACGCCATTTGCATCTGGAGACAGTCCCCCTCAGCCAGTGATATGGCAATGGCGGCCATATCACTGGCGCTGTGGCGCGGGCTGGCGGCTCCACGGAATTGCCGTGGAGCGGAGCCAGCTGTGTAGGATTCTGGGAGGAGTGACGGATCACCTGCCCCCCCTATGGACCCTCCCCCCGGACCTGGAGGTAAGTATTTCGTACATCCCTACTTCAAGTAACTGTTTCCTGTAACTGTTGGTCAGGCTCTCACATCGGTTTTGAGGAATTCTGACCCATTCAACTCAGTGACATTTGACATGCTTCAACTCAGTGACATTTGGGGGCTTCCTTGCATGAACAGGTCACCTTAGGTCCTGCCACAACATTTTGATGGGGTTTTGGTCCGGAGTTTGACAAGGCCATTCTAAAACATGGAATTTCTTCTTCCACAGCCATTATTTTGTAGATCGGCTTGTATTTTACGATCATCGCCTTGTTGCATGACCCACTTTTGATTCTGCTTCAGCTCATGGACGGATGGCCTCACATTCTCCTCTGCAACCTTCTGAAACACTGCAGACTTCATACTTGTGTCAATGATGGCAGCTGTCCAGGTCCTGAGGCAGGAAAGCAGGCCCAAACCATCACATTCCCACCTCCTTGCTTGACTGTTGGGATGAGGCTCTTCTGTTTGAATTCAGGGTTTGTTTTTTGCCAAACATAAAGTGTCTCATTGAGGCCAAAAAGTTCTACCTTTTTGGTAGACACATCTGTGCAGAGAACATTGTTCCAGAAGGCTTGGGGGTCATCTATGTGATCTTTAGCGAATTTCAGACAAGCAGCAATGTTCTTGTTAGAGAGCAGTGGTTTCCTCCTGGCTATTCTCCCAAGAACACTGTTCTTGTTCAGTCTTTTTCTGATCATTGAGTCATGAACATTAGCCAAGGTGAGAGTGGCCTGCAGATCCTGGGATGTTACTCTGGGGTTGTTTTTGACTTCTTGGATAATGTGCCAGTTTGTTCTTCAAGAGAGTTTGGTAGCACAAATGCTCCTGGGTAGAGTGACTGTGGCCTTGAAAATTCTCCATTTCTGGACTATCGATCTGATAGGGATGGCAGAGAATTCCATCATGGATCTCAGTGAGGCCGAATGCCAGTGCATTCGGCCCCCCAAAATCCATGGCAGAACGAAGCCCCCCCGCCCCACCACCCCTCGAAAGGAGTGTGAAACGGAGCACCTACCTGGTGCCATTCGCGCTGCAAGAGGCAGCTAGGGCGCTCCTGACAGTGACAGACTCGTGAATATTTACATAGCCTATCACGGGGGGGAAAAGGGACACAAATGGCGGTGGCTACGGTGGCCGCCATTTGCGTCCTTGCGCACCGCAGCAGCGGCTGGATGTTGCTGCGCGCAGCCTTGGCCGGCGGCTCCGTGGAGTCACCGCGGAGGGGAGCTGGCAGGCGAGGATTTCGGGGGGAGGGATGGAGCACCTCCCCTCTACCGCGGAAGTCACGAAACAGGAAAGTTGTTTCATACATCCCTATGATCTGACAATGGATTGGTGGAGCCCCATATCCTTAGAAATGGTTTTGTAACCCTGTTTGGACTGTTGAGCAGCAATACCTACTTTTCTGAGGTACACAGAGATGTCTTTTGATCGTGGCATGACATGATTACACATAACCATATGGTCAATACCAAACTCCCAAAGATTCTGATCCTCATATAGGGTAGAGCCTCCCAAACTCACCCCTGAAGGTTTGCCTAATTACTTCAACACCTGATTCTAATTAATCCCTTTAATTGTGCTGATGGAATGAGGAGTTCAATTACTTTGGACATCTCTTGACTCTTAAGTACTCATTACATGCCTAATTCATACATTGTTTTATTTCACAAGAGGTGCAATTGGTAAATATAAACTCTATTGGATATGAAGAAAAGGACTGGCTTTGATTGATGAAGGCTATTGTGGTAAAACTATGGAATTTCTGTAATTATTGTTAGGGTTCACAAACGTTTTCAAGCCACTGAAGGTATATTTGACAGGGAATTAGACTAGCAGGGCATGATCCAAAAGTGATAGTTCCTTTAATTATTTTTCCGTATAAGATGATCCCTGGTGTTGAGACGGGGCCTCAGCACAATAATGTAGCATTTGGGGAGAAAGATGCATCCCAGGAGACCGGCCCCAGAGGCCAGGATGGAGAAGACCTCCACGGCCACCATGGTCTTCCCCTTGGTGCTCAGGTAGGTTGGAACAAAGGAGATCCACACACTGCAAAACACCAGCATGCTGAAGGTGATAAACTTGGCTTCGTTAAAGCTGTCAGGCAATTTCCTGGCTAGGAAAGCCACTGTGAAGCTGATGAGAGCCAGGAAGCCCATGTAAGCCAGGACAGCGTAAAACATGGTGACTGAGCCTTCATGACATTCCACTATGACCTCTCCAGCCAAGGCATGGAAGTCCAAGTTTGGGAATGGCGGAGAGGTCACCAGCCAGACAGCACAGATCACAGCCTGGATGAGGGGACAGGCCAGGACAATGGAGTTTGTCAGTTGTCTCCCCAAGAGTTTTCTTGCCATGTTTCCTGGCTTGGTGGCCATGAAGGCCAGAACCACCGTCACAGTTTTTGCCAACACGGAAGAAACAGCAACAGAGAAGGTGAGGCTGAAAGCAGTTTGTCGGAGAAGACAGGTGACCGTTGTTTGTCGGCCAATGAACAGGAAAGAGCAGAAGAAGTAGAACAGGAGGGCGATGAGGAGTACACAGGTGAGGTTTCGGTTGTTGGCTTTGACTATTGGTGTGTCACGGGATTTAATGAAGATTGCCAGCACTACAGTTGTGAGCAGAGACAGGGCAAGGGCAAGAGAAGTTAAAACCAGCCCCAGTGTCTCTTGATAGGAAAGGAAATGGATCTTCTTGGAGATGCACTGGTCTTGCTTCCTGTTAGGGTGTTGATCTTCTGGGCATGGGGTACAGCGATCTGCATCTGGAATGAGCAAAAGGAATAGAAGTATCTCAAAAGTGACACACATGTTCTTTATATGGCGCAGTTCAACCCACAAAGAAGGAGATGGAAATATCAATTCCGTAGCTTTCTTTACACCTAAGGGACAACCTCCCTTTCATTATTTTATCTTTAAACATCAGCATCATATTTCATATCACAAGAGTCAGAAAAGGTACAAAATACCTTTTTTCCCCTCCATATCATGGCCTCAGACTCATGTTTAATATTCTGTAAAGAAGAAACCCCCTAAAGCTTAAGCAGAAGTGAAAATCTGGGAACTGTATGAAGTGAACCACCATCGGACACCTGCAGTGCCTCCTGAATGGCTAAAGAAATAATGATCTGTAATTTTCTTCAGCTGATGGACTGTCCTCTTAGGAGATCTGTTGGTGCAAAGGCTGGCAAACACCTTGAAGTAATCACTATGGATAGAAAGGCAACGTGTTAGAGATTGGGATAATAACATGCTCCAGGTGTTCCAAAGATGACCAACCACCTGCCCTGATTTCAATGTTCTGCCCAAACAGCTTCAGCTCTGATGCCAAAACATTTGAAAATGGAGCCGTGGTGTTAAAATATACAGTATGGAGAGATGACACAATGTGAGTATCTAAGAAACCCCAACAGATTCTGTACTTGCGAGTGTTAATAATGTAATGAGAGTCATTATTTTATTATTTAAATAGAAGGTTTCTTCAAGAAATTGTGAAGATCTTGCAAACCACTAAACCACTGAGTTAGGCAATCACAGTGGGATTTATTGAGAAAATATTCCTAGGGAAATGGCTCACTCTTTTTCTTGTCTCTGGTTTTCCTATGTCCTCACTCGACTCTTGCCCCAGTATATTCTGCACTTTTACATAGCTCTCAAAGTTTGTGGTACCTGGCCAGTTAGAAATTGTCCCTTCTGGACAACGATCGCATCTATAGCAGCAAACGGGCTTCCCCTCTGGAACTCTTCTCCGGTGCCCTGGAGAGCACTGCTCTACACACCTGGCAAGGGGTGTCTTCTTAAAGGGAAGAGAGAAATCGTTGAGGTTTTACATGTGATAGGCATCGCACTAAAAAGGACTTGGAGTTACTCAGCCAAGTTTCTCATCACACGATGGATAGGACCACCAATTTAGGAAGGTCGAATCTTTTCTGGACCTGGCCACCGAGCACCCCAGAGCTCGGCGAGTGGCTGGGAGCCCCGCTGAGGACTCGATCCTCCTTAGCTGGCTGTCAAGGAAGCCCTTGACAACCAGTGCGGGCAGGAAGAGCCTCAGTGGCACCCCAGTGCTCTTGTCCAGTCCACCTTGGGAAGAGGACAGGGCAGTCGTTCTGAGGGGTGGCAAAGCTGGGACCTGTCCTGCGCTCACCATCTGTCAAGGAAGCTGTCATCTGTCAAGGCATGGCAGGAAGGGCCTCGGCAGCACTCTAACGCTCTAGTCCTGTCCTCCTCAAGAGGAGGACAGGGCTAGAGTGCTTGATGGGGGGGTGCGCCGCTCAAGGTCTCCAGCAGTCAAGCCTTTGTGCACATAAAGCACAAAGACTTGACTGCTGGTGTACTTGGCGTGGAAAGGAGGCGTAGCTCATGCGGCTCATCGGGGAGGCGGAGAGGTTCACCAAGTGGATCAGGGCTGCATGAGCAGAGGGGGCAGCTTGTCAAGCTCCCTCGCACCCTGGACGGAGATGGGTCCATCGATCCCTACCTGCATGTTAATTAGAACCATCATAATAGATGGTGATATAAAAAATATTCCACAACAGAAGCAGGATCATTGGAAGCTATCTTCTACCAAGTCAGGCCCTTGATCCAACTAACCCTGTATAGTCTGCACTGACTGGCAGTGGCAATTTGGGCATGGATTGAGAGGCTTTTTTCCAGTCTTGTCTGCAGATGCCGTGGGCTTGTCTGCAGATGCCGTGGGCTTGTCTGCAGATGCCCTGGCGGTTTTGCATGCAAACATTGTTCCTTATCACTTGAATCTATAGGCCTTCAGTCTCGTCTAGAAAGGCAACTTCTCTTCTCAAGTGACAGAACTACAATATTCTGTCCTTCTCCCTTGACATTGACTTCGAACTCACCTCCAAAGCCCACACAATCCCATCAGAGTGAATGGTGAAATCTTGGCCTGGGGGAGCTTCTGGATCCACCTGTCCAACTTTCCTGGGAGCAAAGGATGTATTTGGGAAGAAAATCCAGTTCTCAATATCGTATCTCTCTCCCTTTTTATAAAAAGAGACTTCCTCTCCAAGGCTGTTGTTAAACTGGACTTTCCTCAAAGAGGCAAGAACCTGAAATGGAAGAGAGAATTAGAAAATGGGGTAATTGTGAGTGAGTTCTGGTCTCTTCCAACATCCTGTCAGGATTGGTCCCAGTCTCCCTGCAGAGACTGTGGAAGAGGAACCCAAGCCTCAGGGAGCTCTCAGAGACAGGGAAGGACCTTCGCAAGGGCAGGCTAATCAGTTTGATCGAAGCGCAACCTTAACTTCTCCTTCTGTGAGAACCCAGCAACTCACAGAGGGCGAGGAGGTGAGCATGACAGATGCATGGATCAAGCCCACAGTCAAGAGGGAGGAGCAGCACAAGGAGGTCAGGCATTCCCCCAAGCTGGCCCACCACAGGAGGCCACTAGCGGAGGATCCTCCCTGAGGGCGGGACTGAGGAAGCCCTTCAGGATTCGTGCTGTAGAGCAGAGTCAGAACTGCAACAGCTTTCACCTCTGCTGGTGCGCATCCCCCAGAGTGAACTTCAGATAAGCTGTTTCGGGTTGTGTCAGCTTGATCAGGGACCTTAGCACTGGGCTGTCAGAAGATGACCAGGTCTGTCACCTGACTCGCTGAGAGAATGATAGCTTTGCTCAGTAAAACCTGTTTACTTGGAGACTGACTTTGTTTGACTACACACAGGTCGGAAGGGCTTGAAACCTGACAATACTGTGACTGCCATCATGTTATGAGACTTTTTTTTCTGTCACACATTGTTTAGTGTGCACTTAAGATGCATCAAGACGTGTTCATTGGGCACTAATGGCTCAAATAATCTGCTTGCCCAGTGGTTGGGCTTTTTCCCTTGGCCTCTGCTTGCTACAAGCCGCCCTCATGCCTTTGAATGTGTGGCAGAGGCATTAGGCTCGAACCCTCAAAGAAAGCAACTCCTCGGGTTCTGCAGCTGCCTCGTAGGGCATGGGGAGAGGGTTGCCTGCTGTTTGCTTCTGCCGATTCTGCAGTGGGGGGGGGGGACCAGCAATGCTTACTAGATTAGCACTATGGCTTTGGGGTGAGGACTTGTTTGATTTCTTGCTCCTCAATAGCCACATTAGTAAATACATAGTTGTTACAGAAACAGTGTGAGTCTCTGCTGCTCTTCACTCCTGCTCTTTACGGGAAATAAGCCCCATGGAAAAATACCTATGGGGAATGTCTCTCTGTGAGGATCTTGGCAATGGACTAATAGCCAGCTCACATCTGGGGAACTTCAACTGGCTGTCAATGAGGAAGATGGGGAATGGGGACCTGCCTGCTGTTTACTTCTGAGGGTTGGTGGGATCAAGACTGCTTTGTATACCAGAACTTTGTGTTTGGGGTAGAGGCTTCCTGATGCCTCCCTCCCCAATATCCAAAGTTTTAACTGCAGAATTATCACAGCAGCACTATACGTCTCCTCTACTCCTGACTCCCCGCTTAAGGCTCTTCAGGGGAAATGACAGCCATGAAAGAATATCCGTGGGAAATGTCTTTCTTTGGAGCCTTAGAGTGGAATAATAGCCTTTCTCCCAGGCTCGCCCTTTGCTTCCAGGATCAGACCACTGAGACCCAGGCGCACATTCTAAAAAATTGCCAAATTTGAAGGAGGACATTACCTGCCACGGCTGGATATTCAGAAGACACTTGCCTTCCCCCTTCATTCCACGTCTGGGTCCAGATGAGGACACAGAATGTAGTGCATGTGCCACGGAATAGACGGCATTGAACATGCTGTAGCTGCAACTGGACATGGTCATTTCCAACTTGTGGACCTCCAGGTCCTGCACCTTCTCCTCCCCGGTACATCTTCTCTCTGCCTTTGGAGACGATTGGTCTGATTTCAGAAACTGACAGTCAAATATGTTTTCCCACCATTGACGGAGAAAGACATCTCCTTGTGGTTGGTGTGGATTTAAAGCCCAGAGAAAATGCTTGAATCCTGGCACATCCCTCCTGTGGACTCTGAAGTGAAAAGCACCCTGGAAGAGGTTGGCCAGTTCTAATTTTGGTCCTGTCAAAGAACTTTCCCAGTGGGATGTCACGATCCAAACCTTCCTAAATGAGATCTCGGTCTTTCGTTCATGAATAACCAAGAACACTGTTAATATCTTTATAACACTGGGGTCCCCAAAGACAATCATCACTTGAGGGTCAAACCAAGAACGAGGAACAGAGCCAGATAGTGCTTGATGTAGAAGGAGGCGGTTTCTTGGGTTGAACATTTCAGTGATCGCAACACAGATATCATTCTCCTTGAGCATTGGTGTCAGTGCCTGGATGAAATGTTCACCAGTGTCATCAGTTAAGGCAACCAGCCCAATCCAGTTCCAGTGGAAATGCAGGAGCAGCCGGACTAAGCCCACATACTGGGAGGTTTCAATGGGATCAATCTGGTAGAAGGAAGGAAATTCCGTTGTCTCGAACAAGCCATATCCGAGCTGAAGGAAGGAATTTGCTGTTAGTCTGTTGAGGCAGAATTTTGTGGCACTTTAAAGACTGACACAATTTTTAATGACATAAGCTTCCATGGACTACTACAGCCCACTTCAGATGCATGAAGGGCTATCCAGAGGGAAGAGTTCCATTTTAAAATGGATATCGAAATTCAGAGTGAAGCTTGATGAGAACTTTAAGCCCCCTCCTCCTGTGTGGATCTCACCACACATGTCAGTGCTTCTATGGAGGTAACCCAGACACAATTCCTAACCGTTGCAATCAATAGGCCCTTGCATGTATATTCCAGAAGTATGACTCTTTGTGAGCATTTTGGGGGCTTCCTGGCTCCTGGCTTCTTCCCCATAAAGGATAGTTTGGTCACACCGGTTCCATTCTGTGTTGAAATACAGCACGACACACAAAATACAAAAAGGTTGATATGAAGTTAGCAGGACTTCTTTAGAATCTCCCAAAATGCCACCACTCCAAAAACTTTCTGTTTGAATCATAAGGTGTGTGGCTGAAGCAGAAGCTTTTTTGTATGGAAATGTGTCCCAAAATGTGAAACGCTGACACATTTTATCTTGCTGGGGTAGGGGGCTTCCCCCAATCCCCCGAGGGGAAGCTGCGTTAGTCAACTGCAACAAGATCAGCAAGGAGCCTTTTGGCACCTTGTACATTTTTGATTCTTTACGATGTCGCAGGACTCCATGTTACCTCTCCCAATACAAAACCTTTTGAACAGACTGATTGCTGGCTGGGATTAGACACGCAGTAGCCACCTGAGATTCCTAGCTCCTACCAAAGCTATTGCGTGGCAGGTTAGCCAAAGCCAGAAGGCCCCCCAGTCCTGCCACCCAGAATCAAAGCAACCCATACACTGCACAGGCAGATCTGTTTTCAGATATTTGCCTTTCCACCTTAGTGTTCCTGAGCTCTGCAGGCCCCCCACATCTATCCCCAGGTAAATCCCCTCACCTGTGGGATCTTGAAGATTCCCATGAAGGATGCTATCTCCCTTGAGGATTTGGAGTCCAGACCCCCAATAACAGAGAGCAGTTGATCATGCTTGTGACATTTATAATTCGGAAACATTTGGCCCTGTGTGGAGAGGAGAGACAGACTGTTCAAGTAGATCCATCTTGCAATGTTGCTGTGGTCACAGATGCGGAAGCCAAGAGTACAGTTGGGTAGGAGAACAGGATCCTTGTTGAGCTGTTTGATGGTGAATGCCAAGGCCAGGAGTTGGGGGTAGTACTTTAATGTCATCCTGCAGTGATGAGAGTGACATTGGGAGGTGGGTGAGGATCCCAACAGAACTGCCGAGAAGTGGAGCGTTAAAACGTCCATCTGGTTTAACCCGTTTGTACAGACACAAAACGTCTAGACCGCAGACATCGACATGAAGGATTCACAGACAAATTCAAGTTGTTCTTTTGACTCAGAGAGACACCAATTATTGCTGGATGCATTTCATAGGACCACCCGAAAAGCCCTGCTGGATCAGAGTTCTAATTCAGAGCATATATATATATATATATATATACACACTACATGTTTTCATTATTGATGTTCCACCTTTCAGGATGCAGATGTTTCCAAGGTGGCTTACACATAAAACCAAAGTGCAAAACGAATATATATATAAACAATTTGACAGGGTCCTTCCCATTGTGCAGCTCAATCAGGATTAACAATAGCGAATTGTTCTCAGTTCAACCTGCCTTCTCCATGAATTTGTTGAAGAACATGGTAAGAAGAACATCAGATGAGCTCTGTTGTAACAGACCAAGGTGGTTCCCTCTAATTCATCATACGTTTTCCAACTGTGGTCAACTTAGATGCTTCCTGGGTGCCCCACAAGATGGATATGAACATAGCAGCTGTAATTTCTTCTTCTCCCACCCTCTCAGCAACTCCTGAATGATCAGTGGTAGACTGCCACCAACAGTGGAATCTCTATTTAGCTATCCTGTTTCTGAGCTGCCAGTAGGCCTGTCCTCCAGGGATTTGTCTGATCCTTTTACAAGCAAAGTTAACACAGGATCCATCACTACATCTCCAGTAACTGTCTGTAGTGAAGTAAGATTTTACACATGTGATTCAGAACTACTGTGGAGAAGGACCATAGCTCAGTGGTCAAGGCAGCTTTAGTCCCTGGAATCTCCCAGTAGGACTGAGAAACAGCCCTCTCTGCAACCCTAGAGAGCAGCTGTTAGTCAGTGCAGGCAAGATTGATCCAAATGTGCCAAAGCCCTGAGATGGTATAGAACACCTTCCTACCTGCATCGGTCCTTCATTGAGAACCATGAGGACCGGAAACTTGTTTACTTTTTAGAGGAAGGAATGTAATTCAGTGATACAGCACATCAATCAAATGCAGCTGGTCCCAGGATCCATGCCTGGCTTATACAGGCCACCATGGGAGAGACCCCCGGCGTCACACCCTGGAGAGCAACTGCTATGTACTGAGCTAGAGAAGATCTATGGGCTGACCCAGGATGAGGTCGCTTCCTTTCTGACTTTATTCGGAAGCCATGAGAACTGAAATCTTAGAAAGGTCCCAAGGAGCACCTGCTTTGCACATGGAAGCCCCCAGGGTCAATCCCCAGAAGCATTTCTAGGTAGGGGGAAGGAAAGCCGCTGCCACTCAGTGCAGGTGAGACTGAATGAGAGGGAACAAAGGTCTGACTTCCTCGAAGGCAACCCCCAAGGTCGCTCAGTCCGTTCAAAAATCTGTCAGTGTTGAGTGCGACATACATTTCAGTATGTTTGAAGATTTTTGTAATAGCCTATTCCTTGCAATAAATATACTACTGAGTAACTGTTGATTATTTCTGCCTTTGATGATCAGAGGCCTTATTTCTGGGGCTAAAAAAACCACGCAATTATTGCATGCTACAGAATGTCTTATGCACCCTGCAAAACGCCCGAAGCGCCCAGCCACGGGGATGCTTTGTGTTTCTCAGTCTCAGGTCCCCAGATGCTGTTGCACTATAACTCCCATTGTCCCCAGCCATGGAAGATAGAGCTCTAATAGCTGGGAATGCAAGGCTGGGAACCACTCGTTTAGGTCAGGAGTGGGCAGACTTCGAGCTTGCAAGATCTCCTTCATTTTTCTACTAGCACCTCAAGGTCCCGCAACCAGAGCCACTTAGATGGCAACTTTTCTGAGCCCAAGAGTTTCTTTTCAGTGCCAGAATTAACGGGAGCTCACAGTCCTTGGACACAAGAACCCACTCCTGGCTACCCTGAAGTTTCTGTCATTTCGGCAGCGTAATTTAGGGCAGAAGGGAGTCCTTTGTTGCTGCTGTTACACAACTGGGAGTCTGCAATGCTTGCTGATTCACTGATCACCCAGAGATCTACCAGTAGATCCAGAAGATCTACCTTTCCTTCAATGAAATCGGCTCAGAGGGGCATTCCTTAGTTGTTTTCCAATTCTTAACGTGAAACCACATTTCAGCTTTTTTCTGCCTACCCTCCTTGCACTCAAGAGCCCAGAGGGAGGTGAGTTGTCCTCTTAGTTAGCAGGGATGTGGATATATAATAGCAAACTCTCCACAGGTCACTCCCACTCCAGCTCAGTTCAGAGCAGGGCTTTGTGAAGCAAGCTCAAAATCTGAAAATAATTTATTCTAAACTCAGTTGCAAGCAGGCCAATCTGCAGTCACTTCACTGGGGGTGGACGAAGGTCCGAACGTTCCCCCCAATCTGCCAGTTGAGGCTCCAAATCCCAGCCTCCAAGTTCGCATTCTCTGCCATGCACGCCCACACACACACCACTTTCCACATGTCTTGCCTTGCAGCAGCAGGGCTTGGCTCCTTCGCTCCCTGGAAATCATAGCTCCCAGGGTTTCTGTGACCTTGCCACAGCACCACTGATTGTTCCAGAGGGGCAACGGGGAATTCTCCTCTTGCTCGGAATGGGGCTGCAGCTCAGTGTGGCAGGGGACATGCTTTGTTTGCAGAAGGTCCCAGGTTCGATCCCCGGCTCCTCCACATAGGCCAGGAAAACCTCCTGCCTGAAACCCTTGAGAGCTGCTGCTGCCAGTCAGTGTCGACAGTACTGGGCTAGATGGACCCAGGGTCTGACTCACTATGAGGCAACTTCTTGTGTTCCTAGGAAGCCAGTGAAGAACCCTCAAGTCTCTGACTCTCCTTATGGGTTGAAGCCAAATCATGATAAGCCTGGAAGAACCCCACTAATCCAAAAGCAAAGCTGGCAAACCTCTATCCCACCTCCCTCTTGTGGAAACTTACAAGGGAAGAGTGCTGATGTATGGTGGGGCTGAACTATGGAAGTCAGGTAACTCTGTATAAGAATAACAGCCAAGAGGTAAATTCCCACTGACAAGGAGGTCTCCCGGGCTGTGATAGTCTTGCAGTTCCTTCGGCCTGGTCAAGAGGCAGGTGGTGCCCAGCATCCTCTGGGTGGCCTGAGGCAGGAGCCAAAAGAGCAGCACCTCCAGCAGCCGAGTCATCAGTGGCACAGACACCTTCTTTCCTGGGTCAGTGACAAAGACAACCTGACAGCTGAGTTTACAGTCCCCAGCAGTGGAATTAAATCTTAGCAAGAAATGATCAGCCCCCAAGTGATCAGACACCACCCCAGCCGCACATGGAAGGCCTCAGAGTGTCTTTATATTAAGCACGTTGTCTCCAGGATGTCTTGATTATTGACTTGCTGGATGGAAATCCATGGGGGATTCCTCAAGAATTACTGTCATTTTCACAATTCCAGGGTAGCAAAATAAACACGGCCCCAGAACACTGAGCTCTCTTTGCACAGCAGAGGGAGGAGGGAAACATTTGTGCCACTCTTGGCTTCCCTGTGAGGCAGAAGGGCTCAGAGATTTAAGAACATATGAAGAGCCCTGCTGGATCAGACCAATGGTCCATCTAGTCCAGCCTTCTGTTCACACAGTGGCCAACCAGCTGTCCACGGGAAACCCACAAGCTGGACATGAGTGCAGTCCCACCCATGTTCCCCAGCAACTGGTGTACAGAGGCCTACTGCCTCTGATACTGGAGGCAGTATCCTGTTGAGTTGTCATATTTTGGCCTTGGTCGTGTGTGAGGCTGAGCACCAAGATGGAGTCTAAGCTTTTTCCAAAGTTTTCTTCACTCAGATTGGTGGCTGGGGAGAGAGAGGAGGAGCTGGATGTGGCAGAGTTCAGTGATAGTTGGGGTTACTACAGTATGCAAGTTCTGTGTATAAGCTTAATGTTGCATAGGTAGTAGGAATAACTGCAAGGATCAGCAGGCCTCAAACAGAAGTATCCTTTATTCAGCACACACAGACGTCAGAACTTCGCAGAAGCCCCACCCACTGGTGCTACTCCCAGCTCTACAGGAGCTGCCAAGGTTCAAAAACAATAACTAACCCACAGTACCCCATCCCTCCGATACATAACGTTCCTCCTCCCTTCGCTATCATAGTCTGTCTATTAACCAGCGAGGAGGTGCGCTTTCCCGGCATGGTCTCTGCACTTGACTAGTAGGTGTAGATTGCTCAGATGACTTTCTTTCAGTAACTGCCGTGGGTAAGGAAGGAGTATTGCTCCCACCACTTAGTGGTTCTGGCACTTCAACAGGCGGTGAGAGAAACCAGTCCCAGATAGACCTTCAGCAGCTACCTCTGCTGAAGACAACCCACTTTGGGGAGAACGCCTTCTCAGCTGGTCAACATGGCGATGCCACACTGACCCGCCTGCACACTGGACCTCGCATGACACAGGTTCAGCGACCTCACTGATAGAAGAAGGAACCCATCTCAGTCCAGCACCATAATTCTGAGCAAAGACCTGATCTTGTGGGGCAAATGAACGGAGAGTAGGAGCTGAGAAGGCAGCATGCAGAGCTTGCTCCCCTTTGCTTTGTAAGTCTTCAGCTAAGTCTGGGTGGAGACAGTGAAGGCAAGATTTTAGATGCCGCCCATAGGTAACTCTGCAGGACTGACCCCTGCTGTTGCACAAGGAGTGACATGTTGAGCAACGAGAAACCTGGCAAGGCGTGTTGGCCAGTATCCTCCCACAATGCGCTTGAGGGCATCTTTTGTTGTCTGCACCATCCATTCAGCTTGGCCATTTGCTCGGGGATGACGAGGTGCAATGGGGACAGCCCAAATAAGGTTCTTGTCTGAAAATGTTTTACATTCAGCAGATGTAAAAGCAGTCCCATGTCTGAGACTACAGGATCAGGCAACCCGTGGCTTGCAAATAAGTGGCGCAGTGCTGTGATGGTTGCAGCAGCTGTTTGTGATGGTTCTAAGACTACTTCAAGCCACGGTGAATAGGAATCTACCACAACTAAGAACTGCTTTCCTTGAAATGGTCCATTGTGATCAAGATGGTTTAAAGACCCTTATCTGCAATAACAACATGCTGATGGCATTCAAATGTAGGGGTGGACGAAAGTCACTTACCTGTCCTCGAAGGACGTTCGCGGTGGGGGGGAGGTGCTTCGCTGGTCCCCCCACGAAGTTCAGGCCGGGGGGGGAGGCTTCCCGCCTCTGCCCAGCCGAAATTCAGGCCGGGTGGGAGGCTTCCCACCTCGCCCCGGCCGAAATTCAGGCCGGGGAGGAGGCTTCCCGCCTCGCCCGGCCGCGAACGCGAAAGTTAAAAAAAAAAAAAAAAAAACGCCCCCTGATAGGCTACGTGACAATTCACGTAGCCTATCACGGCTAGATCTGCAAAGTCAGCCGTGATAGGCTACGTGAATCATCATGTAGCCTATCACGGGTGACTTAAAAAAAAAAAAAAGCGCGTACGCTAATGGCGGCCCCCATAGGGAGCCGCCATTCGTGTTCCTTATTTAGTCGCTGTAGTCTACGTAAATGTTTACGTAGACTACGGCGAAAATAAGGGCAACGCTATTTGCGTTGCCCTTATTTTTGCCGTAGTCTACGTAAACATTTACGTAGACTACAGCGACCAAATAAGGAAGGGGAATGGCGGCTCCCTATGGGGGCCGCCATTATCCGTACACACTTTTTTTTTTTTAAAGTCACCCATGATAGTCTACGTGACGATTCACGTAGCCTATCACGGCTGACTTTGCAAATCTAGCTGTGATAGGCTACGTGAATTGTCACGTAGCCTATCAGGGGGCGTTTTTTTTTTTCTTTCATTGCAATGGCGGCGGCGGCAGCCGGTCGAAAGACCGGCTGCCGCTCCCGCCTCGCTCGAACACCCGACGAACCGCCGGCCAGACCCGCCACCGGGAGGGACATTCAGTAAAGGTAAGTCCCGTCCCGGGGGGGTGCGGGGGGCGGGGGGGCGGAGGATTTCTCCTCGAAACTTGTTCGGGGGGCCAAACACGTTGGCTCTCGGCCCCCCGAAGTTTCAGAGAGAAATTCTCCGCCAACCCTATTCAAATGCCTGAAATTCCTCTGGCAGTTCCTCATGTGGCCAACCCCTCCATAGCGAGTTTAAAATAGGAGCTAGTACAGGATCTTGAGCAGTCAGCCTGACATGGTGTGATTTTATTTTTCCTATTTTTCTTCAAGTTGTCTTTTTAATGTCTCCTCATATCCACTTATATTTCCCCTAAATATTTACTTCTAATATCTTATCACTTTTATTAATTTCTCTCATTTCTTAAATCCACCTCTATCTACTTGATTTTTGTCAATGAAAATTGCTTCCCACTATAACTACCCCCCCTGCTCGAAGTAGATAGTCTTGTAGACTTGAGGGGCCACAATGTACTCTTGTTTTCTTCCGCAATGTAGCAAGTGTGGTGTGAATAGAAAGAGAATGCGAAGTTTGACCCTGAATACAAGCTTGAATTGTCAACATCCTGAAATGTATTCTGCAACCCATGAGATCTGAGTGTTACTTTAGAACACTGTGAAATGTGAAGAGGTCAACAATCTAAACCAGCCCATGTCATGTGAATCGCCCAGGTCAGGAAGGGGAGGTGTGAATGGAGGGTGAATGGTTTTATTGCAGGAGGGCCAGATGAGGGTGCTCTGGTATGTGCTGAAGATTGCCAAAGTATCAGTTACAGAAGATGGACGTGGGCCAATAAAAGAGGGGTGTCTGCAGATGTTCTGATAACAAGGACGGCACTTTATGACCATAGAGATGTCGAGGAGTCAGAAGGAGGTGCCAGGCTGTCTACAACAAATGTCAATCTTGGAATTGGGAACATGATGTATTATCAACAAAGAACATACTGAACCCCTCTTTGATCTCATGAGCCCCAATGCGGGGAAAGGGTATAAAAAAAACCCTGAATCTGCCATTGTTCATGAGGGCCGTGGTTGCATCTGGATCGTTGGTATGTGCACATACCAACACTACCCTCGATCCACGGGACACGTATTAAGTGCTGTGGCCAAGTACTTGATAGCATTGTGGTGAGTCTGCGATGGGTAAAATTCAGTGGAAGGATTTTGCTGTCCAGGGCTTAGATAAGGTGCAGTTATCTTTGCTCTGTCATACTTAACCATTTGGGTTTAGGATATAAGAGAGCAGGCTTAGGGTTGGGCCTGGGCCTGGCTGACACTGTATCTCCATTATCTCAGTGGGCCATTTGCGGTGTGGACTGATCTGGAGCTGAGCAACAAACAGGGGCTAACTGTATATTTGGTCACTTAATGCACCACATTTGGGTAACTAAGTTTCTACCTAAGGGGCGTGCGACCCCTTAAGCCTCAGAGAAGGGTGCAGCTTCGTGAGGCTTGTTGGTTTGGGGCTCTTATCTAAGAGGCATGCAACCTCTTGAGCTTCAGAGAGCCAGAAACTCTTTGAGATTTCTTGGTAATTAAGTTTGTGCCTGAGAGGTGTGTAACCTCTTTAGCCTCAGAGAACGTGCAACTCTCTGGGGAGGTTCTACTTCTTTTATTTCAATAAATCTCCTTTTCTTTCATCTACACTGGTTGTGGGAGTGTTCTTCTCCACCTCATAAGATCCCAAACCTCTCAGCCTGATCAACTGAGTGATCCTGGGTACATTGAAATCCAGATTTCACAAGCCTACCAATTTGATTAGGGATGTATCCCTTACCTGGCTCCACGCTGGGGTATCTGCGGGATTCTCCCCAGCCGGCTCCGCTCTGCCATTTGTGTCCTTGCAAAGCAGCCGTGATAGGCTACATAAGTATTTATGAAGCCTATCATGGCAAAGAACAGGGACACAAATGGCAGCTGCTACGCCATTTGCGTCCCTGCTCTTTGCCGTGATAGGCTACGTAAATACTTACGTAGCCTATCAAGGCTGCAAGAATGCAAATGGTGGCCGCAGCAGCCCGGCTGCAGCTGGCCGTGAGACTAGCCAGAGCTGCCACCGCCACTGGAGCCTCCGCAGGAGCCGCCGCCGCCACATCCACCCCAGGTACGTTCCATCCCCGGGGGGATTCCACGGGGTGGCGGGGGGCGGGAGGCTGTTCCACCACGTTTTCCGAGGGGCTGGATTCTAAAGAATCCGCCCTCATTGGAATCCGTGGTGGAATTCTCTGACATCCCGACATTTGATCCACCTGAAGAGGTGGGTCAGGAAGGGCTTCGAGCATCAAGACTTCCAGTGGAGGAGGTACAACTAAATCTGGAATTCGACGTGGTACCCGACTCAGTCCTTCGACATTAGCTATTGCTGTTCCTGGATTGTAGGCAAGTGTATAGTCACAAGCATGGAGCAGAATGGTCCAGTGCTGCATGCGAGGTGATAGAATGCAGGGAGTAGGCTTACCAGGAGAGAGGATTCCTAAAGAAGCTTGCGGTCCATGCGTATTTCAAAGGCACGGCCATAGAGATGGTTGTGGAACGTTTTGACCCTACAATAACAGCCAGGGTTTCTCTGTCCATTTTTTAGCAAAGCTTCTTTCAGTGGATGACATAGTCCTTGAATAATAAGCAACTGGTGCCTCTGTAGCATCTGGAAATGTGTGGCTTAGCCCAGCACCAACCCTGTAAGAAGAAACATCAGTAGTAAGGATTAGTGGCTTCTTTTCATCATAATGTACAAGCACAGAATTTGAACACAACAAGTGTTTGACATTCTGGAAAGCATTCTTATGCTGGCTGTTCCATTTCATAGAAAAATAGAACGGTAGGGTTGGAAGGGGCCTATAAGACCATCAAGTCCAACCCCCTGCTCAATGCAGGAATCCAAGTCAGAGCATCCCTGAAAAGTGGCTGTCCAGCTTCATCTTGAATCCCTCAGTGTGGGAGAGCCCACTACCTCCCTAGTGAATTAATACTAGGGACATTGGAGAATTTCGCCACGGATTCCAGGGAGGCCGAATGCCAGCGCATTCGCCCCCCCCCCCCAGAATCCATGGTGGAATGAAGCCACCCGCTCCACCACCCCGCGAAATGGGCCCAGAACGTAGCCTACATTTGTCAGCCATTCCGGTGCTCCTCAAATGGCCATGATGGCCTCCTTTCGAATGGCCGTGATAGCCTACATAAGTATTTACGTAGCCTATCAGAGCTAATGCAGGGACGCCATTTGTGTCCCTGTCTTTTGCCATGATAGGCTATGTAAATATATACATAGCCTATCACGGCAATAGACAGGAACGCAAATGGCGGCCACCATATGTATATATTTACAACATATCACGACGGGGGTGCAAATGGCAGCAGCTACGGCAACCGCCATTTGCGTTCCTGCCTATTGCCATGATAGGCTATGTATATATTTACATAGCCTATCACGGCAAAAGACAGGGACACAAATGGCAGCGGCTACTGTGTCCGCCATTTGCATCCCTGTGCAGCCCAGTGGTCGGATATCTGGCTGCAGGCGGCCCCGTCCAGCAGTTCCGCGGAGTTGCCATGGAGTGGAGCCAGCCAGGGAGAATTTGGGGGGGAGGAACGGAGCGCCTCCCACCCACCGTGAATGACCCTGGATGAAACAGTGAGTCAGTTTTGTACATCCCTAATTGGTACCATTGTCGTCTTGCTCTAACAGTCAGGAGGTTTTTCCTGATGTTCATCCCGAATCTGGCTTCCTGTAACTTGAGCCAGTTATTCCATGTCCTGCACTCTGGGATGATCGAGAAGAGATCCTGGCCTTCCTCTCTGTAACAACCTTTCAAGTACTTGAAGAGCACTATCATATCTCCCTTCGGTCTTCTCTTCTCAAGGCTAAACATGCCCGATTCTTTCAGTCTCTCCTCATAGGGCTTTGTTATCAGTCCCCTGATCATCTTTGTTGCCCTCCTCTGAACCCTCTCCAGTTTGTCTGCATCCTTCTTCAAGTGTGGTGACCAGAACTGGACATAGTACTCCAGATGAGGCCTAACCAGTGCTGCGTAGAGGGGAACAAATACTTCCTGGGATTTGGAAGCTATCCTTCTATTAATGCAGCCCAAAACAGCATTTGCCTTTTTTGCAGCCACATCAGATAGTTGGCTCATATTCAGCTTGTGATCGACAACAATTCCAAGATCCTTCTCGCTTGTAGTATTGTTCAGCCAAGGATCGCCCATCTTGTAACTGTGCCTTTGGTTTCTGTTCCTAGGTGCAGAACTTGGCATTTACCCCGATTAAATGTCATTCTGTTGTTTTCTGGCCAGCGCTCCAGCCTATCAAGATCA
Organism: Heloderma suspectum; assembly: GCF_057233095.1. NCBI lineage: Eukaryota > Metazoa > Chordata > Lepidosauria > Squamata > Helodermatidae > Heloderma > Heloderma suspectum. The sequence goes on along the minus strand of NC_139459.1, from coordinate 360,661,509 downwards.
CTTTCAATTCTGTTTCTGTCTTCCAGGGTATTAGCGATCCTGACCAATTTGGTGTCACCTGCAGATTTGATCAGCATTCCCTGCACCTCCTCCTCCAAGTCATTAATACAAATGTTGAAGAGCACTGGGCCCAGGACTGAGCCCTGCGGTACCCCGCTTCTTACCTCTCCCCAGTTTGAGAAGGTCCCATTGATAAGCACTCTTTGAGTCCGATTCTGTAGCCAACTGTGGATCCACCGGATCGTTGTTTCATCTAGCCCGCTTTGAGCTAATTTGTTCATCAGGAGATCATGGGGCACTTTGTCGAAAGCTTTGCTGAAGTCGAGGTATATTATGTCCACAACATTCCCACAGTCCACAAGGGAGGTTACTTGATCAAAAAAGGAGATCAGATTAATCTGGCACAATTTGTTTTTGACAAATCCATGTTGGCTTCGAGTAATCACTGCATTGCTTTCAAGGTGCCTCCAGATGGATTGCTTTATCATCTGCTCCAGAATTTTCCCTGGGATTGATGTCAGACTGACTGGTCTGTAGTTCCCAGGTTCCTCCTTTTTACCCTTTTTGAAGATAGGGACAACCTTAGCCCTCCTCCAGTCATCTGGCACTTCCTCCATCCTCCATGATTTCTCAAAGAGAATAGACAGCGGTTCTGAGAGTTCTTCTGCCAGGTCCTTTATTACTCTAGGATGCAGTTCATCTGGCCCTGGAGATTTGAACTCATTCAAAGGAATGAGGTGTTCCTTGACCATATGCCTATCGATCTCAAGCTGCAATCCTGCCCCTTCAGCCTGTACTTCACCTTTGCCAGGGGGGTCATAGTCCTTCTTTTGGGAGAAGACTGAGCCAAAGTAGGAACTGAGCACTTTGGCCTTTTCCTTGTCATCTGTTATCATTTTGCCATCCTTATTTAATAACTGAACCACCATTTCTTTCTGCTGTCTTTTACTATGCACGTAGCTGAAGAAAGCCTTTTTGTTCCTTTCGAATCCCTCACTAACTTCAGCTCATTCTCAGCTTTAGCCTTCTTGACGCCATCCCTTCAATTCTGTGCTACCTGCCTGTACTCTTCCTTTGTCGCTTGGCCTTCCTTCCACTTCCTGTGTGTGTCCTTTTTTGTTTACAGGTCATCTCTAAGATTGTTGTGAAGCCACATTGGCTTCTTTTGTTGTCTTCCGCCTTTTTTTCTTGTTAGAATTGTTTGGAATTGTGCCTTGAGAGTTTCCTTTTTGAAAAACTCCCATCCATCTTGGACTAGGGATGTACGAAATTGACTTACCTTTCCGTGGATTATGCTGATGCTGGGGGGAGGCGTTCCGTCCCTCCCCCTGGAATCCTGGCGGGGGGGGAGGCACTCCGTTCCCCCCCCCCGGAATCCTGGCTGGCTGGCTCTGCTCCGCAGGGATTCTGTGGAGCCGCCACCTGGCTCCACCAGCAGCCGGACATCCGACCGCTGGCTAGCAGGGACGCAAATGGCGGCGGCCATAGCCACCGCTCTTTGCGTCCCTGCAGTCAGCCATGATAGGCTACGTAAATGTTTACGTAGCCTATCATGGCTGATTAAAAAAACAAACAAACGCGCGTACGCAAATGGCGGCGGCCACGGCCGCCACCATTTGCGTTCCTTATTTTGGCACGTCTTAGTCTACGTAAACATTTACATAGACTAAGACATGCCAAAATAAGGAACGCAAATGGCGGCACCCATGGGCACCGCCATTTGCATACGCACTTTTTTTTTTTTAATCAGCCGTGATAGGCTACGTAAACATTTACATAGCCTATCACTTTTTTTGTTTTTTGTTTTTTTTACCTGGAAATGGCAGTGGCGGCAGCCAGTCAGAAGACCAGTCGCTGCCGCCACCGAACCACCACCGGAGCCGCCACCAGAGCCGCTACCGCCAGGAAGATCTGCCTAAGGTAAGTCCCATCCTGGGGGGGGCCGTTCCGCCACCGATTTTGGGGGGCCGAATGCGCTGGCATTCAACCTCCGGAGATCCGTGGCAGAACTTTCATACATCCCTATCTTGGATAGGGATGGCGGAGAATTTCTCCCCGAAACTTCGGGGGGCCGAGCGCCAACATGTTCGGCCCCCCGAACAAGTTTCAGGGAGAAATCCTCCGCACCCCCCCCGCACCCCGCACCCCCCCCGGGACGGGACTTACCTTCACCGAATGTCCCTCCCGGTGGCTGGTCCGGCCGGCGGTTCGGCGGGTGTTCGAGCGAGGCGGGAGCGGCAGCCGGTCTTTTGACCGGCTGCCGCCGCCACCATTACAATGAAAGAAAAAAAAAAACGCCCGCTGATAGGCTACGTGACAATTCATGTAGCCTGTCACAGCTAGATTTGCAAAGTCAGCCGTGATAGGGAGCCGCCATTCCCGTTCCTTGTTTGGTCGCTGTAGTCTACGTAAATGTTTACGTAGACTACGCCAAAAATAAGGGCAACGCTATTTGCGTTGCCCTTATTTAAGCCGTAGTCTACGTAAACATTTACGTAGACTACAGCGACTAAATAAGGAACGCGAATGGCGGCTCCCTATGGGGGCTGCCATTATCCGTACACTCTTTTTTTTTTTTTTCCAAAGTCAGCCGTGATAGGCTACGTGAATCGTCACGTAGCCTATCAGGGGGCATTTGTTTTTTGTTTTTTTTACTTTCGCGTTCGCGGCCAGGCGAGGCGAGGTGCCTCCTCCCCGGCCTGAATTTCGGCCGGGCGAGGCGGGAAGCCTCCCCCCCAGCCTGAATTTCAGCCAGGCGAGGCGGGAAGCCTTCCCCCCCGGCCTGAACTTCGCGGGGGGACCAGCGAAGCGCCTCCCCCCCACCGCGAACGGCCTTCGACGACAGGTAAGTGACTTTCGTCCACCCCTAATCTTGGACTCCTTTTCTCGTTAGAGTCACTTGCCATGGGACCTTACTGATCATTGTTCTGCATTTACTAAAAATGCAGAAATCCTCCGCACCCCCCCACAACCAGCACCCCCCCCCCGGGACGGGACTTACCTTCACCGAATGTCCCTCCCGGTGGCTGGTCCGGCCGGCGGTTCGGCAGGTGTTCGAGCGAGGCGGGAGCGGCAGCCGGTCTTTTGACCGGCTGCCGCCGCCGCCATTACAATGAAAGAAAAAAAAAACGCCCCCTGATAGGCTACGTGACAATTCACGTAGCCTATCACAGCTAGATTTGCAAAGTCAGCCGTGATAGGCTACGTGAATCGTCACGTAGTCTATCATGGCTGACTTTGAAAAAAAAAAAAAAAGAGTGTACGGATAATGGCGGCCCCCAGAGGGAGCCGCCATTCCCGTTCCTTGTTTGGTCGCTGTAGTCTACGTAAATGTTTACGTAGACTACGCCAAAAATAAGGGCAACGCTATTTGCGTTGCCCTTATTTTCGGCGTAGTCTACGTAAACATTTACGTAGACTACAGCGACCAAACAAGGAACGGGAATGGCGGCTCCCTCTGGGGGCCGCCATTATCCGTACACTCTTTTTTTTTTTCAAAGTCAGCCGTGATAGGCTACGTGACGATTCACGTAGCCTATCACGGCTGACTTTGCAGATCTAGCCATGATAGGCTACGTGAATCGTCACGTAGCCTATCAGGGGGCATTCGTTTTTTGTTTTTTTTACTTTCGCGTTCGCGGCCGGGCGAGGAGAGGTGCCTCCTCCCCGGCCTGAATTTCGGCCGGGCGAGGCGGGAAGCCTCCCCCCCGGCCTGAATTTCAGCCAGGCGAGGCGGGAAGCCTTCCCCCCCGGCCTGAACTTCGCGGGGGGACCAGCGAAGCGCCTCCCCCCCACCGCAAACGGCCTTCGACGACAGGTAAGTGACTTTCGTCCACCCCTAATCTTGGACTCCTTTTCTCGGGCGAGTCACTTGCCATGGGACCTTACTGATCATTGTTCTGCATTTACTAAAATTGGCTTTCCTAAAATCCAGGTGTGTGTTTGGCTACACTCGGTTTTTGCTTCCTTTAAAACCAAGAACTCACATATCACATGGTCACTTCCCCCAGAGTTCCCGTAATTGAGCACCGAAGAATTGATGCGTTCGATCTGTGGTGCTGGAGAAGACTCTTACGAGTCCCCTGGACTGCAAGGAGGTCAAATCAGTCCATCCTAAAGGAAATCAACCCTGACTGCTTATTGGAAGGCTATTTGCGTTGCCCTTATTTTCGCCGTAGTCTATGTAAATCTTTACGTAGACTAGACGTGCCAAAATAAGGAACGCAAATGGCGGCGCCCATGGGCCACCGCCATTTGTGTACGCGCTTTTTTTTTCCCCAAAGTCACCCGTGATAGGCTACGTGACAATTTACATAGCCTATCACGGTTGACTTTGGAAATCTAGCCGTGATAGGCTACGTAAATCGTCACATAGCCTATCACAGGTGTGTTTTTGTTTTGTTTTTTACTTTTTTATTTTGTAATGGCGGCGGCGGCAGCCAGTTGGGAGACCGGCCGCCTCCGCCGCCCATGACGAAACCCCGCCAAACCGCCGCCGGGACCTGCTGCCGAGAGGGACATTCGCTGAAGGTAAGTCCCATCCTGCGGGGGGCGGGGGGCCGGCGGAGAATTTCCCCAACACTTTCGGGGGCCGAATGCCTCGGCGCTCGGCCTCCCGAAGGTTCGTGGAGAAATTCTCCGCCATCCCTACCCTGACATTACACAGGTCTCTGAGTCTGGACCACCCTCATCAGCCCTCTGCACCCTGCAGGACATTATGACTGCAGCTGGATCAGTCATGTCCTCTAGCAGTGCCGTATTGCCCAGTCCTGCGTTGCTGCAAGCAGGCACCGTCTCCATCAGTACAGAACTTTGGCACCATCCTGGACTACATCCTAAGATTCAGGTGATCAGATTGACACAGGCCAAAGGTCAGAATCTGAAAATTAAGACAAGTCCAACTGGCCCACAGCGAAGCAAAGATTGACACCAACTGTTGTTTTTTCCCTGCTCAACAGTGCAAAGGGAGCCCAGCGTTCTGGGGCTGTGATTATTGCACTACCCTGGAATTATCAAAATGACAGTAATTCCTGAGGAATCCCCCATGGATTTCCACCTAGCGAGTCAATAACAAAGAAATCCTGGACAAAACATGCTTAATCTAAGTACGCTCTGAGCCCTTCCATGTCGGCCCGGGTGGTGTCTGGTTACTCGGTGTCTGGTCCTTTCCGGCTAAGATCTAATTCCCCTGCTGGGGTCTGTGCAGTCAGTTCCGCTTGTCTCTGATGTAGGAGGGAAATTCTCTCTGTGCCTCTGATTTGGCAGCTGGTGTTGTTCTGGCCCCTTGCCGAGGCCACCCAGGGGATGCTGAGGACCAAGTGCCGCTTGATCAAGAATGACGAACTGAAAGGTGATTACAGGCCACATCTGTAATGTGCACAAATCCCAGCAGAATCAGACAACTCCGTTCATATCCCAGAGGGGAAAGCATCCTATCAAATCAAAGGCACATGTAGCTACAGATCAGGAAGTCCCTGGTTCAAGTCTCACCACTGCCATGAACTCACTTGGTGGCCATAGGCAAGTCCCCCCACCCCCACCCCTCAGCCTCAGTCCCTTCATCTGTAATATGGGTGATAATAATACTGAGCTTACAGGGTTGTGTTAAAATTACCATGAGAAATAATAATAATAATAATAATAATAATAATTGCTACTGCTACTACTAGTACTACTACATTTATATCTTGACTTTTATTTTCTCTTGCTAGGAACACAATGTGGCTCACGTTGTCCTCTTCCCCTCCATTTTGTTTAACTCAACAACATTGTGAGGTAGGTTAGGCTGAGAGTCAGTGACTGGCCTAAAGTTACCCAATGAGGTTCCTGGCCAAGCAAGGACTAGAACCCAGATCTCCCAGGTCACAGTCCAAACCTCTGACTACCACCCCACACTGGCTCTCTAATGCTTGTGAGGCACTTAGAAGACTTGAAGTATTATTATTATTATTATTATTATTATTCCCACGATCCTTTTCAAATAGAGTAGGAACCAATCAAGCATTTGAGGGAATGTTTACAACCATTGTGGTGCCACCACTAAAAAGGCCCTGTCCCACCGGGATCCACCCTACCACCTGGCAGAGTGAGGCGGCCACTACTTTGGGGTGTCAGGAAAGGACAACACATCGCCACTTCCCAATGTGTTCTGATTCTTGTAGTGTAACTCTGAGAGAGAGGATTTTGTGGGGTGTTCTGCTACAGGTGCGTATTGAGTGTGTTGGGGGGTGCGTGTGTGTTAGGCGTGTAAGTCTGCATGTGCCATTCGCTGTTCTCTCTTGGGCAGGAAATGGTCTTGGGATGGCTCTGGATCCCTCACTCTGGGTGTAATTTCTAGGCTTAAGGAAACAAGGGATGGCCAGGGTGATTTGCTCCCAGTGTAGTTCTCGATGCCAGTACATACTTTCAACGTCCTAAATGGCTTGGCTCCCAAATGTATGCACTTTAAAACATGGCCTGTAATAACCTTCTTTCAGGTCGTTATTCTTGTTCAAGAGGCACTTGGCCCTCAGCAACCTCGGGTAGCCTCAAGCAGGGGCCAAAACAGCAACAGCAGTAGCCAAATCCACAGTGGCACAGGGAAAGCTGCCCTCCTAGGTCAGAGACAAACAGAAACGGAATGAGCGCTGATTTTACAGGCCTCAGCAGGGGAATTAGATCTTAGCTGGAAAGGACCAGGCACCAAATGATCAGGCACCACCCCAGCCCTTATGGAAGGGCGCGGATTCTGGGGGACCATGGTCAATGGGGGACCAGGCACTGTTCATGCAGACGGCCCCAGGTTTACTCCACAGCATCTCCAGGTAGGATTGGGACTCTTGTCTGGATCCCTGGAAAGCCATGGCCAGTCAGTGGAGATAGCTGTATGTGTTCCATTCTTCCCCAAACTGGGGCATTCCAGATGGTTTGGATATCAAACTGGGGCCGATTGGGGCTGAACTCCAAAGCACCTGGAGGGCACCAGGTTGGGAAGGCTGGAGCAGACGATGCTGAGCGGGGTGGGCCAAGGGCCTGACACTGTGTCAGGCAGCTTCCCATGCTGCTATTTTCAGGCAGCCCCTTTTTCATGTCACACTATGCAGTGCTGCCCCCGACTGGAATCCCCTGAGTTCCACCATTTTTCACCCTGATGGGTTCTGTTTTGAGGAACAAAAGGAGAAAGAGATTGTAAAGAAGGTCCCTGAGGAAATTGGGGTATAGGGAGAGATGGAGAAGAGAGGTCCTCAGAGGGCTAAGAAAACCCTGGGAAGGACAGCACCAGCTGAAGTAGCATCCTCTCCTTCCCCGGAGATGGTTCAGCTACCTCTGGGTCCTCGACTGGAGACCTAGAGACAGTTCTTAAGAAATAACCTGACCTTTGTGAACCACACAAATATCATACTCTATCCCCTCAATGTTATTGTTTAAAGTCTTTAAATTGTGTATTCATCTGAAAACTAATTTTGCTTCCTGCTTGTTAAATAAATCCTAGTTCTTGATATATGTATGTATGTATGTGTGTGTCTGTCTGTCTGTCTATCTATCTATCTATCTATCTATCTATCTATCTATCTATCTATCTATCTCAGTTAGCTTTTCCTCCACATCCTGTCAGAGAACATGGATCATGGTGGGCTCGGGGCACCACACGCTAGTGTGGGGTCAACACTTTTCTCCTAAACCAAGCCCCCTACAGTATGAAGCCAGGCCCCATGGTTTCCACCCCACTCCCCACAGCGTTGACAGTAGGAAACGTGACGTTACATCCAGAACCATGAGATGAGGAATCTTCAATTGATTGTGGGGGAAGGACCATAGGTCTGTGATAAAGCCCCTGCTTTGCATGCAAAAGGTCCCTGTTAGATCCCCAGAATCTCCAGGTAGAGCTGGGCAGGACCTCTCTCTGAGACCCTGCAGAGCCTCCGCCTGTCAGCATAGTCAGTGATGGTCTGGTCTGGTTGGGTCTCTGGGAGCTTCCTTATCGTTCTTCTCACCTCAGAGGGAGCAACTGCACAAAGCTCAGTTCTGTCTAGCTGAGGAAATTTTATCTGTGGAAATATTATGGGACTGAGTTGTAAGTTTCCCCTAAACAGCAACTTCTTAGGGCACGATTGCGTGACGCTTTTATTGTGCACTCATGGATAAGTCTGCGGAGCTGCCGTCTGGCTCCGGCCACTGGCGGACTTCCGGCCACTGGGACACAAATGGTGTCTGGCATAGCAGACGCCATTTACATCCCTGCTCTTTGCCGTCATAGGCTATGTAAATCTTTACGTAGCCTATCATGGCAAAGAGCGGGGACGCAAATGGCGTAGCGGATGGCAGGACGGCAGCAGACGGACCGGACCTGGCCAGTGGCAGGTAAGACCTGTTCCGGGGCAACTTCGCGGGGTGGCGGAGGTGGGTGGCCCATCCCGCCACAGACTCCGAGGGGCCAGATTCTTTAGAATCCGGCCTCATTGGAGTCTGAGGCATTATTCTCTGACATCCCTAGCAGTGCTGAAAAAGCAAAGAAGGAAGAGTCCTCCAAGCAGAGTAACAGCCTACCAAGTGAAGGCTGGCTCTTTTTACTCATGAAGGATATTGAACACGTCAAACCCCTCCTGTCTGAATGCAATGCACTTCTGACTACAGTTGTGGATGCCTTTAAAAGGGCTGCCCCCAGGCTAAAAGAGGCGAGTCAAGGGTCGAAGCCTAGTAAATACAAATCACAGGCAAATAAGCCAGTAGTGAGGAAGAGCAGGGCATGCAAAAGTGTGGTTAGAAAGAAGGAGAGCAATAAATTAAAGAAGAGTAAAAATATTAAAAATATAAAGGGGGCTTGTTTTAGGAAAATGGATTTTAAGGAACTTTTTAAATTATTAGATAATAATCCCGAACAGATAATAGAACAGACAACTAAGATGGAAATTATGAATAATGGAAATAAAAATGACGACGCCAGATCCCAGCTCCAAAATGCAGAGGGGTCCTCGCTATGGCCCCATCCATCCGTACTAGCCCAGGACGAGGATGCTAACTTACAGGATCCATGGCCACCTATGCTGTCAGGAATAAAATATGCCAGAAGAGGTCTTTAAATAGCAAGAACTGGAATTTAGTACTGAGCTGTAATACGCTAGTTTTATCCAACTACCTTAAACCTAAGGGGTTCTTAACACAGAAGGAACACAAGTTACATCTTCTACAAATCTTAGATATGGTGTTCCCAGGCTTGTTTACCATCATTGACCTAGTATATGTGGAATTTACGTAAGTATTTACGTAGCCTATCACGGCAGGGGGGGGGAATCCCAGCGTACGCAAATGGCGGCGACTACCGCAATTTGCGTACGCTGGGGTTTTCCCCCTGCCATGATAGGCTACGTAATTTTTTACGTAGCCTATCATGGCGAAAGAAAGGAATGCAAATGACGGCGGCTACGACAGCCGCCATTTCCGTCCCTGCACAGGTTCCCAGCGGCCGGATGTCCGGCTGCAGGCGGCCAGAGTTGGCCAGTGGCTCCGTGGCTTGGCTGCGGAGCTGAGCCGGCCGGCCAGAATTCCAGGGGGAGGCGCTCTGCACCTCCCCCCCCATTGAGGATTCCAGGGGGAGGGATAGAGCACCTCCCCCCCCAGCGGAACCCAGCGGAGCCAGGTAAGCGGGGTTTCGTGCACCCCTACTCTTAGGTTGTTGGAAGAGAGTGTTTGTTACGCACAGGGAGTTGTCTTGGCAAAATTCTATCAGCCTATGTCCTGCTTCATTTTGTTCTCCCAGACCATGCTTGCCTGTAATTCCAGGTGTTGTTTGATTACCCACCTTAGCATTCCAATCTCCTCTAATGAAAATAACATTTTTTTTTTTGGCGTACTATCCAGTAGGTGCTACAGATCCTCATAAAACTGATCTACTTCTGCTTCTTCAGCAGCTGTGGTTGGGGCGTATATTTGGATCACTGTGATGTTAAATGGCTTACCCTGAATTTGAATTGAGATCATTCTGTCATTTTTTGGATTGTATCCAAGCACTGCTTTAGCCACTTTATTATTAATTATGAAGGCTACTCCATTTCTTCTGTGGTCCTCTTGTCCACAGTAGTAGATGTGGTGGTCATTTGATGTGAAGTGGCCCATTCCAGTCCATTTCAGTTCACTGACACCCAAAATGTCTCTATTTAATCTTGACACCTCCCCAGTAACTACATCCAATTTGCCCTGGCTCATAGATCTTACATTCCAGGTTCTTATGGTGTGTTGATCTTTAGAACATCGGATTCGTTGTTCACCACCAGCACCATCGGCCGCTAGCCGTTCTCCTTTCGGCTTTGAGCTGGCAGCGTCATCACATCTGGGGCTAGTTGAACTTATCCTCTGTTCCTCCCCAGTAGCATTTTGACCATCTTCCAACCTGGGAGTCCCATCTTCCGATGGTATACCGACATATCTCTGGTTGTACTGATCCATTTAGTTTTCATGGCAAGAATACTGGGGTGGGTTGCCGTTTCCTTCCCCAGGGATCATATTTAGTCTGACTTCTCTGCCATGACCTTCCCGTCTTGGGTGTCCCTTCACGGTTTAGCTTATGACATCATTGAGGTGCTCAAGATCCAGCACCACGACAAGGTAACCATCCCCTTTGCTGTCATATTGCAGCACAGATTAATCCAACAGGAAATAAAAGTGAGCAAAAATGTACTAGGAGGGACTTAGCTTCTTCAATAGCTAATGAAAATTCTGTAGTTCCAAAGTTTCCCACCTGGTCTGATATGAGATTTTTAGAAGATGAGGAATTGGCCGAGTCTGAGAGGATACCAACTCCTGTTTACCAGACAAATGCTGCCCGTCCAGTGATCTCAAATGTCAGCAGGTTGAGCCCAACAACTGCTGAAATCGAATATTTGGAAGAGGAGATGGGGGCTTTTGAGAGGGGAATGCAAAAAAAATCAAAACCAAATGAGAAGCGAGGTCACCACTATGCATTTTGGATTGCCACCTACCCTGAATTGACAAACACAATGCCAACCTAATTCCCAGTTAAGACTTCTGTCCTGGAACATTGCGGGATAGTTGAGTGGATTTCATTAATAAATTTGATATTTTATTACTGCAAGAGACCTGGGCAAGGGAGGAGTTAGATCTGAATGGTTTCACTGCTTACGCTCTCCAAGCTGCATCTAGTCACACGGGAGGACGCTCTAAAGGGGGTCTGAGTTTGCTAGTTTCCACTGAACTCAGAACCTCCATTACTCAGAACCTCCAGGTGGCCTGGGAGAGCCAGGGCCTGCAGGAAAAGCCACCACCACCACCACCGGGGAAGAGGCCTGCTGCTGCTGCCGCTGGGCTTGCTGCTGCCGCCGCTGGGCCTGCTGCTGCTGCCGCTGGGCCTGCTGCCGCCGCCGCTGCCACCACCACCAGGCCTTCCTTGTGGACTTCTGCCTGGCAGACCGCCAGTCCCTGCAGGACCAGGCCCCCAGGTACCGAGCCAGCTGTGCTGCTCCACCTGCCCCTCCCTGGAGGGGCTACATAAGCTGGCTGGCTGAGGTGGCCTGGGAGAGCCAGGGCCTGCAGGAGAAGCCACCACCACCACCACCACCACCACCGGGGAAGAGGCGTGCTTGCAGCCGCTGGGCCTGCTGCCGCCGTCGCTGCTACCACCGCCACCAGGCCTTCCCTGTGGACTCCTGCCTGGCATTTTTAAGGGGATTTTAATTGTTTTGTTTGTTTGTTTTATTTTGTTGGGGGGGATTTTGTTGTGTTTTTAGGGGTGGGTAGCCTGCCTGATAGGCGGGAGCGAGGGGGCATGTGTCCACCTGATGGAGGCAGTGGGGGGAGTGTTGGGGGCCAGAACATACCGAGGCTGGGCGGCAGGTGCTGGCGGAGCGCTAGGGGCAGGCCATGCCAGCTAAGGGGAACAAGGGAGAGATGTGTAGTATCTGTCCCCTGCTCCGGGCCTGTCCAGAGCCAAAGGATGGCTGGGGGAGGCATGACCCCATCTTCTGGCCTTCGTTTGCTGCTCTGCAATGCCAGGTCTGTTACCCAGAAAACCTCCCTCATCCATGACATGATCCTGGATGAGGGTGCAGACCTGGCATGTATTACGGAGACCTGGCTGGCCGAGGCTGCTGCTCCAACCCTTGCAGCCATGTGTCCAGCTGGATTTTCGTATGCACAGCAGCCGAGGGCTGGGGATCGGGGAGGGGGAGTGGCTGTTATCTACCGAGAGTCCTTGGTCTTCACCAGACCCCCTCTCCGGGAGACCAAGGTTGTTGAGTGCATGTACTGGAGGTTGGGCCCGAAGGGCAGTCTGGGGATTCTGCTCGTGTACCGTCCACCCCGCTGCACGACTGACTCCATGGCCGAGGTGCTTGAGGTGGTCTCTGATGTGCGTGTACAGTCCCCTAACTTACTGGTGTTGGGGGACTTCAACGTACATTCGGAGGCCATCCTCACAGGAGCACCTCGGGACTTCATGGAGACCATGGCCTCCTGGGAGCTGCACCATATTCTAACTGGGCCCACCCATGTAGCCGGTCATGCACTAGACCTTGTGTTTGTTTCTGGAGAAGCGGGGAGTGATCTGGAAGTCGGGGGTATATCCACCACCCCCTTGTCATGGTCAGATCACTATCTGGTGATGTTGGACTTCTCGGTTCCACAACCCCTCCGCAGGGGTGGAGGACCCATTAAAATGGTTCGCCCCAGGCGTCTTATGGATCCAAATGGATTCCTGAACGCGCTTGGGGATTCTCTGGGGCATGCCAACGGCCACTCGGTCGAGACCCTGGTGGGTGGCTGGAATGCCGCAATCACTGGGGCATTAGATCGGGTGGCTCCAAAATGCCCTCTCCCCCTGAACAGGGCTCGGACTGCACCATGGTTCAATCCGCGGTTACGAGCTCTAAAACAGGAGGTGAGACGGCTAGAGCGCCGGTGGCGGAAGTCTCGCTCCAAAGACGATCAGACATGGGCTAGAGCTATATCTTCAGCCTATCACGTGGCGGTGAAGGCAGCAAAAAAGGAATATTATGCTGCCTCCATCGCGTCTGCAGAGTGCTGCCCCAGGAGGCTGTTCCAAGTGGTCCGCAGCCTGGTCGGTCCTGTGGCTCCGGAACCACTGGAGCATTCTAAGGCCTCCTGTGAGGCTTTGGCAAGGCACTTTGCAGATAAAATTGATCAGATTAGGTGTGTTACTCTGCACGCTGTGGATACAGTTAGTGAGCAAGAGGCGGCCTGTGGCAAACCGGTTTTGTGGGATCGGTTCCAGCTTCTTCCTCCTGATGAAGTGGACAAGGTGCTTTCATCTGTAAGGCCAACCACCTGCTTACTTGATCCTTGCCCATCTTGGCTCATTATGAGCTGCAGAGAGAGACTGGGTGAGGGGATCAAGGCGGTGGTGAACGCCTCCCTTGAGGAGGGAGTGATGCCATCAGCCCTCAAGGAGGCAGTGATAAGACCGCTCTTAAAGAAGCCCTCCTTGGATCCTCAAGTTCTGAACAACTTTCGCCCAGTCTCAAATCTGCCATTTTGGGGCAAGGTGATTGAGCGGGTGGTGGCGGTGCAGTTGAAGGCACACTTGGAAGAAACTGATTATCTAGACCCATTTCAGTCGGGCTTCAGGCCTGGGCATGGGACAGAAACGGCCTTGGTCGCCTTGGTGGATGATATGAGGAGGGCTCTGGATAGGGGTGAATGCTCCTTCCTTGTTCTCCTCGACCTCTCAGCGGCTTTTGATACCGTTGACCACGGTATCCTCCTGGACCGCCTGGAGGGGTTGGGCATTGGAAACACTGTATTGCGGTGGTTCCAGTCCTTCCTCTCTGGCAGGTACCAGAGGGTAGCACTGGGAGAGGAGGTTTCGGACCCGTGGCCACTTACTTGTGGGGTGCCACAGGGTTCCATCCTCTCCCCGATGCTATTTAACATCTATGTGAAGCCACTGGGGACTATCATCAGGAGGTTTGGGGTGCAGTGTCATCAATATGCGGATGACACTCAGCTCTACCTCTCATTCAAATCTTCACCAAGGTTGGCTGTAGAATCCCTGTCCAAATGTCTGGAGACGGTGAGTGGCTGGATGGGGAGGAATAAGCTGAAGCTCAACCCTGACAAGACCGAGGTACTTTTGGTGGGAGACAGGAGGAGGCTGGGGGATGTTGACCTGGTGTTGAATGGGGTACAGCTACCCTTGAAAGACCAGGTCCGCAGCCTGGGGGTCATTTTGGACTCCCAGCTGTCCATGGAGGCTCAGGTGTCAGCTGTGAGCCAGACAGCACTGTATCAACTCCATCTGATACGGCGGCTGCGCCCCTACCTTCCCGACCATCTGCTCCCATTGGTAGTACATGCCCTGGTCTTCTCTCGTTTAGACTACTGTAATGCGCTCTACGTAGGGTTACCCTTGAAGACGGTTCGGAAACTGCAGCTGGTACAGAACGCGGCGGCTCGCCTGATTAAAGGCAGCCGCTGGCGAGATCACTTCACTCCAGTGCTGAAGGAGTTGCACTGGTTACCAGTTGTTTTCCGGGCCAAATTCAAGGTGTTGGTTTTGACCTTTAAAACCCTATATGGTTCCGGCCCAGCCTATCTTAAGGAGCGCCTCCAGCAACACCAGACAGGCCGCTTAACAAGATCAGCCTCGGAAGGCCTTCTCTCTGTCCCATCAGCCAGTACAGCTAGACTGGTGGGGACGAGGGAGAGGGCCTTCTCTGTGGTGGCCCCCACTCTGTGGAACTCCCTCCCTAGGGAACTCCGTCATGCCCCCTCTTTAATGAGCTTCCGTTGTGCATTAAAAACGTGGTTGTTCAGGCAGGCATTTGGGGTGGGTTACGGTATTTTTTAAAAAAAAAAAATTATGGTAAAATTTTATTGTTTTAAATTGTTTATGGTGGGTTGTACATCGCCCAGAGTGGCTGGGTGACCAGTCAGATGGGCGATTAATAAATTTAATAAATAAATAAATAAATACTAAACTAGTCCATCTGTCTCCCCTTGCCACCTCTTTAGTAATTAATCTTAGATCGATGGGGCTACTGATAATAAATGTCTATTTGCCCCCGCAACAACACCAACAATCAACTAAGGATAATTGGTCAACATTGGAGGAGTATATTAATAAGATGTCCATCTTGTATCCAGAAGCCTCCGTGATTGTGGCAGGGGACTTTAATGCCTGGATTGGGCAAAATGACGAGAACTTGTGTTCTCATTTTCATGTATTACCACGTGAAATAGAGGAGATGCACCCATCACCTCTTAGACAATCCAAAGGCACGAGATGCAACTATGCTGGGCTTTGCCTTCTGGAAATGGCTGCCTTTGCGTGGCTGCCTTTACCGTGATAGGCTACGTAAATACTTACGTAGCCTATCACGGAGAGAGCAGTGGCGCAAACGGCGTAGCAGCCGCCGTTTGCGTCCCTGCACTTTGACATGATAGGCTACATAAATAATTACGTAGCCTATCACGGCTGCTTGGCAGGATGCAAATGGTGGCCACAGCAGCCGGCCGAAAGACCAGCCGCCGCCGCCACCACTCCCCCCGTCGGAGCCCCAGGTAAGTTTCATTCCGGGGGGATTCTGCAGGGTGGCAGGGGGTGGGAGGCCATTCTGCCATGGATTTTGGGGGGCTGAATGCCAGTGCATTCGGCCTCACTGAAATCTGTGGCGGAATTCTCCGCCATCCCTAGCTAGAGCAAGGAAATATCCTGGAGGATGAGCAGGCTGGTTATAGGTCAGGCCGATCTACAGTAGATCAAGGATTGGTTCTTCAACATCTTGTTGAAAAAATTCTTCCAGCAGCGGGGCTCTATACACAGCCTTCATTGATTTTAAGTCAGCTTTTGACAACATTTCAAGGGATAGATTATGGGAAACATTTGAGCAACAAATATTGATCGGCGGCTGCTAGCACTCATCCGCAGCCTTTATGAAAACACCCGTGTGAGGATAAGATGCAGTCGTGTGGGTCATTTATCTGGACCCATACCAACTTCTAGTGGAGTTAAACAGGGGTGTATTCTAGCTCCTACCCTGTTTAACTTTGATACTAACTCCTTGGTGAAAGGCTTCACCGAAATAAATTCCCACCCTCCCAAGCTGGCAAACAGATCTTTATCAATACTTCTTTACACAGACAATGCAGTACTCTTGTCACTCACAAGCGTTGGCTTGAGACGCCTCCTAAGGGCCCTCGATACCTATTGCAAAAAAGATGCCTAGTAATTAACTACACCAGGTCTAAGGTTGTGGTCTTCACCAAGAGAAGAATCAAACGCAGATGGCAGAGAAATGAGCACCCTGTTGAACAGGTTGCGACGTATAGATACCTGGGTGTAACTTTCCATTCATCCGGCTCTCGGAGAACTCAAATAACCAATGCTACAGATAATGCCCAGAGGAATATAGAGGCGCTCCTTCGCTTCTTTTACACCAAAGGGGGACAGCATATCCCATCAGCCATTCAGGTATTTACAGCCACGGCCACCGCTCAGATGCTGGATGGTTCGCAGATATGTGCTTATGGCAATTATGCCCCATTTGAAATCATACAAACTAAATCTCTGAGAGCCATATTTGGAGTCCCGAGTCATGTGCCCAATGTAATTTTATTATTAGAAGCAGGGCAAATTTCTGTAGAAGCTCGTGCATGGGTTTATAAGATAAATCTTTGGTTGAAGATGATTTTCGTTCCTGTGGGATTGGCCCCATGAATTTTAATTGAAGCCTTTCGGACAAAATGGATAAGGACATTCAATGAGAAGTTACGAAATCTGGGATTCTCCCCTAATGCCCTTGTAGCTCTCAGATATGAAAAAGCCAAAGTTACTATCCATCAGCGAATCTGGGATATTGAATTGCAAAAGCTTTTAGCTTTGGCCATACTATACCCTGATTTCAGGGACAATGGGAGGGCACTCTTGCCTGCAAATTATTTGTCAAATCTGATTATTCCCAAATTCAGAAAGGCTTTTACATTGGCCAGATTCAATGTTTTGCCATCTGCACTCTTGGAAGGCAGATTTAAGAGGGCCCCATATCAACCACGCTTATGCCCTTGTGAAGCGGGGGAAGTGGAGACAGTTGAACACGTTTTGTTTTATTGTTCTTTGTATCATGATCTTCGATGCACTTTTATTGCCCCGACTTTACAACAAATCCCTGGCAGATCTGTTTTATCTTACTTATCATAATTTTTATCTGATCAGAATCCCCATGTAACAGCAAAAGTGGCCAGTTTTTGTGCAGCTGCTATCACTTGCCGGAGGGTGTTGACCAAATAATATTATTTTAACATTATTTTAACATTGTAATAATTTTTATATTGGGATTGTATGTTTTTCATCATGTTGTCTTGTGTTTATGTAGTCTGATAGCACGGGTTTTGTATGTTTGCTATTATTTATGTGCTGGTCTTGGACTGAAATGACCATATTCATTCATACATGTTCAGCACACCCGAGAATAGGACATGAGTATCCCTCAGTAACTTGTGGACCATTCTTCTGAAAATGGCAGGCAGCATAGAGGTGCCCCTGCACAAGAAAGTTGCAACGTTTCAGAAAGAGTGGTGCGGGGCTTCATATGGAAGGGGAGTCCTCATTTGGGGTGGATGAAATGAGACTGGCTTCCCCTTCCCTCCCTCTTTGATTTTGGGCAAAAGTCCTATGAAAAAGATACACTTCATAGAGCTGTTTTGAGGGTACAACCGTGCCACATTTCGGAAGGATTTGGGCAGGAACTAGGGGGCTATGATTATTAAAACTCAAGCACTAAACATAAAAAAAAAATGTGGCAGAGCAGCTTTTAAACTAAACTTGGGGGGAAGCCAATAGGAGCTGGGAAGCATCTGGTTCGGGTTAAATCATCCCTGGGGATGGAAATACAAATATTTTCGATTGCCCAAATGTAGAAGGAGAGGAAATAGGCCATGAGTATATGGTGGAACAGGATAACCGATCAGAGGCCTACATGCCATAGCAAAACCTACTCTTCCAGTTTTGTCATGATAGAATATTGACATATTTCACATTGCCACCATGCACATACGGAGATAACCAGCATTTTCCGTAATTCAGCATAATATTCCCTTTAATAATAGGTGGTGAGTGCTGATAGAAATTGAGCCAAAATGGGGCTACTAAGAAACACAAGTGAGGTATCAGCATGCTCTGGGGAACATTTGCTGAAGAACACCCACCCCCCAAAGGAAACCTAGCCCCCCCCCAAACAACCCAGTGAGAACATTCAATAGCCACTGTATATTATGCCAGTTGGAAGAGAAGGGGAAACGACGGTGTCATGAGGAAGGTGGAATGCTCTCCTTGCAGTAGAATTGAACTCCATGTAAACTGTGATATCCCAGAAGAGAGCATGAGAGGCTGGCAGGGGTCCCTAAACCTTGGGGGCGGAGGATATACTGCAATACTCCATTGCAGGTGCCATGGGTTTTATATATATATCACACCAATTCCTGACAGTGCATTCACATGATTATGAAATAATTCTGCAATTGAAAACTGTTTGTGAGGAACATACTGCCATACACAAAACCGTTTTAAGTCCACCTCAAGTTGACTGAGAAAGGACAAATGCCTCAGAAGTGGACAAGGACCCCAGTGTCTAAAGGACACCATTGTTTAACAAAACACTCAGCGCATTAATTTTTGACCAATTTTATTAGCCTTCCCAAATACAGTGGTGAGAAAACGTTTGTGAACCCCTTAGAATTGTGACATATATCCAGCCTTAAATGTGATCACATCTTAATCTAACCACATAGTCCTAGATAAACAAAAACAGACAACCTGATTAAACACATGACACACTAACATGATGCTGATCCAAACATGATTCAACAGTCAGTATCTATGTGTGAAAAGAATGTGAACCTTTAGATTCAGTACCGAGTGGCACCCCTTGAGCAGCATTAGGGATGGGGGGGAAATCCTCCACAGTCCCCAGTGAGGATTCAAAAGAATCTGCCCCACCAGAGTCTGTGGAGGTTCAGAAAACCTACCTTCGCCTCATGCAGGAATCCTCTCCAGCTGGATCCTCCCCCTGGCCGGCTCTGAAGCGCCAGCGATACGGCCGTCATTGCCATATCACTGGGCTGGGTGGCTTGACTGTGGATGCAAATGGCATCCAGTAGGCCATTTGTGGCCATAAAGGTCTTAGTTTAAGCTAAATGCAGCCACTTCCAGCTCCATTTACCTTAATCTAAGATCTTTACGGCCGCAAATGGCGTACTGGATACCATTTGCATCCGGAGACAGTCCCCCTCAACCAGCAATACAGCAATGGCGGCCGTATTGCTGGCATTGGAGAGCCGGCCAGCGGCTCCACAGAATTGCCATGGAGTGGAACCAGCAAGGTAGGATTCTGGAGGGAGGGACGGATCACCTCCCCCCCTGCAGACCCTCCCCCCGGACCTGGAGGTAAGTATTTCATACATCCCTACTTCAAGTAACCGCTTCCTGTAACTGTTGGTCAGTCTCTCACATCGTGAGGAATTCTGGCCCATTCCTCCTTACAGAAGTGCTTCAACTCAGTGACATTTGAGGCCTTCCTTGCATGAACAGCTCACCTCAGGTCCTGCCACAACATTTCGATGGGGTTTTGCTCCAGAGTTTGACAAGGCCATTCTAAAACACGGAATTTCTTCTTTCGCAGCCATTCCTTTGTAGATCTGCTTGTATTTTACGATCATCGCCTTGTTGCATGACCCACTTTTGATTCCGCTTCAGCTCATGGACGGATGGCCTCACATTCTCCTCTGCAACCTTCTGATGCACTGTGCAGACTTCATGCTTGTGTCAATGATGGCAAGCCGTCCAGCTCCTGAGGCAGCAAAGCAGGCCCAAACCATCGCATTCCCACCTCCTTGCTTGACAGTTGGGATGAAGCTCTTCTGTTTAAATTCAGTGTTTGTTTTTTGCCAAACATAAAGTTTCTCACTGAGGCCATAAAGTTCTGCCTTTGACTCATCTGTTCAGAGAACATTGTTCCAGAAGTCTTGGGGATCATCTATATGATCTTTAGCGAACTTCAGATGGGCAGCGATGTTCTTTTTAGAGAGCAGTGGTTTCCTCCTGGCTATTCTCCCATGAATACTATTCTTGGTCAGTCTTTTTCTGATCACTGAGTCATGAACATTAGCCAAGGTGAGAGTGGCCTGCAGATCCTGGGATGTTACTCTGGGGTTGTTTTTGACTTCTTGGATGATGCGCCAGTTTGTTCTTTGACAGTTTGGTAGCACAAATGCTCCTGGGTAGCGTGACTGTGGCCTTGAACCTTCCCCATTTCTGGTCGATCGATCTGACAGGGGATTGGTGGAGCCCCATATCCTTACAGATGGTTTTGCAACCCTGTTTGGACTGTTGAGCAACAATACCTACTTTTCTGAGGTCCTCAGAGATGTCTTTTGATCGTGGCATGACACGTTTACACACAACCGTATGGTCAATACCAAACTCCCAAAGTTTCTGATCCTCATATAGGGTAGGGTCTCCCAAATTCACCCCTGAAGGTCTGACTAATTACTTAAACACCTGATTCTAATTAATCCCTTTAATTGTGCTGATGCAACCAAGGGTTCAATTACTTTTGCACATCTCCTGACTCTTAAGTACTCATTTAATGCCTAATATATACATTGTTTTATTTCACAAGACATGCAATTGGGAAATATAAACTCTATTCGATATTTAGAAGAGGACTGGCTTTGGATGATGAAGGCTATCATGGTAAAACTATGGAATTTCTGTAATTATTGTTAGGGTTCACCAACGTTTTCTCGCCACTGTAGATATACTTGACAGGGAACTTGACTAGCAGGGCGTGTTCCGAAAGTGATAGTTTCTTTAATTATTTTTCCGTATAAGATGATCCCTGGTGTTGAGATGGGGCCTCAGCACAATAATGTAGCATTTGGGGAGAAAGATGCAACCCAGGAGTCCGGCCCCAGACGCCAGGATGGAGAAGACCTCCACGGCCACCATGGTCTTCCCCTTGGTGCTCAGGTAGGTTGGAACAAAGGAGATCCACACACTGCAAAACACCAGCATGCTGAAGGTGATAAACTTGGCTTCGTTAAAGCTGTCAGGCAATTTCCTGGCTAGGAAAGCCACTGTGAAGCTGATGAGAGCCAGGAAGCCCATGTAAGCCAGGACAGCGTAAAACATGGTGACTGAGCCTTCATGACATTCCACTATGACCTCTCCAGCCAAGGCATGGAAGTCCAAGTTTGGGAATGGCGGAGAGGTCACCAGCCAGACAGCACAGATCACAGCCTGGATGAGGGGACAGGCCAGGACAATGGAGTTTGTCAGTTGTCTCCCCAAGAGTTTTCTTGCCATGTTTCCTGGCTTGGTGGCCATGAAGGCCAGAACCACCGTCACAGTTTTTGCCAACACGGAAGAAACAGCTACAGAGAAGGTGAGGCTGAAAGCAGTTTGTCGGAGAAGACAGGTGACCGTTGTTTGTCGGCCAATGAACAGGAAAGAGCAGAAGAAGCAGAACAGGAGGGAGATGAGGAGTACACAGGTGAGGTTTCGGTTGTTGGCTTTGACTATTGGTGTGTCACGGGATTTAATGAAGATTGCCAGCACTACAGTTGTGAGCAGAGACAGGGCAAGGGCCAGAGAAGTTAAAACCAACCCCAGTGTCTCTTGATAGGAAAGGAAATGGATCTTCTTGGAGATGCACTGGTCTTGGTTCCTGTTTGGGTGTTGATCTTCTGGGCATGGGGTACAGCGATCTGCATCTGGAATGAGCAAAAGGAATGGAAGTATCTCAAAAGTGACATACATGTTCTTTATACAGGCAGTTCAACCCACAAAGAAGGAGATGGAAATATCAATTCCATAGCCTTCTTTACACCTAAGGTACAACCTCCCTTTCATTATTTTATCTTTAAACATCAGCATCATATTTCATATGACAAGAGTCAGAAAATGTACGAAATGGCTTTTTTCACCTCCAAATCATGGCCCCATGTTCCAGACTCATCTTCAATATTCTGCAAGGAAGAAACCTCCCAAAACTGTAAGCAGAAGTGAAAATCTGGGGACTGTATAAAGTGAACCACTATCTTACACCTGCAGTGCCTCCTGAATGGGTAAAGAAATAAAGAAATAATGATCTGTAATTTTCTTCAGCTGATGGACTGTCCTCTTAAGAGATCTGTTGGTACAAAGGCTGGCAAACACCTTGAAGTAATCACTATGGATAGAAAGGCAATGTGTTTGAGATTGGGATAACATGCGCCAGGTGTTCCAAAGATGACCAACCACCTGCTCTGATTGATGTTCTGCCCAAACAGCTTCAGCTCTGATGCCAAAACATTTGAAAATGGAGGTATGGTGTTAAAAAATACAGTATGAAGAGATTGGCCAATGTGAGTATCTAAGAAACCGCAACAGATTCTGTACTTGCGAGTGTTAATAATGTAATGAGAGTCATTCTTTTATTATTTAAATTGAAGATTTCTTCAAGACATTGTGAAGACTTTGCAAACCACTAACCACCGAGTTAGGCAATCACAATAGGATTTATGGAGAAAATATTCCTAGGGAAATGGCTCACTCTTTTTCTTGTCTCTGGTTTTCCTATGTCCTCACTTGACTCTTGCCCCAGTCTATTCTGCACTTTTACAGAGCTCTTACAAAGTTTGTGGTACCTGTACAGTTAGAAATTGTCCCTTCTGGACAACGATCACATCTATAGCAGCAAACGGGCTTCCCCTCTGGAACTCTTCTCCGGTGCCCTGGAGAGCACTGCTCTACACATCTGGCAAGGGGTGTCTTCTTAAAGGGAAGAGAGAAATAGTTGAGGTTTTACATATGATAGTCATCACACTAAAAAGCACTTGGAGTTACTGAGCCAGGTTTCCCATCACACAATGGATAGGACCACCTTTAGGAAGGGTGAATCTTTTCTGGACCTGGCCACCGAGCACCCCAGAGCCCAGCAAGTGGCTGGGACTCGTCCCTCCTTAGCTGGCTGTCAAGGAAGCCCTTGACAACCAGTGCGGGCAGGAAGGCCCTCAGTGGCACCCCAGTGCTCTCATCCTGTCCTCCTTGATAAGAGGATTGCGCAGTCGTTCTGAGGGGTGGTGAAGCTGGGACCTGTCCTGCCCTCACCATCTGTCAAGGACGTTCTTGACAACCGGCATGGCAGGAATGGCCTTGGCAGCACTCCAGTGCTCTAGCCCTGCCCTCCTCGAGAGGAGGACAGGGCTAGAGTGCTTGGCAGTGTGTGTGGGGGGGTGCACCGTGCAGAGGACTCCAGCAGTCAAGCCCTTGTGTGCATGAAGCACAAAGACTTGACTGCTGGAGTTCTTGGCATGGAAAGGAGGCATGGCTCATGCGGCTCATTGGGGAGGCGGGGAGGCTCACCAAGTGGATCAGGGTTGCGCAAGCAGATGGGCAGCTCGTCAAGCTTCCTCGCACCCCGGATGGAGATGTGTCCATCCACCCCTACCTGCAGGTTCTTTAGAACCATCATAATAGAAGATGATATAAAAAATATTCTAAGACAGAATCAGAATGATTGGAAGCTCCCTTCTACCGAGTAGATCTTCTCCCTTCTACCTCTCACTTCTCCCCTTGATCCAACTTACCCCATATAGTCAGCCCTGACTGGCAGCGGCTCTCTGGGCATGGAAGGAGAGGCTTTTTTCCACTCTTGCCTGGAGATGCCCTGGGCTGAACCTGGGGGTTTTGCATGCAAAGATTGTTCTTTATCACTGGACTCAATAGGCCTTTGGTCTCATCTAGAAAGGAGACTTCTCTTCTCAAGTGACAGAACTACGATATTCTTTCCTTCTCCCGTGACATTCACCACAAACTCACCTCTGTAGCCCACACAATCCCATCAGAGTGAATGGTGAACTCTTGGCCTGGGGGAGCTTCTGGATTCACCTGCCCAACTTTCCTGGAAGCTGTAAAGGATGTATTTGGGAAGAAAATCCAGTTCTCAATATCGTATCTCTCTCCCTTTTTATAAAAAGAGACTTCCTCTCCAAGGCTGTTGTTAAACCGGACTTTCCTCAAAGAGGCAAGAATCTGAAATGGAAGAGAGAATTAGAAAATGGGGTAATTGTGAGTGAGTTCTGTTTTCTTCGAACATACCTGTCAGGATTGGTCCCGGTCTCCCTGCAGAGACTGTGGAAGAGGAACCCAAGCCTCAGGGAGCTCACAGAGACATGGAAGGACCTTCCCAAGGCTAATCAGTTAGATCGAAGCCCAACCATAACTTCTCCTTCTGTGAGAACCCAGCAACTCACAGAGGGCGAGGAGGGGAGTGTGACAGATGCATGGATCAAACGTACGGCCAAGAGGGAGGAGCAGCACAAGGAAATAAGGCATTCCACCAAGCTGGCCCACCACAGGAGGTGTCTAGGACAGGATCCTCCCTGAAGGCGGGACTGAGGAAGCCTTTCCAGATTCATGCTGTAGAGCAGAGTCAGAAATGCAACTTTCTCCTCTGCTGGTGTGCATCCCTCAGAGTGAACTTCAGATAAGCTGTTTCGGGTTGTGTCAGCTTGATCAGGGACATTCGCATTGGGCTGTCAGAAGATGACCAGGTCTGTCCCCTGACTCGCTGAGAGAATGATAGCTTTGCTCAGTAAAACCTGTTTACTTGGAGACTGACTTCTTTGTCTGACTATGCACAGGTCGGAAGGGCTTGAAACCTGACAATACTGTAACTGCCATCACGTTATGAGACTTATTTTCTGTACTCCATTGTTTAGTGTGCACTTAAGATGCATCAAGACGTGTTCATTGGGCACTAATTGCTCAAATAATTTGCTTGCCCAGTGGTTGGGCTTTTTCCTTTGGCGTCTGCTTCCTATGAGCCGCCCTCATGCCTTTGAATGGGTGGCAGA
The DNA here is from genome assembly GCF_057233095.1 of Heloderma suspectum. Lineage (NCBI taxonomy): Eukaryota > Metazoa > Chordata > Lepidosauria > Squamata > Helodermatidae > Heloderma > Heloderma suspectum. Next base: position 360,636,666 of record NC_139459.1, on the reverse strand, counting down.
GGCATTAGGCTCGAACCCTCAAAGGAAGCAACTCCTGGGGTTATGCAGCTGCCTGGCGGGGGTGGGGGGACGGTTGCCTGCTGTTTGCTTCTGCCGATTGTTGGGGGAGGGGACCAGCGATGCTTACTAGATTAGCACTATGGCTTTGGGGTGAGGACTTGCTTGATTTCTTGCTCCTCAATAGCCACATTAGTAAATACCTAAATGTTACAGAAACAGGATGAGTCTCTGCTGCTCTTCAGTCACTTATAAATGCTCTTTACAGGAAATGAGCCCCATAGAAAAATACCTATGGGGAATGTCTCTCTGAAGACCTTTGCAATGGCCTGATAGCCAGCCCACATCTGGGGAACTTCAGCTGGCTGTCAAGGAGGAAGATGGGGAATGGGGACCTGCCTGCTGTTTACTTCTGAGGGTTGGTGGGATCAAAACTGCTTTGTATACCAGAACTTTGTGTTTGGGGTAGAGGCATCCTGATGCCTCCCTCCCCAATATCCAAAGTTTTAACTGCAGAATTATCACAGCAGCACTATAGGTCTCCTCTACTCCTGACTCCCTGCTTAAGGCTCTTCAGGGGAAATGACAGCCATGAAAGAATATCCGTGGGAAATGTCTTTCTTTGGAGCCTTAGAGTGGAATAATAGCCTTTCTCCCAGGCTCGCCCTTTGCTTCCAGGATCAGACCACTGAGAAACCACCAAGACACCTTCAAAAAAATTGCCAAATTTGAAGGAGGACATTACCTGCCACGGCTGGATATTTGGAAGCCACTTGCCTTCCCCCTTCATTCCACGTCTGGGTCCAGATGAGGACACGGAATGTAGTGCATGTGCCACAGAATAGACGGCATTGAAGGTGTTGTAGCTGCGACTGGACATGGTCATTTCCAACTTGTGGACCTTCAGGTCCTGCACCTTCTCCTCCCCAGTACATCTTCTCTTTGCCTTTGGAGATGTTTGGCCTGATTTCAGAAACTGACATTCAAATACCTCTTCCCACCATTGACGGAGAAAGACATCTCCTTGTGGTTGGTTTGGATCTAAAGCCCAGAGAAAATGCTTGAATTCTGGCACATCCCTCCTGTGCACTCTGAAGTGAAAAGCACCCTGGAAGAGTTTGGCCAGTCTAAATTTTGGTCCTGTCAAAGAACTTTCCCAGTGGGATGTCAAGATCCAAACCTTCCTAAATGAGATCTTGGTCTTTCGTTCATGAATATCCAAGAACACTGTTAATATCTTTATAACACTGGGGTCCCCAAAGGCAATCATCACTTGAGGGTCAAACCAAGAATGAGGAACAGAGCCAGATAGTGCTTGATGTAGAAGGAGGCGGTGTCTTGGGTTGAACATTTCGGTGATGGCAACACAGATATCATTCTGCTTGAGCATTGGTATCAGTGACTGGATGAAATGTTCACCAGTGTCATCAGTTGAGGCAACCAGCCCAATCCAGTTCCAGTGGAAATGCAGGAGCAGCTGGACTAAGCCCACATACTGGGAGGTTACACTGGGATCAATCTGGTAGAAGGAAGGAAATTCCGTTGTCTCGAACAAGCCATATCCGAGCTGAAGGAAGGAATTTGCTGTTAGACTGTTGAGGCAGAATTTTGTGGCACTTTAAAGACTGACACAAATTTTAATGACTTAAGCTCCCATGGACTACTACAGCCCATTTCAGATAGTGAAGTGCTATCCAGTGGGAAGCTGTCCATTTTAAAATGGACATCCAAATATAGAGTGAAGCTTGATGAGAACTTTAAGCCCCCTCCTCCTGTGTGGATCTTACCGCACATGTCAGTGCTTCTATGGAGGTAACCCAGACACAATTCCTAACCACTGAAATGAACAGGTCCTTCTGTGTATATTCAAGAAGTGTGACTCTCTATAAGCATATTGGGGGCTTTCTGGCTTCTTCCCCATAAAGGATAGTTTGGTCACACTGGTTCCATTCCGTGCTGAAATACATCACAACACACAAAATAGAAAATGTTGCACCAAGTTAGCAGGTCTTCATTAGAAGTTCCCCAAGTGCCACCCCTCCAAAAACTTTCTGTTTGCATCTTAAGGTGTATGGCTGAAACAGAAGCTATGTTATATGGAAATGTGCCCCAAAACATAAAACACTGACACATTTTATCTTGCTGGGGTAGGGGGCTCCCTCCAGTCCCCAGAGGGGAAGCTGCGTTAGTCAACTGCAGGAAGAACAACAAGGATTCTTATGGCACCTTGTACGTTTTTGATTCTTTCAAGTGTTGCAAAGCTCCTTGTTACGTCTCCCAGTACAAAACCTTTTGAACAGACTGATTGCTGGCTGGGATTAGACACGCAGTAGCCACTTGAGATTCCTAGCCACCACCAAAGCTATTGCGTGGCAGGTTAGCCAGAAGAAGAAGGCCCCCTACTCCTGCCACCCAGAATCAAAGCAACCCACACACTGCACAGGCAGATCTGTTTTCAGGTATTTGCCTTTCCACCTTAGTATCCCTGAACTCTGCAGGCCCCCCACATCTATCCCCAGGTGAATCCTCTCACCTGTGGGATCTTGAAGATTCCCATGAAGAATGCAATCTCCCTTGAAGATTTGGAGTCCAGACCCCCAATAACAGAGAGCAGTTGATCCTGTTTGTGACATCTATAATTCGGAAACATTTGGCCCTGCGTGGAGAGGAGAGACAGACTGTTCAAGTAGATCCATCTTGCAATGTTGCTGTGGTCACAGATGCGGAAGCCAAGAGTACAGTTGGGTAGGAGAACAGGATCCTTGTTGAGCTCCTTGATGGTGAACGCCAAGGCCAGGAGTTGGGGGTAGTATTTTAGTATCATCCTGCAGTGATGAGAGTGACATTGGGAGGTGGGTGAGGATCCCAACAGAACTGCCGAGAAGCGGAGGGTTAAAACGTCCATCTGGTTTAACCCGTTTGTACAGACACAAAACTTCTAGACCACAGACATCGACACAAGGATTCACAGACAAATTCAAGTTGTTCTTTTGACTCAGAGGGACACCAATTATTGCTGGATGCATTTCACAGGAACACATGATAAGCCCTGCTGGATCAGAGTTCTAATTCAGCACATCTATAATTTATTTGTTTTACTACATATTTTCATTATTGATGTTCCACCTTTCAAGATACCAATGTTTCCAAGGTGGCTTCCACATAAAACCAAAGTGCAATAGGAATATATATATATATATATATATATATATATATATATATAAACAGTTTGACAGGGTCCTTCCCACTGTGCAGCTCTGTCAGGATTAACAATAGTGAATTGTTCTCAGTTCAACCTGCCTTCTCCATGAATTTGTTGAAGGACATAGTAAGAAGAACATTAGATGAGCTCTGCTGTATCAGACCAAGGTGGTTCCCTCTAATTCATCATACTTTTTCCAACTGTGGTCAACTTAGATGCTTCCTGGGTGCCCCACAAGATGGATATGAACATAGAAGCCGTAATTTCTTCTTCCCTCTCAGCAACTCCTGAATGATCAGTGGTAGACTGCCACCAACAGTGGAATCTCTATTTAACTATCATGTTTCTGAGCTGCCAATAGGCCTGTCCTCCAGGAATTTGTCCGATTGTTTTACAAGCAAAGTCAACCCAGGATCCATCACTACATCTCCAGTAACTGTCTGTAGTGAAGCAAGAGTTTACACATGTGATTCAGAACTATTGTGGAGAAGGACCATAGCTCAGTGGTCAAGGCAGCTTTAGTCCCCGGAATCCCCCAGCAGGACTGAGAAAGAGCCCTCTCTGGAACCCTAGGGAGCAGCTGTTAGTCAGTGCAGGCAAGATTGATCCAAATGTGCCAAAGCCCTGAGATGGTGCCAAAGCCCTGAGACCTTCCTACCTGCATCGGCCCTTCATTGAGAAGCATGAGGACCAGAAACTTGTTTACTTTTTAGAGAAAGGAATGTAGTTCCGTGATACAGCACATCAATGAAATGCAGCTTGTCCCAGGATCCATGCCTGGCATAAACAGGCCACCATGGGAGAGACCCCCGGTGTCACACCCTGGACAGCAACTGCTATGTACTGAGCTAGAGAAGATCTATGGGCTGACCCAGGATGAGGTTACTTCCTTTCTGGCTTTATTCAGAAGCCGTGAGAACCGCAATCCTAGGTAAAGGACGCAAGGAGCACCTGCTTTGCACATGGAAGCCCCGAGGTTCGATCCCCAGATGCATTTCCTGGTAGGAGAGGGGAGGGAAGCGAAGCGAAGCGAAGGGAAGGGAAGGGAAGGGAAGGGAAGGGAAGGGAAGGGAAGGGAAGGGAAGGGAAGGGAAGGGAAGGGAAGCTGCTGCCACTCAGTGCAGGTGAGACTGAAGAAGAGGGAACAAAGGTCTGACTTCCTCGAAGACAACCCCCAAGGTCGCTCAGTCCATTCAAAAATCTGTCAGTGTTGAGTGCAACATGCATTTCAGTATGTTTGATGTTTTTTGTAATAGCCTATTCCTTGCAATAAATATACTACTGACTAACTGTGGATTATTTCAGCTTTTGATTATCGAAGGACTTATCTCTTGGGCTAGAAAACCACACAATTATTGCATGCTACAGAATTCCTTATGCACCCTGCAAAACGCCCGAAGTGCCCAGCCATGGAGATGCTTTGTGTTTCGCAGTCTCAGGTCCCCAGATGCTGTTGCACTGTAACTCCCATTGTCCCCGGCCATGAACGATAGAGGTCTAATAGCTGGGAATGCAAGGCTGGGAACCACTCGTTTAGGTCAGGAGTGGGCAGACTTCGAGCCTGCGAGATCGCCTTCGTTTTTTAACCAGCACCTCAAGGTCCCGCAACTGGAGCCTGGTGCAAAAAAGACACACCCACTTAGAATGAAACTATTCTGAGCCCAAGAGTTTCTTTTCAGCACCAGAATTAAAGGGAGCTCACAGTCCTTGGACACAAGACCCCACTCCTGGCTACCCCGAAGTTTCCTTTGTTTCAGCAGCATAATTTAGGGCGGAAGGGGGTCCTTTGTTGTTGCTGTTGTTACACAACTGGGAGTCGGCAATGCTTGCTGATTCACTGATCACCCAGAGATCTACCAGTAGATCCAGACCTACCTTTCCTTCAATGAAATCGGCTCGGAGGGGCATTTCTTAGTTGTTTTCCAATTCTTAACATGAAACCACATTGCAGCTTTTTTCTGCCTACCCTCCTACTCAAGAGCCCAGAGGGTGGTGAGTTGTCCTCTTAGTGAGCAGGGATGTGGATAGATGACAGCAAACTCTCCACAGGTCACTCCCACCCCAGCTCAGTTCAGAGCAGGGCTTCGTAAAGCAAGCTCAAAATCTGAAAGTAATTTATTCTAAACTCAGTTGCAAGCAGGCCAATCTGCAGTCACTTCACTGGGGGGGGATGAAGGTCCGAACTTTCCCCCCAATCTGCCATTTGGGGCTCCAAATCCCAGCCTCCAGGTTCGCATTCTCTGCCATGCACACACATGCGCGTGCATACACACACCACTTTCCACATCTCTTGCCTTGCAGCAGGGCTTGGCTCTTCACTCCCTGGAAATTTTAGTTCCCAGGGTGCCTGTGACCTTACCACAGCACCACTGATTGTTCCAGAGGGGCAACGGGGAATTCTCCTCTTGCTCGGAATGGGGCTGCAGCTCAGTGTGGCAGAGGACATGCTTTGTTTGCAGAAGGTCCCAGGTTCAATCCCCGGCTCCCCCAAGTAGGCCAGGAAACACTCCTGCCTGAAACTCCGGAGAGGTTGCTGCCAGGCAGTGTCGACTGTACTGCACTAGATGGACCCAGGGTCCGACTCACTATGAGGCAACTTCTTATGTCCCTAGCAAGCCAGTGAAGAAGCCTCAAGTCTCTGACTCTCCACACGGGTTGAAGCCAAATCATGATAAGCCTGGAAGAAGCCCACTAATGTGAAAGCAAAGCAGGCAAAAGTCTATCCCACCTCCCTCTTGTGGAAACTTACAAGGGAAAAGTGAGGAAGTTTGGTGGGGCTAAACTACGGAAGTCTGGTATCAATGAATGAGAATAACAGCCAAGTGGGAAATTCCCACTGACAAGGAGGTCTCCCGGGCTGTGATAGTCTTGCAGTTCCTTCGGCCTGGTCAAGAGGCAGGTGGTGCCCAGCATCCTCTGGGTGGCCTGAGGCAGGAGCCAAAAGAGCAGCACCTCCAGCAGCCAAATCATCAGTGGCACAGAGAGAACTTCCCTCCTCGGTCAGTGACAAAGACAACCTGCAAAACAGCGGAGTTTACAGTCCCCAGCAGTGGAATTAAACCTTAGCAAGAAATGATCGGCCCCCAAGTGAGCAGACATCACCCCAGCCCCACATGGAAGGGCTCAGAGTGTCTTTATATTAAGCACGTTGTCTCCAGGATGACTTGGTTACTGACTTGCTGGATGGAAATCCATGGGGGATTCCTCAAGAATTACTGTCATTTTCACAATTCCAGGGTAGCGAAATAAACACGGCCCCAGAACACTGAGCTCTCTTTGCACAGCAGAGGGAGGAGGGGAAAGTTTGTGCCACTCTTGTTTCCCTGTGAGGCAGAAGGGCTCAGAGATTTAAGAACATAAGAAGAGCCATGCTGGATCAGGCCAAGGGTCCATCTAGTCCAGCCTTCTGTTCACACAGTGGCCAACCAGCTGTCCACGGGAAACCCACAAGCTGGACATGAGTGCAACAGCACCCTCCCACCCATGTTCCCCAGCAACTGGTGTACAGAGGCTTACTGCCTCTGATACTGGAGGCAGTATCCAGTTGAGTTGTCATGTTTTGGCCTTGCTCCCATTTGAGACTGAGCACCAAGATGGAGTCTGGGCTTTTTCCAAGGGTTTTTTTCACCCAGATGGATGGCTGGGGAGAGGGAGGCAGAGTTGGCTGTGGCAGAGTTCAGTGATAGTTGGAGTTCCACCATATGCAAGTTCTGTGTATAAGCTTGATGTTGTATAGTTGGTAGGAATGACTGCAAGGATCAGCAGGCCTCAAACACACCTGTTCTTTATTCAGCACCCTCAGAAGTCAGAACTTCGCAGACTCTCCACCCACTGGTGCTACGCCCAGCTCTACAGGAGCAGCCAAGGTTCAAAAACAATAACTAACGAACAGTACCCCATCCCCTGATACGTAACGTTCCTCCTCTCTTCGCTATCATAGTCTGTATATTAACCAACGAGGAGGTGCGCTTTCACGGCATGGTCTCTGCACTTGACTAGTAGGTGTAGATTGCTAAGATGACTTTCTTTCAGTAACTGCCGTGGGTAAGGAAGGAGTATTGCTCCCACCACTTAGTGGTTCTGGCACTTCAACAGGTGGTGAGAGAAACCAGTCCCAGATAGATCTTCAGCAGCTACCTCTGCTGAAGACAACCCACTCTGGGGAGAACACCTTCTCAGCTGGTCAACATGGCGATGCCACACTGACCCACCTGCACACTGGACCTCGCATGACACAGGTCCAGTGACCTCGGTGATAGAGGAAGGAACCCATCTCAGTCCAGCACCATAATTCCGAGCAAAGACCTGATCTTGTGGGGCAAATGAATGGAGAGTAGGAGCTGAGAAGGCAGCATGCAGAGCTTGCTCCCCTTTGCTTTGTAAGTCTTCAGCTAAATCTGGGTGGAGACAGTGAAGGCAAGATGTTAGATGCCACCCATAAGTAGGGATGTCAGAGAATTTTGCCACGAAACTCGGGGAGGCCGAATGCCAGCACATTCGGCCCCCTGAAATTGGTGGCAAAACGGTCTGCCCCCCTTCCCCCCCCCGGGACGGGACTTACCTTGGGCGAATCCTCCTGGCGGCGGCGGCTCCGGCGGCGGTGCGGTGGCGGTGCGGCAGCGGCCGGTCTTCCGACCAGCTGCCACTGCCACCAGTTCCAGTAAAAAAACAAAAAAACCTAAAAAACGTGATAGACTATGTAAAGATTTACATAGCCTATCACGTCTGAGTAAAAAACAAAACAAAAAAACCCTGCACGTATGCAAATGGCGGCGCCCATGGGCACCGCCATTTGCGTATATGGGGTTGTTGTTGTTGTTGTTTTACTCAGCCGTGATAGGCTACGTAAACATTTATGTAGCCTATCACGGCTGACTGCAGGGACGCAAACGACGGCGGCTACGGCCGCCGCCATTTGCAGCCCGGCCGGCCAGGATTCGGGGGTGGAGGGACGGAGCGCCTCCCCCTCGGCCAGAATTTTGGGGGGGAGGGATGGCGCGCCTCCCCCCTGCCAGAATTTCAGGGGAGGGACGGAGCGCCTCCCCCCCCAACGAATCAAATTTCATTCAAGGTAAGTGACTTTCATACATCCCTACGTAAGTAACTCTGCAGAACTGACTCCTGCTTAGGGATGTACGAAAATTCCGCCATGGATCTAGGGGAGGCCGATTGCTAGCGCATTCGGCCCCCAGAAATCGGTGGCGGAATGGCGTGCCCCCCCTCCCCCTGCGACGAGACTGACCTTGGGCGGATCTTCCTGGCGGCGGCGGCTCCAGCGGCGGCTCTGGCAGTGGTGCGGCTGCCGCTGCCGCCATTTCCAGTTTTTCTTTTTTAAAAAAAGTGATAGGCTACGTAAAGATTTACGTAGCCTATCACGGCTAGGTTTAAAAAAAAAGTTTACGTAAATGTTTACGTAGCCTATCGCGGCTGACTTAAAAAAAAGAAAAACGCGCGTACGCAAATGGCGGCGGCCATGGCCGCCTTATTTGCGTTTCTTATTTTGGCACGTCTTAGTCTACGTAAACATTTACGTAGACTAAGATGGCAAAAATAAGGGAAACGCAAATAGCGTAGCGGACGCTACCCCTTATTTTCGCCGTCTTGGTCTACGTAAATATTTACGTAGACTAAGACGTGCCAAAATAAGGAACGCAAATGGCGGTGGCTGTGGCCGCCGCCATTTGCGTATGCGCTTCTATTTTTTTAAGTCAGCCATGATAGGCTACGTAAACATTTATGTAGCCTATCACTGCTGACTGTTAGGACGCAAAAGGCGGTGGCTACGGCCACCACCATTTGCGTCCCTGCTAGCCAGCGGCCGGATGTCCGGCTGCTGGCGAAGCCAGCCGGAGGCTCCGCAGAATCGCTGCAGAGCACAGCCGGCCAGCCAGTATTCCGGGGGGGGGGGAGGTACGGAGCTCCTCCCCCCGGCAAGGATTCCGGGGGGAGGGACGGAACGCCTCCCCCCCAACCATAAACATAATCCGCGAAAGGTAAGTGCCTTTCGTACATCCCTACTCCTGCTGTTTCACATGGAGTAACATACTGAGCAATGAGAAAGCTGGCAAGCGTGTTGGCCAGTCTCCTCCCGCAATGCACTTTAGGGCATCTTTTTTGTCTGCACCACCCATTCAGCTTGGCCATTTGCTCAGGGATGACGAGGTGCAATGGGGACAGCCCGAATAAGGTTCTTGTCCACAAATCTTTTACATTCAGCAGATGTAACAGCCATCCCATGTCTGAGACTACAGGATCAGGCAACCCGTGGCTTGTAAATAAGTGGCGCAGTGCTGTGATGGTTGCAGCGGATGTATGTGATGGTTCTAAGACTACTTCAAGCCACATTAAGTAAGAATCTACCACAACCAAGAAGTGCTTTCCTTGAAATGGTCCTGCAAAAATCAATATGGATTCTTGACCGGGGATTCTTGGTCACTTCCCATGGAGAGATAGGTGCCCTTGGTAGATTGTGCCTAGTGGCTTGACAAGTATTGCACTCATTTACAGTGTTTTCCATATCCGAGTCAATACCTGGCCACCAGACATTGCTTCTGGCCAATGCTTTCATACAAATGATCCCTGGATGAGCTGCATGCAGGGAAGTCAAGATGGTTTGAGGACCTTTATCTGCAGTAACAGCACAGTTTCCCCATAGCAGACAACCCTTATGGGCAGACATCGCATGCTGATGGCATACGAAGGGCTTAAATTCCTCTGGCAGTTCCTCATCTGGCCATACCCTCCATACCGAATTGAAAACAGGAGCCAGTACAGGATCTCGAGCAGTCAGCCTAGCAATTTGATCTGCCTGAAGAGGTGGGTCAGGAAGGGCTTTGAGCATCAAGACTTCCAGTGGAGGAGGTACAACAAAATCTGGAATTTGAAGTGGCACCCGACTCAATCTGTCGGAATTAGCTCTTGCCTTTCCTGGTTTGCAGACAAGTGTATAATCATAAGCATGGAGCAGAATGGTCCAGTGCTGCAAGTGAGGTGATAGTATGCAGGGAGTAGGCTTACTAGGAGAGAAGATTCCTAGAAGAGGCTTGTGGTCCGTGCGTATTTCAAAGGCATGGCCATAGAGACATTTGTGAAACGTTTTGACTCCTGCAGTAACAGCCAGGACTTCTGTGTCAATTTTTTTGCAACGTTTCTTTCCGTGGATGACATAGTCCTTGAAAAATAAGCAATTGGTGCTTCTGTAGCATCTGGAAATTTGTGGCTTGGCCCAGCACCAACCCTGTAAGAAGAAGCATCAGTAGTATGGATTAGTGGCTCCTTTCCATCATAATGTACAAGCACAAAATTTGAACTCAACAAGTCTCTGACATTCTGGAAAGCATTCTCACTCTGGCTGGTCCATTTCATAGTAGGGATGTACGAAAGTCACTTCCTGTTTTGCGGATCTGCTTCGCGGTGGGGGGGAAGCACGCTGTCCCTCCCCCCGGAATCCTCGACGGCTCCCCCCGGAGTTCTGCCCGGATGTCTCCGCTCCGCAGGAATTTCGCAGAACCGCCAGCCGGCTCCGCAAGCAGCCAGACATCCAGCTCCTGGGTAGCAGGGACGCAAACGGCGGCTGCCGTAGCCACCGCCGTTTGCGTCTCTGTATTCAACCGTGATAGGCTATGTAAATATTTACGTAGCCTATCATGTCTGGGTTAAAAAAAAAACACACACATACGCAAATGGCAGCAGCTATGGGGGCTGCCATTTGCATTCCTTATTTTTCGCCCTCTAAGTCTACGTGAATATTTATGTAGACTATTACAGAGAAAATAAAGGGGAAAGCAAATAGTGTAGTGGGTGCTATTTGCGTTCCTTTTTGATTCACTGTTTTAGCCTATGTAAATATTTATTTGCGTTCCTTTTTCATTCACTGTTTCAGTAGGGATGTACGAAAGTCACTTACCTTGAACGAAATTTGATTCGCGGTGGGGGGGAGGCACTCCGTCCCTCCCACCCAAAATTCTGGTGGGGGGAAGGCGCTCCGTCCCTCCCCCCCGAAATTCTGGCCGTGGGGGGAGGTGCTCCATCCCTCCACCCCCGAATCCTGGCCGTCCGGGCCGCAAATGGCGGCAGCTGTAGCCACCGCCGTTTGCGTCCCTGCTGTCAGCCGTGATAGGCTATGTAAATGTTTACGTAGCCTATCACGGCTGAGTAAATAAAACAACAAAAAACCACGCGTACGCAAATGGCTACGCTATTTGCGTTCCCCTTATTTTCGCCGTAGTCTACGTAAATGTTTATGTAGACTAGACGTGCCAAAATAAGGAACGCAAATGGCGGCATCCATGGGTGCCTCCATTTGTGTACGCGTGGTTGTTGTTGGTTTTTTTACTCAGCCGTGATTGGCTACGTAAATCTTTATGTAGCCTATCACTTTTTTTTCTTTTTTTTTACTGGAAATGGCAGCGGCGGCAGCCGGTCAGAAGACCGGCTGCCACAGCCACCGCTGCCGAACCGCCACCACAGCCACCGCCGCCAGGAGGATTCGCCCAAGGTAAGTCCCGTCCCAGGGGGGCAGGGGGGCAGACCGTTTTGCCACCAATTTAGGGGGGCCGAATGCACTGGCATTTGGCCTCCCCAAGATTTGTGGTGAAATTCTCTGACATCCCTATGTTTTAGCCTACGTAAATATTTACGTAGGCTAAAATGGCGAATCAGAAAGGAACGCAAATAGGGCCCACTACGCTATTTGCGTTCCCCTTTATTTTCACCGTAATACATAAATACATAAATATTTACGTAGACCAAGACGTCAAAAAATAAGGAATGCAAATGGCGGCGGCCGTAGCCAACGCCATTTGTGTATGCTTTTTTTTTTTACCCAGACGTGATAGGCTACGTAAGTCTTTATGTAGCCTATCACGTCTATGTTAAAAAACCCAAATAAACAAAAGACCAGACTGCAAATGGCGGCAGCGGCAGCCGGTCAGAAGACCAACCACCGAAGCCGCCGAAGCATCGACTGGAGCCGCCGCCATCCGGAACATCCGCCCCAGGTAAGTCTCATCCCCGGGGGGGGGGATCTGCAGGGTTGTCGGGGGGGATGGCAGGCCGTTCCGTCACAGATTTCAGGGGCTGAATGCCGGTGCATTCGGTCTCACTGAAATCTGTGGCGGAATTCTCCGCCATCCCTATTTCATAGAATCATAGAATAGTATGGTTAGAAGGGCCATATAAGGGAGGAGGCCCCTAACATTTTTTAAAAAATTTATTTGTCTTGTTACATACACTTCCATACCAGTGGGACTCTGTTTTTAACCTACAGTGAGTAGAGGAGCAGGCACAGGCTACTCTAGAACAACCAGGAAGCTAGACACAAAAAGGGAAAAGAGACTATGGAAGGTCAAGACTCTCCAGTGATGGTGACCTGCAAGGGGTGTGTCATGTTAGTTTTCTTGCCTGATAACATCATGGCCTATACCTGCAACGTGCAAGTTGATCACGCTGCTGGAAGAAAAAGTAAGAGGACTGGAGCGGTGAGTGTTGACCCTCCAGGGAATAAGAGAACATGAAGAGTTCTTGGACAGAACGGTGGAACTACAGCAGCAAAGTAAAGAACAGAAGCTAGAAGAGCAACAGCAAGATGAGGCAGAAGAGGAAACTGCTGAGGTGAGGAAAAATGAAGTGGAGGATACTCCTTGGAAAAAGGTGACAGGAGCAGAAGAACTAGAAGACACTCAGCATCAGTGGAGGCAGTGGAATGAGGGAACCATTTCCAGGTACTTGAGGATGAGACTGGAGGACAGGCTGCAGAGGAAGAATTACAGGGGAACCTGCATGAGAGCGAGCAAGAGGCTGAAGCTCAGCCAAGCAGAAGCGATGAAACCAAGGCCTACAGTTACAAGAAGAGAAGAGAAGTAGTAGTGGAAGACTCCTTGCTATGTGGGATTGAAACCCAAGTATGTCGCGAAGACCCGCGGACTTGCCAGGTATGCTGTCTCCCAGGAGGATGGATTAGAGATGTGACTGAAGGGTTGCCTGCACTCATAAAGCCCACTGACAGGTATCCCTTTCTTCTCATCCCTGTGGGAACAAATGATACCGCCAAGCGGAGCTACAAAGAAATCACATCAGACTTTGAAGCTTTGGGAAGGAAACTCAAGAACTTCGGGGCCCAGATAGTTTTCTCATCCATCCTTCCAGTAGATAGGAGAGGAATAGAAAGGGAAAGAAAAATACTCCGGGTGAATGACTGGCTATGAAAGTGGTGCCGGCATGAGAGATTTGGATTCTGGGACCATGGGCTATACTTCCTGGAAGATGGATGGTTGGCAAGGGAGAGGTTGCACCTCACAAAGGATGGGAAGAATGTGTTTGGCTACAGCATGAATAACTTCATCAGGAGGGCTTGAAATTGAATCCTACGGGGAAGGGAGACGTAAAGTTGGGGGTAACAATGGACGAAGGCTCATGCACCACAACCGAGAGAACAGCTCTAATAGCGCCCAATAATAGTCTTCACAAACATGTAGGAAAAAAGCCAGACCATGAAGCACATGGTCTTGCATGTCTATATACTAACACCCAGAGTATGGGAAACAAACAGAACGAACTTGAACTCTTAATACAGGAGGGAAATTATGACTTGATTAGGGATGGCAGAGAACACCCGCTATGCTATTTGTGTTCCCCTTTATTTTTTCCCTCATAGTCTAGTACATAGACTAGTAAATATTTACATAGATTCAGACGGCCAAAAATAAGGAATGCAAATGCCAGTGGCCATAGCCGCCGCCATTTGCGTACGCGGTTTTGTTTTGTTTTTTTCCCCAGAGCCCTCCGCGGCTGGAAATCCGGTTGCGGATGGCTCTGGGCTGGGCTGGGCCTGGCCGGCTGCTCTGTAGAGCTGCCGCGGAGCATAGCTGGCCATCGAGGATTCCAGGGGGAGGGACGGAACGCCTCCCCCCCACCATCAACATAATCCGCAAAAGGTAAGTCACTTTTGTACATCCCTAGGTTTGATAGGTATAACTGAGACTTGGTGGGATGACTCTCATGACTGGAATACAGCAATTGACAGATATAACTTGTTCAAAAAGAACAGGAGGAACAGAAAGGGAGGTGGGGTTGCACTGTTTGTGAAAAATACATATCTCTGCACAGAAATACAGGAGGAGGAGCCTGGTAGCCCCATTGAGAGCATCTGGAGCAAAATAAATGGAGCAAAGAATAAAAGGAATCTGGTCAGAGTCTACTACTGGCCACACAATCAAGGAGAAGATGAGGATGAAACTTTTGAAATGCAAAGAGCCAATGTTTCAAGGAATGTCTCAAGGCCAAGCAACAAAGGAAGAGTATAGGCAGGTAGCACAGAATTGTAGGGATGTCAGAGAATTCCGCCCAAATTTTAAATGGGATCAAATTCTGACAAATCCAGTCTGCGGAATCCTCCTCAGAATGGGGCGGCCCGGTCTACCCGGACCGGAGCTGACATGGACCCATATTTTTTTGTCCACCAAATGGCAGATTTTACGAAAATAAACATGAAAAGAAATCCATAAATCGGAAATGGAGGAAGAAGCACCCGAATGGCTTTACCCTTTTTACGAGGCATTTTCCTGAGGCTTTCTTTCACTGGGACTGTGTCGCGAAGTCCATGGAAATCCTCCATCTTTTCTGTTAATTGTCTGTGGAGGTGTGGTGAGGTCAGGTCAGGTCAGGTCCGGTGAGGTCTGGTGAGATCAGGTGAGGTCAGGTCAGGTGAGGTCAGCTGACCAGAAGTTACATAGGGAATCCCCACGAAGGGCTTTACCCTTACGGAGACCGATGGTGGGCGTGCGAAAAGGATTTTTCAGCGGTACTTACAGAATTATTTATGTAAGTTCAGGAAGCCAAAAAACCCCAGGGGAATCTGGGGCATGCGGACGGCGGAATGGGGCGGCCCTCAGCTCTACGGAATCCTCGCAGAACCGAGCTGCTCCGTGAGGATTCCGGGGGGAGGAATGGATCGCCTCCCCCCCCCCGGATTCCCCACCGGAACAGATGGTGGGGAATCCATACATCCCTACAGAATTGCAGGGATGGTGACAGGAAGGCTAAAGCTGAGAATGAGCTGAGGTTAGCGAGGTATGCTAAAAGCAACAAAGAAGCTTTCTTCAGCTATGTGCATAGTAAAATCACAGATGACAAAGAAAAGGCAGAAGTGTTCCATTCCTACTTTGGCTCAGTCTTCTCCTGAAAGAGAGTCTATGAGCCCCCTGGGAAAGGCAAAATACAGGCTGAAGGGGCAGGATTGCAGCTTGAGATCAATAGGCATATGGTCAAGGAACACCTAACTACTTTGAATGAGTTCAAATCTCCAGGGCCAGATGAACTGCACCCTTAAGTAATAAAGGAACTGGCAGAAGAACTCTCAGAACCACTGTCTATTCTCTTTGAGAAATCATGGAGGACGGGGGAAGTGCCAGATGACTGGAGGAGGGCTAATGTTGTTCCTATCTTCAAAAAGGGTAAAAAGGAGGAACCTGGGAACTACAGACCAATCAGTCTGACATCAATCCCTGGGACACTTCTGGAGCAGATGATAAAGCAATCCATCTGGAAGTACCTTGAACACAATGCAGAGATTTTTTTTTTCTTGGAACATCCAGTTGGAACCAAGTCATCCTGGCAGTGACTTGCAGAGCTCTGCAGGTTGCTTATCTCGAACAGGTATGAAAAGGTTGAGAAACCTTTTTATCTTCCCCTGGAATTAAAAGGGGAATCTTACAGTACCATCCGGAGGAAATCTTGGAAGAATAGCTGCTTCTGCGGCGTAACGGAGGGTCTGGAATCTAAGGTTAGATGCTGGAGTATCATCTACTGAATGCTGTTTGAAACTCCTAGCATAAGGAGACATAAGGACAGATGACTCCAAATAGTATTTCTGAATTTAAACTACCAGCAATATCTGAGGACTTGCAATGAAATCTGCTTAAGTGTTTGTTTTTCTGTTTCTGCAATCATACTTGCTTGTTGTGCTTTTGAAAGTGGAGGATGGCAGTACCAAAGGAAAAAAAGAAAGGCTTGGGAACACCATCTACCCCCCCCCCCACAACTGCTCCCCCGGCAAAGGTTTCTGGAAATGCTGAAGTTGAAGAGGAGTTGCTTGCTTTGATAAAAACTATGGCGTGTTATGGTCCATAGGGTCACGAAGAGTCGGACACGACTGAACGACTGAACAACAACAACAACAACAAATGTCTTCTCAGCTATCAGTGCAGTCAAAGGAGCTTGAAACACTTCAGGACTCAATCATTGCCCTTCAAGGGGCTGTGGACTTAATTAATATCACTTTTCAAAAGATGGAATCGAAGGTTAATGCTCTCCAAGATCGGGTTACTGCTCATGAAACTGCCATGGAAGCTTCTCATAATATTTTGTCTGCTCGAATTTCTCAACTGGAGGCCTTCACACATAGAGTGAATCTTTGTATCCTTGGTTTTAAAGACGTGGCTACTGGTATATGTTCGGTTGAATTTATGGATAAACTTTTGCATGAGCTATTGGATTTAGCATCTGATTTTCTGCTTGATATTGAGCATGCATATCATGTTCCTGGTTCAATACGTGGCACTAAAGGGACTTTGGGGACTGTTACTGTTCAATTTTCATGAGTCACTATAAAAAATTATCTTATGCGTCTGGCAAGAGAACGAGGTGAGCTTCAGTGGGGATGAGCAAATGACAAGATTATGCTCTTTCCTGATTATGCTAAAGAAATCGCTGACAGAAGAAGGCAATTGACCAAGGCAAGAAGTTTGGCAAAGCAAATTAACCTGCAATATCATATTAAATATCCAGCTGCATTTTGCATTTGTTTTGAAGGCCAGATGAAAAGGTTTTTAAATCCTGATGTTGCGGAGTCATTCCTTAGTGGTATTAAAATTAAAACAAGGGAACGAACTCTCTCAGCCTCCGGAGTTTGAATTTAGCCATCCTTACTGTTCTTTTGAAGTGCTGCTTGGGTTATAGTTGATATGATGTCTTGGCAGTTGTTGTTGTTCAGTCGTTCAGTCGTGTCCGACTCTTCGTGACCCAATGGACCATAGCATGCCAGGCCTTCCTGTCCTGCGCTCTCTCCCGGAGCGTGCTCAAGTTCATATTAATTGCATCCGTGATGCTATCTAGCCATCTCATCCTCTGCCGTCCCGTTCTCCTTTTGCCTTCAGTCTTTCCCAGCATCAGGGTCTTTTCCAGAGAGTTTTCTCTTTGCATTAGGTGGCCAAAATATTTCAGCTTCAGCTTCAGTATCTGTCCTTCCAATGAGCAGTCAGGGTTGATTTCCTTTAGGATGGACTGATTTGACCTCCTTGCAGTCCAGGGGACTCGTAAGAGTCTTCTCCAGCACCACAGTTCGAAAGCATCAATTCTTCGGCGCTCAGCCTTCCTTGTAGTTCAGCTCTCACAGCCATAAATTACTACTGGGAAAACCATAGCTTTGATTAGACGGACCTTTGTCGGCAAGGTGATGTCTCTGCTTCTTACTATGCTGTCTAGGTTTGCCATAGCTTTCCTCCCAAGGAGCAAGCAGCTTTTAATTTCATGGCTGCAATCACCGTTTGCGGTGATCTTGGAGCCCAAGAAAATAAAATCTGTCACAGCTTCCATTTCTTCCCCTTCTATATGCCAAGACGTGATGGGGCCAGATGCCATTATCTTCATTTTTTTAATGTTGAGTTTCAAACCAGCTTTTGCACTCTCCACTTTCACCCTCAACAAGAGGCTCTTGAGATCCTCTTCGCTTTCTGCCATTAGGGTGGTATCGTCTGCATATGGGAGGTTGTTGATAATTCTCCCGGCAATCTTAATTCCGACCTGTGATTCATCCAACCCGGCGTTTCTCATGATGTACTCTGCATATAAGTTAAATAAGCAGGGTGACAATATGCAGCCTTGTCGTACTCCTTTCCCAATTTTGAACCAATCAGTTGTTCCATGTCTGGTTCTTACTGTTGCTTCTTGTCCCTCGTACAGGTTTCTCAGGAGACAGGTAAGGTGGTCTGGTACTCCCATCTCTTTAAGAATTTGCCACAGTTTGTTGTGATCCACACAATCAAAGGCTTTAGCGTAGTCAATGAAGCAGAAACAGACGTTTTTCTGGAATTCTCTTGCTTTCTCCATGATGCAGCGAATGTTGGCGATTTGATCTCTAGTTCCTCTGCCTCTTCAAAACCCAACTTGTACTTCCGGTAGTTCTTGATTCACGTACTGTTGAAGCCTAGCTTGTAGGATTTTGAGCATCACCTTGCTGGCATGTGAAATGAGTGCAATTGTGCAGTAGTTTGAACACTCTTTGGCATTGCCCTTCTTTGGAATTGGAATGTAAACTGACCTTTTCCAGTCTTGCGGCCACTGTTGAGTGTTCCAAATTTGTTGGCATATTGAGTGCAGCACTTTAATAGCATCATCTTTTAGGATTTGAAATAGCTCATCTGGATTACCGTCATCTCCGCTAGCTTTGTTGTTAGTAATGCTTCCTAAGGCCCACTTGACTTCACTCTCTAGGATGTCCGGCTCAAGTTCAGTGACCGCACTCTCATGGCTATCGGGGACATTAAGATCTTTCCTGTATAGTTCTTCTGTGTATTCTTTCCACCTCTTCTTAATCTCAACTGATTCTGTTAGGTCCCTGCCTTCTTGGTCCTTGATCATGCCTTTCTTTGCACAAAACGTTCCCTTGAGATCTCCAATTTTCTTGAAGAGATCTCTAGTTTTTCCCATTCTGTTGTTTTCCTCGATTTCTTTGCATTGTTCATTTAAGAAGGCCTTCTTGTCTCTCCTTGCTATTCTCTGGAACTCTGCATTCAGTTGAATATATCTTCCCCTTTGTCCCTTGCTTTTCGCTTCCCTTCTTTCCTCAGCTACTTGTAAAGCCTCCTCAGACAGCCACTTGGCTTTCTTGCATTTCTTTTTCTTTGGGATGGATTTCGTTGCTGCCTCCTGAACAATGTTACGGACCTCCATCCATAGTTCCTCAGGCACTCTGTCTATCAGGTCTAATCCCTTCAATCTATTCCTCACCTCCACTGTATATTCATAAGGGATATGACTTAGGTCATACCTGAATGGTTTAGTGGCTTTCTGTACGTTCTTCAATTTAAGCCAAAATTTTGCAAGAAGCAGCTCATGATCTGAGCCACAGTCAGCTCCAGGTCTTGTTTTTACTGACTGTATAGAGCTTCTCCATCTTTGACTGCAAAGGACATAATCAATCTGATTTCGATATTGACCATCTGGTGACGTCCATGTGTAGAGTCGCCTCTTGTGCTGTTGGAAAAGAGTGTTTGCTATAATCAACGTATTCTCTTGGCCAAACTCTATTAGCTTTTGTCCTGCTTCATTTTGTACACCAAGGCCATGCCTGCCTGTTATCCCGGTGATTTCTTGACTTCCTACTTTAGCATTCCAATCTCCTATGATGAAGAGGACATCTTTTTTTGGTGTTAGTTCTAGAAGGTGTTGTAGGTCTTCATAGAACCGATCAACCTCAGCTTCTTCGGCCTCAGTGGTTGGGGCATAGACTTGAATTACTGTGATGTTGAATGGTTTGCCTTGGATTCGTACTGAGATCATTCTATCGGTGTTCAGTCATGCCGGCCACATGACAACGGAAGCGTCTTCGGACAGCGCTGGCTCTTCGGCTTAGAAACGGGGATGAGCACCGCACCTTAGAGTCGGACAAGACTGGTTGGGGACACCTTTACCTTTTTACTGCTTTTCCCACCCTTTTGTTCACTATGTGTGTTACTCGATTTCTTCTAAGGGATTCTTGCCCACAGTAGTAGATATGATGGTCACCTGAATTAAATTTGCCCATGCTTGTCCATTTGAGTTCGCTAATTCCCAAGATGTCAATGTTCAATCTTGCCATCTCATGTTTGACCACCTCCACCTTACCTTGATTCATTGATCTTACATTCCAGGTTCCTAAACAATATTGTTCTTTACAGCATCGGATTTTCATTTCACCACCAGACACATCCACAGCTGAGTGTCCTTTCGGCTTTGGCCCAGCCACTTCACTCTTTCTGGCGCTACTTGGAAATACCCTCTGCTCTTCCCCAGTAGTATATCGGACACCTTCCAACCTGAAGGGCTCATCTTCCGGCGTCATCTCTTTTAGCCTTGTGATACGTTCCATGGGGTTTTCTTGGCAAGAAAACTGGAATGGGTTGCCATTTCCTTCTCCAGTGGACCACATTTTGTCAGAACTCTCTGCCATGACCTGTCGGTCTTGGGTGGCCCTGCACAGCATAGCTTATGGCTTCACTGAGTTATGCAAGTCCCTTCGCCCCTAGACCCCCATGAAGGGCATCTTCATGGGGGTCTAGGCAGTATGCCAGACTAAATGTTTGCATATTTCTGTTTCCTTTCTCCTTTTTTATGTTATATTGTAATAAAATGCCAGTTTGTGTGTATATGTGTGTGTACACATCTAAATATATTGCTAGATAGGATATTACTTAAAATATACAAATGGTTTGCTTTTTTAATTTTTTAATCTTTCTTAAAATTCTTCATATTATTATTATTGTTGTTATTATTATTATTAACATCATTATGGGATTATGATTATTGCTATTCCTTTCTGGCTAAACCTTTAATGTTTATTAATATGTGTTTATTTTTGTTTTATTTTATTTATTACATTTCTTAATCGTCCATCTGGCTGGTCACTCGACCACTCTGGGTGATGTATAGCAGTACAATTTAAAACAGTAAAATTACACATTAAAAAATTATTTTAAAATAACTTAACCCACCCCAAATGCCCGTCTGAATAACCAAGTTTTCAGTGCATGGAGGAAGCTCATTAAAGAGGGGGGTATGGCGGAGTTCCCTAGGGAGAGAGTTCCACAGAGTGGGGGCCACCACAGAGAAGGCCCTCTCCCTCATCCTCACCAGCCTAGCTGTCCTGGCTGCTGAGACAGGGAGAAGGCTATCCAAGGCTAGGGATATAAGAAACCCTTATCTTGCTCCGCTGAGAGTCATCTACGGTGGGGGGGAGGTGCACCGTCCCTCCCCCTGGAATCCTCGTGGGGGGGAGGCACTCCTTCCCTCCCCCCAGAATCATGCCTGGCCAGCTCCGCTCCGTGGTCAAGCTGTGGAGCCGCCAGCCGGCTCCATCAGCCCGCAGCCAGACATCCGGCCTCTGGGCAGCACTGCAGGGACGCAAATGGCAGCTGTCGTAGCCACCGCCATTTGTATCCCTGTATTGAGCCATGATAGGCTACCTAAATATTTATGTAGCCTATCATGGCAGGGGGGAAAAACCCCAGCATACACAAATGGCAGTAGCCACTGCCATTTGCATACGCTGCGGTTCCCCCCCCCCCCCGCCGTGACAGGATACGTAAATACTTACTTAGCCTATCACGGCCTCCGCAGGGACCCAAATGGCGTCCCTGTGTTAGCCATGATAGGCTACATAAGTATTTACGTTGCCTATCACGGCTTGAAGAGGAGGAAGCGAATGGCAGCCACAGGACAGCCGCCATTCGCAAAGCAGCACAGACAGGAGCAGGTGAGTGCTCCGTTTTGCACGCCTTTTGTGGGGTGGGGGCGGCAGGGACGTCGTTCCGTGACAGATTTCGGGGGGCCGAATGCACTGGCATTCAGCCTCACCGAGATCCGTCGTGGAATTCTCTGACATCCCTATCCAAGGCTGATCTTGTTGAGCGGCCTGTCTGGTGTTGCTGGAGGCGCTCCTTGAGATAGGCTGGGCTGGAACTGTATAGAGCTTTAAAGATCAAAACCAACACCTTGAATTTGGCCCAGAAAACAACTGGTAACCAGTGCAACTCCTTCAGCACCGGAGTGATGTGATCACGCTGGCGGCTGCCTTTAATCAAGCGAGCCGCTGCGTTCTGCACCAGATGAGAGGTGACCAGGGCAAGTACTACGATGGGAGCAGATGGTTGGGAAGGTGGTCTTTCCAAGGTAGCCATACCCCTTCAACACCGGGTCAACATCCCCCAACCTACTCTTGTCTCCCACCAAAAGTACCTTGGTCTCGTCAGAGTTCAGCTTCAGCTTATTCCACCCCATCCAGCCACTCACCGTCTCCAGACATTTAGACAGGGATTCTACAGCCAACCCTGGTGAAGATTTGAACAAGAGGTAGAGCTGTGTGTCATCCGCATATTGATGACACCGCACCCCAGACCTCCTGATGATAGCCCCCAGCAGCTTCACATAGATGTTAAATAGCATCGGGGAGAGGATGGAACCCTGTGACACCCCACACGTGATTGGCCACAGATCCGACACCTCCTCTCCCAGTGCTACCCTCTGGTTGCTGCCGGAGAGGAAGGACCGGAACCACCGTAATACGGTGTCTCCAATGCCCAACCCCTCCAGGCGGTCCAGGAGGATACCGTGGTCAATGGTATCAAAAGCCACTGAGAGGTCAAAGAATACAAGGAAGGAGCATTCATACCTATCCAAAGCCCTCCTCATATCATCCACCAAAGCGACCAGGGCTGTTTCTGTCCCATGCCCAAGCCTGAAGCCCAATTGAGATGGGTTTAGAGAATCAGCTTCTTCCAAGTGTGCCTTCAACTGAAACACCACCACCCACTCAATGATCTTGCCCCAAAATGGCAGATTCGAGTCTGGGCGAAAGTTGTTCAAAACTTGTTCAATTACCGTGTTAATGGAATGGTAATATACGGCCAATAAGAAATGGATTGTTTGCTCCCGTTCCTTTGCTATAAGACTGAGGTT
The DNA here is from genome assembly GCF_057233095.1 of Heloderma suspectum. Classification (NCBI taxonomy): domain Eukaryota; kingdom Metazoa; phylum Chordata; class Lepidosauria; order Squamata; family Helodermatidae; genus Heloderma; species Heloderma suspectum. The sequence goes on along the minus strand of NC_139459.1, from coordinate 360,613,757 downwards.
ATGACACTGAAAGATAAGGTTCAACGTTGGTGGTGCAGAGGATTGAAGATTTAATAATACCTGCAATGTTTGGAAGAGTGCTGTATAGGTATAATCTGCAAGTGGATTTATATTTGGATATTTGGTTTGCTTTGAGATATAATCCTTTTCTTCTTCTTCTTTTTGCCCTTCTTCTTTTGCTTTCCTTCCCCACCCCCTCAGAATATTGTATTGTTGGAAACTGAAGATTCCGGTTATGTTGTTGGTATTGTTTATTTCATTTATCAAAATAAAATAAAAATAAAAATAGATTCAAAAGAAAGAAAGAAAACAATGCAGTGATTACTCAAAGCCAGCATGGATTTGTCAAGAACAAATCCTACCAGATGAATCTGATCTCATTTTTTTTTTATCAGATAACCTCCTTTGTGGACTGTTGGAATGCTGTGGACATAGTATACTTCAATTTCAGTTGTTGTTTTTTTAACCCAGCCATGATAGCTCATTGAATCATTGATAGCTCATTGAACCAATGAGTTGTTCCATGTCTGGTTCTTTAGGGATGTACGAAAGCCACTTACCATTCCGCGGATTATGTTGATGGTGGGGGGGAGGCGTTCCGTCCCTCTCCCCGGAATCCTCCAGGGCCAGCTGTGCTCCGCGTCAGCTCCACGGAGCAGCTGGCCAGGCCCAGGCCAGAGCCGTCCACAGCTGGATTTCCGGCCAAGGAGGGCTCTGGGTAAAAAAAAAAACAAAGCTGGTATGCAAATGGTGGCGGCTACGGCTGCTGCCATTTGCGTTCCTTATAATAAATATTTACGTAGTAATATAATATAATATATTATATAATATTATATAATATTATAATTATCCTTATAATAAATATATTATCCTTATAATAAATATTTACGTAGGCTAAAACTAGGGATGGGGGAGAATTTCTCCCCGAAACTTCGGGGGGCCGAGTGCCAACGCATTCAATCCTCCGAAGGTTCGGGGAGAAATTCTCTGCCACCTCCCCGCCACCCCCAGCCACCCCCCTGGGATGGGACTTACCTTTTACGAATGTTGCTCCCGGCGGTGGGTCCCAGCGGCGGTTCGGCAGGTCTTCGTCAGGGGCGGGGGCGGCAGCCGGTCTTTCGACCGGCTGCCGCAACTGCCATTACAAGAAAAGTAAAAAAAAAACCACGCCCCTGTGATAGTGTTGCCCTTATTTTCGCCGTAGTCTACGTAAGTCTTTACGTAGACTACAGGGACCAAATAAGGAACGTGAATGGCGGCTCCCTATGGGGGCCGCCATTTGCGTACGCGCTTTTTTTTTTTTTTTTAAGTCACCCGTGATAGGCTACGTGACGATTAACGTAGCCTACCATGGCTGACTTTGCAGATCTAGCCGTGATAGTTGTGAAGCTAAACTTTGAAGCTGGGGGATAAAATAGAGGCCTGTGGAACCCCATGGCATGATTGCCATGGCTCAGAGCAATAATCCCCCAGCACCACCTTCTGGAGTCGGCCATCCAAGTAGGAGTGGAACCACTGCAGTGCAGTGCCTCCAACTCCCAACCCAGACAACCTATCCAGAAGGATACCATGGTCGATGGAATCAAAAGCTTCTGAGAGGTCCAGGAGAATCAACAGAGTCGCACTCCCCCTGTCCCTCTCCCAGCAGAGGTCATCCCACAGGGTGACCAAGGCAGTTTCCATTCCAAAACCAGGCCAGAAGCCTGATTGGAATGGATCTAGATAATCTGTTTCATTCAACAGTGCTTGGAGCTGTCCTGCAACCACATGCTCAAGCACCTTGCCCAGGAAGGGGATGTTGGCCACTGGCCTATAATTGTTAACGTCCTCCAGGTCCAGGTTAGGCTTTTTTAGGAGTGGTCTGATTACAGCCTCTTTTAAAGTGGCTGGCACCACTCCCTCTCTAAAGGAGGAATTTACAACCTCCTGGACCCAGCCGGACATCCCCTCCTTGTTTGATTTAATAAGCCGTGAACGGCAGGGTCAAGCACACAAGTGGTCGATCGGACTTGGCCAAGCACCTTGTCCACATCCTCAGGCCTCAGTAACTGAAACTCATCCAATAAAACTGGACCAGACAGTGCTCTGAACACCTCTACCAGTGGAACTGCATTATCTGCATCTCCATCATGCAGATAAACTTTGGCACCATCCCAGACTCCATCTTGGATTTGGGTGATCAGATTGACAGAGGCCAAAGGTCAGAATCTGAAAATTAAGACAAGTCCAACTGGCCCTTGTTCAGGAGGCGGCAACAAAAAACATCCCAAAGAAAAAGAAAACCAAGAAGGCAAGATGGATGTCTGCTGGGACACTGGAAGTGTCCCAAGAAAGAAGGAAAGCAAAATGCAACAGTGATAGCGGAAGATATGCCCAACTAAATGCAAAATTCCAGAGCTTAGCCAGAAGAGATAAGGAATTATTTTTAAACAAGCAATGTGTGGAAGCGGAAGAAGATAATAGAATAGGAAGGACAAGAGACCTCCTCCAGAAAATCAGAAACATCGGTGGTAAATTCCAGGCAAAAATGGGTATGATCAAAAACAAAGATGGCAAAGACTAAACAGAAGCAGAAGAGATCAAGAAAAGGTGGCAAGAATATACGGAAGATCTGTATAGGAAGGATAATAATATCGGGGATAGTGATGTACGAAAGTCACTTACATGGTCCCCAGCTTGCTTCGCGGTGGGGGGGAGGCACTTCGCTTCTGCCTCTGAAGTTCAGGCTGGGGAGGAGGCGCCCCGCCTCCCCCGGCCGAAATTCAGGCCGGGGAGAAGCGCCCTGTCTCCCCGGCCGTGAAATAAAAAAGTGAATGAAAACACACACACACACACACACACACACGTGATAGGCTACGTAACGATTAACGTAGCCTATCACGGCTAGATTTCCAAAGTCAGCCATGATAGGCTACGTTAATCATTACGTAGCCTATCATGGGTGACTTTGGGGGAAAAAAAAAGCGCGTACGCAAATGGCGGCGCCCATGGTCACCGCCATTTGCGTTCCTTATTTGGGCCTGGGTAGTCTACGTAAAGATTTACGTAGACTACGGTGAAAATAAGGGGAACGCTATTTGCATACGTGCTTTTTTTTTTCCCCAAAGTCACCCGTGATAGGCTACGTAACAATTAACGTAGCCTATCATGGCTGACTTTGGAAATCTAGCCGTGATAGGCTACGTTAATCATTACGTAGCCTATCACGTGTGTGGCGTGTTTTTTTTCATTCACTTTGTAATGGCGGCAGCAGTGGCAGCCGGTCGGAAGACCGGCCGCCGCCCCCGCCCCCGCCGAAACGCCGCCGGGACCCGCCACCATGAGGGACATTCGAAGGAGGTAAGTCCCATCCCGGGGGGGGGCGGGAGGGGTGGAGAATTTTACCAACAATTTTGGGGGGCTGAATGCGTTAGCATTCGGCCTCCCGAGATTCGTGGAGAAATTCACGGCCATCCCTAATCGGGGATAGAGTTGACGGTGTGGTCAGTGAGCTAGAGCCAGACATCCTGAAGAGTGAGGTTGAATGGGCCTTAAGAAGCATTGCTAATAACAAGGCAGCAGGAGATGACGGTATCCCAGCTGAACTGTTTAAAACCTTGCAAGATGATGCTGTCAAGGTGATGCATGCCATATGCCAGCAAATTTGGAAAACACAAGAATGGCCAACAGATTGGAAAAAATCAACTTATATCCCCATACCAAAAAAGGCTACGTAAATATTTATGTAGCCTATTACAGCAAAACAAAGGGGCACAAATGGCGGCCACTATGCCATTTGTGCCCCTCCGTTTTGCCGTGATAGGCTATGTAAATATTTACGTAGCCTGTCATGGTGGAAAAAAAGGGAACGCAAATGGTGGCCGCCATAGCCGCCGCCATTTGCGTTCCCTTAGTTTTGCCGTGATGGGCTACGTAAATACTTATGTAGCCTATCACGGCTTCCGCAGGGACGCAAATGGCATCCCTATGTTAGCTGTGATAGGCTATGTAAGTATTTACGCAGCCTATCACGGCTATATGGAAGAACCAAATGGCGGCCGCAAATGCGGCCGCCATTCGTAATGCAGCGCGGATGCAGCAGGTAGGTGCTCCGTTCCGGGCCCATTTCGCGGGGGGGGGGGCAGGGGGCTTCGTTCCGCCACGGATTTCAGGGGGCCGAATGCACTGGCATTCGACTTCACTGAGATCCGTGGAGGAATTCTCCAAAATCCCTGCCTGCAACCACCCACTCAAGCACCTTGCCCAGCCCATAATTGTTAACATCCTCCAGGTTCGCCCCATCCCTCCCCGCCAAAATTATTATTCGCCCCCTCCCTCCCCGCCGAAATTCTGGCCGAGGGGGAGCGCCCCGTCTCCCCAGCCACGAAAGAAAAAAGTAAAGTAAAAAAAAAAAAAACTTGATAGGCTACGTAGCCTTTACGTAGATTTACGTAGCCTATCACGGCTAGATTTTCAAAGTCAGCCGTCATAGGCTACTTTACGTAGCCTATCACGGCTGACTTTGAAAAAAAAAAGCATTAGGAAGAACCGATGGGAAGAGAGAGCAATCAGGACACAGGCCCTGCTGAGTCCCAGCCTCCATGCTCTGAGGAGTGCAGCTGAAAAAGTACTGGCGTAATATGAGCTCACTGGCCAGTCCCTGTTAACAATCTTGCTGCCCTATTTTGGACCAGCTGAAGTTTCCAGACCGTTTTCAAAGGCAGCCCCATGTATAATGCATTGCAGTAATCCAGATGAGAAATTATCAGAGCATGGATAACTGTAGCTAGGCTGTCTCTGTCCAGATAAGGGCGTAGTTGGTAGACCAGCCTAAGCTGAGAAAAAGTGCTCTGTGCCATTGAGTTCACCTGTGCCTCAAGTGACAGTTCTGGATCCAAGAGCACCCCCAAACTACAAACGTGGTCCTTTAGGGGGAATGCAAACGTGGTCCTTTAGGGGGAATGATGTTCAGGTTGAACATCACCTAGCCAGGCAGACGAACCACCCACTAACAGTACCTCCGTCTTGTCTGGATTGAGTTTCAGTTTATTGGCCCTCATCCAGTCCATTACCGTGCCCAGGCCCTGATTCAGAACAGCCACTGCCTCACCTGGGTTTGATGACAAAGAGAGGTAGAGCTGGGTGTCATCCGCATATTGATGGCACCTCAGCCCACACCTCTGGATAACCTCCCCCAGCGGTTTCATGTAGATGTTAAACAGCATGGGGGATAAAATAGAGCCCTGTGGAACCCCATGGCACAATTGCCAGGTCACAGAGCAATAATCCCCCAGCACCACCTTCTGGAGTCGGCCATCCAAGTAGGAGTGGAACAACTGCAGTGCAGTGCCTCCAACTCCCAACCCAGACAACCTATCCAGAAGGATACCATGGTTGATGGAATCGAAAGCCACTGAGAGGTCCAGGAGAATCAACAGGGTCGCATTCCCCCTGTCCCTCTCCTGGCAGATTTGCTTCCGCAGGGACGCAAATGGCATCCCTATGTTAGCCGTGATAGGCTATGTAAGTATTTACGCAGCCTATCACGGCTATATGGAAGAACCGAATGGCGGCCGCAAATGCGGCCGCCATTCATAATGCAGCGCGGATGCAGCAGGTAGGTGCTCCGTTCTGGGCCCATTTCGCGGGGGGGGCAGGGGGCTTCGTTCCGCCACGGATTTCAGGGGGCCGAATGCACTGGCATTCGACTTCACTGAGATCCGTGGAGGAATTCTCCAAAATCCCTGCCTGCAACCACCCACTCAAGCACCTTGCCCAGCCTATAATTGTTAACATCCTCCAGGTCCAGGTTAGGCTTTTTAAGGAATGGTCTGATTACCGCCTCTTTTAAAGCGGCCGGCACCACTCCCTCTCTCAAGGAGGAATTTACAACCTCCTGGACCCAGCCGGACATCCCCTCCTTATTTGATTTAATAAGCCATGAAGGGCAGGGTCAAGCACACAAGTGGTCGATCGGACTTGTCAAGCACCTTGTCCGCATCCTCAGGCCTCAGTAACTGAAACTCATCCAATAAAACTGGACCAGACGGTGCTCTGAACACCTCTACCAATGGAACTGCATTATCTGCATCTCCATCGTGCAGATAAACTTTGGCACCATCAGACTCCACTTTGGATTCAGGTGATCATATTGATACAGGCCAAAGGCCGGAATCTGAAAATTAAGACAAGTCCAACTGGCCCACAGCGAAGCAAAGACTGACACCAACTGTCATTCCCCCCCCCCCGCGCTCAACGGTGCAAAGGGAGCCCAGCGTTCTTTCTTCCCCTTCTATATGCCAGGACCTGCAAGGTGTGTGCAATGTTTGTTTTCTTGCCTGAGAACAACATGGCCTACACCTGCAACAAGTGTAAGTTGATCACACTGCTGGAAGAAAAAGTAAGAGGACTGGAGCAGCGACTGTTGACCAACCAGGGACTAAGAGAACACGAAGAGTTCTTGGACAGAATGGGGGAACTACAGCAGCAAAGGGAAGACCAGAAGCTTGAAGAGCAACAGCAAGATGAGGCAGTGGGAAATGCTGAGGTGAAGAAAAATGGAGTAGAGGATACTCCTTGGAAAAGGGTGACAGTTAGGAGAAGAAGAACTAGACGCCACTCTGCACCAGTGGAAGCAGTGGAGCTGTGGAACCGATTCCAGGTACTTGCGGATGAGACTGGAAGACAGCGTGCTAGGGATGTACGAAAGTCACTTACCTGTTCACGGATTATGTTGATGGGGGGGGAGGCATTCCGTCCCTCCCCCCGGAATCCTCGCTGGGGGGGAGGCACTCCATTCCTCTCCCTCGGAATCCTCCGCGGCCAGCTGTGCTCCGCGCAGCTCCACAGAGCAGCCGGCCAGTCCCGGACAGGCCAGAGCCATCCGCAGCCGGATTTCCAGAAGCAGAGGGCTCTGGGTAAAAAAACAAACAAAACCGCATACACAAATGGTGGCAGCTATGGCCGCCGCCATTTGCGATCCTTATTTTTGCTAGGGATGTACGAAAGTCACTTACCTTTTCGAAGGGCGACATTCGTGGGGGGGGAGGTGCTCTGTCCCTCCCCCCGAAATTCTGGCCGGAGGGGGAGGCGCTCCGTCCCTCCCCCAAAAAATTCTGGCCAGCCGGCTCCGCTCCGCAGGGATTCTGCGGAGCCGCCGGCTGGCTCCGCCAGAGGCCAGTCATCCGGCCGCTGGCTAGCAGGGATGCAAATGGCGGCGGCCGTAGCTGCCACCGTTTGCATCCCTGCAGTCAGCCATGATAGGCTATGTAAATGTTTACGTAGCCTATCACGGCTGATTTAAAAAACAACAACGCGCGTACGCAAATGGCGGCACCCATGGGTGCCGCCATTTGTGTTCCTTATTTTGGCACGTCTTAGTCTACGTAAACATTTACGTAGACTAAGACGGCGAAAATAAGGGGAATGCAAATAGCGTAGCGTCTACGCTATTTGCGTTCCCCTTATTTTCGCCGTCTTATTCTACGTAAATGTTTATGAAGACTAAGATGTGCCAAAATAAGGAACGCAAATGGCGGCGCCCATGGGCGCCGCCATTTCCGTATGCGTGTTTGTTTGTTTTTTCTTTTAAATCAGCCGTGATAGGCTACGTAAATCTTTACGTAGCCTATCACGTTTTTTTGTTTTGTTTTGTTTTGTTTTAAACTAGAAATGGCGGCGGCGGCAGCTGGTCGGAAGACAGAACCGCCACCGAACCGCCGCTGGAGCCGCTGCCGCCAGGAAGATCCACCCAAGGTAAGTCCCGTCCCGGGGGGGGCAGGGGGGCAGACCATTCCGCCACCGATTTCCAGGGGCCGAATGCGCTGGCATTTAGCCTCCCCGAGATCCGTGGCAGAATTCTCTGACATCCCTAATTTTTGCCCTCTTAAACTACGTAAATATTTACGTAGACTATGATGGCGAAAATAAAGGGGAACGCAAATAGTGTAGCGGCTGCTATTTGCGTCCCTTTTTGACTCCCCATTTTAGCCTATGTAAATATTTATGTAGATTAAGAGGGCAAAAATAAGGACCGCAAATGGCGGCAGCCGTACAACATGGAAAGCGACCATGTTGTACTTGAGTTCTTGGTTCTAAGGGAAGCAAAAGCTGAGTGTAGTCAAACGCGTACCCTGGATTTTAGGAAAGCTGATTTTAATAAACTCAGAATAATTATCAGTAAGGTCCTATGGCAAGCGACGCTAACGAGAAAAGGAGTCCAAGATGGGTGGGAGCTTTTAAAAAAGGAAATTCTCAAGCCACAATTACAAACAATTCCAACAAGAAAAGGTGGAAGACAACAGAAGAAGCCAATGTGGCTTCACAAAAAGCTTAGGGATGACCTGAAAACAAAAAAGGACACATATAGGAAGTGGAAAGAAGGCCAAGTAACAAAGAAAGAGTACAGGCAGGTAGCACAGAATTGCAGGGATGGCGTCAGGAAGGCTAAAGCTGAGCGAGCTGAGGTTAGCGAGGGATGCTAAAAACAACAAAAAGGCTTTCTTCAGCTATGTGCATAGAAAAAGGCAGAGGAAAGAAATGGTTGTTCAGCTATTAAATAAGGATGGCAAAATGATAACAGATGACAAAGAAAAGGCAGAGGTGCTCAATTCCTACTTTGGCTCAGTCTTCTCCCAAAAGAGGGTCTATGACCCCCCTGGCAAAGGCGAAGTACAGGCTGAAGGGGCAGGATTGCAGCTTGAGATCGATAGGCATATGGTCAAGGAACACCTAATTCCTTTGAATGAGTTCAAATCTCCAGGGCCAGATGAACTGCACCCTAGAGTCATCAAGGAACTGGCAGAAGAACTCTCAGAACCACTGTCTATTCTCTTTGAGAAATCATGGAGGATGGAGGAAGTGCCAGATGACTGGAGGAGGGCTAACGTTGTCCCTATCTTCAAAAAGGGTAAAAAGGAGGAACCTTGGAACTACAGACCAGTCAGTCTGACATCAATCCCTGGGATAATTCTGGAGCAGATGATAAAGCAATCCATCTGGAAGCACCTTGAAAACAATGCCGTGATTGCTCAAAGCCAACATGGATTTGTCAAGAACAAGTCCTGCCAGATGAATCTGATCTCATTTTTTGATCAAGTCACCTCCCTTGTGGACTTTGGGAATGCTGTAGACATCATATCTCTCGACTTCAGCAAAGCTTTCAACAAAGTGCCCCATGATATCCTGATGAGCAAGCTAGCTCAAAGTGGGCTAGATGAAACAACGATCCGGTGGATCCACAGTTGGCTACAGAATCGGACTCAAAGAGTGCTTATCAATGGGACCTTCTCAAACTGGAGAGAGGTAATGAGTGGGGTACCACAGGGCTCAGTCCTGGGCCCAGTGCTCTTCAACATTTGTATTAATGACTTGGAGGAGGAGGTGCAGGGAATGCTGATCAAATTTGCAGATGACACCAAATTGGGCGGGATAGCTAATACTTTGGAAGACAGAAACAAAATTCAAAGTGAGCTGGATAGACTGGAGCACTGGGCAGAAAACAACAGAATGACATTTAATCGGGATAAATGGCAAGTTCTACACCTAGGAAAAAGAACCCAAAGGCACAGTTACAAGATGGGGGATACGTGGCTCAACAATACTACAAGCGAAAAGGATCTTGGAATTGTTGTCGATCACAAGCTGAATATGAGCCAACTATCTGATGTGGCTGCAAAAAAGGCAAATGCTCTTTTGGGCTGCATTAATAGAAGCATAGCTTCCAAATCCCAGGAAGTACTAGTTCCCCTGTACTCAGCACTGGTTAGGCCTCATCTCGAGTACTGTGCCCAGTTCTGGGCACCACACTTGAAGAAGGATGCAGACAAACTGGAGAGGGTTCAGAGGAGGGCAACAAAGATGATCGGGGGACTGGAAACAAAGCCCTGTGAAGAGAGACTGAAAGAACTGGGCATGTTTAGCCTTGAGAAGAGTAGGCTGAGGGGAGATAATGATAGTGCTCTTCACGTACTTGAAAGGTTGTCACAGAGAGGAAGGCCAGGATCTCTTCTTGATCATCCCAGAGTGCAGGGCACGGAATAATGGGCTCAAGTGACAGGAAGCCAGATTCCAGCTGAACATCAGGAAAAACGTCCTGACTGTTAGAGCAATACAGCAGTGGAACCAATTACCTAGGGAGGTAGTGGGCTCTCCCACAATGGAGGCATTCAAGACGAGGCTGGACCGCCATCTGTCAGGGATGCTCTGACTTGGATTCCTGCATTGAGCAGGGGGTTGGACTCGATGGCCTTGTGGTCCCCTTCCAACCCTACAATTCGATGATTCTATGATTCTATGAGGAAGTGATGGGGCCAGATGCCATGATCTTAGTTTTTTTAATGTTGAGTTTCAAACCAGCTTTTGCACTCTCCACTTTCACCCTCAACAAGAGGCTCTTGAGATTCTCTTCGCTTTCTGCCATTAAGGTGGTATCGTCTGCATATCTGAGGTTGTTGATAATTCTCCTGGCAATCTTAATTCTGACCTGTGATTCATCCAGCCTTGTGTTTCTCATGATGTACTCTGCACTCTGATGTACTCTGTAAGGTGGTCTGGTACTCCCATCTCTTTCAGAATTTGCCAGAGTTTGTTGTGATCCACACAATCAAAGGCTTTAGCATAGTCAATGAAGCAGAAATAGACATTTTTCTGGAATTCTCTTGCTTTTTCCATGATCCAGCAAATGTTGGCGATTTGATCTCTAGTTCCTCTGCCTCTTCGAAACCCAGCTTGTACTTCTGGTAGATTTGGTTCACATGCTGCTGAAGCCTAGCTTGTAGGATTTTGAACATCGCCTTGCTGGCATGTGAAATGAGCTCAATTGTACGGTAGTTTGAACACTCTTCGGCATTGCCCTTCTTTGGAATTGGAATGTAAACTGACTGCTTGATCTGTCATCGGCTTTTGATACCATCGACCATGGTATTCTCCTGGATCGACTCCATCGGATGGGTATTGGAGGCACTGTGCTACAGTGGTTCCGGTCCTACCTACCGGGCTGATTTCAGACAGTAACACTGGGTGACTATTCCTCAGCCCCTTGGCAATAGAGCTATGGATACCTGAAAGAGCGCCTTCTTCTTTACCAACCTGCCCGGTCACTGAGGTCATTGGAGGGCTTGCTCCTGGTGGTTCCACATGGACCTATGGCCTGGTTTGGAGTCCACCAGGAAGACAGCCTTCAGCATAGTGGCCCCCTTCCTGTGGAATTCCCTGCCTTTGGAAGTCAGGCAGGCACCAACGTTGTGTTGCTTTTGGCGCCTGCGTAGGGATGTATAAAAGTCACTTACCTGTTCACGGATTATGTTGATGGGGGGGGCATTCCATCCCTCCCCCCGGAATCCTCGCCAGGGGGGAGGCGCTCCGTTCCTCCCCCCCAGAATTCTCCGAGGCCGGCTGTGCTCCGCAGCAGCTCCGCAGAGCAGCCGGCCAGGCCCGGCCAGGCCAGAGCCATCCGCAGCTACGGCCGCCGCCATTTACGTTCCTTATTTTTTAAAAAATATTTACATAGAATAAGAGGGCAAAAATAAGGAATGTAAATGGCGGCGGCCGTAGCCACCGCCATTTGCGTATGCAGTTTGTTTGTTTGTTTGTTTTTAACCCACCCAGCCATGATAGGCTATGTAAAGATTTATGTAGCCTATCACGTCGTGGTTTTTTTTTTAAAACCTAGTCATGATAGGCTATGTAAATCTTTACGTAGCTTATCACGTCTTTCTTTTTCTTTCTTTCTTTTTTTTTTACCAGAGTGGAAATGGTGGCGGCGGCAGCCGGTCGGAAGACCGGCCGCCGCCGCCGCCACCGAAGCCATCGCCGGAGCTGCCACCGGAGCCACCGCCGCCAGGAAGATCCGCCCAAGGTAAGTCTCGTCCTGGGGGGGGGGGCAAGCCGTTCCGCCACTGATTTTGGGGGGACGAATGCGCTGGCATTCGGCCTCCCCAAGATCCGTGGCGGAACTTTCGTACATTCCTAGTTTGATCCCAGTGGAAGCCGGGTCTCGGGTAGCCGGCTCAGGTCGACTCAGCCTTCCATCCTTCCGTGGTTGGTAAAATGAGTACCCAGCTTGCTGGGGGAAAGGCAGTCACAACTGGGGAAGGCAATGGAAAACCACCCTGATACAGTTTGCCATGAAAATGCCAGCGAAAGCGGCGTCCCTCTAGGCGTTAGCAATGACTCGGTGCTTGCACAGAAGGAACCAAGATGGAGTCTAGGCTTTTTCCAAAGTATTTTTTTCACCCAGATTGATGGCTGGGGAGAAGAAGGAGGAGTTGGCTGTGGCAGAGTTCAGTGACAGTTGGAGTTACCAGCATATGCGAGTTCTGTGTACAAGCTCAATGTTGTACAGGTGGTAGGAATGACTGCAAGGATCAGCAGGCCTCAGACACAACTGTTCTTTATTCAGCGCCCTCAGAAGTCAGAACTTCGCAGAAGCCCCACCCACTGGTGCTACTCCCAGCAATACAGGAGCTGCCAAGGTTCAAAAACAATAACTAACCCACAGTACCCCTTCCCCCGATACGTAACGTTCCTCCTCCCTTCGCTATCATAGTCTGTATATTAACCAGCGAGGAGGTGCGCTTTCCCGGCCAGTGGGAATGCGCTGGCATTCGGCCCCCCGAGATTCGTGGAGAAATTCTCTGACATCCCTAGGTTCTGGCACTTCAACTGGCAGTGAGAGAAACCAGTCCCAGATACATTTTCAGCACCTACCTCTGCTGATGACAACCCACTCTGGTGAGAACGCCTTCTCAGCTGTTCAATATGGCGATGCCACACTGACCCGCCTGCACACTGGACCTTGCATGACACAGGTCCAGTGACCTCAGTGATAGAGGAAGGAACCCATCTCAGGCCAGCCCCATAGTTCCTAGCAAACACCTGATCTTGTGGGGCAAATGAACAGAGAGTAGGAGCTGAGAAGGCAGCATGCAGAGCTTGCTCCCCTTTGCTTTGCAAGTCTTCAGCTAAATCTGGGTGGAGACGGTCACCCAGATCTCGAGCAGTCAGCCTAACAAAACAATCTCCGCCTAAAGAGGTGAGTCAGTAAGGGCCTCTAGCATAGAGACCTCCAGTGGAGGAGGTACTACAAAATCTGGAATTCGAAGTGGTACCCGACTCAATCCATTGGCATTAGCTATTGCCGTTCCTGGATTGTAGGCAAGGGTATAGCCACAAGCATGGAGCAGAATGGTCCAGTGCTGCAAGCGAGGTGATAGTATGAAGGGAGTAGGCCTACCAGGAGAGAAGATTCCTAAAGAGGCTTGTGGTCCGTGCGTATTTCAAAAGCACGGCCATAGAGACAGTTGTGGGACATTTTGACTCCTGCAATAACAGCTAGGGCTTCTCTGTCAATTTTTTTTTACAAAGTTTCTTTCAGTGGATGACATGGCCCTTGAATAATAAGCAGTTGGTGCCTCTGTAGCATCTGGAAATGTGTGGCTTAGCCCAGCACCAAGCCCATCATAAGACCCATCGGTAGTAAGGATTAGTGGCTTCTTTTCATCATAATGTACACGCACAGAATTTGAATTCAGCAAGTGTTTGACATTCTGGAAAGCATTCTCATGCTGGCTGGTCCATTTCCATGGAGTTCTTTTTCTCAGCAAGCCTTGTAATGCCTCAGCAATGGTGGCCTTTTGTGGAAGAGACACATGGTAGAAATTGGGAAGTCCCCCGAAGGCTTGAAGTTCCTGCTTTGTTTTTAGAGCAGGGGCATTGTAAATTGCACGTATTTTGTCTTCAGTGGGGCGAATGCCAGACGCATCAATACAGTGGTCCAAAAATGTTATGCTGGAGCTTTAATTTCACATTTCTCCTTCTTTACATGAATGCAGGATGTGTCAGAACAATGTAGGACTTCTTGAAGTCATTCAGCAAGTTCTTCCTCTGTTGATCCCATGATCAGGACATCAACAAAATATAGTACAACACCTGGAATTCCAGAAAGTAGGATTTCCATGAATTGATGGAACAGTCCAGAGGCCACAGAAATTCCAAATTGCAGACGCTTTCGTCAGAATGCCTCTCAATGAGTGATTATTGTTTGGGCATCTGCTGTTGCATCATCAATGATCAACTATTGATATGCTTGGGCCAGATCAAGTTTTGCAGAGACCTTCCCTGCACCAAGAAGCAGGGATGTATGAAATTAGCCTTACCTGGCTCTGCAGGGTTCCGCTGGGGGGGAGGCATGCCGTCCCTCCCCCCAGAATCCTCGCCGGGGGGGAGGCACTCCACGCCTCCCCCCCGGAATCCCAGCTGGCCAGCTGTACTCCACAGGGATTCTGCGGAGCTGCCGGCCGGCTCCATCAGCAGCCGGACATCTGGCTGCTGGCTAGCAGGGATGAAAATGGCGGCGGCCATAGCCGCCGCCGTTTGTGTCCCTGTATTCAGCCGTGATAGGCTACGTAAATCTTTACATAGCCTATCACATCTGACTTTAAAAAAACAAACAAACGCGCGTACGTAAATTTACGTAGACTAAGATGGGGCAAAATAAAGAACGCAAATGGCGGCGGCCATAGCCGCCGCCATTTGCGTACATGCGTGTTGTTGTTTTTTAAAGTCAGACGTGATAGGCTACGTAAAGATTTATGTATCCTATCACATTTTTTTTTGTTTTAACCTAGCCGTGATAGGCTACGTAAATCTTTACGTAGCCTATCACGTCTTTTTTTTTTTTTTTTACATGGGAAATGGTGGCGGCGGCAGCCAGTAGGAAGACCGGCTGCCGATGACGATGATGCCGAACCGCTGTCGGAGCCGCCACCGGAGCTGGCATTCGGCCTCCCCGAGATCTGTGGCGGAATTCTCTGCCATCCCTACCAAGAAGTGTGAGAAGTTGATAGAAAACAGGCACTGGATATGGATGCTGCTTAAGTGCTTATTCACAGTGCACTTGTAATCCCCACATGGGCCATGTTTCCACGAAAATGGAAGGGTGAAGCAAATGAAGAAATACCGGAGTTTTCATGGAATCGGCAGGGCTCCATGCAGGGCTCCACAAAGGACTGCACCGCACCATTATAAGTCTCTGACAGAAACATACTTCCGGGTGGGGTGGGGGGACGGGAAGTGAACGTCATCAGACTGGCAGGGGCTGCTCAACCAATAAGAAGGGATGTCAGAGAATTCCGCCATGGACTGAAATGGGATCGAATTCCCTTCAGTCTGTGTGATGGAATCCTCTGTAGAATGGCATCACGAGCTCCTGCAGAGCCAGCAGTCATGTGGCTTTTTTTTCCGTCGTCCACAAAGAGTCGTGGAATTTTCGTAAATAAAAACGCAGTGTAGTATATTCCGATAATAAATGCGTAAGTTATTTTAAATAGTAGTATGTAGTGTCTCAAGCCTAGCAGGACCCCTGTTCCCTGCAAGGGTATGCGAAGAAAGCTAATTGGGACACACACACACACACACACACACACGAAATAGAATCTATTGAACAGGTAGGAAGCAGGGGTGGGGAAAGTAGGCCTGGATCTGCTGGTAGATCTCTGGATAGTCTGTGGGAGACCAGCACACATTCCCGACTAGCATTTGTGCAATAATTAGTGCTGTGCTGGTTATTTCCATTCTTCCATTTCCAGCATTTCGTGGGGGGCGGCAAAAGTTGATGGGGAGGTCAGAATTTTGAGTAACGTTCACCTTGGGGAGGCGGAGAGGACTTCCACTTGCCTTTTTACGTATAGGAAGTGGCTGAGGAATTTTCAGAGAGGTTTCTCCAGCCCAACAGATCTTTCTGAACTCCCGTGAGACCACGTGACCTCGCCCTTTCCTGCAGGCACTGAGGAAGTGCTCCTGGGCTGCACAAGCCTCTCCGCAAGGCAAGAACAAATGGGGCTTTGAGACTCTGTTCTTCCTCTGTTCTCCCAACACAAACCTCCTTGCAGAGGGGCCTTCTGCAGGGAGGCCTTCAGAATCTCCTCTGGCCTACAAGCCTCTCTGCAAAGCGCTCTGTCCTGCAAGTGAGGTGAGAGTTTTTCTAAAGCTCCGAAAGGCCCGTTTGTTCTTGTTCTTCAGCCAGGGAACCCTTTCCGATTGCCTGTGAGAGAGGGCAACGTCCTGTGTCCTCACAGGAGTTCAAGAAGTGCTGTTGGGTTGGAGAAGCCAGTCTGTGAAGACTCTCATGCTGCTGTAGAGGAAGAAAATCCTTCAGCTACCTCCTAAACTTAACAGGACATGTGTCCCCCGCCCCAAGGAGAAAATTACTTGAAATCCCCCTCCCCTCATCCACATTAACGTTTTCAGGGTGCTGTTCTAGCACTCAACCAGAACATCTGCCTGGGCATGGCAGGGGACGTTCCCTGTTGCCTTGATTCCTGAGGGGTGAACCTTGGCTTTAGGGGCTCAGCTTCACCCAACACCAAGGGCAGACACTGACAGCTCCAGGCAAATCCATCTACTTAAGGGCGCACTGGTGGCCAAGAATGTGGCCTCCTTCACTTCTGCCTCCACCACACGGTAGGTAGGGATGGCGGAGAATTCCACCACGGATTTCAGTGAGGCCGAATTTCAGGTGATCAGATTGACACAGGCCAAAGGTCAGAATCTGAAAATTGAGACAAGTCCAACTGGCCGACACAGCAAGCAAAGATTGACACCAACTGTTGCCCCCCCCCCCGGCGCAACGGCGCGAGGGGAGCCCAGTGTTCTGGGGCTGTGATTGTTGCACTACCCTGGAATTATCAAAATGACAGTAGTTCTGGAGGAGTCCCCTATGGATTTCCACCTAGCAAACCAATAACAAGGAAATCCCAGACAAAACGTGCTTAATCTAAGTACGCTCTAAGCACTTCCGTGTCGGCCCGGGTTGTGTCTGGTCACTCGGTGTCTGGTCCTTTCTGGCTAAGATCTAATTCCCCTGCTGGGCCTGTGCAGTCGGGTCTTTTTAGCTTCCGCTTGTCTCTGATGTAGGAGGGAAATTCTCTCTGTGCCTCTGATTTGGCAGCCGGTGCTGTTCTGGCCCCTGCCCGAGGCCACTCAGGGGATGCTGAGGACCAAGCACCGCTTGATCAAGAATGACGAACTGAAAGGTGATTACAGGCCATATCTGTAATGTGCACAAATCCCAGCAGAATCAGATAACTCCATTCATATCCCAGAGAGGAAAGCATCCTATCAAATCAAAGGCACGTGTAGCTACAAATCAGGAAGTCCCTGGTTCAAGTCTCACCACTGCCATGAACTCACTTGGTGGCCTTAGGCAAGTCCCCCTATCCCCACCCCTCAGCCTCAGTCCCCTCATCAGCAATGTGGGCGATAATAATGCTGACTTTACAGGGTTGTGTTAAAATTACCATGAGAAATTGTTGTTGTTGTTGTTACTACTAGGGATGTATGAATGCCAGCCCATTCAGCCCCCCCGAAATCGGTGGCAAAACAGCCCTCCCCCCACCCCCCCGGGACGGGATTTACCTTGGGCAGATTTTCCTGGCGGTGGTGGCGGCTGCAGCAGCCGGTCTTCCGACCAACTGCCACCGCCGCCATTTCCAGTTAAAAAAAAACAAAACACAAAAAGTGATAGGCTATGTAAAGATTTACGTAGCCTATGATGGCTAGATTTTTAAAAAACACCGTAGTAGGCTGCGTAATTGTTTACGTAGCCTATCACAGCTGATTTAAAAGAAAAAACAAAAACGCATGTAAGCAAATGGCGGCACCCATGGGCGCCGCCATTTGCGTACGCGCTTTTTTTTATTTGCGTCCCTGCTAGCCAGCGGCCGGATGTCCGGCCGCTGGCGGAGCCGGCCAGCAGCTCCGCAGAATCCCTGCGCAGCGGAGCCGGCCGGCCAGGATTCCGGGGGGGAGGAATGGAGCGCATTCCCCCCAGCCATTAGCTAGGGATGTACAAAAGTCACTTACCTGGTCTCGCAACTTTTTTCGCGGTGGGGGGGAGGCGCTTTGCTTTTCCCCCCGAAGTTCAGGCGATGGGGGGGAGGCTTCCCACCTCGCCCGGCCGAAATTCAGGCCGGGGGGAGGCTTCCTGCCTCGTCCGGCTGAAATTCAGGCCGGGGAGAAGTGCCCCGTCTCCCCTGCTGCGAACTATGAAAAAAAGAAAAAAGAAAAAAAAAGACCACGTGGCCGTGATAGGCTACGTAAATCGTTACGTAGCCTATCACAGGTGACTTTGGGGGAAAAAAAAAGACCCCGTGGCTGTGACAGGCTATGTAAATCGTAGACGTAGCCTATCACGGGTGACTTTGGGGAAAAAAAAAAAGCACGTATGCAAATGGCGGCCCCCATAGGGAGCCACCATTTGCGTTCCTTATTTGGTCCTTGTAGTCTACGTAAATCTTTACATAGACTACAGCGAATATAAGGACAACGCAAATAGCTGCTGGAGCCACCGCCGGAGCCGCCACCGCCAGGGAGATTCGCCGAAGGTAAGTCCCGTCCCGGGGGGGCGGGGGGCAGACCGTTTCGCCACCGATATCGGGGGGCCGAATGCGCTGGCATTCGGCCTCCCTGAGATTTGTGGCAAAATTCTCTGACATCCCTAGTTTAAACATTAAAATAAAATATACGACGTTTGAAAGCTATTTACATAAAAACCTATAGACAATACATATAAACAACATATAACTAAAATAACTTTGAACTAAAAACAATTTACCAAAAATAAAATAAAATAAAAATCCAACCATAAAACAACACAGCTTGAAACAACACAACCTAAAAACAGTCTGCAAATGTCAGCAAAAGGAACTCTTCTATTCTTCCGGAATCTCGTTGTAACTTCCCCTAAACAGCAACTTCTTAGGGCACCATCGCACGAGGCTTTTATCATGGACTTGTGGTGGGTATGCGTGTCGTTTTCATGACGCTGGCACCCTCCAGGGCACATCCAGTGGTATTTCCTGGTTTTTCCATCTTAAAAAGAGATAATGAGCTATTCAAATATTTAAATATCCTGGATTTTCCTTACTGTGTACTTTTGTTGTTGCACTATTAAAATAGCCACTAGGAGGCACTGTTTCACGGAGGTCTATGGAACACTGAACATTAAAAAACGTCCCCACTCAGCAATCACGTGGTCATCGTCTGGGAGACCGAGGTAAATGCAGAAAGGCTCCACAACGGTAGGACTGCGGGTTTTCCTTAATGTAGAGACGCCCTTAGTCTTCCCATAACTGTATCTGATCTCTGATGTTCTTCGTGTTCAGCGACTGCTTCTATTAAAGGTCTGCACTGACCGCAAGGTTTCACCTGGATCCTGATGTAGCACTTCAGAAAATGGGTTGATTCTGCTCGGCCCGATTCAGAGGATATCTGCTTCGGCTTGGGTACCAACCCAAACTGAGATTTGGAAACCTGGGTCTTCATGCCTCGATAAACTAGCCTGGGCAATAAAACAATGGCTACAACTCCCCCCCCCCTTGCACCATTTCTGAGCTATGGATGAAATGTGCAGGCTTAGTAGGGCCTTAGGAGAGCAGTCTGCATGCCAGATTTCAGAAACGTTTTCAAAAAACTGTTTGTGTTACATCCCATTGCATGAGGGGGGGGGGATAGTTAAAGAAATTACCAATAACATTTTTACTTCTTGGCAGAATGGGATGAAATGTGCAGGGATAGCTTTCCCTTCTGCAGCTAAGTTACAAATAAAGAGGTGACGAGTTATTTGGGGCAAGAGCAGACATTACATGTTGAGCACACCCGAGTATAGGACACGTGTATCCCTCAGTAACTTGTGGACCATTCTTCTGAAAATGGCAGGCAGCATAGAGGTGTCACTGCACAAGAAAGTTGCAACGTTTCAGAAAGAGAGGGGCTTCATGTGGAAGGGGAGTCCTCATTTGGGGTGGATGATATGAGATGGGCTTCCCCTTCCCTCCCTTGATTTTGGGCAAAAGTCCTATGAAAAAGATACACTTCATGGAGCTGTTTCTGGGGAACAAACCTGCCACATATCGGAAGGATTGGGCCATGGACTAGGGAGCTATGATTACGAAAATTCTAGCACTAAACATAAAAAATGTGGCAGGCAGAGCAGCTTTTAAACTAAACTCTGGGGAAGCCAATAGGAGCTGGGAAGCATCTTGTTCTGGATCATCCCTAGGGGATGGAAATAAAAAAAATATTTTCCATTGCCCAAATGTAGAAGGAGAGGAAAGAGGCCATGAGTATATGGTGGAACAGGATAACCAATCAGAGGCCTAGGTGCCACAGCAAGACCTAATTTTCCAGTTTTGTCAGGACAGAATATTGACATATTTCACATTGCCATACGGGGATAACCAGCATTTTCCATAATTCAGCATAATATTCCCTTTAATAACAGGTGGTGAGTGCTGATAGAAATTGAGCCAAAACGGAGCTACTAAGAAACACAAGTGAGGTATCAGCATGCTCTGGGGAACATTTGCTGAAGAACACCCACCCCGCAAAGGAAACCTAGCCCCCCCCAAAACAACCCAGGGAGAACGTTCAATAGCCACCCTATATTATGCCAGTTGGAAGAGAAGAAGAGGAAACGATGGTGTCATGAGGAAGGTGGAATGCTCTCCTTGCAGTAGAATTGAACTCCGTATAAACTATGATATCCCAGAAGAGAGCATGAGAGGCTGGCAGGGGTCCCTAACCCTTGGGGCAGAGGATATACTGCAATACTCCATTGCAGGTGCCACGGGTTATAGATATCACACCAATTCCTGACAGTGCATTCACATGATTATGAAATGATTCTACAATTGAAGGCTGTTTATAAGGAATATACTGCCATACACAAAACCGTTTTAAGTCCACTTCAAGTTGACTGAGAAAGAACAAATGCCTCAGAAGTGGACAAGGACCGCATTGTCTAAAGCACCCCGTTGTTTAACAAAACACTCAGAGCATTAATTTTTGAGTGATTTTATTAGGCTCCCCAAATACAGTGGTGAGAAAACGTTTGTGACCCCTTTAGGATTGTCACATATTTCCAACCTAAAATGTGATTACACCTTAATCTAACCCCATAGTCCTAGATAAAGAACAACAGACAACCTGATCAAACAAATGACACACTAACATGATGCTGATCCAAAACTGCTTCAACAGTCAATATCTATGTGGGAAAAGAATGTGAACCTTTAGATTCAATACCTAGTGGCACCCCTTGAGCAGCAATGACTTCAAGTTAAGGATGGGGGTGAAATCCCCCATGGACCCCGGAGTCCATGGAGGTTCGGAAGACTTACCTCCGCCTCCTGGAGAAATCCTCACCAGCTGGATCCTGCCGCCAGCCAGCTCCGGAGCACCAGCGATAAGGCTGCCATTGCCATATTGCTGGTTGAGCGGCTTGACTGCGGATGCAAATGGCATCCATGACGCCATTTCCGGCCGTAAAGGTCTTATGTTAAGCTAAATGCATCCGTAAAGCCATTTGCATCCGGAGACAGTCCCTCTCAGCCAGAAATACGGCAATGGCGGCTATATCGCTGGCTCTGCGGAGTTTGCCGTGGAGTGGAGCCAGCTGGGTACGATTCCAGGGGGAGGGACGGATCGCCTCCCCTGCTGCAAACCCTCCTCCGGACCTGGAGGTAAGTATTTCGTACATCCCTACTTCAAGTAACTGTTTCCTGTAACTCTTGGTCTGTCTCTCACATCGTGAGGAATTCTGGCCCATTCCTCCTCACAGAAGTGCTTCAACTCAGTGACATTTGAGGCCTTCCTTGCATGAACAGCTCACCTTAGGTCCTGCTGCCACAACATTTTGATGGTGATTTGGTCCGGAGTTTGACTAGGCCATTCTAAAACACGGAATTTCTTCCGCAGCCATTCTTTAGTAGATCGGCTTGTATTTTACAATCATCGCCTTGTTGCATGAGCCACTTTTGATTCCGCTTCAGCTCATGGACGGATGGCCTCACATTCTCCTCTGCAACCTTCTGAAACACTGCAGACTTCATGCTTGTGTCAGTGATGGCAAGCTGTCCAGGTCCTGAGTTAGGAAAGCAGGCCCAAACCATTCCCACCTCCTTGCTTGACAGTTGGGGTGAGGCTCTTCTGTTTGAATTCAGGGTTTGTTTTTTGCCAGACATAAAGTTTCTCACTGAGGCCAATAAGTTCTACCTTTTTGGTAGATGCATCTGTTCAGAGAACATTGTTCCAGAAGTCTTGGGGATCATCTATGTGATCTTTAGTGAACTTCAGATGGGCAGCAATGTTCTTTTTAGAGAGCAGTGGTTTTCTCCTGGCTATCCTCCCAAGAACACTATTGTTGTTCAGTCTTTTTCTGATCATTGAGGTGTGAACATTAGCCAAGGCGAGAGTGGCCTGCAGATCCTGGGACCCAAATGCTCCTGGGTAGAGTGACTGTGGCCTTGAACCTTCTCCATTTCTGGTCGATCAATCTGACTGTGGATTGGTGGAGCCCCAAATCCTTAGAAATGGTTTTGCAATGCTGTGAGCAGCGCTAACTGCTTTTCTGAGGTCCTCAGAGATGCCTTTTGATCATGGCATGACATGTTTACACACAAGCGTATGGTCAGTACCAAACTCCCAAAGTTTCTGATCCTCATCTAGGGTATGGCCTCCCAAACCCACCCCTGAAGGTCTGCCTAATTACTTAAACATCTGATTCTAATTAATCCCTTTAATTGTGCTGATGCAACCAGGGGTTCAATTACTTTTGCACATCTCCTCATTCTTAAGTACTCATTATATGTCTTATTTATACATTGTTTTATTTCACAAGACATGCAATTGGGAAATATAAACTCTATTGGATATTTAGAAAAGGACTGGCTTTGATTGATGAAGGCTATTGTTGTAAAACTATGGGATTTCCATAATTATTGTTAAGGTTTACAAACGTTTTCTCGCCACTGTAGATATAATTGACAAGGAACTAGATTAGCAGGGCATGTTCCAAAAGTGATAGTTTCTTTAATTATTTTTCCGTATAAGATGATCCCTGGTGTTGAGATGGGGCCTCAGCACAATAACGTAGCATTTGGGGAGAAAGATGCAACCCAGGAGACCGGCCCCAGAGGCCAGGATGGAGAAGACCTCCACAGCGACCATGGTCTTCCCCTTGGTGCTCAGGTAGGTTGGAACAAAGGAGATCCACACACTGCAAAACACCAGCATGCTGAAGGTGATAAACTTGGCTTCGTTAAAGCTGTCAGGCAATTTCCTGGCAAGGAAAGCCACTGTGAAGCTGATGAGAGCCAGGAAGCCCATGTAAGCCAGGACAGCGTAAAACATGGTGACTGAGCCTTCATTACATTCCAATATGACCTCTCCAGCCAAGGCATGGAAGTCCAAGTTTGGGAATGGCGGAGAGGTCACCAGCCAGACAGCACAGATCACAGCCTGGATGAGGGGACAGGCCAGGACAATGGAGTTTGTCAGTTGTCTCCCCAAGAGTTTTCTTGCCATGTTTCCTGGCTTGGTAGCCATGAAGGCCAGAACCACCGTCACAGTTTTTGCCAACACGGAAGAAACAGCTACAGAGAAGGTGAGGCTGAAAGCAGTTTGTCGGAGAAGACAGGTGACCGTTGTTTGTCGGCCAATGAACAGGAAAGAGCAGAAGAAGCAGAACAGGAGGGCGATGAGGAGTACACAGGTGAGGTTTCGGTTGTTGGCTTTGACTATTGGTGTGTCACGGGATTTAATGAAGATTGCCAGCACTACAGTTGTGAGCAGAGACAGGGCAATGGCTAGAGAAGTTAAAACTAACCCCAGTGTCTCTTGATAGGAAAGGAAATGGATCTTCTTGGAGATGCACTGGTCTTGCTTCCTGTTCGGGTGTTGATCTTCGGGGCATGGGGTACAGCGATCTGCATCTGGAATGAGCAAAAGGAATGGAAGCAGCTCAAAAACGACATACATGTTCTTTATATGGGGCAGTTCAGCCCACAAAGAAGGAGATGGAAATATCAATTCCATAGCTTTCTTTACACCTAAGGTACAGCTTCCCTTTCATTATTTTATCTTTAAACATCAGCATCATATTTCATATGACAAGAGTCAGAAAAAGTACGAAATGGCTTTTTTTCTCCTCTATATCATGGCCTCATGTACTAGACTCATGTTCAATATTCTGCAAGGAAGAAACCTCCCAAAGCTGTAAGCAGAAGTGAAAATCTGGGAACTGTATGAAGTGAACCACCATTGCACACCTGCAGTTCCTCCTGAATGGTAAAGAAATAAAGAAATAATGATCTATAATTTTCTTCAGCTGATGGACTGTCCTCTCAGGGGATCTGTTGGTGCAAAGGCTGGCAAACACCTTGAAGTGATCGCTATCGGTAGAAAGGGCAACGTGTTTGAGATTGGGATAACATGCTCCAGTAGGGATGGCGGAGAATTCCGCCACGGATCTCAGTGAGGCTGAATGCCAGTGCATTCGGCCCCCTGAAATCCATGGCAAAACGAAGGGCCCCCCCCACAGAAGGCGCGCGAAACGGAGCACCTACCTGGTGCCGTTCGCGCTGCTTTGCGAATGGTGGCCGCGTCTGTGGCCATCATTCGCTTCATGATTTTTCGCTGTGATAGGCTATGCAAATACTTGTAAATGCGCCATTTGCTATGTAAATACTAAGTACATACGCCCTTTGCGTCCCTGCGGAGGCCGTGATAGGCTACGTAAATATTTACGTAGCCTATCACGGGGGAAAAAAAGGGAAATTAAATGGCGGCTATGGCAGCCGCCATTTGCATCCCCGTGCAGCCCAGGAGTGGCCGGATGTTGCTGCAGGCGGCCCCGGCAGGCAGCTCCGCAGAGTCACTGCGGAGCACAGCCGGCCGGTGATGATTTTGGGGGGAGGGACTGAGCACCTTCCTCCCCCCATGGATGTCACGAAACGAAACAGGTAAGTAGTTTCGTACATACCTATAGGTGTTCCAAAGATGACCAACCACCTGCCCTGATTTCAATGTTCTGCCCAAACAGCTTCAGCTCTGATGCCAAAACATTTGAAAATGGAGGTACAGTGTTAAAAAAATACAGTATGGAGAGATTGGCCAATGTGAGTAGCTAAGAAACCCCAACAGATTCTGTACTTGTGAGTATTAATAATGTAATGAGAGTCATTGTTTTATTATTTAAATAGAAGATTTCTTCAAGAAATTGTGAAGACTTTGCAAACCACTAAACCACCGAGTTAGGCAATCACAATAGGATTTATTGAGAAAATATTCCTAGGGAAATGGCTCACTCTTTTTCTTGTCTCTGGTTTTCCTATGTCCTCACTCGACTCTTGTCCATGTATGTTCTGCACTTTTACATAGCTCTTACAAAGTTTGTGGTACCTGTCAAGTTAGAAATTGTCCCTTCCGGACAATGATCGCATCTATAGCAGCAAACGGGCTTCCCCTCTGGAACTCTTCTCTGGTGCCCTGGAGAGCACTGCTCTACACACCTGGCAAGGGGTGTCTTCTTAAAGGGAAGAGAGAAATATTTGAGGTTTTACATGTGATAGGCATCACACTAAAAAGCACTTGGAGTTACTCAGCCAGGTTTCCCATCACATGATGGATAGGACCACATTTAGGAAGGGTGAATCTTTTCTGGACCTGGCCACCGAGCACCCCAGAGCTCAGCGAGTGGCTGGGAGCTCCGCTAAGGACCCGTCCCTCCTCAACTGGCTGTCAAGGAAGCTCTTGACAACCAGCGTGGGCAGGAGGGGCCTCAGTGCCACCCCAATGCTCTCGTCCTGTCCTCCTCGTGAAGAGGACAGGGCAATCGTGCTGAGGGGTGGTGGAGCCGGGACCTGTCCTGCCCTCACCATCTGTCAAGGAAGTTCTTGACAACCGGCATGGCAGGAAGGGCCACTGCAGCACTCCAGTGCTCTAGCCCTGCCCTCCTCGAGAGGAGGGCAGGGCTAGAGTGCTTGGCGGTGGCGGGGGGGCGGGGATGCGCCGCGCTGAGAACTCCAGCAGTCAAGGACTCCGCCTTTGTGTGCATAAAGCACAAAGACTTGATTGCCGGAGTACTTGGTGTGGAAAGGAGGCATGGGTCATGCGGCTCATTGGGGAAACAGGGAGGCTCAACAAGTGGATCCGGGCTGCGCGAGTGGAGGGGGAAGCTCGTCAAGCTCCCTTGCGCCCTGGATGGAGATGGGTCTTCTCCCTTCTACCTCTCCCTTCTCCCTTTGATCCAACTAACCCCATATAGTCAGCCCTTACTGGCCGCGGCTCTCTGGGCATGGAAGGAGAGGCTTTTTTCCACTCTTGCCTGGAGATGCCCTGGGCTGAACCTGGGGGTTTTGCATGCAAACATTGTTCTTTATCACTGGACTCAATAGGCCTTTGGTCTCATCTAGAAAGGAGACATCTCTTCTCAAGTGACAGAACTACGATATTCTTTCCTTCTCCCTTGATATTCACCACAAACTCACCTCTGTAGCCCACACAATCTCATCAGAATGAATGGTGAAATCTTGGCCGGGGGGAGCTTCTGGATCCACCTGTCCAACTTTCCTGGGAGCAAAGGATGTATTTGGGAAGAAAATCCAGTTCTCAATATCGTATCTCTCTCTGTTTTTATAAAAAGAGACTTGCTCTCCAATGCTGTTGTTAAACCAGACTTTCCTCAAAGAGGCAAGAATCTGAAATGGAAGAGAGAATTAGAAATCAGGGTCATTGTGAGTGAGTTCTGGTATCTTCCAACATACCTGTCAGGATTGGGCCCAGTCTCCCTGCAGAGACCATGGAAGAGGAACCCAAGCCTCAGGGAGCTTACAGAGACAGGGAAGGACCTTCCCAAGGGCAGGCTAATCAGTGGGATCGAAGCCCACCATAACTTTTCCTTCTGTGAGAACCCAGCAATTCACAGAGGGGGAGGAGGTGAGTGTGACAGATACATGGATCAAGCCCACAGTCAAGAGGGAGGAGCAGCACAAGGAGGTCAGGCATTCCACCAAGCTGGCCCATCACGGGAGGTCTCTAGGGCAGGATCCTCCCTGAGGGCGGGACTGAGACAGCCCTTCAGGATTCGTGCTGTAGAGCAGAGTCAGAAGTGCAACAGCTTTCTCCTCTGCTGGTGTGCATCTTTCAGAGTGAACTTCAGATAAGCTGTTTAGGGCTGCGTCAGCTTGATCAGGGACATTAGCACTGGTTTGTCAGAAGATGACCAGGTCTGTCACCCGACTAGCTGAGAGAATGATAGCTTTGCTCAGCAAAACCTGTGTACTTGGAGACTGACTTCTTTGTCTGACTACGCACAGGTCGGAAGGGCTTGAAACCTGACAATACTGTGACTGCCATCATGTTATGAGACTTTTTTTCTGTACTCCATTGTTTAGTGTGCACTTAAGATGCATCAAGACATGTTCATTGGGCACTAACTGCTTGCGCAGTGGTTGGGCTTTTTCCTTTGGCGTCTGCTTGCTTCAAGCCGCCCTCATGCCTTTGAATGGGTGGCAGAAGCATTAGGCTCGAACCCTCAAAGCAAGCAACTCCTGGGGTTCTGCAGCTGCCTGGCGGGGGGGGGGGGTGGCGGTTGCCTGCTGTCGCTTCTGCAGATTGAGGTGGGGGGACCAGCAATGCTTGCTAGATTAGCACTATGGCTTTGGGGTGAGGACTTGCCTGATTTCTTGCTCCTCAAAGCCACATTAGTGAATACATAAATGTTACAGAAACAGTGTGAGTCTCTGCTGCTCTTCACTCCCTTTTTAAGGCTCTTCAGGGGAAATGACAGCCATGAAAGAATATCCGTGGGAAATGTCTTTCTTTGGAGCCTTAGAGTGGACTAATAGCCTTTTTCCCAGGCTGAGCCTTTGCTTCCAGGCTCAGACCACTGAGAAACCACCAAGGCACCTTCTAAAAAATTGCTAAATTTGAAGGAGGACATTACCTGCCACGGCTGGATATTTGGAAGCCACTTGCCTTCCCCCTTCAGTCCACGTTTGGATCCAGATGAGGACACGGAATGTAGCGCATGTGCCACGGAATAGACAGCATTGAAAATGCTGTAG
This sequence comes from Heloderma suspectum, assembly GCF_057233095.1. Classification (NCBI taxonomy): domain Eukaryota; kingdom Metazoa; phylum Chordata; class Lepidosauria; order Squamata; family Helodermatidae; genus Heloderma; species Heloderma suspectum. The sequence continues at coordinate 360,585,873 of NC_139459.1, read as the reverse complement.
CTGTGACTAGACATGGTCATTTCCAACTTGTGGACCTCCAGGTCCTGTACCTTCTCCTCCCCGGTACATCTTCTCTCTGCCTTTGGAGAAGTTTGGTCTGATTTCAGAAACTGACATTCAAATACCTCTTCCCACCATTGATGGAGAAAGACATCTCCTTGTGGTTGGTTTGGATCTAAAGCCCAGAGAAAATGCTTGAATCCTGGCACATCCCTCCTGTGCACTCTGAAGTGAAAAGCACCCTGGAAGAGGTTGGCCAGGTCTGTCGAAGAACTTTCCCAGTGGGATGTCAGGATCCAAACCTTCCTAAATGAGATCTTGGTCTTTCGTTCATGAATAACCAAGAACACTGTTAATATCTGTATAACACTGGGGTCCCCAAAGACAATCATCACTTGAGGGTCAAACCAAGAATGAGGAATAGAGCCAGATAGTGCTTGTTGTAGAAGGAGGTCGTTTCCTGGATTGAACATGTCAGTGAGGGCCACGCAGATGTCATTCTGCTTGAGCATTGGTGTCAGCAACTGGATGAAATGTTCACCAGCGTCATCAGTTAAGGCAACCAGCCCAATCCAGTTCCAGTAGAAATGCAGGAGCAGCTGGACTAAGCCCACATACTGGGAGGTTTCACTGGGATCAATCTGGTAGAAGGAAAGATATTCCGTTGTCTCGAACAAGCCATATCCGAGCTGAAGGAAGGAATTTGCTGTTAGTCCGTTCAGTCAGAATTTTGTGGCACTGTAAAGACTGACACAATTTTTAATTAGGGATGGACGAAAGTCCCTTACCTGTCCTCGAAGCTTGCTTCGCGGTGGGGGGGAGGCGGTTCGCTTCTCCCCCCGAAGTTCATGTGAGGGGGGGGAGGCGCTCCGCCTTGCCCGGCCGAAATTCAGGCCAGGCGGGAGGCACCCCATCGATTGCCGGTGAAATTCAGGCCGGGTAGAAACGCCCCGTCTACCCAGCCGCGGGGGAAAACAAAAACAAAAAACCACCCCCGTGATAGGCTACGTAACGATTTACGTAGCCTATCACGGCTGGATTTCCAAAGTCAGCTGTGAAAGACTACGTAAATCATCACGTAGCCTATGACGGGTGACTTTGGGGGGAAAAAAAAGCGCGTACACAAATGGCGGCCCCCATAGGGAGCTGCCATTTGCGTTCCTTATTTGGTCCCTGTAGTCTACGTAAAGATTTACGTAGACTACGGCGAAAATAAGGGCAACGCAATAGCCGCGTTAGTCAATTGCAGCAAGAACAACAAGGAGCCTTTTGGCACCTTCTACATTTTTTATTCCTTAAGGGGTCGCAAAACTCCTTGTTATGTCTCCCAATACAAAACCTTTTGAACAGACTGATTGCTGGCTGGGATTAGACACGCAGTAGCCACTTGAGATTCCTAGCCACCACCAAAGCTATTGCATGGCAGGTTAGGCAAAGCCAGAAGGCCCCCCAGTCCTGCCACCCAGAATCAAAGCAACCCACACACTGCACAGGCAGATCTGTTTTCAGATATTTGCCTTTCCACCTTGGTGTTCCTGAGCTCTGCAGGCCCCCACATCTATCCCCAAGTGAATCCCCTCACCTGTGGGAACTTGAAGATTCCCATGAAGGATGCAATCTCCCTTGAGGATTTGGAGTCCAGACCCCAAATAACAGACAGCAGTTGATCATGCTTGTGACATCTATAATTCGGAAACATTTGGCCTCGTGTGGAGAGGAGAGACAGACTGTTCAAGTAGATCCATCTTGCAATGTTGCTGTGGTCACAGATGCGGAAGCCAAGAGTACAGTTGGGTAAGAGAACAGGATCCTTGTTGAGCTCCTTGATGGTGAACGCCAAGGCCAGGAGTTCCTGGTAGTACTTTTTTATCATCCTGCAGTGATGAGAGTGGCATTAGGAGGTGGGTGAGGATCCCAACAGAACTGCCGAGAAGCGGAGGGTTAAAACGTCCATCTGGTTGAACCCTTTTCTACAGACACAAAACTTCTAGACCACAGACGTCGACATGAAGGATTCACAGACAAATTCAAGTTGTTCTTTTGACTCAGAGAGACACCAATTATTGCTGGATGCAATATTGCTGGATGCAATAATTTCATAGGAACACCTGAAAAGCCCTGCTGGATCAGAGATCTAATTCAGCTCATTTATAATTTATTTTTTTACTATATATTTTCATTATTGATGTTCCACCTTCCAGGATACAGATGTTTCCAAGGTGGCTTCCACATAAAACCAAAGCGCAAAAACAATATATATAAACAGTTTGACAGGGTCCTTCCCACTGTGCAGCTCTATCAGGATTAACAATAGCAAAGTGTTCTCAGTTCAACCAGCCTTCTCCATGAATTGGTTGAAGGACATAGTTAGAAGAACATCAGATGAGCTCTGTTGTATCAGACCAAGGTGGCTCCCTCTAATTCATCATACGTTTTCCAACTGTGGTCAACTTAGATGCTTCCTGGGTGCCCCACAAGATAGATATGAACATAGCAGCCATAATTTCTTCTTCTCCCTCCTCTCAGCAGCTCCTGAATGATCAGCGGTAGACTGCCACCAACAGTGGAATCTCTATTTCTGAGCTTCCAATAGGCCTGTCCTCCAGGAACTTGGCCGATTCTTTTACAAGCAAAGTTAACCCAGGATTCATCACTACATCTCCAGTAACTCTTTCTAGTGAAGCAAGATTTTACACATGTGGTTCAGAACTACTGTGGAGAAGGACCATAGCTCAGTGGTCAAGGCAGCTTTAGTCCCTGGAATGTCCCAGTAGGAGATTCCTGTCGTAGCCGCTGCCATTTGCATTCCTGTATTGAGCCATGATAGGCTACGTAAGTATTTACGTAGCCTATCATGGCTATGAAGAGGAGGAAGCAAATGACGGCTGCAGGACGGTCGCCATTCGCAAAGCAACATGGACGGGAGCAGGTAAGTGCTCTGTTTTGCACGCCTATTGTGGGTTGGGGGGGCGGGGGCTTCATTCCGCAACAGATTTCGAGGGGCCGAATGCACTGGCATTCGGCCTCACCGAGATCCGTCACGGAATTCTCTGACATCCCTATCTGTAACATTGTTCAGGAGGCAGCAACTAAATCCATCCCAAAGAAAAAGAAATGCAAGAAAGCAAAGTGGCTGTCTGATGAGGCTTTACAAGTAGGGATGGACGAAAGTCCCTTCCTGGTCCTGCAGCTTGCTTTGCGGTGGGGGGGAGGCGCTCCATTTTCCCCCCCGAAATTCTGGCCGGGGGGGGAGGCGCCCCATCGCTCCCCACCGAAATTCTGGCCGGGGGGAGCGCCCCGCCTCTCCGGCCGTGAAAGTTCTTCTGCCAGGAAGAAGTAAAAAAAAAAAAAAACGTGATAGGCTACGTAACGATTTAAGTAGCCTATCACGGCTAGGTTTTCAAAAAACACCGTGATAGGCTACGTAAATCTTTACGTAGCCTATCACGGCTGACTTTGGGGGGGGGGGAAAGCGCGTAAGCAAATGGCGGCACCTATGGGCGCCGCCATTTGTGTACGCGCTTTTTTTTTTTTTCAAAGTCAGCCGTGATAGGCTACGTAAACATTTACGTAGCCTATCATGGTGTTTTTTGAAAATCTAGCCGTGATAGGCTACATAAATCTTTATGTAGCCTATCACTTTTTTTTTTTTTACTGGGAAATGGCGGCGGCGGCAGCCGGTTGAAAGCCCGCCCATCGCCGCACCACCACCACACCGCCGCCAGGACCCGCCGCTGCGAGGGCCATTCGCACAAGGTAAGTCCCATCCCAGGCGGGCGGACCGTTTCTCCACCAATTTCGGGGGGCAGAATGCGTTGGCATTCAGCCTCCCGGAGATTCGTGGAGAAATTCTCCAACATCCCTATTTACAAGTAGCTGAGGAAAGAAGGGAAGCGAAAAGCAAGGGAGAAAGGGGAAGATATAGCCAACTGAATGCAGAGTTCCAGAGAATAACAAGGAGAGAAAAGAAGGCCTTCTTAAATGAACAATGCAAAGAAAACGAGGAAAACAACAGAATGGGAAAGACTAGAGATCTCTTCAAGAAAATCGGAGATATCAAGGGAACGTTTTGTGCAAAGATGGGCATGATAAAGGACAAAGAAGGCAGGGACCTAACAGAAGTATTCTGTTTCTGTTTCAGATTCAGAAACAGATTCAGAATTCAGATTCAGAAGAGGTGGAAAGAATACACAGAAGAACTATACAAGAAAGATCTTAATGTCCCTGATAGCCATGATAGTGCGCTCACTGAACTTGAGCCAGACATCCTAGAGAGTGAAGTCAAGTGGGCCTTAGGAAGCATTACTAACAACAAAGCTAGCAGAGATGACAGTATTCCAGCTGAGCTATTTAAAATCCTAAAAGATGATGCTGTTAAAGTGCTGCATTCAATATGCCAACAAATCTGGAACACTCAACAGTGGCCAAAAGACTGGAAAAGGTAGGTTTACATTCCAATTGCAAAGAAGGGCAACGCCAAAGAGTGTTCAAACTACCATACAATTGCGCTCATTTCACATGCCAGCAAGATTATGCTCAAAATACTACAAGCTAGGCTTCAGCAGTATGCGAACCGAGAACTACCGGAAGTATAAGCTGGGTTCGAAGAGGCAGAGGAACTAGAGATCAAATCGCCAACATTCGCTGGATCATGGAGGAAGCAAGAGAATTCCAGAAAAACGTCTCTTTCTGCTTCATTGACTACACTAAAGCCTTTGATTCTGTGGATCACAACAAACTGTGGCAAATTCTTAAAGAGATGGGAGTACCAGACCATCTTACCTGTCTCCTGAGAAACCTGTAATGGTCAAGAAGCAACAGTAAGAACCAGACATGGAACAACCGATTGGTTCCAAATTGGGAAAGGAGTATGACAAGGCTGCATATTGTCACCCTGCTTATTTAACTTATATGCAGAGTACATCATGAGAAACGCCGGGTTGGATGAATCACAGGTCGGAATTAAGATTGCCGGGAGAATTATCAACAACCTCAGATATGCAGACGATACCACCCTAATGGCAGAAAGTGAAGAGGATCTCAAGAGCCTCTTGTTGAGGATGAAAGAGTAGAGTGCAAAAGCTGGTTTGAAACTCAACATTAAAAAAATGAAGATCATGGCATCTGGCCCCATCACTTCCTGGCATATAGAAGGGGAAGAAATGGAAGCAGTGACAGATTTCTTTTTCTTGGGCTCCAAGATCACCGCAGATGGTGACTGTAGCCATGAAATTAAAAGACGCTTGCTCCTTGGGAGGAAAGCTATGGCCAACCTAGACAGCATAGTAAGAAGCAGAGACATCACCTTGCCGACAAAGGGCTATCTAATCAAAGCTATGGTTTTCCCAGTAGTAATGTATGGCTGTAAGAGCTGGACTATAAGGAAGGCTGAGCGCTGAAGAATCGATGCTTTCGAACTTTGGTGCTGGAGAAGACTCTTACGAGTCCCCTGGACTGCAAGGAGGTCAAATCAGTCAATCCTAAAGGAAATCAACCCTGACTGCTCATTGGAAGGACCGATATTGAAACTGAAGCTCAAATATTTTGGCCACCTAATGCGAAGAGAAAACTCACTGGAAAAGACCCTGATGCTGGGAAAGACTGAAGGCAAAAGGAGAAGGGGACAGCAGGGGATGAGATGGCTAGATAGCATCACCGATGCAATTAATATGGACTTGAGCATGCTCCGGGAGAGAGCGGAGGACAGGAAGGCGTGGTGTGCTATGGTCCATGGGGTCACGAAGAGTCGGACACGACTGAACGTCTGAACAACAACAACCACCTTTCCAGACGCAAGGGGCGCCCACTATGCCATTTCCATCCAGAGACTTACTTACAGTGTTACGGCACGGCATTTGCTGCTGGCTGTATCGACACTCACCAGGGATGCAGCGGAGGTGGCCAGCTACGCAGGATCGAGGCAGGGACAGATCCGACCCAGATGGATTCCAGAGGGAGGCGGAGGTAAGTGCTCCGTTCCGCCACAGGCTGGATTCTTGGAATCCGGACTCATTGGGGTCTGTGGCAGAATTCTCCCCCATCCCTAGAAGGAGCCCACTAATCTGAAAGCAAAGTAGGCAAACCTCTATCCGTCTTTTGTGGAAACTTACAAAGTAGGAGGGAGGAAGTTTGGTGGGGCTAACCTATGGAAATCTGGTATCCTCAAATAAGAATAACAGCCAAGTGGTAAATTCCCACTGACAAGGAGGTCTCCCGGGCTGTGATAGTCTTGCAGTTCCTTCGGCCTGGTCAAGAGGCAGGTGGTGCCCAGCATCCTCTGGGTGGCCTGAGGCAGGAGCCAAAAGAGCAGCACCTCTAGCAGCCAAGTCATCAGTAGCACAGAGAGAACTTCCCTCCTCGGTCAGTGACAAAGACAACCTGCAAAACAGCAGAGTTTACAGTCCCCAGCAGTGGAATTAAACCTTAGCAAGAAATGATCGGCCCCCAAGTGAGCAGACATTACCCCAGCCTCACATGGAAGGGCTCAGAGTGTCTTTATATTAAGCACATTTTCTCCAGGATGTCTTGGTTACTGACTTGCTGGATGGAAATCAATGGGGGATTCCTCAAGAATTACTGTCATTTTCACAATTCCAGGGTAGGGAAATACACACAGCCCCAGAACGCTGAGCTCTCTTTGCACAGCAGAGGGAGGAGGGGAAAGTTTGTGCCACTCTTGGCTTCCCTGTGAGGCAGAAGGGCTCAGAGATTTAACAACATAAGAAGAGCCATGCTGGATCAGGCCAAGGGTCCATCTAGTCCAGCCTTCTGTTCACACAGTGGCCAACCTGCTGTCCACGGGAAACCCACCAGCTGGACAGCACCCTCCCACCCATGTTCCCCAGCAACTAGTGTACAGAGGCAGTATCCAGTTGAGTTGTCATGTTTTGGCCTTGCTCCCATTTGAGGCTGAGCACCAAGATGGAGTCTGGGCTTTTTCCAAAGTTTTGTTTTCACCCAGATGGATGGCTGGGGAGAGGGAGGAGGAGCTGGATGTGGCAGAGTTCAGTGATAGTTGGAGTTCCACCGTATGTAAGTTCTGTGTACAAGCTTAATGCTGTACAGGTGGTAGGAATGACTGCAAGGATCAGCAGGCCTCAGACACAACCGTTCTTTATTCAGCACACACAGAAGTCAGAACTTCGCAGACTCTCCACCCACTGGTGCTACTCCCAGCTCTACAGGAGCCGCCAAGGTTCAAAAACAATAACTAACCCACAGTACCCCACCCCCCGATACATAACGTTCCTCCTCCCTTCGCTATCATAGTCTGTCTATTAACCAGCGAGGAGGTGCGCTTTCCCGGCATGGTCTCTGCACTTGACTAGTAGGTGTAGATTGCTCAGATGACTTTCTTTCAGTAACTGCCGTGGGTAAGGAAGGAGTATTCCTCCCACCACTTAGTGGTTCTGGCACTTCAACCGGCGGTGAGCTACCTCTGCTGACGAAAACCCACTCCGGCGAGAACGCCTTCTCAGCTGTTCAACATAGCAATGCCACACTGACCCACCTGCACACTGCACCTTGCATGACACAGGTCCAGTGACCTCAGTGATAGAGGAAGGAAGCCATCTCAGTCCAGTACCATAGTTCCTAGCAAACACCTGATCTTGTGGGGCAAATGAACAGAGGGTAAGAGCTGAGAAGGCAGCATGCAGAGCTTGCTCCCCTTTGCTTTGTAAGTCTCCAGCTAAATCTGGGTGGAGACGGTCACCCAGATCTCGAGCAGTCGGCCTAGCAATTTGATCTGCCTGAAGAGGTGAGTCAGGAAGGGCTTCTAGCATAAGGACGTCCAATGGAGGAGGTACAACAAAATCTGGAATCTGAAGTGGGACCCGACTCAGTCCATCAGCATTAGCTCTTGCTAGGGATGTACGAAAGTGACATACCTTTCATGGATTATGTTGATGGTGGGGGGGAGGTGATCCGTTCCTCCCCCCCGAAATCCTTGATGGCCGGCTGTGCTCCGCAGCAGCTCCGCGGAGCAGCCGGCCAGGCCCAGCCCAGCCCAGAGCCATCTGCAGCCTAGGGATGGGGGAGAATTTCTCCCCGAAACTTCGGGGGGCCGAGTGCCAACGCATTCGGTCCTCTGAAGGTTGTTCGGGGAGAAATTCCCCGCCCCCCCCCCCGGGATGGGACTTACCTTTCACAAATGTCGCTCCCGGCGGCGGGTCCTGGCGGTGGTTCGGCAGGTCTTCGTCAGGGGCGGGGGCGGCAGCCGGTCTTTCGACCGGCTGCCGCCACAGCCATTACAAGTTAAAAAAAAAAAAGCCCCTGTGATAGGCTACGTAACGATTTACGTAGCCTATCATGGCTAGATCTGCAAAGTCACCCGTGATAGGCTACGTTAATCGTCACGTAGCCTATCACGGGTGACTTTTAAAAAAAAAAGCGTGTACGCTAATGGCGGCCCCCATAGGGAGCCGCCATTCGCGTTCCTTATTTGGTCCCTGTAGTCTACGTAAAGATTTACGTAGACTACGGCAAAAATAAGGGCAACGCAAATAGCGTTTTTTGTACGCAGTTTTTTTTTTTAACCCACCCAGCCATGATAGGCTACGTAAAGATTTACATAGCCTATCACGTCGTGTGTTTTTTTTTTAAACCTAACCATGATAGGCTACGTAAATCTTTACGTAGCCTATCACGTTTTTGTTTTTGTTTTTTTTACAAGACTGGAAATGGCGGAGGCGGCAGCCGCCGCAGCCGCCGCCGCCGCTGCCACCGCGCGGAAGATCCACCCCAGGTAAGTCTCGTCCTGGGGGGGATCCGCGGGGGGGGCGCGAGGATGGCAGGCCATTCCGCCACGGAGTTCGGGGGGCCGAATGCACTGGCATTCGGCCTCACCGAGATCCGTGGTGGAATTCTCTGCCATCCCTAGCTCTTGCCTTTCCTGGTTTGTAGGCAAGTGTATAGTCATAAGCATGGAGCAGAATGCTCCAGTGCTGCATGTGAGGTTATAGTATGAAGGGAGTAGGCCTACCAGGAGAGATGATTCCTAAAAGAGGCTTGTGGTCTATGCATATTTCAAAAGCATGGCCATAGAGATAGTTGTGGAACTTTTTGACTCCTGCAATTAACAGCCAGGGCTTCTCTGCTCATTTGCTTTCAGTTTCTTTCAGTGGATGACATAGGCCTTGAATAATAAGCAGTTGGTGCCTCTGTAGCATCTGGAAATGTGTGGCTTAGCCCAGCACCAAGCCCATCATAAGACCCATCGGTAGTAAGGATTAGTGGCTTCTTTTCATCATAATGTACAAGCACAGAATTTGAACTCAACAAGTGTTTGACATTCTGGAAAGCATTCTCATGCTGGCTGGTCCATTTCCATGGAGTTCTTTTTCCCAGCAAGCCTTGCAATGGCTCAGCAATGGTGGCCTTTTGTGGAAGAAACACATGGTAGAAATTGGGAAGTTCCCCAAAGGCTTGAAGTTCCTGCTTTGTTTTTAGAGCAGGGGCATCGTGAATTGCACGTATTTTGTCTTCAGTGGGGCGAATGCCAGAAGCATCGATACAGTGGCCCAAAAATGTGATGCTGGAGCTTCAGTTTCACATTTCTCCTTCTTTACATGAATGCTGGATGTGTCAGAACAATGTAGGACTTCTTGAAGTCATTCAGCAAGTTCTTCCTCTGTTGATCCCATGATCAGGACATCAGCAAAATATAATAGAACACCTGGAATTCCAGAAAGTAGGATTTCCATGTATTGTTGGAACAGTCCAGAGGCCACAGAAATTCCAAATTGCAGATGCTTTAGTCGGAATGCCTCTCGATGAGTGATCATTGTTTGGGCACCTTCTGTAGCTTCATCAATCATCAACTACTGATACGTAGGCCAGATCAAGTTTTGCAAAGACCTTCCCTGCACCAAGAAGAGCGAGGAGTTGATAGAAAGCAGGCACAGGATATGGATGCTGCTTAAGTGCTTATTCACAGTGCCCTTGTAATCCCCACATGGGCCATGTTTCCACGACAATGGAAGGGTGAAGCAAATGAAAAAATACCGGAGTTTTCCTGGAATCGGCAGGGCTCCGTGCAGGGCTCCACAAAGGACTGCACCGCACCATTATAAGTCGCTGACAGAAACATACTTCCGGGTGAGGTGGAGAGACTGGAAGTGAACGTCATCAGACTGGCAGGGGCTGCTCAACTAATAAGAGAGGCTCTCCCCTCCAGGATCTAGTTCCCTTAATGGCAATCTAGGGAACAAGCGTTATTGACCACAACGGGAGTTACTTCTGAGTAGACTTCCCAGACTAATGTTCTGCCCATTTCCCCCCTCCCTGATTTCCCTCTAAATACCAGGCTACCACCTTTGCAAGCACATCTGAATAAATGTGCTATCGCACAATAGCACAAGTTTGTGATAGTGCATTTTCAGGAACAAGACTCATCGACTACAACAGGAGTCAGCAGGCAACCCTGAATTAATGTGCTATCACGCGATAGTGCAAATGTATGTTAGTGTTATTTTGTGATAGAGTGATAGCGAGATACTGACTTAGAGGGTATGCGTACTGATGGAAGATCTGTGCAATGGTGTTATAATGAGATAGCACCTTCGCATGTAATACAAAAGCTGAACTATGAAGCTTGCAAAGTGGGACCCCCGTGATCAACAAAACCCCATGATAGGCTACGTAACGATTAACGTTCTGTACCAGCTGCAGTTTCCAAACCGTCTTCAAGGTTAACCCCATGTAGAGCGCATTACAGTAGTCTAAACGAGAGGAGACCAGGGCATATACTACCGATTATGGCCAATAATCTATTATGGCCAATGTCTGTGGCCCACAAACAGTTAAGAGCACAGCTTGCTTTTGTTCAGCATTAGCTATCTTATTTGCCTCCAGATCGAATGAAAGCCGCTCTGCATAAGAATCCCAGGAAGAAGTTGACTCACATCAAACTCTTCAGTATGTCCAAAGGCAGCCATTTTGATTTTGATTGTTTTCCCACAGGAGTGGGCCTAGCTGACTGCTTACCAGTTAGCTGCATTCATTGGATTCACAGTCCATGCTGCCCATATAGCTCTCAGATCCCATCCTTGTTGCAAAAAGTGTTGCATAGGTAGTAGCAATGACTGCAAGAATCACCAGGCCTCAAACACAACTGTTCTTTCTTCAGCACACCCACTCTTGTGTAGTAAAAATGTAACCTAAAAGCCATTATATGTGTCTTAAGCAGCACGTAGTATTGTAAGAGCTGCGCATGCCTGGAATGAGCAGACAGTAACCCTAAGTTAAGGTTGCCAAGCAAACTGCTAGCAACCAATCAAAGTGACACGCTGGCTGAGGAATGCAAGCTGAGGTGATAAAACTGTAACGCAGGGGTTGCCCAGGGTCGACTCTGCTTTGAGCGTGAGCTCCTTTGTTGAACTGTTTGCAAACAATAAAATCAAGCTAGACCCAGCCTGAAGTTGACTCTCCTCTTTGGGGCAAATTGGACTAGCCTCCAGGGGGCGAAACTAGCATTTTGTGCAACAAACTGACGAGCAGCCAGGAGTCCCTTGGACCACCCTGGGGTCAAACGACAGAACCGGCGAAGGTGCCTGTGGGGCGCGCCGGACCGCCTTTGAGGTCTGCCACGGCACCAGAGAACGGGGGTTGGGACACCCAGGAGGTTAAAGGCGTGGACTCCATTGATTGAGTCAACCAGGCTGAATGGGTCTGAAGAGACGGCACTAGGGTGTTGGGCAGAGTAAGTACTTGATTTCCCTTCTGTCTTTCTGTTTGAGTTGCCTTCGGAGCGTCTGAGGTTTGTCAGACTCTGTGTAAGACTCCGTGTAAGTGTCGGAGGTTTGTCAGGCTAGTAATGATAAAAGCAATTGACTGCACAGCTCAGACAGTAGCCAAGATCCTGTTAAAAAGTAATCCCTAAGCTCTTGTTACCTAAAGAGAGTGAATCAAATCAGGGGCCCCATTTTGTTGGACAAGTAACGCAAGTAGTGGCCCAGGCATGACAAACTAACTAGAAGCTACACCCCCCTTGGAAACCTCAATCTACAAGTCAAGTTGAGAAGATGAACCGCACCTTAAAGACAATGCTCATTAAAATTTGTTTAAAGATTAAGTTGAAAGGCCACAGGCCTTGCCAATCACCTTGACTCGAGTATGGTGCGCCCCCAAGGGAAGTATTAAATTGACACCTTTTAAACATTCCATAAGTGCCCACCTCGGATATTACCTATGGCTGATAGCTTAAATGTGAATTTAAAAGTAAAAGTTTTAAGATTCAAGGTTATGTTACTGCTTTGCAGTCTGTTTTGTTTTCACAGGTTTGCGACACCGCACCAATCCTGGCCTTTAGATGCTCCAGTGCATAATCTCAATCCCAGCGATTGGGTGCTAATCCAGTCCTAGAAAGATGAACCACCTACCAAGAAGCAGAAGGGTCTGTTTCAGATCCTACTTACCACTCCCATTGCTATGAAAGTCGCCAAAAAAAAGAAGTGGATTCATCACACTGAATAAAGGCATCACCTGCACCAGAGAGGGTCACACCGGAAGCTGACCCACCTGAAGGTCACCGTTGGAATAATGAACCCCTGAAAGGACTGAAGTAGCTCTACAGAAAGAGGGTGCTCTCGTTTCAAGGGTTCCTGATGAACGGAACAAAACTAAGTTCCAAAAGTTAAAAAAAAAAAGAGTTTTTGTTGTCAACATTCTAGTAGCTAGAACAAAGGCGTCCTAGGCCTCACTTGCTGTTTAGAGAAAACCATCAATGCCACAGCAATAATAGTTTGCGCCTTTAAGTGCATAGTCCACCGCGGGACCAAAGAGAGTATAAATTTGAGAAAAGCCTTTTGAGGGGGGAATTGTAGTAAAAATGTAACCTAAAAGCCATTGTATGTGTCTTAAGCAGCACGTAGTATTGTAAGAACTGCGCATGCCTGAAATGAGCAGACAGTAACCGTAAGATAAGGTTGCCAAGCAAACTGCTAGCAACCAAAGTGACACGCTGGCTGAGGAATGCAAGCTGAGGTGATAAAACTGTAACGCAGGGGTTGCCCAGGGTCGACTCTGCTTTGAGCGTGAGCTCCTTTGTCGAACTGTTTGCAAACAATAAAATCGAGCTAGACCCAGCCTGAAGTTGACTCTCCTCTTTGGGGCAAATTGGACTAGCCTCCAGGGGGCGAAACTAGCATTTTGTGCAACACTTGCTACCCCCAGATCTACAGGAGCTGCCTGGGTTCAACAACAATAACTAACCCACGGTACACCCCGCCCCCGGACACATGGCACTTAAACAGACGTTTGTTTATCTTGCAGGCCAGATGGAAGTTTGCAGGGTTAGAGGAACAGCCCATCTGCTAGTCTGTTGTGACAGTTTATAGAGGACCGTTCAGGTGACATCTTGCTAGCTTGGGGCTGATCTTTCCCCCCTCTGTTAAAAGATAGTTGTGTTCATTAGTGAAGTTTTCTTGTGCCTGCTTCAGCTGCCTGTTCAGGTTTCTGGCCCACAAAAAGGAGCATGAGGCCGACTTGGAGCTCCATTTTCCTCTTACTCCCTACGGCTGGGGGATGTGGGGGACGGACGGACAGCCAGTACTTGACAGTCAAGGGATTTGTCAAGCAACGCTTACCCAGAGCACATTTCGTGACAGACTCCGCGACAGGCACCCCTCTGAGCCATTAGGAAGAACCGACGGGAAGAGAGAGCAGTCAGGACGCAGGCCCTGCTGAGTCCCAGCCTGCATGCTCTGAGGAGAGACGGCCCTGAGGGAGCCTCTGGCTCTGAGGGAGGGTTATGGACAGCCTTTCAGAGGGTGCTTCACGTAAAGACGAGGGCTCAGTGCTAAGGCCTCGTGCTGCTCTTCCGCCTTCCCTGAATGGATTTCCCTCAGAAGAAGGGGTGGGAGAGCATGGGAGGATTACAGGGTAAAGGCGACAATGCCTGGGCTCTCCGTAAAAGTTATGGGGCCGAGGCAGGGCGATGGCATAATAAAAGCCACGTCCGGAAGCCCCCCCGCTTCTTTTTTGGTGGGATTTGTGAGAAGGGGATTGGCCCACCTCATGTTCTTGTCCAAAAACAGAAGATGCTTTTACGTTTTAACATGTAAAATGGGGGTGTGCGTGTGGTGCAATTAGGGCAGAGCGACGTGGTGCACATGAAGCTATAGAGCTGTCTGGTCCCCCCCCCCCCCTGTGTCGTCACCCCCTGTGATGTGATATAAGCACATAGGAACAGTCACTCTCCACACAAACGCACACGCCAGCAGCAGCCTGAGCCAGTGCTGTGGAGCAGCCTCCCCCACCTGGCAGCCTCCACATGTGCTGGACTACAGCTCCCATCAGCCCCAGTCAGCACACCCAGCATTGCCTATCTGTACAATTTGACGTGTGCGTTGTGAGCTTATATTCCAGACCACAGAAGGCCAAGCAGTCCCTCTGCAGGTGCTCTGTCAAGGAAGCAAAGCAGAAGACAACGAGCCACCTCAGCGGCTGCCTTCTACCGAGACAGACCATCGAAGCCTAACGATAATTGTCGTCACTCAGAAACTCCTTGGGGTTTCGGAAAGGGGCTCTTTCCCAGCCCTGTCCGGAGATTTGGGGGACCGAACTGTGTGTCCTTCGCCATCCAAAACAGGGCCTCCACCACTGAGCTACGCCCTCCTCTGTCAGTGGTTTCATTGTGCAGTGCTTGGCTGCCATTTAACTGCGTAATAAAGAAGTGAAACCATCTTAATTTGTGGTCTGTATTCGAGAGGGGGAGAGGAAGGCTTTCACGCACCTGAGATCCCTGAGCATTCTCCCTCCTTCCGGGCAAAGGGGCTTTTGGACCAGACGTACATGGGTGTGCATTAGGAGGAGGGGAGAAAGCCAGACATGTTAAGAGCAGGAAAGCATCGCGCTGGACTCCTTCCCAACTTTGGCTAAAGGCTCAGGAAGCTGGCAGTGGGTTGGAGGTGCTAGTCTCAGCCGGCTAGGTTGTGCTCAGCCAAATGGCTCACAGAGCATCAGCGAAAGGTGGGACATCCCCCTCCCCACTCCTTGCAAGACTCGCAGGGGGTGCATCTACACCCAGCTTTCACTCCAGGGCGGGTGCGAGTCGAGGTCCCTAAATAAATAAAATAAAATATTATTTATTTTATTTATTTCATTTCTATACCACCCAATAGCCGAAGCTCTCTGGGTGGTCCACAAAAATTAAAACCAAACAGCACACAATAAAACTATAAAGCATTAAAACCACAATATAACAATACAACCACAATAAAACCTAGCAGCAGTGCAGTAATTTAAAATACAGATTTAAAACAGCAAAGCTAAAAGTCTAGAAAGCTAAAATGCCTGGGAAAATTAAAAGCTCTTCACCTGACGCCGAAAGGAATACAATGTAGGTGCCAGGCGAACCTCACTAGGGAGCTCATTCCACAGCCGGGGTGCCACAGCAGAAAAAGCCCTCCTCCTAGTAGCCACCCACCTCACTTCCTTTGGCAGGGGCTCATGGAGAAGGGCCACTGAGGATGATCTTAAGGTCCGGACGGGCACATATGGGAGGAGGCGATCCTTCAGATAACCTGGCCCCAAGCCATTAAGGGTTTTGAATGTTAATACCAGCACTTTATGAACTTGAGCACACTCCAGGAGAGAGCAGAGGACAGGAAGGCCTGGCGTGCTATGGTCCATGGAGTCACGAAGAGTCAGACACGACTTAACGACTGAACAACAACCACCAGCACTTTGAATCGGGCACAGAAATGGACTGGCAGCCAGTGCAGCTGAAAAAGTACTGGCGTAATATGAGCTCACTGGCCAGTCCCTGTTAACAATCTTGCTGCCTATTTTGGACCAGCTGAAGTTTCCGGACTGTTTTCAAAGGCAGCCCCACGTATAATGCATTGCAGTAATCCAGACGAGCAGTTATCAGAGCGTGGATAACTGTAGCTAGGCTGTCTCTGTCCAGATAAGGGCGTAGTTGGTAGAGCAGCCTAAGCTGATAAAAAGTGCTCTGTGCCACTGAGTTCACCTGTGCCTCAAGTGACAGTTCTGGATCCAAGAGCACCCCCAAACTACAAATGTGGTCCTTTAGGGGGAGTGCAACCCCCTCCAGAACAGGTTGAACATCACCTAGCCAGGCAGACGAACCACCCACTAACAGTACCTCTGTCTTGTCTGGATTGAGTTTCAGTTTATTGGCCCTCATCCAGTCCATTACCGTGCCCAGGCCCTGATTCAGAACAGCACTGCCTCACCTGGGTTTGATGACAAAGAGAGGTAGAGCTGGGTGTCATCCGCATATTGATGGCACCTCAGCCCACACCTCTGGATAACCTCCCCAGCGGTTTCATGTAGATGTAAAACAGCATGGGGGATAAAATAGAGCCCTGTGGAACCCCATGGCACAATTGCCATGGCATAGAGCAATAATCCCCCAGCACCACCTTCTGAAGCCAGTAGGGATGTACGAAAGTCACCTACCTTTTCGCAGCTTGGCTTCGTGGTGGGGGGGAGGCGCTTCGCTTTTCCCCCCGAAGTTCAGGCAAGGGGGGGGAGGCGTCCCGCCTCGCCCGGCCAAAATTCAGGTCGGGGAGAAGCGCCCCGTCTCCCTGGCCGCGAAACAAAAAGTAAAAAAAAAAGACCCCATGATAGGCTACGTGACGATTTACGTAGCCTATCACGCCTAGATTTCCAAAGTCAGCCATGGTAGGCTACGTAAATTGTCACGTAGCCTATCACGGGTGGCTTTAGGGGGGGGGGAAAGCGCGTATGCAAATGGCGGTGCCCATGGGGTGCCGTCATTTGCGTTCCTTATTTGGCACGTCTAGTCTACGTAAAGATTTACGTAGACTACGGCGAAAATAAGGGCAACGCAAATAGCGTTTATAGACGTGTCTATTTGGCAAATAGACGTGCCAAACTAAGGAACGCGAATGGCGGCTCCCTATGGGGGCCGCCATTAGCGTACACGCTTTTTTTTTAAAGTCACCCGTGATAGGCTACGTGACGATTAACGTAGCCTATCATGGCTGACTTTGCAAATCTAGCCGTGATAGGCTACGTAAATCGTTACGTAGCCTATCACAGGGGCGTTTTTGTTTTTTTACTTTTCTTGTAATGGCGGCAGCAGCCGGTCAGAAGACCAGCTGCCGCCCCCGCCCCTGACGATGACCTGCTGAACCGTCGCCGGGACCTGCCGCTGGGATCGACATTCGTGAAAGGTAAGTCCCATCCCGGGGGGGGGCGGGGGGGCGGAGAATTTCTCCCCGAACAACCTTCGGAGGACAGAATGCGTTGGCACTCGGCCCCCCGAAGTTTCGGGGAGAAATTCTCCCCCATCCCTAGATCTCACAATGATAAAGGGACAGATGTTGATTCCTCCACTTTCAGATCAAGCGTGTGTCCTTTTATATGCATTGGGCTGATGACATGCTGCGACATCCCCATGGTTGTCATGGCGGCCATGAAGTCCTGAGCCGCCCCGGATACAGCGGCCTCGGCATGGAAGTTGAGATCCCCCAGGACCATCATCTTGGGGTCCTCAACACCAAGTCTGAGACCTCCTCCGTCAGCTCAGGCAGGGAGTCTGATGGGCAGCGGGGTGGGCAGTGCACCAACAGAATCCCTAATCTGTCCCGGGTACCCAACACAAGATACAAACACTCAAGATCTGCACTCAAATGAGCAGAAACCCTAGAGAGGGAGATTGCATTCCTATAGACTACAGCAACCCCCCCTCCCTGACCCTCGAGTCGGTGTTGGCGCCCTCCTGGGGCAGAACCTCACTCTAGGCCAAGCGACACAAGTGCCACAGGCCAGGCCACTGGAGTATGTCCATCACTGCTCCAATCTGATTAGCTGATCTGAGAAGAGTATGGGCTTCCCGGTGATTGACGGAATGTATGTTTTATGTCTTCATTGTATTGTCTTGCTTTTTCTTGCTTTATTAGTCCATTTGCGTCTGCAGCCCGGAAGTGGACGAGCCCGTCCGGTGGCTCTGCGGACTTGCCATGGAGTGGAGCTGGCCAAGGAGGATTCCGAGGGAATGGACGAATCACCTCCCCCACCCCCACGGATGCCCCGGACCGGACCGGTAAGTGGATTTCGTACACCCCTACTCAAATGTAATTGAACCTGGAGATGTTTTGCATCCCTGGTATAACTGGTATAGACCCACCTTCCTCTACCTGATGCTGTCTAGTTTTTGTTTGTTTTCTGGAATCCAGATCATAGCCAATGGCCAAACTGGTGATGGGATTTTAAATCCAAATGATGGGAGTTTAAATCCAAAATACCTGGAAGTCCCTAGGCAGGAGAACACTGGCACACACAATGCTGTCTGGAGCCTGAGAAGACTGAAGGCCAAGGGTCAATTAAAGTGCAGAGTGGGTCATCTGAGATGGGGTTAAGGTAATGTGTCATCCGAGGTCTGAGGGTTCCCGCAGGTCCCCATCCACATTAACGTTTTCAGGGCGCTGCTCTAGCACTCAACCAGAACATCTGCCTGGGCATGGCAGGGGACGTTCCCTGTTGCCTTGATTCCTGACGTGTGAACCTTGGCTTTAGGAGCTCTGCTTCACCCAACACCAAGGGCAGACACTGACAGCTCCAGTCACATCCATCTACTTGTGGGCGCAATGGGGGCCAAGAATGTGGCCTCCTTCCCTTCTGCCACCACCACATGGTAGGCAGGCATGATATTGTGCTCTCAACTGTGCTGACGCACATTTGTCCTGATCCTCATGCCTCTGGAGCGCCAGCTGGTATCCAGCCTGCTTCACAGCCCCAAGCTCTCCTGAAATCCAGTAAGCCACCTGAGCCCCGCAGTTCCAGAGTGGACACTTTGGCCTGGCAGTGAGAATAGGGCCTCAGAAAACAAAAACTTCCCCAAACATTCAGGAAACCCTGACATTACACAGGTCTCTGAGTGTTGACCACCCTCATCAGCCCTCTGCACCCTGCAGGATGTTATGACTGCAGTCGGACCAGCTATGTCCTCTAGCAGTGCCTTATTGCCCAGCCCTGCACTGCTGCTCTCCATCGTGCAGATAAACTTTGGCACCATCCATCTTGGATTCAGGTGATCGGATTGACACAGGCCAAAGGCCAGAATCTGAAAATTAAGACAAGTCCAACTGGCCCACAGCGAAGTAAAGATTGACACCAATTGTCATTTCCCCCCCGCTCAACAGTGCGAAGGAGCCCAGCGTTCTGGGGCTGTGATTGTTGCACTACCCTGGAATTATCAAAATGACAGTAATTCTTGAGGAGTCCCCCATGGATTTCTACCTAGCGAGTCAATAACAAAGAAATCCCGGACAAAATGTGCTTAATGTAAGTATGCTCTGAGCCCTTCTGTGTCGGCCCAGGTGGTGTCTGGTCACTCGGTGTCTCGTCCTTTCTGGCTGAGATCTAATTCCCCTGCTGGGCCTGTGCAGTCGGGTCTTTTTCAGCTTCCGCTTGTCTCCGATGTAGGAGGGAAATTCTCTCTGTGCCTCTGATTTGGCAGGCGGTGCTGTTCTCGCCCCTGCCCGAGGCTACCCAGGGGGCGCTGAGGACCAAGTGGCTCTTGATCAAGAATGACGAACTGAAAGGTGATTACAGGCCACATCTGTAATGTGCACAAATCCCAGCAGAATCAGATAACTCCATTCACATTCCAGAGAGGAAAGCATCCTATCAAATCAAAGGCACGTGTAGCTACAAATCAGGAAGTCCCTGGTTCAAGTCTCGCCACTGCCATGAACTCACTTGGTGGCCTTAGGCAAGTCCTCCCACCCCCACCCCTCAGCCTCAGTCCCCTCATCTGCAATATGGGCAATAATAATACTGACCTTACAGGGTTGTGTTAAAATTACCATGATAAATTATTATCGTTATTGTTATTACTACTACTACTGCCCTAACCCTTAGTCTTCCCATAACTGTATCTGATCTCTGATATTCTTCGTGTTCAGCAACTGCTTCTATTAAAGGTCTGCACTGACCACAAGGTTTCACTTGGATCCTGATGTAGCACTTCAGAAAATGGCTTGATTCGGAGGATATCTGCTCCGACTTGGGTACCAACCCAAACTGAGATTTGGAAACCTAGGCCTTTGTGCCTCGATAAACTAGCCTGGGCAATAAAATGATGGCTACAACTCCCCCCCACCCCTGCGCACCATTTCTGAGCTATGGATGAAATGTGCAGGCTTAGTAGGGCCTTAGGAGAGGAGTCTGCATGCCAAATTTCAGAAACATAGGCACAGCTCTGTTTGTGTTACATCCCATTGCATGGGGGGGGGGGGTAGTTAAAGAAATTAGCAATAACATTTTTACTTCTTGGCAGAATAAGATGAAATGTGCAGGGATAGCTTTCCGTTCTGCAGCTAAGTTACAAATAAAGAGGTGATGAGTTGTTTGGGGCAAGAGCAGACATTACATGTTGAGCACACCCAAGTATAGGACACGTGTATCCCCTCATTAACTTGTGGACCATTCTTCTGAAAATGGCAGGCAGCACAGAGGTGCCCCTGCACAAGAAAGTTGCAACGTTTCGGAAAGAGAGGTGGGGGCTTCTTACGGAAGGGGAGTCCTCATTTGGGTTGGATGGTATGAGATGGGCTTCCCCTTCCCTCCTTCTTTGATTTTCGGCAAAAGTCCTATGAAAAAGATACACTTCACGGAGCTGTTTCAGGGGAACAAACCTGCCACATGTTGATTACGAAATGATTACGAAAACTCTAGCACTAAACATAGGGACGTACGAAAGTCACTTACCGTTTCGCGGATTATGTTGATGCTGGGGTGGAGGCGTTCCGTCCCTTCCCCCCTGAAATCCTGGCCGGCCGGCTGTGCTCCGCAGTGATTCTGCGGAGCCGCCGGCCGGAGCCGCCAGCAGCCAAACATCCGGCCGCTGGCTAGCAGGGATGCAGATGGCGGCGGCCATAGCCACCGCTGTTTGAGTCCCTGCAGTCAGCCGTGATAGGCTACGTAAATGTTTATGTAGCCTATCACGGCTGATTTAAACAAAAAACAATAACTCGAGTACGCGTTTACGTAGACTAAGGCGTGCCAAAATAAATGTAAACATTTATGTAGACTAAGACGTGCCAAAATAAGGAACGCAAATGGCGGCGGCCATGGCCGCCGCCATTTGCATACGCACGTGTTTTGTTTTGTTTTTTAAGTCAGCCGTGATAGGCTACGTAAAGATTTACATAGCCTATCACTTTGTTTGTTTGTTTGTTTGTTTTAACTGGAAATGGCGGTAGCGGCGGCCGGTTGGAAGACCGGCCGCCGCAGCCGCCGCAGCCGCCGCAGCCGCCGCAGCCGCCGCAGCCGCCGCCAGAGCCGCCAGAGCCGCCAGAGCCGCCAGAGCCGCCAGAGCCGCCACCACAAGGAAGATCCACCCAAGGTAAGCCCCGCCCCAGAGTGGGCGGGGGGTGGGCCGTTCCGCCACTGATTCGTGGCGGAACTTTCGTACATCCCTAACTGAACATAAAAAATGTGGCAGACCAGCTTTTAAACTAAACTCTGGGGAAGCCAATAGGAGCTGGGAAGCATCTGGTTCTGGTTAAATCATCCCTAGGGGATGGAAATTAAAAAAAATATTTTCCATTGCCCAAATGTAGAAGGAGAGGAAAGAGGCCATGAGTATATGGTGGAACAGGATAACCAATCATAGAGGCCTAGGTGCCATAGCAAGACCTAATTTTCCAGTTTTGTCACGATAGAATATTGACATATTTCACATTGCCACTGTGCACATATGGGTATAACCAGCATTTTCCATAATTCAGCATAATATTCCCTTCAATAACAGCTGGTGAGTTCTGATAGAAATCGAGCCAAAATGGGTCTACTAAGAAACACAAGTGAGGTATCAGCATGCTCTGGGGAACATTTGCTGAAGAACACCCAAAGGAAACCTAGCCCCCCAAAAACAACCCAGTGAGAACGTTCAATAGCCACCCTATATTATGCCAGTTGGAAGAGAAGAAGAGGAAACGATGGTGTCATGAGGAAGGTGGAATGCTCTCCTTGCAGTAGAATTGAACTCCATATAAACTATGATATTCCAGAAGAGAGCATGAGAGGCTGGCAGGCGTCCCTAACCCTTGGGGCGGAGGATATACTACAATACTCCATTGCAGGTGCCATGGGTTATATATCACACCAATTCCTGACAGTGCATCCACATGATTATAAAATGATTCTACAATTGAAGGCTGTTTATGAGGAACATGCTGCCATACACAAAACCATTTTATGTCCACTTCAAGTTGACTGAGAAAGAACAAATGCCTCAGAAGTGGACAAGGACTGCATTGTCTAAAGCACCCCATTGTTTAACAAAACACTCAGAGCATTAATTTTGAGTAATTTTATTAGCCTCCCCAAATACAGTGGTGAGAAAATATTTGTGAGCCCTTTAAGATGGTTAGATTTCCAACCTAAAATGTGATTACATCTTAATCTAACCCCATTTTGTTGTTCAGTGGTTAAGTCGTGTCCGACTCTTCGTGACCCCCATGGACTACAGCACGCCAGGTAGGGATGTACGAAAATTCCACCACAGATCTCGGAGAGGCCGAATGCCAGCGCATTTGGCCCCCCGAAATCGGTGGCGGAATGGCCTGCCCCCCCACCCCCCCAGGACGAGACTTACCTTGGGCAGATCTTCCTGGCAGCAGTGGCTCCAGCAGCAGCTGCAGTTCAGCGGTGGCGGCGGGGACCGGTCACCCGACCGGCTGCTGCCGCCGCCATTTCCAGTTTAAAAAAAAAACCATGATAGGCTACGTAAAGATTTACGTAGCTTATCACGGCTAGGGTTTTTTTTAAAAAAAGTGATAGGCTACGTAAATGTTTACATAGCCTATCATGTCTGACTTTAAACAAAAAACAAAAAAACGTGCGTATGCAAATGGCCGCTACGCTATTTGCGTTCCCCTTATTTTCGCCGTCTTAGTCTATGTAAATGTTTATGTAGACTAAGACGTGCCAAAATCAGGAACACAAATGGCGGTGGCCATGGCTGCCGCCATTTGCGTACACACGTTTTGTTTTGTTTTTTAAGGCAGCCGTGATAGGCTATGTAAACATTTACGTAGCCTATCACGGCTGACTGCAGGGACGCAAACGGCAGCGGCTACAGCCACCGCCTTTTGTGTCCCTGCTAGCCAGCGGCCGGATGTCCAGCTGCTGGCGGAGCCGGCCGGCGGCTCCGCAGAATCTCTGCGGAGCACAGCCGGCCAGCCAGGATTCCGGGGGGGTGGAATGGAGCGCCTCCCCCCCCCGGTGAGGATTCCGGGAGGGATGGAACGCCTTCCGCCCAACCATAAACATAATCCGCGAAAGGTAAGTGCCTTTCGTACATCCCTAACGCCAGGCCTTCCTGTCCTCCACTCTCTCCCGGAGCGTGCTCAAGTCCATATTCATTGCATCAGTGATACTATCTAGCCATCTCATCCTCTGCCGTCCCCTTCTCCTTTTGCCTTCAGTCTTTCCCAGCATCAGGGTCTTTTCCAGGGAGTTTTCTCTTCGCATTAGGTGGCCAAAATATTTGAGCTTCAGCTTCAGTATCTGTCCTTCCAATGAGCAGTGAGGGTTGATTTCCTTTAGGGTGGACTGATTGGACCTCCTTGCAGTCCAGGTGACTCGTAAGAGTCTTCTCCAGCACCACAGTTCGAAAGCATCAATTTTGCCTTCCTTATAGTCCTGCTCTCACAGCCATACGTTGCTACTGGGAAAACCATAACAATCTAACCCCATAGTCCTAGATAAAAAACAACAGACATCTTGATCAAACAAAGGACACACTAACATGATGCTGATCCAAAACTGCTTCAACAGTCGATATCTATGTGGGAAAAGAATGTGAGCCTTTAGATTCAATACCTAGTGGCAGCTCTTCAGCAGCAATGACTTCAAGTTAGGGATGGGGGGAAAATCCTCCATGGACCCCAGTGAGGCCAGATTCAAAAGAATCTGCCCCCCCCCTGCAGTCCGTGGAGGTTCAGGAGACTCATCTTCACCTCCTGGAGGTATCCTCGCTGGCTGGATCCTCGCTGCCGGCCCGCTCCGGAGCGCCAGCGATACAGCTGCCATCACTGTATCGCTGGCTGGGTGGACGTAAAGGTTTTTGTTTAAGCTAAATGCAGCCATAAATGGCTGCATTTAGCTTAAACTAAGACCTTTATGGCCGTAACTGGTGTACTGGACGCCATTTGCATCTGGAGACAGTCCCCCTCAGCCAGTGATATGGCAATGGCGGCCATATCACTGGCGCTGTGGCGCGGGCTGGCGGCTCCACGGAATTGCCGTGGAGCGGAGCCAGCTGTGTAGGATTCTGGGAGGAGTGACGGATCACCTGCCCCCCCTATGGACCCTCCCCCCAGACCTGGAGGTAAGTATTTCGTACATCCCTACTTCAAGTAACTGTTTCCTGTAACTATTGGTCAGGCTCTCACATCGGTTTTGAGGAATTCTGACCCATTCAACTCAGTGACATTTGACATGCTTCAACTCAGTGACATTTGGGGGCTTCCTTGCATGAACAGGTCACCTTAGGTCCTGCCACAACATTTTGATGGGGTTTTGGTCCGGAGTTTGACAAGGCCATTCTAAAACATGGAATTTCTTCTTCCACAGCCATTATTTTGTAGATCGGCTTGTATTTTACGATCTTCACCTTGTTGCATGACCCACTTTTGATTCTGCTTCAGCTCATGGACGGATGGCCTCACATTCTCCTCTGCAACCTTCTGAAACACTGCAGACTTCATACTTGTGTCAATGATGGCAGCTGTCCAGGTCCTGAGGCAGGAAAGCAGGCCCAAACCATCACATTCCCACCTCCTTGCTTGACTGTTGGGATGAGGCTCTTCTGTTTGAATTCAGGGTTTGTTTTTTGCCAAACATAAAGTGTCTCATTGAGGCCAAAAAGTTCTACCTTTTTGGTAGACACATCTATGCAGAGAACATTGTTCCAGAAGGCTTGGGGGTCATCTATGTGATCTTTAGCGAATTTCAGACAAGCAGCAATGTTCTTGTTAGAGAGCAGTGGTTTCCTCCTGGCTATTCTCCCAAGAACACTGTTCTTGTTCAGTCTTTTTCTGATCATTGAGTCATGAACATTAGCCAAGGTGAGAGTGGCCTGCAGATCCTGGGATGTTACTCTGGGGTTGTTTTTGACTTCTTGGATAATGTGCCAGTTTGTTCTTCGAGAGAGTTTGGTAGCACAAACGCTCCTGGGTAGAGTGACTCTGGCCTTGAAAATTCTCCATTTCTGGACTATCGATCTGATAGGGATGGCAGAGAATTCCATCATGGATCTCAGTGAGGCCGAATGCCAGTGCATTCGGCCCCCCAAAATCCATGGCAGAACGAAGCCCCCCCGCCCCACCACCCCTCGAAAGGAGTGTGAAACGGAGCACCTACCTGGTGCCATTCGCGCTGCAAGAGGCAGCTAGGGCGCTCCTGACAGTGACAGACTCGTGAATATTTACATAGCCTATCACGGGGGGGAAAAGGGACACAAATGGCGGTGGCTACGGTGGCCGCCATTTGCGTCCTTGCGCACCGCAGCAGCGGCTGGATGTTGCTGCGCGCAGCCTTGGCCGGCGGCTCCGTGGAGTCACCGCGGAGGGGAGCTGGCAGGCGAGGATTTCGGGGGGAGGGATGGAGCACCTCCCCTCTACCGCGGAAGTCACGAAACAGGAAAGTTGTTTCATACATCCCTATGATCTGACAATGGATTGGTGGAGCCCCATATCCTTAGAAATGGTTTTGTAACCCTGTTTGGACTGTTGAGCAGCAATACCTACTTTTCTGAGGTACACAGAGATGTCTTTTGATCGTGGCATGACATGATTACACATAACCATATGGTCAATACCAAACTCCCAAAGATTCTGATCCTCATATAGGGTAGAGCCTCCCAAACTCACCCCTGAAGGTTTGCCTAATTACTTCAACACCTGATTCTAATTAATCCCTTTAATTGTGCTGATGGAATGAGGAGTTCAATTACTTTGGACATCTCTTGACTCTTAAGTACTCATTACATGCCTAATTCATACATTGTTTTATTTCACAAGAGGTGCAATTGGTAAATATAAACTCTATTGGATATGAAGAAAAGGACTGGCTTTGATTGATGAAGGCTATTGTGGTAAAACTATGGAATTTCTGTAATTATTGTTAGGGTTCACAAATGTTTTCAAGCCACTGAAGGTATATTTGACAGGGAATTAGACTAGCAGGGCATGATCCAAAAGTGATAGTTCCTTTAATTATTTTTCCGTATAAGATGATCCCTGGTGTTGAGACGGGGCCTCAGCACAATAATGTAGCATTTGGGGAGAAAGATGCATCCCAGGAGACCGGCCCCAGAGGCCAGGATGGAGAAGACCTCCACGGCCACCATGGTCTTCCCCTTGGTGCTCAGGTAGGTTGGAACAAAGGAGATCCACACACTGCAAAACACCAGCATGCTGAAGGTGATAAACTTGGCTTCGTTAAAGCTGTCAGGCAATTTCCTGGCTAGGAAAGCCACTGTGAAGCTGATGAGAGCCAGGAAGCCCATGTAAGCCAGGACAGCGTAAAACATGGTGACTGACCCTTCATGACATTCCACTATGACCTCTCCAGCCAAGGCATGGAAGTCCAAGTTTGGGAATGGCGGAGAGGTCACCAGCCAGACAGCACAGATCACAGCCTGGATGAGGGGACAGGCCAGGACAATGGAGTTTGTCAGTTGTCTCCCCAAGAGTTTTCTTGCCATGTTTCCTGGCTTGGTGGCCATGAAGGCCAGAACCACCGTCACAGTTTTTGCCAACACGGAAGAAACAGCAACAGAGAAGGTGAGGCTGAAAGCAGTTTGTCGGAGAAGACAGGTGACCGTTGTTTGTCGGCCAATGAACAGGAAAGAGCAGAAGAAGCAGAACAGGAGGGCGATGAGGAGTACACAGGTGAGGTTTCGGTTGTTGGCTTTGACTATTGGTGTGTCACGGGATTTAATGAAGATTGCCAGCACTACAGTTGTGAGCAGAGACAGGGCAAGGGCAAGAGAAGTTAAAACCAGCCCCAGTGTCTCTTGATAGGAAAGGAAATGGATCTTCTTGGAGATGCACTGGTCTTGCTTCCTGTTTGGGTGTTGATCTTCTGGGCATGGGGTACAGCGATCTGCATCTGGAATGAGCAAAAGGAATAGAAGTATCTCAAAAGTGACACACATGTTCTTTATATGGCGCAGTTCAACCCACAAAGAAGGAGATGGAAATATCAATTCCGTAGCTTTCTTTACACCTAAGGGACAACCTCCCTTTCATTATTTTATCTTTAAACATCAGCATCATATTTCATATCACAAGAGTCAGAAAAGGTACAAAATACCTTTTTTCCCCTCCATATCATGGCCTCAGACTCATGTTTAATATTCTGTAAAGAAGAAACCCCCTAAAGCTTAAGCAGAAGTGAAAATCTGGGAACTGTATGAAGTGAACCACCATCGGACACCTGCAGTGCCTCCTGAATGGCTAAAGAAATAATGATCTGTAATTTTCTTCAGCTGATGGACTGTCCTCTTAGGAGATCTGTTGGTGCAAAGGCTGGCAAACACCTTGAAGTAATCACTATGGATAGAAAGGCAACGTGTTAGAGATTGGGATAATAACATGCTCCAGGTGTTCCAAAGATGACCAACCACCTGCCCTGATTTCAATGTTCTGCCCAAACAGCTTCAGCTCTGATGCCAAAACATTTGAAAATGGAGCCGTGGTGTTAAAATATACAGTATGGAGAGATGACACAATGTGAGTATCTAAGAAACCCCAACAGATTCTGTACTTGCGAGTGTTAATAATGTAATGAGAGTCATTATTTTATTATTTAAATAGAAGGTTTCTTCAAGAAATTGTGAAGACCTTGCAAACCACTAAACCACTGAGTTAGGCAATCACAGTGGGATTTATTGAGAAAATATTCCTAGGGAAATGGCTCACTCTTTTTCTTGTCTCTGGTTTTCCTATGTCCTCACTCGACTCTTGCCCCAGTATATTCTGCACTTTTACATAGCTCTCAAAGTTTGTGGTACCTGGCCAGTTAGAAATTGTCCCTTCTGGACAACGATCGCATCTATAGCAGCAAACGGGCTTCCCCTCTGGAACTCTTCTCCGGTGCCCTGGAGAGCACTGCTCTACACACCTGGCAAGGGGTGTCTTCTTAAAGGGAAGAGAGAAATCGTTGAGGTTTTACATGTGATAGGCATCGCACTAAAAAGGACTTGGAGTTACTCAGCCAAGTTTCTCATCACACGATGGATAGGACCACCAATTTAGGAAGGTCGAATCTTTTCTGGACCTGGCCACCGAGCACCCCAGAGCTCGGCGAGTGGCTGGGAGCCCCGCTGAGGACTCGATCCTCCTTAGCTGGCTGTCAAGGAAGCCCTTGACAACCCGTGCGGGCAGGAAGAGCCTCAGTGGCACCCCAGTGCTCTTGTCCAGTCCACCTTGGGAAGAGGACAGGGCAGTCGTTCTGAGGGGTGGCAAAGCTGGGACCTGTCCTGCGCTCACCATCTGTCAAGGAAGCTGTCATCTGTCAAGGCATGGCAGGAAGGGCCTCGGCAGCACTCTAACGCTCTAGTCCTGTCCTCCTCAAGAGGAGGACAGGGCTAGAGTGCTTGATGGGGGGGTGCGCCGCTCAAGGTCTCCAGCAGTCAAGCCCTTGTGCACATAAAGCACAAAGACTTGACTGCTGGTGTACTTGGCGTGGAAAGGAGGCGTAGCTCATGCGGCTCATCGGGGAGGCGGAGAGGTTCACCAAGTGGATCAGGGCTGCATGAGCGGAGGGGGCAGCTTGTCAAGCTCCCTCGCACCCTGGACGGAGATGGGTCCATCGATCCCTACCTGCATGTTAATTAGAACCATCATAATAGATGGTGATATAAAAAATATTCCACAACAGAAGCAGGATCATTGGAAGCTATCTTCTACCAAGTCAGGCCCTTGATCCAACTAACCCTGTATAGTCTGCACTGACTGGCAGTGGCAATTTGGGCATGGATTGAGAGGCTTTTTTCCAGTCTTGCCTGCAGATGCCGTGGGCTTGTCTGCAGATGCCGTGGGCTTGTCTGCAGATGCCCTGGCGGTTTTGCATGCAAACATTGTTCCTTATCACTTGAATCTATAGGCCTTCAGTCTCGTCTAGAAAGGCAACTTCTCTTCTCAAGTGACAGAACTACAATATTCTGTCCTTCTCCCTTGATGTTGACTTCGAACTCACCTCCAAAGCCCACACAATCCCATCAGAGTGAATGGTGAAATCTTGGCCTGGGGGAGCTTCTGGATCCACCTGTCCAACTTTCCTGGGAGCAAAGGATGTATTTGGGAAGAAAATCCAGTTCTCAATATCGTATCTCTCTCCCTTTTTATAAAAAGAGACTTCCTCTCCAAGGCTGTTGTTAAACTGGACTTTCCTCAAAGAGGCAAGAACCTGAAATGGAAGAGAGAATTAGAAAACGGGGTAATTGTGAGTGAGTTCTGGTCTCTTCCAACATCCTGTCAGGATTGGTCCCAGTCTCCCTGCAGAGACTGTGGAAGAGGAACCCAAGCCTCAGGGAGCTCTCAGAGACAGGGAAGGACCTTCGCAAGGGCAGGCTAATCAGTTTGATCGAAGCGCAACCTTAACTTCTCCTTCTGTGAGAACCCAGCAACTCACAGAGGGCGAGGAGGTGAGCATGACAGATGCATGGATCAAGCCCACAGTCAAGAGGGAGGAGCAGCACAAGGAGGTCAGGCATTCCCCCAAGCTGGCCCACCACAGGAGGCCACTAGCGGAGGATCCTCCCTGAGGGCGGGACTGAGGAAGCCCTTCAGGATTTGTGCTGTAGAGCAGAGTCAGAACTGCAACAGCTTTCACCTCTGCTGGTGCGCATCCCCCAGAGTGAACTTCAGATAAGCTGTTTCGGGTTGTGTCAGCTTGATCAGGGACCTTAGCACTGGGCTGTCAGAAGATGACCAGGTCTGTCACCTGACTCGCTGAGAGAATGATAGCTTTGCTCAGTAAAACCTGTTTACTTGGAGACTGACTTCTTTGTCTGACTATGCACAGGTCGGAAGGGTTTGAAACCTGACAATACCGTAACTGCCATCATGTTATGAGACTTTTTTTTCTGTCACACATTGTTTAGTGTGCACTTAAGATGCATCAAGACGTGTTCATTGGGCACTAATGGCTCAAATAATCTGCTTGCCCAGTGGTTGGGCTTTTTCCCTTGGCCTCTGCTTGCTACAAGCCGCCCTCATGCCTTTGAATGTGTGGCAGAGGCATTAGGCTCGAACCCTCAAAGAAAGCAACTCCTCGGGTTCTGCAGCTGCCTCGTAGGGCATGGGGAGAGGGTTGCCTGCTGCTTGCTTCTGCCGATTCTGCAGTGGGGGGGGGGACCAGCAATGCTTACTAGATTAGCACTATGGCTTTGGGGTGAGGACTTTTTTGATTTCTTGCTCCTCAATAGCCACATTAGTAA
Source organism: Heloderma suspectum (assembly GCF_057233095.1). Taxonomy (NCBI): domain Eukaryota; kingdom Metazoa; phylum Chordata; class Lepidosauria; order Squamata; family Helodermatidae; genus Heloderma; species Heloderma suspectum. The sequence continues at coordinate 360,555,419 of NC_139459.1, read as the reverse complement.
ATACATAGTTGTTACAGAAACAGTGTGAGTCTCTGCTGCTCTTCACTCCTGCTCTTTACGGGAAATAAGCCCCATGGAAAAATACCTATGGGGAATGTCTCTCTGTGAGGATCTTGGCAATGGACTAATAGCCAGCTCACATCTGGGGAACTTCAACTGGCTGTCAATGAGGAAGATGGGGAATGGGGACCTGCCTGCTGTTTACTTCTGAGGGTTGGTGGGATCAAGACTGCTTTGTATACCAGAACTTTGTGTTTGGGGTAGAGGCTTCCTGATGCCTCCCTCCCCAATATCCAAAGTTTTAACTGCAGAATTATCACAGCAGCACTATACGTCTCCTCTACTCCTGACTCCCCGCTTAAGGCTCTTCAGGGGAAATGACAGCCATGAAAGAATATCCGTGGGAAATGTCTTTCTTTGGAGCCTTAGAGTGGAATAATAGCCTTTCTCCCAGGCTCGCCCTTTGCTTCCAGGATCAGACCACTGAGACCCAGGCGCACATTCTAAAAAATTGCCAAATTTGAAGGAGGACATTACCTGCCATGGCTGGATATTCAGAAGACACTTGCCTTCCCCCTTCATTCCACGTCTGGGTCCAGATGAGGACACAGAATGTAGTGCATGTGCCACGGAATAGACGGCATTGAACATGCTGTAGCTGCAACTGGACATGGTCATTTCCAACTTGTGGACCTCCAGGTCCTGCACCTTCTCCTCCCCGGTACATCTTCTCTCTGCCTTTGGAGACGATTGGTCTGATTTCAGAAACTGACAGTCAAATATGTTTTCCCACCATTGACGGAGAAAGACATCTCCTTGTGGTTGGTGTGGATTTAAAGCCCAGAGAAAATGCTTGAATCCTGGCACATCCCTCCTGTGGACTCTGAAGTGAAAAGCACCCTGGAAGAGGTTGGCCAGTTCTAATTTTGGTCCTGTCAAAGAACTTTCCCAGTGGGATGTCACGATCCAAACCTTCCTAAATGAGATCTCGGTCTTTCGTTCATGAATAACCAAGAACACTGTTAATATCTTTATAACACTGGGGTCCCCAAAGACAATCATCACTTGAGGGTCAAACCAAGAACGAGGAACAGAGCCAGATAGTGCTTGATGTAGAAGGAGGCGGTTTCTTGGGTTGAACATTTCAGTGATGGCAACACAGATGTCATTCTCCTTGAGCATTGGTGTCAGTGCCTGGATGAAATGTTCACCAGTGTCATCAGTTAAGGCAACCAGCCCAATCCAGTTCCAGTGGAAATGCAGGAGCAGCCGGACTAAGCCCACATACTGGGAGGTTTCAATGGGATCAATCTGGTAGAAGGAAGGAAATTCCGTTGTCTCGAACAAGCCATATCCGAGCTGAAGGAAGGAATTTGCTGTTAGTCTGTTGAGGCAGAATTTTGTGGCACTTTAAAGACTGACACAATTTTTAATGACATAAGCTTCCATGGACTACTACAGCCCACTTCAGATGCATGAAGGGCTATCCAGAGGGAAGAGTTCCATTTTAAAATGGATATCGAAATTCAGAGTGAAGCTTGATGAGAACTTTAAGCCCCCTCCTCCTGTGTGGATCTCACCACACATGTCAGTGCTTCTATGGAGGTAACCCAGACACAATTCCTAACCGTTGCAATCAATAGGCCCTTGCATGTATATTCCAGAAGTATGACTCTTTGTGAGCATTTTGGGGGCTTCCTGGCTCCTGGCTTCTTCCCCATAAAGGATAGTTTGGTCACACCAGTTCCATTCTGTGTTGAAATACAGCACGACACACAAAATACAAAAAGGTTGATATGAAGTTAGCAGGACTTCTTTAGAATCTCCCAAAATGCCACCACTCCAAAAACTTTCTGTTTGAATCATAAGGTGTGTGGCTGAAGCAGAAGCTTTTTTGTATGGAAATGTGTCCCAAAATGTGAAACGCTGACACATTTTATCTTGCTGGGGTAGGGGGCTTCCCCCAATCCCCCGAGGGGAAGCTGCGTTAGTCAACTGCAACAAGATCAGCAAGGAGCCTTTTGGCACCTTGTACATTTTTGATTCTTTACGATGTCGCAGGACTCCATGTTACCTCTCCCAATACAAAACCTTTTGAACAGACTGATTGCTGGCTGGGATTAGACACGCAGTAGCCACCTGAGATTCCTAGCTCCTACCAAAGCTATTGCGTGGCAGGTTAGCCAAAGCCAGAAGGCCCCCCAGTCCTGCCACCCAGAATCAAAGCAACCCATACACTGCACAGGCAGATCTGTTTTCAGATATTTGCCTTTCCACCTTAGTGTTCCTGAGCTCTGCAGGCCCCCCACATCTATCCCCAGGTAAATCCCCTCACCTGTGGGATCTTGAAGATTCCCATGAAGGATGCTATCTCCCTTGAGGATTTGGAGTCCAGACCCCCAATAACAGAGAGCAGTTGATCATGCTTGTGACATTTATAATTCGGAAACATTTGGCCCTGTGTGGAGAGGAGAGACAGACTGTTCAAGTAGATCCATCTTGCAATGTTGCTGTGGTCACAGATGCGGAAGCCAAGAGTACAGTTGGGTAGGAGAACAGGATCCTTGTTGAGCTGTTTGATGGTGAATGCCAAGGCCAGGAGTTGGGGGTAGTACTTTAATGTCATCCTGCAGTGATGAGAGTGACATTGGGAGGTGGGTGAGGATCCCAACAGAACTGCCGAGAAGTGGAGCGTTAAAACGTCCATCTGGTTTAACCCGTTTGTACAGACACAAAACGTCTAGACCGCAGACATCGACATGAAGGATTCACAGACAAATTCAAGTTGTTCTTTTGACTCAGAGAGACACCAATTATTGCTGGATGCATTTCATAGGACCACCCGAAAAGCCCTGCTGGATCAGAGTTCTAATTCAGAGCATATATATATATATATATATATATATACACACACTACATGTTTTCATTATTGATGTTCCACCTTTCAGGATGCAGATGTTTCCAAGGTGGCTTACACATAAAACCAAAGTGCAAAACGAATATATATATAAACAATTTGACAGGGTCCTTCCCATTGTGCAGCTCAATCAGGATTAACAATAGCGAATTGTTCTCAGTTCAACCTGCCTTCTCCATGAATTTGTTGAAGAACATGGTAAGAAGAACATCAGATGAGCTCTGTTGTAACAGACCAAGGTGGTTCCCTCTAATTCATCATACGTTTTCCAACTGTGGTCAACTTAGATGCTTCCTGGGTGCCCCACAAGATGGATATGAACATAGCAGCTGTAATTTCTTCTTCTCCCACCCTCTCAGCAACTCCTGAATGATCAGTGGTAGACTGCCACCAACAGTGGAATCTCTATTTAGCTATCCTGTTTCTGAGCTGCCAGTAGGCCTGTCCTCCAGGGATTTGTCTGATCCTTTTACAAGCAAAGTTAACACAGGATCCATCACTACATCTCCAGTAACTGTCTGTAGTGAAGTAAGATTTTACACATGTGATTCAGAACTACTGTGGAGAAGGACCATAGCTCAGTGGTCAAGGCAGCTTTAGTCCCTGGAATCTCCCAGTAGGACTGAGAAACAGCCCTCTCTGCAACCCTAGAGAGCAGCTGTTAGTCAGTGCAGGCAAGATTGATCCAAATGTGCCAAAGCCCTGAGATGGTATAGAACACCTTCCTACCTGCATCGGTCCTTCATTGAGAACCATGAGGACCGGAAACTTGTTTACTTTTTAGAGGAAGGAATGTAATTCAGTGATACAGCACATCAATCAAATGCAGCTGGTCCCAGGATCCATGCCTGGCTTATACAGGCCACCATGGGAGAGACCCCCAGCGTCACACCCTGGAGAGCAACTGCTATGTACTGAGCTAGAGAAGATCTATGGGCTGACCCAGGATGAGGTCGCTTCCTTTCTGACTTTATTCGGAAGCCATGAGAACTGAAATCTTAGAAAGGTCCCAAGGAGCACCTGCTTTGCACATGGAAGCCCCCAGGGTCAATCCCCAGAAGCATTTCTAGGTAGGGGGAAGGAAAGCCGCTGCCACTCAGTGCAGGTGAGACTGAATGAGAGGGAACAAAGGTCTGACTTCCTCGAAGGCAACCCCCAAGGTCGCTCAGTCCGTTCAAAAATCTGTCAGTGTTGAGTGCGACATACATTTCAGTATGTTTGAAGATTTTTGTAATAGCCTATTCCTTGCAATAAATATACTACTGAGTAACTGTTGATTATTTCTGCCTTTGATGATCAGAGGCCTTATTTCTGGGGCTAAAAAAACCACGCAATTATTGCATGCTACAGAATGTCTTATGCACCCTGCAAAACGCCCGAAGCGCCCAGCCACGGGGATGCTTTGTGTTTCTCAGTCTCAGGTCCCCAGATGCTGTTGCACTATAACTCCCATTGTCCCCAGCCATGGAAGATAGAGCTCTAATAGCTGGGAATGCAAGGCTGGGAACCACTCGTTTAGGTCAGGAGTGGGCAGACTTCGAGCTTGCAAGATCTCCTTCATTTTTCTACTAGCACCTCAAGGTCCCGCAACCAGAGCCACTTAGATGGCAACTTTTCTGAGCCCAAGAGTTTCTTTTCAGTGCCAGAATTAACGGGAGCTCACAGTCCTTGGACACAAGAACCCACTCCTGGCTACCCTGAAGTTTCTGTCATTTCGGCAGCGTAATTTAGGGCAGAAGGGAGTCCTTTGTTGCTGCTGTTACACAACTGGGAGTCTGCAATGCTTGCTGATTCACTGATCACCCAGAGATCTACCAGTAGATCCAGAAGATCTACCTTTCCTTCAATGAAATCGGCTCAGAGGGGCATTCCTTAGTTGTTTTCCAATTCTTAATGTGAAACCACATTTCAGCTTTTTTCTGCCTACCCTCCTTGCACTCAAGAGCCCAGAGGGAGGTGAGTTGTCCTCTTAGTTAGCAGGGATGTGGATATATAATAGCAAACTCTCCACAGGTCACTCCCACTCCAGCTCAGTTCAGAGCAGGGCTTTGTGAAGCAAGCTCAAAATCTGAAAATAATTTATTCTAAACTCAGTTGCAAGCAGGCCAATCTGCAGTCACTTCACTGGGGGTGGACGAAGGTCCGAACGTTCCCCCCAATCTGCCAGTTGAGGCTCCAGATCCCAGCCTCCAAGTTCGCATTCTCTGCCATGCACGCCCACACACACACCACTTTCCACATGTCTTGCCTTGCAGCAGCAGGGCTTGGCTCCTTCGCTCCCTGGAAATCATAGCTCCCAGGGTTTCTGTGACCTTGCCACAGCACCACTGATTGTTCCAGAGGGGCAACGGGGAATTCTCCTCTTGCTCGGAATGGGGCTGCAGCTCAGTGTGGCAGGGGACATGCTTTGTTTGCAGAAGGTCCCAGGTTCGATCCCCGGCTCCTCCACATAGGCCAGGAAAACCTCCTGCCTGAAACCCTTGAGAGCTGCTGCTGCCAGTCAGTGTCGACAGTACTGGGCTAGATGGACCCAGGGTCTGACTCACTATGAGGCAACTTCTTGTGTTCCTAGGAAGCCAGTGAAGAACCCTCAAGTCTCTGACTCTCCTTATGGGTTGAAGCCAAATCATGATAAGCCTGGAAGAACCCCACTAATCCAAAAGCAAAGCTGGCAAACCTCTATCCCACTTCCCTCTTGTGGAAACTTACAAGGGAAGAGTGCTGATGTATGGTGGGGCTGAACTATGGAAGTCAGGTAACTCTGTATAAGAATAACAGCCAAGAGGTAAATTCCCACTGACAAGGAGGTCTCCCGGGCTGTGATAGTCTTGCAGTTCCTTCGGCCTGGTCAAGAGGCAGGTGGTGCCCAACATCCTCTGGGTGGCCTGAGGCAGGAGCCAAAAGAGCAGCACCTCCAGCAGCCGAGTCATCAGTGGCACAGACACCTTCTTTCCTGGGTCAGTGACAAAGACAACCTGACAGCTGAGTTTACAGTCCCCAGCAGTGGAATTAAATCTTAGCAAGAAATGATCAGCCCCCAAGTGATCAGACACCACCCCAGCAGCACATGGAAGGCCTCAGAGTGTCTTTATATTAAGCACGTTGTCTCCAGGATGTCTTGATTATTGACTTGCTGGATGGAAATCCATGGGGGATTCCTCAAGAATTACTGTCATTTTCACAATTCCAGGGTAGCAAAATAAACACGGCCCCAGAACACTGAGCTCTCTTTGCACAGCAGAGGGAGGAGGGGAAAGTTTGTGCCACTCTTGGCTTCCCTGTGAGGCAGAAGGGCTCAGAGATTTAAGAACATATGAAGATTTAAGAACATATGAAGAGTGGCGTAGTGCTGTGATGGTTGCAGCAGCTGTTTGTGATGGTTCTAAGACTACTTGAAGCCACGGTGAATAAGAATCTACCACAACTAAGAACTGCTTTCCTTGAAATGGTCCATTGTGATCAAGATGGTTTAAAGACCCTTATCTGCAATAACAACATGCTGATTGCATTCAAATGTAGGGGTGGACGAAAGTCACTTACCTGTCCTCGAAGGACGTTCGCGGTGGGGGGGAGGTGCTTCGCTGGTCCCCCCACGAAGTTCAGGCCGAGGGGGGAGGCTTCCCGCCTCGGCCCGGCCGAAATTCAGGCCGGGGGGGAGGCTTCCCACCTCGCCCCGGCCGAAATTCAGGCCGGGGAGGAGGCTTCCCGCCTCGCCCTGCCGCGAACGCGAAAGTTAAAAAAAAAAAAACACGCCCCCTGATAGGCTACGTGACAATTCACGTAGCCTATCACGGCTAGATCTGGAAAGTCAGCCGTGATAGGCTACGTGAATCGTCACGTAGCCTATCACGGGTGACTTTAAAAAAAAAAAAAGCGCATACGCTAATGGCGGCCCCCATAGGGAGCCGCCATTCGCGTTCCTTATTTAGTCACTGTAGTCTACGTAAATGTTTACGTAGACTACGGCGAAAATAAGGGCAACGCAAATAGCGTTGCCCTTATTTTCGCCGTAGTCTACGTAAACATTTACGTAGACTACAGCGACCAAATAAGGAAGGGGAATGGCGGCTCCCTATGGGGGCCGCCATTATCCGTACACACTTTTTTTTTTTTAAAGTCACCCGTGATAGTCTACGTGACGATTCACGTAGCCTATCATGGCTGACTTTGCAAATCTAGCCATGATAGGCTACGTGAATCGTCACGTTGCCTATCAGGGGGCGTTTTTTTTTTTTCTTTCATTGCAATGGCGGCGGCGGCAGCCGGTCGAAAGACCAGCTGCCGCTCCCGCCTCGCTCGAACACCCGACGAACCGCCGGCCGGACCCGCCACCGGGAGGGACATTCGGTGAAGGTAAGTCCCGTCCCGGGGGGGGTGCGGGGGGCGGGGGGGCGGAGGATTTCTCCCCGAAACTTGTTCGGGGGGCCAAACACGTTGGCGCTCAGCCACCCGAAGTTTCGGGGAGAAATTCTCCGCCAACCCTATTCAAATGCCTGAAATTCCTCTGGCAGTTCCTCATGTGGCCAACCCCTCCATAGCTAGTTTAAAATAGAAGCTAGTACAGGATCTTGAGCAGTCAGCCTGACATGGTGTGATTTTATTTTTCCTATTTTTCTTCAAGTTGTCTTTTTAATGTCTCCTCATATCCACTTATATTTCCCCTAAATATTTACTTCTAATATCTTATCACTTTTATTAATTTCTCTCATTTCTTAAATCCACCTCTATCTACTTGATTTTTGTCAATGAAAATTGCTTCCCACTATAACTACCCCCCCTGCTCGAAGTAGATAGTCTTGTAGACTTGAGGGGCCACAATGTACTCTTGTTTTCTTCCGCAATGTAGCAAGTGTGGTGTGAATAGAAAGAGATGCGAAGTTTGACCCTGAATACAAGCTTGAATTGTCAACATCCTGAAATGTATTCTGCAACCCATGAGATCTGAGGGTTACTTTAGAACACTGTGAAATGTGAAGAGGTCAACAATCTAAACCAGCCCATGTCATGTGAATCGCCCAGGTCAGGAAGGGGAGGTGTGAATGGAGGGTGAATGGTTTTATTGCAGGAGAGCCAGATGAGGGTGCTCTGGTATGTGCTGAAGATTGCCAAAGTATCAGTTACAGAAGATGGACGTGGGCCAATAAAAGAGGGGTGTCTGCAGATGTTCTGATAACAAGGATGGCACTTTATGACCATAGAGATGTCGAGGAGTCAGAAGGAGGTGCCAGGCTGTCTACAACAAATGTCAATCTTGAAATTGGGAACATGATGTATTATCAACAAAGAACATACTGAACCCCTCTTTGATGTCATGAGCCCCAATGCGGGGAAAGGGTATAAAAAAAACCCTGAATCTGCCATTGTTCAGGAGGGCCGTGGTTGCATCTGGATCGTTGGTATGTGCACATACCCTCGATCCACGGGACACGTATTAAGTGCTCTGGCCAAGTACTTGATAGCATTGTGGTGAGTCTGCGATGGGTAAAATTCAGTGGAAGGATTTTGCTGTCCAGGGCTTAGTTAAGGTGCAGTTATCTTTGCTCTGTCATACTTAACCATTTGGGTTTAGGATATAAGAGAGCAGGCTTAGGGTTGGGCCTGGGCCTGGCTGACACTGTATCTCCATTATCTCAGTGGGCCATTTGCAGTGTGGACTGATCTGGAGCTGAGCAACAAACAGGGGCTAACTGTATATTTGGTCACTTAATGCACCACATTTGGGTAACTAAGTTTCTACCTAAGGGGTGTGTGACCCCTTAAGCCTCAGAGAAGGGTGCAGCTTCGTGAGGCTTGTTGGTTTGGGGCTCTTATCTAAGAGGCATGCAACCTCTTGAGCTTCAGAGAGCCTGAAACTCTTTGAGATTTCTTGGTAATTAAGTTTGTGCCTGAGAGGTGTGTAACCTCTTTAGCCTCAGAGAACATACAACTCTCTGGGGAGGTTCTACTTCTTTTATTTCAATAAATCTCCTTTTCTTTCATCTACACTGGTTGTGGGAGTGTTCTTCTCCACCTCATAAGATCCCAAACCTCTCAGCCTGATCAACTGAGTGATCCTGGGTACATTGAAATCCAAATTTCCCAAGCCTACCAATTTGATTAGGGATGTATCAATCCCTTACCTGGCTCTGCGCTGGGGCATCTGCGGGATTCTCCCCAGCCGGCTCCACTCTGCCATTTGTGTCCTTGCAAAGCAGCTGTGATAGGCTACATAAGTATTTACGTAGCCTATCATGGCAAAGAACAGGGACAAAAATGGCAGCTGCTACGCCATTTGTGCCCCTGCTCTTCGCCGTGACAGGCTACGTAAGTATTTACGTGTTCACAGAATTTGAACACAACAAGTGTTTGACATTCTGGAAAGCATTCTTATGCTGGCTGTTCCATTTCATAGAAAAATAGATTTACGTAGCCTATCACAGTAAAGGCAGCTATGCAAATGGTGGCCGCTACTCCATTTGCATGGCTGCCTTTTCCGTGATAGGCTACGTAAGTACTTACGTAGCCTATCACGGCAAAGAGCAGGGGCGCAAATGGTGTAGCGGCCGCCATTTGCATCCCTGCTCTTTGCCGTGATAGGCTACGTAAATACTTACGTAGCCTATCAAGGCTGCAAGAATGTAAATGGTGGCCGCAGCAGCCCGGCTGCAGCTGGCCGTGAGACCAGCCAGAGCTGCCACCGCCACTGGAGCCTCCGCAGGAGCCACCGCCGCCACATCCACCCCAGGTAAGTTCCATCCCCGGGAGGATTCCACGGGGTGGCGGGGGGCGGGAGGCTGTTCCACATGTTTTCCGAGGGGCTGGATTCTAAAGAATCCGCCCTCATTGGAATCCGTGGTGGAATTCTCTGACATCCCGACATTTGATCCACCTGAAGAGGTGGGTCAGGAAGGGCTTCGAGCATCAAGACTTCCAGTGGAGGAGGTACAACTAAATCTGGAATTCGACGTGGTACCCGACTCAATCCTTCGACATTCGCTATTGCTGTTCCTGGATTGTAGGCAAGTGTATAGTCACAAGCATGGAGCAGAATGGTCCAGTGCTGCATGCGAGGTGATAGAATGCAGGGAGTAGGCTTACCAGGAGAGAGGATTCCTAAAGAGGCTTGCGGTCCATGCGTATTTCAAAGGCACGGCCAAAGAGATGGTTGTGGAACGTTTTGACCCTACAATAACAGCCAGGGCTTCTCTGTCAATTTTTTAGCAAAGCTTCTTTCAGTGGATGACATAGTCCTTGAATAATAAGCAGTTGTTGCCTCTGTAGCATCTGGAAATGTGTGGCGTAGCCCAGCACCAACCCCGTAAGAAGAAACATCAGTAGTAAGGATTAGTGGCTTCTTTTCATCATAATGTACAAGCACAGAATTTGAACACAACAAGTGTTTGACATTCTGGAAAGCATTCTTATGCTGGCTGTTCCATTTCATAGAAAAATAGAACGGTAGGGTTGGAAGGGGCCTATAAGACGATCAAGTCCAACCCCCTGCTCAATGCAGGAATCCAAGTCAGAGCATCCCTGAAAAGTGGCTGTCCAGCTTCATCTTGAATCCCTCAGTGTGGGAGAGCCCACTACCTCCCTAATGAATTAATACTAGGGACATTGGAGAATTTCGCCACGGATTCCAGGGAGGCCGAATGCCAGCGCGTTCGCCCCCCCCCCGAATCCATGGTGGAATGAAGCCACCTGCTCCACCACCCCGCGAAATGGGCCCAGAATGTAGCCTACATTTGTCAGCCATTCCGGTGCTCCTCAAATGGCCATGATGGCCTCCTTTCGAATGGCCGTGATAGCCTACATAAGTATTTACGTAGCCTATCAGAGCTAATGCAGGGACGCCATTTGTGTCCCTATCTTTTGCCATGATAGGCTATGTAAATATATACACGGCAATATATCACGGCAATAGACAGGAACGCAAATGGCGGCCACCATACGTATATATTTACTAGGGATGGTGGAGAATTTCTACAAGAAACTTCGGGGGGCCGAGCGCCAACGTGTTCGGCCCCCCGAACATGTTTTGGGGAGAAATCCTCCGCACCCCCCTGCCCCCCGCACCCCCCCCCAGGACGGGACTTACCTTCGCCGAATGTCCCTCCCGGCGGCGGGTCCGGCCGGCGGTTCGGCAGCTGTTCGTGCGGGGCAGGAGCGGCAGCCGGTCTTTCAACTGGCTGCCACCGCTGCCATTCCAACAAAAAGAAAAAAAAAAAACCGCCCCCATGATAGGCTACGTGACAATTAACGTAGCCTATCATGGCTAGATTTGCAAAGTCAGCCGTGATAGGCTACGTCAATCGTCACGTAGCCTATCACGGGTGACTTAAAAAAAAAAAGCGCGTACGGATAATGGCGGCCCCCATAGGGAGCCACCATTCCCGTTCCTTATTTGGTTGCTGTAGTCTACGTAAAGATTTACATAGACTACAGCGACCAAATAAGGAACGCGAATGGCGGCTCCATATGGGGGCTGCCATTAGCGTACGCGCTTTTTTTTTTTTTTAAGTCATCCGTGATAGGCTACGTGACGATTAACGTAGCCCATCACGGCTGACTTTGCAGATCTAGCCGTGATAGGCTACGTTAATCGTCACGTAGCCTATCACGGGGGCGTTTTTTTTTTTTTTTAACTTTCGAGTTCGCAGCCAGGCGAGGTGGGAAGCCTCCTCCCCGCCCTGAATTTCGGCCGGGGCGAGGCGGGAAGCCTCCCCCCCGGCCTGAATTTCGGCCGGGGCGAGGCGGGAAGCCTCCCCCCCCCAGCCTGAACTTCGCGGGGGGAGCAGCGAAGCACCTCCCCCCCACCGTGAACAAGCTTCGGCGAAAGGTAAGGGACTTTCGTCCACCCCTAATATTTACAACATATCACGATGGGGGTGCAAATGGCAGCAGCTACGGCAACCGCCATTTGCGTTCCTGCCTATTGCCATGATAGGCTATGTATATATTTACATAGCCTATCACGGCAAAAGACAGGGACACAAATGGCAGCGGCTACTGTGGCCGCCATTTGCGTCCCTGTGCAGCCTAGTGGTCGGATGTCCAGCTGCAGGCGGCTGCGGCCAGCAGTTCCGCAGAGTTGCCATGGAGTGGAGCCAGCCAGGGAGAATTTTGGGGGGAGGAACGGAGCGCCTCCCACCCACCGTGAATGACCCTGGATGAAATGGTGAGTCAGTTTTGTACATCCCTAATTGGTACCATTGTCATCTTGCTCTAACAGTCAGGAGGTTTTTCCTGATGTTCATCCCGAATCTGGCTTCCTGTAACTTGAGCCAGTTATTCCATGTCCTGCACTCTGGGATGATCGAGAAGAGATCCTGGCCTTCCTCTCTGTAACAACCTTTCAAGTACTTGAAGAGCACTATCGTATCTCCCTTCAGTCTTCTCTTCTCAAGGCTAAACATGCCTGATTCTTTCAGTCTCTCCTCATAGGGCTTTGTTATCAGTCCCCTGATCATCTTTGTTGCCCTCCTCTGAACCCTCTCCAGTTTGTCTGCATCCTTCTTCAAGTGTGGTGACCAGAACTGGACATAGTACTCCAGATGAGGCCTAACCAGTGCTGAGTAGAGGGGAACAAATACTTCCTGGGATTTGGAAGCTATCCTTCTATTAATGCAACCCAAAACAGCATTTGCCTTTTTTGCAGCCACATGAAATTGTTGCCTCATATTCAGCTTGTGATCGACAACAATTCCAAGATCCTTCTCGCTTGTAGTATTGTTCAGCCAAGTATCGCCCATCTTGTAACTGTGCATTTGGTTCCTGTTCCTAGGTGCAGAACTTGGCATTTGTCCCTATTAAATGTCATTCTGTTGTTTTCTGCCCAGCACTCCAGCCTATCAAGATCACTTTCAATTCTGTTTCTGTCTTCCAGGGTATTAGCGATCCTGACCAATTTGGTGTCACCTGCAGATTTGATCAGCATTCCCTGCACCTCCTCATCCAAGTCATTAATACAAATGTTGAAGAGCACTGGGCCCAGGACTGAGCCCTGCGGTACCCCGCTTCTTACCTCTCCCCAGTTTGAGAAGGTCCCATTGATAAGCACTCTTCGAGTCCGATTCTGTAGCCAACTGTGGATCCACCGGATCGTTGTTTCATCTAGCCCACTTTGAGCTAATTTGTTCATCAGGAGATCATGGGGCACTTTGTCGAAAGCTTTGCTGAACTCGAGGAACCTGTAGTTCCCAGGTTCCTCCTTTTTACTCTTTTTGAAGATAGGGACAACCTTAGCCCTCCTCCAGTCATCTGGCACTTCCCCCGTCCTCCATGATTTCTCAAAGAGAATAGACAGCGGTTCTGAGAGTTCTTCTGCCAGTTCCTTTATTACTCTAGGATGCAGTTCATCTGGCCCTGGAGATTTGAACTCATTCAAAGGAATTAGGTGTTCCTTGACCATATGCCTATCGATCTCAAGCTGCAATCCTGCCCCTTCAGCCTGAACTTCGCCTTTGCCAGGGGGGTCATAGTCCTTCTTTTGGGAGAAGACTGAGCCAAAGTAGGAACTGAGCACTTCGGCCTTTTCCTTGTCATCTGTTATCATTTTGCCATCCTTATTTAATAACTGAACCACCATTTCTTTCCGCTGTCTTTTACTATGCACGTAGCTGAAGAAAGCCTTTTTGTTCCTTTCGAATCCCTCACTAACTTCAGCTCGTTCTCAGCTTTAGCCTTCTTGACGCCATCCCTTCAATTCTGTGCTACCTGCCTGCACTCTTCCTTTGTTGCTTGGCCTTCCTTCCACTTCCTGTGTGTGTCCTTTTTTGTTTACAGGTCATCTCTAAGATTATTGTGAAGCCACATTGGCTTCTTTTGTTGTCTTCCGCCTTTTTTTCTTGTTAGAATTGTTTGGAATTCTGCCTTGAGAGTTTCATTTTTGAAAAACTCCCATCCATCTTGGACTAGGGATGTACGAAAGTGACTTACCTTTTCCGTGGATTATGCTGATGCTGGGGGGAGGCGTTCCATCCCTCCCCCCGGAATCCTGGACATCCGACCACTGGCTAGCAGGGACGCAAATGGCGGCAGCCGTAGCCACCGCCGTTTGCGTCCCTGCAGTCAGCCATGATAGGCTACATAAATGTTTACGTAGCCTATCATGGCTGATTAAAAAAACAACAAACGCGCGTACGCAAATGGCGGCGGCCACGGCCGCCACCATTTGCGTCCCTTATTTTGGCACGTGTTAGTCTACGTAAACATTTACATAGACTAAGACATGCCAAAATAAGGAACGCAAATGGCAGCACTCATGGGCACCGCCATTTGCGTACGCACTTTTTTTTTTTTAATCAGCCGTGATAGGCTACGTAAACATTTACATAGCCCATCACTTTTTTTGTTTTTTGTTTTTTTTACCTGGAAATGGCAGCGGCGGCAGCCGGTCAGAAGACCGGCCGCCGCTGCCACCAAACCGCCACCCGAGCCGCCACCAGAGCCGCCACCGCCAGGAAGATCTGCCTAAGGTAAGTCCCATCCTGGGGGGGTTGGGGGCCGTTCCACCACCGATTTTGGGGGGCCGAATGCGCTGGCATTCAACCTCCCGAGATCCGTGGTGGAACTTTCATACATCCCTATCTTGGACTCCTTTTCTCGTTAGAGTCACTTGCCATGGGACCTTACTGATCATTGTTCTGCATTTAGGGGTGGACGAAAGTCCCTTACCTGTCGTCGAAGGACGTTCGCGGTGGGAGGGAGGCGCTTTGCTGCTCCCCCCGCAAAGTTCAGGCCGGGGGGGGAGGCTTCCCGCCTCGCCCCGGCCAAAATTCAGGCTTGGGGGGAGGCTTCCTGCCTCGCCCCGGCCTAAATTCAGGCCGGGGAGGAGGCTTCCCGCCTCGCCCGGCCGCGAACGCGAACGTTTAAAAAAAAAAAAATGCCCCCTGATAGGCTACGTGACGATTCACGTAGCCTATCACGGCTAGATCTGCAAAGTCAGCCATGATAGGCTACATCAATCGTCACATAGCCTATCATGGGTGACTTTAAAAAAAAAAGCACGTACGGATAATGGCGGCCCACATAGGGAGCCGCCATTCGCGTTCCTTATTTAGTTGCTGTAGTCTAAATAAGTTCCTTATTTGGTCGCTGTAGTCTACGTAAATGTTTACGTAGACTACGGCGAAAATAAGGGCAACGCAAATAGCGTTGCCCTTATTTTCGCTGTAGTCTACGTAAACATTTACGTAGACTACAGCGACCAAATAAGGAACGGGAATGGCGGCTCCCTATGTGGGCCGCCATTATCCGTACGCACTTTTTTTTTTTTTTTTTAAGTCACCCGTGATAGGCTACGTGACGATTGACGTAGCCTATCACGGCTGACTTTGCAAATCTAGCCATGATAGGCTACGTCAATCGTCACGTAGCCTATCAGGGGGCATTTTTTTTTTCTTCTTTGATTGCAATGGCGGCGGCGGCAGCCGGTCAAAAGACCGGCTGCCGCTCCCGTCCCGCTCGAACACCCACCGAACCGCCGGCCGGACCCGCCACTGGGAGGGACATTCGGTGAAGGTAAGTCCCGTCCCGGGGCGGGGGCGGGGGGGGTTCGGAGGATTTCTCCCCGAAACTTGTTCGGGGGGCCGAACATGTTGGCGCTCGGCCCCCCGAAGTTTCGGGGAGAAATTCTCCGCCATCCCTATCTGCATTTACTAAAATTGGCTTTCCTAAAATCCAGGGTGTGCGTTTGGCTACACTCGGTTTTTGCTTCCTTTAAAACCAAGAACTCATGTATCACATGGTCACTTTCCCCCTGAGTTCCCGTAATTGAGCACCGAAGAATTGATGCGTTCGAACTGTGGTGCTGGAGAAGACTCTTACGAGTCCCCTGGACTGCAAGGAGGTCAAATCAGTCCATCCTAAAGGAAATCAACCCTGACTGCTCATTGGAAGGCTATTTGCGTTGCCCTTATTTTCGCCGTAGTCTATGTAAATCTTTATGTAGACTAGACGTGCCAAAATAAGGAACGCAAATGGCGGCGCCCATGGGCCGCCGCCATTTGTGTACGCACTTTTTTTTCCCCAAAGTCACCCATGATAGGCTACATGACAATTTACATGGCTTTGGAAATCTAGCCGTGATAGGCTACGTAAATCGTCACGTAGCCTATCACGGGTGTGTTTTTGATTTGTTTTTTACTTTTTTATTTTGTAATGGCGGCGGCGGCAGCCGGTTGAGAGACCGGCCGCCACCGCCGCCCATGACGAAACCCCGCCAAACCGCCGCCGGGACCTGCCACCGAGAGGGACATTCGCTGAAGGTAAGTCCCATCCTGGGGGGCAGGCGGGGGGCCAGCGGAGAATTTCCCCAACACTTTCAGGGGGCTGAATGCCTCGGCGCTCGGCCTCCCAAAGATTTGTGGAGAAATTCTCCGCCATCCCTACCCTGACATTACACAGGTCTCTGAGTCTGGACCACCCTCATCGGCCCACTGCACCCTGCAGGACATTATGACTGCAGCTGGATCAGTCATGTCCTCTAGCAGTGCCGTATTGCCCAGTCCTGCGTTGCTGCAAGCAGGCACCGTCTCCATCAGTACAGAACTTTGGCACCATCCTGGATTACATCCTAAGATTCAGGTGATCAGATTGACACAGGCCAAAGGTCAGAATCTGAAAATTAAGACAAGTCCAACTGGCCCACAGCAAAGCAAAGATTGACACCAACTGTTGTTTTTTCCCTGCTCAACAGTGCAAAGGGAGCCCAGCGTTCTGGGGCTGTGATTATTGCACTACCCTGGAATTATCAAAATGACAGTAATTCCTGAGGAATCCCCCATGGATTTCCACCTAGCGAGTCAATAACAAAGAAATCCTGGACAAAACGTGCTTAATCTAAGTACGCTCTGAGCCCTTCCGTGTCGGCCCGGGTGGTGTCTGGTTACTCGGTGTCTGGTCCTTTCCGGCTAAGATCTAATTCCCCTGCTGGCCTGTGCAGTCAGTTCCGCTTGTCTCTGATGTAGGAGGGAAATTCTCTCTGTGCCTCTGATTTGGCAGCTGGTGCTGTTCTGGCCCCTTGCCGAGGCCACCCAGGGGATGCTGAGGACCAAGTGCCGCTTGATCAAGAATGACGAACTGAAAGGTGATTACAGGCCACATCTGTAATGTGCACAAATCCCAGCAGAATCAGACAACTCCGTTCATATCCCAGAGAGGAAAGCATCCTATCAAATCAAAGGCACATGTAGCTACAAATCAGGAAGTCCCTGGTTCAAGTCTCGCCACTGCCATGAACTCACTTGGTGGCCATAGGCAAGTCCCCCCACCCCCACCCCTCAGTCCCCTCATTTGCAATATGGGCGATAATAATACTGACCTTACAGGGTTGTGTTAAAATTACCATGAGAAATA
The DNA here is from genome assembly GCF_057233095.1 of Heloderma suspectum. NCBI lineage: Eukaryota > Metazoa > Chordata > Lepidosauria > Squamata > Helodermatidae > Heloderma > Heloderma suspectum. The sequence goes on along the minus strand of NC_139459.1, from coordinate 360,538,165 downwards.
ATAATAATAATAATAATAATAATAATAATAATAATAATAATAATAATAATTGCTACTGCTACTACTAGTACTACTACATTTATATCTTGACTTTTATTTTCTCTTGCTAGGAACACAATGTGGCTCACGTTGTCCTCTTCCCCTCCATTTTGTTTAACTCAACAACGTTGTGAGGTAGGTTAGGCTGAGAGTCAGTGACTGGCCTAAAGTTACGCAATGAGGTTCCTGGCCAAGCAAGGACTAGAACCCGGATCTCCCAGGTCGCAGTCCAAACCTCTGACTACCACCCCACACTGGCTCTCTAATGCTTGCGAGGCACTTAGAAGACTAGAATTATTGTTATTATTATTATTATTATTATTCCCACGATCCTTTTCAAATAGAGTAGGAACCAATCAAGCATTTGAGGGAATGTTTACAACCATCGTGGTGCCACCACTAAAAAGGCCCTGTCCCACCGGCATCCACCCTACCACCTGGCAGAGTGAGGCGGCCACTACTATGGGGTGTCAGGAAAGGACAACACATCACTACTTCCCAATGTGTTCTGATTCTTGTAGTGTAACTCTGAGAGAGAGGATTTTGTGGGGTGTTCTGCTACAGGTGCGTATTGAGTGTGTTGGGGGGTGCGTGTGTGTTAGGCGTGTAAGTCTGCGTGTGCCATTCGCTGTTCTCTCTCGGGCAGGAAATGGTCTTGGGATGGCTCTGGATCCCTCACTCTGGGTGTAATTTCTAGGCTTAAGGAAACAAGGTATGGCCAGGCTCATTTGCTCCCAGTGTAGTTCTCGATGCCAGTACATACTTTCAACGTCCTGAATGGCTTGGCTCCCAAATGTATGCACTTTAAAACATGGCCTGTAATAACCTTCTTTCAGGTCGTTATTCTTGTTCAAGAGGCACTTGGCCCTCAGCAACCTCAGGTAGCCTCAAGCAGGGGCCAAAACAGCAACAGCAGTAGCCAAATCCACAGTGGCACAGGGAAAGCTGCCCTCCTAGGTGAGAGACAAACAGAAATGGAATGAGCGCTGATTTTACAGCCTCAGCAGGGGAATTAGATCTTAGCTGGAAAGGACCAGGCACCAAGTGATCAGGCACCACCCCAGCCCCCATGGAAGGGCGCGGATTTTGGGGGACCATGGTCAGTGGGGGACCAGGCACTGTTCATGCAGACGGCCCCAGGTTTACTCCACAGCATCTCCAGGTAGGATTGGGACTCTTGTCTGGATCCCTGGAAAGCCACGGCCAGTCAGTGGAGATAGCTGTATGTGTTTCATTCTTCCCCAATCTGGGGCATTCCAGATGGTTTGGATATCAGACTGGGGCTGATTGGGGCTGAAGTCCAAATCACCTGGAGGGCACCAGGTTGGGAAGGCTGGAGCAGACGATGCTGAGTGGGGTGGGCCAAGGGCCTGACACTGTGTCAGACAGCTTCCCATGCTGCTATTTTCAGGCAGCCCCTTTTTCATGTCACACTATGCAGTGCTGCCCCCGACTGGAATCCCCTGAGTTCCACCATTTTTCACCCTGATGGGTTTTGTTTTGAGAAACAAAAGGAGAAAGAGATTGTAAAGAAGGTCCCTGAGGAAATTAGTTTTTGTGAACCACCCAGACAGCTTCGGCTATTGGGCGGTATAGAAATAAATAAATAAATTGGGGTATAGGGAGAGATGGAGAAGAGAGGTCCTCAGAGGGCTAAGAAAACCCTGGGAAGGACAGGGCCAGCCAAAGTAGCATCTTCTCCTTCCCCGGAGATGGTTCAGGTACCTCTGGGTCCTCGACTGGAGACCTAGAGACAGTTCTTAAGAAATAACCTGACCTTTGTGAACCACACAAATATCATACTCTATCCCCTCAATGTTATTGTTTAAAGTCTTTAAATTGTGTATTCATCTGAAAACTAATTTTGCTTCCTGCTTGTTAAATAAATCCTAGTTCTTGATATATGTATGTATGTGTGTGTGTGTATCTATCTCTCTCTCTCTCTCTCTCTCTCTCTCTCTCTCTCTCTCCCTCTCTCTCTCTCTCTCTCTATCTATCTATCTATCTATCTCAGCTTTTCCTCCACTTCCTGTCAGAGAACATGGATCATGGTGGGCTCGGGGCACCAACGCTAGTTTGGGGTCAACACTTTTCTCCTAAACCAAGCCCCCTACAGTATGAAGCCAGGCCCCATGGTTTCCACCCCACTCCCCACAGTGTTGACAGTAAGAAACGTGATGTTACATCCAGAACCATGAGATGAGGAATCTTACATTAATTGTGGGGGAAGGACCATAGGTCTGTGATAAAGCCCCTGCTTTGCATGCAAAAGGTCCCTGTTAGATCCCCAGGATCTCCAGGTAGAGCTGGGCAGGACCTCTCTCTGAGACCCTGCAGAGCCTCCGCCTGTCAGCATAGTCAGTGATGGTCTGGTCTGGTTGGGTCTCTGGGAGCTTCCTTATCGTTCTTCTCACCTCAGAGGGAGCAACTGCGCAAAGCTCAGTACTGTCTAGTTGAGGAAATTTTATCTGGGGAAATATTACGGGACTCAGTTGTAATTTTCCCCTAAACAGCAACTTCTTAGGGCACGACTGCGCGACGCTTTTATTGTGCACTCATGGATAAGTCTGCGGAGCTGCCGGCCGGCTCCGGCCACTGGCGGACTTCCAGCCGCTGGGACACAAATGGTGTCCGGCATAGCAGATGCCATTTACATCCCCGCTCTTTGCCGTCATAGGCTATGTAAATCTTTACGTAGCCTATCATGGCAAAGAGCGGGGACGCAAATGGCGTAGCAGACGGCAGGACGGCAGCAGACGGACCGGACCTGGCCAGTGGCAGGTAAGACCTGTTCCGGGGCAACTTCGCGGGATGGCGGAGGTGAGTGGCCCATCCCGAGGGGCCAGATTCTTTAGAATCCGGCCTCATTGGAGTCTGAGGCATTATTCTCTGACATCCCTAGCAGTGCTGAAAAAGCAAAGAAGGAAGAGTCCTCCAAGCAGAGTAACAGCCTACCAAGTGAAGGCTGGCTCTTTTTACTCATGAAGGATATTGAACATGTCAAACCCCTCCTGTCTGAATGCAGTACACTTCTGACTACACTTGTGGATGCCTTTAAAAGGGCTGCCCCCAGGCTAAAAGAGGCGAGTCAAGGGTCGAAGCCTAGTAAATACAAATCACAGGCAAATAAGCCAATAGTGAGGAAGAGCAGGGCATGCAAAAGTGTGGTTAGAAAGAAGGAGAGCAATAAATTAAAGAAGAGTAAAAATATTAAAAACATAAAGGGGGCTTGTTTTAGGAAAATGGATTTTAAGGAACTTTTTAAATTATTAGATAATAATCCCGAACAGATAATAGAACAGACGACTAAGATGGAAATTATGAATAAAGGAAATAAAAATGATGACGCCAGACCCCAGCTCCAAAATGCAGAGGGGTCCTCGCTATGGCCCCATCCATCCGTACTAGCCCAGGACGAGGACTCTAACTTACAGGATCCATGGCTACCTATGCCGTCAGGAATAAAATATGCCAGAAGAGGTCTTTAAATAGCAAGAACTGGAATTTAGTACTGAGCTGTAATACGCTAGTTTTATCCAACTACCTTAAACCTAAGGGGTTCTTAACACAGAAGGAATGCAAGTTACATCTTCTACAAATCTTAGATATGGTGTTCCCAGGCTTGTTTACCATCATTGACCTAGTATATGTGGAATTTACGTAAGTATTTACGTAGCCTATCACGGCAGGGGGAAAAAAAACCCAGCGTACGCAAATGGCGGCGGCTACTGCCATTTGCGTACACTGGGGTTTTCCCCCTGCCATGATAGGCTACGTAAATTTTTACGTCGCCTATCATGGCGAAAGAAAGGAATGCAAATGACGGTGGCTACGACAGCCGCCATTTGCGTCCCTGCACGGGTTCCCAGAGGCCGGATGTCTGGCTGCGGGCGGCCGGAGTTGACCATTGGCTCCGTGGCTTGGCCGCGGAGCTGAGCCGGCCGGCCAGAATTCCAGGGGGAGGTGCTCTGCGCCTCCCCCCATTGAGGATTCCGAGGGGAGGGATAGAGCACCTCCCCCCCCAGCAGAACCCAGCGGAGCCAGGTAAGCGGGGTTTCGTGCACCCCTACTCTTAGGTTGTTGGAAGAGAGTGTTTGTTATGCACAGGGAGTTGTCTTGGCAAAATTCTATCAGCCTATGTCCTGCTTCATTTTGTTCTCCCAGACCATGCTTGCCTGTAATTCCAGGTGTCGTTTGACTACCCACCTTAGCATTCCAGTCTCCTGTAATGAAAATAACTTTTTTTTTTTTTTGGCATACTATCCAGTAGGTGCTACAGATCCTCATAAAACTGATCTACTTCTGCTTCTTCAGCAGCTGTGGTTGGGGCGTATATTTGGATCACTGTGATGATAAATGGCTTACCCTGAATTCGAATTGAGATCATTCTGTCATTTTTTGGATTGTATCCAAGCACTGCTTTAGCCACTTTATTATTAATTATGAAGGCTACTCCATTTCTTCTGTGGTCCTCTTGTCCACAGTAGTAGATGTGGTGGTCATTTGATGTGAAGTGGCCCATTCCAGTCCATTTCAGTTCACTGACACCCAAAATGTCTATATTTAATCTTGACACCTCCTCAATAACTACATCCAATTTGCCCTGGCTCATAGATCTTACATTCCAGGTTCTTATGGTGTGTTGATCTTTAGAACATCGGATTCGTTGTTCACCACCAGCACCATCGGCCGCTAGCCGTCCTCCTTTCGGCTTTGAGCTGGCAGTGTCATCACATCTGGGGCTAGTTGAACTTATCCTCTGTTCCTCCCCAGTAGCATTTTGACCATCTTCCGACCTGGGAGTCCCATCTTCCGATGGTATACTGACATATCTCTTATGGTTAATGGTCAATGGTTGTACTGATCCATTTAGTTTTCATGGCAAGAATACTGGGGTGGGTTGCCGTTTCCTTCCCCAGGGATCATATTTAGTCTGACCTCTCTGCCATGACCTTCCCGTCTTGGGTGTCCCTTCATGGTTTAGCTCATGATGTCATTGAGGTGCTCAAGCTCCAGCACCACGACAAGGTAACCATCTCCTTTGCTGTCATATTGCAGCACAGATTAATCCAACAGGAAATAAAAGTGAGCAAAAATGTACTAGGAGGGACTTAGCTTCTACAATAGCTAACAAAAATTCTGTAGTTTCAAAGTTTCCTATCTGGTCTGATATGAGATTTTTAGAAGATGAGGAATTGGCCGAGTCTGAGAGGATACCAACTCCTGTTTACCAGACAAATGCTGGCTGTCCAGTGATCTCAAATGTCAGCAGGTTGAGCCCAACAACTGCTGAAATCGAATATTTGGAAGAGGAGATGGGGGCTTTTCAGAGGGGAATGCAAAAAAATCAAAACCAAATGAGAAGTGAGGTCACCACTATGCATTTTGGATTGCCACCTACTCTGGATTGACAAACACAATGCCAACCTAATTCCCAGTTAGGACTTCTGTCCTGGAACATTGCAGGATAGTTGAGTAGATTTCATTAATAAATTTGATATTTTATTACTGCAAGAGACCTGGGCAAGGGAGGAGTTAGATCTGAATGGTTTCGCTGCATACGCTCTCCAAGCTGTATCTAGTCACATGGGAGGACGCTCTAAAGGGGGTCTGAGTTTGCTAGTTTCCACTGAACTCAGAACCTCCATTACTAAACTAGTCCATCTGTCTCCCCTTGCCACCTCTTTAGTAATTAATCTTAGATCGATGGGGCTACTGATAATAAATGTCTATTTGCCCCCGCAACAACACCAACAATCAACTAAGGATAATTGGTCAACATTGGAGGAGTATATTAATAAGATGTCCAACTTGTATCCAGAAGCGTCCGTGATTGTGGCAAGGGACTTTAATGCCTGGATTGGGCAAAATGACGAGGACTTGTGTTCTCATTTTCATGTATTACCGGCCGCCTGAAATAGAGGAGGTGCACCCATCGCCTCTTAGACAATCCAAAGGCACGAGATGCAACTATGCTGGGCTTTGCCTTCTGGAAATGGTAAACAGGTTGGATTTAGTTATTCTGAATGGTGGAGTAGAGGGTGATAGGAAAGGTGGATTTACTTTTTTATCCTGCTTTGGGTGTGTCTACAATTGATTATTTCTTAGTTTCCTATAATTTGTTAAATTTGGTGTCCAGCTGTGAGGTGGGAGAGCATATCTAGAGAGACCAGCTACCCTTGATATTATCCTTAAATCTGAATAACCAGATTGCTTTTGCAGAACAGGAGCAATATGCCCTTACCTATAAGTCTCAACCCTGGTTTGACCAGGAATGCATTGCCATGAAAAAATCTTTAGTCAAAAAATACAGGGCCTACAGAGAATTGAATTTGACAACACTCCCAACAGAGTGGTTTGTGTTAAAAAGCAGTTATAAAATCTTAATTAAAGAAAAAAAGAAACGGGCCCAGATAAAGACATGGCAATGTTTGCTAAAAGCATCCAGGACAAACGATACAGCCATATTTTGGAGGATTGTCTTTAAGGACTGGCAGAAATAGGGATGTCGGAGAATTTCTCCACGAATCTCCGGGAGGCCGAATGCCAATGCATTTGGCCCCCTGAAATTGGTGGAGAAACGGTCCACCCCCCCGCCCCCCTGGGATGGGACTTACCTTTGGCGAATGTCCCTCGCGGTGGCGGCTCCCAGCAGCGGTTCGGCGGCAGCGGCGGCGGCTGGTCTTCCGAACGGCTGCTGCCGCCGCCATTTCCAAGTAAAAAAAACCAACAACAACAACAAACGTGATAGGCTATGTAAAGATTTACGTAGCCTATCATGGCTAGATTTTCAAAAAACACCGTGATAGGCTACGTAAATGTTTACGTAGCCTATCATGGCTGACTTTGGGGGGAGAAAAGCGCATACGCAAATGACGGCACTCATGGGCGCCGCCATTTGCGTATGCCCTTTTTTTTTTTTTCAAAGTCAGCCATGATAGGCTACGTAAACATTTACATAGCCTATCATGGCTGACTGCAGGCCAGGGACGCAAACAGCGGCGGCTACGGCCGCCGCCATTTGCGTCCCAGCTTGAGAAGAACATTCGCGGCCGGAGAGGTGGGGCGCTCCCCGCCGGCCAGAAATTCAGCGGGGAGGGACAGGGCGCCTCTCCCCCGCCCAGAATTTGGGGGGAGGGACAGAGCGCTTCCCCCCACCGTGAAGCAAGCTTCGGGATCAGGTAAGTGACTTTCGTCCATCCCTAGGCCACAGAATACAACAGTTTGTCTGGATTATCATATTCCAGGTAATGTCTCGGAATCTCACTTTAGAGATATTTATGTGAGAGGTCAATACTGTCAACAGGTGACACAGACTAATATAAATAGTTTTCCTGAGCGGCCGCCTGTCAGAAATTACTAACCTTATCTCTAAGCTCAAATCTGGTAAGGCCCCAGGGGGTGATAGCATTCCATCTGAATTGTTGAAGGCTGATATAGAGTGATGGGCCCCAGCGCTAGCTGCTTTATTTACCTTCATTGATCATTCAGCATCCATCCCAGAGAATTGGGGGCTTGCTATTATTGTCCCAATTTATAAAAAAGGGAAAAGATAAGATCCTGCAAATTATAGACCAATCAGCCTGCTAAGTATTATCAGGAAATTATGTGCCAGCCATCTTAATGCAGATGGCTGGCATATAATGCCAGAACTGCAGAACTGGCTAGAGCTAAGGATGTACGAAAATCATTTACCTTTTCGCACCTTGGATTCGCGGTTGCGGGGAGGCCCTCTGTCTCCCCCCGGAATCCTCCCTGGGCCGGCTCTGCTCCACGGTTGGCCCGTATTGGCTGCCATTTGCGTGGCTGCCTTTACCGTGATAGGCTACGTAAATACTTACGTAGCCCATCACGGAGAGAGCAGCGGCACAAACGGCGTAGCAGCCGCCGTTTGCGTCCCTGCTCTTTGCTATGATAGGTTACATAAATACTTACGTAGCCTATCACGGCTGCTTGGCAGGATGCAAATGGTGGCCACAGCAGCCGGCCGAAAGACCATCCGCCGCCGCCACCACTGCCGCCGTCGGAGCCCCAGGTAAGTTTCGTTCCAGGGGGATTCTGCAGGGTGGCAGGGGGTGGGAGGCCGTTCTGCCATGGATTTTGGGGGGCTGAATGCCAGTGCATTCGGCCTCACTGAAATCCGTGGCGGAATTCTCCGCCATCCCTAGCTAGAGCAAGGAAATATCCTGGAAGATGAACAGGCTGGTTATAGGTCAGGCCGATCTACAGTGGATCAAGGATTGGTTCTTCAACATCTTGTTGAAAAAATTCTTCAGCAGTGGGGCTCTATACACAGCCTTCATTGATTTTAAGTCAGCTTTTGACATCATTTCAAGGGATAGATTATGGGAAACATTTGAGCAACAAATATTGATCGGCGCCTGCTAGCACTCATCTGCAGCCTTTATGAAAACACCCGTGTGAGGAAAAGATGCAGTCGTGCGGGTCATTTATCTGGACCCATACCAACTTCTAGTGGAGTTAAACAGGGGTGTATTCTAGCTCCTACCCTGTTTAACTTTGATACTAACTCCTTGGTGAAAGGCTTCACCGAAATAAATTCCCACCCTCCCAAGCTGGCAAACAGATCTTTATCAATACTTCTTTACACAGACAATGCAGTACTCTTGTCACTCACAAGCGTTGGCTTGAGACGCCTCCTAAGGGCCCTCGATACCTATTGCAAAAAAGATGCCTAGTAATTAACTACACCAGGTCTAAGGTTGTGGTCTTCACCAAGAGAAGAATCAAACACAAATGGCAGAGAAATGAGCACCCTGTTGAACAGGTTGCGATGTATAGATACCTGGGTGTAACTTTCCATTCATCCGGCTCTCGGAGAACTCAAATAACCAATGCTACAGATAATGCCCAGAGGAATATACAGGCGCTCCTTTGCTTCTTTTACACCAAAGGGGTACAGCATATCCCATCAGCCATTCAGGTATTTACAGCCACGGCCACCGCTCAGATGCTGGATGGTTCGCAGATATGTGCTTATGGCAATTATGCCCCATTTGAAATCATACAAACTAAATCTCTGAGAGCCATATTTGGAGTCCCGAGTCATGTGCCCAATGTAATTTTATTATTAGAAGCAGGGCAAATTTCTGTAGAAGCTCGTGCATGGGTTTATAAGATAAATCTTTGGTTGAAGATGATTTTCGTTCCTGTGGGATTGGCCCCATGAATTGTAATTGATGCCTTTCGGACAAAATGGATAAGGACATTCAATGAGAAGTTACGAAATCTGGGATTCTCCCCTAATGCCCTTGTAGCTTTCAGATACGAAAAAGCCAAAGTTACTATCCATCAGCGAATCTGGGATATTGAATTGCAAAAGCTTTTAGCATTGGCCATACTATACCCTGATTTCAGGGACAATGGGAGGGCACTCTTGCCTGTAAATTATTTGTCAAATCTGATTATTCCCAAATTCAGAAAGGCTTTTACATTGGCCAGATTCAATGATTTGCCATCTGCACTCTTGGAAGGCAGATTTAAGAGGGCCCCATATCAACCACGCTTATGCCCTTGTGAAGCGGGGGAAGTGGAGACAGTTGGACGTTTTGTTTTATTGTTCTTTGTATCATGATCTTCGATGCACTTTTATTGCCCCGACTTTACAACAAATCCCTGGCAGATCTGTTTTATCTTACTTATCATAATTTTTATCTGATCAGAATCCCCATGTAACAGCAAAAGTGGCCAGTTTTTGTGCAGCTGCTATCACTTGCCGGAGGGTGTTGACCAAATAATATTATTTTAACATTGTAATAATTTTTATATTGGGATTGTATGTTTTTCATCATGTTGTCTTGTGTTTATGTAGTCTGATAGCACGGGTTTTGTATGTTTGCTATTATTTATGTGCTGGTCTTGGACTGAAATGACCACATTCATTCATACATGTTCAGCACACCCGAGAATAGGACACGTGTATCCCTCAGTAACTTGTGGACCATTCTTCTGAAAATGGCAGGCAGCATAGAGGTGCCCCTGCACAAGAAAGTTGCAACGTTTCAGAAAGAGAGGTGCGGGGCTTCATATGGAAGGGGAGTCCTCATTTGGGGTGGATGAAATGAGACTGGCTTCCCCTTCCCTCCCTCTTTGATTTTGGGCAAAAGTCCTATGAAAAAGATACACTTCATAGAGCTGTTTTGAGGGTACAACCGTGCCACATTTCGGAAGGATTTGGGCAGGAACTAGGGGGCTATGATTATTAAAACTCAAGCACTAAACATAAAAAAAAAATGTGGCAGAGCAGCTTTTAAACTAACCTTGGGGGGAAGCCAATAGGAGCTGGGAAGCATCTGGTTCGGGTTAAATCATCCCTGGGGATGGAAATACAAATATTTTTGATTGCCCAAATGTAGAAGGAGAGGAAATAGGCCGTGAGTATATGGTGGAACAGGATAACCGATCAGAGGCCTACATGCCATAGCAAAACCTACTCTTCCAGTTTTGTCATGATAGAATATTGACATATTTCACATTGCCACCATGCACATACGGAGATAACCAGCATTTTCCGTAATTCAGCATAATATTCCCTTTAATAATAGGTGGTGAGTGCTGATAGAAATCGAGCCAAAATGGGGCTACTAAGAAACACAAGTGAGGTATCAGCATGCTCTGGGGAACATTTCCTGAAGAACACCCACCCCCCAAAGGAAACCTAGCCTCCCCCCCCCAAACAACCCAGTGAGAACATTCAATAGCCACTGTATATTATGCCAGTTGGAAGAGAAGGGGAAACGACGGTGTCATGAGGAAGGTGGAATGCTCTCCTTGCAGTAGAATTGAACTCCATGTAAACTGTGATATCCCAGAAGAGAGCATGAGAGGCTGGCAGGGGTCCCTAAACCTTGGGGGCGGAGGATATACTGTAATACTCCATTGCAGGTGCCATGGGTTTTATATATATATCACAACAATTCCTGACAGTGCATTCACATGATTATGAAATAATTCTGCAATTGAAAACTGTTTGTGAGGAACATACTGCCATACACAAAACCGTTTTAAGTCCACCTCAAGTTGACTGAGAAAGGACAAATGCCTCAGAAGTGGACAAGGACCCCAGTGTCTAAAGGACACCATTGTTTAACAAAACACTCAGCGCATTAATTTTTGACCGATTTTATTAGCCTTCCCAAATACAGTGGTGAGAAAACGTTTGTGAACCCCTTAGAATTGTGACATATATCCAGCCTTAAATGTGATCACATCTTAATCTAACCACATAGTCCTAGATAAACAAAAACAGACAACCTGATTAAACACATGACACACTAACATGATGCTGCTCCAAACATGATTCGACAGTCAGTATCTATGTGTGAAAAGAATGTGAACCTTTAGATTCAGTACGGAGTGGCACCCCTTGAGCAGCATTAGGGATGGGGGAGAAATCCTCCACAGTCCCCAGTGAGGATTCAAAAGAATCTGCCCCACCGGAGTCTGTGGAGGTTCGGAGAACCTACCTTCGCCTCATGCAGGAATCCTCTCCAGCTGGATCCTCCCCCCGGCCAGCTCTGAAGCACCAGGGATACGGCCGTCATTGCCATATCACTGGGCTGGGTGGCTTGACTGTGGATGCAAATGGCGTCCAGTAGGCCATTTGTGGCCATAAAGGTCTTAGTTTAAGCTAAATGCAGCCACTTCCAGCTCCATTTACCTTAATCTAAGATCTTTACGGCCGCAAATGGCATACTGGATACCATTTGCATCCAGAGACAGTCCCCCTCAACCAGCAATACAGCAATGGCGGCCGTATTGCTGGCATTGGAGAGCCGGCCAGCGGCTCCACAGAATTGCCATGGAGTGGAGCCAGCCAGGTAGGATTCTGGAGGGAGGGACGGATCACCTCCCCCCCTGCGGACCCTCCCCCTGGACCTGGAGGTAAGTATTTCATACATCCCTACTTCAAGTAACCGCTTCCTGTAACTGTTGGTCAGTCTCTCACATCGTGAGGAATTCTGGCCCATTCCTCCTTACAGAAGTGCTTCAACTCAGTGACATTTGAGGCCTTCCTTGCATGAACAGCTCACCTCAGGTCCTGCCACAACATTTCGATGGGGTTTTGCTCCAGAGTTTGACAAGGCCATTCTAAAACACGGAATTTCTTCTTTCGCAGCCATTCCTTTGTAGATCTGCTTTTATTTTACGATCATCGCCTTGTTGCATGACCCACTTTTGATTCCGCTTCAGCTCATGGATGGATGGCCTCACATTCTCCTCTGCAGCCTTCTGATGCACTGTGCAGACTTCATGCTTGTGTCAGTGATGGCAAGCCGTCCAGGTCCTGAGGCAGCAAAGCAGGCCCAAACCATCACATTCCCACCTCGTTGCTTGACAGTTGGGATGAAGCTCTTCTGTTTAAATTCAGTGTTTGTTTTTTGCCAAACATAAAGTTTCTCACTGAGGCCAAAAAGTTCTGCCTTTGACTCATCTGTTCAGAGAACATTGTTCCAGAAGTCTTGGGGATCATCTATATGATCTTTAGCGAACTTCAGATGGGCAGCGATGTTCTTTTTAGAGAGCAGTGGTTTCCTCCTGGCTATTCTCCCATGAATACTATTCTTGGTCAGTCTTTTTCTGATCACTGAGTCATGAACATTAGCCAAGGTGAGAGTGGCCTGCAGATCCTGGGATGTTACTCTGGGGTTGTTTTTGACTTCTTGGATGATGCGCTAGTTTGTTCTTTGACAGTTTGGTAGCACAAATGCTCCTGGGTAGCGTGACTGTGGCCTTGAACCTTCTCCATTTCTGGTCGATCGATCTGACAGGGGATTGGTGGAGCCCCATATCCTTACAGATGGTTTTGCAACCCTGTTTGGACTGTTGAGCAACAATACCTACTTTTCTGAGGTCCTCAGAGATGTCTTTTGATCGTGGCATGACACGTTTACACCCAACCGTATGGTCAATACCAAACTCCCAAAGTTTCTGATCCTCATATAGGGTAGGGTATCCCAAACTCACCCCTGAAGGTCTGACTAATTACTTAAACACCTGATTCTAATTAATCCCTTTAATTGTGCTGATGCAACCAAGGGTTCAATTACTTTTGCACATCTCCTGACTCTTAAGTACTCATTTAATGCCTAATTTATACATTGTTTTATTTCACAAGACATGCAATTGGGAAATATAAACTCTATTCGATATTTAGAAGAGGACTGGCTTTGGATGACGAAGGCTACCATGGTAAAACTATGGAATTTCTGTAATTATTGTTAGGGTTCACCAACATTTTCTCGCCACTGTAGATATACTTGACAGGGAACTTGACTAGCAGGGCGTGTTCTGAAAGTGATAGTTTCTTTAATTATTTTTCCGTATAAGATGATCCCTGGTGTTGAGATGGGGCCTCAGCACAATAATGTAGCATTTGGGGAGAAAGATGCAACCCAGGAGTCCGGCCACAGATGCCAGGATGGAGAAGACCTCCACGGCCACCATGGTCTTCCCCTTGGTGCTCAGGTAGGTTGGAACAAAGGAGATCCACACACTGCAAAACACCAGCATGCTGAAGGTGATAAACTTGGCTTCTTTAAAGCTGTCAGGCAATTTCCTGGCTAGGAAAGCCACTGTGAAGCTGATGAGAGCCAGGAAGCCCATGTAAGCCAGGACAGCGTAAAACATGGTGACTGAGCCTTCATTACATTCCACTATGACCTCTCCAGCCAAGGCATGGAAGTCCAAGTTTGGGAATGGCGGAGAGGTCACCAGCCAGACAGCACAGATCACAGCCTGGATGAGGGGACAGGCCAGGACAATGGAGTTTGTCAGTTGTCTCCCCAAGAGTTTTCTTGCCATGTTTCCTGGCTTGGTGGCCATGAAGGCCAGAACCACCGTCACAGTTTTTGCCAACACGGAAGAAACAGCTACAGAGAAGGTGAGGCTGAAAGCAGTTTGTCGGAGAAGACAGGTGACCGTTGTTTGTCGGCCAATGAACAGGAAAGAGCAGAAGAAGCAGAACAGGAGGGAGATGAGGAGTACACAGGTGAGGTTTCGGTTGTTGGCTTTGACTATTGGTGTGTCACGGGATTTAATGAAGATTGCCAGCACTACAGTTGTGAGCAGAGACAGGGCAACAGCAAGAGAAGTTAAAACTAACCCCAGTGTCTCTTGATAGGAAAGGAAATGGATCTTCTTGGAGATGCACTGGTCTTGGTTCCTGTTTGGGTGTTGATCTTCTGGGCATGGGGTACAGCGATCTGCATCTGGAATGAGCAAAAGGAATGGAAGTATCTCAAAAGTGACATACATGTTCTTTATACGGGCAGTTCCACCCACAAAGAAGGAGATGGAAATATCAATTCCATAGCCTTCTTTACACCTAAGGTACAGCTTCCCTTTCATTATTTTATCTTTAAACATCAGCATCATATTTCATATGACAAGAGTCAGAAAAGGTACAAAATGGCTTTTTTCACCTCCAAATCATGGCCCCATGTTCCAGACTCATGTTCAATATTCTGCAAGGAAGAAACCTCCCAAAACTGTAAGAAGAAGAAAATCTGGGGACTGTATAAAGTGAACCACTATCTTACACCTGCAGTGCCTCCTGAATGGTAAAGAAATAAAGAAATAATGATCTGTAATTTTCTTCAGCTGATGGACTGTCCTCTTAGGAGATCTGTTGGTACAAAGGCTGGCAAACACCTTGAAGTAATCACTATGGATAGAAAGGCAATGTGTTTGAGATTGGGATAACATGCGCCAGGTGTTCCAAAGATGACCAACCACCTGCCCTGATGGATGTTCTGCCCAAACAGCTTCAGCTCTGATGCCAAAACATTTGAAAATGGAGGTATGGTGTTAAAAAATACAGTACGAAGAGATTGGCCAATGTGAGTATCTAAGAAACCGCAACAGATTCTGTACTTGCGAGTGTTAATAATGTAATGAGAGTCATTCTTTTATTATTTAAATTGAAGATTTCTTCAAGACATTGTGAAGACTTTGCAAACCACTAACCACCGAGTTAGGCAATCACAATAGGATTTATGGAGAAAATATTCCTAGGGAAATGGCTCACTCTTTTTCTTGTCTCTGGTTTTCCTATGTCCTCACTCGACTCTTGCCCCAGTATATTCTGCACTTTTACAGAGCTCTTACAAAGTTTGTGGTACCTGTCCAGTTAGAAATTGTCCCTTCCGGACAACGATCACATCTATAGCAGCAAACAGGCTTCCCCTCTGGAACTCTCCTCCGGTGCCCTGGAGAGCACTGCTCTACACATCTGGCAAGGGGTGTCTTCTTAAAGGGAAGAGAGAAATAGTTGAGGTTTTACATATGATAGTCATCACACTAAAAAGCACTTGGAGTTACTGAGCCAGGTTTCCCATCACACAATGGATAGGACCACCTTTAGGAAGGGTGAATCATTTCTGGACCTGGCCACCGAGCACCCCAGAGCCCAGCGAGTGGCTGGGACTCGTCCCTCCACAGCTGGCTGTCAAAGAAGCCCTTGACAACCAGCGTGGGCAGGAAGAGCCTCAGTGGCACCCCAGTGCTCTCATCCTGTCCTCCTTGATAAGAGGATTGCGCAGTCATTCTGAGGGGTGGTGAAGCTGGGACCTGTCCTGCCCTCACCATCTGTCAAGGACGTTCTTGACAACCGGCATGGCAGGAAGGGCCTTGGCAGCACTCCAGTGCTCTAGCCCTGGCTTCCTCGAGAGGAGGACAGGGCTAGAGTGCTTGGCAGTGTGTGTGGGGGGGTGCGCCGTGCAGAGGACTCCAGCAGTCAAGCCCTTGTGTGCATGAAGCACAAAGACTTGACTGCTGGAGTTCTTGGGATGGAAAGGAGGCATGGCTCATGCGGCTCATTGGGGAGGCGGGGAGGCTCACCGAGTGGATCAGGGTTGCACAAGCAGATGGGCAGCTCGTCAAGCTTCCTCATGCCCCGGATGGAGATGGGTACATCCACCCCTACCTGCAGGTTCTTTAGAACCATCATAATAGATGGTGATATAAAAATATTCTAAGACAGAAGCAGGATCATTGGAAACTCCCTTCTACCAAGTCAGGCCCTTGATCCAACTAACCCTGTATAGTCAGCCCTGACTGGCAGCGGCTCTCTGGGCATGGAAGGAGAGGCTTTTTTCATTCTTGCCTGGAGATGCCATGGGCTGAACCTGCGGGTTTTGCATGCAAACATTGTTCTTTATCACTGGACTCCATAGGCCTTTGGTCTCATCTAGAAAGGGGAGTTTTCTTCTCAAGTGACAGAACTACGATATTCTTTCCTTCTCCCGTGATATTCACCACAAACTCACCTCTGTAGCCCACACAATCCCATCAGAGTGAATGGTGAAATCTTGGCCTGGGGGAGCTTCTGGATCCACCTGTCCAACTTTCCTGGGAGCAAAGGATGCATTTGGGAAGAAAATCCAGTTCTCAATATCGTATCTCTCTCCCTTTTTATAAAAAGAGACTTCCTCTCCAAGGCTGTTGTTAAACCGGACTTTCCTCAAAGAGGCAAGAATCTGAAATGGAAGAGAGAATTAGAAAACGGGGTAATTGTGAGTGAGTTCTGTTTTCTTCGAACATACCTGTCAGGATTGGTCCCAGTCTCCCTGCAGAGACTGTGGAAGAGGAACCCAAGCCTCAGGGAGCTCACAGAGACATGGAAGGACCTTCCCAAGGCTAATCAGTTAGATCGAAGCCCAACCATAACTTCTCCTTCTGTGAGAACCCAGCAACTCACAGAGGGCGAGGAGGGGAGTGTGACAGATGCATGGATCAAACGTACAGCCAAGAGGGAGGAGCAGCACAAGGAAATAAGCCATTCCACCAAGCTGGCCCACCACAGGAGGTGTCTAGGACAGGATCCTCCCTGAAGGCTGGACTGAGGAAGCCTTTCCAGATTCGTGCTGTAGAGCAGAGTCAGAAATGCAACTTTCTCCTCTGCTGGTGTGCATCCCTCAGAGTGAACTTCAGATAAGCTGTTTCGGGTTGTGTCAGCTTGATCAGGGACATTCGCATTGGGCTGTCAGAAGATGACCAGGTCTGTCACCTGACTTGCTGAGAGAATGATAGCTTTGCTCAGTAAAACCTGTTTACTTGGAGACTGACTTCTTTGTCTGACTATGCACAGGTCGGAAGGGCTTGAAACCTGACAATACTGTAACTGCCATCACGTTATGAGACTTATTTTCTGTACTCCATTGTTTAGTGTGCACTTAAGATGCATCAAGACGTGTTCATTGGGCACTAATTGCTCAAATAATTTGCTTGCGCAGTGGTTGGGCTTTTTCCTTTGGCATCTGCTTCCTATGAGCCGCCCTCATGCCTTTGAATGGGTGGCAGAGGCATTAGGCTCGAACCCTCAAAGGAAGCAACTCCTGGGGTTATGCAGCTGCCTGGCGGGGGTGGGGGGACAGTTGCCTGCTGTTTGCTTCTGCCGATTGTTGGGGGAGGGGACCAGCGATGCTTACTAGATTAGCACTATGGCTTTGGGGTGAGGACTTGCTTGATTTCTTGCTCCTCAATAGCCACATTAGTCAATACATAAATGTTACAGAAACAGGATGAGTCTCTGCTGCTCTTCAGTCACTTATAAATGCTCTTTACAGGAAATGAGCCCCATGGAAAATTACCTATGGGAAATGTCTCTCTGAAGACCTTTGCAATGGCCTGATAGCCAGCCCACATCTGGGGAACTTCAGCTGGCTGTCAAGGAGGAAGATGGGGAATGGGGACCTGCCTGCTGTTTACTTCTGAGGGTTGGTGGGATCAAGACTGCTTTGTATACCAGAACTTTGTGTTTGGGGTAGAGGCATCCTGATGCCTCCCTCCCCAATATCCAAAGTTTTAACTGCAGAATTATCACAGCAGCATTATAAGTCTCCTCTAATCCTGACTCCCTTCTTAAGGCTCTTCAGGGGAAATGACAGCCATGAAAGAATATCCGTGGGAAATGTCTTTCTTTGGAGCCTTAGAGTGCACTAATAGCCTTTCTCCCAGGCTCGCCCTTTGCTTCCAGGATCAGACCACTGAGAAACCACCAAGGCACCTTCAAAAAAATTGCCAAATTTGAAGGATGACATTACCTGCCACGGCTGGATATTCGGAAGCCACTTGCCTTCCCCCTTCATTCCACATCTGGGTCCAGATGAGGACACGGAATGTAGTGCATGTGCCACAGAATAGACGGCATTGAAGGTGTTGTAGCTGCAACTGGACATGGTCATTTCCAACTTGTGGACCTTCAGGTCCTGCACCTTCTCCTCCCCGGTACATCTTCTCTCTGCCTTTGGAGATGTTTGGCCTGATTTCAGAAACTGACATTCAAATACCTCTTCCCACCATTGACGGAGAAAGACATCTCCTTGTGGATGGTGTGGATCTAAAGCCCAGAGAAAATGCTTGAATTCTGGCACATCCCTCCTGTGCACTCTGAAGTGAAAAGCACCCTGGAAGAGTTTGGCCAGTCTTAATTTTGGTCCTGTCAAAGAACTTTCCCAGTGGGATGTCAAGATCCAAACCTTCCTAAATGAGATCTTGGTCTTTCGTTCATGAATATCCAAGAACACTGTTAATATCTTTATAACACTGGGGTCCCCAAAGGCAATCATCACTTGAGGGTCAAACCAAAAATGAGGAACAGAGCCAGATAGTGTTTGATGTAGAAGGAGGCGGTTTCTTGGGTTGAACATTTCGGTGATGGCAACACAGATATCATTCTGCTTGAGCATTGGTATCAGTGACTGGATGAAATGTTCACCAGTGTCATCAGTTGAGGCAACCAGCCCAATCCAGTTCCAGTGGAAATGCAGGAGGAGCCGGACTAAGCCCACATACTGGGAGGTTTCACTGGGATCAATCTGGTAGAAGGAAGGAAATTCCGTTGTCTCGAACAAGCCATATCCGAGCTGAAGGAAGGAATTTGTTGTTAGACTGTTGAGGCAGAATTTTGTGGCACTTTAAAGACCGACACAAATTGTAATGACTTAAGCTCTCATGGACTACTACAGCCATTTCAGATAGTGAAGTGCTATCCAGTGGGAAGCTGTCCATTTTAAAATGGACATCAAAATATAGAGTGAAGCTTGATGAGAACTTTTAGCCCCCTCCTCCTGTGTGGATCTTACCGCACATGTCAGTGCTTCTATGGAGGTAACCCAGACACAATTCCTAACCACTGAAATGAACAGGTCCTTCTGTGTATATTCAAGAAGTGTGACTCTCTATAAGCATATTGGGGGCTTTCTGGCTTCTTCCCCATAAAGGATAGTTTGGTCACACCGGTTCCATTCCGTGTTGAAATACATCACAACACACAAAATAGAAAATGTTGCACAAAGTTAGCAGGTCTTCATTAGAAATTCCCCAAGTGCCACCCCTCCAAAAACTTTCTGTTTGCATCTTAAGGTGTATGGCTGAAACAGAAGCTATGTTATATGGAAATTTGTCCCAAAACATAAAACACTGACACATTTTATCTTGCTGGGGTAGGGGGCTCCCTCCAGTCCCCAGAGGGGAAGCTGCGTTAGTCAACTGCAGGAAGAACAACAAGGATTCTTATGGCACCTTGTACGTTTTTGATTCTTTCAAGTGTTGCAAAGCTCCTTGTTACGTCTCCCAGTACAAAACCTTTTGAACAGACTGATTGCTGGCTGGGATTAGACACGCAGTAGCCACTTGAGATTCCTAGCCACCACCAAAGCTATTGCGTGGCAGGTTAGCCAGAAGAAGAAGGGCCCTACTCCTGCCACCCAGAATCAAAGCAACCCACACACTGCACAGGCAGATCTGTTTTCAGGTATTTGCCTTTCCACCTTAGTATCCCTGAACTCTGCAGGCCCCCCACATCTATCCCCAGGTGAATCCCCTCACCTGTGGGATTTTGAAGATTCCCATGAAGAATGCAATCTCCCTTGAAGATTTGGAGTCCAGACCCCCAATAACAGAGAGCAGATGATCCTGTTTGTGACATCTATAATTCGGAAACATTTGGCCCTGCATGGAGAGGAGAGACAGACTGTTCAAGTAGATCCATCTTGCAGTGTTGCTGTGGTCACAGATGCGGAAGCCAAGAGTACAGTTGGGTAGGAGAACAGGATCCTTGTTGAGCTCCTTGATGGTGAACGCCAAGGCCAGGAGTTGGGGGTAGTATTTTAGTATCATCCTGCAGTGATGAGAGTGACATTGGGAGGTGGGTGAGGATCCCAACAGAACTGCCGAGAAGCGGAGGGTTAAAACGTCCATCTGGTTTAACCCTTTTGTACAGACACAAAACTTCTAGACCACAGACATCGACACAAGGATTCACAGACAAATTCAAGTTGTTCTTTTGACTCAGAGGGACACCAATTATTGCTGGATGCATTTCACAGGAACACATGATAAGCCCTGCTGGATAAGAGTTCTAATTCAGCACATCTATAATTTATTTGTTTTACTACATATTTTCATTATTGATGTTCCACCTTTCAAGATACCAATGTTTCCAAGGTGGCTTCCACATAAAACCAAAGTGCAATAGGAATATATATATATATATATATATATATATATATATATATATATATACAGTTTGACAGGGTCCTTCCCACTGTGCAGCTCTATCAGGATTAACAATAGCGAATTGTTCTCAGTTCAACCTGCCTTCTCCATGAATTTGGTGAAGGACATAGTAAGAAGAACATTAGATGAGCTCTGCTGTATCAGACCAAGGTGGTTCCCTCTAATTCATCATACTTTTTCCAACTGTGGTCAACTTAGATGCTTCCTGGGTGCCCCACAAGATGGATATGAACATAGAAGCCGTAATTTCTTCTTCCCTCTCAGCAACTCCTGAATGATCAGTGGTAGACTGCCACCAACAGTGGAATCTCTATTTAACTATCATGTTTATGAGCTGCCAATAGGTCTGTCCTCCAGGAATTTGTCCGATTGTTTTACAAGCAAAGTCAACCCAGGATCCATCACTACATCTCCAGTAACTGTCTGTAGTGAAGCAAGAGTTTACACATGTGATTCAGAACTATTGTGGAGAAGGACCATAGCTCAGTGGTCAAGGCAGCTTTAGTCCCCAGAATCCCCCAGCAGGACTGAGAAAGAGCCCTCTCTGGAACCCTAGGGAGCAGCTGTTAGTCAGTGCAGGCAAGATTGATCCAAATGTGCCAAAGCCCTGAGACCTTCCTACCTGCATCGGTCCTTCATTGAGAACCATGAGGAACAGAAACTTGTTTACTTTTTAGAGAAAGGAATGTAGTTCCGTGATACAGCACATCAATGAAATGCAGCTTGTCCCAGGATCCATGCCTGGCATAAACAGGCCACCATGGGAGAGACACCCGGTGTCACACCCTGGACAGCAACTGCTATGTACTGAGCTAGAGAAGATCTAATGGCTGACCCAGGATGAGGTTACTTCCTTTCTGGCTTTATTCAGAAGCCGTGAGAACCACAATCCTAGGTAAAGGACGCAAGGAGCACCTGCTTTGCACATGGAAGCCCCGAGGTTCGATCCCCAGATGCATTTCCAGGTAGGAGAGGGGAGGGAAGGGAAGGGAAGGGAAGCCGCTGCCACTCAGTGCAGGTGAGACTGAAGAAGAGGGAACAAAGGTCTGACTTCCTCGAAGGCAACCCCCAAGGTCGCTCAGTCCATTCAAAAATCTGTCAGTGTTGAGTGCAACATGCATTTCAGTATGTTTGATGTTTTTTGTAATAGCCTATTCCTTGCAATAAATATACTACTGACTAACTGTTGATTATTTCAGCCTTTGATTATCGGAGGACTTATCTCTTGGGCTAGAAAACCACACAATTATTGCATGCTACAGAATTCCTTATGCACCCTGCAAAACGCCCGAAGCGCCCAGCCATGGAGATGCTTTGTGTTTCGCAGTCTCAGGTCCCCAGATGCTGTTGCACTGTAACTCCCATTGTCCCCGGCCATGAACGATAGAGGTCTAATAGCTGGGAATGCAAGGCTGGGAACCACTCGTTTAAGTCAGGAGTGGGCAGACTTCGAGCCTGTGAGATCGCCTTCGTTTTTTTACTAGCACCTCAAGGTCCCGCAACCGGAGCTTGGTGCAAAAAAGACACACCCACTTAGAATGAAACTATTCTGAGCCCAAGAGTTTCTTTTCAGCACCAGAATTAAAGGGAGCTCACAGTCCTTGGACACAAGACCCCACTCCTGGCTACCCCGAAGTTTCCTTTGTTTCAGCAGCATAATTTAGGGCGGAAGGGAGTCCTTTGTTGCTGCTGTTGTTACACAACTGGGAGTCGGCAATGCTTGCTGATCCACTGATCACCCAGAGATCTATCAGTAGATCCAGACCTACCTTTCCTTCAATGAAATCGGCTCGGAGGGGCATTTCTTAGTTGTTTTCCAATTCTTAACATGAAACCACATTGCAGCTTTTTTCTGCCTACCCTCCTACTCAAGAGCTCAGAGGGTGGTGAGTTGTCCTCTTAGTGAGCAGGGATGTGGATAGATGACAGCAAACTCTCCACAGGTCACTCCCACCCCAGCTCAGTTCAGAGCAGGGCTTCGTAAAGCAAGCTCAAAATCTGAAAGTAATTTATTCTAAACTCAGTTGCAAGCAGGCCAATCTGCAGTCACTTCACTGGGGGGGGATGAAGGTCCGAACTTTCCCCCCAATCTGCCATTTGGGGCTCCAAATCCCAGCCTCCAGGTTCGCATTCTCTGCCATGCATACATATGTGTGTGCATACACACACCACTTTCCACATCTCTTGCCTTGCAGCAGGGCTTGGCTCTTCACTCCCTGGAAATTTTAGTTCCCAGGGTGCCTGTGACCTTACCACAGCACCACTGATTGTTCCAGAAGGGCAACGGGGAATTCTCCTCTTGCTCGGAATGGGGCTGCAGCTCAGCATGGCAGAGGACATGCTTTGTTTGCAGAAGGTCCCAGGTTCAATCCCCGGCTCCCCCAAGTAGGCCAGGAAACACTCCTGCCTGAAACCCCGGAGAGGTTGCTGCCAGACAGTGTCGACTGTACTGCGCTAGATGGACCCAGGGTCTGACTCACTATGAGGCAACTTCTTATGTCCCTAGCAAGCCAGTGAAGAAGCCTCAAGTCTCTGACTCTCCGCACGGGTTGAAGCCAAATCATGATAAGCCTGGAAGGAGCCCACTAATGTGAAAGCAAAGCAGGCAAAAGTCTATCCCACCTCCCTCTTGTGGAAACTTACAAGGTAAGAGTGAGGAAGTTTGGTGGGGCTAAACTACGGAAGTCTGGTATCAATGAATGAGAATAACAGCCAAGTGGGAAATTCCCACTGACAAGGAGGTCTCCCGGGCTGTGATAGTCTTGCAGTTCCTTCGGCCTGGTCAAGAGGCAGGTGGTGCCCAGCATCCTCTGGGTGGCCTGAGGCAGGAGCCAAAAGAGCAGCAACTCCAGCAGCCAAATCATCAGTGGCACAGAGAGAACTTCCCTCCTCGGTCAGTGACAAAGACAACCTGCAAAACAGCGGAGTTTACAGTCCCCAGCAGTGGAATTAAACCTTAGCAAGAAATGATCGGCCCCCAAGTGAGCAGACATCACCCCAGCCCCACATGGAAGGGCTCAGGGTGTCTTTATATTAAGCACGTTGTCTCCAGGATGTCTTGGTTATTGACTTGCTGGATGGAAATCCATGGGGGATTCCTCAAGAATTACTGTCATTTTCACAATTCCAGGGTAGCGAAATAAACACGGCCCCAGAACACTGAGCTCTCTTTGCACAGCAGAGGGAGGAGGGGAAAGTTTGTGCACTCTTGGCTTCCCTGTGAGGCAGAAGGGCTCAGAGATTTAAGAACATAAGAAGAGCCCTGCTGGATCAGGCCAAGGGTCCATCTAGTCCAGCCTTCTGTTCACACAGTGGCCAACCAGCTGTCCATGGGAAACCCACAAGCTGGACATGAGTGCAACAGCACCCTCCCACCCATGTTCCCCAGCAACTGGTGTACAGAGGCTTACTGCCTCTGATACTGGAGGCAGTATCCAGTTGAGTTGTCATGTTTTGGCCTTGCTCCCATTTGAGACTGAGCACCAAGATGGAGTCTGGGCTTTTTCCAAAGTTTTCTTTTTCACCCAGATGGATGGCTGGGGAGAGGGAGGCAGAGTTGGCTGTGGCAGAGTTCAGTGATAGTTGGAGTTCCACCGTATGCAAGTTCTGTGTATAAGCTTGATGTTGTATAGGTGGTAGGAATAACTGCAAGGATCAGCAGGCCTCAAACACACCTGTTCTTTATTCAGCACCCTCAGAAGTCAGAACTTCGCAGACTCTCCACCCACTGCTGCTACGACCAGCTCTATAGGAGCAGCCAAGGTTCAAAAACAATAACTAACCCACAGTACCCCACCCCCCGATACATAACGTTCCTCCTCCCTTCGCTATCATAGTCTGTATATTAACCAACGAGGAGGTGCGCTTTCACGGCATGGTCTCTGCACTTGACTAGTAGGTGTAGATTGCTCAGATGACTTTCTTTCAGTAACTGCCGTGGGTAAGGAAGGAGTATTCCTCCCACCACTTCGTGGTTCTGGCACTTCAACAGGTGGTGAGAGAAACCAGTCCCAGATAGATCACAGAATCATAGAATCATAGAATAGTAGGGTTGGAAGGGGCCTACAAGGCCATAGAGTCCAACCCCCTGCTCAAGGCAGGAATCCAAGTCAGAGCATCCCTGACAAATGGCTGTCCAGCCTTGTCTTGAAGGCCTCCAGTGTGGGAGAGCCCACTAGGGATGGCGGATAATTTCTCCCCGAAACTTCGGGGGGCCGAGCGCCAACGTGTTCGGCCCCCCGAACATGTTTCGGGGAGAAATCCTCCGCACCCCCCCCCGCACCCCGCACCCCCCCCTGGGACGGGACGTACCTTCACCGAATGTCCCTCCCGGTGGCGGGTCCAGCCGGCGGTTCGTCGGGTGTTCGAGCGAGGCGGGAGCGGCAGCCGGTCTTTCGACCGGCTGCCGCCGCCGCCATTGCAATGAAAGAAAAAAAAAATGCCCCCTGATAGGCTACGTGAAGATTCACGTAGCCTATCACGGCTAGATTTGCAAAGTCAGCCGTGATAGGCTACGTGAATCGTCACGTAGCCTATCATGGGTGACTTTAAAAAAAAAAAAGGAGAGTGTACGGATAATGGCGGCCCCCATAGGGAGCCGCCATTCCCCTTCCTTATTTGGTCGCTGTAGTCTACGCAAATGTTTACGTGGACTACGGCGAAAATAAGGGCAACGCTATTTGCGTTGCCCTTATTTTCGCCGTAGTCTACGTAAACATTTACGTAGACTACAGCGACTAAATAAGGAACGCGAATGGCGGCTCCCTATGGGGGCCGCCATTCGCGTACGCGTTTTTTTTTTTTAAGTCACCCGTGATAGGCTACGTGACGATTCACGTAGCCTATCACGGCTGACTTTGCAGATCTAGCCGTGATAGGCTACGTGAATCATCACGTAGCCTATCAGGGGGCTTTTTTTTGTTGTTTTTTTTTACTTTCGCATTCGCGGCCGGGCGAGGTGAGGCGCCTCCTCCCCGGCCTGAATTTCGGCCGGGCGAGGCGGGAAGCCTCCCCCCCGGCCTGAATTTCGGCCGGGCGAGGCGGGAAACCTCCCCCCCCCCGGCCTGAACTTCACGGGGGGAGCAGCGAAGCGCCTCCCCCCCACCGCGAATGGCCTTCGACGACAGGTAAGTGACTTTTGTCCACCCCTAGAGCCCACCACCTCCCCAGGTAATTGGTTCCATTGTCGTATTGCTCTGACACTCAGGAAGTTTTTCCTGATGTTCAGCCGGAATCTGGCTTCCTGTCACTTGAGCCCATTATTCCGTGTCCTGCACTCTGGGATGATCAAGAAGAGATCCTGGCCTTCTTCTCTGTGACAACCTTTCAAGTACTTGAAGAGTGCTATCATATCTCCCCTCAGTCTTCTCTTCTCAAGGCTAAACATGCCCAGTTCTTTCAATCTCTCTTCATAGGGCTTTGTTTCCAGTCCCCTGATCATCTTTGTTGCCCTCCTCTGAACCCTCTCTAGTTTGCCTGCATCCTTCTTCAGGTGTGGTGCCCAGAACTGGACACAGTACTCCAGATGAGGCCTAACCAGTGCTGAGTAGAGGGGAACTAGTACTTCCCGGGATTTGGAAGCGATGCTTCTATGAATGCAGCCCAAAAGAGCATTTGCCTTTTTTGCAGCCACATCACCTTGTTGCCTCATATTCAGCTTGTGATCGACAACAATTCCAAGATCCTTCTCGCTCGTAGTGTGGTTGAGCCACGTATCCCGCCTCTTGTAACTGTGCATTTGGTTTCTTTTTCCTAGGTGCAGAACTTGGCATTTGTCCCTATTAAATGTCATTCTGTTGTTTTCTGCCCAGCGCTCCAGTCTATCCAGATCACTTTGAATTTTGTTTCTGTCTTCCAAAGTATTAGCTATCCCTCCCAATTTTGTGTCATCTGCAAATTTGATCAGCATTCCCTGCACCTCCTCCTCCAAGTCATTAATACAAATGTTGAAGAGCACTGGGCCCAGGACTGAGCCCTGCGGTACCCCACTCATTACCTCTCTCCAGTTTGAGAAGGTCCCATTGACAAGCACTCTTTGAGTCCAATTCTGTAGCCAACTGTGGATCCCGTTGTTTCACTTTGAGCTAGTTTGCTCATCAGGATATCATGGGGCACTTTGTCGAAAGCTTTGCTGAAGTCGAGAGATATGATG
Source organism: Heloderma suspectum (assembly GCF_057233095.1). Lineage (NCBI taxonomy): Eukaryota > Metazoa > Chordata > Lepidosauria > Squamata > Helodermatidae > Heloderma > Heloderma suspectum. Next base: position 360,511,434 of record NC_139459.1, on the reverse strand, counting down.
TCTACAGCATTCCCAAAGTCCACAAGGGAGGTGACTTGATCAAAAAATGAGATCAGATTCATCTGGCAGGACTTGTTCTTGACAAATCCATGTTGGCTTTGAGCAATCACGGCATTGTTGTCAAGGTGCTTCCAGAGTGATTGCTTTATCATCTGTTCCAGAATTTTTCCAGGGATTGATGTCAGACTGACTGGTCTGTAGTTCCCAGGTTCCTCCTTTTTACCCTTTTTGAAGATAGGGACAACGTTAGCCCTCCTCCAGTCATCTGGCACTTCCCCCATCCTCCATGATTTCTCAAAGAGAATAGACAGCGGTTCTGAGAGTTCTTCTGCCAGTTCCTTTATGACTGTAGGATGCAGTTCATCTGGCCCTGGAGATTTGAACTCATTCAAAGGAATTAGGTGTTCCTTGACCATATGCCTGTCGATCTCAAGCTGCAATCCTGCCCCTTCAGCCTGTACTTCGCCTTTGCCAGGGGGGTCATAGACCCTCTTTTGGGAGAAGACTGAGCCAAAGTAGGAATTGAGCACCTCTGCCTTTTCTTTGTCATCTGTTATCATTTTTCCATCCTTATTTAATAGCTGAACCACCATTTCTTTCCTCTGCCTTTTACTATGCACGTAGCTGAAGAAAGCCTTTTTGTTGTTTTTAACATCCCTTGCTAACCTCAGCTCATTCTCAGCTTTAGCATTCCTGACGCCATCCCTGCAATTCTGTGCTATCTGCCTGTACTCTTCCTTTGTTACTTGGCCTTCTTTCTACTTCCTATATGTGTCCTTTTTTGTTTTCAGGTCATCCCTAAGCTTTTTGTGAAGCCACATTGGCTTCTTCTGTTGTCTTCCACCTTTTCTTCTTGTTGGAATTGTTTGTGATTGTGCCTTGAGAATTTCCTTTTTTAAAAGCTCCCACCCATCTTGGACTCCTTTTCTCGCTAGCATCGCTTGCCATGTGACCTTACTGATCATTGTTCTGAGTTTATGAAAATCAGCTTTCCTAAAATCCAGGGTACGCGTTTGACTACACTCGGCTTTTGCTTCCCTTAGAACCAAGAACTCAAGTAGAACATGGTCGCTTTCCCCCAGAGTTCCTGTAACTGCTACTTGATCCACTATGTCATCTCTGTTGGTTAGGATCAAGTCAAGGATAGCCGAACCTCTAGTTCCTTCCTCTACTTTCTGTAGGAGGAAGTTATCTGCCACACAAGTCAGGAATTTCCTCGAGGGGCCATGTTTTGCAGAATTTGTCTCCCAACAAATATCAGGGAAATTGAAGTCCCCCATTACTACTACATCATGCTTCCTTAAAACATTGGCTATTTGCTTTTCAAAAGTTTCATCCTTGTCTTCTCCTTGATTGGGTGGCCGGTAGTAGACTCCGACCCCCAGGTTCCTTTTATTCTTTGCTCCATTTATTTCAACCCAGATGCTCTCGATGGGGCTACCAAGCTCCTCCTCCTGTATTTCTGTGCAGAGATATGTCTTTTTCACATACAGTGCAACCCCACCTCCCTTTCTGTTCCTCCTGTTCTTTTTGAACAAGTTATATCCTTCAATTGCTGTATTTCAGTCATGAGAGTCATCCCACCAAGTCTCAGTTACACCTATCAGGTCATAATTTCCCTCTTGTATTAAGAGTTCAAGTTCGTTCTGTTTGTTTCCCATACTCTGGGCATTAGTATATAGACATCGAAGACCATGTGCTTTATAGTCTGGCTTTCTTCCTACATGTGTCTGAAGACTATTATTGGGCGCTATCAGAGCTGTTCTCTCCATTGCAGTGCATGCGCCTATGTCCATTGTTACCCCCAACATTACATCTCCCTTCCCCGCAGGATTCAGTTTAAAGCCCTCCTGATGAAGTTCTTCATGCTGTGGCCAAACACATTCTTCCCATCCTTTGTGAGGTGCAACCCATCCCTAGCCAACAGCCCATCTTCCAGGAAGTATAGCCCATGGTCCCAGAATCCAAATCTCTCTGGTCGGCACCACGTTCGTAGCCAGTCATTCACCCGGAGTATTTTTCATTCCCTTTCTATCCCTCTTCTAACTACTGGAAGGATGGATGAGAAAATTATCTGGGCCCCAAAGTTCTTGAGTTTCCTTCCCAAAGCTTCAAAGTCTGACGTGATCTCTTCGTAGCTCCTCTTGGCGGTATCATTTGTTCCCACATGGATGAGAAGAAAGGGATACCTGTCAGTGGGCTTTATGAGTGCAGGCAACCTTTCAGTCACGTCTCTAATCTGTCCTCCCGGGAGACAACATACCTGGCGAGTCCATGGGTCTTCGCGACATACTTGGGTCTCAATCCCACGCAGCAAGGAGTCTCCCACTACTACCACTCTTCTCTTCTTCTTCTTGTAGGCCTGGGTTTCATCGCCTCTCTTTGAATGACCTTCAGCCTCTTGCTCACTCTCATGCAGGTCCCCTGTGATTCTTCCTCTGCAGGCTGTCCTCCAGTCTCATCCGCAAGTACCTGGAATCAGTTCCACAGCTCCACTGCTTCCACTGGTGCAGAGTGGCGTCTAGTTCTTCTTCTCCTGTCACCCTTTTCCAAGGAGCATTTTTCTTCACCTCAGCATTTCCCACTGCCTCATCTTGCTGTTGCTCTTCAAGCTTCTGGTCTGCCCTTTGCTGCTGTAGTTCCCCCATTTTGTCCAAGAACTCTTCATGTTCTCTTATTCCCCGGAGGGTCGACAGTTGCCGCTCCAGTCCACTTACTTTTTCCTCCAGCAGCGTGATCAACTTGCACTTGTTGCAGGTGTAGGCCATGTTGTTCTCAGGCAAGAAAACAAACATTGCACACACCTTGTAGGTCACCACCACTGGAGAGTCTTGTCCTTCCATAGCCTCTTTTCCCTTTTTGTGTCTAGCTTTGTGATTGTTCTAGACTATCCTGTGCCTGCTCCTCTACTCAGTAGAGGTTAAAAGCAGAGTCCCACTGGTGTGGAAGTGTGTGTTACAAGACAAATAAATGAAAAAAAGTTAGTAAAAAAAAATGTTAGGGGCCTCCCCCTTGACCTCCCCTGCCGAACTCCCCTGGCCAACTCCTGTTTGCTCCCCCTGTCCGCTCGCTCTGTTCGCTCGCTCTCTGGGAGCTTGCCTGCTTCTGTAGTCCCTGGACCAGCTGGAGCAGCTTGCTCTGCTCTGCTCTGCTCAGCTGGGAGGCGGGAAACAGCTACCTCAGCAGCTACCTCTGCTGAAGACAACCCACTCTGGGGAGAACACCTTCTCAGCTGGTCAACATGGCGATGCCGCATTGACCCACCTGCACACTGGACCTCGCATGACACAGGTCCAGTGACCTCGGTGATAGAGGAAGAAACCCATCTCAGTCCAGCACCATAATTCCGAACAAAGACCTGATCTTGTGGGGCAAATGAATGGAGAGTAGGAGCTGAGAAAGCAGCATGCAGAGCTTGCTCCCCTTTGTTTTGTAAGTCTTCAGCTAAATCTGGGTGGAGACAGTGAAGGCAAGATGTTAGATGCCGCCCATAAGTAGGGATGTCAGAGAATTTTGCCACGAAACTCGGGGAGGCCGAATGCCAGTGCATTCAGCCCCCTGAAATTGGTGGCGAAACGGTCTGCCCCCCTTCCCCCCCCCCGGGACGGGATTTACCTTGGGCGAATCCTCCTGGCGGCGGCGGCTCCGGCGGCGGTGCGGTGGCGGTGCGGCAGCGGCCGGTCTTCCGACCAGCTGCCACTGCCACCAGTTCCAGTAAAAAAACAAAAAAAACTAAAAAACCTGATAGACTACATAAAGATTTACGTAGCCTATCACGGCTAGATTTTAAAAAAATACTGTGATAGGCTACGTAAAAGTTTACATAGCCTATCACGTCTGAGTAAAAAACAAAACAAAAAAACCCTGCACGTACGCAAATGGCCCCTTATTTTAGCACGTCACGTCTAGTCTATGTAACCATTTATGTAGACTACGGCAAAAATGAGGGGAACGCAAATAGCGTAGACGTTACGCTATTTGCGTTCCCCTTATATTCGCCGTAGTCTACATAAATGTTTACGTAGAGTAGATGTGCCAAAATAAGGAACGCAAATACGCCATTTGCGTATGTGCGGTTGTTGTTGTTGTTGTTTTACTCAGCCGTGATAGGCTACGTAAACATTTACGAAGCCTATCACGGCTGACTGCAGGGACGCAAACGACGGCGGCTATGGCTGCCGCCATTTGCAGCCCGGCCAGCCAGGATTTGGGGGTGGAGGGACGGAGAGCCTCCCCCCCAGCCAGAATTTCAGGGGGGAGGAACTGAGCGCCTCCCCCCCGGCCAGAATTTCGGGGGGGAGGGACTGAGCGCCTCCCCCCTGCCAGAATTTCAGGGGAGGGACGGAGCGCCTCCCACCCACCACGAATCAAATTTCATTCAAGGTAAGTGTCTTTCGTACATCCCTATATAAGTAACTCTGCAGGACTGACTCCTGCTTAGGGATGTACAAAAATTCCGCCATGGATCTTGGGGAGGCCGATTGCCAGCGCATTCGGCCCCCAGAAATCGGTGGTGGAATGGCGTGCCCCCCCGCCCCCCGTGACGAGACTTACCTTGGGCGGATCTTCCTGGCGGCAGCTCCGGCGGCGGCTCCGGCAGCGGTGCGGCTGCCGCCGCCACCATTTCCAGTTTTGTTTTGTTTTTTTAAAGTGATAGGCTACGTAAAGATTTACGTAGCCTATCACGGCTAGGTTTAAAAAAAAACGTTTACGTAAATGTTTACGTAGCCTATCACGGCTGACTTAAAAAAAAGAAAAACGCGTGTACGCAAATGGCGGTGGCCATGGCCGCCTTATTTGCGTTTCTTATTTTGGCACGTCTTAGTCTACGTAAACATTTACGTAGACTAAGATGGCAAAAATAAGGGGAACGCAAATAGCACAGCGGACGCTACCCTTTATTTTCGCCGTCTTAGTCTACGTAAATGTTTACGTAGACTAAGACGTGCCAAAATAAGGAACGCAAATGGCGGTGGCTGTGGCCGCCGCCATTTGCGTATGCGCTTTTATTTTTTTTAAGTCAGCCATGATAGGCTACGTAAACATTTACATAGCCTATCACTGCTGACTGTAGGGACGCAAACGGCGGCGGCTACGGCCACCGCCATTTGCGTCCCTGCTAGCCAGTGGCCGGATGTCCGGCTGCTGGCGAAGCCAGCCGGCGGCTCCTCAGAATCGCTGCGGAGCACAGCCGGCCAGCCAGGATTCCGGGGGGGGGAGGTACGGAGGTCCTCCCCCCCGGCAAGGATTCCGGGGGGAGGGATGGAACGCCTCCCCCCCAACCATAAACATAATCCGCGAAAGGTAAGTGCCTTTCGTACATCCCTACTCCTGCTGTTTCACATGGAGTAACATGCTGAGCAATGAGAAAGCTGGCAAGCGTGTTGGCCAGTCTTCTCCCGCAATGCACTTTAGGGCATCTATTTTGTCTGCACCACCCATTCAGCTTGGCCATTTGCTCAGGGATGACGAGGTGCAATGGGGACAGCCCGAATAAGGTTCTTGTCCACAAATCTTTTACATTCAGCAGATGTAACAGCCATCCCATGTCTGAGACTACAGGATCAGGCAACCCGTGGCTTGCAAATAAGTGGCGCAGTGCTGTGATGGTTGCAGCGGATGTATGTGATGGTTCTAAGACTACTTCAAGCCACGTTGAGTAAGAATCTACCACAACCAAGAAGTGCTTTCCTTGAAATGGTCCTGCAAAAATCAATATGGATTCTTGACCGGGGATTCTTGGTCACTTCCCATGGAGAGATAGGTGCCCTTCGTAGATTGTGCCTAGTGGCTTGACAAGTATTGCGCTCATTTACAGTGTTTTCCATATCCGAGTCAATACCTGGCCACCAGACATTTCTTCTGGCCAATGCTTTCATACAAATGGTCCCTGGATGAGCTGCATGCAGGGAAGTCAAGATGGTTGATGACCTTTAACTGCAGTAACAGCACAGTTTCCCCATAGCAGACAACCGTTATGGGCAGACATCGCATGCTGATGGCATACGAAGGGCTTAAATTCCTCTGGCAGTTCCTCATCTGGCAATACCCTCCATACCGAATTGAAAACAGGAGCCAGTACAGGATCTCGAGCAGTCAGCCTAGCAATTTGATCTGCCTGAAGAGGTGGGTCAGGAAGGGCTTTGAGCATCAAGACTTCCAGTGGAGGAGGTACAGCAAAATCTGGAATTTGAAGTGGGACCTGACTCAATCTGTCGGCATTAGCTCTTGCCTTTCCTGGTTTGCAGACAACTGTATAATCATAAGCATGGAGCAGAATGGTCCAGTGCTGCAAGTGAGGTGATAGTATGCAGGGAGTAGGCTTACTAGGAGAGAAGATTCCTAGAAGAGGCTCGTGGTACGTGCGTATTTCAAAGGCATGGCCATAGAGACATTTGTGGAACGTTTTGACTCCTGCAGTAACAGCCAGGGCTTCTGTGTCAATTTTTTTGCAACGTTTCTTTCCGTGGATGACATAGTCCTTGAAAAATAAGCAAATGGTGCTTCTGTAGCATCTGGAAATTTGTGGCTTGGCCCAGCACCAACCCTGTAAGAAGAAGCATCAGTAGTATGGATTAGTGGCTCTTTTCCATCATAATGTACAAGCACAAAATTTGAACTCAACAAGTCTCTGACATTCTGGAAAGCATTCTCACGCTGGCCGGTCCATTTCATAGTAGGGATGTACAAAAGTCACTTACTGTTTTGCGGATCTGCTTAGCGGTGGGGGGGAGGCACTCCGTCCCTCCCCCCGGAATCCTCAACGGCTCCCCCCGGAGTCCTGCCCGGATGTCTCCGCTCCGCAGGAATTTCGCAGAGCCGCCAGCCGGCTCCGCCAGCAGCCAGACATCCAGCTGCTGGGTAGCAGGGACGCAAATGGCAGCTGCCGTAGCCACCGCCGTTTGCGTCTCTGTATTCAACCGTGATAGGCTATGTAAATATTTATGTAGCCTATCACGTCTGGGTTAAAAAAAAAAACAAATACGCAAATGGCAGCGGCTATGGGGGCTGCCATTTGCATTCCTTATTTTTCACCATCTAAGTCTACGTAAATATTTACGTAGACTATTACAGAGAAAATAAAGGGGAACGCAAATAGCGTAGTGGGTGCTATTTGCGTTCCTTTTTGATTCACTGTTTTAGCCTATGTAAATATTTACTTGCGTTCCTTTTTCATTGGCTGTTTCAGTAGGGATGTACGAAAGTCACTTACCTTGAACGAAATTTGATTCGCGGTGGGGGGGAGGCACTCCGTCCCTCCCACCCAAAATTCTGGTGGGGGGGAGGCACTCCGTCCCTCCCCCCCAAAATTCTGGCCGGGGGGGAGGTGCTCCGTCCCTCCACCCCCGAATCCTGGCCAGCCAGGCCGCAAATGGCAGCAGCTGTAGCCACCGCCGTTTGCATCCCTGCTGTCAGCCGTGATAGGCTACGTAAATGTTTACGTAGCCTATCACGGCTGAGTAAATAAAACAACAAAAAACCATGCATACACAAATGGCTACGCTATTTGCATTCCCCTTATTTTCGCCGTAGTCTACGTAAATGTTTATGTAGACTAGACGTGCCAAAATATGGAACGCAAATGGCGGCGTCCATGGGTGCCTCCATTTGTGTACGCGCGGTTGTTTTTTGTTTTTTACTCAGCCGTGATTGGCTATGTAAATCTTTACGTAGCCTATCACGTTTTTGTTTTGTTTTTTTACTGGAAATGGCGGCGGCGGCAGCCCGTCAGAAGACCGGCTGCCACAACCGCCGCCGCCGCACTGCCGCCACAGTCGCCGCCGCCAGGAGGATTCGCCCAAGGTAAGTCCTGTCCCGGGGGAGCGGGGGGGCAGACCATTTCACCACCAATTTAGGGGGGCCGAATGCGCTGGCATTCGGCCTCCCCAAGATTTGTGGCGAAATTCTCTGACATCCCTATGTTTTAGCCTACGTAAATATTTACGTAGGCTAAAATGGCGAATCAGAAAGGAACGCAAATAGGGCCCACTACGCTATTTGCGTTCCCCTTTATTTTCACCGTAATAGTCTACATAAATATTTACATAGACCAAGACGTCGAAAAATAAGGAATGCAAATGGCGGCGGCCGTAGCCAACACCATTTGTGTATGCTTTTTATTTTTTTTACCCAGACGTGATAGGCTATGTAAGTCTTTATGTAGCCTATCACGTCTATGTTAAAAAACCCAAACAAACAAAAGACCAGACTGCAAATGGCGGCAGCGGCAGCCGGTCAGAAGACCAGCCACCGAAGCCGTCGAAGCCGCCACTGGAGCTGCCGCCATCCGGAACATCCGCCCCAGGTAAGTCTCATCCCCGGGGGGGGGATCTGCAGGGTTGTCGGGGGGGTGGCAGGCCGTTCCGCCATGGATTTCAGGGGGCTGAATGCCAGTGCATTCGGCCTCACTGAAATCCATGGCGGAATTCTCCACCATCCCTATTTCATAGAATAGTATGGTTGGAAGGGCCATATAAGGGGGGAGGCCCCTAACATTTTTTAAAAAATTTATTTGTCTTGTTACATACACTTCCATACCAGTGGGACTCTGTTTTTAACCTACAGTGAGTAGAGGAGCAGGCACAGGCTACTCTAGAACAACCAGGAAGCTAGACACAAAAAGGGAAAAGAGACTATGGAAGGTCAAGACTCTCCAGTGATGGTGACCTGCAAGGGGTGTGCCATGTTAGTTTTCTTGCCTGATAACATCATGGCCTATACCTGCAACGTGCAAGTTGATCACGCTGCTGGAAGAAAAAGTAAGAGGACTGGAGCGGCGAGTGTCGACCCTCCAGGGAATAAGAGAACATGAAGAGTTCTTGGACAGAAAGGTGGAACTACAGCAGCAAAGCAAAGAACAGAAGCTAGAAGAGCAACAGCAAGATGAGGCAGAAGAGGAAACTGCTGAGGTGAGGAAAAATGAAGTGGAGGATACTCCTTGGAAAAAGGTGACAGGAGCAGAAGAACTAGAAGACACTCAGCATCAGTGGAGGCAGTGGAATGAGGGAACCATTTCCAGGTACTTGAGGATGAGACTGGAGGACAGGCTGCAGAGGAAGAATTACAGGGGAACCTGTATGAGAGCGAGCAAGAGGCTGAAGCTCAGCCAAGCAGAAGCGATGAAACCAAGGCCTACAGTTACAAGAAGAGAAGAGAAGTAGTAGTGGAAGACTCCTTGCTATGTGGGATTGAAACCCAAGTATGTCGCGAAGACCCGCGGACTCGCCAGGTATGCTGTCTCCCAGGAGGATGGATTAGAGATGTGACTGAAGGGTTGCCTGCACTCATAAAGCCCACTGACAGGTATCCCTTTCTTCTCATCCATGTGGGAACAAATGATACCGCCAAGCGGAGCTACAAAGAAATCACATCAGACTTTGAAGCTTTGAGAAGGAAACACAAGAACTTTGGGGCCCAGATAGTTTTCTCATCCATCCTTCCAGTAGATAGGAGAGGAATAGAAAGGGAAAGAAAAATACTCCGGGTGAATGACTGGCTATGAAAGTGGTGCCGGCATGAGAGATTTGGATTCTGGGACCACGGGCTATACTTCCTGGAAGATGGATGGTTGGCAAGGGAGAGGTTGCACCTCACAAAGGATGGGAAGAATGTGTTTGGCTACAGCATGAATAATTTCATCAGGAGGGCTTGAAATTGAATCCTACGGGGAAGGGAGACGTAAAGTTGGGGGTAACAATGGACAAAGGCTCATGCACCACAACCGAGAGAACAGCTCTAATAGCGCCCAATAATAGTCTTCACAAACATGTAGGAAAAAAGCCAGACCATGAAGCACATGGTCTTGCATGTCTATATACTAACACCCAGAGTATGGGAAACAAACAGAACGAACTTGAACTCTTAATACAGGAGGGAAATTATGACTTGATTAGGGATGGCAGAGAACGCCCGCTACGCTATTTGTGTTCCCCTTTATTTTTTCCCTCATAGTCTAGTACATAGACTAGTAAATATTTACATAGATTCAGACGGCCAAAAATAAGGAATGCAAATGGCAGTGGCCATAGCCGCCGCCATTTGTGTACGCGGTTTTGTTTTGTTTTTTTCCCCAGAGCCCCCCGCGGCTGGAAATCCGGCTGTGGATGGCTCTGGGCTGGGCTGGGCCTGGCCGGCTGCTCCGCGGAGCTGCCACGGAGCATAGATGGCCATCGAGGATTCCGGGGGGGAGGAACGGATTGCCTCTCCCCCTGTCGAGGATTCCAGGGGGAGGGACGGAACGCCTTCCCCCCACCATCAACATAATCCGCAAAAGGTAAGTCACTTTTGTACATCCCTAGGCTTGATAGGTATAACTGAGACTTGGTGGGATGACTCTCATGACTGGAATACAGCAATTGATGGATATAACTTGTTCAAAAAGAACAGGAGGAACAGAAAGAGAGGTGGGGTTGCACTGTTTGTGAAAAATACATATCTCTGCACAGAAATACAGGAGGAGGAGCTTGGTAGCCCCATTGAGAGCATCTGGATCAAAATAAATGGAGCAAAGAATAAAAGGAACCTGGTCAGAGTCTACTACTGGCCACCCAATCAAGGAGAAGATGAGGATGAAACTTTTGAAATGCAAAGAGCCAATGTTTCAAGGAATGTCTCAAGGCCAAGCAACAAAGGAAGAGTATAGGCAGGTAGCACAGAATTGTAGGGATGTCAGAGAATTCCGCCCAAATTTTAAATGGGATCAAATTCTGACAAATCCAGTCTGCGGAATCCTCCTCAGAATGGGGCGGCCCGGTCTACCCGGACCGGAGCTGACGTGGACCCATATTTTTTTGTCCACCAAATGGCAGATTTTACGAAAATAAACATGAAAAGAAATCCATAAATCGGAAATGGAGGAAGAAGAACCCGAATGGCTTTACCCTTTTTACGAGGCATTTTCCTGAGGCTTTCTTTCACTGGGACTGTGTCGCGAAGTCCATGGAAATCCTCCATCTTTTCTGTTAATTGTCTGTGGAGGTCAGGTCAGGTCAGGTCAGGTCAGGTCCGGTGAGATCAAGTGAGGTCAGGTGAGGTCAGGTCAGGTGAAGTCAGGTCAGGTGAGGTCAGCTGACCAAAAGTTACGTAGGGAATCCCCACGAAGGGCTTTACCCTTACGGAGACCGATGGTGGGCATGCGAAAAGGATTTTTCGGCAGTACTTACAGAATTATTTACGTAAGTTCAGGAAGCCAAAAAACCCCAGGGGAATCTGGGGCATGCGGACGGCGGAATGGGGTGGCCCTCAGCTCTACGGAATCCTCGCAGAACCGAGATGCTCCGTGAGGATTCCGGGGGGAGGAATGGATCGCCTCCCCCCCCTGGATTCCCCACCGGAACAGATGGTGGGGAATCCATACATCCCTACAGAATTGCAGGGATGGTGACAGGAAGGCTAAAGCTGAGAATGAGCTGAGGTTAGCGAGGTATGCTAAAAGCAACAAAGAAGCTTTCTTCAGCTATGTGCATAGTAAAATCACAGATGACAAAGAAAAGGCGGAAGTGCTCCATTCCTACTTTGGCTCAGTCTTCTCCTGAAAGAGAGTCTATGAGCCCCCTGGGAAAGGCGAAATACAGGCTGAAGGGGCAGGATTGCAGCTTGAGATCGATAGGCATATGGTCAAGGAACACCTAACTACTTTGAATGAGTTCAAATCTCCAGGGCCAGATGAACTGCACCCTTAAGTAGTAAAGGAACTGGCAGAAGAACTCTCAGAACCACTGTCTATTATCTTTGAGAAATCATGGAGGACGGGGGAAGTGCCAGATGACTGGAGGAGGGCTAATGTTGTTCCTATCTTCAAAAAGGGTAAAAAGGAGGAACCTGGGAACTACAGACCAGTCAGTCTGACATCAATCCCTGGGGAAACTTCTGGAGCAGATGATAAAGCAATCCATCTGGAAGTACCTTGAAAACAATGCAGTGATTTTTTTTTCTTGGAACATCCAGTTGGAACCAAGTCATCCTGGCAGTGACTTGCAGAGCTCCGCAGGTTGCTTATCTCGAACAGGTATGAAAAGGTTGAGAAACCTTTTTATCTTCCCCTGGAATTAAAAGGGGAATCTTACAGTACCATCCGGAGGAAATCTTGGAAGAATAGCTGCTTCTGCAGTGTAACGGAGGGTCTGGAATCTAAGGTTAGATGCTGGAGTATCATCTACTGAATGCTGTTTGAAACTCCTAGCATAAGGAGACATAAGGACAGATGACTCCAAATAGTATTTCTGAATTTAAACTACCAGCAATATCTGAGGACTTGCAATTAAATCTGCTTAAGTGTTTGTTTTTCTGTTTCTGCAATCATACTTGCTTGTTGTGCTTTTGAAAGTGGAGGATGGCAGTACCAAAGGAAAAAAAGAAAGGCTTGGGAACACCATCTACCCCCCCCCCCAACTGCTCCCCCGGCAAAGGTTTCTGGAAATGCTGGAGTTGAAGAGGAGTTGCTTGCTTTGATAAAAACTATGGCGTGTTATGGTCCATAGGGTCACGAAGAGTCGGACACTACTGAACGACTGAACAACAACAACAACAACAAATGTCTTCTCAGCTATCAGTGCAGTCAAAGGAGCTTGAAACACTTCAGGACTCAATCATTGCCCTCAAGGGGCTGTGGACTTAATTAATATCACTTTTCAAAAGATGGAATCGAAGGTTAATGCTCTCCAAGATCGGGTTACTGCTCATGAAACTGCCATGGAAGCTTCTCATAATATTTTGTCTGCTCGAATTTCTCAACTGGAGGCCTTCACACATAGAGCGAATCTTTGTATCCTTGGTATTAAAGACGTGGCTACTGGTATATGTTTGGTTGAATTTATGGATAAACTTTTGCATGAGCTATTGGATTTAGCATCTGATTTTCTGCTTGATATTGAGCATGCATATCATGTTCCTGGTTCAATACGTGGCACTACAGGGACTTTTGGGACTGTTACTGTTCAATTTTCACGAGTCTCTATAAAAAATTATCTTATGCGTCTGGCAAGAGAACGAGGTGAGCTTCAGTGAGGATGAGCAAATGACAAGATTATGCTCTTTCCTGATTATGCTAAAGAAATCGCTGACAGAAGAAGGCAATTGACCAAGGCGAGAAGTTTGGCAAACCAAATTAACCTGCAATATCATATTAAATATCCAGCTGCATTTTGCATTTGTTTTGAAGGCCAGATGAAAAGGTTTTTAAATCCTGATGTTGCGGAGTCATTCCTTAGTGGTATTAAAATTAAAACAAGGGAACGAACTCTCTCAGCCTCCGGAGTTCGAATTTAGCCATCCTTACTGTTCTTTTGAAGTGCTGCTTGGGTTATAGTTGATAAGATGTCTTGGCAGTTGTTGTTGTTCAGTCGTTCAGTCGTGTCCGACTCTTCGTGACCCCATGGACCATAGCACACCAGGCCTTCCTGTCCTACGGTCTCTCCCGGAGCGTGCTCAAGTTCATATTCATTGCATCGGTGATGCTATCTAGCCATCTCATCCTCTGCCGTCCCCTTCTCCTTTTGCCTTCAGTCTTTCCCAGCATCAGGGTCTTTTCCAGAGAGTTTTCTCTTTGCATTAGGTAGCCAAAATATTTGAGCTTCAGCTTCAGGATCTGTCCTTCCAATGAGCACTCAGGGTTGATTTCCTTTAGGATGGACTGATTTGACCTCCTTGCAGTCCAGGGGACTCGTAAGAGTCTTCTCCAGCACCACAGTTCGAAAGCAGCAATTCTTCGGCACTCAGCCTTCCTTGTAGTCCAGCTCTCACAGCCATACATTACTACTGGGAAAACCATAGCTTTGATTAGACAGACCTTTGTTGGCAAGGTGATGTCTCTGCTTCTTACTATGCTGTCTAGGTTTGCCATAGCTTTCCTCCCAAGGAGCAAGCATCTTTTAATTTCATGGCTACAGTCACCATTTGCGGTGATCTTGGAGCCCAAGAAAATAAAATCTGTCACAGCTTCCATTTCTTCCCCTTCTATATGCCAGGAAGTGATGGGGCCAGATGCCATTATCTTCATTTTTTTAATGTTGAGTTTCAAACCAGCTTTTGCACTCTACTCTTTCATCCTCAACAAGAGGCTCTTGAGATCCTCTTCACTTTCTGCCATTAGGGTGGTATCGTCTGCATATCGGAGGTTGTTGATAATTCTCCCGGCAATCTTAATTCCGACCTGTGATTCATCCAACCCGGCGTTTCTCATGATGTACTCTGCATATAAGTTAAATAAGCAGGGCAACAATATGCAGCCTTGTCGTACTCCTTTCCCAATTTTGAACCACTCAGTTGTTCCATGTCTGGTTCTTACTGTTGCTTCTTGTCCCTCGTACAGGTTTCTCAGGAGACAGGTAAGGTGGTCTGGTACTCCCATCTCTTTAAGAATTTGCCACAGTTTGTTGTGATCCACACAATCAAAGGCTTTAGCATAGTCAATGATGCAGAAATAGACGTTTTTCTGGAATTCTCTTGCTTTCTCCATGATCCAGCGAATGTTGGCGATTTGATCTCTAGTTCCTCTGCCTCTTCGAAACCCAGCTTGTACTTCCGGTACTTCTTGATTCATGTACTGTTGAAGCCTAGCTTGTAGGATTTTGAGCATCACCTTGCTGGCATGTGAAATGAGCGCAATTGTGCAGTAGTTTGAACACTCTTTGGCATTGCCCTTCTTTGGAATTGGAATGTAAACTGACCTTTTCCAGTCTTGTGGCCACTGTTGAGTGTTCCAAATTTGTTGGCATATTGAGTGCAGCACTTTAATAGCATCATCTTTTAGGATTTGAAATAGCTCAGCTGGAATACTGTCATCTCCGCTAGCTTTGTTGTTAGTAATGCTTCCTAAGGCCCACTTGACTTCACTCTCGAGGATGTCCGGCTCAAGTTCAGTGACCGCACTATCATGGCTATCGGGGACATTAAGATCTACTGATTCTGTTAGGTCCCTGCCTTCTTTGTCCTTTATCATGCCCGTCTTTGCACAAAACGTTCCCTTGAGATCTCCAATTTTCTTGAAGAGATCTCTAGTCTTTCCCATTCTGTTGTTTTCCTTGGATTTTTGCATTGTTCATTTAAGAAGGCCTTCTTGTCTCTCCTTGCTATTCTGTGGAACTCTGCATTCAGTTGAATATATCTTCCCCTTTCTCCCTTGCTTTTCGCTTCCCTTCTTTCCTCAGCTACTTGTAAAGCCTCCTCAGACAGCCACTTGGCTTTCTTGCATTTCTTTTTCTTTGGGATGGATTGAGTTGCTGCCTCCTGAACAATGTTACGGACCTCCGTCCATAGTTCCTCAGGCACTCTGTCTATCAGTTCTAATCCATTCAATCTATTCCTCACCTCCACTGTATATTCATAAGGGATATGACTTAGGTCATACCTGAATGGTTTAGTGGCTTTCTGTACGTTCTTCAATTTAAGCCAAAATTTTGCAACAAGAAGCTCATGATCTGAGCCACAGTCAGCTCCAGGTCTTGTTTTCACTGACTGTATAGAGCTTCTCCATCTTTGGCTGCAAAGGACAGAATCAATCTGATTTCAATATTGACCATCTGGTGATGTCCATGTGTAGAGTCGCCTCTTGTGCTGTTGGAAAAGAGTGTTTGCTATAATCAGCGTGTTCTCTTGGCAAAACTCTATTAGCTTTTGTCCTGCTTCATTTTGTACACCAAGGCCATGCCTGCCTGTTATCCCGGTGATTTCTTGACTTCCTACTTTAGCATTCCAATCTCCTATGATGAAGAGGACATCTTTTTTTGGTGTTAGTTCTAGAAGGTGTTGTAGGTCTTCATAGAACCGATCAACCTCTGCTTCTTCGGCCTCAGTGGTTGGGGCATAGACTTGAATTACTGTGATGTTGAATGGTTTGCCTTGGATTCGTGGTGAGATCATTCTATCGGTGTTCAGTCATGCCGGCCACATGACAACGGAAGCGTCTTAGGACAGCGCTGGCTCTTCGGCTTAGAAACGGGGATGAGCACCGCACCTTAGAGTCAGACACGACTGGTTGGGGACACCTTTACCTTTTTACTGCTTTTCCCACCCTTTTGTTCACTATGTGTGTTACTCGATTTCTTCTAAGGGATTCTTGCCCACAGTAGTAGATATGATGGTCACCTGAATTAAATTTGCCCATGCTTGTCCATTTGAGTTCGCTAATTCCCAAGATGTCAATGTTCAGTCTTGCCATCTCATGTTTGACCACCTCCAGCTTACCTTGATTCATTGATCTGACATTCCAGGTTCCTAAACAATATTGTTCTTTACAGCATCGGATTTTCTTTCCACCACCAGACACATCCACAGCTGAGTGTCCTTTCGGCTTTGGCCCAGCCACCTCACTCTTTCTGGCACTACTTGGAAATACCCTCTGCTCTTCCCCAGTAGTATATCGGACACCTTCCAACCTGAAGGGCTCATCTTCCGGCGTCATCTCTTTTAGCCTTGTGATACGTTCCATGGGGTTTTCTTGGCAAGAATACTGGAGTGGGTTGCCATTTCCTTCTCCTGTGGACCACATTTTGTCAGAACTCTCTGCCATGACCTGTCCGTCTTGGGTGGCCCTGCACAGCATAGCTTATGGCTTCACTGAGTTATGCAAGTCCCTTCGCCCCTAGACCCCCATGAAGGGCATCTTCATGGGGGTCTAGGCAGTATGCCAGACTAAATATTTGCATATTTCTGTTTCCTTTCTCCTTTTTTATGTTATATTGTAATAAAATGCCAGTTTGTGTGTATATGTGTGTGTACACATCTAAATATATTGCTAGATAGGATATTACTTAAAATATACAAGTGGTTTGCTTTTTAAATTTTTTAATCTTTCTTAAAATTCTTCATATTATTATTGTTATTATTATTAACATCATTATGGGATTATGATTATTGCTATTCCTTTCTGGCTAAACCTTTAATGTTTATTAATATGTGTTTATTTTTGTTTTATTTTATTTATTACATTTCTTAATCGTCCATCTGGCTGGTCACTCGACCACTCTGGGTGATGTATAGCAGTACAATTTAAAACAGTAAAATTACACATTAAAAATTATTTTAAAATAACTTAACCCACCCCAAATGCCTGTCTGAATAACCAAGTTTTCAGTGCGTGGAGGAAGCTCATTAACGAGGGGGGTATGGTGGAGTTCCCTAGGGAGGGAGTTCCACAGAGTGGGGGCCACCACAGAGAAGGCCCTCTCCCTCATCCTCACCAGCCTAGCTGTCCTGGCTGCTGAGACAGGGAGAAGGCTATCCAAGGCTAGGGATATAAGAAACCCTTATCTTGCTCCACTGAGAGTCATCTACAGTGGGGGGGAGGCACACCGTCCCTCCCCCTGGAATCCTCGTGGGGAGAGGCACTCCTTCCCTCCCCCCAGAATCCTGCCTGGCCAGCTCCGCTCCGTGGTAAAGCTGTGGAGCCACCAGCTGGCTCCATCCGCCCGCAGCCAGACATCCGGCCTCTGGGCAGCACTGCAGGGACGCAAATGGCGGCTGTCGTAGCCACCGCCATTTGCGTCCCTGTATTGAGCCATGATAGGCTACCTAAATATTTATGTAGCCTATCATGGCAGGGGGAAAAACCCCCAGCATACACAAATGGCAGTAGCCGCCGCCATTTGCGTACGCTGGGGTTCCCCCCCCCCCCGCCGTGACAGGATACGTAAATACTTACGTAGCCTATCACGGCCTCCGCAGGGACCCAAATGGCGTCCCTGTGTTAGCCATGATAGGCTACATAAGTATTTACGTTGCCTATCACGGCTTGAAGAGGAGGAAGTGAATGGCAGCCACAGGACAGCCGCCATTCACAACGCAGCACAGACAGGAGCAGGTGAGTGCTCTGTTTTGCATGCCTTTTGTGGGTTGGGGGGGCAGGGTCTTCGTTCCGCGACAGATTTCGGGGGGCCGAATGCACTGGCATTCAGCCTCACCGAGATCCGTCGTGGAATTCTCTGACATCCCTATCCAAGGCTGATCTTGTTGAGCGGCCTGTCTGGTGTTGCTGGAGGCGCTCCGTGAGATAGGCTGGGCTGGAACTGTATAGAGCTTTAAAGATAAAAACCAACACCTTGAATTTGGCCCAGAAAACAACTGGTAACCAGTGCAACTCCTTCAGCACCGGAGTGATGTGATCACGCTGGCGGCTGCCTTTAATCAAGCGAGCCGCTGCGTTCTGCACCAGATGAGAGGTGACCAGGGCAAGTACTACGATGGGAGCAGATGGTTGGGAAGGTAGTGGCACAGCTGCCATATCAGATGGAGTCGATACAATGCTGTCCACCTCACGGCTGACCCCTGAGCCTCCATGGACAGCTGGGAATCTGAAATGACCCCCAGGCTGCAGACCTGGTCTTTCCAAGGTAGCCATACCCCTTCAACACCAGGTCAACATCCCCCAACCTACTCTTGTCTCCCACCAAAAGTACCTTGGTCTCGTCAGAGTTCAGCTTCAGCTTATTCTTCCCCATCCAGCCACTCACCGTCTCCAGACATTTAGACAGGGATTCTACAGCCAACCCTGGTGAAGATTTGAACAAGAGGTAGAGCTGTGTGTCATCCGCATATTGATGACACCGCACCCCAGACCTCCTGATGATAGCCCCCAGCAGCTTCACATAGATGTTAAATAGCATCGGGGAGAGGATGGAACCCTGTGACACCCCACACGTGAGTGGCCACAGATCCGACACCTCCTCTCCCAGTGCTACCCTCTGGTAGCTGCCGGACAGGAAGGACCGGAACCACCGTAATACGGTGTCTCCAATGCCCATCCCCTCCAGGCGGTCCAGGAGGATACCGTGGTCAATGGTATCAAAAGCCACTGAGAGGTCAAAGAATACAAGGAAGGAGCATTCATACCTATCCAAAGCCCTCCTCATATCATCCACCAAAGCGACCAGGGCTGTTTCTGTCCCATGCCCAAGCCTGAAGCCCAATTGAGATGGGTTTAGAGAATCAGCTTCTTCCAAGTGTGCCTTCAACTGAAACACCACCACCCACTCAATGATCTTGCCCCAAAATGGCAGATTCGAGTCTGGGCGAAAGTTGTTCAAAACTTGTTCAATTACCGTGTTAATGGAATGGTAATATACGGCCAATGGAAATGGATTGTTTGCTCCCATTCCTTTGCTATAAGACTGAGGTTATGACACTGAAAGATAAGGTTTATCGTTGGTGGTGCAGAGGATTGAAGATTTAATAATACCTGCAATGTTTGGAAGAGTGCTGTATAGGTATAATCTGCAAGTGGATTTATATTTGGATATTTGGTTTGCTTTGAGATATAATCTTTTTTTTCTTCTTCTTTTTGCCTTTCTTCTTTTGCTTTCCTTCCCCCCCCCCTTCAGAATATTGTATTGTTAGAAACTGAAGATTCCAATTATGTTGTTGGTATTGTTTATTTCATTTATCAAAATAAAATAAAAATAAAAATAGATTCAAAAGAAAGAAAGAAAACAATGCAGTGATTACTCAAAGCCAGCATGGATTCGTCAAGAACAAATCCTACCAGATGAATCTGATCTCATTTTTTTTTTGATCAGGTAACCTCCCTTGTAGACTGTGGGAATGCTGTGGACATAATATACCTCAACTTCAGCAGAGCTTTCAGCAAAGTGCCCCATGATATCCTGATGAGCAAACTAGCTCAAAGTGGGCTACATGAAACAACGATCAGGTGGATCCACAGTTGGCTACAGAATCGGACTCAAAGAGTGCTTATCAATGGGATCATCTCCAACTGTAGAGAGGTAACGAGCGGGGTACTGCAGGACTCAGTCCTGGGCCCAGTGCTCTTCAACATTTTTATTAATGATTTGGAGGAGGAGGTGCAGGGAACGCTGATCACATTTGCAGATCACACAAAATTGGGCAGGATAGCTAATACTTTGGAAGACAGACATAGAATTCAAAGTGATCTTGATAGATTGGAGTGCTGGGCAGTAGGGATGTCAGAGAATTCCGCCACGGATCTCAGTGAGGCTGAATGCCAGTTCATTCGGCCCCCCAAAATCCATGGCGGAACAGCCTGCCACCCCCCCGCCCCCCACGGATCCCCCACGGGACAAAACATACCTGGGGTAGATGTTCCGGGCGGCGGCGGCTCCAGCAGCAGCTTCGGTGGTGGCAGCTGGTCTTCTGACCAGCCGCCGCCACCATTTGCAGTCTCGTCTTTTTTTTTTTTTTTTACATAGCTATGATAGGCTACGTAAAGACTTACATAGCCTATCACGTTTGGGTTTAAAAAAAAACGCATACGCAAATGGTGGCGGCTGCGGCCGCCACCATTTGTGTTCCTTATTTTTGCCGTCTTAGTCTATGTAAGTATTTATGTAGACTAAGATGGCCAAAAATAAGGAATGCAAATGGCGGCGGCCATAGCCGCCGCCATTTGCGTACACTTTTTTTTTTTTTAACCCAGCCATGATAGGCTACGTAAGTCTTTACATAGCCTATCATGGCTCAATACAGGGAAGCGAACAGCGGCGGCTACAGCAGCTGACATTTGTGTCCCTGCTAGCCAGCGGCCGGACGTCTGGCTGCTGACGGAGCCGGCTGGCGGCTCCGTGGAATCCCCGCAGAGCGGAGCCGGCCATGGAGGATTCCTGGGGGGAGGGTCGGAGCGCCTTCCCCCCACAGCGGATGCCTCGACCAGAACAGGTAAGTGATTCGTACATCCCTACTGGGCAGAAAACAACAGAATGACATTTAATAGGGACAAATGCCAAGTTCTGCACCTAGGAAAAAGAAACCAAATGCACAGTTACAAGATGGGAGATACATGGCTCTACCACACTACAAGCGAGAAGGATCTTGGAATTGTTGTCGATCACAAGCTGAATATGAGCCAACAATGTGATGTGGCTGCAAAAAAGGCCAATGCCATTTTGGGCTGCATTAATAGAAGTGTAGCTTCCAAATCCCGGGAAGTACTCATTCCCCTCTACTCAGCACTGGTTAGGCCTCATCTGGAGTACTGTGTCCAGTTCTGGGCACCACACTTGAAGAAGGATGCAGGCAAACTGGAGAGGGTTCAGAGGAGGGCAACAAAGATGATCAGGGGACTGGAAACAAAGCCCTATGAGGAGAGACTGAAAGAACTGGGCATGTTTAGCCTCGAGAAGAGAAGGCTGAGGGGAGATATGATAGCGCTCTTCAAGTACTTGAAAGGTTGTCACAGAGAGGAAGGCCAGCATCTCTTCTCGATCACCCCAGAGTGCAGGACACGGAATCATGGGCTCAAGTGACAGGAAGCCAGATTCTGGCTGAACATCAGAAAAAACTTCCTGACTGTTAGAGCAAGACGACAATGGAACCAATTACCTGGGGAGGTGGTGAGCTCTCCCACACTGGAGGCGTTTAAGACGAGGCTGGACAGCCATCTGTCAGGGATGCTCTGACTTGGATGCCTGCACTGAGCAGGGGGTTGGACTCGATGATCCTGTAGGCCCCTTCTGACCAGAATATTCTATGATTCTATAAGACCATTGAGACCATTGTTGGCTCATATTCAGCTTGTGATAGACAACAATTCCAAGATCCTTCTCGCTTGTAGTATTCTTCAGCCAAGTATCGCCCATCTTAGAACTGTGCATTTGGTTTCTTTTTCCTAGGTGCAGAACTTGGCATTTATCCCTATTAAATGTCATTCTGTTGTTTTCTGCCCAGCGCTCCAACCTATCAAGATCACTTTCAATTCTGTTTCTGTCTTCCAGGATGTTTGCTATCCCTCCCAATTTTGTGTCATCTCTAGGGGTGTTGGAGAATTCCACCACGGATTCCAGGGAGGCTGAATTCCAGTTCATTCGGCCCCCCGGAATCCGTGGCGGAATGAAGCAACTCCCCCTGGCACCCCCCGAAATGAGCCCAGAACGAAGCCTACCTGTTTGCGGTCGTCCGGTGCTCTGCGAATGGCTGCTGTATCCTATCACGGCTAATGCAGGGACACCATTTGCATCCCTGCAGAGGCCGTGATAGGCTACATAAATATATACATAGCCTATCATGGCAAAAGACAGGGACGTAAATGGCAGCAGCTACGGAGGCCGCCATTTGTGTCCCTGCGCAGCCCAGCAGTGGCAGGGTGTCCGGCTGTGGGCGGCCCCGGCCTGCGGCTCTGCGGAGTCACCGTGGAGTGGAGCCATCCACAGAGGATTTCGGGGGGAGGGATGGAGTGCCCCCCCTCTGCGGATGTCCCTGGACGAAACCAGGTAAGTGTTTCGTACATCCCTAGTCATCTGCAAATGTGATCAGTATTCCCTGCACCTCCTCATCCAAGTCATTAATACAAATGTTGAAGAGCACTGGGCCCTGATCATTGTTTCATCTAACCGACTTTATGCTAGTTTTCTCATCAGGATATCAAAGGGCACTTTGTTGAAAGCTTTGCTGCAGTTGAGGTGTATTATGTCCAAAACATTCCTACAGTCCACCACAAGGAACATTACTTGATCAAAAAAAGATCAGATTAATCTGGCACGATTTGTTCTTGACAAATCTATGTTGGCTTTGAGTCATCACTAGGGATGTACGAAACTGACACCTTTTCGCAGAATCTTTTGCATGGGGGAGGAGTTCCGTCCCTCCCCCCGGAAACCTCGATGCGGGGGGAAGCGATCCGGTCTTCCCCCCCGGAATCCTCGACGGCCGGCTCCGGCCCATCCGCAGCTGGATTTGTGTCCAGCCAGGCAGCCGTGATAGGCTACATAAGAATTTACGTAGCCTATTACGGCTAACCCCACCCCCCAAAAAAACCCCAGTGTACACAGATGGCGGGGGCTACGGCGGCCGCCATTTGTGTTCCCTATGTTTTGCCCATTTATCTTACGTAAATATTTATGTAAGATACAACGGCGAAAAAAAGGGGAATGCAAATAGCGTAGTGGGTGCTATTTGCGTTCCTTTATTTTTCGCCATTCTAGCCTACATAAATATTTACGTAGGCTAGAACGGCAAAAAATAAAGGAACACTAATAGCGCCCACTACACTATTTGCGTTCCCCTTTTTTTCGCCGTTTTATCTTACGTAAATATTTACCTAAGATAAATCGGCCAAAAATAGGGAACGCAAATGGCAACCGCCATAGCCACCGCCATTTGCTTACGCTGGGTTTTTTTTGGGGGGTGGGGGTAGCCGTGATAGGCTACGTAAATTCTTACGTAGCCTATCACAGCTGCAGCAAGGATGGCAATGGCAGCGGCAGCAGCAGCCTGGCCGCGGCCGGCCGGGAGACCAGCTGCTGCCGACGCCGCAACCGCAACCGCCGACGCCGAATCCGCCTCCCCCCCACCACGGACGCTCCGGATTGGAAAGGTAAGTACTTTTCATACATCCCTACTATGCACGTAGCTGAAGAAAGCCTTTTTATTGCTTTTAGCATCCCTCGCTAACCTCAGCTCGTGCTCACCTTTAGCCTTCCTGACGCCATCGCTGCAATTCTGTGCTACCGGCCTGTACTCTTCCTTTGTTGCTTGGCCTTCCATCCACTTCCTGTATGTGGAAGCTAGTTGTGAAGCTTGTTGCAAAGCTTGTTGTGAAGCCACATTCGTTTCTTCTGTTGTCTTCCACCTTTTTTTCTTGTTAAAATTGTTTGTAATTGTGTCTTCAGAATTTCTTTTTTTAAGAACTCCCACCCATCTTGGACTCCTTTTCTTATTAGAGCCACTTGCCATGGGACCTCACTTATCATTGTTCTGAGTTTATTAAAATCAGCTTTCCTATCATCCAGGGTACGCGTTTGGCTACACTCGGCTTTTGCTTCCTTTAGAACCAAGAACTCAAGTATGACATGGTTGCTTTCCTTAAATAGCGTTGCCCTTATTTTCGCCGTAGTCTACGTAAATCTTTACGTAGACTACAGCGACCAAATAAGGAACGGGAATGGCGGCTCCCTATGGGGGCCGCCATTATCCGTACGGGCTTTTTTTTTTTTTTTGAGTCACCCGTGATAGCCTACGTGACGATTTACGTAGCCTATCACAGCTGACTTTGCAAATCTAGCCGTGATAGGCTACGTTAATCGTCACATAGCCTATTACGGGGGCGTGTTTTTTTTTCTTTTATTGGAATGGCGGCGGCGGCAGCCGGTCGAAATACCGGCTGCCGCTCCCGTCCTGCACGAACACCCGCCGAACCGCTGGCCGGACCCGCCGCCGGGAGGGACATTAGGCAAAGGTAAGTCACGTCCCAGAGGGGGTGCGGGGGGTGCGGAGGATTTCTCCCCGAAACTTGTTCGGGGGGCCGAACACGTTGGTGCTCGGCTCCCTGAAGTTTCGGGGAGAAATTCTCCGCCATCCCTACTTTCAGCCTCTTGCTCACTCTCATGCAGGTTCCCCTGTAATTCTTCCTCTGCAGGCTGTCCTCCAGTCTCATCCTCTAGTACCTGGAAATGGTTCCCTAGTTCCACTGCCTCCATCAATGAGCAGTCAGGGTTGATTTCCTTTAGGATTGACTGATTTGACCTCCTTGCAGTCCAGGGGACTCGTAAGAGTCTTCTCCAGCACCACAATTCGAAGGCATCAATTATTTGGCGCTCAGCCTTCCTTATAGTCCAGCTCTCACAGCCATACGTTGGTACTGGGAAAACCATAGCTTCGATTATACAAACCTTTGTCGGCAAGGTGATGTCTCTGCTTCTTACAATGCTGTCTAGGTTTGCCATAGCTTTCCTCCCAAGGAGCAAGCGTCTTTGAATTTCGTGGCTGCAGTCACTGTCTGCGGTGATCTTGGAGCACAAGAAAGTAAAATCTGTCACTGCTTCCATTTCTTCCCCTTCTATATGCCAGGAAGTGATGGGGCCAGATGCCGTGATCTTAGGTTTTTTAATGTTGAGTTTCAAACCAGCTTTTGTACTCTCCACTTTCACCCTCAACAAGAGGCTCTTTAGATCCTCTTCGCTTTCTGCCACTAGGGTGGTATCATCTGCATATTGGAGGTTGTTGATAATTCTCCCAGCAATCTTAATTCCGACCTGTGATTCATCCAACCCGGCGTTTCTCATTATGTACTCTGCATATAAGTTAAATAAGCAGGGTGACAATATACAGCCTTGTCGTACTCCTTTCCCAATTTTGAACCAATCGGTTGTTCCATGTCTGGTTCTTTAGGGATGTACGAAAGCCACTTACCTTTCCGCGGATTATGTTGATGGTGGGGGGGAAGCGTTCCGTCCCTCTCCCCGGAATCCTCCAGGGCCGGCTGTGCTCCGTGTCAGCTCCATGGAGCAGCTGGCCAGGCCCAGGCCAGAGCCGTCCACAGCCGGATTTCCGGCCGAGGAGGGCTCTGGGTAAAAAAAAAAACAAAGCTGCGTATGCAAATGGTGGTGGCTATGGCTGCCGCCATTTGCGTTCCTTATAATAAATATTTACGTAGTAATATTATATATTATATAATATTATATTATATAATATTATAATTATCCTTATAATAAATATATTATCCTTATAATAAATAATTATGTAGGCTAAAACTAGGGATGGGGGAGAATTTCTCCCCGAAACTTCGGGGGGCCGAGTGCCAATGCATTCGATCCTCCGAAGGTTCGGGGAGAAATTCTCTGCCACCCCCCCGCCACCCCCCACTACCCACCCAGGATGGGACTTACCTTTTACGAATGTTGCTTCCGACGGCGGGATCCGCGGGGGGGGGCAGGCCGTTCCGCCACGCAGTTTGGGGGGCCGAATGCACTGGCATTCAGCCTCACCGAGACCCGTGCCGGAATTCTCTGACATCCCTATGGTTCTTACTGTTGCTTCTTGACCCTCGTACAGGTTTCTCAGGAGACAGGTAAGGTGGTCTGGTACTCCCATCACTTTAAGAATTTGCCACAGTTTGTTGTGATCCACACAATCAAAGGCTTTAGCGTAGTCAATGAAGCAGAAATAGACGTTTTTCTGGAATTCTCTTGCTTTCTCCATGATCTAGCGAATGTTGGCAATTTGATCTCTAGTTCCTCTGCCTTTTCGAAACCCAGCTTGTACTTCCGGTAGTTCTCGGTTCACATACTGCTGAAGCCTAGCTTGTAGGATTTTGAGCATCACCTTGCTGGCATGTGAAATGAGCGCAATTGTGCGGTAGTTCGAACACTCTTTGGCGTTGCCCTTCATTGGAATTGGAATGTAAACTGACCTTTTCCAATCTTGTGGCCCAAAAATGTTATGCTAGAGCTTCAGTTTCACATTTCTCCTTCTTTACATGAATGCAGGATGTGTTGGAACAATGTAGGACTTCTTGAAGTCATTCAGCAAGTTCTTCCTCTGTTGATCCCATGATCAGGACATCAACAAAATATAGTACAACACCTGGAATTCCAGAAAGTAGGATTTCCATGAATTGCTGGAACAGTCCAGAGGCCACAGAAATTCCAAATTGCAGACACTTTCGTCGGAATGCCTCTCGATGAGTGATCATTGTTCAGGCACCTGCTGTTGCATCATCAGCGATCAACTATTGATATGCTTGGGCCAGATCAAGTTTTGCAGAGACCTTCCCTGCACCAAGAAGAGCGAGGCGTTGATAGAAAGCAGGCACTGGCTATGCTTATTCACAGTGCCCTTGTAATTAGGGATGGCGGAGAAGGGATGCACTGGCATTTGACCCCCCAAAATCCATGGAGGAATGGCCTGCCACCCCCCCACACCCTGCGGAATCCCCCTGGAATGAAACTTACCTTGGGCTCCAGCGGCGGTGGCGGCGGCTGGTCTTTGGACCGGCTGCCGCGGCCACCATTTGCATCCTGCTCTTTGCCATGATAGGCTACGTAAGTATTTACGTAGCCTATCATGGCAAAGGGGGAAAAAAATGTAGATTTGGTTCACATGCTGCTGAAGCCTAGCTTGTAGGATTTTGAACATCGCCTTGCTGGCATGTGAAATGAGCGCAATTGTACGGTAGTTTGAACACTCTTCGGCATTGCCCTTCTTTGGAATTGGAATGTAAACTGACTGCTCGATCTCTCATCGGCTTTTGATACCATCGACCATGGTATTCTCCTGGATCGACTCCATGGGATGGGTATCGGAGGCACTGTGCTACAGTGGTTCCGGTCCTACCTACCGGGCTGATTTCAGACAGTAACACTGGGTGACTATTCCTCAGACCCTTGGCAAGAGAGCTATGGATACCTGAAAGAGCGCCTTCTTCTTTACCAACCTGCCCGGTCACTGAGGTCATCGGAGGGCTTGCTCCTGGTGGTTCCACATGGACCTATGGCCTGGTTGGATTCCACCAGGAAGACAGCCTTCAGCATAGTGGCCCCCTTCCTGTGGAATTCCCTGCCTTTGGAAGTCAGGCAGGCACCAACATTGTGTTGCTTTTGGCGCCTGTGTAGGGATGTATGAAAGTCACTTACCTGTTCACGGATTATGTTGATGGGGGGGGCGTTCCGTCCCTCCCCCCGGAATCCTCGCCAGGGGGGAGGAGCTCTGTTCCTCCCCCCCCCCGAATTCTCCGAGGCCAGCTGTGCTCCACGGCAGCTCCGCGGAGCAGCCGGCCAGGCCCAGCCCGGCCAGAGCCATCCGCAGCTATGGCCGCCGCCATTTGCGATCCTTATTTTTTAAAAAATATTTACGTAGATTAAGAGGGCAAAAATAAGGAATGTAAATGGCGGCGGCCGTAGCCAGCGCCATTTGCATATGCGGTTTGTTTGTTTGTTTTTAACCCACCCAGCCATGATAGGCTATGTAAAGATTTATGTAGCCTATCACATCGTGTTTTTTTTTAAAAACCTAGTCATGATAGGCTATGTAAATCTTTACGTAGCTTATCACGTCTTTCTTTTTCTTTCTTTCTTTTTTTTTTACCAGAGTGGAAATGGCGGCGGCGGCAGCTGGTCAGAAGACCGGCCGCCGCCACCGCCATCGAAGCCGTCGCCGGAGCCTCCACCGCCCGGAAGATCCGCCCCAGGTGAGTCTTGTCCCGGGGGGGATCTGTGGGGGGGTGGGGGGGCAGGCTGTTCCACCACAGAGATCGGCTCACCGTGATCCATGGCGGAATTCTCTGCCATCCCTATGCTGAAGACATTATTCCAAGAGGCTTTCCCTGAGTGACCAGCCGTGGTTTACTATGTTCAGCATCTGTTCTTTTAAAATGTTTTAATTATGAGATTTTATTCTTTTATCTTGCTGTTCACCACTCCAAAACCTTTGATATGGAGCGGAATATAACTATTGTTATAAGACTCCAAACAGTAAAATAGAGGGAATGGACTCTGATTTTTTTATATATATTTATTATTTATAATATATATATACCACTTAGAGAAAATCTGTGGCCCCTATGGGGGACCGTAGTGTTTCTCAGATTCCTGGATCCAAGGCCAGAGGCGGCACTGTGCCCTCAGGCCCAGGAGTCCAAACTCCCCACCCCTCCCCTCACTGCCGGTGTGAAGAGAACCACAACGGTGGCCTCCCCAAGCTCGCAGAAGTGCCCTCAGAATGGCCGGGAGGGGCCGGTTCAGTGGGCGGGGAGGAGAGGGCCCTGGGAGGTGGGGATAGGAGCTCTCCCCAGCCTCCCCCAGCCTCCGCCCCGCCCTGACCCTGACACTTCAGGTAGACAGACAAAAGCACCCATCTCGCAGGGGGCGGGGGGAGCAGAGACGATGATCCCCCTGCTCTGCAAAGGAAGCCCTCAATTTGTAGGCAGACAGGCATCCAGGTGGGATTGTACCCTTAATGTTTTAAAAAACCTCCTACCCCCATATGGGACCAGAGGTTGATAACAGAGGAAACGGGGAGGGTGACTGGTGTGGAGTTCAACTGGCCCACAGAGAAGAAAAGGGTGGCAGAAATCCGTTTTTCTCTCCCTCAAAGGGTAAAGGCAGTCTAGTGTTCTGGGGCTGTGGTTGTTTTCCTAACTGGGAATTACCAAAATGACAGTAATTGCTGATGCATCCCCTGTGGACTTCCACCCAGAATGTCAGTAACAAAGAAATCCTGGATAAAATAAAATGTGCTTCATATAAACGTGCCCTGAGTCCTCCCATGTGGGACTGGGGCGGTGTCTGACCGCTTGGGGTCTGCTCATTTCTGGCTAGGATCCAGGCAATGGTGGCCATATCGCTGGCGCTGCGGAGCCATCTAGCAGCTCCACAGAACTGCTGCTGGCAGCTCCACAGAGCCAGCCAGGTAGGATTCCGGGGGGAGGGACGGATCACCTCCCCCCCTGCTGACCCTCCCCCCAGACCTGGAGGTAAGTATTTCTAGGGATGGATGAAATTTTTATTATTTTATTTTATTTATTTCATTTCTATACCGCCCAATAGCCGAAGCTATTAAAAATTATAAAAATTATAAGCCGAAGCTTAAAAATTAAGTTTTAATTTTAATTAACTTAATTAACTTAAAAATTACTTTAATTTAATTAAATTAAAGGGACTTACCTTGTCCCACAGCTTGCTTCATGGTGGGGAGGAGGCGCTTCTCTTCTCCCCCCGAAATTCAGGCCGGGGGGGGAGGCGCCCCGCCTCGCCCGGCCGAAATTCAGGCCGGGGGGGAGGCGCCCCACCTCGACCGCCCAAAATTCAGGCCGGGGAGAAGCACCCTGTCTCCCCGGCCGCGAAATAAAAAGTAAAAAAAAAAAAAAACCCCGTGATAGGCTACGTAACGATTTACGCAGCCTATCATGGCTAGATTTCCAAAGTTAGGATTACGTTAGGCTACGTAACGATTAACGTAGCCTATCATGGCTGACTTTGGAGATCTAGCCATGATAGGCTACGTTAATCATTACATAGCCTATCACGGGGGGGGGGTTACTTTACTTGTAATGGTGGCGGCGGCAGCCGGTCAAAAGACCGGCTGCCGCACCCGCCCCCGACGAAAACCCGACGAACTGCCACCGGGACCCACCGCCAGGAGGGACATTTGGCAAAGGTAAGTCCCATCCCGGGGGGGGGCAGAGAATTTCACCGCCAATTTCGGGGGGCCGAATGTGTTGGCACTCACCCTCCCGAAGATTCAGGGAGAAATTCTCCGCCATCCCTAAGTATTTCGTACATCCCTACTTCAAGTAACTGTTTCCTGTAACTGTTGGTCAGGCTGCCACATCAGTTTTGAGGAATTCTGGCCCATTCCTCCTTACAGAAGTGCTTCAACTCAGTGGCATTTGAGGGCTTCCTTGCATGAACAGCTCACCTTAGGTCCTCCTGCCACAACATTTTGATGAGGATTTGGTCCAGAGTTTGACTAGGCCATTTCAAAACATGGAATTTCTTCTTCTGCAGCCATTCTTTTGTAGAACTGCTTGTATTTTAGGATCATCGCCTTGTTGCATGACCCACTTTTGATTCCGCTTCAGCTCATGGACGGATGGCCTCACATTCTCCTCTGCAACCTTCTGAAACACTGCAGACTTCATGCTTGTGTCAATGATGGCAAGCTGTCCAGGTCCTGAGGCAGCAAAGCAGGCCCAAACCATCATATTCCCTCCTCCTTCCTTGACAGTTGGGATGAGGCTCTTCTGTTTGAATTCAGGGTTTGTTTTTTGCCAAACATAACGTTTCTCATTGAGGCCCAAAAGTTCTATCTTTGACTCATCTGTCCAGAGAACATTGATCCAGAAATCTTGGCGATCATCTATGTGATCTTTAGTGAACTTCAGAAGGGCAGCAATGTTCTTTTTAGAGAGCAGTGGTTTCCTTCTGGCTATCCTCCCATGAACACTGTTCTTGTTCAGTCTTTTTCTGATCATTGAGGCATGAACATTAGCCAAGGCGAGAGTGGCCTGCAGATCCTGGGATGTTACTCTGGGGTTGTTTTTGACTTCTTGGGTAATGTGCCAGTTTGTTCTTTGAGAGAGTTTGGTAGCACAAATGCTCCAGAGAAGAGTGGCTGTGGCCTAGAACTGTCTCCATTTCTGGACAATCGATCTGACAAAGGATTGGTGGAGCCCCAAATCCTTAGAAATGGTTTTGTAACCCTGTTTGGACTGTTGAGCAGTGCTACCTGCTTTTCTGAGATCCTCAGAGATGTCTTTTGATCGTGGCATGACATGTTTACACACAAGCGTATGGTCAATACCAAACTCCCAAAGTTTCTGATCCTCATATAGGGTAGGGCCTCCCAAACCCACCCCTGAAGGTCTGCCTAATTACTTAAACACCTGATTCTAATTAATCCCTTTAATTGTGCTGATGCAACCAGGGGTTCAATTACTTTTGCACATCTCCTGACTCTTAAGTACTCATTATATGCCTTATTTATATATTATTTTATTTCACAAGACATGCAATTGGGAAATATAAACTCTATTGGATATTTAGAAAAGGACTGGCTTTGATTGATGAAGGCTATTGTTTTAAAACTATGGGATTTCCATAATTATTGTTAAGATTCACAGACTTTTTCTCGCCACTGTAGATATAATTGACAAGGAACTAGACTAGCAGGGCATGTTCTGAAAGTGATAGTTTCTTTAATTATTTTTCCGTATAAGATGATCCCTGGTGTTGAGATGGGGCCTCAGCACAATAATGTAGCATTTAGGGAAAAAGATGCAACCCAGGAGACCGGCCCCAGAGGCCAGGATGGAGAAGACCTCCACAGCCACCATGGTCTTCCCCTTGGTGCTCAGGTAGGTTGGAACAAA
Source organism: Heloderma suspectum (assembly GCF_057233095.1). Taxonomy (NCBI): domain Eukaryota; kingdom Metazoa; phylum Chordata; class Lepidosauria; order Squamata; family Helodermatidae; genus Heloderma; species Heloderma suspectum. Next base: position 360,479,885 of record NC_139459.1, on the reverse strand, counting down.
GGAGATCCACACACTGCAAAACACCAGCATGCTGAAGGTGATAAACTTGGCTTCGTTAAAGCTGTCAGGCAATTTCCTGGCTAGGAAAGCCACTGTGAAGCTGATGAGAGCCAGGAAGCCCATGTAAGCCAGGACAGTGTAAAACATGGTGACTGAGCCTTCATTACATTCCACTATGACCTCTCCAGCCAAGGCATGGAAGTCCAAATTTGGGAACGGGGGAGAGGTCATCAGCCAGACAGCACAGATCACAGCCTGGATGAGGGGACAGGCCAGGACAATGGAGTTTGTCAGTTGTCTCCCCAAGAGTTTTCTTGCCATGTTTCCTGGCTTGGTGGCCATGAAGGCCAGAACCACCGTCACCGTTTTTGCCAACACGGAAGAAACAGCTACAGAGAAGGTGAGGCTGAAAGCAGTTTGTCGGAGAAGACAGGTGACCGTTGTTTGTCGGCCAATGAACAGGAAAGAGCAGAAGAAGCAGAACAGGAGGGCGATGAGGAGTACACAGGTGAGGTTTCGGTTGTTGGCTTTGACTATTGGTGTGTCACGGGATTTAATGAAGATTGCCAGCACTACAGTTGTGAGCAGAGACAGGGCAAGGGCAAGAGAAGTTAAAACCAACCCCAGTGTCTCTTGATAGGAAAGGAAATGGATCTTCTTGGAGATGCACTGGTCTTGGTTCCTGTTTGGGTGTCGATCTTCTGGGCATGGGGTACAGCGATCTGCATCTGGAATGAGCAAAAGGAATGGAAGCATCTCAAAAGTGACATACGTACATGTTCTTTATACGGGGCAGTTCAACCCACAAAGAAGGAGATGGAAATATCAATTCCATAGCCTTCTTTACACCTAAGGTACAACCTCCGTTTCATTATTTTATCTTTAAACATCAGCATCATATTTCATATGATAAGCAACAGAAAAGGTACGAAACGCCTTTTTTCTCCTCCATATCATGGCCTCATGTACCAGACTGATGTTTAATATTCTGTAAAGAAGAAACCACGCAAAGCTGTAACCAGAAGTGAGAATCTGGGAACTGTATGAAGTGAACCACTATTGCACACCTGCAGTGCCTCCTGAATGGTAAAGAAATAAAGAAATAATGATCTGTAATTTTCTTCAGCTGATGGACTGTCCCCTTAGGAGATCTGTTGGTGCAATGGCTGGCAAACACCTTGAAGTAATCGCTATCGATAGAAAGGGCAACGTGTTTGAGATTGAGATAACAGACTCCAGTAGGGATGGCAGAGAATTCCGCCATGGATCTCAGTGAGGCTGAATGCCAGTGCATTCAGCCCCCTGAAATACGTGGCGAAATGAAGCCCCCGCCCCCGCAAAAGGCACGCAAAATGGAGCACCTACCTGGTGCCGTTCGCGCTGCTTTGAGAATGGCGGCCGCGTCTGCAGCTGTCATTCACTTCATGATTTTTCGCTGTGATAGATTATGTAAATACTATGTAAATACGCCATTTGCGTCCCTGTGGAAGCCGTGATAGGCTACGTAAATATTTACGTAGCCTATCACAGGGAAAAAAAGGGAACGTAAATGGCAGCGGCTACGGCGGCTGCCATTTGCATCCCTGCGCAACCCAGGAGTGGCCGGATGTTGCTGCAGGCGGCCCCGGCAAGTGGCTCTGCGGAGTCACTGCGGAGCACAGCCGGCCGGTGAGGATTTCAGCGGGAGGGACAGAGCACCTCCCCCCACACTGTTGTCACGAAATGAGACAGGTAAGTAGTTTCGTACATCCCTATGCTCCAGGTGTTCCAAAGATGACCAACCACCTGCCCTGATCGATGTTCTGCCCAAACAGCTTCAGCTCTGATCTCAAAACATTTCAAAATGGAGGTACAGTGTTAAAAAATACAGTATGGAGAGAATGGCCAATGTGAGTATCTAAGAAACCCCAACAGATTCTGTACTTGCGAGTGTTAATAATGTAATGAGAGTCATTGTTTTATTATTTAAATAGAAGGTTTTGTCAAGAAATTGTGAAGACTTTGCAAACCACTAAACCACCGAGTTAGGCAATCACAATAGGATTCATCGAGAAAATATTCCTAGGGAAATGGCTCACTCTTTTTCTTGTCTCTGGTTTTCCTTTGTCCTCACTCGACTCTTGCCCCAGTATATTCTGCACTTTTACATGGCTCGCAAAGTTTGTGGTACCTGTCCAGTTAGAAATTGTCCCTTCTTGACAACGATCACATCTATAGCAGCAAACGGGCTTCCCCTCTGGAACTCTTCTCCAGTGCCCTGGAGAGCACTGCTCTACACACCTGGCAAGGGGTGTCTTCTTAAAGGGAAGAGAGAAATTGTTGAGGTTTTACATGTGATAGGCATCGCACTAAAAAGGACTTGGAGTTACTCAGCCAAGTTTCCCATCACATGATGGATAGGACCACCAGTTTAGGAAGGTCGAATCTTTTATGGACCTGGCCACCGAACACCCCAGAGCTCAATGAGTGCCTGGGAACCCTGCTGAGGACTCATCCGTCCTCCGCTGGATGTCAAGGAAGCCCTTTACAACTGGTGTGGCAGGAAGGACCTCGGCAGCACTCCAGTGCTCTAGCCCTGTCCTCCTCAAGAGTGCTTGGTGGCAGCGGGAGGGGGGTGAGCCATGCTGAGGACTCCAGCAGTCGAGGATTCTGCCTTTGTGTGCATAAAGCACAAAGACTTGACTGCTGGAGTACGTGGCGTGGAAGGGAGGCATGGCTCATGCCGCTCATCGGGGAAACAGGGAGGCTCACCGAGTGGATCCGGGCTGCGCGAGTGGAGGGGGCAGCTTGTCAAGCTCCCTCGCGCCCTGGACAGAGATGTGTCCATCCAACCCTACCTGCAGGTTCTTTAGAACAATCATAATAGATGGTGATATAAAAAATATTCTAAGACAGAAGCAGATCATTGGAAACTCCCTTCTACCGAGTCAGGCCCTTGATCCAACTAACCCAGTATAGTCTGCACTGACTGATAGCGGCTGTCTGGGCATGGAAGGAGAGCCTTTTTCCAATCTTGTATGCCGATGCCATTGGCTGAACCTGGGGGGTTTGCATGCAAAGATTGTTCTTTATCACTGGACTCAATAGGCCTTTGGTCTCATCTAGAAAGGCAACTTCTTTTCTCAAGTGGCAGAACTACGATATTCTTTCCTACTCCCGTGACATTGACTTCGAACTCACCTCCGATGCCCACACAATCCCATCAGAGTGAACGGTGAAATCTTGGCCTGGGGGAGCTTCTGGATCCACCTGTCCAACTTTCCTGGGAGCAAAGGATGTATTTGCGAAGAAAATCCAGTTCTCAATATCGTATCTCTCTCCCTTTTTATAAAAAGAGACTTCCTCTCCAAGGCTGTTGTTAAACCGGACTTTCCTCAAAGAGGCAAGAATCTGAAATGGAAGAGAGAATTAGGAAATGGGGTAATTGTGAGTGAGTTCTGGTGTCTTCCAACATACCTGTCAGAATCAGGCCCAGTCTCCCTGCAGAGACTGTGGAAGAGGAACCCAAGCTTCAGAGAGCTCACAGAGACAGGGAAGGACCTTCCCAAGGGCAGGCTGATCAGTTGGATCGAAGCCCACCATAACTTCTCCTCAGAGCTGCAGAGAGAGGCTGGGTGAGGGGATCAAGGCAGTGGTGAACACCTCTCTTGAGGAGGGAGTGATTCCATCAGCCCTCAAGGAGGCAGTGATAAGACTGCTTTTAAAAAAGCCCTCCTTGGATCCCCAAGTTCTGAACAACTTTTGCCCAGTCTCGAATCTCCCTTTCTGGGGCAAGGTGATTGAGTGGATGGTGGCGATGCAGTTGTAGACACACTTGGAAGAAGCCGATTATCTAGATCCATTTCAGTCGGGCTTTAGGCCTGGGCACGGGACAGAAACGGCCTTGGTCACCTTGGTGGATGATATGAGGAGGGCTCTGGATAGGGGCGAATACTCCTTCCTTGTTCTCCTCAACCTCTCAGCGGCTTTTGATACCGTTGACCTCAGTATCCTCCTGGACCACCTGGAGGGTTTGGGCATTGCAGACACCGTATTATTGCAGACACCTCTCCGGCAGGTACCAGAGGGTAGCACTGGGAAAAGAGGTTTTGGACCCATGGCTGCTCACTTGTGGGGTGCCACAGGGTTCCATCCTCTCCCCAGTGCTATTTAACATCTATGTGAAGCCGCTGGGGGCTGTCATCAGGAGGTTTAATAACTTTACGTAGACTAAGACGGGCCAAAATAAGGAATGCAAATGTACATGGGCCATTTGCGTATGCGCGTGTTTTTCTTTTTAAGTCAGACGTGATAGGCTACATAAAGATTTACATAGCCTATCACGTCTTTTATTTTTTTACATGAGAAATAGCGGTGGCAGCAGCTGGTCAGAAGACCGGCCACCACAGCCACAGCCGCCACCGCCACGCCGCCGCCGGAGCCGCCACTGGAGCCGCTGCCACCCGGAAGATCCGCCCCAGATAAGTTCGTCCCGATGTTACAGAAACAGTGTGAGTCTCTTCTGCTCTTCACCCCCTTCTTAAGGCTCTTCAGGGGAAATGACAGCCATGAAAGAATATCCGTGGGAAATGTCTTTCTTTGGAGCCTTACAGTGGACTAATAGAATTTCTCCCAGGCTTGCTCTTTGCTTCCAGGATCAAGCCACTGAGAAACCACCAAAGCACCTTCTAAAAAATTGCCAAATTTGAAGGAGGACATTACCTGCCATGGCTGGATATTTGGAAGCCACTTGCCTTCCCCCTTCATTCCACGTCTGGGTCCAGATGAGGACACGGAATGTAGTGCATGTGCCACAGAATAGACGGCATTGAAGGTGTTGTAGCTGCGACTGGACATGGTCATTTCCAACTTGTGGACCTTCAGGTCCTGCACCTTCTCCTCCCCAGTACATCTTCTCTTTGCCTTTGGAGATGTTTGGCCTGATTTCAGAAACTGACATTCAAATACCTCTTCCCACCATTGACGGAGAAAGACATCTCCTTGTGGATGGTGTGGATCTAAAGCCCAGAGAAAATGCTTGAATTCTGGCACATCCCTCCTGTGCACTCTGAAGTGAAAAGCACCCTGGAAGAGGTTGGCCAGGTCTGTCGAAGAACTTTCCCAGTGGGATGTCAGGATCCAAACCTTCCTAAATGAGATCTTGGTCTCTCGTTCATGAATAACCAAGAACACTGTTAATATCTTTATAACACTAGGGTCCCCAAAGACAATCATCACTTGAGGGTCAAACCAAGAACGAGGAACAGAGCCAGATAGTGCTTGTTGTAGAAGGAGGCGGTTTCTTGGGTTGAACATTTCGGTGATGGCAACACAGATGTCATTCTGCTTGAGCATTGGTGTCAGTGCCTGGATGAAATGTTCACCAGTGTCATCAGTTAAGGCAACCAGCCCAATCCAGTTCCAGTGGAAATGCAGGAGCAGCTGGACTAAGCCCACATACTGGGAGGTTACACTGGGATCAATCTGGTAGAAGGAAGGAAATTCCATTGTCTCGAACAAGCCATATCCGAGCTGAAGGAAGGAATTTGCTGTTAGTCTGTTCAGTCAGCATTTTGTGGTACTTTAAAGACCAGCAGAAATTTTAATGACTTAAGCTCCCATGGACTGCTACAGCCCACTTCAGATGCATGAAGGGCTATCCAGAGGGAAGCTGTCCATTTTAAAATGGATATCGAAATATAGAGTGAAGCTTGATGAGAACTTTTAGCCCCCTCCTCCTGTGTGGATCTCACCACACATGTCAGTGCTTCTATGGAGGTAACCCAGACACAATTCCTAACTGTTGCAATCAATAGGCCCTTGTGTGTATATTCCAGAAGTGTGACTCTTTGTAAGCTTTCTGGTTTCTTCCCCATAAAGGATAGTTTGGTCACACTGGTTCCATTCTGTGCTGACATACAGCACGACACACACAAAATAAAAAGGTTGACATGAAGTTAGCAGGACTTCATTTGAAATTCCCAGAGTGCCACCGCTCCAAAAACTTTCTGTTTGCATCATAAGGTGTGCGGCTGAAGCAGAAGCTATTTTATATGGAAATGTGTCCCAATACATGAAACACTGACACATTTTATCTTGCTGGGGTAGGGGGCTCCCTCCAATCCCCGGAGGGGAAGCTGCGTTAGTCAACTTCAGCAAGAACAACAAGGAGCCTTTTGGCACCTTGCACGTTTTTTGATTTTCGGCTTAAATTGAAGAACGTAGGGAAAACCACTAAACCTTTCAGGTATGACCTAAATCATATCCCTGATGAATATACAGTGGAGGTGAGGAATAGATTTCAGGGATTAGACCTGATAGACAGAGTGCCTGAGGAACTATGGACGGAGGTCCGTAACATTGTTCAGGAGGCAGCAACGAAATCCGTCCCAAAGAAAAAGAAATGCAAGAAAGCCAAGTGGCTGTCTGATGAGGCTTTACAAGTAGCTCACGAAAGAAGGGAAATGAAAAGCAAAGGAGAAAGGGGAAGATATACCCAACTGAATGCAGAGTTCCAGAGAATAGCAAGGAGAGACAAGAAGGCCTTCTTAAATGAACAATGCAAAGAAATCGAGGAAAACAACAGAATGGGAAAGACTAGAGATCTCTTCAAGAAAATTGGAGATCTCAAGGGAACGTTTTGTGCAAAGACGGGCATGATCAAGGACAAAGAAGGCAGGGACCTAACAGAAGCAGATGAGATTAAGAAGAGGTGGAAAGAATACATAGAAGAACTATACAGGAAAGATCTGAATGTCCCTGATAGCCATGATAGTGCAGTCACTGAACTTGAGCCAGACATCCTCGAGAGTGAAGTCAACTGGGCCTTAGGAAGCATTAGTAACAACAAAGCTAGCGGAGATGACAGTATTCCAGCCGAGCTATTTAAAATCCTAAAAGATGATGCTGTTAAAGTGCTGCATTCAATATGCCAACAAATCTGGAACACTCAACAGTGGCCACAAGACTGGAAAAGGTCAGTTTACATTCCAATTCCAAAGAAGGGCAACGCCAAAGAGTGTTCAAACTACCACACAATTGCGCTCATTTCACATGCCAGCAAGGTGATGCTCAAAATCCTACAAGCTAGGCTTCAGCAGCATGTGAACCGAGAACTACCGGAAGTACAAGCTGGGTTTCGAAGAGGCAGAGGAACTAGAGATCAAATCGCCAACATTCGCTGCATCATGGAGAAAGCAAGAGAATTCCAGAAAAACGTCTATTTCTGCTTCATTGACTACGCTAAAGCCTTGGATTGTGTGGATCACAACAAACTGTGGCAAATTCTGAAAGTGATGGGAGTACCAGACCACCTTACCTGTCTCCTGAGAAACCTGTACGAGGGTCAAGAAGCAACAGTAAGAACCAGAAATGGAACAACCGATTGGTTCCAAATTGGGAAAGGAGTACGACAAGGCTGCATATTGTCACCCTGCTTATTTAACTTATATGCAGAGTACATCATGAGAAATGCCGGGTTGGATGAATCAGAGGTCGGAATTAAGATTGCCGGGAGAATTATCAACAACCTCCGATATGCAGACGATACCACCCTAATGGCAGAAAGCGAAGAGGATCTCAAGAGCCTCTTTTTGAGGGTGAAAGAGGAGAGTGCAAAAGCTGGTTTGAAACTCAACATTAAAAAAACGAAGATCATGGCATCTGGCCCCATCACTTCCTGGCATATAGAAGGGGAAGAAATGGAAGCAGTGACAGATTTTACTTTCTTGGGCTCCAAGATCACCGCAGACGGTGACTGTAGCCATGAAATTAAAAGACGCTTGCTCCTTGGGAGGAAAGCTATGGCAAACCTAGACAGCATAGTAAGAAGCAGAGACATCACCTTGCCGACAAAGGTCCATCTAATCAAAGCTATGGTTTTCCCAGTAGTAATGTATGGCTGTTCGAGCTGGACTATAAGGAAGGCTGAGCGCCGAAGAATTGATGCTTTCGAACTGTGGTGCTGGAGAAGACTCTTACGAGTCCCCTGGACTGCAAGGAGGTCAAATCAGTCCATCCTAAAGGAAATCAACCCTGACTGCTCATTGGAAGGACAGATACTGAAGCTGAAGCTCCAATATTTTGGCCACCTAATGCGAAGAGAAAACTCCCTGGAAAAGACCCTGATGCTGGGAAAGACTGAAGGCAAAAGGAGAAGGGGACGGCAGAGGATGAGATGGCTAGATAGCATCACGGATGCAATGAATATGAACTTGAGCACGCTCCGGGAGAAAGCGCAGGACAGGAAGGCCTGGCGTGCTATGGTCCATGGGGTCACGAAGAGTCGGACACGACTGAATGACTGAACAACAACAACGTTTTTGATTCTTTAAGGTGTCGCAAAACTCCTTGTTATGTCTCTCAATACAAAACCTTTTGAACAGACTGATTGCTGGCTGGGATTAGACACGCAGTAGCCACTTGAGATTCCTAGCCACCACCAAAGCTATTGCGTGGCAGGTTAGCCAGAAGAAGAAGGGCCCTACTCCTGCCACCCAGAATCAAAGCAACCCACACACTGCACAGGCAGATCTGTTTTCAGATATTTGCCTTTGCACCTTAGTATCCCTGAGCTCTGCAGGCCCTCACATCTATCCCCAGGTGAATCCCCTCACCTGTGGGATCTTGAAGATTCCCATGAAGGACGCAATCTCCCTTGAGGATTTGGAGTCCAGACCCCCAATAACAGAGAGCAGTTGATCATGCTTGTGACATTTATAATTCGGAAACATTTGGCCCCGTGTGGAGAGGAGAGACAGACTGTTCAAGTAGATCCATCTTGCAATGTTGCTGTGGTCACAGATGCGGAAGCCAAGAGTACAGTTGGGTAGGAGAACAGGATCCTTGTTGAGCTCCTTGATGGTGAACGCCAAGGCCAGGAGTTCCTGGTAGTACTTTTCTATCATCCTGCAGTGATGAGAGTGACATTGGGAGGTGGGTGAGGATCCCAAAAGAACTGCCAAGACGTGGAGGGTTAAAACGTCCATCTGGTTTAACCCGTTTCTACAGACACAAACCTTCTAGACCACAGACATCGACACAAAGGATTCACAGACAAATTCAAGTTTTTCTTTTGACTCAGAGGGACACCAATTATTGCTGGATGCATTTCACAGGAACACCTGAAAAGCCCTGCTGGATCAGAGATCTAATTCAGCTCATTTATAATTTTTTTTTTACCATATATTTTCATTATTGATGTTCCACCTTCCAGGATACAGATGTTTCCAAGGTGGCTTACACATAAAAGCAAAGCGCAAAAACAATATATATAAACAATTTGACAGGGTCCTTCCCACTGTGCAGCTCTATCAGGATTAAGAATAGCAAAGTGTTCTCAGTTCAACCAGCCTTCTCCATGAATTGCTTGAAGAACATAGTTTACTTAGAAGAACATCAGATGAGCTCTGTTGTATCAGACCAAGGTGGTTCCCTCTAATTCATCATACGTTTTCCAACTGTGGTCAACTTAGATGCTTCCTGGGTGCCCCACAAGATAGATATGAACATAGCAGCCATAATTTCTTCTTCTCCCTCCCTCTCAGCAGCTCCTGAATGATCAGTGGTAGAATGCCACCAACAGTGGAATCTCTATTTAGCTATCCTGTTTCCGAGCTGCCAGTAGGCCTGTCCTCCAGGAACTTGTCCGATTCTTTTACAAGCAAAGTTAACCCAGGATTCATCACTACATCTCCAGTAACTCTTTGTAGTGAAGCAAGATTTTACACATGTGATTCAGAACTACTGTGGAGAAGGACCATAGCTCAGTGGTCAAGGCAGCTTTAGTCCCTGGAATCTCCCAGTAGGACTGAGAAAGAGCCCTCTCTGGAACCCTAGAGAGCCACTGCCAGTCAGTGCAGGCAAGATTGACCCAAAGGTGCCAAAGCCCTGACATGGCATAGAACACCTTCCTACTTAAATCAGTCCTTCATTGAGAACTATGAGGACCAGAAACTTGTTTAGTCTTTAGAGGAAGGAATGTAGTTCAGTGACAGAGCACCTCAATCAAAAGCAGCTGGTCCCAGGATCCATGCCTGGCATATACAGGCCACCATGGGAGAGACCCCCAGTGTCACAACCTGGAGAGCAACTGCTACATACTGAGCTAGAGAAGATCTATAGGCTGACCCAGGATGAGGTTGCTTCCTTTCAGACTTTATTCGGAAACCATGAAAACCGAAATCTTAGGTAAAGGTCCCAAGGAGCACTTGCTTTGAACATGGAAAACCGCAGGGTCAATCCCTGAAAGCATTTCTAGGTAGGAGAGGAAGGAAAGCCGCTGCCACTCAGTGCAGGTGAGACTGAACGAGAGGGAACAAAGGTCTGACTTCCTGGACTTCCTTTTTTTACTAGCCCCCCAAGGTCCCGCAACTGGAGCCTGGTGCAAAAAAGACACACGAACATAGAATGAAAGTATTCTGAGCCCAAAAGTTTCTTTTCAGCGCCAGAATTAAAGGGAGCTCACAGTGCTTGGACACAAGACCCCACTCCTGCCTACCCCGAAGTTTCCTTCATTTCTGCAGCATAATTTAGGGCAGAAGGGAGTCCTTTGTTGCTGCTGTTATTACACAACTGGGAGTCAGCAATGCTTGCTGATCCACTGCAGATCACCCAGAGATCTATCAGTAGATCCAGACCTACCTTTCCTTTGATGAAATCAGCTCGGAGGGGCATTTCTTAATTGTTATCCAATTCTGTTGTTATCCAGTTAACCACCAAGAAATGGTGGTTCAGCTATTAAATAAGGATGGCAAAACGATAACAGATGACAAAGAAAAGGCAGAGGTGCTCAATTCCTACTTTGGCTCAGTCTTCTCCCAAAAGAGGGTCTATGACCCCCCTGGCAAAGGCGAAGTACAGGCTGAAGGGGCAGGATTGCAGCTTGAGATCGATAGGCATATGGTCAAGGAACACCTCATTACTTTGAATGAGTTCAAATCTCCAGGGCCAGATGAACTGCATCCTAGAGTAATAAAGGAACTGGCAGAAGAACTCTCAGAACCGCTGTCTATTCTCTTTGAGAAATCATGGAAGACGGGGGAAGTGCCAGATGACTGGAGGAGGGCTAACGTTGTCCCTATCTTCAAAAAGGGTAAAAAGGAGGAACCTGGGAACTACAGACCAGTCAGTCTGACATCAATCCCTGGGAAAATTCTGGAGCAGATGATAAAGCAATCCATCTGGAAGCACCTTGAAAACAATGCCGTGATTGCTCAAAGCCAACACGGATTTGTCAAGAACAAGTCCTGCCAGACAAATCTGATCTCATTTTTTGATCAAGTCACCTCCCTTGTAGACCGTGGGAATGCTGTTGACATCATATACCTCGACTTCAGCAAAGCTTTCGACAAAGTGCCCCATGATATCCTGATGAGCAAACTAGCTCAAAGTGGGCTAGATGAAACAACGATCCGGTGGATCCACAGTTGGCTACAGAATCGGACTCAAAGAGTGTTTATCAATGGGACCTTCTCAAGCTGGGGAGAGGTAACGAGTGGGGTACCGCAGGGCTCAGTCCTGGGCCCAGTGCTCTTCAACATTTGTATTAATGACTTGGACGAGGAGGTGCAGGGAATGCTGATCAGATTTGCAGATGACACAAAATTGGGCAGGATAGGTAATACTTTGGAAGACAGAAACAAAATTCAAAGTGATCTGGATAGACTGGAGCACTGGGCAGAAAACAACAGAATGACATTTAATCGGGGTAAATGCCAAGTTCTGCACCTAGGAAAAAGAAACCAGATGCACAGTCACAAGATGGGGTATACGTGGCTCAACCACACTATAAGCGAGAAGGAACTTGGAATTGTTGTCGATCACAAGCTGAATATGAGCCAACAATGTGATGTGGCTGCAAAAAAGGCCAATGCTCTTTTGGGCTGCATTAATAGAAGCATAGCTTCCAAATCCCGGGAAGTACTAGTTCCCCTCTACTCAGCACTGGTTAGGCCTCATCTGGAGTACTGTGTCCAGTTCTGGGCACCACACTTGAAGAAGGATGCAGGCAAACTGGAGAGGGTTCAGAGGAGGGCAACAAAGATGATCAGGGGACTGGAAACAAAGCCCTATGAAGAGAGACTGAAAGAACTGGGCATGTTTAGCCTTGAGAAGAGAAGACTGAGGGGAGATATGATAGCACTCTTCAAGTACTTGAAAGGTTGTCACAGAGAAGAAGGCCAGGATCTCTTCTTGATCATCCCAGAGTGCAGGACACGAATCATGGGCTCAAGTGACAGGAAGCCAGATTCCGGCTGAACATCAGGAAAAACTTCCTGACTGTTAGAGCAATACGACAATGGAACCAATTACTTGGGGAGGTGGTGGGCTCTCCCACACTGGAGGCCTTCAAGATGAGGCTGGACAGCCATCTGTCAGGGATGCTCTGACTTGGATTCCTGCATTGAGCAGGGGGTTGGACCCAACAGCCTGGTAGGCCCCTTCTAACCCTACTATTCTATGATTCTATGATTGTATGATTCTATGATTCTTAACATGAAACCACATTTCATCTTTTTTCAGCCTACCCTCCTTGTACTCAAGAGCCCCAGAGGGAGGTGAGTTATCCTCTTAGTGAGCAGGGATGTGGACATATGACAGCAAACTCTCCACAGGTCACTCCCATCCAGCTCAGTTCAGAGCAGGGCTTTGTAAAGCAAGCTCAAAATATGAATATAATTTATTCTAAACTCAGTTGCAAGCAGGCCAATCTGCAGTCACTTTACTGGGGGTGGACGAAGGTCCGAACTTTCCCCTCAATCTGCCAGTTAAGGCTCCAAATCCCAGCCTCCAAGTTCGCGTTCTCTGCCATGCACGCGCACACTCACACACGCCGCTTTCCACATGTCTTGCCTTGCAGCAGGGCTTGGCTCTTCGCTCCCCGGAAATCATAGCTCCCAGGGTTCCTGTGACCTTGCCACAGCACCACTGATTGCTCCAGAGGCGCAACGGGGAATTCTCCTCTTGCTCGGAATGGGCCTGCAGCTCAGCGTGGCAGGGGACATGCTTTGTTTGGAGAAGGTCCCAGGTTCGATCCCCGGCTTCTCTGCGTAGGCCAGGAAACACTCCTGCCTGAAACCTAGGAGAGCCGCTGCTGCCCGTCAGTGTCGACAGTACTGGGCTAGATGGACCAAGGCTCCAACTCAGTATGAGGCAGCTTCTTGTGTTCCTAGGAAGCCAGCAGAGACCCCTCAAGTCTCTGACTCTCCGCATGGGTTGAAGCCAAATCGTGATAAATTGTTTGCGTAGCCTATCACATCAAAAAACAGGGACACAAATGGCATAGTGGACGCCATCTGCAGCTGTAAACCTGGTCTATTAACCTGAATGCAGCAGTAAATGGCTGCATTTAGGCTAATCTTCCAGCTTTACGGCCACAAATGGCGCCCACTATGCCATTTGCGACCAGAGACTTACTTACAGAGATACGGCACGGCAATGGCTGGCGTCAGTATCGACATTCGCCAGGGATGCGGAGCAGGCTCCTCAGGATCAAGGCAGCGATGGATCCGGCCCAGACGGATTCTGCGGGGAGGTGAGTGCTCCGTTCCACCACGGGTCCCAGTGGGGCCGGATTCTTGGAAAACGGCCTCTTTGGGGTCTGTGGCAGAATTGTTCCCCATCCCTAGAAGGAGCCCACCAATATGAAAGCAAAGCAGGCAAATGTCTATCCCACCTCCCTCTTGTGGAAACTTACAAAGTAAGAGTGCGGAAGTTTGGTGGGGCTAAACTACGGAAGTCTGGTATCCTTGAATGAGAATAACAGCCAAGTGGGAAATTCCCACTGACAAGGAGGTCTCCCGGGCTGTGATAGTCTTGCAGTTCCTTCGGCCTGGTCAAGAGGCAGGGGGTGCCCAGCATCCCCTGGGTGGCCTGAGGCAGGAGCCAAAAGAGCAGCACCTCCAGCAGCCAAGTCATCACTGGCACAGAGAGAAACTCCCTCCTCAGTCAGTGACAAAGACAACCTGACAGAGAGCGGAGTTTACAGTCCCCAGCAGTGGAATTAAACCTTAGCAAGAAGTGATCAGCCCCCAAGTGAGCAGACACCACCCCAGCCCCACGTGGAAGGGCTCAGAGTGTCTTTATATTAAGCATGTTTTCTCCAGGTTGTCTTGGTTACTGACTAGCTGGATAGAAATACATGGGGGAATCCTCAAGAATTACTGTCATTTTCACAATTCCAGGGTAGGGAAATACACACAGCCCCAGAACGCTGAGCTCTCTTTGCACAGCAGAGGGAGGAGGGGAAAGTTTGTGCCACTCTTGGCTTCCCTGTGAGGCAGAAGGGCTCAGAGATTTAAGAACGTAAGAAGAGCCCTGCTGGATCAGGCCAAAGATCCATCCAGTCCAGCCTTCTGTTCACACAGTGGCCAACCTGCTGTCCACAGGAAACCCACAAGTGGGACATGAGTGCAACAGCACCCTGCCACCCATGCTCCCCAGCAACTGGTGTACAGAGGCCTACTGCCTCTGATACTGGAGGCAGTATCCCGTTGAGTGGTCATGTTTTGGCCTTGCTCCCATTTGAGGATTTCCTTTCCGCGGATTATGTTGATGGGGGGGGGAGGCACTCCGTCCCTCCCCCCCCGAAATCCTGGCTGGCCGGCTGTGCTCCACAGCGATTCTGCAGAGCCGCCGCCCAGCTCCGCCAGCAGCCGGACATCCGGCTGCTAGCTAGCAGGGACGCAAATGGCGGTGGCCGTAGCCGCCGCCATTTGCATCCCTGCAGTCAGCCGTGATAGGCTATGTAAATGTTTACGTAGCCTATCACGGCTGATTTAAAAAAAAACAAGCGCGTATGCAAATGGCAGCGGCCATGGCCGCCGCCATTTGCGTTCCTTATTTTGGCACGTCTTAGTCTATGTAAACATTTGCGTTCCCCTTATTTTTGCCGTCTTAGTCTACGTAAATGTTTACGTAGACTAAGACGTGCCAAAATAAGGAACGCAAATGGCGGTGGCCATGGCTGCCACCATTTGCGTACGCGCGTTTTTTGGGGTTTTTTTTAAGTCAGCCGTGATAGGCTATGTAAAGATTTACGTAGCCTATCACGGTGTTTATTAAAATCTAGCCATGATAGGCTACGTAAATCTTTATGTAGCCTATCATGTTTTTTGTTTTTTTTTTAACCTGGAAATGGCGGCAGTGGCAGCCGGTTGGAAGGCCGGGCGCCGCAGCCGCTGCTGCCAAACCGCCGCCAGAGCTGCCACCGGAGCCGCCACCACTCAGGTCGACTCAGCCCTCCATCCTTCCGAGGTTGGTAAAATGAGTACCCAGCTTGCTGGGGCACAGGCAGTCACGACTGGGGAAGGCAATGGCAAACCACCCTGCTACAGTTTGCCATGAAAATGTCAGCGAAAGCAGCATCCCTCTAGGCGTCAGCAATGACTCGGTGCTTGCACAGGAGGAACCAAGATGGAGTCTGGGCTTTTTCCAAAGTTTTTTTTTCACCCAGATTGATGGCTGGGGAGAAGGAAGAGGAGTTGGCTGTGGCAGAGTTCAATGATATTTGGAGTTACCAGCATATGCAAGTTCTGTGTATAAGATGAATGTTGTGTTCAAAAACAATAACTAACACACAGTACCCCATCCCCCGATACGTAACGTTCCTCCTCCCTTCGCTATCATAGTCTGTATATTAACCAACAATGAGGTGCCCTTTCCCAGCATGGTCTCTGCACTTGAATAGTAGGTGTAGATTGCTCAGATGACTTTCTTTCAGTAACTGCCGTAGGTGAGGAAGGAGTAGCGATGTCAGAGAATTCCGCCATGGATCTCGGTGAGGCCAAATGCCAGTGCATTCGGCCCCCTGAAATCGGTGGCGGAACGGCCTGCCACCCCCCCGCCCCCCCGTAGATCCCCCCTGGGACGAGACTTACCTGGGGCAGATCTTCCGGGCGGTGGCGGCTCCGGCGGCGGCTCCAGCAAAGGCTCCAGCGAAGGCTCCGGCGACGGCCAGTCTTCTGACCAGCTGCCGCCGCCACCACTTCCAGGCTTGTGAAGGGGGGAAAAAGAAAAAGACGTGATAGGCTATGTAAAGATTTACGTAGCCTATCATGGCTAGGTTTTTAAAAAAAAGGAAAAAAAGACGTGATAAGCTATGTAAATCTTTACGTAGCCTATCATGGTTGGGGGTGGGTTTAAAAAAAAAACGTGTACACAAATGGCGGCGGCTATGGCCGCCGCCATTTGCATTCCTTCTTTTTGGCCGTCTTAATCTACGTAAATATTTACGTAGACTATGACGGTAAAAATCAAGGGGAACATAAATAGCGTAGTGGGCGCTATTTGTGTCCCTTTTTCATTCACCATTTTAGCCTACATAAATCTTTACTTAGGCTAAAATGGGGAATCAAAAGGCTATTTGCGTTCCCCTTGATTTTCGCCGTCATAGTCTATGTAAATATTTACATAGATTAAGACAGTAAAAAAAAGGAACGCAAATGGCGGCGGCCGTAGGCGCCGCCATTTGCGTACGCGTTGTGGTTTTTTTGTTTTTTTACCCAGAACCCTCCGCGGCCGGAAATCTGCCGGCCGTTTGAAGATTCTGGGGGGGAGGAACGGAGCACCTCCCCCCCGGCCAGGATTCCGGGGCGAGTGACGGAACGCCTCCCCCTACCACCATCAACATAATCCTCGAAAGGTAAGTCACTTTTGTACATCCCTAGGAAGGAGTATTGCTCCCACAACTTAGTGGTTCTGGAATTTCAACCAGTGGTGAGAGAAACCAGTCCCAGATAGATCTTCAGCAGCTACCTCTGCAGATGACAACCCACTCTGGGGAGAACGCCTTCTCAGCTGTTCAACATGGCGATGCCACACTGACCCGCCTGCACACTGGACCTCACATGACACAGGTCCAGTGACCTCAGTGATAGAGGAAGGAACCCATCTCAGTCCAGCCCCATAGTTCCTAGCAAACACCTGATCTTGTGGGGCAAATGAATGGAGAGTAGGAGCTGAGAAGGCAGCATGCAGAGCTTGCTCCCCTTTGCTTTGCAAGTCTTCAGCTAAATCTGGGTGGAGACAGTCAAGGCAAGTTTTTAGATGCTGCCCATAAGTAACTCTGCAGGACTGACTCCTGTTGTTGCACAAGGAGTGACATGTCGAGCAACAAGAAACCTGGCAAGGTGTGTTGGCCAGTCTCCTCCCACAATGCACTTATTTTCGCCATAGTCTACGTAAATTTTTATGTAGACTACACGTACGCACTTTTTTTTCCCCAAAGTCAGCCATGATAGGCTACGTAAGAATTTACATAGCCTATCATGACTGACTGCAGGGACGCAAACGGAGGTGGCTATGGCCGCCGCCATTTGCGTCCCGGCCGGCCAGGGGGATTCGTGGCCGGAGGGACGGGGTGCCTCCCCCCTGGCCAGAATTTTGGCTGGAGGGATGGGGCGCCTCCCCCCCGGCCAGAATTTCGGCGGGGAGGAATGGAGCGCCTCCCCCCCACCGTGAAGCAAGCTGCGGGACCAGGTAAGTGACTTTCGTCCATCCCTATGGTTAACTGTCTTCCCAATAGTTTTCTTGCCATGTTTCTCTTTTTTTCTTACTTCCTCTTTTTTTACATTAGACATGATATACTGTATAATAAAATTCCTGTTTGTGTGTGTATAGATATGTATACATTCATATATAGATTTAGAAATGACAGTATCTAAAATATAGATAGCATAAAATTTATTAGTGATTTGTTATTATTATTACTTATCCTTTTTAATTTCCTTCCTTTTTATTATTATTACTATCATTATTGTGAGACTTTGATTAGTAATATTTTGGCTGGTTAAATTGTTAAGCTTTACTATTATATGTTAACTGAAGGGCAATATATGGTTATTGGAAATGAATTGTAGGCTTGCTCCCTTGCTGTAAGACTGATTATATGATAATGAAATGTAAGGTTGATTATCTATGCTGTACTGAATTGTAATATTGGCAATGTTATAGGTATAACTTTTAAGTAGAATGATATTTGAAGTTTGTGTGTAATGGAGTTTAAATTGAATCCTTTTAAGTAACTTTTTAATATTTTTTCTTGCTTGCTTTCTTCTTCCTTTTCCTTCTTTTTTGTTTTGTTTTTTCATTATTGCTGTGTCCTCCTAAGAATACTGTATTCTTGGAAACTGCAGATAATGACTAGATTGTTGGTACTGTTTATTTCATTTATAAAGATAAAAAATAGAATAAAAAGTATTTTTTTAAACCAGTTTTCTTGCCATGTTTCCTGGCTTGGTGGCCATGAAGGCCAGAACCACCATGACAGTTTTTGCCACCACAGAAGAAACAGCAACAGAGAAGATGATGCTGAAAGCAGTTTGTCGCAGAAGACAGGTGAACTTCGTGGGTTGACTGATGAACAGGAAGGAGCAGGAGAAGCAGAGCAGGAGAGAGATGAGGAAGATGTAGTTGAGGTCTCGGGTGTTGGCTTTGACTATTGGAGTGTCTTGGTGTTTAATGAAGATGGCCAGCACTAGGGATGTGATCAGAGAAAGGAAAAGTGTGAGAGAAGCTAAAATGAACCTCAGTGTCTCTTGACAGGAAAGGAAGTGGATCTCCTTGGGGATACACTGGTCTTGAAGTTGGTTCTTGTCTGCGTGTTGGTCTTCTGGGCATGGGTCACAGCAATCTGCATGTGGAATGAGCAATAAGTATTGCAACATTTCAGACATGACACAGATGTTCTTTCTTAGGGCTGGCAGTTCATGCCTCAAAGAAGATGATGTACATATCCATTCTTTAGCTTATTTTACACCTTGGATTATTTTTTGTTTAACATTCAGCAATCTTCAGTTGAAAGTCAGAAAGCTACAAAATACTCCGCTACCCCCATATGACAGCCCTCTGTACCAGACAACATCAATATTCTGCAAGGAATCAAATTCTGCATCTAGAAACGAAAACTGGGGAACTGTAAGAACTGAACCATGACCTTTCACTTGTAGTGATGAGCAAAAATGATTGAAAAATGATCCAATCCAAAATTGGATCCAGAATCTCATTAAAATCACCACCAATTATCAAATGATCATACGGAGTAGTAGGCAAGTGACTAAGGGTCTCATGAAACATAAAAGGTCATCTGTTCATTTTGTACTAAACAATGAACATTTAGTACAAAATGAAAACCGCATACACCTAAAACAATGTTTGCTGTACACTTTGTTTGAAGTGTATTGATCAGCTATAGGTAGTTAACTGCCAGCCAAAGGCTTCCTAAATACTGGAACTAGAGATTGAAAACACTCAGCAAAGGCCAAATCCATAACAGTTGACCCTGCTCAGCCTATTCCCATAACCCAATAATTCATAAATTACAATGATAAGATTTGCTTTCTAGCTTTTTAACCTTAGACTTCAAAATAAGATTAGATCTCTGAAAAGAAGACAATGCAGTTTCATTAGCTCCAATTTTATCTTCAGGCTGTGGAACTCTAGTTTCCAGAAATGCAGCCTCCCTATCTTTCTGGCAATACACTCCTGTGACATTTCTATAGAGGTGTTAATCATGCCCTCTCCCTCTGAGCAGAGCCCGGCCAGCTCCTTGGTATACACCTGAGCTGAGGGCAATGAAGCAAGAGGGGAGATGGCTAGAATGCAGGTGGAGGAAAACTTGTGCTGAGTCTGACCGAACACAGGTAAGAGCCCACTATCGAGCCTACTCTGTGGCGGTGAGGGTGGCAAAGAGACAGTTCTTTTCCACCAGCATTGCATCTTCTCAGTGTCGTCCAGTGGAGCTTTTCCGAGTGGTTCGCGGCCTGTTACATTCTGGGCCAGGGAGAGAGATGGTGGAACCCTCGGTAGCACGCTGTGACAAGTTTGCGCAGCACTTTGAGGATAAAGTCGCTCAGATTCACCATGAATTGGACACCACCATTAATGCAGTTCCATTGGTAGAGGCGTTCAGAGCACCATCTGGTCCAGTTTTATTGGATGAGTTTCAGTTACTGAGGCCTGAGGATGTGGACAAGGTGCTTGGCCAAGTCCGATCGACCACTTGTGTGCTTGACCCTTGCCCTTCATGGCTTATTAAATCAAACAAGGAGGGGATGTCCGGCTGGGTCCAGGAGGTTGTAAATTCCTCCTTAAGAGAGGGAGTGGTGCCTGCCGCTTTAAAAGAGGCAGTAATTAAACCACTCCTGAAAAAGCCTAGCCTGGACCCAGTGGATGTTAACAATTATAGGCCAGTGGCCAACATCCCTTCCTGGGCAAGGTGCTTGAGCGGGTGGTTGTAGGACAGCTCCAGGCACTCTTGAATGAAATGGATTATCTAGATCCATTTCAATCGGGCTTCAGGCCTGGTTTTGGAATGGAAACTGCCTTGGTCGCCCTGTGGGATGACCTCTGCCGGGAGAGGGACAGGGGGAGTGCGACCCTGTTGATTCTCCTGGACCTCTCAGCGGCTTTCGATACCATTGACCATGGTATCCTTCTGGATAGGTTGTCTGGGTTAGGAGTTGGAGGCACTGCACTACAGTGGTTCCGCTCCTGCTTGGATGGCCAATTCCAGAAGGTGGTGCTGGGGGATTATTGCTCTGTGCCATGGCAATTGTGCCATGGGGTTTCACAGGGCTCTATTTTATCCCCCATGCTGTTTAACATCTACATGAAACTGCTGGGGGAGGTTATCCGGAGGTGTGGGCTGAGGTGCCATCAATATGCAGATGACACCCAGCTCTACCTCTCTTTCTCATCAAACCCAGGTGAGGCAGTGGCTGTTCTGAATCAGTGCCTGGGCACGGTAATGGACTGGATGAGGGCTAATAAACTGAAACTCAATCCAGACAAGACGGAGGTACTGTTAGTGGGTGGTTCGTCTGCCCGGCTAGGTGATATTCAGCCCATTGTGGAGGGGGTTGCACTCCCCCTAAAGGATCAGGTTCGTAGTTTGGGGGTGCTCTTGGATCCAGAACTGTCACTTGAGGCACAGGTGAACTCAGTGGCACAGAGCACTTTTTATCAGCTTAGGCTGGTCTACCAACTACGCCCTTATCTGGACAGAGATATCCTAGCTACAGTTATCCATGCTCTGATAACTTCTCGTCTGGATTACTGCAATGCGTTATACATGGGGCTGCCTTTGAAAACAGTCCAGAAACTTCAGCTGGTCCATAATAGGGCAACAAGATTGTTAAAAGGGACTGGCCTGCAAGCTCATATTACGCCAGTACTTTTCCAGCTGCACTGGCTGCCAGTCCATTTCCGGGCCTGATTCAAAGTGCTGGTGTTAATATTCAAAGCCCTTAACGGCTTGGGGCCAGGTTACCTGAAGGAGGGG
The DNA here is from genome assembly GCF_057233095.1 of Heloderma suspectum. Lineage (NCBI taxonomy): Eukaryota > Metazoa > Chordata > Lepidosauria > Squamata > Helodermatidae > Heloderma > Heloderma suspectum. The sequence goes on along the minus strand of NC_139459.1, from coordinate 360,458,626 downwards.
CAGATCCAAAAATCGAAAAGACATGGTATAAAAGGATCGAAAAGACATGGTATAAAAAGAAAAGGGATAGGGAGGGAGGAGGGAAAAAAACCAATTCCCCCCCTCCTAAAAAAAAGAAAAGAAAGAAAGATGTGGACTCCCTTTCCACATGAAATGTTCCACCTCTCCGTCTAAACTTTGCTGTTTTCTTAAGCAGGACTACCTCCATGCTGCCTGTCATTTTCAGAACACTGGTCCACAAGGAGCATGGGGGGAAGAGCATGTCCTATATTTGGATATCCTCAAAATGTAAAGTCTGCTCTTGCACAAAAATCCCAGCATGTATTCATCTGAAACCCGACAGAGTAGGTCCCCACAGAAGAGGAAACAATCCCTGGAAATATCATCCCATTCTGCCAAGAAATAAAAATGTCATTAACAGTGTCCGTAAACCCCAAACGCCCAAAATATAATCGGGCATAGCACACACACACAAAAATCAGAAAGCCTCAGATATACACATTTTCTAGGGATGTACGAAAGTCACTTACCTTTTCAATGGGTGACATTCACAGTGGGGGGGAGGCGCTCCATCCCTCCCCCCGAAATTCTCTCCAGCCGGCTCCACTCCGTGGCGATTCCGCGGAGCTGCTGGCCGGGGCCGCCCACAGCCGGACATCCAGCTGCTGGGCAGCCTGCACAGGGACACAAATGGCGGCTGCCGTAGCCGCCATTTGCATCCCTGTATTTTGCCGTGATAGGCCATGTAAATATTTACGTAGCCTATCACGGCAAAAACAAAACAGTGGACGCAAATGGCGGCGGCTACAGCGGCCATTTGCGTTCCCTTTTTTTTGGCCATGATAGGCTATGTAAATATTTACATAGCCTATTATGGCAAAAGAGATGAGCACAAATGGCATCCCTGCATTAGCCATGATAGGCTACGTAAGTATTTACGTAGCCTGTCATGGCTATAATGAAGAAGCAAAGGGTGGCTGTGGCTGCGGCCACCATTCACAAAGCAGCGCGAACGGCAGCAGGTAGGTGTCCTGTTTTGTGCACCTTTCGCGGGGTGGGGGGGCAGGGGGGCTTCATTCCGCCACGGATTTCAGGGGGCCAAATGCACTGGCATTCAGCCTTACCGAGATCCATGGCGGAATTCTCTGACATCCCTAACATTTTCACATTTGACTTTTTTACAGGGGAAAACTGTGCATTTTGTGTGTGCACTTAAAAATGTACACTGAAATGCGTACTTTCCTCAGTCAAAAGGAGTAGGGAAGTGCTCATGTTTTGGGAGTGGGAATAAGATCAACTGAGCTCTGAGGTGGAAATCAGAAAATCTGGATGAGCTCAAGCCTCACTGATTCTTCCAGCCATCTTAGAACCTAAGAACTCATGCCTGAGTTTTGTTTCTGGCAACTAAAATAAAGAGACAATATAATGAGAAAAGGAATATTAGAATTATTGCACTATTTTATTTATCTTATACAAGTCACAGTAATTGCAACATATTAAGCACATAGTTGCAGAATGAGACTTCAACTGCAATCCTATACCCACTTTCCTGGCAGTAAGCCACACGGAGCTCAGTGTGACTTACCTCTGAGTTGACATCGATAGTATTGCATTATTACATTCCTAATATTCAATAAAAGTTCCCTAATGTTGAAGGAAATGTTATGCTGTTGTTTCTTCTCTCAACTTAGTTACCTGTTGTTGTTTTTATCATAGCATACTCATGCATTTTACATTCCCATTTTGCAAATATGGGAGGAGCAACAATGGGGCACCTGAGAAACATGAGAGAGGTATCAGCATGTTTAGGGGGAAATCTCAGGTTTGTAGAAGAACCCTCATCATAAAATATAAAACTTTTACCACCCAAAAAGGCCCAATGAGAAGAACAGAGAATGCCCTATAGCCAGAGAATGTTGTGTCAATTGGCAGAGAAAAACAGGAAGCTGGTATGTCATGGGAGAGAGAAAAAAATGCTCTCCTTTCAGGCAAATCAATCTCCATACAAAATACACTATCACAGAAGAAGGCATGACTGACAGGTAGGAAACCTGAACCCTTAGGAGATGAACATAAAGTGCAACATTTTATTGCAGTGCCATGTGTCACATAAAACACTAATTCTTGATAGTGCATGGTCACCATTTTAAAACACTTCAGCCATTATAAGGTTTAGATGGGGAATATACTGCCATACAAACAAACTTTTTAAAGCCACTTCAAGTTGCCTGGGGAAGAGCAAATGGCTCTGCAATGGGCAAAGGCTCCAGTGTGGAACATACCTCATTGTTTAAAAAATAAGTTAGCACATTAAATTTTGAGTAATTCTATTGGTGTTCCTAACTAGATATACTTGACAGGAAACTAGACTAGCAAGTCATGGTCCAAAGCATTAATTTTTTTTCCTTAGAAGTTGATCCTTTGTATTGACATTGGGCCTCAGTATAATAATGTAGCATTTGGGGAGAAAGATGCAACCTAGGAGACCAGCACCAGAGGCCAAGATGGAGAAGACCTCCACAGCCACCATGGACTTCCCTTTGGTGCTCAGGTAAGTGGGCACGAAGGAGATCCAGACACTGCAAAACATCAGCATGCTGAAGGTGATAAACTTGGCTTCGTTGAAGCTGTCTGGCAATTTCCTAGCTAGGAAAGCCACTGCGAAGCTAACAATGGCCAGAAAACCCATGTAACCCAGGACAATGTAAAACATGGTGACCGAGCCTTCGTTACATTCCACTATGATCTCTCCAGATAGGGAATGGAAGTCCAAGTTTGGGAATGGGGGAGAGGTCACAAGCCAGACAGCACAGATCACACCTTGGATGAGGGGACAAACCAGGACAATGGAGTTTGTCAGCTGTCTCCCCAAGAGTTTTCTAGCCGTATTTCCTGGTTTGGTGGCCATGAAGGCCAGAACAACCATGACAGTTTTTGCCAGAATGGAAGAAACAGCAACAGAGAAGAAGATGCCAAACACAGCTTGTCGAAGAAGGCAGGTGACCTTCACGGGTTGGCCAATGAACAGGAAGGAGCAGAGGAAGCAAAGCAGGAGGGAGATGAGGAGGACGTAGGTGAGGTCTCGATTGTTGGCTTTGACAATTGGTGTGTCACGGCGTTTAATGAAGGTTGCCTGGACTAGAAATGTGATCAGAGAGAGGAAAAGAGCTAGAAAAACTAAAACAAACCCCAGTGTCTCTTGATAGAAAAGGAAGTGGATCTTCTTGGGGCGACACTGGTCTTGGTTCTTGTTTGGGTGTTGATCTTCTGGGCACGGGGCACAGTGATCTGCATCTGGAATGAGCAACAAATATTAAAGCATCTCAAACATTTATTTATTTATTTATTGCATTTATACCCCGCCTTTTTTCCTCTTGCAAGGAACCCAAGGAGGCTTACATTATCCTCCTCCCCTCCATTTTATCCTCACAACAACAACCCTGTGAGGTGGGTTGGGCTGAGAGTCTGTGACTGGCCCAAAGTCACCCAGTGAGCTTCCATGGCCGAGTGGGGACTAGAACCCGGATCTCCCGGCTCCTAGTCCAACACTCTTGCCACTACACCACACTGGCTCTCAACATGACACAGATGTTCTTTTTTAGGGGGGCAGTTCATATGTCGAAGATGATGTACATATACATTCTCTAGCTTATTTTACACCTTACTTAGATTTTTTTTTGTTTAAATGTCAGCAATCTTCATATGAAAGTCAGAAAGCTACAAAATACTCCCCAACCCCCATATGACAGCCCTCCGTACCAGACTCAACTTCAATATTCTGCAAGGAATCAAATTCTCCATCTAGAAATGAAAACTGGGGAACTGTGAGAACTGAACCACAATGAGCTGTAGTGATGAGCAGCAATGAATGAAGGATTTCAAATATTACACAGATATTGATTATGTGGTTGCTAGTTCAGCCAACAATGAACGAACAAACAAACAAGCAAAGAAATACCATTTACTTTGGAATATGAACTCAGAGTATGTATTGATAGAGAGAGTGGGAAACTGTGGTTACAGAAGCCAGTATCTCCCCCCCCCCCCCGGCATTGTGTTTTGGACTGGAGTGAGGGACTGTGAAAAGGAAGATGGACCACTTAGTGAAGTATTTCAAAGATGACACAGATGTTCTTTTTGAGGGACCCAGTTCAGCCCACAAAGTCAAAGATGGAGTTAGCATATCTGCATGTTATTGTGCACCCAAGAGTGCAACTGCCCTTTGATCACTCTCTCTTTCAGCTTCAACCACTTATATCTTAAGGAGAGAGTATGGAAAGGTGGAAACCGCTTTAAAAACAAAGAAACATGTCATCCCCCTGTACAAAGCTCATGTTCTGTATGCTGCAAGGGGGAGGGATACAAAATTGTGCTACAAGTAATTGAACAAAGATGTCCATTGTCTTCTGAATGAGGAAATAAATAAACAAGTACATATGTCATTTTATTCAGATTATGAATACCCTTCAATCAATGGGAGAAGAACATGTACATTTCAAAGATGCCCACAATTGATCATTTGCTGTTGTTATTGTTCAGTCATTCAGTCGTGTCCGACTCTTCGTGACCCCATGGACCATAGCATGCCAGGCCTTCCTGTCCTGCGCTCTCTCCCGGAGCACGCTCAAGTCCATATTCATTGCATCGGTGATGCTATCTAGCCATCTCATCCTCTGCCGTCCCCTTCTCCTTTTGCCTTCAGTCTTTCCCAGCATCAGGGTCTTTTCCAGAGAGTTTTCTCTTCGCATTAGGTGGCCAAAATATTGGAGCTTCAGCTTCAGTATCTGTCCTTCCAATGAGCACTCAGGGTTGATTTCCTTTAGGATGGACTGATTTGACCTCCTGATATGGATTTGAGCCGGAACAAGTTTTGACATGGAATTTGGAGAATTTGGGTGAGCTCATGTCTTGCTGGTTCACACATCCCAAATGTTCTTAGTCTTAACTCAAAACTGCCCCTAAAACCTTTGAGCCTGATGCCAAAACAACTGAGTTTGGAACTGTGGTGTTGGATCCAGATTGAGTCATATCTCGTTGATCAGACTCATTGAAAACAGTCAGACTAACATCAGTGAGACTTGCTAAACATGACTAATTAAAGTCTCAGCGATTTCAATGGGCCTCTGCTAAGTATGGCTAATCTCAATCCAACCCATGTTAAAAAAAAATGCAAGGGAAGGTGAGAAAGATGCATATGGAAGAAAGCCAACAGAAAGAGTCGTTGCTCATAAGTGTTAAAAATTTCCTGACTAGTTTTTATTGCTATTGTTGAGCATAATCATAATCAATTAGAACATTTCTTCAAAAAACTACGAAATCTTTGTAAACAAGTGGAACTCCGAAACTGGAAAACAAACGAACACTGAAACTGAGTGTCATCCATAGAGGAAACTGCGTCCTCTGCCCCTCATTCATGATCTGCACCTCTCCTGTCCCATTTGTGTCCCAGGTTGTTCCACACTTGAATATTTATTTATTTATTTATTTAATTTCTCAATCGCCCATCTGGCTGGTCACCCAGCCACTCTGGGCAATGTACAATACAACAGTTTAAAACAAAATTCTATATTAGAACATCGTATTTCTAAAAATACCCTAGCCCACCCCAAATGCCTGCCTGAACAACCACATTTTCAATGTGTGGTGGAAGTTCATTAAAGAGGGAGCATGGCAGAGTTCCCTAGGGAGGGAGTTCCACAGAGTGGGGCCCACCACAGAGAAGGCCCTCTCCCTCGTCCTCACCAGCCTAGCTGTCCTGGCTGATGGGACAGAGAGAAGGCCATCCGAGGCTGATCTTGTTGAGTGGCCTGTCTGGTGTTGCTGGAGGTGCTCCTTGAGATAGGCTGGGCTGGAGCCATATAGGCTTTTAAAGGTCAAAACCAACACCTTGAATTTGGCCCGGAAAACAGCTGGTAACCAGTGCAACATGGCAACTCTCAAATTTTCAGCTACCTGTCTCGTTAGAAAAGGTCCCTTCTGGACAACGGACACATTCATAGCAGCAAACTGGCTTTCCCTCTGGAATGTTTCTCCGGTGTCCTGGAAAGCAGCTCTCCACACATCTTGCAGAGGGCAGCTTCTGAAAAGGAAGGGAGAAATAGTTGAGGTTTTCCACACAACAGGTCTCAGAGTTACTCAACAGCATTTCCCATTTCATGGTGAGGAGAATCGCCCATTTGGAGACCCAAACCTATTCTGGAGATTTGCAAACATATCAGAAGAGGCTCATACAAAATACTGAGACAGATATAGGAGCACCGGAAGCTGCCTTATAACAAGTCCCTCTAGCTCAAGACGGTGTTCTCTGACTGGCAGCTGCTCTCCGGGGGTTCAGACAACGGTCTTTGCCAACTCTAGCTTGAGATCCGGCATTTTAAGCATGCACACCAGGTGCTCTGCCACTGACTAATGGCTCCATAAAAATAAAACAAGATTCCAGTCCTCATCTTCATTTATTTATTTAATGAATTACTTGGTTATTACCTGGTCACAGTCTTCCCCGCTATGGTGAGACGTACTGATCTCGGAAGCTAAGCAGGGTCAGCCCTGGTTAGTACTTGAATGGGAGACCGCCTGGGAATCAGGCCTCCTGCACTGAGCAGCAGGTTGGACTCGGCGGCCTTGTAGGCACCTTTCAACTCCATGATCCTATGACTCTATACTGGATTAAATTTATGATTTGCCAAGGCTCTCAGGCAGCAGCACACATAATAAAAGCAAACGCAATAAAACCAATTCTAACACATTACAAGGTTTATGAGAAGAAATGATAATTTTAAATACTATATAATGAAGAGACAAATCCCAAGCATCTAAAACATGAAAAAGGGTGCTTTTAAAGAATAGCATGAACTATATCCTTAAAAATTAAATAAGCAGCAGTTTAAAATTCTTTCCAAAGTTCTGGAAGAATAAAAAGGGACTTTGGTGTCAAATAGTTGACAAAGTCGGTGCCAGGAGGACTAAGCTAGACAGGATATCCCGCAAGGGGGGGGGACTACAGAAAAGGCCCCACTCATGCATAGCCACCATGGATCGCAGTATGTGAGAACACTTGGAGCAAGGCCTCAGATGATGATCTCAGAGCATGGGCAGGAAGATGAGTTCCTTTAGATACTGTGGCCCCAAGCCATAAAGGGCTTTTCAGATTAAGACCAATACCTTAAACTGGGCTCAGAAACCAACTAGCCAGAGTCTGTGAAAAAAGATAGTGAAGGTAGTACTAGACAGGCGTAATATGTTCCCAATGCCCAGTTCCAGTCAGTACCCCAGCTGACATATTTTTACTAACTGAAGTTCCTGAACCATCTGCAAGGGGAGACCCACATAGGACGTGTTGCAGTAGTCTACCCAGAAGGTTGCCTGATCACTGAAGCCTGGCCAGTAGTAGCTCCATCTTGCCTAGATTGACCTAAAGTTTATTGGAGCTTACCCAGTCCATTAAAGTCGCTAGACTGTGATTTTGAATAAAAGGCCAATTAAATAGGAACAAAGGAAGCGAGTGCCATATCAATTCCTAGCCCTAGCTGGATCAAACTTTTTGCATGCAACACCAGTGCTTTACCACAGGGCAGCAGCACTTCCCTGGACTCCACAGACCTCTGGAATAATCTAGAAAGACATCTTCTGTTCGCAAGGCATAGAGCTGCAACGTTCTTTATTTCTCCCATGACCCCAGGACATTCACTTCAATCCCACCTCTGTAGCCCACATGATCACTTCTGAGCGAATGCTGAAGTCTTGGCCTGGGGGAGCCCCTGGGTCTATCCATCCAACTTCCACAGGATCAAAAGACCCATTTGGGAAGAAGACCCAGTTCAGGATATCATATCTTTTGCCATTTCCCTTAAAAGAGACTTCATCTCCTACGCTGTTGTTAAACCGGACGTTCCTCAAGGAGGCAAGAACCTGAAATGAAAGAGACACTAAGCAAACGGGGTGACGGGTTGTGACTGTGAGTGGTGTCTGGTGTATTTATGTAAATAAATATTTATGTAGCCTATCATGGCTAAAGCGGGAATGCAAATGGCGTAGGGGATGCCATTTGCGTCCCTGCTTTAGCTATGATAGGCTACGTAAAAATATACGTGGCCTATCATGGGCTTGCATGGGGACGAAAATGGCATCCCCTACGCAGGACGCTATTTGTGTCTGCAGCAGCCTGGCAGCAGCTAGAGACCCCGCTGCAGGTTGGCCCAGCTGGCGGCTCCGTGGCCTGGCCGCGGAGCGGAGCCAGCCAGGCAGGATTCCGGGGGGGAGGAACGGATTGCCTTCCCCCCCCCTGTCGAGGATTCCGGGGGGAGGAACCTATCCCCCCACCTGCGGAACCTGGCGGAGCCAGGTAAGCGGGATTTCGTACACCCCTATCTCAGGTGGGTGGGTGGGAGCTTAGCTAGCTTCTACTTGCTAGAAGACACTCTCACATCTTTGGGTCGGGGCTGGAGAAGATTGGCTCATACCAGGAGGGAGACCAATATCTCTGACATTTTCAGCCAGCTTGCACGAAGGAGCATGGGGGGGGGGAGGTAGAGAGCTGCATGTAATTTGATTCTGCCAGTTGGTGGGGGGACAAATACTGTTTCATAGACAAGGACTGCATGTTTGGGGGGCTTCATTGATTCCTCCCTTATTAGTCATAGTTGTAAATACATAAGTAATACAGAACCATTATAATACTCTGCTATTCTTTACTGAGACCATGTCTGCACAACAACGGAAGGAGAAGTGAATGGAAGAGTACCAGATTTGTTTTTTAAAGGAATCAGCTTTGCTGCACCTTGGTCCATGAAGGGCTCCATGAGCCAGTAAACATCACTTCACAGAAAATACTTGGTGGTGGGGGTGAGGGCTGGCGTGAACATCATCTGACTGGCAAGGGCTGCTCAAGCAGTAAGAGAGGCTCCCCGCCGCCCACTCTCCCCTGAAAGTCCGGATGCACCGGCATTTCAGGAGCAAGCCTCATTGAGCACAGTGGGAGTTCGTTCCGAGTAGACGCACATATGCTTGTGCTGGGAAAGAGGTGGGGGAGGTGGGGGGAGGACACACACAAGGATGGGGAACCAGCCCCCTTTCTAAGCAAAGGATCTCTGTAATGAAGGTGTGAAATAGCTACTTCCCTAGGCAATGAACCAAGTCACGGAGAATCGCAGTTCTGATAAAGCGCTTTACCGGCTTCAGGGAATCGATGCTTTAAACTCTGTATTCAATTCTGGGGGATCTCTGTAAATTCTGATGTGTGCAAGCCTCACTGAGCACAGTGGGAGTTACGGCTGAGTAGACACTAACTGGGAAACACAGGGGACAGCAAACACCCCTTGACCAGGGTCCAGGCACACCCCTGGGTGGGGTAGCAGACCCGAGGTAAATGCAGGGGTTGGGGCACACAATGACTGTACCGTGGAGAACCCGACTTGGAATCGGACTTTAAGCAGTGTCAGGAAATCCGTTTTTTCCCCAGTAAGCTCTGGGGTGGCTGCTGGATGGCCACAACGTCATGTATGCCTAATGACCTCAACATACAGCCAGCTCAGAGTAAATAGCTGGTGGAGACACCCCCTGACTTTCTATTGCTTTTTAAGGGAAATCATGGCAGTAGAAGAATATCCTAAGGCAATCTTTCTTGGGATCTTTAGAATGGACGGATAGCTCTTTTCTAAGAGTCACTCTTTGCTTCCAGGGTCTGACCTTTAAAAACAACAACTCCAAGGCACTTTTTAGAACACTGCCAAATCTGGAGGAGGGTGTTACCTGCCATGGCTGGACCTTCAGAAGCTGCATGTCTTCCCCCGTCATGGTACGTGTGTATCCCAAGATGGACATGGCATGTAATGTGTGTGCCACGGAATAGATGGCATTGTAGATGATGTAGCTGCGACTGGTCAAACTCATTTCGAACTTGGGTCCTGACAGGTCCTCTAGCTTCTCCTTTCCGGTACACTTTCTATATCCACTTAGAAATGTTTGACGTGAGTTTGGAAACTGACAGTCAAATACGTTTTCCCACCAGTCACAAAGAAAGACGTCTCCTTGAGGTCGTAATGGGTCTAAAGCCTGGAGAAAAGGCCTGAATTCTGGCACATCCCTTCTGTGGAGTCTGAAGTGTAAAGCACCATGGAAAGGTTTTAGATATTGCCAGCCAAACTGGGACCCAGTTGCAGCAATTTCCCAGTGAGATGTCAAGATCCAAACCTTCCTTAATAGGCTGTTGGTCTTTTGGAGATAAATAAACAATGATATAACTTCTGCTTCCCCAAAAAGAATAATAACTAAGGATTTCAGCCAAGAACTAGGAATATACATATCCTTAAATTCTTTCCCCATCATTAGGACCCCGTCAGCAGGATCCAGCATTTTAGAGAAGACCATACAGATGTCATTCTGTTTGAGCAATGGTGTCAGTGTCTGGATGAAATTATCACCTCTTTCATCACTGCGGGAAACCAGCCCAATCCAGTTCCAGTGGAAATGCAGGAGCAGCTGGACTAAGCCCAGGTACTGAATATTTTCACTGGGATCAATCCGGTAAAAGGAAGGAAATACCCTTTTCTCGCTCTGACTATGTTCAAAGAAGCCATAACCAAGCTGAAAGAAGGAATTTCGAGAGGGGTAGTCCCGTTAGCCTGTTGCAGTAAAAACAATACATTTTCTGGCACTTTACTGACTCACAGCTTTTCTCTGGCATGAACATTCATGGACTCCTCCAGACAACTTCATCAGAAGCATGACATTTTATCCTGAGGGAAGTTTTTAAAAATCGATTCCTGAATGTAAACGGAAGTTCTATGGTGATTGCCCAAAAGTGAGGGCTGCCATGGAGGAGGTAAGCCTGACACACTTGTCTGAAACAAGAGCTATTTTGTATGGAAATGTGTCCCAAAACAATCCATACGGCATCTCTACACCTGCAATTTATCACACATTCATGATTGGCCACTTACGGAAGTTCGCAGGTCCATTACATGACATCCTAATCCTCCAGTGATTTTCCCATCATTTCCCCCACCTATCCCATGTTATCCCCAAAGGGAAAACACACAGTATTTTTTTCAGCCCACACAATGGGAGTGCCATGGCCTGCCTGCGTACTTCTCCCGTCGCGCAACAAAGCCCTGCCTCGTTTGGGGTTGTTGGGGGTGCGGTCCTGATGCCGGTGGCAGTGGCATCAGGGTGGTGGATGTGGCGGTATACTGACCTGTCAGCTTGCCACCATGCTGGCTTGCCACCGTACCGTGGCTAAATGCAATGCACCGACTTTTGCTCCCAACTCCGGCTGCTTACTCCACAACACAGAATGGCCACCATGCCTGCATTCCAGCAGTTCGCCGGACAGCCGGTGCCTGTGGGGGCAGGGGGCGGGCAGTTTGGGGGAGGTTGCTGTCCACCTGCATTACGCGTCAATCACGACAAAACCACCCGTAATATGCGAGGGGAGGGAAAGGGGCAGGAACCAGGGAGGACATTTCACAACACCCCCGCCGTGTGTAATGGCTTTGTGAGGAAAAGGAGCCACCCTGTGAAAATGTAGTAAAAAGGTAACCTAAAAGCCACTGTATGTGTCTTAAGCAGCACACAGTACTGTAAGAGCTGCGCATGCCTGGAATGAGCAGACTGTAACCCTCAGATAAGGTTGCTAGGCAAACCGCTGGCAACCAATCAACAGTGACACGCTGGCTGAGGAATGCAAGCTAAGCGATGAAACTGCAGCGCGGGGGTGCCCAGGGTCGACTCTGCTTTGAGCGTGAGCTCCTCTGTCCAACTGTTTGCAAACAATAAAATCGAGTTGGACCCAGCCTGAAGTTGACTCTCCTCTTTGGGGCAAATTGGACTCGCCTGCAGGGGGCGAAACTAGCATTTTGTGCAACAAAAAGGTAAGGAACAGAATATAACTAGATAGAAACCACTGTGTTTAGGATCCCGATCTAATCCCGCACTGAAACCGGATGGAGAAAGCCCCGGTACTGGCGCGGATTTCTGCCCCCATGTGATGAACCTGATTGGACCATACAGATGGAAGGGGCCATTTAACCCATTGAGTCCAACCCCTTGCTCGGTGCAGGAATCCAGTTTAAAGCATCCCTGACAGACGGCTGTCCAGTTCTGCAACGGAGAGCCCACCACCTCCCTAGGCAGTCAGATCCATTGTCTGACTGCTCTGACATTTGGGACGTTTTTCCTGATGTTCAACCAAAATCTGCCTTCCTGTAATTCAAGCCTGCAATCTTGGATGACACAGAAACGTTGTGGCCTTCTGTGTGACAAAGCTAAACAGACCCAGTTTCCCAAACCTTTCCCCACAGGACTTAGATTCTAGTTCCCTGATCATGTTCGTTGCCCTTCTCTGATCTCGTTCCAATTTGTCTGAATCCTTCACACAGTGTGATGTATAGAACTGGACACAGTATTCAAGGTGAGATCTCACCAGTGCAGAGAAGAGTGGAACTATTACTTCCCATGGTTTAGAAAATATGCTTCTTTTGATGCAACCTGAAATTGCATTTGCCTTTTTTGCAGCCACATCTTCCTTCGCTCAGCCTTCCTTATGGTCCAGCTCTCGCAGCCATAGGTTACCGCGGGGAATACCATTGCTTGAACTATGCGGACCTTTGTTGTCAATGTGATGTCTCTGCTCTTCACTATTTTATCAAGATTTGTCATTGCTCTCCTCCCAAGAAGTAAATGTTTTCTGATTTCCTGGCTGCAGTCAGCGTTTGCAGTAATCTTTGCTCCTAGAAAGACAAAGTCTGTCACTGCCTCCATGTTTTCTCCCTCTATTTGCCAGTTATCAATCAAGATGGTTGCCATAATCTTGGGGTTTTTGAGGTTGAACTGCAACCCAGCTTTTGCACTTTCTTCTTTCACCTTCATCATAAGGTTCCTCAGCTCCTCCTCGCTTTCAGCCATCAAAGTGGTATCATCTGCATAGCGGAGATTGTTAATGTTTCTTCCAGTGATTTTAACTCCAGCCTTGGCTTCATCAAGCCCAGAACATCGCATGATGTGTTCTGCATACAGGTTGAATAGGTAGGGTGAGAGTATACAACCCTGCCGTACTCCTTTCCCAATCTTAAACCAGTCCGTTGTTCCGTGGTCTGTTCTTACCGTTGCTACTTGGTCATTTACAGATTCCTCAGGAGGCAGACAAGATGATTTGGTATCCCCATACCACCAAGAACTTGCCACAATTTGTGATGATCCACACAGTCAAAGGCTTTAGAAGAGTCAATAAAACAGAAATAGAAGTTTTTCTGAAACTCCCTGGCTTTCTCCATTATCCAGCGGATATTGGCAATTTGGTCTCTAGTTCCTCTGCCTTTTCTAAACCCAGCTTGCACATCTGGCAATTCTCGTTCCATGAATTGCTGGAGTCGACCTTGCAAGTTCTTGAGCTTTACCTTACTAGCATGTGAAATAAGTGCCACTGTTCGATAGTTTGAACATGTAGTAGATGTTAGTATGTGAGTCTTTAAGGTGTTGCTAGAATGTTTGTTGTTTCCCCAGTTGAAAACCTTTCCTTACATAAAAGACCTGCTGCTGGGATTGGCCGTGCAACAGCCTCCTGACGGTCCTCATTCTGGATTATCGCCAAGGTTATTGCTGAAGTTGGAAGGCCATTCCTTCCTGCCACCCAGAATTTCAGCAACACAGCTGCACCACACACCCACTGCGTTGCTTCCAGAAACTGGCCCTTCCATCTCCATGTTCCTGAGTCTTGCAGAAGCCCCAAACACATCTCCCCCACCCCCAGATTCATTACCTGTGGGATCTTGAGGATGCCCAGGATGTATGCCATCTGCCTTGAGGATTCAGAGTCAAGACCCCCAATAACAGAGAGCAATTTATCTCGCCTGTCACATTTATAATTGGGACACATTTGTCCCCGTGTGGAGAGCAGAGAGAGGGTGCTCACGTATATCCTTCTGACAATCTCCTTGTGATCATAGATGCGGAAGCTGAGGGTGGTGTTGGGTAGGAGAGTTGGATCCTTGTTGAGCTCACTGATGGTGAAGGCAAAGGTCAGGATTTGCTGGTAGTACTTGAATATCCACCTGCAATGAGAACAATATTGGGGGGGGGGGGTGGAATCACCAACAAAACTGCTGAGAAGTGGAAGGCAATGAAGTCCATCTAATTCGACCCACCTTTGGGGTGTGGGGAGGAGGGAAGCTTCCAGATCAAAGCCACCCTCAGTCTATAAACCAAGGACACAGAGAGAAATCTAGGTTCTTTGTTGACTCTCTGTCTGTCTATGTCTCCCTATTGTTGTCTCTGCCTCTCTCACACACACATACACACACACACACATGCACACACGTGCACACAGAAACAGTATTGCCAGCTGCATTTCAGAAGAGCCCAGCTGGATCATAGATCAGAGGTCAATATAGTTCAGCGCATTTATTATCATTTATCTATTTTAAGTATTGATGTCCCACAAATATACTATTTATCATGCAAATCCTTCCAAAGTGGCTGTCAGGCAAAACCAAAATACAATAATAAAATCACAATAAGAATAGTATAAAAACAAACAAACAAACAAACAGTTTAGCAGGGAACGTCCCACAGGGGAGGTACACCAGGCTTAACAATGGCCAGTCACCCTTGACTGACCCAGTCTCCCCCTTATATTTATCTAAGGAGAACATCAGAAGAGGAACATCAGAAGAGCCCTGCAGGGGCAAACCAAGGTGGCTCCATCCAGCTCAGCATCCTGTTTCCGACCACGGTGAACCAACATGCTTCCTGGGAGCCCTACAAGAAAGGGATGATGGCAACAGCCCCCTTTCTTCTCCCCCCCCCAACTCCAAGGGTTGACTGCCTCAATATGTGGAATCCCTAGTTAGCTATCACAGTTAATGATTGTCAGTAGACCTTTCCTCCAGGAATTTGTCTGATACTTTTAAGAGCAAACCTAACTTAGTGGAGATCACTGCACCTCCAGAGTGACACCGAAGCAAGATTTTGCCTGATTCTGAACTACTGAGGGGCTGGGCTGTAGCTCAGTGGTGGAGCTCCTTCTTTGCATGCAGAAGATCCCAGTTTCAAGGCACCTCCATGTAGGCTGGGAAAAAACCCTGTCTGAACCCCTGGAGAGCCAGTGAGTCCTCGCACGCACAAATCCACTCCTGGTTACCCCCGAGCTTTCTTCGTTTCAGCAGTATAATATAGGGTGAAAGGGAGTCATTTATTGCTGCTTCTGTTAAACATTTGAGAGTCAGAAGTCCTGTCTGATATACTGCAGATCACCCAGAGATCTACCTTCTGCCCACCCCTCTCTTGGGTGACGACTGCTGGGGGTGGGGGATTTCTTAGTCATTATCCAATTCCTAACAAAAAACCAAAGTATTGCTTAACTCTGCCTACCTTCTTTGCCCCAAAGAGGTTCTAGAAGCAGATCAACCGTTCTCCTGCTTAGCAAGGCATGTGATGGCAAATTCTCCCCTGATCACCTGTCCAGATCAATGTAAGGCCGGAATCTACAAAGGCAGATTTGGAATAAAGATCTGAAAATAGTTTATTCCAAACTCAGCTACAAATAGACCAACTTCCAGTGACTTCATTCAGGGTGGAACAATGTCTGAAATATCATCTCTCAGTTGAGTCCCATGACACTTCCCTCCATGTTCATGTACTCTGAATTGCATTGCATTGTATTGCATTGCATTGCATTGCATTGCATTCTCTCTCGCTCGCTCTCTTGCTCGCTCTCTCTCTCTCACACACACACACACACACACACATGCACACACCCCACATATCTTGCCTTGCAGCAGTAGATGCATCAGCAGCACTCGGCTCCCTCGCTCTCTCCAAAGTTTGGTTCCTAGGATGACTGCAACACTACTTCAGCACCATCAGTGATGCCAGAGACGGGAGGGGGAATCTTCCTCTACCTCAGAATGAAGCCAGAGAAGAACCCTCGATTGTCTGACTGGGTTCACATATGCACAGGTGTTCAATAAACCACCTCTGCATGCGCTGGCCGCATACTGCCCAATTTCCCTAATTGCCTCCACCGGATAATTGTCATTACATGTGGACCCAGTGAGGGTGAGTGGCTGAAGCGGTTAACTGGCCCTCTGACTCTCAGTACAGGTCAAAGCCTATCATGACAAGCCTCTCAGACTCATATTTCAAATCAGGAAATGTCAGACATCAGCAGCATGGCTGAGACACGTCCCCGGCAGGAACCTTCTAATGTAAAAGCAAATCAGGCAAGCATCTGTCACAGATCCATCTTGTGGAAACTTACACATGAAAATAGGAAAATGGTGACGGGAGTAAGTTCGTAAAGTCACATGTCTCCGTGGGATAATAATTGCCGAGTGGTATATTCCCACCGATAATGAGGTCTCCTGGCTTGTAATAGTCTTCTTGCAGTTGATAAGTCCTGGTCAAAAGGCACCTTGTCCTCAGCACCCCCTGGGTGGCCTGAGGCAGGGGCCAAAATAAGAGCAGCAGGCCGAGCCAGCCTTCAAGGGCACAGGGAGATCTTCCTCTCACGGTCAGAGACAAAGGGGACATGAAAGAGAGCCAATTATACATGCCTCAGCAGGAGAGTTAAATCTGAGCCAGGAACGACCAGGTGCCAAATGATCAAACACCACCCCAGCCCCACATGGAAGGGCTCAGGGCATATTTATATTAAGCACACACACACACGCACACGCGCGCACACACACACATACACACACACACAGATTTCTTTGTTCTTGGCTTGCTGGGTGGAAATCCATGGGGGATTCAACAAGAATTATTGTAATTTGAGAGTTCCTGGCCAGAGAAATAACCACAGCCCCAGAGTGCTGGGCTCCCTCTGCACTTTGGACGAAGGGACAAAAACATGTTTGCATCACTCTTTGCTTGTCTCTCAGGCAGACAGGCTCAGGGATTTGACTTCACTTGGTTACAAACTTGGTTCTGTGTGAAGTTGAACTCCGAATTTCAAGATGGAGTCCAGGCTTATGCCAGAGTTTGTTAGCCAGAACTGAGGAGTGGGGAAGGGAGGAGTTGGCACCCGATTATAACAGTGCTGGGATGAACAATAAGGCACTGATGGATGAAACGTCTGGTGTGTCTGCAGTTATAATACCTTGCAGGGGCAGAGGACCTATTCCAATGGTCCACCCCCAAAACCCTATGCATCTGAGGGGTCCCTGAGTGCATTGGGGGAGTCCCTGACTGGCATGGCTTGTGCCCCTGCCAATGCCCAAGTCTCAGTTTCCCACCTAAGCGTCCCATCTGGTCATTCAGAGTTCAGGTGGCTCCCTTGATTTCAGGAGAGTTTCTGGCTATGAAGCAGGCCAGAAACTGGCTAGAGCTCAAGTGCAGCAAGTATCAGAATAAATGCGACCAAGCACCCTTGAGGGGACATTATCATGCCTACAATGGGGGGTGGCAGCAGTGGAGAAGACCTACTCCTCGGCCACCATTGCACCCTCAAACTGATGGATTTGAATTTTGTTTTCACTGCCTCCCCTTGGGCCGGGGGGACACTGAGCAGCTACTGTAAATCCAAGGTTCACATCTCAGGAGTCAAGCCAGCAAGGACCTTCCCCTGCCATACCCAGACAGATGCTGTGGTTGAATTCTGGATCTGTTCTGATACTGTGGAAGGTTGCCTGGGGGAACCCTTAGTCCAAGGATGACGTGTTGCCTCAACTCTGTCTCCGCCACCACTACACTCTCTTGGATGCCTGGTGTTCAGTCTTCTTGGCAATTTTTCAGGTTGCAGATACCATTGTCTCTACCAGCCTTCCCCAACCTGGTGCCCTCCAGATGGATTGGACAGGAAACCCCACCATTCCTAACCAGTACGACCATTGGTGATGGTGGCTGGTAATAATGGGAGCTGGAGTCCAACACATACGGAGGGCACCAGGTGGGGAAAGCTGGTCTATACCAATTATACCAAGGATGAAAAACATGTCCAGATACCATTATGGCAGCTATCCCAGAAAATACAGGATCCTGTGCAAAAGCAGATGCAAGATGTGTGACCACCATCAGGGATTATCAAGCCCTTCAGAAGCAGATGGAGATGTCCAGTTGTGCTGATGCTAACCCCTCGTGGATTGGTCTGTGCCTTCAATGGCCAAGAGAGGGATGGAGGGGTAGGGGGAGGAAGTGACTGTGGCTCCCAGTGGCTCTCCAGCACAGCTAAGTGGCCCACATGTTCTCCCTGAACAGAGACCCTCAAGATGCCTCTGTTTGCTCTCCCCCTAATTTACTCTGCTACGAACCTCCAGCCACATAGGAGGGGAGGCTGTAAGAGCTGATCTAGAAGGACAGGGAGGCAGGGAAGAGCCACTGTTCATCAGAAGAGCACAAACGTTGCATGCAGAAGGCCCTGGGTTCAATTCACAGCACCTCTACTTAGGATTGGGAAAGACTCTTTTCTGAAACCCTGGAGAGCCACTGACAGTCAATACAGACAACGTGGCATGCGTGGGAACTAGTGTGCCCAGGGACAACTCCCTCGATCCCTGCCAAGATGAACTACACCTCCTACGTTTTCTTTCATCTATATATAGATACACACGCACACATGCATGCATGCGCGGACGTGCTTGCGCTCCTTACTGGTGTCTGGGCTGCCTTCCAAGCTGCGTGAGGGCCCTTCCTTTTTCGCTCTTAACGTCCCT
The DNA here is from genome assembly GCF_057233095.1 of Heloderma suspectum. Classification (NCBI taxonomy): domain Eukaryota; kingdom Metazoa; phylum Chordata; class Lepidosauria; order Squamata; family Helodermatidae; genus Heloderma; species Heloderma suspectum. Next base: position 360,439,982 of record NC_139459.1, on the reverse strand, counting down.
GAGCCACACATGGGTCTCAAGGATGCTTTTAGGAAAGGAAGATGGCAGGGGGCTACAATCTGTTGCTTTCATCTGCAGGTTACCCATGTTGTGGTGATTCCCAGAACACGTTCTGAAATTGCCAAATGTTTCCGCAGGCCAAACGTTGTGCCCGTTCCTAGTACAGACAGTACTGAGCTTATATATATATATATATATATATATATATATATATATATGCAGTACTGAGTATACATATGCAGCTTCCTTCAAAGTCTTTTTATCTCAGAGGAAGAAACTTCCTCTGAGATAAACCAGTGGTCTGTCTTGAAGGAGGGGAGCTGTCCAGGCGGCTCTATTAATTTTGTCTTGCTCGCTTTAGAGGGCAGCTACAAGGAACTGCTGAGCCTTTTCTGATCCAAAATAACACTTAAGGTATATGTCAAATGATATGGATAATTGAGTATATAGCTTTTCTCTTCTTTTCCTTTCTTGGTATTTCTTGTCCAAGAGGGGAGCTAGTCTGAATGCAGGGATGTACGAAAGTGACTTACCTTTCGTGGATTATGTTGATGGTTGGGGGGAGTAAATATTTACGTAGACTATGACGGCAAAAATAAAGGGGAATGCAAATAACTTAGCAGGCGCTATTTGCGTCCCTTTTTGATTCACCGTTTTAGCCTACGTAAATATTTATGTAGGCTAAAACAGCAAATCAAAAAGGGACGCAAATAGCGCCCGCTACACTATTAGCGTTCCCTTTATTTTCACCATCATAGTCTACGTAAATATTTACATAGACTAAGATGGGCAAAAATAAGGAAGGCAAATGGCGGCGGCCGTAGCTGCCACCATTTGTGTACACAGTTTTGTGGGGGGGGTTTACACCCACCCAGCCATGATAGGCTACATAAAGATTTATGTAGCCTATCACGTCATTGTTGTTTTTTTAACCCAGCCATCATAGGCTACGTAAATCTTTACATAACCTATCACATCTCTCTTTTTTTTTTTTTTCACAAGACTGGAAATGGCGGCTGCAGCAGCCGGTCGGAAGACCAGCCACTGCCGCCGCCGCCACTGGAGCTGCCGCCGCCCGGAAGATCCACCCCAGGTAAGTCTCGTCCCGGGGGGGATCCGCGGGGGGGCAGGGGGGGCAGGCTGTTCTACCACAGAGTTTGGGGGGCCAAATGCACTGGCATTCAGCCTCACCGAGATCCGTGGTGGAATTCTCTGCCATCCCTATCTAAATGTAATGCGTATTTCAGTATATTTGAAGTTTTTATGTGAAAGCTTTGCCATTGCAATAAATATACTACTGACTGAGAGTTAATCATTTCAATATTTTATTCTCAGCACCCTTATTTCTGCAGCTACAAAAGCCACTCAGTTATTTGCGTTCCTTATTTGGACAGTGGTAGTCTATGTAAAGATTTACGTAGACTACGGCGAAAATAAGGGCAACGCAAATAGCGTGCCCTTATTTTCGCCGTAGTCTACGTAAATCTTTACGTAGACTACCCCTGTCCAAATAAGGAACGCAAATGGCGGCGCCCATGGGGCGCCGCCATTTGCGTACGCGCTTTTTTTTTTTCAAAGTCACCCATGATAGGCTACGTGACGATTTACGTAGCCTATCACAGCTGACTTTGGAAATCTAGCCATGATAGGCTACGTAATACGGGTGTGTGTGTGTGTTTTTTAACTTTTTAAAATATACTTTTAACTTTTTTTTAACTTTTAACTATTTAAAATATACAGAACATTAAAACCACAATATAACAATACAACCACAATAAAACCTAGCAGCAGTGCAGAAGTTTAAAATACAGATTTAAAACAGCAAAGATAAAAATTTAGAAGGCTAAAATGCTAAAATGCCTGGGAAAATAAAAAGGTCTTCACCTGGCGCCAAAAGGAATACAATGGAGGCGCCAGGCGAACCTCACTAGGGAGGTTCTTTGTGCCTAGAAAGACAAAGTCTGTCACTGCCTCCACGTTTTCTCCCTCTATTTGCCTCCCTCTATTTGTCATTCCTGGCTAAGATCTAATTTCCCTGCTCGGACCTGTAAAATCATCTCTCTTTCGGGTTCTCTTTGTCTCTGACCTAGAAGGGAAGATCTCTCCGTGCCAATGATGATTTGGCTGCTGCTGCCTCGGGGGACTCAGGAGGATACCGAGGACCACGTGCCCTGTGATCAGGCCTGATGAAGTGCAAGTAGGTTATTACCGGCCAGGAGATTTCATTGTTGGTGGGAATTGACCACTCCACTTGGCAGTTACCAGTATGTAAAGAAAATAGACTTCTCTAGTTCACCCTGATTCCAGGTCTATGTTCTTCGAGAGTACGTTTCTACAGACAGGATCTGGGATAGAAGTTTGCCTTCTTCGCTTTCAGTTTAGAGGGCACCTTCCAGAGTTATACATTAACGATGCTGCTGAAGCTCAAAATGTCCTCATTTGATATATGCATCTCACAGGCTTGTCGTGATTGGCTTCAACCTGTCCTGACAGTCAGAGACTTGAGGGTCCTTCTCCAGCTTCATTCTGAGTGTTTATTTGCAAGGAGCAGAGGCAGAGATAACGGATAACTTGGTTTCATGCTGACAATCTTGTAATGACTAAGAAATGTCCCCCCGCCCCAAGTGGTGACTTTTTTGCACCAGCCCCCAGTTGTGGGATCTCAATGTTAGGGATGTACGAAAGGGGCTTACCTTTCGCGGATTATGTTAATGGTGGGGGGGGAGGCGTTCCATCCCTCCCCCTGGAATCCTGGACCGGGGGGAGGTGATCCATTCCTCCCCCCCTGGAATCCTCGATGGCCGGCTGTGCTCCATGGCAGCTCCGCGGAGCAGCCGGCCCGGCCCAGCCCAGCCCAGCCCAGAGCTGTCCACAGCCGGATTTCCGGCCGCAGTGGGCTCTGGGGAAAAACAAAACAAAACCATGTACGCAAATGGTGGCGGCTATGGCCACCGCCATTTGCGTTCCTTATTTTTGGCTGTGTGAATCTACGTAAATATTTACGTAGACTATGATGGCGAAAATAAAGGGGAACGCAAATAGCGTAGCGGGCTATTTGCGTTCCCCTTTATTTTCGCCGTCATAGTCTACGTAAATATTTACGTAGATTCAGATGGCCAAAAATAAGGAACGCAAATGGTGGTGGCCGTAGCCGCCGCCATTTGCGTATGCGGTTTGTTTGTTTTTTTAAACTCAGCCAGCCATGATAGGCTACGTAAAGATTTACATAGCCTATCACATTGTGTGTGTTTTTTAAACCCAGCCATGATAGGCTACGTAAATCTTTACGTAGCCTATCACGTCTTTTTTTTTTTTTAACAAGACTGGAAATGGTGGCAGCGGCAGCCGGTCGGAAGACCAGCCACCACCGCAGCCAGAGCCACCGCCGCTGCCGCTGCCGCTGCCGCTGCCGCTGCCACCCGGAAAATCTGCCCCAGGTAAGTCTCGTCCCGGGGGGGATCCGCGGTGGGTGGGGGGGGTGGCAGGCCGTTCTGCCACGGAGTTCGGGGGTTCTCACCAAGATCCATGGCGGAATTGTCTGACATCCCTACTCAATGTACTAGTAAAAAATGTAGTAGATCCTGCAAGTTTGAAGTCTTCCCACTCCCGAGCTGATTCCCAACTTTTGGAGCACAGCTCCCATTATCCATGGCAAAATGCTTTGGTGAATAGGAGTTTTAGTGGCAACTGAATGTTGGAAAACACTGAAAGCATCCTAACAGTTGGATGCTTCAAGCATTTTGCAGGGTGTGGATGAGATTCTGCAGTACGCAATAACTGAGTGGCTTTTGTAGCTGCAGAAATAAGGGTGCTGAGAATAAAATATTGAAATGATTAACTCCCAGTCAGTAGTATATTTATTGCAATGGCAAAGCTTTCACATAAAAACTTCAAATATACTGAAATATGCATTTCGCCGTAGTCTACGTGAATGTTTATGTAGACTAGACGTGCCAAAATAAGGAACGCAAATGGCGGCGCCCATGGGCGCCGCCATTTGCGTACACGCGGTTTTTTGTTGTTTTTTTTACTCAGCCGTGATAGGCTATGTAAACATTTATGTAGCCTATCACGGCTGACTGCAGGGACACAAACGGCGGTGGCTACGGCCGCCGCCATTTGCAGACCCAGCTGGCCAGGATTCGCGGCGGGAGGGACGGGACACCTCCCCCCCAGCCAGAGGGAGAGGGATGGGGCGCCTCCCCCCCAACTCGAATCACATTTTGTCAAAAGGTAAGTGACTTTTGTACATCCCTAATAACAGGCCTTTCATTCCATTGTCTGCCCATTGACAGAATCAGATTGCTTCTGCCTCCAAATTTGCTCAAATTTGCATTTGCAGAAATGTACATCTCCACAAATTGTCATGTGCGGAAATGTGCAAATTCCCCCAAATGCACATTTCCATGTTTAAACTTGTGGGGGAAATTGACATTTTGGGCCCTTTTAAAAATTTTGCATATTTTTGAGGGATGTTGGACTCTATGGACTCTAGGGAGGCTAGATTATTTAGAATCCAGCCCCCTGGAGTCCGTGGCAGAACAGACTACACCCCCACCACCTCCAAAAATCCCCGCCGGAGCAGACTTACATGGCGGTGGCAGCGGCTCCAGGGGCGGCTCCAGCAGCAGCTGCAGCAGCAGCTGCGGCTCTGTGTTGTCTTCCGGCCGCAGCAAGGCTGCAGCCGCCATTTGTGTCCTTGCCAAGCCGTGATTGGCTATGTAAGTATCTTAAGTGATAGGCTACGTAAGTATTATGTCAAGATGGACTTGACATGATTTTCAGGTTCTGCCCTTTGGCCTGTGTAAATTAGGGATGGCGGAGAATTTCTCCCCGAATCTTCGGGAGGCCGAGCGCCGACGCATTCGGCCTCCCGAAGTTGGTTGGGAAATTCTCCGCCGGCCCCCCGCCCCTCCCCTGGGATGGGACTTACCTTCGGCGAATGTCCCTCTCGGCGGTGGGTCCCGGCGGCGGTTCGGCGGCCGCCGCCACCGCCATTGCAAAAAAAAAAAAAGTAAAGTAAAAAAAAAAACACCCGTGATAGGCTACGTAACGATTTACGTAGCCTATCACAGCTAGATTTCCAAAGTCAGCCGTGATAGGCTACGTAAATCGTCATGTAGCCTATCATGGGTGACTTTGGGGGGGGGGAAAAGCGCGTACGCAAATGGCGGTGCCCATGGGGTGCCGCCATTTGCGTTCCTTATTTTGGCACGTCTAGTCTACGTAAAGATTTACGTAGACTACGGCAAAAATAAGGGCACGCTATTTGCATACGCACTTTTTTTTTTCCCAAAGTCACCCGTGATAGGCTACGTCACGATTTACATACCCTATCACGGCTGACTTTGGAAATCTAGCCGTGATAGGCTACATAAATCGTCACGTAGCCTATCACGGGGTCTTTTTTTTTTACTTTTTGTTTCGCGGCCGGGGAGACGGGGCGCTTCTCCCCGGCCTGAATTTCGGCCAGGCGAGCCGGGATGCTTCCCCCGCCTCGTCTGAACTTCGGGGGGGAGAAGCGAAGTGCCTCCCCCCCACCGCGAAGCCAAGCTGCGAAAAGGTAAGTGACTTTCGTACATCCCTAGTGTAAATCTGAGCACCTAAACCCAAGGTGGAGTCCAAGTTTATGCCAAAGCTTATTTGCACTGAAGGAATTGGCACCTGGTCATAGCACTGCAGGGCTGGGCAATAACACATTGCTGGGTTAAATGAAAGGTCTGCCTGCACTTATAACTTCATGCAGGGTGCAGAGGACGTATCAGCATGGATATCAAGCAAAGGCCAACAGAATGTCAGGGATTCTTGAATGCTTTGGGGAAGTTTTTGTTTTGCGGAGTGCCTGTTCTCACTGTCACACGTAAGCCTCCCCCCTCTGGCACTGTGGAGCTCAGATGGTTGCCTGGATTTCAGGAGAGCTTTGGGCTGTGAAGCGGCCTGGATAACAGCTGGAGCTCAAGTGGCCTGAGGATCAAGACAAACAGGACTCTGCACAGTTGAGAGCGCAATATCACATGTACCAGGTGGAGCTGGTGGTGGTGGTGTCAGCAAAGAAGGCCAACGTCTTGGCCACCATTACACCTCCACGTGGATGGATTTGACTTGAGTCGTCAGTGTTCGCCCTTGGGCCTGTGTGATGCTGAGCACCTAAATCCAGGGTTCACATCTCAGGAGTCAAGGCAGCATGGACCTTCCCCTCCCATCCCCAGAGAAATATTCTGGTTGAGTGCTAGAATTCCACCCCCAAATTGATCCTTCGGAAGTTTACCTGCAAGAACATTCAGGCCTTTTAGTTTATGTATTTATTTAAAACATTTCTTTGCCGCCATTCAGGGCAGAAGCTTTCCCAAGGCAGCTTGCAGCAAAAAAAATACATAAAAACAATTAAAATATTAAAAGCGATAAAAACATAAAAACAATAAAAACAACAATAAAAGCCAACAATAGAACCAGGTCCTATCAAGAGAAGGCCATTGTAAAGTAATATGTTTTCAAGGTCTTCTTTAAAGCCTGCAATGACAGAGCATGATGGACCTCCAATGGCAGCTTGTTCCAAAGGTGTGGGGCCACTGCAGAGAAGGCCCTCTCACATGTGATCACCCACCTGACTGCTCTCATAGGTGGGCAAATGAGAAGAGCCTCTCTTTCTGATCCTAAAGTGTGGGCAGGCTGATATGGATAAAGGCAATCCTTCAAGTAACTTGGTCCCAAACCTTTTAAGGCTTTAAAGGTAAAAACCAGCACTTTCAATTGGGCTTGGAAACACACCTTGGTTGACATGTTGCCTTGACCCTTTCTCAGATGACCCACTTCTACAATGTAATCGACACCTGGCATTCAGTATTTTTGGTGACTCCTCAGGCACCAGGTAGCATCGTGTATGCCAGTGTTACCCAATCTGGGGCTTTCCAGATGTTTTTGACTGGAACTCCCATAATTCCTAACCAGTTTGGCCATTGGCTATGGTAGCTCAGAATGATGGTACTTGAAGTCCAAAAGATCTGGACAGTGCCAGGAAAAGGAGAGCTGTTCTACACCAATTATACCAGGAATGCAAAACATCTCCAGGTTCAACTACAGTTGAGACTCCAGAAAGTGCTCAGCCCTTCCAAAGAGGAGATGCAAAATATGTGATGATTGGGGGTTCTTGAGCCCTTCAGATGCCACTGGAGAAATACAATTGTGATGGTGCCAAAGTCTGGCCAGATTCTAAGTTGCCCACATTTCCCTCCCTCCCCCCCGCACACACACCTTCAACATGCTTCCATTCCCTCTCTCCATTTCCTCTGATATGAATCTCAGATCACTTAGGAGTGGAGGATGGGGGAGCTGAGCTAGTCGGACAGGTGGGCAGGGAAGAGTCATTGTTCAGTGGGAGAGCACACAACTGGCATGCAAAAGGTCTCAGGTTTGATCCACAGCTTCTCCAGACAGGGCTAGGAAAGACATTTGTCTGAAACCCTGGAGAGCTGATGCAGTCAGTGTTGGCATTTTTTCCCCCAACCTGGTGTCCTCCATATGTTTGGGACATCAACCCCCACTTGAGTTTCTGGGTGGGCCTAATGAAAGGGCCCCTGGACACCTGGTTGGGGAAGGTGGGAACAGACAACACTGAATGATGTGGACCAAGGGCCTGACCCTGTGTGAGGGAGCTTCCCGTATTTCTATTTTAAGGTAGCCCTTTCTTCATGTCACCTGGGGAGGTGCATCCCTTGGCTGGGATCCCCCAAATTCAAACCTGTATGATGCTGATGGGTTTTTTGTTTTGTTTTGTTTTGTTTTTTACTCAGGAGAGAAAAATGGCAACAAAGATTGTGGGAAAGGTTCCTGAGGAAACAGGGAAGAGGGAGCGATCCGAAGGTGGCTGTGAAAAGACCAGGAAAGAGAGCAGCAAGGGGAGCATTCTCTCCTTCCTCGGAGACTGTGCAGTTACCTCTAGTCCTGGACTGCAGTCCTAGAGACAGGTCTGAAGAAATCCCGCAAACTTTGTGGACCATATAACTGTTGGACTCAGTTCCTGCGGTGTTATTCTTTGGAGATGTTCTGTTTTTCATCCATCTGAATGTTAGATTTCCTTCCTGTCCCTTCATTGTTAAAGAAATCCTAGTTTTGTTTTGTGTATCTCATTTAATTTTCCCCTCCATCCCCTTTCAGAGAATATGGTTATGGTGGGCACTGGGTGCCACACACTAGTTTGGGGTCAGCATTTTTCTCCCTCAGTTGTCCCTAGGGATGGACGAGCCCCCACCCATCTGGGTTCTCTGGGCACCCACGCAGCCTCTGCCACCGCTCACCAGCCTCCAGACCATGCTCAGTCCCCCCCCCCCCGTGCTCAGCAAGTGGCCCGCAACTTACCGGGGCCCATCCACGTCCATTGCAATTGCCATGCTTTTAAAAAACATGGTGATCAGAAGTCTGTGCCCATAGACTTATGTGCAAAAAATGCCGTGAATCTTGCGTATATGGGCGATTCACGGTGTTTTTTCTGCTGAAGTCTATGTGCTCACAGGTCTTAACACAACTATTGAGATCAGTAGGCTGCAGTTAGGGATGGAGGAGAATTTTGCCATGGACCCCAATTTTGCCATGGACCCCCGTAGTCCGTGGCAGAACGGAGCACTTACCTCCGCCTCCCTCTGGAATCCTCTTCAGCAGGATCCTGCTTGTGGCGATCCTGCGGAGCCACCGGCCGGCTCTGGAGCACCAGCAATACGGCCGCCATTGCCGTATCACTGGCTGAGGGGGACTGTCTCCGGATGCAAATGGTGTCCAGTACGCCATTTGCAGCCATAAAGGTCTTCATTTAAGCTAAATGCAGCCATTTACGGCTACATTTACCTTAAACTAAGTCCTTTATGGCCACAAATGGCATACTGGATGCCATTTGCTTCCCTGCTGTTTCATGCAATAGGCCACGCAAATATTTGCATAGCCTATCGCGTTAGAAAACAGGGACACAAATGGCGTCCACTACGCCATTTGTGTCCGCAGTCAATCCCCCTCAGCCAGCGATATGGCAATGGCAGCCATATCGCTGTCGCTTTGGAGCCGGACAGCAGCTCCACGGAATCACCGCAAAGCGGAGCCAGCTGGCCAGGATTCCAGGGGGAGGAACGGATCGCCTCCCCGCCGCGGGCAGATTCCCCCTGTAGCAGCAGGTAGGGAATCCAGCCATCCCTAGTTGCAGTGCACAGAGGTGGCCCCCAGAGGGGCCCCCAGTATAACTGCTGTGGTCTCAATAGGGCTATTGAGATGAGGAGGATGCGGTGCTCAGAGGTGGCCCCCAGAGGGCACCCCAGGATAAGTGCTGTGGTCTCAATAGGGCTATTGAGATGAGGAGGATGCGGTGCTCAGAGGTGGCCCCCAGAGGGCACCCCAGGAGAAGTACTGAGGTCTTCAGCAGAGCTGTTAACATCAGCAGGCTTAATAGCCCCACTAAGCCTTCAGCGCTTATACTGGGGTGCCCTCTGGTGGCTAACTCTGAGCACTACAGCCATCTAGTGGCCAGGCCCGAGCACGCTCATCTCAATAGCCCAGTAGTGCCATTGGCTATGGTGCCTGGGAATGATGGGAACACATCTGGAAAGCATCACATAGGGGAAGGCAAGCCTATACCAATTATACCAGGGATTCAAAACATGTTCCGCTACCACTCTGGAAGCCTCCCCTGAAAATACAGGGATCTGTCCAAGGGTAGATGCAAGATGTGTGGCCATGAATTATTATCAGCCCTTTGAAAAGCAAACTGAGAGTTCTGATCGTGCTGGGACCAAAGCCTGGTTGATTAGTCTGTGCATTCGGTGGGCAAGATAGTGATGGGGGCGGTGATGTCTTGCTTCATAAGGCACTACAGCACCAGGACAACGTGGAGCATCTTTGCTGGTCCCAGGCACTCCATCCTCCCAATCTGGATTTGAGACAGACAGACCCAAGAAAAGCGTGGCTATATGGAGGGTAAGTCATACACAAGCACAATTTGTGACATTGCACAACATCATGACTGATCACGGGGTACTTCAGATAAGGCATCAGCCTTCGCTTCCAATTTCCTGGCTTAGTGGAGTTTGGACCAACATGAGATAGCCTTGTCTCACAGTCTTTTAAATCAGCAGGGTTTTTTCATGATTGATTGGAATTATTGAGCTATTATTTTCATCTGCTCATTGGAAGGACAGATACTGAAGCTGAAGCTCAAATATTTTGGCCACCTGATGTGAAGAGAAAACTCCCTGGAAAAGACCCTGATGCTGGGAAAAATTGAAGGCAAAAGGAGAAGGGGACGGCAGAGGATGAGATGGCTAGATAGCATCACCGATGCAATGAATATGAATTTGAGCACACTCTGGGAGAGGGCGGAGGACAAGAAGACCTGGCGTGCTATGGTCCATGGGATCACGAACAGTCGGACATGACTTAATGACTGAACAACAACAAAATTCATCTTGTAAAAGTCATAAAAATTGGGAAAATTTAAGTTTATAGTTGAAGAATGAGACCTCAGCTGCAATTCTATACCCAATTCCCTGGGAATAAACCACATAGAATTCAATAGGAATTACTTCTAAGTAGACATGTATAGGATTGCACTGTTTTCCCCCCTAGTATTGACTAGACATTCCCCAGTTTTGAGGGAATCTGTTGTACTGCTGTCTCTCCGCTCAACAGAATTATCCAGTTTTGCCAAAATAACGTACTCAAACACTTCACGTTCCCCCCGTGCAAATATGGGGGTAGCTGATATTACCCATAATTTAGCATAATATATTCCTACCACAGGGATCACCCCCTCTACCACTGATGCCAGGTTGTTGTGACTGCCAATAGAAACTGAACCAAATGGAGCTACTGAGAAAGAAGGGGGCGGTAGCAGGTTGCTTGGAGGAACCTGAGGTTTGGAGAATTAGCAAAAAATTATAAAATAAAAAATAACATCCTGCCCCCCAAAGCAACCTAATAGGAAGAACTGAACATACTAAATAGCTACAGAAAGCTGAAAGAGAAAAAGCAGAAATGAGAGTGTCGTGGGGGGAGTGGAATGCTCTCCTGACAGTGAAATTGAGCTCCATACAACTGAGAGTATCCCAGAGGAGGATATGACTGGCTGGAAGGAAAACTAAACTCTTAGGAGTTCAAGATACTTTGCAGTGTTTTGTTGCAGTTGCCATATGTCATATATAACACTAATTTTGGATAGCGCGTGGAATGGACACCATTTTAAGATAGTTCAACAATCGCAGGATTTTTTTAAATGGGCAATAAAGCCCCACACAGACAGTTGTTTTAAAGTGTGCTTCTAGTTGACTTTGTTGTTGTTGTTCTCAGCAGTGGGCAACGGCCCCAGTGCAGAAAGAACTCTGTTTCTTAACAAAAGACCTACCACATCAATTTCTGAATACTTTTCTTTGCCTCCAAAAATAGATATACTTGACCTGAAACTAAACTCTCTGGGCATGCTCCAACGTGTTAGATGCCTTAATTTGTTTTCCTTATAAGATGATTCCTGGTGTTAAGATTGGGCCTCAACACAATGATATAGCATTTGGGGGAAAAGATGCAACTAAGGAGACCAGCACCAGAGGCCAAGATGGAAAAGATCTCCACAGCTACTGTGGACTTCCCCTTGGTGCTCAAGTAGGATGGCACAAAGGAGACCCAAACGCTGCAAAAGACCAGCATGCTGAAGGTGATACACTTTGCTTCATTAAAGCTGTCTGGCAATTTCCTTGCTAGGAAAGCCACCACGAAACTGACAAGAGCCAGGAAACCCATGTAGCACAAGACAGCGTAAAACATGGAGGCTGAGCCTTCATTACATTCCACTATGATCTCTCCTGTCAGGGAATGGAAGTCCAAGTTTGGGAATGGGGGACAGGTGACCAGCCAGACGGTACAGATCACAGCTTGGATGAGGGGACAGGCCAAGACAATGGAGTTTGTCAGGTGTCTCCCCAAGAGTTTTCTTGCCATGTTTCCTGGCTTGGTGGCCATGAAGGCCAGAACCACCATGATGGTTTTTGCCAAAATGGAAGAAACAGCAATGGAGAAGGTGATGCTGAAGGCAGTTTGTCGCAGAAGACAGGTGAACGTCGTGGGTCGACCAATGAACAGGAAGGAGCAGCAGAAACAGAGCAGGAGACAGATGAGGAGGATGTAGGTGAGGTCTTGGTTGTTGGCTTTGACGATTGGCATGTTGCGGTGTTTAATGACAGTTGCCAGCACTAGAGATGTGATCAGAGAGAGGAAAAGAACCAGAGAAGCTAAAATGATACCCAGTGTTTCTTGATAGGAAAGGAAGTGGGTCTTCTTTGGGATATACCGGTCTTGCTTCCTGTTTGGGTGTTGATCTTCTGGGCATGGGTCACAGTGATCTGCATCTGGAACAAGCAGAAGCTACTGAAGTATCTCAAATATGACATAGATGTTCTTTATGTGGGGACCGTTCAGCCCACAAAGAAAGAAATATCCAATCCTTAGCTTACTATACAACTAATGGTACAACTTCCCTTCTAGTATTTCCTGTGTAAGCTTCAGCATCATACTTCCTAATAGGGATGTGCGAAAGTCACTTACCTTTTCGAAGCGGTGATTCGTGGGGGGGGGGAGGCGCTCTGCACCTCCCCCTGAAATCCTAACCTGGCTGGCTCTGCTCCACGGCAACTCCACGGAGCCTCCAGCCAGGTGCATTCGCAGGCATGCGGAGCCTGCGGACACAAATGGCGGTGGCTACAGCAGCCGCCATTTGTGTTCCTTTTTTTTGCCATGATAGGCTATGTAAATATTTACATAGCCTATCACAGCCTCCACAGGGACGCAAATGGCGTCCCTTCATTAGCCATGATAGGCTACGTAAGTATTTATGTAGCCTATCATGGCAAAAATGGGGGAGCGAATGGCGGCCGCAGATGCGGACGCCATTCGCAAAGCAGCACAAACGGCACCAGGTAAGTGCTCCGTTTCACGCGCCTTTTGTGGGGTGGGGGGGCTTCGTTGCGCCACGGATTTCAGGGGGCTGAATGCACTGGCATTCGGCCTCACTGAGACCCGTGGCTGAATCCTCTGACATCCCTACTTCCTAATAAAGTCAGAAAACATGCAAAATGCCTTTTTTTCACCTCCATATGATGGCCCCCTGTAGCAGACTTAGGCTCAATATTCTGAAAAGAAGAAAAACCCATATTCTGTAACTACAAATTACAAACTGGCAACTGTAAGAATGTAACCATTATCTGTTACCTGAAGTGCCTTCTGAATGGGCAAACAAATAAAAAATACTGTCGTTTTCTTAAGATTATGCACTTTCTTCAGAGGAGATGTGCTGGTGCAGAGGCTGGGGAAGAGGTGAAATAAATCATTACAGAAAGAAAGGCAATATGTTTGACATCGGCTCCATACCTGCCCTGACCTGTGTTCTGCCCAAACAGCTTCAGGTCTGAGGCCAAAACACCTGAGGTTGGAAACATGGTGTTTAAAAAATTATGCATGGAGGTGAGCCAATGAGAATGTCTAAGAAAACCCAACAGATTCTGTGCTTGTGACTATTAATTTAATAAAATGCCCAAACATTTTGTAGCCGCCACCATTTGTGTATGCGTTTTTTGTGGGTTTTTTACCCAGAGCCCTCCGTGGCCAGAAATCCGGCTGCAGACGGCTCTGGCCTGGCTGGGCCTGGCCGGCTGCTCCGCGGAGCTGCCGCTGAGCACAGCTGGCCATTCAAGGATTCCGGGGGGAGGAACGGAACACCTCCCCCCCCACCATAAACATAATCCACCAACAGGTAAGTCACTTTCGTACATCCCTAATTCCCCCCCTCCTAAAAAAAAGAAAAGAAAGAAAGATGCGGACTCCCTTTCCACATAAAATGTTCCACCTCTCCGTCTAAACTTTGCTGTTTTCTTAAGCAGGACTGCCTCCATGCTGCCTGTCATTTTCGGAACACTGGTCCACAAGGAGCATGGGGGAAGAGCATGTCCTATATTTGGATATCCTCAAAATGTAAAGTCTGCTCTTGCACAAAAATCCCAGCACGTATTCATCTGAAACCTGACAGAGTAGGTCCCCACAGAAGAGGAAACAGTCCCTGGAAATTTCATCCCATTCTGCCAAGAAATATAATGTCATTAACAGTGTCCGTAAACCCCAAACGCCCAAAATATAATCGGGCATAGCACACACACACACAAATCAGAAAGCCTCAGATATACACATTTTCTAGGGATGTACGAAAGTCACTTACCTTTTCAATGGGTGACATTCACAGTGGGGGGGAGGCGCTCCGTCCCTCCCCCCGAAATTCTCTCCAGCCGGCTCCACTCCGTGGCGATTCCGCGGAGCTGCTGGCTGGGGCCACCTGCAGCCGGACATCCAGCCGCTGGGCAGCCTGCACAGGGACGCAAATGGCAGCTGCCGTAGCCGCCGCCATTTGCGTCCCTGTGTTTTGCCATGATAGGCTATGTAAATATTTACGTAGCCTATCACGGCAAAAAACAAAACAAAGCAGCGAACGCAAATGGCGGCGGCTACGGTGGCCGCCATTTGCATTCCCTTTTTTTTTGGCCATGATAGGCTATGTAAATATTTACGTAGCCTGTTACGGCAAAAGAGATGGGTGCAAATGGTGTCCCTGCATTAGCCGTGATAGGCTACTTAAGTATGTACGTAGCCTATCATTGCTATAATGAAGAAGCGACTGGCGGCCGCGGCCACCATTCGCAAAGCAACACAAACGGCAGCATGTAAGGTGTCCTGTTTTGCGTGCCTTTCGCGGGGTGGGGGGGCGGGGGGCTTCGTTCCGCCACAGATTTCATGGCAGAATTCTCTGACATCCCTAACATTTTCACATTTGAGTTTACAGGGGAAAACTGTGCATTTTGTGTGTGCGCTTAAAAATGTACACTGACATGCGTACTTTCCTCAGTCAAAAGGAGTAGGGAAGTGCTCATGTTTTGGGAGTGGGAATAAGATCAACTGAGCTCTGAGGTGGAAATCAGAAAATCTGGATGAGCTCAAGCCTCACTGATTCTTCCAGCCATCTTAGAACCTAAGAACTCATGCCTGAGTTTTGTTTCTGGCAACTAAAATAAAGAGACAATATAATGAGAAAAGGAATATTAGAATTATTGCACTATTTTATTTATCTTATACAAGTCACAGTAATTGCAACATATTAAGCACATAGTTGCAGAATGAGACTTCAACTGCAATCCTATACCCACTTTCCTGGCAGTAAGCCACACGGAGCTCAATGTGACTTACCTCTGAGTTGACATCGATAGTATTGCATTATTACATTCCTAATATGCAATAAAAGTTCCCTAGTGTTGAAGGAAATGTTATGCTGTTGTTTCTTCTCTCAACCTAGTTACCTGTTGTTGTTTTTATCATAGCATACTCATGCATTTTACATTCCCATTTTGCAAATATGGGAGGAGCAACAATGGGGCACCTGAGAAACATGAGAGAGGTATCAGCATGTTTGGGGGGAAATCTCAGGTTTGTAGAAGAACCCTCATCATAAAATATAAAATTTTACCACCCAAAAAGGCCCAATGAGAAGAACAGAGAATGCCCTATAGCCAGAGAATGTTGTGTCAGTTGGCAGAGAAAAACAGGAAGCAGGTATGTCATGGGAGAGAGAAAAATACTCTCCTTTCAGGCAAGTCAATCTCCATACGAAATACACTATCACAGAAGAAGGCATGACTGACAGGTAGGAAACCTGAACCCTTAGGAGATGAACATAAAGTGCAACATTTTCTTGCAGTGCCATGTGTCACATAAAACACTAATTCTTGATAGTGCATGGTCACCATTTTAAAACACTTTAGCCATTGTACGGTTTAGATGGGGAATGTACTGCCATACAAACAAACTTTTTAAAGCCACCTCAAGTTGCCTGGGAAAGAGCAAATGGCTCTGCAGTGGGCAAAGGCTCCAGTGTGGAACATACCTCATTGTTTAAAAAATAAGTCAGCACATTAAATTTTGAGTAATTCTATTGGTGTTCCTAACTAGATATACTTGACAGGAAACAAGACTAGCAAGTCATGGTCCAAAGCATTAATTTTTTTTCTTTAGAAGTTGATCCTTGGTATTGATATTGGGCCTCAGTATAATAATGTAGCATTTGGGGAGAAAGATGCAACCCAGGAGACCAGCACCAGAGGCCAAGATGGAGAAGACCTCCACAGCCACCATGGACTTCCCTTTGGTGCTCAGGTAGGTGGGCACAAAGGAGATCCAGACACTGCAAAACATCAGCATGCTGAAGGTGATAAATTTGGCTTCATTGAAGCTGTCCGGCAATTTCCTAGCTAGGAAAGCCACTGCGAAGCTAACAATGGCCAGGAAACCCATGTAACCCAGGACAGTGTAAAACATGGGGACCGAGCCTTCGTTACATTCCGCTATGATCTCTCCAGATAGGGAATGGAAGTCCAAGTTTGGGAATGGGGGAGAGGTCACAAGCCAGACAGCACAGATCACACCTTGGATGAGGGGACAAACCAGGACAATGGAGTTTGTCAGTTGTCTCCCCAAGAGTTTTCTAGCCGTATTTCCTGGTTTGGTGGCCATGAAGGCCAGAACAACCATGACAGTTTTTGCCAGAATGGAAGAAACAGCAACAGAGAAGAAGATGCCAAACACAGCTTGTCGAAGAAGGCAGGTGACCTTCACGGGTTGGCCAATGAACAGGAAGGAGCAGAGGAAGCAAAGCAGGAGGGAGATGAGGAGGACGTAGGTGAGGTCTCGATTGTTGGCTTTGATGATTGGTGTGTCACGGTGTTTAATGAAGGTTGCCAGGACTAGAGATGTGATCAGAGAGAGGAAAAGAGCTAGAAAAACTAAAACAAACCCCAGTGTCTCTTGATAGAAAAGGAAGTGGATCTTCTTGGGGCGACACTGGTCTTGGTTCTTGTTTGGGTGTTGATCTTCTGGGCACGGGGCACAGTGATCTGCATCTGGAATGAGCAACAAATATTAAAGCATCTCAAACATGACACAGATGTCCTTTTTTAGGGGGGCAGTTCATATCTCGAAGATGATGTACATATACATTCTCTAGCTTGTTTTACACCTTAGATTATTTTTTGTTTAAACGTCAGCAATCTTCATTTGAAAGTCAGAAAGCTACAAAATACTAGGGATGTACAAAACTCCCCTTACCTGGCTCCGCCGGGTTCCACAGGGGGGGGGAGGCGTTCCGTCCCTCCTCCCAGAATCCTGGCCGGCCAGCTCCGCTCCACAGGGATTCCACACTTGAATATTTATTTATTTATTAATTTATTAAATTTCTCGATTGCCCATCTGGCTGGTCACCCAGCCACTCTGGGCAATGTACAATACAACAGTTTAAAACAAAATTCTACATTAGAACATCGTATTTCTAAAAATACCCTAACCCACCCCAAATGCCTGCCTAAACAATCACATTTTTAATGTGTGGTGGAAGCTCATTAAAGAGGGAGCATGGCAGAGTTCCCTAGGGAGGGAGTTCCACAGAGTGGGGCCCACCACAGAGAAGGCCCTCTCCCTCGTCCTCACCAGCCTAGCTGTCCTGGCTGATGGGACAGAGAGAAGGCCATCCGAGGCTGATCTTGTTGAGTGGCCTGTGTGGTGTTGCTGGAGGTGCTCCTTGAGATAGGCTGGGCTGGAGCCATATAGGCTTTTAAAGGTCAAAACCAACACCTTGAATTTGCCCTGGAAAACAGCTGGTAACCAGTGCAACATGGCAGCTCTCAAATTTTCAGCTACCTGTCTCGTTAGAAAAGGTCCCTTCTGGACAACGGACACATTCATAGCAGCAAACTGGCTTTCCCTCTGGAATGTTTCTCCGGTGTCCTGGAAAGCAGCTCTCCACACATCTTGCAGAGGGCAGATTCTGAAAAGGAAGGGAGAAATAGTTGAGGTTTTCCACACAACAGGTCTCAGAGTTACTCAACGGCATTTCCCATTTCATGGTGAGGAGAATCGCCCATTTGGAGACCCAAACCTATTCTGGAGATTTGCAAACATATCAGAAGAGGCTCATGCAAAATACTGAGACAGATATAGGAGCACCGGAAGCTGCCTTATAACAAGTCCCTCTAGCTCAAGACGGTGTTCTCTGACTGGCAGCTGCTCTCCGGGGGTTCAGACAACGGTCTTTGCCAACTCTAGCTTGAGATCCGGCATTTTAAGCATGCACACCAGGTGCTCTGCCACTGACTAATGGCTCCATAAAAATAAAACAAGATTCCAGTCCTCATCTTCATTTATTTATTTAATGAATTACTTGGTTATTACCTGGTCACAGTCTTCCCCACTATGGTGAGACGTACTGATCTCGGAAGCTAAGCAAGGTCAGCCCTGGTTAGTATTTGAATGGGAGACCGCCTGGGAATCAGGCCTCCTGCACTGAGCAGCGGGTTGGACTCGGTGGCCTTGTAGGCACCTTTCAACTCCATGATCCTATGACTCTATACTGGATTAAATTTATGATTTGCCAAGGCTCTCAGGCAGCAGCACACATAATAAAAGCCAATGCAATGAAACCGATTCTAACACATTACAAGGTTTATGAGAAGAAATGATAATTTTAAATACTATATAATGAAGAGACAAATCCCAAGCATCTAAAACATGAAAAGGGATGCTTTTAAAGACTAGTATTAACTATATCCTTAAAAATTAAATAAGCAGCAGTTTAAAATTCTTTCCAAAGTTCTGGGAGAATAAAAAGGGACTTTGGTATCAAATAGTTGACAAAGTAGGTGCCAGGAGCTAGACAGGATATCCCACAAGGGGGGGGGGGGGCTACAGACAAGGCCCCACTCATGCATAGCTACCCATGGATCGCAGTATGTGAGAACACTTGGAGCAAGGCCTCAGATGATGATCTCAGAGCATGGGCAGGAAGATGAGTTCCTTTAGATACTGTGGCCCCAAGCCATAAAGGGCTTTTCAGATTAAGACCAATACCTTAAATTGGGTCCCAGCCCTAGCTGGATCAAACTTTTTGCATGCAACACCAGTGCTTTACCACAGGGCAGCAGCACTCCCCTGGACTCCACAGACCTCTGGAATATTCTAGAAAGACATCTTCTGTTCGCAAGGCATAGAGCTGCAATGTTCTTTACTTCTCCCATGACCCCAGAACATTCGCTTCAACCCCACCTCTGTAGCCCACATGATCACTTCTGAGCGAATGCTGAAGTCTTGGCCTGGGGGAGCCCCTGGGTCTATCCATCCAACTTCCACAGGATCAAAAGACCCATTTGGGAAGAAGACCCAGTTCAGGATATCATATCTTTTGCCATTTCCCTTAAAAGAGACTTCATCTCCTGCGCTGTTGTTAAACTGGACATTCCTCAAGGAGGCAAGAACCTGAAATGAAAGAGACACTAAACAAACGGGGTGACGGGTTGTGACTGTGAGTGGTGTCTGGTGTTTTCAAACATACTGCGATGGTCAGCAAGGAAGGAGTCGGTATTCATCTGCACCCCACTGTTTAGGGTTGGGCAACACATGACCAGTCAGGAGCATGCAGCCCCTGCAACCCACCAAATTCAGTAAAAAGGAAAAGTTGTCCATAGTGGCTATAGAGCACCAGAAGGGTCAAAATTGGCTTTCTTGCCCTTGTTACACTCCATAGCGATTACAGGAATCACCTTGTATTAATTTATTTTTATTTTTCAGCACCCACGGAGGGGGTGCATCCTGCTTGGGGGTCTAGTGTCAAAACAGCCCCAGACTTCCCAAAGTTGCCCACCCCTGGTTTAGTCAAAATCCTAAGATGCTTCTTCTTTGGGCAACAACCATTTGAAGACGTTTCCCCACTGGTTCTCAGGTAGGGACGTTAGAGAATTCCACCACGGATCCCTGGGGTGGCGAATTCCAGTGAATTTGGCCCCCCAGAATCTGTGGCGGAACGGAGCCCCCCTCCCCAGCACACCATGAAAGCCCTGCGAAACGGAGCCTACCTGGCTGCAGCTCTGGCTGCAGCGGCGCCAGCAGCGCTGGCCGCTGCCAAGCTGCTGCAGCCGCAAATGGCAGCCGTAGTAGCGGCCACCATTTGCATCCCTACGCCGGCCCGTGATAGCCTACGTATATATTTATGTAGTCTATCACAGCTAAAGCAGGGACACAAATGGCAGCGGCTACTCTATTTGCGTTCCTGCTTTAGCTGTGATAGGCTACATAAATATTTATGTAGCCTATCACGGCTAAAGCGGGGATGCAAATGGCGTAGGGGATGCCGTTTGCGTCCCTGCTTTTGCCATGATAGGCTACGTAAATATATACGTGGCCTATCATGGGCTTGCATAGGGACGAAAATGGCGTCCCCTACACAGGACGCTATTTGCGTCTGCAGCAGCCTGGCAGCGGCTAGAGGCCCCGCTGCAGGTTGGCCCGGCTGGCGGCTCCATGGCCAGGCCGCGGAGCGGAGCCAGCCAGGCAGGATTCCGGGGGGGGGAGAGAACAGATTGCCTCCCCCCCCCCCGTTGAGGATTCCAGGGGAGGAACCTATCACCTCCCTCCACCTGCGGAAACTGGCGGAGCCAGGTAAGCGGGGTTTCGTACACCCCTATCTCAGGTGGGTGGGTGGGAGCTTAGCTAGCTTCTACTTGCTAGAAGACACTCTCACATCTTTGGGTCGGGGCTGGAGAAGATTGGCTCATACCAGGGGGGAGACCAATATCTCGACATTTTCAGTCAGCTTGCATGAAGGAGCATGGGGGGGGGTAGAGAGCTGCATGTAATTTGATTCTGCCAGTTGGTGGGGGAACAAATACTGTTTCATAGACAAGGACTGCATGTTTGGGGGGCTTCATTGATTCCTCCCTTATTAGTCATAGTTGAAAATACATAAGTAATACAGAACCATTATAATACTCTGCTATTCTTTACTGAGACCATGTCTTCACAACAACGGAAGGAGAAGTGAATGGAAGAGTACCAGATTTGTTTTTTAAAGGAATCAGCTTTGCTGCACCTTGGTCCATGAAGGGCTCCATGAGCCAGTAAACATCACTTCACAGAAAATACTTGGTGGTGGGGGTGAGGGATGGCGTGAACATCATCTGACTGGCAAGGGCTGCTCAAGCAGTAAGAGAGGCTCCCCGCCGCCCACTCTCCCCTGAACATCCAGATGCACCAGCATTTCAGGAGCAAGCCTCATTGAGCACAGTGGGAGTTCGTTCCAAGTAGACGCACATATGCTTGTTCTGGGAAAGAGGTGGGGGAGGTGGGGGGAGGACACACACAAGGATGGGGAACCAGCCCCCTTTCTAAGCAAAGGATCTCTGTAATGAAGGTGTGAAATAGCTACTTCCCTAGGCAATGAACCAAGTCACGGAGAATCGCAGTTCTGATCAAGTGCTTTACCGGCTTCAAGGAATCGATGCTTTAAACTCTGTATTCAATTCTGGGGGATCTCTGTAAATTCTGATGTGTGCAAGCCTCATTGAGCACAATGGGAGTTACGGCTGAGTAGACACTAACTGGGAAACACAGGGGACAGCAAACACCCCTTGACCTGGCCGGGGCTAGCAGACCCGAGGTAAATGCGGGGGTTGGGGCACACAACAACTGTACCGTGGAGAACCCGACTTAGAATCAGACTTTAAGCAGTGTCAGGAAATCCGTTTTTTCCCCAGTAAGCTCTGGCCGGGGTGGCTGCTGGATGGCCACGACGTCATGTATGCCTAATGACCTCAACACACAGCCAGCTGAGAGTAAATAGCTGGTGGAGACACCCCCTGACTTTCTATTGCTTTTTAAGGGAAATCATGGCAGTAGAAGAATATCCTAAGGCAATCTTTCTTAGGATCTTTAGAATGGACGGATAGCTCTTTTCTAAGAGTCACTCTTTGCTTCCAGGGTCTGACCTTTAAAAACAACAACTCCAAGGCACTTTTTAGAACACTGCCAAATCTGGAGGAGGGTGTTACCTGCCATGGCTGGACCTTCAGAAGCTGCTTGTCTTCCCCCGTCATGGCACGTGTGTATCCCAAGATGGACATGGCATGTAATGTGTGTGCCACGGAATAGATGGCATTGTAGATGATGTAGCTGCGACTGGTCATACTCATTTCGAACTTGGAGCCTGACAGGTCCTCTAGCTTCTCCTCTCCGGTACACTTTCCATTTCCACTTAGAAATGTTTGACGTGAGTTTGGAAAATGACAGTCAAATATGTTTTCCCACCAGTCACAAAGAAAGACGTCTCCTTGAGGTCGTAATGGGTCTAAAGCCTGGAGAAAAGGCCTGAATTCTGGCACATCCCTTCTGTGGAGTCTGAAGTGTAAAGCACCATGGAAAGGTTTTAGATATTGCCAGCCAAACTGGGACCCAGTTGCAGCAATTTCCCAGTGAGATGTCAAGATCCAAACCTTCCTTAATAGGCTGTTGGTCTTTTGGAGATAAATAAACAATGATATAACTTCTGCTTCCCCAAAAAGAATAATAACTAAGGATTTCAGCCAAGAACTAGGAATATACATATCCTTAAATTCTTTCCCCATCATTAGGACCCCGTCAGCAGGATCCAGCATTTTAGAGAAGACCATACAGATGTCATTCTGTTTGAACAATGATGTCAGTGTCTGGATGAAATTATCACCACTTTCATCACTGCGGGAAACCAGCCCAATCCAGTTCCAGTGGAAATGCAGGAGCAGCTGGACTAAGCCCAGGTACTGAATATTTTCACTGGGATCAATCCGGTAAAAGGAAGGAAATACCCTTTTCTCGCTCTGAGTATGTTCAAAGAAGCCATAACCAAGCTGAAAGAAGGAATTTCGAGAGGGGTAGTCCCGTTAGCCTGTTGCAGTAAAAACAATACATTTTCTGGCACTTTACTGACTCACAGCTTTTCTCTGGCATGAACATTCATGGACTCCTCCAGACAACTTCATCAGAAGCATGACATTTTATCCTGAGGGAAGTTTTTAAAAATCGATTCCTGAATGTAAACGGAAGTTCTATGGTGATTGCCCAAAAATGAGGGCTGCCATGGAGGAGGTATGCCTGACACACTTGTCTGAAACAAGAGCTATTTTGTATGGAAATGTGTCCCAAAACAATCCATACGGCATCTCTACACCTGCAATATATCACACGTTCATGATTGGCCACTTACGGAAGTTCGCAGGTCCATTACATGACATCCTAATCCTCCAGTGATTTTCCCATCATTTCCCCCACCTATCCCATGTTATCCCCAAAGGGAAAAAACACAGTATTTTTTTCAGCCCACACAATGGGAGTGCCATGGCCTGCCTGCGTACTTCTCCCGTCGCGCAACAAAGCCCTGCCTCGTTTGGGGTTGTTGGGGGTGCGGTCCTGATGCCAGTGGCAGTGGCATCAGGGTGGTGAATGTGGCGGTATACTGACCTGTCAGCTTGCCACCATGCTGGCTTGCCACCATTGTTGTTGTTGTTCAGTCGTTCAGTCGTGTCCGACTCTTCGTGACCCCATGGACCATAGCACGCCAGGCCTTCCTGTCCTGCGCTCTCTCCCGGAGTGTGCTCAAGTTCATATTCATTGCATCCGTGATGCTATCTAGCCATCTCATCCTCTGCCGTCCCCTTCTCCTTTTGCCTTCAATCTTTCCCAGCATCAGGGTCTTTTCCAGGGAGTTTTCTCTTTGCATTAGGTGGCCAAAATATTGGAGCTTCAGCTTCATTATCTGTCCTTCCAATGAGCACTCAGGGTTGATTTCCTTTAGGATGGACTGATTTGACCTCCTTGCAGTCCAGGGGACTCGTAAGAGTCTTCTCCAGCACCACAGTTCGAAAGCATCAATTCTTCGGCGCTCAGCCTTCCTTATAGTCCAGCTCTCACAGCCATACATTACTACTGGGAAAACCATAGCTTTGATTAGACGGACCTTTGTCGGCAAGGTGATGTCTCTGCTTCTTACTATGCTGTCTAGGTTGGCCATAGCTTTCCTCCCAAGGAGCAAGCGTCTTTTAATTTCATGGCTACAGTCACCGTCTGCGGTGATCTTGGAGCCCAAGAAAGTAAAATCTGTCACTGCTTCCATTTCTTCCCCTTCTATATGCCAGGAAGTGATGGGGCCAGATGCCATGATCTTCGTTTTTTTAATGTTGAGTTTCAAACCAGCTTTTGCACTCTCCTCTTTCACCCTCAACAAGAGGCTCTTGAGATCCTCTTCGCTTTCTGCCATTAGGGTGGTATCGTCTGCATATCGGAGGTTGTTGATAATTCTCCCAGCAATCTTAATTCCGACCTCTGATTCATCCAACCCAGCATTTCTCATGATGTACTCTGCATATAAGTTAAATAAGCAGGGTGACAATATGCAGCCTTGTCGTACTCCTTTCCCAATTTTGAACCAATCGGTTGTTACATGTCTGGTTCTTACTGTTGCTTCTTGACCCTCGTACAGGTTTCTCAGGAGACAGGTAAGGTGGTCTGGTACTCCCATCACTTTAAGAATTTGCCACAGTTTGTTGTGATCCACACAATCAAAGGCTTTAGCGTAGTCAATGAAGCAGAAATAGACGTTTTTCTGGAATTCTCTTGCTTTCTCCATGATGCAGCGAATGTTGGCGATTTGATCTCTAGTTCCTCTGCCTCTTCTAAACCCAGCTTGTACTTCCGGTAGTTCTCGGTTCGCATACTGCTGAAGCCTAGCTTGTAGGATTTTGAGCATCACCTTGCTGGCATGTGAAATGAGCGCAATTGTGCGGTAGTTTGAACACTCTTTGGCGTTGCCCTTCTTTGGAATTAGAATGTAAACTGACCTTTTCCAGTCTTGTGGCCATTGTTGAGTGTTCCAGATTTGTTGGCATATTGAATGCAGCACTTTAACAGCATCACCTTTTAGGATTTTAAATAGCTCGGCTGGAATACTGTCATCTCCGCTAGCTTTGTTGTTACTAATGCTTCCTAAGGCCCACTTGACTTCACTCTCTAGGATGTCCGGCTCAAGTTCAGTGACCGCACTATCATGGCTATCAGGGACATTCAGATCTTTCCTGTGTTCCATGGGGTTTTCTTGGCAAGAATACTGGAGTGGGTTGCCATTTCCTAAATGCAATGCACCGACTTTTGCTCCCAACTTCGGCTGCTTACTCCACAACACAGAATGGCCACCATGCCTGCATTCCAGCAGTTCGCCGGACAGCCGGTGCCTGTGGGGGCTGGGGGCGGGCAGTTTGGGGGAGGTTGCTGTCCACCTGCATTACGTGTCAATCACGACAAAACCACCCGTAATATGCGAGGGGAGGGAAAGGGGCAGGAACCAGGGAGGACATTTCACAACACCCCCGCCGTGTGTAATGGCTTTGTGAGGAAAAGGAGCCACCCTGTGAAAATGTAGTAAAAAGGTAACCTAAAAGCCACTGTATGTGTCTTAAGCAGCACATAGTACTGTAAGAGCTGCGCATGCCTGGAATGAGCAGACAGTAACCCTAAGATAAGGTTGCTAGGCAAACCGCTGGCAACCAATCAACAGTAACACGCTGGCTGAGGAATGCAAGCTAAGCGATGAAACTGCAGCGCGGGGGTGCCCAGGGTCGACTCTGCTTTTGAGTGTGAGCTCCTCTGTCCAACTGTTTGCAAACAATAAAATCGAGTTGGACCCAGCCTGAAGTTGACTCTCCTCTTTGGGGCAAATTGGACTCGCCTGCAGGGGGCGAAACTAGCATTTTGTGCAACAAAAAGGTAAGGAACAGAATATAACTAGATAGAAACCACTGTGTTTAGGATCCCGATCTAATCCCGCACTGAAACCGGATGGAGAAAGCCCCGGTATTGATGCAGATTTCTGCCCCCATGTGATGAACCTGATTGGACCATACAGATGGAAGGGGCCATTTAACCCATTGAGTCCAACCCCTTGCTCGGTGCAGGAATCCAGTTTAAAGCATCCCTGACAGACGGCTGTCCAGTTCTGCAACGGAGAGCCCACCACCTCCCTAGGCAGTCAGATCCATTGTCTGACTGCTCTGACATTTGGGACGTTTTTCCTGATGTTCAACCAAAATCTGCCTTCCTGTAATTCAAGCCTGCAATCTTGGATGACACAGAAACGTTGTGGCCTTCTGTGTGACAAAGCTAAACAGACCCAGTTTCCCAAACCTTTCCCCACAGGACTTAGATTCTAGTTCCCTGATCATGTTTGTTGCCCTTCTCTGATCTCGTTCCAATTTGTCTGAATCCTTCACACAGTGTGATGTATAGAACTGGACACAGTATTCAAGGTGAGATCTCACCAGTGCAGAGAAGAGTGGAACTATTACTTCCCATGGTTTAGAAAATATGCTTCTTTTGATGCAACCTGAAATTGCATTTGCCTTTTTTGCAGCCACATCTTCCTTCGCTCAGCCTTCCTTATGGTCCAGCTCTCGCAGCCATAGGTTACCGCGGGGAATACCATTGCTTGAACTATGCGGACCTTTGTTGTCAATGTGATGTCTCTGCTCTTCACTATTTTATCAAGATTTGTCATTGCTCTCCTCCCAAGAAGTAAATGTTTTCTGATTTCCTGGCTGCAGTCAGCGTTTGCAGTAATCTTTGCTCCTAGAAAGACAAAGTCTGTCACTGCCTCCATGTTTTCTCCCTCTATTTGCCAGTTATCAATCAAGATGGTTGCCATAATCTTGGGGGTTTTGAGGTTGAACTGCAACCCAGCTTTTGCACTTTCTTCTTTCACCTTCATCATAAGGTTCCTCAGCTCCTCCTCGCTTTCAGCCATCAAAGTGGTATCATCTGCATAGCGGAGATTGTTAATGTTTCTTCCAGTGATTTTAACTCCAGCCTTGGCTTCATCAAGCCCAGAACATCGCATGATGTGTTCTGCATACAGGTTGAATAGGTAGGGTGAGAGTATACAACCCTGCCGTACTCCTTTCCCAATCTTAAACCAGTCCGTTGTTCCGTGGTCTGTTCTTACCGTTGCTACTTGGTCATTTACAGATTCCTCAGGAGGCAGACAAGATGATTTGGTATCCCCATACCACCAAGAACTTGCCACAATTTGTGATGATCCACACAGTCAAAGGCTTTAGAAGAGTCAATAAAACAGAAATAGAAGTTTTTCTGAAACTCCCTGGCTTTCTCCATTATCCAGCGGATATTGGCAATTTGGTCTCTAGTTCCTCTGCCTTTTCTAAACCCAGCTTGCACATCTGGCAATTCTCGTTCCATGAATTGCTGGAGTCGACCTTGCAAGTTCTTGAGCTTTACCTTACTAGCATGTGAAATAAGTGCCACTGTTCGATAGTTTGAACATGTAGTAGATGTTAGTATGTGAGTCTTTAAGGTGTTGCTAGAATGTTTGTTGTTTCCCCAGTTGAAAACCTTTCCTTACATAAAAGACCTGCTGCTGGGATTGGCCGTGCAACAGCCTCCTGACGGTCCTCATTCTGGATTATCGCCAAGGTTATTGCTGAAGTTGGAAGGCCATTCCTTCCTGCCACCCAGAATTTCAGCAACACAGCTGCACCACACACCCACTGCGTTGCTTCCAGAAACTGGCCCTTCCATCTCCATGTTCCTGAGTCTTGCAGAAGCCCCAAACACATCTCCCCCACCCCCAGATTCATTACCTGTGGGATCTTGAGGATGCCCAGGATGTATGCCATCTGCCTTGAGGATTCAGAGTCAAGACCCCCAATAACAGAGAGCAATTTATCTCGCCTGTCACATTTATAATTGGGACACATTTGTCCCCGTGTGGAGAGCAGAGAGAGGGTGCTCACGTATATCCTTCTGACAATCTCCTTGTGATCATAGATGCGGAAGCCGAGGGTGGTGTTGGGTAGGAGAGTTGGATCCTTGTTGAGCTCACTGATGGTGAAGGCAAAGGTCAGGATTTGCTGGTAGTACTTGAATATCCACCTGCAATGAGAACAATATTGGGGGGGGGGGGTGGAATCACCAACAAAACTGCTGAGAAGTGGAAGGCAATGAAGTCCATCTAATTCGACCCACCTTTGGGGTGTGGGGAGGAGGGAAGCTTCCAGATCAAAGCCACCCTCAGTCTATAAACCAAGGACACAGAGAGAAATCTAGGTTCTTTGTTGACTCTCTGTCTGTCTATGTCTCCCTATTGTTGTCTCTGCCTCTCTCACACACACATACACACACACACACATGCACACACGTGCACACAGAAACAGTATTGCCAGCTGCATTTCAGAAGAGCCCAGCTGGATCATAGATCAGAGGTCAATATAGTTCAGCGCATTTATTATCATTTATCTATTTTAAGTATTGATGTCCCACAAATATACTATTTATCATGCAAATCCTTCCAAAGTGGCTGTCAGGCAAAACCAAAATACAATAATAAAATCACAATAAGAATAGTATAAAAACAAACAAACAAACAAACAGTTTAGCAGGGAACGTCCCACAGGGGAGGTACACCAGGCTTAACAATGGCCAGTCACCCTTGACTGACCCAGTCTCCCCCTTATATTTATCTAAGGAGAACATCAGAAGAGGAACATCAGAAGAGCCCTGCAGGGGCAAACCAAGGTGGCTCCATCCAGCTCAGCATCCTGTTTCCGACCACGGTGAACCAACATGCTTCCTGGGAGCCCTACAAGAAAGGGATGATGGCAACAGCCCCCTTTCTTCTCCCCCCCCCCAACTCCAAGGGTTGACTGCCTCAATATGTGGAATCCCTAGTTAGCTATCACAGTTAATGATTGTCAGTAGACCTTTCCTCCAGGAATTTGTCTGATACTTTTAAGAGCAAACCTAACTTAGTGGAGATCACTGCACCTCCAGAGTGACACCGAAGCAAGATTTTGCCTGATTCTGAACTACTGAGGGGCTGGGCTGTAGCTCAGTGGTGGAGCTCCTTCTTTGCATGCAGAAGATCCCAGTTTCAAGGCACCTCCATGTAGGCTGGGAAAAAACCCTGTCTGAACCCCTGGAGAGCCAGTGAGTCCTCGCACGCACAAATCCACTCCTGGTTACCCCCGAGCTTTCTTCGTTTCAGCAGTATAATATAGGGTGAAAGGGAGTCATTTATTGCTGCTTCTGTTAAACATTTGAGAGTCAGAAGTCCTGTCTGATATACTGCAGATCACCCAGAGATCTACCTTCTGCCCACCCCTCTCTTGGGTGACGACTGCTGGGGGTGGGGGTTTTCTTAGTCATTATCCAATTCCTAACAAAAAACCAAAGTATTGCTTAACTCTGCCTACCTTCTTTGCCCCAAAGAGGTTCTAGAAGCAGATCAACCGTTCTCCTGCTTAGCAAGGCATGTGATGGCAAATTCTCCCCTGATCACCTGTCCAGATCAATGTAAGGCCGGAATCTACAAAGGCAGATTTGGAATAAAGATCTGAAAATAGTTTATTCCAAACTCAGCTACAAATAGACCAACTTCCAGTGACTTCATTCAGGGTGGAACAATGTCTGAAATATCATCTCTCAGTTGAGTCCCATGACACTTCCCTCCATGTTCATGTACTCTGAATTGCATTGCATTGTATTGCATTGCATTGCATTGCATTGCATTCTCTCTCGCTCGCTCTCTTGCTCGCTCTCTCTCTCTCACACACACACACACACACACACACATGCACACACCCCACATATCTTGCCTTGCAGCAGTAGATGCATCAGCAGCACTCGGCTCCCTCGCTCTCTCCAAAGTTTGGTTCCTAGGATGACTGCAACACTACTTCAGCACCATCAGTGATGCCAGAGACGGGAGGGGGAATCTTCCTCTACCTCAGAATGAAGCCAGAGAAGAACCCTCGATTGTCTGACTGGGTTCACATATGCACAGGTGTTCAATAAACCACCTCTGCATGCGCTGGCCGCATACTGCCCAATTTCCCTAATTGCCTCCACCGGATAATTGTCATTACATGTGGACCCAGTGAGGGTGAGTGGCTGAAGCGGTTAACTGGCCCTCTGACTCTCAGTACAAGTCAAAGCCTATCATGACAAGCCTCTCAGACTCATATTTCAAATCAGGAAATGTCAAACATCAGCAGCATGGCTGAGACACGTCCCCGGCAGGAACCTTCTAATGTAAAAGCAAATCAGGCAAGCATCTGTCACAGATCCATCTTGTGGAAACTTACACATGAAAATAGGTAAATGGTGACGGGGGTAAGTTTGTAAAGTCACATGTCTCCGTGGGATAATAATTGCCGAGTGGTATATTCCCACCGATAATGAGGTCTCCTGGCTTGTAATAGTCTTCTTGCAGTTGATAAGTCCTGGTCAAAAGGCACCTTGTCCTCAGCACCCCCTGGGTGGCCTGAGGCAGGGGCCAAAATAAGAGCAGCAGGCCGAGCCAGCCTTCAGGGGCACAGGGAGATCTTCCCCTCATGGTCAGAGACAAAGGGGACATGAAAGAGAGCCAATTATACATGCCTCAGCAGGAGAGTTAAATCTGAGCCAGGAACGACCAGGTGCCAAATGATCAAACACCACCCCAGCCCCACATGGAAGGGCTCAGGGCATATTTATATTAAGCACACACACACACACACACACACACACACACAGATTTCTTTGTTCTTGGCTTGCTGGGTGGAAATCCATGGGGGATTCAACAAGAATTACTGTAATTTGAGAGTTCCTGGCCAGAGAAATAACCACAGCCCCAGAGTGCTGGGCTCCCTCTGCACTTCGGACGAAGGGACAAAAACATGTTTGCATCACTCTTCGCTTGTCTCTCAGGCAGACAGGCTCAGGGATTTAACTTCACTTGGTTACAAACTTGGTTCTGTGTGAAGTTGAACTCCAAATTGCAAGATGGAGTCCAGGCTTATGCCAGAGTTTGTTAGCCAAAACTGAGGAGTGGGGAAGGGAGGAGTTGGCACCTGATTATAACAGTGCTGGGATGAACAATAAGGCACTGATGGATGAAACGTCTGGTGTGTCTGCAGTTATAATACCTTGCAGGGGCAGAGGACCTATTCCAATGGTCCACCCCCAAAACCCTATGCATCTGAGGGGTCCCTGAGTGCGTTGGGAGAGTCCCTGACTGGCACGGCTTGTGCCCCTGCCAATGCCCAAGTCTCAGTTTCCCACCTAAGCGTCCCATCTGGTCATTCAGAGTTCAGGTGGCTCCCTTGATTTCAGGAGAGTTTCTGGCTATGAAGCAGGCCAGAAACTGGCTAGAGCTCAAGTGCAGCAAGTATCAGAATAAATGCGACCAAGCACCCTTGAGGGGACATTATCATGCCTACAATGGGGGGTGGCGGCAGTGGAGAAGACCTACTCCTCGGCCACCATTGCACCCTCAAACTGATGGATTTGAATTTTGTTTTCACTGCCTCCCCTTGGGCCGGGGGGACACTGAGCAGCTACTGTAAATCCAAGGTTCACATCTCAGGAGTCAAGCCAGCATGGACCTTCCCCTGCCATACCCAGACAGATGCTGTGGTTGAATTCTGGATCTGTTCTGATACTGTGGAAGGTTGCCTGGGGGAACCCTTAGTCTGAGGATGACGTGTTGCCTCAACTCTGTCTCCGCCACCTCTACACTCTCTTGGATGCCTGGTGTTCAGTCTTCTTGGCAATTTTTCAGGTTGCAGATACCATTGTCTCTACCAGCCTTCCCTAACCTGGTGCCCTCTAGATGGATTGGACAGGAAACCCCACCATTCCTAACCAGTACGACCATTGGTGATGGTGGCTGGTAATAATGGGAGCTGGAGTCCAACACATACGGAGAGCACCAGGTGGGGAAAGCTGGTCTATACCAATTATACCAAGGATGAAAAACATGTCCAGATACCATTATGGCAGCTATCCCAGAAAATACAGGATCCTGTGCAAAAGCAGATGCAAGATGTGTGACCACCATCGGGGATTATCAAGCCCTTCAGAAGCAGATGGAGATGTCCAGTTGTGTTGATGCTAACTCCTCGTGGATTGGTCTGTGCCTTCAATGGCCAAGAGAGGGATGGAGGGGTGGGGGGAGGAAGTGACTGTGGCTCCCAGTGGCTCTCCAGCACAGCTAAGTGGCCCACATGTTCTCCCTGAACAGAGACGCTCAAGATGCCTCTGTTTGCTCTCCCCCTAATTTACTCTGCTACGAACCTCCAGCCACATAGGAGGGGAGGCTGTAAGAGCTGATCTAGAAGGACAGGGAGGCAGGGAAGGGCCACTGTTCATCAGAAGAGCACAAACGTTGCATGCAGAAGGCCCTGGGTTCAATTCACAGCACCTCTACTTAGGATTAGGAAAGACTCTTTTCTGAAACCCTGGAGAGCCACTGACAGTCAATACAGACAACGTGGCATGCGTGGGAACTAGTGTGCCCAGGGACAACTCCCTCGATCCCTGCCAAGATGAACTACACCTCCTACGTTTTCTTTCATCTATATATAGATACACACGCACACATCCATGCATGCGCGGACGTGCTTGCGCTCCTTACTGGTGTCTGGGCTGCCTTCCAAGCCGCGTGAGGGCCCTTCCTTTTTCGCTCTTAACGTCCCTGAGCCACACATGGGTCTCAAAGATGCTTTTAGGAAAGGAAGATGGCAGGGGGCTACAATCTGATGCTTTCATCTGCAGGTTACCCATGTTGTGGTGATTCCCAGAACACGTTCTGAAATTGCCAAATGTTTCCGCAGGCCAAACGTTGTGCCCGTTCCTAGTACAGACAGTACTGAGCTTATATATATATATATATATATATATATATATATATATATATATATATGCAGTACTGAGTATACATATGCAGCTTCCTTCAAAGTCTTTTTATCTCAGAGGAAGAAACTTCCTATCTTCCTTTCATCCCATTGAGGGACTTTTATCTGTGGAAATAGCATAGCCTCCAGATCTTCTGTACAGTTAGAGACTTGTGTGAAATGTGCACCCCACCGTTCTCTTATCATGTGGGCCTGAAATCCTTCCAATATCTTGTTAGTCCTGTATGCCAACAGATTCTAGAAACTTTAAATATCTTTCTCTACTACGGCAGCTTCTACGTCTGCCCATAACTGTGTCCCCTGAACCAAAGAGAGACCAAACAACCATCTTCAAGGTGGCCACTCCTGGGCTGGGCACCTTGGGACGAAGATGACTCTCAAGTGCATCAGGAGGATATTTTACTACCTTCAGTTTGTTAATGTCGGTCCTGCCCCCAGTATGAACTGTTTGCTTCCAGAGCCCCAGGGAAAGACCCTACTTCTTGGCCACCATCCCGTCCTGAAGTGCACATTGTACCCCCAAAACCAATCCCTGGCCGAATTGCCAGGTAGAACAGGGAAAGAAAGCCTCTGCAGTGTATGCAAGATTGAACTAGATGGACCAGTGGTCTGTCTTGAAGGAGGGGAGCTGTCCAGGCAGCTCTATTTATTTTGTCTTGCTCGCTTTAGAGGGCAGCTACAGGGAACTGCTGAGCCTTTTCTGATCCAAAATAACACTTAAGGTATATGTCAAATGATATGGATAATTGAGTATATAGCTTTTCTCTTCTTTTCCTTTCTTGGTATTTCTTCTCCAAGAGGGGAGCTAGTCTGAATGTAGGGATGTACGAAAGTGACTTACCTTTCACGGATTATGTTGATGGTTGGGGGGAGTAAATATTTACGTAGGCTATGATGGCAAAAATAAAGGGAAATTCAAATAACGTAGCGGGCGCTATTTGCGTCCCTTTTTGATTCACCGTTTTAGTCTACGTAAATATTTACGTAGGCTAAAACAGCGAATCAAAAAGGGACGCAAATAGCGCCCGCTACACTATTTGCGTTCCCTTTATTTTCACCATTATAGTCTACGTAAATATTTACATAGACTAAGATGGGCAAAAATAAGGAAGGCAAATGGCGGCGGCCGTAGCTGCCACCATTTGTGTACACAGTTTTGTGGGGGGTTTTACACCCACCCAGCCATGATAGGCTACGTAAAGATTTATGTAGCCTATCACGTTGTTGTTGTTTTTTTAACCCAGCCATCATAGGCTACGTAAATCTTTACATAACCTATCACGTCTCTCTTTTTTTTTTTTTAACAAGACTGGAAATGGCGGCTGCGGCAGCCGGTCGGACGACCAGCCACTGCCGCCGCCGCCACTGGAGCCGCCGCCGCCCGGAAGATCCGCCCCAGGTAAGTCTCGTCCCGGGGGGGATCCGCGGGGGGGCGGGGGTGGCAGGCTGTTCCACCACAGAGTTCGGGGGGCCAAATGCACTGGCATTCAGCCTCACCGAGATCCGTGGTGGAATTCTCTGCCATCCCTATCTAAATGTAATGCGTATTTCAGTATATTTGAAGTTTTTATGTGAAAGCTTTGCCATTGCAATAAATATACTACTGACTGAGAGTTAATCATTTCAATATTTTATTCTCAGCACCCTTATTTCTGCAGCTCCAAATCCACTCAGTTATTTGCGTTCCTTATTTGGACAGTGGTAGTCTATGTAAAGATTTACGTAGACTACGGCGAAAATAAGGGCAACGCAAATAGCGTGCCCTTATTTTCGCCGTAGTCTACGTAAATCTTTACGTAGACTACCCCTGTCCAAATAAGGAACGCAAATGGCGGCGCCCATGGGGCGCCGCCATTTGCGTACGCGCTTTTTTTTTTTCAAAGTCACCCATGATAGGCTACATGACGATTTACGTAGCCTATCACGGCTGACTTTGGAAATCTAGCCATGATAGGCTACATAAATCATCACGTAGCCTATCACGGGTGTGTGTGTGTTTTTTTTAACTTTACTTTTTTATTTTGTAATGGCGGTGGTGGCAGCTGGTCGGGAGACCGGCTGCCACCCCCGCCCCCGCCGAACCACCGCCGAACCGCCGCCGGGACCCGCCGACGAGAGGGACATTCGCCGAAGATAAGTCCCATCCCGGGGGGGGCGGGTGGCCGGCGGAGAATTTCCCCACCAATTTCGGGGGGCCGAATGCATCGGCACTCGGCCTCCCAAAGATTCGTGGAGAAATTCTCCGCCATCCCTGGCAGAAATTGAAAATTAAAGACAAGACCAACTGGCCGGTGGAGAAGCAGAGTGATGCAAATCTGTTTTCTCCTTCCAAAGTGCAAAGGGAGCCCAGCACTCTCAGCCTGTGGTAATTTTGCTACCCTGGAATTATCAAACTGACTGCAATTCTTGAGGATTCCCATCGATTCCCATCCCGCAAGTTAATAACAAAGACATCCTGGAGAAAACATGCTTGATATAAATATGCTGTGATCCCTTCCATGTGGAGCTGGGATGGAGTCTGATCACTTGGGGCCTTGTCATTTCTGTTGTTGTTTATTCGTTCAGTTGCTTCCGACCCTTCATGACTTCATGGACCAGCCCACGCCAGAGCTTCCTGTCGGCCGTTGCCACCTCCAGCTCCCCCAAGGTCAAGTCCGTCACCTCCAGAATATCATCCATCCATCTTGCCCTTGGTCGGCCCCTCTTCCTTTTGCCTTCCACTTTCCCTAGCATCAGCATCTTCTCCAGGGTATCCTGTCTTCTCATGATGTGGCCAAAGTACTTCAGTTTTGCCTTTAATATCATTCCCTCAAGTCAACAGTCCGGCTTTATTTCCTGGAGGATGGACTGGTTTGATTTGATCTTCTTGCAGCCCAAAGCACTCTCAGGATTTTCCTCCAGCACCACAGTTCAAAAGCATCTATCTTCCTTCGCTCAGCCTTCCTTATGGTCCTGCTGTCGCAGCCATAGGTTACTGCGGGGAATACCACTGCTTGAACTATGCGGACCTGTGTTGTCAGTGTGATGTCTCTGCTCTTCACTATTTTATCAAGATTTGTCATTGCTCTCCTCCCAAGAAGTAAACGTCTTCTGATTTCCTGGCTGCAGTCAGCGTCTGCAGTAATCTTTATTTATTTATTTATTTATTTATTTATTTCTATACCACCCAATAGCCGAAGCTCTCTGGGCGGTTCACAAAAATTAAATCCAAACAACACAGAATAAAACAATTTAAAATATACAGAACATTAAAACCACAATATAACAATACAACCACAATAAAACCTAGCAGCAGTGCAGAAGTTTAAAATACAGATTTAAAACAGCAAAGATAAAAATTTAGAAGGCTAAAATGCTAAAATGCCTGGGAAAATAAAAAGGTCTTCACCTGGCGCCGAAAGGAATACAATGGAGGCGCCAGGCGAACCTCACTAGGGAGGTTCTTTGTGCCTAGAAAGACAAAGTCTGTCACTGCCTCCACGTTTTCTCCCTCTATTTGCCTCCCTCTATTTGTCATTCCTGGCTAAGATCTAATTTCCCTGCTCGGACCTGTAAAATCATCTCTCTTTCGGGTTCTCTTTGTCTCTGACCTAGAAGGGAAGATCTCTCCGTGCCAATGATGATTTGGCTGCTGCTGCCTCGGGGGACTCAGGAGGATACCGAGGACCACGTGCCCTGTGATCAGGCCTGATGAAGTGCAAGTAGGTTATTACCGGCCAGGAGATTTCATTGTTGGTGGGAATTGACCACTCCACTAGGCAGTTACCAGTATGTAAAGAAAATAGACTTCTCTAGTTCACCCTGATTCCAGGTCTATGTTCTTCGAGAGTACGTTTCTACAGACAGGATCTGGGATAGAAGTTTGCCTTCTTCGCTTTCAGTTTAGAGGGCACCTTCCAGAGTTATACATTAACGATGCTGCTGAAGCTCAAAATGTCCTCATTTGATATATGCATCTCACAGGCTTGTCGTGATTGGCTTCAACCTGTCCTGACAGTCAGAGACTTGAGGGTCCTTCTCCAGCTTCATTCTGAGTGTTTATTTGCAAGGAGCAGAGGCAGAGATAACGGATAACTTGGTTTCATGTTGACAATCTTGTAATGACTAAGAAATGTCCCCCCGCCCCAAGTGGTGACTTTTTTGCACCAGCCCCCAGTTGTGGGATCTCAATGTTAGGGATGTACGAAAGTGACTTACCTTTCGCGGATTATGTTAATGGTGGGGGGGGGAGGCGTTCCATCCCTCCCCCTGGAATCCTGGATGGGGGGGAGGTGATCCATTCCTCCCCCCTGGAATCCTCGATGGCCGGCTGTGCTCCATGGCAGCTCCGCGGAGCAGCCGGCCAGGCCCAGCCCAGCCCAGCCCAGAGCTGTCCACAGCCGGATTTCCGGCCGCAGAGGGCTCTGGGGAAAAACAAAACAAAACCATGTACGCAAATGGTGGCGGCTATGGCCACCGCCATTTGCGTTCCTTATTTTTGGCTGTGTGAATCTACGTAAATATTTACGTAGACTATGATGGCGAAAATAAAGGGGAACGCAAATAGCGTAGCGGGCTATTTGCGTTCCCCTTTATTTTCGCCGTCATAGTCTACGTAAATATTTACGTAGATTCAGATGGCCAAAAATAAGGAACGCAAATGGTGGTGGCCGTAGCCGCCGCCATTTGCGTATGCGGTTTGTTTGTTTTTTTAAACTCAGCCAGCCATGATAGGCTATGTAAAGATTTACATAGACTATCACATTGTGTGTGTTTTTTAAACCCAGCCATGATAGGCTACGCAAATCTTTATGTAGCCTATCACATCTTTTTTTTTTTTAACAAGACTGGAAATGGTGGTGGCGGCAGCCGGTCGGAAGACCAGCCGCCACCGCTGCCAGAGCCACCGCCGCTCTCGCTGCCGCCCGGAAAATCTGCCCCAGGTAAGTCTCGTCCCGGGGGGGATCCGCGGTGGGTGGGGGGGTGGCAGGCCGTTCCGCCATGGAGTTCGGGGGGCCGAATGCTAGTGCATGTTCCGAGATCCATGGCGGAATTCTCTGACATCCCTACTCAATGTACTAGTAAAAAATGTAGTAGATCCTGCAAGCTTGAAGTCTTCCCACTCCCGAGTTGATTCCCAACTTTTGGAGCACAGCTCCCATTATCCATGGCAAAATGCTTTGGTGAATAGGAGTTTTAGTGGCAACTGAATGTTGGAAAACACTGAAAGCGTCCTAACAGTTGGATGCTTCAAGCATTTTGCAGGGTGTGGATGAGATTCTCATGATGATTTAAATCGTAAATCAATACGATTTACGTAGCCTATCACGGCTAGATTTCCAAAGTCAGACGTGATAGGCTACGTAAATCGTCACGTAGCCTATCACGGGTGACTTTGAAAAAAAAAAAAGCACATACGCAAATGTCGGCACCCCATGGGCGCCGCCATTTGCGTTCCTTATTTGGACAGGGGTAGTCTACGTAAAGATTTACGTAGACTACGGCAAAAATAAGGGAACGCTATTTGCGTTGCCCTTATTTTCGCCGTAGTCTACGTAAATCTTTACATAGACTACCACTGTCCAAATAAGGAACGCAAAGCATTTGCTTACGTGCTTTTTTTTTTCCCAAAGTCACCCGTGATAGGCTACGTGACAATTTACGTAGCCTATCATGGCTGACTTTGGAAATCTAGCCGTCATAGGCTACGTAAATTGCCATTTTCTTACGCGCTTTTTTTTCCCCCAAAGTCACCCGTGATAGGCTACGTGATGATTTACGTAGCCTATCATGGCTGACTTTGGAAATCTAGCCGTCATAGGCTACGTAAATTGTCACGTAGCCTATCACGGGGGTGTGGGTGTGTGTGTGTTTTCTGTACTTTTTTTTTTCGCGGCCGGGGAGACGGGGCGCTCCTCCCCAGCCTGAATTTTGCAGGCAAGGGATGGGGCGCCTCCCCCCCCAGCCTGAATTTCGGCCGGGCAAGGCGGGGCGCCTCCCCCCCTCACCTAAACTTCAAGGGGAGAAGCAAAGCGCCTCCCCCCCACCGCGAAGCAAGCTGCGGGACGAGGTAAGACCCTTTCGTCCATCCCTAGTTTCTGCCCTTTGGCCTGTGTAAATCTGAGCACCTAGATCTAAGATTGTGTCTGAGTTTGTGCCAAACTTCATTAGCCCAGATTGATGACTGGAAACGGAGGAGTTGGTTCCTGGTTATAGCTGTGCAGGGCTGACCAATAAGGCATTGCTGGATGAGATGTCTGGTCTGTTATAACAGTTATAACATTGGAGGGGGGGATGTATTAAAATTGTCTACCTCCAAAGACCTTTGGAATCCAAGGGGTTCCAGAATGCTTTGGATGACTTTTTGTTTGGCACAGATCATGTCCCTGCCAAGGCCATAGTCTCACTACCATGCCTCAGCATCCTCTCTGGTGCTGTGGGGTTCACTGGATTTCAGGATAGCTTTGGGCGACAAAGCAGGCCTCAGACCTAGGATCACATGCTGCCTTAACCCCATCTCAGGAGACCTACCTCTACTAGGGATGCCAGAGGAAACTGGTTTGGGGTTAGAGCTCGGTGAGTTTTCACCAGCTCAGCCCCCCGGACTCTGGCCCACTCATCCCGGGGGGGGATGAGCTCGCCCAACTCAACCAGCATGCGCGTCAGGCCAGCTTGCAGATGTCTGCCACCCACAACCCCTCACACCTGATGCATTGGGAATGAGAGCGCATGAGGGGTTGGGGGTGGCAGCAACAGGAGTCCCCTTGCAAAGAGGGCCTGGGGGGTTCACGGGCGGGGGGGCAGGAGTGCCGCACCACCCATCAACCCCTTGTGCAGTCAGTGCAAGGAGAGCGCAAGGGGATGGGGGTGGCACGGGACTCCTGCCCCCGTGGATTGCTAACCTTACAAGGAGGGGACGAGGGGTCGGCAGGCGGCACAGGACTCCTGCCCCTGCCAACCGCCCACCTCGCAAGGAGAGCATGAGGGGCAATGGGGACTCCCGCCCCCACCACCTGTCAACCCCTAATGCTCTCCCTGCAAGGAGAGCACAGGGCTTGGCAGGCAGCAGCAAGGGACCCTCTGTTATTGGCCATGCTTTATGCAAATGGCTCTTTATCCCCCCCCTCCGTTTTATCCTCACAACAACAACCCTGTGAGGTGGGTTGGGCTGGGAGTCTGTGACTGGCCCAAAGTCACCCAGTGAGCTTCCATGGCTGAGTGGGGACTAGAACCCGGATCTCCCGGCTCCCAGTCCAACACTCTAGCTGCTACACCATGCTGGCGAAAGGAAGGAAGGAAGGAAGGAAGGAAGGAAGGAAGGAAGGAAGGAAGGAAGGCAGGCAGGCAGGCAGGCAGGCTCCTTCTCCCCCTCCTGGAAGGGCGGAGGAGGAGGAGCCATTTGTACATATTAGTGGCCCCATTCTGTGCAAATGGAACATTCGCCCCTTCTGAGGAGAGGGGGGAGAAGAAGCCATTTGCGCAAAGCAAGGCCACTAATATGCCCAAATTGCTCTTTCTCCTCCGCCCTTCCAGGAGGGGGAGAAGGAGCCTTTCTTTCTTTCTTTCTTTCTTTCTTTCTTTCTTTCTTTCTTTCTTCCTTCCTTCCTTCCTTCCTTCCTTCCTTCCTTTCTTTCTCTTGCCAGCATGGCGTAGTGGCTAGAGTGTTGGACTGGGAACCGGGAGATCCGGGTTCTAGTCCCCACACTGCCATGGAAGCTCACTGGGCGACTTTGAGCCAGTCACAGACTCTCAGCCCAACCCACCTCACAGGGTTGTTGTTGTGAGGATAAAACGGAGGAGGAGGAGGACTACGTACGCCGCCGTGGGTTCCTTACGGAG
This sequence comes from Heloderma suspectum, assembly GCF_057233095.1. NCBI lineage: Eukaryota > Metazoa > Chordata > Lepidosauria > Squamata > Helodermatidae > Heloderma > Heloderma suspectum. Next base: position 360,399,513 of record NC_139459.1, on the reverse strand, counting down.
GGAAAAAGGCGGGATATAAATGCAATGAATGAAATGCATGCATGAATGAAAATGTATTTACTTGTTTCCACACTGCCCCATAGCCAAAGCTCTCTGTGCATCTTATTTGTGCATAATAGTGGCAGTGCCACGGGCGGTGGGGACTCCTGCCTCCGCCGCCATGCACAACCCACTCGTGTTCTCCTTGGCACGGAGAGCGCGAGGGGTTTGCGCACGGAGGTGGCGGCACCAGTGGCTGTGGGCGGTGGCATTGGGACTCCTTCAGCCACCGGCCGCCGCCGCCATTTGCAGCAAAACAAAACTTGGTCAAGTTCCCGAGTTTGGGGAACTTCACAGGTATCCGTCGGCCCCCAAAACAGCCAGATTTCCCCGCGATGGACAACCCCAACCTTTACACCATCAGTGATGCTTGCCAATGTCTGGAGATTGGTCTGTGCATTCAACTGGGGAGGGAGTGATGGTCGCCCCCAGCGGGCCTCCAGCACACCTAGATGGTCTCCCTGAATGCACACCTCCTAGATGCCTCCATTCTCCCTCCCCATTTGCTCAGATAGGAACCTCAGGTCAAATAGGAAAGGAGACCGGAGGAGCTGAGCTAGTGGGACGGTGAACAGAACAGGCCTGTAGTTCATTGGCAGAGCACAGACTTTGCATGCAGAAGGTTCTGTACAGCAAGGGCTGGGAAGGACTCATGTCTGAAACCCTGGAGAGCCAGTGACTGCCAGAGTAGAACACAGGACAGTCTAGAACACAGGCAGAAAATGTGGTACCCATGAGTGCCTGTGAATGCTCCAGCACCTTTGCTAGTCCCTGCTGAGGTGCCCAACCCCTCCTACTTTTTATTTTGATTTTAAAGAGTGAAATTTCTTTGTGGATCCCTTCCAAAACCGAGCTAAGTGAGGGCCTCTAGCTGCTCCCATCCTCTTTCCCTGTAAATGCCCCTGGGCCTGTATTGGCCCCGGGAGCTCAATCAAGTCAGCTGTAGTGTTAGAGGGGCCTAGAGATCCATAATGCTTGCTTAAGTTCATAATTGGTGCAATTCCCTTGCTAGTGAGCCTCTGAGCATGTGAAGATGAGTCAAGAGGCCAATAACAGCCTTAGCACATTCCATATGAATGAGTACAGTGCCTTGTGCCTGGGAAGCGAGGTTCATTTATCCTAGATGGCTGTGATAAGAACCAAGCAATGCTAGTCTGTGGTAGGGATGTACGAAATGTACTTTCTTTTCCACGGATTATGTTTATGGTGGGGGGGGAAGGCGTTCCGTCCCTCCCCCCGGAATCCTCGACAGGGGGGGAGGCGATCCGTTCCTCCCCCCCGGAATCCTTGATGGCCGGCTGTGCTCCGCGGCGGCTCCGCGGAGCAGCTGGCCAGGCCCAGGCCAGAGCCGTCCGCAGCCAGATTTCCGGCTGCGGGGGGCTCTGGGTAAAAAAACAAAACAGAACAAAACTGCGTACGGAAATGGCTATGGCCGCCGCCATTTGCGTTCCTTATTTTTGGCTGTCTTAGTGTACATAAATATTTACGTAGACTATTACGGCGAAAATAAAGGGGAACACAAATAGCACCCGCTATGCTATTTGCATTCCCCTTTATTTTCGCTGTAATAGTCTACGTAAATATTTACGTAGACTAAGACGGCCAAAAATAAGGAACGCAAATGGCGGCGGCCATAGCCACCGCCATTTGCGTACACTTTCTTTTTTTTAACCCAGCCATGATAGGAAACATAAATTTTTACCTAGCCTATCACATCTCTTTAAAAAAAAAAAAAACCCTCCAAACTGCAAATGGTGGTGGCGGCAGCCGGTCGGAAGACCAGCCACTGCAGCCGCCGCCGCTGAAGCCGCCACCGGAGCCACCACCGCCCAGAATATCCACCCCAGGTAACTCTCATCCCGGGGGGATTCCGTGGGGGTTGGGGGGGCAGGCCGTTCCGCCACAGATTTTGGGGGGCCGAATACACTGGCATTCGGCCTCACCGAGATCCGTGGCGGAATTCTCTGACATCCCTAGTCTGTGCTGGGAATGAACGCTAGGGGTGCTTGCTGCTGTTAGACTACCTCACTGTTGACAAGTATGGTATAAAACCCATTGTACCCCATGGCTCCGAGTTCAGAGAAGCTGTCTGATCCAACCATTGAGTTGTCAGGAGCGCCATAGCTGCCTCTTAAAGTCCCCTCCAGTAGCCAAAACAAGACGCAGACAAAAGGGAGAAAAGTCACTGGAAGATCCTTTTGCTGGGAAAGACTGAAGGCAAAAGGAGAAGGGGAGGGCAGAGAACGAGGTGGCTAGATAGCATCACCGATGCAATTAATATGAATTGAGCACTCTCCGGGAGAGAGCGGAGGACAAGAAGACCTGGCGTGCTATGGTCCATGGGATCACGAAGAGTCGGACATGACTTAACGACTGAACAACAACAAAATTCATCTTATAAAAGTCATAAAAATTGGGAAAATTTAATTTTATAGTTGAAGAATAACTATAACTATAATAATAATAATAATAATATAATATAATAATATAATAATAATATAACTATAACTATAACTAATAACTATAACCTCAGCTGCAATTCTATACCCATTCCCTGGGAGTAAACCACATAGAATTCAATAGGAATTACTTCTAAGTAGACATGTATAGGATTGCACTGTTTCCCCCCCTAATATTGAATAGACATTCCCCAGTTTTGAGGGAATCTGTTGTACTGCTGTCTCTCCGCTCAACAGAATTATCCAGTTTTGCCAAAATAACGTACTCAAACACTTCACGTTCCCCCCGTGCAAATATGGGGGTAGCTGATATTACCCATAATTTAGCATAATATATTCCTACCACAGGGATCACCCCCTCTACTACTGATGCCAGGCTGTGACTGCCAATAGAAGCTGAACCAAATGGGGCTACTGAGAAAGAAGGGGGCGGTAGCAGGATGCTTGGAGGAACCTGAGGTTTGGAGAATTAGCAAAAAATTATAAAATAAAAAATAACATCCTGCCCCCCAAAGCAACCTAATAGGAAGAACTGAACATACTAAATAGCTACAGAAAGCTGAAAGAGAAAAAGCAGAAATGAGAATGTTGTGGAGTGGAATGCAGAAATGAGAGTGTCATGGGGGGAGTGGAATGCTCTCCTGACAGTGAAATTGAGCTCCATACAACTGAGAGTATCCCAGAGGAGGATATGACTGGCTGGAAGGAAAACTAAACTCTTAGGAGTTGAAGATACTTTGCAGCGTTTTGTTGCAGTTGCCATATGTCATATATAACACTAATTTTGGATAGCGCGTGGAATGGACACCATTTTAAGATAGTTCAACAATCGCAGGATTTTTTTAAATGGGCAATAAAGCCCCACACAGACAGTTGTTTTAAAGTGTGCTTCTAGTTGACTTTGTTGTTGTTGTTCTCAGCAGTGGGCAACGGCCCCAGTGCAGAAAGAACTCTGTTTCTTAACAAAAGACCTACCACATCAATTTCTGAATACTTTTCTTTGCCTCCAAAAATAGATATACTTGACCTGAAACTAAACTCTCTGGGCATGCTCCAACGTGTTAGATGCCTTAATTTGTTTTCCTTATAAGATGATTCCTGGTGTTAAGATTGGGCCTCAACACAATGATATAGCATTTGGGGGAAAAGATGCAACTAAGGAGACCAGCACCAGAGGCCAAGATGGAAAAGATCTCCACAGCTACTGTGGACTTCCCCTTGGTGCTCAAGTAGGATGGCACAAAGGAGACCCAAACGCTGCAAAAGACCAGCATGCTGAAGGTGATACACTTTGCTTCATTAAAGCTGTCTGGCAATTTCCTTGCTAGGAAAGCCACCACGAAACTGACAAGAGCCAGGAAACCCATGTAGCACAAGACAGCGTAAAACATGGAGGCTGAGCCTTCATTACATTCCACTATGATCTCTCCTGTCAGGGAATGGAAGTCCAAGTTTGGGAATGGGGGACAGGTGACCAGCCAGACGGTACAGATCACAGCTTGGATGAGGGGACAGGCCAAGACAATGGAGTTTGTCAGGTGTCTCCCCAAGAGTTTTCTTGCCATGTTTCCTGGTTTGGTGGTCATGAAGGCCAGAACCACCATGACGTTTTTTGCCAAAATGGAAGAAACAGCAATGGAGAAGGTGATGCTGAAGGCAGTTTGTCACAGAAGACAAGTGACCTTTGTGGATTGACCAATGAACAGAAAGGAGCAGCAGAAACAGAGCAGGAGAGAGATGAGGAGGATGTAGGTGAGGTCTTGGTTGTTGGCTTTGACGATTGGCGTGTTGCGGTGTTTAATGACAGTTGCCAGCACTAGAGATGTGATCAGAGAGAGGAAAAGAACCAGAGAAGCTAAAATGATACCCAGTGTCTCTTGATAGGAAAGGAAGTGGGTCTTCTTTGGGATACACCGGTCTTGCTTCCTGTTTGGGTGTTGATCTTCTGGGCATGGGTCACAGTGATCTGCATCTGGAACGAGCAGAAGCTACTAAAGTATCTCAAATATGACATAGATGTTCTTTATGTGGGGACTGTTCAGCCCACAAAGAAAGAAATATCCATTCCCTAGCTTGTTGTTGTTGTTGTTGTTCAGTCGTTCAGTCGTGTCCGACTCTTCGTGACCCCATGGACTGGGGCCAGGCCTTCCTGTCCTGCGTTCTCTCCCGGAGCGTGCTCAAGTTCATATTCATTGCATCCGTGATGCTATCTAGCCATCTCATCCTCTGCCTTCCCCTTCTCCTTTGGCCTTCAGTCTTTCCCAGCATCAGGGTCTTTTCCAGGGAGTTTTCTCTTCGCATTAGGTGGCCAAAATATTGGAGCTTCACCTTCAGCATCTGTCCTTCCAATGAGCACTCAGGGTTGATTTCCTTTAGGATGGACTGATTTGACCTCCTTGCAGTCCAGGGGACTCGTAAGAGTCTTCTCCAGCACCACAGTTCGAAAGCATCAATTCTTCGGCGCTCAGCCTTCCTTATGGTCCAGCTCTCACAGCCATACATTACTACTGGGAAAACCATAGCTTTGATTAGACGGACCTTTGTCGGCAAGGTGATGTCTCTGCTTCTTACTATGCTGTCTAGGTTGGCCATAGCTTTCCTCCCAAGGAGCAAGCGTCTTTTAATTTCATGGCTACAGTCACCGTCTGCGGTGATCTTGGAGCCCAAGAAAGTAAAATCTGTCACTGCTTCCATTTCTTCCCCTTCTATATGCCAGGAAGTGATAGGGCCAGATGACATGATCTTCGTTTTTTTAATGTTGAGTTTCAAACCAGCTTTTGCACTGTCCTCTTTCACCCTCAACAAGAGGCTCTTGAGATCCTCTTCGCTTTCTGCCATTAGGGTGGTATCGTCTGCATATCGGAGGTTGTTGATAATTCTCCCAGCAATCTTAATTCCGACCTCTGATTCATCCAACCCGGCATTTCTCATGATGTACTCTACATATAAGTTAAATAAGCAGGGTGACAATATGCAGCCTTGTCGTACTCCTTTCCCAATTTGGAACCAATCGGTTGTTACATGTCTGGTTCTTACTGTTGCTTCTTGACCCTCGTACAGGTTTCTCAGGAGACAGGTAAGGTGGTCTGGTACTCCCATCACTTTAAGAATTTGCCACAGTTTGTTGTGATCCACACAATCAAAGGCTTTAGCGTAGTCAATGAAGCAGAAATAGACGTTTTTCTGGAATTCTCTTGCTTTCTCCATGATGCAGCGAATGTTGGCGATTTGATCTCTAGTTCCTCTGCCTCTTCTAAACCCAGCTTGTACTTCCGGTAGTTCTCGGTTCGCATACTGCTGAAGCCTAGCCTGTAGGATTTTGAGCATCACCTTGCTGGCATGTGAAATGAGCGCAATTGTGCGGTAGTTTGAACACTCTTTGGCGTTGCCCTTCTTTGGAATTGGAATGTAAACTGACCTTTTCCAGTCTTGTGGCCACTGTTGAGTGTTCCAGATTTGTTGGCATATTGAATGCAGCACTTTAACAGCATCATCTTTTAGGATTTTAAATAACTCGGCTGGAATACTGTCATCTCCGCTAGCTTTGTTGTTACTAATGCTTCCTAAGGCCCACTTGACTTCACTCTCTAGGATGTCCGGCTCAAGTTCAGTGACCGCACTATCATGGCTATCAGGGACATTCAGATCTTTCCTGTATAGTTCTTCTGTGTATTCTTCCCACCTCTTCTTAATCTCATCTGCTTCTGTTATCTGCTTCTCACCCTGCCTTCTTTGTCCTTTATCATGCCCGTCTTTGCACAAAACGTTCCCTTGAGATCTCCAATTTTCTTGAAGAGATCTCTAGTCTTTCCCATTCTGTTGTTTTCCTCGATTTCTTTGCATTGTTCATTTAAGAAGGCCTTCTTGTCTCTCCTTGCTATTCTCTGGAACTCTGCATTCAGTTGGGTATATCTTCCCCTTTCTCCCTTGCTTTTCGCTTCCCTTCTTTCATGAGCTACTTGTAAAGCCTCCTCAGACAGCCACTTGGCTTTCTTGCATTTCTTTTTCTTTGGGACGGATTTCGTTGCTGCCTCCTGAACAATGTTACGGACCTCCGTCCATAGTTCCTCAGGCACTCTGTCTATCAGGTCTAATCCCTGAAATCTATTCCTCACCTCCACTGTATATTCAGAAGGGATATGATTTAGGTCATACCAGAACGGTTTAGTGGTTTTCCCGACGTTCTTCAATTTAAGCCGAAATTTTGCAAGAAGCAGCTCATGATCTGAGCCACAGTCAGCTCCAGGTCTTGTTTTTACTGACTGTATGGAGCTTCTCCATCTTTGGCTGCAAAGGACATAATCAATCTGATTTCGATATTGACCATCTGGTGACGTCCATGTGTAGAGTCGCCTCTTGTGCTGTTGGAAAAGAGTGTTTGCTATGATCAGCATGTTCTCTTGGCAAAACTCTATTAGCTTTTGTCCTGCTTCATTTTGTACACCAAGGCCATGCCTGCCTGTTATCCCGGTGATTTCTTGACTTCCTACTTTACCATTCCAATCCCCTATGATAAAGAGGACATCTTTTTTTGGTGTTAGTTCTAGAAGGTGTTGTAGGTCTTCATAGAACCGATCAACCTCAGCTTCTTCGGCCTCAGTGGTTGGGGCATAGACTTGAATTACTGTGATGTTGAATGGTTTGCCTTGGATTCGTACTGAGATCATTCTATCATTTTTCAGATTGTACCCCAGTACTGCTTTTCCCACCCTTTTGTTGACTATGAGTGCTACTCCATTTCTTCTAAGGGATTCTTGCCCACAATAGTAGATATGATGGTCACCTGAATTAAATTCGCCCATGCCTGTCCATTTTAGCTCGCTGATTCCCAAGATGTCGATGTTCAATCTTGCCATCTCATGTTTGACCACCTCCAGCTTACCTTGATTCATTGATCTGACATTCCAGGTTCCTAAACAATATTGTTATTTACAGCATCGGATTTTCTTTTCACCGCCAGACACATCCACAGCTGAGTGTCCTTTCGGGTTTGGCCCAGCCGCTTCACTCTTTCTGGCGCTACTTGGAAATACCCTCTGCTCTTCCCCAGTAGCATATTGGACACCTTCCGACCTGAGGGGCTCATCTTCCGGCATCATCTCTTTTAGCCTTGTGATACGTTCCATGGGGTTTTCTTGGCAAGAATACTGGAGTGGGTTGCCATTTCCTTCTCCAGTGGACCACATTTTGTCAGAACTCTCTGCCATGACCTGTCCGTCTTGGGTGGCCCTGCACGGCATAGCTTATGGCTTCACTGAGTTACGCAAGCCCCTTCGCCACAACAAGGCAGTGATCCATGAAGGGGTTCCCTAGCTTACTATACAACTAATGGTACAACTTCCCTTCTAGTATTTCCTGTGTAAGCTTCAGCATCATACTTCCTAATAGGGATGTGCGAAAGTCACTTACCTTTTCGAAGGGGTGATTCGCGGTGGGGGGGAGGTGCTCTGCACCTCCCCCCGAAATCCTAACCTGGCTGGCTCTGCTCCACAGCAACTCCACGGAGCCTCCAGCTGGGTGCATTCGCAGACATGCGAAGCCTGTGGACACAAATGGCGGCAGCTACAGCGGCCGCCATTTGCGTTCCTGGTTTTTTGCTGTGATAGGCTACGTAAATATTTACATAGCCTATCATGGCTTCTGCAGGGACACAAATGGCATCCCTGCATTAGTTGTGATAGGCTACGTAAGTATTTATGTAGCCTATCATGGCAAAAATGGGGGAGCGAATGGCGGCCGCAGATGCGGCCGCCATTCGCAAAGCAGCACAAACGGCACCAGGTAAGTGCTCCGTTTCATGCGCCTTGTGGGGGGTGGGGGGGCTTCGTTCCGCCACAGGTCTCGGGGGGCTGAATGCACTGGCATTCGGCCTCACTGAGATCCGTGGCTGAATCCTCTGACATCCCTACTTCCTAATAAAGTCAGAGAACATGCAAAATGCCTTTTTTTCACCTCCATATGATGGCCCCCTGTAGCAGACTTAGGTTCAATATTCTGAAAAGAAGAAAAACCAATATTCTGTAACTACAAATTACAAGCTGGCAACTGTAAGAATGTAACCATTATCTGTTACCTGCAGTGACTTCTGAATGGGCAAACAAATAAAAAATACTGTCGTTTTCTTAAGATTATGCACTTTCTTCAGAGGAGATGTGCTGGTGCAGAGGCTGGGGAAGAGGTGAAATAAATCATTACAGAAAGAAAGGCAATATGTTTGACATCGGCTCCATACCTGCCCTGACCTGTGTTCTGCCCAAACAGCTTCAGGTCTGAGGCCAAAACACCTGAGGTTGGAAACATGGTGTTTAAAAAATTATGCATGGAGGTGAGCCAATGAGAATATCTAAGAAAACCCAACAGATTCTGTGCTTGTGACTATTAATTTAATACAATGCCCAAACAGCTTCAGGTCTGATGCCAAAACATCTGAAGATGGAGGCATGGTGTTTAAAAATACAGTATGGAGAGATTAGCCAATGTGAGTATCTAAGAAACCCAAAAAAATTCTCCACTTGCGAGTATTAATAATTTAATGAGAGTCGTTATTTTATTATTTGAATAGAATATTTTTCAAGAAATTGTGAATACTTTGCAAACCAGTTAACCACAGAAATGTGCAATCCAAAGAGGTATTTATAGAGAACGTATTCCAAAGGAAAATGGCAAACGCTTCTCTTCTTCTATGATCTTCTTGTTGGCCCTGCTCCACTCTTGCCTCAGTACATTCTGCACTTTTGTATGGTTCTCAAAGTCTGAGGTACCTGTCCAATTAGAAATCGTCCCTTCCGGACAACGATCACATCTGTAGCAGCAAACTGGCTTCCCCTCTGGAACTTTTCTCTGGTGCCCTGGAGAGCACCTCTCCACACACCTTGCAAAGGGTGTCTTCTAAAACGGACACAACAACAGTTGGGGATATCCAGTGACAAAATTGCTGAACAGTTTCCCATTACATGATGGATAGGATCAATTTCGGAGGGCCAAATGTCTGAAGGTTACTTTTAACCCTCCTAAAAGAGCCTCAGATTGAAGACAGAAATCAAATACTGGCAGTGGCTGTGTCTTAGTGACGTCAAACGAATGGATCTCCATACCTCTCTATGAACGGAGAACGTGACCTGGTCTGGCAAATGCATCTCAGTTTGATGCCTCCTTCCCACCTTGTTTATGTCCCAATTGGGATGCAAGGCTGATTTAAAATATATTCTGAGACAGAAACAGGGACATTGGAAGCTGCCTTCTACTGAGTCAGAACCTTGGTCCAGTTTGTTGTTGTTGTTCAGTCGTTCAGTCGTGTCCGACTCTTCGTGACCCCATGGACCATAGCACGCCAGGCCTTCCTGTCCTGCACTCTCTCCCGGAGCGTGCTCAAGTTCATATTCATTGCATCGGTGATGCTATCTAGCCATCTCATCCTCTGCCGTCCCCTTCTCCTTTTGCCTTCAGTCTTTCCCAGCATCAGGGTCTTTTCCAGAGAGTTTTCTCTTCGCATTAGGTGGCCAAAATATTTGAGCTTCAGCTTCAGCATCTGTCCTTCCAATGAGCAGTCAGGGTTGATTTCCTTTAGGATGGACTGATTTGACCTCCTTGCAGTCCAGGGCACTCATAAGAGTCTTCTCCAGCACCACAGTTCGAAAGCATCAATTCTTCGGCGCTCAGCCTTCCTTATAGTCCAGCTCTCACAGCCATACATTACTACTGGGAAAACCATAGCTTTGATTAGACGGACCTTTGTCGGCAAGGTGATGTCTCTGCTTCTTACTATGCTGTCTAGGTTGGCCATAGCTTTCCTCCCAAGGAGCAAGCGTCTTTTAATGTCATGGGTACAGTCTCCGTCTGCGGTGATCTTGGAGCCCAAGAAAGTAAAATCTGTCACTGCTTCCATTTCTTCCCCTTCTATATGCCAGGAAGTGATGGGGCCAGATGCCATGATCTTTGTTTTTTTAATGTTGAGTTTCAAACCAGCTTTTGCACTGTCCTCTTTCACCCTCAAAAAGAGGCTCTTGAGAACCTCTTCGCTTTCTGCCATTAGGGTGGTATCATCTGCATATCGGAGGTTGTTGATAATTCTCCCAGCAATCTTAATTCCGACCTCTGATTCATCCAACCCGGCATTTCTCATGATGTACTCTGCATATAAGTTAAATAAGCAGGGTGACAATATGCAGCCTTGTCGTACTCCTTTCCCAATTTGGAACCAATCGGTTGTTCCATGTCTGGTTCTTACTGTTGCTTCTTGACCCTCGTACAGGTTTCTCAGGAGACAGGTAAGGTGGTCTGGTACTCCCATCACTTTAAGAATTTGACACAGTTTGTTGTGATCCACACAATCAAAGGCTTTAGCATAGTCAGTGAAGCAGAAATATACATTTTTCTGGAATTCTCTTGCTTTCTCCATGATCCAGCGAATGTTGGCGATTTGATCTCTAGTTCCTCTGCCTCTTCGAAACCCAGCTTGTACTTCCGGTAGTTCTCGGTTCACATACTGCTGAAGCCTAGCTTGTAGGATTTTGAGCATCACCTTGCTGGCATGTGAAATGAGCGCAATTGTGCGGTAGTTTGAACACTCTTTGGCGTTGCCCTTCTTTGGAATTGGAATGTAAACTGACCTTTTCCAGTCTTGCGGCCATTGTTGAGTGTTCCAAATTTGTTGGCATGTTGAATGCAGCACTTTAACAGCATCATCTTTTAGGATTTTAAATAGCTCAGCTGGAATACTGTCATCTCCGCTAGCTTTGTTGTTAATAATGCTTCCTAAGGCCCACTTGACTTCACTCTCGAGGATGCCCAGCTCAAGTTCAGTGACCGCACTATCATGGCTGTCAGGGACATTAAGATCTTTCCTGTATAGTTCTTCTGTGTATTCTTTCCACCTCTTCTTAATCTCATCTGCATCTGTTAGGTCCCTGCCTTCTTTGTTCTTTATCATGCCCATCTTTGCACAAAACGTTCCCTTGAGATCTCCGATTTTCTTGAAGGGATCTCTAGTCGTTCCCATTCTGTTGTTTTCCTCGATTTCTTTGCATTGTTCATTTAAGAAGGCCTTCTTGTCTCTCCTTGCTATTCTCTGGAACTCTGCATTCAGTTGGATATATCTTCCCCTTTCTCCCTTGCTTTTCGCTTCCCTTCTTTCCTCAGCTACTTGTAAAGCCTCATTCGACAGCCACGTTGCTTTCTTGCATTTCTTTTTCCTTGGGATGGATTGAGTTGCTGCCTCCTGAACAATGTTACGGACCTCCGTCCATAGTTCCTCAGGCACTCTGTCTATCAGGTCTAATCCCTTAAATCTATTCCTCACCTCCACTGTATATTCATAAGGGATATGATTTAGGTCATACCTGAATGGTTTAGTGGTTTTCCCGACGTTCTTCAATTTAAGCTGAAATTTTACAACAAGAAGCTCATGATCTGAGCCACAGTCAGCTCCAGGTCTTGTTTTTACTGACTGTATAGAGCTTCTCCATCTTTGGCTGCAAAGGACAGAATCAATCTGATTTCGATATTGACCATCTGGTGATGTCCATGTGTACAGTCGTCTCTTGTGCTGTTGGAAAAGAGTGTTTGCTATGATCAGCGTGTTCTCTTGGCAAAATTCTATTAGCTTTTGTCCTGCTTCATTTTGTACACCAAGGCCATGCCTGCCTGTTATCCCAGTGATTTCTTGACTTCCTGCTTTAGCATTCCAATCCCCTATGATGAAGAGGATATCTTTTTTGGGTGTTAGTTCTAGAAGGTGTTGTAGGTCTTCATAGAACCGATCAACCTCAGCTTCTTCGGCCTCAGTGGTTGGGGCATAGACTTGAATTACTGTGATGTTGAATGGTTTGCCTTGGATTCGTACTGAGATCATTCTATCAGTTAGCCCAATATTATTTGCACTGACTGGCAGCACCTCTCCAGGGTTACGGGCATGGGACCCATTTCCAGACCTTCCCTAAAAATGTCAGGGTCTGAATCTGGGACATTTGCATGCAAAGAGGGTTCTTTACCACTGGACAACAACCCCTCCTTGGACTCAATAGCCCTTTGGTCTTATCTGTTGAATTATGTTTATTGCTAAAAGCAATACGCCATCACAATTTAATATATTTAAAATAAAATAAAATACAAAGAAGAGGATAAGCTAAAATGGAACACCATAAAAATAGTAAGAACAATACAGTAAAAATAGTAAACAAAAATACAAGAGTAAAAAGAGTATAAAAATGCAAAATCACATTGACATGATTCAAAAGCTCCCCAACAGGATACTAGGCCAACACATATAAAGGAGAATGAAATTTATATGGGAAGAATGCATCTCCAGCCCCACATTGAGATGCATTATGGATGGCTTTGGTTTCTAGCTCTTCATTTACTTGCAGCCAGGGCAAATTTTGCAACCAGAGCAGTAATATATATATTATCAGCCAACAAAATATACATTTGATCAAGGAGAGGTCGATTAGATAAAGAGTGGAGAATGTATTCAAGGATTTTTTTTTTATCTAGGGGAGGTATATAAAGGGCATTGTAACTAGGGATGGCGGAGAATTTCTCCCCGAAACTTCGGGGGGCCGAGCACCAAAGTGTTCGGCCCCCCAAACAAGTTTCGGGGAGAAATCATCCGCACCCCCCCCGCCCCCCGCACCCCCCCCCCGGGACCTTACCTTCCCTGAATGTCCCTCCCGGCGGCGGGTCCGGCTGGCGGTTTGTCCGGTGTTCGAGCGGGGCGGTGTTCGAGCGGGGTTCGAGCGGGGCGGGAGCGGCAGCCGGTCTTTCGACCGGCTGCCGCCCCCGCCATTGCAATGAAAGAAAAAAAAAACACGTCCCCTGATAGGCTACATGACGATTCACGTAGCCTATCACGGCAAGATTTGCAAAGTCAGCCGTGATAGGCTACGTGCATCGTCACGTAGCCTATCACGGGTGACTTTAAAAAAAAAAAAAAAGCACGTGCGCGAATGGCGGCCCCCATAGGGAGCCGCCATTCCCCTTCCTTATTTGGTCGCTGTAGTCTATGTCAATGTTTACGTAGACTACGGCGAAAATAAGGGCAACGCAAATAGCGTTGCCCTTATTTTCGCCGTAGTCTACGTAAACATTTACGTAGACTACAGCAACTAAATAAGGAACGCGAATGGCGGCTCCCTATGGGGGCCGCCATTCGCGTACGCGCTTTTTTTTTTTAAGTCACCCGTGATAGGCTACGTGACAATTCACGTAGCCTATCACGGCTGACTTTGCAAATCTTGCCATGATAGGCTACGTGAATCGTCACGTAGCCTATCAGGGGACGTTGTTTTTTTTTTTTTTTTACTTTCGTGTTCGCGGCCGGGCGAGGCGGGAAGCCTCCTCCCCGGCCTGAATTTCGGCCGGGCGAGGCGGGAAGCCTCCCCCCCCGGCCTGAATTTCGGCCGGGCGAGGCGGGAAGCCTCCCCCCCCGGCCTGAACTTCGCGGGGGGAGCAGCGAAGCGCTCCCCCCCACCGCGAACAAGCTGCGAGAAAAGGTAAGTGACTTTCGTCCACCCCTAAAATTTGTAACAAATAACGTTGAATGACTTATCTAGAAAGACAACTTCTGTTCTCAGGGAACAGAGCTGCAATGTTCTTTTGTTCTCCCATGACCCCAGAACATTCACTTCAGCCCCACCTCTGTAGGCCATATGATCTCATCAGAGCGAATTGAGAAATCTTGGCCTGGGGGAGCCCCTGAATGCATTTGTCCAACTTTCACTGCAGCAAAAGATCCATTTGGGAAGACAATCCAGTTCAGAATATTGTATCTCTTGCCATTTTCAGAGAATGAGACTTCATCCCCCGCACTGTTGTTAAACCGGGCGTTCGCCAAAGAGACAAGAATCTGTAATGGAAGACAGACTCTTTAAACAGGGTCATTTTGAGTGAGTTCTGATGTTTTCTAACATACTGTGATTGCCATGAAGTTAGGAGACTGCTTTTTCCATGTACTCTGTCGTTTACTTTAGTACTTGCATCTTTGGGGAGGCAGTATCTACAGTCAAGAAGAAACCTGTGGGGAGAGATGCTTTGGCTTCTGTGGGTTCGGAGGGAATATTGCTTCATAGACTAGAACAATGTGTTAAGGTAGAGGCTTGCCAGATTTCTCCCTAATCAGTATCCACAGTTGGAGCTCTATAATTAATATACAAGCACTATAAGTCTCTGCTATGCTTTACTCACTTCTTAATGCTCTTTAAATGAAATGACAGGTAGATAACCTGTGGGGGATGTCTTTCTTTAGAGATTTGCAATGGACATTATCCCAGGCTCACTCTTTGCTTCCAGGATCCGTCTATTGAAAAGCCACCAAGGAACCTTTTGTAAGACTCACAAAACTGAAGGTGGACATTACCTGCCATGGCTGAATATTCAAGAGACTCTTGCCTTCCCCCATCACTGCATGTTTGGATACAGATGAGGACATGGCACGTAGCGTGTGTGCCATGGAATAGACGGCATTGTAGATATTGTAGCTGTGACTGGACATGCTCATTTCAAACACAGAATATGGCAGGTCCTTTAGCTTCTCCTTCCCAGTACACTTTCTCTTTCCCCTTGGAGGGGTTTGGCCTGATTTCAGAAACATACAGATAAATATATTTTCCCACCATTCACGGAGAAAGACATCACCTTGCGGTTGGAGTGGATTTAATGTTTTGATAAAATGCTCGAATTCTGGCACATCCCCTATGTGGTATCTGAAGTGCAAAGCACCATGGAGTGTTTGTATATATCGGCCAGCTAAGGCGGATCCCTTCGCAGCAATTTCCCAATGGGATGTCATGATCCAGACCTTCCTAAATGGGGTCTTGGTCTGTCCTTTATATTTCATCAACCATAATGCTAAATGTGCTACAACACTGGAGTCCCCAAAGACAATCATCACTTGGGGCTCAAGCCAAGAACTAGGAATGGAGCCAGATTGCACTCGAAGCCAGTGGAGAGAGTCCGTTGGGTTGAACATTTTGGTGATGGCCACACAGATGTCCTCCCGCTTGAGCATTGGTGTCAGTGTCTGGATGAAATGTTCACCACTGTCACCCTCGGGAGCAACCAGCCCAATCCAGTTCCAGTGGAAATGCAGGAGCAGATGGACTAAGCCCACACACTGAGGTATGTCATTGGTATCAATTTGATAATAGGAAGGAAATTCCCTTTTCTCTCCCTGAACATAGTTGAGCAAGCCGTAGCCAAGCTGAATGAAGGAATGTTGTTTTAGTCTGTTGCAGCAGAATTTCTTGGCACTTAAAAGACTAGCACATCTTTTATGGCATCAGCTTCTAGGGACTACAACAGTAAGCTTCAGGTGCATGAAGTGGTATTCAGAGGGAAGACATCCATTTTTTTAAGGTAATTAAATATTTAAATATACAGTGAAATTCAGGGATATCTATTAAGAGTTCTCCAACTGTGGATATCAGCCCCCAAAGTCAGAGCTGCCAGGGAGGTAACCCTGACACAAATTGTAACCACATGCCATGTGTCTACATTCAAGAAATGTGACACTTTCTATGCATGTTGGGGTCTTTCTGGCTTTCGGGCCCCTTACCAAATACCATAATTTGGTTAAACTTATTTATTTATTTATTTATTTATTTCTATACCGCCCAATAGCCGAAGCTCTCTGGGCGGTTCACAAAAACTAAAACCAAACAACACACAATAAAACAATTTAAAATATATAGAACATTAAAACCACAATATAACAATACAACCACAATAAAACCTAGCAGCAGTACAGGAGTTTAAAATACAGATTTAAAACAGCAAAGATAAAAATTTAGAAAGCTAAAATGCCTGGGAAAATAAAAAGGTCTTCACCTGGCGCCGAAAGGAGTACAATGTAGGCGCCAGGCGAACCTCACTAGGGAGCTCATTCCAGAGCCGGGGTGCCACAACAGAAAAAGCCCTCCTCCTAGTAGCCACCCGCCTCACTTCCTTTGGCAGGGGCTCACGGAGAAGGGCTGCTGCTGATGATCTTAAGGTCCGGGCAGGCACATATGGGAGGAGGCGATCCTTCAGGTAACCTGGCCCCAAGCCGTTAAGGGCTTTGAATGTTAACACCAGCACTTTGAATCGGGCCCGGAAATGGACCGGCAGCCAGTGCAGCTGGAAAAGTACTGGCGTAATATGAGCTCGCAGGCCAGTCCCTGTTAACAATCTTGCTGCCCTATTTTGGACCAGCTGAAGTTTCCGGACTGTTTTCAAAGGCAGCCCCACGTATAACGCATTGCAGTAATCCAGACGAGAAGTTATCAGAGCATGGATAACTGTAGCTAGGCTATCTCTGTCCAGATAAGGGCGTAGTTGGTATACCAGCCTAAGCTGATAAAAAGTGCTCCGTGCCACTGAGTTCACCTGTGCCTCAAGTGACAGTTCTGGATCCAAGAGCACCCCCAAACTACGAACCTGATCCTTTAGGGGGAGTGCAACCCCCTCCAGAACAGGTTGAATATCACCTAGCCGGGCAGACGAACCACCCACTAACAGTACCTCCGTCTTGTCTGGATTGAGTTTCAGTTTATTGGCCCTCATCCAGTCCATTACCGTGCCCAGGCACT
This sequence comes from Heloderma suspectum, assembly GCF_057233095.1. NCBI lineage: Eukaryota > Metazoa > Chordata > Lepidosauria > Squamata > Helodermatidae > Heloderma > Heloderma suspectum. Next base: position 360,382,454 of record NC_139459.1, on the reverse strand, counting down.
GGTTCAGAACAGCCACTGCCTCACCTGGTTTTGATGAGAAAGAGAGGTAGAGCTGGGTGTCATCCGCATATTGATGGCACCTCAGCCCACACCTCTGGATAACCTCCCCCAGCGGTTTCATGTAGATGTTAAACAGCATGGGGGATAGAATAGAGCCCTGTGGAACCCCATGGCACAATTGCCATGGCACAGAGCAATAATCCCCCAGCACCACCTTCTGGAATCGGCCATCCAAGTAGGAGCAGAACCACTGTAGTGCAGTGCCTCCAACTCCCAACCCAGACAACCTATCCAGAAGGATACCATGGTCGATGGTATCGAAAGCCGCTGAGAGGTCCAGGAGAATCAACAGGGTCGCACTCCCCCTGTCCCTCTCCCGGCAGAGGTCATCCCACAGGGCGACCAAGGCAGTTTCCGTTCCAAAACCAGGCCTGAAGCCCGATTGAAATGGATCTAGATAATCCGTTTCATTCAAGAGTGCCTGGAGCTGTCCTACAACCACCCGCTCAAGCACCTTGCCCAGGAAGGGGATGTTGGCCACTGGCCTATAATTGTTAACATCCTCTGGGTCCAGGTTAGGCTTTTTCAGGAGTGGTCTAATTACTGCCTCTTTTAAAGCGGCAGGCACCACTCCCTCTCTCAAGGAGGAATTTACAATCTCCTGGACCCAGCCGGACAACCCCTCCTTGTTTGATTTAAGAAGCCATGAAGGGCAAGGGTCAAGCACACAAGTGGTCGATCGGACTTGGCCAAGCACCTTGTCCGCATCCTCAGGCCTCAGTAACTGAAACTCATCCAATAAAACTGGACCAGACGGTGCTCTGAACGCCTCTACCAATGGAACTGCATTAATCGTGGTGTCCAATTCATGACGAATCTGAGCGACTTTATCCTCAAAGTGCCGCACAAACCCGTCACAGCGTGCTACCGAGGGTTCCACCGTCTCTCTTCCTGGCCCAGAATGTAACAGGCCGCGAACCACTCGGAAAAGCTCCGCCGGGCGACACTGAGAAGATGCAATGCTGGTGGAAAAGAACTGCCTCTTTGCCACCCTCACCGCCACAGAGTAGGCTCGATAGTGGGCTCTTACCTGTGTTCGGTCAGACTCAGCACAAGTTTTCCTCCACCTGCGTTCTAGCCGTCTCCCCTCTTGCTTCATTGCCCTCAACTCAGGTGTATACCAAGGAGCTGGCCGGGCTCTGCTCAGAGGGAGAGGGCGCTTGGGTGCGATCGTGTCAACCGCCCGAGTCATCTCTGCATTCCACAGAGCGACCTGGGCTTCAACAGGAGCACCAGCCATACCAGCAGGAAAATACCCCAGAGCCCTCTGGAATCCAATGGAATCCATTAATCTCCGGGGGCGGACCATTTTAATAGGTCCCCCACCCTTGCAGAGGGGAAAGGCCGCCAGAAGTCTAAACCTCAGCAGGAAGTGATCTGACCATGACAAAGGGACAGATGTTAATTCCTCTACTTTCAGATCACCATCCTCCTGCCCAGTCGAGAAAACCAGATCAAGCGTGTGTCCTTTTATATGCGTTGGGCCAATGACATGTTGGGACAGCCCCATGGTTGTCATGGCGGCCATGAAGTCCTGAGCCGCCCCGGATACAGCGGCCTCGGCATGGAAGTTGAGATCCCCCAGGACCATCATCCTGGGGGTCCTCAACACCAAGTCCGAGACCACCTCCGTCAGCTCAGGCAGGGAGTCTGATGGGCAGCGGGGTGGGCGGTACACCAACAGAATCCCTAATCTGTCCCGGGTACCCAACACAAGGTACAGACACTCAAGATCTGCACTCGAATGGTCCCATTCTGTTTAAAATTGCATCAGGACACACAAAATAGATAAGAGAACACAGTGTTAGTGGGGCTTAATCAGACACCCCCTTAGTACTCCCATTCCAAACACCTTGTGTTTATATCCTAAGGCCTGTTTCTGAAACTTAAGCTATTTTATATGGGAATAAGAATTTAAGAAGAGCCCTGCTGGGTCAGCTCCATCTAGTCTGGCGTTCTCTGCACCCAGCGGCCAACCAGCTACCTGTGGGGAACCAACAAGGAGGACATGAGAGAAACAGAACCTTCCTGGGTGTGTTCCTCATGAACTGCTGGACATAGGTATGCTGCCTCTGAGATGGCTGGAGGTACCATTAGGCCATTTGGACTAGTAGCCATTGATAGAAAAGTAGCCAGGGAATGTTATTTTGTCGTCGGGGGCGGGTATCTTTGTTGACTGCAGCAAGAACTACAAGGAGTCTTGTAGCACGTTGTCTGTTGGTGAGTGCTTAAGGTGTCACAAGATTCCTTGTTATTGCTGGATAATAGGAAAAACTCTGCATGCCTCCAGACACTTAGGGGGCCATAAAGAATGTCCTGTAGCCTGATCAGTCCCTTTTTCCTGCTCCCGCCCCTTCTACTGTCTTCTTCTTCTTCTCCTTTTGCCTCTGCAACAAGTGCCATGAGGTCTCTCCAGAAAGGAAGCAAGTAACCATAGCTCATGCCTTCACTTACTTACACTCACACACCCAGCATTAGGGGGTGCTTGTACAACTGGTTCTCGATGGGCCTGGGGCTTCATTTGTAAGGGATTTTTGGAGGACGGAAGCTACTTGAGCATGTAACGGTGGCAGAAAACAGGGTCTACTGCCTGTCTGCACGGCCATGCAGAGGGAACAATTATCTGCTCTAACCCACGTTTGGTCATCTTTATCATGCGTCTTTATGGAGGTGTTGCCAAAGGAAAAGGGAATACCTGCCAGGGCTGCAGCCTTTGACGTTCCCGCCTTTCTCCATCACCCACCATCAACATCCGCTTGAATATGCAGCATGTAAGGCAAGGGCCACAGCTTGGATGCTGCTATAAGTTACGTAGCTGTCCTGAGACAGGGCTCTCTCAATCTCCTCCTGGGGCAGCGTCGCCTGTTTCTCTTTCTCTCTGCAACCAGTCTACAAGGGGGTGCTTGTAGTTAAACAGTGTTAAACAGCCTTCTCTGGCCATGTGTATAAAAGAAGTAATAAAGAAAGTTGATTTGAACTTCTAAACTGGCTCTAGCCAGTGTTTCCTGCAGCCAATACTAGATGCTGTGTTGCCACATTTTCTCTGTATAAAGCAACTCTGCTGTTAGTCACATCAGACTTTCCACCAGCTATTTCTCTCAGTCCAAAATGGGTTCTAACATAACAGACCCATTGCAGGCTGGGATTAGTCACACAATAGCTACCTGAGATTCTTGGATACCACCAAGGTTGTCACATGGCAGCTTAGCCAAAGTCAGAAGGCCACCAACTCTTGCTACCCAGGATCAAGGCAACACACCCACTGTATGAGCAAGCATGTTTTCAGAGACTGACCTGACCGTCGTAGTGATCCAGAGCTCTGCAGAACCCCATATCTGTCCCCAGAGGAATCCCCTTACCTGTGATACCTTGAAGATGCCCATTAAGGAAGCTATTTCCCTTGAGGATTGGGAGTCAAGACCCCCGATAACAGAGAGCAGTTTATCCTTCCTGTCACATTTATAATTTGGAATCATTCGCCCCCGAGTGGAAAGCAGAGAGAGGCTGTTCTCATGCATCCATCTGGCAAGGTCCCGGTGCTGATAGATGCTGAAGCCAAGTGTTGTGTTGGGAAGGAGAGTCGGATCCTTGTTGAGCTCAGTGATGGCGAATGTCAAGGCCAGGAAGTGCTGGTAGTTCTTGATTATTGTCCTGCAATGATGGAAGTGAATGTGAGAGGTGGGCTGAGATTTCAGTGGAATTGAAAAGAAGTGTGTGTGGAGGGGTGTAAAACCTCAGTCTCATTTCTGATCAAAGTCAAAACTTTCTAGAGCAAAGGCATCTCCATGAAGGATGCACAGACAAATTCAGATTGTTCTACTGACATACAAAGACAGAAAGTCTCGCTAGTTGCATTTCATAGGTACAGCTGAAGAGGGCTGCTTCTGGATCAGAGTTCTAATTCAGCACGTTCAGCACGCATTTATTTATTTATTAAATATTTTCATCATCTATAAGAACCAAGGGTCCATCTAGTCCAGCATTCCATTCACAGAGTGGCCAACCAGCTGCCCAGAGCAACCACAAACAGGCTTCACCTTTCTATGCTTCACCTTTCAGGGTAAAATTGCTTCCAAGTTAGCTTCCAGGCAAAAGCAACAGGCAATTATAAAATCAAAATAAGATGATGTTTTTTTTAAAAAATAGTTTGCCAGGATGCTCACCTGCGGGCAGCTCGATCAGGCTTAACAGTGGCTAGTCACCCCTGAACCAGCCTCCTCCGTGAATTTGTTGAAGGACATAGTAAGAAGAATGTCAGATGAGCCTGAATCAGACTAAGGTGGCTCCATCTAGCCCAGCATCCCGTTTCCACCTGTGGCCTCTCCAGCCGCGAAAGTTCTTCTGCCGGGAAGAAGTAAAAAAAAAGTGATAGGCTACTAGGGATGTACAAAAGTCACTTACCTTTTCACAGGGGTGCTTCGTCTCCCCGGCCGCGAAACAAAAAGTTAAAAAAAAAAATGTGATAGGCTACGTAACGATTAACGTAGCCTATCACGGCTGACATTGGAAATCTAGCTGTGATAGGCTACATTAATTGTTACGTAGTCTATCATGGGTTTGTTTGTTTTTTTACACTTTACTTTGTAATGGCAGCAGCGGCAGCCGGTCAGAGGACCGGCTGCCGCCCCCGCCCCCGACGAAAGGCCGACGAACCGCCGCCGGGACCCGCCGCCGGGAGGGACATTCGCCAAAGGTAAGTCCCATCCCAGGGGGGGCGGGGGGCGGAGAATTTCACCGCCAATTTCGGGGGGCCGAATGCATTGGCGCTTGGCCCCCCGAAGATTTGGGGAGAAATTCCTCGCCATCCCTATAGGCTATGTAAAGATTTACGTAGCCTATGACGGCTAGATTTTCAAAAAACACCATGATAGGCTACATAAATTGTCACGTAGCCTATCACGGTTGACTTTGGGGGGGGAAGTGCGTACGCAAATGGCGGCGCCCATGGGCGCCGCCATTTGCGTTCCTTATTTTGGCACGTCTAGTCTACGTAAAGATTTACGTAGACTACGGTGAAAATAAGGGCACGCTATTTGCGTTGCCCTTATTTTTGCCGTAGTCTACGTAAATCTTTACGTAGACTAGACGTGCCAAAATAAGGAATGCAAATGGCGGCGCTCATGGGCACCGCCATTTGCATACGTGCTTTTTTTTTTCCAAAGTCAACCGTGATAGGCTACGTGACAATTTACGTGACAATTTACGTAGCCTATCACGGCTGACTTTGGAAATCTAGCCGTGATAGGCTACGTGAATCGTCACGTAGCCTATCACGGGTGTGTGCGTTGTTTTTTTTTACTTACTTTTTTATTTTGTAATGCCGGCGGTGGCAGCCGGTCGGGAGACTGGCCGCCACCCCTGCCCCCCACGAAACGTCGCCGAACCGCCGCCGGGACCCGCCGCCGTGAGGGACATTCACTTAAGGTAAGTCCCATCCCGGGGGGGGGGCAGGCGGAGAATTTCCCCAACACTTTCAGGGGGCTGAATGCCTCGGCGCTCGGCCCCCCGAAGATTCGGGGAGAAATTCTCCGCCATCCCTATATCCTTCTCCTCCTGAGGAGGACAGGGCTAGATGCTTGGGCGCTGCCGGGGGCCCTCCTGCCTGCGCCAGTTGTCAAGGGCTTTTTTGGCAGCTGGCAGAGGCAGGACGAGTCCTCAGTGTGGTGCACCCCCCGAGCTCTCTAGCCTTCTCCTCCTCCTGGGGAGGACAGGGCTAGAGCGCTTGGGTGCACATTGACTCCCTGAACACACCACCAACATGCCTCCACTCACCCTTCCTATTTACTCTGATATGAACCTCGGGTCACATAGGAGGGGAGACTGGTACTGGAGGAGATACGCTGGTGGGACAGGTGGGCAGGAAAGTTCAGTGGTGGAGCCCACACACTGCATGCAGAAGGAGCGGGGTTCAATCCACAGCATCTCCAGCTCGGGTTGGGAAAGACTCTCGTCTGACACCCTGGAATGCCACTGCTACTCAGTCTAGTCCAGGAGCAGGCAATGTGGCACTGCTGGGCAGCACAGCCCCTTCAGGCGCCTTTCTGCTGAGGTGCCCTACCTCTCCTAATTTTAATTTTTCTTATGTTGATGTGACAAAATTTTGTACGGGAAGCTACAATTCCTCCAAAGCAATGTGAGGGTCTCTACATGCTGGCATCTTCATGTGGGTCTCAGAGACCTTCTTAGGAAATGGAGGTGCCAGGGGGCTGCAGGCTGGTGCTTTTATCTGCAGTGTGGCCCAGTGCAGACAACGCTGACCTCGGTCCAAGGCAGCTTCCTTCAACGCCTTTTTGAGTTTGGGGGCAACTGCATAAGTTCATTTCATCTAGCTGAGGACATTTAGCTGTGGAACTGTTCCAGGCTCAAGTTCATCCCTGTCGTTAAAGACTTGTGTGAACTGTGCTTCCCACCTTCCTGTCGAACTTTGGGCCTCAAATCCTTCAGGTATCATGTTAGTCCTATACTGCAATATCTTGAACATGGTGGCTCCTGTGTCTGCTCAAAATTGTTATCTGATATCCGGCTATCTGTTTGTACAGCAACTGTTTGTATTGCTGCCATCTTGAATGTTGTAGGGTCAAACTACAATTTTAGTTGTATCTTTTTTTCAGGAGCCTATGGCAATTCACCCTCCACCTCACTTTGGTTGGCTTTTGGTGTCTTAATGGTTGCCCCAAAAAGATTTGCCTGGTTTGAGGAACAGGGAGGGGTGCTGGTGTGGATAATGACCCAGTACCCAGAGCTTAATTTCTGAACCAAGAGATACCAAGCAATGATCTTAGAGATGGCCACATTCAGTTCTATTTCCTCCACCAAACCTGGAACAACAGTATCAAGGTCTACCTGGGCATTGCTATGTTTTGCATTTCTGGAATTGCTCTTGGTCCTAACGCCTGGTTGCTCTCAGGTCCTGAATGCAAGTTGAGCCTGTTTCCAAATTCCTGACTCTCCTTTGCCCTTAGTTCATGGGGACACCCCCACGTCTGCTCTTGGAAGAGTCAGAAGGGGAGCAAATCCTGAGATGGTGGAGGGCAATGAACTGTGTGGACAGGAGGAATCCTTCAGGACATGGTCCAAGAAAGTCTTCATGGCAGCCTTCTTCCATTTGGCCCTTTGGGGGAGCAGGGGGAGCTTTGGGGGAGGGTCTTTTGGCCTCAGGACCAGGACACTTGGGAAAGTTGCATGGCTGGCACTGTGAGCTCCAAGCTGCCTGCGGTATGGTGTGCATGGACAGTACTGCCAAGACATCCATCAGAAAGCAAAGCAGTGCCTCTCTTTGGGAGGGCAGAAAAGAACAATGGAGAGAACATCTCTAATAGTGCCCAATAATAGTCTTCAGACACATGTAGGAAGAAAGCCAGACCATGAAGCACATGATCTTTGATGTCTATGTACTAATGCCCAGAGTAGGGGAAACAAACAGAATGAACTTGTACTCTTAACACAGGAGGGAAATTGTGACTTGATAGGTGTAACTGAAACTTGGTGGGATGACTCCCATGACTGGAATACAGCAACTGACAGATACAACTTGTTCAAAAAGAACAGGAGGAACAGAAAGGGAGGTGGGGTTGCACAATATGTGAAAAATACACATCTCTGCACAGAAATACAGGAGGATGAGCTTGGTAGCCCCATCGAGAGCATCTGGGTTAAAATGACTTCTGGTTGGAACCAATGTCTCTCTGGTAGCATCCCACAGGCTCTCCATGGGAGCTTTCTCAAACAGCTTTTTAAAAGGTTGAAAAACCTTTTCATCTCCCCCCTGGAATTAAAAAGGGGGGCAAGGCAGCTCTGGATACCATCTTGGAGAAAAATACCCCCACAAGATAGTAGAGGGGCTGGATTCCAGGATTATCTCCCCAGAGCTTTACCAACGCAAAAAGCTGTTCTGAAACTCCTATTTCATAGGAGAAAACAGGGCTGACGTGTTCCATAATAATATATGTTTTAAGAAATATCAACAACTGCTGAGGGATGATTTAAGAAATATTAACAATATTTGAGAACATCTCAGGACCTGCAAGATGTGTTTGAGAGAAACATGACTACACTGCGGGGAAGAAAGGGGCTGGCATCACCGCCAGCTCCCCCCATACCTACTGTGTCAAAAGTTTTGAAAACAGAAGATATAGGGGAATTATTTACTCTGATAAAGACTTTGTCTTCACAATTTATGGAGCAAGCCAAAAGGTTGGATTTAATCCAAAATTCCATCACTGCCTTGCAAGGAGTTGTGGATCTAATTAATCCATCATGGCAAAAAATGGAGATGAAAATTAACGAGCTAGAAGACCAAATGGCTGGGAATGAAAATACGACACAAGTATGTTTTAAAAATGTCTATGACTAGGGATGGACAAAAGTCCCTTACCTGCTCCCGAAGCTTGCTTCGCGGTGGGGGGGAGGCGCTCCATCCCTCCCCCCAAAATTCTGGCCGAGGGGGAGGCGCCTCGTCCCTCCCCCCCGAAATTCTGGCCGGGGGAGAGGCGCCCCATCCCTCCAGCTGCGAAACCTCCTCTCCTGCCGGGACTCAAATAGCGGCAGCCATAGCCGCCGCCGTTTACATCCCTGCAGTCAGCCGTGATAGGCTACATAAATGTTTACGTAGCCTATCACGGCTGACTTAAAAAAAAAAAAAAGCGTGTACGCAAATGGCGGCACCCATGGGCGCCGCCATTTGCGTACGTGTTTTTTTTTTTTAATTCAGCCGTGATAGGCTATGTAAACGTTTACGTAGCCTATCACGTTTTTTCTTTAAATCTAGCCATGATAGGCTACGTAAATCTTTACGTAGCCTATCACATTTGTTTGTTTGTTTTACTTGGAAATGGCGGTGGTGGCAGCTGGTCGGAAGACTGGCTGCCGCCAACACCGCCGCCGAACCGCCACCGGAGCCACTGCCGCCAGGGACATTCGAACAAGGTAAGTCCCATCCTGGGGGGGGGCATGGGGGGATGTCAGAGAATTTCACCACCAATTTCGGGGGGCCGAATGCGCTGACAATCGGCCTCCCTGAGATTCGTGGAGAAATTCTCTGACATCCCTATCTACAACAGAATTTCTCAACTGGAGGGCTTCATGAGAAGATCCAATGTATGTATTATTGGGATTAAAAATCTGTCTAATGATGTAAAATTGCCTATTTTTGTGGATAAATTTTGCAAGACATACTCCCTATCCCATCTGATTATTTACTTGATATTGAGCAGGCATTTTGTGTGCCAAATGCTAAAGGGACTGACTATACCATCATAATCCAATTTGCAAAAGTCTCCACAAAGAATTATAACCTGGATTTGGCAAGAGAGCGTGGAAGCCTTTCCTGGAAACAAGATAAAGTTATGTTATTTCCAGATTACATCAAAGAGGTGGCAAATAAAAGAAGGCAATTCATCAATGCGAAAAATATGGCAAAACTAATGAACTTACAATATTACTTAAAATATCCTGCTACACTTTGTATTGTGTCTGAAGGTCAGATGAAGAAGTTTCTAAATCATGAAATGGCAGAGGCACGTAAAAATGCATGAGATTTCTGTCACAGCCCCATGAACTGGAATCTTTAAACAAGCTTTATTAACTGTTTGTGTTTAGTCTACATGATGCAGGCTAGGTCAGAAGATAAATGATTATACATATATTCGTTTATTCTCTTTCATCTTTCTTTTTTTCTGGCTTTTCTTTAATTTTTTTATTTCAAAATAGATACAGTATGCTGTATTTAAATTTATTGTTTGAGGGTCATTGTGCACATGCATTTATATATAAAATATATTACTGATTGTTGAGGGTTTATTTTAAGTTTTATTATTATATAACACTATATTTATTTTTATTATCATTATTATTATTATTATTATTATTATTATTATTATTATTATTATTATAGGCTACTGGGAATGAACTGTAGACCTGTTTCTTTGATATAAGATTGATGATATGATATTGAAATGTAAGGTTATTTATTAAACTGTAAGATTGTTAAGGTTATAGATATAATTTGTAAATAGAATGGCATTGGAGGCCAGGGGGCATTGGAGTTTACACTTAATTCTTTAAAGTGGAGGGAGAAGGAGAGGGGGAGGGAGGGGAAAAGAATCTTTTATTTTTCTTTACTTCCTTTCCTCCTCTCTTTTCCTTTTTTTCATTTCCTTTTCCCTTTCCCTTTTCTTTTTGTTACTGTGGTGTCCTCATCAGAATATTGTATTGTTGGGAAATTGTAGTATTGATCAGGTTGTTGATATTTTTGGTATTGTTTATTTCATTTCTAAAGATAAAATAAATAAAAATATATTTTAAAAAAAGAGAGACAGAGCATCTGGGTTAAAATAAATGGAGCAAAGAATAAAAGGAACATGGTAGTCGGAGTCTACTACCGGCCACCCAATCAAGGAGAAGACAAGGATGAAACTTTTGAAAAGCAAATAGCCAATGTTTCAAAGAAGCATGATGTAGTACTAATGGGGGACTTCAAATTCCCTGATATTTCTTGGGAGACAAATCCTGCAAAACATGGCCCCTCCAGGAAATTCCTGACTTGTGTTGTGGATAATTTCCTCCTACAGAAAGTAGAGGAAGGAACTAGAGGATCAGCTATCCTTGACTTGATCCTAACCAACAGAGATGACTTCATGGATAAAGTAGCAATTACAGGAACTCTGGGGGAAAGCAACCATGTTATACTTGAGTTCTTGGTTCTAAAGGAAGCAAAAGCCGAGTGTAGCCAAACGCACACCCTGGATTTTAGGAAAGCAGACTTTAATAAACTCAGAACAATGATCAGTAAGGTCCCATGGCAAGTGACTCTAATGAGAAAAGGAGTCCAAGATGGGTGGGAGTTTTTAAAAAAGGAAATTCTCAAGGCACAATTACAAACAATTCCAACAAGAAAAAAGGTGGAAGACAACGGAAGAAGCCAATGTGGCTTCACAAAAAGCTTAGAGATGACCTTAAAACAAAAAGGACACATATAGAAAGTGGAAAGAAGGCCAAGCGACAAAGGAAGAGTACAGGCAGGCAGCACAGAATTGCAGGGGTGACGTCAGGAAAGCTAAAGCTGAGAATGAACTGAGGTTAGTGAGGGATGCTAAAAGCAACAAAAAGGCTTTCTTCAGATATATACATAGTAAAAGACAGAGGAAAGAAATGGTGGTTCAACTATTAAATAAGGATGGAAAACTGATAACAGATGACAAAGAAAAGACAGAGGTGCTCAATTCCTACTTTGGCTCAGTCTTCTCCCAAAATAGGGTCTATGAGCCCCCTGGCAAAGGCAAAATACAGGCTGAAGGGGCAGGATTGCAGCTTGAGATCGATAGGCATATGGTCAAGGAACACCGCATTACTTTGAATGAGTTCAAATCTCCAGGGCCAGATGAACTGCATCCTAGAGTAATAAAGGAACTGGCAGAAGAACTCTCAGAACCACTGTCTATTATCTTTGAGCAATCATGGCAGACGGGGGAAGTGCCAGATGACTGGAGGAGGGCTAATGTTGATCCTATCTTCAAAAAGGGTAAAAAGGAGGAACCTGGGAACTACAGACCAGTCAGTCTGACATCAATCCCTGGAAAAATTCTGGAACAGATGATAAAGCAATCACTCTGTAAGCATTTTGAAAACAATGCAGTGATTACTCGAAGCCAACATGGATTTGTCAAGAACAAATCCTTCCAGATGAATCTGATCTCTAATTTTGATCAGGTAACCTCTCTTGTGGACTGTGGGAATGATGTGGACATAATAGACCTCGACTTCAGCAAAGCTTTTGACAAAGTGCCCCATGGTATCCTGACGAGCAAACTGGCTCAAAGTCGGTTAGATGAAACAACGACCTGGTGGATCCACAGTTGGCTAGAGAATTGGACTCAAGGAGTGCTTATCAATGGGATCTTCTCAAACTGCAGAGAGGTAACAAGCGGGGTACCGCAGGGCTCAGTCCCAGGCCCAGTGCTCTTCAACATTTTTATGAATGACTTGGAGGAGGAGGTGCAGGAAATGCTGATCAGATTTGCAATCACACAAAATTGGGTGGGGTAGCTAATACCCTGGAAGACAGAAACAAAATTCAAAGTGATCTTGATAGGCTGGTGTGCTGGGCAGAAAACAACAGAATGGCATTTAATAGGGATAAATGCCAAGTTCTGCACCTAGGAAAAAGAAACCAAATACACAGTTACAAGATGGGCAATCCTTGGCTCAACAATACTACAAGCGAGAAGGATCTTGGAATTATTGTCGATCACAAGCTGAATATGAGACAACAATGTGATGTGGCTGCAAAAAAAGGCAAAAGCTATTTGGGGCTGCATTAATAGAAGGATAGCTTCCAAATCCCGTGAAGTACTCGTTCCTGTCTACTCAGCACTGGTTAGGCCTCATCTGGAGTACTGTGTCCAATTCTGGGCACTGCACTTTAAGAAGGATGCAGACAAGGATGGAGAGGGTTCAGAGAAGGGCAACAAAGATGATCAGGGGACTGACAACAAAGCCCTATGAAGAGGGACTGAAAGAACTGGGCATGTTTAGCCTTGAGAAGAGAAGACTGAGGGGAGATATGATAGCACTCTTCAAGTACTTGAAAGGTTGTCATAGAGAGGAAGGCTAGGATCTCTTCTCGATCATCCCAGAGTGCAGGACATGAAATAATGGGCTCAAGTTACAGGAAGCCAGAGTCCAGCTGAACATCAGGAGAAACCTCCTGACTGTTAGAGCAATATGACAATGGAACCAATTCCGTAGGGAGGTGGTGGGCTCTCCCACACTGGAGGAATTCAAGATGAAGCTGGACAGCCACTTGTCAGGGATGGTTTGATTTGGATTTCTGCACTGAGCAGGGGGTTGGACTCAATGGTCTTGTAGGCCCCTTCCAACCCAACTATTCTATGATTCTATGAATATTAGCCTTATGATTCTGGTGGGAAGGAGATGCTCATGTCAAAACTGTGTAAAGCCAGTGAGTCTGAAGGCCCGGTACTCACTCAGGAGAACCCAGGAAAAGGAGGGTGTGCCTGAGGCCCCATATTTGCCTGAACTTAATCAAATAAGAATACACCATGAACCCAGCTCAGGGAGTAGAAGGGTCAGTCAAGTGCAGCCTCCTCCTTCAACTATTAGTTCAACACAACTAATAGCCCTCTGGAAACTCTTGACTGGATCATAGAATAGTAGAATAGTAGGGTTGGAAGGGGCCTACAAGGCCATCGAGTCCAACCCCCAATGAGGCTCTTCTAGCTTTCAGGCTGCACCCAGTACTGCTGGGGCAAAGGAACATAATGGTTGATCCAGCTCTACTAGTCAACAACTGTTCCACCCTATCTTTGGGTGGGATGCCTGTGACCAAGCCCCACTGATGCCAGGATAAGGACACATCCTGTGGGATGCCTCCATCATCATACGGGCCTTCATGACCCATTCCAGCTCCCAGTGAAACACATCAACAGAAAGTTATGACACCTGTCTATCCTCAGATCTTGGAGAGGTGTTACCTCCAGGCATCTACTTGATTTACTGAAACTTTAGAATCAAGAGTCACGGAGCTGGAAGGGAACCTGAATCTCTTTGCAATCAGTCTTTGTGCTGTAAGGGACTCATGAAACATAATTCAGAACAACCCCAAACCCATAACAATATACAGCTTTCCATAACTTGAAACAAATAACAAACACCATTCTACCAAGGCAGTATGAATATGTAAAGCATTAATGAAGTTCCTTCAAATGTTTTATTTTAAAATATAACAAATAAGGATCACAATTACTCCTGTAAGGATAAACAGCACAGTGAATTGTGATTGACTCACTGGACAATGAATTGGCAAAGATCCTCCTGCCCCCAACATATTATACTCACAGATTCTTTCTCCTTATTAGGGATGTACGTAAGGGACTTACCTTGTCCCGCAGCTTTTTTCGCGGTGGGGGGGAGGCGCTTCGCTTCTCCCCCCGAAGTTCATGCAAGGGGGGGGTGTCTTCCCGCCTCGCCCGGCCGAAATTCAGGCCAGGGGGGAGGCTTCCCACCTCGCCCGGCTGAAATTCAGGCTGGGGAGAAGCGCCCCATCTCCCCGGCCGCGAACTTCAAAAGAAAAGTTTAAAAAAAAAAGCCCTGTGATAGGCTACGTAACGATTTACGTAGCCTATCACGGCTAGATCTGCAAAGTCAGCCGTGATAGGCTACGTTAATCGTCACATAGCCTATCATGGGTGACTTTAAAAAAAAAGCACGTACACAAATGGCGGCCCCCATAGGGAGCCGCCATTCACGTTCTTTATTTGGTCCCTGTAGTCTACATAAAGATTTATGTAGACTACGGCGAAAATAAGGGCAACGCTATTTGTGTTGCCCTTATTTTCGCCATAGTCTACGTAAATCTTTACGTAGACTACAGGGACCAAATAAGGAACGCGAATGGCGGCTCCCTATGGGGGCCGCCATTTGCGTACGCGCTTTTTTTTTTTCCAAAGTCACCCGTGATAGGCTACGTGACGATTAACGTAGCCTATCACGGCTGACTTTGCAAATCTAGCCATGATAGGCTATGTTAATTGTTACGTAGCCTATCACAGGGCCGTTTTTTTCTTTTTTACTTTTCTTGTAATGGCGGCGGCGGCAGCCGGTTGAAAGACCGGCTGCCGCCCCCGCCCCTGACGAAGACCTGCCGAACCGCCGCCAGGACCCGCCGCCGGGAGCGACATTCGTAAAAGGTAAGTCCCATCCTGGGGGGGTGGGGGGTGGCAGGGGGGTGGGGGAGAATTTCTCCCCAAACCTTCGGAGGACCGAATGCGTTGGCACTCGGACCCCTGAAGTTTCGGGGAGAAATTCTCCCACACCCCTACTCCTTATTAAATGATCTTTACAATTAAGATTGGGCCTCAGGAGAATAATGTAGCATTTGGGGAGAAAGAGGCAACCCAGGAGACCAGCACCAGAGGCCAAGATGGAGAAGATCTCCACAGCCACCATGGACTTACCCTTGGTGCTCAGGTAGGATGGCACAAAGGAAATCCAAATGCTGCAAAAGACCAGCATGCTGAAGGTGATACATTTTGCTTCATTGAAACTGTCGGGCAATTTCCTTGCTAGGAAAGCCACCACGAAACTGATGAGAGCCAAGAAACCCATGTACCCCAGGAAAATGCAAAACATAGTGACCGAGCCTTCATTACATTCCACTATGATCTCTCCAGCCAGGGAGTAGACGTCTGGAATTGGAAATGAAAGAGGTGACCAGCCAGACAGAACAGATCACAGCCTGGATGAGGGGACAGGCCAGGACAATGGAGTTTGTTAATTGTCTCCCTAAGAGTTTTCTCGCCATGTTTCCTGTAGGGATGGTGGAGAATTTCTCCCTGAATCTTTGGGGGGCCGAGCGCCAATGCATTCGGCCCCCCGAAATAGGCGGTGAAATTCTCCACCCCCCCACCCCCCCGGGGATGGGACTTACCTTTGGCGAATGTCCCTCCCGGCGGCGGGTCCCAGCGGCAGTTCGTCGGCCTTACGCCGGGGGCGGGGGCGGCAGCCGGTCTTCCGACCGGCTGCCGCCGCCGCCATTACAAAGTGTAAACAAAAAAAACCCCGTGATAGGCTACGTAACGATTTACATAGCCTATCACGGCTAGATTTCCAAAGTCAGCTGTGATAGGCTACATAAATCGTTACGTAGCCTATCACGGGTGACTTTGAAAAAAAAAAGTGCATACGCAAATGGCGGCGGCCTATGGGCGCCGCCATTTGCGTTCCTTATTTGGTCCCGGTAGTCTACGTAAAGATTTACATAGACTACGGCGTAGTCTACGTAAATCTTTACGTAGACTACCGGGACCAAATAAGGAACACAAATGGCGGCGCCCATAGAGCGCCGCCATTTGTGTACGCACTTTTTTTTTTCAAAGTCACCCATGATAGGCTACGTAACGATTTACGTAGCCTATCACGGCTGACTTTGGAAATCTAGCCGTGATAGGCTACGTAAATCGTTACGTAGCCTATCACGGTGGTTTTTTGTTGTTGTTGTTTTAAACTTTGTTTCGCGGCCGGGGAGATGGGGCACTTCTCCCCAGCCTGAATTTCAGCCGGGCGAGGCGGGAAGCCTCTCCCCCGGCCTGAATTTCAGCCGGGCGAGGTGGGACGGCTCCCCCCCCTCGCCTGAACTTCGGGGGGAGAAGCAAAGCGCCTCCCCCCCACCGCGAAGCACCCCTGCGAAAAGTTAAGTGACTGTCGTACATCCCTAGTTTCCTGTCTTGGTGGCCATGAAGGCCAGAACCACTGTGACAATTTTTGCCAACACAGAAGAAACAGCAAGAGAGAAGGTGATGCTGAAAGCAGTTTGTTGAAGAAGACAGGTGACCTTCGTAGGTCGGCCAATGAATAGGAAGGAGCAGAGGAAGCAGAGCAGGAGGGAGAGGAGGAGGACGTAGTTGAGGTCTCGGTTGTTGGCTTTGACAATTGGCGTGTCACAGTGCTTAATGAACATTGCCAGCACTAGAGATGTAATCAGAGAGAGGAAAAGGGCTAGAGAAGCTAAAATGAACCCCAGTGTCTCTTGATAGGAAAGGAAGTGGATCTTCTTGGGGATACACTGGTCTTGGTTCCTGTTTGGGTGTTGATCTTCTGGGCACAGGGCACAGCGATCTGCATCTGGAATGAGCAACAAAAATCAAAGCACCTCAAACATGACACAGATGTTCTTTTTGTGGGGGCCAGTCCAGCCCCCAAAGAAGGAGATGGAAATATCAGTGGTCTAGCTTTTTTTACACCTTTGGTTATTTTTTTCTTTAAGCTTTGGAAATCATAAGCTAGAGTCCAAAGAGGTACAAAATGGGTTTGTTTTCATATGACAGGCCCCTGTATTTGATCGATGTTCAATATTCTGCAAGGAAGAAAATCCAAAATTCTGTCACTTTAAATGTAACCTGGGTTAATGTGAGAATTGAACCACAATTGGTGCTATCTGAATGGGCTAACAAACAAATGCTGTCTGTCATTTTCTTAAGATTATGCACTGTCCTTTCAGGAGATATTTGATGCAGAGGCTGGTGATCGTGTTATAGAAATAACTATTGAAAAAAGGGGCATGTTAGACATTGGAGTAACATGCTCCAATTATTACAAGGATGACAAACCACCTGCCTTGATCAATGTTCTGCCCTAACTGCTTACGGTCCGATGCCAAAACAACTGAGGCTGGAAACATCGTCTTTAATAATTATGCATGAAAAGCTGACCCAATGTGAATATGGCAGAAAACCCAACAGATTCTGTTCTTGTGAATATGAGCAACTTACTGGGAGTCATTCTTTCATTATGTACATAGAAGTTTTGTTTAGGAAGTTGTGAATACTTTGCAGACAAGTAAACCACAGAGGTATGCACTCCAAAATGGAGTTATGGTTTATATTGAAACCATTCCATCGAGAAATGACAGACTCTTCTCCTTGTCTATGATCTTCTCCTTGGCCCTGCTTCATTCTGACCCCAGTATATTCTGCACTTTTTCATGGCTCAAAGTTTGAGGTACCTGTCCAGTTAGCAATCATCCCCATCAAACAATGATCGCAAGTGTAGCAACAAATGGGCTTCCCCTCTGGAATTTTTCTTTGGTGCCCCGGAGAGCACCTCGCCACACATCTCGCAAAGGGCATCTTCTAAAAGGGCAAGACAAACAGTTGAGGATTTTCAGGTGAGAGAAATTGCATTCAGCAGGACTCAGAGTTACTAGCAGAGTTTCCCATTACATGATGAATGTTATCAGCCCTTTAGTAGGGACTGAATCTCTTCTGGTTGCCTGCAGTTTAGTAAAAACCATCAAAAAAAGAAGCCCCCAACTGAGTCAGACACTTGGTCGACCTAACCCATTGTTCTCTGCCCTGATTGGCAGCGGCTCTCCAGGGTTTCAGTCAGGGGCATTTTTACAGGCCTACATGTAGGGATGTCAGAGAATTCTGCCATGGATCTTGGTGAGGCCAAATGCCAGTGCATTCGGCCCCCTGAAATCCATAGAGGAATGAAGTCCCTGCCCCCCCAACCCACAAAAGGCATGTGGGACAGACCCCCCACCCCACGAAAGGCACACAAAATGGAGCACTTACCTGCTGCCGTCCATGCTGACTTGCAAATGGCGGCCATCCTGCGGCTGCCATTCGCTTCTTCATCAAAGCCGTCATAGGCTACATAAATACTTACATAGCCTATCACGGCTAACACAGGGACACCTTTTGCGACCCTGCGGAGGCTGTGATAGGCTATGTAAGAATTTACGTAGCCTATCATGGCAAGCAAAAAAAAAAAAACACGTACGCAGATGGCGGCGGCTACAGTGGCCGCCATTTGCATTCCCTTTTTTTCGCCGTATTAACCTACGTAAATATTTACGTAGGCTATTACAGAGAAAAAAAAGGGGACCGCAAATAGCGTAGTGGGTGCTATTTGCGTTCCTTTTTTTTTTCACCATAATAGCCTACGTAAATATTTACGTAGGCTAAAACAGCGAAAAAAAGGAATGCAAATAGTGCCTACTGCACCATTTGCGTTCCCTTTTTTTCACCGTAATAGCCTACGTAAATATTTACGTAAGCTAAAACAGCAAAAAAAAGGGAATGCAAATGGCGGCTGCCGCAGCCACCGCCATTTGCGTATGCTTTTTTTTTTTTTTTGCTTGCCGTGATAGGCTATGTAAATTCTTACGTAGCCTATCAGGGCAGCCTGGCTGGATGCAAATGGTGGCCGCTAAGGCGGCCGCCATTTGTGTCCGCAGCAGCCCATCCGTGGCCAGGACTCCGGCTGCGGACGGCCCTGGCCGGCTGCTCCGCGGAGCTGCCACGGAGCGGAGCCGGCCGAGCAGGATTCCGGGGGGCGGGACGGAGCGCCTCCCCCCCGTCGGGGATTCCAGGGGGACGGACAGAGCGCCTCCCCCCACCACCACAAAGCAGATCCATGAAACGGTAAGTGACTTTCGTACATCCCTACCTACATGGAGATGCTGGGAACCAAATCTGGGCATCTCTATGCAACGACTGTATTTTAGAACTGTACAATAGCCACCTCCCACCACATACTTGACTCAATAGGCCTTTAGTCTCAACTTTAACACACACACACACACAGCGCCTCCTGATGGACAGAACTGCATCATTCTTTAATCTGGAATATTAGCATGAAAATATTTTTTCTAACTGCAGGATAACACCTCCCTGCAACCAATAGGCCTTTGGTATGAACTAGAAAGACAACTTCTATTCACAAGGGATAGAACTGCAGCATTCTTTAGCTCTGCCATGATCCCAGAACATTCTCTTCAACCTCACCTCAGTAGTCCATATGATTGCATCAGACTGAATGATGAAATCTTGGCCTGGAGAAGCTCCAGAATCCACTAGTCCAACTTTCACAGGAACAAACGACAAATTTGGGAAGAAGATCCAGTTCAGGATATCATATTTCTTACCATTTTCAGTGAAAGAGACTTCATCTCCAGCACTGTTGTTAAACTGGATGTTTGCCAAAGAGACAAGAATCTGAAATGGAAGAGAGACTTTGAAAATGGGGTAAATGCAAGTGAGTCTGGCATGTTCTATTATAATGTAACTGCCATCAAATTAGGAGATATGTACCACACACACACACACACACACACACTACTCTGTTGTTTAGTTTAATGTTTAAGATACATCTTCTTTGGGCACTCTCGGCTCAGATATGCTTGCCCAGTGGTTTGGCTTTTTTGGCTTGTGTCTACTTGTTCAACCCACCTTTGAGTGGGAGATGAAGGAAGTTTGCTCATAGCAGCAAAGACACCAACATCTGGGGGTCTTCCGCTCACTATAAAGAAGGAACATAGGGTGTGGGGAGCTGTCTGCCATTTGCTTCTGAGTTTTGTGGGGAACAAATATTGCTCTATAAACTAGACCTTTGTTTTGGGTGGGGGTTTGCCTGATTCCTCCCTCCTCAATATGCAGAGTTGTAAATATGTAATTATTACAGAAGCTCTACAGATCTTGGCTACTGTTTATATACTTCCTAATGCTCTTTAAGGGAAATGATGCCCAGGAAATTATATCCATAGGGAATATCTTTCTTAGGATCCTTAAAATGGACCAGTAGGCTTTCTCCAGGTCCACCCTTTGCTTCCAGGATCACACCTGTGAGAAACTACCAAGGTCTCTTTTATAAGATTCCCGAAACTGAAGGAGGACGTTACCTGCCACGGCTGAATATTCAGAAGCCTCTTGCCTTTCCCCATCAATCCACATTTGGATCGTGATAGAACATGTAATGCATGTGCCACAGAATAAACACTGTTGTAGATGCTGTAGCTATGACTGGACATGTTCCCGTCAAACAAGGGACACGGCATCTCCTCTAGTTTCTCCTTCCCAGTACAGTTTCTCCATCCCCATGGAGAGGTTTGGCCTGAAACCTCTCAAGAAATGTACACTGAAATGCCCCTTCCCACCAGAAATGGAGAAAGACATCCCCTCGTGGTCGGAGTGGATCTAAAGCCTGGAGAAAATGCTTGAATTCTGGCACATCCCTTGTCTGGACTCTGAAGTGCAAAGCACCATGGAAGACCCCTAGATCACTCCTGCCCATGGGGGATCCCATCACAGCAATTTCCCAATGGGATGTCAGGATCCACACCTTCCTAAATGGCATGTTGGTATTTTCTTGATGAGCACCCAACAACATTTTTAAGTGTCCTATAACAATGAAATCTGCAAACACGATCATCACTTTGGGCTCGAACCAAGAACTAGGAATAGAACCACCCTGTACTTGAAGCAAATGGAGCGTGTCAGTTGACTTGAACATTTCTGTGACGGCCACACAGATGTCCTCCTGCTTGAGCATTGGTCTCAATGTCTGGATGAAATTTTCACCACGGTCATCACTGGGAGCAACCAGCCCAATCCAGTTCCAGTGGAAATGCAGGAGCAGCTGGACTAAACCTACATACTGAGGCATTTCATTGGGATCAATCCGGTAGAAGGAAGGAAATTCCCTTTTTTCTCCCTGAACAGGGTCAAACAAGCTGTAACCAAGATGAATGAAAGAGTTTCCTGTTAGTTTGTTGTAGATGAATTTTGTGACACTTTCAAGACTAGCACATTTACTATGGCATCAATTTCCATTGACTACTACAGCCAACTTCAGATGCATGAAATTTATCCCGAAGGAAGACGTCCATTTTAAAAATGGACATCTAAATATAAAATGAAGCTCAATGTCTTTAAGGTTCGCCACTAGTGTTGATATCACCCCAAAAGTCAGGGCTGTAATGAAGGAAACCCAAACACAATATCAAAGCATTGCAATAATTAGTCTCATTTGTCTATACTGAAGAAATGTGACTATTTGTACGCATACTGGGGCCTTGTTGGCATTAGGGCCCCTCCCCAAATACAGTCAAGTCAAAATGTTTCCATTCTGTGTAGAAAAGCATCAGGGCACACAAAATAGAAAATGTGACACAATGTTAGTGGGGTTAGCCAGACATCCCTAAAGTGACTCCACTTCACTCTCTACCTTCTGTTTACATCCTGAGCCATATGGCTGAAATATAGGCTATTATATATGGAAATAAGAACATGAGAAAACTATAAGAGCCATGCTGGATCAGACCAAGGGTCATCTAGTCCAGCATTCTATTCGCACAGTGGCCAAGCAGCTGCCCATAGGAAACCCACAACCAGGACATGAGTGCAATAGCACCCTCCCGGTCATGTTCCCTGTGAACTAGTGTACATAGGCATACTGCCTCAGATACCACTGGATGTAGCATGTGGCCATCAGGACTAGTAGCCTTGGATAGAAAATGCATAAAATTTTATAATCTTGTGTATGTGCGTTTGTGTGAGGTGCCCCCAATCCCGAGAAGGATAGCTGTGTTAGTCGATAGCAGTATGAACAAGAAGGAGTCTTGTAGTGTATTGTTTGTTGGCGAGTCTTTAAGGTGTCACAATTTATTTATTATTTATTTATTTATTATATTTATTTATATCCTGCCTTTTTCCCAATATTGCGACACAAGGCTCAACATTATTTCTCCCACTGTGATTTTTTTTTTTTTTTTACATAACAGACCTACTGATGGGTAGGATTAATCATGCAATAGCCGCCTGAGATTCAGGGTACCACCAAGGTTATCGTGTGGCAGTCAGAAGACCCCCTGACCCCTGCTATCCAGAATCAAGACAACACACCCACTGGATGGGCAAATCTGTTTTCAGAAACTGGCCTGTCCATCTTAGTGATCCTGAGATCTGCAGGTCCCTGACATGTCTCCCCAGATGAACCCCCTTACCTGTGGGATCTTGAAGATGCTCATTACAGAAGCGATCTCCTTTGAGGATTTGGAGTCGAGACCCCCAATAACGGAGAGCAGTTTATCTCGCTGGTCACATTTATAATTGGGCACAACTGGCCCATGAGAGGAAAGCAGAGAGAGGCTGTTCTCATGCATCACTCTGACAATGTCCTTGTGCTGAAAGATGCGGAAGCCCAGCGTTGTGTTGGGAAGGAGAGTCGGATCCTTGTTCAGCTCAATGATGGCAAATGCTAAAGCCAGAAAGTGCTGGTAGTTCTTGATTATTGTCCTGCAGTAATGAGAGTGATATTGGGAGGTGGGTGGGGAGTACTGATTATCACTGCCAAGAAGTGGAGAGTTCAGAAGTCCAGCTAGTTGAACCCTCTTTGGACCAATAAAAGCTTCTAGACCAAATACATATATACAAAGGATTCACAGACAAATTCAGATTGTTCCGTTGACACACAGAGACACAAAATCTTGCTAGATGCATTTCATAGAACATCTGAAGACCCCTGCTGGTTCAGAGATCTAATTCAGAACTGAATGAAGTTAACAGTGCTTGGACACAAAACCCCACTCTTGGTTACCTCCAAGTTTTCTTCTTTTCAGTTATATAATTTAGGGTGGAAGGGAGTCATTTGTTGCTGCTTTTATTACACAGTTGGGAGATAGAAATGCTTGTTGATCCACTGCTGATCACCCAGAGCTCTAACAGTAAATTCAGATCTACCTTCCCCACCGCTGTCTCAGATGAAGTCTGCTTGAGGCAGTGATGGGGGACGTTTCTTAATTATTACCAGATTGTGAACATGAAACCAAAGTGTCGAATAGCTTTGTCTCTGCTCCTTGAACAAAACTCCTCACAATGAAGCCAGAGAAGAACCCTCACATCTCTGGCTGTGATTATGGGTCAAAGCCAATCATGACAAGCCTCTGAAGCTCATATATCAAATCAGGAAGTTTTTAAGTATCAGCATCATTGCTGCTGATACATATCTGTGGAAGGAGCCCTCTAATCTGGAAGCAAAGCAGACAAGTATCTATCCCAGATCCCTCTTGGAGAAACTTACGCCAATAAAGTGTAGCACAGTGATGTGCAAAAACTTTGAAAGTCTTCTGTCTTTGTGCAAGAATAACTGCCAAGGGGTAAATTCCCACCAATAATGAGGTCTCCTGGCCTGTAGTAATCTCCACTCTGTGCAGAAGTCCCATGCACAGAATATGTGATCCACAGCATTCTCTGGGTGGGTTGAGACAGGATCCAAAAGAGAAGCAGCTGCAACTGCAAAATCATCAGCATCACAGAGAGACCTTCCCTCCTAAGTCACCAATAAAAGAAAACCTGAAGGAGAGCTAACTATGCAGGTCCGAGCAGGGGAATTAGATCTCAGCAACAAATGACCTGACATCAAGTGCTCAGATACCACCTCAGCCCCACATGGAAGAGCTCAGAGCATATTTATATTAAGCATGTTTTCTCTGGGATTTCTTTGTTATTGACTGGTTGGATGGAAATCCACAGGGATTTCATTGAGGATTACTGAAATTTTCATAATTCCAGGGTAGAGAAACAACCACAGCCCCAGAGCACGGGACTCCCTTTGCACTTCGGAGGGAGAAAAACAGTTTTGGGTAGTTCTTTGCATTCTACGTGGGCAGTTGGACTTGACTTTAGTTGTCAGGTTCTGCCCTTTGGCCTCTGTAAATCTGAGCACCTAAATAACATATGGAGTCTGAGGTTGTGCTAATGTTCCTCAGCCCAGACTGATAGCTTGGAATGGGAGGAGTTGGCACCTAATTATAGCAGTGCAAGGCTGGGCAATAAGGCATTGCTGGATAAAACGACTAGTCTGCAGTTGTAACATCTTGTAGGGACAGAGGAGCTATTAGGATCATCAGTCCCAAACAAACTACAGAATCAGAGGGATTCTTGAATGCTTTGGGGACTTTTTGTTTGGCATGGCAGGCACTTCTGCTGGGGGCCTAGTCTCAGTCCATGCCTAAGCGTTCTCTCTGGCACTGTGGAGCTCAGATGGCTCCCTGGATTTCTAGAGAGCTTTGGGTTATGAATCAGGCTGCATAACAGCTAGAGAAGGAGTGGCACATGGATCAGAACAAATGTAACCGAGCACTAGTGAGAGCACATTGTCATGCTACCATGTGATGGTGGGGGTGGCAGCAAAGAAGGCCTACTCCTTGGCCACCATTGGAACTAGTGTTCTTCCACCTGGTTCCCTACAGATGTTTCTGAATACAACTCCCATCTTTCCTAACCGTTATAGCCATTGGCTATGGTGCCTGGGAGTGATGGGAGTTGGAGGGAACCAGGTAGAAGAATGCTGCTCGATAACAATTATAGCTGTGATGTCAAATATGTCCAGGTAGAACTATGGTCGCTACCCCAGAAAGCACTGGACTCAGTCTAAGAATAGATGAACATTATGAAATCATCAGGGATTATTGAGCCTTCCAAAAGCAACGAAGAAATCCAATTGTGATGGTGCCCAAACATGGTGGGTTGGTCTGTGTCTTCAATGGGCAAGAGGGGGATGGAGGAGGGAGTGACAGTGGCCCCCAGTGGCCCCCCAGCACTCCTAACTGGCCCATGTGGTCTCCCTGAACACACACCTCCGAGTAGCCTCCGTTCACCCTCCCCGTTTATGCTGATATGAACCTCTGGCCACATTGGAGGGGAGGAGAGGGAGCTGAGCAGGTGGACAGAGAAGGGCTGTAGCTCAGTGGTTTAATCCCTGGCATCACCAGCTAGAGTGCATTTATCAATTTACTTAAAATACTTACATTCTGCTTAATATAATATGGTCTCCAAGACTTGGGAAAGGTTTTTCTCTGAAACACTGGCGAGCCAGTAGGCAGGGGATGTGGCACCTGTGGGCACCAGCGTGCCCTTGGCCACCTTTCCTGGCCCCTGGCGAGGTGCCCTACCATTGCTGCTTGTTCTATCACTTTCTTTTTTAATAGCAACATTTCCTTGTGGCAGCCAAGATCCTTTCAAAGCAAAAAGAGGGCCTGTAGCTGCTCCGGTCGTCTTCCCATTGAATGCCCCTGGGCCACATATTGAACTCGGAGACATTCTTAGGAAATGAAGATGGCAGGTCGCTGCAGGCCAGTGCTTTCATCTGCAGGACACCCATTTTGTGGTGATACCCAATTTTTGTTGTCTATTCGCTCAGTCGCTTCCAACTCTTCGTGACTTCATGGCCCAGCCCACACCAGAGCTTCCTGTCAGCCCTGGTGATACCCAATACAGTTCCTCAAATTGACAGATGTGCTCATGGGCCAAAGAAAATGTTGCCTACTCCTGGTGAAGACAATGCTGAGCTTGGTACAATGCAGCTTCCTTCAAAGTCTTTTTATCTCAGAGAGAGCAACTGCCTAAGTTTGTTTCATGTATTTGAGAGACTTTTATCTGTGGAAATATTACGGCCTCCAGGTCTTCTCTATAGCTAGACTTGTGTGAAATGTGCCTGCCACCTTTCAGTTATGATGTGGGCCTGTAATCCTTCAGATAATGTATGAGTCCTGTGTGCCAACAGATTCCAGAATATTGCAATATCTATCTCTAACATGGCAGCTTCTAAGTCTGCCCATAACTGTATCCAATATCTGGCTATCTTTTTCTACAGCAACTGTATATATTATTTCCACCTTGAACGTTTCAGGGCCGAATGAGAGCTCTTGTTGCATGTCTCTTCTTTTCAGGGGCCTACAGCAATTAACCCTCCGCCTTAGTCTGATTGGCTTTTGGTGTCTTCATATGGGTCCCCCATGCAAACCTGAAGTGTGGATCATGGCCCAGCACCCAGAACATGACCCTCTTCGAGGTGGCCTCTCCTAGGAAGGGCACCTTGGGAGGCAGAAGGCACTTAAGTATATTAGAAGGATGTTTCACTAGCCTGAGCTTGTTAATGTCAGCCCTGTCCCAGTGTGAACCGGTAGCTTCTAGAACATCATCAAATGCCCCAATTTCCCTGATGCTGCTGGGGGAATAACCATTTGCAGGAGCACAGAGTCACGACAGGAAAATCTCTCCCTTACTCTCTGCACACAGATTGTCACACTGAGTGCAAGACCGGCACATTGAAAATGAGGCTGTGGAAAGTTACGTGGTTGACTGCTTCATTGTGCCCTCCAGATATGTTATCTGAGGATGATGGGACACTCTGCAGGTGTCCTCCAGTTGGGGAAGGATGACCTATAATGTTATGTTGCCTGCCCTGATATTCCCCCTTTGGGAAGCCCCAGAATATTTGGGGGGGGGGGTAACTCTGAGGATAAAAATGGATACAGAGATTGTGAAGAAGAATTGTGAAGAAGGTTCATTCCTGACCAAACAGGGAAGAGGGAGAGACACAGAAGAGAGGTTGTGGGAAGGGTGGGAAAAGGCCATGAAGGAGAGCAGCAAGCGCAGCAACATCTTCTCCTTCCCTGGGGACCATTGCGCTACCTCTGAGTCGGGCTACAGACCTAGAGACAAGTCTTAAGAAATAAGCTGACATTTGTGGACCATATAACTATCTGACTCCATTCCCTCCAAGTTAATATTTGCAGCATGACGCTGTTTATCCATCTGAATGTTTGCTTTGCTTCCTGTACCTTCACTGTTAAATAAATCCTAGTTGTGCTCTGTATATCCCAGTTAGCTTTCGCCCCTCATCCCCTTTCAGGGAACAGGGGTCTCGGTGGGCTGGGGGCACCACACACTAGTTTGTGGTCAGCATTTTCTCCCTAACCAGTCCCCCCCTATAGTGTGAAACCAGGTCCCATGTTTTTCACCACTCCCCCGCAGTGTTGCCAGTAGGGAAGTGGGCTTCCA
The DNA here is from genome assembly GCF_057233095.1 of Heloderma suspectum. Lineage (NCBI taxonomy): Eukaryota > Metazoa > Chordata > Lepidosauria > Squamata > Helodermatidae > Heloderma > Heloderma suspectum. The sequence continues at coordinate 360,355,254 of NC_139459.1, read as the reverse complement.
TTCAGAACCATGAATCTTAAATTAATTTTAGGGGAAGGAACGTAGCTCTGTGTTAGAGGCCATGCTGTGCGTGCACATGGTCAATGCTGGATCCCCAGAATTTCTAGACAGGGTTGGGGGGGGGAATCCTCTCTGAGACCCTGTAGAGCCTCAGCCAGTCAGCCTGGTCAGTGATGGGCTGGTCAGGTTCGGTATAAAGTGATCTTCCTTTCCAGTCTTGTGACCTCAGAGGGAGCAACCAACTGCCCAAGGTTCACTTCTGTCAAGTTGAGGGAATTTGATCTGTGGAAGTATAAGAGGACTCAGTTCTTCTCAAAGAGCTTTCCACCTTTCTGTCAGAATTTGGGCCTCTAATTCTTGAGATAACCAGATAAAAAGGTAAAGGTGTCCCCAACCAGTCGTGTCCGACTCTAGGGTGCGGTGCTCATCCCCGTTTCTAAGCCGAAGAGCCAGCGCTGTCCGAAGGCGCTTCCGTGGTCATGTGGCCGGCATGACTGAACACCGAGGTGCACGGAACACTGTTACCTTTCCCGCTGAGGAGGTACCTATTTATCTACTTGCAATTTCTTGCTTTCGAACTGCTAGGTTGGCAGAAGCTGGGACTGAAGACGGGAGCTCACTCCGTCATGCAGCACTCGGGTCTCGAACTGCTGACCTGCCGACCTTCCAGTCTGCAGTTCAGCGTCTTAACCACTAAGCCACCATGGCCCCCTAGAGATAACTCGATAGTCCTATATAATAACAAATTCCAGAATCTTCTTGTAACTTTCTTCAACATGGTGACTTCTTAGTCTAACCATAAATGTATTTGATTTCTGGCTTTCTTCTTGTTCAGCAGTTGCTTATATTAAAGGTCTGTGATGACCACAAGTTTTCACTCAGACTCTAATACAGCACTTCAGAAAATTGGCCTGATTCAGGGGCCATCCACTTTGACTTGGGTACCAAACTCATGTTGAGATTTGAACATCTGGGGCTTCATGCCTCCAACTGACCAGCATGGGCAATAAAATAATGACTATATCACATTGTTGTTGTTGTTGTTGTTGTTGTTGCTTCTGTTGGTAAAATGTGTATGAAATATGCAGGCTTAGTATTCCCTTTAGGGTGGTGCACCACTTTGATCTGAATGCTGGATAACCAGGCGAAGCAGGCTGCTTTGGAGGTGCCTTGGCATGATATGAGGTGGATCAGAACAGCACCGAGGTTCCCTGAAGTGAAGCGGCTCATCGACAAGGTGCCTTGGTTCACCTCAGAGATTTGTAGCTTTTCTGATGCCTTCTGAGCAGCCCGGACAGGCTGGCTTCAAATGTATCAACTGGAGAGAGATCCAGGAGGGGGAGAAGAGGAGGGGTGAGGTGGGAAGGGGAGAGGAGAGGAGGAGGAGAAGGAGGAGGGAGGAAGCTTTGGTGAATGGCAATTCTTGTTTCATAAGACTATAAGAAGAGCCATGTTCAGCCAGAATCTGGCTTCTTGTCACTTGAACCCATTATTCCGTGTCCTGCACTCTGGGATGATCGAGACGAGATCCTGGCCTGCCACTCTGTGGCAGCCTTTCAAGTACTTGGTGGGATTAGGGGTCATCTGAGGGCCAAAAGCTCTTAAAATCAATAAACCTCTGTGTACTTGAGAACTGGGAGGAGGCTAGGGCAAGAGCGCTGCGGGCTGGCCACGCTGAGGACTTGGCAATCAAGACCTTGTGCACATAAAGCACAAGGGCTTGACTGCCGGAGTCCTTGGTGCAGAGAGGAAGGGCAGATCGTGCGGCTTGGCGGGCAGGCAGGGTGAGCAGAGAGGTTCTCCAAGCAGGTCTGGGCCATGAAAGCTGGAGGGGGGAGCTCATCAAGCTCCCCACACCCCAGATGGAGATGGGTCCATCCAACCCTACCTAATCAGACTGAGGTGGAGGATAAATTCTCATAGGCATCTAAAACAAATGTACAAGAGTTGTAGTGGCCATGAAACATTCAAGATGGCATCTGTATAAATAAGTGCTGTACATAAAGAGAGATGCATAATGAATTCATTTAGGACAAACTTAGAAGCCACCATGTTCAAGGTGTCCAAGGCTACACTGTTGCCCATTGGTGCAATTTTGCTTGCCCCTGGTTTACACTAACTTATAGTGGCTCTCCAAGGTTTCTGACCGAAGTCACTTCCCTAGCTGGAGGTGCTGCAGACCAAACCCAAGACCGTCTTTATGCAAAGTGTGTGCTCTGCCACTGAATGATGGCCTTTTCTTGCCCACTTCTCCTACCAGCTCAGCTCCTCCGGCCCCCTCTCCTATGTGACCAGAGATTAATACCAGAGTAAATAGGGAGGGGGAGGGGGGCATGCTGGGGGTGTGTGTACAGGGAGACAATGTGAGCCACTTGGAGTAGATGTGCTGCAGGGCCATTGGGGGCCAGCGTCACTTCTGCCCCATCACCCTCTTGGCCGTTAAAGGCACAGACCAATCATTCAGACTTCGGCACCATCTCAGTCAGACTCCTGCATTTGCATCTGGAGGGCTCAATAATCCCTGATGGTCAGACATTTTGCTTCTCTTCTACAGGGCCCTGCATTTTTTGAAATAGCTACCATCATGGTATCTGGACACGTTTTGCATCCCTGGTATAATTTCCAGCACCTGATGTTCTACAGATGTATTGGACTACAACTCCAATCATTCCCAGCCACCATAGGCAGTGACTATACTGGTTAATTGGAAATGATGGGAGCTCCTGTCCAAAACATCTGCAGAAGGTTACCTGGGAGAACCTTCGGGTTGGAAAGGTTAAAATAGACATTGCTCTCTGCAGTCTGAGGGATGCCCAAGAAGACTGAATGCCAGGCATCAATGACGGTGTACTGGGGGGTCATGTTAGAGGAGGTTCAGGCAATGTGTCAGCCTACATCCAAGGGCTCTCCCAGGCAACTTCCTGCAGGATCAGATTCAGGCCGCAGCTCTAGCACTCGACCAGGTCATCCATCTGAGTATCAAAAGGGGAATGTCCATGCTGCCTTGGCTCTGAGATGTGACTCTTGTGTGTGGGTGCTCGGCTTTACACAGGCTCAACAGCAAACCCTGGCAACCAAAATCAAATCCATTGACTTCAGAGCACAACGGTGGCCGAGACATATGCCTTCTGTGCTGGCACCACAGCCATGTGGTAGGCATCACCGTGTGCTCAGCAGCAGTTCTCCTCGCACCACTTGAGCTGCCGTGGTTATGTGGCCTGCTCATGGCTGAAGCTCTCCTGAAGTCCAGGGAGCCATCTGAGTTCCGATGCACCAGAACAGATGCTCAGGCGTGACACTGAGCCTAGGGCCTCAGCAGGGGCACCTGGCATGCCGGCAAAAACTCCCCAGTAGCATTCGGGGATCCCGCAGGTTCCATAGTTCTTATGGGCTGGGCCATCATGATGGGACCCCTGGCCCGGCAAGTGGTTGTCGTTGCAGACAGACCAGGCATTCCATCCAGCCCTGCACCACTATGATCAGGAGCCAACTCCTCCTTTCCCCCGTCATCAGTCTGGGCTACTAACGTTGGCACAAACCTGGACTACATCTTGGAATTTGGAGTTCAGCTTCACAGGGACCCAAGTTTGTAATCTGACAACAACTAAAGTCAATTCCCTGGCCCTGCCCGCCCCAGAGACAAGCACGGTGTGACACAAATATGTTTTTCTCCCTCCGAAGTGCAAAGGGAGCCCAGCATGCTGGGGCTGTGGTTATTTCGCTAGCTCAGTATTATCAAAATGACAGTAATCCCTGAGCAATCCCCTGTGCATTTCCATCCAGTAAGTCAGTAACACAGAAATCCTGGAGAGGGGGAAAATATGGTGGATATAAATATTTCCTGAGCCCCTCCATGTGGGGCTGAGGTGGTGTCTGTTAATTTTGCATCCATTGATTTCTGGCTAAGATCTAATTTCTCTGCTGGGGCGTGTATTGTTGGCTCTCTTTCAGGATCTCTTTGTTGCTGGCCAAGGAGGGAAGGTCTCTCTGTGCCTCTGATGGTTTGGCTGTGGCTGCTGCTCATATTTTGGCTCCTGCCTCAGTCCACTCAGGGGATGCTGAGGACCAAGTGCCTCTTGACCAGGACTTATCAACTGCAGGAAGACTATTACAGGCCAGGTGACCTCATTGTCGGTGTGAATTTACCACTTTGCAGTTATTATCCCACAAGAACTCATGACTTTAGAAGATTTTCCCTATCACCATTCTTTGGTCACCTTATGTGAGTTTCCACAAGGGGGATCTGGGACAGATGCTTGCCTGCTTTGCTTTGAGATGAGAGGGCTTCTTCCAGAGATAACCACCCCAGCCACCCATCCTCCCCAGTTCACATGTAATCACAAGCCACACCCAGGATAGATAATTAGGGAAATTGGGCAGCATGTGGCCGGCACACACATGGGTAGTTAATAAGTCACCGTGGCTTATTAACCAACCGTGCACGTGCAAACCTGGTCAGAAACTTGAGGGTTCTTCTTTGGCTTTATTTTGAGCTGGAGGAGAATTCTTCCTTCCCTCTCTGGCATGATGGATGGTGCTACCATAGCCTTGCAGGCTTCCCAGGAAGTAAACTTTGGAGATAGTGCGGGAGCCAATTCCTGCTCTTGTATCTACTGCTACAAGGTGAGATGTGTGGGGGGGGGGGTTTCAAGGCAGAGTACAGGAACAAGGAGACAAGTGCCATGGTACTCAATCGAGAGGTTGGGAGGATATGTCAGACTTTGTTCCGTGCCAAATGATGTCACTCGAAGGTGATCTACTTGTAGCTGAGTTTGGAATAAACTATTTTCAGGTGTTCGGGCCAAATCTGGCTTTGCAGAGTCCTGCCTTCAATTGATGTGGAGAGGTGATCGGCAGAGCATTTGCCATCACATAGCCACCTTCATGCTAACTGGGAGAAGAATTAGTCTGCCTCTAGAGGCTCTTTGGTGCAAGGAAGGTAGGCAGAGTTAAGCAATAATATGGGTTTATCTTAAGAATTGGGTAATAATTAAGAACCCACACACACACTCTCTCCCAGCTTTCTTCATCTATGACAGGGTGGGGAGAAGGTAGATGTGGACTAGTGGTAGATCTCTGGGTGATCTGCAGTGGATCAGCAAGGACTTCTGACTCTCACTTGTTCAATAATAGTAGCAGCAAATGACTCCCTCCTACCCGATATTATACTGCTGAAATGAAGAAAACCTGGGTTAACCAGGAGTGGGCTTGTGTGTGTGAGGACTGACTGGGTCCAGGTAGGGCTCCAGCCCTACCAGCAGACGCCTTGAATATGGGACATTCTGCATGGAAGGCAGGAGTTCCACCACTGAACTACAGCCCTTCAACTCAATAGTGCTGAATAACACATGCGAAATAGTGCTTCAGTGTCATTTTGGAGATGTGGTCCTGGCTGGGTGTTTTGGGGGAAAGATTATACAGATTCCTAGAGAACAAGTCTACTGCTAATAACAAGTCTATTAACAGTGATAGCTATATAGGGATTCCACATCTTGAGGCATTCTACCACAGAATAGGAGTTGCTGTGAGAGGCGGGTGGGGGGAGAAGATAGGGGGGCTGTGGCCAAGATCTCTTCCTTGTCGGTCTCCCAGGAAGCATCTCAGTTGAACACAGTCAAAAACAGGATGCTGAGCTGGATGGAGCCACCTTGCTCTGTTCCTGTAGGGCTCTTCTGATGTTCCTCTTCTGATGTTCTCCTTAGATAAATTCAAAGGGGAGGCTGAGTCAGTCAACAGCGATTTCCCATTGTTAAGCCTGTCAGAGCTGCCCTCTGGGAAGTTTCCTGGTGAACTTCTTTGTTTGTTTGAATATTCTGTTTGTGATGTTATTGTTGTATTTTGGTTTTACTTGGTGGCAACCTTGGAAGGATATGCATGATGAATAATTTATTTGGGGGGGCACAAAATATAAAATAGTTAATAAATAATAATACATTCGCTGAAATTGATGGTCCTTTGATCTTCTGGAACACAGCTTGTAATACTGTTTCTTAGTGTGTGTGGTGGCTTAGTTCTGGAAGCTTCTGTATTATTATTTTTTCAACGATCGTTGAACCAGACAGCCTTTATTGGCCTCCACTTCCCAGTAGGGATGGCGGAGAATTTCTCCCCGAAACTTCGGGGGGCCGAGCGCCAACGTGTTCGGCCCCCCGAACAAGTTTCGGGGAGAAATCCTCCGCCCCCCCCGCCCCCCGCCCCCCCCCGGGACGGGACTTACCTTCCCTGAATGTCCCTCCCGGCAGCGGGTCCGGCTGGCGGTTCGTCCGGTGTTCGAGCGGGGCGGGAGCGGCAGCTGGTCTTTCGACCGGCTGCCGCCCCCGCCATTGCAATCAAAGAAAAAAAAAAAACGTCCCCTGATAGGCTACGTGACGATTCACGTAGCCTATCACGGCAAAATTTGCAAAGTCAGCCGTGATAGGCTACGTGAATCGTCACGTTGCCTATCACGGGTGACTTTAAAAAAAAAAAAAAAAGTGTGTACGGATAATGGCGGCCCCCATAGGGAGCCGCCATTCCCGTTCCTTATTTGGTTGCTGTAGTCTACGTCAATGTTTACATAGACTACGGCGAAAATAAGGGCAACGCTATTTGCATTGCCCTTATTTTCGCCGTAGTCTACGTAAACATTGACGTAGACTACAGCAACTAAATAAGGAACGCGAATGGCGGCTCCCTATGGGGGCCGCCATTCGCGTACGCGCTTTTTTTTTTTTTAAGTCACCCGTGATAGGCTACGTGACGATTCACGTAGCCTATCACGGCTGACTTTCCAGATCTAGCCATGATAAGCTACGTGAATCGTCACGTAGCCTATCAGGGGACTTTTTTTTTTTTTACTTTCGTGTTCGCGGCCGGGCGAGGCGGGAAGCCTCCTCCCCGGCCTGAATTTCGGCCGGGCGAGGCGGGAAGCCTCCCCCCCCGGCCTGAATTTCGGCCGGGCGAGGTGGGAAGCCTCCCCCCCCGGCCAGAACTTCGCGGGGGGAGCAGCGAAGCGCTCCCCCCCACCGCGAAAAAGCTGCGAGAAAAGGTAAGTGACTTTCGTTCACCCCTACTTCCCAGCAGGTCGGTTGGGATCCTCACCCTCCATCCCAATGTCACTCCCATCACTGCAGGATGATACTGAAGTACTACCAGCACTTCCTGGCCTTGGCATTTGCCGTCACTGAGCTCAACAAGGATCCAACTCTCCTACCCAACGTCACACTTGGCTTCCGCATCTATGACCACAAGAACATTGTCAGAAGGATATACGTGACCATCCTCTCTCTGCTCTCCACATGGGGTCAAATGTTTCCCAATTATAAATGTGACAGGCGGGATCAACTTATCTCCGTTATTGGGGGTCTCGACTCCGAATCCTCAGGGCAGATGGCATCCATCTTGGGCATCCATAAGATCCCACAGGTAAGGCAATTCATGTGAAAACAGATATGGGGGTTCTACAGAACTCAGGAACATGGAGATGGAAATTGATCCAATCTCTGGAAACAATGCCATTGGTTATGATAGTTTTGGATGGCAAGAATGCATTGCCTTCCAAATTCTGCAATGACCTTGGTGATAATCCAGAATGAGGAATTTCAACCATCTCTTGCATAACCAATCCCACCAAATGAGTCTTTTATGTAAGAAAAGGGTTTCATTTGGGGGAAACAACAAAGATTCTCACCACACCGTGAAGACTCACAAACTAACAGGCTGCCCAAAGATTCTTTGTTGTTCTTCCTGCAAAGGACTAACATAGCTACTCCTTTGGGGATTGGGTGTAGCCCCTGTGACCCAATACAGTGTAAGATCTGTCTGTGTTTTGTGTCCAGTATTGTGGATATAATATGTTTAGACTTCAGCAGGCCACAATGTTCTGATTAGCGAGCCTGTTAAGTGTGGCATGGATGGCACTACTACAAGGTGGATCCACAGCTGGCTGGAGAACCATAGTCAAAGAGTGCTCGCCAAAGGCTCCCCGTCAAACTGGAGGGAGGGTTGTGTGGGGTGCCACAGGGCTTGGTCCTGGGCTCTGTAATCGTCAATATTTACTAATGTACTTGAGGAAAAGGTGTCGGGGGTGGGGTGGGAGGATGCTTATCAAATTATACCTTACAACACAGGACTAACATTCAAAATGCTATTGACAGGTTAAATACCAGGCTGAAAATAACAGAATGAAGTTTGACAGAGACAAGTGCAAAGTTCTCCATTCAGAAAGAGAAATCAAATGCACAGGTACAAGGTGGAGGATACCTGTCTTGACAATAGTACGTGTGAAGAGGATCTTAGCATTATAGTCAATCAAAAGTTGAATATGAATCAGCAGTGTGATGTGGCTGCAAAAAAGGCAACCGCAAGTGTAAGTTCAATCAATAGAAGTATAGTTTCTAAACCACAGGAAGTAATAGCTCCATCCTACTCTGTGTTCCCCTTCATGGATCACTGCCTTGTTGTGGCGAAGGGGCTTGCGTAACTCAGTGAAGCCATAAACTATGCCGTGCAGGGCCACCCAAGACAGACAGATCATGGCAGAGAGTTCTGACAAAATGTGGTCCACTGGAGAAGGAAATGGCAACCCACTCCAGTATTCCTCCAAGAAAACCCCATGGAACGTATCACAAGGCTAAAAGATATGACACCGGAAGATGAGCCCCTCAGGTCAGAAGGTGTCCAATATATTACTGGGGAAGAGCAGAGGGAATTTCCAAGTAGTGCCAGAAAGAGTGAAGTGGCTGGGACAAAGCAGAAAGGACACTCAGCTGTGGATATGTCTGGTGGTGAAAAGAAAATCCGATGCTGTAAATAACAATATTGTTTAGGAACCTGGAATGTAAGATCAATAAATCAAGGTAAGCTGGAGGTGGTCAAACATGAGATGGCAAGATTGAACATCAACATCTTGGGAATCAGCAAACTAAAATGGACAAGCATGGGCGAATTTAATTCAGGTGACCATCATATCTACTACTGTGAGCAAGAATCCCTTAGAAGAAATGGAGTAGCACTCATAGTCAATAAACGGGTGGGAAAAGCAGTACTGGGGTACAATCTCAAAAATGATAGAATGATCTCAGTACGAATCCAAGGCAAACCATTCAACATCACAGTAATTCAAGTCTATGCCTCAACCACTGAGGCCAAAGAAGCTGAGGTTGTTCAGTTCTATGAAGACCTACAACACCTTCTAGAACTAACACCAAAAAAAAAGATGTCCTTTTCATCATAGGGGATTGGAATGCTAAAGTAGGAAGTCAAGAAATCACCAGGATAACAGGCAAGCATGGCCTTGGTGTACAAAATGAAGCAGGACAAAAGCTAATAGAGTTTTGCCAAGAGAACATGCTGATCATAGCAAACATTCTTTTCCAACAGCACAAGAGATGACTCTAAACATGGACATCACCAGATGGGCAATATTGAAATCAGATTGATTATGTCCTTTGCAGCCAAAGATGGAGAAGCTCTATACAGTCAGTCAAAACAAGACCTGGAGCTGACTGTGGCTCAGATCATGAGCTTCTTATTGCAAAATTTCAGCTTAAATTGAAGAACGTAGGGAAAACCACTAAACCATTCAGGTATGACCTAAATCATATCCCTGATGAATATACAGTGGAGGTGAGGAATAGATTTCAGGGATTAGACCTGATAGAGTGCCTGAGGAACTATGGACAGAGGTCCGTAACATTGTTCAGGAGGCAGCAACTCAATCCATCCCAAAGAAAAAGAAATGCAAGAAAGCAAAGTGGCTGTCTGATGAGGCTTTACAAGTAGCTGACGAAAGAAGGGAAGCGAAAAGCAAGGGAGAAAGGGGAAGATATACCCAACTGAATGCAGAGTTCCAGAGAATAGCAAGGAGACACAAGAAGGCCTTCTTAAATGAACAATGCAAAGAAATCGAGGAAAACAATAGAATGGGAAAGACTAGAGATCTCTTCAAGAAAATCAGAGATCTCAAGAGAACATTTTGTGCAAAGACGGGCATGATAAAGGACAAAGAAGGCAGGGACCTAACAGAAGCAAATGAGATTAAGAAGAGGTGGAAAGAATACACAGAAGAACTATACAGGAAAAATCTGAATGTCCCTGATAGCCATGATAGTGCAGTCACTGAACTTGAGCTGGACATCCTCGAGAGTGAAGTCAAGTGGACCTTAGGAAGCATTACTAACAACAAAGCTAGCGGAGATGACAGTGTTCCAGCTGAGCTATTTAAAATCCTACAAGATGATGCTGTTAAAGTGCTGCACTCAATACGCCAACACATTTGGAACACTCAGCAGTGGCCACAAGACTGGAAAAGGTCAGTTTACATTCCAATTCCAAAGAAGGGCAATGCCAAAGAGTGTTCAAACTACCGTACGATTGCGCTCATTTCACATGCCAGCAAGGTGATGCTCAAAATCCTACAAGCTGGGCTTCAGCAGTATGTGAACCAAGAACTACCGGAAGTACAAGCTGGGTTTCGAAGAGGCAGAGGAACTAGAGATCAAATCGCCAACGTTCGCTGGATCATGGAGAAAGCAAGAGAATTCCAGAAAAACGTCTGTTTCTGCTTCATTGAATACGCTAAAGCCTTTGATTGTGTGGATCACAACAAACTCTGGCAAATTCTGAAAGAGATGGGAGTACCAGACCACCTTACCTGTCTCCTGAGAAACCTGTACGAAGGTCAAGAAGCAACAGTAAGAACCGGACATGGAACAACCGATTGGTTCAAAATTGGGAAAGGAGTACGACAAGGCTGCATATTGTCCCCCTGCTTATTTAACTTATATGCAGAGTACATCATGAGAAACGCCGGGTTGGATGAATCACAGGTCAGAATTAAGATTGCTGGGAGAATTATCAACAACCTCAGATACGCAGACGATTACCACCCTAATGGCAGAAAGCGAAGAGGATCTAAAGAGCCTCTTGTTGAGGGTGAAAGTGGAGAGTGCAAAAGCTGGTTTGAAACTCAACATTAAAAAAACGAAGATCATGGCATCTAGTCCCATCACTTCCTGGCATATAGAAGGGGAAGAAATGGAAGCAGTGACATATTTTATTTTCTTGGGCTCTAAGATCACCGCAGACGGCGACTGTAGCCATGAAATTGAAAGACTCTTGCTCCTTGGGAGGAAAGCTACGGCGAACCTAGACAGCATAGTAAGAAGCAGAGACATCACCTTGCTGACAAAGATTCGTATAATCAAAGCTATGGTTTTCCCAGTAGTAACATATGGCTATGAGAGCTGGACTATAAGGAAGGCTGAGCACCAAAGAATTGATGCCTTCAAACTGTGGTGCTGGAGAAGACTCTTACGAGTGCCCTGGACTGCAAGGAGGTCAAATCAGTCCATCCTAAAGGAAATCAACCCTGAGTGCTCATTGGAAGGACAGATACTGAAGCTGAAGCTCAAATATTTTGGCCACCTAACGCGAAGAGAAAACTCCCTGGAAAAGACCCTGATGCTGGGAAAGATTGAAGGCAAAAGGAGAAAGGGATGGCAGAGGATGCGATGGCTAGATAGCATCACCGATGCAATGAATATGAATTTGAGCACACTCCGGGAGAGAGCGGAGGACAGGAAAGGCCTGGCGTGCTATCGTCCATGGAGTCACAAAGAGTCAGACACGACTTAACGACTGAACAACAACACTCCGTGTTGGCCAGATCACACCTTGAATACTGTGTCCAGTTCTGGATGCCACACTTCAAGAAAGATTCAGACAAATTGGAATGAGTTCAGAGAAGGGCAACAACTGTGATCAAAGAACTAGAAACTAAATCCTCATGTTTAGCCTTGAATGAGAAGACTGAGCGGGCATATGACAGCATTTTTCAAGTACCTAAGGCATTGTCACACAGAAGAAGGCCACAATCTGTTCTGTATTATCCAAGGCTGTAGGACACGAAATAACAGGCTTTAGTTACAGGAAGGGAAAGCAAACAAATGCAGGAAGCACTAGGAACCTTAAAGGATATTATTACAGAGTTTCACAAAAATATTGATGAGGATGAATATATTTAACAAGTATACTGGTTTCCAACCTGTTTCAAAACTTCTTCAGAAAAAACATTCCTCAAACACTTCTTCAGACACACGTCTTTACAGTTTTCTTCTTTCAGAAAAACACTTCTTTACCATTTTTGCATTGCTGTTCTTACAGTTCTTGTTCCAGTTAGTCTCAGTTGGTTCAAGTGAACCTGTGGTTTCTAGGGATGTATGAAAGTCACTTACCTGTATCGAAATTTGATTCGCGGTGGGGGGGAGGCACTCTGTCCCTCCCCCCTGAAATTCTGGCCGGGGGGAGGCGCTCCGTCCCTCCACCCCCAAATCCTGGCCAGCCGGGACGTAAATGGTGGCGGCCGTAGCCGCCGCCATTTGTGTCCCTGCAGTCAGCCGTGATAGGCTACGCTATTTGCATTCCCCTTATTTTCACCGTAGTCTACGTAAATCTTTACGTAGACTACACGTGCCAAAATAAGGAACGCAAATGGCGGCGCCCATGGGCGCCGCCATTTGCGTACGCGTGGGGTTGTTGTTTTTTTCACTCAGCCGTGATATGCTACATAAACATTTACATAGCCTATCATGGTATTTTTAAAAAATCTAGCCGTGAGAGGCTATGTAAATCTTTACGTAGCCTATCACGTTTTTTTGTTGTTGTTGTTTTTTACTGGAAATGGCGGCGGCGGCAGCTGGTCGGAAGACCGGCCGCTGCAGCCGCCGCCACCGCCGAACCGCCGCCGAACCGCCACCGAACCGCCGCCGAACCACCGCTGCCGCCGCCGCCGCCAGGAGGATTCGCCCAAGGTAAGTCCCGTCCCAAGGGGGCGGGGGGGGCAGACCGTTTCGCCACCAATTTCGGGGGGCTGAATGCGCTGGCATTCGGCCTCCCTGAGATTCATGGCGAAATTCTCTGACATCCCTAGGTTTACCAAGAGAATATGAGTCAACTTCCTCGACAAAAGCTTCCATAGGGAGATAAATCTCAACTGATATGAATACTCCTGAACTTTAACCTTCAGCTTGAAAAGAGACTTGGCTGCTGAGACCAGAACCATTTCTTGCAGCAGCTTTCTGCAAGAAGAATGCTTGAGTTGCTGCTGCCCTTTTCTCCAGGGAGTTACCTCATATTCTCTAGGTGAACCCTGAGTTCACTTGAACCAACTGAGACTAACTGGAAAAAGAGCTGTAAGAAAAGCAATAAGAAAACTGTAAAGAAGACGTATTTGAGGAATGGTTTTCTGAAGAAGTTTTGAAACAAGCTATACACCGGTATACTCGTTAAATATTCTCATCCTCATCAATATCTTTGTGAAACTCTGTAATAATATCCTTTAGGGTTCCTAGTGCTTCCTGCATTTGTTTGTTTTCCCTTCATCTCATGGAACCTTTTCCTGTTGCTTTTTCTGAAGTTACAGCAAGGCAGATTTCAGCTGAACATGAAAACTTCCTAACTGTCAGAGCACTCAGACCACGGATTCAACTGCCTAGGGAGGTGGTGGGCTCTCCTTCCCTGGAGGTATTCAAGTGAAGACTAGACAGCCATCTGTCAGGGATGCTTTGAACTGGATTCTTGCACTGAGCAGGGGGTTGGACCCAATGTCCAAAAGCCCCCCTTCAACTCTGTGATTTTATGATTCTATGTATTGGGACACATTTCCTTACAAAATAGCTTTTGTTTCAGCCAATTGTGTCGGGGTTGCCTCCATGGCAGCCCTGACATTTGGGGTGATAAGCTTGAAGACATCATACAGTTCCACCTTATATTTTGAAACCTATTTTGAAATTCTTCCTTCAAAATCACATTTCTTGTGTCTTATGAAATGGGCTGTAGGAGTCTAGGGAAGCTTATGGCATTAAAAATGTGTTAGTCTTTCACCTGCCACAAGCCCCATTGTCGTTTTTGCTGCAACAGATTAATAGGCATAACCCTCTGGACATTCCTTCCTGCAGCTTGGTTACGGCTTGACTGACCCTGTTCAGAGGGAGAAAGGGGTATTTCCTGCCTTCTACCAGATTGCTCCTAATGAAAATATTCAATATGTTGGCTTAGTGCGGCTGCTCCTGCATTTCCACTGGAACTGGATTGGGCTGGTTTCCTACAATGAGGACAGCGGTGCTAATTTTATCCAGACCCTGACACCAATGCTGAAACAGAACGATATCTGTATGGCCTTCACCAAAATGCTAGAGCCTTCTGACAAGGTCTGATTGGTGGACAAACCACTTACTGATATGTATATTCCCAGTTCTTGGCTTCAGTCCTTAGTTATTATTCTCTTTGGGGAAAGAGAAGTTATAACCTTGTTTATTCATCACCAAGAGACCAAAGGCTCTTTTAGGAAGGTTTGGATCCTGACATCCCATTTTGAAATTGCTGCGACAGGATCCCAAATCGGCTGGCAGGATCTAAAACCTTTCCAGGGGGCTTTGCACTTCAGAGTCCACAGAAGGGACGTGCCAGAGTTCAAGCCTTTTCTCCAGGCATTAGATCCATTACGACCGCAAGGAGACGTCTTTCTCCCTCTCTGGTGGGAAACGGTATTTGACTGTCAGTTACTGGACTCGCCCCAAATGTCTGAATGGGAAATCAGAAAGTGTACTGGGAAGGAGAAGCTAGAGGAAGTGCCAGGCCAAGTATTCGAAACGAAGATGACCAGTCACAGCCACAGCATTTACAATGCTGTGTATTCTGTGGCGCATGCGTTACATGCCACATACATACTGGGATCCAAGCGTGCAAGGACGGGGGAAGCCAAGAGGCTTCTGAAGGTCCAGCCATGGCAGGTAACACCCTCCTTCAGATTTGGCTATGTTCTAAACATTGTACTGCGGACTTTTTTTAAAGGTCAGATCCTGGAAGTAAGGAGTGAGTCTTGGAGAAGGGCTATGAGTCCATCCTGAAGATCCCGAGGAAGACATTCCCCACAGATATTCTTCCATGGCCATGATTTCCCTTAAAGAGCAACAGGAATTCAGTAAGGAGCAGTGGAGCTTTATCGTGATTCTGTACGACTTATGTATTTACAGTTATGACTACTGTAAGTTATGACTACTTGATTTATGAGAGAGGAATCAAGCGAGTCCCCACAACACACAGCCCTAGGCTATGAAATCATATTTCCCACCCCCAACGCAAAAAATAAAATGACACGCAGACCCCTAGGCTCCTTTGTGCCAGCTAGCTGTAAACCTCAGAGATGTTGGTCTCCCGCCTGGTTTGAACCAATCTCCTATAGCCCCTACCCAAAGATCCCAAGTGTCTTGTGGCAGGCAGATGCCAGCTCAGCCCCCTCCTGCTGTCAAAACAAAACAAAAACAAAACCCTGTTTTGAACAGGCTTGGCAGTGGCACAGGGTGTGGATCCTGTCATCAGCCAGCCCGCTGCTCAACGACTCCCCCTCCCTGGCCTGCACACCAGGAGCGCTGGTGGTGGATGGCAGGGCCTGGGGCCCACCACAGCGCAGACCGCTAATGCGAAGCCCTTTTCACCACCCCGAACGTGGCCAGCTTACAGCTCCCATGCTGGGCTAGTCTTGGTGCCATGTCCCCGAGATCCCTTATGGGAACCCCCACCGTGGGGAAGCAGGGAAGCCAACCCCCCTCCCCATCACCCACGGACCCAGCTTTTGCGTTGCCCTTATTTTCGCCGTAGTCTATGTAAATCTTTATGTAGACTACCCGTGCCTAAATAAGGAACGCAAATGGCGGTGCCCATGGGCGCCGCCATTTGCATACGCGCTTTTTTTTTCCAAAGTCACCCGTGATAGGCTACGTAACGATTTATGTAGCCTATCACGGCTGACTTTGAAAATCTAGCTATGATAGGCTACGAAAATCGTTACGTAGCCTATCACGTGTTTTTTTTTCCCCATAACTTTTTTATTTCGCGGCCGGGGACACGGGGCGCTCCTCCCAGGCCAGAATTTCGGCGGCGAGGGATGGGGCACCTCCTCCCCACCAAGAATTTGGGGGGGAGAACCGAAGCGCCTCCCCCCCACCATGAGGCAAGCTGCGGGACCAGGTAAGGGACTTTCGTCCATCCCTAATTCCTGATGAGCAAACTAGCTCAAAGTGGGCTAGAGGAAACAACGATCCGGTGGATCCACAGTTGGCTACAGAATCGGACTCAAAGAGTGCTTATCAATGGGACCTTCTCCAACTGGGGAGAGGTAACGAGTGGGGTACCGCAGGGCTCAGTCCTGGGCCCAGTGCTCTTCAACATTGTTATTAATGACTTGGAGGAGGAGGTGCAGGGAATGCTGATCAGATTTGCAGATGACACAAAATTGGGCAGGATAGCTAATACTTTGGAAGACAGAAACAACATTCAAAGTGATCTGGATAGACTGGAGCGCTGGGCAGAAAACAACAGAATGACATTTCATAGGGATAAATGCCAAGTTCTGCACCTCGGAAAAATAAACCAAATGCACAGTTACAAGATGGGGGATACGTGGCTGAACCACACGACAAGCGAGAAGGATCTTGGAATTGTTGTCGTTCACAAGCTGAATATGAGCCAACAATGTGATGTGGCTGCAAAGAAGGCCAATTTGGGCTGCATTAATAGAAGCATAGCTTCCAAATCCTGGGAAGTACTAGCTCCCCTCTACTTAGCACTGGTTAGGCCTCATCTGGAGTACTGTGTCCACTTCTGGGCACCACACTTTAAGAAGGATGCAGACAAACTGGAGAGGGTTCAGAGGAGGGCAACAAAGATGATCATGGGACTGGAAACAAAGCCCTATGAAGAGAGACTGAAAGAACTGGGCATGTTTAGCCTTGAGAAGAGAAGACTGAGGGGAGATATGATAGCACTCTTCAAGTACTTGAAAGGTTGTCACAGAGAGGAAGGCCAGGATCTCTTCTTGATCATCCCAGAGTGCAGGACACAGAATAATGGGCTCAAGTGACAAGAAGCCAGATTCCGGCTGAACATCAGGAAAAACTTCCTGACTGTAAGAGCAATATGACAATGGAACCAATTACCTGGGGAGGTGGTGGGCTCTCCCACACTGGAGGCCTTCAAGACGAGGCTGGACAGCCATCTGTCAGGGATGCTCTGACTTGGATTCCTGCATTGAGCAGGGGGTTGGACTCGATGGCCTTGTAGGCCTCTTCCAATCCTACTATTCTATGATTCTATGATCTCACTCCAGTGGGTCCACCCCTTTGGCCCCTCCACCATCAAAGCACTGACTGGCTCAGCAGCCCTCTCCTGGGAAGGCGCCGATGTTGCTGGTGTGCCAGTCTCCTCATCAGCCTTTTCCCCCTTCGCTGCCGGCCTGCACCCCCCCCCCCCATCACGATTCCCTCGTAAGAGGGGAACTCGGCTTAGCATTTATGGAAGATGGAAAACTTGGATCTCTACAGGAGAGGTTTGGAAGTTTTATCTCTGTCAAGAATAGGAGAACTGGACTGACTTTTAAAGATGCTATTTCCTGCTTGACAGAGGAATGCAAAGAACAGAAGCTCCTTGTTAATCCTCAGGCATCTGGATCAAATATCCTAGTGAGTGGAAAGAAGAAGAGGAGAAAAGACCCACCCAGGGAAAGACTCAAGAACTAGTCACCGCACTGTGTTGACTGTGATGGCAAAGGGCATTTTGGAAGGGACTGCCCTTCACCTAGCAACAAGAACTCCCACCCCTCAACCACCTCGCTCTCAAAATTTGAAACAAAGAGAACCAAATTGGCCTGAGAAGCAAGTTTTTAAAATGCTGGAACAAGATAAAGTAATTTCCTTTTCAAAGATCTGGATCACAGATAGTGGACGCACTAGCCACAGTACATTTTTCAGTGAATTTTTTGATAAACGTAGCGAAAGTGACTATGGAAAAGTCCAAACAGCAAATGGGGAAACTATGAAGATTCAAGGCCCAGGGAGTGGAGTATTACAATGCCAATTGCCTGCTAACAATGTTGCAAATATAGCAAATGATGTATTGTTTATTCCTGAGTTGAACTGCAACATGCTAAGTGTGTCTGCATCAGACTAAAGAGGTTTTGCAACAGCCTTTGGAGACAAAAAGTGCACAGCAGGCAAAACAATACTTTACATGAGCAAGTATTTGAAAACGGAGGTGTCTATGCGTTAAGTCTTTCAGGTCAGCAAGCGAACGAGGGCCAAGTGCGTGGAGATTAAAGCAGCCTGCACTTCTGGCACAAAAGACTTGGACACAGAGATACAAAGGTGATCTTGGAGCTGCAGGACAGAAACCTTGCAGCAGGTATCAAGGTAAAACAAACTGATGGTGATAGTACATCTAAGTGCATATGCCGTATAAAGGCAAATGGGATCAGGCCCTCCTTTCCAACTTGAATTGAAAAGGGAAGAATCAAAGTGCCCGATCTCGTGCAGAGTGACCTCTGTGGGCCAATCGGTGTGCCCCCACTGGGGAAGAATAGAAACGTCTTAATATTTGTGCATGACTTCTCAAGATACTGTGCAACGTATCTACTGAAGGAAAAGAGTAGAACACACAACAAGCTGAAGAAATACGTCTCCACTGTCATCACCACATTTGGAAAAAGGCCTCAGGCACCGCAATCAGACACTGGTGGTGAGTATATTTTGCACCACGCCCCAACGTTCCTGAAAGGACAAGGCATACTGCACAGGAGGGCGTACACTCCTGAGCAGAATGGCACTGCTGCGAGGAAGCTGAGATCTCTCCTGGAGATGTCAAGTCATATGCTGACAGATGCAGACCTACCTGACAGATTATGGGGAGATGCTATGACAGCAACCTATCTCCAGAACAGAGGCCAGCAAAGGGCACCACACAGACCCCCTTTCAGCTATGGCACAATAGAGCCCTGGATATGGAACACGTCAGAGTATTTGGCAGCAAGGCCTCTGCTTATATACCAGAGCAAAAGAAGCAGATGTGAGATGCCAGACCAGAAAGGGACTGTGTTAACTGGCTGTGGTCCAGGAACCAAAGGGTACAGAGTGATTAATTTAAAGACAGGTGAAGTCAGCCCAAAGCACATGATCTGTTTTGATGAACAAAATAGAGCTGACCAGAGAGGAACCGTGTGAGACAGCTCACAGAAGACTGATGACTGATACAAGTCCCTCTCTAGTGCACTGGAGTACAGAACTGGGACAACAGAACCCTCCTACCAGAAGCACATGCTGAACCAAAGATGGAGCAAGAAGATGAGGTAGATGATGCTGGAGGCGAACCAGAGACCAAGGGAAGCAAAACTGAAGAAGGGGATGGAGATGTTGGGACAGATGTGCTGGAAGATACTACGACATGGATCAGATTCTAGAACCAGCTCTCAGATGCTCATCACGACCTAACAAAGGCATACCAGCTCAACCCTTGTCCTACCCCGCAGGGTCGGCACCACCCAATGAACCGTCAACTTGGGAGGAAATTGAACAAATGCCAAAGGCGGAGGCCAGCCGAGGGAGGGAAACTGCCCAAGAGGGAATACAAGCCCTGCACAAGAACAAGGCATGGATGCTAACTTAAACAAGGAAGTGAGAATAAAAGAATTAGGAAATGCAATTTCCTATTTAGGCATTCAGTTGGAAAGAGAAGAGGGTGGTTCCTTCCTGTCTTCTCAGTCAAAGGCATAAGATTATTGAACTTTTGGAGATGTCAGGGCTCAAAGATGGCAGCACCAATTGAAACTTCCTCAAGATGGAAGAGGAAAGTGAACTTCTGCCAAACAATAGCAAATACAGCATAGCAATAGGTAAACTCCTGTTCTTAACCACTATAGCAACCGATTCAGATTATGGAAGACAACCAGAGCTGTATCAGACTTTCTCCAACTGAGAAAATTCAAGCATGAACCAAGCATGTGGAGGTAAAGTACCAGTCAGTGTGCAACTTAACAGAACAAGAGATGCTTGAGATGAGCTACTGTCAAACTGCAGGAATAACAACAGACTTAGCCAACCCACTACCAAGACAATGCTTTGAGAGTCTGTGGCTCAAGGTGAAGCATCCAGACTCTTGCATTCAACACTGAGAAGGGGTGTTGGGAATATTGCAAGCTCATCTGCCAGTCACTGGGAGGGGGCAGTGTTGCAGTTAACTAGTTAAGGCGTGGGGATTTGGGGCATAGCTAGCGTTCGAACTTCTATAGCCTACTTTGTGGTTTTCTGTACTCCTCCCCTTCCTTCCCCCTCCCTCCCTCTCTCTCTCTGACATGCTCCATATGTTTGCTCTCTCTCTCCTGACGTGTTGTAGAACACAAAGAAATGGACTGGACAAACTTTGTCTGAAACTGTACCTGCATTTTTATGCAAGAAACTGTGAGTGAACAATTTTACCTTTCCTTCACTAACGGTGTTGTCTCTCTTTTATGGAGTGTAGATGTGGGACTGATAAATGCTCTTTGTGACATCGGACCCCCCAGCAGGCTGCACTGACCCTTGTGTCTGCTGAAAATTCTAAATAAATACATACGTACATACGTACATACATACAAGATAACCCCTGTAGTGGCTATGGAGTATAAAAAGAGATGAACAAGCTAATTTTGACCCTTTGGGTGTTCCGTGGCCAGTACAGACACCTTTTCCTTTTCAAAGAGAATGTTTATTTTTACTGAATTCAGTGGGTAGCGGGGGCTACATGTTGCTCATTGACCATGTGTGGCCCACCCCTGAACTAAACTATGAAGCTCAGATGAATACCATCTCCTTTCTTGATGACCACCACAGCATGTTAGAAGACCCCAGACCCCAGTCACAGTCAGAGCCCATCACTCTATTCACTCAGCGTCTCTTTCATTTCAGATTCTTGTCCCCTTGAGGAACATCCAGTTTAACAACAGTGCTGGAGATGAAGTCTCTTTCATGGGAAATGGCAAGAGATATGATATCCTGAACTGGGTCTTCTTCCCAAATGAGACTTTTGCTCCTATGGAAGTTGGATGGATAGACCCAGGGGCTCCCCCAGGCAAAGACTTCAGCATTAACTCAGAAGCAATCATGTGGGCTACAGAGGTAGGGTTGAAGTGAATGTTCTGGGCTCATGTGGGAACTACAGAATGTTGCCGTTGTGTCCCTTGATGTCTTTCTAGGTAAGTCCACCTACTGAGCCCAGGGAGGGGTTGCTGCCTTGTGGTAAAGTACTTGCTTTGCATGCAAGTGTCACAGGTTCGGTCCTGGAATCTCCAGCTAGGGCTGGGAAGTCATCTGGCACTTGCTTTCCTCGTTCCTCTTTACTCAGCGTTTTATTCAAAATCACAGCCTCACCACTTTAATGGAGTGGATGAGGGCCAAAATCTGTAGTTCAACCAAGGCTCCATCTACATGGGCCATTTGCCCCAGTGCTGCTTGGAAGGGAAGATCTTTGCGACAGACGGCGCTGTCCCCGGTCATGGTTATCAGAGAGAAATCCGGGTTTTCTCAGAGTCCATTTGCTGCAAAGTTTCCACTTGCTCTGGGTTCACTGCGAGGGGTTGAGCTGTCTGCCGCTTCCTTGGACTGAGATCAACAGCATCCTTAATGATGCCCCTCGTCCTTCGCAGCTCCGCAGGCACAGGGGCATGGAGAAGTGGGCTGGTGGAAGGGGCAGTAGCCTGGAGCAGGGGGAGAGCAGAGGGGCAGACCTGTCTCCCGGGAAGTAACTCATCGCCTTCAGTTCCACGTCGCTGCCTCTCTCACTTTAAGCATAGAGCTGGAGAGTGGAGACATTCAGCTGCAACGGAATGCAGCTGAGAAACGCTGCCTGCCGGTGGACTCAAAACTGCGCAGTTGAGAAAGGGTGGGTGATTTCTATAAACATGTACTCAGAAGCGCTTCACTGAGCCTGTGTTGTGGGGAGGGGGGGAGCCTGTTGCCTGGACAAGTAAGAGACCACGTCCTACTCACTCTCTCCTTCTCCCCAGCTCCACACTCTCTGCTCCCAGCCTGGGCTCAATCTCCTGCCTGCCCACCTCAGAAATGCATATGCAGGGTTTGTTATGAACGTCTACTCGCAAGCAAGTCCTACATGCGAGTCGCGCACCCTCCTCCCCAGCTCTGCGCTCTCTGCTCTTCCCGGCTTGGGAAGCCCGCTTTGACCCTCCCCTCTACCGCCCCCATTGTTAATTCGCAGTGCTAATATCGCGCCGCTCCGACGGAACAAACAATGAAATCGGCGCCATGTGGATGCGGCCCCAGAGAAGATGCAGATACTACTGGCAGGTGGATTATTTGCCTTCAACCCGTTCTGAATGAGCTTGTGTCTAAGTGACCAAGTTTGTAGATCGGGGGTGCTTGAAGTTCCAACTTGGTCCCTAGAGGCAAACGTGTCTTCTATGGCATGGAGTGCCTTTTAGTAGGGGTGTACGACACCCACTCACCAGTCCACTGGGGGTCTGCGGGGGGGAGGCGATCTGTGCCTCCCCCCAGAATCCTCCCCAGCCGGCTCCGCTGTGCAGCGAGTCTGCGGAGCCGCCAACTGGGTCCATCTGCAGCCAGAGTTCTGTCCGCTGCCGGTCTGTGGACGCAAATGCAGTCCGGCATAGTGGACACCATTTGTGTCCCTGCTCTTTGCCATGATAGGCTATGTAAAGATTTATGTAGCCTATCACAGCAAAAAGCAGGGACGCAAATGGCTTCCGCTACGCCGGACTGCATTTGCTCACTGCCCCTGGTACTGGAAGTAGCACATAGCCATCAAGACTAGGAGCCATTAATAGTCCCTTCCTTTGGCAATTTGTCTAACCCATTTTAAAGCCATCCAAATTGGTGGCCATCACTACATCCTGTGGTAGCAAATTCCATAGTTTAACTCTCCGCTGTGCGAAGAATTCCTTCCTTTCAAACTGCTGCTTGTTTTATTTTTAACCATACTTTTAATTGTATGCTTTAAAACAACTCCTTCCCACACTTTAGCTGCTTGGAAATTTACTTCATCTTCTAAAAATTATTTTGAATGATTGCTGCTGGGGTTTTTGAAATTTTCGCAATGCTTTTACTACATTTCATCATTAATTTAATTGTATTTGCCTTTATTATGTGTCACCCTGAGAGCTTTGGCTCTTAGTCAACTCATATATTTTATGAAAGGAAGGAAGGAAGGAAGGAAGGAAGGAAGGAAGGAAGGAGAGAGAGAGAGAGAGAAAAAGAAAGAAAGAAAGAAAGAAAGAAAGAAAGAAAGAAAGAAAGAAAGAAAGAGGACTGGAATCTTTTTTTCAGTTTATGTGGCAGTGACAGAGCTCCTCCTTTGCATGGTGAAAGTCCCAGGTTCAATTACTTGTCTAAAACTCTGGAAGCATCTGCCAGCCAAAGGAAACAATCCTCAACTAGATGGACTTGTTATAAGGCAGCTTACTATGTGCCAAGTTCTGTCTCACTATAGATTTTGGGTGAGCCTCTGTTACTATATTTGCAGATACCTAGAAGAGATTTGGCCCTCCAAAGTGGTGGCTCTATTCACCATGCAGTGGGAAACTCCACTGACCAAGCCCTGTTTTCTGCAATTCCTGTCATGTGGGAAACCTCAACTATTCCCTTTTAGAAGCCTCCCTCAGCAAGATGTGTGGAGAGGTGCTCTCCAGGGCATCAGAGGAAAGTTCCAGAGGGGAAGCCGATTTGCTGCTACGAATGCGTCCATTGTCCAGAAGGGACCTTTTCTAATCGAACAGGTAGCTGAAACACAAAGAGCTTTATTTAAGTGTGGATAGGGATGTACAAATTACTTACCTGCCATTCCAGTGGGGGGGCGGGGGAGGCGATCCATCCCTCCCCTCGGAATCCTCGCTGGCCAGCTCCGCTCCACAGCAATTTCACAGAGCCGCCGGCTGGCTCCAGAGCACTAACGATATGGCCACCATTGCCATATTGCTGGCTGGGCTGAGTGACTCCGGGCACAAATGGCGTCTGATATGCCATTTGCAGCCGGAAAGCCCTTCGTTTAAGCTAAATGCAGCCATTTACAGCTGTATTTAGCTTAATCTAATTGCTTTCTGGCCGCAAATGGCATAGCAAAGACCATTTGCATCTGGAGTCAGTCAGCCCAGCCAGTGATACAGCACTGGCGGCTGTATCGCTGGCGCTCCGGAGCCGGCCAGCGAGGAGGATCCCGCTCCACGCAGGTCTGGAGGGAGGCGGAGGGAGGTGGGGCTGTTCCGCCATGGACTCCGGAGGCCAGATTCAAAAGAATCTGGCCTCATTGGAGTCCATGGCGGAATTCTCTAACATCCCTAAGTGTGGAACATACTAGGACAAGAACGGGATAGGAAAGCTGCAGATCATGCATGAGGGGCAGAGATGCCATTTTCTCTATGGATAAAGTTCAGCTTGGTTTGCAAATCAGTACAGTTTTATTTATTTGCAAAGTAGTCATAGTTTTCATCTATATCATCATCAACAAGTCAGTAAATCATCATCAAGTCAGCAACTCCTTGGTTCAAGAACTCTCCAGTCCAGTATCTGTTGGAGTTCCTTTCATATTCACATAACCAACACTTTTCTTGTATTTGCCTGTATGCCTCTACTGGTTATGTTCCACCAGGAGACACACTGCTTCCTAGAGCAACCCTGGAAATGAGCCAAAATGCTTGCTTCCAGAATGGGTGAGCAGCAGAGCTCCCTTCTGCGAGCTCTGCTGACCTGATCCTATTCTGGAAGTCAGCATTTCAACCCGTTTCCAGTCCCTTTAGGAAGCACTAGATTCCCATTGTGCTGGTGGTGGGTCCAGCTGCTGTGCAGTCAGCATTGGATACTGCTCATGGGTTTGATCCAGATTTACTTATATTTCAATGTGTCTATTCTATGGTGCATAACTGGATCCAACCCTGAGATTGCAAAGTCATCTGCTTTGGCATCCGGCCCCAAAGCTTTGGGGATAGTTTTGATTAAAGGCTCAGGACACTGATGAGGCTGGCATTTAGGGGAACGATCAGGCCATGATACCCCAGTACCAAACAGATTGCCCTTTTTCCTATAACATCTTCTATAGCTTGTCCCTCAGCCTCTGCACTGACTCATGTCCTGGAGGGTGGAGTGTTGTTCATAATCTGAAGATAATCAAAGATATTTATTTGTTCGTTTGTTTGTTTGCTCATTCAGGGGGCACTGGAGATACTGGTTCATTTTCTAGTTACAGAAGTCGGTCTTTTCCCCCCTTGTAGAATATTTAACATGGGGTTCATAGAGGACTCTGTCATGGTTCTTTATATTTAATGTGGTATGAAACTTTTCAGACTGCCTTCTTAAGAAAAGTTGCTGAAGCTGAAAGAAGGGCAATCAAAGGGCAATTGTACTTTGGGGTGTACAGTTGCAAAATTGATAACTCCATGTCTTTCTTTGTGGGCTGAACTGGCCACCATATCTGTGTCACGTTTGAGATACTTCAGTAGATGGTTGGTCTTCCTGGTAACGATCACGTGGCATAATACCCCACTCCAGTCCCAAACAGATTGCTTTTGTCATTGTGCTTTGTACCCTATTTTCCAGCCTTTCTACCAATGCCTGTCCTGAAAGGATAGTTCATATTCTGAAGAAAATATCATTTCTGTACTTATTTGCTCATTCGTTGTGGCATGAAGTGGCTAACACAAAAAGAAAATGTGTCATCTTTGAGATATTTCAGTAGTTGTTGTTCATTCCAGATGCAGATCACTGTGCCTCATGTCCAGAAGATCAACACCCAAACAAGAGCCAAGACCAGTGTATCCCCAAGAAGATCCACTTCCTTTCCTGTCAAGAGCCACTGGGCTACATTTTGGCTTCTCTGGCTCTTTTCCTCTCTCTGATCACATCTCTGGTGCTGGCAACCTTCATTACACACCATGACACCCCAATCATCAAAGCCAACAACAGAGACCTCACCTACGTCCTCCTCATCTCCCTCCTGCTCTGCTTCCTCTGTTCCTTCCTCTTCATCAGTCAGCCCACAAAGGTCACCTGTCTTCTCCGACAAGCTGCTTTCAGCATCACTTTCTCTTTCGCTGTTCCTTCCATTCTGGCAAAAACTGTCACAGTGGTTCTGGCCTTCATAGCCACCAAGCCAGGAAACATGGCCAGAAAACTCTTGGGGAGACAACTGACAAGCTCCATTGTCCTGGTTTGTCCTCTCATCCAAGGTGTGATCTGTGCTGCCTGGCTGGTGACCTCTCCCCCATTCCCAAACTCGGACTTCCATTCCCTGGATGGAGAGATCATAGTGGAATGTAACGAAGGCTCGGTCACCATGTTTTACACTGTCTTGGGCTACATGGGCTTCCTTGCTCTCATCAGCTTTGTGGTGGCATTCCTGGCTAGGAATTTGCCTGATGCCTTTAATGAAGCCAAGTTTATCACCTTCAGCATGTTGGTGTTTTGCAGCGTTTGGGTCTCCTTTTTGCCAACCTACCTGAGCACCAAGGGGAAGTCCATGGTGGCTGTGGAGATCTTCTCCATCTTGGCCTCTGGTGCTGGACTCCTGGGCTGCATCTTTCTCCCCAAATGTTACATTATCCTCCTGAGGCCCGATCTCAATTGCAGAGATCATCTCATAAGAAAAAAATAATACGTGAATCATATTCTTTAGAACATTCCCTGCTAATTCATTTCCCATCCAATCAACCATATTTCCCCTTCATATTTATCGATATAGGAGTTAGCTTGATCTTGTCTGTTTTATTTAAAATGAAAAAAATAGTTTTGTGTCCACGATTTCTGTGTGTCTCTTTTTTGCGCGATGCATTTATTTTGACTAAGCAGTTCTAAAACTCCATATGGAGACATCATGTGGACTTTTCTCATGTGTGTCTTGAAAGTCATGAGGAGGTAGTCATTAGTCACACATTTGAGATGAAAGAAGCAGTAGAGTCTTTAGAGAGACATGTGACAAGATTTACTGTAAGCCTGCAGACTGTTCACATTCTGTTTTAACTCGCTAAGTGCCTAGATATGCTGATTTCACGACCAATTTGGCATTATTTAGATGCGGACATTGCCCCTCTTACTATCAGTACCACCCACCCCCTCAGCTAATGGAGAATTCTATGATCAAACAACTTTTGGTTTAAGGGTTGAACTAGATGTGTATCACATGACAAGCATTTGTGTCCTGATATTATTGCAAATAAATAACAACCAGAGTGGTGTTGGATCTGGACCATAGCAGGGGGAGGCAGGGTTATTTTTTCATGCTATGTCTTCTGTGGATTGGAGGCCCCCATGGCTGTTCTTTGCTGTGCAATGAAGTTCCCATTGGCACTAGTGAGAGCTTCCATTCTGGTGGAAACAGCAGTTTTCTTTTGAGGGAGGCAGGTTTCATCAGGACCCCTGATGGATGAGAAATGAGCCATGCCCCTTGTTGCACACTGCCATGCCACCTGGAAACTTCCCCAAACTCTTCAGGAATCCCTCAGTTTCCACAGTCCTTTGGGGGTAGACCATCAAAATAGGTCCTCTGCCCCCTGCAGGATGTCCTAACTGGAGACAGACCAGTCAGTTCATCCAGCAATGCCTTATTGCCCAGCTCTGTGCTGCTACAACCAGGTGCCAACTATTCCCTTTCCCATCCATCCATCCAGGTTAACAAACTTTGGTTTAAGCCTGGACTCCATCTTTGATTATGGTGCTCAGTTTTACACAGGCCAAAGCACAGAACTTGACAACTAAAGTCAAGTCCAACTGGCCCATGGAGAGGCAAAGAGGGAGGCAAACTTGTTTCTCTCCCTCCAAAGTGCAAAAGGAGACCAGCGCTCTGGCGTAGGGATGTACAAAAGTCACTTACCTGGTCCCGCAGCTTGCCTTGCAGTGGGGGGGAAGCGCTTCGGTTCTCTCCCCGAAGTTCAGGCTGGGGGGGGAGGCGCCCCGCCTCGCCCGGCCGAAATTCAGGCCGGGGAGAAGCGCCCCATCTCCCCATCCGCGAAATAAAAAAGTGAATGTAAAAAACACAGACACACACACACACATGTGATAGGCTACGTAAATTGTTACTTAGCCTATCACATGTGTGTTTTGTTTTGTTTTTACATTCACTTTGTAATGGCAGCGGCAGCCAGTCGGAAGACCAGCCGCCGCCCCCGCCGAAACGCCGCCGAAATGCTGCCGGGACCCTCCGCCGAGAGGGACATTCGAGGAAGGTAAGTCCCATCCCGGGGGGGGCGGGGGGCGGAGAATTTCACTGCCAATTTCGGGGGGCCGAATGCATTGGCATTCGGCCTCCCCAAGATTCATGGAGAAATTCTCCGCCATCCCTACTCTGGCGCACTGGTTAGTTCACTACTCTGGAATTGTCCAAATTTCAGTAATCCTTCAGGGATCCCCTGTGGATTTCCATCCAGGAAGTCAAAGAAAGAAATCCTGGAGAAGACATGTTTAATAGGCACTGATTAGAGACTGCTGGATTAAGTCCAGCCCTAATTGGCAACTAGAATCGCCATTCACCAAAGCTCCCTCCCTCCTCCTCCTCTCCCCTTCCCCCCTCCGTTCTCCTCCTCGCCTCCTCCCTGTTCTTTTGCAGGTTGATACATTTTAAAGATAGGCTGTCTGGGCTTCAGAAAGGTTCAGAATAGCTCCAAATCCTTGAGGCACTTTGGCGGTGGCCTGTTTCACTTCAGACTGCCTCGGTGCTGGTCTGATCTGCTTCAGATCTCAGCGAGGCACCTCCAAAGCAGCTGGATTCACTTTGGTATTTGGACTGGGCATCAAAATGATGCATAGCCCTATTTACTGCGCTCTGGTTCCAAACCATGCTGACAGTATACCTGGAGGGGAAGTATAAATGGACCCCTTTTGGTACAGTGGACATGTATCGATGGTATGGAGGAGGTGGAAGATGTGGTGCATTACTTGTTACATTGTTCCCTGTATAAAGATATTAGGGATCATTTCTTGGGAGATCTTCTAAGATCAGGAGCAGGTTGGCCTACTGCTGATATTACCTTTGATTTGTTGGTGGATTATAACAAAGTGATTACGATCAAGGTTGCAACTTTTGCTGCAGCAGCCCCCAAAAATTCCATTGATTTTTTTTCTAAGAAGGTGGGTGTAGACTGCAGAGAGGACCACCAGCTATAACATCCTGCTAGTTTTGTCACTGAGGTCTATACTGTGTCACCAGTGTCAAATTTTAGCCTTCCTTTTCAATTCTGTACCTTTATACGATTTCCTTTTGTATGAATTTCTTTATGAATTTCCCGTTTGAGTATTTAGTAAGAGTCTAGACTATTACATAGATATTTTATACTTTTGGCTTGTTTGTAATGGCCTTTGTGCCACAGACAAATAAATTTGGCTTACCATATTCCTTCTTTTTTTCTTATCCTTTCTGGCTGAAAAGCAAAATAAATATACTTTAAAGAAATGAAAAATGGGCTGTTCTTTGTATCAGCCAGGCTGGAGATAGGTTTGGAAGGCTTCCTATTTTAAAAGTCTGTTGGTGTTACATTCAGTGCTATTACTGTGTGTGCGAGGTGTGTGACCTATTTCAGCATCAGTTGCTGCTGTTTGCTAGCTCAGTGATCCACAATTTTCTGCCATGACATGAGAAGCAAGCCAATCTATATAAGCAAGTTTTTATTAACGCATTCTTCTGGCTTCCAAATAGTTTCAAGTAGTTTCAAAGCCAATGAATGATTCAGAGTACACCTGGTTCCACATAAGCCCCTTTCACCAAACCACTCCCTGCAAACACTCCAAGCTGTCAATCCCAAACAGCCCTTCTCCCCACTTCACTCCACTACACATTCCTGGTGGACCATTATGCCTGATGCATGAAGTGATATCACAAAAATGCAGAAGTTTATCATTCAGACAACCACTGCTTCTTGTGAAAAGTCAGTGTATTATACTCCAGACATGTTCATTCCTTCATTAGGCAACTGTATGCAGGTGATAGCCAAAGAAACCAACAACAAACAACCAAGCAATACAATACAATACAATACAATACAATACAGGATATGAACATTTTAAAAAATTCTATCAGAAAGTTAAAACTCATTATACAGTATACAAATACTCAGTGCCTTACAAGAATATGTGAATGCAGAGACCACACTGTGTATCCCAACCCCTGCATTTAGCTCGGGTATGCTAGCCCAGCCCAGGGATGTGCCTTTCACCATGACCCCAGTCAAGCGGTGTTTCCTCCCACTGTGTGGAATGAGGCTTGCCCTCTGCATGCCCACAGAAATAACAGAGAAGCCCCTCAATTAGGGGTGTATGGATTACTCACCCATTCCACTCCGGGGCGTCCGCGGTGGGGGGGAGGCGATCTGTCCCTCCCCCCAGAATCCTCCCTGGCCAGCTCCGCTCCACAGCGAGTCTGTGGAGCCGCCGGCCAGGGCTGCCCGCAGCCGGGCCTCCATCTGTTGCCAGGCTGCGGCCGCAAATGGCGGCTGCCGTAGCGACCCCCATTTGTGTCCCTGCGTTAGCCATGATAAGCTATGTATATATTTACGTAGCCTATCACGGCTACGTAAATATATTTATACGTAAATATATTTATGTAAATATATTTACGTAGCCTATCACAGCAAAAAGCAGGGACGCAAATGCAAAATTTGCGTCCCTGCTCTTTGCCGTGATAGGCTACGTAAATACTTACATAGCCTATCACAGCTAAAGTAGGGAGGGAAATGGCGGCCGCAGACTGGGGCAGCCATTCGTGGCCACAGACCAGGGCAATGGATGGAATGGATGGTCGACAACAGGTAAGATCCATCTTGGGGAAGTTTCACGGGGTGGCGGGGGGGATTGCTCAGTTCTGCCACAGAAAATGTTCTAAAGCATCCGGCTTCACTGGAGTCCATGGCAGAATTCTCTAACATCCCTACCCTCAATTCACAGGGCACATTTTAAGCCCAGTTCCTTAAGTGCGATTAAACGCTATCTCGAGGCTTCAATTCATTGCCTTAGGAAGTAAGTACTTCACAACTTCCTTATAGAGAGTAGGGATGGCGGAGAAATCTGCCACGGACTCCAATGAAGACGGATTCTTTAGAATCTGGCCCCCTGGAGTCCGTGGCAGAACGGACTACCCCCTGCCACCCCCCCAAAATCCCCCCAGGACAGAACCTACCTGCCACCGGCCGGTGGGGTCCATCCACTGCCATCTGCAGCTCCACTGCAAATGGCATCCAGCGTAGCAGATGCCATTTGTGTCCCTGCTTTAGCCGTCATAAATATTTACAAAGCCTATCACGGCAGGGGGAAAAAAACGCAGCGTACGCAAATGGCGGTAGCCGCCGCCATTTGCATATGCTGGGTTTTTTTCTCCCTGCTGTGATAGGCTACGTAAATACTTCCGTAGCCTATCACGGCCTCCACAGGGACGCAAATGGCATCCCTGCATTAGCCGTGATAGGCTACGGAAGTATTTACGTAGCCTATCACAGCTATGAAGAGGAAGCAGATGGAGGCCGCAGGATGGCCGCCATTCGCAAAACAGTGTGGACGGGAGCAGGCAAGTGCTCCGTTTCGCACGCCTTTCGTGGGTTGGGGGGGCGGGGGCTTCGTTCTGCAACGGATTTCGGGGGGCCGAATGCACTGGCATTCAGCCTCACCGAGATCCGTCGCAGAATTCTCTGACATCCCTACCATTTTGGCTCTAGGTAAGGCCTTGAGAGAATGAAAGAAAGAAAAAACCCTTTTCAAATTGAAATAACTTTCCAAAAGCAGTTTTTGAATCAGAGTTTGACAGGTTGTGGTGGTGTGGCGCCTGGTCCCATCCCATCTCAGTGCATTTTAAATTCAGACTCCAAGTAGATGTAGTAAGTTTTTGAGGGCTATAATCGGGTAAATCGGATAGTCTTCAGACACATGTAGGAAGAAAGCCAGACAATGAAGCACATGGTCTTCGATGTCTATATACTAATGCCCAGAGTATGGGAAACAAACAGAACGAACTTGAACTCTTAATACAAGAGGGAAAGTATGACTTGACAGGTATAACTGAGACTTGGTAGGATGACTTTCATGACTGGAATACAGCAATTGAAAGATATGACTTGTTCAAAAAGAACAGGAGGAACAGAAAGGGAGGTGTGGTTGCACTGTATGTGAAAAACACATATCTCTGCCCAGAAATACAGGAGGATGAGATTGGTAGATATTTGTTGGGAGACAAATTCTGCAAAACATGGCCCCTCCAGGAAATTCCTGACTTGTGTTGCGAATAACTTCCTCCTACAGAAAGTAGAGGAAGGAACTAGAGGATCGGCTATCCTTGACTTGATCCTAACCAACAGAGATGACTTCGTGGATAAAGTAGCAGTTACAGGAACTCTGCGGGGTTCTTGGTTCTAAGGGAAGCAAAAGCCGAGTGTAGTCAAACGTGTATCCTGGATTTTAGGAAAGCTGATTTTAATAAACTCAGAACAATGATCAGTAAGGTCCCATGGCAAGCGACGCTAACGAGAAAAGGAGTCCAAGATGGGTGGGAGCTTTTAAAAAAGGAAATTCTCTAGGCACAATTACAAACAATTCCAACAAGAAAAAAAGGCGGAAGACAACAGAAGAAGCCAATGTGGCTTCACAAAAAGCTTCGAGATGACCTGAAAACAAAAAAGGACACATATAGGAAGTGGAAAGAAGGCCAAGTAACAAAGGAAGAGTACAGGCAGGTAGCACAGAATTGAAGGGATGGCGTCAGGAAGGCTAAAGTTGAGACCGAGCTGAGGTTAGCGAGGGATGCTCAAAGCAACAAAAAGGCTTTCTTCAGCTATGTGCACAGTAAAAGACAGAGGAAAGAAATGGTTGTTAAATTAAATAAGGATCCTATTAAATAAGGATGGCAGAATGATAACAGATGACAAAGAAAAGGTAGAAGTGCTCAATTCCTACTTTGGCTCAGGCTTCTCCCAAAAGAGGGTCTATGACCTCCCTGGCAAAGGTGAAGTACCGGCTGAAGGGGCAGGATTGCAGCTTGAGATCGATAGGCATATGGTCAAGGAACACCTAATTCCTTTGAATGAGTTCAAATCTCCAGGGCCAGATGAACTGCATCCTAGAGTGAGAAAGGACCTGGCAGAAGAACTCTCAGAACCGCTGTCTATTCCCTTCAAGAAATAGAGCCAACAATGTGATGTGGCTGCAAAAAAGGCCAATGCCATTTTGGGCTGCATTAATAGAAGCATAGCTTCCAAATCCCGGGAAGTACTAGCTCCCCTCTACTCAGCACTGGTTAGGACTCATCTGGACTACTGTGTCCAGTTCTGGGCACCACACTTTAAGAAGGATGCAGACAAACTGGAGAGGGTTCAGAGGAGGGCAACAAAGATGATCAGGGGACTGGAAACAAAGCCCTATGAAGAGAGACTGAAAGAACTGGGCATGTTTAGCCTTGAGAAGAGAAGACTGAGGGGAGATATGAGAGAGCTCTTGAAGTACTTGAAAGGCTGTCACAGAGAGGAAGGCCAGATCTCTTCTCGATCATCCCAGAGTGCAGGACACAGAATAATGGGCTCAAGTTACAGGAAGCCAGATTCCAGCTGGCCATCAGGAGAAACTTCCTGTTAGAGCAAGACGACAATGGAACCAATTCCCTAGGGAGGTGGTGGGCTCTCCCACACTGGAGGCGTTCAAGATGAGGCTGGACAGCCATCTGTCAGGGATGCTCTGACTTGGATTCCTGCATCGAGCAGGGGGTTGGACTCAGTGGCCTTGTAGGCCCCCTCCAACCCTACTATTCTATTATTCTATGAAAGAAAGCACTTGAGAGCTCCCTCCCCCCACCCCCCTGGTATAAAAATGGATGGCAGGGAAGAAGCATATTGTTCAATTTCTCTCTCTCTCTCTCTCAACCAAACGTGAACTATGGTTTTTGCTTCAGGATCTGATCCATGATCACCTGGAGAATCTGAGGAAAGAGAGAGAGATAATTCTGGCATATAAAGCAGACACAGAAAAGGGAAATGAAGGCCTGCTTGTACGTATCAGTATTACGAGGAAGGGGACAAGTGCTTCAACCAATATGTGTAAAAATGTAACGTAAAATGCGGAGGAATCCAAAGCCCCAAGGCAGCCTGGCTCTGTAGAACAGCTATTATTTGGTGGCCGAATCTACTATAACAATGGTTAATGAAAGGCTATTCTGAGACTGGGACCTTGTACATCTTTAGGAATCTTTTCTGTATTGAATGTTGATTTAATATCTGTGAAAAACTTACAAGCCTCTTGATGCTGTAAAGAGTGGCCCTATTTCTGACTCTGGTGACCATTTCTTCCCTTTTCATCCACTTCTTGCAGAATAAACAAAAGCAGAGAGGGAAAAGACAGTAGCTCAGTTCAGACAACTATGTCAGTTTCTAGAAGAACAAGAGAAGCTCCTGCTGGCCCAGGTGGAAGAGATGGAGAAGGAGATTGCAAGGAAAAGGGAGGAGCACCAGGCCAAACTCTCTGAAGAACTCTCCTTTCTTGAAAGTCTCATCCAGGAGATGGAGAAGAAGTGTCACCAGCCAGCAAGTGGACACCTGCAGGTAAGATGGTGGCAGAAACAGCCCAGGATCCTCTCCAAGGGGAAATCCAAAGCCTTCATGCCTTCTTCGTCTACAGAAGGAAGGGGCCCAAGGCAGGCACTGCAGTCATGATAGACACTTGACAATCATGAGGTGGTGACTTTAAGAGAATTCTTGCCAAGGAAAGGTGAGGAAATTGAGAGCAAAGTAATCTTGCCTAATAGTGTTGCAAATCAGGAATGCAAGGTCAGATTTGGCATTCTTGAGCTAATCAAATTTGCAAATATATAGCAGCCCTAGGACCAGCAAATGTTAATCTAATTATTCATGGATGTGCCACCATGAAGTGATGTCTCCAAAGCATGATTAAATTAGTATCCAGGTGGAAAATCTAGAGTTTCTCAATGTTGCTGCTGTTGCCAGGCAGACACGCTAATATTCTGCTGTTTTTGACATGGAAAGTAGGCTTCATTCCTGCTTGGAAAAGCCCAGGAGAAATCTGCCATTCTGAAAGCCAGGCCTGGCACTCAAAGTATACCTCTGTAGGTGATGTACATCCATCACTCCATCTGGCATGATCATTGTCTCCCCAAACTTAATCCTTTGGCATCTTCTCCTCCTTAACAAATCTGCAATTGTCTATGCTGAGGTTCCAAATGCCAGCCCAGGGAAATCTACTCAGCAGGCTGTTCATTATCACATGGCTGTTTAAGCTGGGAGGAAGGATCATTAGTCAGTTAACTCCTGAACTAGCACACATCATACTTTCAATGAGCCAGCCGAGACAGGATATCCCGCCCGCCATGGTTTCAGTTTTAATAATTAAACTCATATTTGGGGTATATAAGCAGCACCCCGGCATCACATTAGTTAGGACACTTTGGCCCAAAGAAGCATCTCCCTCCCTCCCTCTCTCCCTCCCTCTCTCTCTCGCACACACACACACACACACACGAGGAATATTGTGAAACCCACTTCTCCCTCCCCCTCTGTCTCTCTCTTTGTTGCTGAAGACTCACCCCATTGCCTCCAACTTCATCGCACCCCAAACTCTTGTGCAGAAAAGGAGAGGTAACAACTAGGGATGTACGAAAGTGACTTACCTTTCGCGGATTATGTTGATGGTTGGGGGGAGGCGTTCTGCCCAGCCCAGCCCAGAGCCATCCGCAGCCGGATTTCTGGCCGCAGAGGGCTCTGGGGGAAAACAAAACAAAACTGCGTACGCAAATGGCGGCGGCTACGGCTGCTGCCATTTGCGTTCCTTATTTTTGGCCGTCTTAATCTACGTAAATATTTACGTAGACTATGACGGCGAGAATAAAGGGGAATGCAAATAGCGTAGTGGGCACTATTTGTGTCCCTTTTTGATTCATCGTTTTAGCCTACGTAAATCTTTACGTGGCAGGCCGTTCCACCACGGAGTTCGGAGGGCCGAATGCACTGGCATTCGGCCTCACCGAGATCCGTGGAGGAATTCTCTGCCACCCCTAGTAACAACCCCCTTACCAACTCTGTCCCAGCGAGTCCATTAGCTTGCAAAACTCCCTCCCTTCCCTTCCTTCATTACCCTCACTTTCCTAGAGAACCCAATCTGCTTTTCCATGCTCCGTTATCTGTCTCTTCCCCAGGTTTGTGTGTCTCCAGGGAGAGAAGGAACTTACTGGCTGCCTCTCTTTGCTCACAAGCTCAGTCACTGGTAGGGATGGTGGTGAAGTCCATTTGGGGGCTCGAGCTGGGCGGATTCCCTCCAGCTCTGTCCCCAGACTGGACTCTGCAGACTGCCGCACTTGCCTGGCTTGGTGCACGCCAGGTCGGGCAAGCATGGAGGACCCTCCTGCTTTGCTGAGCTGCCATTCTGCACAATGCCTGTAATGTTGCATAAATGGACCTCTTTACAGCCACCATTTACATAACATTGGCCTTTATACAAAAGACCGAGCCGCCATTTTGCACGGAATGGAGGCTTGGCAGAGGAGCGGGATGCCGGGTATCACTCGCTGAGCACCCGCAAACCACCCAGCAGCTCACTGCATGTGGCGAGGAAGGTCAAGCAGCTGGCGGGGTCTGGCAAGCAGCAGTTGGCGTGCAGCAGGTGAGTTCACCCATCCCTAGCCACCAGTCTCCTTCCCCTCCCCTGCCATTCCCCACATCCATCTCCCTCCCTGGCAGTGGCGAGAAGAGGATTTCTTCTACCCCACCAACCTGGAAGGCAATTCTCTGAACCATTGTATTTAATGTGTCTGCCTTAATAATTAGACCTGGTGGTCTGTATGAATGAAAGTTAACTCTATAAACTCCATATTCCTGTAACACCTTAAGGTGCGAAGCTTTGTGAAGCGCAGCACTCAGTGTTAAAAGATCCTTTCAAGTGTCAAGGCTGCACGTCTGAAAGTGGGTACTCAGGCATACATCCATGCAAAAGGTAGGGATGTCAGAGAATTCCGCCATGGATCTCAGGGAGGCTGAATGCCAGCACATTTGGCCCCCCGAAATCGGTGGTGGAATGGTCTGCCCCCCCGCCCCCCCCCCGGGAGGTGACTTACCTTGGGCGGATCTTCCTGGCGGCAGCGGCTCCGGCAGCGGTGCGGCGGCGGTGCGGCGGTGGCAGCCGGTCTTCTGACCGGCTGCCGCCGCCGCCATTTCCAGTTAAAAAAAAAATGTGATAGGCTACGTAAAGATTTACATAGCCTATCACGGCTAGATTTTTAAAAAACACCATGATAGGCTACATAAATGTTTACGTAGCTTATCACGGCTGATTTAAAAGAAGAATAAAAAACACACGTATGCAAATGGCGGCACCCATGGGTGCCGCCATTTGCATTCCTTATTTTGGCACGTCTTAGTCTACGCAAACATTTACATAGACTAAGACGGCGAAAATAAGGGGAATGCAAATAGCGTAGATGCTACGCTATTTGCGTTCCCTTTATTTTCACCGTCTTAGTCTACGTAAATGTTTACGTAGACTAAGATGTGCCAAAATAAGGAACGCAAATGGTGGCGCCCATGGGCACCGTCATTTGCGTACGGGCGTTGTTGTTGTTTTCCTTTTAAATCAGCCGTGATAGGCTACGTAAACATTTACGTAGCCTATCACAGCTGACTGCAGGGACGCAAACGGCGGCGGCTACAGCCGCCTCCATTTGCGTCCCTGCTAGCGGCCAAATGTCCGGCCGCTGGCAGAGCCGGCCGGCGGCTCCACAGAACCCCTGCGGAGCAGAGCCGGCCGGCCAGAATTTCAGGGGGGAGGGACCGAGCACCTCCCCCCCCAGCCAGAATTTCGGGGGGAGGGACGGAGCGCCTCCCCACCACCACAAATGTCACCCGTTGAAAAGGTAAGTGACTTTCATACATCCCAAGCAAAAGGGAGACTTGGTGAAGCCCACGCTACTCCTCTTGTATAAATAACTACTCTAGCCAGGCTAGCTGCACCCTTTTACCCACAGCCTGGAGCAGCTTATTGTGACAACTGGAGAAGCCGTCCAGGCATGACGCTCTTCTCTTCCTCTGAAAATTTTGTTCAAACCGTAGAAGAGCTGCCTTCTCTGAGCCCTTGGTGTGCCGACTCACTAGCTCAGTTCCATTCATAGCTGTTGGACCAGAACCATCCTGCTGAAACCACCGTGGTCTCCTCGCCATCCCACGATCAGCAGTTCCGTCCAATTCTCAGAGGACAAACTCCAGAGTCCTGTGGGCAAGCCCAGAGAGAACTGCCAAAAGGGCACAAGACCCCTCTGTTCTCTCACTCCTCTGCCAATTTTCCCCCAGTCTCCTTCAAGTCTGGTCACTCAGGTTCTCACCTTGCCACAAGGTGCAAACCCCCTTTTAAACAGACATATTTTCCTTCACCTGCTGAGACTCAGGCATTTCAGTGCTCCTGTGGCATTCCCACCTTCCCCTTACTGAGAGTTCCCCTTCTCTAAGGCCTTTCTCACCCCCACCAGGAACCACCTTCTCTCACACACACTGAGTTTGGCTGCCACCAGGACTTTTAAGACCTAAGCCTTACTCTATCCTCATGCTGTGAAGAAACACACAGACTTGTCTATATAACCTGGTACTGTTCCCTTTATGACCTCCCTCTCACGTAGCCAAAAGCAGAAGGCGTAGGATTTATAATCAGGGTGGGAAAGCTTTATTGATTACAGTAATAAGTTGTCGAATAATAAACAGGTAACTCTTATTGGCTCTATTAATGTAAGTTCTCTCATGAACTGTTCTCTAAATCAACTTCTCAAACAATCACATCCCAAATCACCACAGATTTCTCTCTCTCAGTTCTCAATCCTATAATCCCGCCTCTCACAAATCCTAGCTCTGACCTAAACCATCCCTCAAACCTGTCTCTTCACTTGTTGTTGTTCAGTCATTAAGTCGTGTCCGACTCTCCGTGACCCCATGGACCATAGCACGCCAGGCCTTCCTGCCTCCGCTCTTTCCCAGAGTGTGCTCAAATTCATATTCATTGCATCGGTGATGCTATCTAACTATCACATCCTCTGCCATCCCGTTCTCCTCCTGCCTTCAATCTTTCCCAGCATCAGGGTCTTTTCCAGGGAGTTTTCTCTTCGCATTAGGTGGCCAAAATATTTGAGCTTCAGCATCAGTATCTGTCCTTCCAGTGAGCAGTCAGGGTTGATTTCCTTTAGGATTGACTGATTTGACCTCCTTGCAGTTAGGGATGTACGAAAGTCACTTACCTTTTCGCAGATTGTGTTTGTGGAGGGGAGGTGTTACGTCCCTCCCCCCGGAATCCTTGACGGGGGGGAGGCGATCCGGTCCTGCCCCCCCGGAATCCTGCGTGGCCGGCTCTGCTCTGGGGCAGCTCCACGGAGCAGGTGGCCAGGGCCGTCTGCAGCCGGAGTTCTGGCCGCGGACTGGCTGGTGCGGATGCAAATGGGGGCCGCCGTAGCGGCCGCCATTTGCATCCAGCCATGCAGCCGTGATAGGTTACGTAAGTCTTTACGTAGCCTATCACGGCTGTGGGGGGGGGGGGACAGCATAGGCAAATGGCGGCGGCTACAACGGCCGCCATTTGCATTCCCTATTTTTCGCCGTTTTAGCCTGTGTAAATATTTACATAGGCTATTAAGGAGAAAAAAAAGGAGAACGCAAATAGCATAGTGGGTGCTATTTGCATTCCTTTTTTATTTGCCGTTTTAGCCTATGGAAATATTTACCTAGGATAAAACAGCTGGGGGGAAAGGAATGCAAATAGCGCCCACTATGCTATTTGCTGTTCCCTTTTTTTTTGCCGTAATTGCCTACGTAAATATTTACGTAGGCTAGAACAGCGAAAATAGGGAACGCAAATGGTGGCCGCCGTACCCACCACCATTTGCGTACGCTGGGTTTTTGGGGGGAGGGGTTAGCTGTGATAGGCTACATAAATTCTTACGTAGCCTATCACAGCTGCAAGGACAACAATGGCGGCCACAGCAGCCCGGCCGCAGCCAGCCAGGAGACCAGCCGCCGCCGCCTGAAACGCCGCTGCCGCCGAATCCGCCGCATCCGCCCCAGGTAAGTTCCATCCCGGGGGATTCTACGGGGGGGGCAGGGGGCAGGAGGACGTTCCACCAAAGATTCTGGGGGGCCGGAACTGGACTCCGTGGTGGAATTCTCTACCATCCCTACTTGTAGTCCAGGGGACTCGTAGGAGTCTTCTCCAGCACCACAGTTCGAAAGCATCAATTCTTCAGCGCTCAGCCTTCCTTATAGTCCAGCTCTCACAGCCATACGTTGCTACTGGGAAAACCATAGCTTTGATTAGACGGACCTTTGTTGGCAAGGTGATGTCTCTGCTTCTTACTATGCTGCCTAGGTTGGCCATAGCTTTCCTCCCAAGGAGCAAATGTCTTTTAATTTCATGGCTACAGTCACCGTCTGCGGTGATCTTGGAGCCCAAGAAAATAAAATCTGTCACTGCTTCCATTTCTTCCCCTTCTATATGCCAGAAAGTGATGGGACTAGATGCCAGGATCTTTGTTTTTTTTAATATTGAGTTTCAAACCAGCTTTTGCACTCTCCTCTTTCACCCTCAACAAGAGGCTCTTGAGATCCTCTTCGCTTTTTGCCATTAGGGTGGTATCATCTGCGTGTCTGAGGTTGTTGATAATTCTCCCGGTAATCTTAATTCCGACCTGTGATTCATCCAACCTCATGATGTACTCTGCATATAAATTAAATAAGCAGGGCGACAATATACAGCCTTGTCGTACTCCTTTCCCAATTTTGAACCAATTGGTTGTTCCATGTCCGGTACTTACTGTTGCTTCTTGACCCTCGTACAGGTTTCTCGAGAGACAGGTAAGGTGGTCTGGTACTCCCATCTCTTTTAGAATTTGCCAGAGTTTGTTGTGATCCACACAATCAAAGTCTTTAGTGTAGTCAATGAAGCAGAAATAGACGTCTTTCTGGAATTCTCTTGCTTTCTCCATGATCCAGCGAATGTTGGCGATTTGATCTCTAGTTCCTCTGCCTCTTCAAAACCCAGCTTGTACTTCCAGTAGTTCTTGGTTCACATACTGCTGAAGCCTAGCTTGTAGGATTTTGAGCATAATCTTGCTGGCATGTGAAAAGAGCGCAATTGTACGGTAGTTTGAACACTCTTTGGCATTACCCTTCTTTGGAATTAGAATGTAAACTGACCTTTTCCAGTCTTGTGGCCATTGTTGAGTGTTCCAAATTTGTTGGCGTATTGAGTGCAGCACTTTAACAGCATCATCTTTTAGGATCTTAAACAGCTCAGCTGGAATACTGTCATCTCTGCTAGCTTTGTTGTTACTAATGCTTCCTAAGGTCCACTTGACTTCACTCTCGAGGATGTCCGGCTCAAGTTCAGTGACCGCACTATCATGGCTATCGGGGACAGTAAGATCTTTCCTGTATAGTTCTTCTGTGTATTCTTTCCAGCTCTTCTTAATCTCAACTGCTTCTGTGAGGTCCCTGCCTTCTTTGTCCTTTATCATGCCCATCTTTGCACAAAATGTTCCCTTGAGATCTCCGATTTTCTTGAAGAGATCTCTAGTCTTTCCCATTCTGTTGTTTTCCTCGATTTCTTTGCGCTGTTCATTTAAGAAGGCCTTCTTGTCTCTCCTTGCTATTCTCTGGAGCTCTGCATTCAGTTGGATATATCTTCCCCTTTCTCCCTTGCTTTTTGCTTCCCTTCTTTCCTTAGCTACTTGTAAAGCCTCATCAGACAGCCACTTTGCTTTCTTGCATTTCTTTTTCTTTGGGATGGATTGAGTTGCTGCCTCCCGAACATTGTTACGGACCTCTGTCCATAGTTCCTCAGGCATTCTGTCTATCAGGTCTAATCCCTGAAACCTATTCCTCACCTCCACTGTATATTCATAAGGGATATGATTTAGGTCATACCTGACTGGTTTAGTGGTTTTCCCTACTTTCTTCTATTTAAGCCAAAATTTTGCAAGAAGCAGCTCATAATCTGAGCCATAGTCAGCTCCAGGTCTTGTTTATACTGACTGTATAGAGCTTCTCCACCTTTGGCTGCAAAGGACATAATCAATCTGATTTCGATATAGACCATCTGGTGATGTCCATGTGTAGAGTCGCCTCTTGTGCTGTTGGAAAAGAGTGTTTGCTATGATCAGCGTGTTCTCTTGGCAAAACTCTATTAGCCTTTGTCCTGCTTCATTTTGTACACCAAGGCCATGCCTGCCTGTTATCCCGGTGATTTCTTGACTTCCTACTTTAGCATTCCAATCCCCTATGATGAAGAGGACATCTTTTTTTAGTGTTACTTCTAGAAGGTGTTGTAGGTCTTCATAGAACTGATCAACTTCAGCTTCTTTGGCCTCAGTGGTTGGGGCATAGACTTGAATTACTGTGAAGTTGAATGGTTTGCCTTGGATTCGTACTCAGATCATTCTGTCATTTTTGAGATTGTACCCCAGTACTGCTTTTCCCACCATTTAGTTGACTATGATTGCTACTCCATTTCTTCTAAGGGATTCTTGTCCACAGTAGTAGATATGATGGTCACCTGAATTAAATTCGCCCATAGTCTCATCACTATCTCTGATCTAATCCCTCACTATGTCTATCTGACTCTCTCAACACAGAACAGTTCTATATAGCATGCATGCTTCACCCCCGCTTCACTCTCTCAGCCAATCAGCTCACATACGAAAATCCACCCTGTAACAGGAATACGCAGCCATAACCATAGACTTCTTATCTCCCAGCAGTGTTAGGAACTCCTATTCACTTAACTGATTGTTTTGATTTTGCATGTTTATGAACAATGCTCTATTATCCAATTTCCCCATTTGATGAGATTATATTTTAAATTCTTGTGACTTGAGAAATTCCCCATTATTTGAAGAAGCCATTGTCTGTGAGGGACATTGGCTCACCTTTTGCTAGACCTGCCCTACTGCCAACATTAAATGGTGCTTTAAAAATGAATGCATGTTCAGAGCACATGCCCAAGTTTGTACATGTGTCTAAAGCAGCAAATTTGGT
Organism: Heloderma suspectum; assembly: GCF_057233095.1. Classification (NCBI taxonomy): domain Eukaryota; kingdom Metazoa; phylum Chordata; class Lepidosauria; order Squamata; family Helodermatidae; genus Heloderma; species Heloderma suspectum. The sequence goes on along the minus strand of NC_139459.1, from coordinate 360,312,422 downwards.
AACAGTACTGACAACCAGCTCCATAACATACAGAAACATCCAAGATGAACAGCAGGACTGTGCACTCATGCTTGGATAGCATTGGAGGTTTCGATCTAATGTGGATGGAATCTCTTACTGTTTTCACCTCTCTGCTAATGTATTTTGTCCTAATGCCTCCCAATGAAGAATGGTTCGTTGCCTCCTTATGGGCTTTCCAGAGACATCTGATTAGCCACTGTTGGGGACAGGGTGCTGGACTAGACGGACCCTTGCAGTGACCCAGGAGGGCTGCTCTTATTTACTGGCCCAAGGCTGGAAGTATTGTCACTGTTGGCATTCCTCTGTTCAGAGAAATGAGTACACATAAAGGAACAGGTAGCCCTCTTTAGCTCCCAATCACCCAAATACATGTCCCTTAACATACTCATCAGCTCCTCTCCCTTGTGAAAACCTGAGACTTTGGCCTGAGCCTCTTTAACCCTCCCTGTGGGAAGTTATATCCACTTTCTTTAGTCCTTGAGTGAAGGGTGCTATGTGGAAGCATCACCAGGTGAGCATGAGAGGGCCAGAGGGCATCTGCGTAGAGTGGGGTCTGGCAGGCACTGAGCTCCCTCTTCTTTCTCTTTTTTTCCCTCTAGGATGTGATAAGCACCTTGCAGAGGTAAGCGGATCCCACTCCTTTCCATTGCTTGTGGGAAGGGTCTGGATTGCATGGCAAGGACAGGGCCCTCCAGGCTCCTGAGCAAAGAACGAAGGTCTCCAACATCTCACAGATGAAAAGACAGACCTGCTTTTGAACTTCTGTCCCTTCTATTCTTCCTCCCCTCCATCACACATGGCTGAAGGCTCTTCCCTTCCTGAAAAACACATATCACACCCCAAAACACACATACAAAACCCCCACAGATCAAACATCCCCCCCAACACCAATACAGGCAAGACTCACACCACTAAAACACAGGCAAAACACACACCATTCACCCTACCCCTAACTACTCACAAACAAAACACCCAATCTGCCCCACTCACTCCCAAGCATACCCACTTTTGTAGCTGCTGAAGAGTTCTGTGGGGGCCAATGTGGCTTCAACACCACCACCACACACACACACACACACACACACACACACAAGTTGCCCACCCTGCTCTAAGCTTTCTGCAGTTTTCATTTGCTCCCCTTGGGAATATTGGATGATTGGATGGGTGGTGGTTTACCTTTGTTTTTTTTCCACCAGGAGTGAGAAGGAGACATTTGAGAATCCAGTAGCTTTCCCCCTTGAGCTGAAGTGGAAGATCCAGGACTTCTATGATATAAATCCCTTTCTGGAGGGAGTCATGAAGCAATTCAAAGGTAATGAAGCACGGCTGCAAGGATGATATGCTGGGCAATACCTTATATTATTTTGTTTTTGCTACAAATGATGGTAACAGCAGAAAAGCTTCCGTTTTGGCAGCCTGGCCACCATTTCTTTTCTCACCAGGAAAACCTCATCTGCATTTTTTTGCCCATCCAACCAGTCTAGAGAAAGGATTTTTTGTTTTTTTTTAGGTTCTTAAGTTCTGCTTTACGTTTTCACCTCCCAGAACAATTTGTTATCAGCCACAAACTTGGCAACCTCACTGCTCATTCTTAACTCCAGATCACTCACTCGTGAATCTAAACTGCAAGAAAGAGATAAGTAATGAGTTCCCTTCGGGGACCCCACTGCGTATCTTGACTGGGAGTTCTGTCCATTTATTCCTCCCCTTTCTCGCTGCTCACCCCCGACACCATCTCACTCATGCATGGGTTAAACAGCAATTGTCCTCATACATCCTTTGGGGACCCCACTACTGACCACCATTGTGAGAGCTGTCTGTTTATTTCTCTCCTTCCTTTTCTTTAAATCAGGCCTGCAGAACTGTTTTGGGGTGGGTGCCAGATTCACCACAAGCCAGTTGATGTTACACCCCTCCTTTTTTTCTTTGTGCTGGAAGGAGGCCTGCAACGGTGCCTCCTCTTGTCACAGAGAAAGGGACCTAGGCCGCCGTGTATCCACACCGCTATCTCTGATCTGATGCAGGGCAGCCTGGCCTTTGGGGTTTACTCACCTGCACAGGGAAGAGTGTTGAGTATTGGAAGAAGTCTGCATGTGGGAAAGAGTGCTATCTACCCAGTCTGGGTGAGTCCCAAATGATCAGGCTGCTGTGAATCCCCACTACTACCTCCGATCTCGGACAGCAGTGGGGATGCCCTCCAAGGAGATTCTACAGAGGGGAGAGGCTTGGAGACTGCACCCCACCACCTGGAGGAACCCCAAGAGGCCAGATTGGGGTGCCACATGGGTGAGATTAGGCCCAGAGATTGGCGGTTCTGCACTCCTGCTTTAAATAGTGGTGAATTCATGACAATCCCCGTCCTCTTATTTCATGACAGTTAAGCATATGCAGGAGCCTTTGGTGAAGGACTTTTCAAAAGCTGTATGGTGATCCGAGTATATGGGCTTCTCCACATAGGGCTTTTATCCTGTGATTGAGATTGGTCATTCACAGAATTATGCAGGTCCTTTACATGACATCGTCAACTTCCAGCATCTCTCTCGTACTTTCCAAGCCTTTCTGCAGCTTAATTTGAAATGGAAATAATATAGTAACAAACAGATCCATTTCCCATTTCTCCATGAAGAGGAAAATCCTGCAATAAGAGGAGTTAGACCACAGCGCCATCTAGTGGCTGGATAGGTGTATGCAGCACATTTCATTAGGGTGTGCATGCAGGGAATTTTTTTTAAGGCAAACATTTATTGAAGACTCAGTCTTAACAGACATTGTTTTTATTCATCAAACAAACTAAAGGAACTAAAACTTAACTGAACTTTTTTTTTTAATTAACAACCAAACTTTAAAAATACAAACTTAAAAAATGAGACACAAAATACTTTTGCGTGTGTGTATGCCCGCTTACATAGGTCAAACAATTTTCTAGAATAGTATTCAGAGGTGGAGGGGAGGGCCAATGGTGGTGGTGGACAGATGGGACAGGGAACCAATGTCTGGATCAGCTTCACATGAGAGATAAGGACATGATTCTGGACATGCTTCTTAATACTCTTAATTTTAAAAGCTGGATGAGGCAGGACTTCCCTTTGTGTAAGCCATGCTGATTCTTCCTCAGCAAGGTGTGTTCGTCTACATGTTTAATATGCTTTCCACCAATTTTCCTGGGAGAGATTTTAAGTTAACAGACCAGCTCCCCTCGGCATTCCTTTTTAAATATTTGTGATCCATGGCCTGTCTTCCAATTCTCCAATATAGACATCAATTTTAGTGACAGGTTCCACATAAGATCAGATTTTATAATGAGTGATATCATTCTACTGCTTTTAAGAGTAGTTTTTATCCTTCTGTTTTATATTTTATATGTTCGTAGGATTATCTTATTTTAAGTTATTTATTGTTAAATTGTTTTTATTTTTGTTACCCACTTTGGAAGTATGTTTACAACTTGAACAGGAATCTAAACATGCCATAAATAAATGGCTTTTAAAAAAAGAAGACAAATATGTTCATGTTTGAGAGAAATTATCTAGTATATCATATACTTTCTGGACCCACTGACTTGTTAATTTTAAATTTGTCTATTTGCCCTAAAATTTAAGTCCTGTCTCACTAACCTTTCAGAGTTCTTTGAGACTGTCAATAAACATGTAGACAGGGCTGATCTGGTAAACTTTGCTTACTTGGACTTCCAAAATGCTTTTGACAAAGTCCCTCACCAAAGACTCTTGAGCAAACTTAGCAGCCATGGAATAAGAGGAGAGGTCCCCTTGTGGATCAGTAACTGGTTTAAGAATAGAAAGCAGAGAGTAGGAATAAATGGTAAATTCTCCCAATCGAGAGAAGTAAATAGTGGGGTGCCATAGGGATCTGTATTAGGACCAATGCTTTTCAACCTCTTCATAAATGATCTGGAATTAGGAGTGAGCAATGAAGTGGCCAGATTTGTGGATGACACCAAATTATTTAGGGAGGTTAAAACACAAAGGGATTGTGAAGAGTTCCAAAAGGATCTCCTCAAATTGGAAGAATGGGCATCTAAATGGCAAATGCGGTTCAATGTAAGCAAGTGTAAAGTGATGCATGTTGGGGCAAAAAATCCAAACTTCAAGTATAGCCTGATGGGATCTGAGCTAGCGGTGACTGACCAGGAAAGAGATCTTGGTGTTGTGGTGGACAGCTCAATGAAGATGTCAGCCCAGTGTGTGGCTGCTGTAAAAAAGGCAAACTCCATGTTAGGCATAATTAGAAAAGGAATTGAGAATAAATCTGCCAATATCATACTGACCCTATACTGACCCTACTGATCATACTGACCCTATGGCATGGCCACACTTGGAATACTGTGTCCAGTTCTGGTCACCACACCTAAAAAGGGATATTGTAGAGCTGGAGAAAGTACAGAAAACGGCAACTAAAATGATCAAGGGGCTGGAGCATCTCCCCTATGAGAGAAGGTTACAACAGCTGGGATTGTTTAGCTTGGAAAAAAGGAGGGTAAGGGGAGACATGATAGAGGTCTACAGAATGATGCATGGGGTGAAGAATGTGGATAGGGAGACTTTTTTTTCACTCTCAAAATACTAGAATCCAGGGTCACCCTATGAAGCTGATTGGTGGGAGAGTAAGGACAGATAAAAGGAAGGTTCTTCACACAGCGCATGGTTACAGTATGGAATTCGCTACCCCAGGATGTAGTGATGGCCACCAATGTGGATGGCTTTAAAGGGGGTTGGACAAATCCCTGGAAAAGAAGGCTATCAATGTCTACTAGTCTTGGTGGCTATGTGCTACCTCCAGTACCAGAGGCAGTAAGCCTATGTACACCAGTTGCTGGGGAACCTCATGCCCTGCTTGTGGGTTCCTGGTCGACAGCTGGTTGGCCACTGTGTGAACAAAATGGTAGACTAGATGGGCCCTCGGTCTGATCCAGCATGGCTCTTCTTATGTTCTTATGTTCAATTCCCACCATTTCTATTTGAGCTAATTCTTCTGACTTGACCTTCCTGACTCTCCCTTTGGCCTCCTTTTAGCTCTTCACTTCACCTTCAAAAGTTTTCCTCTTTTGAGGTTAAATGAAAAGTGAAACTTTTCTGGGCATGGAGGGCACACGGATGGGAGACTTCCCAGGACCACATGTTTGCTGCCCTCAACTCCTTGGAGAGCCCTCAAAGGCCTTAGCATAAGCTGTCTTCTGGGTTCCTACCAGTGTATTATTCCCAAGTCCCTACCTGGTCCCTACCTGGCCTGTGAGTATTTCATTGGGAAAAGTCTCCAAGGCAAAACCCCAACTGAACTCACAAACAAGAGTTTGTGGTACTCATTGAAGGGAGATGGCCTGAGGATATCTAGTGGCATCATTTACCATCATTACGGTGAGCGTATGGCCCTGGGCCATGAGATGGATGGACCCACTGTATGTCTAAGGTTCCTACACTGTTGGGGTTTTGGAAGAAACCAGTTCAGACTGCAGCAGGATTGATCTTAACAAGCTACAGCTAATAAAACATCATCCTAAAAGTGTCTTCTGCCTCCCAAAGCGACCGGCCTAGGAGTGGCTGCTTCTAAGATGGTTGCTTGATATCTCTTGGGTTCAGAGCATCTGCTCCAGGCAGTGGGCCATGATTCACACCAGAAACCCTTCTTCAAACTGGGGAAGCCCTCCTCATAGCCGCATCAAGAACCACCATTAAGATACCAAAAGCCAATCAGACAGAGGTGGAGGGTTAATTGCTGTAGGCATCTGGGTGAAAGATACATGCAAGGAGAGTTGTAGTTAGGCCAACTAACATTCAAGATGGCAGTAGTAGAAACAATTGCTACACAAAAAGATATCCATATGTTGGATACATTTATTAGGGCTGTGCACCTCCTCGGTCTGAATCCCAAAGTGGATCAGGGTGATTTGGACCAAATTGGTCAGCTTGTGGAGCAGGTCAGGATCAAGCCAAAGCAGTTCAAAGTGGGTCAGATTGATCCAAAGCATTTCAGGCCACTTCGGCCTGATATGGACTGCTGCCCACCCAGCTGGGCTACCCCCCCTGCTCGTTACCAGGATCCATGGGGAGAGCATGGGTACTCTTCAAGTACTTGACAGGTTGTCACAGAGAGCAAGGCCAGGATCTCTTCTCGATCATCCTAGAGTGCAGGACACGGAATAATGGGCTCAAGTGACATGAAGCCACATTCCGGCTGAACATCAGGACAAACTTCCTGACTGTTAGAGCAATACGACAATGGAACCAATTCCCCAGGGAGGTGGTGGGCTCTCCCATACTGGAGGCGTTCAAGACGAGGCTGGACAGCCATCTGTCAGGGATGCTCTGACTTGGATTCCTGCATTGAGCAGGGGGTTGGACTCAATTGCCTTGTAAGCCCCTTCCAACCCTACTATACTATGATTCTATGATTCTATGATTCTATGGTTCTATGGTTCTATGAGCCACAGCAGTTGCTGTTTTGGAGGGAGTGGCCATTTTCTTTTAAAATGCCAACTCTTCTTCTTCCGGTAATTAAATGTTGCATAGAATGCAGCAGTGAAGGGGCCATCTGCCCCACATTACAGGTGTAAACGGCCCATTTCTGCCTGTGATGTTGCATAGATGGCCCCTTTAGTGCTGCAATCTATGCAACATTTAATTACCGGAAGAAGAAGAAGAAGAGTCAGCATTTTAAAAGAAAATGGCCACTCCTTCCAAGATGGCGATGGCTGTGGTGCTCTCCACGGGTCCAGGTAAGGAGCAGGGGGCTTTCAGGGGTGGGCAAGGGTTCGTGTGGCTGGGCGGGAGAAGGCGCTTCAGCTGTCCGGATCTCGCTTTGGATATGGAGACCCCGAGGTGGGTCATGGACCAATTCAGAAGCTCCAAATCGGTCTCCAAAGCAAGTTGGGGGGGGAGGGGTCCCTGCACAGCCTTAGCAGTTACAGGCAGACTTAGAAGCCACCATATTAGAGAAAGATATTTCAAGATTTGAGGATCTGTTCATGCATAGGCATAACATGATATCTGAAGGATTTGAGGCCCAAATTATGACAGAAAGCAGGGAAGCACATTTCATACACGTCCATAACTACAGAGAAGTACTGGGACTCATAATATTTCCGCAGCTGAAAGTCATAGATCATAGAATCATAGATAGTCCCTCAGCTAGATGAAACTGTGAAACTTATGAAGTTGCTCCCTCTGAGATCAAAAGGATTTGAAGGAGGCTGAGTCAGGCCCTTGGTCCATTGAGCTCAGGATTGTCTACACCAGGAATAGGTATAACTGGCAGTTTGAGAAACTGTCCTCAGCACCATCACAAAACGGGCACATTGCAGATGAAAGCACCAACCTGCAGCCACCCACCATCTTCATTTCCTAAGAATCTCTCTCAGTCCCACATGTGGCCCAGGGGCTTTATAGGAAAAGAAGATGGGAGCAGCTAGAGGCCCTGACTTGACTTGGAAGGATTCCCAGATGCCACTAAGAAATGTTGCTATTTTAAAAATGAATAAAAAGTAGGAGGAGTAGGGCATTTAAGTGGGGACCGTGTAAGGTGTCCGAGTGCCCAAAGGTGCCACATTTCCTGCCTGGCCCTGGTCTACACTAACTGGCAGTGGCTCTCCAGGGTTACAGAGAAGAGTCTTTTCCAACCCCAGTTGGAAACGCTGTGGATGTAGCCTCAGACCTTCTGCGCACAGGGTGTGTGCTCCATTGCTGAAATATGGCCCCGCCCGGCCCTCCTGTCCTACAAGCTCAGCTCCTCCATCCTCCCCTCCGATGTGACGGGAGGTTCATGTCAGACTAAATGCGAAGGGTGAATGGAGGCATGTTGGAGTTATGTGTTTGGATGCACAGGCCAACCCTCCAGGCTTTGGCACCATCACAATCAGACTTCCCCATTTGGTTTTAGAAGGTCTGATAATCTCCTATGGTCACACATCCAGATCCCAGATGACTGTAAGAAATGAAATTTAAGAGGGGTAGGGTGCCTCAGCAGGAGACAGGAAAGGCATCTGAGGGTGCACTGTCACCCATGGGTGCCACATTTCCTTTCCAGCCCTAGTCTACACTGACTGGAAGTGGCTGTCCAGGGTTTCAGACAAGAGTCTTTCCCAACCCTAGCTGGAAATCCTGTGGATTGAACTTGGACCTTCTGCATGCAAAGTGTGTGCTCAAGTCCTGAACTATGGCCTTTCCCTGCCAACCTATCCTACAAGCTCAGTTCCTCCACCCCCAACCCCATCCCGAGTTATGTGTCTGCACAGACCAATCCACGAGGACCATCACATTCACCATTTGCTTTTGGAAAGCTCAATAATCCCTGGTGGTCACACATCTTGCATCAGGGCTGCAACTTTGGTTGTACCTGGACATGTTCTGCATCCCTGGTATAATTGGTATAGACCTGCCTTCCTCCACCTGATGCCCTCCAGATCTGCTGGACTGCAAGTCCCATCATTCCCAGCCACCATAGCCAATGGGCATACTGCTTAAGAATTATGGGAATTACAGTTCAAAACATCTGGAGGGCACCAGGTTGGGGACCTTTGGTAGAAACCATGCTAAATGTACTTTGAGGGCTCACCGAGAAGACTGAATGCCAGCAGAAAGGACAGTGCAGACATGGGACTCTGAGACAATGTTAAGGCAACATGTCATCCTAGGTCTGAGGGTTCTCCCTGGTAACCTTCTGCAGGATCAAATTCAGACTGTGGTTCTATCACTCAACCAGAACATCTGTCTAGGGATGACAGGGGAAGGTCCATGCTGCCTTGGCTCCTGATATGTCAGTCTTGGGCCAGATCTACACGGGGATTTTACACTGGTCCTACTGTGCTCAGAAGTTGATAGTGTCAGATGATGTGTGCCCTTCTCTGTAGCCAGCGTGCTTTTTCTAGCTCTAAAATCCAGTGTTTCTGAAACTGCTTTTCTGACAGATTTTCCCCACACGGCTCTTTCACAATGCTTTGGGGGTCTGTGTGAGCTGAACTGCCCTTGCTGCAGGCTGCTGGAGCAGCACAGATTGGCAGAAGGGAAAATGGGGCGGGGTTGCTGGGCACGGGGAGAGCAGAGTCATGTCTACCTGGAAGTAACTTCAAATTGCACTTTGCCAATACAGGAGAAGAGGGGCCAGGAGAATTTCTCTGCCTGTTGTTATAGTTAGGGATGGCGGAGAATTCCTCCACAGATGTCAGTGAGGCTGAATGCACTGGCATTCGGCCCCCCGAAATCCGTGGTGGAACGGCCTGCCCCCCCGCCCCCCCCCCCACAGATTCCCCCTGGGACAAAGCTTACCTGGGGCGGATGTTCTCGGCGGCAGCAGCTCCGGTCGCAGCGGCGGCTGGTCTTTCGACTGGCTGCCGCGGCTGCCATTTGATCCTGGTCTTTGCCGTGATAGGCTACGTAAGTATTTACATAGCCTATCACGGCAAGCCAAGCAAAAAAAAACAGTGTACGCAAATGGCGGCGGCCACAGTGGCCGGCATTTGCATTCCCTATTTTTCGCCATTTTAGCCTACGTAAATATTTACATAAGCTATTACAGCGGGGGGGGAAAAGGAACGCAAATACCACCCACTATGCTATTTGCGTTCCCCTTTTTTTCGCCGTAATAGCCTACGTAAATATTTATGTAGGCTAAAACGGCGAAAAATAGGGAACGCAAATGGCGGCTGCCGTAGCCACCGCTATTTGCGTACGCCAGGGTTTGGGGGGGGTTGCCTGCCGTGATAGGCTACGTGAATATTTACATAGCCTACCACGGCAGCCTGGCTGGACGCAAATGGCAGCCGCCATTTGTGTCCGCACCAGCCAGTCCGCGGCCGGAACTCCGGCTGCAGACGGCCCTGGCTGGCTGCTCCGCGGAGCCGCCACGGAGCGGAGCTGGCCGGGCAGGATTCCGGGGGGGGAGAACCGGATCGCCTCCCCCCCTCTCGAGGATTCTGGGGAGAGGGATGGAGTGCATCCCGCCCCACCGCGAATCAATCCGCGAAAAGGTAAGTGACTTTGGTTCATCCCTAGTTATAGTATTCATTGAGAGTGGGAGTGGTGGTGAGCAAGCCTCAAGCCTGCTATTTTTAAATTATGCATCCCTTCTTGGGAGTAATTTGTCCCCTTTTGCAGTTCACAGCATTGCTTTACTGGCTACAGTGTGCTGCCAAAGAAGCAAACCCGAATGGATGAAACTCCAGATTAAACTGGAAATGGATCATGAAGCATCTCCATCTTGATTTAGTTGCTCAGCTTTATTAGGGATGTACGAAAGTCCCTTACCTTTGACGAAATTTCCTTCAAGGTGGGGGGGAGGCGCTCCGTCCCTCCCCCCAAAATTCTGGCTGGGGGGGAGGCGTCCCGTCCCTCCCCCTGAAATTCTGGCCGGGGGGGAGGCACTCCGTCCCTCCCGCTGCGAATCCCGGCCAGCCGGGAACGCAAATGGCGGCAGCTGTAGCCGCCGCTGTTTGCGTCCCTGCAGTCAGCCATGATAGGCTACATAAATGTTTACGTAGCCTATCACGGCTGAGTGGGGAAAAAAAAACGCGTGTACGCAAATGGTGGCGCCCATGGGCGCCGCCATTTGCGTTCCTTATTTTGGCACGTGTAGTCTACGTAAACATTTACGTAGATGACGGCGAAAATAAGGGGAACGCAAATAGCATAGACGCTACGCTATTTGCATTCCCCTTATTTTCGCCGTCGTCTACGTAAATGTTTACGTAGACTACACGTGCCAAAATAAGGAAAGCAAATGGGTGCTGCCATTTGCGTACGCGCGGTTTTGTTTTGTTTTTTTTCACTCAGCCGTGATAGGCTAGGTAAACATTTATGTAGCCTATCACGGTATTTTTTGAAAATCTAGCCGTGATAGGCTACGTAAATCTTTACGTAGCCTATCACTTTTTGTGTGTGTGTGTGTTTTTTATTGGAAATGGCGGCGGCCAGTCAAAAGGCTGGAGCCACCGCCGCCGCCAGGGAGATTCGCCAAAGGTAAGTCCCATCCTGGGGGGTGGCGGGGGGGTGGCAGACCATTTCGCCACCGATTTCGGGGGGCCGAATGCGCTGACATTCAGCCTCCCCGAGATTCGTGGTGAAATTCTCTGACATCCCTAAGTCAGGTCGGAGGCACGAACCTGCCACATACAAGTGAGGAGTGATGCAAACATATTTTCGCCTTCCGAAGTGCAAAAGGAGTTCAGCACTTTGGGACTGTGATTATTTCTCTATGCTGGAATTATGGAAATGATAGTAATTCTTGACCAATCCTCTGTGGATTTCCATCAACTAAGTCAAGAACAATGAAATCCAGGAGAAAAAATTCTTAATATAAATATGCTCTGAGCCCTTCCAGGTGTGACTGGGGTGGGGCCTGATCTGGTCATTTCTGGCTAAGATCTCATTCCCCTGCTGGGGCCTGTATAGTTTCATATTACGTTTGTCCCCGACCTAGAAAGGAAGGTTTCTCTAGTGATGATGTTGCTGCTGCTGCTGCTATTTTGGAACCTGCCTCAGGCCATCCAGAGGATGCTGATGACCAAGTGTGTCTTGATCAAGAATTATGAACTGACAGAAGGTAGTTACAGGCCGGGAGACCTTATTGTTGGTGGGAATATACCACTGGGCACTTATCATCCCGTACAAACACAGGACTTCAGGAAATTATCATCATCACCATCTATTGGCTATGTTATGTAAGTTTCCAAAAGAGGGATCTGGGATCCCTTCACTGCTTTGCTTTCAGATTGGAGGGCTCCTTCCAGGGATATGCATCAGCAATGCTGCTGATGTTCAAAATTTCCTAATTTGATATACGAGTCTCGGAGGCTTGTCACGATTTGGCTTCAACCTGCAATGAGATTCAGAGACTTGAGGGTTCTTCTCTGGCTCCATCCTGAGTTGGAGAACTCCTCTTCCCCTCTCTAGCATGAGCCATTCTGCTATGGCAGTGTCACAAGCACTCTAGTGTGGCAGATGAGGCAAATCTTTCATATTTGCATCATCTAACCCATGCTGCTGATAATTTTAGTGCTGTGCCGAAAATTTCAATTCTTCCATTTTTGGCATTTCGTGGCGGGGGGGGGATGAAAACTCTGGCAAAAGAGTCTGGGAGAGGTGAGAATTTCAGAGAATTTTCTCCTTGGGGAGGGGGACAGAGTTTCCACATACCTTTTTTAAGTGTAAGCAATTCTTAAGGGGTCTTTTTTCTTTTCTTTTTTTTTTTAAACAGCCCCTGCATTTTCAGGAGCCCAGGACTCTTCTCTACCCCATCAGTTCTTTCTGAACTCCCAGGAGACCATGTAACCTTGCCCTCTCCAATAGGCATTCAGGAAGAACTCCAGGCTGGAGAAGAGCCCTGGGCTCCTGCAAATGCAGGGGGTGTTTTCTTAAAAAAAAAAATAGAAAGAAGTCCCCTTTAGAATCACCTGCAGTTTAAAAAGGTATGTAGAAACCCTGTCCCCCACCCCAAGGAGAAAATTCTCCAAAATTCTCCCCAGTCTGTGAAAGAGGCAGAAAAAACAATCCCTCTTTTGCAGGGAGAGAAAACATTCTGAAAAATAGGGAGCAGGATTTGGCAAAGGACTGAATAATTTTGTAGTAAAAAGGCAAATCTTGTCTGAGCGTGTGTTTCTTAAGAAACAGAGTGTGGTATCACCCATATCATGAGTGAAGTATTAAACTTGCTCTAAGATGGGATCTGGTTTTAAGACGGCTTCCTATATGTGTAGTTAATCAGGAAGCCCAGTGTTGCTTACATACTGGTAGCACATCTTGAGAGTAGGGATGGACGAAAGTCACTTACCTGGTCCCGCAGCTTGCTTCATGGTGGGGGGGAGGCGCTCCATCCCTTCCCCTGAAATTCTGGCCAGGGGGGGAGGTGCCCCGTCCCTCCCCGCTGAAATTCTGGCTGGGGGGGAGCGCCCCATCTCTCCGGCTGCAAATCCTGTTGTCCTGCCGGGACACAAATGGTGGCGGCCGTAGCCACCGCCATTTGCGTCCCTGGCCTGCAGTCAGCTGTGATAGGCTACGTAAATGTTTACGTAGCCTATCACAGCTGACTTTGGGGGGAAAAAAAGTGCGTACTCAAATGGCAGCACCCATGGGCGCCACCATTTGCGTACGCGCTTTTTTTTTTTTCAAAGTCAGCCGTGATAGGCTACGTAAATCTTTACGTAGCCTATCACGTTTGTTGTTTGTTTGTTTTTACTTGGAAATGGCGGCGACAGCAGCCAGTCGGAAGACCGGCCGCTGCCGCCGAACCACCACCGGGAGCCGCCGCCGGGAGGGACATTCGCCAAAGGTAAGTCCCATCCCGGGGGAGGCGGACCGTTTCTCCACCAATTTCGGGGGGCTGAATGCGTTGGCATTCGGTCTCCCGGAGAATCGTGGAGAAATTCTCTGACATCCCTACTTGAGAGAACCTCTGAACCATGGCATATGCCACACTGCAAACTGTAGTTTGCAGAGATTGGGGGAACCAAACTCTACTGTTTTATCTAATGGTACAATGTGAGATACATGGAGAGGGTGTGTGTGTGCGCACACAGGGTAAAATATGGGAACTTGGAGGCCAGGATTGGAGGATTCAGTCGAAAGGCGTGGAAGATGTGTCGGACTTTGTTCCACCTCTAATGAAGTCACTGGAGGGTGGTTTGCTTGTAACTGAGTTTGGAATAAACTGTTTTCAAATTCAGGGGGACTTTTCCACAGAAACCCCACACCTCTGGAATAAGTTGCCATTGGGGGTCCACCAGGGCCCATCATTGTAGCCTGTTAGGAGGGCCCTGAAAACCTACACCTTTACTCTGACCTTCCCCTGATTCCGTTTTAGCTGACTGGGTTATAGCTTATATATATAAGGTTATATATATATAAGGTTATATATATATAGGTTATAGCTGCAGTTATAGCTGCAGCTGTATGTGGTAGGCTTTGTTTTTATGGTGGTGTTTGTTGTTCTTTATGAGGTCTGCTGCTGTTACTGTTTTCATTCTTTTTGTTACTATATCAGCTTTTATTATGTTACTTTTATTTTGTGCTGTTTTTACTGTTTTTATTATTGTATCAGGTTTTATTGTGTGTGTTTTACTGTTGTATGCTGCTTTGGGAGGGCTCCTGCCCTGAAAGGCGGCCATGGAAAATTTTAAATAAATAAATATTGAGGCAAAAGATGGGTCCTGTTGTGAACTGAGCTAGAGGGATGACCTGGGGAGAGTTTGACATTACGTGTCCACATCCTTGCTGAATGGGAGAACATTGATCTGACTCTAAAAGCTGTTTGGTATAAGGAGGGTGTGAAGGAACACTGAACCTAGTTCCACCTCCCCTGCAAGGTAGGATAGACCAGTTCTGGCCTCACATTCCCAAAAGACGCCCAGTAGCCACCCTCCCAGGCCAAGAGGCACTGAAATTAGCACTGAGGTTACCCAGAAGGAATCACACCAACCTTAGGCTGGATAAAAGTTTATTTAGGGAAGTGGGGTAGAGGAAAAGGGTAGGGTGGAGGTAGTAGATTGTACAAAGGGGTACAAAGCGGAAATAAGAAAGAAACCTTTATGCACGGAGAGCCTTTTAACCACACACCCAAGCAAAAGAACAAAAGCTGGCTAGCCTATCCTTGTACATACCAAAGTTAGGGCCTCCCAGAATAGAGTCCAGCCATCCAGCCAAGCACAAAGCCCACCATAACAAGAGAAGACAACAACACCTCTGCCTCAGCCCCTTTTAAGGCTCAATATTGGCAACCCAAGGTAGATTTTCCCCAACCAATCACCAGCCCCGGTCTTGGGTCCGCCACCCTCATCCCAGGAGGAGGCAGGATCTTCCCACCAAACCCAGCTGTTATCACTTCCCCAATTAATGAAGACTGAGCCTGGCCTTGAGCAGCAGGCCTGAAGGGCTTCGGAGATGACACACTCCCGGGTGGTTGCATCAGACATGAAAGCAAGGCCTAGCTTCATGGTGGAAAAGCAGGCTGGTGTTCCTGACAGAGGGCAGGCAGAGCTAAGCAATCATTTGGTTTCATGTTAGGAACTGGATAACGAGAAAGAAATGCCCACCCTCCACCTCTAGCAGACTTAATCTAAGACAGGGATGGGCAGAAGGTAGATCTGGATCGACTGGTAGATGCTTGGGTGATTTTCAGTAGATCAGCAAGAAATTTCTGACTCCCAGTTCTTTAACAGTAGCATCAACAAATGGCTCTCTCCTGCCCTAAATTATATTGCTGAAATGAAGAAAACTTGGGAGTAACCAGGAATGGGGTTTTGTGTTCAAGGAGCGTGTGCTGCATTCAGTTCCAGTACTCAAATCCCTGGGCTTTGAATTCTTTAATTTTGTCTCTTACACCATGCTCCAGTTGGGGGTTCTCAGGATTTTGGTCAAAAAAGGAAGCAGACACTGCAAACTTGAAGTCTGCCAACTCTTGATCTAAGTCAGTGGTTCCAAACAAGCAGCAAACTGGGCCACATATTAAAATTATGTATCTGCCCATATTGTTTAACATGTACGTAAATGTAATGAACTACAAAAGACCCAAGAATTCCACTCTAGCTGGTCCATAAAGGGAGCAAAACAAAACCTACTGACCAACTCTGGAAGCTGCCTTCTACTGAGTCAGTCCCTTGGTCCATCTAACTCTGTACTGCTTGCACTGACTGGCTCTCCGGGGCTTTATACTGTGGATTTCCCCATCCCTGCCTGAATCTTGAATCTGGGGCCTTTTGCATACAGAACCAGATCTCCACCACTGAGCTACAGCACTGCACATCACTACTTCTGAAACAGTGACATTTTGGAGACGTGGTGATGGCTGCCTGGTTAGGTGTGCTTGATAATAATAAACAGATAATAATAATAAATGTGCTGAACTAGATGGATCTTTAATTTATGATCAAGCAGGGATATTCTGAAATGCAGCTGGCAATATTCTCTCAGTGTGTGTGTGTGTGTGAGAGAGAGAGAGAGAGTAAGTGAGTGAGAGTCAACAGAACAACAATCTGAATTTCTCTGTTTTCTTGGTTTATGGGCTGAAGGTGGCTATGGTCTAGAAAGTTTTGTATTTTTTCGAAGAGGGATGAACCAGAAAGATGTCATTAGCCTCCACTTCTTGGCAGTTCTTTTGGGATCTCCAACCTCCCTCATAATGTCGCTGTCATTGCAGGATAGAACTGAAATCATACCAGCACGTCCTGGCCTTAGGGTTCTCCATCAGTGAGCTCAACAAAGATCAACATCTCCTACCCAACATCACACTTGGATTCCACATCTATCACCACAGGGACATTGTCAGGAGGATCAATTTGAACACCCTCTCTCTGCTTTCCACACGTGGGCGAATGTTTCCCAATTATAAATGTGACAGGCACGATAAACTGCTCTCTGTTACTGGTGGTCTCAACTATGAATCCTCAAGGCAGATGGCCTCCATCTTGGGCCTCCTCAAGATCCCACAGGTAAGGGAATTCATGTGAGGATAGATGTGGGTGTTCTGCAGTGTAGCAGCCATATCAGGGGTCAGACTAAGTAGCCTCATGCAGTCTCATGCTTCATGTTCTTGCTGAGCTCTTTCTCCCTTGAATTTATTGTTGTAAGCTGACGAGACACAGGAATTCCTTATCTTGTCAAAGGTCATACAACTGTATATCTTGTTCTCTGCTGTTCTCTTCTGTTCTGTCCTTATCATGGCTACCTTATAACCCAGTTCTTATATTATAAACAATGGTGCTAGGAGAAGAAATGTTGAGGACTGCAACCCCACACCGGAGGGGGAGGAGGAGCCGTTTCATATGTGTCACAATGTCTATAAAAACAATGTGCTGATGTATTTCGGGGCTTCTGGCTCTTTGGAAATGATTCCAGCCTTAAGCCCATCCGTTAAATAAAGAATCTCTTTTTCCTTCACTCCATGGTCTCTCTGACTCTGGGTTCTGCAACAAAAATGGTGCCATGACTCAGATGTGGCAGGCTCTGAGCCAGACAGGTGGCAGTTGCCTGCTCTTGATCGCCGCACCAGGAAGACGAGCTCGGCGCATGCCTCCCTTTCTTGGCGCCACCGACCTTTTTGTCGAGTGAATGGGAGAAAGCCTGCACCGGGATCGCCCAAATGGCAGCGAGCGGCAAGAGAACCTTGGGAAGCGGAGGAAGGAACTTGAGCCCTGCCTGTACCGCAGCTGCAATTGAGTTGAAACCCACATTGGAAGCCTTCAGGAGAAAGGCAAGTATATGGGAAAAAGAGGGCCCCGCCTTTAGGGAGAAAGGCCACTGGGCAGAAAAAAAGAGGGCCCCGCCTTATGAAGAAGGTCAGTGTTGGTGGTATACGTATACAAAAAGAACCTACTCCTTGCAGGTAGAAGGGGGGCCTGATCACACCCCCAAGTGGGCGCCAGTACCCAGCACGCCAGTACTCAGTAGGAAGCTGAGGAAGCTGGGGAAGCCGCTTTCCGCTCTGGTAAAAAGTGGGAAAAGTGGGTGGCAGGGACATATGGATGCAGTGGAGAGATTGATGATTGTGTGAGTGGCTACTGCGGTTTCTGACGCATACCATTAACCGTCCGGGTGCCCAGGCCAGTAGCAAAGTGCGTGGTGTGTAAAATCCTCTTGTGTCGGCCAGTGAGACCCCTTACTCAGTGACCAATTCCCATTCCCTAATTGTGTCTGTCTTCAATTTAGGAGGGAGGCTATGGGTGGTGGGGGAAGCAAACCTTGCACCCCCTTGAGATGTATGTCAAACAAAGAAGGAAAAAGGTTTTTTTAAAAAAGATTCAGAATAGAAAGAGAAAACAGCAAAAAGCTCAAGGTCGAGCTGAAAAAAAAAAAACAAGATCTGAGGCTGTTAATTAGAGAAATGTTGCAGGACAGTCTGGCTTTTAACAAAGCGTGGGAGCGTGAGAGTGTAAGGCCGAAGAAGTAGCTGTTAGCCTAGTGCACCGAGAGAGGGGGGGCAGGAAAATTGCCCACAACGTTCTGAGTTGTGCAACATCATCACCTCACCTAATTGAGATGAAATCCCTAAGAAATGGAAACTGAAAATGAAGACCCAGAAGATGAAGGCAAAATAGAAAATAAAGGTGAAGATTCAGCCCCCAGAGCACAGGCTAGACCCCTCTTTGAGTGAAAAGTGTGCCAGAATGAAGCGGAGAGACCACGTTGAAGATCTCTGTCAAGGTAACCGTGTTTAGCTTTGAACTGTGTTAGAACTGCATAGAGCCTGTAGCTACTGACCATCGGCTATATGATTTCTGAAGAGCGTAACCATTAAGCTTTTGCCGTGGGATTCCCTGCAATGAAGAAATCTCACTGATTTGAGTGTCCAGTGTTACACTGCCTAAGTGTGTGTGCTGAAGAGACCGAGAAACCAGACAGCATGTTCCTGGCCAAGCCAAAATCACGCTACTACCATGCTCCTGAAAGCTGCAATAAACTGTGTAAGCTGGGAGACCCAACCTAATTGAGAAAAAAAGAAGATATTGGAGCAACTGTCTTAAAAAACAATGAGATCTGTGTAGCTGGCTGGCTGACGCTGTCAGTGATGTTACAACTTTAAATTAAGACTGTTTTCCTGTTTGAGACCCCAGCAAAGAAAGCTGACCCGAGTTATTTGTTGCCCGTACCAAAGCAAGATTTTGGCTGCCCTGTACCTCATCATGTCCTGTTTTAAGCTTGGGATTTACAAATACAAACAAACTGAGAAGCTTGCCTTTGAAGTCCTGCAAATCACCCCACCGCCTCCCCGAAGATTAATGGCTGCCTGAAAAATGCAAGTATAAGGCGATGCCCATCACCCCCCAGCGTACTGAGTTTCGGCACTCAGTGTTTCAGTGCTTTCACGTACCAGGTTAAAAGAAAAAAAAGAGTACGTTTTTAAAATGTCTGTGAGAGAACCTGACAGAAGTAGAATAAAATTTACAGAGGAGTTGCCCAGGTTAAAGCGTCACGGCTAGAGAGCTGAGCTGTGCCGCTCTGTTTAGACAGAGGCCTTGCTAAAAAGTTAAAGGCCCTTGTCTGTCAGAAGGGGTGTAGGGCCACACTTTCCCTTTTTAAACTGATGCAAAAGTGGAGAGCCTTTGCTGGAAACATCTTATCTTCATTGCCCAGAGCCTTCTCTGTTTGCTTCCATCAATGTCTGGGCTTTTTAGAGACACTCTGCACATGGACTAAAATTTTAAATTGTCAAAGACTTGCCATGGACAGTGCTGTGAAGCTTTGGATAAACTTGAACTCTCATCGCTGTAGACCGTCTGTCTGTGTTTGTAGTCAGCTCAGTGTACAGCAGGCTGAGTTTGATCTATGACTTTTAGATTTCCTTCTGCCAGAACTCATGCAGCATAGAGTTGCCGATGCAAAAATGGTGACCTAGAACTCTTTGCGTGTGTAAGTATGCCCGTCCCTTGATTTTAATGGGCCCTGAGCATGCCAGAAGAGCAGTATAATTGCTGGATCTGCTCCATCATGCCTTATCGTGCTAGAAGTGCTTTCCATTCATTGTGTTAAATTGCAGAAAAAGTTTGTTGTGTATATTTTATGATTTCGTAAATATCATAAAATATATGTGATATTTGCAGATTAGTGTTAGTTGCAACTCCAAATAATACTAAGTGTGGTTCCCAATGGATGACAAGAAGAAAAGACAAAAGCAAGTAGAAAAAAAGGAATAGAGAAAGTAGCAGACAGAGAAGAGAGGAAAAAAAAGAAGAAAAGGCAAGAGGCAAAGAAAAAACATTTGTAAAAAAGAAGCGTGGCCATAGTTGCCCCCAGGGTAAATTAAAAGCAGCTGATTGTGCCTGGAGCTTATTACCTGGGGTAAAGTAGCCACAATAATGTAATAGTTCTTTAAGATGAAAAAAATGTAACTAGAAGGAGAAGAAGAGCCTATCCCAAATGTGTGTCATTGGGACTAGTGTAAGGCAGAAAGGTTTAAATAAGTGAGTTTAACTTAAAAAAGACAAATAAAGAGACAAGGCTGGTGCATGGAGCAGAAAGTTTTATGTAAAAAGTTTGAAACATGATCTGCAATACAGGCAGATCAGCAAAGAAAAAGAAAGCAAAAGAAAGATAAAAAATTTGTCTTCCCATACTAATGAATAAAAGTGTTATCAAGCACTTTGGGAAGCGAAGTTGTTTACAGGAAGCTGTGCCTGAGAACCAAACACTTCTAGCCTATGCTGAAAATGCTTGCTAGTGTTGTGCTGCCTCATGGGTAACATGTATGGTATAAAAACCCATTTAGCCCAATAGCTCATTGTTCAGAGAAGCTGTCTGATCCAACCATTAAGTACGCCTGTGTGCTGTAAGTTACCCAATAAAGTCTCCTTGTAAGTAACCCCCCCCCCTCGCTGGAATCCCGAAACACAAGTGGGGCTAGAGCGCCTCACCCAGTATCAAACCCTACTGTTAGAAGCCATGAAGGCAGGTATGAAGAAGTCATTTAATATGACCAAGGTGTCTAAAGTGCTGCAAGGTGCCACCGAGGCCCCAGAGCGTACTTGGAGCGTCTTTCAAATGCCTATCGCCAGTATACCCCCCTCGACCCAGAGGCCCAAGAAGACGTGGATAAAAGAAGAAAAGAAGAAGACCCAGCAGAGGCAGAAGATTCTTAAAAAAGAACCAGTGTGCCCAGTGTAGACAAGATGGACATTAGTGGCATGAATGCCCAAATAAAATAAATCAAATACACAAAGGAGAAAACCAAAGAGGCCAGAATGGGCGAAGAGGGAGACAGCTTGAGAGGGGCCATGACATTGACTGTGAGGGGCCGTGACATTGACTTCATAATTGACACTAGAGTGGCATCAAAAGCAAGCAAACGTTAGCCTTAAACAAGAAGTCCAAACACTGAGCAAAGTTCTTCAAGCCCAGCGTCACTTTGTCTTAAAAAAATAAGCCATTCCCATCACAGAAGCTCATCCTTTCCAACCAAGAGTTAAAGTATAAGTTAAAGAGGGAAAAATAACCCTTTGACTCCCAGATAGAGAGGACTGAAAACTGTCATACTTTCCACCCCCACAGCTATGAAAGCAGCTGGAGTTAAACCCTGGATACATTGGACACGAGTCAAGAGAGCGAGAGGGGGAGAGTAGACTGTAAACAGAAATCCTGAAAAACCTTTAAAAATCATTCTAAAAAAGCAGTAAGAAGACTCAGGCTAGACCTTACTGTGGACACACCGGGAGACTGTCCCCCTGCGTACGGTCAGACCTGCAACTGGAGAATTGAAGAAGGGGACTAGACCCTACTGCAGCTTGCCAGGTGAATAGCTGCCCGGCGTACGGTCAGATCCCAAAGAAGATCAAACATGCGTGTTGTAGTGTTAGTAGTGTTGCATTGTGTCTCCTTAATAAGGTGCAAAAAGGGGGGTCTGCCCCTGGAAGGAGAAGTTTGTCCCAGTGATTTGCTGATAATTACTGGCTTCACCTGGCTAACATCACGAGAGTAAAACATTTTTGTTTGCCAAGAGATATACCTGTAAACAGGCTTATTAGCTCTTGCCTAATACCTGTCTGTAGACATCCTGGGAAAATTCAAAAAGATACCATGTTAAGAGTTTATGGTGTAAGTTTAACTTATTCCCAAAATGCTAATTGGGGCATGGTTGCAAAGATCCTACCCCCTACAGAGTTCACTCTACACACCCCCATCGTTGCTGAAACAAATACTACGTGTGCACGAATGCTTAATTGTCAGAAATTTTCCAGAAAATATAAAGCTATCCCTGCCCCCCTTCCACTGTAATAAAATTCGAAACTTATCTTTTAATGATGTCCACATACTTTTGCCTCATGGATGGTTTTAGACATGTAGTTCCCGCACTTGGTCATTCATTCCTGCCAACTTGTCTAATAACCACCCATGTTGCCTCAGCCGCCAATTGAACTGGTGCCAATTCTTCCCCTGTAGCCCGAGAAAATCCGTCGACAGCAGCCTCGAGCACTCCAACTAACTAAAAATTGTAATAGTCTTGTGCAGTTATATTCTGACTCAGAAAAATTGGCCTTAGCAATGTCACTGGTTGGGATTCCAGGTTTAGCCTTGGCTAATGGTCTAAAGATCAACCGGTTAGCTTGCAGCTTAGCCAAAAGCATAAATGCCACCTCACGAGCATTGTCATTGTTAAATAAAGAGTTGCGTGATCTAAGAGGTGCAGTTCTAGAAAATAGAGCTGGTATAGATTACCTCTTCCTTCTTCATCATTTAAGTTGTGAGACACACCAAAAGCTCTGTTGTTTTAACTTAACTGATAATGGCAATGCTGTAGATGAACAGATCAACAAGCTGCACAATATAGTAGCTAACAAAACAATAAGACAAAACAATTAGCTCAATTAGTTGACCCTTTGGCTTCCAGATCTTAGCTGGCTTGAAGCATTGTTCATCCTAATTCTACCAGTGTTGTTCATAAAAGTTCTGTTATGTCTCTGCGTTCCTTGTCTTATGCGCTGTTTAACCAATCTGTTTTATGTCTCAGCTAGTAAAACTGCTGCCCTCTACGCTCGAATAGCCCAACAAGAGGCTAAGTAATATGTATGTCACAAAAAGCTTTGTATGGTTATCAGAAATGCTATAATTGTAATGAAATTATGCATTTAAGGGGGGAATGTAGCAGTCATATCGGGGGTCAGACTAAGTAGCCTCATGCAGTCTCATGCTTCATGTTCTTGCTGAGCTCTTTCTCCCTTGAATATATTGTTGTAAGCTGACAAGACACAGGAATTCCTTATCTTGTCAAAGGTCATACAATTGTATATCTTGTTCTCTGCTGTTCTCTTCTGTTCTCTCCTTATCATGGCTACCTTATAACCCAGTTCTTGTATTATAAACAATGGTGCTAGGAGAAGAAATGTTGAGGACTGCAACCCCACACGGGAGGGGGAGGAGGAGCCGTTTCATATGTGTCACAATGTCTATAAAAACAATGTGCTGATGTATTTCGGGGCTTCTGGCTCTTTGGAAATGATTCCAGCCTTAAGCCCGCGCGTTAAATAAAGAATCTCTTTTTCCTTCACTCCATGGTCTCTCTGACACTGGGTTCTGCAACAGCAGAACTCAGAAACTCAGAGATGGAAAGGCCAGTCTCACCCCCCCAAAAAAATCCAGTGGGTATGTGATGCTGCTGTGTTGCTGTGATTCTGCATGACAAAAGTAAATGGCCTTCCACCTTCGGAATAACCTTGGTGATAGTCAGGAATAGGGATGTCCCAGAAGTTGGGGGGGAAGGGAGTCTGGTGGACTTCCCCCCCACACACACACACACTCAGCCTCCCAGTCCCTGCTCATCAAGTGCTTACCAGGCCGTTAGCTTGTAATGTTGCATAAATTACCACTTTACAGCCTCCATTTATGCAACATTACTTTTACAGACCCCTTCATGGATCACTGCCTTGTTGTGGCGAAGGGGCTTGCGTAACTCAGTGAAGCCATAAGCTATGCCGTGCAGGGCACCCAAGACGGAAAGGTCACGGCGGAGAGTTCTGACAAAATGTGGTCCACTGGAGAAGGAAATGGCAACCCACTCCAGTATTCTTGCCAAGAAAACCCCATGGAACATATCACAAGGCTAAAAGAGATGACGCCGGAAGATGAGCCCCTCAGGTTGGAAGGTGTCCAATATACTACTGGGGAAGAGCAGAGGGAATTTCCAAGTAGTGCCAGAAAGAATGAAGCGGCTGGGCCAAAGCCGAAAGGACACTTAGCTGTGGATGTGTCTGGTGGTGAAAAGGAAATCCAATGCTGTAAAGAACAATATTGTTTAGGAACCTGGAATGTCAGATCAATGAATCAAGGTAAGCTGGAGGTGGTCAAACATGAGATGGCAAGATTGAACATCGACATCTTGGGAATCGGCGAACTAAAATGGACAAGCATGGGCGAATTTAATTCAGGTGACCACCATATCTACTACTGTGGGCAAGAATCCCTTAGAAGAAATGGAGTAGCACTCATAGTCAATAAACGGGTGGGAAAAGCAGTGCTGAGGAACAATCTCAAAAACAATAAAATGATCTCAGTACAAATCGAAGGCAAACCATTCAACATCACAGTAATTCAAGTCTATGCCCCAACCACTGAGGCCAAAGAAGCTGAGGTTGTTCGGTTCTATGAAGACCTACAACACCTTCTAGAACTAACACCAAAAAAAAGATGTCCTCTTCAACATAGGGGATTGGAATGCTAAAGTAGGAAGTCAAGAAATCACTGGGATAACAGGCAGGCATGGCCTTGGTGCACAAAATGAAGCAGGACAAAGGCTAATAGAGTTTTGCCAAGAGAACACGCTGATCATAGCAAACATTCTTTTCCAACAGCACAAGAGACGACTCTAAACATGGACATCACCAGATGGGCAATATCGAAATCAGATTGATTATGTCCTTTGCAGCCAAAGATGGAGAAGCTCCATACAGTCCGTAAAAACAAGACCTGGAGCTGACTGTGGCTCAGATCATGAGCTTCTTGTTGTAAAATTTCAGCTTAAATTGAAGAACGTAGGGAAAACCACTAAACCATTCAGGTATGACCTAAATCATATCCCTGATGAATATACAGTGGAGGTGAGGAATAGATTTCAGGGATTAGACCTGATAGACACAGTGCCTGAGGAACTATGGACGGAGGTCGGTAACATTGTTCAGGAGACAGCAACGAAATCCATCCCAAAGAAAAAGAAATGCGAGAAAGCCAAGTGGCTGTCTGATGAGGCTTTACAAGTAGCTGAGGAAAGAAGGGAAGTGAAAAGCAAGGGAGAAAGGGGAAGATATATCCAACTGAATACAGAGTTCCAGAGAATAGCAAGGAGACACAAGAAGGCCTTCTTAAATGAACAATGCAAAGATATCAAAGAAAACAACAGAATGGAAAAGACTAGAGATCTCTTCAAGAAAATTGGAGATCTCAAGGGAACATTTTGTGCAAAGACGGGCATGATAAAGGACAAAGAAGGCAGGGACCTAACAGAAGCAGATGAGATTAAGAAGAGGTGGAAAGAATACACAGAAGAACTCTACAGGAAAGATCTGAATGTCCCTGATAGCCATGAGAGTGCAGTCACTGAACTTGAGCCGGACATCCTCAAGAGTGAAGTCAAGTGGGCCTTAGGAAGCATTACTAACAACAAAGCTAGCGAAGATGACAGTATTCCAGCTGAGCTATTTAAGATCCTAAAAGATGATGCTGTTAAAGTGGTGCACTCAATATGCCAACAAATTTGGAACACTCAGCAATGGCCACAAGACTGGAAAAGGTCAGTTTACATTCCAATTCCAAAGAAGGGTAATGCCAAAGAGTGTCTAAACTACTGTACAATTGCGCTCATTTCACATGCCAGCAAGGTGATGCTCAAAATCCTACAAGCTAGGCTTCAGCAGTATGTGAACCGGGAACTACTGGAAGTACAAGCTGGGTTTCGAAGAGGCAGAGGAACTAGAGATCAAATCACCAACATTTGCTGGATCATGGAGAAAGCAAGAGAATTCCAGAAAAACATCTATTTCTGCTTCATTGACTACGCTAAAGCCTTTGATTGTGTGGATCACAACAAACTGTGGCAAATTCTTAAAGAGATGGGAGTACCAGACCACCTTACCTGTCTCCTGAGAAACCTGTATGAAGGTCAAGAAGCAACAGTAAGAACCAGACATGGAACAACCGATTGGTTCAAAATTGGGAAAGGAGTACAACAAGGCTGTATATTGTCGCCCTGCTTATTTAATTTATATGCAGAGTACATCATGAGAAACGCCGGGTTGGATGAATCACAGGTCAGAATTAAGATTGCCGGGAGAATTATCAACAACCTCAGATACGCAGGTGATACCACCGTAATGGCAGAAAGTGAAGAGGATCTCCAGAGCCTCTTGTTGAGGGTGAAAGAGGAGTGTGCAAAAGCTGGTTTGAAACTCAACATTAAAAAAACGAAGATCATGGCATCTGGCCCCATCACATCCTGGCATATAGAAGGGGAAGAAATGGAAGCAGTGACAGATTTTATTTTCTTGGGCTCCAAGATCACCGCAGACGGAGACTGTAGCCATGAAATTAAAAGACGCTTGCTCCTTGGGAGGAAAGCTATGGCAAACCTAGGCAGCATAGTAAGAAGGAGAGACATCGCCTTGCTGACAAAAGTCCATCTAATCAAAGCTATGATTTTCCCAGTAGCAGCGTATGGCTGTGAGAGCTGGATTATAAGGAAGGCTGAGCACCGAAGAATTGATGCTTTCAAACTGTGGTGCTGGAGAAGACTCTTACGAGTCCCCTGGACTGCAAGGAGGTCAAATCAGTCAGTCCTGAAGGAAATCAACCCTGAGTGCTCATTGGAAGGACAGATCCTGAAGCTGAAGCTCAAATCTTTTGGCCACCTAATGCGAAGAGAAAACTCACTGGAAAAGACCCTGATGCTGGGAAGATTGAAGGCAAAAGGAGAAGGGGACGGCAGAGGATGAGATGGCTAGATAGCATCACCGATGCAATGAATATGGACTTGAGCACGCTCCGGGAGAGAGCGCAGGACAGGAAGACCTGGTATGGTCCATGGGGTCACGAAGAGTCGGACATGACTGAACGACTGAACAACAACAACAACTTTTACGGAAAAACCCAAGCTCCCATTTTTATTATTTTTTTGCAAAATGGTGGCTCAGTGAGGGGATGGGCAGCTGCCTGGCTTGCACAGAGCGATGAGCAGGGGCAGGAGGCAGCGGCAGCTTGGTGAGCACTTGGCAAGGACAGATGGAGGTGAGTCCATCCATCCCTAGTCAGGAACGAGGAATCTCAGGAGGCCGTTGCGTGACCAGTCCCAACAATTGGTCTTTTATGTAAGGAAAGGGTTTCAAGTGGGAGAAACAATGAAGTGTCTAGTGACACCTTGAAGACTCACAAACAAACAACGTATCACAAGACTCCTTTTTGGTCTTACTGCAAATGACTAAGACATATACTCTTTGGGGGATTTGGTGAATCCTCCCCCAGCCTCCTCTACAATACAAAATCTGTCAGTGATTTATGCATTAGGACATATTTCCATACAAAATAGCTTTTGTCTTGGCCAATTATGTCAGGGCTACCTTCATGGCAGCCCTGACTTTTGTGGTGATAGTTCTGAAGTCATCACAGAGCTTCATCTTACATGTAGAAATCCATTTTTTAAATGAACGTCTTCCTTCGGAATAACACTTCATGCCTCTGAACAGGGCTGTAGTCCGGGAAACCTTACACCATTAAAGAAATGTGTTTAGTGTTTAAATTTCCACAACACTCCTTGTTGTTTTTGCTGCAACAGACTAATGGGGCTACCTCTCTGGATATTCTTTCCTCCAGCTTGATTACAGCTTCTTCAACCCAATTCAGAGAGAGAAAAGGGTGTTTCCTTCTCTCTACCAGATTAGTCCCAATGAAATGTCTCAATATGTGGTCTTAATCCAGTTGCTCCTGCATTTCCACTGGAACTGGATTGGGCTCTTTGCTTCTGAGGGTGAGAGTAGTGAAAACTTCATCCAAACACTGGGACCAAAGCTCAAGGAGAATGACATATGCGTGGCCTTCACTAAAATCCTGGGGTCCACTGAAATGTTTGCAGTAGCACAAAGAGAACCAATTTATATTCCTAGTTCTTGGGTTGAGTCCTTAGTTATCATTTTCTTTGGGGACTTAAAAAGCATAGCACCTTTTCTTGAGCTACAAGAGACCAAGTACTCATTAAGAAAGGTTTGTATCCTGACATCCCATTTTGACATTGCTGGTACAGGATACCTGTTTGGCTGGCAAGATTTCAAACCCTTCCACGGTGCTTTGCACTTCAGACTCCACAGAAGAGATGTGCCAGAATTCAAGCCTTTTCTCCAGGCTTTAAATCCATTCCAGCCACACGAATACATCTCTCTGCCTGAATGGTGGGAAGCAGCATTTAGCTGTCAGTTTCTAATACTGGACGAAACCCCTGAATGGGGAATATTTAACTGTACTGGACAGGAGAAGCTAGAGGACCTGCCGGGCACCACATTTGAAATGAGCATGACCATTCAAAGCTACGCCATCTACAATGCTGTCTATTCCGTGGCACATGCATTACATTCTGTGTCCTCATCTGTATCTGAACATGGAATGATAGGAGAAGGCAGGAAGCTTCTGAATGTCCAGCCATGGCAGGTAATGTTCTCATTAAGATATGGCAATGTTATAGAAAGCACCTTGCTAAAAGTTTTTCTAAGGGTCAGATTCTGGAAGCAAAGAGTGAGACTGGGAGAAGGGCTATCAGTCCATTCTAAAGATCTTAAGAAAATATATTCCATTTTTTAATTAATATTTTATTGTGAATTTTTACAAAACAAAAGAAACTGAAAACATTACAAAACCTAAAAAAAAAGAATGACATAAAAATACAACAACATATTCAAAATCCTCAGTTTCTAACATTACAATATTCAAGAAAAAAAGTTACACATAAACTTCAGTAAAAGCAGACTAAATATCTGCATATAGGTCCACTTGCAAGTTATGCCTATATACCACTCTTTCAAATATTGCTAGTGTTGTTAAGTCTTCAGTCCATTGCATTATAGGCAGTGAGCTTTTATCTTTCCAATATCATAGTATCGGTCTTTTAGCAACCAAAAGGGGGCAAAAAATCCATTTACTCTGACCATGGATTACGTTCCAAGAAGCAGGTAAGTAATTTAAAAGAATATCTACATCAGTATATATTAAAGAGCTTTCCAATACAAAATTTATCCATATAATAACTTCCTCCCAAAAGGAGGCAGCCATTGGGCATTTCCAAAACATATGAATGAAAGAAGCATTAACTGCATTACACCTCCAACGATTAGCTGAATTTGACAACTGACTTTAAAAATTGTGAGTTTATGTCAGTAGGAGAAGTATATACTTTATCACTCTCATCTTTAATAGCTGAAATAACATTCAAGTTTTTCGAGTTTGGAGGCGGCCACCTATCTGAATAGGATTGCGCCCTAAATTTATATACCATAACTGGTATAACAAATACATCCTTAATTTACATTTAGTACTAACCATTTCAGACGTCATCAAAATAATTCTTGTTATGTAGAAACTGAGAAAAAAAATATTCCAAAATATGAACAAAAATTTAAAATAAAAATCCAAAATAAAAATAAAACTTATATAACCCCATTTGTGTCCATCTACCATAAAAAATGCCAAAAAAAAACCATGCCTAACAATCAAACAAAAACAAAAAATAAAAACTTTTGCCTTCCCTTTGGACCGATATGTAACCGCAGTGCTCAGCTAAGCTGCTCCCGCATACTAAATACATACACAGAGCAAAGTTACAAACATTACAAATGTAACCAAGAAGAAATAGTAGTAGTAGTAGCAGCAGCAGCATTAATTTTTAAAAAGAATTAAAAAGCCAATTAGATATTTTAACTAATATTATATGTGGATATGTATTCATATGTGTACATACATATACACACACATACACATAAACACATACAAACGCATATGTGTATACATATACATACACACACACACACAGACATTTATGTGTCTATATAACCTTATTAAGCTAAATTTAACATAGTAGTTACATATAACCTGTATTTACTCAAAATATGTAAATTAACACACTCAGAAACAGGAATTATGTATATGTTATACGTATACAAGAGGAAAAGAAGAGAAGAAAAAAAGAGAGAAGGGGGGAGCAGTAATATACAATGCATTTGATCTGGCATGCCACCCAGACTTCTTATCAACTATAACCCAAATGAAGCTTCAGAGGAGCAGTGAAAAAAAGAAGGAAAATACCTGGATTCCAACTCAGGAACCTGAAGAAGTCGGATTCCTCATTTTGATTTTAATGCCAGTGAGAAATGATTCTGCATAATCAGAACTTAAAAACTTCTTCATCTGGCCTTCAGAAAAGAAATGCAAAATGTGGCAGGATATTTGATATGATATAGCAAGTTAATTTGCTTTGCCAGATTTCTCACCTTGGTAAATTGTCTTCTTCTATCAGCAATTTCTTTAGTATAATCAGGAAAGAGCATAATCTTGTCATTTGCTGGCCCCCACCGAAGCTCACCCCGCTCTCTTGCTAAATGCATAAGATAATCTTTATAGAGGCATGTAAAAATTGAATTATAACAGGTCCTGCTCTGATGCCTCATGTAGGGAACACAATAAGCACGCTCAATATCGAGTGGAAAATCAGAAGGCAAAGCCAATAACTCATGCAGAAATTTATCCATAAATCCAGCAAGACGGATATCAGTAGCCAAATCTTTAAAGCCAAGAATACGGAGGTTAGCTCTCCAAGCAAAGGCCTCCAGTTGAGAAATTTGAGCAGACAGAACATTGAGAGTCACCCATAGCAGTTTCGTGAGCAGTAACCCGGTCTTCAGGTGCATTAACTTTCAACTCCATCTTTTGAAGTCAAATGTTCATCTAGTCCACAGACCCTTGAAGGGTAGTGATGGAATCCTGAATTGTTTCAAGCTTCTTTGACTGCACTGATAACTGTGAGGACATAGTTTTTATCAAAGCAAGCAACTCCTCTCCCTCCCCTGGGTCTTTAGACACCTTTACTGGGGGGGCAGTTGGAGGGGTAGGCAGCATTCCCAAGACTTTCTTCCCCCTTGATGTTGCCATCCTCCTCTCACTTCTGAAAGCACAAGCAAATGTAAGTGTGGAAACAGAAAACAAAAGCTTAAGCAAGTTTAATTGCAAATATCCAGATAACACGACAGCCTCGAGAGGTTATTTTAAAGCTGAAACTTGGGAGAGTCACAGCAAAGAGCTGATCATGATGCCATTTCCAACCGGAAGTCAAGAATGAATGAATAAATATATAAATAAATAAATACCCCATGTATATTTTCCCATGGCCATGATTTCCCTTAAAGAGCATTAGGAAGTGAGTAAAGATTAGCGAAGACTGATAGTCCTTCTATAATAATTGTGTATTGACTCATATGGCTACTGAGGGGGTAATCAAGCAACCCCCCACAAGACACACTCCTAGATGTAGCAATTGGGCTCAGCAGTTCTTCAGAGGCACTCCCAACAGACAGAGGTGATTCAGACTCTGAGGGGGAGGAGGTTGTTTAGGTGTAAGCTAATAAGTTAGAAAGTAGCTAGCCAGAGCCCTCTTCACTTGTGGGAATGCTAAAGCAGGAGGTAGAGGAGTTAGAAACTGTGGTCACGGGCAGGGGGAGCTATGACATTGGAGGATTAACAGGCCAGCTGAGGAGAAGAGGGGCTAGACACCTTACAGCTGTCCCCTCTTCTGGTTCTTCCCCAACCTGATGGTTCCTGGCAGCCTTACCAGTCTGCCCTCGGGCCTGGTGGTGCTGCTGCTGAATGCCAGGTCGGCCCAAAATAAAAACTCCCTCATCCATGATTTGATTGTGGATGAGGGGGCTGACCTGGTATGTATTACTGAGACCTGGGTGGGGGAACTGGGAGGGGTCACTCTCTCCCAGCTGTGCCCTCCTGGGTACTCAGTGCAGCACCAACACCGACTCAAGGGTCGGGGAGGGGGGGTTGCCGTGGTCTATAGGAATTCAATGTCCCTCTCTAGCTTCCTGCTCATTCGAGTGCAGATCTTCTGTGTTTATACCTTGTGTTGGGTACCCGGGACAGATTAGGGATTCTGTTGGTGTACCGCCCACCCCGCTGCCCATCAGACTCCCTGCCTGAGCTGATGGAGGTGGTCTCGGACTTGGTGCTAAGGACCCCTAGGATGATGGTCCTGGGGGATCTCAACTTCCATGCCGAGGCCGCTGTATCCGGGGCGGCTCAGGACTTCATGGCCTCCATGACAACCATGGGGCTGTCCCAACTTGTCATCGGCCCAACACATATAAAAGGACACACTCTTGATCTGGTTTTCTCGACTGGGCAGGAGGATGGTGATCTGAAAGTGGAGGAATTAACATCTGTCCCTTTGTCACGGTCAGATCACTTCCGGCTGAGGTTTAGACTCCTGGCAGCCTTCCCCCTCTGCAAAGGTGGGGGACCTATTAAAATGGTCTGCCCCCAGAAGCTAATGGATTCCGATGGATTCCAGGGGGCTCTGGGGGATTTTCCTGCTGGTATGGCTGGTGCTCCTGTCGAAGCCCAGGTCACTCTGTGGAATGCAGAGATGACTCGGGCAGTTGACACAATCGCACCCAAGCGCCCTCTCCCTCTGAGCAGAGGTTGGCCAGCTCCTTGGTATACACCTGAGCTGAGGGCAATGAAGCAAGAGGGGAGATGGCTAGAACGCAGGTGGAGGAAAACGCGTGCTGAGTCTGACCGAACACATGTAAAGCTCACTATCGAGCCTACTCTGTGGTGGTGAGGGTGGCAAAGAGACAGTTCTTTTCCACCAGCATTGCATCTTCTCAGTGTCATCCAGCAGAGATTTTCCAAGTGGTTCACGGCCTGTTACATTCTGGGCCAGAGAGAGAGATGGTGGAACCCTCGGTGGCATGCTGTGGTGAGTTTGCAAGGCTCTTTGAAGATAAAGTCGCTCAGATTCATCATGAATTGGACACCATTATTAATGCAGTTCCATTGGTTCAGAGCACTGTCTGGTCCAGTTCTATTGAATGAGCTTCAGTTACTGAGAGCTGAGGATGCGGACAAGGTGCTTGGCCAAGTCTGATCGACCACGTCTTGTGTGCTTGACCCTGCCCTTCATGGCTTATTAAATCAAACAAGGATGGGATGTCAGGCTGGGTCCAGGAGGTTGAAAATTCCTCCTTGAGAGAGGGAGTGGTGCCAGCTGCTTTAAAAGAGGCAGTAATCAGATCACTCCTAAAAAAGCCTAACCTGGACCCAGAGGATGTTAACAATTACAGGCCAGTGGCCAACATCCCCTTCCTGGGCAAGGTGCTTGAGAGGGTGGTTGTAGGACAGCTCCAGGCACTCTTGAATGAAACGGATTATCTAGATCCATTTCAATTGGGCTTCAGGCCTGGTTTTGAAACGGAAACTGCCTTGGTCGCCCTGTGGGATGACCTCCGCCGGGAGAGGGACAGGGGGAGTGCGACCCTGTTGATTCTCCTGGATCTCTCAGCAGCTTTCGATACCATCGACCGTGGTATCCTTCTGGATAGGTTTTCTGGGTTGGGAGTTGGAGGCACTGCACTGCAGTGGTTCCACTCCTACTTGGATGGCCAATTCCAGAAGGTGGTGCTGGGGGATTATTGCTCTGTGCCATGGCAATTGTGCCATGGGGTTCCACAGGGCTGTATTTTATCCCCTATGCTGTTTAACATCTACATGAAACTGCTGGGGGAGGTTATCTGGAGGTGTGGGCTGAGGTGCCATCAATATGCAGATGTCACCCAGCTCTACCTCTCTTTCTCATAAAACCCAGGTGAGTCAGTGGCTGTTCTGAATCAGTGCCTGGGCACAGTAATGGACTAGATGAGGGCCAATAAACTGAAACTCAATCCAGACAAGACGGAGGTACTGTTAGTGGGTGGTTCGTCTGCCCAGCTAGGTGATATTCAGCCCATTGTGGAGGGGGTTGCACTCCCCCTAATGGATCAGGTTCGTAGTTTGGGGGTGCTCTTGGATCCAGAACTGTCACTTGAGGCACAGGTGAACTCAGTGGCACGGGGAACTTTTTATCAGCTTAGGCTGGTATACCAACTACGCCCTTATCTGGACAGAGATAGCCTAGCTACAGTTATCCACGCTCTGATAACTTCTCGTCTGGATTACTGCAATGCGTTATACGTGGGGCTGCCTTTGAAAACGGTCCGGAAACTTCAGCTGGTCCAAAATAGGACAGCAAGATTGTTAACAGGGACTGGCCTGTGAGCTCATATTATGCCAGTACTTTTCCAGCTGCACTGGCTGCCAGTCCATTTCCGGGCCCGATTCAAAGTGCTGGTGTTAACATTCAAAGCCCTTAACGGCTTGGGGCCAGGTTATCTGAAGGATCGCCTCCTCCCATATGTGCCTGCCCAGACCTTAAGATCATCGTCAGTGGCCCTTCTCCCAGTGTGGTGTGGTGGCAAGAGCGTTGGACTGGGAGCTGGGAGATCTGGGTTCTAGTCCCCACTCGGCCATGGAAACTCACTGGGTGACTTTGGGCCAGTCACACACTCTCAGCCCAACCCACCTCACAGGGTTGTTGTTGTGAGGATAAAATGGAGAGGAGGAGGATAATGTAAGCCGCCTTGGGTTCCTTGCAAGAGGAATAAAGGCGGGATATAAATGCAATAATAATAATAATAATAATAATAATAATAATAGGAAGTGAGGCGGGTGGCTATTAGGAGGAGGGCTTTTTCTGCTGTGGCACCCCGGCTCTGGAGTGAGCTCCCTAGTGAGGTTCACCTGGCACCTACATTGTATTCCTTTCGGTGCCGGGTGAAGACCTTTTTATTTTCCCAGGCATTTTAGCTTTCTAGATTTTTAGCTTTGCTGTTTTAAATCTGTATTTTAAACTCCTGCACTGCTGCTAGGTTTTATTGTGGTTGTATTGTTATATTGTGGTTTTAATGTTCTACATATTTTAAATTGTTTTATTGTACGCTGTTTGGTTTTAATTTTTGTGAACCGCCCAGAGAGCTTCGGCTATTGGGCGGTATAGAAAATAAATACATACATACATATACATAGAAATATAAGATCCCAGAGTGAGAACGTCAGGTTAAGCCAGAGGAGCAATGTCAACTCGTAAAGCATTCCAAAAGGCCAGCCGCAGAGGGAAGGTCCCTCTGGAAAGACTCGCCGTAAGGGAAGGCCTTAACCACCCACTCAGGTTGTGGAAGAGACGGCTGGTGCTATTTTTCATTGCAACTGTCTAACATAGTGCATTAACCAAAGGCAGTTGCTTGTAGCCTAAGTAGTCCAGTATTATGCAAAGCTTTATAGAGACTTCACAGCTGTTTGTAGATTCCTGTCATAACCTGAGGCACTGCTCATATAACTGTAGTTAGCAAAACATAAGCAGTTGTTTTGCACTTTGACTTCTCTCCAATCGGTCACAAAGAGAGACTCAAGGCT
The DNA here is from genome assembly GCF_057233095.1 of Heloderma suspectum. NCBI lineage: Eukaryota > Metazoa > Chordata > Lepidosauria > Squamata > Helodermatidae > Heloderma > Heloderma suspectum. Next base: position 360,277,446 of record NC_139459.1, on the reverse strand, counting down.
TAGTATTTGACATTTTGGCGCCAAGTTAAAACGTGGCTTTTCACCAAAGCCTTTGAGGGCTAACTGAATTCCCTAAAGTTGCACACTGTTTTAACTTTTATTGTTTTAGATTTTTAAATTGGTATTAGCTTGCTTAATGGTTTAATATGTTTTTAGCTGTTCAAATTATTTATTGTTTTATACTCTTTAAATTGATTTTATCTGTATGCTGCTCTGAGATCTTAAGGATATAAGGCGGGATACAAATGTTTTAAATAAATAAATAGTCTAGAAAGCAGTATTTGTCTCTGACCCTCCTAACCCACAGAAGCAAATAGCATGCAGCTCTCCTCCACATGCTAATATTGACCTTTGGGGCACTTTGTAAAAACTGAATTTGTGGGCCAGTGAGGGCCTCATGCAGTCTGCCGGCCATGTGTGTCTCCCCCTGCCCCAAACTGAACAATGGACTACAGACAAATACCGTCTCCTTCCTTGATGGCCATCACAGTGCATGAGAAGAGACCAGACCCCACTCACAGTCACAACCCATCACCCTGTTTGCTCCGCATCTCTTTCATTTCAGATTCTTGCCTCCTTGAGGAACATCCGATTTAATAACAGTGCTGGAGATGAAGTGTCTTTCTCTAAAAACCGCAAGAGATATGATATCCTCAACTGGATCTTCTTCCCAAATGAGTCTTTTCATCCTGTGAAAGTTGGAGAGGTAGATCTGGGGGCTCCCCCAGGCCAAGACTTCAGCATTAACTCAGAAGTGATCATGTGGGCTACAGAGGTAAGTCTGAACTGAATGTTCTGGGGTCATGGGAGAATTACAGAATGTTGTGGTTCTGTCCCTTGAGAACAGAAGATGTCTCTCTAGATGAGACCAAAGGCCTACTGAGTCCAGGGAGATGGCCGTTGTCTTGTGGTAAAACTCTTGTTTTGTTTTGTATCCAAAAGGTCCCAGGTTCAATCCCTGTATCTCCACATAGGGCTAGGGTTTGATCTGGCTCTAGTTTCCTTTGTCCCTATTTAATTAGCATTTTATTCAAAATCACAACCTTGCTGATGTAATAAACTGGATGAGAATGAAGAAACTGACATTCAGTCAACACAAGATGGAGGCAAGTGGTTTGTCTGTCTGGGTGAACGGTGTCCAACCTATGCTGGAAGGGATTGCGCTCCCGCTAAAGGATCGAGTTTGTAGCTTGGAGATGCTTGGAGATCCAGCTTTGGCCTAGAGGAACAAGTGTCTTCATGGCACAAAGCACCTTTTCCCAACTTAGGCTGGTACACCAGCTCCGACTAGTGCCGTGCCAAAAATTTCTCCCAGTTATTTTCGACCATTCTCATTCAACTTGATAGAAAAGAAAGTGCATTTGAAAAGAAAATTAAAGTAGAATTTTTTTTGGAGAAATTCTCATGGGTCACATTCAGGGTTCTTGTGCTTCCTTTACTTAGGAGGTGACTGGGGAGTGTGTACGAGTGTCCTGCCTTTCATTGTACAATCATCTCTCTGCAGCTGCATTAGAGATGACATGTATCCTCAATCACCCCTCAGAAATTTAACATTTGGAAAGTCCTGGGGAAAGTGCTGAACCCTGAAGAATGACAACTAGAGCTGAGCCAACATTTCTCAGACAACATTTTTTTCAGGAAAATCCTGAGATTTTTCTTTTTCTTACCTACGGCCCTAGAAATAAAGGCCACTTTGCAGAATTTCCCCAAACTTTCTTCCCCATATTTTGGTGGGGTCCCCCCCCCCATATGCCTCAGAATGATGCTAGGTATGGGGTATTGTGAAGAACACAAAATGCGGGCCAGGCTGCCAACACACTTGCCGCTGTTGCCACTTTCAGTGGCCGTGCAAAAAAAAACCAAAACCCCTTAGGAAAAAATAGAGAAGCTGTGCTATGACCCTGGCCAGTGGTGAGCCCTCCCCGTGAGAAATTGTTAGACAATTTCTCCTCCTACTGGAGAAATTCGGTGAAATTCTCCTCTCAGTTTCTCTGCCCACAAACAGAGTAGAGAATTTTGAAAGATCATTAGCTACAATGCTACCTGGATAGAGACAGACTGGCTCCACTGATCCCTGCCCTGATAACCTCTTTGTTAGATTATTCCAGTGTGCTGTGTATGGGGCTGCACTCACAGATGGTCTAGGAACTTCAGTGAGTAAAAACAAATATGGCAGCTAGGCTGACTGGAACTGGGCAAGACAGAGAAGCATATTACTCCAGTGTTGTACTATCTTCGTGGGCTCCTAGATAATTTCCAGGCCCAATTTAAAGTGGTGGTGTGAATGTATAAACCTCTGGAGGCCATAGCATCTAAAGGCACTGGCTGCAACACAATGGACGGAAGACTTAATAATACTTGCAACATTTGAAAGAGTAGTATATAGGCCTAACTTGCAGATGGACTTATATGTGGATATTTGGTCTGCTTTTACTGAAGTTTATGTGTAACCTATTTTTTCTTTCTTTCTCCAATATTGTAATATTTGAAACTGAGGATTTTAGTATATGTTGCATTATTTTTTCTATTTTTCTTTTTGTTCTGTCCTTTTTTTGGTTTTGTTATGTTTTTGGTTACTTTTGTTTTGTTAAAACTTACAATAAAAAATGGGGGGGGAACAGTATCGGAGGGAGCAATCCTATGGCCGCTAGACAGCGGCTAGACAGCCATAGGATATACCGTTATCCGGGAACTGACCTCCGAGGTCGGTTCCTGGATAACTGACCTCCTCCCATTTCCGCACTGTCTCAGAGGCAGCGCGGAACAGCCCCATCCTCCGCGCTTGCAAGAGGAGTGCAGACAGGCCAGAAAGGGGCGTGGCTGGGGGCGTTGCGGGGCGGGGAGAGCATAGCTGCCTGTACGACGCATCCTATGTGTCTTACAGCACCCTCCTTCTCCACTCTGTGTCCTGTGGCTAGACCGTCAGGAGCACCCTGGCGGCCTCTTTCAGTACACTCCAATAGCCAACTCAAGACACAGACAAAAGGATTATTTTCAAGGCTTTAATCCTTTTACAACTTAATGACTCTTTCAGATGCTAATCACCAGCGACTAAGCAATGAGCAGCAGAGTGGCCTATGCACCGAGTAGGCACTTGATCCCCATTTGAAGGAGAATCACTTGAAGACCCTGAACTTATGGGCTAGGGAAAGATCCTCCCTCTTTCCCTTGGGTCCACGGGAGGGGGCTGTTGCTTGCGTGCCAAACAGGCGCTACACCTCCTTTCCACGCCCTCCATCGCTCGTCGCTCCCTGCGTCTGTGTTGAGCATCTAAGAAGCCCCCCTCCCACACTTGCTCACTGCCAGGGTCACCATCTATCTCAGGAATGCTGGCAGGAGTAATCTCTGCCAGCTGCTGTGCCTGTGCAGGATGAGCTGGCTCCTCTCCCACAGATTGCTGACCCTCCTCAGAATCAGAACTGCTCTGGGGTTCTATCGGCTCAGTTTCCACCCTGACATCATCCCTGCTCCCATGAGGCCCCCCTCGTGCTCTTCCCTTGGTGCCCCAGGTTTGTGGGGGTACAGCTGGTGGAAGCACCTCAGCAGTAATGGAGCATGCACATTTTCCCTGGGTTCCCAGGTTCGCTCATCTGGCCCGTACCCCTTCCAGTCCACTAGATATTGCAGGCGGCCGCGAGAAAGGCGGGAGTCCAGAATCTCCGCGTCCTCAAACTCCTCCTCCCCCTCCACCAGCACTGGCGGCAGGGGGGAACCGACCAAGCGATGAGGGTTGCCAGAAACCCGGGGGGATGTATGAAAGTCACTTACCTTTCGCGGATTATGTTGATGGTGGGGGGGAGGCGTTCCGTCCCTCCCCCCGGAATCCTCGATGGGGGGGAGGCGCTCCGTTCCTCCCCCCAAAATCCTCCGCGGCCGGCTGTGCTCCGCGGCAGCTCCGCGGAGCAGCTGGCCAGGCCCAGCCAGCCCAGAGCCGTCTGCAGATGAGCGTACACAAATGGCGGTGGCTACGGCCGCCACTATTTGCGTTCCTTATTTTTGCCATCTTAATCTACATAAATATTTACGTAGACTAAGACAGCGAAAATAAGGGGAATGCAAATAGCGTAGCGGATGCTATTTGCGTTCCCCTTATTTTCACCGTCTTAGTCTACATAAATATTTACGTAGACTAAAACGGCCCAAAATAAGGAACACAAATGGCGGCGGCCATAGCCGCCGCCATTTGCGTACGCCTTTTTTTTTTTTACCCAGACGTTTTAGGCTACGTAAAAACTTACGTAGCCTATCACGTCTCTGTAAAAAAAAAAAAAAACCTGCAAATGGCGGCGGCAGCAGCCAGTCGGAAGACCAGCTGCCGCAGCCGCAGCCGCCGCCGCCGCCGCAGCCACCACCACCCGGAAGATCTGCCCCAGGTAAGTCTCATCCCGGACAGGATCCGCGGGGGGGCAGGGGGGTGGCAGGCCGTCCCGTCACAGATTTTGGGGGGCTGAATGCACTGGCATTCAGCCTCACTGAGATCAGTGGCGGAATTCTCTGACATCCCTAGACAGCAAGGACTGATGAAAAACAGGATGGATCTTCATGGAGGGTGGGGAGAGCCAGGCGAAAAGCAACAGGGTTAATCTGGGCCGTAATCTGGAAAGGCCCCATGCGGCGAGACGCGAGCTTCCTTGCAGGCGAGTGAGAGGGGAGGTATTGGGTGGACAGCCAAACCCAGTCCCCGAGTTGAAGAGACAGATCTGGCTGGCGCCGCCGGTCTGCAGAGACCTTGTAAGCTGTCTTGGCTTGCTCGAGGGAGTCCCGTAAGAGGTGGTGTACCACTCAGAACTCCTCTAAAAAGTCATGGGCCGCTGGCACCGAAGAGGGAGCTAAGGTGGATGGGAAAGCCTTGGGATGGTAACCAAAACTGGCAAAAAATGGAGCTTGGCAGGTGGAAGCATGGCAGGCATTGTTATAAGCAAATTCTGCGAGAGGCAGCAAGGAAAACCAGTTATCTTGCTGGTAATTGACATAACAGTGCAAATATTACTCCAGAGTCGCATTGGTGCGCTCGGTCTGACCGTCCGTCTGTGGATGGTGGGCAGAGGAAAGACGGAGCGTCACATGGAGAAGCCCAAGTAGCTCCGTCCAGAAATGGGAAGTGAATTGGGGCCCCCTATCCGAAATGAGACCCTCGGGCCTTCTGTGGAGCCAGAAAACTAGGGGTGGACGAAAGTCACTAACCTTTTCTCGCAGCTTGTTCGCGGTGGGGGGAGCGCTTCGCTGCTCCCCCCGCGAAGTTCAGGCCTGGGGGGGGAGGCTTCCCGCCTCGCCCGGCCGAAATTCAGGCCGGGGAGGAGGCTTCCCGCCTCACCCGGCCGCGAACACGAAAGTAAAAAAAAAAAAAAAAAAAGTCCCCTGATAGGCTACGTGACGATTCACGTAGCCTATCACGGCTAGATCTGGAAAGTCAGCCGTGATAGGCTACGTGAATCGTCACGTAGCCTATCACGGGTGACTTTAAAAAAAAAAAGCGCGTACGCGAATGGCGGCCCCCATAGGGAGCCGCCATTCGTGTTCCTTATTTAGTTGCTGTAGTCTACGTAAATGTAAGGGCAACACAAATAACGTTTCCCTTATTTTCGCCGTAGTCTACGTAAACATTGACGTAGACTACAGCGACCAAATAAGGAAGGGGAATGGAGGCTCCCTATGGGGGCCGCCATTATCCGTACACACTTTTTTTTTTTTTTTTAAAGTCACCCGTGATAGGCTACGTGACGATTCACGTAGCCTATCACGGCTGACTTTGCAAATCTAGCCGTGATAGGCTACGTGAATCGTCACGTAGCCTATCAGGGGACGGGTTGTTTTTTTTTTCTTTCATTGCAATGGCGGGGGCAGCAGCCGGTCGAAAGACCGGCTGCCGCTCCCGCCCCGCTCGAACACCGGACGAACCGCCAGCCGGACCCGCCGCCGGGAGGGACATTCAGGGAAGGTAAGTCCCGTCCCGGGGGGGGCGGGGGGCGGGGGGGCGGAGGATTTCTCCCCGAAACTTGTTCGGGGGGCCGAACACGTTGGCGCTCGGCCCCCCGAAGTTTCGGGGAGAAATTCTCCGCCATCCCTACAGAAAACATGCGCCAAAAACAGCTCTGCCGTCTCCCTGGCCGTGGGCAACCCAGAGCAGGGGATGAAATGGGCCATCTTAGAAAACAAATCCACCACCACCAGAATGGTGGTCTTACCGTGTGAGGGAGGCAAGTCAGTGATGAAGTTAAGGGAGAGAAGTTTCCAAGGTCCTGAGGGGGTAGGCAGGGGGTGAAGCAAGCCTGTGGGCTTGCCTGAGGGGGCCTTCACCTGCTGGCAGGTTGGGCAGGAGGCGACATAAGTCTTGACGTCCCGACACACACAAGGCCACCAAAAATCCCGCGTCACTCCATGCAGGGTCTTGGTAAAGCCAAAATGCCCAGCAGTGGGGGAGTTGTGGACTGATGGAGGACCTTCTTGTGGAGGGGTCTAGAAGGCACATAGACCCGACCGGAATGGTAAAGCAGGCCACCTCACAAAGAGAAGGGGGTAGAGTGGGGGGGGCAGAGGCTAGCCCCAATTCCTCCACTTTTGTGCGAACAAAAGCATCCTGAGCCTGTGCAGAGTGAAGGAGCTCCTCCCAAGGGTGAGGCACCGCAGCTGCCGCCAGGCTCTGGAGGAGAAGAATCGAGGGGGGGATTTCCCTCACCTCCTGGCTGGAGGTCTGGCTAACGAGAAAGAGCATCTGCTTGTTGGTTGTCAGAGGCCTTCACATGGCAAATCTTAAGGTGGAACCGGGGGGAAAAAAGCGACCACCTAATCTGCCTCTGGTTTAAGGCACGGGCTGTCTGAAGATGTTCCAGGTTGGGATGGTCGGTTCTAACTTCAACTGGGTGCTGTGCCCGCTCCAGCAGATGACACCAGGTCTCCAAAGTGGACTTGATGGCCAACAGTTCCTTCTCCCAAATGGTATAATTCCTCTCAGACATGGTCAGCTTCCTGGAGTGGTAGGCGCAGGGTTGCAACCCGCCGCCCGCCCGATCTGGCTGAAAAAGCACCGCCCCCAACGCAAAGTCAGAGGCATCAGTTTGCACCACAAAAGGCTTCCTCGGGTCGGGATGAAACAGGATAGGCTCAGAACTAAAAAGCTTCTAAAGTCCCTCAAAAGCCTGTTGGGCAGATGCCATCCAATGAAAAGGAGATTTCCTGCCCTTAAGGAGATCCGTGAGAGGAGATGTCAGCCGAGCAAAGCTGGGCAGAAACTTTCTGTAAAAATTAGCAAACCCCAGAAAATGTTGCAAGTCCTTCTTGGTGGATGGAGCCTGCCAGGAGAGGACAGCCTGGACCTTTGCAAGATCCATCCTGATACCGTCAGCTAAGATAATGTAGCCAAGATAGTCCAAAGAGGTTAGGTGAAACATTTTTCCAGCTTGGCATAAAGATGGTGCTCGTGGAGGTGCTGGATGACGGCGGAGACATGGTGCTGATGGGCGTGGGGGTCCTCGGAAAATATAAGTAAATCATCGAGATACACAATGAGGAAAGTGTCCAAATAGTCCCGGAAGATGGCATTCTTAAAACGCGAAAATGTGGGGGGGTACAGGCGAGCCCAAACGGCATCACTAGGTATTCATACGCTCCGTACGGGGTGCCAAAACAGGTCTTCCACTCATCCCCCTCCTGGATGCGAATCAGATTGTAGATGCCACGCAGGTCCAACTTTGTGAAAATCTTGGCTCGCCCCAGGCACTCCAGCATTTTTGGCAAAATGTCCCAGTTTTCCACACCGAAAGCATCGGCGCTCAGCACGCCACCGCTCTAGTTCCTCCAGCGGCAGTGGGGCCTGGGTAGCTCCCAGCTGCATCGGGGTCTCCTCTGCCCCCACCGCAGGGGTGGGGGAGGGGGCAGGAAACAGGGGGAATGGGAGGAGGAAAATCTTGGCCCATGGCACCCCGCCGGGTCTACCGGCGTCCCTCCAGCCAACTATCTATCTGGAGGCAGGTCTGGATGAGGTCCTCCAAAGTAAGCGGGCTAGGCGTGCGCGCCAACTTGTCCAAGATCTTGTCGTTCAAACCGTCCAAAAACTGAGCCACCAGCGTGGCATCATTCCACTGTAAATCCTGCATCAGCAAGCAAAAAGTTGTCGCATAGCTGGAAACTGAGTCTTTGCCCTGCCTGAGGCAGCGAGTCTCCCAAGAAGCCATCTGCATGCGCAGGGGGTCACTGAAAAATCTGGCCATCGCTGTCATGAAACCTTGATAGTCCCCAAGCAGGGGGTCATTAGCGAGAAGAAGTCCCAAAGCCCATTTAGCTGCCACGCCTGAAAGTAGGTTAATGATGAAGCCCACACGAACCTGTTCCATCAGGAAATCCTCAGGTCGAAGGCGCATGTACAGCTCCAATTGGGCCTGGAAAATCTGAAAAAGTCCTTTCTCCCCAGAAAACTTCTCTGGCAAAGCCACTGGGCACTTGCGGCGGGGGGGAATCAGAGGTGGTGGGGATTGAACCGCAGCTTGTAGATTCTGTACGGCAGTCATCAGTTGAGCCACTTGATCACGGAGAATCTGGTTCTCTTGCACCAGAGCTTGCACTGCCGGGTCCCTGGCACCCTCCATTCGGCAGTAGGAGAAGAGAGAGAGAGAAAAAAGAGGAACGGGGACCAAGCTGTCAGGAGCGCCCTGGCGGCCTCTTTCAGTACACTCCAATAGTCAACTCAAAACACAGACGAAAGGATTATTTTCAAGGCTTTAATCCTTTTACAATGTAATGACTCTTTCAGATGCTAATCACCAGCGACTAAGCAATGAACAGCAGAGTAGCCTATGCTCTGAGTAGGCAGTTGATCCCCGTTTGAAGGAGAATCACTTGAAGACCCTGAACTTATGGGCTAGGGAGAGATACTCCCTCTTTCCCTTGGGTCCACGGGAGGCGGCCGTTGCTTGCGCGCCAAACGGGTGCTACGCCTCCTTTCCGCGTACGCCTCCAGACTTTGGGCTGGCCTCTCACCACTACATACCATGTTTATTCCTCATACAAAATGAGGAATAAACATACCAGGGAATATAAAGAACTATATTATTCCATTATGTGTGTGTGTGTGTGTGTGTGTGTGTGTGTGTGTGTGTGGAATCTCCCTCCATCCAGCTGTTCCCTGGAAACCCCCCCCCTCCATTCACTGAAGGGCCTTCTGAGATAACTAACAGGAGGTTTGCTAATGAGCTGGATGTGGAAATACAAAGCTGAGCTGGGGGCAAGTGGGATGCTGACATGTGTAGGAGTCAGTTGCATTGAACTCAGTAAGACTTACTTCTGAGTAGACATGCACAGAGTTGGTTCTCCTCTCTGCTCAGCTTTGTATTTCCACATCCAGTTCATTATCAAACCTCCTGTTAGTTATCTCAGAAGACCCTTGGGTGAATGGGGGGGGAGGGTTCCAGCGAACAGCTGGATTGAGGGAGGTTCCACACACACACACACACAATAGAAGAATATAGTTCTTCATATTCCCTGGTATGTTTATTCCTCATTTTGTCCATTCCCTGAGCATGTGCAGAGTGTGCTTTTTATTCAAACAAAAAGAAGGTTGCTGATCTTTCCCTTCATGCTGCATTTGTACAAGTGAAGTGTGACTGCTTCAGAAAGAACTTTCCATTATACTGTCTCTTTTTCTTCATGAGTTTCATAACAGAAGTGTGGTGTAGTGGTGAGAGGCCAGCCCAAAGTCACCCAGTGAGATAACTAACAGGAGGGTTGCTAATGAGTTGGATGTGGAAATACAAAGCTGAGCTGGGGGCAAGTGGGGTGCTGACATGTGTAGGAGTCAGTTGCATTGAACGCAGTAAGACTTACTTCTGAGTAGACATGCACAGAGTTGGTTCTCCTCTCCATTTTAGCCTCACAACGTCACCAACAAGGCTGGATGTGGAAATACAAAGCCTAGCAAGGGGAATAATACCTCGTGCAGGGCTCCAGACCGGCATGGTCATTTTAAAAGGTTCTTTCTTTCTTTCTTTCTTTCTTTCTTTCTTTCTTTCTTTCAAACAGCGTTGCTTTAAACACAGAGTGCATCACTCAGACACATCGCAAGAAGCGTTGCCCTTATTTTCGCCATAGTCTACGTAAAGATTTACGTAGACTACAGCGACCAAATAAGGAACGCGAATGGCGGCTCCCTATGGGGGCCGCCATTTGCGTATGCACTTTTTTTTTTTTTAAAGTCACCCGTGATAGGCTACGTGACGATTAACGTAGCCTATCACAGCTGACTTTGCAGATCTAGCCATGATAGGCTACGTAAATCGTCACGTAGCCTACCACGGGGCGTTTTTTTTTTTTTACTTTTTATTTCGCGGCCAGGCGAGGCGAGGCGCCTCCTCCCCGGCCTGAATTTCGGCCGGGCGAGGCGGGAAGCCTCCCCCCCGGCCTGAATTTCGGCCGGGCGAGGAGGGAAGCCTCCCCCCCCGGCCTGAACTTCGGGGGGAGCAGCGAAGGGCCTCCCCCCCACCGCGAAGCAAGCTGCGAGACCATGTAAGTGACTTTCGTGCACCCCTAATGCCATCCTGAGAGCTTCAATTTCAGGGTGACTCATAAATTGAATTTATTTATTTATTTATTCATTCATTCATTCCATTTCTATACCACCCAATGCCAAATAAATAAATAAATAAATATGAGGGCTATAACCTTTGCATGCAGCAGGTCCCAGGTTCAACTCCCAGCGTCTCCAGCTGGGTTTGGAAAGACCCTTGTCTAAAACCCTGGAAGCTGCTGGCAGTCGTGGGAGACAATCCTGAACTAGATGGACTTGATATAAGAGAGCTGCATATGTTCCTAGTTCTGTCACAGTATTTTGTATGAGCCTCTGTTATTATATCTGAAGATATCCAGATGAAATTTTGCCCTCTAAGTTTATGATTCTACTCACCATGCAATTCAAAACTCTAAATCTTTTCTAGCTCAATTTTCATCAGGTGGAAAACCTCAACCATTTCCCCCTTCCCTTTCAGAAGCCGCCTTCTGCAAGATGTGTGGAGAGGTGCTCTCCAGGGCACCAGAGGAAAGTTCCAGAGGGGAAGCAGGTTTGCTGCTACGAATGCATCCATTGTCCAAAAGGGACCTTTTCTAACCAGACAGGTAGCTGAATCTTTGAGAATCATATCCAAGTATAGAACATACCAGGACAGAGTGGGGTAGGGAGAAGTGCAGATAAAATTAAATTTTGGTTTGCCAACCTCTGCAGTTCTACTTGTTGGCAAAGTATTTGTAGGCTTCTGAAGATATTTTCTATTTTACTATTAATTTTGATCATCATCATGCTTACTAAGACTAGTGAGAGAATCACTTACACGTCTGTGCGAGAACTTTCTCTGCTGGGTTTTCTTCCATTTGCACATTGCTCAACATCTGTTGTATTTTTTAAGAACATGGGTTGGATCCAGACTAAGGGTGCAATCCTATCGAGATCGTTGGCAGCCTCCGAAGACAGAGGCTGCTGAGTACCCAATGCAGGGCGACCATAGCATGGAGGCAGTTCTCACCTCTGTGCTCTGTCTGCTTTGCATTTTTGGCTAGATGGCCAGTTTTGGCTGTCTAGCTGCAGCATTGGGGAGGGGGAGGGAAGGAGGCTGCGCAGCACATTGGAACTTGTGTAATGTGGCTACCGTGGTCTCCTCCCCTCCCCACCCCCAGGCCCACCCCCTTTTCACCCTCTCCATGCTCCATTTCCAAGTGTGGAGACATAGCCAGCATGAAGAGAACAGTGCTGGCTATGAGGGGGAGGGGGCAGGGAGCGTGGTTTCTGAGAACTGCGTTCTGAGCCCTGACTCCGATCTCAGTCACCAGAAACCGAAAAATCCTATGGCCCTCTAGACAGTGTCTAGTGGCCATAGAATTGCTCACTTAGTCATACCTAGAGGGGACCCACTGAAATCAGTGGGAGTGAGGTAGGCATTTCGTACCTCTTTACGTGCTGTTCTCATGCAATAAGTTCCTGAAGCTTAAAGAGAGCGCAATCAAAGGGACGTTGTACCTTTGTACAGTAAGCTACAAAACAGATCATTCCATCTACTCCTTTTTGGGTGAACTGGGCCCTACAAAAAGAACATATGTTTCATGTTTGAGATATATGAATAGTTGTTTCTCATTCCAGATGCAGATCGCTGTGTCCCATGCCCAGAAGATCAACACCCAAACAAGAACCAAGACCAGTGTATCCCCAAGAAGATCCACTTCCTTTCCTATCAAGAGACACTGGGGTTTGTTTTAGCTTCTCTAGCCCTTTTCCTCTCTCTGATCACATCTCTAGTGCTGGCCATCTTCATTAAACACCGTGACACGCCAATTGTCAAAGCCAGCAACCGAGACCTCACCTATGTTCTCCTCCTCTCCCTCCTGTTCTGCTTCCTCTGCTCCTTCCTGTTCATCGGTCAACCCATGAAGGTCACCTGTCTTCTCCGACAAGCTGCTTTTGGCATCACCTTCTCTCTTGCTGTTTCTTCTGTGTTGGCAAAAACTGTCACAGTGGTTCTGGCCTTCATGGCCACCAAGCCAGGAAACATGGCAAGAAAACTCTTGGGGAGACAACTGACTAACTCCATTGTTCTGGCCTGTCCCTTTTGCCAAGCTGTTATCTGTGCTGTCTGGCTGGTGACCTCTCCTCCATCCCAAAACATGGACTTCCATTCCCTGTCTGGCGAGATCATAGTGGAATGTAACGAAGGCTCAGTCACCATGTTTTACACTGTTCTGGCTTACATGGGTTTCCTGGCTCTCATCAGCTTCACAGTGGCTTTTCTAGCAAGGAAACTGCCCAATAGCTTTAATGAAGCCACGTTTATCACCTTCAGTATGCTGGTGTTTTGCAGTGTTTGGATCTCCTTTGTGCCCACCTACCAGAGCACCAAGGGGAAATCCATGGTGGCTGTGGAGATCTTTTCGATCTTGGCCTCTGGGGCTGGTCTCCTAGTTTTCATCTTTTTCCCCAAATGCTTCATTATTCTCCTCAGGCCCAATCTGAATTGTAAAGATCATCTAATAATGAGAAAGAATGTGTAATTATAGTATACTGGAAAATTCTCTGCTAATTCATTTTTCAGTCAATTAATCACCATTTACCATCATATGTATCCTTAAAGGAGTTATTGTGATCCCAATTTGTTTTATTTTAAAACAAATCTATCTAATCACATCTATTACTGCTATATATTTTTATAGTGGCTGGGTTGAATGGTATTTTGTTTGTTTGTACTTTACTTTTAAGATATGGAAATCTGTAAAATTGTTATGGCTTCTGGGTTGGTCTGAATGACTGTTTAGGAATCCCTTGCAGCCCAAAGACTCTGATTGCAGAGATTCAGGATCCTTTCCAACTCTGTAACTCCTGCTTCTATGATTTCAGTGAATAGAGTAGATGTCTGGAGGTAACACCTCTAAAGACCTGATAATGGACAGGTGATAGCCAGTGACCTTCTGTTGATGAGTTTCAGTGGGAAGTGGGATGGGTCAAAAAGACAGAGGTGGTGGGGAAGATGACGCATGTTTTCTTCCCTGTAATGGACTATTCTGGAGGTGGCTTACCATTCTCTTTCCCATCCTTAATGAATGTCCTTATTGAGTTTGGCGTGAGAACAATTTATTGATTTGATTTGTACCCTGCCATCCTACCAAAAAATAGCACTCCAGGTGGCTATAGAAACCAGCTAAGTCTGTGTGTGTAACAGAGAGTCAGAGCATAACTGGATCTGAAAAGGAGGCAGAGGGCCGACTTTGCTGTCTGTGGGAACTCCTGTGGCACTCTGGGTTCCCCTGTATATTGGAGGGGGAACAGCGAGCTCTTGGAGTATTAATGTTGTGGATGTTCATCTTACTCTCAGCCTGTATATGTATCTAAATAAACCTCCTATTATGGAAATGCCCGAAGTCTCCAGTGACCTCCTTATGAGGAGACTGAATCCTGGGTAATGCTAGAACCCCTGAAACCTAACCTCCCACTGCTTGGCCATGGGGTGCACATGCATAGCAACGTGAATCAGGCCAAAATGAGGAAGTAAAGCGAACCAAGGTAAGGCATCACAGCTCCTTTTTGAAGAGGGTCTTAGGAGGCTTTCTACCGAGTCCGACCCTCGCTGAGTATTGCCCACCCCAGAGGAGCAGAACCTCTTTCAGCCCAAGGGCCTAATTCCATTTTTGAGAAGCTCTTGGGGGCCACATTCCAGTGGTGGGCGGGGCTGAAAGAAAAAGGGGTGGGCCCAAAATACAAGGAACACCGGCCTATTCTAGCTTAAACCTCTTCCTGCCAGTAACTAAGCCTAAGGAGAGGCATTTTAAACTTTCAGAATTGGGGTTGCTGGGGGGAACTAAACAAAAGCAGGGAAATTGCCAAGCGATTGGTGGTTGGACAAAAGGGGTGGGGTCACCTGAAGAGCATGTTGCCATTTGGGGAATCCTAACAGGCTGGATTAGGACCCCAGGAGGGCTGGATTCAGTCCCTGGGCTTGAGGTTCTGCACTGCTCTACACTGACTTGTTGCAGCTTTCCAGGGTTTGACACAGGGGGTCTTTCCCTGCCCTAGGCCGATGCTACTGAGGATTCAACCTGGGCTCTCGTGCAGGCAAAGTACATGCTTTCCCACCAAGCTATGTCCCCAGAAAAGAAAAAGCTTCACTGGGTTGACTGTTCTTCTGATTGAGCCAGGTTCTTGGTATAGTCTTATTTGACTTAGTTCAGGCAAATATGAGGTCTCGGTCACATGTGTACAAACTCTCCCTTTCCTGTGCTTTCCCAAGTGAGGACTGGGCCTTTACATTCAATATGAGCACCTTCTCCCTGCAGGAATCATCAGCCCAATAGATGACGCAGCCCTCTCTGGCCACCCAAAGAGAGGCACTGTTTTGCTTGACGAAGGTGGTTACAGAGACGGCTTGGCAATACTGTCCACACAAACCTTACCGAAGGCAGTTCGGAGTTCCAATTAGCCCAATATTGTCTACACTTGACTGGTTGCAACTCTCCAGGGTTTCTGATGGGGGGTCCTTCCCAGTCCTATCTCAAAATGCTTGGCATTGAACCTGGAATCTTTTGCATGCAACCAACATCGTCTATCACTGAGATAAAATCCTTCCCTAAGTTACCTTTAAATCGCCTTTCTGTTTTCCAGCCATTGAACCAGTTTCTGTACATTCCTTTCTGCATTATGCTCCATATTAATGGCATGAAGGAGCTTGGGAAGAGTCTGTGGAGAAGGATGGGCAAGAGTCTAGCTGTACCTGTGGGTCCGGATCCTGTGTTTGTCTCTGCCCTGCCCACCAGGTATTTAAGGCGGGGCTGCCAGAGGAAGCTCCTCAGCGACACGCCAAGTGCGACGCTAAGTGTGCGCTTAGTTTCGCACTTGCCATTGCTCAGGAAGCCACCCACTTCAAAAGGCTTCTCCAATCCAAACGTAACATGCTGTGTTGTGACAACTCATCTTGAAACTCGGCATGTTTTGCCTTGAGAAGAGAAGACTGAGGGGAGATAGGATAGCACTCTTCTTACTTGAAAGGTTGTCACAGAGAGGAAGGCCAGGATCTCTTCTCAGTCATCCCAGCGTGCAGGACACGGAATAATGGGCTCAAGATACAGGAAGCCAAATTCCAGCTGAACATCAGGAAAAACTTCGTGTCTGTTAGAGCAATGCAACAATGGAACCAATGACCAAGGGAGGTGGTGGGCTCTCCCACACTGGAGGCATTCAAGATGAGGCTGGACAGCCATCTGTCAGGGATGCTTTGACTTGGATTCCTGCATTGAGCAGGGGGTTGGACTCAACGGTCTTATAGGCCCCTTCCAACCCTGGTATTCTATGATTCTATGAAACATCTGAAGAACATTCTATGGGATTTGGTCTCACCAATGTTCTGTTCTGGCAAAATGGGTTTTATAGTTACTCTGTGATCCTTTATTTAGGACTGGTGGAGCCACTCTACTGGGGTAATTATTTCAAACCTAGCTTAACATATCTTCTTAACATATTTTACTTTTTAGTTAGAATTATATTTTTGTGTTTTTTATAGTTTTAGAGTAGATAAGGCTAAAATAATCTTTTTTCAGTTGCTAAAGTTCTTCAGTGCTTACAAAAACAATTTTAAAGCAGAACTTTTGCTGACTTATCTTTTTAATTTGCTGGGTTGTTTGTTTTAAAAGAATGTTATTATTTTAAAATAATTTTGTGAGTATTTTTAATCTCGGCAGATGACTTCTCATTTTTAAATATTTTAAGGTTCTCTTTTCTTAATTGCTAACAGTTTTCCTTTAAACTGTTCAGCTATAGTATTGTTATTGGTCATAGGTTTTTATTGCATGGTTTGGTAAAGCTTTTAAGGTATAAACACCTGCATTATTGACAACTGTTAACAACATTACTGTGTCTGGGCCCTGATAAAGTACCTGTTGGGCTTCACTGGTGGCTATAATTTTTTATTTTAATTTTTTTACATAATGGTTCTCACCAGAGGAGGGTATAAACATTTGGGACTGGTACCAGTGACAGACGATGTGGCATCCTTTGTTAAGGCCCATAATCAACCTAAAATCACTCAATTTTTCCGACCTAACTCTGAGAAAAGAAAATTACCAGTTCCTGAGTCACCAGGCACTGAGGCTAGGCTAGCCCATCTGGAGATTTTGGATTGGTCATTGGGCCCTCAATATATAATGGTCCTTGGATCTAGAAACTCAGGAGGAAGGCAGGTGTAGCCTAGCAGCGGAATTGGCCTCTGCCAAGGAGGGCCTGTCAGCGTTTTGACAATAGCTTCCACCCCCTCAAGGAAGCCCCAAAGGCTCCATTATTTTGTCTCCCTCAGATGGTTCTAGGGTGAAGAATTGTGATTCACCTCCTTTTCAACCTGCTATTCATATCAATGGCATTTGTGAATGGGAAGTGCCTGATATTTTCTAACCTAGCCATATGGCAAATCAAGGGGAACATCAGGGCCTGCTCCAGTTGGACTGCCCCTTCTTTGGGAGATGAGAGGGGGGAACAGGGCCATCCCACCAGCCCTGCTGACAGTCTACCTAATTTTTTTCTCCCTCTTCCCTCCCCATTGCCTTTTCCTTATGTGTCATGTCTTTTTTAAATTGTAAGCCTGCAGGCAGGGACCGTCTTCTTTGTTCATTGATTGTAAGCCACTCAGGGAGCCTTTTTTGGCTGAGGAGCGGGATAAAAATACAATAAATAAATAAATAAATATGGGCTGTGCAAGTGTGTGTGTGTGTGTGTGTGTGTGCGCTTAGTGCCTTTTGCCAGGGGGTGTCAAAGGCTATCATGGGATCACGAAAGAGTTGATCCAGAAGATCCAATACCCTTGTACAGTAGGTTCTGCTGCTGCTGCTGCTTTTCCAGGGCATTGTTTACCTTTGTTGTGCACATACTTGGAAGTGAGGCTGGAAATGTCACCAGAAATCTTGAGAATGTGCTGAAGGGAAGTTTCCCAGCCACTCAGGGTCACAGTCTGTGTCAAGGCACAGGGAAGGGGCTTTGGCTGCTCTCCCTCTCCACTTGGGGAGAGAAGGTAGACATCCCCACCCGCCATGGCCACAGAAATGTCAGCAGTGTAATCACAACTCTTGACATTTCTCCACTGTTCCCACCCAATGAGGAAACATTGAATTATTTTGTTTGGGGTGAAATTTCAGTTGCAGCATTTGTTTAAACATAAAAATTAAATATTTCGGCACAACCAGGCAAGCTATATCACCTGACAGTTTCATCCCAGCCACAGCACACACATCTTAAGCTGGCACTGTATGGTCTTTTGATGCTATGCTGACTGAGGCTGATGGGAATTGGAGTTCCCCACCACTGGCCTACATCATTATGAGCCTACCCAAGCATTAAGATCAGGGGCCCTGCTTGGAGGCCCTAAAGCAAGAGCTACTTGGCTGGCAGGTACTGGTGGGAACAGGGCTCACTCAGTGGTGGTAAACACGAATAGTGGGGGATGTTGGGTTCATGAAAGCTTTCCTCTCCCCCACTTGAACACAGACCACAAGTTAAGATTGCTTCATTTATTTATTAAGGGTTTAAACAACAACCAAGCACTGCAGAAGCAACCCACGGACTTGTATGGGCTGTAGCTAGGGATGACCATCCTAGGGAAATCCAGTCCTTCAGAGCCCACTGGATTTCCCCAGAGCCCCCAACGTGGCTTGCATTTGCCACAGAAGAAGCCACAGGCGTCTCTCAAAATCTGGGAACTCTTCTCGGGTGTTTTTTTTCCTTCTTAAATTGGCATTTATGCAAATTGTGGCTGCTATTTGCATAATTTGCTCAAATTTTGGTTGTAATTTGCTTAATTTGTGCGAATTGCTGCCATAATATGCTTAATTTGCACAACTAATGCCCACCATTTGCACAAATTAAGCAAATTATGTTCAAAATTTGCACAGACTATGCAAATGGCAGCTGCAATTTGAGTGCATGTTCATTTAAGGAAACAAAAACAAAAATCTGCACGCTGGCCCAACTCCACCTGCATTGAGTCAGACCAGCTCGCAGGTAAGCGAGCTGAAGTCCTGGGGGGGCGAGCTGATGAAAGCTTGATGAACTTCACCCCCTGGATGGATTCCTCCAGCATCCCTGGCTATAGCTCAGTTTGCCCTGGTTTGCATGCAGGAGGTCACGCAGTTCAATCCCCAACTTGTCCAGGTAGGGCTGGGAAAGGGCCCCTTTCTGAAACCCTGGAGAGCCACTGCCAGTCAGCGTCAAAATGTATTATTAGAATTAGAGGGAACGGTGGTCTGGCTTGGCAGAAGGCAGCTTCTGTGGTGGCTCATTCTCTTTTGCTTCCATTACAGAGGACCTACAGAGGGATTGCCAAGTCTTCTGCAGCCTTGAATATAACTCAACAATACGTATGTTAAATTATACAGATAGACAATGCTGGCTGTGGTTGATGGGAGCTGTAGTCCAATACACATGGAGGCTGCCAGGTTGCAGAAGGCTTCGCCACAGCATTGGTTAATATTGCTGCTGACATGTGTGTATGTGAAGAGTGAATGTTCTTCTATTCTCATATCACATCACAGACGGTGACTGCACATAATGGGTTGGGGCGGGGCAGCAGGCAATTCTATGGCTTCATCTGTAACTTGACGTTCTGCCATAATTGCACCATAAATACCACACACACACACACACACACACACTATATATATGTGTGTATATATATATATATATATATATATATACACACACACACACACACACACACACACATACACACACACACACACATATTGTATATATGTATATATATATGAGCTTCCTCTTGGGGGGGGCGCTAGAACATGAGGTGGGCCAACCCCCTGTTTTTTGATAAGATGTTAAAATGGGGGGTTGACTTCCAGAGGAAGAGGGGGGCTTCCAGATGAAGCTTTTATTGTGCCATTGCCCTTCCTCAGTCCCATGATTTCTACAGGGGGTCCAGACATTGTCATCTTTATCTTACAACCCTCCTGTGTTCTCCCACCACTTCCTCTGAGGGGAATCCATTAAGGAAAGGAAAGGCAGATGAGCACCACAAGACGTTCTGTGTCTTAGCGCTGAGTCCTCATCTTTACATGAACTAGCCTGCTTAAAGGGCCTTCCATAATCCTCTCTCAAGTGTCTCCCTCAGAATTATGGGCATCTCTACACCAACCTAAAATCCTGCATTTAAAACGGGGCTTTTTGCTTCCGTTTTAAATGCAGGATGACGACGACTCCCTTTTTCACCCGCTTCCTTTTCCCCCTCCCCTTCCCCCCATATCTGGGTCTTCCATTATCTTTTATTGATCTCATTCCTCGTCTTGCTGTTTTCCTCTTTTCATGGAGGAAACTGAAGCGGAACACAACAGGGTAATGTGATAGCTCATGATCTATGATTTAAAAATGGAACAAAAGGCATTTAGTGCAGGAGGCGCCTTGGACGTTAATGGCATCATCTAAAGAGCCCGCAAACTTCCATGAAGGAGCAATCTCAATGGCAGGATAAAAAAAGCTCCATGTGAAGGAGCCCTCTCTCCTCAGAGCATGGAGGCCGGGACTTAGCAGGACTGCATCCTGATTGGCACCCTCCTCCTATCTCTTCTTCCTCCTGGCTCCGAGGAATGCCAGTCTCAGTTTTCTAAGCGTAAAGGGCCTTACATAATACTTAATAAAATGTGAGGTAATACACACTCCTATTTTCCCCCAGCATTTAGTGAACAGGAAAATAGCAAATCTCATTTTTATTAGGGATGTCAGAGAATCCCGCCACGGATCTCGGTGAGGCCGAATGCCAGTGCATTCAGCCCCCCGAACTCCATGGAGGAACGGCCTGCCACCCCCCCACCCCCCACGGATCTCCCCCAGGACGAGACTTACTTGGGGCGGATGTTCCGGACAGCGGCAGCTCCAGCGGCGGCTTTGGCGGCTGGTCTTCCGACCAGCTGCCGCCGCCGCCATTTGCAGTCTGTTCCCCCCCCCCCAATTCGTGATAGGCTACGTAAAGACTTACGTAGCCTATCACGTCTGGCTTTTTAAAAAAAATGCATATGCAAATGGCAGCGGCTATGGCTGCCGCCATTTGCTTTCCTTATTTTTGGACGTCTTAGTCTACCTAAATATTTACGTAGACTAAGACAGCGAAAATAAGGGGAACACAAATAGCGTAGCGGACGCTATTTCCGTTCCCCTTATTTTCGCCGTCTTAGTCTACGTAAATATTTACGTAGACTAAGACGGCCAAAAATAAGAAACACAAATGGCGGCGGCCATAGCCACTGCCATTTGTGTACGCGTGTGTTTTTTTTTAAGCCAGACTTTTTTTTTAAGCCAGACATTTGGCCACGGTAAGTCCCATCCCGGGGGGGGCGGGGGGCCGGTGGAGAATTTCCCCACCAATTTCAGGCGGCCGAATGCGTTGGATTCGGCCTCCCGAAGATTCGGGGAGAAATTCTCCGCCATCCCTAGTTTCGTGCATCCCTACTTTTTATACCTTAAGAGGCAGCTGACTGGTGCCCAAGGAGAGAAAAGCCATCTTGGCTTCTTCTCTCACAGCACGGATTGCCTCTCCCCTCAGATCACGGAGGCTGGGACTTAGCAGAGCCTGTGACTGGCTCCCTCCTCTTCTTCCCACTGGATCTGAAGGGTGCCTGTCTCAGAGTGCGGTTTTGCCTTCATATCCAATGGGGTTTTTCATTTTAAACAGACCATCTATCTCCCTTCCTTCCTTATATAGACCTATTCTTCTCTTCGACAACAAAACTGGAACATATTGTAAGGGTAGACAGGGTGCCGTGTCTCCACCAGCCACACCTTACCACTCCCACCACCTCCCCAGGTTCCTGCACCTCAGACTTGGAGGAAGCTTCTCAGGTGCCCCACAACACACAGCCAGCTATTCCAGGCTGGTGACCTATTGGATTTAGAGCTTGACTCAAAAAGGAAAGAAATAGTGGCACGAAATACTGAGGTAGTTTATTTACAATTTCAGGGTGAGGGAATGGGAAAAGTAAATGAGGAAAAGATACAGAAAACCCAAGAACCAATCTGATAAACCCAATACAGCTAAAATAAGAAAGCTACCCAGTCTTGCTACTTACTCCAAAGTATGGATCTTTGTATCATAAGCCAGCAACCAAGACACCTTCCACCAGGACATGGAAACCAAAGGACAAAAAGCTGAAAATTCACCCCAAGCTTTATACCATTTCAGACCCAGCTCTCCAATTCTACCCCGTCCCTTCTTCAAGGGAGGAGGAGATGGCATATTCACACCTCACCAAATGAGGCTACTCCCCTGGCAGGCCAAGATGGTTTACGGCCTTGAATCAAGATAGGAGTTCTGGCTGACGCCATCAGCCTTGAGATAACCCAGGCTTTTCTTCCACCCAGGTGTCATGAGTTCGCAAGTCCTCTTTACTGAACTCTGCCATCTCCTGCTATAAAACACTAAAATTCGAACTAAAAAGAAATGCCATTTTCTACCAACTCTTAATTCTCACTCAGGAACATGATCGGAACACAGCAGTCTATCTTACAAAACATTATATTCTTTACAATGACACAAGCATCCCACTTCCAATGTCCCCATCCTAGCATCAGTGGAGTTGGGGCAAAGCTGCCCTCACCAAAAGATATGGAGAAGTGGGAGGTTTTGAATGGTATGGTGAGGTTTGTGCACATTATGCCACTTATAAAATAATACCACTGGCTAAGTACTTGCTTCTGGGTTCAATTCTAGGTGCTGGTTCCTTTAAAGCCCTAAATGGCAAGATACCCTGTGGAGAATCTGGGTTTTGGGATGGGGGCTTGTTGTTCAGTCGTTAAGTCATGTCCGATTCTTCGTGACCCCACGGACCACAGCACGCCAGGCCTTCCTGTCCTCTGCTCTCTCCCGGAGTGTGCTCAGGTTCATATTCATTGCATCGGTGATGCTATCTAGCCATCTCATCCTCTGCCGTCCCCTTCTCTTTTTGCCTTCGATCTTTCCCAGCTTCAGGGTCTTTTCCAGAGAGTTTTCTCTTCGCATTAGGTGGCCAAAATATTTGAGCTTCAGCTTCAGTATCTGTCCTTCCAATGAGCACTCAGGGTTGATTTCCTTTAGGATGGACTGATTTGACCTCCTTGCAGTCCAGGACACAAGGGCAAAACCACTCCATCCCCAAATGTGGATGGTCACCTCTCACCACTGCACAACATGGGCAGTGGTAGAGGGGGAGCAGGGGGGCAAGCCTCCCCCTCAAACAAGAAGCTCCCCCCCCCATTTCTGGACTCCTGTCATTACTTGAAGGAAAGGCACTTTTCACATATACAAATGCATTCATATATTATCATCTCTGTAGCTCTCCTACAGTTCAGGCGCAGCTCTTGAGCCAACAAAGGCTGTGCATTTTGCAGCTACTGACATACTCTTGAGGATGCCAACAGACCACTGGCAATCCACTGAGGGGAAAGGGGAAATATCTGGCATGCAGAAGAGAGAAGTAATTGAGGCGTGGACAGCTGCATTGCTTGGGGTGAGGGTGGGGGGCACTGCTAGAGCCCCAGTTCTTTTTCTTGACCCCTTGGTGTCAGTCAGGCTGAGAATTGCTTTGTTATGCAATCACAACCCCTCCTTCGAGCATCTGAGGGTGGGGTAACTCCTTTAATCCCAGTTTCTCAATCTCTGTTGCCCTTACAGTGTAATCCTCCTATGCATGTTTATTACTCAGAGATAGGCAAGTGTGTATAGAACTGCAGCCTTACATATTATGCTAAATGTTATCTGGAGTGACACATAGCATAATCCTATATATAAGCAAGAAACCTTATATAAGCACGGAACACCACAGAAGGAGAAAATAGTTGTAATTTTGAAAAATATTCATTTGTGGTTAAAATTTATCTTATTTTCTTTTTTACTATGAGTCACCCCATATATAAATAATAAATTGAGTTAAGGCAGGCAAGCAGGCAGGTAGTAAGCAGCAACTGGATTACTTTTTGGTAACAGTTTCTTTGAACATATACAGGATGCTGAGCTTTCATTATTCACACACACTCTTTTCAATGCAAAATTCAGTTGCAAAGAAAGAAGGCACAGACAGCCAAGAGGCCAGCAAAGTTGAAAACCACTCCATTCGCATATGAATGCACTTGTAGTATATGTGAAAAATGCCTTTCCTTCAAGTAATGGCAGGAGACCAGCAATGGGGGGGGCGAGCTCCTTGTTTGGGGGGCGCTTGCCCGTCCAGCCCCCCTCTAGCGTTGCCCCTGGCTACAGCCCTTCCCTGCCCACCTCTCTCCTTGTCCTTTGAACTCATTTCTTGTTTCTTCCACTCCAATTTGTCCAGAAGTTCATATCATTGTAAATGAGGAGGAAGAATGGAGGCATTTGGAATTGTGCATCGAAGAAGACAATGTGGGGCACTTTGGCGTGCTGAAGGGCCAGTGAGGGCCACAGTCACACCCTCCCCAATCCCTGCCTTTCCCATTGAATGCACAGACTGATCTGCCAAGTTTTGGCATCATCTCAGTTTAATGTCTCCATTTCCTTTTGGAAGTCTTGATAATCCCTGAAGGTCACACATCTAGCATCTCCTCTTGGACAGGGCCCTGCACTTTCTCGGGCAAGGATCGTAGGCAAGAACCTGGAAAATGGATAGAGTTTGCATCCTTGGTGTGAATGGGTAGGTTGCCCCCCACTCCAGATGTTGTCTTTCTGACAGCAGGCAACAACATTTTTATTCAGGCCTTTGACACATCAGATGGTTTCTTGGTGAATGGGTTTTTAATTGGTTGGTGCTGTTTATTTCTTTTTTACTGTTGCATTTTTAATTTATTTGCTTTTATGCTATGTTTTAATTAAACTTTCTCTCTCTCTCTCTCTCTCTCAGCAGAAAGGCAGGATAGAGATTAAAGAAATACATCAGTTTCTGGTCTTGCTCTTGGTCCTGACTCCAGGTAGCCCTCAGACCCTAATTGAGTTTTGGTCCCAGCTTGTGACTATCCAGACATCTGACCAGTCATGGGAGGCAGCCAACAAACACTGGCAATGGTTTCTCTACTGGGCAAGAGGGCTAACCCTAACACTAGCCCTGCACCCCTTTCATCCAAAGAGGCATCAAAAGAGCAGTTCCATGTCAAATCTTCTGGGGCTTCCTGAAGGGTAAATATCAGGGCAGGCAACTTATCCTCCCAAGTAAGAGGGTTCTCCTGCAGGATCATATTCAGGGTGCAGTTCTAGCACTTGACCAGATCATCTCTTCATGGATGGAAAGGGGGTATCTGTAAGCCAAGAGCAGGAGGTCAGTGCAGCTGTGATGTGAAGGCTATTCCTTGGTCTGTGAGTCATTTGTGGAGAACCCCCACCCGCAGGGTAAAAACCCATCTGAGGGCCAATCTACATTGCACCTGCCATTGCAATGAATTCGGTGTCCCGTCGGGTTAAACGCTCTCACATTAAAACGTGATTATTCACACTCGTCCATTTTCCCCATTGCAGTGCTTCATTGAATGCGCGAGCTCGGTTCACACTTGAGTGCTGTGCTGTTTTCCTGCTGTTTTCCTGCGTGTGCTTGTCTGATCTCAGATGCTAAGCGGGGTCGGCCCCAGTCAGTAGTTGGATGGGCGACCGCCTGGGAATCAGGCTTCCTGCACTGAGCAGGGGGTTGTTCTATCCCTTCAAATGAGACTAAGTTTTACCCCCTCCTATCCCCCGCTCCAGATTTATTTTTTTTTTAATTAAGGCATTATCCTTGCAGAATCAGGGCTTCTCCGTGATGTGGTTTTTTTTTTCTAATTCAGGCATGATCTTCGAAGATTCAAAGTTGTGAAGCTTAACCCGACAAGACACTGAATTCATTGCGATGGCAGGCACAATGTAGATTGGCCCTTTGGCACAAGCCTGGACTGACTCCTTTTTGGATTTAGGAGCTCAGCTTCACATGGGCCTAAGGCTGGAACCTGACAAATGAGGCCACATCTGCCCACGTGGGGGCACCGTGGGGGCAAAGAAGTAGGCCTCCTTCACCATTTCTACCACCACATGGTAGACAGGATTATATGCTCTCACCTGTGCTCAGTCACATTTGATCTAATACTTCTGCCACTGGTGCTCTAGTTGTTGCCCAGCCTGCTTCCTAGGCCAAAGCTCTCCTAAAAATGAGAGATCCCTCTGAGCTCCCCAGTGACAGAGAGGGTGCACTGGCATTTGACTATTTCAATGGCTCTTTCCATCTCAGTTCCACAGTGAGACTTGGGCCTTGGCTAGGGCAGTTCCCTCCTTCCATTTTAGCATGTGTTACACACCTTACGGGGGGGGGGGAGATACATGCAACAAGAGTTGTAGTTTGACCCTGCAACCTTCATCCATCAGCTAGACAACCCAAGGCTACTGGGTTGCTGCACCCACCACCCCCTGCCTCCAAGGAAGATCATCATAGCAAGGAGAAGACCAACTTGGCCCCATATGTTCCTTGGAGAAAAAAAAGGCAAGGTATAAATGAAATAAATAAATAAATATTGGCCAGAGAGGGGACAGCTGCAGGGAGCTTGTTTTGTGCTTCCCTGTCAGAAGGAACACCTTTGAAAACTTGGAAAGCAGGAAAGTACAAAAATTTTGTTTTGATTATTTCACTACTCGAATTTGCCCTGTTTGCAATCCTGAATGCAAACAGGGATGCAATTATCTGAAAGAGTTCACACATTCCTCAAGCTTGTTATCATGTTTGAAAAGTTCATTAGCAAGAAACAGTGTGTTGTTTAAAACACACTATTTTTCAAAGAATACCCCTTTTCTAGGGATGTCAGAGAATTCTGCGACAGATCTCGGCCCCCCGAAATCCATCGCGGAATGGTCTGCCACCCCCCCGCCCTCCTGGGATGAGACTTACCTGGGGTGGATGTTTCGGATGGTGGCAGCTCCAGCGGCGACTTCGGCGGTGGCAGCGGCGGCTGGTCTTCCAACCGGCTGCCACCGCCACCATTTGCAGGCTGTGTTTTTTTCTTTTTTTTCCCCCCATAGACGTGATAGGCTATGTAAAGACTTACGTAGCCTATCACGTCTGGGTTAAAAAAAAAAAACACTATTTGCGTTCCCCTTTCTTGTCTTCGTCTTAGTCTACATAAATATTTATGTAGACTAAGACAGCGAAAAATAAGGGATGAGCTTGCTCTGAGCAGAGCAGAGCAGAGCAAGCTGCTCCAGCTGGTCCAGGGACTACAGAAGCAGGCAAGCTCCCAGAGAGCGAGCGAACAGAGCGAGCGAACAGGGGGAGCAAACAGGAGTTGGCCAGGGGAGTTGCAGTGGTTGAAGAGACAAAGGAGACAAAGGAGACAGAGGCTAAGAGGTAAGTGGGTTGCAGGAAGCCCAGGGCGCTGCCCTTTATCCTTCTGACTGGCTGTGAGCTCACCAGGAGCTTCTGAGAGCTCCAACTGAATTGGAGGGGTGTGGCCTGAGTACTCCCAGCAGCTGACTGGGCGGGAAGCTTCAGTCTGTTTCCCGCCTCCCAGCTGAGCAGAGCAGAGCAGAGCAAGCTGCTCCAGCTGGTCCAGGGACTACAGAAGCAGGCAAGCTCCCAGAGAGCGAGCGAACAGAGCGAGCGAACAGGGGGAGCAAACAGGAGTTGGCCAGGGGAGTTGCAGTGGTTGAAGAGACAAAGGAGACAAAGGAGACAGAGGCTAAGAGGTAAGTGGGTTGCAGGAAGCCCAGGGCGCTGCCCTTTATCCTTCTGACTGGCTGTGAGCTCACCAGGAGCTTCTGAGAGCTCCAACTGAATTGGAGGGGAGTGGCCTGAGTACTCCCAGCAGCTGACTGGGCGGGAAGCTTCAGTCTGTTTCCCGCCTCCCAGCTGAGCAGAGCAGAGCAGAGCAAGCTGCTCCAGCTGGTCCAGGGACTACAGAAGCAGGCAAGCTCCCAGAGAGCGAGCGAACAGAGCGAGCAAACAGGGGGAGCAAACAGGAGTTGGCCAGGGGAGTTGCAGTGGTTGAAGAGACAAAGGAGACAAAGGAGACAGAGGCTAAGAGGTAAGTGGGTTGCAGGAAGCCCAGGGCGCTGCCCTTTATCCTTCTGACTGGCTGTGAGCTCACCAGGAGCTTCTGAGAGCTCCAACTGAATTGGAGGGGTGTGGCCTGAGTACTCCCAGCAGCTGACTGGGCGGGAAGCTTCAGTCTGTTTCCCGCCTCCCAGCTGAGCAGAGCAGAGCAGAGCAAGCTGCTCCAGCTGGTCCAGGGACTACAGAAGCAGGCAAGCTCCCAGAGAGCGAGCGAACAGAGCGAGCGAACAGGGGGAGCAAACAGGAGTTGGCCAGGGGAGTTGCAGTGGTTGAAGAGACAAAGGAGACAAAGGAGACAGAGGCTAAGAGGTAAGTGGGTTGCAGGAAGCCCAGGGCGCTGCCCTTTATCCTTCTGACTGGCTGTGAGCTCACCAGGAGCTTCTGAGAGCTCCAACTGAATTGGAGGGGTGTGGCCTGAGTACTCCCAGCAGCTGACTGGGCGGGAAGCTTCAGTCTGTTTCCCGCCTCCCAGCTGCGCAGAGCAGAGCAGAGCAAGCTGCTCCAGCTGGTCCAGGGACTACAGAAGCAGGCAAGCTCCCAGAGAGCGAGCGACCAGAGCGAGCGGACAGGGGGAGCAAACAGGAGTTGGCCAGGGGAGTTCGGCAGGGGAGGTCAAGGGGGAGGCCCCTAACATTTTTTTTTTTTTTTTTTACTAACTTTTTTTCATTTATTTGTCTTGTAACACACACTTCCACACCAGTGGGACTCTGCTTTTAACCTCTACTGAGTAGAGGAGCAGGCACAGGCTAGTCTAGAACAATCACAAAGCTAGACACAAAAAGGGAGAAGAGGCTATGGAAGGACAAGACTCTCCAGTGGTGGTGACCTGCAAGGTGTGTGCAATGTTTGTTTTCTTGCCTGAGAACAACATGGCCTACACCTGCAACAAGTGCAAGTTGATCACGCTGCTGGAGGAAAAAGTAAGTGGACTGGAGCGGCGACTGTCAACCCTCCGGGGAATAAGAGAACACGAAGAGTTCTTGGACAGAATGGGGGAACTACAGCAGCAAAGGGCAGACCAGAAGCTTGAAGAGCAACAGCAAGATGAGGCAGTGGGAAATGCTGAGGTGAAGAAAAATGGAGTAGAGGATACTCCTTGGAAAACGGTGACAGTTAGGAGAAGAAGAACTAGACGCCACTCTGCACCAGTGGAAGCGGTGGAGCTGTGGAACCGATTCCAGGTACTTGCAGATGAGACTGGAGGACAGCCTGCAGAGGAAGAATCACAGGGGAACCTGCATGAGAGTGAGCAAGAGGCTGAAGGTCAGTCAAACAGAGGCGATGAAACCCAGGCCTACAAGAAGAAGAAGAGAAGAGTGGTAATAGTGGGAGACTCCTTGCTGCGTGGGATCGAGACCCAAGTATGTCGCGAAGACCCGTGGACTCGCCAGGTATGTTGTCTCCCGGGAGGACAGATTAGAGACGTGACTGAAAGGTTGCCTGCACTCATAAAGCCCACTGACAGGTATCCCTTTCTTCTCATCCATGTGGGAACAAATGATACCGCCAAGCGGAGCTACGAAGAGATCACGTCAGACTTTGAAGCTTTGGGAAGGAAACTCAAGAACTTTGGGGCCCAGATAGTTTTCTCATCCATCCTTCCAGTAGTTAGAAGAGGGATAGAAAGGGAACGAAAAATACTCCGGGTGAATGACTGGCTACGAAGGTGGTGCCGACGAGAGAGATTTGGATTCTGGGACCACGGGCTATACTTCCTGGAAGATGGGCTGTTGGCTAGGGATGGGTTGCACCTCACAAAGGCTGGGAAGAATGTGTTTGGCCACAGCATGAAGAACTTCATCAGGAGGGCTTTAAACTGAATCCTACGGGGAAGGGAGATGTAATGTTGGGGGTAACAATGGACGTAGGCGCATGCACTGCAATGGAGAGAACAGCGCTGATAGCGCCCAATAATAGTCTTCAGACACATGTAGGAAGAAAGCCAGACTATGAAGCACATGGTCTTCGATGTCTATATACTAATGCCCAGAGTATGGGAAACAAACAGAACGAACTTGAACTCTTAATACAGGAGGGAAATTATGACTTGATAGGTATAACTGAGACTTGGTGGGATGACTCTCATGACTGGAATACAGCAGTTGAAGGATATAACTTGTTCAAAAAGAACAGGAGGAACAGAAAGGGAGGCGGGGTTGCACTGTATGTGAAAAATACATATCTCTGCACAGAAATACAGGAGGAGGAGCTTGGTAGCCCCATCGAGAGCATCTGGGTTGAAATAAATGGAGCAAAGAATAAAAGGAACCTGGTGGTCGGAGTCTACTACCGGCCACCCAATCAAGGAGAAGCCAAGGATGAAACTTTTGAAAAGCAAATAGCCAATGTTTTAAGGAAGCATGATGTAGTAGTAATGGGGGACTTCAATTTCCCCGATATTTGTTGGGAGACAAATTCTGCAAAACATGGCCCCTCCAGGAAATTCCTGACTTGTGTGGCGGATAACTTCCTCCTACAGAAAGTAGAGGAAGGAACTAGAGGATCGGCTATCCTTGACTTGATCCTAACCAACAGAGATGACTTAGTGGATAAAGTAGCAGTTACAGGAACTCTGGGGGAAAGCGACCATGTTGTACTTGAGTTCTTGGTTCTAAGGGAAGCAAAAGCCGAGTGTACTCAAACGCGTACCCTGGATTTTAGGAAAGCTGATTTTAATAAACTCAGAACAATGATCAGTAAGGTCCCATGGCAAGCAATGCTAGCGAGAAAAGGAGTCCAAGATGGGTGGGAACTTTTAAAAAAGGAAATTCTCAAGGCACAATCACAAACAATTCCAACAAGAAGAAAAGGTGGAAGACAACAGAAGAAGCCAATGTGGCTTCAGAAAAAGCTTAGGGATGACCTGAAAACAAAAAAGGACACATATAGGAAGTGGAAAGAAGGCCAAGTAACAAAGGAAGAGTACAGGCAGGTAGCACAGAATTGCAGGGATGGCGTCAGGAAGGCTAAAGCGGAGAACGAGGTGAGGTTAGCGAGGGATGCTAAAAACAACAAAAAGGCTTTCTTCAGCTACGTGCATAGTAAAAGGCAGAGGAAAGAAATGGTTGTTCAGCTATTAAATAAGGATGGCAAAATGATAACAGATGACAAAGAAAAGGCAGAGGTGCTCAATTCCTACTTTGGCTCAGTCGTCTCCCAAAAGAGGGTCTATGACCCCCCTGGCAAAGGCGAAGTACAGGCTGAAGGGGCAGGATTGCAGCTTGAGATCGACAGGCATATGGTCAAGGAACACCTCATTACTTTGAATGAGTTCAAATCTCCAGGGCCAGATGAACTGCATCCTAGAGTCATAAAGGAACTGGCAGAAGAGCTCTCAGAACCGCTGTCTATTCTCTTTGAGAAATCATGGAGGACCGGGGAAGTGCCAGATGACTGGAGGAGGGCTAACGTTGTCCCTATCTTCAAAAAGGGTAAAAAGGAGGAACCTGGGAACTACAGACCAGTCAGTCTGACATCAATCCCTGGGAAAATTCTGGAGCAGATCATAAAGCAATCCATCTGGAAGCACCTTGACAACAATGCCGTGATTACTCGAAGCCAACATGGATTTGTCAAAAACAAGTCCTGCCAGACAAATCTGATCTCATTTTTTGATCAAGTCACCTCCCTTGTAGACCGTGGGAATGCTGTAGACATCATATACCTCGACTTCAGCAAAGCTTTCGACAAAGTGCCCCATGATATCCTGATGAGCAAACTAGCTCGAAGTGGGCTAGATGAAACAACGATCATGTGGATCCACAGTTGGCTACAGAATCGGACTCAAAGAGTGCTTATCAATGGGACCTTCTCAAGCTGGGGAGAGGTAACGAGTGGGGTACCGCAGGGCTCAGTCCTGGGCCCAGTGCTCTTCAATATTTTTATTAATGACTTGGAGGAGGAGGTGCAGGGAATGCTGATCAAATTTGCAGATGACACAAAATTGGGAGGGATAGCTAATACTTTGGAAGACAGAAACAAAATTCAAAGTGATCTGGATAGACTGGAGTGCTGGGCAGAAAACAACAGAATGGCATTTAATAGGGACAAATGCCAAGTTCTGCACCTAGGAAAAAGAAACCAAATGCACAGTTACAAGATGGGGGATACGTGGCTCAACCACACTACGAGCGAGAAGGATCTTGGAATTGTCGTCGATCACAAGCTGAATATGAGCCAACAATGTGATGTGGCTGCAAAAAAGGCAAATGCTATTTTGGGCTGCATTCATAGAAGCATCGCTTCCAAATCCCGGGAAGTACTAGTTCCCCTCTACTCAGCACTGGTTAGGCCTCATCTGGAGTACTGTGTCCAGTTCTGGGCACCACACTTTAAGAAGGATGCAGACAAGCTGGAGAGGGTTCAAAGGAGGGCAACAAAGATGATCAGGGGACTGGAAACAAAGCCCTATGAAGAGAGACTGAAAGAACTGGGCATGTTTAGCCTTGAGAAGAGAAGACTGAGGGGAGATATGATAGCGCTCTTCAAGTACTTGAAAGGTTGTCACAGAGAAGAAGGCCAGGATCTCTTCTTGATTATCCCAGAGTGCAAGACACGGAATAATGGGCTCAAGTTACAGGAAGCCAGATTCCGACTGAACATCAGGAAAAACTTCCTGAGTGTCAGAGCAATACGGCAATGGAACCAATTACCTGGGGAGGTGGTGGGCTCTCCCACACTGGAGGCCTTCAAGACGAGGCTGGACAGCCATTTGTCAGGGATGCTCTGACTTGGATTCCTGCATTGAGCAGGGGGTTGGACTCGATGGCCTTGTAGGCCCCTTCCAACCCTACTATTCTATGATTCTATGATTCTAAGGAACGCAAATGGCGGTGGCCGTAGCCGCCGCCATTTGCGTACATGTTTTTGTTTTGTTTTTTACTCAGAGCCCTCCGGGGCTGGAAATCCGGCTGCGGACGGCCCTGTCCTGGGCCTGGCCGGCTGCTCCACGGAGCCTCCGCAGAGCACAGCCAGCTGTTGAGGATTCTGCGGGGGAGGACTGGATTGCCTCCCTCCCCATTCGAGGATTCCGGGGGGAGGGATGGAATGCCTCCCCCCCACCACCATGAACAGAATCCATGAAAAGGTAAGTGACTTTCGTACATCCCTACCCTTTTCACACATTCATGTAGGGGGAAAACTGCACGTTTTGTGCGTGCACTTTAAAAAATGTGCACCGAAGTGTACAGTTCTCTGGTCTAAAAGCAGTGGGGGGGGTAAGTGCTCACATTTTAGGAATGGAAATGAGATGAACCGAGCTCTGAGGTGGAAATCAAAGAACCTTGATGAGCTCGGACCTCACTGGTTCTTCCATCCCTTTTTGAAATGGAGAACTGGTTCCTGAGGCTTGCCTTTTTCTACCTCCCTCCATATCCCCTTTCCTTTTGTGTCATGTCTTTTCGATTGTAAGACTGAGGGAAGGGGCTGCCTTATTATTAATCTTTGTAAGCTGCTCTGGGAGCCTTTTTTGGCTGAAGAGCAGAGTAAAATATTCTGGAATAATAATAACATCAATGAATGTAACAGTAGCTGTACAAAACAAAAGGCAGATGTTGGGCAGACATAGAAACTGCCATATTAGCCAGGGTGGTGGCGAGAGTGTTGGACTGGGAGCTGGGAGATCCGGGTTCTAGTCCCCACTTGGCCATGGAAGCTCACTGGGTGACTTTCGCAGACTCTCAGCCCAACCTACCTCACAGGGTTGTTGTTGTGAGGATAAAATGGAGAGGAGGAGGAGGAGAATGTAAGCTGCCTTGGGTTCCTTGCAAGAGGAAAAAAGGTGAGATATAAATGCAATAAATAAATAAATAAATAAATAAATAAATAAATATTAGGGGAAGATATTACAAAATTCTGGAATCTGTTGGCATATAGGAAAAAGATGATATCTGAAGATTTAGAAGCCCCAATTATGACAGAAAGGTGGGAAGCACATTTCACACAAGTCTTTAACTATAGAGAAGATCTGGAGCCCATAATAGTTCCACCGATAAAAGTCTTTCGGTTAGATGAAACTTTCAAGGAAATTGCCTTGTACTGAGCTCAGCATTGTCTACACCAGGAGTAGGTTAACGTTTGGAACCGTGGGCACATTTGGCAATTTGAGAAACTGTCCTGGGCACCACCACAAAATAAGTGTCCTGCAGATGAAAGCATCAGCCTGCAGCCACCTTCATTTCCTAAGAATGTCTCTGAGCCCCATGTGTGCACCAGGTGAATTCACAAGGAAAGAGGATGGGAGCAGGTAGAGGCCCTCACTTGGCTTAGAAGGGATGCCCACTGCCAGTAAGAAATTTAATTAAAAAAAATCTATATTAGGAGAGGTAGGGCACCTAAGCTGGGATCAGAAAAGGTGTCCGAGGGTTCACAGGTGCCACATTTCCTGCCAACCCCTGGTATGAAATGACTGACAGCAGCTCTCCAGGGTTTCAGACCACAGCCTTTCCCAACCCTAGCTGGAGGTGCTGCAGATTGAACATGAGACCTTCTGCATGCAAGTGTGTGCTTCACCACTGAGCCATGGCCCTTCCCTGCCCACCAGTCCTTTCTAGCTCAGCTCCTCCAGCTTCCCTTCCTGTGTGACTGGAGTTTCATCAGAGTAAATGGGAATGGAGAAATGTTGGAGGTGTGTGTTCAGGGAGACAATGTGGGCCACTTAGAATCTGCCAGACTTTGGCACCATCAACATTGGATGTTGCCATTTGCTTCTGAAGGACTCAATAATCCCTGATTGTCACACATTTTGCATCTTCTCTTTGACATGGTTGAACACTTTCTAGGGGTTCAAATGCAGTTGTACATGGAGACTGCATACCAGTTATAATTGAGATTGACCAGCTTTCCCTCACCTAGTGCCCTCCAGATGTGTTGGACTGCAACTCCCATCATTCCCAGCCACCACAGCTAATGGCCATACTGGTTAGAAAAGGTGGGAGTTCTATTCCAAAACATCTCTAGGAAACCAGGTGAAAGAAGATTGAAATAAACAACACTATCTGTAGCCTGAGGGATAGGTAAGAAGCTGGAATGCCAGGCACCAGTGACGGTATAGAGGTGGATCATTTGAGACAGGGTTGAGGAAACATGTCCTCCTATGTCTGAGGGATCTCCCAGGTAACCTTCCGCAGGATCAAATTCAGTCTGCAGTTCTAGCATTCATCCAGAACATCTGTCCGGAGATGGGAGATGAAAGCCTTGACTGCCTTGCCTGCTAAGACATGAACTTTGGATGTAGGCACTCAGCTTCAAGGGCAGACCCTAACAATTAATGACAAATCCATCTCCTTGAAGGTGTAATGGCAGCCAAGAAATAGGCATTCTTCACTGCCACCACCACCACATGGTAGGCATGATAATTCACTCTCACCTCTCCTCGGCTGCCATTGTTCCAATACTTGTGCCACTTGAGGTCTAACTATTATCTGGCCTGCTTCATAGCCCAACGCTCTCCTGAAATCCAGGGAGCCATCTGAGCACCACAATTGCAGAGAGGATGACTAGGCATGAGAGTGAGACCTGGGCCTTGGCAGGGGCACTTGCAATGCCAAACAAAACTTCCCCAAAGCATTCAGGTGTCCCTCAGAATCCATAGGTGTGGGCCATCCTAATAGTTCCTCTGGACCCTGCAGGACATTATAACTGCAGACAGACCTGTCATCTCATCCAGCAATTTCTTATTGCCCAGCACTGCACTGCTATAACAGGTGCCAACTCCTCCCTTTCCCAGCTATCCATCTGAGCTAATGAATTTTGGCACAAGCCTGGACACCATATTATATTATTATTATTATTATTATTATTATTATTAATAATAATAATAATAATAATAATAATAATATTTACATTTCTGTACCGCCCAATAGCCGGAGCTCTCTGGGCGGTTTACAAAGATTAAAAACATTAAAAATACAATATAGAGAGATTAAAAACCATTTACATAAAAAACACATGAACAGACAATATACACAAAAGAAACATATGTCTAAAACAACTTCAAACAAACAATCTCAAAAACAAACAACCATAGCCATAAGACATTCCAGGATCAATTAAATACTTATCATATACTGCCGAATGCCTGGGAGAAGAGAAAGGTCTTAACCTGGTGCCGAAAAGATAACAATGTCAGCGCCAGGCAGGCCTCATTGGGGAGATCATTCCATAATTCCATATTGGATTTAGGAGCTGAGCTTTACAGAGGCCAAAGGCCCTAACCTGAAAAATGAAGTCAACTTCTGGCCCATAGAGAAGCAAAGAGCGATACGAACATGTTTTCTCTCTCCAAACAGTGAAGGGACCTCATGTTCAGGGGCTGCAGTTATTTCCCCATGCTGGAATTATGAAAATGACAGTAATTTTTGATGGATCCCCCATGGATTTCCATCCAACAAGTCAATAACAAAGAAATCCCAGAGAAAACATGCTCAATATAAGTATGCCTTGAGCCCTTCCATGGGGGGCTGGAGGCGGGGGTGTCTGATCACTCAGCCTCTGGTCATTTCTTGCTAAGATCTCATTCCCCTGCTGAGGACTGTAAAGCCAGCTCTCTTTCAGATTCTCTCTGTCACGGACCTAGGACGGAAGGTGTCTCTCTGCCACTGATGATTTGCCTTCTGCTGTTGTTTTGGATCTTGCCTCAGTCCACCCAGAGGATGCTGAGGACCACGTGCCTCTTGACCAGGCCTGATGAACAGCAAGACTCTTACAGGCCGGGAGACCTCATTGTTGGTGGGAATTTACTGCTTGGCAGATATTTTTATGAAAAGACACGAGAATTTCGTAGTTTAGCCCCACCACAGATCTACTGTATTCCGGCATAAGTTTCAGAATCCAGTTTTGAAAATAGAAAGACAACGTTTACATGGAGGAGCTGGGCTGACAATGAAATGTATACTTTGGAACAGCTAATAGGTTTGGATGACGAATTCTTAGCGGTTTCAAGCATTGCAGATTAGATATCATTTATCATCTAGTACTAGTTGGCTGGGCAGTACATTCAGCTTCAGCATTTGTTGGAGTCTATATATGGCTCATCAGTGTTGCGTGCTTCAGTGCCTCAGTCACTGCTGGATGAATTCCCCCCCCCCCTACACACTTTTTTAATTTTTTTGGCTTTTGGAGTTTATTGTTGTCATCATGGTATTGCAGATAAAAATGACTGAAAAAACGAAGCGAACAGATTAGAGGGCTTCTTCCAGGGATACGCATCAGCAATGCTGCTGACATTCAACATTTCCTGATTTAATATATGCATAGGCTTGGCATGATTGTTTTTGACCCCAAATGACAGTAGGACTTGAAGGTTCTTCTCTGGCTTCATTCGGTTGGGGGGTGGGGTCATGCAAGGAGCAGAGGCAGGTCTGACTGATAATTTGGTTTCAGGTTGACAATCTGATAATGGCTAAAAATATCCCCTCGCCCTGAGCAGATT
Source organism: Heloderma suspectum (assembly GCF_057233095.1). Lineage (NCBI taxonomy): Eukaryota > Metazoa > Chordata > Lepidosauria > Squamata > Helodermatidae > Heloderma > Heloderma suspectum. The sequence continues at coordinate 360,240,515 of NC_139459.1, read as the reverse complement.
TAATCTAAAGCAGGGCTGGTGTAGGTAGGTCTGGAACTTCTGGTAGATCTCTGGATGATCTGCAGTGAATCAGCAAATATTTCTGACTCCCAATTGTGTAATAAGAGCAGCAACAAAGGACTGAGAATAACGCTGCCAATATCATACTGCCCTTATACAAATCTATGGTGCGACCAGACTTAGAATACTGTGTACAGTCCTGGTCACCACACCTAAAAAAGGATATTGTAGAACTGGAGAAAGTGCAGAAAGGGGGTACTAAAAAGATCGAGGGGTTGGAGGAAGTCCTCTATCAGGGAAGGTTGCAACACCTGATAGGATTGTTTAGCTTGGGAAAAAGGGGAGTAGGAGGAGACATGATAGGGGTGGACAAAATTATGCAGTGTGGAGAATGTGGATAGAGAGATAGTTTTCTCCCTCTCTCATAATACTTCATCCCATGAAGTAACTGATGGGAGATTCAGGACTGATAAAAGGAAGTAGTTCTTCACATAGTGCACAGTTTAACTATGGAATTTGCTACCATAAGACATAGTGATGGCCACCAGTTTGGATAGCTTTAAAAGGGGACTAGACAAATTCCTGGAGGAGAAGGCTATCAATGGCTACAGGTCCTGATGCCTCTGTGCTATCTCCAGTATCAGAAGCAGTATGCCTATGTACACCAGTTTCTGGGGAACATGGGTGGGAGGGTGCTGTTGTACTCATGTCCTGCCTGTGTGTTTCCTGTGGGTAGCTGGTTGGCCACTGTGTGAACAGAATGCTGGACTAGATGGACCCTTGGTCTGATCCAGCAGGGCTCATCTTACGTTCCTATGACTCACTCCTGTCTGAAATTATACAGCTGAAATCACATAAACTAGAGGGTAATGAGGAGTGGGGTTTTGTGTCCAAAGCCCGTGTGTTCCATTCAGTTCTGTTATTCAAAATACACTCCTGATCTCAGCATACTTTAATTCTAAGTGGGTGTGTCTTTTTTGCACCTGGGATCTCAGGGTGCTAGTAAAAAAAAGATTTAGATCCTGCAAGTTGGAAGTCTACCCACTACCAACATGGAATTCCCAGATGCCATTTGGACCAATACTCCCATCATCCATGGCCAAATGCTGAACACAGCTGGAGTTCCCCAGGGCTGGATGCTTCAGGCATTTTGCATGGTGCAGATGATATTGGGTAGAAGGCAGTGGTCGTGTGGTTTTTGTATCTGCGGAAATAAGGGCTCTGATAATCAAAGGTTGAAATAATTAACACTCAGTCAATGGTATATTTAATGCAAAGAATAACCTTTTATTTAATTTTTTTATTTATTTATTACATTTATATCCTGCCTTTTTTCCTCCTTAAGGAACCCAAGGCGGCGTACATTATCCTCCTCCTCTCCATTTTATCCTCACAACAACAACCCTGTGAGGTGGGCTGGGCTGAGAGTCTGTGACTGGCCCAGAGTTACCCAGTGAGCTTCCACGGCCGAGTGGGGACTAGAACCCGGATCTCCCGGCTCCCAGTCCAACACTCTCACCACTACACCATACTGGCTCTTTTACAAATATATTGAAATGTGCATTACATTCAACAATGACAGATTAGCTCACCTCTCCAAAAAGAAACTTAAAAAGGGAGGGCAGGGGAGAAAAGCTCTATACTCAATTACCCTTCACACTCTTCTCCATTTCTGTGCACTATGTCATTTGACATATATGTTAAGAGATAATATGGACCACAAAAAGCTCAGTGATTCCACCATAGCTGCTCTGTAAGGAGAGGAAAACAAAATTGACTGAGCAACCCAGAAAACTTCCTTCTACCAACTAAGAGACACCATCAGTTCATCAAGTTCATTCTCTCCTGCACTGAATGGCAGTGGCTTTCCTTCCCTAAAAATTCTGCAAGGCTTCCATGTGCAAAGCAGGTGCTTTTAATCTAAAACTAAAGCAAGATGCTAGTCCTTATGGCTCTGAATGAAGAGCTGGTTTAAATAGGCACACTGGGAGCTGCCTCATATCATCTGAGAATATTGATCCTCTCTAGCTCCATATCTAGCAGCTGCTCTCCAGGGTGTTAGACAGGGTCTCTTTCTCCCAGGGTTGTCTGTATATGACAAGAATCAATCCTACGACAATTTGTATTTGAAGGACATGCTCGATCATTGAACTACAATTGTTCCTCTACAAATAAAACAGTTTCTAGTCCTCATGGTTCTGAATAACAGACTGATTTAAGGCAGAAGCTACTTTATACCATGTCAGAGTTTTGGTGCAATTAAGTCCAGCTTGCTTCCATGGAGTGAAAACAGATCTCCAGGGTTTCAAAGAGAGGATTTGCCCAGCCTTACCTGGAGCTGCTGGGGATTGAACCCGGGACCTTCTGCAGGTAAAGCAGGGCCTCTAGCACTGAGCGATGGTCCTCCTCTTCAATAGTTCTGAATCACATGTGCAAAATCACTACAGAGAGATTTTGGAGATGTATTGATGGCTGCTGGGTTAGGTTTACTTTGGAAAGGGTCAAGTTCCTCGAGGACAGGACTATTAGCAGCTCATTACCATGACAGCTAAATAGAGATTCCATTATGAGAGGCAGTCTACCACTGAGTAGGAGTTGTTATGGGGGGGAGAAGAAGAAAGGAGGGCTGATGCTTTCATCTCCTTCTTGTGGGGCTCCCGGGAAATATTTCTCACAAGCTCTCTCCACAATTCTCTCTCTCTCTTTCTCTCTCTCTCTCTCTCTCACACACACACACACACACGGCCAACGTATTTGCACAGGGCACCCATGCCTTAAAGCAAATTTTGGGCTTAGCACCTATACAGGAGACCCAAACATTGCCATACAATGCCATACATGATGGAGGAAGGGGGACTGATCCCTTCACCATTCTGCTTCTCTGCTCTCTCTGCTCCCTTCTGTGAAATTTGTGTTTTGTGATGGCCATGCTCACCAGAGCAGCCATTTTGAGAATGGGCACACCCCCTAATGGATGCCATTTTGTGACACCTCCCACAACAGTTTGGAATATTTCAAATATGCCCTGAAACAGTGAGAGGAGCAATCCTATGCCCACTTACCTGGGAGTAAGCCCCACTGAACTTAATGACCAAGCCTTATTGAACTCAATGGGACATACTTTGCATCAGACATGTATAGGATTGCCTGGGAAGAGATATTAAAAGGCATCAGAGTTTTTCTCACCTGGTTCAACAGCTTGGGCCAGCCAATGGCCTTCTGATCAATGGTGAACTTGATCTCTGAGGAGGCCTGTCTCTCTATACTCCCAACTTCCACTCTGGCAGTGGACTTGTTTGGAAATGTCACCCAGTTCACGATATAAAAGTCGGATGCCAGTTCCCCATTCTCATCCAAATAAGCTCCATCCACGGAACTATTGTAAAGCTGGAAATGTCTCAGGAAAGGGTGAAGCTAGAATGACACAGGAAAAACACCCATTTGGTAAAGAGGAAATTCAACATCTTGGCTCTCCACATGTTGACTTCTAATCTGCAAAGTCTTCCAGGCTGATGAGGCCTGTCCAAGCATTATGCCTCAACATGGTATCTTATCCTGTCTGCTGAATTCCCAATTGCCTGGAGAGTTCTATTTACATTTAAGTGGATGTGCTTACATGGGTGGGGGTTTCTCCATGAGTGATTTACTCTGAGCTGGCTGTGTTTGAAGGTTGTTAGGGATGCATGATGTCCTGGCCATCCTGCAGCCACCCTGGAGCTTATCATGGGAAAAAAATGGTTCTTCTAAGACTACTCATAGTCCAATTGTTTCCCTTAATTCGGCTTGGGTGCTCTTCTGTTGTGGTGTGCACCCCCATTCCACGTTTACTCTGGCATGATAGCCCTGACCGAGGATGTGTCTTTCACCTGGCCATGACTTCACTGACCCCAGGCAAGGGGTGTTTCCCCACCTGTGTCTCCCCCATGTTTCTGCCATTTCACTGCTGGCCATCAGAGTTCTGAGCTACCTCATACATTTACTTCACCTTGCCTACCACTAAACTCTGGTGGCTATCCCCCAAAAAGTATGGATGTGCTCCAGGTAGCCTGTAACATTTCTTTTAAAAAGTAAAGCATTAAAGTGAAATAGCACTTTTGTCTGTAATACCTACACCCCTTGTGTCACTATCTCATTCTCGCACTATTGTGTGATAGTGAGATAGTGGGTATAGAAATATCTGGAAAATGGGAGATAGTATGATGGGGGTATAGGTATTGCTGGACAAATGCATCATAGTGACACAGTGACATTCAAAACATCTTTGTAGGTGTGGTTTGTTTCACTACTTCCTTTCAGGATGGGTGATTTCCTCGATCTCACTATGCATCTCTCACACAATTGCTCTGCCATGGAATTGCACAAGTGCATGATAGAGCAATTGGGTGATAACAGCATCACGAGATGGTGGTGTAGGTGCTGTTGGACAAAGGCGAGCTAGTGAAAAAGTGAGATGATGCTTTTAGAGGGGAAGGGGGGGGGAAAGTAATTCGCGGAATTGGGCATAGCTTGAGGAAAGAGGTGTCTGCTCAGAAGTAACTGACAGTGGTCAATGGGCCTTATTCCATAAATATCCATATTGTGTGTCTTTACTTTTTGCTTTGTTGAAAGGAAGTAATTAATAGGTGGGGAAAGAGAGAGGAAGAGACTGATTTTTGGCAAGACAATTTCATGGGAGGAGACCTCCCAGGATTTTATAGAGTAGCAAAGGATCTGCAGCTGTGTTTCCTTAATGTTTCCTGGTTGGGATAAGGCAGTAATTAGTGCTAAGCTTCGATCCATCGCATTACGGGAAGTATCAGCGGAAGGAGAAAGGAGATCCTGAATGGTCCGGGGGGGGGAGAGACTCTCTTAGGGGTTGCGCAGCGCCGCCAGTCTGATGAGGTTTACTCCCATCCCCCCACCCCACCTGGAAATATGTTGTGTGAAGAGACCGATACTGGTGTGGTGCTCTCGCTTGTGGAGCCCTGCCTGGACCGAAGCGCACAAAAGCCGACTCTTGAAAAAAATCCAAATAATCCTCTATTCGTGTTTCCTTCTGCTCTCAAGGAGAAACCCTCCCTAGTTGTGATCTCTCAGTGACAAATAGACAATCTTCACCTCCACACCCAGATTGCCATCATCCCATTATACATAACTGAAAACCAGTGGGAGATCATCTGATACAGCGAGGGGCAGTGGGTCATAAGTCAGGAGAGACAGAGCCCACCCAGGAGTCATGTAAAATGAAAAAAAAGAGGAGAAAAGGAAGACCCTTCCTTAGAGCCCTGCCAAATCGCCTGCCGTTATTTAAAAAGCAAATTTTTGCCGAGGCACTTCCTTTTGCAGTGACCCTCGGCAGTGGCCGTGGCAAGCACAGCTGTGCCTGACCCATGCTGAAAGCCTCCTCTCCCAGCGTGGCAGCTTCCTTCCTTCACCTGAGGATGCTCACGCACTTGCAGAGCCTTGAAATGCTCTAAAGCTGCCCAGCTTCTCTGGCTGAGCCCACTGCCTTGAGGCACATTAATAATATTAGTAATAGTAATATCAAATTTGCTCAGTGCAAGCGCTGAGCCTGTACTATCCAATTGGAGAAGACCCCTTCCGTCCACAATGGAGGGGTCTTTGGGCTGATGGGGTTGTCTCCCATCAGTGCAGTACTGTCTTGGTCATTGGCTTAATTGTCATTTAGCTAAAAAAGAGGGGGGGGAGGAGAGAGGTGAGTGAGTGAGTGAGTGAGTGAGTATGTGTGGACGCGCGCACGCGCGAGCGAGCGAGCGTGCGAGTGGTGTGCACTCATGCTGGCCTGCTTGCCTGGAGGAGCCAGCTCAGTGCAATCCTGGCACGTAAACCTCTTAAAATAGGGGGGTGGGGGGAGTATTCAATTCATCATCATCAAAATTATTGTTCTCTCCATCCCACTCGTTTCTTGCAATCTGGACTCAGCCACAAATCGTTTTCTCTCTGTTGCCATATACTCTGGAGAAACTGGTGGTGTATTTGTAAGAGAGAAGGGGTAGAGGTTAATGAGACATGTAGCAATCCTAGAGGTCAACTAAGAAGTAAATCTCACTGAATTCCATGGGACTTACTCCATGTAAGTAATGCACAGGATTGATGGCTTAAGGGAAGAGGACAGATGCGCCTCTCTGTGTAAAGGCCTTGTTGTGTGAGGATGGGTGGGGCAGATGAAAGCAAGAGGTTTTACAGATTTTGAATGTTTCACGTGAGTTGTAAAAGTTGGTGTTGGACTTCAGGCTCCCTCCCCAGGTCTGTATAAAATTACTTCATTTCATTACATTTATGTTCTGACTTTCCTCTCCATTTTTACCCTCACAATACTGTAAAGTAGGTTAGGCTGAGTAGTAGTGACAGGCCCAGATAGGCCTTGAGAAATGGGTGGCATTTGCTGGTCCTCCTCAGGAAGCAAAATGTCCTGGGCCAGCAGTGGCTGTGTGTGAGTGTGTCCTGCTTGGCCGTTGCATCCGAACAAGGCAGAGAGTCAGTTTATGTTTCTTTCTTAAGTATATGCATGTATGAGAGAGGGCATCAATGTCTGTTTATGTGTTCTGTCTCTAGGTGCTTTTTGTTGCCAAAGGAAAAGCTTGTGTTTGTATTTGAATTTTCTACCATGGAAGAGATATAAGTCATTTGCTTCTATGAAAGCATGGAAGGTGATTTCCACAAAAATGTGTAGTGAAAAATGTTTTTGCATTACCGTTGTACATTGATGACTCTCCCTCTCTCTCTCTCTCTCTCTCTACGTTGTGTGTGAGTTCAGTATTGGGCCAGAGGCTTACTGCAGACGACCACCCTGAGGCTCACTATTGCCTTGAGCTGGATGGGCTGTGCAGCTCTGACAATATCATCATCTGCAATGCCAGCATCATGATTTGGGGTGATTGTGTGAAACACACACACACACACACACACATACTTCGTTAATGATTCCATGTAGAATGTATGTTATTTCTGAAACAAGAGAATGTGGGTCCAAATGTGCTTTCGTGTGGCTGTGATTTCCTCACCCCTTATTTTGCATGTACAATCTTAAAGTTCAGGTGCATCTGTTCTTCCTTTTTGTGGTATAGTTTGCCAGCCATTGGGGATACAAACATTGTTCCACCTCCTGTGACCCGTTGGCTCCACCTATGCTGACCTGTCCCCCCACCCCATCGCCTAATCGGATTAGCCACCAGCCTCTAATGGAAACATCTGTGAAGCCCTAAGCCAGTCTCAACAGGGCAGCCTCTGCATGAATGCTGAAGCGACTCAACACAAATATCTCAAGAGACCGCAACTCCACATCGACACCACCTGGCTAGCCCAGGCTGGCAGATAATTCAATAGTAAGTTGTGTGGTACAGTCATGGGATCCCCATTTGCTCCTGGACACCTTTCAAACTGAAAACTCAAAAAGGGAGGGGGTTCTGACTGAGGCACCCAATAAACTGCAGTATGTCCACTGCCACATCCCTGCCCCCAGTTGGGTTCAAATCCCCACTATGGTTTGACTATGAAGCTCAATAGCTTAACCTAATGTACAGGACCGTTGTGAGTTTATTTGAAGAAAGTTTAGGGATAAATGTAGGTGAAGGAATAGGAGTACCTGCCATGAATGGACCCTTTGAAGTGCCAGCTTCTCTCCACCCACCATCCTTCTCATATTCCATGGAGATGAGTTGGCAGCATGTAAGGTCTGTGCCACAGCCTGGATGGAAGTGTAAATACTGTAGGAATCTTGAGACAGGATCTTTTCAATCACATCCTGGGGCAATTTCTCCCAGTTCTCATTTTCTGTACAACTTTTCCAGACTTTCACAGACAACGTATTCCTTGAATATGAACAATGAAATACTGCCTCCCCAAACTGATTGATAGCATTGAGAAATGAGTCCAAATTGCCATATTGTGTCCTTCTGTTTTTCTTGATTAAGAAGGACAAGGAAACATGGGTGTGCTGGAGAAGGACCATTCTGTACAATAAGCTTAAGCTGATGTCCTGCAGAGCTGTTGCAATCAAAACTTTCCCCACAGTTGATTTTGTGACCTGTTGAACTCTCTGAATGATTACTGTGAGAATTAGGATGATCCGAGAGTCCACTGGAAAAACAACTACATTGACCCGAGTGTCCATAAAAGGTGAAACTATGTCGAACTTCCTTTTCCCCCAATCCGCCACTGGAATTCTTCCTGAGAAGGCAAGGCAAATTCCATTTTTTATGAGCACAGATGAAAAACTTCTCATGAACCTTTCTCCATTGTCATTGTCTGGAGCCAGGAGACTGATCCAAGTCCATCTGAAATGCAGGAGCAGTTGGACAATCCCCAGGTAAGGAGGTTCTGGTTTGGGGACCATCCGGTAAAAACAGGGGAACTCATGTCTCTCCCTGGGAACTTGACTGACAAACCCATAACTGACCTAGGAAAGAAAGACAGAGATGGGTGTGTACTCAGAAAAATAATTCGTGTTTTCTCACTTTAGTCTAATGGAGAAAAGTGACATTCTGGCCCTTGAAGGGCACAAACATCTCCTAAGGGGCTATTATGCCTACAAATATCATCCATGAGAGTCAATGGGAGCAGGAAGCCTCAGATTTCCAAACCACGACTCAGGTTTGATGATGACTCAAAGCAGACTGGCTCCAAATCAGTCCAAGCAGAATGGGGCCGGTTTCCAATCATTGAATCAGCGTCAGTGCACAGTCACACTGGGCGTCAGTGCACACCTCTACTCTGCAGCACTTCCCCATCTTTCCCCAGCAAAGGTTGACACTGATGCCTTGTTCTAGGAAGGGATGGGGGGGGGATTTTCAACTGGGTCTATTCACTGGGGGGAAATTACATAACAAAGAAATGTGGATTCTTGTCCACAAACCCATATGCCATAATACATATGTAATTGTTTCAGATGCACAAGGCTCTTTATCCTTATTATAGAATGGCAGTGATTCAAAGGTAATTTAATTATGAGGAATATTTTAGATATATTCTGGAGAAGTCTGTTGGATGCAGGTTGAAAGAGGGCTCTCTCTCTGGACATGGAGCGTACACGCATTCCATGTTTGTTTTTACTTATACAATGAAAAAAAAATTGGATCCAGACTAAAGTAATCTGACTTACATCCCATTGAAATCAATGTGAAATGTAGCCCTGATTTAAGTCCCATTGATTGCAGCGGTATTTCAGTATGACTGACGTACGGTGCTTCCAGATGATGATTTTTATAGGAGGAGCAACAGGTGATGTCATCATTTTGTAACCCTCCCATGTTTCACCAACTGTTGTGGTGGTAGTTGTTTTCATACCATGTAGATATACGTTAAGTAAACAAACAAACACCAGTCCAAATAGCTGCATGACAGCTGAATGACTTTGGAGTGCTAGTATTGGGAGTCCTCCACCTAAAAGCACCCCTAATCTAGATTCAACCCATTATCAAACACTGAAAATTCACTGCACCCTTTGTACTGTTTCAAACTCCCCTGTGCAGAGATGACAGGAGGACCAAAGTAATAAGGAAAGTAAAACCTCTCTCAAACCATGTTCAATTCTTTTGAAAATACTGCCTGTCTCCAGCATTACTTGGTGATGCCCAGCACAATGACACCTCCTGGGCTTCTCTGGCCAAGCGGAAGCAGACTCAGCCTACATCCCTCACCCCCATTCATATATACCTGTGGGATCTTGTAGATGTCCAGCATGGCTGAAATCTTGGTGGAGATTTCAGAGTTGGCCCCTTCAAGGACTGCCAGGAGGTTGTTCTGTCTTCCACAGCTGAAGTTTGGAACACATTGCTCCCCAACAGACAGCAGATCTTCTATGGCCTTGTAAGTCATTCTTGCATTGAAATAGTTCTCATAGATATTGTAGCCCAGGGTGACATTGGGCAAGAGCCTCGGATTCTGGTTGATCTCACGAATGGCAAACAAGAAGGGCAGGATGGACCAGTACCTCGCTTCTTTCCCACTGTAGTAAATACAGGTGTCATCAGATTTTCATTCTCTAAGTCCTTGAAAGTGTATCACATTCTTTCATCATTTATTAAAAGGGATTTTCTAGGCAATAGAAATCTGTGCACTTTAAGAACCACACTCTCATTGACATCAATGGGAACTTTCCTCCCAATTCAGAGGGTCGTATCCACGTGCGGGGGGGCGGGATGATTTCTGTGAGGAGCATGACAAAGAGGGAAAGGTTTACACTCCCCCTCCCTCTCCCTCTCCCTTTGTAGTCATGTACCTAAGAGTCATGCACCTAGTAGAGATTCACTGTGTCCCCTCTGCTAACAAGGAAAATCTGGAGAACAGGTATTCAGAGTCGGGCACGTCATTACTTACGAGGGAAATGGTGTAGAGGGAGGCTCTGAGAAAAAAAATGGATCAAATGCAGTGTTTGCAGTAGATGTGATCCCTCCGATCAGGTACTGTCCTGGCCTGTAAAAATTAAATGGCCTGTTTTCTTCATTTCTCCCACTCAATGGGCATTTTGTCTTCAGCATTCCACATGGAACATGGAGCAAGAGAAGAAGCAAGAGCAGCAGCAGCATGCTGGGAAGTTCAGCTACAGTCCCCTTCTGCTTCCCCTGTGTCTGCACACAGAGACACAAAACCCTGTGGCTGGTCTGAGGAACAACAAATTAGGAGCCAGCCTCTCTCCCCGCTTCAGTGCCTTGTCTAATGAAGCTTTGGTCTGGAGTGGCCTCAGCAATGAAGGGGCCATAGGGTGCCCAGCTACAGATTGCAAAATAAAAGAGGACAAAAACCTTTGCATATGCAATTTTATATGCCTTGGTGCAAATGCGGAAATAATAACTAATGTTTAAATGGAAATATAAGACATCTCACCATAGTGGAGAGACTGCCTAGGTGACCCGTGTACCTGCTCAGTTTGCTGTCCAGGTTCTATTGCTAGGAACCTTCAAGGCCCCTGCATCCTCTCCATCCATGTTGTTCTTTATTTCTAAACCAGACATGGTCTAGAAAGCCAACCTAAGAGAGAACACCTTCAAATGCAGAACTGTCCTCTGCTAGCTCTCCAAAATGGAAGATTGTCCTCTGTAATGTAGGATGCTTGGCCACCCTAAAAGCTGTTGATATGAAACCTCACACTGGTGCAGTCCCTGCCTTCCCCACATCTCCCCCCAGGCTCCCAGAGGCTCAGAAGCTATTTATGCACCAGTGTTTCAAGTTCAGATATGAAGAGTCACCAACTATTGCTCTTGATTCAAGGTTCCTTGCATCATTTTCAAAAGTGATCTTTGGACATCAAAATCCCTGAAGCTTTGGTGAGAAGTGGAATAAACAACCATGATTTGTTTAATTACAAGAGAGCAAAAATCACTTCTGCAAACTTGTTTACTCTCTCTCTCTCTCTCTCTCTCCGGCTCCATGGGCAGGTGCCCATCTGGAGAAAACATGTTTGCATCATTCACCGGTGTAATTCTATTTCAGCAGGACAGCAGCTCAACAAGCTTTGACTGGCATTAGCTAGTTAATATCACATTTCATTTCAGTTTTTTAAAGGAACTGACCATTTCTGAACTTGTGTCTGCTTGGTTCATGAATAAATATACTCCAACATTGATATTGGACATTGAAGTTGGTGTAGTTCTTTGGCCCACCTTGGGGTGGTTTTACTCACACCTGGACCACTTGGCAGGTGCCATTCTGGTGTTCAAGGAGTTTAAAGAGATTACTGGGAAAAATGACTTTTCCTTCTCCCTGGATACAACCCTTAAGTCCGGATTCCCATATGTCCGGGATATAGGAGTTACTAAAGACATGAGTCATGGCAAAATTCAGCTGACCTTCAGGGGGGAAAGAAACAAATTCTTGCTATATTTAGTCTTACAATATGTCAATAAAATTAGTGAATGGATGAATTCATGTATTATTTTATTTATTTATTTATTTATTTATTTATTTATACTATTTCTTGGCCTCCTTTTGTGTCAGCCCCCCCCATTGCTTACAACAATAGAATACATAAAAACAATTAAAATATTAAAAGTAAAAAAATACAAAAAACATAAAACAACAGTAAAAGTCAACAATAAACCCAACAACTATGTATTAGGGTCATAGATCATAAAAAAATGAAACATATAAAACACAATTAAAACTAGTACAATGACAAAATACAATGTTCCTTCTCTCAAGAAAATAACATTTTTTCCTCGTCTCCATTGAAATCATGAGAAATCAATCCAATGACACAAGAAGTTGCATCCCTCGAACAAGCTGATACCAAAGCAGCGGAGCTGCTTCCTGAGAAGGCTGTTAATCGTGAGGAAATCAGCTTTTCTGTGCATTCCCTATAGAAGTTGCAGTATAAGAAAATGTGTTCAACTGATTCTGTTCCTCCAGCACCATAGAAACATTTCTGTTCACTAATGGGATCTTACTAAATCATCCATTTAATAGTGCCGATGGCAGCACAGCAAAGCAGGCAAGAGCAAATGCTCTTCTGTACTTTGGAATGGTTAATGCATACAGATGTGGTGCTGCAGTGATTCCATAATTTTTAGAATTATTATATTTAGTATAAAGTAATGGAGAACAAACTTCATTTGCAGCAGTTTTCAGATGCTGTAGATCTAAGTCGATTAGTCTTTGAACAACAGGAAATTGGGCCTTCTCAAGCCCATCATTGCAGACTACTTCCACAGAGAAGCCTAGCCTATGTAGTTTCTTCTCAGTTGCTCTCATCCAGCAGGCAACTTAGGAATCCAGAAGCAGTAAGGAGAGATGATTATCAGCAACTGCTAGAAAGCATAAACTTGTTTGTTGTTTATTCGCTCAGTTCCTTCCAAGTCTTTGTAACTTCATAGACCAGCCCACGCCAGAGCTTCCTGTTGGCCATCACCATCCCCAGCTCCCCCAAGGTCAAGTCCGTCACCTCCAGAATATCATCCATCCATCTTGCCCTTGGTCGGCCCCCCTTCCTTTTGTCTTCCACTTTTCCTAGCATCAGCATCTTCTCCAGGGTATCCTGTCTTCTCATTATGTGGCCAAAATACTTCAGTTTTGCCTTTCATATCCTTCCCTCAAGTGAGCAGTCTGGCTTGATTTCCTGGAGGATGGACTGGTTTGATCTTCTGGCAGTCCGAGGCACTCTCAGAATTTTCCTCCGGCACCACAGTTCAAAAGCATCTATCTTCCTTGGCTCAGCCTTCCTTATGGTCCAGCTCTCACAGCCATAGGTTACTACAGGGAATACCATTGCTTTCACTATGCGGACCTTTGTTGTCAGTGTGATGTCTCTGCTCTTCACTATTTTATCAAGATTTGTCATTGCTGTCCTCCCAAGAAGTAAACGTCTTCTGATTTCCTGGCTGCAGCCAGCGTCTGCAATAATCTTTGCACCTAGAAATACAAAGCCTGTCACTGCCTCCACATTTTCTCTCTCTATTTGCCAGTTCTCAATCCAGCTGGTTGCCATAATCTTGGTTTTTTTGAGGTTTAACTGCAACCCAGCTTTTGCACTTTCTTCTTTCACCTTCGTCATAAGGTTCCTCAGCAGCTCCTCGCTTTCAGCTATCAAAGTGGTATCATCTGCATATCTGAGATGGTTAATGTTTCTTCCAGTGATTTTAACTCCAGCCTTGGATTCCAAGGCCTTGGACTCCAGCCCAGCATGTCGCATGATGTATTCTGCATACAGGTTGAATAGGCAGGGTGAGAGTATACAACCCTGCCATACTCCTTTCCCAATCTTAAACCAGTCCATTGTTCCGTGGTCTGTTCTTACCGTTGCTACTTGGTCGTTATACAGATTCCTCAGGAGGCAGACAAGATGACTTGGTATCCCCATACCATCAAGAACTTACCACAATTTGTTATGATCCACACAATCAAAGGCTTTAGAATAGTCAATAAAACAGAAATAGTTGTTTTTCTGAAACTCCCTGGCTTTCTCCATTATCCAGTGGACATTGGCAATTTGGTCTCTAGTTCCTTTGCCTTTTCTAAACCCGGCTTGTACATCTGGCAATTCTCATTCCATGAATTGCTGGAGTCTACCTTGTAGGGATGTACGAAACACCTACCTGGCTCCGCACCCAGCAATCCATGGTGGGGGGGAGGCACTCCGTCCCTCCCCCCGGAATCCTGCTCGGCCGGCTCCACTCCGCGGCCAAGCCGCGGAACTGCTAGCCAGCTCCGGCCACCCGCAGCTGGACATCCGGCCACTGGGCAGCCCTGCAGGGACACAAATGGCGGCTGTCGTAGCCGCCGCCATTTGCGTCCCTGTATTGAGCCATGATAGGCTACATAAATATTTACATAGCCTATCATAGCAGGGGGAAAAACCCCAGCATACGCAAATGGCGGTAGCTGCCACCATTTGCATAGGCTGGGGTACCCTCCCCCGCCGTGATAGGCTACGTAAATACTTATGTAGCCTATCACGGCCTCTGCAGGGGTGCAAATGGCATCCCTATGTTAGCTGTGATAGGCTACGTAAGTATTTACATAGCCTATCACGGCTATGAAGAGGAGGAAGCGAATGGAGGCTACAGGACAGCCGCCATTCACAAAGCAGCACGGAGGGGGGCAGGTAAGTGCTTTGTTTTGCACGCCTTTCATGGGGTGGGGGCAGCGGGGACTTCATCCCATGTGCCTTTCGTGGGTTGGGAGGTGGGGGCTTCCTTCCATGATGGATTTCGGGGGGCCGAATGCACTGGCATTCAGCCTCACTGAGATCCGTCGCGGAATTCTCTGACATCCCTACTGCCTTGCAAGATCTTGAGACAGTAAGACATACCTTACTGGCATGTGAAATAAGTGCCACTGTTCTATAGTTTGAACATTCTTTGTGTTTCCCTTTTTTGGTATGGGGATATAAGTTGATTTTTGTCCAATCTGGTGGCCATTTTTGTGTTTTCCAAATTTGCTGGCTTATGGCATGCATCACCTTGACAGCATCATCTTGCAAGATTTTAAACAGTTCAGCTGGGATACCATCGTCTCCTGCTGCCTTGTTATTAGCAAGTTTATTAGCATAAACTTAATCACCACTTAAATGCATCAATCCATACCTCACATTCATCTGATTGGATACCCACTTCCAGATAGATTGCTCAGTTCTCCACACCAGAAGGAAGGCACAATAGCTTCCTAACAAATACAGACTGGACTCTTTCCCTTTGGGAATAGAATCCTGACCTCCAAACAGGAATGCCATGAGTGAGCTGGGCCAGAGTCTTAGACTTGTAAAGTTGAATTGCAGAGGGGGTGAATTGACCACCTTGCATAAAGAAAAGTCTTGGGATCAGCTGCTGGCTATATGGGAGACCTGCTTGATGGTGTTACCATTTAAAGTTCATTTATATTGTTTACAGGCTTTTGAGAACACTAACACTTTAGACTTGCTGTAATTGATTGTCAAGCTGTTCTCGGAGCAATACATCACAAATGCAGACAATAAGCGATTGAACCCAATTCTGGAAAGTGACAGCAGTACAGCATCATCAGCATGGAAAGGAGAGGTATCTTAGCGTTGGACAGCTTGAGAGCATGGGAATCAACAGTGCAAAGATAAGAGGCCAAATAATTTACAAATAAATTGAAAAGAAAAGGGGCCAAAATACAACCCTGTCTTACGCCCCTTGTAACAGGGATTGGATTAGAAACTTGTCCCTGCTGCCCACACCTAAGTTGACTAGCCATCTGATTATACAAGCATCTAATGAGGAACAGTAGGCACCTGTCCATAGAACCTGTATATAAGTTAGAACATCGCAGTTCCCTCGAGACCAAATCAAAGGCAGACTTAAGATCAATAATGGTAGTGAAAAGCTTCCCACCAGGAACTGAGGGATGTTTCTCTGCCAAGTGAGATAACACACAACAATCGTCTAAAGTTGAACGGCCAGCTTTCCACCCAATCTGGTCCTCACCTATGATACTATTCAATCATCAAAACACCTGTCAGTTTAAAAGACCAGATGATAAGGCTATCTCACATTGGTCCAAACTCCTCAAAACCAGGAAATGGGAAGCTAAAGCTGATGCCTTAGCAATACAGTTGCTTCATAAGGCAATACAGGACCAGGACAACATGGAGCATCTTTGCTGGTCCCAGGCACTCCATCCTCCTCATGTGGATTTGGGACTGAAAGACCCAGGAAAAGTGTGGGTGCATGGAGGGTAAGTTGTAAGCAAGCACAATGTGT
Organism: Heloderma suspectum; assembly: GCF_057233095.1. Lineage (NCBI taxonomy): Eukaryota > Metazoa > Chordata > Lepidosauria > Squamata > Helodermatidae > Heloderma > Heloderma suspectum. Next base: position 360,224,361 of record NC_139459.1, on the reverse strand, counting down.
GACACTATACAACATCATGACTGATCACGGGGCATGTCAGATACAGCATCAGCCTTAGCTTCCAATTTCCTGCCTTTATGGAGTTTGCACCAACGTAAGAAAGCCTTATCGTCTTATCTTTTAAACCAGCAGGTTTTTTGATGATTGAATTTCCTTGGTTTTTGAAAAAAAAAAAAAAGTCTCCCCAAGGTACACACCCACACACCTCACCCCACTCTGTCTGTCTGTCTGTCTATCTTCCTCTCTCTGTGTCTTTGCAATCAGGGGTACAGTGCTTCTGAACACTGAGATCCTACCTCTAATAGGAATGTAAGAAGAACCATGCTGGATAAGACCAAGGGTCTAGCATTCTGTTCACACAGTGACCAACCAGCTGCCCACAAGGAACTCACAAGCAGGACATGAGTGCAACAGCACCCTCCTGCCCATGTTCCCCAGCAACTGGTGTGCCTAGGCAGACTGCTTCTGATACTGGACAGCTATAGCCATCATGACTAGCAGCCCTTCATACCCTCCTCCTCCATGAACCTGTCCAATGCCCCTTAAAGTCATCCAAATTAATGGCCATCACTACATCTTGTTGCAGCAAATTCCATAATTTAACTACACACTAGGGATGGGGGAGAAATCCTCCATGGACCCCAGTGAGGCTGGATTCAAAAGAATCCGCCCCCCCCCCCGGAGTCATTGGAGGATTGGAAGACTTATGTCCGCCTCCTGGTAAACGCCCCCCAGACCCGGAGGTAAGCATTCCGCCCATCCCTACTACACACTGTATGAAGAAGTCCTTCCTTTTACCTGTCCTGCATCTCCCACGAATCAGCTTCATGGAATGACCCCGGGTTCTAGTATTATGAGAAAGGGAGAAAAATGTCTCCCTACCCACTTTCTCTAACCATGCATAATTTTAAACACCACAATCATGCAGTGGGGGCTGGTAGCCAGTCTGAATGGTGGAACAGAGGGCAGTTCAGCAGAGTCATAGCCAAGGGATCATGAGAGGCAGAGGCAAGAGCTCATGAGATGTGGCGACAAGGGGGATCAGTGGATGAGGAGCAGTTTTTCAATCCCTGACCCATATCGCCGAAGGAGAAAACTGAGGCACAAACCAGGATGGGGAGGGAATCACATTACCACACAAAAGTACTCCTTTGCATCCACATTCTCCTGTTCTAGCAATAAGTCCCATTTCACAGAGAATCAGGTGACTTTAAGATGATGAAAGGGAGCAGAGAGTCCACACAGCCATAGTAACCCTGTTAATAATTAAATAAGATGTGATACTCTCAGAGCCACATAGAAAAGCAACCTTTGGAACATAGGAACACATTCTGAAAGCCTTCCAACATCCATGCTTTTCATCTGAATGCATCCCATAATCCATCATAAAGCATCCACCAGAGCAGGCCTACTCAGAAACAGCACAGCAGAAATTTATTTATTTATTTGTTTGTTTGTTTCTTTGTTAATTTGTGTATTTCTGTACCACCCAATAGCTGAAGCTCTCTAGATCATGCATAGCTTACTTGTAAGAAGTAAGGACTGGACTTCTCAGGAGGAAGTATAGGCATCCCTTTGTACCTAATTATGATAATGATGATTTTATCTCTTGGAAGCCAACATGAACACTTTGACTGCGCCTCCCACACACATACAGAAAAACACCCCAAACCATAACATCAATGATGATTATCATAATTAAAATAACATGTGATATTTTCAGAATCACACAGAAAAGCTGCCTTTGGAATACAGGAAGAAGTTCACACCCCTGCCTCACCAATCCATAGTGTACAATTGTTTGCCAACCCTGATTAAAAATTTAGAGTACTCTGAGCTAGGGATGGCCCGAACATTTATCTGTAGTTCTGGGGGGGGGGGTGTCCGCAGGGGGGGAGGCAATCCTTTCAATCTCTTTCAAAAATAAAATGTTTTTTTTTAATGTCCATTTGTATATTTTTGTATTTTTTAAAAAAAAATCCTGCAAGTTCTACCCTTATATGTTCTACCCTTAAAGGCGGCCTACAAATTCCAGTCCAGCAGGCTGTGCTGAGGGAGATGAGAGTGGGAAGCAGCAGCATTCCTACTGGAAGGCTGGTGGGGAGTGCTGGGAGTCATAGAACTTCCTTTTGCCTAACAGTGCTTAGGATTGCATCCTATCCCCCCCCATCTCTCCCCATTCTGTTTTTCCTTTTGTGCCATGTCTTTTTAGATTGTGAACCTGCAGGCAGGAATTGTCTTCGCATCCTGTTTGAGTTCAACGTGCCTGTGGTTTGTTGGGTTGTAAACTTGACTTGTCCAAAGCCTTTACAGAATGTTTGATTCGATGATCCTCCTTTTGCACTGTGTTCTTGTGCACACCATGGAATGTGTAATGAGAGACAGCTATGCCACACGGCTTCTTCATCTTGACCTTGTGTTTCCTCCTCCCTCCCAATCCCCTTTCCTTTTGTGTTTTGTCTTTTCGAATGTAAGCTTGTGGTCAGGGGCCGCCTGATTTCCTAACTTTGTAAGTCACCTTGGGAGACTTGAGCTAAAAGGCAGAATAAAATGCAATAAATAAAGAAATAGGCTTGCATACAATGTCAATCTATATATCTCACCCAAAAGTGCTTTTAAAAAAGCATGAAAGCTTCTGTGATTAAAATGATGATGATGGTGATGAAAATTTTTGACTGCAAGTTACAGCATACTTCTGATTCTGTTGTAAAAAGAATTCTGTGTAACTGGGGAGTTTTCACTTTTTTATGCTCCGTCCAGGTTAATCACATTTTAAATTCCTCACATATAGATTCCCAGTAACTGAAAGAAGATTGATGGGATGGTACTTAGCTCGATTCATCCTGTCATCCTTCTTAAAAATAGGAATATAATCTCTTTACTCCAAATATCAGGGATCTTTCCTGACTCTATTAATGGAAGTAAAGAAAACTGGAAGTAAAGGAGCCCACCATTCTGAAATAGATTTTGAAAGATCGGGGGTATAGCATCTGGGCAAGGAGCTTTACCAGGTTTAAGTTCAGACATCAAATCGATAATTCCACAAGGAGTAAATAACTGAGTAAGTTATGCTATTCTGGAGCATCAGACGATAGTCTGAAACTATGCAAATAGAAATTGTGAAGAACTGCAGAAAAATGTATTTCCCATTCATAATTGGAAATACGATAGGCAGGCTGTTCTAGGCATTCCAACAAGGCCCCCCAAACAAGATGCCAAAATAATTGGCTATCCTTTTGAGTAGCACATATTAGTAGGTTCCATTTCTCTCTTGCTTTGGCTCTTTTCTTTTGATTGATAAGTGCTTCAAATTCTTGTTTCAATTTATAATACTCTTTGAGTAAGCATTTATCTCCTTTCTTCCGGTAGATAGAGTAAACCTGAGTAATGTGATTCTTAAGCGTGGTGAGAATAAAATTTGTATAATATTAAGGGAGGAAAAAATCACTTGTGCAAGTTCACTGACGCTCTGTGTGGTTTTACGGGCAGATTTGCATGCAGAGAAAAAACTCGTTTGCACAACTCTAGTGTAGCTCTTTTTCACTGGTCAGCATGGAGTAGCTCAACAAAGTCAGAATTGCCTTGGGAGTTAATTTGATGTACAGCTTCATCTGAAAACAGTCAACCATTTCTGACTTCATCTGCTTGGTTTTTGAATAAATATACTCAGTTGGAAAATGGAGTTGATTTAATTCTTTGGCTTAGCCCGAGGTTGGTCTTACTCATGCCTGGACTGCTTAGCATGCACTAACAGAATTTTTAAGGAGTTTGAAGGGGATATTGGGGAAAGTGGGAGGGGCGGATTCTTCCCTATTAATACATGCCATAATGCTGCATCTAGGATATAAGAGTTATCAGTCGTGTTTGCTGGCATACTTTGACTAACCATTGCTGAAGAAACACATTCGATATACCGGAGGGTACACTATGCCAGTAAAACTGAAACAATTGAAAGTAGCTCCTGGGAACTCTGTGGGTGATTCCTCCTCACCCTGCCCTTGTGATGTGGATGAGGCCTTTATCCTCCTAAGTTCAGGGTGATGCCACAGAGTGCCAACATCAGGGAGGCCATATCTCATCTCCCCAAACCACTGAAGCACCTGCCACAAAATCTTCTCATGTCTTCTGGAAAGGAGACGTTCAAGGTAGCCACAGTAAGCATCATGGGCATGTAGGTGGGTTCACAGCTAGGCTTATTCCCACATGCCTGTGTGTGGCAACATCCAGCCTCATATATTAGTGGATGCCGGTGTGCCTTGCCGCCCCGTGCAGCCCCATGCAGGGAGTGGAGTGTTTGAGGTAACACAGAGACCGCTCTGCCCTCATGGCTCTCCAGCACTGCTGCCTCTCCCTTGAAAAAAGAGATACGGCACTCAGAGTCATCTCTGAAATTTCCCACACCATCCTTGACTAATGCTACATTGGAGGCATTTTGGGAAATGGCAGCTCCCAGTCACGGCACCTGCTGATTCCGAGTATTGCTGATATCTGCTACTCCATCTTTCACTGCTGCCAGATAAGCTTGTCAGTCCCCTCCACCAGCACAGGAGAGCTGTCCAAGAGAGGGCATTTTGTCAAGGGAACACTCGGCATTGGAACTGACCCAGTTTGCCAAGAAGGAATAGAAAGAGATAGAAGCATGCAAATGATCTGAAAATGCTGAAAGGCAGGAAGGCAAGTGGTTTAATGCACGACATTGCAAAAGAGCAAGGCAGCCCTCAGGCAACAGCAATGGTCTAAAAGTAAGAAAGAACTCAGCCCTGGCCAAACCCAAAAGATCGGACTTTGGAAGTGCAGCAACACAGGTCTTTACTGCAGCTGCTACCTCTTGATTTGTGAAGGGTCACCGACTGTCCAAGAAGAGGGATGCTAGAATCCTGCTGTGTTTCACTTCCACTGTGGAGGAGGGAAAAAAGAGGAAGTTCTCTTGAAACTGGGAATAAAAACAGTTCCTTTTCTCTCCGCATAACCCAAGCAAGGGCTTGTGCTCCATGAGGGTGAGGAGGAGGTGTAAAAAAGGAGGTGGAGGACAAGAATTCACCCAAGTATTCTGTCAGCATTTATTCTGTATATTAAATGCATTAGGAAGACAGAAGGTAATGTAGATTAGGAAAGCTGACAAGTAATGAAATATATAGATTAATTAAAAAAAACTAAGAACTTGTTAAAATAAGAAAGAATTGTTAGAGCAATTCCTGTTTCGTGAGAAATATATCTCACTAGTCAGGATATTGCGGAAGTCCGGGAAGGGGATGGAGTCCAGTGGCCATCCTCCCACTCAGCCCCCCTGGACACCAGTCCACAGCCCCACACCCTTGCCCGACTTGGCAGGTGCTCAGGTTGGTAAGCTCAGGGACACCCATTTAGCTTTGAGCTGCCATTTTGCGGAGAACCGTGGGCAAGCCTTTTACATAAATGTTCATTTTCTGCACAATGGCCACTGTAAATAGCAGCACTTATGCAAAATTGCAGCAATACACAAGCTTGTACTTGGAATACGCATGGGATGGATACCTGTTGATGTGTAATCACCAAATACCAACCCCTATAGCATGACATCAAATAAGGAACGCAAATGGCGGCGCCCTATGGGGGCCGCCATTAGCGTACGCGCTTTTTTTTTTTCAAAGTCACCCGTGATAGGCTACGTAACGATTTACGTAGCCTATCATGGCTGACTTTGCAAATCTAGCCGTGATAGGCTACGTTAATCGTTACGTAGCCTATCACAGGGGTGTTTTGGGTTTTTTTTACTTTCCTTGTAATGGCGGCGGCGGCAGCCGGCCAAAAGACCAGCTGCCGCCCCCGCCCCGGATGAAGACCCGCCGAACCGCCGCCGGGACCCGCCGCCAGGAGGAACATTCAGCAAAGGTAAGTCCCATCCCAGGGGGGGTGGCAGGGGGGTGGCAGAGAATTTCACCGCCGATTTCGGGGGGCCGAATGCGTTGGCACTCGGCCCCCCGAAGTTTCAGGGAGAAATTCTCCCCCATCCCTACATTATGCAGTGCAGTGTTATTGCTTCAGCTGTTAATGTCCTGATGGCTGCTCTTCATGCGCTGATACAGGGCAGGGCATGAACTAGTGATGGGAGCAGATGGCTAGGGAGGAGGGAGGCAGCCACCATTTCAGCTGGAATTGGTACAGTGCCACCTGCCTCACAGCTGACGCTTCACCCTCCATGGACAGCTGGGAGTCTAAAATGACGCCCAGATTGTAGGCTTGGTGCTTCAGCTGCAGCTGCACCCCATTCAACAGGATTGTTCTGGAAACATTTGGCCTTCCTTACACAAATGATGGCAAGGTACACTTTGATCAAGGCAGCACTGCTTGTGATGCTATTGCTGCTTTCCTCTGGGAGAACAGGGGAAGGGGGAGGGAAATGAAAGGTGGCCGGCTGGTATTTGGCACTGCTTGAGCTGTGCTGTCACTTTGTTATTTGTGTGTCCGTTTACAACCTGAAGTTTCAGCACAGACTTTGTTATTGTTTTCTGCTTTCACTGTGATAATTTACTATTGAAGTTTGTTTAGAAACGCACTCGGTCCCTGATTCAACATTCCTTTGCAGCTGATGCCTGAAGGCCCGGCTAAATGAAGCTTCCTCTGTTGGTGGCGCTGCCCTTCCTGAATTACCATCTCAACCACTGTGGTGATTTTGCCTACCACTGGACCTCCCTGGAAAACATGGCGTCCAGAAGGGTTGCAGATTGGCAGGATGGAGAAGTCAAGCTGCTCCTGGAGCTTCTACTTCAAAGCAGTAAAGCAGAGTGGATTGTGAAAAGCTCCAGCCTGCAGACCTCTTTCTTTTTTGTGCAGCGGTGAGAGGTCTCACAAACGCTGGCTACCCCCGAACCGGTATGCATGCCAGAACAAAGTTCAAAGACATCAAGGCCAAATTCTTTGAGGCACTGGAGGAATACTCTGCCCCCCCTCCACCCAGAGCTCACCCCCCATATTATGCAGGCCTGCACGAAGTGGTGGTCCATTCAGACCAGCCCAGCCAAATGGAGAGGCACCCTGCAACTGAGTCAACACTACTCGCAGTGATTGTTTACTGTGAGTGTGAATTACAAGAGATATTACCATTATTACATGAGAATGGGGTCACAATGGGAGGTGTAAAGGGGCTGATGACATAAAAATAGTCGTATCCTCCACACCTTTGTAATTGTGCAATTCTATTCAATGCACACATTGCAGGGCACAATGTAGGGATGGGCGGATGGCTTACTTGCTGTTCTGGGGGGGATGTCAGCAGGGGGGGCATGATCCATCCCTCCCCCTGTAGTAAAAATGTAACCTAAAAGCCATTGTATGTGTCTTAAGCAGCACATAGTACTGTAAGAGCTGCGCATGCCTAGAATGAGCAGACAGTAACCCTAAGATAAGGTTGCTAAGCAAACCGCTGGCAACCAATCAAAAGTAACACGCTGGCTGAGGAATGCAAGCTAAGTGATAAAACTGCAGCGCGGGGGTTGCCAGGGGTCGACTCTGCTTTTGAGCGTGAGCTCCTTTGTCGAACTGTTTGCAAACAATAAAATCGAGTTGGACCCAGCCTGAAGTTGACTCTCCTCTTTGGGGCAAATTGGACTAGCCTCCAGGGGGCGAAACTAGCATTTTGTGCAACAAACTGGCGAGCTAGTCAGGAGTCCCTTGGACCACCCTGGGGTCAAATGACAGAACCGGCAAAGGTGCCTGTGGGGCGCGCCGGACCGCCTTTGAGGTCTGCCACGGCACCAGAGAACGGGGGTCGGGACACCCAGGAGGTTAAAGGCATGGACTCCATTGATTGAGTCAACCAGGCTGAATGGGTCTGAAGAGACGGCACTAGGGTGTTGGGCAGAGTAAGTACTTGATTTCCCTTCTGTCTTTCTGTTTGAGTTGCCTTCGGAGCGTCTGAGGTTTGTCAGACTCCGTGTAAGTGTCGGAGGTTTGTCAGGCTCCGTGTATGGTTTCAAATAGAGGTAGGCACAATGGAGGCGGGTAGCTCCCATTTAGAAAGCTCTGCCACTCCCTTGGGATGCATGCTAAAGAACTTTAGCAAAGTCAAGCGTCTGAGGTTTGTCAGACTCCGTGTACTAAGATGTCGAAAGGCAAGCTGGTTACACTCTGTCAATTGGAATGGCCAGCATTTGGAATTAGTTGGCCAGACATAGGATCCTTTGGTGTAAATCTTGTAAATGCTGTATATAAAAATGTGGTGAATAATGGGCAATGAGATCAATTCGCCTATATTGATAGTTGGTTAAATTGGTGCGGAAAGAATCCCCCTTAGTTACAGAAGTGTAAATGTGTAAATGTGTTACTGGCAAAGGACCACAGGGGCAAGAGACCCCGGGTGGTGTCTGAATCAAGTAGTAAGAGATAAATTTGCCTCAGGGAAGGTGAGGTTATCAGCATGTGGATGAGTGCCAACCAAAATCCACTGAAGGTGAGAAAAGGTTGAATATAAAGTTCAATATTGTAAAGTCATGATGGTATGCTCCGAGGTGAAGCCCAAAGCCCCTGTTCCCCCCGATTCAAGCCCCACGGAAGGAGCTTGAAGACTGGGAGACCCTGCCCAAGGTGCCCTGAGCTCCCCCCCCCCGTCTGATTCGGTCTGTTAGGTTGGGAGGAGAGGTTGTTGGGGGAGGGAGGGGGCCCGCCAGAGACAGTTTGTCTGCCACCGTATCCAAGTTTGTTAGAAGAAGCAAAAGCAGTTGAAAAAGTTACAACTTCTGAAGAAAGAGATTTGTTTGAAGTGCTAAAGACTGTGGCAAAATCAAGAAACAAAGACAGAGCAAGTTCTTAAAATATCAGGGTCTGTGTGAGCTTCTCTCTGTCAGCCTACTCAGAGCAGAGCCAAGGGGGACTTGCCTAACCCCCCTTCGCCATGGCTGGTTTAGCCTTAGCAAGCAGAGAGGCTGGAAGGTGTCTGTGAGGACCTGACAAAAGAGTGAGATTTGCAAAAAAAACTAACAAACAAGAAAAGCATCACAGCTGGAAAGCTGAGCAGCACTGCTCTGTTCTTATCTGTGGAGGAATCTAGAAGAGGTGTAAGGTTACACCTTCCCCATTCGAACTGATGAAGAGACACAGAGCTTTTCTTAAAATGCATCCCTTCTTTATGGCCCAAAGCCTTCTTTGTTAGAGGCACTCTGCACATGGACTGGAACTTTGGCCAGTTAAAGACTTGCCATAAAAAGTACTGTGAGGCTTGTCATAGCCTTAAACTCCCATTGCTGTAGATTGTGTGTTTGTTTGTGATCAGCTCAGTGTACAGTTTGATTTGTGATTTCAACACTCAGATAAAAAGCTGCATTTGACTGAAAGAACTGGGTATATTTAGCCTTGAGAAGAGAAGACTGAGAGGAGATCTGATAGCACTCTTCAAGTACTTAAAAGGTTGTCCCAGAGAGGAAGGCCAGGATCTCTTCTCAATAATCCCAGAGTGCAGGACACGGAATAATGGGCTCAAGTGACAGGAAGCTGGATTCCAGCTGAACATCAGGAGAAACGTCCTAACTGTTAGAGCAATACGACAATGGAACCAATTACCTGGGGAGGTGGTGGGCTCTCCCACCCTGGAGGCATTCAAGACGAGGCTAGACAGCCATCTGTCAGGGATGCTCTGATTTAGATTCCTGCACTGGGCAAGGAGTTGGACTCGATGGCCTTGTAAGCCCCTTCCAACCCTACTATTCTATGATTCTATGATTTCCAAGGCTTTGATTTCATTTACCCTAATGAAGCATACAGATACAAATTTGTAGAGATTCATAGACTACAAAGGAAACAGCCTTCAAAAAGTTCAAAGAGAAACTACGAAAGTTAGTTTCCCTTTAAAAAGGGGGCAGCAAATTCTCTTAACTTAAGAGGTGAGAGAGAGAGAGTCCCCCACTCTCCCGTGATACTTCTAAGCCCAGCTGTGTTTCTGAAGCCTAAGAAAGTTCCTGCCCCATGTGTTCCAGCTCTTTCTCAAAATCTGAACTGTTCTGACGTTCCATTTGCTCAGAGGCAAACCTGACACTCTGCCAAAACTCATGCAGTGTGGAGTTGCCGATGCAAAAATGGTGGCTTGGAATTCTTTCCACATATGAGAACGCCCTTCCCTTGATTTTGATGGGCCCTGACCATGCAGTCAGAGGAGCAGTATAATGGTTAGATCTGCTCCACCATGCCCTACTATACAAAACAAATGTTTTCCAGTCATGGTGTTAGATTTTAATGATATGAAAAAGGTATAAAAGAAGGCAGAAGAAAGTAGCAGACAAAAAGGCTTAAAAAAGAAAGAAAGCTTATCCCAAATGTGTATCGTTGAAGATCTAAGCAAGCGAGTCTCTGTCGAAGCAATGGCAAACAGCCTAACTTGCAGAGAAAACAAAGAGTTAAAACTGGTGCATGGCACAGAGAATTTGAAACATGATTTGCAGAACAGGCAAGCCAAAAGATAAGTGTGCCTGTTACAAGAGGGAGGCTATAGTAGCCATAAAAAGGGGTGAAGCCCCCGTATGAAGCTTTAACAAAAATATTACCCACTAGAAGTGGACAATTAAAATAAAAAAGGCTTTTCTTAAACTGAAGCAAGCCTTAATATCACCGCCTGCTTTAGCCTTATCAGACCCCAGATCATGAAGTTTTTAGAGCTATGGTGCACATGAGAGCACATGAAAAGAGTGCCATTCCTGAAAAAAGGAAAAGGCAATGCTGGCAGCCACCATGGGCGGAGATATAAACAGTAGCTTGAGAGCACAGAAGTGACCGGGGGGGGGGGGCAGAAAAGGAAAGGGCCAACCGGGGCTCAATAAATGTGCGTATTGCCGAGAGAAGAGACATTGGAAGAAAGATTGTCCAGAGCTGAAAGAAAAGAGAAAAGAGACTCACCCTGAAGGCTGCCAAATGCTGGCAGGGTCCTCCAGTGGGGGGGAGTCTAGCTGAAGGGCCACCACCCTACGAACAAACGCTCGGGAGAATCCCAAGGTAAAAGTAAGGGTTGGTGGCGAAGACTGTAAAGCCCTAGTAGATACTGGAGCCACATTTTCTATGATCCCTGTGAAGCCCCCCGGCAAGAAAAAGTGGAAAGCATGTAACTATAGAAGAAATTAAAGGGAAAAAAAAAAAACTAAATTGCCCCTGTGTAAGCCCCTCCTCACGAAGACTGGAAATAACATACTGGAACATGCCTTTGTAGTTTCATCTGCATACCTGGTTGCCCTCTTGGGGTGGGACTTGTTAACAAAACTGCAAGCTAAAATCTTCTTCCGTGATAATCAGATTGTAGTACAGCTGCCAGCAATGCAGGGCTCAAATTATCGAATGGCCCTTCAAGCAATCAAGATTGTGTCAGAGGCCAAAGGGACTGAGATTTTAAAGAATGCTAATCCATGTGTGTGGGCAGACAGAACCCCTGCCCGACCAAATGCATAACACAAATTAAAATCTTCTTTAAAAAGGGAGAGCCCTGTGTGCGTGAGGCAGTATCCTCTGAAAAAAGCCACCTGTGCAGGCTTGAAGCCGCTCATTGAGAAGTTCAAAAATTATGGTTAGCTAATAAAGGGATCATTCCCCTTTAGCACCCCGATTTTGAGTGCGCCCGAGGCAGATAGCACCTCCTTCAGGTTGGACCAAGACCTGAGAACAGTGGCTGACTGCCCTTTGTGCCTCAAAAATGATTCAAAGATGTTTGAGCCCCCAGCTCAAATGAGAAGTCGCCCATGCGCTTACTATCCTTTTCAGAGATTTCAAATTGACTTTTCAGAGTTGCCCCAGACTCATGGCTATCGGTACCTGCTAGTAATGATAAAAGCAATTGACTGCACCGCTCAGACAATAGCCAAGATCCTGTTAAAAAGTAATCCCTAAGCTCTTGTTACCTAAAGAGAGTGAATCAAATCAGGGGCCCCATTTTGTTAGACAAGTGACGCAAGTAGTGGCCCAGGCATAACAAACTAACTAGAAGTTACACCCCCCTTGGAAACCTCAATCTACAAGTCAAGTTGAGAAGATGAACCGCACCTTAAAGACAATGCTCATTAGAATTTGTTTAAAGATTAAGTTGAAAGGCCACAGGCCTTGCCAATCACCTTGACTCAAGTAGGGTGCGCCCCCAAGGGAAGTATTAAATTGACACCTTTTAAACGTTCCACAAGTGCCCACCTCGGATATTACCTATGGCTGATAGCTTAAATGTGAATTTAAAAGTAAAAGTTTTAAGATTCAAGGTTATGTTACTGCTTTGCAGTCTGTTTTGTTTTCACAGGTTTGCGACACCGCACCAATCCTGGCCTTTAGATGCTCCAGTGCATAATCTCAATCCCAGCGACTGGGTGCTAATCCAGTCCTAGAAAGATGAACCACCTACCAAGAAGCAGAAGGGTCTGTTTCAGATCCTACTTACCACTCCCATTGCTATGAAAGTCGCCAAAAAAAAGAAGTGGATTCATCACACTGAATAAAGGCATCACCTGCACCAGAGAGGGTCACACCGGAAGCTGACCCACCTGAAGGTCACCGTTGGAATAATGAACCCCTAAAAGGACTCAAGTAGCTCTACAGAAAGGGAGCGCTCTCGTTTCAAGGGTTCCTGATGAACGGAACAAAACTGAGTTCCAAAAGTTCAAAAAAAAAGTGTTTTTGTTGTCCACATTCTAGTAGCTAGAACAAGAGCGTCCCAGGCCTCACTTGCTGTTTAGAGAAAACCGTCAATGCCACAGCGATAATAGTTTGCGCCTTTAAGTGCGTAGTCCACCGCTGGACCAAAGAGAGTATAAATTTGAGAAAAGCCTTTTGAGGGGGGAATTGTAGTAAAAATGTAACCTAAAAGCCATTGTATGTGTCTTAAGCAGCACATAGTACTGTAAGAGCTGCGCATGCCTAGAATGAGCAGACAGTAACCCTAAGATAAGGTTGCTAAGCAAACCGCTGGCAACCAATCAAAAGTAACACGCTGGCTGAGGAATGCAAGCTAAGTGATAAAACTGCAGCGCGGGGGTTGCCAGGGGTCGACTCTGCTTTTGAGCGTGAGCTCCTTTGTCTAACTGTTTGCAAACAATAAAATCGAGTTGGACCCAGCCTGAAGTTGACTCTCCTCTTTGGGGCAAATTGGACTAGCCTCCAGGGGGCGAAACTAGCATTTTGTGCAACACCCCCCTGGAATCCTGACCAAGGGGATTATTCTCAGGATGTCAAATATTTGCGTAGCCTATCGCGTGAAAAGCAGGGACGCGAATGACGCCCACTACGCCGTAACTGGCTGCATTTAGTTTAAATTAAGACCTTTACAGCCACAAATGGTGTTGTTGTTGTTGTTCAGTCGTTCAGTCATGTCCGACTCTTTGTGACCCCATGGACCATAGCACGCCAGGCCTTCCTGTCCTGCGCTCTCTCCCGGAGTGTGCTGAAGTTCATATTCATTGCATCGGTGATGCTATCTAGCCATTTGCGTTCCTTATTTTTGGCCATCTTAGTCTTCGTAAATATTTACATAGACTATGAAGGTGAAAATAAAGGGGAACGCAAATAATGTAGTGGGCGCTATTTGCATCCCTTTTTGATTTGCCATTTTAGCCTACGTAAATATTTACGTAGGCTAAAACGGCGAATCAAAAAAGGGACGCAAATAGCCTCCGATACACTATTTGTGTTCCCCTTTATTTTCGCCATCATAGTCTATGTAAATATTTACGTAGACTAAGACACCAAAAATAAGGAACACAAATGGCGGCGGCCGTTAGGGATGTACGAAAGGGACTTACCTTGTCACGCAGCTTGCTTTGCGGTGGGGGGGGAGGCGCTTCGCTTCTCCCCCTGAAATTCAGGCCAGGGGGGAGGCGCCCCGCCTCACCCGGACGAAATTCAGGTGGGGGGGGAGGCGCCCCGCCTCGCCCGGCCGAAATTCAGGCCGGGGAGAAGCGCCCCGTCTCCCCAGCAGCGAAAGAAAAAGTGAAAAAAAAAAAAACAACCCGTGATAGGCTACGTAACGATTAATGTAGCCTATCACGGCTAGATTTCCAAAGTCAGCCGTGATAGGCTACGTAAATCGTTACGTAGCCTATCACGGGTGACTTTGGGGGGGAAAAAAAGCGCGTACGCAAATGGCGGTGCCCATAGGGCGCCGCCATTTGCGTTCCTTATTTGGTCCCGGTAGTCTACGTAAAGATTTACATAGACTATGGCGAAAATAAGGGCAACGCTATTTGCGTTGCCCTTATTTTCGCCATAGTCTACGTAAATCTTTACGTAGACTACCAGGACCAAATAAGGAACGCAAATGGCGGCGCCCATAGTGCGCCGCCATTTGCATACACGCTTTTTTTTTTCAAAGTCACCCGTCATATGCTACGTAATGATTTACGTAGCCTATCACGGCTGACTTTGGAAATCTAGCCGTGATAGGCTACGTTAATCATTATGTAGACTATCACAGGTTTGTTTTTGTTTTTTTTCTTTACTTTGTAATGGCGGCGGTGGCAGCCGGTCAGAAGACCGGCTGCCGCCCCCGCCCCCGACGAAAAGCTGACGAACCGCCGCCGGGACCCGCGACCAGGAGGAGATTCGCCAAAGGTAAGTCACATCCCGGGGGGTGGCGGGGTGGTGGTGGAGAATTTCACCGCTGATTTCAGGGGGCTGAATGCGTTGGCACTCAGCCCCCCGAAGATTTAGGGAGAAATTCTCCACCATCCCTAGCGGCCGTAGCCGCCGCCATTTGCATACGTGGTTGTTGTTGGTTTTTTTACCCAGCCATGATAGGCTACGTAAATCTTTATGTAGCCTATCACGTCTTGAAAACAACAAAAAAACAACAACCACAAGTCTGCAAATGGCAGCAGCGGCAGCCAGTCGGAAGACCAGCCGCCGCAGCCGCTGCCACCGCAGCCGCCTCCGGAGCCACCGCTGCCCGGAAGATCCACCCCAGGTAAGTCTTGTCCCGGGGGCAATCCGCGGGGGGTGGGGGGTGGCAGGCCGTACCGCCACAGATTTTGGGGGGCTGAATGCACTGACATTCGGCCTCACTGAGATCCATGGCAAAATTCTCTGCCATCCCTACAGAGACATCACCTTGCCGACAAAGGTTCGTCTAATCAAAGCTATGGTTTTCCCATTAGCGACGTATGGCTGTGAGAGCTGGACTATAAGGAAGGCTGAGCGCCGAAGAATCAATGCTTTCAAACTGTGGTGCTGGACAAGACTCTTACGAGTCCCCTGGACTGCAAGGAGGTCAAATCAGCCAATCCTGAAGGAAATCAACCCTGACTTCTCATTGGAAGGACAGATCCTGAAGCTGAAGCTCAAATATTTTGTCCACCTAATGTGAAGAGAAAAGACACTGGAAAAGACCCTGATGCTGGGAAAGATTGAAGGCAAAAGGAGAAGGGGATGGCAGAGGATGAGATGGCTAGATAGCATCACCGATGCAATGAATATGAACTTGAGCACGCTGCGGGAGAGAGCGCAGGACAGGAAGGCCTGGCGTGCTATGGTCCATGGGGTCACGAAGAGTCAGACACGACTTAACGACTAAACAACAAATTTCCCATTTAAAAACAAAGACTTCCCTTGGTTAATTAGTTTTTTTCTTACATTTATATCCCACATTTTTTCCTCTTCCAAGGAACCCATCCTCTCTATCTTATCCTCACAACAACCCTGTGAGGTAGGTTAGGTTGAGAGTCAGCGACTGGTCCAAACCCACCCAGTGAGCTTCTTGGCTGAGTGGGGACTAGAACCCAGATCTTCTGTCTCCCAGGCCAACACTCTCACCACTCCACCACACTGGCAACATACTGGTTGTGCATCTTTCTCTATTTGAAAGCACAGACTTGGCTTAATTGTGCACCGTGTCCCAAGAAACGCCCATCAAGATAACAGTACATCTGAGGTTGCTTAATTGTGCAGCAGTTATCACAAGGTGCCCCTTTTTTTGCAGATGCAAATGCAATCTGCATTTGAAAACCTGTTGCTTGTTCAAGACACTGACTCTGTGCAATGAAATGACTGTGCATTTTAAACATTGGGATCAGCAAGAAAATGAGCAACATTCATAGTAACACTGAATTCAACAGAGTCAAAGGCAAAACCAGAGCTGGTCAAACTAGGGCAACAAGTGCTCCAAAAAGTTATGTTGGAGTGTGGTGTGTGTGTGTTTGTATGGGTGCACAATCCAGTGCAGACAAACATGTGGGGGGGGAGGCTATTGGCTCTGATGTCAGTGTGCCACTCCAATGGAGGCAGTGTGGTGTAGCGACTAGAGTGTTGGACTGGGAGTCAGGAGATCCAGGTTCTAGTCCCCACTCGGCCATGGAAGCTCACTGGGTGACTTTGGGCCAGTCACAGACTCTCAGCCCAACCTACCTCACAGGGTTGTTGTGAGGATAAAATGGAGGATTGTGTATGCCGCCTTGGGTTCCTTGGGGGGGGAAGGTGGAATATAAATGTAATCAACAAATAAATATCCTTCATATGTCAACTCAGAAGTAAGTCCCCTAAATCAGTGGGGCTTATTCTACAGGTAAGTGGGTATGGGGCTGTGGTAACTGAGGAGGAACAAGTGGGAAGGGCAATTGCTCACTTACTACCCCGCTTGCGGGCATCCTGGAGAAAACAGGCTGCACTTGACGGGCATTTTGGTCTGCCTTCTCCAAGCTGGTGCCCTCCAGATGTTTTAGACTACACCTCCCACCAGCCCGAGCCAACATGACGAATGGTTAGGGACAATGGAAGTTGTAGTCCGAAACCTGTGGAGGGCACCAGGTTAGGGAAGGTTGATCTGGCCTGATGAAGAGCTGTGGAGAATTTGAAAGCTTGCACACTCTTTTGTGGCATTTGCTTGGACCTAAGAAAACCACTGCTGCTGGAACCTTAGGGTGCAATTCTGTGTATATTTAAACAGAAGCTTTTAGACCTTTTCCGTCTAATCCTTTTTCTGGCTAAACATACACAGGGTTGTAGGACTTTTTCTGCCTAGACACGCATAGGATTGCACCTTTAAAGACAACACATTTATCATGGCACCATAAAAGAGTCTTGTGGCAGCTTAAAGATGGACAAATTGATGCCAGCCTGCCTTCCCCAAATTGCCATTCAGATGTGTTGAACTACAGCTTCTACCATCCCAGTGGCCATGCTGGCTTGGGGATGATGGGAGTTGTAGTCCAACACACTTAGAATGTGGTGGGTTGTACATTGCTGGCATAAGCTCTTAGGACTATATCGTCCACTTCAGTTGCATGACATGTTAGAGATATATCTATATCTATATATATCTATCACACACATGACTGGGCAGGTGGGGGATTGGAATAGTGAGGGCAGAGGGAAATAAACTGCAGAAAGTACAGACACTGTGATAATGACCTTATTTACAGGGGCTGTTCAGGAAACCCCGGCACTAGGCAACCCAATTAGAGGAGGCCCATTGAAATCAATCCCCTTCATGGATCACTGCCTTGTTGTGGCAAAGGGGCTTGCGTAACTCAGTGAAGCCATAAGCTATGCCGTGCAGGGCCACCCAAGATGGACAGGTCATGGCAGAGAGTTCTGACAAAATGTGGTCCACTGGAGAAGAAATTGGCAACCCACTCCAGTATTCTTACCAAGAAAACCCCATGGAACGTATCACAAGGCTAAAAGAGATGACGCCGGAAGATGAGCCCCTCAGGTCGGAAGGTGTCCAATATGCTACTGGGGAAGAGCAGAGGGTATTTCCAAGTAGCGCCAGAAAGAGTGAAGCTGCTGGGCCAAAGCCGAAAGGACACTCAGCTGTGGATGTGTCTGGTGGTGAAAAGAAAATCCGATGCTGTAAAGAACAATATTGTTTAGGAATCTGGAATGTCATATCAATGAATCAAGGTAAGCTGGAGGTGGTCAAACATGAGATGGCAAGATTGAACATCGACATCTTGGGAATCAACGAACTAAAATGGACAGGCATGGGTGAATTAAATTCAGGTGACCATCATATCTACTATTGTGGGCAAGAATCCCTTAGAAGAAATGGAGTAGCACTCATAGTCAACAAAAGGGTGGGAAAAGCAGTATTGGGGTACAATCTTAAAAATGATAGAATGATCTCAGTACGAATCCAAGGCAAACCATTCAACATCACAGTAATTCAAGTCTATGCCCCAACCACTGATGCTGAAGAAGCTGAGGTTGATCGGTTCTATGAAGACCTACAACACCTTCTAGAACTAACACCAAAAAAAGATGTCCTCTTCATCATAGGGGATTGGAATGCTAAAGTAGGAAGTCAAGAAATCACCGGGATAACAGGCAGGCATGGCCTTGGTGTACAAAATGAAGCAAGACAAAAGCTAATAGAGTTTTGCCAAGAGAACATGCTGATCATAGCAAACACTCTTTTCCAACAGCACAAGAGGCGACTCTACACATGGACGTCACCAGATGGTCAATATCGAAATCAGATCGATTATGTCCTTTGCAGCCAAAGATGGAGAAGCTCCATACAGTCAGTAAAAACAAGACCTGGAGCTGACTGTGGCTCAGATCATGAGCTGCTTCTTGCAAAATTTCGGCTTAAATTGAAGAACGTCGGGAAAACCACTAAACCGTTCAGGTATGACCTAAATCATATCCCTGATGAATATACAGTGGAGGTGAGGAATAGATTTCAGGGATTAGACCTGATAGACAGAGTGCCTGAGGAACTATGGACGGAGGTCCGTAACATTGTTCAGGAGGCAGCAACTCAATCCATCCCAAAGAAAAAGAAATGCAAGAAAGCCAAGTGGCTGTCTGATGAGGCTTTACAAGTAGCTCACGAAAGAAGGGAAGCGAAAAGCAAGGGAGAAAGGGGAAGATATATCCAACTGAATGCAGAGTTCCAGAGAATAGCAAGGAGAGACAAGAAGGCCTTCTTAAATGAACAATGCAAGGAAATCGAGGAAAACAACAGAATGGGAAAGACTAGAGATCTCTTCAAGAAAATTGGAGATCTCAAGGGAACATTTTGTGCAAAGACGGGCATGATAAAGGACAAAGAAGGCAGGGACCTCACAGAAGCAGATGAGATTAAGAAGAGGTGGCAAGAATACACAGAAGAACTATACAGGAAAGATCTGAATGTCCCTGATAGCCATGATAGTGCAGTCACTGAACTTGAGCCAGACATCCTAGAGAGTGAAGTCAAGTGGGCCTTAGGAAGCATTAGTAACAACAAAGCTAGCGGAGATGACAGTATTCCAGCCGAGCTATTTAAAATCCTAAAAGATGATGCTGTTAAAGTGCTGCATTCAATATGCCAACAAATCTGGAACACTCAACAGTGGCCACAAGACTGGAAAAGGTCAGTTTACATTCCAATTCCAAAGAAGGGCAACGCCAAAGAGTGTTCAAACTACCGCACAATTGCGCTCATTTCACATGCCAGCAAGGTGATGCTCAAAATCCTACAAGCTAGGCTTCAGCAGTATGTGAACCGAGAACTACCGGAAGTACAAGCTGGGTTTCGAAGAGGCAGAGGAACTAGAGATCAAATCGCCAACATTCGCTGCATCATGGAGAAAGCAAGAGAATTCCAGAAAAACGTCTATTTCTGCTTCATTGACTACGCTAAAGCCTTTGATTGTGTGGATCACAACAAACTGTGGCAAATTCTTAAAGTGATGGGAGTACCAGACCACCTTACCTGTCTCCTGAGAAACCTGTACGAGGGTCAAGAAACAACAGTCAGAACCAGACATGGAACAACCGATTGGTTCAAAATTGGGAAAGGAGTACGACAAGGCTGCATATTGTCACCCTGCTTATTTAACTTATATGCAGAGTATAGAATCATAGAATCATAGAATAGTAGGGTTGGAAGGGGCCTACAAGGCCATCGAGTCCAACCCCCTGCTCAATGCAGGAATCCAAGTCAGAGCATCCCTGACAAATGGCTGTCCAGCCTCGTCTTAAAGGCCTCCAGTGTGGGAGAGCCCACCACCTCCCCAGGTAATTGGTTCCATTGCCGTATTGCTCTGACACTCAGGAAGTTTTTCCTGATGTTCAGCCGGAATCTGGCTTCCTGTAACTTGAGCCCATTATTCCGTGTCCTGCACTCTGGGATGATCAAGAAGAGATCCTGGCCTTCTTCTCTGTGACAACCTTTCAAGTACTTGAAGAGTGCTATCATATCTCCCCTCAGTCTTCTCTTCTCAAGGCTAAACATGCCCAGTTCTTTCAGTCTCTCTTCATAGGGTTTTGTTTCCAGTCCCCTGATCATCTTTGTTGCCCTCCTTTGAACCCTCTCCAGCTTGTCTGCATCCTTCTTAAAGTGTGGTGCCCAGAACTGGACACAGTACTCCAGATGAGGCCTAACCAGTGCTGAGTAGAGGGGAACTAGTACTTCCCGGGATTTGGAAGCGATGCTTCTATTAATGCAGCCCAAAATAGCATTTGCCTTTTTTGCAGCTACATCACATTGTTGGCTCATATTCAGCTTGTGATCGACGACAATTCCAAGATCCTTCTCGCTCGTAGTGTGGTTGAGCCACGTATCCCCCATCTTGTAACTGTGCATTTGGTTTCTTTTTCCTAGGTGCAGAACTTGGCATTTGTCCCTATTAAATGCCATGCTGTTGTTTTCTGCCCAGCACTCCAGTCTATCCAGATCACTTTGAATTTTGTTTCTGTCTTCCAAAGTATTAGCTATCCCGCCCAATTTTGTGTCATCTGCAAATTTGATCAGCATTCCCTGCACCTCCTCCTCCAAGTTATTAATAAAAATGTTGAAGAGCACTGGGCCCAGGACTGAGCCCTGCGGTACCCCACTCGTTACCTCTCCCCAGCTTGAGAAGGTCCCATTGATAAGCACTCTTTGAGTCCGATTCTGTAGCCAACTGTGGATCCACATGATCGTTGTTTCATCTAGCCCACTTCGAGCAAGTTTGCTCATCAGGATATCATGGGGCACTTTGTCGAAAGCTTTGCTGAAGTCGAGGTATATGATGTCTACAGCATTCCCACGGTCTACAAGGGAGGTGACTTGATCAAAAAATGAGATCAGATTTGTCTGGCAGGACTTGTTTTTGACAAATCCATGTTGGCTTCGAGTAATCACGGCATTGTTGTCAAGGTGCTTCCAGATGGATTGCTTTATCATCTGCTCCAGAATTTTCCCAGGGATTGATGTCAGACTGACTGGTCTGTAGTTCCCAGGTTCCTCCTTTTTACCCTTTTTGAAGATAGGGACAACGTTAGCCCTCCTCCAGTCATCTGGCACTTCCCCGGTCCTCCATGATTTCTCAAAGAGAATAGACAGCGGTTCTGAGAGTTCTTCTGCCAGTTCCTTTATGACTCTAGGATGCAGTTCATCTGGCCCTGGAGATTTGAACTCATTCAAAGTAATGAGGTGTTCCTTGACCATATGCCTGTCGATCTCAAGCTGCAATCCTGCCCCTTCAGCCTGTACTTCGCCTTTGCCAGGGGGGTCATAGACCCTCTTTTGGGAGAAGACTGAGCCAAAGTAGGAATTGAGCACCTCTGCCTTTTCTTTGTCCTCTGTTATCATTTTGCCATCCTTATTTAATAGCTGAACAACCATTTCTTCCCTCTGCCTTTTACTCTGCACGTAGCTGAAGACAGCCTTTTTGTTGTTTTTAGCATCCCTCGCTAACCTCACCTCGTTCTCCGCTTTAGCCTTCCTGACGCCATCCCTGCAATTCTGTGCTACCTGCCTGTACTCTTCCTTTGTTACTTGGCCTTCTTTCCACTTCCTATATGTGTCCTTTTTTGTTTTCAGGTCATCCCTAAGCTTTTTGTGAAGCCACATTGGCTTCTTCTGTTGTCTTCCACCTTTTCTTCTTGTTGGAATTGTTTGTGATTGTGCCTTGAGAATTTCCTTTTTTAAAAGTTCCCACCCATCTTGGACTCCTTTTCTCGCTAGCATTGTTTGCCATGGGACCTTACTGATCATTGTTCTGAGTTTATTAAAATCAGCTTTCCTAAAATCCAGGGTACGCGTTTGAGTACACTCGGCTTTTGCTTCCCTTAGAACCAAGAACTCAAGTACAACATGGTCGCTTTCCCCCAGAGTTCCTGTAACTGCTACTTTATCCACTAAGTCATCTCTGTTGGTTAGGATCAAGTCAAGGATAGCCGATCCTCTAGTTCCTTCCTCTACTTTCTGTAGGAGGAAGTTATCCGCCACACAAGTCAGGAATTTCCTGGAGGGGCCATGTTTTGCAGAATTTGTCTCCCAACAAATATCGGGGAAATTGAAGTCCCCCATTACTACTACATCATGCTTCCTTAAAACATTGGCTATTTGCTTTTCAAAAGTTTCATCCTTGGCTTCTCCTTGATTGGGTGGCCGGTAGTAGACTCCGACCACCAGGTTCCTTTTATTCTTTGCTCCATTTATTTCAGCCCAGATGCTCTCGATGGGGCTACCAAGCTCCTCCTCCTGTATTTCTGTGCAGAGATATGTATTTTTCACATACAGTGCAACCCCGCCTCCCTTTCTGTTCCTCCTGTTCTTTTTGAACAAGTTATATCCTTCAACTGCTGTATTCCAGTCATATATATATGACTGGAATACAGTCAGTATATCATGAGAAATGCCAGGTTGGATGAATCACAGGTCGGAATTAAGATTGCTGGGAGAATTCTCAACAACCTCCGATATGCAGACGATACCACCCTAATGGCAGAAAGCAAAGAGGATCTAAAGAGCCTCTTGTTGAGGGTGAAAGAGGAGAGTGCAAAAGCTGGTTTGAAACTCAACATTAAAAAAACGAAGATCATGGCATCTGGCCTCATCACTTCCTGGCATATAGAAGGGGAAGAAATGGAAGCAGTGACAGATTTGACTTTCTTGGGCTCCAAGATCACCGCAGACGGTGACTGTAGCCATGAAATTAAAAGACGCTTGCTCCTTGGGAGGAAAGCTATGGCACACCTAGACAGCATAGTAAGAAGCAGAGACATCACCCTGCCGACAAAGGTCCATCTAATCAAAGCTATGGTTTTCCCAGTAGTAATGTATGGCTGTGAGAGCTGGACTATAAGGAAGGCTGAGCGCCAAACAATTGATGCTTTCGAACTGTGGTGCTGGAGAAGACTCTTACGAGTCCCCTGGACTGCAAGGAGGTCAAATCAGTCCATCCTAAAGGAAATCAACCCTGAGTGCTCATTGGAAGGACAGATAATGAAGCTGAAGCTCCAATATTTTGGCCACCTAATGCGAAGAGAAAACTCCCTGGAAAAGACCCTGATGCTGGGAAAGACTGAAGGCAAAAGGAGAAGGGGACGGCAGAGGATGAGATGGCTAGATAGCATCACGGATGCAATGAATATGAACTTGAGCACGCTCCGGGAGAGAGCGCAGGACAGGAAGGCCTGGCGTGCTATGGTCCATGGGGTCACGAAGAGTCGGACACGATTGAACGACTGAACAACAACAACAATTGAAATCAATAGGATCTGAGTTGGTCTTGAAGAAACTTTCCCCAACCTTTAGGCTCCAGATATTTTTTTACTCTATTGCTCATCAGCCCCAGCCAGTGTAGCAAATGGTTAGGGAAGGTAAGACTTGTATTCCAAAACAATTGGAGGGCGTCAAGTTGTGGGAAAGCAGATTCTTTAAGCCCTGTTGATTTCAATTGGTCTGCTCCAGCTTTCCCCAACTTGGAGCCCCCCAGATGTTTTGGATTACAACCCCCAGCATTCCTAACCATTGGCTATGATGGTGGGGATGGATGGGAGTTGTAGTCCAAACCATTTGGGGAAGGCTGGTCTACTCCAAACTGTAATCCTATGCATGCCTACTCAGAAGTAAGCCCCACTGGGTTCCATGGAACTTACTCCCAGGTAAGCGAGCATAGGATGGCAGCCAAAGCCAGGATCCACCCAGAGCTCTTTCTCACTCCCTGCAAAAAGGAGAAGCTGGCAGGGTTCCGTCACATGTTTACCCTTGCAATGATCTTTCCATGTATTGAATGATTCTGACCATTTTCTTTCTGTAAACCATTAGCATGAATGACCCTTTCTTTGTTTTTCTGATCTGGGCACTTGAATCTTTTGTTGTCTGAGAACATGCACAATTATATGCTGTGTCTGGTCTGGGCATGCAACGGTCAGTCAGTCTTTCTCTGTTCCCCTCGACATCCGATTTATGTCTATATGAATTAATTCTTTTTCTTTAGGTTTCTTCTGCTTGTGAAGATATTCTCTGAAATGGTGGCGTTACATTCTAAGAGTATTATTCATTTCCCTCTTGGGCTAGCTTGCTCTCATCTGATGTGTGTTGGGCAGGCCGCCGTGTTTCCCAATTGAGCAATGATCTTTCCTATAGTGAATGAATCCGACCCTTTTTCATCCTGTTAGCATGGTGACTGTTTCTTTGTTTTTCTAATCCTGGGCACTTGAGTCTTTTGTTGTCTGTCCACTCGCAGATTATCAGACATGGGACTTTTTTTTCTGCAGGAGCTCCTGTCCTGTCTGCAGAAGAGGGCTTATTGCTTTATGCTTTTGTTTGGAGGATGCTGCTCTTGTAGCTTCCCCTCCTCCACCCCTACTTCTCCTTCCATGTGTGTGTGTGGGGGGGCTTCAGGCTACATTTGCTAATTCCCACAGAAGGCAACTTATCTGAGTCTTTGTAAACCTCGGAAAATGTGCCAACAGTCTTTGAGGAAGGGGGTGGGACTTCACTGGGACAGGCACTGGACTGTGCTATTGGGCAAACCCCTGGTAAATCAGGGATATTTGGAGGGAGCTCAGACTGAGAGGAAAAAGCAGGGGGGGGACACAAGAAAAAACAAGGTTTTGACCGGAACGTTTGCGTGATGATTTTGCCAACCCATGCTCCACAACACCATCCTGGATCCCTCTGTGGCTGTAGGTCACTGGTGTATGGCAGTTTAATTCTCAGTTCATTGGATGCACAAAATCAAAAGGGCCTGGCAGTTGCACATCCCCCCCCAAGATGTACCTATATGGAGATGCGCACATGGGGGGGGATATACAAAAATGAAGGGGAAATGTGCAAAATCACAGCTGGAGCCGTTCACGGAGCAGATGATCGCTGAAAGCTGGGGGGAGGCGAACAGGATCACCATAGCGCCAGACGCTTCGAGGAAATCTTTCGACTAGAACAGAGCAGAATTGGGCGAGGGAGGGTTTGCAAACTCCAGTTTGGGGGGCCCTAACGGGGAGACGATCGTTGAACACGAAGCTGGAAACGAACGTTCGGGACAGGATGTCAATAAATAGTATTGCCTGGTGAAGACATTCCCAGAGTGATAACCTCTTACTAAAGGTGGGTGGCAGCTTTATTCTTTTCTTTTACTAACAATTTGTGTGTATGACTGCAAAGAAGACTGCCCATAGGGCACCGCCATTTGCGTACGCGCTTTTTTTTTTTTCAAAGTCACCTGTGATAGGCTACATGACGATTTACGTAGCCTATCACGGCTGACTTTGGAAATCTAGCCATGATAGGCTACGTTAATCCTTACGTAGCCTATCACGGGTGTGGTTGTTTTGTTTTTTTTACTCTTTTCTTTTGCAATGGCGGCGGCGGTGGCAGCCGGTCGGGAGACCGGCTGCCACCCCCACCCCCCAACGAACCGCCGCTGAACCACCGCCGGGACCCGCCGCCGAGAGGGACATTCGGCTACGGTAAGTCCCATCCCGGGGGGGGGGGCAGGGGCCGGCAGAGAATTTCCCCACCAATTTCGGGGGGCCGAATGCATTGGCACTCGGCCCCCCGAAGTTTCGGGGAGAAATTCTCCCCCATCCCTACCTGGAATACAACGACACAACTGTGCACTCTCTAATATGCTGCTGTGACTAAAGGATACAGTGAAGTTCAAGAACACTTCTGTACTGCGGTTTTGAAACCATGTACTTTAAGGATGTTTATGCATTGAAATCAGATTCCATTTAACACAGGAATACATAGGAATACAATGCTGCGTTGCCCTTATTTTCACCGTAGTCTACGTAAATCTTTACGTAGACTAGACGTGCCAAATAAGGAATGCTAATGGTGGCGCCCATGGGCCACCACCATTTGAGTACGCCCTTTTTTTTTTTTTCCAAAATCACCCGTGATAGGCTATGTGACGATTTACGTAGCCTATCACCGCTGACTTTGCAGATCTAGCCGTGATAGGCTACGTTAATCGTTACGTAGCCTATCACGGTTTTTTTTTAATTCAGCTGTAATGGCGGCGGCGGCAGCCGGTCGAAGGACCGGCTGCCGCCCCCGCCCCCGGACAAAAGCCCGCTGAACCGCCGCGGGACCCGCCACCAGGAGGGACATTCGGAGGAGGTAAGTCCTATCCCGGGGGGGGGGCGGGGTAGTGGCGAAGAATTTCACCGCCGATTTCGGGGGGCTGAATGCGTTGGCACTCAGCCCCCCAAAGTTTCGGGGAGAAATTCTCCCCCATCCCTACCGTTTGACATGGCAGTATCCATGGTGAAGGCCCTGGGCCCTGGGGCCCTCATGGGGAAATGCGACATTAAAGACGCATTCCGCCTCATGCCAATTTTCCCCAATGCCTTCGACCTTTCGGGATTCAGTTTTTCTGGTCAGTTTTATGTCGACAGGGCCCTACCCATGGGATGTTCTGTGTCCTGTGCTATGTTTGAGAAGTTCAGTTCCTTTTTGGAATGGGCTCTGATTGATAAAACCGGGTCCCATAGCGTCGTGCGCTACCTAGGGATGTTAGAGAATTCTGCCACGGATCCCAGGGAGGCCGAATTCCAGTGAATTCGGTCCCCTGGAATCTGTGGCAGAATGGAGCCCCCCTCCCCTCCACCCCGCGAAAGCCCCACAAAACGGTGCCTACCTCTGCGGCTGCGGCTCTGGCTGCGGCGATGGCTGTGTCGACGGTGGCTCCGGCTGCTGCCAGGCTGGTGCAGATGCAAATGGTGTCCTGAGTAGGGGACGCCATTTGCGTCCCTATGGTAGCTCATGATAGGCTACATAAATATTTACGTAGCCTATCACGGCTAAAGCAGGAACGCAAATGGCATAGGGGACGCCATTTGCGTTCCCGTTTTAGCTGTGATAGGCTACGTAAATATTTACATAGCCTATCATGGACTACCATAGGGACGCAAATGGCGTCCCCTACTCAGGATGCCATTTGCATCCTCACCAGCCCGGCAGCGGCTGGAGGCCCCGTTGCGGGTTGGCCCGGCCGGCAGCTCTGTGGCCTGACTGTGGAGCACAGCCAGCCAGGCAGGATTCTGCGGGGGAGGAATGGATCGCCTCCCCCCCGTCGAGGATTCCGGAGGGAGGAACGGATTGCCTCCCCCCACCTGTGGAACCCAGCGGAGCCAAGTAAGCGGGGTTTCATACACCCCTAGCACTACCTTGATGACTTCCTATTTGCAGGCCCATCCGGCACCCCTCAGTGCGTGTGGCTAATGCGGGAATTTTCCGCCCTTGCAAATGAGCTGGGTGTACCTTTGGCAGGGGAAAAAACTGAGGGCCCTTCCGCCACTATTAAGTTTTTGGGCATAGAACTGGACTCTGTGAATCAGCTGTGTAGGCTCCCGGCTGACAAATTACAGGCCCTAAAGATTCTGCACATGCTTCATTCTAAGAAAATCATGTTGTTGGCATTGCAGGAAGTTGTTGGGCATCTTAATTTTGCCTGTCGGGTAGTTGCCCCTGGCAGGGCCTTCCTTAGACGCCTTTGGAACGCCATGTGGGGTCTGCACTTGCCGCACCATCGCATTTGGGTATCATCAGCCATGAAAGAGGATCTTTTTGTGCGGCTGCATTTCCTTAACACATTCAATGGTGTTTCCTTCTGGAGGAAGGAGTGACTATTGGAAGCAGAACTACAGATACATTCCGATTCACCTGGGCCCTAGGCTTTGGGGTTGTGTTTTGCGATCGATGGTGCCACGCACATTGACCAGCAGAGTGTTTAGCACTAGGCATAGGAAGAGACCTTACCTTCTTAGTGCTCTAGGTGGCCACCTATCTGCATTTAGGTGGCCACCTCTCTGCATGGGATTGCGCCCTAAATCAACTCCAGTGTTGAAATGAGCGTCTTTATTCAAGAACCAAGCAAAAAATCATTCAGCAACTGTTGGTTGCATTTAAAAACATACAGAACATAAACTTAACTGGCTCAGGTCATTCAAACTTTGCTGAACTGTTTCCTCACTGCTGTATGAAATAGAAGTACACTGATGAGTTGTGAAAACATGTTTCCTTCAGATGGGCACCTGCACATGAAGCCCAGTCAACAAGCTTGCAAGAGTGATTTTGTGCTCCTTTATAATTATAAAAATCATGGTTATTTATTCTGCTTCTCATCAAAGCTCAAGGGATCTTTAATTCCAAACATGACATTTGAATCTGATGGGAGAAACCTCAAATCAAAAGCCACACTTGGTAGCACCTCACATACAATGCCTGAAACACTGGTGCATAAATATCTCCTGA
Organism: Heloderma suspectum; assembly: GCF_057233095.1. Classification (NCBI taxonomy): domain Eukaryota; kingdom Metazoa; phylum Chordata; class Lepidosauria; order Squamata; family Helodermatidae; genus Heloderma; species Heloderma suspectum. Next base: position 360,195,977 of record NC_139459.1, on the reverse strand, counting down.
GCCTCCGAGATCCTGGGGGGAGATGCAGGGAAGGCAAGCAGGTGTGATGCCAGTGTGAGGTTTAATATCACCCCCTTCAGATCTGAGGCCGTGGCTGGACTCCTTCTCTATTAGTACAGTCTCTGCGGTTGAGGTCTCATGAGTCGGTCTGGCTTCTAACTAGCTGGCTCTGAGACACGTGTGTGTATGTGTTTGCACACATGGAAGAGAGGGAGAAAGAGGATATAAGAGACCCCTCCAGTGTGATGTTGTTGCTGTTTCTGACTCTATTGACCTTTGTTCCCTGTGTGACACTTACAGCAAAATGTCCACTGAATTTGATTAATGATCGAAAAGACCCGTTCAATTATTACCGGCCAGGAGAGTACCTGATTAGTGGGATCATATCTACGGCAAATATTGAACATTCTCCACACGTTTTTTTTGAGCCCCCCTCTCCCCGATTTGCCTTGTAAGTAATACAGTGATGGGCCAAGAATTATACTCTCCAGCTGTCCTTTAGAGCATGGTCAATGAGTTGGCTACATCTCAGCCTTACTTTGTCTTGCTTGGTTTACTTCAGGCATTTTTTTATTGTTGTTGTTGTTTGGCAGGGAGGATATGTAAATGCTAAGGCACCATATAGTTAGTACTCAGCCTGCAATTTCAAATGTTGCCACTTATCAAGTGTCTTTGCACTCTTCTGTCAGGACTGGCAACAGTGTCTTGTTTGAGAGTAAGTTTAGTCTGACCACAGAAAAAGAGGCAGAAAAGAAATGCAAGCTTTGAACAGGACCTTCAGTTAGCAGTAACAGGCATCTTCTTCTAATATCTAGAGTAGACAAAGTAGGTAAAAGTGAAACAAAAAGCAGCATCCCAAACCCCTACATTCATTAACCATGTAGTGGCTTTTCAACCAGTTCTTTTCCTCTCTATGCAGTGGGTTTTCACCAATGGTTGTTGCTTATTCCAACACCCCTTCTCAGTAGACAGATACTTAACCCATTTGACCCCATTCACTCCATTCACTCCATCCCTTACAGTGACAATCCCCTGATAAATGTTTCATTAGAACTCTGCTCTTGTATCTTCTGCAGGGTAGAACTGCAGGTCTATAAACCCCTGTTCCATTAATCTCTTAAAATATGACGCTTCCTGTCTATATGTTTAGTTCTGGGTTTTAACAAATGGATGTTGCTTATTCCAACAATCTTAAGGAGTGGGGGCTTAAGACCATTAAGTCCAGAGTCTAAAATACCCTAGCTCCAACCCTGGCCTCTAAGGCCCATGCCCCCCCCCCGACCAGCTCCTGTTCCAGTTGCCAGTCAGCTGTGCCCTCCTCCAGGATGTTCCATTCCATTCCTCTGCCTTTTCCATTTCAAAATCTGTGGGTATGGAACATGCTGAGTCCTCCTTGGGGATTTTTTTCTGGAGATCTGTTCTACTTTTGCAAGCTTTGCTGTTTCCCCAAGCATGCTGCTCCCTGCATATTTCTCAGTCTCTCCATTTTGGCTCCATTTCTTTTGGCCCTCACCCCCTGAATATGCTATTACAGGGAGTAAAAGCCTGCATGGTTCGGTGTCCTGGCAAATGAAGGCAAATGTTGTGCTCTGTTAACTGAAGTGCCTGCTTTAGAAGTACCTGCAAGCAGCATATTGCAGAATAAAAGAATATGGCATCTACGGCAGGCAGAACAGAGCCTTCAGTATTGCTCTGATGGTGGGAGCAAAGGAGGGTCTGGACTCAAGAAGTGATGCTTCTTCTGAGAAGGGTGGTGCCATGTGTGTATACAGCCTTGGCACAATCTGCGAGCTGGTTGGGGAGTTGAAGGGTTTCTACTTCCAATGCTTCCTTCACTTGACTCTGCCAAATATATGGAGAGCTGATGTGTTGCTGGGGAGTGTGTTTCAATTGCTGGGACAGGGAAGACCCAGGTTCAAATCCTCACTCAGCCATGAAGTTCACTGGGTGACCTTCTGCCAGTTATGCTCCATCAGCTTAACCAACCTCACATGGTTGTTGTCCAGATAAAATGGGGAGAGAGGGACCATGTATACCACCATGAGCTCCCCTTCAGTCAGACATTTTCAGGAGGCCCAGTGTGATTTAGGAATAAGTATCCTAGGCACAATGTGTCTGGGTCTGGGGAGACCAGAGTTTGCCCTAGGATAGAAACAAAGTGCCTGGTGACTCTACTTCTATCTTTCCTTTCTAGTTTTGCGGCTTACTTCTCCCTCCCAAGTATCTTCCCACCTGTAAGTAGCAAATGCCCCCAAAGCTTCCCTTCTTCCTCTAATGCTGCCCCACCATCTCATGAACCTCTTCAATATATACTTCACTGGGATCTACAGTCCAGTGATCCTGTGCATCATTATATCCATTCTGTCCAATGGGGCTTACAACCTGGGAAGTATGTTAAGGACAGCAACCCTAGTTTTCTGAAGCTTCTGCACAGCCTTGTCCTTCAGTGGAGTGTACACACCAACCAGACCTGGTTTTATTGTTCAGAGCCCAAGGGCTACACATTTTGTTGCAAAGAGATATCCTGTCTGCAGACCCGTTAATATTGGGATCAGCCCTGGTGCTCTCAGGTCTGTATCTGAGTTAGCAGGAGGGACAAACGAAACATGATAAGAAATGTCATTTATTACACTTAAAACAAATGCACACTGCGGGTTGCAATTTGCCTCAGGACTGCTAGGCTTTTGCTGGGGGAGTTTCACCCTTTTCCTCTCTGCCATGGTCCCAACAAGATAACCTTGTTCTTTGCATTGCAAAGAAAACTTCCATTGGCATCAATTCAATGGGAGATCTAAGTGTAAAATCCATCCATTTCTAATGTAATGTAATTGAACAGAGGATGAAAATCTGATGACATTGATTTTTGTTGCAGTAAGCAAGGCATGAGGTACTGGTACATCCTGCCCTTCCTTTTTGCCATTCATGAGATCAACCAGAATCCGAAGCTTTTGCCCAATATCACCCTGGGTTACAGCATCTACGAAAACTATTTCAATGCAAGAATGACTTATGAGGCCATGACAGACCTGATGTCTGTCGGGGAGCAGAAGATTCCCAACTACAGCTGTGCGAGACAGAATAGCCTGGTTGCAGTTCTTCAAGGGGCTGACTCTGAACTCTCCCAGCAGATTTCAACCATGCTCAATATCTTCAAAATCCCACAGGTATGAATGGGGATGCAAGCAGAGAGTAATTTCACATTCCTGTCTCTCCAGAGAAGTCCAGAAGGTGGCATGGGCTGGGCATCACCAAGTAAGATTGGAGACAGGCAGTGCTCATCAAAAGAGTTGAATGTGGTTTGTGAGAGATGTTACTTGCCCTTTTGTGCACATTCCCATGTCTTTTGTCCACCTCTCACCTCTGCACCGGCAGGTTTTGTGATCTTTGAAACAGTACGGAGTATGCAGTGAGTTTCCAGTTTTTTATATTGGGTTGAATCCAGACTAAGGATTCCTCCAGATGGAGGGCTCCAAGCAGTAACATTCCAAAGGCATTCCATTCCCTGCACCCCTGTTAATATACTTCTTTCTGTCAGAAGACGTAATAGGGAAATACAGGGGGGTTACACAGTGAAGGCATCATCCTCTGTACATCCCGCAAAAATCCCCATCTGGAAGCAATGTAACCAAGTCACACACAATCCCATTGTAATAAATGGGATTAAATATGACTTAAATTTGGCAAATTTAGGCTGAATCCTAAGTCATTTTTTTTTTTGGATTGTTCTAAACCATCCTGGGAGCTGTAAAACTGAAAAGTGGGATATAAATATTTGAAATATGTAACTACACACACAAAAACAGAATAATATAAGATTGATTATATGTGTGTGAGTGTGCATGTGTATGTGTATACACAAGCACACATTCACACAGAATATATATATATATATATATATATATATATATTCAGTCTTTTAATTAAATTACATTTGAACCACTTTGTTTTCACTTATAGGACAAGGAGTGTTGTGGCACCTGAACAACTAAAATATTTATTGTGGCATATGCTTTTGTGGACAAAAGAGTTCACTTTTGGTACATTTTTTATAATGTAAGTCTCTCTGTCCATTTGTATACACAGTGTAAAATTCCCTTTCCTGCCATCCCATCCTAGGACAAGAAATCACTGGTGAGCTCTGCTAGGGAAAGAGGGGGAAACCGTTGCACAGTAGAGGTGTGCATTGACCCCAGGTTCTGCTTGGCCCCTGATTCGGTACTTCAGAAACAGCCAAATTCTGTTTGGACCAATTCAGCGGCCGTCCGCTTCAACTTGGATACTGAACCTGAGCTGAAATTCAGAAACCCATGCCTCCTTTGACTTTCATGGCAATTTTTCTAAAATGAGGATAACTTCTTTCTCTTTGAGAATTGGATGATATCTGCAGGCATATCAGCTACTGAGAAGGAGATTATCCTACCAAATAGTTGCTGGTGTGTTTTTGCTAGATCTCTTTATATTCTCACTAGGTAAGCACTTTGCATGGTTTCAGAAGGATCGGTGTATTGGTTCATGTTGAAAGGGTGCCCTCACTTTCTGGGAAGGGGGGAATAATTTGCTTCCCCTTTCCTCTCCCCCAGTATTTTGGCCTGTTAGTATGAAGATGGAACACATCACAGAGATTGTCCTAGCCAAGAAAACTGGAAAAAAAAAATCAATAGGGTATTTCAAGGGTTTATTGAGTTATGATGACTGAAGAACATTTTAATAGTTTTGATGAAGGAGAATCCAATTCATTTGCATTCCGTGAGGTTTTGCTTCTAATTTTGCCACTGTCAGAGTAGTTTCATTTACATAGAAATCACACATCTCCCATAACCCAATTCATTTCCACTTTGTATCTTGCTCTTGTTTATATGCATAAGCAAAATTGAGATGCATTCTCTTATTACAAAGTGACAAAGTACAATCAGAAGTATCATGAAATTTGAAGGAATTCTATTGGAATATATGGAAAAGGATTCATCTCTAAAATGTATTAACATCTTCTTGAAATAGACACAAAAATGTCAGATGGACTAAAAATAATAAAGGAAATAGCACTAGAATAACAGAAGAGCAAAATGTAAAGGGAAAATTGGGGGGAAGAACTTCTGACCTGCAGGCCTAATCCTGAGGCTGAGTTGCTTGTGCTAGGATGAGCAGCCAGGCTTCCTAGCACAGGCAAATCACACAGCCCCCACCCCTAACATCCCCGCTGATATATCTCCACCCTCTGGTTGGAGATAACAGTATGGATGCCAGGCAGCCTGACATGGTCCACACCAGGATGAGCAGCCGAATAGCTTTACGTGGAACCAGAAGCCTTGGGAAGCCAGGGACTCCTCCGGCACTGAGAGAAGCAGCTGCTGTCCCTGGCACCACCAGCCGAGACCCTTTCTCTGTGCATCTCACATGGGAGAGGAAGAAAAAAATAAGGATGAAGTCAAGGTGGGGCTATGCTTCCCTCATGTCATCTGTTCTACAGTGGGCCTGGTGAGGGGGAGTGTCTCCCCTCATCCAAACACAGGTCTGCCCTCATGAGATACCTTATGAATGACTCAATCAAATTAAACTGTACCAAACATCATCAGGGAGAATTCATTAGAATCTCAAGACTGATGGTATATTTTGCCAGTGCATCTGTCATGCCCCCACTGGAGAACTCCTCCTCAGAGGAAGGGCTGGAAGACCAGGATTCACCCACTGCAAGCAATGTCCAGGATCTGCCAGTAGACCATGAGGGAATCACCTGTGGAGGACAAGGACTCTTCCTCAGACATGGAGGTGGAGAACCCCCCAAGTTCTTGGGAGAGACACCTCCTGAAAGGACAGGAACTCAGACGGAGTGCTAGACTGAGCCAGAGACCTCCTTTTGAGACACATTCTACTTGCACATGGGAGGCTTGCTCACAAGGAGGACCTTTTCAGCTGCTGTCACTAGCAGCTCACAGCTGAGGCTTGGGTGTGGCTCTGGCAGCCTCTGCATAAAAGCAGCAGAAAGGCTGACAGAGTTGCTGGAAGCACTATTGGCCAGGACTTCCTGAATCCAGATTTCCTTGCCTTGACTCAGCTCTGGGCTGCTTCCTGTCATGAGTACTTCTGGACTGAACTTGGACTCGTTCTGTGTAGGGATGGCGGAGAATATCTCCCCAAATCTTCGGGGGGCTGAGAGCCAACACATTCGGCCCCCTGAAATCGGCAGTGAAATACTCTGCCCCCCACCCCCCCCGGGATGGGACTTACCTTTGACAAATGTCCCTCCCGGCGGCGGGTTCGGCGGGTTTTCGGTGGGGGCGGGGACTGCAGCCGGTCTTTCGACTGGCTGCCACTGCAGCCATTACAACTGAAATAAAAAAAAAAACAACGTGTTAGGCTACGTAACGATTAACGTAGCCTATCACGGCTAGATCTCCAAAGTCAGCCATGACAGGCTACGTTAATCGTTACGTAGCCTATCACGGGTGACTTTAAAAAAAAAATGCATGTAGGCAAATGGCAGCACCCATGGGGCACCGCCATTTGCATTCCTTATTTGGTCCCTGTAGTATACGTAAAGATTTACGCTATGCGTTGCCCTTATTTTCGCAGTAGTCTACGTAAATCTTTACGTAGACTACAGGGACCAAATAAGGAACACAAATGGCGGCGCCCCATGGGGGTCGCCATTTGCATACGCGCTTTTTTTTTTTCCAAAGTCACCTGTGATAGGCTACGTAACGATTTACGTAGCCTATCACGGCTGACTTTGCAAATCTAGCCATGATAGGCTGCGTAAATCGTTACGTAGCCTATCACGTTTTTTTTTTTTGTAGTTCGCGGCCGGGGAGACAGGGCGCCTCTCCCCGGCCTGAATTTTGGCCAGGTGAGGCGGGGCGCCTCCCCCCCCAGCTTTAACTTCGGGGGGAGAACTGAAGCGCCTCCCCCCCACCGCGAAGCAAGCTGCGAGACCAGGTAAGTGACTTTCGTACATCCCTAGTTCCGTGTGCTCCTGGCCTGCTGTGTTGCTTTGTTTCCTGGAAGCTTTTGACCTGCGCTGTTAAGACCTTTGCCTTTCCCTGATCCATGTTTGTTCTGGCCTCCTTGGTACTCTTGGACTCTTGAACCTGCAGCTGCTAGGTTCAGACTCAGGCAAAAAAGAAATGTAGGAAAAATGGAATTGGCAAGGCTGTGGTATTCCTATGTGGTGGGGATGTGCCCTTGTGTTTTGTAACATCACAATCTGAGAAATGGCAAACATTACGCATCACACTGTACACATTACACCAGAATTGGCTCCATAAACAATCTTAAACCTTGAACCAACAAACGGCCACAGTGACATCTAAGGATCATGTTCATGCTAATGGCAGCCTGTGAAGTCATAGTTAAGAGTTGGACAATTGCAGAACCTCTAATTCTGAAAACTTGGTATATAGAGTTGTTCTAATGGCCATGTCAGGAAAAAAACCAGACAGATCAACTGAACTTAGGCAAAGTCAAAACATCTGATTTCTATACAATATGGGATTATACGTATATCATAATCAGGGAAATTAGCAGCAATATATGTCAAAGCATTTCCTCAGACTAGGGGAAATAAAATAAATCCAATTATAAATACAAAACAAACACAACCCCTATGCAGCCAATGGATTCTCCCCATATTTGTACAGTAAAGGGATATATATGGTAAATGTACTACGGTCTGGTTTTTTAAAGAAAAAAAAAAACACTGTTTAAGGCCTTTTCATAGAGAAGCCTGATTGGTGTTGGAAGAATGGACATCCCATGGCCCCATCTTTGCTGTCCTCCAAAGCACAATGATTGGAGCCCCTGGTAGAACATGTCCTAGGATAAGAAGGTAGAACTGTCAGTCACTCAACCACACTCCCTCCTTCCCTCTGCTCATCAGCATTTTAGAGAAAGGAAACCCAAAAATGCTACTTGAGGAGCAATGAGGAGACAGAATGTTTGTGTCTCCAAGCATAAAACAAAAGAAAACTTCCTTCTGGCCCAAGTTCAGTTCTTGCAGCTTCAGACAGAAGGATGCTGTACCTTGGGAAGCACCAGAAATGGTCAAAAGAGCCCCAGATGTGGCCAGGCTTTGGACTTTTTCCAATTCCAATGCACATCCCTACTGCACAGTATGCAGGTTATATAGGACAACACCTCAGCAGGGTGTCCAGGGCCAGAAAAAGATATGGTAAGCATGAATTTCTCAATGGGGAATTCAAAATTAGCATGTGTCCTATGAATTACATCAGAAAGTCCTTTATTTCTTTGATTTGGAGGTTTAAACTTGTGTGCTTAAGAGAAATATCCAGTATGCAAGCCCTGACAGAAATTGGTAGCTGGGATGGGTATGGTGTGGGAAGGAAGGAAGGGAAAGAGGAAAAAGACATTTGTGGGGAACCAGTGAGTGGGTTAGAAATGATAAAACATGCTAAAAGGAGGTCTGAGAGAATTAAACATTCATGGTATACTGAAATTCGGAAAGGTCTGCTACTTTAGAGTAGTGAAGTGGTAGCCAATGCCTGCTTAGTAATCATTCTAAATTAACACCTGAATTCTGACTTTAAAGGCAAGACAAAACACCCATTTCTTTCTCTCCTTACAGGTCAATTTTGGTGTCATTAGTCAAGTTCCAGAGGATAGAGAAAAGTCCCCTTTTTTCTACCGGATGGTCCCAAAACAAGAACCTCCTTACATGGGGATTGTCAAACTGCTCCTGCATTTCAGATGGATGTGGATCAGTCTCATTGCTCCAGAAAATGACAGGGGAGAGAGGTTCCTGAGCACCTTCCCACCTCTGGGTTTAAAGAATGGGATTTGCATTGCCTTCTCAGGAAGCATCCCAGTGCTGAATTGGGGAAGACTAAACTTGAACATGATTTCAAACTTAATGGACACTCAGGTCAATGTAATTGTTTGTCCAGTTGACTCTCAGATCATTTTTAGAATAGGCGCATTAATGCGTGTAGTTGAAATGAGAAAAAAATCAACTGTGGGGAAAGTTTGGATTGCAACAGCTTTCCTGGACCTCAGTGTGGGAGTACTAAATGAAGTGTTTGATCTCCAGCACACCCATGTCTCCTTCAGTTTTTTAATCAAGGCACACAAAAAGACACAATATGGCGACTTCAACCAATTAGTCTTTGATGTCACGCAGTTTGGGGAGAGGCTGTTTCATTGTTTCTCTTCCAAGCATGTGTTGTCTGTGAAACTCTGGAAAAGATGCAGAGAAAAAGAGAACTGGGAGAAACTGCCCCAGGATGTGATTGAAAGGATCTTATCCCAAGATGCCTACAGTATTTACAATTCTATCCAGGCTGTGGCACAGACCTTACATGCTGCATACTCGTCCCAGCCAACTCAGATGAGAGTGGTGGGTGGAGACAAGCTGGGATGTCAAAAGGTACAGTCATGGCAGGCAAAAGGTACAGTCATGGCAGGAACTCCTGGCCTGAGCTAGCTGTGGTGGTCTGAGATGTGGTATCTGTGTCTCCTCAGTGGATTGTGTGGGTTCATTTCATGCAGTAGGTGCCCTGTTGGGAGTGACTCGGATTTCATGGCTGCCATAGGGCTGTCCAAGGCTGTAATATGACACAGTCAGGTTCTCATTTTTGTGTCAGATGGGATTACAGTGATCTAGGGATGGAGATACAGTATGTGTGTCATGATAAAATCATTACCTGGTTGGATTGAGAAACTGACCAGAACTGCCCTACTTTGCCTAACAAGAAGACCTTATAGAAAATAAGGGTTTTTATGTCATTCTAGCTTCACCGTTTTCTGAGAAACTTCCAGCTTTACAATACTTCCAACGATGCGGCTTCTTTGGATGAGAATGGGGATCTGGTAGCCAACTTTGATATTGTGAACTGGATGGCATTTCCAAACAAGTCGATGGCTAGACTGGCCGTTGGGAGTATAGAGAGAGGGGCAGCCTCAGAGATCATGTTCACCATTGATCAGAATGCCATTCGGTGGCCCAGGTGGTTTAACCAGGTGGGGAGAAATTAGGGGTGCACGAAAGTCCCTTACCTGTCCTCGAAGCTTTTCATGGTGGGGGGGAGGTGCTTCGCTGCTCCCCCCGCAAAGTTCAGGCTGGGGGGGGAGGCTTCCCTCCTCGCCCGGCCGACATTCAGGCCGGGGGGGAGGCGCCTCGCCTCGCCCGGCCGCGAACTAAAAAGTTAAAAAAAAAAGTTTAAAAAAAAGGCCCCGTGATAGGCTACGTGACGATTAACGTAGCCTATCATGGCTAGATCTGCAAAGTCAGCCATGATAGGCTATGTACATCGTCACATAGCCTATCACGGGTGACTTTAAAAAAAAAAAAAGTGCGTATGCAAATGGCGTACGCAAATGGCACCAGTTTCTTGTGATGCCCTTCAATATCTCCTACCAGGCAATGTCTACTCTGGATTATGTCTCATTGAGTTCAGTGGGCCCTTTCCATTGAGTTCAATGGAAAGTGGGAAGAGGATTGCAGCCTTAGGCTGTATCACTTATTAGGTATTGTGTGTGATACTGAAAGCTGTACTACTTATCCCATTCATCTCTAGTGAAATAACACAGTGAGTATGAACAGAAAGGGTGTAGCATGATTTTAAGGGACCCTCAGAAGTCTGCTGTGAAGTTTGCTAAGCCAGGGGTCCCTAAAATTGTTGGGCTTGAGGGCACGTTTGAAATTTTGCAAAGTACTGTGGGTGCTGTTATTGCGGGCATAGCTGTCCCATGACACCCATTTCACAGAAGGCAAAGTGGTGAGGCCAAAAGGCAAGTAAGTTCACAGTTGAAAGGGGGGCACATGGCTTTACTCTATCATTTCTTTCAGTAGTATGGGATACGGGGCTTCTTGGGTGCCAACAGGTTTCTGAAAGCATCCTGGTACCTGTGGACACCACACCGGACACCCCGGTTGCTAGACCCTTTGGTGGTAGAACAGCTCACATCTGCCTCAACCAAGACATGGGTAGTCAGATGATGAGTCCAGAGCACCGCCAAGCCTTGCATATTGGAAAAGTGAGGCAAGTCTGCTTGGCCATTGTCTGTCCTGGTTCATTACAACATCCAGCTGGACAGGGCTGATCAGCTGCTTCTGGGAAGTGATTAATGCCTTCTACTGAGAGTGGAATCTCAGCTCTGTTTTTGCTGTCGAAATCACCTTGGACATCTTGGGAGGGGGTGACGGGGAGTTCAGCTCTGCTCATTCCCCTGAACTGGGTCAGCTGGATCAATGAACAATGATTGACATCATAGACTTCAGTATGAGTATTATGGGAAATTAAAAGGGTGGCTAGCCCAGTGCTACTTGGAGCTTGGTCACTGCAGGCAGATAGGCCCAGCAGACGCCTTTGGCAGCGGGGAGGACCCACCATAGGACATGTTGCCCAGAGGTCCTTCAAACCTGGTTATGGCCCTGACTTTGGATGAGGCAGTTGACCAGGCCTGGTCTGGCCTGGTCTAGGGAACTGCGGATTCAGGAACAAATGCATAGTTCTCCCTGGGAACAGAACAAGGTCAGGGATAGACTGGAAAAGGGCAGAGACTCAGGAAACAAGCCAAGAACAGAATGCCCCCCAGGTGTTGCATACATGAAACAGAAGGCTTTATAAGCCTGGCCTAGTCAGCTCCACATGAATGTTGATTGTTCATTTCTGCTGAAACCTGTTTCTGCTTTGTCCTGAACTTTTTGTTTCCACTGGAAAATAAGCTTCTGCCTTATGAGAATTCAGATTATTTGTCAATTTATCCTATTATTGTGTACTCTTTGGGGTCTCAGGTAAAGGTCTTTCACATGCTTTCTGCCCCCTGATCCTTCTGACTGAAGACAGTGCCAATTCTTGATCTGAAGAGAGCCCAACATGTTTTGATCAAAGAGTCTTTGTGTGTCTAAATGCTGGTACAGTGTTTAGAAACATAGATTTGGAAGGGGTAATTGAGGCCATTGGGTCCAACCCCCTGCTCAGTGCATTTAGGGTATTCCTGACAAAGGGCTGTCTAGTCTCTGCTTGAACATCTCCAGTGATGGAGAGCCTACCACCTTCCTAAGCAGTTGGTTCCATTGTCTGAGTGCTCTGATAGTTACAAGGTTTTCCTGATGGTCAATCCAAATCTTTCTTCATGTAACTCAACCTCATCATTTCCTGTCTACGGTCTTGGATGATACAGAACAACTTTTGGCCTTCTGTGTGACAACTTGAAAAATGCTGTCACACCCCTCTTCAGTCTTCTCTTGTCAAGGCTAAACATACACAGTTCCTTCAATCTTTCCTTGTAGGCCATTTTTCATAAGTCCCTGATTACCCGTGTTGCCGTTGTCTGAACTAATTCCAGTTTATCTGAATCATTCTAAATGTGATGTCCAGAACTGGACACAGTATTCAAGCTGAGGTCTGACCAGCATAGAGTAGAGTGAAAGTATTACTTCCATTGATTTTGAAATTATACTTCTATTGATGTAACCAAAAATGACATTTGCCTTTTTGCAGCCGTATCACACTTCCTCAAAAATCTAGTTTCAATATACTTTGTAAGGAATATTAAGGTATACTCTTGTGTAAGTGGGCTTACAAGAATTATTACATATGTAGAGCCTTTGCCCCTAAGGAAGACTATGGCCCTAAGGAAGAGCCTTTGCCCCTAAGGAAGAACATGTGGGATATCTTAGTGCAATTAAGTGTGCCTTCCAAGCACCAGCTTGATGCCTAGTTCTCCCTATTTCCACTAGGAATATATGGATTCCCCAGTTTCCGTTCCGGTGGGGAATCCATCTGGGGGGGAGGTGATCTGTTCGTCCCCCCCCCCAGAATCCTCTGGAGTGTCTCCACTCCGTAAGGATTGTGCAGAGCAGCACTCCAGCTCCGTACCGCTCCACTTACCTCCGCTCCAGGAGGATCCTGGCCAGAACGGCACTCCGACTCCAGAGCACTGGCAACACGGTAATGGTGGCCACCATTACTGTATCGCTGGGACGAATACGGCCGCAAATGGTGTAGTGGATGCCACTTGCGGCTCTAAAGCCCTCAGTTTAACCTAATTGCAGACATTTATGGAGCCGGAGTGCCGTTCCAGCCAGAATACTCCTGGAGCAGAGGTAAGTGGAACCATTCCACTGTGGAGTACGGAAGACGGATTCCAAAGAATCTGGCTTCATTTGAATCCACGGCAGATTTCTCTGACATCACTAACCTCCACCCACAAATACAGCCATCAAAAATAGGGCTGATAAACAAAGGTGATAAAATCAGGGGTGGGGCTTCTTTCTGATGCCCTTTCCAACTCTGTAACTAATTTCCACTGATATTAATGAAACCTCCAGACTGACACATTTTCCTTGATGCTTCTCCTCTTCATGGCCAGACTGTGCCCTTTTCTAGATGTACCCAAAGTTGTCAGCCTGGATACGCCAAGATGATTCAGGAAGGAGAGCCCATCTGTTGCTACGTTTGTGCCCCATGTGCAGAAGGAACAATCTCCACTCAGGAAGGTAGGTGACTCTATGTCAAAAAGCTGTCATTGAACAGGGCAAACATCCACTGACATCTGTTTGGAGAAGATTTATTAATCTTTGGATACTTTCTGGCTTTGTGTATACATAATTACCAATGTATTCACTAATTAATATCACAAAGTGAGTTGAAATAAGTATCCTGTGTTAACGCAAGAGAAGTAGCCAGTTGGAAAAGTGTTCAGTATGAACCATGGTTCCGCCCTTTTGTGCTTTCACTCATACATCCACTGTCCGCTTTACACAAATGAATCTGTTATGTAATGTGCTCTAGTCAGACTGAGTTAGACCTACAAATTTGCACACATTCTAATGAGACTCACACACCCACTTACGAGGAATCTTTAGATATTGGCAATAGATTGTCTATGGCCAACAAGGCAATTCCCACCCAGAGGTTCACAGTCAGACACTTTTGGAGAGGATAATGCCACAATGACACATTTATTCAGGTTTGTGATTACCTCAATAAATGATGAGGTTTTTTAAAGCTGGAGCTGTCACCACATATAGTCGCAATGAACTTTGAAATGATGCTTTTCTCAGTTTCATTTCACACCATTAGTTCATGCCCTGCCCCAAATCCCTGACTTCATCTTGTCCTGTGGCATATAAGCTGTAATTGATGGCAACTAAATTCTTGTAATGCTGCTCTTCTTTTCAGATGCAGCCCATTGCAACAAGTGTCCAGATGATGAGCATCCAAACAAGGACCGAGATCAGTGTGTTGCTAAGCTTATAAACTTCCTGAATTACAAAGAAACGTTGGGGATCATCCTAGCTCTCTTTTCCCTTCTCTTGTCCCTAACCACTGGTCTTCTTTTGGGAATCTTCATTAAATACCGAGAAACTCCAGTAGTCAAAGCCAACAACCGTGACCTCACGTACATGCTCCTCATCTCCCTCCTGCTTTCCTTCTTGTCCTCCTTCCTATTCATCGGTCGGCCCATGAAGGTGACCTGCCTTCTCCGACAAACCGCCTTCAGCATCATCTTCTCAGTTGCCGTTTCTTCTTTGTTGGCAAAAACCATCATGGTGGTGGTGGCATTTATGGCCACAAAGCCCGGGAACAGGATGAGGAAATGGCTGGGGAAGAGTTTGGCAAATTCTGTTGTAATTTCGTGCTCTGGTGTTCAAGTGGGCATCTGCATTCTCTGGTTGGGAATCTCTCCTCCATTTCCAGACTCTGACATGCATTCCCAACATGGGGAGATCATCCTGCAATGTAATGAAAGCTCTGTCATCCTGTTTTATACCACTCTTGGCTACATGGGCTTTCTGGCTGCCATCTGTTTCACTGTAGCTTTCCTTGCTAGGAAGCTGCCTGGGGCATTCAGTGAAACCAAGTTGATCACCTTCAGCATGTTGGTATTTTGCAGTGTTTGGGTATCCTTTGTGCCAACGTATCTGAGCACCAAAGGGAAATACATGGTAGCCGTGCAGGTCTTCTCTATCTTGGCCTCCAGTTTGGGGTTATTGGCTTGCATCTTTATCCCCAAATGCTACATTATTGTATGGAGGCCAGATCTAAATAAAAAAGAGCATCTGATGATGAAACTTAAATATGACATCTGAAATTTCACTACAGATTTTTTGTACAGCCAGAAATAATGAAAGCGATGTACTGGCCTCGGTAGCAAAGGACATTTCGATGCTATTCTAGCCACTCTCTATCTTCTCAGTGTACCTAAGAAAATATATAGGCTTTGACTAGTAATGAATGAATAATGCACATGCATGGCCATTTCACTGTAAAGATTTCCATTTCCTTTGTGCCATCCTACATGCACATGAAAGGGAAATATATGGTCGCTGTGTAGGTGTTCTATATCTTTTCTGCATTTGGGGGTTATTGGGTTGCATCCTCATCCCCAAATGCCAGATCTGAATAAAAAAGAGGATCTAATACTGAAACTTTGAAATTGCATCTAATTTTTAGTACATATTTTGTTCAGCATGGTGGTAATAAAACCTATGTATCTTGCTTGGGTAACCAATCAAGTTTTGAGTGATAATGATTGAACAATGAGTAAATTGAAATGCCACAGATTATTTTCTTTTAGAGATTGTAATTTAAACTGAAGTTCTTTTGTATGTTATATTCTCATCTCTCTATGTACATAGTAGTACCTTCCAAGGTGATGTAGCATGCTAGATATCAGACTTTCAGGTATAAAGGGTATTGGGAAAAGGAGTATTTAAGTTTTACTGGGCAGCAGGGAAGGGATTTCACTTACCATCCCTGTATTTTGTGGGGGGGAATCATACATCAGAAGTGTCCCTCTGTAAATATCAAAAATTTCTAGGGATGGTGGAGAATTTCTCCACGAATCTCGGGGAGGCCGAATGCCAATGCATTCGACCCCCCGAAATTGGCGGTGAAATTCTCCACCCCCCCTGGGATGGGACTTACCTCCCTGAAATGTCCCTCTTGGCGGCAGGTCCCGGCGGCGTTTCGGAGGCATTTCGGCAGGGGAAGGGGTAGCGGCCGGTCTTCCGACCGGCCGCCGCCGCCGCCATTACAAAGTGAATGTAAAAAAACAACACACACACGTGATTGGCTACATAACGATTTATGTAGCCTATCACGGCTAGATTTCCAAAGTCAGCCATGACAGGCTACGTAAATCGTTACGTAGCCTATCACGGGTGACTTTGAAGAAGAAAAAAAAAGTGCATACGCAAATGGCAGCGCCGATGGGCTGCGTTGCCCTTATTTTTGCCATAGTCTACGTAAATCTTTATGTAGACTACCCGGGCCCAAATAAGGAACACAAATGGTGGCGCCCATGGGCTGCGTTGCCCTTATATTTGCCGTAGTCAAAAATTTACTCATTGTTCAATCATTATCACGCAAAACTTGATTGGTTACCCAAGCAAGATACATAGGTAAATCTTTATGTAGACTACCTGGGTCCAAATAAGGAACGCAAATGGCGGCGCCCATGGGTGCCGCCATTTGCGTATGCGCTTTTTTTTTTCAAAGTCACCCGTGATAGGCTACGTAACGATTTACGTAGCCTATCACGGCTGACTTTGGAAATCTAGCCATGATAGGCTACGTAAATCGTTACGTAGCCTATCATGTGTGTGTGGATTTTTTTTACATTCACTTTTTTATTTCGCGGCCGGGGAGACAGGGCGATTCTCCCCGGCCTGAATTTCGGCCGGGCGAGGTGGGGCGCCTTCCCCCCCCCGGCCTGAACTTTGGGGGGAGAACCAAAGTGCCTCGCCCCCACCGCGAAGCAAGCTGCGGGACCAGGTAAGTGACTTTTGTACATCCCTCAAAATTTCACGGGCTAGGCAAAAGTGTTAGGGAGTTAAGATGAAGGAAAAACTCTCTGAAGTTTTGTTTTGTGCTCATTTGACACCTTTCCCCTCCTCAAAGCAGTGTGAATAGAAGTAAAAAGGGGAACCTAGGAAATGCTATGCCTTGGTCAGAAGCTAGAGATGTCAGTCACAACTTTACATCCTCTCCTGTTCATACCCCCAACTCCTAATATGGAGGGCTTGGGGAGATGAGCAGTCTGAGTCCATCTGAGTTCTCTGGGACCTCCAAAGCATCCCCAAGGTTTCATGATGAGCCAGATTTGATTTTACATGCCTCCAAGAACATTTCTTTCACCTCAGAATAGCCCCAAATCTCTCTGAAGTAGCCTGATTTGGCTCAGGAATCATTCAAACCAAATGCACACCCTAAACATTACTTGACTTTGTTGGTTTTTATCCAATGAATGCCCAACTAGTGTCACTGGACCAGTTTTGCAGGATCAAATTTTAAAACAACACATGTACGCCATTTGCGTACGCGCGTTTTTCTTTTTCTTTTAAATCAGCCGTGATAGACTACGTAAACATTTACGTAGCCTATCACGGTATTTTTTAAAAATCTAGCCGTGATAGGCTACGTAAATCTTTACGTAGCCTATCACTTTTTTTGTTTTTTTGTTTTTTTACTGGAAATGGCAGCAGTGGCAGCCGATCGGAAGACCGGCCACCGCCGCCGCCGAACCGCCTCCAAACCGCCGCCGAACCGCCGCCACCAGGAAGATTTGCCCAAAGTAAGTCCTGTCCCTGGGGGGGCAGACCGTTTTGCCACCGATTTCAGGGGGCCGAATACGCTGGCATTCAGCCTCCCCAAGATTCATGGAGTAATTCTCTGACATCCCTACCCTTTAGGATTAGAAGGTGCTGCACCATTCTAGGCATCTTGAACCACAAACTCTGGCTGCAGCACCCAGGGGTGAAACTCCCCAAACATCCTCGCAAGCAGGGGAAACTGCTAGCTTAGTTTTAACGGAGAACCAGCACCACCAAGTGGTCAGACACTGGAACTACATCCTTCAGCCCAGCTGTGATCATGTGTCAGAAGGAGCCAATGGAGTTGTAAAGCTGCTGTTCATGGCCTGACTGTGTAGTCTGAGGAAGTTGTTCACCAAAAACACCTTGTGTAGAATCGGGGACAGACTTCCAAGTAATGAGTCGTTTTTCTCAAATGAGTTTGGATTTCCAAGTAATGAATCCTTTTTGAATTGATATTGGAAACAAAAGCCTGTGCTCAGAAAGGAATCCTGCTTTTGCTTAACTCTGATATGGATGGGACTCTATGTAACAGTTCCATTTTGAGGAGCAACTGTCCCAAGTGACACTATCTGGAACTATCTCAAGAGAGAAGGGCAGAACCACTGCAGAGCACTGCCCCCAACTCCCTCTGGCAATCCAGAAGGATACCATGGTAGATGGTCTTGAATGCCGCAGAGAGATGTCCAAAAAAGCCAATAGGGATGCACTCTCCCTATGGATTCCCAGGCAAAGATCATCCACCAAGGTGACCATAGTGGTCTCAACTCCATATTATGGCCAGAAGCAGAAATGTGTCCAGGTAATCAGTTTCATCCAAGTCTGCTTGGAATTAAATGGACATCACCTTCTTGATTAGCTTTGGGAAGTAAATTACTTATGAGCCTACAATTGTTGAAGTCCAAGGGGTCAAGGGAGGGCTTCTTTCGATTTTTCTGCTTCTATCCCTTCCGGTGCCTTTTTTAAAAGAGGCTTGTCTCCAGTTTGGAAGAGGACCTTGGCAAAATGGCTACTGGGGGCTACCCTCCTATATCGGGGATGGGTCCTGGCAAGCAATTGTGATAGCAGTGGCAGACAAAGTTGGAGACCACAGCAATGTTCCGAATCAGCATGAGGTGACTGGGAGCTGCCATTTTAGTTTCCCATGATGCCCCCAATGTAGCTTCACTCTGGCCCCCTGTGGGAAATGTCAAATGGGACTCTGGGTTCCAGACATTTTTGTTGGAAAGGCCGGGGGGGGGGGCAGATTGCTAGGGAGTGATGAGGGCAGAGCAGTCTTGGCCTTGCTCTAACTCTCCACTCTCTAACTCTCCACTTCCTGCATGGGATAATTACATGGGGCAGCAAGACACGCCATCCACTAATATATGCGGGCAGTTGTATGTTGCCACAGGTAGACATGTGGGAGTTAATAACAATGTGAGTTAATAACAATGTGTGTGCGTATGTGCATATGCATGCACACACACACATGTGTGTGTGTGTGTGTGCGTGCATATGTGTGCCTATATATATGACTATAGATCTTAACATCTTAATATCTTTACAGTTATTATTTATCTGAAGAAGCGAAACTAGGATTACATTGGAGTCCTGTAAAGACTATTTGGATGGACTTTAAGATCCTTTGAACAAAGTATAATATTAATATGTATATACCTGTGAATAAGATGCTTGTTATCTTCCAATATATGTACAATTCTATTCACATTGTTTTCATATGTATAATTATGTTGTTCCAACAACAATCCTATTTTAAATAGAAAACTAGCACCCACCATGTTAATTGTGTGTTTTCATATTGTTACAACATTACACTAGTATTACCTGACCCATTTCCAGTGGTGTGCTTGTTCGCTAATTTCGTATCGGTTTTTACAACTGTGGTCCTCTTTTGTACTTAGACACCAAAGGCAACGC
Source organism: Heloderma suspectum (assembly GCF_057233095.1). Taxonomy (NCBI): domain Eukaryota; kingdom Metazoa; phylum Chordata; class Lepidosauria; order Squamata; family Helodermatidae; genus Heloderma; species Heloderma suspectum. The sequence goes on along the minus strand of NC_139459.1, from coordinate 360,176,503 downwards.
TTACTGGTGCAATACATTTGCTCATGGAGCCCTGCACAAGTAAAGCAGTCTCCTTGAAAACTCCGGGTGAGCCACAATTGCCTTCTCCTTCCATCTCCTTCTGTTGTCGTGGAGAAACTCCCCAGGATAAAATCTGTTGAATCTGCTGGGACTTATACTCCATTGTTATAGCAGGTGAATCAGGTGAGGTATCCAGAGTGTAGTCTTGTCCAGTTTGGTTGGATGACTTTCAGTTGGTACAGCTCAAGGACATTGAAGAAGTGCTTGGACAGGTTCATGCAACCACTTCTGTATTAGATTCTTGCCCCTCATGGCTCATTAAATCTGGCTGGGAGGGAACAGCCGGCTGGGCCAGGGAGGTGATTAATGCCTCCTTCCGAGAGGAAGAAGTCCTGGTCTGCCTGAAAGAGGCTGAGGTGAGACTGCTCCTGAAGAAATACTCCCTGGACCTGGAAGATCTTCACAAATTTAGCATGGTAGTGAATGTTCTTTTCCTGGGCAATGTCCTTGAGCAGGTGGCTGCCAACCAGAGCTACACACTCTTGAATGAGGCTGATTATCTGGATCCAATTCAGTTGGTGTTCAGGCTGGGTTTGGGCATGGAAAGAGCTTTGGTCGCCCTGTATGATGACCTATGTTGACAGAGAGAAACTGCATCCAGGTAAGATTGAGAGCTGTTAGTGGGTGGTTCTTTGGACCGGATGGAAGGTGTTCATCCTGTTTGGGCTGAGGTAGCACTGGGGTTGTTGTTTTCTTCTCAGTTGACACTTATATCCCTCCCAAAAGCAGCAAGAATGGAAGTAAAAATAAGAGCCCTGGAAAAATTATGCGCTTGTCGGAAGAGAGATTTAAGTTGCAAAATTACACACACACACCCAGCTCTCCGTCCCCTCGTTCTTTATATGAAGAGCTTGGGGAGATGATGCAGTTTTGAAAAGACAGACAAACAGAGGTTTTGGGTTGAGATAGATTTGGTTTGGGATGCTTCAGAGGACACCTCGGAAGAGCCCTGAATCTTTCTGAAGCAGACTGATTTGGCTCAGGAGCCAAAGCAAATGCACATCCATAATATTAGTTATTACTGGTTTTTATGCAACTAATGCCTGTCTGGTATCATCAGACTAGTTTTGCATGACATACTTTTTAACTCCATGAATGTGACATTGATGGAGTTTTGTAGTCCATCTACTATGGAAGGTTACCTATTGTGCCTATGTGCACATGGGACCCACTGTTCATACAACTTTGACGCTTCTAAAAATAAACCTAAAACGAGCAAAAAACACTCATAATGAATGAGGCAGATCACAAGATGGGGGACACGTGGCTCAACAACACTACAAGCGAGAAGGATCTTGGAATTGTTGTCGATCACAAGCTGAATATGAGCCAACAACGTGATGTGGCTGTAGAAAATGGTGTTTTCTGCTTCCATTTTAAATGCAGGATCACAACTGACTCCCTTTACACACACTTCCTTTCCCCTCTCCCCTTCCCCCCTCCTCCCCGTATCTGAGTCTTCCGTTATCTTTCACTGATCTCGCTCCTCTTCTTGCTGCTTTAACTGTTTTCACAGAGGAAACGGAAGCAGAACGCAACAGCGTAATTTGATAGCTCATTATCTGTGAACTATTTAAAAAACAGAACAAAGGGCATTTAGTGCAGGAGATGCCCTGGAGGGTCACAGCTCGGGATGTACGAAAGTGACTTACCTTTCTCGGATTATGTTGATGGTGGGGGGGGGAGGCGTTCCATCCTTCCCCCCAGAATCCTGGACAGGGGGGGAGGCGCTCCGTTCCTCCCCCTGGAATCCTCGAATGGCCGGCTGTGCTCTGCAGCAGCTCCACGGAGCAGCTGGCCAGGCCGGGCCTGGCCAGGCCAGAGCCGTCCACAGCCGGATTTCCGGCCGCGGAGGGCTCTGTGTAAAAAAACCACACAAACAAAAAACAACCGCATACGCAAATTTGCGTTCCTTCTTTTTACCATCTTAATCTACGTAAATCTTTATGTAGACTATGATGGCGAAAATCAAGGGGAATGCAAATAGTGTAGCGGGAGCTATTTGTGTCCCTTTTTCATTCACCATTTTAGCCTACATAAATCTTTATGTAGGCTAAAACAGCAAATTAGAAGGGGACGCAAATAGCGCCCGCTACGCTATTTGCATTCCCCTTGATTTTCGCCGTCATAGTCTATGTAAATATTTCCATAGATTAAGACGGTAAAAAGAAAGAACGCAAATGGCGGCGGCCGTAGCTGCCGCCATTTGCGTAAGCGTTTTTTTTTTTAAACCCACTCCCAACCATGATAGGCTACGTAAAGATTTACATAGCCTATCACGTCTTTTTTTTCTTTTTTTTTCACAACCCTGGAAATGGTGGCGGCGGCAGCAGCCGGTCGGAAGACCGCCCGCCGCCTCAGCCGCTGCCACAGCTGCCACCGCCCGTAAGATCCGCCTCAGGTAAGTCTCGTCCCGGGGGAGATCTGCGGGGGGGGGCGGGGGGCAGGCCATTCTGCCACAGATTTCAGGGGACCAAATGCACTAGCATTCGGCCTCACTGAGATCCGTGGCGGAATTCTCAGACATCCCTAGGTCGTGGACCTTTTCACCAGCAGGTGTGCTGAATTACCTATCTGTGCTTGCTTTTAAACTTGAGATACATGGTGGAGATACAGTGGAGTGGGGGGATCTCCACAGTGATGGGTTTAGTTCACTCTCCACTTTTCTGCAGTTTTTACTGGAGTCAAATCTGCTCCATCTGGGGACACACAGGGCTTGAAAGCCTGGATTATCCCAAAGCAAGCCTGGGGCTCTCAGCAAGTCACACAGCAAATTACTGTGAATTGTTTGGATGGCAACTGGGTGGAGCCTCATCCATGACATCACCTAGAGAATCTGTTCCCTCCCACCCACCCACCCACCCCCTCCCACTCTCTCCTTGTTCCACCCTTTCTGCTTTCTCTGGCCACTGTGTGTTATAGCCTGCCTCCACAACCTAACCCCGATTCCTCCCATTTTTTGTTGCTGTTATTACTGTCCGTCTAAAAGAGCACTAGCACAAACACAGGTATAGGTACTCCCGTTCAAATGCACTATTTCGCGATAGTGCTATAGGGGTATAGCTACTCCCGTTCAGTGCACGGCATGGTAGAAACATTGGGGATACACAGGCAGGGAAATACCCCTTGACAGGGTTGAGTGAGGTTATGACCAGGTAAAAGACACACCCCTGGGCAGGGCTATTATGGTTGGTGCATATTGCAACAGAGGCAAACACAACCTGAATTAAGGAAAACAATCGGACTAAGAGTAGTCTCAGAAAAACCAGTTTTTCTGCACAAAACTCTGGGGTGGCTGTGGGATGGCCATGACATCATGTGCCCTCCAGATGCAGTAAACTTGTAGTAAATCGCTCATGGAGACACCCTCCAGGTTGGGCGGTATGGTGCTGCAGATAAAAAGTGGTGGAAAGTGGAAGGATTAAGCATTCTCTACCAGCACACTGCCAAGATGCACAGGCCTTGGTGCCTCTTAAAAATATGTGACGTGGGTATGTTCAGCATCTTTGACATTTCTTATTGCTGGAAAAATCATGGATCAGAGTGGTGCTGGGAACGGCAGCTGCAAGCACCACACTCCACGTCACTAACAGCAAGACGACTGTCAGCCCAGCATCTCCCGCTGTTTCACCATCCCGCCAGGTACTGATGTGAGCAACAAACAGACACAGTGTCCAACGAATTAAGTTAAACTATTTATTTGAATATAAAACAGTATAGACCTAGAGCCTCTTTCCTACAATCAGCCATCTTAACAGTAGCAGCTGACAGAGCTTTTTCTCTCCCTCTCTCATAGGACTAGAACCTGAGGTCATCCCATGAAGCAGATTGCTGGGAGATTCAGGACAGATAAACGGAAGGGCTTCTTCACACAGTGCCCAGTCAAACAATGGCATTTGCTCCCTCACAATCCAGGGAGCGCCACCAACTTGCATGGCTTTGGAAGGGGGTGAGAGAAATTCCTGGAGGAGAAGTCCATCAATTGCTACTAGGCTGGAGGGCCATGTGCTACCTCCAGGACCAGGGGCAGTGAGCCCATAGACACCAGTTGATGGGAACATGGCTGGGAGGGTGCTGTTGCACCTGTCCCCTGCTTGGGGTTTCCTGGTTGACAGCTGGTCGGTCACCATGTAAACAGACTGCTGGAGTAGATGGACCCTTGGTCTGATCCAGCATGGCCCTTCTGATGTGCATAACAAGAGTGGTTCATTTTCCCATGCTGCCTTGAAGGGCCAGATGCCCTGCCCTAAAAATATGGATTTTTCATTCACCGGAGTCTGTTTCATGCACTTTACTCCAGGTCCTTACAAGTCTTTGCACTTGCACCATACTGATACAATAGCCGTGCAGTATTTCCAGCTTGGGGAATCATTGTGAAACACACACACACACACTCAACCACCATTAGCACGGTATGTTGTGGAAATGAATACATATGTTCCTCCAAGTTCATAAAGGCTTACTTCTGAGTAAGTCTGCACAAGATTCCAGCATATCCTCTCCCTCTCCCTCCCTGTCTTCTCCATTAGTGGTTGATCAATGAGTGAGAGTGATTCCCTCGGTCTTCAGATTCACACACAAGTGCACTGGAATTCCTCACAAAACACTGGAGCACAGGCAGCATTCTAGCCTCAGAGTGAAACAGAGCATGCCCGACATAACTTTGCCAGCCATTGCTGCCATAGGCTTCCATGGGGCAGAAAAGCTTCCATGGGGCAGAAAAAACTTTAATGCCTTTTGATCCGCTGCTCAGAATTTCACCAAACCAATGAAAGGCACACCCTCTTGACAAGCCAGAATAACATACATCGGTAGTTTTCACCAGAATGTGAAAGAAACATATGACAGGCAGAGCTGCAGCTTGGAATAAAAAGGACAGATATGTCAATTTTCAGCACTTTTTCTCTTGCTGCACCTGTGACCATTTTTATTGTCACATGGATACACATGTGCCAGTAACTTTTTCTTGTTTCCTGGCAGGGTTAGTTAATTTGCAGGGATAGTTGCCCCTTCTGAGGGGAGCAAACCTGCCAGTTTTCAGAAGAACATGAGGAGAGCAATGTTGAATCAGTCCGAAGTCCTATCTTGCCCACAATTCTCTTTGCACAGTGGCCAACCAGTTGGCTGTGGGAAGGCCACGAGCAGGACATGTGTGCAATAACCCCCCCCCCCCACAATCATGCTCCCTAGGAAACAGTATACAGAGGATGTTTCTACATTAAGCAAAAACCCACAAAACCCTACATCCTTCCCGGAGCTTCCTGTTTTCAGCTTCTTTGTGGGATTAGGAAGGGCTTCTTTACACAGCAGCCATGTGGTTTGAACTGAGGGAGTGCCTCCCTCCCTCCCTGGCATGTGTGCAAAGGAGTGTGTGTGTGTGTGTGGGGGGGTGTTCTTGTTTTCGTAGCTTAACTTCTGCTGTACTCTTTTCTTGCAGGCCCCAGGAAACCTCTGACTTACTTCTGAGTAGACATAACATTTAATATTGTGCTGTAAGTTTGCAACCCTCAGCACACTTACGTGGGAGTAAGCCCCATTGAACTTAATGGGGTGCTCTGAATGAACAGAGGATGTTGCATCTGAGCCTGGTGGGTTGAGGGATCAGATGTGTCTCCCTTCATTCCAGGGAGGCATTTTACCCTCTTCTCCCTCCAATTGAGAAATGCAGAGGCAGGAGATACCTGGAGGGTAATGGCGTCATCTAAAGATCCCACAAACTTCTGAAAGAGAGTCCTCTCAATAGCAGGATAAAAGTGCTGTGTGATGAACCCCAGAGACATACCGCATCAGTTCTGGAGATAATAAGTAGCCATTGATAGCCTTATCTTCCATGAATTTGTCTAATCCCTTTTTATAGCCATCAACATTATTGGCCATCATGACATCTAGTAGAAGTGACTTCTGTAGCTTACCTATGCCATATGTAGGGATGTCAGAGAATTCCGCTATGGACTCCAGTGAGGCCAGATTCTAAAGAATCCGTCCCCTTGGAATCCATGGCAGAACGGCCTCCCACCCCCCGCCACCCCACAGAATCCCCCCGGAACGGACCTTACCTGGGGTGGATGTGGCGGTGGTGGCTCCGGCGGCGGCTTCGGTGGCTCCAGCGGCAGCACCAGCGGTGGCGGCAGCAGCTCCGGTTGGTCTCCTGGCTGGCCACCACCAGGCTGCTGCAGCCGCAAATGACTTCCGTCGTAGCGGCCACCATTTGCATCCTTGCAGGCAGCCATGATAGGCTACGTAAGTATTTACATAGCCTATCATGGCAAAGAGCAGGGACGCAAATGGCGGCCGCTATGCCATTTGCACCCCTGCTCTTTGCCGTGATAGGCTATGTAAGTATTTACGTAGCCTATCATGGTAAAGGTAGCCACACAAATGGCATAGTGGCCACCATTTGCATCCCTGCTCTTTGCCACGATAGGCTACGTAAACAGTTACTACAACAGCTGCCATTTGCTGCTGCAGCAGCCTGGCCACGGCCGGAACGCCAGCTGCAGCTGACCCCAGCCGGTGGCTCCACAGAGCTGCTGTGGAGCAGAGCTGGCCGGGGAGGATTCCGGGGGGAGGGACAGAGCACCTCCCCCCCACCGCGGATGCCCCGGTGCAGAATAAGGTAAGTGTTTCGTGCATCCCTAGCCATATGTGAAAGAACTTCCTTCTGTCTGTCCTGAATCATGCACTAATGCAGCTTCATGGGATGACCCCAGTTTCTAGTATTCTGTGCGGGGTAACAAACATCTTTGTTTTGTTCCAGTCTGGCTAGTCCAGTGCTGTTGTTAGCATGGCTAGTACAGCAAGATAAGCCTAGCAGGGCCTTTGACAGAGGAGGGGGAACACCATGGGACACTTTCCCTGAAATCTGGGGGTGGGCCTGTGTCTGGTTGAGGCAGTTTTCTGTATTGAGGCTTGCCTAGTACAGGGAATGGAGAATTCAGCAAGAAATACACAGTTCTCCCTCATAACAGGACACAGACAGGGATAGGCTGGAAAAAGGCAGAGACTCAAGGAGCCATCCTACAAGAGACATTCCTCCAGGAGGTGTCTGGATGACACAGAGGGCTTAAGAACCCTGGCCAAGAGAGCAAACAGCTCTGCATGACTGTCAAAGTACCTCTGGGCCCTATCCTGCTGAAATGTAACCAGTTCTGATTCCTCCTTAGCATTGTGCTTTCCACTTAGAACCTGCCTATCAGAGGGCAAATTATTTGAACATCTTCCCCATTATTGTCTCCTCTGGCTGGCAGTGACTTTCCAGGGTGTCAGGAAAAGACTGTTCACATCACTTCTGCCACCTGATCCTTTGGACTGGAGATGCCAGGGCTTGAACCCAGTACCTGATGTAGGCAAAGCATGTGCTCTACCAAATAAATTCCCTACCCAATATATCTCCCCTCCCTCTTTCCTTCCCTCCCCAGGTGGGGGGTTGGGATTAGGTCCCAATGCCATTTTTCTGAATCTAAACACTTATTCAGTCTACTACTGGGAAAATCATTGGGTCATGAGTACAAAAATGTACTTTCAATGAATTTTCAAAAATATATGTCGAAACTGTATTATGGAGGTATTGGGCCTAAGTGGTGCACCAAAATTATGGAAGAGAGAGACCCTTTGGCCCAAATGAGGACGATGGCCTGAAAAATGTGAAATCTTCAGGCAATGAATGGTTGCTATCACATTGTAGGTTGATGGCCACCTCTCTCTTTGCTCCATCATCTCCACTACAGCCCTCAAAAGGGAGTCACAGGGTGATAAAATCAGGTGAGGGTCTAACTAAATGTTCCCTGTTATGCCCTTTCTAACTGTACAAGTGCTTTCTACCAATGTTAAGGCAATCTCATAACTAACACCTTTTGCTTCATGCTCCTCATCTTCATGGACAGACCATGCCTTTATCTAGATGTACTAAAAGTTGTCAGCCAGGATTAGGATTGGCGGAGAATTTCTCCCCGAAACTTCGGGGGGCCGAGCGCCAATGTGTTCGGCCCCCCAAACAAGTTTCGGGGAGAAATTGTCCGCACCCCCCCACCCCCCACACACACCCCTGGGACGGGACTTACCTTTGGCGAATGTCCCTCCCGGCGACGGGTCCGGCCGGCGGTTCGGCGGGTGTTCGTCCGGGGCGGGAACGGCAGCCGGTCTTTTGACCGGCTGCCACCGCCGCCATTCCAATAAAAGAAAATTTAAAAAAACGCCCCCGTGATAGGCTATGTGACGATTAACGTAGCCTATCACGGCTAGATTTGCAAAGTCAGCCGTGATAGGCTACGTAAATCGTCACATAGCCTATCACGGGTGACTTAATTCCCCCCGGAATCCATCCAGGCCAGCTCTGCTCCGCAGTGTTCCTGTGGAGCCAGCCACGGGCTCCACATTGCTAGTGATACGGCCAGCCACCATTGCTGTGCCGAATCGCTGTGCTAAGTCCAGACGCAAATGGCGTCCACTACACCATTTGCATCCCTGTTTTTTCACACGATAGGCTACAGAAATATCTATGTAAATATAATTTGTGAAGACTATCACGTGAGAACAGGGGCGCAAATGGTGTAGTGGATGCCATTTGCATCTGGACTTAGCACAGCGATATGGCATGGCAATGGCGGCCAGCCATATCACCAGCGCTGTGGAGCCAGCAGACGGCTCTGCAGGATCACCACATGAAGAAGCCGGCCTGGATGGATTCCGGAGGGGTGCGGAGGTCAGTGCTCCATTCCGCCACGGACCCCGATGGGGCCGGATTCTTGGAATCCGGCCTCACTGAGGTCCGTGGTGGAATTCTCCAACATCACTACCCAGGGCTCAGGAGTCTGGAATATAAAGCTGGTTATGAGTCTGGGGTCTTCTAGGGACTCTTCTTGTAGGCCTCCCCCAGATATAACTAAGGGAGCAATCCTATAGGCGCTAGTCAGCTGCTACATGGCCAAAGGATATCTTGTTTTCCAGTCCTGGAGAGCCTACCTTCCCTGCCTTCTGCACTGACTCGCAGGCAGTGCGGAGAGACCCCATCTCCGCTTTTGCAAGAGGAATGAGGAACAGCTGAAAGAGGGTGTGCCAGGGGGTGTGCCAGGGCAGGGAGGGCAGAAATGCCAGTACGACACATCCAATGTGTCTTCCATCAGCCTTCTCCCCTGCTCAGCCCTCCTGCGGCTAGACAGCCAAAATTGCTTGTCTAGACGATAATGCAGGGTAGGAACAGCATGGACAGAATGATCCCCTCCATGCTTCACCTGCCCAACCAAGTGTAACACCAGCATTTTTGGAATGGCCATTTTTTATTTTTTTAGAAATGGCGACTGTGGAGCTCGATGAAGCTGCTGGGGTGAATGCAGGCTGCTCACCAAGACTGGGAGGGGCTGGAGCGCAGTCCGGGGACTGGTGAGCAGGGGCAGGGGCTGGGCAGGAGTCTGAAGAACCCAGACAGGGGTGAGTTCACACATCCCTAACTTAAGGTCTGGCTTCACAGCACTCCTAGGCCATTCTCTGTGGTAACTATCAAGAAGATTTACAACAAATCCTGAGTCCATGGCTATTTGGCCTGGGGCCAATCTCTATTGCTGCCCAGAGAAAAAGAAAGATTTTACCTTAGTGATCAGTTTAGACAGACTACCTTACCCTTGTGCAGGCCTACCTAATAAGCAGACCCCTTCCTTCTAGCCCATCAATAATACATTTTGCATTTTAAGTTTGACCAAAGGAGAAAAAATAATTCAGACTCTGCCTGCACATTTCATCCATTTTTGCCAGATAATAAGAACGTGGAACTCTTTGTTGATTAAAGTAAATGGGGACATACAAAGACTTGGGTTTTCTTAAGGGTGAGGAGGCTTCTGATCCAAGCCAAAGCAACTCACTTTCTGAGACCCCAAAGTGGGGTCTGAACCGAATCTTCAATACACATCCTTAATTAATTCTACTTGGGATTCTACTTGGCATTCATGTTGCAATAAAGTGAGTAAAGAAAATCAGTAAGTAAATCTTAAAAGACAATGGCCTAAGGCCATTCCAGTTTCGGTATTCATTCATCATTATTTAAACAGAGATTTATTTATTTTTTGGTGATATATATGGAGAGAAGTGAGTTTGGTTAGAATAGCATGCAAAGAAGTTTCCTCCCAAGGCAGGTCGACTGGTGAGAGGCCGTGTCTGGGTGGAAGTCTGGCTAGCCTCGCTACTCCACTGGAAAATAATTGCAGCCTTGTCAAAGGAAGTGGGAGGTGGCTGCCACGTTCAGCTAATGAGCCCAAGCCACAAACAGAAAAATATAGAAATGGACCAAAGACAGAAGGAAGAGTTGGTGGAAGGAGGAGAAGACAAGACATCCGGTGTGTGGAGCCATACAACAGACAGGCAAGTTTTGTTTTGGGAGACTAATTGAGACTGGGACTATCAAGAAAAATATCAGCCTTTGTGATGAGCCAGCTAGCTCTTGTTTAAGGCCAAGCTGAGAAAATATTTAGCTTTCTCAAAGAACTGAGAGAGATTAAACCATCTGTGAGAGGCAGTGTGAAGGAATGCTGGAGCTAACCCCAATGTCCCTGCAAGGTAGGACAGGTCAAACATGGCCTCAAGCCCCCAAAGGCACCAAGTAACCACCCTCTCCTGCCTAGGGGCACCTAATTTAGCACTGAGGCTGAACAGAAAGGATCATACCAACTTGGAGGTGGATAACTGTTTATTAGAGGGAAGGGGATAGAGGGAAGGGGAGAATTGGAGTTGGTAGGTTGTGCAGAGGATTACAAAGCTGAAAACTTGCAAGAAAACCTGCACATACACAAAGGGCCTTTATACCATACCCCCAAGCAAAATAACCAAACTTGCTAGCCTAACCTTTCACATACCTAGGTACAGGCCTCCCAGGATAGTATCTAGCTGACAGCAGGTCCAGAACCACCATGACAAAGGGAGACACCATGCCTCTCCCACGACCTCATTTTAAGGCCCAGCCCCAGCAACCCAGGGCAGATTTCCCCTAACCAGTCACCAGCTCAGCCCCCAAAGGGACCACCTTCATCCAGAAAAGGTAGGCTTATCCCACCAGACCCAGCTGTTATCTATTTCCCAATAAACGGAGACTGAGCATGGCCTTGAACAACACGGCCAAGGAGGTGGCAGATAACACAGTACTCCAGGTGGATGCCTGGGATGTGACACCTACACCTGGTCTCATGGTGGGAAACAGGCCATCGTACTTGATAGGCAGTAACTTTAATAGCTTATCACAACTGGAATTATAATTTTTTATCTTACAAAAATATGAACTAAAATATCAGACACCATCTTTACATTTCACCATTAAATGCTCTTTTTTATTCAAGTCCGGCCTCAGTATGATAATGTAGCATTTGGGGATAAAGATGCAACCCAGTACCCCTAAACAGGAAGCCAAGGTAGAGAATATCTGCACAGCTACCATGTATTTCCCTTTGGTGCTCAAGTAGGTCGGGACAAAGGACACCCACACACTGCAAAACACCAACATGCTGAAGGTGATTAACTTGGCTTCATTGAAAGCCCCAGGCAGCTTCCTGGATAGGAAAGCCACTGTGAAACAGATGGCAGCCAGAAAGCCCATGTAGCCAAGGGCACTATAGAACATGACAACATACCCTTCGTTACATTGCAGTGTGATTTGCCCAGGCTGGGAGTGCATGTCAGAGTCTGGGTATGGAGGAGAGATTCCCAGCCAGATCATGCAGATGCTGATTTGTACACTGGAAGAAGAAATGACAATGGAGTTTGCTAGACTCTTCCCCAGCCATTGCCTCATCCTGTTCTAGGGATGGGGGAGAATTTCTCCCCGAAACTTCGGGGGGCTGAGTGCCAACGTGTTCGGCCCCCTGAAGTAGTTTCGGGGAGAAATTCTCCGCACCCCCCCGCCCCCCGCACCCCCCCCGGGATGGGACTTACCTTTCCCGAATGTCCCTCCCGGCGGCGGGTCCCGGCGGCGGTTCGTCAGGTCTTCGACAGGGGCAGAGGCGGCAGCCGGTCTTTTGACCGGCTGCCGCCGCCGCCATTTCAATAAAAGTTAAAAAAAAACACACCCCCGTGATAGGCTACGTGATGATTAACGTAGCCTATCATGGCTAGATTTGCAAAGTCAGCCATGATAGGCTACGTAAATTGTCACGTAGCCTATCACGGGTGACTTAAAAAAAAAAAATGCGTATGGCTAATGGTGGCCCCCATAGGGAGCCGCCATTCCCGTTCCTTATTTGGTCGCTGTAGTCTACGTAAAGATTATGTAGACTACGGCGAAAATAAGGGCAACACTATTTGCATTGCCCTTATTTTCGCCGTAATCTACGTAAAGATTATAAACATTGAGACCCAGACACAGTAAACATCTACGTAAACATTGAGACCCAGACACGGAAGGACTGATAATGTGGGGGCTTCTCAGGCAGTAGAATGCCAGAATGGTAAGAGCCTGTCTCTGCCTTCCTTCTCAGTGGGGAGCAGGCAGGAGGAGTCGGGCACTCCTCACCAGTAGAGTCAAGCTAGAATGACATGCCTACAGCTTAGGAGGCTGACAGCCCTTTTGTAGCAAACAAGCTGGTAAAAGGGTCAGCTAAGGAACACTGGGTTTCTAACCTGTGTTCTTGGGAACCAAGGAATCTGATGAGAATGAAGAGCAAGGCCCCACATTATTCACATTTACAGACAAATTTTGCCTGCAGGGATAGGTGGACTGGCTAAGAGCTCTAGGTTCCCCACCTTTGTTTAAAAGCTGCTGCAGAGCTCAGGGAGCTCTTCAGATGCAACTTTATTAGCACACAAAAACTCTCTTGCTTGGATATACCTAGACTTGATGTTTTGGTCTACCTCGACTTCGATATTCATGGGACCTTGTCTTCATTATTGTCTTAAATTATTCCTGAACACTGAACCCTTGTAAGTCTACAGTGTTCTTGACATTCTGTCATAGATTACATCGCTGGTCAGCAGAATCCATCTCCCAGTTTCAGTTTGTATCATCACTTATGCAGTAAAATGAGTAGAGGGAGTTTGTGTTTTGTCTTGGAACTTAATGCTGGATTTACCACTGTGTCTGTGCTCCTCACTGAACTGATTTATTGGGATTATAACATCTGTAGAGTTCCATGCTATGTGCTCTAAATGGACTGTTTGCTCTGGAGTCACCCACCTTTCTGAGTGGAGATTGTTCCTTCAGCACATGGGACACAAACATAGCAACAGATCGGCTCTCCTTCCTCAGTCGCCTTGGCATATCCAGGCTGACAGCTCTTAGTACATCTAGATAAAGGCACGGTCTATCCATGAAGATGAGAAGCATGAAGCAAAAGGTTTTGGTTATGAAGTTTCCTTTACACTGATGGAAAGCAGTTATACAGTTGGAAAAGGCATAATAGGGAACCTTTAGTTAGATGCACACCTAATTTTATCACCCTGTGACCCCCTTTTGAGGGCTGTAGTGGTGATGATGGAGCAAGGAGAGAGGAGGCCATCATCAACCTACAATGTGATGGCAACAATTAATTTCACAACATGTTTCAGGGCATTGTCCCCATTAGGGTCAAAGGGTCTCCCTGTATCAAAATTATGGTGCATCCTTAGGCCCATTGACTCCATAATACAGTTTTGACGTATCTTTTAAAATATATTGAAAGTATGTTTCTGTACTTGTGGCCCAAGAATTCCCCACTAGTAGACTGAATAAGTGCTTTGATTCAGAAAAAAAGTGGCATTGGGTCATAACCCCCCCCCCCATACACACACACACACCTTGGAAGGGAAGGGAAGAGAGAGGGGAAATAAGTTGGGTGGGGAATTTATCTCTTAGAGCACATGCTTTGCATACATCTAGTCCCAGATTCAAGCCCTGGCATCTCCAGTCAGGATCAGGTAGCAGAGGTGATGTGGAAGTTCTTTACCTGACACCCTGGAATGTCACTGCCTGGCAGAGTAGACAATTATGGGGAAGATGGACAAATAATTTGGCCTCCTGTAGGCCACTTCTTCCCCTTCATGGATCACTGCCTTGTTGTGGCGAAGGGGCTTGCGTAACACAGTGAAGCCATAAGCTATGTCGTCCAGGGCCACCCAAGATGGACAGGTCATGGCAGAGAGTTCTGACAAAATGTGGTCCACTGGAGAAGGAAATGGCAACCCACTCCAGTATTCTTGCCAAGAAAACCCCAAGGAACATCTCACAAGGCTAAAAGAGATGATGCCGGAAGATGAGCCCCTCAGGTCGGAAGTTGTCCAATATACTACTTGGGAAGAGCAGAGGGAATTTCCAAGTAGTGCCAGAAAGAGTGAAGCGGCTGGGCCAAAGCCAAAAGGACAGTCAGCTGTGGATGTGTCTGGTGGTGAAAAGAAAATCCGATGCTGTAAAGAACAATATTGTTTAGGAACCTGGAATGTCAGATCAATGAATCAAGGTAAGCTGGAAGTGGTCAAACATGAGATGGTAAGATTGAACATCGACATCTTGGGAATCAGTGAACTAAAATGGACAGGCATGGGCGAATTTAATTCAGGTGTCCATCATATCTACTATTGTGGGCAAGAATCCCTTAGAAGAAATGGAGTAGCACTCATAGTCAACAAAAGGGTGGGAAAAGCAGTACTGGGGTACAATCTTAAAAATGATAGAATGATCTCAGTACGAATCCAAGGCAAACCATTCAACATCACAGTAATTCAAGTCTATGCCCCAACCACTGATGCCGAAGAAGCTGAGGTTGATCGGTTCTATGAAGACCTACAACACCTTCTAGAACTAACACCAAAAAAAGATGTCCTCTTCATCATAGGGGATTGGAATGCTACAGTAGGAAGTCAAGAAATCACCGGGATAACAGGCAATCATGGCCTTGGTGTACAAAATGAAGCAGGACAAAAGCTAATAGAGTTTTGCCAAGAGAACATGCTGATCATAGCAAACACTCTTTTCCAACAGCACAAGAGATGACTCTACACATGGACATCACCAGATGGTCAATATCGAAATCAGATTGATTATGTCCTTTGCAGCCAAAGATGGAGAAGCTCTATACAGTCAGTCAAAACAAGACCTGGAGCTGACTGTGGCTCAGATCATGAGCTTCTTGTTGCAAAATTTTGGCTTCAATTGAAGAACATAGGGAAAACCACTAAACCATTCAGGTATGACCTAAATCATACCCCTTATGAATGTACAGTGGAGGTGAGGAATAGATTTCAGGGATTAGACCTGCTAGACAGAGTGCCTGAGGAACTATGGGTGGAGGTCCGTAACATTGTTCAGGAGGCAGCAACGAAATCCATCCCAAAGAAAAAGAAATGCAAGAAAGCCAAGTGGCTGTCTGATGAGGCTTTACAAGTAGGGATGGCGGAGAATTTCTGAGAATTTCTCCACGAATCTCGGTGAGGCCGAATGCCAACGCATTCGGCCCCCCTAAATTGGCAGTGAAATTCTCCGCCCCCCCGCCCCCCCGGGATGGGACTTACCTCTTGCGAATGTCCCTCTCGGCGGCGGGTCCCGGTGGCGGTTTGGCGGTGGTTTGGCGGGGGCAGCAGCCGGTCTTCCAACCGGCTGCCACCGCCGCCATTACAAAATAAAGTGAAAACAAAAAACAAAACCGTGATAGGCTACGTAACGATTAACGTAGCCTATCACGGCTAGATTTCCAAAGTCAGCCGTGATAGGCTACGTTAATTGTCATGTAGGCTATCACGGGTGACTTTGGGAAAAAAAAAGCACGTACGCAAATGGCGGCGGCCCATGGGCGGTGCCATTTCCGTTCCTTATTTTGGCACATCTAGTCTATGTAAAGATTTACGTAGACTACGGTGAAAATAAGGGCAACGCAAATAGTGTTGCCCTTATTTTCGCCATAGTCTACGTAAATCTTTACATAGACTTTTGTTGTTGTTCAGTCGTTCAGTTGTGTCCAACTCTTCGTGACCCCATCCCAAAATAAGGAACGCAAAAGGCGGCGCCCATAGGCCGCCGCCATTTGCGTACGCGCTTTTTTTTTTTCTAAAGTCACCCGTGATAGGCTACGTGACGATTAACGTAGCCTATCATGGCTGAGTTTGGAAATCTAGCCGTGATAGGCTACGTTAATCTTTACGTAGCCTATCACGGGGTTTGTTTGTTTGTTTTTCACTTTTTGTTTTGCGGCCGGGGAGACGGGGCGCTTCTCCCCGGCCTGAATTTCGGCTGGGCAACATGGGGTGCCTCCCCCCCCCAGCCTGAATTTCGGGGGGAGAAGCGAAGTGCCTCCCCCCCACCGCAAAGGCAAGCTGCGAAAAGGTAAGTGACTTTCGTACATCCCTACTTACAAGTAGCTGAGGAAAGAAGGGAAGCGAAAAGCAAGGGAGAAAGGGGAAGATATATCCAACTGAATGCAGAGTTCTAGAGAATAGCAAGGAGAGACAAGAAGGCCTTGTTAAATGAACAATGCAAAGAAATCGAGGAAAACAACACAATGGGAAAGACTAGAGATCTCTTCAAGAAAATTGGAGATCTCAAGGGAACGTTTTGTGCAAAGACGGGCATGATAAAGGACAAAGAAGGCAGGGACCTAACAGACGCAGATGAGATTAAGAAGAGGTGGAAAGAATACACAGAAGAACTATACAGGAAAGATCTGAATGTCCCTGATAGCCATGATAGTGCGGTCACTGAACTTGAGCCGGACATCCTCGAGAGTGAAGTCAAGTGGGCCTTAAGAAGCATTAGTAACAACAAAGCTAGCGGAGATGACAGTATTCCAGCTGAGCTATTTAAAATCCTAAAAGATGATGCTGTTAAAGTGCTGCATTCAATATGCCAACAAATTTGGAACACTCAACAGTGGCCACAAGTCTGGAAAAGGTCAGTTTACATTCCAATTCCAAAGAAAGACAACGCCAAATAGTGTTCAAACTACCGCACAATTGCGCTCATTTCACATGCCAGCAAGGGGATGCTCAAAATCCTACAAGCTAGGCTTCCGCAGTATGCGAACCGAGAACTACTGGAAGTACAAGCTGGGTTTCGAAGAGGGAGAGGAACTAGAGATCAAATCGCCAACATTCGCTGGATCATGGAGAAAGCAAGAGAATTCCAGAAAAATGTCTATTTCTGCTTCATTGACTATGCTAAAGCCTTTATTTGTGTGGATCACAACAAACTGTGGCAAATTCTTAAAGTGATGGGAGTACCAGACCACCTTACCTGTCTCCTGAGAAACCTGTATGAGGGTCAAGAAGCAACAGTAAGATGCTATTTATCTCGGGGAGAGGATGGAACCCTGTGGCACCCCACAAGTAGGTGGCCACGGGTCCGAAACCTCCTCTCCCAGTGCTACCCTCTGGTACCTGCCGGAGAGGAAGGATGCCATTTAACATCTATGTGAAGCCGCTGGGGGCTATCATCAGGAGGTTTGGGGTGCAGTGTCATCAATATGCGGATGACACGCAGCTCTACCTCTCGTTTAATTCTTCACCAATGTTGGCCGTAGAATCCCTGTCCAAATGTCTTGAGACGGTCAGTGGCTGGATGGGGAGGAATAGGCTGAAGCTGAACCCTGACAAGACCGAGGTACTTTTGGTGGGAGACAAGAGGAGGCTGGGGGATGTTGACCTGGTGCTGAATGGGGTACAACTACCCTTGAAAGGCCAGGTCCACAGCCTGGGGGTCATTTTGGACTCCCAGCTGTCCATGGAGGCTCAGGTGTCAGCTGTGAGCCGGACAGTGCTGTATCAACTCCATCTGATACGGCGGCTGCGCCCCTTCCTTCCCAACCATCTGCTCCCATCGGTAGTACATGCCCTGGCCTCCTCTCATTTAGACTACTGTAATGCACTCTACGTGGGGTTACCCTTGAAGATGGTTCGGAAACTGCAGCTGGTACAGAACGCGGCGGCTCGCCTGATTAAAGGCAGCCGCTGGCGAGATCACATCACTCCAGTGCTGAAGGAGTTGCACTGGTTACCAGTTGTTTTCTGGGCCAAATTCAAGGTGTTGGTTTTGACCTTTAAAACCCTATATGGTTCCAGCCCAGCCTATCTTAAGGAGCGCCTCCAGCAGCACCAGACAGGCCGCTTAACAAGATCAGCCTCGGATGGCCTTCTGTCTGTCCCATCAGCCAGGACAGCTAGACTGGTTGGGACGAGGGAGAGGGCCTTTTCTGTGGTGGCCCCCACTCTGTGGAACTCCCTCCCTAGGGAACTCCGTCATGCCCCCTCTTTAATGAGCTTCTGTCGTGCATTAAAAACGCTGTTGTTCAGGCAGGCGTTTGGGGTGGGTTAGGGTATTTTAGAAAATGTTTTTATTGTAGAATTTTATTGTTTTAAACTGTTTTTATTGTGTGTTGTACATCACCCAGAGTGGCTGGGTGACCAGCCAGATGGGCGATTAATAAATTTAATAATAATAATAATAAATAAATAGGAAACAGAGTGTGTTCAGCTACATGAGTGAGCCTAATATCATCTGGAACAGCCTCATGGAGCCCTTGAATTCCTGAGCCACTCCCCAAAGGGCAGCCATTGCATGAATATTGAAGTGATCCTGGTCCAACTGGGTGGTTGGTGCACCAACAAAATCCCCATTTGGTCCTGGCCACCTTTTCTCAAGCACAAACACTCAGAAATGGAGGATGGCTGATTGACCTGATAGGCCAGAGATCCTTGCCCTGGCCTGGATTCAGTTCTCCACTCAGCCATGATGCTCACTTGTGACCTAGGACTTGTCAGCTATTTCACAGGATAGTTCTGAGGACAAAAAGCAGAGGAGGACCCTGCATGAGCTCCTTGGAGGAAAGGTGGGCTATAAGGCCGATCTGTGGCTTGCTGTGAACACTTAGCTTTATTCTTTGTGGATCAAGTTGCTCAGATTTGCCTTGACTTGGCTTCCAATATTGGGGCAGGTCAGAGTGATGTAACCTCGCCAAATGCTTGTCCAGCTCTTTTGGAATCCCTTCAGCTTGTGGATCTTAGGGATTTGGACAGGATGTCTGGAGCACAGAGGCTACCACCTGTGTACTAGACCTTTGCCCTTCTTCACTTACTAAATCGGCCATGGTGCGACTGATGCCATGACTAAGGGAAGTGATTAATGCCTCTTTGTGGGAGGGCATTGCTCCCTCTTGCTTAAAAGAGGCAGTAAGGAGACCTGATTTAAAGAAAGCTTCCATTGACCCTGATGATGTGTCTAACTACAGACCAGTCTCAAATGTACCATTCTTGGTTAAGATGATTGAGAAGGTGGTGGCCTTGCAACTCAAGATGTATCTGAAAATCAAAATCTGGAGCCATTTCAATTCAATCAGGCTTTTATTGGGGATTTGATGACCTACACTCAGAACTGGATGGGGAGCTTATGGCCCTCTTAGTTCCCTTTGACCTCTCAGGGACCTTTGATACCATCAACCATGGTAACCTTTTGGACCGCCTGGCAAGTTTGGTCCTTGGGATGCCTATTTTCAGAGCTTCTGGCCCTATTTTTTTGGACTGTGTCCAGAAGGAGGTGCTGGGTGATTGATGTTCTTCTCTACTGCCATTCACAAGTGGTGTCCCACAGGGTTCTATCTTGTCTCCCATGCTGGTTAATATGTACATGAAACACTGGGAAAAGTCATTCAGAGCTTTGGAGCAAGACGCCACGAACATGTTGATGACACCCATTTCTATTGCTCTTTGTCATCTAACACAAAGGAAGCAGTCAAAACCCTTGAACATTCTCTGTGTTTGATCTAAGGGGTGGATAAGGGTGAACAACCTGAGGTTTAATCCACAAAAGACAAAGGTGTTGTTGGTCATTAGAAAGCCTGATTCAGGGATTGGGATTCAACCTGTTCTGGAAGGGGTTGTGCTTGCCCTGAAAGGTCTGTAACAGGACTGGGCACTCTGCATTGCTGGACTGGTGAGAGAAGAGAACTGTGGGGAGAGGATTGTTCCATTGTTTACAGCTGGCTGGCTGCTTGCTGCCTGCAAACCCCCCCCCCCATCTCCCAGAAAACTGCCTTGTGGTCAGCCTGATGCTGATTGCAGAGTGAGTGAGAACACCTGCCAAGGTTTCTCCAGCCAATCACAGCAGAGTGCTATCTCTGAGCCTTGAGGCCTTCAGGCATCACAGAGACTTAAAAACTGCCCTGCTACAAGTTTGCGGGCTGCCACCGGTGGGCCGCCCTGGTAGGGGTGTCCCCTAAGGACCACATCCCTTTGGTTTGCCCCTTTGGTTTGCCACAAGGGCAAGGGTGCCATTTGTCTTCTCTGTCGTTTTTGGTCTGCTTACATCCTGCTCATCTATTGATTCCCTGTATTGTGTGAATGGGGTGTCCTTGAGTGAGACCAGGGATCCCCTAACAACAGCAGTTTCCATATGTTATTGCTGCCCACCCTAGGTGAGATACAGGGGATAGGGGATTCATATGCCAGAGTAGTTAGAAGTGGATCTTCCTCTGGGTGAGAGCCAGGGGTGGAGAGGAGGAGAATTGCTTTGCCATACTCCAGCTGAGACAGAATGAGCATGAACCAATGGAGGTAGGTTGAATGGCTAGGAAATATACACTTCACTTGTTCTATGCTTTGTTTTGGTTGGTTACAAGCCTGATGACCTAGCTTTGACCCGTGGCTGGTTAAAACCACAAACTACAAATTGTGATGGTGTTAGTTTGGTCGGGAGTGAGCATTGGATGAGTGGAGTGTATGTGTTGAATGGCTGAATGTATATTTGAATGGTGGGTGGCTGTTGAGAGTGTGTGGGTATTTCTGTTGTGGTAAGGATGTACCTAGGAAATTCTGATTCAGGGACCCATGGCACCACTGTTCCAGTGACTTGGGGCAGAAGGAGATACGGCAGGAGGAGGGGGTTGGGACATCATAGTAGAATGGGCCACAAGTAGGGATGTACGAAAATTCCGCCACAGATCTCGGGGAGGCCGAATGCCAGCGCATTTGGCCCCCTGAAATCGGTGGCAGAATGGCCCGCCCCCCGCCCCCCCGGGACGAGACTTACTTTAGGCGGATCTTCCTGGCGGCGGCTCCGGCGGCGGCTCCGACTGCGGTTCGGCGGCGGTTTGGCGGCCGGTGTTCCAACCGGCTGCTGCCGCTGCCACCATTTCCAGGTTAAAAAAAAAAAAAAAAGTGATAGGCTACATAAAGTTTTATGTAGCCTATCACGGCTAGTTTTTTTTTTTAAAAAAAGTGATAGGCTACGTAAATCTTTACGTAGCCTATCATGACTGACTTTAAAAAACAACAACGCGCATACGCAAATGGCGGCGGCCATTGCCGCCGCTATTTGCGTTCCTTATTTTGGCACATCTTAGTCTACGTAAACATTTACGTAGACTAAGATGGCGAAAATAGGGGGGACGCAAATAGCGTAGCATCTACGCTATTTGCGTTCCCCTTATTTTCACCGTCTTAGTCTACGAAAATGTTTACGTAGACTAAGACGTGCCAAAATAAGGAATGCAAATGGCGGTGGCCATGGCTGCCGCCATTTGCGTATGCACGTTGTTGTTGTTGTTGTTGTTGTTGTTTAAAGTCAGCCCTGATAGGATACGTAAACATTTACGTAGCCTATCACGGCTGACTGCAGGGACACAAACGGCGGCGGCTATGGCTGCCGCCATTTGCGTCCCTGCTAGCCAGCGGCTGGATGTCTGGCTGCTGGCGGAGCCGGCCAGCTGCTCTGCAGAATCGCTGCGGAGCAGAGCTGGCCGGCCAGGATTCCGGGGGGGGGGAACGGAACGCCGCCCCGCCCGGCAAGGATTCCGGGGGGAGGGACAGAACGCCTCCCCCCCAACTATAAACAAAATCCGTGAAAGGTAAGTACCTTTCGTACATCCCTAGCCACAAGTGTTTATACACTGTTCCCCTTCTACCCCCCTCCTCTAGCTCTCATGTACCTGGTAGCTCTTCCACTGAGCCCTCCTTTCTTGCAGTGCTGCTATTTAATGCCAGATTGGTCTGCAATAAGACCACACTCATTCATGACTTAATCATGGATGAAAGGGCCGACCTGGCATGTATTACGGAGACATGGGTGGGTGAGCTGGGTGGAGTCAACCTGACCCAACTTTGCCCACTTGGGTACTCGGTGCAGCACCAACATAGGTAGAAGGCCCGGGGGGGGGAGTTTCCATGGTTCATAGAACCTCCATCTCTATCACCAGGAGACCACTCCACCTTGGAGCGGGCCTTGAGGGGCTGCACCTGGTGTTGGGCCATAGAGACAGATTGTGGTTGGTGCTGGTGTACCACCCACCCTGATGCCCAGCAGCCTCCCTGACTGAGCTGGAGGAGGCAGTCACAAGTGTGGTGTTGGAGGAACCCAGGACGGTGGTTCTTGGAGACTTCAACTTCCATGCTGAGGCTGTCTCCAGTAGGGATGTCAGAGAATTCCACCATGGATCTTGGTGAGGCCGAATGCCACTGCATTCAGCCCCCCAAAATCCGTGGGAGAACGAAGCCCCCTGCCCCCCCCATGAAAGGCGCATGAAACGGAGCACTTACCTGCTGCCATTTGCGCTGCTTTGCGAATGGCAGGCGCATCTGCTTCTTCATTTTAGTCATGATAGGCTACGTAAATACTTACGTAGCGTATCATGGCTAATGCAGAGATGCCATTTGCATCCTCGCGGAGGCTGTGAAAGGCTATGTAAGTCTTTACGTAGCCTATCATGGCAAAAAATAAAAGGGAAAGCAAATGGCGGCTATGGCGGCCACCATTTGCGTTCTCTTTTCTTTTTTTTGCCATGATAGGCTACGTTAATATTTATGTAGCCTATTACGGCAAAAGACAGGGCTGCAAATGGCGGTGGTTATGGTTGCCTCCATTTGTGTCCCTGTGCAGGCTGCCCAGCGGCCAGATGTCTGGCTGTGGGTGGCCCCGGCCGGTGGCTCCACGGAGTCGCAGCGGAGAATTTCAGGGGGAGGGATGGAGCGCCTCCCCTCCACTGCGAATGTCACCCTTTGAAAAGGTAAGTGACTTTTGTACATCCCTAGTCTATGAAGTTCCAGCTCGGGACTTCATGGCCTCCATGACAACCATAGGGCTGTCTCAGTATGTTATCAGTCCAATACATGAAGCAGCGCACACTAGGGATGTCAGAGAATTTCACCACGAATCTTCGGGAAGCTGAATGCCAGCACATTCGGCCCCCCGAAATTGGTGGCGAAAAAGTCTGCCCCCCCCTGCGCCCCCCGGGATGGGACTTACCTTGGACGAATCCTCCTGGCGGTGGCGGCTCCGGTGGCAGTGCGGCGGCTGCGGCGGCCGGTCTTCTGACCGGCTGCCGCCGCAGCCGCCATTTCCAGTGGGGGGGAAAAAAAAGTGATAGGCTACATAAAGATTTACGTAGCCTATCACAGCTAGATTTTCAAAAAAATACCTGATAGGCTACGTAAATGTTTACGTAGCCTATCACGGCTGAGTGAAAAAAAAACAAAAAAAAACCTGCGCGTACGCAAATGGCGGCGCCCATGGGTGCCGCCATTTGCGTTCCTTATTTTGGCACGTCTAGTCTACGTAAACATTTACATAAACTACGGTGAAAATAAGGGGAACGCAAATAGCGTACACGCTACGCTATTTGCGTTCCCCTTATTTTCGCCGTAGTCTACGTAAATCTTTATGTAGACTACAGGGACCAAATAAGGAACGCAAATGGCGGCGCCCCATGGGGGCCACCATTTGCGTACGCGCTTTTTTTTTTCAAAGTCACCCGTGATAGGCTACGTAACGATTAACGTAGCCTATCGCGGCTGATTGCAAATCTAGGCGTGATAGGCTGCGTAAATCGTTACCTAGACTATCACGGGGTTTGTTTGTTTTTACTTTCGTAGTTCGTGGCCAGGGAGACGGGGCGCTTCTACCCGGCCTGAATTTCGGCCAGGCGAGGTGGGGTGCCTCCCCCCCCAGCCTGAATTTCGGCTGGGCGTGGCGGGGCACCTCCCCCCCGGCCTGAACTTCGGGGGGAGAACTGAAGCGCCTCCCCCCCACCGCGAAGCAAGCTGCGAGACCAGGTAAGTGACTTTCGTACATCCCTATTGCATATGCCATTTTTGTGTGTGTGTGTTTCCTTTGGCTTGCCGTGATAGGCTATGTAAATACTTAAGTAGCCTATCACAGCAGCCTGGAAGGATGCAAATGGCGGAGTTCCGGATGCAGACGGACCTGGCCAGCTGCTCCATGGAGACACCGTGGAGCAGAGCCGGCCAAGCAGGATTCCAGAAGGGAGGACCGGATCGCCTCCCCCCCGTCGAGGATTCTGGGGGGAGCTATGGAGCGCCTCCCCCCTCCCAGCGGATGCCCCGACCGGAACCATTTAAGTGATTCGTACATCCCTAGAATCAGGCTTCCTGCACTGAACAGGGGGTTGGACTTGATGGTCTTGTAGGCCCCTTCCAACGCTATGATCCTATGTATTCCCCCTTGGAGCGAGAGAAGGAGTAAAGCCTGCAGGTTGGATTTTTAGGGGTGTATGGATTCCCCACCATCTGTTCCGGTGGGGAATCCGTGGGGGGGGCGTGCAAAATAGAGCCATGAATCTTGCATATAAGCCTATGGACACATAGACTTCAACGCAAGATTCATGACTCTATTTGCATCTAAGTCTATGGGCACTTCATGCCGATCGCCATTGTTATTTCCTTGTTTTTTAAAGAAAAGACATGGCAATTGGCAGAGACCGGGAGGAGGCGAACAGCTCTGGCTGGCAAGAAGCAGCCGAGTGCCGTTTCGCCTCCAGTCCTCCTGGAGCGGAGGTAAGTGGTCCCGATTTGCTGCAGATTGCTGAGGCCAGATGCCAAAGAATCCTGCTTCATTTGAATCTGCAGCAGATTTTTCTGACATCCCTATGGATTTTAGAAGTTTCTCTCAGGAGCTGTCAGGCAACACCTCTCCCCCTTCTCACAGGAAACAAAGAACAGCATCCTTATCTCAGAAGGATGAGGTAACCGAGCAGAGGCTTAGCAGATGCACAATTGTTGTGAGATTGAGCCGTACTTTCTTGGGATCAATTAAGATTTGCGAAAGGCCTGCTAAAAGCTGCTGGCTAGGCCAAGCTACACAGTACTCTAGGTGGCTACCAACAGCATATAGGAATACTGTGAAGTCCACCTTATTATTCACCAACAAACTCACTACACTTGGCCTCCCTGTGTCCTTCTCCCAGGATGGCCAAGGTTATTTTGGTGACAAAAACAGATCCAGAACTAGATTCCACTCTCAGTAGAAGGCATTAATCACTTCCCAGAAGAAGCTGATCTGCCCTTGCCAGCTAGATGTTAGAAGAATAAATCAGGACAGACAGTGGTCAAGCAAACAGGCCTCATTTTCCCAATATGCAAGGCTTGGTGGTGCTCTGGACTCATGCTCTGATTAACCCATATCTAGGTTCAGGCAGATGTGAGCCATTTTACCACCAAAAGGTTCTGGCAACTGGGGTGTCCAATGTGGTGTCCACAGGTGTCAGGATGCCTTCAGAAACCTGTTGGCACCAAGGAAGTTTCCAATCCCACACTATTTAATGAAAAAGATAGAGCAAAGCCATGTGCCAGCCTTCCAGACATCAACTTCCATTATACAGAATGGTTTTAGGCCCGATGATGAACCTGAGGCATCCTCAGGAAATGAAGGTAGTGACTGGAGGAGGTGTCCTTGGCCCGGGTTGAAGTGCACCCAAACTGAATGTGAAAGCTAACAGACAAAAAATGCCCCATGCTTGTGGGGCAATGGGAGTGATGTAGATGATACCCGGTCATTGAGAAGTTCAGTGAGTGAGCTGAGCATAGAGGTATGGGGCAATCAGGAGGCTGGGTGGATTGCGGGGCAATGGCGGTGTTACTTGCCTTTTAGCCTCTGCATTTTGCCTTCTGTGAAATGGGTGACATGTGACAGTCCATACCCACAATGAGAGCACCCACAATACTTTGAACATTTTCAAATGTGACCACAAGCCCAAGATTACTGGGGACTCCTGGCCTAGCAAACTTCACAGCAGGCCTCCGACATTCCTTAAAATCATGCTAAACCCGTTCTGTTCATATTCATTGTGTTCTTTCACTAGAGATTAATTGCATAGGTAGCACAGCTTTTAAGAATCATGCACAACACCTAGGAAATCAATAGAGCTTAAGGCTGCGCTCCTATTCCTGCCATCTGGGAGCAAGCCTCATTGTACTCAATGCAAAAGCCACATTGAACTCAATGGGATGTACTTCAGAGTAGACATGTACAGAATTGCCTGGCAGGAGAAATTGAAGGGCATCCAATGAAACCAGTGGCTTCCCACACCTGGTTAAACCACCTGGGCCACCGAATGGCCTTCTGGTCAATGGTGAACTTGATCTCTGAGGAGGCCCCTCTCTCTATGCTGCCCACGGCCAGTCTAGCCATTGACTTGTTGGGAAATGTCACCCAATTCACAATATCAAAGTCAGCTGCCAGCTCCGCATTCTCATCCAAAGAAGTTCCATCCACGGTAGTATTGTAAAGCTGGAAGTTTCTCAGAAAACGGTGCGAGAAAAGGTAAGTGACTTTTGTCCACCCCTAGCCAGGAGCGACATTCGTGAAGGTAAGTCCCATCCCGGGGGGGGGGGCAGAGAATTTCTCCCCGAACCTTCGGAGGACCGAATGTGTTGGCACTCGGCCCCCCGTAGTTTCAGGGAGAAATTCTCCCCCATCCCTACTGGTAGGAGAAACTGAAGGGCATCCAATGAAACCAGTGGCTTCCCACACCTGGTTAAACCACCTGGGCCACCGAATGGCCTTCTGGTCAATGGTGAACTTGATCTCTGAGGAGGCCCCTCTCTCTATGCTCCCCACAGCCAGTCTAGCCATTGACTTGTTGGGAAACATCACCCAGTTCACAATGTCAAAGTCAGCTGCCAGCTCCGCATTCTCATCCAAAGAAGTTCCATCCACGGTAGTATTGTAAAGCTGGAAGTTTCTCAGAAAACGGTGCAGCTAGAATGACATACAAAAACCTTATTATTAGGCCAAGTAGGGCAGTTCTTGTCAGTTTCTCAATCTAACCAGGTGATGATTTTTTATGAAATGAAAAAACCATATCATGACAAACAGAGCACATGCAGTATCTCCACCCCCAGATCACTGTAATCCCATCTGACACAAAAAGGAGACCCAGACTGTGTCCTATTACGTCAGTAAGCCTTGGACAGCCCTGTGGTGGCCACGAAGTCCTGAGTCACTCCCCACAGGACACCAACTGCATGATGCTGATGTGACCCAACACAATTCCCTGAGGAGAAACTGGCACCACATCTGAGACCACCGTGGCTAGCTCAGGTCAGCAGATCCCCACTTTGTCCTGCCACAACTACTAAAAATTGGAGGAGTGCTGACTGGGGCACCTGACCACAGGAACTCTTCCTTCCCATCCCTGACCAAACCTGGGTGCAAATCTCCGCTTGCCCATGAAGTTTACCATGTGACCATTGGAGAGTCACCAGCTCTCAGTCTAACCTACCTCGCAGGATTTTTGTGCTGCTGAAAATGAGGAGGAGAAGGACCATGAATGCCACCTTGAGCTCCATGGAGGAACGGTGGGTGTGGTATTCTAAGAGTTGTAGGCACTTTGTTGTTTTGAGTTGTGCAGAGCTTTGTCCCCACAAAGTCCCAGGAAGGGGGAGTGGAAAAAGGAGACACTGAAAGAGAAGGAGAAAACGAGGAAGTGAGGAAAAATAAAATTTAAAAAGCCCAAAGAAAATAAGGGTTTAGAAATGAAGTTCTCTTTACATCCAGACCTTGTATTGGGGTCCTCCTTACTGAGAGAAAATTACAAAAGTGGGTGTGACACCCACCCCTCCTTTTACTCTGTCTTTCCCCTACTATCCCTTCCTGCCTAGGATAATACGCCTAAAGGGGAGGGACGTCACTGCCAAGTCATCTGTACCCACTGACCTGGATCACCTTTACCCAGCCACAATTAATGCTGAGTGTGTCAGTTCTATGGCTGTTAATGTTACCTCTAATTGTTGGAAATGAGTGCTGGCTATTGTGTGTTCCTGAATAAGGTAGCGTAAAGGAAGACCAAATTAGCACACAGATTTAACGCAGAAGAATAAAATAAAAGTTTATTATTTAAAAGATGTTATTTCACCTTTATAGATGTTATCATTTATTTTTCATAGATGTTGTTAAAAAGCCTAAACCTGCCTCGCTACCCCACTAAATCCTCCCTCCCGTCCAAGATGGTGCTCTGTTGAACTCCAAAGCCCATATGAGAAACCCACTGTCAAAAGGGGCATTAAGCCCTCCTGTGACATCACTCTCTCCCCCTCCCCCCAGGTAGAACTAACACGGCCAATCACACACAAGCCCCATCCGGCTCACGGTTAACCCCTTCTCACCTGTAATACTTTCCCTGCAGAACTAAACACATTCATATCAACAAAACAAAAGAGATCAACATAACAAGCAGGTGATTTTGTCACAGTGGGGTATAAATTTAATAAATAAAATAGAAAAAAGTCATGAAGGATGAGGAATACCTGCCATGACTGTACCCTTCGAAGTGCCAGCCTGTCTCCACCCACCACTCTCATCTGATTTGGTTGGGATGGGTATGCAGCATGCAAGGTCTGTGCCAAAGCCTGGATGGAATTGTAAATACTGTAGTCATCTTGTGATATGATCCTTTCAATCACATCCTGGGGCAGGTTCTCCCAGTTCTCTTTTTCTCTGCATCTTTGCCAGAGTTTCACAGACAACACATGCCTGGAAGAGAAACAATGAAATGCTCTTTCCCCGAACTGCACATTAGGGATGAGAAATCTCTCTAAAATGTCATGTTTTCTTGTTTTCTGTGCCTTGATTAAAAAACTGAAAGCAACATGGGTGTGCTGGAGATCAAACGCTTTGTATAGTACTCCCACACCGAGGTCCGGGAAAGCTGTTGCAATCCAAACTTTCCCCACAGTTGATTTTTTTCGCATTTCAACTACCTGCATTAATAGTCCTATTATTGTCATGATCAGACAGTCCACTGGACAGAACACTACATTGACTTGAGTGTCCATTAAGCTCGAAATCACGTTCAAGTTTATTCTTCTTGGATTAATCACTGGGATGCTTCCTGAGAAGGCAACGCAAATTCCATTCTTTCCTACCACAGACGTGAAGGTGCTCAGGAACCTCTCTCCCCTGTCATTTTCTGGAGCAATGAGACTGATCCATATCCATCTGAAATGCAGGAGAAGTTTGACAATCCCCATGTAAGGAGGTTCTTGTTTTGGGATCATCCGGTAGAAAAAAGGGGACTTTTTTCTTTCCTCTGGAACTTGACTAATGAAACCAAAACTGACCTGTAAGGAGAGAGAAAAAAATGGGTGTTTTGTCTTGATTTAAGGACAAAATTCAGAGGTTTGTTAATTTAGAATTATTACTGAGCACCCATCGATAGCCACTGAGCCACTGTAAAGAAGTAGACCTTTCTGAATTTCAATATTCCTTGAATGTTTAGTTCTCTCTGAGTCCCTTTTTAGCCTCTTAACTTCTAGCCCACTCAGTCCTTCTCCACTAATCCCCTTTTCCCTCTTTCCCTTCCTCCCCATACCCATCCCATCCATCTATTGCTGTCTCAGCTTCCATACTGGATATTTGTCTTAAGCAAACAAGTTTAAACCTACAGATCAAAGAAATAAAGGCCTTTCAGATGTAATTCATAGGACACATGCTGATTTGAAATTCCCACTTGACAAATTCATACTCACCATATCTTTTGCAGCCCCCAACACCCTACAGAGGTGCTGCCCTATATATCCTGCATATTGTGCAGTAGGGATGAGCACTGGAATTGGAAGATGCCCGAAGCCTGGCCGCAAT
Source organism: Heloderma suspectum (assembly GCF_057233095.1). NCBI lineage: Eukaryota > Metazoa > Chordata > Lepidosauria > Squamata > Helodermatidae > Heloderma > Heloderma suspectum. Next base: position 360,146,646 of record NC_139459.1, on the reverse strand, counting down.
TGGAGCTCTTTGGACCATTCCTGGTGCTTCCCAAGGTGGAGCAGGTTTCCCTATATAGCCGCCAGAACTGAACTTGGGCCAGAAGGAGGACTGGTTTTGATTTGTGCTTGGAGAGACATCCTACCCCCCCCAAATAGCGTGTTTTGGTTTCCTTTCTCTAAAATGCTGATGAGCAGAGGGAAGGGGGGAGTGTGGATGAGTGACTGACAGGTCCACCTTCTTATCCTAGGACATGTTTTATCAGGGGCTGCAATTGTTGTGCTATGGGGGGCAGCAACGTTGGGGCCCTGAGATGGCCATTGTTCCAACACAAAACAGTCTTCACTATGAAAAATAGCTTCAACTTTCTCTCTTTAAAATATTAATTTAATTTTCCAAGAAATAATAAACAAAAAAATGGTAGTGCATTTTCCATATTTTTCCTGTTACTGTACAAATATAGGGAGAATCCATTGGCTGCAGAGGGGTTGTCTTTGTATTATATCTAGAATTGGATTTATTTTATTTTTTCATAGTCTGAAGAAAGGCTTTGACAAATATTTCTACATATTTCCCTGTTTATAATATAAAGAGATGCCATATTGTATAAAAACCAGATGTTTTGCCTTTGCCTTTGGCTATCATCCAATTCTGGCAAAGAGAGAAACAAGGTTATCATAATTTTAGAAAAAAACTCCCTTGCAAGTCAAAGGGAGGCATGGGTTTCTGAATTTCAGCTCAGGTTCAGGATCTGAGTTGAAGCGGATGGCCGCTGAATTGGTCCAAACAGAATTCGGCTGTTTCTGAAGTACTGAATCAGGGTCCAAGCAAATTCTGGGAGTCAGTGCACACCTCTCCTGTCCAGCAGTTTCCCCCTCTTTCCCTAGCAGAGGTCACCCGTGATTCCTTGTCCTAGGACAGGATGGCAGGAAGGGGAATTTTACACTGCGTGTAAAAATGGGAAAAAAGAAGATTTACATTACAAAAAATGAACAAAAGAATTTGACTCCTGTGTCCACTCAAGCATATGCCATAATACCCTTTTAAGTTTTTCAGGTGCCACAAGTCAAAGTTAATTTAATTAAAGGACAGTGTGTGTGTGTGTGTGTGTGTGTGTGTGTGTGTTTCCAGAGAGTGAGAGAGTTGAATGCCATCTCAAAGCAGGATATCTGGTTATGGTGTGTGCACTTATTCTAATTTTGTTTTTAGTAGGGATGGCAGAGAATTCCGCCACGGATCTCGGTGAGGCCAAACTCCAGTGCATTCAGCCCCCTGAACTCGGTGGCGGAATGGCCTGCCACCCCCCTTCCACCCCAGAGATCCCCCCCGGGACGAGACTTACCTGGGGCGGATCTTCGAGGCGGCGGCGGCTCCGGCGGCGGCTTCAGTGGCGGCGGCAACTAGTCTTCCAACTGGCTGCCACCGCCGCCATTTTGTCTTGTAAAAAAAAAAAAAGACATGATAGGCTACGTAAAGATTTACGTAGCCTATCATGGCTAGGTTAAAAAAAAACCCACACACGACGTGATAGGCTACATAAATCTTTACATAGCCTATCATGGCTGGGTGGGTTTAAAAAACAAAAAGAAACCGCGTACGGAAATGGCAGCAGCTATGGCTGCCGCCATTTCCATTCCTTATTTTTGGCCATCTCAGTCTACATAAATATTTACGTAGACTATGACGGCGAAAATAAAAGGGAACGCAAATAGCATAGCAGGTGCTATTTGCGTCCCTTTTTGATTCACTGTTTTAGCCTATGTAAAGATTTACGTAGGCTAAAACGGTGAATCAAAAAGGGAGGCAAATAGCTCCTGCTATGCTATTTGCATTCCCCTTTATTTTCGCTGTCATAGTCTATGTAAATATTTACGTAGATTCAGACGGCCAAAAATAAGGAACCTAAATGGCGGCGGCTGTAGCCGCCGCCATTTGCGTACGCGGTTCCCCCCCACCACAGCTCTCCGCGGCCGGAAACCCAGCTGCGGACGGCTCTGGGCTGGGCTGGGCTGGGCTTGGCCAGCTGCTCCGCGGAGCTGCCAAGGAGCACAGCCGGCCATCGAGGATTCCGGAGGGGAGGAACGGATCACCTCTCCCCCCGTCGAGGATTCCGGGGGGAGGGTCGGAACTCCTCCCCCCCCACCGTCAACATAATCCATGAAAGGTAAGTCACTTTCATACATCCCTAGTTTTTAGCTATATATTTAAAATATTTATATCCCACTTCAGTTTTACAGCTCCAAGGGTGGTTTACAACAACTATAAAAAAATGAAGTCAGATTCAGCCTACATTTGTCTAATTTAAGTCGTACTTAAGTCCCACAATTGCAATGGGATGACGTGTGAGTGACTTCAGTTGCTTCTAGATGTGAACTTTTAAGGGATATACAGAGGAGGATGCCTTCACTTTGTAACCCTCCTGTGTTATCTTATTGCTTCTTCTGACTGTTTTCTTCCCAGAAAAAGTATATCAAGGGGGTGAGGGGAATGGAATGCCTTTGGAGTTTTACTGCTTAGAGCCCTCCGTCTGGAAGAACCCATAGTTTGGATTCAACCCAGTATCAAAAACTGAAAACTCACCGCACACTCTGTACTGTTTCAAAAATCCCCTGTACAGACTTGAAAGAGGGACAAAAAAAAAAAAGGGTGTACATAATGGGGCAAGTAAAATCTCTCTCAAACCATATTCAACTTCTCTTTTTTTTTTTTTTTTTGATAAATACTGCCTGTCTCCAGCCTTACTTGGTGATGCCCACCCCCAGTGCCACTTTGTGGACTTCTCTGGAGAGATTGGAAGGTGAAATTAATCTCTGTTTGTATCCTCATGCACACCTGTGGGATTTTGAAGATGTTGAGCATGTATGAAATCTGCTTGGAGAGTTCAGAGTCGGCCCCTTGAAGAACAGCCAACAGGTGATTCTGTCTCCCACAGCTGTAGTTTGGAATATTCTCCTGCCCAACAGACAGCAGGTCTGCCATGGCCTCATAAGTCATTCTTGCATTGAAATAGTTCTCATAGATTTTGTAGCCCAGGGTGATATTGGGCAAGAGCCTCGGATTCTGGTTAACCTCATGAATGGCAAACAAGAAGGGCAGGATGTACCAGTAGCTCATACTTCGCTCACTGCAACAAAAACAGTTGTCATCAGATTTTCCTCCTCTAGTCCACTGAAAGAAAAATCTATGGATTTCACACTAAGAACTACACTCCCGTTGAATTGTGGGTGATGGAAGTTTTCTTTTCCATGTAAATAACAGGATTAATTTGTTGAGACCATGGCTGGGAGGGAAAGGGTGAGACACCCCCAGCCAAGCCCTAGCTGTCCTGAGACAAATTTCATTTCCACCCCCCCAGGTGTGCATTGTATTTATTTTAATGTGGATATTAAGTGTAGTAAAAGCCATTTAATATCATGTTTAGCTTGACCCTCCTGCTAACTCAGATGTAGACCTGAGAGCAGCAGAGCTGATCCCAACATTATTGGGTCTGCTAACAGGAGATCTCCTTGCAAAGAAATGCATAGCCCTTGGCCTCTTGACAACAAAACCAGGTTGGATGTTCACTCCGCTGAAGGACAAGGCTGTGCAGAAGCATAACAAAAACTAGGGCTGTGATCCTTAACATACTTACCAGGGAGTAAGACCCATTGGGCCACTGGAGAGAGTGGGAATAACCCTGCCTGGGACAATTGGACTGCAAATCTGCTCTCCATCTATTTGGCAGAGTCGAGGAAATGTTGGAACCAGACACCCTTCAACTCCCCAACCAGCTCACACATTGTGCCAAGCAGCCAAGGCTGTGTCCCCACATGGCACCACCGTTCTCAGAGGAAGCATCCATGCCTTAGCCCAGACTTGCTTCTGAAGCAGGTGTGTCCATTCAGAGAGCACAAACAGTTGCCTTCATTTAAAGATTGGGAGAATATTTAATTGAGGTAGTGATTGCCCACAGAAATGGAGCCAAAAATGCAGCTACTGAGAAAAAATAAGGGCATGGGCATCCTTAGAGAAATGAGAACGCTTGTAAAAGTGGAACAGATCTCCAGAAGAAAATGTCCAAGGAGACTAACAGAATGTTCTATGTCACTTCAAAATGGAAAAGGCAGAGGAATGGAACGGAACATCCTTGAGGAGGGCGCCACTGACTGCCTACTGGAACAGGAGCCGGTGGGGGAGAGGAGAGGTGGAGCCGGCACATCAGGTGGGGCACCAAAACGCCTTGAGATGGCCTTCTCATCTGGCTGCAGTTGCACCACCCTGGGCAGCATTGGACAGTTGGGCCTTGCCACCCTTTCTAATTTCCAGAATCCCCCAGAATTGCTCTAGCTCAGGGGCAGTGTCAGAAACTGAAATGATGGCTTGATCCAGCTGAACGTTTACCCAGAAACATAAAGGGGGGGCACATCAGAAATGGGGGGAGGCACATCAGTGTTGTAGCTAGGTTATTTTAGATTCTGGTCTTAAGCCCCCTGCCCTGCCCCCTGCTTAAGCATTGGAATAAGCATCATCCATTCACCCCAAACCAAGCATATAGACATGAAGTCTCCTATTTTAAGAGATGAATCGGAACGAGGTCTGTAGACCTGCAGTGCCGCCCGACAGACACACGGTACAATAACAGAGGTTCTAATGAGACATTTATCAGGAGGTCGTCACCGTCAGCGATTGAGGACATTGAGTCCAATGGGTTAACTGTCTGTCTACTGAGAAGGGGTGTTGGGATAAGCAACAGCCATTAGATAAAACCCACTGCATGGAGAGGAAAATGCCTGGTTGAAAATAACTCGTTGAAAGAACTCCCCACATGCATATGGTTAAAGTGTGTGGGGAGTTGGGGTGCTGGTGCTGGTTTCAGTTTTGCCTACTTTACTTTGCCTACTCTAGATGTAACAAGGAGATGCCTGTTAACGTCAACCACAGGTCCTGTTCAAAGCTTGCTGTTCTTTTCTGCCTCAAGTGTGGTCATACTAAACTGTCTCTGAAAGAAGACGCGGATGCCAGTCCTGACAGAAGAGCACAAAGACACTCGATAAGCGGCAACATTTGAAATTTCAGGCTGCATATTAAGTAGACTTAACTCCTCTCCTCTCAAAAAAATCCCTTTTTGTTGAAGGAAAGCAAGACAAAATCGGAATAAGGTTTACCCAACTAACTGACTCTGCTATAAGGCAGAGCTGGACAGCGTGAATTCATAGCCCATCACTGTATCACTTACATGGCAAATCTGGGAGAGGGTGGCTCAAAGAAAACATATGGACCATGTACCATATTTGCCGTAGATATGATCCCACTAATCAAGTACTGTCCTGACCTGTAATAATTTAATGGGTCATTTTGATCATTTATCCAATTCAATGGGCATTTTGTTGCAAGTGTCACCCAGGGAACAAAGGGCAATAGAGTCAGAAACAGCAGCAACATCACCCTGGAGGGGTCTCTTATATCCTCTTTCTCCCTCTCTCTTCCTTGTGTGCAAATACATACACACGTGACTTGTTCTCAGAAGTCTGGTTAGAAGCCAGACCGACTCCCGAGAGCAGAGCTGCAGAGACTATGCTAGCAGAGGTGGAGTCCAGTCACGGCCTCAGATCTGAAGGGGGTGACATTAAACCTCACGCTGGCATCGCCCCTGCCTGCCTTCCCTCAGCCTCACCCCAAGATCTCAGTGGCTCAGGAGGTATTTATTCCCCAGCGCTTCAAGCACTGTATGTGAGGTGCTGCCAAGTGTGGCTCTTGATCTGAGCTTTCTCCCATCGGAATCAAACGTCATGCTTGGAATTAAAGATCCCTTGTGCTTTGATGAGACGAGGAATAAATAACCATAATTTTTATAATTATAAGGGAGCAAAAAATCATTCCTCCAAGCTTGCTGACCCTGTGTGGCTTCATGTGTAGGTGCCCATCTGGAGAAAATATGTTTTCATGACTCACCAGTGTAGTTCTGTTTCATTTGACAGTAAGGAACCAGTTCGGAGAAGGTGGAATGACCCCAGCCGGTTAATTTTATGTTTTGTATGATTTTAAATGCAACCAACTGTTCATGAACTTTTCACTGCTTGGTTCTAAAGTCAAGTGACTCATTTGGACACGGGAGTTGATTGAGTTCTTTGGCCTGGGTTGAGGCTGGTCTTACTTATGCCTGGACCACTTGGCAGGCACTAAACTGGTTTGTAAGCGGTTTAAAGGGGACCTTGGGAAAAGTGGCCCATTTTTCTCCATAAGTACAAGCCATAATTCTGGATTCTCATCTGTCCAGGATAAGGAGTTATTACAGATATGGGTGGTGGAAAAGTGTGACTTACCTCCAGTGGAGAAACAAAGCATTGAGGTACAATGGGGTACTACTAGGGATATGGGGATCCTCAAAACTTGAGTTCACCAAAGTTCTCTGAATTAAATCTTGAAACTCGTTCCAACTCAAGTCCATATCAGATTGTGAGCTCTCTTTTTAATTTTTTTGCATGGAAATCCATGAGTATTTTCATGTGCATTTTTCCAAATGTACATATCGATTGTACACACGTTTGAAATGTATGCATACTTCTCCCATCAGTTAAAGCACCTTTGTGCACATTTTTCAAAAATATGCATTTTTCTAATGTACAAACACACTTGTTTTGATCCCCGAAGCACAGTGCAAGCTTAGAAATGTATGGACTTCCACCGCAGATTGTGTTCAAGTCCATGTTTGGTTCTGAAGGTGCAAATGACGTAAATCCTAATCAAAAGTGATCTGAAAATGGTTTTCTCAACCATCCCCAGCTACAACATGCCAGTAAAATGGAACAGTTGGTAACTAGCACCTGGGTAGCAATAATTACCTGTGGGTAATCTTTCTTCCTCTCCCTTCTCTCTTGGTGTGGAGGCCTTCATCCCCCTATGCACAGGGCTGATGTCCTAGAGAGCCTGTTCCATGGAGGCCAGATCTCATCTTGGCTAACCACTGAGGTACCTGCCACAAAACCTTCCACTGTCTTCTGGAAAGGAGAAATTCTGGACAGCCAAGGTTAGCATGACTGACTTGTAGGTGGGCGGAGAGGTGGGCCCATTCCCACATGTCTGCCTGTGGCAACACACAATTGCCTGCATATATTAGTGGACAGTGTGCGTTGCTGCCCCATGGGATTGTCCCATGCAGGAAGTGGAGAGTTTGAGCAAGGCCAAGACTGCTCTGCCCTCCTCACTCCCCAGCAATGCCCCCCTCAAGAAAAATGTCTGGAACTCAGTCACCATTGACATTTCTCACAGGGGGCCAGAGTGAAGCTACACTAGGGGCATCATGGGAAACTAAAACGGCAGCTCCCAGTCACCTCATGCTGATTCAGAACATTGCTTAGGGTTGTACGAAAGTTCCAAAATAAGGAACACAAATGGCGCCATTTGTGTACGTGCAGGTTTTTTTTTTTACTCAGCCGTGATAGGCTACGTAAACATTTACGTAGCCTATCACAGCTGCCTGCAAGGATGCAAATGGCAGCAGCTACGACAGCTGGCATTTGCAGCCACAGCAGCCTAGCAGCGGCCAGCCAGGAGACCAGCTGTAGCCACCGGAGCCACTGTTGCTGCCACATCTGCCCCAGGTAAGCTCCATCCTGGGGGGATTCCGCAGGGGGGCAGGCAGCCGTTCTGCCACGGATTCTGGGGGGGGATGGATTCTAAAGAATCCGGCCTCACTGGAGTCCCTGCAGGAATTCTCTGACATCCCTATATACAAGTCAACTTTAGTTCCTTGCAAGAGAAGAAAAAGTGGGATATAAATGTAACAACATATAATACAAAGTGGAAATAGACTCAGCCTACATCCCTCACAGCCATTAATATGGTGATGCATGCCATTTGCCAGTAAATTTGGAAAACACAATCATCAGTTGTGTTCATCAGGCCATCAGTTTGGAAAAAATCAAAAGTTTGGAAAAACATCAGTTTGGAAAAAATCAACCTATATCTAGGGATGTCCGAAATTCTCTTACCTTTTCGTGGAATCTTTTGCGGCGGGGGGGGAAGTGCTCCATCCCTCCCCCCAGAATCCTCAATGGGGGGGAGGCGATCCCTCCTCCCCTCCCCGGAATCCTCGACGGCCGTCTCCGCTCCATGGCCAGGTTGTGGAGCAGCCGGCCAGGGCCATCCACAGCCAGATTTGCAGCCGTGGACGGCCTGGTGCGGATGCAAATGGCGGCCACTATAGCGGCCGCCATATGCATCCAGCCAGAAGCCGTGATAGGCTACATAAGAATTAACATAGCCTATCATGGCTAACCTAAAAAAAAAACAATAACACCGCAGCATATGCAAATGGTGGCGGCTACAGAGGCCGCCATTTGCGTTCTCTATTTTTCGCCGATTTATCTTACGTAAATATTTACGTAAGATAAAACGGCGGGAAAAAACGGGGACGCAAATAGCGTAGTGGACGCTATTTGCGTTCCTTTTTTTTTGCCCATTTATGTTACATAAATATTTATGTAAGATAAATCAGTGAAAAATACAGAACGCAAATGGCGGCCGCCATAGCTGCCGCCATTAGCGTATGCTGCGTTGGCTTTTTTTTTGTTTAGGTTAGCTGTGATAGGCTACGTAAATTCTTATGTAGCCTATCACAGTCCAAGGACGGCAATGGCGGCGGCAGCAGCCCTGCCGCGGCCCACCAGGAGACCAGCCACCAGAACCGCCAGAGCCGCCACCACCGCTGGAGCCGCTGCCGCCAGAACTGCCGCCACATCCGACCCAGGTAAGTGCCGTCTCGGGGGGATTCCGCAGGTGGGTGGGGGGCAGAAGGCTGTTCTGCCACGGATCCCTGGGGGCCGGATTCTAAGGAATCCAGCCTCGCTGGAATCCGTGGCGGAATTGTCCTCCATCCCTACCTATATCCCCATACCAAAAAAGGGAAACACTAAAGAATGTTCAGACTATCGAACAGTGCCACTTTTTTCACAACACTCACCTTTATAAAGGCTCTCTTCACACCTGAGTTTTTTAGTGGGAATATTCTTCTTCAATCATTGGTTTTCACAGGAGCTTCAGGTGATGCTGCTACTCATCTGCTGCCATCTCACAACTTTCCTTCCCTCTTCCTGTGTTATCTGAGAACTGGGAAAACCCAGCATTTTCTGTGCTTGCGATCCCCCCCTCCCCGTGTATTTCCCCTTTAGTGCTATGTCCTGCTTTGTGTGGGTGTGTGCTAGGGGATGTTGCTGGGTGGTGTTGAATAACATTGTCATGACAACAAATTGGTGGGGGGGGAAGGTCAATGATCCGGCTTCCAGTGACTGTTTCTGCCCCTCTCCCTACAGGCTACCAGATCCCCTTGAACACAGCCATGCTTACTTCTGAGTAAACTCATTGGCTGTAAAGCTTTCCTTTCCTGAGAGTAAGTGCCATTGAAATCTGTGTGGCTTGCTTCTTAGTAGGCATGCATAGGAGTGCATTGTAAGTCTACTTAGAGTAGCAGAAACTTCAATACATTTATTTTGAACCTCCCCCTCCCATTGACTCCACTGACTGCTTCTTCTCCCTTTTGCTCACTGGATAGATGGGCTTTAAAAGTGCTTTTTTCTCATCCCCTGGATAAATTCATCATGCAGAGCTTGGAATGATCCTTTTTAATACTTTCCTTTTGGGGTGCGGAGTAGGGATGTACGAAATTGGCTTTACCTGGCTCTGCCAGGTTCCGCTGGAGAGGAACCCGTGGGGGGGGGGCTGCGGAGCGCCTCCCCCCGCCCCGGAATCCTGGCCGGCCGGCTCCGCCAGCAGCCAGACATCCGGCTGCTGGCTAGCAGGGACTAAAATGAGTTTTTAGGTCCACTACATAAATAAATACGGAAGGTATACGGACAGGAGGGACATGTGTCTATCCTGTTACAATATCAGATTTCAAAAGTAATCTATGGAATTCAACATTCTTTGCCAAACATGGTTCAACTGGGCAGTCGTCCTCAGTGGCAGCTATACAGGACTCCACATGTCTGCGTCAACGTGGATCCAAGGCCTCCAGTCTCAAAGATACTTTCACTCAGGACATATGCTCATTTGGGTAAGATCAAGAAATAGTGCTGGTTTTACATTTTACTCATCTTAGCCCATTCTTTACCAAATGCCCAATGATTTTGCTTTGAGTAAATCTCATGGTATGCTAAGAGTGGAGACTGTGAGGTACTTCTCTACTTAAACTGATATTGTCATGATAAAAGCATTTGAAATCAAAGAAGAGGCAGCAAGTACCTCTAAAGGTAGATTAAACCATATCAGTGTCTGGGCTTCCCCCATATTTTCAAAATTTGCAGTACCCCAATTGGGAGACTCACCACTCCAGTTAGCAGCCACAAAAAGGCAAATTATCTCCACTGTGGTCCTCCTGTCCAGTCAGCTGAATTTAAAAGCCTCTACTGGATTCACACAACACAATAACCCACCCTCAGTGATCGAGTATGGGTGACTGTGGGTTGCTGTTGAACCATGGGTTGATGTTGAAACATGAACCATGTTGTCTGAACCCAGGCATGTGAACATGTCATGGCTTGTTAACCACAGAGAATCCACAATTCAGAACCAAGCAACAAAGCAGAGCTTCTCAGAGTGGCTTGTTAGAGAAAAATGCCAGGTTCAGTCGAAAACGACAACCGATGGTTCAGTGACAACACACACTCAACCCATAGCTAGGGATGTACGAAAGTCACTTACCTTTTCGAAGGGTGACATTCGTGGGGTGGGGGAGGCGCTCCGTCCCTCCCCCCAAAATTCTGGCCGGGGGGGAGGCGCTCCATCCATCCCCCCTGAAATTCTGGCTGGGGGGGGAGGTGCTCCGTCTCTCCCCCCCCCCCCGAATCCTGGCCGGCCGGCTCCGCAAATGGCAGCGGCTGTAGCCCCTGCTGCTTGCGTCCCTGTAGTCAGCCGTGATAAGCTATGTAAATGTTTATAGGCTATGTAAATGTTCCGGCCTGGCAAGCATGTTTAGGATTGCAGCCCTAGTTCTCTGGAGCTTCTTCACAGCCTTTCCAGCACTGGAGTGGACCTCTGCTCTGTGCCCTGTTATGTTGTTGTAGGGTCTAGATCTGAGTTCGCAGGAGGGCCAAAGCAAACATGACATGAAATGTGCTTTATTCACTTAACATCCACATGAAAATAAATCCAGAGACATGCCAAGGTGAACAACCTGGGTAAGGATTCATAACCCTTTCTCTCACTGTCATGGCCTCAACAAAACTCCTGCTATTTGTATTGGGAAGAGAGCTCCCTGCAGCATCAGGCGCATGGGAGTGTAGTTCCCAGAGTAAAATCCAGAGATTTCTGTTTTAAGATGTGAACTTTTTGGTACCTTTTCATTGAATAGAGGATGCAAATCTGATGACATCTACATTTGTTGCAGTTATGAAAAAGCGAAGTACTGGTACGTCCTGCCTTTCTTGTTTTCCATTCATGAGATCAAGCAGAATCCGAGGCTCTTGCCCAATATCACCCTGGGCTACAATGTCTATGAGAACTATTTCAATGCAAGAATGACGAGGCCATGACAGACCTGCTCTCTGTTGGGCAGCAGAATATTCCAAACTACAGCTGTGGGAGACAGAATCATCCGTTGGCGGTTCTCCAAGGGGCTGACCCTGAACTCTCCAACCAGATTTCCACCATGCTGGACATCTACAAAATCCCACTGGTATGAATGGCTGTGAGAGATGTAGGCTGAGTCTGCTTTCACTTTGTATTATATGTTATTACATTTCTATCCCACCTTTTTTTCCTCTTGCAAGGAACTGAAGGTGACTTCCATAGTCCTTTTCCTTTCCAATTTATTGTCATAACAACCCTGTGAGGTAGGTTAGGCTGGGAGTCAGTGACTCCCAACACTCTAACCACGACGTCCCACTGGCTTTCAGGCTGGTTTCGGAGGGAGCTTCTCCTTTTCCTGCTGGGCAGTCCGCCGATGTCTATCAGGTCACAAGCCCTAAGGCAGGGCCTGTCTCATATTAGGGATGGGGGAGAATTTCTCCCCAAAACTTCGGGGGGCCGAGTGCCAACGTATTTGTTCCTCCGAAGGTTCGGGGGAAAATTCTCCCCCCCGCCATCCCCCGCCACCCCCCCCCCGGGATGGGACTTACCTTTTACGAATGTAGCTCCCGGCGGCGGGTCCCGGCGGCGGTTCAGCAGATCTTCGTCAGGGGCGGGGGCGGCAGCCAGTCTTTTGACTGGCTGCCACCACCACCATTACAAGAAAAGTAAAAAAAAAAAAAACGCCCCTGTGATAGGCGACGTAACAATTAACGTAACCTATCATGGCTAGATTTGCAAAGTCAGCCATGATAGGCTACGTTAATCATCACGTAGCCTATCACGGGTGACTTTGGGGGGGAAAAAAGCACATACGCAAATGGCGGCCCCCATAGGGAGCCGCCATTCGTGTTCCTTATTTGGTCCCTGTAGTCTACGTAAAGATTTACGTAGACTACAGGGACCAAATAAGGAACGTGAATGGCGGCTCCCTATGGGGGCCGCCATTTGCGTACGAGCTTTTTTTTTTTTTAAAGTCACCCGTGATAGGCTACGTGATGATTAACGTAGCCTATCATGGCTGACTTTGCAGATCTAGCCGTGATAGGCTACATAAATCATTACGTAGCCTATCACGGGGCGTGTTTTTTTTTTTTTTTTACTTTTCTTTTGAAGTTCACAGCCGGGGAGACAGGGCGCTTCTCCCCGGCCTGAATTTCGGCCGGGCGAGGCAGGAAGCCTCCCCCCCGGCCTGAATTTCAGCCGGGCGAGGCGGGAAGACACCCCCCCCTCGCATGAACTTCGGGGGGAGAAGCGAAGCGCCTCCCCCCCACCACAAAAAAAGCTGCGGGACAAGGTAAGTCCCTTTCGTACATCCCTACTAGGGTTGGCGGAGAATTTCTCCCCGAAACTTCGGGGGGCCGAGCGCCAACGTGTTCGGCCCCCGAACAAGTTTCGGGGAGAAATCCTCCGAACCCCCCCCCGCACCCCTCAACCCCCCCGGGACGGGACTTACCTTCGCCGAATGTCCCTCCCGGCGGCGGGTCCGGCCAGCGGTTCGGCGGGTGTTCGAGCGGGGCGGGAGCGGCAGCCGGTCTTTCGACCGGCTGCCGCTGCCGCCATTGCAATAAAAGGAAAAAAAAACGCCCCCTGATAGGCTACGTGACGATTCCCGTAGCCTATCACGGCTAGATTTGCAAAGTCAGCCGTGATAGGCTACGTCAATCGTCACATAGCCTATCACGGGTGACTTTAAAAAAAAAAAGAAGTGTGTACGGATAATGGCGGCCCCCATAGGGAGCTGCCATTCCCATTCCTTATTTGGTCGCTGTAGTCTATGTAAACATTTACGTAGACTACAGCGACTAAATAAGGAACGCGAATGGCAGCTCCCTATGGGGGCCGCCATTAGCGTACGCGCTTTTTTTTTTTTTTAAAGTCACCCGTGATAGGCTACGTGACGATTGACGTAGCCTATCATGGCTGACTTTGCAGATCTAGCCATGATAGGCTACGTGAATCGTCACGTAGCCTATCAGGGGGCGTTTTTTTTTAAAAAAAAAACTTTTGCGTTCGCGGCCAGGCGAAGCGGGAAGCCTCCTCCCCGGCCTGAATTTTGGCCGGGGCGAGGCGGGAAGCCTCCCCCCTGGCCGGAACTTTGCGGGGGGAGCAGTGAAGCGCCTCCCCCCTACCGCGAACGTCCTTCGAGGACAGGTAAGGGACTTTCGTCCACCCCTAATCCCTACTCATAATTCATCTTTCTAAGCAATTCTGGAATAGCTTTTTGGCTGAAAAGTCAGTTAAAAATACTGCAAACAAGCAAGCAAGGGAGCAATCCTGTTGGCCCTAGCCAGCCTCTGGTGGGAATAGGATTTTTTTACTTTATGTTTTGGATTTTGGGGGTCTGGGTATCTGCAGCAGCTGCCCCCAGTGCCTCATGTCCCTCCTGGAGAATACCACACTGGCTGCCTTGCAGAGGTTGCAAAAGCACCCTCAGCGAGGGGGTAAAAGGGCTTTCCAGTGGGCTGTGAGGGTTGGGGACTGGAGAAGCCAGGCCATGCATTATCCCCAAGCCCCTCCAGCCTCCTTGCTTCCCGCTCTGCAGCATCCCAGCGAGATGGGCAAGCAAACCAGTTGAGCTAAATGCAGAGTGGGAGGAACAGTGGAGGATGCAACTGATAGGATATGATGAACTAGAGAGTGAAAAATTCAGTACCAGCAGACTGCATATAGAAGCAGGGATGGAAGTTCCTTCTCAGGTTCCACAACCCCAAACAGTTCCTTCTTAAAACTCCCCTCAGGGAAGGGGATATAGCAGATGAATAAATTCTAACTATAGCACCATTAAATTTGACTTTACTTATGATAGAAGCAGTGTGCACTTCCTGGAAGTAGGAACTAAATATTGCAACGGGCATCTACAAACTGACATCTCTAGAAAACCCAACAGAAGGCAATAGAATTTTAGAATAGGATAGCTATCACCCGCTACACCTTTCAAAAAAACTCCCCTATTCCCAAACACCGAAAATAAGGAGGAACTATATTAATAATTCAGATTTTCTCAGACAGAAATGTCTGAATAGACCTAGCGGGCTATTTGCCCAGCCCCTCTCTCCCAACCCCTCCCGGCTGTATTCTGTGAATGAGACAAACCTCTTCTGGGAAAGCAGCCCTACCAGGGGGCAGGAAGGAGCTCCAATTTTCTCAATGGGAAAAAAAAGATGCTACAGAGGCAGTGGGGAGCAGCCAGTGGCAGAAAGGCAGCTCCTTGCAGCACCCCTTTGCCACCCCCTTGGATCACTTTCTTGCCCCTGCTTCTAACATCTGAGTCGTCCTAGTCCACTGTTCTCCCAACCCCCCAATCTTGACCAGGCACAGAAACACCCTTAGGCACACCCAGCATACAGGTTTTAATTCGGGTGGATGGGGCACACTGCAGCTGAATCACACAGGAGCTGCATTTAAGGTGAAATACACACTAAAATAAAACAACTTTCAACAAATGAGCATTTTAGAGGGGGAAGCAGTGGGATGACTGCTGGGTGGCCACAATCTCATGTGTCCTGAACATCCCTGAGGTGTTTTCCCCTCACATTCAATCCCATGTGTAGATTGGTTCCTGGCCCAACACTTTCAGGAGCATAATCCCGATGAGAAAAGTCTGAGATTTTGGTGTATACAACTTATTTGATCCCAGAGGAAAGAACTATACAACCAGTTAAGAAAGAGGAAGGGTTATTGGTTTCATAAACTTAACACATAGGTACCTAGAGGCTCCAATGAGGACTTTGACTGGAGAGTAGTTATAGTATTTACCTGTGATTGTGATTCTAGTTTGTTCCATGTCATTGTTTACATTATTGTCTTCTTGCAAATTTTGCACTTGTTTAATCCCCATATGGAAAGGAAAGTATGTATTTTTAAAGAATGATTTTTTTTAACTTTGCATATGATACATATGGCATTACATGTCAGCTATGTTTTAGTAGGATTCAGTTGTATGACAACTACACTATATGTTTATCCCTTTAAAAGACAATGACTGGGTTCACACAACCACCATGTGGTTGGGCATGCTATGGGTAGGGATGTCAGAGAATTCCACCACGAATCTCGGGGAGGCCGAATGCCAGCGCATTCGGCCCCCAGAAATTGGTGGTGGAACGGTCTGCCCCCCCACCCCCACCCCGGGACGGGACTTACCTTGGGCGGATCTTCCTGGCAGCAGCAGCTCCGGCGGCATTTTGGTGGCGGTGGTGGCGGTGGCTGGTCTTCCGACCGGCTGATGCCACCGCCATCTCCAGTTAAAAAAAAAAGTGATAGGCTACGTAAAGATTTACGTAGCCTACCACGGCTAGATTTTTAAAAAACACCGTGATAGTCTACGTAAATGTTTACGTAGCCTATCATGGCTGATTTAAAAGAAAAAACACACGCACGTATGCAAATGGCGGTGCCCATTGGCGCTGCCATTTGCGTTCCTTATTTTGGCATGTCTTAGTCTACGTAAACATTTACGTAGACTAAGATGGCGAAATTAAGGGGAATGCAAATAGCGTAGCATCTATGCTATTTGCGTTCCCCTTATTTTCGCCATCTTAGTCTACGTAAATGTTTACGTAGACTAAGACGTGCCAAAATAAGTAACGCAAATGGAGGCACCCATGGGCACAGCCATTTGCGTACAGGCATTTTTTTTTCTTTTAAATCAGCCGTGATAGGCTACGTAAACATTTACGTAGACTATCACGGTGTTTTTTAAAAATCTATCCATGGTAGGCTACGTAAATCTTTACGTAGCCTATCATGTTTTTTTTTTAACTGGAAATGGCGGTGGCGTCAGCCAGTCGGAAGATCCGCCCAAGGTAAGTCCTGTCCCGAAGGGCGGGGGGGGCAGACCATTCCGCCACCGATTTCTGGGGGCCGAATGTGCTGGCATTCGGCCTCCCCGAGATTCGTGGCGGAATTCTCTGACATCCCTACCCATAGCATGCCCAACCACATGGACTATGGGTGATGGTGTTGTGTGAACCCAGTCATTTGCGTGCCTCCCTTTGGCTGTGATAGGCTATGCAAAGATTTACCTAGCTTATCATAGAAAAAAGGGAGGCCCACAAATGGCATAGCAGACGCCATTTGCATGCCTCCCTTGGGCATGATAGGCTACATAAAGATTTACCTATCCTATCATGGCAAAAAGGGAAGGACACAAATGGCATCTGCTATGCTGGACGCCATTTTGCATCCACACGGGGCAGCAGATGGACCCAGCCGGAGCTGGAGCCGGCGATGCCAGCATGCCAGGTAGGATCTGGCTGGGTTGGACTTCACGGGGTGAAGGGGTGGGGTGGTCCGTTCCACCACGGACTCTGGGGGGGGGGATTCTAAAAATCCGGCCTCATTGGAGTCCGTGGCGGAATTCTCCGCCATCCCTACTCCAGACACATTGCAGTTGGGAAGCTCATTCCTAAATCCACTGTGCCCTCTGACATCTCTTTATTTCACTGCAATGGATCTCAAGGTGGTGTAGATCCTCCCTCTGCTCATATTTTATATGTGGAAAAACCACGTGGCTTTGGTGAAACTGAGGGAGAGTAACAGGCCCAAGGTCACCCAGTGGACTTCATGGCTACATGGGGATTTGAACCCAGGTCTTCCAGTCCTTGTCCCAGCACTCTAACCATTCTCCACTGCTACACATCAGGTCTGCTCAAGCTTGGCAGAGTCAAAGAAGCGTTTGGACCAAAAACCCTTCCCTACCAGCTCACCTGCACACTGTGCCCCAGTTAAAAACACACAGCACCACACTTCTCAGAACAATGATCACTGCCTGAGCACAGACAGACCCTGCCCCGCTCCCATGATCCATGCAATCCTGAAGTCTCTCCTCTGCCTCCTGTACAGGCCATATTCCTTTATTCTACACCACACAGCCTGCCTACATTTGTGTCTGAAGCTGACACATCAGTAAACTGACCGCAACACTTGCCTTCCTTTAAATATTATGGGGAAATTACAAAGTAGCTCCACCAAATATGGGATTGGTGGGTGTTGGGTCACCTTCTCTTCTTTCTAGCAACTGGAGCAGCTGAACTGCACATATCATTACTTCCTTGCATAGCAAACTCTGGCAGTGAGTGGCGGAAGAAATAGAGCCAAAATGGATCCATTGGGAAAAAATGGGGATAGAAACTAGGGATGGCGGAGAATTCTGCCACTGATTTCAGTGAGGCCGAATGCACTGGCATTCAGCCCCCCAAAATCCATGGCGGAACAGCCTGCCCCCCCCACCCCGCAGATTCCCCCCAGGACGAAACTTACCTGGGGCGGATGTTCTGGATGGCAGTGGCTCCAGTGGCGGCTTCGGAGGCGGCGGCAGCGGCTGGTCTTCTGACCAGCTGCCGCTGCCGCCATTTGGAATCTGGTCTTTTTTTTTTACATTGACATGATAGGCTATGTAAAGACTTATGTAGCCTATCAAGTCTGGGTAGGTAAAAAAAAAAAAAAAAAGCGTACGCAAATGGCAGCAGCTACGTTCCTTATTTTTCACCGTCTTAGTCTATGTAAATATTTACATAGACTATTACAGCGAAAAGAAAGGGGAACGCAAAAGCACCCACTACGTAGCCTATCATGGCTAAATACAGGGACGCAAATGGTGGCAGCTGCAGCACCCGCCATTTGCATCCCTGCAGGCTGCCCAGCAGCTGGATGTCCGGCTCCAGATGGGCGGAGCCAGCCGGCGGCTCCGCGGCTTGGCCGCAGAGCAGAGCTGGCCAGGCAAGATTCCGGGGGGGGAGGGACGGAGTGCCTCCCTCCCCAGCAAAAACAGAACAGAATGGAAGGTAAGTGTTCCATCCATCCCTAATAGAAACATGTTTGTAGAAAATGCAACATTTGAAGAAGTACAACAGAAAACCAACCTAAGGGGGCAACCCATCAAAACAACAACAACCACACAGCCAAAGGAACACTCAGTACTCAAATTTAAAATAAAAAGAATATTGGGGAGAATGACTTATTTCAAAAGATGTACTTGCATGTAGTATCGAGTAGCTGAAACTCAAACTTCAGCAGCATTTGCGTCCTATATGGGAAGGAACATGGGGCACAGAGTAGGAGCAGCATCCAGTCCTTTCGTGTCTCTAGGCAGACTAGAGAGAACTAGATACAGTTCTGGGCGAGGGGGCCCAGGTTGCACAAATCCTCCTCCTTGGGCCATGTCCTCTGTCAGTGGGCCCTGGTTGGCTTCTCTGGCTGGAGTGGCAGCACTCCGAGGAGGCTGCTGGGTC
Organism: Heloderma suspectum; assembly: GCF_057233095.1. Classification (NCBI taxonomy): domain Eukaryota; kingdom Metazoa; phylum Chordata; class Lepidosauria; order Squamata; family Helodermatidae; genus Heloderma; species Heloderma suspectum. The sequence goes on along the minus strand of NC_139459.1, from coordinate 360,127,891 downwards.
CAGCCACTCTAGGAATTTCTTACAACGCCCCAAATGCCACTAGGTCGGAGTGGGGCACATCTTCACTTACCTTTGAAAACTGGTAGAGGGAGGCATGAAGAAACCATTTGTTTCCAGTATCATATTTGCTGTAGATACAATCCCACTAATCAGGTGCTCTCCTGCTCTGAAATAACTTAATGGGTCATTCCAATTCAGCTATCACATTCTTTGGGCATTTTGTCTTCAGTGTTCCATAGGTATGATGGGGCGGCAAAATAAGCCACAACAGCCACACATGTTGGAGATGCCCGCTACAATCTCTCTCTCTCTCTCTCTCTCTCTCTTCCTCCTGTGCATGCCAGCAAAATTGAATGCAAGCACAGACGCGCACACACACGCACACACGCACACACGCACACATGCACAGAGCTGTGATTGTTCTCAGAGCCAGCTACATTAGAATCCAACCCCTCTCACAAGAGGTTGACTGCAGACTCTTCTAATAAAAACAGAATCTGGCATGGTCTCTCCCTTCATGGATCAGTGCTTTGTTCTGGCGAATGGGCTTGCGTAACTCACTGAAGCCATAAGCTATGCCGTGCAGGGCCACCCAAGACAGACAGGTCATGGTGGAGAGTTCTGACAAAATGTGGTCCACTGGAGAAGGAAATGGCAACCCACTCCAGTATTCTTGCAAAGAAAACCCTACGGAACGTATCACAAGGCTAAAAGAGAAGAGACCGGAAGATGAGCCCCTCAGGTCAGAAGGTGTCCAATATACTACTGGGGAAGAGCAGAGGGAATTTCCAAGTAGCGCCAGAAAGAAAGAAGCAGATGGGCCAAAGCCGAAAGGACACTCAGCTGTGGATGTGTCTGGTGGTGAAAAGAAAATCCGATGCTGTAAAGAGCAATATTGTTTAGGAACCTGGAATGTGGCAAGAGTGTTGGACTAAGAGCTAGGAGATCCAGGTTCTAGTCCCCACTCGGCCATGGAAGCTCACTGGGTGACTTTGGGCCAGTCACACACTCTCAGCCCAAGCCACCTCACAGGGTTGTTGTTGTGAGGATAAAATGGAGAGGAGGAGGATAATGTAAGCTGCCTTGGGTTCCTTGCAAGAGGAAAAAAGGCGGGGTATAAATGCAATAAATAAATAAATAAATAAATAAATAAATAAAGTAAGTAAGTAAGCTGGAGGAGGTTAAACATGAGATGGCAAGATTGAACATCGACATCTTGGGAATCAGCGAACTAAAATGGACAGGCATGGGCGAATTTAATTCAGGTGACCATCATATCTACTATTGTGCGCAAGAATCCCTTAGAAGAAATGGAGTAGCACTCATAGTCAACAAAAGGGTGGGAAAAGCAGTACTGGGGTACAATCTTAAAAACGATAGAATGATCTCGGTATGAATCCAGGGCAGGCCATTCAACATCACAGTGATTCAGGTCTATGCCCCAACCACAGATGCCGAAGAAGCTGAGGTTGATCGGTTCTATGAAGACCTACAACACCTTCTAGAACTAACACCAAAAAAAGATGTCCTCTTCATCATAGGGGATTGGAATGCTAAAGTAGGAAGTCAAGAAATCACCGGGATAACAGGCAGGCATGGCCTTGGTGTACAAAAGGAAGCAGGACAAAAGCTAATAGAGTTTTGCAAGAGAATACGCTGATCATAGCAAACACTCTTTTCCAACAGCACAAGAGGCGACTCTACACATGGACACCACCAGATGGTCAATATCAAAATCAGATTGATTATGTCCTTTGCAGTCAAAGATGGAGAAGCTCCATACAGTCAGTCAAAACAAGACCTGGAGCTGACTGTGGCTCAGATTATGAGCTTCTTGTTGCAAAATTTCAGCTTAAATTGAAGAACATAGGGAAAACCACTAAACCATTCAGGTATGACCTCAATCATATCCCTTATGAATATACAGTGGAGGTGACGAATAGATTTCAGAGATTAGACTGGATAGACAGAGTGCCAGAGGAACTATGGATGGAGGTCCGTAACACTGTTCAGGAGGCAGCAACGAAATCCATCCCAAAGAAAAAGAAATGCAAGAAAGCCAAGTGGCTGTCTGATGAGGCTTTACAAGTAGCTGAGGAAAGAAGGGAAGCAAGAAGCAAGGGAGAAAGGGGAAGATATATCCAACTGAATGCAGAGTTCCAGAGAAGAGCAAGGAGAGACAAGAAGGCCTTCTTAAATGAACAATGCAATCGAGGAAAACAACAGAACGGGAAAGACTAGAGATCTCTTCAAGAAAATTGGAGATATCAAGGGAACATTTTGTGCAAAGACGGGCATGATAAAGGACAAAGAAGGCAGGGACCTCACAGAAGCAGATGAGATTAAGAAGAGGTGGCAAGAATACACAGAAGAACTACACAGGAAAGATCTGAATGTCCCTGATAGCCATGATAGTGCAGTCACTGAACTTGAGCCGGACATCCTCGAGAGTGAAGTCAAGTGGGCCTTAGGAAGCATTAGTAACAACAAAGCAAGCAGAGATGACAGTATTCCAGCCGAGCTATTTAAAATCCTAAAAGATGATGCTGTTAAAGTGCTGCACTCAATATGCCAAAAAATTTGGAACACTCAACAATGGCCGCAAGACTGGAAAAGGTCAGTTTACATTCCAATTCCAAACAAGGGCAATGCCAAAGAGTGCTCAAACTACTGCACAATTGCGCTCATTTCACATGCCAACAAGCATGTGCTTGTTGTTGTAGGCTCAAAATCCTACAAGCTAGGTTTCAGCAGTATGCGAACCGAGAACTACTGGAAGTACAAGCTGGGTTTCAAAGAGGCAGAGGAACTAGAGATCAAATCGCCAATGTTCGCTGGATCATGGAGAAAGCAAGAGAATTCCAGAAAAACGTCTATTTCTGCTTCATTGACTACGCTAAAGCCTTTGATTGTGTGGATCACAACAAACTGTTGCAAATTCTTAAAGTGATGGGAGTACCAGACCACCTTACCTGTCCCCTGAGAAACCTGTACGAGGGTCAAGAAGCAACCATAAGAACCAGACAGGGAACAACCGAGTGGTTCAAAATTGGGAAAGGAGTATGACAAGGCTGCATACTGTCACCCTGCTTATTTAACTTATATGCAGAGTACATCATGAGAAATGCCGGGTTGGATGAATCACAGGTCGGAATTAAGATTGCCAGGAGAATTATCAACAACCTCCGATATGCAGATGATACCACCCTAATGGCAGAAAATGAAGAGGATCTCAAGAGCCTCTTGTTGAGGGTGAAAGAGGAGAGTGCAAAAGCTGGTTTGAAACTCAGCATTAAAAAAACTAAGATCATGGCATCTGGCCCCATCACTTCCTGGCATATAGAAGGGGAAGAAATGGAAGCAGTGACAGATTTTACTTTCTTGGGCTCCAAGATCACCGCAGACGGTGACTGTAGCCATGAAATTAAAAGACGCTTGCTCCTTGGGAGGAAAGCTATGGCCAACCTAGACAGCATAGTAAGAAGCAGAGACATCACCTTGCCGACAAAGGTCCGTCTAATCAAAGCTATGGTTTTCCCAGTAGTAATGTATGGCTGTGAGAGCTGGACTATAAGGAAGGCTGAGCGCCGAAGAATTGGTGCTTTCGAACTGTGGTGCTGGAGAAGACTCTTACGAGTGCCCTGGACTGCAAGGAGGTCAAATCAGTCCATCCTAAAGGAAATCAACCCTGAGTGCTCATTGGAAGGACAGATCCTGAAGCTGAAGCTCAAATATTTTGACCACCTAATGCGAAGAGAAAACTCTCTGGAAAAGACCCTGATGCAGGGAAAGACTGAAGGCGAAGGGAGAAGAGGACGACAGAGGATGAGATGGCTAGATAGCATCACCGATGCAATGAATATGAATTTGAGCACACTCCAGGAGGGAGCGGAGGACAGGAAGGCCTGGTGTGCTATGGTCCATGGGGTCACGAAGAGTCAGACACGACTGAACGACTGAACAACAACATGGGCAAGAATCCCTTAGAAGAAATGGAGTAGCACTCAAAGTCAACAAAAGAGTGGGAAAAGCAGTACTGGGGTACAATCTCAAAAACGATAGAATGATCTCAGTATGAATCCAAGGCAAACCATTCAGCATCACAGTAATTCAAGTCTATGCCCCAACCACTGATGCCAAAGAAGCTCAGGTTGATTGGTTCTATGAAGACCTACAACACCTTCTAGAAGTAACACCAAAAATGATGTCCTTTTCATCATAGGGGATTGGAATGCTAAAGTAGGAAGTAGGGGTGCATGAAAGTCACTTACCTGGTCTCGCAGCATTTCGCGGTGGGGGGGAGGCGCTTTGCTGCTCTCCCCCCGAAGTTCAGGCTGGCGGGGGAGGCTTCCCGCCTCGCGCGGCTGAAATTCAGGCCGGGGAGGAGGCGCCTCGCCTCGCCTCGCCCGGCCGCGAAATTAAAAGTTAAAAAAGAAAAACACGCCCCCGTGATAGGCTACGTGACGATTAACGTAGCCTATCACAGCTAGATCTGCAAAGTCAGCCGTGATAGGCTATGTAAATCGTCACGTAGCCTATCACGGGTGACTTTGCAGATCTAGCTGTGATAGGCTACGTTAATCGTCACGTAACCTATCACGGGGGCGTTGGCTTTTTTTTAGTTTTATTGGAATGGTGGCGGCAGCAGCCGGTTGAAAGATCGGATGCCGCCACCGCCCCTGACGAAGACCCAACGAACCGCCGCCAGGACCCGCCGCCGGGAGGGACATTCGGGAAAGGTAAGTCCCGTCCCGGGGGGGTGCGGGGTGCAGGGGGGTGCAGAGAATTTCTCCCCGAAACTTGTTGGAGGGCCGAACACGTTGGCGCTCGGCCCCCTGAAGTTTCGGGGAGAAATTCTCCGCCAACCCTAGTAGGAAGTCAAGAAATCACCGGGATAACAGGCAATCATGGCCTTGGTGTACAAAAGGAAGCAGGACAAAGACTAATAGAGTTTTGCCAAGAGAACACGCTGTTCATAGCAAACACTCTTTTCCAACAGTACAAGAGGCGACTCTACACATCGAAATCACGATAGTCAATATCGACATCAGATTGATTATGTACTTTGCGGACAAAGATGGAGAAGCTCTATACAGTCAGTAAAACCAAGACTTGGAGCTGACTGTGGTTCAGATCATGAGCTTCTTATTGAAAAATTTCGGCTTAAATTGAAGAATGTAGGGAAAACCACTAAACCATTCAGGTATGACCTAAATCATATCCCTTCTGAATATACAGTGGAAATGAGGAATACATTTAAGGGATTAGACCTGATAGACAGAGTGCCTGAGGAACTATGGACGGAGGCCCGTAACATTGTTCAGGAGGCAGCAACTCAATCCATCCCAAAGAAAAAGAAATGCAAGAAAGTCAAGTGGCTGTCTGATGAGGCTTTACAAGTAGCTTAGGAAAGAAGGGAAGCGAAAAGCAAGGGAGAAAGGGGAAGATATATCCAACTGAATGCAGAGTTCCAGAGAATAGCAAGGAGAGATAAAAGACGGGCATGATAAAGGACAAAGAAGGCAGGGACCTCACAGAAGCAGAGGAGATTAAGAAGAGGCGGAAAGAATACACAGAAGAACTACACAGGAAAGATCTGAATGTCCCTGATAGCCATGATAGTGCAGTCACTGAACTTGAGCCGGACATCCTTGAGAGTGAAGTCAAGTGGGCCTTAGGAAGCATTAGTAACAACAAAGCAAGCAGAGATGACAGTATTCCAGCCGAGCTATTTAAAATCCTAAAAGATGATGCTGTTAAAGTGCTGCACTCAATATGCCAAAAAATTTGGAACACTCAACAATGGCCGCAAGACTGGAAAAGGTCAGTTTACATTCCAATTCCAAACAAGGGCAATGCCAAAGAGTGCTCAAACTACTGCACAATTGCGCTCATTTCACATGCCAACAAGGTGATGCTCAAAATCCTACAAGCTAGGCTTCAGCAGTATGCGAACCGAGAACTACTGGAAGTACAAGCTGGGTTTCAAAGAGGCAGAGGAACTAGAGATCAAATCGCCAATGTTCGCTGGATCATGGAGAAAGCAAGAGAATTCCAGAAAAACGTCTATTTCTGCTTCATTGACTACGCTAAAGCCTTTGATTGTGTGGATCACAACAAACTGTTGCAAATTCTTAAAGTGATGGGAGTACCAGACCACCTTACCTGTCCCCTGAGAAACCTGTACGAGGGTCAAGAAGCAACCATAAGAACCAGACAGGGAACAACCGAGTGGTTCAAAATTGGGAAAGGAGTATGACAAGGCTGCATACTGTCACCCTGCTTATTTAACTTATATGCAGAGTACATCATGAGAAATGCCGGGTTGGATGAATCACAGGTCGGAATTAAGATTGCCAGGAGAATTATCAACAACCTCCGATATGCAGATGATACCACCCTAATGGCAGAAAATGAAGAGGATCTCAAGAGCCTCTTGTTGAGGGTGAAAGAGGAGAGTGCAAAAGCTGGTTTGAAACTCAGCATTAAAAAAACTAAGATCATGGCATCTGGCCCCATCACTTCCTGGCATATAGAAGGGGAAGAAATGGAAGCAGTGACAGATTTTACTTTCTTGGGCTCCAAGATCACCGCAGACGGTGACTGTAGCCATGAAATTAAAAGACGCTTGCTCCTTGGGAGGAAAGCTATGGCCAACCTAGACAGCATAGTAAGAAGCAGAGACATCACCTTGCCGACAAAGGTCCGTCTAATCAAAGCTATGGTTTTCCCAGTAGTAATGTATGGCTGTGAGAGCTGGACTATAAGGAAGGCTGAGCGCCGAAGAATTGGTGCTTTCGAACTGTGGTGCTGGAGAAGACTCTTACGAGTGCCCTGGACTGCAAGGAGGTCAAATCAGTCCATCCTAAAGGAAATCAACCCTGAGTGCTCATTGGAAGGACAGATCCTGAAGCTGAAGCTCAAATATTTTGACCACCTAATGCGAAGAGAAAACTCTCTGGAAAAGACCCTGATGCAGGGAAAGACTGAAGGCGAAGGGAGAAGAGGACGGCAGAGGATTAGATGGCTAGATAGCATCACCGATGCAATGAATATGAACTTGAGCACACTCCAGGAGAGAGTGGAGGACAGGAAGGCCTGGTGTGCTATGGTACATGGGGTCACGAAGAGTCGGACACAACTTAACGACTGAACAACAGCAACTGGCATTTCCTCAGATCTAAAGGAGAGCCCACCACCAACCTATGGAATTGGTTCCATTGTCGTATCGTTCTAACAGTCAGGAAGTTTTTCCTGATGTTCAGCCGGAATCTGGCTTCCTGTTACTTGAGCCCATGATTCCGTGTCCTGCACTCTAGGATGATTGAGAAGAGGTCCTGGCATTCCTCTCTGGGACAACCTTTCAAGTACTTGAAGAGCGCTATATCTCCCCTCAGTCTTCTCTTCTCAAGGCTAACATGCACAGTTCTTTCAGTCTCTCCTATTTTAGGTAGGGATGGCGGAGAATTTCTCTATGAATCTCGGGGACGCCGAATGCGCCATCCCCTAAAATTGGCGGTGAAATTCTCCGCCCCCCCACCCCCCCGGGATGGGACTTACCTCACTCGAATGTCCCTCTCGGCAGCGGGTCCCGGTGGTGGTTTGGCGGCGGTTCGGTAGGGGTGGGGGCGGCGGCCGGTCTTCCGACCGGCTGCCGCCGCCGCAATTACAAAATAAAGTAAAAAAAAAAAAACATGTGATAGGCTATGTAACGATTTACGTAGCATATAACGGGCAGATTTCCAAAGTCACCCATGATAGGCTACGTAAATCGTCACGTAGCCTATCACGTGTGACTTTGGAAAAAAAATAAAAAGTGCGTACGCAAATGGCGGCGCCCATGGGCACTGCCATTTGCGTTCCTTATTTGGTCCCGGGTAGTTTACGTAAAGATTACCCGGGACTAAAGACTACCTGGGACCAAATAAGGAACGCAAATGGCAGCCCCCATGGGCGCCGCCATTGGCGTACGTGCTTTTTTTTCCCCCCCAAAGTCACCTGTGATAGGCTACGTAACAATTTACGTAGCCTATCACGGCTGACTTTGGAAATCTAACCGTGATAGGCTATGTAAATCGTAAAGTAGCCTATCACAGGTGTGTGTGTGTGTTTTACATTTTATTTTTTATTTCGCGGCCGGGGAGATGGGCGCTTCTCCCCGGCCTGAATTTTGGCCGGGCAAGGTGGGGCGCCTCCCCCCCGCCCTGAACTTCGGGGGGAGAACCGAAGCGCCTCCCCCCCCACCGCGAAGCAAGCTGCGGGACCAGGTAAGTGCCTTTCGTACACCCCTAATTTTAGGGATGTACGAAACTGACTTACCTTTCCACGGATTATGTTGATGGTGGGGGGGAGGCGCTCCGTTCCTCCCTCCCGGAACCCTGGCTGGTCGGCTGTGCTCCGCAGCGATTCTGCGGAGCCACCGGCCGGCTCTGCCCGTGGCCAGACATCCGGCCGCTAGCTAGCAGGGACGCAAATGGCGGCGTCCGTAGCCGCCGCCATTTGCATCCCTGCAGTCAGCCGTGATAGACTACATAAATGTTTACGTAGCCTATCATGGCTGATTTAAAACAACAACAAAAACGCGCGTACACAAATGGCGGCGGCCTTGGCCACCGCCATTTGCGTTCTTTATTTTGGCACGTCTTAGTCTACGTAAACATTTACGTAGACTAAGATGGCGAAAATAAGGGGAACACAAATAGCGTAGCGCCTACGCTATTTGCGTTCCCCTTATTTTCTCCATCTTAGTCTATGTAAATGTCTACGTAGACTAAGACATGCCAAAATAAGGAACACAAATGGCCGCGGATATGGCCACCACCATTTGCGTATGCGCATTTTTTTTTAAGTCAGCCGTGATAGGCTTCGTAAAGATTTACGTAGACTATCACGGTGTTTTTTTAAAATCTAGCCATGATAGGCTACGTAAATCTTTACATAGCCTATCATGTTTTTGTTTTGTTTTTTACCTGGAAATGGCGGCTTCGGCAGCCGGTCGGAAGACCGGCCGCCGCTGCCGCACCGCTGCCGCACCGCCTCTGCAGCCGCCTCTGCAGCCGCCGCTGGAGCCGCTCCCGCCAGGAAGATCTGCCCGAGGTAAGTCTTGTCCCAGGGGGGGTGGGGGGTGGCCGGTCCGCCACCGATTTCGGGGGGCTGAATGCGCTGGCATTTGGCCTCCCCGAGATCTGTGGAGGAACTTTCGTGCATCCCTATCCTATTTGGGCTTTGTTTCCAGCCCCTGATCATCTTTGTTACCCTCCTTTGAACGCCCTCCAGGTTGTCTGCATCCTTCCTTCCAGTCTATCCAGATCACTTTGAATTTTGTTTCTGTCATCCAAAGTATTTACTAGCCCACCCAATTTTGTGTCATCTGCAAATTTGATCAGCGTTCCTCGCACCTCCTCCTCCAAGTCATTAATACAAATGTTGAAGAGCACTGGGCCCAGGACTAAGCCCTGCAGTACCCTGCTCATTACCTCTCCCCAGTTTGAGAAGATCCCATTGATAAGCACTCCTGGTGTCCAATTCTGTAGCCAACTGTGGATCCACCGGTTCATTGTTTCATCTAGCCCACTTGGAGCTAGTTTGCTCATCAGGATATCATGGGGCACTTAGTCGAAAGCTTTGCTGAAGTTGAGTTATATGATGTCCACAGCATTCCCACAGTCCACAAGGGAGGTGACCTGATCAAAAATTGAGATCAGATGAGTCTGGCAGGATTAGTTCTTGACAAATCCATGTTGGCTTCAAGTAATCGCTACCTTGTTTTCAAGGTGCTTACAGATGAATTGCTTTCTCATCTGCTCCAGAATTTTCCCAGGGATTGATGTCAGACTGACTGGTCTGTAGTTCCCAGGTTCCTCCTTTCTGCCCTTTTTGAAGATAGGGACAACGTTAGCCCTCCTCCAGTCATCTGGCACTTTACCCGTCCTCCATGATTTCTCAAAGAGAATAGAAAGTGGTTCTGAGGGTTCTTCTGCCAGTTCCTTTCTTACTCTACGGTGCAGTTCATCTGGCCCTGGAGATCTGAACTCATGCAAAGTGATTAGGTGTCCCTTGACCATATGCCTATTGATCTCAAGCTGCAATTCTGCCCCTTCAGCCTGTACTTCGCCTTTGCCGTGGGGTCATAGACCCTCTTTTCGGAGCAGACTGAGCCAAAGCAGGAAATGAGCACTTCTGCCTTTTCTTTGTTATCTGTTATTATTCTCCCATCCTTATTTAACAGCTGAACCGCCATTTATTTCCTCTGTCTTTTACTATGCACGTAGCTGAAGAAAGCCTTTTTGTTGTTTTTAGCACCCTTCGCTAACCTCAGCTCATTCTCAGCTTTAGCCTTCCTGACGCCATCCCTGCAATTCTGTGCTACCTGCCTCTACTCTTCCTTTGTTATTTGGCCTTCTTTCCACTTCCTATATGTGTCCTTTTTTGTTTTCAGGTCATCTCTTAGCTTTTTGTGAAGCCACATTGGCTTCTTCTGTTGTCTTCCACCTTTTTTTCTTGTTGGAATTGTTTGTAATTGTGCCTTGAGGATTTCCTTTTAAAAAAAACTCCCAACCATCTTGGACTCCTTTTCTCGTTAGAGTCGCTTGCCATGGGACCTTACTGATCATTGTTCTGAGTTTATGAAAATCAGCTTTCCTAAAATCCAGGGTACGGGTTTGGCTACACTCGGCTTTTGCTTCTTTTAGAACCATGAACTCAAGTATAATGTGGTCGCTTCCCCCCAGAGTTCCTCTAACTGCTACTTTATCCACCAAGTCATCTCTGTTGGTTAGGATCAAGGCGAGGATACCTGATCCTCTAGTTCCTACCTCTACTTTCTGTTAGGGATGTTAGAGAATTCCGCCATGTATCCCCTGAATCCGTGCCGGATCGGAGCAACCCACCCCACCTCCCTGTGAAAGCCTCGTGAAACAGAGCCTACCTGGCTGCGGCTCCAGCCGCTGCCGGGCTGCTGTGGCCACCATTTGCATCCCTACACCAGCCCATGATAGGCTACAGATATATTTACGTAGCCTATCACAGCTAAAGCAGTGACGCAAATGGCATCCCCTATGCAGGATGCCATTTGTGTCCACAGCAGCCCAGCAGCGGCTGGAGGCCCCACTGCTGATTGGCCTGGCCGGCGGCTCCGAGGACGCCATGGAGAGGAGCCTGCCGGGCAGGATTCCAGGGGGGGAGGAACAGATTGCCTCCCCCCACCTGCAGACCCCAGCGGAGCCAGGTAAGCGGGGTTTTGTACACCCCTACTTTCTGTAGGAGGAAGTTATCTGCCACACAAGTCAGGAATTTCCCGGAGGGGCCATGTTTTGCACAATTTGTCTCCCAAAAATATCGGGGAAATTGAAGTCCCCCACTACTACTACATCATGCTTCCTTGAAACATTGGCTATTTGCTTTTCAAAACTTTCATCCTCGTCTTCTCCTTGATTGGGTGGCTGGTAGTACACTTCGACCAGCATGTTCCTTTTATTCTTTGCTGCATTTATTTTAACCCAGATACTCTAGGTTATGAGTACAAATAGTTCAGATGATACCTCAACATTCCATCCATTTGTGCCAAAAAATAAGGAAGTGGAATAGTTTCTTGATTAAAGCAAATGGGGAAATTAAAGGCCTTGGCTTTTCTTAAGTGTGATGAGGCTTCGACCCAAGCTGAAGCAACCTACTTTCTGGGACCCCAAAGTGGGATCTGAACTGAATCTTTGATGCACATCCTTAATTAATACTCTTTGGGATCCCACTTGGCATTCAGGTTGCAGTAAAGTGAGTAAAGTAAATCTTTAAAAGAAAATGGCCTACAGCCATTCCAGTTTCATTATCCGTTCATCATTATTTAAACATAGTTTCGTTTGTGATATACACGGAGAGAAGTGAGTTTGGTTAGAATAGCATGCAAAGAAGTTCACTCCCAAGTAGGGATGGTGGAGAATTTCTCCCCGAAACTTCGGGGGGCCGAGCGCCAACGTGTTCGCCCCCCGAACAAGTTTCGGGGAGAAATCCTCCGCACCCCCCCGCACCCCGCACCCCCCCGGGACGGGACTTACCTTCCCTGAATGTCCCTCCCGGCGGCGGGTCCGGCTGGCGGTTCGTCCGGTGTTCAAGCGGGGCGGGAGCGGCAGCCGGTCTTTCGACCGGCTGCCGCCGCCGCCATTGCAATGAAAGAAAAAAAAAAAAAACGTCCCCTGATAGGCTACATGACGATTCACGTAGCCTATCACGGCTAGATTTGCAAAGTCAGCCATGATAGGCTACGTGAATCGTCATGTAGCCTATCACGGGTGACTTTAAAAAAAAAAAAAAGTGTGTACGGATAATGGCGGCCCCCATAGGGAGCTGCCATTCCCGTTCCTTATTTGGTGGCTGTAGTCTACGTAAATGTTTACGTAGACTACAGCAACTAAATAAGGAACGCGAATGGCGGCTCCCTATGGGGGCCGCCATTCGCGTACGCGCTTTTTTTTTTTTTTTTAAGTCACCCGTGATAGGCTACGTGACGATTCACGTAGCCTATCATGGCTGACTTTGCAGATCTAGCCGTGATAGGCTACGTGAATCGTCACGTAGCCTATCAGGGGGCGTGTTTTTTTTTACTTTCGTGTTCGCGGCCGGGCGAGGCGGGAAGCCTCCTCCCCGGCCTGAATTTCGGCCGGGAGAGGCGAGAAGCCTCCCTCCCCGGCCTGAATTTCAGCCGGGCGAGGTGAGAAGCCTCCCCCCCTGCCTGAACTTCGCGGGGGGAGCAGCGAAGCGCTCCCCCCCACCGCAAACAAGCTGCGAGAACAGGTAAGTGACTTTCGTCCACCCCTACTCCCAAGGCAGGTCGCCTGGTGAGCGGCCGTGTGTGGTTGGAAGTCTGGCTAGCCTCGCTACTCCACTGGAAATTAATCGCGGCATTCTCAAAGGAAGTGGGAGGTGGCTACCACGTGCAACTAATGAGCCCAAGCCACAAATGGAAAAATATGAGAATGGTTCCTGGGTCTGGGAGATAGGCTCATTGCCTGTTCTGGATGGGGTTGCACTACCTCTGAAAGATCAGGTCCATAGTCTGGGGGTACTCCTAGATCCATCATTGTCGCTGGAGGCCCAAGTGGTTGCAGCGGCTCGGAGTGCCTTTTACCCGCTTCAGCTGGTTCGCCAGCTACGGCCTCTCTGGGACAGGGATAGTTTGACCACGGTGGTACAGGCATTAGTCAACTCAGGACTGGATTACTGCAATGCACTGTATGAGGGGCTGCCCTTAAAGCTGGTCCGGAAGCTGGAGCTACTGCAGAATACAGCAGCTCGTCTGTTGTCAGGAGCTCCCCTTTTCAGCACGTAACAACTCTGCTGAGGGAACTGCACTGGCTGCGTATTTGCTACCGGGCCAGGTTTAAGGTATTAGTACTAGTGTACAAACAACTTGGGACCAGAATATCTTAGAGAGCACCTCCTTCCTTACCAACCTGCCTGGTCACCGAGGTCATCAAAGGGCATGGTCCTAGTGGTTCCACATGGACCATTGGTCCGGTTGGAGTCCACCAGGAAAAGAGCTTTCAGTGTGGTGGCCCCCTTCCTCTGGAATTCCCTGCCTTTAGAGGTCAGGCAGGCACCAACATTGTGTTCCTCTGGTGCCTCCTGAAGACAATGTTATTTCAAGAGGCCTTCCTTGCATGACCAGCCATGGTTTGTTAAATTCCACTTTGTTGGGCTTTATCTTTTTAAAAAAATGTTTTAACTCTTTTAACCTGTTGTTTTATTCTTTTACCATGTTGTTCACCGGCACCACTTCAAAATCTTCTTTTGTGGAGCAATATATAAATATTGTAAATAATAAATAAATAAATAAAAATGGACCAAAGACAGAAGGAAGGGGTGGTGGAAGGAGGAGAAGACAAGGTGTCCTGAGTGTGAAGCTGTACAACCTGGATTAAGTTTCGATTTGTTCTTCTCCCTCATCCAGTCCATTACTGATGCCAAACAGTGGTTAAGGACAGAAACAGCTTCCTTGGAATCTGGTGGAAAGGAGTAATAGGGCTGGGTGTCATCAGCATATTGGTGGCACCGAACTCCAAAACTCCAGACAACCTCTCCCAGCAGTTTCATGTAGATATTAAATAGTGTGGGGGACAGAACAGACCCTGAGGGACCCCGCAAGCTAACGGCCACGGAGTCGAACAGGCATCCCCCAACACCACCTTCTGAGTTCACCCCACTAGGGAGGAATGGAGCCACTGTAAAACAGTACCCCCAAGTCCCATCCCAGTGAGGCATCCCAGAAGAATACCATTGTATCGCATGCCGCTGAGAGGTCCAGCAGACCTAACAGGGACGCACTCCCCCTGTCCAGTTCCCGGCATAGGTCATCCACCAAGGCGACCAAAGCTGTCTCCGTCCCTTACCCAGGCCTGAAACTAGATTGAAATGGATCAAGATTGCTTTTGATGGGCAGTATGTTAAATAGCTTATCACAACTGGACTTTTTTATCGTACAAAAATATGTACTAAAAATCAGATACCATCTTTAAGTTTCACCAATAGATGCTCTTTTTTGTTCAAGTCCAGCCTCAAGATGATAATGTAGCATTTGGGGATAAACACACCACCCAATAACTCGAAACAGGAAGCCAAGATAGAATAGATCTGCACAGCTACCATGTATTTCCCTTTGATGCTCAGGTAGGTTGGGACAAAGGACAACCAGACACTGCAAAACACCAACATGCTGAAGGTGATCAGCTTGGCTTCATTGAATGCCCCAGGCAGCTTCCTGGCTAGGAGAGCCACCGTGAAACAGATGGCACATGGCAGCCAAAAAGCCCATGTAGCCAAGGACAGTATAAAACATAACAACAGACTCTTCATTACATTGCAGTGCAATTTGCCCAGGCTGGGGGTGCATGCCAGAGTCTGGGTTTGGAGGAGAGATTCCCAGCCAGGTCATGCAGGTGCACATTCGAACACTGGAAGAAGAAATGACAATGGAGTTTGCCAGACTCTTGCCCAGCCATTTCCTCATCCTGTTCCCTGGCTTTGTGGCCATAAATGCCACCACCACCATGACTGTTTTTGCCAACAATGAAAAGAATGGGATGTAAAAAAAGGAACAAACTCCTTTTGAAACTCTATGCTGTGCCTGCATTGTATATGCCAGAATATTCGGTAGTAAAACCATTTTCTTTCCTCCACTGAAGAAGGGGCTGAGTTTCTTTTATTGTTCTAAGATAGCCTGTGCACATGTGGGACTGGTAAATGCTCATTCTGTTTTGCCTTTGGTTTTTTCTCTGCTCATTGCCTTTCTAACAGGAGTCATCATTACTAAATAAGCCCATCAAGGCTAGTGATGTCCATCGCCAGGAAATCCAGCCCTTTTGGGGCTCACCAGAGTTCTGAAGTGTGCCCCACTGGTCTTGCACTTGTGAGTCAAGCCACAGGGTTTCCCCGAACTCTGGGGAATTTATTCATGTATTTCATTGGTGATTACTACAATTTGCACAAATGTGCGTGTTTTCTGTAAATTTTGTCTTCATTGTTCCACAGGGATGATGGGGCAGCAAAATAAGCCACAGCAGCCACAGCATGTTAGAGATGCCTGCTACAATCTCTCTCTCTCGCTCGCTTCTGTGCATGCCAGCAAACGTGCACACGCACACACTCCCACTCCTAGGGATGTCGGAGAATTTCTCCACGAATCTCCGGGAGGCTAAATGCCAACGCATTCGGCCCCCCAAAATTAGTGGGGAAATTCTCCGAACCCCCGCCTCCCCCGGGATGGTACTTACCTCGTGCGAATGTCCCTCGTGGTGGCGGGTCCCAGCGGCAGTGCAGCGGCAGTGCAGCGGCAGTACGGCAGCAGCGGCCGGTCTTCCGACCGGCTGCCGCCACTGCCATTTCCAAGTAAAGTAAAAAAAAAAAAAGTGATAGGCTAAGTAAAGATTTATGTAGCCTATCATGGCTAGATTTTCAAAGTCAGCCATGATAGGCTACGTAAATCTTTACGTAGCCTATCATGGCTGACTTTGGGGGGGGGAAAGCACGTATACAAATGGCGGCGCCCATGGGCGCCGCCATTTGTGTTCCTTATTTGGGCACGGGTAGTCTGCGTAAAGATTTACGTAGACTACGGCGAAAATAAGGGCAACGCAAATAGCGTTGCCCTAATTTTTGCCATAGTCTATGCAAATCTTTATGTAGACTACCCGTGCCCAAATAAAGAATGCAAATGGTGGTGCCCATGGGCGCCACCATTTGCGTACGTGCTTTTCCCCCCCCCCCAAAGTCAGCCATGATAGGCTATGTAAAGATTTACATAGCCTACCACATTTTTTTTTTAATTTTTACATAACTTTTTTCTTTCGTGGCCAGAGAGGCGGGGTGCTCCCCCCCCCAGCCAGAATTTCGGCGGGGAGGGATGGGGCGCCTCCCCACTGCCAAGAATTTCGGGGGGAGAAACGGAGCACCTCCCCCCCACCGAAAACAGCTGTGGGACCAGGTAAGGGACTTTCGTCCATCCCTACCACTCACACACACTCACAGAGCCGTGACTGGTCTCAGAGCCAGCTACGTTAGAATCCAGTCCCTCTCAGAAGAGTCTGGCTGCAGACTCTGCTAATAAATATGGAGTCCAGCCACGGGCAGCCTCAGATCTAAAGGGGATGATCTCAACCCTCACACAGTTCCTGGCATAGGTCATCCACCAAGGCGACCAAAGCTGTCTCCGTCCCATACCCAGGCCTGAAACCAGATTGAAATGGATCAAGATTGCTTCTGATGGGCAGTATATTAAATAGCTTATCACAACTGGATTATTTTTTATCGTACAAAAATATGTACTAAATCAGATGCCGTCTTTAAGTTTCACCAATAGATGCTCTTTTTTATTCAAGTCCAGCCTCAAGATGATAACATAGCATTTGGGGATAAAGATGCAACACAACAACCTCCTCCCCCCCACCGCAAATCACCCCCTTCGAAAAGGTAAGTGACTTTCGCACATCCCTAATACAAGGAGCTATCGACGGTTACTCTTGATCTGCATCAGCTTCAAAGTCATGTTTGGCGTCATTATAAGGGGGCAAAAAGGACTTCTGCAACCTCGCTGGCTCTGTGTGTGGCTCCATGTGCAGGTGCGCATCAGGAGAAGACGTGTTTGCACAACTCAGCAATTTAGTTCTATTTCTTGGGTCAGTGAGGGAGCAATTCATCAAAGTATAACTGACCTTAGTTAGTTAATTTCATGTTTCATTTTTTTAAAAAAAACAACCAACAATTTCTGAACTTCTCTCTGCTTGGTTCTTGAATTAAGATACTCAGAGTTGGCTGAGTTCTTTGGCCTAGCTTGGGGACGGTTGTACTCATGCCTGGACCACTGGACATGTACTAACCTGTTTTTTAAGGAATTAAAAGGGGATTAAAAGGGGATCTTGGGATAAGGGGCCCAACGTTCCCCATACATACAGCCCATGCCTGCAACTCAATAAATAAGGAAGTGGAACAGTCTGTTCTTTAAAGGAAATTGGGAAATTAAAAGCCTTGGGTTTTCCTAAGTGTGATGAGGCTTTTGATCCAAGCAGAAGCAGCTCACTTTTTGAGACCCCAAAGTGTAATCTGAACTGCATTTTTGATGCACAGCCGTAATTAATACTATTTGGGATTCTGCTTAGAACGCGGGTTGCAATAAAGTAAGTAAAGCAAACCTTTAAAAGAAAATGGCCTAAGGCCATTCCAGTTTCCTTATTCATTCATCATTTAAAAAAAGAAAGATTCTTTTGTGACATACAAGGAGAGAAGTGAGTTTGGTTTGCATAGCATTGGCTCCCAAGGCAGGTACATTGCTGTGAGAGGCCGTGTCTGGGCGGAAGTCTGGCTGGCCTCCCTACTCTGCTGGAAAGTAAATGCAGCACTCCCAAAGGAAGGGGGAGGTGGCTGCCACGTGCAGCTAAGGAGCCCAAGCCACAGATGGAAAAATGCAAAAATGAACCCCCAAAAGAAGGAAGGGGTGGTGGAAGGAGGAGAAGAGAAGGCACCCTGTGTGTGAAGCTATACAACAGTCAGGCAAGGATTTGGCGGGAGACTAATTGAGACTGGGACTATCTGTAAGACAAACTTCAGCCTCTACAACGAGCCAGCTATCTCTTGTCTAAGGCCAAGCTGGGAAAATATTTAGCTTTCTCGAAGAACTGAGAGAGACTAAACCATCTCTGAGGGACAGTGTGAAGGAACTCTGGAGTCTGGAGTTAAACCCCAACATCCCTGCAAGGTAGGGCAGGCCAAACCTGGCCTCAAGGCATGAAAGGCACCTAGTAACCACATTCTCCTGATGAGGGGCACTGAATTTAGCACTGAGGTTGAACAGAAAGGATCACACCAACTTGGAGTTGGACAATTATTTATTCTAGGGAAAGGGATAGAGGGAAAGGGTGAATGAGAGGTGGTAGGTTGTGCAGAGGATTACAAAGTTGAAAATGTGCAAGGAAACCCCAGCATACACAGAGAGCCTTTGTACCACACTCCCTCTTGTTTCACATACACAGGAACAGGCCTTCCAGGAAAGCATCCAGCTGACAGCAGATCCAAAACCACCATGACGAAGGGAGACACCAGGCTACTCCCTCAACCTCCTTTTAACACTCAGCCCCAGCAACCTAGGGTATGTTTCCCTTAGCCAATCACCAGCTCAGCCCACAAAGGGACCATCTCCATCCAAAAAGGTAGGATCTTCCCACCACAGCCAGGTGTTTTCTGTTCCCCAATAAACAGGGATTGAGCATGGCCTTGAGCAACAGGGCCAAGGAGCTGGTGGATAACACACTATCCCAGGTGGATGGCTGGGATGTGACTCCCAGGCCTGGTCTCATGGTGGGAAACAGGCTGTTGTTTTCCACAGGGAGAAATATTAATAGCTTATCACAATTGGTTTTATTATTTTGTATTTCACAGAAAGTATATACAAAAAAATCAGACACCACCTTTACGTTGCACCATTAGATGCACTTTTTTGTTCAAGTCTGGCCTCAGTATGATAATGTAGCATTTGGGGATAAAGATGCAACCCAGTAACCCTAAACAGGAAGCCAAGATAGAGAAGACCTGCACAACTACCATGTATTTCCCTTTGGTGCTCAAGTAGGTCGGGACAAAGGACACCCACACACTGCAAAACACCAACATGCTGAAAGTGATCAGCTGGGCTTCATTGAATGCCCCAGGCAGCTTCCTGGCTAGGAAGGCCACTATGAAACAGACGGCAGCCAGAAAGCCCATGTAGCCAAGGGCAGTATAAAACATGAGAATGGACCCTTCGTTACATTGCAGCGTGATTTGCCCAGGCTGGGAGTGCATGTCAGAGTCTGGGTATGGAGGAGAGGTTCCCAGCCAGATCATGCAGATGGTGATTTGAACACTGGAAGAAGAAATGACAATGGTGTTTGCCAGACTCTTCCCCAGCCATTTCCTCATCCTGTTCCCTGGCTTTGTGGCCATAAAGGCCACCACCACTGTGACAGTTTTTGCCAACAAAGAAGAGATGGCGAGTGAGAAGATACTGCTGAAGGCAGTTTGTCTGAGGAGGCAGGTCACCTTCTGCGGCCGACCGATGAATAGGAAGGAGGACAAGAAGGAAAGCAGGAGGGAGACGAGGAGCATGTAGGTGAGGTCACGGTTGTTGGCTCTGACCACTGGAGTCTCTCGGTATTTAATGAAGATGCCTAAGAGAAGACCAGTGGTTAGGGACAAGGATAGGGCAGAGAGAGCTAGGAGGATCCCCAAGGGTTCTTTATAGGAGAGGAAGCTGATCAGCTTAGGGAGGCATTTGTCTTGATCCTTGTTTGGATGCTGATCATCTGGACACTTGCTGCAATGACCTGCATCTGAAAAGGAGAAGAGCAGCTGCAGTATCTCTACTGTTCAGGGTTCTCCAAGGGCTGGCACCCTACAAATGTATTGTTCTGCCACTGCCACCATTCTTCATCCCTGGTGCTCTTGATGGGGCTGATGGGAGCTGAAGTCCAAAGCATCTGAAGTGCATTAGGTGGGGAAGGCTGCAATAATCTGTTTTATGTCACTAATAATCTGCCCTTGATTACATTCCCTAAAAGACATGTGGGGGTGGTGAGAGCCTATATGTCAAAAGTGCATGATGAACCAAGAACTTGTATTAGGGATGAGAAGAGGCCAGATTTCAAAACTCCCTGCCACAATTTGTGGTGATAGCTCTATCTTTTAAAAGGTATTAGGGAAATTCATGGAGGGTAGGTCTACTCACGTTTTGTGATCGTGTTGGCTGTATATTCCCTTCAGGTCCACAGGCTGTCATGCCTTTCCCCCTCATGCCTTCCTCAGTCCCTAGTTCTGTGGCCATGCGGGTGGGGGGGGATTTAGACTCAGACACAGAAAGACTGATGATCTGGGGACATCTCAGGCAGTGGACTATCAGGATGGTGAGAGCCTGTCTCTGCCTGGCTTCTCAGCAGGGAGCAGGCCAGAAGAGTTGGACTCTCCTTGCCTGTTGCACGTCTTGAGCTTGAATGACATGACTATGGCCTAGGAGGGTGACAGCCATTTTGTAGAAAACAAGCAGGTTGGAGAGTCAGCTGAGCTCCATGTGAACTGAGGCTAGTGATGTACAAAAGTCACTTACCTGGTCCCGCAGCTTGCTTCATGGTGGGGGGGAGGCGCTTCGGTTCTCCCCCCGAAGTTCAGGCCGGGGCGGAGACGACCCGCCTTGCCCGGCCAAAATTCAGGCCGGGGAGAAGCGCCCCGTCTCCCCAGCCGCGAAATAAAAAAGTGAATGAAAAAAAAAACCCCACACCCGTGATAGGCTACGTAATGATTAATGTAGCCTATCATGGCTAGATTTCCAAAGTCAGCCATGATAGGCTACGTTAATCGTTACGTAGCCTATCACGGGTAACTTTGAAAAAAAAAAAGCGCGTACGCTAATGGCGGCGCCCACGGGCGCCGCCATTGGCATACGCGTTTTTTTTTCCCCCAAAGTCACCCGTGATAGGCTACGTAACGATTAACGTAGCCTATCACGGCTGACTTTGGAAATCTAGCCATGATAGGCAACGTTAAACGTTACGTAGCCTATCACGGGTGTGTGGTTTTTTTTCATTCAGCTTGTAATGGCAGCGGCGGCAGCCGGTCGGAAGAAACGCCGCCGGGACCAGCCACTGAGAGGGACATTCGAGGGAGATAAGTCCCGTCCCAGGGGGACGGGGGGGCGGAGAATTTCACCAACAATTTTGGGGGGCCGAAAGCGTTGGTATTCGGGCTCCCCGAGATTCATGGAGAAATTCACGGCCATCCCTAACTGAGGCATCCAAAGAGCATTGAAGAGGAAGGCCCACTTAGACATTATTCTAGGGATTGGGGAGAATTTCTCCCCGAAACTTCAGAGGGCCGAGCACCAACGCATTTGGCACCCCGAAATCGGCGGTGAAATTCTCCGCCACCCCCCGCTATTTGCATTGCCCTTATTTTCGCCGTAGTCCACGTAAATCTTTACGTAGACTACAGGGACCAAATAAGGAACGCAAATGGCGGCTCCCTATGGGGGGCCGCCATTTGCGTACGTGCTTTTTTTTTTTCAAAGTCACCCGTGATAGGCTACATGATGATTAACATAGACTATCACAGCTGACTTTGCAAATCTAGCCATGATAGGCTACATTAATCGTTATGTAGCCTATCACGGAGGTGGGGTTTTTTTGTTTTTTTTTCGCAGCCGGGTAGACGGGGCACTTCTACCCGGCCTGACTTTCGCCAGTGAGGGATGGGGCGTCTCCCGGCCGGCCTGAATTTCGGCCAGGCGAGGCGGGAAGCCTCCCCCCCATGAACTTCGGGGGGAGAAGCAAAGCGCCTCCCCCCCACCGCGAAAAAAGCTGCGGGACAAGGTAAGTCCCTTTCGTACATCCCTACATTATTCCCATTTGCAGACATAGCTTGCCTGCAGGGATAGGTGGACTGGCGAAGGGCTCTCACACCCTTCCTCTGTTTAAAAGCTGCTGCAGAGTGCAGGGACCTCTGTATATGCAACATTATTAGCCCCGCAAAACTCTCTTGCTTGGATATACCAGGACTTGATTTTTTGGCCTGCCTTGACTTCCATGTTTATGAGACCTTGTCTTAGAAATTATTCTTGAACCCTGAACTCTTGCCAGTCTAGTGGGTTCTTGACATTCTGTCTTAGAAGACTACATCATTGTTCTTCAGAGCCCTTCTCCCAGTTTCTGTTTCTATCATCACTTACACAGTAAAATTGGTAGAGGGAGTTTCTGTTTTGCCTCAGAACTTAATGCTGGATTTAAAACCCTGTCCGTGCTCCTAAATGAACTGATTTATTGGACTATAACCTCTGTGAAATTCCATGCTATGTTGTCTAAATGGAGTCTTTACTCTGGAGTCACCCACCTTCCTGAGTGGAGATTGTTCCTTCTGCACAGGGGACACAAACATAGCAACAGATCGGCTTTCCTTCCTCAATCGCCTTGGCGTATCCAGGCTGACAACTTTGAGTACATCTAGATAAAGGCACGGTCTGTCCATGAAGATGAGGGGCATGAAGCAAAAGGTGATGGTTATGAGGTTTCCTTTACAGTGGTGGAAAGCAGTTAGACAGTTGGAAAGGGCATAACAGGGGATGTTTAGTTAGACCCACATCTGATTTTATCACCCTGTGACCCTCTTTTGAGGGCTGTAGCAGTGATGACAGAGCAAGGGGAGAGGTGGCCATCAAGCTGCAGTTTTACTGCAACAATTCATTGCCTGAAGATTTCACAACATGTTTCAGGCCGTCATCCTCATTGCAGTCAAAGGGTCTCCCTGTGCCATAATTCTGGTGCACCACATAGGCCCATTACCTCCATAAAACAGTTTCGACATAGATTTTTGAAAATGCATTGAAAGGACATTTTTGTACTCGTGGCCCAAGATGGCATTGGGGCATAATCCCAACCCCCCACCTGCAGAGGGAAGGAAAGAGGGAAGGAAAATATATTGGGTAAGGAATTTATTTGTTAGAGTATATGCTTTGCCTACATCAGGTCCTGGGTTCGAGCCCTGGCATCTCTAGTCCAAAGGGTCAGGTAGCAGAGGTGATGTGAAAGGTCTTTTCCTGACACCCTGGAAAGTCACTGCCAGCCGGAGTAGACAATCATGGGGAAGATGGACAAAAACCTGACCTCTGATAGGAAGCTTCTTATGTCCCAGTGGAAAACACAATGCTTAGGAGGAATGAGAACTGGCTATGTTCCAGCAGGATAGGACCCAGCATCGTCTTGATGCTCATGCGGAGCTGACTGTTCTCTTGGTCAGGGTTCTTAAGCCTTCACCGTCATCCAGGCACCTGCTGGAGCACCGTGTCTTGTAGGCCAGTTCCGTGACTCTCTGCCCTTTTCCAACCTATCCCTGTCTTTGATACTATGCTGTCCGTAGTATCAAAGGCAGCTGAGAGGTCCAGGGGAATGATCAGAGTTGCGCTCCCCCTGTCCTTCTCTCAGAATGGCCAAGGCACGCTTGGTGCCAAAACGAGATCTGGAACTAGATTGTGATGGACCCTGATAATTAGTATCATGCAAGATCACCTGGAGTTGCATGGCAACCACTTTTCAAGTAGGGTTGACCATTGTGGGGAAATTCAGCCCTTTGTGGGCCTGAGGGATCCCAGCGATGTACTCGGCTTAGCTTGCCTTTGTGAGCCAAGCCACGTGACGCTTCCTGAGGGTGTTGGGGCTTTGCCCAAAATGGCAGTGGAGCTGGCAGGAGTTCACGCTAACTCCACACGTCACCACTGGCAAAACCACTACTGTGTGCCAACCCCTCGTGCATGGCGACAGTGGGCAGCAGTGGTAAGAGTCCTCACTGCTGCCACCCACCGCCTGCAGAAGACACCTTTTGCATCTGTCCTCAAGCTGCAGTGGCTGAAATCTGTTCACCAAAATGAGGGGTGATGGTGCTCTGGACACATCAGCAGACTAACCCATATCTAATTTGAGGCAAATGTGAGCCACTTTACCACCAAAGGGCCAGTGACTGAGGTGTCCCTGTGGTGTCCACAGGTGCTGAGATGCTTTCAGAGACCTGTCAGCACCCATGAAACCCCCTATCCCACCTGCTCTCAGACATGCTCTAGAGCACATGCTTTGCCTACATCCGGCTAGGCTAGATCTTCATACAGATCTAAGCTAGATCTGTAGCCTAGCAAACATCACAGCAGGCTCTGAGGGTTCCTTAATCATGCCAATCCTTTTTTACTCATATTCAGTGTGTTACTTCACTGTACATGAATAAGATGGGACTCACAACCTTTAAGTCTGTCGTGCATTACCTAATAAATGAATAGAACTTCAGGCTGCAATCATATGCCCACTGACTTGGGAGTGAGCCCCATTGAATTCATTGGAGAACACTTCAGGGTACACATGCATAGTATTGCCTGAGAAGAAATATTAATGGGCACCAAATGAAAGAAGTGTCTTCCCCACCTGGTTAAACAACTTGGGCCACACAAGGGCCTTCTGATCAATGGTGAGCTTGATCTCTGAGGATTCCTGTCTCTCTATACTCCCAACTTCCACTCTGGCTAAGGACTTGTTGGGAAACACCACCCAGGTCACAATGTAGAAGCTGGCTGCCAGTTCCCCGTTCTCATCCAAATAAGCTCCATCCATGGAAGAATTGTAAAGCAGGAAGGCTCTCAGGAAAGGGTGAAGCTAGAAGGACGTAGAAAAACAAGCAGATTTAGGAAACAGGGACTCCTGTTGCACATGATCTTGGCTCTGCCCATTTGGAGCTCTCATCTCCAGTCGTTCTTCCAGACTCATAAGCCCTATTCACGTGTTAGGCCTAAATATACTATGTTCACCTGTATGCAGAATCTCTGATTGCATGGAGAATTCCACTTATTTCAAGTGAACATATGTAGAACTCCCTTTCAGACCTCAGTGCAGCAGGATCAGGAGCTGGTGGGGCCATACATCTGCAATGAGTATACATGTATGTTTCTTGCTTCCATTTACAATGGACCTGAGGTCCATTCCTGAGTTATAACTTTCAGCTTTGCTGCTTAATTAGGGGTAAGGAGTTAGTGCCATAGAAGCTTAGTTTTGCCTAAGGATGTCAGAGAATTCCGCGATGGATCTCGGTGAGGCTGAATGCCAGTGCATTTGGCCCACTGAAATCTGTCGCGGAACGAAGCCCCCACCCCCCCAACCCATGAAAGTCAGGCAGGACAAAGCCACCACCCTCCCCAACCCACGAAAGTTGTGCAAAATGGAGAACTCACCTGCTCCAGTCTGTGCTGACTTGTGAATGGTGGCTGCCTTGCGGCCACCATTTTCTTATTCTTCATAGCTGTGATAGGCTACATAAATATTTACGTACCCTATCACGGCTAATGCAGGGACGCCATTTGCATCCCTGTGGAGGCCGTGATAGGCTACGTAAGTATTTACGTAGCCTATCACAGCAGGCTAAAAAAAAAAGCACATACGCAAATGGCGGCTATGGCAGCCGCCATTTGCGTTCTGTATTTTTCGCCGTTTTAGCCTACATAAATATTAATGTAGGCTATTACAGTGAAAAATACAGAACGCAAATGGCAGCCACCATAGCTGCCGCCATTTGTGTCCCTGCTGCCCAGTGGCCAGATGTCCAGCCGCAGGCGGAGCCAGCCAGCGGCTCCGCGGAATTGCTGTAGACTACAGCCAGCCGGTCAGGATTCCGGGGGGGGGGGACCGGATCACCTACCCCCCCGTTGAGGATTCCGGGGGGAGGGACGGAGCGCCTCCCCCCCACCAAGAAAAATTCCGCGAAACGGTAAGTGACTTTCGTACATCCCTAGTTTTGTGTCCTAAAGAGGATTCTCACAGTAGGGGCTGATCCTATTGTTAGGCAAAGTCGAATAGTTCTCTAAATGCAATCAAGTTGTGATTTTTCATGACACGCAGATCGCATTCAATGTCTCCATAGCCAGATCATCATCATCTCATCCAGTACAAAAAATAGGATGGTGTTCAGCTACATGAGTGAGGGTGTTCAGAGGGTGAACCAGAGGGTGTTCAGCTATATGAGTGAGCCTAATATCATGTGAAAGAGCCCCACGGAGGCCTTGATGACCTGAGCCACTCTCAAAAGGACAGCCATTGCATGAATATTAAAGGGATTCAGCTAAGGTGATTGAGAAGGTGGTGGCCTTGCAAGTCCAGATGTATCTGGATAAAATGGATTTTCTGTAGCCATTTTAATTCAATCAGGCTATCATTGGGGATTTGATGACCTACACTGAGAACTGGATGGGGAGATCATGACCCTATTAGTTCCCTTTGACCTCTCAGGGACCTTTGATACCATCAGCCATGGTAACCTCCTGGACCACCTGGCAGGGATGGGCCTTGGGGGGCTTATTTTCAGAGGTTCCGGTCCTTTATGTTGGACTGTGTCCGGAAGGAGGTGCTGGGCATTAATGTTCTTCTCTGCTGCCATTGGCCTGTGGTGTCCCACAGGGTTCTTTCTTGTTTCCCAGCTGGTTAATAAGTACAGGAAACACTGTCAGAGGTGATTTGGACCTTTGGAGCAGGAAACCACCAACAGGCTGATGACACCCAGTCCTATTGCTCTTTGTCACCTACCATCAGGGAAGCAGCACAAACCACTGAACATTCCCTGGGTTGAAAATGGCTGGAGGGCATTTTAACCTCCGTTTGGAGCCATGTCATCCTGGAGTGACTTGGCAACAGTTACACATGCCTGGGTTGCATCATGTTGGGGCAACATGGGGCTGAAGAGTGTCTGGATGAATCAACTGGTGTACAATCTCTCCTCTCCATCTAAATCCAAAGAAGCTGTTCTGATTCTAAGGGGTTCGTCACACGGAGCTTTTATCCTGCTATTGAGATGGCTCTCTCCTGGAAGTTTGTGGGCTCTTTAGGTGAAGCCGTTACCCTCCAGGGTGTCCCCGCTGTTTCCTCCAGCCTATCCCATGTTTTTTCCCAACACAATAAATGTGGTATTTTATTTTTCCCAGCCCTGGAACAGGAGTGCCATGGCCTCCCCGTGAAATTCTCCAATAGCGGAGAAACCACTCTGTCTGCCAGCTGTGGGCGTTTGTTTTCAGTTGCTGGGGGCGTGTGCAGTCAGGATGAAGAAGGCATCGAGGATGGGAGCAGGGCTTGCAGGAGCAGATTTGACAGGTGCAAGGGCAAGAATCGCCCACCAATTGCAACGGTTGCCCGAATCACCTGGAGCCGAGCCAGGCCCGACTGAAGCGACCATCTCGCTCACGATCTTGATGGCTTTTTAGAGGATAAGGCTGACTAAAAATGCTAATAATACATCCATCCATACATACATACATACGTAATCAATAAACAATATCTGTGAAGGAAAATAAATACCTGCCATGATTGCATCCTTTGAAGTGCCAGCCTGTCTCCACCCACCATCTGATTTGCTCGGGATGAGTGTGCAGCATTTAAGGTCTGTGCCAGAGCCTGGATGGAATTGTAAATGCTGTAGGCATCTTGAGACAAGATCTTCTCAGTCACATGCTGGGGCAGGTTCTCCCAGTTCTCTTTTTCTGTGCATCTTTTCCAGACTTTCACAGACAACCCATGCCTGGAAGAGAAACAATGAAATGCTCTTTCCCCAAATTGCTGCATTGCAAAGAAAAGGGTGTCCAAATTGTCATATTGTGCCCTTCTGTTTGTGTGGGTTAAGAAGGACAAAGGAACTTGGGTGTGCTGCAGACCAACCATTTTGTAGAACAATCTCACACTGAGGTCTTGCAGAGCTGTTGCAAGCCAAACTTTCCCCACAGCTGATTTTTTGAGATGTTCAGCTGCATACAACATTGCTGCTAAAGTTAACATGATTTGCGGGTCTGGTGGACAAACAACTACATTGACTGTAGTGTCCAGTAGGTGCGAACTCAGTTTCTTCCACACTGTTCCCGAAGTCGACACTGGGGTGCTTTCTGAGAAGGCAATGCAAATGCTATTCTTTGTGACCACAGGGGGAAAGGTGCTCATGAATCTTTCTCCATTGTCATTGTCTGGAGCGACGAGACCGACCCAAGTCCACCTGAAATACAGGAGCAGTTTGACAATCCCCAGGTAAGGAGGTTCTTGTTTTGGGACCATCCGGTAAAAGAAAGGAAACTTGTGTCTCTCCTTAGGCACTTGACTAACAACTCCGTAACTGACCTAGCAAGAAGAGAAAGAGATGGAGATTTAGTCTTGCTTTTAAGAAGAAATCCCAGATGTTTGTTACCCCACCCATAATACTAGAACCTGCGGTCTTCCCATGAAACTGAATAGGAGAGACAGAAGGAAGTTCTTCCACATATGGCATAGCTAAGCTACCGAAGTCGCTTCTTCAAGATTTCGTGATGGCCAATAATGTTGATGGCTTTAAAAAGGGATTAGACAAATTCATGGAAGATAATGGTAACAATGGCTACTTAGTATCTCCAGAACTGAGGCGGTATGTCTCTGGGGTTCATCACACAGCACTTTTATCCTGCTATTGAGATGGATCTATTTCGGAAGTTTGCGGGATCTTTAGATGATGCCTTTACCCTCCAGGGTGTCTCCCGCCATTTCCTGCACCCTATATCATGTTTTCCCCGAACACACAAAAAATGTGTTGTTGGTTTTCCAACCCATTGGACAGGAGCGCCATGACCTCCCCATGAAATTCTCCATTAGCAGAAGAAACCACTGTGTCTGCCTTTGGTGGGCATTTGTTTTCAGTTGCTGGGGGCACGGTCAGGATGAGATTTGACAGGAGCGAGGGCAAGGATCGCCTGCTGATTGTGACTCCTGCCTGCCTCTGCATTTCTTGACTGGAGGGAGAAGAGGGTAGAACGCCTCCCAGCAATGAAGGGAGACACGTCTCATCCCCGACCCCACCAAGCTCAGAAGCAACATGCTCTGCTGATTCACACCATCCCATTTAGTTCAGTGGGGCTTACTCCCAAGGTAGTGTGCTGAGGGTTGCAGGCTTACAGGGTGATCTTACGTCTACTCAGAAGTAAGTCCCATTGAGTTCAGTGTGGCTTACTCCCACATAAGTATGCCAACAGCTGCAGACTTACAGCACAATCTTACATGTTATGTTTACTCAGAAGTAAGTCAGGGGTTTCCTGGGGGCTGTGAGAAAAGAGTACAGCAGAAGTTAAACTACAAGAACAAGACACCCCCACCCCCGCTTTGCACACATGCCAGGGAGTGAGGGAGGCACTCCCTGAGTTCAAACCATGTGGCTGCCATGCAAAGCAGCCCTTCCTAATCCCTCAAAGAAGCCAAAAGCAGGAAGCTCTGGAAAGGATGTGGGGTTTTGCGGGGTTTTGCTTAATGTAGAAACACCCTCTGTATACTGTTTCTAAGGGAACATGATGGGGGGTGCTATTGCACACATGTCCTGCTCGTGGCCTTCCCACAGCCAACTGGTTGGCTGCCATGCAAAGAGAATTGTGGGTAAGGTAGGACTTTGGACTGATTCAACATGGCTCTCCTCATGTTCTTCTGAAAATTGGCAGGATTGCTCCCCTCAGAAGAGGCAAATTCCATCTAACCCTGCCAAGAAACAAGAAAAAGTGACTGGCACATGTGTATCTTTGTAAGGACAAAACTGGTCACAGGTGCAGCAAGGGAAATAGTGCTGAAAATTGACGCATCCGTCCTTTTTACTCCAAGCTGCAGCTCTGCATATCATATATTTCTTTCACATTCTGGTGAAAACTACTGATGACTGTTATTCTGGCTTCTCAAGAGGGTGTGCTTTTCACTGGTTTGGTGGAGTTCTGAGCAGCGGATCAAAAGGCATTACAGCTTTTCTTCCCGTGGAAGCCTATGGCAGCAATGGCTGGCAAAGTTATGTTGGGCATGCTCCGTTTCACTCTGAGGCTAGAACGCTACCTGTCGCCATTGTTTTGAGAGGAATTGCGGTGCACTTGTGTGTGAATTTGAGGACCGAGGGAATCGCTCTCCCTCATTGATTGACCACTGGTGGAGAGGGCAGGGAGGGAGACCGAGAGGGTGTGCTGGAATCTTCTTCAGGCTTACTCAGAAGTAAGTCTTTCTGAACTTGGAGGCACATATCTATTCATTTTCACAACATGCCCAGCTAATGGTGGTTGAGTGTGTGTGTGTTTCACAATGATTCCCCAAGTTGGAAATACTGCATGGCTATTGTATCAGTATGGTGCAAGCGTGAAGACTTGTAAGTGCATGGAACAGACTGCAGTGAATGAAGAATCCATATTTTTAGGAGAGGGCATCTGGCCCTTCAAGGCAGCATGGGAAAATGAACCACCTGTTCTTGCAGCTGCCTTTCCCAGCAGCACTGTAATCAACTATTTTTCCAGCAATGAGAAATGTCAAAGATGCTGAACAAACCCACGTCACAGATTTCTCTGGCTCAGTCCTGGGCCCAGTGTCCATCAACATTTGTATTAATGACTTGGAGGAGGAGGTGCAGGGAATGCTGATCAAATTTGCAGATGACACCAAATTGGGCGGGATAGCTAATACTTTGGAAGACAGAAACAAAATTCAAAGTGATCTGGATAGACTGGAGCGCTGGGCAGAAAACAACAGAATGACATTTAATAGCGATCAATGCCAAGTTCTGCACCTAGGAAAAAGAAACCAAATGCACAGTTACAAGATGGGGGATATGTGGCTCAACAACACTACAAGTGAGAAGGATCTTTGAATTGTTGTCGATCACAAGCTGAATATGAGCCAACAATGTGATGTGGCTGCAAAAAAGGCAAATGCTCTTTTGGGCTGCATTAATAGAAGCATAGCTTCCAAATCCCGGGAAGTACTAGTTCCCCTCTACTCAGCACTGGTTAGGCCTCATCTGGAGTACTGTGTCCAGTTCTGGGCACACTTTAAGAAGGATGCAGACAAACTGGAGAGGATTCAGAGGAGGGCAACAAAGATGATCAGGGGACTGGAAACAAAGCCCTATGAAGAGAGACTGAAAGAACTGGGCATGTTTAGCCTTGAGAAGAGAAGACTGAGGGGAGATATGATAACGCTGTTCAAGTACTTGAAAGGTTGTCCCGGAGAGGAAGGCCAGAATCTCTTCTTGATCATCCCAGACTGCAGGACACGGAATAATGGGCACAAGTTACAGGAAGCCAGATTCTGGCTGAACATCAGGAAAAACGTCCTGACTGTTAGAGCAAGACAACAATGGAACCAATTCCCTAGGGAGGTGGTGGGCGCTCCCACACTGGAGGTGTTCAAGATGAGGCTGGACAGCCATCTGTCAGGAATGCTCCGACTTGGATTCCTGCACTGAGTAGGGGGTTGGACTCGATGGCCTTGTAGGCCCCTTCCAACCCTACTATTCTATGATTCTATGCATGACTTCCAGCCTAAGCTCTTTCCACACTCCAAGCACTGAAGTTTCTCTCCTGTGTGGATTCTTTGGTGTGACAAAAGGTTTGACCGCAGAGTGAATTTCTTGCCACACTCCAAGCATGGAAATGGCTTCTCCCCTGTGTGCGTTCTTTGATGATTCAAGAACCAGTTTTTTTCACTGAAGCTCTTTCCACACTCCAAGCACTGAAATGGCTTACATCTGGCTCTTTCCAGAAACACTTTCCATGGATTTCCTTCATTCCCACTCTCCCGCCAATCACAATCTAGAAGGAAGAGAGAGAACTGGTAGCAGCAGAAGTGAAAAGCAGAGCCTGAAATCAAAGAACTGTTAGTTAACTGTCCTGCAGCAGCGGCTATTCCACTAGGGGCATTTCCGCACAAGGCTGTTATTTGTGCACTTGTGAGTGCTCAGTCACAATAGTTTGCAGGTCCTTTACATGATATCATCATTCTCCATGGCCTGTCCCTCTCTTTGCAACCACTATCACTTTTTTTTCCTAACAAGGAAAGTCTGGTATTTTTTCTGAATCCTGCCATAGAAGGCTACAGCGCCATCTAGCACTTCTATAATGAAACATATGGAAAGGCAGAGAAAGAAAACCCCAGGGGGAAAAAGCACGTGTAAAGAGGCTGATCTCAGTTTTACCTCTGGTAAGGTGTGGGATAAAAACTTCACGTAGAACTGCCTTAGCTCATAGCAGAGGGAGAGATCGGGCTACAAGGCATCTCCATGGGTGCCAATGAGAGACCAGCTCCACTGAGTCACTCAGCTGTTGCCATTCAAGCTGATCATTGTAAGAAAACTGGAACTTCTAAGAGCTGGTGTCTCTTTCTCCTCTTCCCTCACCATCCCTTTTCTTTTGGTGTCATATCTTTTATAGTACAATCTGCTGCCAGGGACTGTATTATGTATTATTAATTGCATGCAAACCACCTTGGGACCCTTTTTGGCTGGAGAGCAGGGAGCAAAGGCTTAAATAAGAAATCATAAAAATAAATAACTGCATTTGTGAGGGACTGAACAGAAACAAAGGGTGTTAAACAGATTATGTTGGGTGGCCGGAATTGAGAACCAGTACTGTGCAGAGTGCTGGAGAGATTGAGGCTCAGCACCCTCTAATGAAGTGTATTGGGGAGCCTTTTACACCTGTCAGCAACTGGGTTTGCAAAGGATACTAAACCACACTGAGAGGCTGAGGGTGGGATGTTGCAGATCCATGGGTTGTTTGTTGAATGGCGGGTTAGCGTGTTGTCTGAACCCAGGAGATTTTCCACAGTGTGTTAACCATGCAGTGTGGCTTAAATTTCCCCAACACACCAGCTTAAGAACCCCTGGTTTGTTGCTGGGTTGTTCAGGATGGCTAACAATCCATACTACATGGTTAACAAGCCACCCTGCGAAAAATGCCCTGGGTTGAGACAACACGCTAATGAATATCCCCAATATCTCTAATACAATGCTATCTTATAGGTCTTCACTTATTTCTTTGTTAAATCTATACACTGGTTTTCCACGTAAAATTGTCAAGTCAGCTTGTTGTTACATCTAACCAGAATAACCCCATGCACGTGGTTGTGATCTTCTTGGAAGTGGAGCTGGAAGTAACTCTATGGAAAAAATAAACAAGGGAGTAGCATACCCACAGCTCAGTGCCAAAGCCTGTGTTTTGCAACCCTAAGGGGCCAGGTTTGATACCAGCAAATCCCGTTAATGGACCTTGGTAGGAGGGCCTGGAAGTCTCAGGTATGTCTTAGGAGGGCTGCTACCAACCCAAGCAGTCATTGGTGGCATCAATGGACCAATAGCAACATCAAATGTTCATTTTTGTACATCAGGACTACTATACCCGAAATACCTTACAGAGGGCATCTTCTGGTATGAACCTACCTGTCCATGCACTTCAGTTGTCCTCTGATTGTTTTCAATTGTTTTGTATAGCAATGGTTTTTCTATTATGTTTTCTATTGTATTTTTATGGTGTAAATCTTTTGTACACCACCCAGAGAGCTTTGGCAAGTGGGTGGTATGGAAATGTAATAAATACATAATACAATGATAGCAATGCATAGACTTTTCCCACTGCAAGAGATCAGAATGGGGAACTGAATGACAAACTCTTCCACAGCGCATTAAATTGATATCCTGCATTTTGATGATCCAGGGCCCAATGCAGCTTGCAAAAACATTTACAAAACACACCGGTATGTTGTAGTATTGGACTAGAACTGGGAAGGCTCAGGTTCTAGTTCCCACAGGGCCATGAAGACCATGGGTGAATTAACCTAACTTACCTCACAGGGTTGTTGTGAGGATTAAATGGAGAGGATCATGTACACCACTTTGTGCTCCTTAGAGGAAAGGTAGGATGTACATGCAACTTAAATACATAAACCTGGACGTACCCCAAATTTGGGACACGTTCCCCAAATCTGTGTTACGTGCAACTGTCTTCCTTGTCTGAGCTCTTATCTTTATGCGTCTGTGCTCTGCTCACCCACTCAAGCTTTCCCCCAAAGTCCATGCGACTGTGGTGGCTGATCCACAGCACCCAGAGCTGAGGGCTTCCAGGCCTCTTTCCACGAAGCCCCCCCGCCGCAGCCCTGGCGGTCCCTTCACCCCTATGCAAAGAGAACGTGACTTTTGCCTACATTCACGACGCATTTAGTTATGCTGCTTGTAAGGGCTGTTCGTAAAATACAATAAAATGTTCTGACTCTGCCTTTGGGCACCTCCTTTGGAGTTCTGACTGATTCGGACTGACGCCTGGACTGCATTCACTGCCCCACCGAAATGAGAGCTGCCCGCCTCCGCCGTCTAAATCTCACCTCATGGACGCCGGTTAAAAAGCGGCGCTTAGAAAGTGCTTTTAGCCTTGTGATACGTTCCATGGGGTTTTCTTGGCGAGGATACTGGAGTGGGTTGCCATTTCCTTCTCCAGTGGACCACATTTTGTCAGAACTCTCTGCCATGACCTGTCCGTCTTGGGTGGCCCTGCACGGCATAGCTTATGGCTTCACCGAGTTACGCAAGCCCCTTCGCCGCAACAAGGCAGTGATCCATGAAGGGGTGCTGGAGAAGACTCTTAGGAGTCCCCTGGACTGCAAGGAGGTCAAATCAGTCCATCCTAAAGGAAATCAACCCTGAGTGCTCATTGGAAGGACAGATACTGAAGCCGAAGCTCAAATCTTTTGGCCACCTAATGCGAAGAGAAAAGTCACTGGAAGAGACCCTGATGCTGGGAAAGACTGAAGGAAAAAGGAGAAGGGGGCGGCAGAGGATGAGATGGCTAGATAGCATCACCGATGCAACGAATATGGACTTGAGCACGCTCCGGGGGAGAGCGGAGGACGGGAAGGCCTGGCGTGCTATGGTCCGTGGGGTCACCAAGAGTCGGACACGACTGAACGACTGAACAACAACAAAGGAAGTGCTTGCTCGACAGAGTTAATCCGGAGCGTGACGCAGCATGCAAACGCCCCGGTGCTTCTGCGGCGCGCTCCCTGGCGGAGTCAGCCTAAGGGGTTAAAGTGAGCAAGCCCGGTTCCTAGAGAAGCGGCTTCCTGCCCTGC
This sequence comes from Heloderma suspectum, assembly GCF_057233095.1. NCBI lineage: Eukaryota > Metazoa > Chordata > Lepidosauria > Squamata > Helodermatidae > Heloderma > Heloderma suspectum. The sequence continues at coordinate 360,092,945 of NC_139459.1, read as the reverse complement.
GCCGCCCATCCCTGTGGGGCGGAGCGGCCGTAGGGTTGCCCCTTGCAGCCGGATCCGGTGAGTCCTCTTTGCGTGGGGGCGAGGGGACCGCCAGGGCTGCGGCGGGGGGCGTGGTGGGAAAGGCCAGCTAGGCAGGCAAGTGAGGGGTGGGCGGGAAAGCCCCCGGAGAGAGACCCTCTCCGCGCTTAATCCACCCGGGCAGCTGCAGATGGTGAGGTTGGGGGTCCAAGAACGCAAAGCCCCCCCACCCATTTCTCCTCCAAGGGGGCGGTCTGTGCAGCTGACCCGTTCAGGGAGGGTCTTTCCTGCTCTTAGATACGCCAGAAGGTCCTTAGAGCACATGGGGGGGGGGGGGAGAATGCAAGCCCCTTTCCCCGCGGGTAGGTGAAAATCGTTTTCAAGCTGGTTTTGCATTTTCAAAGTGGGCTGATGTGGGGCTGGGGGGCGGGCGGTGGGGGCTGTGCTGGAAAGAAGGAAAAGCGGGGAGAGGCCTCAAAGCCCTCGGCTCTTCGTGCTGTAAATCAGCCACCTCAGTCCCATGGTCTTTTGGGGAAAGCTTGAGTGGGTGAGCAGAGGACATTTATCTATCATCTATCTATCTATCGTATGGCACATTCGCATCGCGTTACAGTAAACACATAGAGCATAATAAATATGAAACATAAAATATAGACAGGAAGATCACAGACGTGTGTCTAGGTTACAGATACAGTTTTTTTTTGCAGAAGACAAACTCATAAAGATAAGAGCTCAGACAAGGAGGACAATTGAACGTAACACGGATCCAGATAAAGATGTCTGGAAGTTCTTATTGATATCTCACCTTGTGGCATCATTTAATGTATTGTTAAATCTGAAAAACCGGTGAAGTATATATATTTTTAAAAAGCACTTGGCTCAGCCAGGCAGCTGCAGATTGAGAGGTTAGGGGTTGGAGAACGCTACCCCCCCCTCGCATGCAGCTGACCAATTCGGGCAACATCTGTCCTGCTGATAACCTAGAAGGCCCTTACAGCACCTCCCTGAATGCAAGGTGCTGCCTTTGGATGGATTAAACCCTGTTCCATCAGAGTTTGCATTTGCATAGTAGATTAAAAGAAACAGGGCTGGGGAGGGGTGGATGTGGAGGTAAAGAGAGGCCGCCGAAGCAGCTGATGTGGAAAGGGGGATGAAGGAGTGCCAGGAAACCAAGTGTGGGTGGAGGGGGAAAATGTTAGAGGCCACTGGGCAGGGATGCCCTGCTCATACGTTGGTTCTGAACAGATGCAGGCCTTGGACTGCAAGCTTTGGGTGAAGGAACCTTACTTTCGCCTCGCGTCTCTGGCTTCTGCTTGAGCCTGTTTGGTTTTTTTGAAAATACCTTTTATTTATTTTTTTGTCTTTATAAATGAAATAAACAATACCAACAACCTAATCGGTAGCTACAGTTTCCCAACAATACAATATTCTTAAGAGGACACAACAACAACAGAAAGGAGCAAAACAAAGAGAGAGGAGAAAAAAAAAGAAATTATTTAAAAGGATTAAATGTAAACTCCAGTAGACACAGGTTCAAATTCCATTCACTTAAAAATTATACCTATAACTTTGATAAAATTGCAATTCAATACAGCATGATTAATCTTATGTCATCAGTCTTATAACAAGGAAGCAGGCTTACAATTCATTTCCAGTGACCATATAGCCAGTCTCATAATAATAAAGGAGAGAAATTAAAAAGGATAAATAATGATAACAAATCACTAATAAGTTTTATAATGTTATATGATAACAAAGGTTAAAAACAACCCTGCAACAATCAGTAATATATTTTATACTAGATATATCAATGAATGTGCATATTCCTATGCACCCTCAAACAGTATATTTAGGTACAGTATGTCATATCCATTTTAAAGAAGAAGGTTTAAAAAAAAAAAGGTGAAAGAAAAATAAGAGAAAGCAGACGGCTATATATATAAGCAATTAATTCTTGTCTAAACTGAGTCACTCAGACTAGACATAACCAGTTAACAACAACTGTTTATGGATTCCATTTCATGGGGCTGTAACAGAGATCTCACTAGTTTTTGCATTTAGCCACGCCTCCGCCATTTCATGATTCGGGAACTTCTTCATCTGACCTTCAGAAACAATGCACAATGTAGCAGGATATTTTAAGTAATATTGTAAGTTCATTAGTTTTGCCAGATTTTTCGCCTTGATGAATTGTCTTCTTAGCAATTTCTTTAATGTAATCTGGAAATAATATAACTTTACCTTGTTTCCAAAAAAGATTTCCACCCCCTCTTGCCAAACACAGGATATAATTTTTTGTGGAGATTATCGCAAATTGGACTATAATCATATAGGTAGTCCCTTTGGCATTTGGCACACGGAATGCCTGCTCAGTATCAAGTAAATAATCAGATGGCCCAGGGAGTATCTCATGCAAAAGCTTATCTACAAAAGTAGACAAATTTACATCGCTAGGCACATCCTTAATGCCAATTATACATACATTGGCTCTGCGAGTAAAAGCCTCCAGTTGAGAAATTCTGATGAGCAAGTTGTTAAAAACTTGTGACACAGTTTCATTGGCTGCCATCCTATCTTCCAGTTCATTAACCTTCACCTCCATTTTTTGCCAAGAATTGTTAATCAAAGCCGCAGCCCCTTGCAGGGTGGTGATGGAATTTTGAATTACATCCAACCTTTTAGCCTGTTCAGCCAATTGCAAAGACAAAGTTGTTATCAAAGTAAATCACTCCCCTATATTTTCAGTTCTCGGCGCAGCGCCTTTGCCAAAGGAGGTACAGGGGGAGTGGGTGGAGATGCATTTCCTTTTTTTCTCCTTGCTGTAGCCATGTTTCTCTTCCAACAGATCTTGCAGGTCCTCAGATATCCTCAAATATTGTTAATATTTCTTAAACCATTCCTCAGATGTTGTTGGTATTTCTTAATCCATAAATTAAATGGCGCACGTCAGCCCTAATTTCTCCTATTTAAATAGGAGTTTCAAAACAACTTTTGGCAATGATTAAGCTCTGGGAGGGAAGTCTTGGAATCCAGCCCCCCTGCCGCTTCACGGAGGTGACTAATTTACCAAGACTTCATCCAGATGCTTCCTTGACTCCCCTTTTCATTCCAGGGGAGAGATGAAAAGGTTTTTCAACCTTTTAAAAAGCTTTTGAGGTAGCCTCCCACGGAGACTCCGCGGGGTGCTGCAAGGGCGACATTGGCTCCGACCGGAAGTCCCTGCTTGAGCCTTGATAACAACCTGCCTTTCCTACCAGGAGACGACCTGGTTGCTGTCAGTAACCCGTCTGCCTTTTCTTTGTCAAGCATCTTCCTTCGTGCTTCAAGAGTGGCATCGTCCATTCACAGAACGATGTGTTTGTGTTACAGGAATCAGCAGCCCAGCTGACTCAGGCAGCCTTAGGAATTGGCTAAAGGGCCAGGAGAGAACATCTGCTGGTTATCCAAGAGCCCAGATCAAGGATGGAAGAGCAAGATGCAGCTGGCCGAGGAGCAGGAAAAGACTCGGACGCCGTCAAGGTTGAGAGCAGTGGGGAATTCTGGGAACGCGCCACGCAGAGGATCCTGGGTAAAGACACCCTCAGATCCGACGTACAGCGCCAGCGCTTCCGGCAGTTCCGCTACCAGGAGGCTAAGGGGCCCCGTGAGTTTTGCAGCCAACTCCATGATCTCTGCGATCAGTGGCTGAAGCCAGAGCAACACACGAAGGCTCAGATCCTGGACCTGGTGATCCTGGAGCAGTTCCTGACTGTCCTTCCCCCGGAGATGAAGAGCTGGGTGAGGGGATGTAGGGCAGAGACGACTTCCCAGGCAGTGGCCCTGGCAGAAGGTTTCCTCCTGAGCCAGGCAGAGGACAAGAAGCAGGCAGAGCATCAGGTGAGACGATTTTATCCTGGGAGTTTGCAAGGGCAGAGAAATTTAGCAAGGATATCCGGAAAGTCCCCATCTCTTACTCAGTTTTTCTGGAACTCATGCGGGATGGTCCACCATGCACCGAGGACTTGTCTTGCATCCTTTCTTTTCTACCCCACCTCACCTGTCTCTTTCCAAACCATGTTGTTCTTTCTGGTTCAGGAATTCTTTGCAGAAGAGGCCATTGACTTCCCTGAGGCAGAGAAGGCTCCATCGGACATCAGACAGAAGCGGCCGTCCAGACAGACCATGCTGGGGCATGACGGGGGTGCCACCTTGCTGGGTGAGGATTCAGGCGGCATTTTCACCTTGGTCTTTGGGATCCAATCTTGATTAAATATGGGCTTTGAAGAAAAAAGAAATGGACTGCTTCAACAAAAGCTCGCAGTGTAGAGTGTTTTCATTTGGGGTTCTATTCCCCACCCCCCAGTTTTCTTATTTTTTTTCTCCCAAGAATCAGTCAGCAATCGGTGTCCACGGACATCCCAATTCCTTAGAGGGTCCTTTGAGATGTTTTTCCCTGCTCCATTTGGTTTTCTTTTTTCCCATAATATCGGATTTTCCTCAGAGGGTGAAGTGGACATACGCCTGTCCACATCTCAGCTTCATTAATATCGGGGATGTCACCAGTGATCTATAGAGGCAGCTCCCACTTCTGTCCTTGTCACCAGTTCGAAATAACTTCTCTGCGTGAACCAGGAAATGACGTAGCCAGACAGTGAGAGGGTTGTCTCTCCCCCTTTGTATATCTATTTCTCTCTTCCTCTCCCTCCTCCACCTCCACATATTCCTTCCCATTCTCCCTGGTTATCATCCCCCCGCCCCCCCGTTCAGTGAGATAAAATTCCAAGGCCATTGACTGGCCTTGGAATTCAGCCATTTTGAGAGGTGCATGCTCCCTTAGGCTCTTTTCTGTAAAAAAAAAAAAATTCTACACCTGCAAATCTCAGGGTTACCCCCAAGCCTGTTGACCCTCCCTATTGTGTGTAGATGTTGCAGTTGAGGCTGCATAAAGTACAGGCAGACATGAATGGGAAATAGGGGAGAACGGAAGACAATCCTCCCTTTATCTTCTGTGTCCCTCACAGGAGACGGATTGAAGATGAGGACAAAATGTAGCAGCTCGGCTCTTTGTTGTGCTGGGCCAGGAACAAGTTCTGTGCGACCGGATCAGGTAAGGGGAATGTTCACAGGGGAGGAGGCAGCCAGGGCGTCTCTCTCCCCTGCACAACTCATGCCCAAAAGGATCTGTCCCTTTCCCTTTTCTTCTGCCATCAAAGTTGTGCACAACGGAGGCTGCGAATGCTACACGTTAGGGTTTATCCCTGGCTACGTAAGTTTTGTTCCTGATTGTGCTCCGGGATGATGCTTCTCCTTCCAGGTGATCTTCGAGGAGGTGGCTGTGCATTTCACCGAAGAGGAGTGGGCCCTGCTGGATCAGAACCAAAGAGCCCTGCACAGGGAAGTCATGGAGGAGAATTTGGGGAATGTGTCCTCTGTGGGTAAGCGTCCCCCGTTCTCTGGGTTGATACCGTCAGGTTACAAGGGATAAAAAATAACTGTAGCTTCTTTCTGCACACTTGCTCTGTTTGAGCAGCCAGTGTCCTGCTCTTCCTGCTTGGGTGGTTCTGGGGTCTCTTCTGGGGCCTCTTGTCCAGTCACCCTTGTTGGTGGACCTTTGTCAAAGCAACAGTAGATGATGTCAGGCTTGGACGTCAGTGGCTGCATGTGGTGGAGGTGGACTGGATGCCTGAAGACTCCAGCCTCCTATGCAGACTTAGGAATATAAGAAGGGCTCTGTTGGAGAAGGCCAGCATGTTGCTTCCCACAGGGGCCAGCCAGATACCCCCAAGAAGCCCAGAAACAAGGTGTGGTGACATTATCCCCCCCTGGTTGTTGCTTCCAAGTGGCTGACATCCACAGACACAGTGGCTGGGTGCAGACAACACGATCACCCACACTCCAGGGTTGTGTGTGGGTTGCCATTGAACTTCAGGTTGTTGTTGAAACGTGGGTCATCGTGTTGTCTGAATGCAGCCGTACTAACAAATCATAGTTTGTTAATGATAACCCATGAAGAGAACCCTTTGTTTGTTGTTGGGCTGTGAACTGTGGGTTGTTTGCGGTTAACAAATCATGGTTTGTTAGAGCGGCTGGGTTCAGATGACACAATACTCCACAGTTCAAGAAGAATGCACACGCAACCTCTATTCAACCACTGAGTGTTGAGTGAAGGGGGAGAGGGATACGTTCAGATTTATTGGTTATGTGCATATTATGTGCTTTCCTTTACAATATAAAACATAATATAAAAACTATTTATATAGAAAACAATTAAAAACAGAACAATCGAAGTGCAGGGACGGGGAGGTTCATACCAGAAGATGCTCTCTGTAAGGTATTTCAGGTATACTAGTCCTGATGTACAAAAATGAACATTTGATGTTGCTATTGGTCCACTGATGCCACCAATGATACTTGGGATGGTAGCACCCTGCCTAAGACATACCCGAGACTTGGTAGCCCTCCTACCAAGATCCGATAACAGGACTTGTTTGTATCAAACCTGGCCCCTTAGGGTTGCAAAACACAGGCTCTGGCACTGAGCTGTGGGTCTGCTGCACCCTTCTTTATTTTTTCCATAGAGTTATTTCCGGCCCCACTTCCAAGAAGATCACAGCCACGTGCATGAGGTTTCTTCTGAATGCATGTAACAACAAGCTGGCTTGAGAGTTTTACGTGGAAAACCGGAGTATAGATTTAACAAATAAGCTAAGCCCTATAGGATAGCATTGTATTAGAGATATTGGGGATATTCATTGGCATGTTGTCTGAACCCGGGACACCTTCTGTAGGGTTAACCATCCTGAACAACCCACCCTCAGCGTTTCAGTGTGGTTTAGCATCTTGGGCAAATCCAGTCGCAGACTGGTCTAAGGCTCCCCGATACACTTCATAGGAGGCTGTTGAGCCTCAATCTCTCCAGCACTCTGCATAGTACTGGTTCTCACCCAACATAGCCTGAAACACCCTTGGTTTCTGTTAGTCACTCACATCTACAGTTACTTATTTTTATGATTTCTTATTTAAGCCTTTGTGCCCTGCTTTCCAGCCAAAAAGGCTCCCCGGTGGTTTGAATGCAATCGGTTACAAACGATATGACACACAAAGAAAAAGGATGGTGAGGGAAGAAGAGAAAAAGCAAACTAAGACACCAGCTCTTAGAAGTTCCAATTTTCTTACAACGATCAGCTTGAATGGCAACATCCAGATAACCAGATGGAGCTGGTCTCTCATCAGAGCCCATGGAGATGCCTTGCAGTCCCATCTCTCCCTCTGCTATGAGCTAAGGCAGTTCTACGTGAAGTTTTTATCCCACACCTTACCAGAGCTAAAACTGAGATCAGCCTCTTTACATGTGCTTTTTCCCCCTGGGGTTTTCTTTCTCTGCCTTTCCATATGTTTCATTATAGAAGTGCTAGATGGCGCTGTGGCCTTCTATGGCAGGATTCAGAAAAAATACCAGACTTTCCTTGTTAGGAAAAAAAAGTGATAGTGGTTGCAAAGAGCGGGACAGGCCGCGGAGAATGATGACATCATGTAAAGGCTTGCAAACTATTGTGACTGAGCACTCACGAGTGCACAAATAACAGCCTTGTGCAGAAATGCCCCTAGTGGAATAGCTGCTGCTACAGGACAGTTAACTAATAGCTCTTTGATTTCAGGCTCTGCTTTTCACTTCTGCTGCTACCAGTTCTCTCTCTTCCTTCTAGATTGTGATTGGCAGGAGAGTGAGAATGAAGGAAAACCATGGAAAGTGTTTCTGGAAAGAGCCAGATGTAAGCCATTTCAGTGCTTGGAGTGTGGAAAGAGCTTCAGTGAAAAAAGCTGGTTCTTGAATCATCAAAGAACGCACACAGGGGAGAAGCCATTTCCATGCTTGGAGTGTGGCAAGAAATTCACTCTGCGGTCAAACCTTTTGTCACACCAAAGAATCCACACAGGAGAGAAACCATTTAAATGCTTGGAATGTGGAAAAAGCTTTGGCTGGAAGTCATGCCTTGTATCACACCAAAGAAGTCACACGGGGGAGAAATCATTTCAGTGCTTTGAGTGTGGAAAATATTTCGGTCAGAGCTCACACCTTATAGAACACCAAAGAATTCACACAGGAGACAAACCATTTCGATGCTTGGAGTGTGGAAAGAGCTTCAATAGAAAGTCTAATCTCACGTACCATCAAAGAAACCACACAGGGGAGAAGCCATTTACATGCTTAGAGTGTGGAAAGAGCTTCAATACAGAGAAATGCCTCATGTACCATAAAACTAGCCACACAGGGGAGAAACCATTTACATGCTTGGAGTGTGGAAAGAGCTTCCGGCGAAATGCAAACCTTATATTACACCAAAGAACTCACACAGGGGAGAAACCATTTCAGTGCTTTGAGTGTGGAAAGAGCTTTGGTCAAAAATGCTGGCTCTTGGAGCATGAGAGAACCCACACAGGGGAGAAGCCGTTTGCATGCTTAGAGTGTGGGAAAAAATTCACTCAGAGATCAAACCTTAGTTCACACAGAAGAATTCACACAGGAGAGAAACCTTTTCAATGCCTTGAATGTGGAAAGAGCTTCACTCAGAAGAGATACCTCATTTCTCATCAAGTAAGTCACACAGGGGGCAAATGATTTACATGCTTGGAGTGTGGAAAGAGCTTCAGTACAAAGAGACACTTCAAGCACCCTCAAATATTCTACACAGAGGAGAAGGCATGTAAAAGCTTGGGTGTAGACAGAGTTATAATAGGAGATACATCCTTAGTCCACATCAAAGAAGAGGGCAAATAATGTTAATATTTGGCATTTGTAAACAGCTTCCATTTGGTTAACTCCTGTACTCGACATTAAATAATTCATGGAAGGGAGAAACCACATCAGTGGAAAGAACTTCAAGAGGAATGGGGACCTTAGCAGATATCACAGAATTCCTTCCTTCCTTTATCATTTCTTACCTGCCTTGAACAACTCCTTGTCTGACCTGCAGGATTCTGTTTGCATCACGCTGTAGGGCTGCCATTAGCCACTTCCTCCCAGCGACAGTCCCTTCCATCCTATAATATAGAGAACCTGCTTTTACTTTGGAATTTCTTTTAGTAGAGTTATTTTATTGTATTTGTGTGTACCTGTGGGCTACTCCAGGTCTTCTCCTTATTATTGGTGGACTTTGGGTTCGATATGGATGAGCATGGGAAGACTCGAATCGGTATTCACATTAGTAACAGGTGATGGTGTCAGGTAAACAGAGATGGGAATAGATGCAGCTAAGACACCATCTGGTCATATTGTTAAGGATACTTTTCAGCTTCTGCAACCTGAGGATATGGACAAACATCTTGGAGGACTGAGACCTCCGGCCTGGATCCTGGATCCTTGCCCATCATATAGTCTGCCAGCACAAGGCTGGGTGTCTGGATCTGGGAAGTAAGTGGAATAGTGCTGACTGCCCATAAAGAGGTGGTGGTTCAGCCCAACCTGAAAAACAGCAAATCTAGACTTACCCACCTGTGCTCAGTGTATGTCTAACCTTCAGGTTCTGAACATAGTTCTGGAGCATGTGTGGCGGTGACACTCTGGCAGTGACAACCCCAAAGGGGATGCTGCCAAAGGGGGCCATCCCTTTGTGGGAGCTGCTTTGGTGGCACAGAAGGGTCAGGCCACCCCCCTAACACCAGTTTGGTTTTTCTAGCATCTTTGATAGGGATTGGTTGCCTCTTAGGGCTTGATTCTGTGCTTGGGATAGAGGATGTGGGGCCAAGTGGGGGACTGAGGGGCAGGCAATGTTTGTTGAGCGATGGGTTAGAATGTTATTCAAACCGAGCACATTTTCATCAGGTGGCTTGTTAACCATTCAGTGTGGCTTGTTAACCACCCCGAACAACCCAACAACAAACCATGGGCTTTTAAGGTGGCTTGTTTGAGGAAAAATAAGCCACACTACATGGTTAACAAGCCACCCTGGCTGAGTTCAGACAGCATGCTAACCCACGGTTCAACAACAACCCACACTCAACCAGAGTATGGGTTAGCGTGTTGTGTGGGTTGTTTGTTGAACTGTGGTTTAGCATGTTATCTGGACCCAGGACATTTTCTGCAGGGTGGCTTGTTAACCGTGCAGTGTGATTTATTTTTCTTGTACCAGCCACCTTGAGAACCCATGGTTTGTTGGCAGGTTAACAAGCCACCCTGCGGAAATTGTCCTGGGTTTGGACAACACGCTAACAAGCAACCCACACTCAACCTAATGCAGCTTCCTGGGTTCCTGAAATCATTATCTCCAGGTAGGCAGCTGCGTTAGACCCAGGGGAGCTATTGTTGGTGTAGAAAATACTGTAGTAAATGGACGACTGGTCTGACTCAGTATAAGGCATCTTCCTATGTTGCAACAGGCAACATGGGATCCCCAGGGTCCAAGAAGAGAGTTAGGCCTCACCCCGCCTGCTATGAAATATCGGCTGTGACAGGTGGGTGGTTATTTTGCCACAGGTGTAGTCCACTGGAGAAGGGCTTAGAGGTATTTTTATTTATTTTATTTCAAGTTACTTTTATTTATTTAATAGATTCATATACCACGGAACCTATTTAAAAATATCTCTAAACAGTTCACATTAGAATCTACAAGAAAATATATGAAATGGCTAAAACATTAGTATAAAACATTAATAGAAACATTAACATCAGTTCAAACATTGTCATTACAAACAGACTGGGGAGCACATTCACTCAGGGAAGACCTGGGTAAAGAAATAGGTCTTAATTTGGCACCTAAAGCATGATACAGATGGTGCCTCCCAAATCCCGGAGGGAGCTCATTCCATAAACTCGGCTCCACCACAGATGAGGCCTGCTTCCTGGTTGTTGCAAGGTGGCAGGAGGCAGATCGTGATACCACCAGCAAGACCTCCTCAGATGATCTTAATGCTTGCACAGGTCTGGACTGGGGAAGGCAATCTTTCAAACCACCTTTAAAACCTTTAAAAGTATGCGATTCGAAACTGGAAGAAGAGGCTTTTATATCCACCTGAAGCTGCAGCTTATTGTCCAAGGGTTCATTCCCTCCAGCTACTAGGTAAAGGTGCCCAATTTAGCATGTGTTTAATTTTTTTTTTACTTAAACCATCAGCATCTAAAATCACTTCACAGTTTTATTAATAGAAAGACTGCCTAGTTTTTCTCTATTTCCTCTAGTAAAGGAGTCTGTGTGCTACATTGGAGTAACAGCTGGATTTTATGTCAGTGAGGTATAGTGGCTAGAGTGCTGGATTGGGACTCGGGAGATCTGGATTCTAATCTTCACTTGTCCATAAAGCTCACTGGGCAATCTTGGGCTGCTTCTCAGCCTAACCTACCTCACAAGGTTGTTGTGAGAACAGAGAGGAGGGGGAGGATCAGGTATACTGCCTTGGGCTTCTTGAAGGAAAAGTCAGGTTATGTCAGGGTTGGATCGGAGCCCAGAGAGCCCCAAAGCAGTTCTGATTCTGAGGAAGAGTTAGAAACCGCGGGAGAGGAACCCGTGCGCGTTTCAGAGGAGCAGCCAGGGGGAGAGCCCCTCCCAGTACACATTCCTGAGAGTGATAGTGACCCTGGCAGGGAGAGGGAGGCGCAACAGTAGTTTCTGGACGCTAGGCACTGGCGCACCCTCAAGCAGGAGATGGAAGGCGCTGAGAGGCAGCACTCAGCCTGCTTGGCACAACGGCAACAGCAGTGCCCCAATGCCCCATGGGAAAGGGGTGGACTCTCCTAGCTCATAAGTACAGCGGTTCCCCGCTTTCCCCTCCAAACGGAGATCAACTGATTCCTAAGATTAGAACCCCCGAGTAGGCAGCTCTGTTAAGTCTCACTCGTAGGATCAAGCATTTAGCATCTGTGAGCATCATTAGGTTGAATGGGAATGAAGCCTTGGAAAAGAGCCCTATTGTCTGTGTATTGATTCTGGCTACCTGAGGATTTCAGAAGGCAGCAGGGGCGACCTCTCGACAGGTTATAAATGTAACCCAAAAACTCTGGGATCAAAATTATCTGCTTTTCCTTCTCTCAGTAAACCTAGGGGAGCTCCAGAAATTCCAAGTGGAACCTTTTTAAATTTTTATTGTAAATGTTCAACAAAACAAAGAGAAAAAGGAAACACTGTAGCTACGTAAGGTAAAATCCAACATAAGTTCTACTAAGAGTAGACCCATTGAAATGAATGGGACATAGGTTAGTCAGGACTCATTTAAGTCCTATTCATCTCAATGGGTCTACTCTTAGTAGAACTTACATTGGATTTTGCCCATAAATTTGAATATATCAATACACATTTCCATGCTGTGAAATTGATATATTCAACTCCAGGTGAAACCTGAAACTATCACATCACCTGCTAGATCCTTCGTTGAATGCCTGCAGACACTTCCTCCCCAGTTCCATCTCAGGATTGTGATCATGCAGATACCATGACTTCACCATCAAGTCATCTGCTGGCTGGGGAATGCTGGGAATTGGAGGAGGTTTTTTCTGCCTAAACATGCATAGGATTGCACCCTTAAGCTTTACAGAAGAACTCCCCGGTCAGTTGACTCTAGGATTGTCAGCCTGTTCCGTCATCGAAGTCTTGTTCTGAACTGACCAGAAGGAGTCAGGATTTCCACTGGAAGATCAGAGGACCACCCATTCCTCTTTGCGGAAGGTATCAAGTTAGATTGTGGTGAGCCATCATTGTTCGATCACTATTTCTCCTTTTATGGTTGGGGCCTTGTGGGCAATTGAGTTGTATCATGTGGTAGCCTTTGAGGCAAACCCACCATAGTGTAACTTTGTGGGTCAATGCATTATAGTTGTAACCGATAAAACCTTTGTGCTCTGGATTTCTCTTTGTGAGGACATGGTCTATTTAACCATGCTAAATCCTAATGTGGGTGCTTACGCACATAAGTAACCCACCAAATCTAGTATTAATAGGCTCCCATGCATAGTAATATAGGAAGCTGTCTTATACTGAGCCCCTTGGTCCATCCAGCCCAGTAATGTCAACACTGGCTCTGCAGCCGCTCTCCAAGGTTTCAGGCAGGAATCTTTCCTAGTCCTGCCTGGAGATGTTAGGGATTGAACCAGGGACCTTCTGGTTGATGTTAGGGATTGAACCAGGGACCTTCTGGTTGATGTTAGGGATTGAACCAGGGACCTTCTGGTTGATGTTAGGGATTGAACCAGGGACCTTCTCCATGCAAAGCAGGGGCTCTAGCACTGACCTATTCACCTAAAAATAAAGTAAGATTCCAGGCCTCATGGTTTTGAATAAAGTACTGAATTAAATAGGAACACAGGAAGTTGCCTTTGTCAGACCGTTGATCCATCAAGCCCAATATTGTCAGCACACTGACAACGGTTGTTTCAGGCAGGATCCTTTCCTAGTCCTACCTCTAAGCTATGGACCCTCTCTAAGATCCCTGGTGGCTTAGTACAGTACATAAACTGCAATAGAAAAATGAGTTATAAAGAGCAATTCCTAGCTCTCAACAACTCTCTACTGGACAAATAAATATTGTTCGAGGAATCAACATAGTCTTATTTATTTTGAAGATTAATAATCAGACTTTTAAACAAATGATTCTCAGTGCAGCAGGAAATTTTACAACCCCCATCCTGCAAACCATGCACAGCAGCTGGGAATTTTCTGGCTGAGGATAGGGCTGGAACAGGGCTCCCTTCCATTCTGCAGTCCTAGTAGGGAAACTGGCAGTTGAATCCATCTGCATTCTACATAGAACAAATGCAGTGCAATCTCTGCACAAAAGAATAAATGAACACAAATCCCATATCAAAAATAGCAACATTCAAAATCTGGTGGGAGAAGATTTCACCCCCCTGTGGCTGAGCTTAAGGTGGCCATTCTTGAACAAAAGAACTTCAAAGACAGGCTGCAGTGTGAAAAAGATGAACTACAATTCCTGAAGATGTTCAAATCTATTTGCTGTGGCTTGAATGAGAACTAAGGTGTTGTTTTTAAAGCACGCTGCATGTATTAATCAGCTCACCATTATTATTTACTATTTTATTATTTATGTGGTACATTTCTAATCCGCCCTAACTAATGGTCTCTGGGCAGATTACAACCAGTTAAACTAAAATGCTATTTTGAAACAGTTAAAATATTTTTTAAAAACCAATACAAACACCGTGGCAAGGATGTCTGTGTTAATAAGGTAACACAGTTGGCTATGGAACCTAAAACAGTTGGTCATGGAACTGACCAGAGGGGAGGCGACCTTGGATTTAATCCTAACCCAGGACCTAGGACAAGATGTAAATATTGTACCAATTGGAACCAGTGACTACAGTGCTATCAGGTTTAATATATATTTCAGTGGGAAATTGCCCAGGAAGTCCAACACAGTCACTTTTGACTTCAAAAGAAACTTCTCTAAGAGAGCAATCCTATGTCTCCTAGACAGCATCTGGGGGAGATAGGATTTTTCGGTTTCCTAGCTCCAACTTCAAAGACAGCGATACGAGCTTGTAGCCAGGAAACTGTGCTGTCTGCCCCCTCCCCCTTGTAGCCAGAGCAGAGAGAACCGCAGCATTTGCCCCTCCATGCCTGTCCATGCTCATAACATGGAGTACGGACAGGGTGAAAAGGGGGAGTTCCGGGGGAGGGGAGGAGACCATGGAAGCTGTTTTAGACAACTTTTTATGTGGTCTCCAGCCCCGTTCCCATGCCCTCCCTGAAGTCGTGCTTAGATGGCCGAAACGGCATCTAAGACAAACTACAGGGCGTCCAGAGCACAGAAGGAATCCTTTCCTCTGTGCTTCAGCTGCTCTGCATTGGATAGGCGGTCACGTTTAACTTCAAAGGAAGTCAGAGGCGACCATCTATCTCCATAGGATTGCACCCTAAAATGAGAGAATGTGTGAAAAAGAAGTTGAAAGGGAGAGTCAAGAGGGTTACATCCCTCCAAAATGCTTGGAGGTTACAACCACAATAATAGAAGCTCAGCCAAAATGTATGCCACAGCTTAGGAAAGGAAGCACCAAGTCCAAGAGGTCACCGGCATGGTTAACGAGCAGTGTCAAGGGAGCCATTAGAGAAAAGAGAGCTTCCTTCAGAAAATGGAAGTCTTGCCCAAGTGAGGAAAGCAAAAGGGAACACAAGCTTGCACAAAGGTGATGCAAGCAGACAATAAGAGATGCAAAAAAGCATTTTGAAGAGCATATCGCTAACAATTTCAAGGCCAACAATAACTAATTCTTTAAATATATCAGAAGCAGAAAACCAGCTAGAGAGGCAGTTGGACCATTGGATGACAATAGAGTTAAAGGAGTACTGAAGGAGGACAAGGAGATTGCAAAGAAGCTGAATGAATTCTTTTCATCTGTCTTCCCTGCAGAAGATATAGGACAGATACCTGTACCTGAACTGATGTTTTCAGGAAGGGAGTCTGCAGAACTGAGGCAAATAGTGGTGACAAAAGATGAAGTTCTCAGCCTTATGGACAAATTGAAAGCAAATAAATTCACTGGGCCCAGATGGTATCCATCCTAGATACCATCTCAAAGAACTCAAATATGAAATTGCTGATCTTCTAACTGAAATATGTAGAGGAGTGGAAGATGGCCAATATAGCACCAATTTTTAGAAAGGGGTCTGGGGGAATCCGGGAAATTACAGGTCGGTTGGCTTAACGTCTGTTCTGGATAAGTTGGTTGAAAGCATGATTAAAGATAAAATTAGTAAGTATATAGAAGGACCAGCCTTGCTGAAAAAGAATCAACACGGTTTCCACAAAGGTAAGTCCTGTCTCACTAGCCTTTTAGAGGACTTTTGAGAGTGTCAATAAACATGCAGACAGGAGTGATCCAGTATAGACACTGTTTACTTGGACTTCCAAAAGGCTTTTGACAAAGTCCCTCACCAAAGACTCCTGAGCAAACTTAGCAGTCATGAAATAAAAGGAGAAGTCCTCTTATGGATCCGTAACTGGTTAAAGAACAGAAAGCAGAGAGTAGGAATAAATGGCAAATTCTCGCAATGGAGGAATGTGAATAGTGGAGTCCCACAGGGATCTGTATTAGGACCAATGCTTTTCAACTTGTTCATAAATGATCAGGAATTAGGAGTGAGCAGTGAAGTGGCCAAATTTGCTGATGACACCAAATTATTTAGGGTGGTTAGAACAAAACGGGATTGTGAGGAGCTCCAAAAGGATCTCTCCAAACTGGGAGAATGGACATCCAAATGGTAAATGTGGTCCAATATAAGCAAGTGTAAAATGATGCATATTGTGGCAAAAAAATCCCAACCAAGTATAACCTGATGGGATCTGAGCTAGTGGTGACCAACCAAGAAAGGGATCTTGGGGTCGTGGTGGACAGGTCAATGAAAATGTCAGTGTGTGGCTGCTGTAAATGAGGCAAATTCCATGTTAGGCATAATTAGAAAAAGAATTGAGAATAAAACTACCAATATCATACTGCCCCTATACAAATCTGTGCTGCGGCCACACTCTGTCCAGTTCTGGTCACCAGACTTAAAAAAAGATATTGCAGAGCTGGAAAAAGGGCAACAAAAATGATCAAGGGGCAGGAGCATCTCCCCTATGAGCAAAGGTTACAACAGCTGTGTTTGTTCAGCTTAGAAAAAAGGAGGGTAAGGGGAGACACGACAGAGGTGTACAGAATGATGCATGGTGCAGAGAATGTGGATAGGGAGACATTTTTCTCCCTCTCTCAAATACTAGAACGGGGGTCATCCCAAGGAGCTGATTGGTGGGAGATTCAGGACAGATGAAAGGCAGGACTTCTTCACACAGTGCAGTTATACTATGGAATTCGCTACCACAGGATGTAATGATGGCCACCAATTTGGATGGCCTCAAAAGGGGGTTATCATTGCAGGTTGTTAGCAGGCTGCTTGGCCAGAGTGTAGGTCCTGCAGCCCTCCCCCAACATTGGCAGAATTGTGGTGCCACTGGGGAAAGGCTTGATATGAACAAAGAGGCTACTCAGGCAGCCCTGGGGTCACATATGCAAGGTGAGGCCTGACACTGTTTTCAATCAGAGCTGCATTAAATTCTGAAAGCCTTGAACTAGGCAGGATGTAAAATTAATAACTCAGAAAACCAGTTCCAAAGTGATTTGCCCCTCTCAATAGGTAGAATGCATCCTCCAGGTGTAGGTAAGCAAGTAAATGGGCTGAAAGGTGTCCCACAAGTAGGTTTCATAAGAATGCTGGACAGAGTGCCCATTCGCACTAAGTATTCCCCTTTTGTTATCCAGATGGATCTGGCAAGTACAACACTTAAGTCTTTCGGTTGCAGGCAGGAACGGCAATTCCCAATTCTTAAAAGATTTTATGCAACTATAGCATGATGGTCACGTGAGACATAACATCCTTTGTGTATAATCTCTAAAAACATCAAGGTTGTGAGCAGATATTGTGCTAGTTTGGGGATCTGTTTCTTGACAGGTTTAGTTTCACCAGTCTTCACCACTGGACATTTGGATTCTCTCCTTCAGGTTCTACTGCAAAGTTTCTAGCTGAGCTTTCCCCAAGATGGGCAAACCCAATTTCCCATTTATTAAGAAAGGGCCTCAGTGGAGGGTTCTGTCACCTCCTGCCACCCCTTTTTTACCCAGGTTAGCCTCACCCTGGCTGCTTCAGTCTCTGCCTAGCTAGAGGCCACAGTCCTCCAAAGGCTTCATTTTAAAAGGACACATTTTTCCATGGGTGCTTAGGCAAGGAGTTTCAGCATGCCCCAATTCAGCTACAAGAAAGGGCCTTCCAGTGGGGGAAAAGATACCTTTAAACCCCTGTCTGTCTTTGGAACTCTTCATACAAAATGTAGCCTCCACCCCCAAATTCTGCGTAGCATTGTTCCCTGGCTGTCTAGTGGAAAAGATTGCAGTTGAGACCCTTTTTTGTGCCCCTTTGTGTTTCCTCAGTATTCTCAACTTCTGTTGTCTACAACTTCCAGAAGAGATGGTCAACATGAAGTTCAACAGCTAATAAGTATCCTTGAGTGGGTTGGGTAGCCCAGGCTAGAGGAAACAGGAGGCAAGTGCACAAACCACTAAATGGTGAATGAGTGTGGGCTTTTCTACATGAACCTGCACCTTTATCGAGGCTTCTGCTTCCAGAATTTTTGTGGGATTAAGATTGGCTCCTTTACATGTGTTCTTCCCTGCACACCCACCCCAGGGTTTTTCTTTCTCTGCCTTTCTATATGGTCCATTGTTCGTTGTTGTTCAGTCATTAAGTTGTGTCCATCTCTTCGTGACCCCATGGACCATAGCACGCCAGGCCTTCCTGTCCTCCACTCTCTGCCGGAGTGTGCTCAAGTTCATATTCATTGCATCGGTGATGCTATCTAGCCATCTCATCCTCTGCCGTCCCCTTCTTTTGCCTTCAATCTTTCCCAATATCAGGGTCTTTTCCAGTGACTTTTCTCTTCACATTAGGTGGCCAAAATATTTGAGCTTCAGCTTCAGTATCTGTCCTTCCAATGAGCACTCAGGGTTGATTTCCTTTAGGATGGACTGATTTGACCTCCTTGCAGTCCAGGGGAGTCCTAAGAGTCTTCTCCAGCACCACAGTTCGAAAGCATCGATTCTTCGGCGCTCAGCCTTCCTTATAGTCCAGCTCTCACAGCCATACGTTACTACTGGGAAAACCATAGCTTTGATTATACGAATCTTGGTCGGCAAGGTGATGTCTCTGCTTCTTACTATGCTGTCTAGGTTGGCCATAGCTTTCCTCCCAAGGAGCAAGCGTCTTTTAATTTCATGGCTACAGTAACCGTCTGCGGTGATCCTGGAGCCCAAGAAAATAAAATCTGTCACTGCTTCCATTTCTTCCCCTTCTATATGCCAGGAAGTAATGGGGCCACATGCCATGATCTTCATTTTTTTAATGTTGCATTTCAAACCAGCTTTTGCACTCTCCACTTTCACTCTCAACAAGAGCCTCTTTAGATCCTCTTCGCTTTCTGCCATTAGGGTGGTATCATCTGCGTATCTGAGGTTGTTGATAATTCTCCTGGCAATCTTAATTCCGACCTGTGATTCATCCAACCTGGCGTTTCTCATGATGTACTCTGCATATAAGTTAAATAAGCAGGGCGACAATATACAGCCTTGTCGTACTCCTTTCCCAATTTTGAACCAGTCAGTTCCATGTCCGGTTCTTACTGTTGCTTCTTGACCCTTGTACAGGTTTCTCAGGAGACAGGTAAGGTAACTATTAAGTGGCGCTGTGATATTTATTTATTTATTTATTTATTTTATTATTTAATTTATTAATCGCCCATCTGGCTGGTCACCCAGCCACTCTGGGTGATGTACAACATGCAATAAAACAATAAAATTCTACAATAAAAACATTTTCTAAAATACCCTAACCCACCCCAAATGCCTGCCTGAACAGCCACGTTTTTAATGCACGACGGAAGCTCATTAAAGAGGGGGCATGACGGAGTTCCCTAGGGAGGGAGTTCCACAGAGTGGGGGCCACTACAGAAAAGGCCCTCTCCCTCGTCCCCACCAGTCTAGCTGTCCTGGCTGATGGGACAGAGAGAAGGCCATCCGAGGCTGATCTTGTTAAGCGGCCTGTCTGGTGCTGCTGGAGGCGCTCCTTAAGATAGGCTGGGCCGGAACCATATAGGGTTTTAAAGGTCAAAACCAACACCTTGAATTTGGAACGGAAAACAACTGGTAACCAGTGCAACTCCTTCAGCACTGGAGTAATGTGATCTCGCCGGCGGCTGCCTTTAATCAGGCGAGCCGCCGCATTCTGTACCAGCTGCAGCTTCCGAACCGTCTTCAAGGGTAACCCCACGTAGAGCGCATTACAGTAGTCTAAACGAGAGGAGACCAGGGCATGTACGGCCGATGGGAGCAGATGGTCGGGAAGGAAGGGGTGCAGCCAACGTATCAGATGGAGTTGAAACAGCGCTGTCCGGCTCACAGCTGACACCTGAGCCTCCATGGACAGCTGGGAGTCCAAAATGACCCCCAGGTTGCGGACCTGGTCTTTCAAGGGTAGCCATACCCCATTCAACACCAGGTCAACATCCCCTAGCCTCTTCTTGTCTCCCACCAAAAGTACCTTGGTCTTGTCAGGGTTCAGCTTTAGCCTATTCCTCCCCATCCAGCCACTCACCGTCTCCAGACATTTGGACAAGGATTCTACGGCCAACCTTGGTGAAGATTTGAATGAGAGGTAGAGCTGCGTGTCATCCGCATATTGATGACACTGCATCCCAAACCTCCTGATGATAGCCCCCAGCGGCTTCACATAGATGTCAAATAGCATCGGGGAGAGGATGGAACCCTATGGCTCCCCACAAGTGAGTGGCCACGGGTCCGAAACCACCTCTCCCAGTGCTACCCTCTGGTACCTGCCGGAGAGGAAGGACTGGAACCACCACAATACGGTGTCTCCAATGCCCAACCCCTCCAGGCGGTCCAGGAGGATACCGTGGTCAACGGTATCAAAAGCCGCTGAGAGGTCGAGGAGAACAAGGAAGGAGCATTCACCCCTATCCAGAGCCCTCCTCATATCATCTACCAAGGCGATCAAGGCCATTTCTGTCCCATGCCCAAGCCTGAAGCCCGACTGAAATCGGTCTAGATAATCAGTTTCTTCCAAGTGTGCCTTCAACTGCACCGCCACCACCCACTCAATCACCTTGCCCCAAAATGGCAGATTTGAGACTGGGCGAAAGTTGTTCAGAACTTGAGGATCCAAGGAGGGCTTCTTTAAGAGCGGTCTTATCACTGCCTCCTTGAAGGCTGATGGCATCACTCCCTCCTCAAGGGAGGCATTCACCACCGTCCTGATCCCCTCACCCAGTCTCTCTCTGCAGCCCATAATGAGCCACGATGGGCAAGGATCAAGTAATCAGGTGGTCAGCTTTACAGATGAAAGCACCTTGTCCACTTCATCAGGAGGAAGAAGCTGGAACCGATCCCACAAAACCGGTTTGCCACAGGCCGCCTCTTGCTCACTAACTGTATCCACAGCATGCAGAGTAACACACCTAATCTGATCAATTTTATCTGCAAAGTGCCTTGCCAAGGCCTCACAGGAGGCCTTAGAATGCTCCAGTGGTTCCGGAGCCACAGGACCGACCAGGCTCCGGACCACTTGGAACAGCCTCCTGGGACAGCACTCTGCAGACACGATGGAGGCAGCATAATATTCCTTTTTTGCTGCCTTCACCGCCACGTGATAGGCTGAAGATACAGCTCTAGCCCATGCCTGATCGTCTTTGGAGCGAGACGTCTGCCACCGGCGCTCTAGCCGTCCCACCTCCTGTTTCAGAGCTCGTAACCGCGGATTGAACCATGGCGCAGTCCGAGCCCTGTTCAGGGGGAGGGGGCATTTCGGAGCCACATGATCTAATGCCCCAGTGATATAGCAGCATTGCACAATTATATGAGATTTCCATCGCATTATAGAGGCCATTCAGAAAAAATTCCACACTTTCCCTGTTAAGAAAAAAAACACGATAATAGTTGCAAAGCATGGGAGAGACCCTGGAGGAGGATGACATTTTGTAAAGGGCCCACAAACTACCGTGAGTGAACAATCACGAGTGCACAATGTAAGTCTCACGTAGAAAGGCCCTGTGTGTTCGCAACTTTATTAGACCCCCTCTCCCCTTCTTTCTAGTTACAGTTACTGTGCTTCGGGAACCAGCCCAATCACACCACATTATATTAGGATAAATCCTCCTCTCACTTCTTTTCACCCCATTTCTGAACACTCACCCCAGTCCTTTCCATACCCAAGTGCGTTAGGGACCCCTAATTACCTAATCCACTCTTTCTGCCTCCACAAATCCTTCCTACTGCAAGCTGAACAGTCAGTGCATGTCCACAGCCTAGTTTAAGCTCCAGGACCAGCGTCCACAAGAACTCACGTAATATCCCCAGAATCGCTTCAGGCTTAAACCATACATGTGTTTAAAGTGTTTGTTTTTCCCTGAAGTATTAACTGAATATTACTTGTAGTTAATAAACACTGGTGTCAAACAGGTGAGGCCTGTGTTCAAATCATTGCGCAGCCATAGAAGCTCATTGGGTGGCCTTGGATAAACTTACCAACTTACCTCACAGGATTGTTGTGAAGGTACACATCTGAACACATAAGAATATTTCCCCAAACATCTTCATATACAAAAGAGGAAACAGAAGTTATCTTTTAGTGGCTGGGTGTGCTTAACTGTTACCTACAGATTATTCTAAAAGAGTAATTGTATTAATGTCAAATTCCAGAAGAAAATGCCAAAATCCATATTACCATAATATTTTTATTATGCCAGCTCAAACATCAGGTCACCAAAAGCAACTCAAACATCAGAAAATAATGTGCAAGCTTTCAAGTTCTCTAGAACTTTTCCTCAGGCGAGATGGTAAGCAAAGCAAAAGTGGGGTAGGGGAGGAGGGGAAAAGTTAAATCTATGGAGTCTGCATTTGGTGAGAGTGTCTCCACCTTTGGGAATAATATTCTCTTGGGCTGGCTGTATCTAACCCCGCTCTCTAATCACAGTCCCCTCACCTCACTGGATACTCCTGTATCCTATCAGAATCCCATAGGATACTCCTCATTTACTGACTAACGAGCAAATTAAGTTCTTAAAATATAGAGGTATTGCCTACAATGACATATCTATATCCTTGAATAGCGACAATGAATGTTTTCTTTCTTTTTGCAAATTAATAGCTGGTGGAAGTCTTGTAGGGAAGAGGAAGAGAGAAAATTAAAACCAGAACTAAGGATCATGGAGGTTGTATGCTAAGAATAGGTCCCGTATTATTTATTAAATTTGAGGTGTTACTGTCTCTTTAAGAGCCAAGCTACAGAGGTTCTGACAGGCTACCACTACAGTTACATCTAATTTGAACTTCCACCTGATGAGAAAAGATTTTGGATCAAATATAGAAGTCTTTTATCAATACCCAACATTTCTAATTTTGCCCCTAACTTATTTCTTGAAACTGAGTCAAAAGTGAATTTCAAATCTATGAATGCAGAAAATAATTGGCCCCCTTTGGGGTTAGAATACCTTTCAGCTAGATGGGCCAAAACAAAACAGTGGATTGGACCAATATGCTGGCCAGCATATAATTCTTGCAGCCTTCCTTCCTTACCTTTGAATTGCTTCATGACATCCTCCAAGAAGGGATTTATATCACAGGAATCCCAGATCCTCCAATTCAGCTCAGGAGGAAAAGCCGCCGGATTCTCAAAATTCTCTCTCCTCAATCCTGGTTGGAGAGAAACAATGTTAGCTCATCTGATCCAGAAATCCTGAGTAGAATAAAAGAAAGGTGCTGAAAGTCAAAGAGGGATGGAGGAGCACTGAGGAGGAAATTCTCCTTCAGCATGGCAGATCGGGGCTGGACCAAGAAATTTTGCTGCCTGAGGGGAAGGACAAGATGGTGCCCCCTCCCATTCCACATACAGAAGATGACTGGACTGGCAGTTGAATCTATCTTCAGCATCGATGATGGGACAGCATTTTCCAGTGCACCTGAAGGCACTCAGGTCTCTCCTCCAAGATCTTGTTGCCACCTCCCAGCATCTGCCCTGTGAGGTGACTGCTTCACTGTGCCTAATGGTAGGGCCGGCCTTATGGCAGGTAGAACCTAAAAGTCTTAGGCTCACTTTTACGTCCTGGCAGTCATAGTGAAGGCCTCAGGTTTAGGTTCAAACCTCTATTTTGATTCTGAGGAGCACTTCTAAGGCATATGCGGTAGCAGGAGTATGGTCAGCAACATGGCACATCCCTCCAGTCTGGCTCCCTCAGGAGCAGCTCCATGAGTGCTCCGTGGGACACGTGCACACATGGGACTGGGTGGGGCCGTCATTGCAGCATCTGGCACTTGAATGGGTCATTAGCCAGTCTAGATGTCAGCCAAGGCATTAGCTAGGCCAAATAAAGTCACAGGCTTATATTCTGTGAGAGCACAACTGCTACTGGGACTTTATTTCATAATATTCTTGTAGTGTACAGCAGGCAGAGAAGAGGAACGTGGAGGGGCTGTGATCCTTAATGCAAGAATGAGGCTGCAATCCTGTGCACACTTATCTGAGAGTAAGTCCCACTGAACACAGTCAGACTTACCTCTGAGTAGCCAGATTCAGGGTTGTTGGGCACAAACACTGAGTTTGCAAGTGTGTCCCTTTTTATCTGTGAAATAATGGCACTTCGGTGTCCTCTCTTCAGTCCCCAGGAGACTGGAAGGCCATGTTCTTCATGTTACCCAGTCCCAGCACCACGAAGGGAAGCGAGTGAGATCCACTTACCTCTGCAAGGTGCTTCTAACATCCTAGAAGGAAGAGAGAGAGAGAGAGAGAGAAAGAAGAGGGGGCTCAGTGCCTGCCACAATATGGAGACTCCAGAGGAAGATGCCCTTTGGCTGCCTCACGATCAGCTGATGTTGGTCTACCTAGCACACTCCATTCAAGGGCTGGAGGCTGAACTTCTTAAAGTGGCAGCAAACTCTTTTCTTGGCTTCTCCTGGGGAAAATCTACATGTGATAAGTCAGCTGGTCTAGCAGAGCCATTACAAGTCAGGGTAGGATAATCTAGTTAGCACTTCATCCTGCCAAACCACCTGTCTGGACACATCCCAGTGCACAACCATCATGTCTTTGGGCATGTGCAAAAGAAGCCATGGGCGCCTGGTCACAAACAGTAACAGGCCATATTTACAAATTGGCAAGGGGTGAATAAAACGCAAAATAGCCTCCATGGAGAAGAGGAGGGCTCCTTTTTTCCCATCACAACATCAACAATAGCAAGAGAGGTTTTAACAGAGCTCTCCCCTTACTGCAGAACCACCAGCTCCAAGAGAGGGATCAAAACCTCTCATCCTTCAGTTAAAACAGCTTGAGCCAAGAGATGCAGATGGGAGTGAGCAGCTCGAGCACATAAGAGAAGATCCCTGACAGAGCTTTGGTGAATGTTCACAATGTGGAGGAAGGGGTTAAAGAGGCCTTTTGCCTGTGTCTCAGGCTTTCATAGGAGAAAAGAGATTAAATATATATTAAGGAGGACCATCTGGGGGACGAGGTAGGCCTACTTACTCCTTTCTCTGACTGAACTTTCCCTGCCACCGAGAAGCTCAGTCAGGGCATAGACAGCATCTGCTGGGCAAGCATTAGAAGAGAACACATTAGGAGAGAGTGGGTGACAAGACACTGACAACATTAAGTAGATGCCTCTAGTCCACACTGAGGTTCACTGTCCTGTTTTGTCTTGGAAGCTCCACATCTCATAAAGTTATCAGGGACATAAACTGTGCCCCACCTTCTCCAAAGAAAAGAGCCTGGGCTATTTCTGCCACCACCTTACCTGCAAGGAGTTCACTTGCTGGCTGCTGACATTTCTTCTCCATCTCTTGGATGATGCTTTCAAGAGAGGAGAGTTCCCTGGAGAGTCTGGCCAGGTGCTTGTCCTTTTGTTTTGCAATCTCCTTCTCCACCTCCTCCAACTGGGTCAGCAGATGCTTCTCTTCTTTGTCCAGAAACTGGCATAGTTGTCTGAACTCGGCCTTCATCTTTTGCCTCTCTACTTCCATTTGCTCCTGCAACAAGCAAATGTAAAGAGGTGAAAAAGTAAGCCAGCGTTAGGTGGATGTTCATTTCCAGCATTAAGTGGAAGGTTATGAGAACTCCCTAGGAAGGACATGTCTGATTTTTCACAGTTGATGTTCCCAAAGGCTGACAAAGGCCCACCCTTTCAGGAACTCTTTCCGTAGGAGAGCAAGCCATTCACAATTATGACCATTCTGAGGAGTAGAACTACCTCATAGCTTCTTTGAATCTTCTAAATTTTATAGAAAGTTTTTCCAGATTGTAGTTCTAAGACACTTACAAACAAGTCATGACTTTTCTGTATCTGCTTTATATGTCAATTCTTTCTCTCTCCCTCCTCAGAGTCTCCAGGCAACTATGGATATGATCCTGAAGGGAAAAAAATCAAGTTTGCTTCGTTTAGAGCAACAATATGCTTGCAGCAGACTTACATTTTATTTATTTAATATTATGTGTTTGTTTATTAGATTTGTATAGTGCCTAACTGGCAAATGACCTGGTGTGGTTTATTTTACTTATTTATAACATTTCTGTACCGCCCAATAGCTGAAGCTCTCTGGGCAGTTCACAACAATTTATAATCATAAAACCAAACAACAACAACAAAATAACCATAAATAAATAAATAAATACAAATAATAATGCAACAATAGACGTACCAAAATAACACAATATCAAACATTTAAAACATTGAGGAGCCAGGAGTAAAATTAATAAAGCAACTGATGAAAGGTTAAATGCTTGCTTAAAGAGGAAGGTCTTATCCTGGCGTCCAAATGTATATTTGGCCTAGGCCCAGATCGTGTGTGTGTGTGGTGTTATATGAAGTACCATATTCCCCCATATGAACATTCTCTAGTCTTAAGGTCTCTGGAAGTTTCCCTTCTCAGTGGCTGCTCCCAAGATTTAGAACAGGGGTGGGATACACGCAGGGTACATGCAGCCCCCTGCCCCCGTCATCCACGCTGCATTTGCAGAAAAAATGCTTTTTCTTTAAATGGCTGCATTTGTGCTACAGAGGACTAAATGGGTAAAATTTAGCTGGTTTGGAAAACCAGCTAAATTTCAGCCATCTAACACTTATGTGGTGATTTTAAAATAAATGTTCAGGCAGCCCATGGAATTTTGCCTGCAGTGGGGGTCCATGAGGCAAATTTGTCCATAGACCCCCTGCAGTTCCCTGCACCCCGGCTCTCAAAGGTATGTATGTATGTATGTATGTATGTTTTTATTTCTTTATTTCTTTATTACATTTCTATACTGCCCAATAGCCAAAGCTCTCTGGGTAGTTTACAAAGATTAAAAACATAAAAAATACAGTATACAGAGATTAAAAGCCATTTGCATAAAAGCATACAAAGAGACAATAGACACAAGAGAACATATATCTAAAACAACTTCAAACAAGCAATCTCAAGCAAACAACCATAAGACAATCCAGGATCGATCAAAACTTATCATATGCTGCCAAATGCCTGGGTGAAGAGAAAGGTTTTAACCTGGCACCAAAAAGATACCAATGTTGGTGCCAGGCGGGCCTCATTGGGGAGATCATTCCACAACTGGGGGGCCACCACGGAGAAGGCCCTCTCCATTGTTGCTGTTTTCCGAGCATAGCGTATGGGTAGGTTCATGTCAGGAGAGGCACTCCGTCAGGTATTGTGGTCACAAGCTGCGTAAGGCTTTTTAGGTATTTATGATATGTTGCTGTGATATTGTTAAGATAGTGGTATTTAATTTAAGGTGATATGGCTGTGTGTTAATGTATAATTTTATGTGCTTGCAGAGATATTTGCGTTATTTGTGCTTCTTACACTATCTGTAACGTGCCTTTGTCACCACTGTGACTTCATTCACCTTCACCACCACCCCCTTTTCAATGTTCAGATTTTTAACTCTGGGTAGTCTCCCCACGTGGTTAAGTTACATAGGAAGAATCCCCTCCCTTAGGTCTTGGTCAGACACCTCAAAATACACAACACAAGCCAAGTTATTAACTAGACTAATTTATTAACACTTTGACAAAACAAGCAAGGTCAGGGAGCAAACAGAGAATACATTAAAAATGACAAACAAAACCTACAAGTTGTCCGCTTAGGTAACCTGAGCTCTGTCACTTATGCACAGACCAAAATTCCCAGGGACGATGTTTCACTCCTTCACAGGGTCATCTTTTGGTCCAGAGTGATGCAGCCTTCACTCTTCGACGACCCACCCCTCCCCAGTCTCCTGACATGGGCCACAACCCCCCCCCCATATAAGGGGTAGTTGGCAAAGGCAACATGCTATTCTGCACATGCCCACTGCCACATCTGTGTGTTGTCAGCAAGGCTGGCAGATAGTCTGAAGAGAGTATTTCACCCAAGTCCCACAGACCAGGAACTCTTAAAAGGAGCATGGCTAATTTTTATCTGTGCCCTGTCTCTGAACGTCCACCAGCAAGCAAAGCCATTTTTATTCATAAGCTGACTTGTTGGGTCAATTACAGATGTGCTTCAACTGGTGCAACTGGTTGTTTTATTGATTTTCTTGATGGTTCTACCTGCCATCTTTTTAATGTTTGTTCTGGATCTTATTTCGTGTTCTGTTGCTGTTATCCACCTTGAGCACAATTTGGTGGCAAGCAGAGTTCCCTTTTTATAACATAATAAGTAAATAATTTCTCAGTTCCTTCTTTATCCCACTATAGCCCACAAATAGCTAGCTAGATCCAGTTGACGTCCGGCTTGATAACACCATAAAATGGGATCGTGGGTAACGAGGAAAGAGACACACAACTACACTATCAACTCTTGTCCAAACCCTGCTTCAGTTTAAGTGCTTTTGGAGAGCTCTCAGCATGGGCGCAGGCAAACACTTTTCCTGTCATGGTGTTCAAGGCTTTTGCTAGAGCCCCAAAAGAGGGAACCCTGCTTCCAAGGCCTACCTGTTAGGGCCAAACTAGACATGACAATACCTTCACAGATGCAATTAATGCCCATTTTTTGGTTAGATAGCAGCCCTGGGTTTTCTAAGCAGCACTGGGGCTGGAGAGGGTGTGGAGGGAAAAGTTGTCGCTTTTCCCCCTTTGCTCTGGTCCCAGCTAAAATTGCCTACCCCTCCAAGCCATTATTTGCTTTGGGAGGGAAGCCTCCATCAGAAGCTACAGCAGTTAACAGCCATGGGGGAATGCAAGAAGCAACATGTGGCATAGAATTTGAATATATAAAATCATATATTATGAGACTTTCAGAGAGGTCCCCAAACCCCAAAACTCTTTGGAATGGTGGTACAGCTTTATTCAGTACTGTAGCAGGTGTCATGGTTATGAAAATGCCAGGAGAGCTACTCAATGCAAGTTTTAAGAGGAAAATTAAGATATTCGTGTTTTGTTTTGAAATAACTGAATTGGTTATATATATGGCCATATATAACCTATTCTCTACATGTATTTTGTTAGATAACGTTCTGGTTTGTTAACCTAACTTCAGCATTATGATTTTAAATTTAACTTAAGTGAAATATTATTCAACAAAGAGACTCTGGTTAATATGACAAGTGTTTTGGTTAGGTCACTTTGATGGTGTTGTCCCCCGACCCCACCCCGTGCCTTTTAATAAAATTAATTAGAAATAATTAAGAAAAGACCCACAGTGACTTCCTACCTTGCACTCTTCAGAAGCCTCCTCCAGAGGAATCACCGCGTGACCCTTGTGCTCCTTGGATCTGTCACACACCACGCAGACGGGGATTTCATCGTCCTTACAGAAGAGCTTCAGGGGCTCCAGGTGTTTCTCACAGTCTCTCCCCTTTCCTTGTATCTTCTTTCTCCCTTAAAGACTGAGTTTCTTGGTTATTTCTACAAAGTTAGCCAGCTGCAGATTTGGCCTGAGATTCCTTTGTTGAGCACTTTCTCTGCACTGAGGGCAGGAGGCCTTCGTGTGTGACTTCTGCCAGCACTGGGTCAGACAGGCTTGACAGAAATTGTGCCCACACCCTGCAACCTCCGCTGGATCCTTGAAATAATCCAGGCAGACGGGACAAGTGGCTTCCTCGCAGAGGCCCTGAACAGAACTCTCAGCAGCAGCCACGGCTGCCACACAGCGATAGAAGAACCACAGAAGCTTGTTTCATTTCCTGTGCCTTCTGTAACTGTAAATAACTCAGGATGATCTCTGCTGACATGAAATCATCAACATGTGAACGAGCTTCTTGATATGGATCCTTCATTGTTAAGGGCTGGGGTATAATTTGTGACTTATGTAGGAAAACTTTTACTAAGCAAACCCCTCCGCTGAAACAGTCTTTGTTTGTAAGAACTTCTAGCTCTTGATCACAATGTACACCCACCAAACCACACACACATACACACACCGCATTCCCTGTTTACATTCCTAGTGAGTCAATTTCACTAAATGTAAGTGCTCCCCCAAGGATGCAGAACTTTCTAACTGAAATATATTTATTTAGATTCTCCACCAAAAAATGGTGCTCACAGTGGATGAATACTGATTAATTTTTTAATCTGTCATGCAGATGCAACTTCGACTCAGGCTTAGCCACCCGCTGTGATCACAAGCCCCATCTCTGTCCATGCTGACAAAACCATTATAACTGTAACTGAATTATTTTTGGATTTCAGTATTGGCATAATTTTTCCTGGTGCTGATGGTTTGGTATTGTTTGATGTATTTTCATTAGTTTTAAACTTTCTTTCCTGCCTGTAGCTTAATTTTTATATCTTTATAAATGCAAAGATTAATGTAAAATAACAACATTACAAATCTCAATACCTCCAGATTCCACAAGGGTATCAAATGTCATCTCTGTAGTTATGGAGCTTTGTGGATTCTGTTTATTCTTTCTTTTAGCCCCCCCACCGCCCACCCCCCATTTTCTAGAGTCTCTAACATATCTCACAACTCTGCCTAATTTTTTTTTGTGCTGGGAAATTACCATTACAGTTGTCTTCATGAAAACTGTAAAGCCAGTAGAACTATATGCAACATATATGTATGTTGATGTCTAAAGAACAGATTCATTCTCATCTAGAAGTGTTATGAGGGAGGCAAAAGGAAAAGGTTAATCACCTCAAGAGATCTTTCCTGACATCATGAAAATGGTACAGGCCTCCTCAGAACAAAACTTTTAGCAATTGATCAGGTTCTATTGATTTCTTCCTTTATGTACTCTTGAATGTAAGTGGATATGGCACATGTATGAGTTAACCAATACTAGACCAATTATCCCCTTTCACGCTCTCTATTGAATGATTTTGGCCCTATCTGTGTGGCTCCAGGCTTCATCCCCTTTTCCCAGTTGTTAGAAGGGACACATAACTCCCTCTGCCCCAGCGTGTTCTGGAGACGGGATAGTGTTACTGCCAAAATTCCAGCTCACACACTTCTATCAAGTACACATTTCTATCAAGTTCCAGCTCACACGCTTCTATCAAGTACATTTTAAGTACAGAAAGCCAATGTGATGCGTAGTGGCTAGGCTTAGGACAAGTGAGGCCTGCATTCAAATCCTTACTCAGTCTTAGAAGTGTGGAAAGAATCCCTTAACCTCACCCCTAATGTGTTTAGTATGTACCCCAGACTGGCTTGTGTTTAGTATGAACCAGAGTTACTCCATGTTTGTGGGCATCACAGTCTGTGAGAAGCAAATTGCAGCCTGTCAGCAGATTAAGGAGGACAGGGAAGAAGTTCTTCCCCAGAGAGCTGGCTGATAAGACTTGTACTCTGTGAGCCAACTCCTGATACTGTCATACTGAGTTGGCAGACATCCATCCCTGTCCAAAGAGAGAACATTCAGTCCCTTTCAGATAAGAGACTGTGTGAATACCTCCAAGTAATGTGGCTACCAGAGCTTGGCTAGAGTTCTTCCCTATGTGTGTCGTATTTCCATGTATAAAAGCCCGCCCCATTGAACAGTCAGGGCTCTCTGCCCCTTTGCTGACAGAGTGCTTTGCTGGCCATGCAATAAAGCGCTTTCAGATCCAGAGTCTTACCCATATCTAGTGTGATCCATTGTCTGGCTAGACAACAAACATGTGAGTGCATTCTGCCCCTACAACAGAAGCTCATTGGGTGGCCAGGGTTAAACTGCTACCTCTTGGCCTAACTTACTTCCCAGGGGGATGAGAACAAATTGTGATCATCACCCATGGATGTTCCTAGAGTTCAGTTGAGGAAAGGGGAATAGAAGCATGACAAATAAGACAGATAGACAATTGTGAGAGTCTGAAATGACTCACTTGTTAAAGTGAGGAAAACTTTTAATACAAGTACACGTTTGAACATGTGAAGAATACTGCCCCCTACCCAAAGACGAAACAGGGATTCTCCCTTAAAAAAAATTAGGAGCTAGGTCTGTTCAACTACTAGCTACAGATCATCATCAAGGATAATTGTATTCATGAGTGTCTCCTCCCTGCAGAATAAATGTCCTTTTAGACTGGATCCACTCTGCCCCAAGGATATCTTTATCTCACTGGCATACTTCTATAAGATACTTCTATTTTGTGGACTCTTAAACAATAAGCAAATTAAGCTCTTTGAATAAAGAGGTTTTGCCTAAATTGCCACATCATCTGATTCCTTGAATACCAGCAATCAATATTTTCTTTCTTTTTCTCTGCGTATCAACAGCTGGTGGTGGTCTTGTGGGAAGGAGGAAAGGGGAAAATTAAATCGAGAGTACTTAGGACCTCAAAGGTTGTACCCTTTCTTATAATGGTACTATGTATGACTGTTAAAGCATTACTGATGCTTTAAGAACAAAAATGCAGAGGGAACTCTGGGAAAGGGATGGAGAAAAAGAGGACTCACCCTTGGAGTGCGTAGATTTTAAGTAGATTTTAGGGACGGTGACCTGGTGTCTTTGCAATAGCGAAGAAGGTGCTCTTTGCCAATCATCCTGGTCTGGGTCTGTGAAGTAGGCTTAGCTCCCTTAAGGAGAGATGCTGAGGTGGGCTTTTCCAAACACAAGGAAGAAGGAGAAGAGGGTCTGTCTGAAGAAAGCAGCTCCAGATAACCTATAGAGAGGGTCTCCTGTAACAGCATCATGAAATGCCACCTCCTCACCTTGATAGTTCAGAGACACGCGGATTGTTGTCAGCTCCCCGCTCAAGGACATAGGAGAGTAAGGAGGGTGGTGGCCACACAAGTACTCCCCTCCCCGGGGTGAAAGTTAACAAAGCCCTTTCTCTTCACAGACTTTCTAGCAACCCCCACAGCCCAGGCTCCTTCACTTCCCACATCGACGTCCCAGAAATGCTGGCCTGTGGTGAATTCCTCACAACCCAGCACAAAATGACAGGTGTCAAATCTCTCAGGGTTGCTTGACAGAACTTGCATGTGGGGCTGCCATCTTGCACTCTTATGATCCTCAGACAAGACGAGCCGGGGATGAGCCGAGTTTGGATTCAGAGTTACATTTGTTGTTGAGGGTGAGGGAAGATGAGGAGGAAAGGGAAGAAAAGCAGCATTACTTGGGAGGCTGCTGTCCTGAACCTGAATACATCCCAGAAATCACATTCTCTCTCAAACCCACAAGTTTTTCATGCAATGTGGCTCAGGACAGGGTTACTGATCTCCTTCTTCCAGTTGTTGTAGTTCAGTCGTTCAGTCGTGTCCGACTCTTCGTGACCCCATGGACCATAGCACGCCAGGCCTTCCTGTCCTGCGCTCTCTCCCGGAGCATGCTCAAGTCCATATTCATTGCATCGGTGATGCTATTTAGCCATCTCATCCTCTGCCGTCCCCTTCTCCTTTTGCCTTCAGTCTTTCCCAGCATCAGGGTCTTTTCCAGAGTTTTCTCTTCGCATTAGGTGGCCAAAATATTGGAGCTTCAGCTTCATTATCTGTCCTTCCAATGAGCAGTCAGGGTTGATTTCCTTTAGGATGGACTGATTTGACCTCCTTGCAGTCCAGGGCACTCGTAAGAGTCTTCTCCAGCACCACAGTTCGAAAGCATCAATTCTTTGGCGCTCAGCCTTCCTCATAGTCCAGCTCTCACAGCCATACGTTGCTACTGGGAAAACCATAGCTTTGATTAGACGGACCTTTCCATAAAAATGTACCCTCCTTGCTAAATGTGACCCAGGCTTTGGTTATTTATCTCCTGTAGTGTGGTGTAGTGGCCAGACTGTTGGACTGGGAGTCGGGTGATCCAGCTTCTAGTCCCTGCTTGGCCACGGAAGCTCACAGGGTGACTTTGGGCCAGTCACAGACTCTCGGCCCAGCCTACCTCACAATGTTGTGAGGATAAAATGGAGAGGAGGATTATGTACACCGCCTTGGGTTCCTTAAGGAGGGAAAAAAGGCAGGATATAAATGTAATAAATAATTAAATATTCAAAAGATTTGCATTCTTTCCCACCTGTCGGTCAAGATTTCTTACAAGAAACTAAACTAAGCACACCCACCCTGAAAACATTATCTGCTCTTCTTTAAGCAAGTGGAGAGGAGGAACAAAGGGGGAAGGGGAATCCCAGATGGCCGCAGGGAATGAGGGTCGTTCAGTTCAGATAAGCAAACATAAGCAAAGTGCAGCCAGCATGTTATGCTCCCCCAACAGTCTGGATTGGGAATAATTTCAGTGCAGATACATCGGCTTGGAAGCCAGATATTTAAACTCTGCTACATCCTCCTCCAAGGAAATACAACCAACCCAATTGCTGACCAGTCCCCACCCCTCATGGGAATTTAGCCCTGCTTTGGAAATGTACCTTTCTTCATAAGAGATGCCAAGTTTAAGCATCAGACCGTCATGCCTACAACACATCTTGTAGCAAAAGTATCCTTTCCTAACAAAGCATCTATTTCCCCCTTATTAAAATATAAAAATTCGTAGAACCGGAAAAAAATTGGATGAGAGCAGTAGGAAATCCTCCTCACAAATGTAATTGGCTTGTGAATAAATCAGGCGAATTTGCCTGGTTTGGGACTTGGAGGATTCCAGGGTGGCTTATTGGTGGGAACTCCAGGCTTGTGCAGGGGTAGAAACAGTAGGAGGGAATCCACATTAAAGCCTTCTGGACCCCTGATGACATGCTAAGAGCAGGAAGCCAGGTAACAAATATTTATCCCAACAAAGGGAGCTAGGAAGTGGGGTGGCCAATGGACTGGTATTACACCACCAGTGTTGTAGTGCAGCCAGGACTCACAGGACTCATAGGGGCTGTTCCCACACAGTCATTGAGTGTGGGTTGTTGTTGAATTGTGGGTTGTTTGTTGAATCATAGATTAGCATGTTGTCTGAACCCAGGACATTTTCCACGGGGTGGCTTGTTAACCACCCAGAACAACCCAAGAACAAACCATAGGTTCTCAGAGTGGCTTGTTTGAGAAAAACAAATGCAATCTGACCAGCACAGAATAAAGTGGAAATATTACTTCTCGTGCTCTCAACACTACATTTCTGTTAATCCATTTCAGCCTAGGATTCCATTAGCTCTTTTAGCAGCTGCATCACATTTCTGGCTCATGCTCAGCACATGAGCAACAATGACACCTCACTCCTTTTCACAGTATCGCAGCCAAGCCAGGTCACCTTTGATTTTACGTTACCTGGCTGGGTGACCAGCCAGATGGGCGAGTAATAAATTTAATAATAATAATAATAATAATAATAATAATAATAATAATAATAATACCTAAAAGCAGGACTTTAAATTTCTCTTTGATCAATTTCACCACTCCAGCTTATCAAGGTAGCTTTACATCTTGATTTTGCCTTTGGTGTTAGCCCTCCCCACTCCACGCCCAGCTTTCTTTCATTCGTAAATCTGATCAGCATGTGCACTGGTGGCAGATGAAATGGCGGTGATTAACCAGGAAAAATATTTTGGTGTAGTGATGGATACCTTAATGAAAAGTTTGACTCAGAGCACTGTGCTGATTGGAAAGGTAAATTATATACTGGCCTGGTTTGCACAGAACGAGAAGCCACCGGGGGCAAATTTCCCCACGAGGCTTCTCATTGCAACGGCAGCCGCCATCTTGAATATTTGGGGTGCAGTAGAGGCATGCGGTAGCTTCTTGTTACTAGGGATGGCGGAGAATTCCGCCATGGACTCCAGTGAGGCCGGATTCCAAAGAATCCCTGTGGGGAAATTCGCCCCGGAGTCCGTGGCAGAACAGAGCAATCCCCCCCGCCACCCCACGAAGACTGCGTGGACCGGATCCTACCTGCCTCTGGCAGGTCCGGATCCTGCCACTGCTGGCCGCCATCCGGGCTGCGGCCACGAATGGCATCCTGCGTAGCGCGCGCCATTGGCGTGCCTCCCTTTGGCCATGATAGGCTACGTAAGGATTTACGGAGCCTATCACGGCAAAAAAGGGGGCACGCAAATGGCGTCCATTACGCCATTTGCGTGCCTCCCTTTTTGCCATGATAGGCTACATAAATCCTTACTTAGCCTATCACAGCAAAGCAGGGATGCCATTTGCGGCCGCAGCCAGAAGTCAGGCTGCGGCGGGCGGCCCCAGCCAGCGGCTCCGCGGATTCACTGCGCAGCAGAGCTGGCCGGGGAGGATTCCAGGGGGGAGGAACGGATCAACTCCCCCCCGTTGAGGATTCCAGCGGGAGGAACGGATCACCTCCCCCCCGGTGGACCCCCCGCAGACGCAGGTAAGTGGGGTTTCGTAGACCCCTACTTGTTACATGCAAACCAAGTGAGGGTGGCTTGTGGAGGTGGTTGACAAGCCACCCACAACCCTAAAACAGCCCATGGGTTCTGGGTGGCTTATCAACCACCCTAACCACCCACCCTAGCCGGGCTCACATGTAATGAGAGAAGCTGTGATGGCATGCACTGGCAACCTGGCACCCATGGGCACCACAACCCGCCATGGCTAATAATCCAGGGCAATTGTGCGAATCAGGCTGCTGCCTCATAATGTCCTTCCTTGTATAAATATATGGTGTAGCGCCACATCAGGAATACTTTGTCCAGTTTTGGTACAGCATCTCATAAAGCTGGAAAAGGTGTAGTAAAGGACAGAGAGTTGGAACATCTTATGACAAAAGGCTGAAGAATTTGGGGCTATTTAGCTTAGAAAAATGACCATGGAAGGGGAATATGAGAGACATTTCTAAAAATTCAATATAGTCTGGAGATAAAATGTTTATTTCACTCACTTTCGGACCAATAAGACATCCAGCCGGGGGCAGGCACATGCAACCATCCTTTACCTTTGAATTGCTGTATGATGCAAAATGAATCCTATGGGGAAGGGAGATGTAGAGTTGGGAGTAACAATGGACGAAGGCTCACGCACCGCAACAGAGAGAACAGCTCTAATAGCA
Organism: Heloderma suspectum; assembly: GCF_057233095.1. Taxonomy (NCBI): domain Eukaryota; kingdom Metazoa; phylum Chordata; class Lepidosauria; order Squamata; family Helodermatidae; genus Heloderma; species Heloderma suspectum. The sequence continues at coordinate 360,056,082 of NC_139459.1, read as the reverse complement.
CCCAATAATAGTCTTCACAAACATGTAGGAAGAAAGCCAGACCATGAAGCACATGGTCTTCGATGTCTATATACTAATGCCCAGAGTATGGGAAACAAACAGAACGAACTTGAACTCCTAATACAGGAGGGAAATTATGACTTGATAGGTGTAACTGAGACTTGGTGGGATGACTCTCATGACTGGAATACAGCAATTGAAGGATATAACTTGTTCAAAAAGAACAGGAGGAACAGAAAGGGAGGTGGGGTTGCACTGTATGTGAAAAATACATATCTCTGCACAGAAATACAGGAGGATGTGCTTGGTAGCCCCATCGAGAGCATCTGGATCAAAATAAATGGAGCAAAGAATAAAAGGAACCTGGTGGTCGGAGTCTACTACCGGCCACCCAATCAAGGAGAAGACGAGGATGAAACTTTTGAAAAGCAAATAGCCAATGTTTCAAGGAATCATGATGTAGCAGTAATGGGGGACTTCAATTTCCCTGATATTGGTTGGGAGACAAATTCTGCAAAACATGGCCCCTCCAGGAAATTCCTGACTTGTGTGGCGGATAACTTCCTCCTACAGAAAGTAGAGGAAGGAACTAGAGGATTGGCTATCCTTCACTCGATCCTAACCAACAGGGATGACTTAGTAGATAAAGTAGCAGTTACAGGAACTCTGGGGGAAAGCGACCATGTTATACTTGAGTTCTTGGTTCTAAGGGAAGCAAAAGCTGAGTGTAGTCAAATGCGTACCCTGGATTTAGGAAAGCAGGTTTTAATGAACTCAGAACAATGACAAGTAAGGTCCCATGGCAAGCGACTCCAACAAGAAAAGGAGTCCAAGATGGGTGGGAGTTTTTAAAAAAGGAAATGTTCAATTACAAACAATTCCAACAAGAAGAAAAGGTGGAAGACAACAGAAGAAGCCAATGTGGCTTCACAAAAAGCTTAGGGATGGCCTGAAAACAAAAAAGGACACATATAGGAAGTGGAAGGAAGGCCAGGCAACAAAGGAAGAGTACAGGCAGGTAGCACAGAATTGCAGGGATGGTGTCAGGAAGGCTAAAGCTGAGAACGAGCTGAGGTTAGCGAGGGATGCTAAAAGCAACAAAAAGGTTTTCTTCAGCTATGTGCATAGTAAAAGACAGAGGAAAGAAATGGTGGTTCAGCTATTAAATAAGGATGGCAAAATGATCACAGATGACAAAGAAAAGGCAGAGGTGCTCAATTCATACTTTGGCTCAGTCTTCTCCCAAAAGAGGGTCTATGAGCCCTCTGGCAAAGGCAAAGCACAGGCTGAGGGGGCAGGGCTGCGCCTTGAAATCGATAGGCATATGATCAAGGAACACCTCATTACTTTGAATGAGTTCAAGTCTCCAGGGCCAGATGAACTGCATCCTAGAGAAATAAAAGAACTGGCAGAAGAACTCTCAGAACCACTGTCTATTCTCTTTGAGAAATCATGCAGCTCTACCTCTCATTCAAATCTTCACCAAGGTTGGCCGTAGAATCCCTGTCCAAATGTCTGGAGATGGTGAGTGGCTGGATGGGGAGGAATAAGCTGAAGCTGAACCCTGACAAGACCGAGGTACTTTTGGTGGGAGACAAGAGGAGGTTGGGGGTTGTTGACCTGGTGTTGAATGGGGTACGGCTACCCTTGAAGGACCAGGTCCGCAGCCTGGGGGTCATTTTGGACTCCCAGCTGTCCATGGAGGCTCAGGTGTCAGCTGTGAGCCGGACAGCGCTGTATCAACTCCATCTGATACGGCGGCTGCGCCCCTTCCTTCCTGACCATCTGCTCCCATCGGTAGCACATGCCCTGGTCTCCTCTCGTTTAGACTGCTGTAATGCGCTCTACGTGGGGTTACCCTTGAAGACAGTTCGGAAACTGCAGCTGGTACAGAACGCGGCGGCTCGCCTGATTAAAGGCAGCCGCCAGCGAGATCACATCACTCCAGTGCACTGGTTACCAGTTGTTTTCCGGGCCATGTTCAAGGTGTTGGTTTTGACCTTTAAAACCCTATATGGTTCCGGCCCAGCCTATCTTAAGGAGCGCCTCCAGCAGCACCAGACAGGCCGCTTAACAAGATCAGCCTCGGATGGCCTTCTCTCTGTCCCATCAGCCAGGACAGCTAGACTGGTGGGGACGAGGGAGAGGGCCTTCTCTGTGGTGGCCCCCACTCTGTGGAACTCCCTCCCTAGGGAACTCCGTCATGCCCCCTCTTTAATGAGCTTCCGTCGTGCATTAAAAACGTGGCTGTTCAGGCAGGCATTTGGGGTGGGTTAGGGTATTTTAGAAAATGTTTTTATTGTAGAATTTTATTGTTTTAAACTGTTTTATTGTATGTTGTACATCGCCCAGAGTGGCTGGGTGACCAGCCAGATGGGCGATTAATAAATTTAATAATAATAATAATAATAATGGAGGACAGGGGAAGTGCCAGATGACTGGAGGAGGGCTAATGTTGTCCCTATCTTCAAAAAGGGTAAAAAGGGAGAACCTGGGAACTACAGATCAGTCAGTGTGACATCAATCCCTGGGAAATTTCTGGAGCAGATGATAAAGCAATCCATCTGTAAGCATCTTGAAAACAATGCAGTGATGACTCGACGCCAACATGGATTTGCCAAGAACAAATCCTGTCAGATTAATCTGATCTCATTTTTTGATCAAGTAACCTCCCTTGTGGACTGTGGGAATGCTTTAGACCTAATATACCTCGACTTCAGCAAAGCTTTCAACGAATTGCCCCATGATGTCCTGATGAGCAAACTAGCTCAAAGTGGGCTAGATGAAACAACAATCCAGTGGATCCACAGTTGGCTACAGAATCAGACTCAAACAGTGCTTATCAATGGGATCATCTCAAACTGGGGAGAGGTAACGAGCAGCATACCTTGGGCTCAGTCCTGGGCCCAGTGCTCTTCAACTTTTTTATTAATGACTTGGAGAAGGAGGTGCAGGGAATGTTGATCAAATCTGCAGATGACACAAAATTGGGCAGGATAGCTAATACTTTGGAAGACAGAAACAAAATTCAAAGGGATCTTGATAGACTGGAGTGCTGGGCAGAAAACACCTAGGAAAAAGAAACCAAATGTACAGTTACAAGATGGGGGATACGTGGCTCAACAACACTACAAGAGAGAAGGATCTTGGAATTGTTGTCGATCACAAGCTGAATATGAGCCAACAATGTGATGTGGCTGCAAAAAAGGCAAATGCTCTTTTGGGCTGCTTTAATAGAAGCATAGCTTCCAAATCCTGGGAAGTACTAGTTCCCCTCTACTCAGCACTGGTTAGGCCTCCTCTGGAGTACTGTGTCCAGTTCTGGGCACCACTTTTTAAGAAGGAAGCAGACAAACTGGAGAGGGTTCAGAGGAAGGCAATGAAGATGATCAGGGGACTGGAAACAAAGCCCTATGAAGAGAGACTGAACGAACTGGGCATGTTTAGCCTTGAGAAGAGAAGACTGAGGGGAGATATGATAGCGCTCTTCAAGTACTTGCAAGGTTGTCACAGAGAGGCAGGCCAGGATCTCTTCTTGATCATCCCAGAGTGCAGGACACGGAATAATGGGTTCTAGTTACAGGAAGCCAGATTCCGGCTGAATATCAGGAAAAACTACCTGACTGTTAGAGCAACAATGGAATCAATTCCTAGGGAGGTGGTAGACTCTCCCACACTGGAGGCATTCAAGACAAGGCTGGACAGCCATCTGACAGGGATGCTCTGACTTAGATTCCAGCATTGAGCAGGGGGTTGGACTTGATGAGCTTCCAACCCTAGTATTCCATGATTCTATTCTATGATTCTATGACTTTGATATGAATTTTTGATATGAATTGTTCACAACATTGCAGTTTCTCCCCACCCTATTAAGAGGAGTGTTCCTATTCAGGGGGTCCAGAGAACCTGTAGTGCTCTTAGAGTGGCCACTTATGAATCACCCAGAAAGAGGATAAAAGATATGCTAATTTATATGTATGGATGCAAATATAGAAATATTTATGATAATTTAAACAGAAATACAGTACATCTCACTATTTTGTGGAAGTGAGCCATGAGCCTCCAAGATGACCTTGGAGTCTGTGTTCGTCAGTTATACTCCATTCTCAGTTCTGCTTTTTCTACCTAACTTGATCAAAATGGTTCTTTGAAAACTGCTCATTTGTCCGGTATGAATATCTCCCCTTGCTTGACCATATCATAGTTGGGCCTTTGTGAATGGTTTCAATGTGACTGACAAACTTACATTTCTGAAGCTAAACATGTTTGCACCTGATGATTATGGGCATGTTTAGCCTTGAGAAGAGAAGACTGAGGGGAGATATGATAGCACTCTTCAAGTACTTGAAAGGTTGTCACGGAGGGGAAGGCCGGGATCTCTTCTCGATCATCCCAGAATGATCAAGGAAGCCAGGATTCTGGCTGAACATCAGGAAAAACTACCTGACTGTTAGAGCAAGATGACAGTGGAACCAATTCCCTAGGGAGGTAGTGGGCTCTCCCACACGGGAGGCATTCAAGACGAAGCTGGACAGCCGTCTGTCAGAGATGCTTTGACTTAGATTCCTGCACTGAGTGGGGAGTTGGACTCAGTGGTCTTATAGGCCCCTTCCAACCCTAATGTTCTTGGATTCTAGGATTATTTGGATGGGATGCCACCTCAGGAAGCCCCTTGGCTTCTTGGACAGTGAGCAGGCGATACATATAACAAATGTTTCATTTCTGGGCAGGGAGCAGGTGGCCTTTCAGATGTTGTGGAACTACAGTTCCTATGATCCCTCACCACTGGCTATGCTGGCCAGCGCTGATGGGAGTTGTAGTTCACCAACATCTGGGGGGTCCGTACCCTTGACCTGAGGAGACATGTATAGGATTGTGCTTTAAGGCACCATGAAATCAAACAGTTGTGACTAGTTCAATTAATTTACAGTTTCAGTGGAACTTAGGCCCTGTGCAGGCATTCTGCATCTGAATACAGTAAACATGTGAGGAGGGGGACGTGTGCTAACCCCACCCCTCTCCTTGCATGTTTCTGTTGCCCTCTACCTGTGGAGGGTGATATCCTGAAGAGAAGAGACTCCTGTGTCTGTGGATGCTCTCCACGTGATTTTCCTTTCTAGGCATTTAATCCTTGGGTTTCTTCAGGGGCAATGGGGAAGGCATCAGAAGAAGTGAATATAACTCAACCGTTTATCTTTAGCAGGAGTTATTCTTCCCTGTTTCACTGAACACATGAGGAGAAGGGCATGACAGCCCCGTGCCCTTCCTTCTATCACCCTGTATACATGGAGAGCGATGGCCTGAAAAGGAAAGCCTTGTGTACGCGTGGAGGCTCTCCACACAATCTAGGGCCCAGAAGAACACCTGAAGAGGGCTTTTGCTGCAAGTCATGCTGTCTGGGAGGTCTCTAGTTAGAAGAACCTCCCAAATGCCAGAGACATTAACAAGTATTAGACAAGTTTATTTGCCTGGTTACTTTTGAAGCTAGGGTTTTTTTTTTCCTTCTTAGGCTGCAACCCTATACACACTTACCTGGCAGTAAGACCCATTGGACTAAATCCAGGTTACTTTTGAGTAGGCATGAATGTACTGCACAAGTGGTAAAATTGACAGCTGTTCATCGCAGACAATGGAGGAATCCAGGGTTTCATACTGAAGCTGTGATTTGGCAGCAGCGGTTCAAAGAAACAAAGAAAGAAGTAGCAAAAACATGACTTAAAAACCTAAGAACCATGCCAAAGGCCTATCTAATCCAACATTCTGTTCCCACAATGGCTAACTAGATGCCAGAGAGGGAGAGGGAGAGAGAGAGCAAAAGAAGTAGTAAAGACATGAGTCCAATCTCTTTTAACTTCAGGGGTGCTTCCAGAAAAGTTTTTTATAACACCATCACCCTGCAGTCAGGCCCAGTCAGGCCCTGTCACTCCCTATCACTCACTCTTCCCATCTGTCATTCTGACTCCACCCACACATCTTCTACTCACACATTCTCTCCACCTCCCATCAACATTCTAAACAACTGTATACCTACTTTTGGGGCACTCTGTATATACACACACATACACGTGATCTGAAACACATGGATGTTTTCTTTCCTGAGACTCCTCCCATACGCACCTTATAACCATTGATATATATCTTCCTTGTTCCATTGCCCAGCTCCAAAGTCATCTTAGTAGCACTTGGAGAGAGTCAAAGTATTTTTCTTTATGGGATTATACTTCTATAGCAGAGCCCAGGAGCCACAAGGTTAATCTTCCTGCTTCTTGTTAAAGCAGAACTCAGGCACAAAGAGGACGTCTGTGTCAAGGGAAAGTCACTCCCACTGGCCACATTTACCAGGATGTTACTTATATTACTTTTTGGTGACACAGGGTATACAGGATGCTGTTCTTTAATTATTCACACACATTCTTTTCAATGCAACATTCAGTTGCAAAGGGAGAAGGCCCAGACAACCAAGGGGTCAGCAGCTGAATCAAAGAGCATGTGATGTACAGAACCAAGCACATTTGATCACAGTTTGAGTGTTCATAATTAGCAACACACTCTCTAGTCCATAAGGTAGTAGAGAAATAGATTTCCCCTAGAATTTAAAATCCAGATATGGCCTGGGTGTGTGCTCTAGTCACTAAAAACAGCCTTTTGTCAAAGCGCATTGACTCCCTCCTCTTCTGGTGGGAGAGCCCAGCAATTGGGGGGGGGGGTGGAGGGGGAGCTCCTTGTTTGGAGGGGAGCTTGCCCCCCGCCCCCCTCTACCACTGCTCCTGTCATACACAGGATTATACTGTAAATGTGCAACAAGTTCAAAAGCAAATCTCTGTTTTACTGTGTGGAATACTGGGATTTATGGAGTGCTCCATGGGACATGTGCACACATGGGACTGGGTGGGGCCGTCATTGCAGCATCTGGCACATGAGTGGGTCATTAGCCAGTCTAGATGTCAGCCAAGGCGTTAGCTAGGCCAAATAAAGTCACAGGCTTATATTCTGTGAGAGCACAACTGCTACTGGGACTTTATTTCATAATATTCTTGTAGTGTACAGCAGGCAGAGAAGAGGAACATGGAGGGGGTGTGACCTTTAACACAAGAATGAGGTTGCAATCCTACGCACACTTATCTAAGAGTAAGTCCCACTGAACACAGTCAGACTTACCTTTGAGTAGCCAGATACAGGATTGTTCTGTAAGCAGGGATGGCAGAGAATTCCGCCACAGATTCCAGTCCCCCAGAATCCATGGTGGAACGTCCTCCTGCCCCCCCTGCCCCCCGCAGCGGGGCTCCGGTGGCGGCGGGGCTCCGGTGGCGGCTCCGGTGACTGGTCTCCTGGCTGGCCACGGCCGGGCTGCTGCCGCTGCCATTGCCATCCTTGCAGCCATGATAGGCTACGTAAGAATTTACATAGCCTATCACGGCTACCCCCCCAAAAAAAACCCAGCATACACAAATGGCAGCGGCTCCGGCGGCTGCCATTTGCATTCCCTATTTTTCGCCAATTTATCTTACGTAAATATTTACGTAAGATAAATGGGAGAAAAATAGGGAACACAAATGGCGGCCGCCGGAGCTGCCACCATTTGCATACACTGCGGGGTTTTGGGGGGGGTAGCTGTGATAGGCTATGTAAATTCTTACGTAGCCTATCATGGCTGCCTGGCTGGACACAAATGGCGGCCGCTACGGCAGCTGCCATTTGCGTCTGCAGCAGCCTGTCTGCAGCCGGAAATCCGGCTGCGGACGGTCCTGGCCGGCTGCTCCATGGCCTGGCCACGGAGTGGAGCCAGCCGTTGAGGATTCCTGGGGGGAGGACCGGATCGCCTCCCCCCCGTCGAGGATTCCGGGGGGAGGGACGGAGCGCCTCCCCCCCCACCGCGAAAGATTCCGCGAAAAGGTCAGTGAGTTTCGTACATCCCTATCTGTAAGAACACTGTGAGTTTGCAAGTGTGTCCCTTTTTTATCTGTGAAATAATGACACTTCGGTGTCCTCTCTTCAGTCCCCAGGAGACTGGACGGCCATGTTCTTCACATTACCCAGTCCCAGCACCACGAAAGGAAGCGAGTGACATCCACTTACCTCTGCAAGGTGCTTCTAACATCCTAGAAGGAAGAGAGAGAGAAAGAGGAGGGGACTCAGTGCCTGCCATGGAGACTCTGGAGGATGATGATGTCCTTTGGATCTCTTGTGTTCTGCTGGTGTTGGTCTGCCTAGCACACTCCACTCAAGGACTGGGGAACAGCTACATCAAGAGGGAGTTTGTTACAGAACTTATTAAAGAGAGGGCAAATTGTTATCTGGATTTCTTGTGTGGAGAAGCTTTATGAGATAATTAAGGTAACAGGTAAAGTGGAGCCGTTATGGCTCAGGACAGCAATCGAAGAAAACAGACATTGGGCATCTCTACACCAGCCTAAAATCCTGCATTTAAAACGGGGCTTTCTGCTTCCGTTTTAAATGCAGGATCACAATGACTCCCTTTTTCACCAGCTTCCCTTCCTCCCCCGCTTCGCCCTCCTTCTCCCCGTATCTGAATCTTCCATTATCTTTCATTGATCTCACTCGTCTTCTTGCTGCTTTTCCTCTTTTCAAGGAGGGAACTCAAGGGGGACACAACAGGGTAATTTGATAGCTCATTATCTGCGATCTATTTAAAAATGGAACAAAGGGCATTTAGTGCAGGAGACACCTTGAATGATCACAGTGTCATGTAAAGAGTCTGCAAACCTCCATGAAGGAGCAATCTCAATTGCAGGATAAAAGCTCTAACAGCCTCTTTATAAGTAAAGCTGATGCCAAAAACACTGAGATGCGGTGGAGACACTTGAGAACAATATTTAAGAACTGATACCCTTCCAATATTACATTTGTATTGACCCCCTAACACAAAGGAGCCAGGCCAGGACAGAATGTCCCGTAATGATAGGAGTGATGCAATAAGTCACAAAATGTCCACATAATCCATATTCCGGTACCGTTTCTGGCCAATAGACAGTAGTCCAGAATATGGCTCAGAATACCAACTTCCAAGTGAGCTGAACCAACCACATTCACCAGTCACACATGCCTAGCTGGGAGTAATGCACTAAGCCATGAAACCTAATTCTGGTATCCTTTCTGGGCAATACTTTGTATTATGAAAAACATCCCAGAATACCAACTTCCGAGTCAGTCAAACTAACCAAATTCAACAGTCACATGACTAGATGGGAATGCTGCAAGAAGACACAAAACCTCCACAAAAACCTTTCTGGGCAATAATCCATATTCCAGAAAATGGCCTGGAATGCTCTTTGTGAAAGAAAAATATTGCACCGAGGAGCAAACCACGTGAGTAACATCATGTGTAGTTTGCCCCTTAGAGAAAGGAAGTGAAGTATAAAGGGAGGGCAATTTGGGGGACTTTGCTGGGGTCTAGATAGGGCTACCTATTCCTTTCTCTGCATTAACTCATTTTTTCATGCGGTCATGCTGATGTTTGTAGTGCCCTCTTTTAGGACAAGAAAATACTCTCAGAACATAGCACAGCCCCTTAAAATAAGAGGAATGCTGAAATGACAAGAGTCCCAGCTCTGAAGCAGTACGTAAGAGGAGTCCTGCTCCATCACTACAAGGGTCTGTCTAGTCCAGCATCGTGGATAAGAGAGTCTACCGACATTAAATAAAAAAAGCACTAGTCCACAGTAATGTAAACACACTGTCATGTTCCTCTATGTGTAAGAGAGCTAATTCTTAGCAGCATGAACTGGAGCCCCTCACATCTTGTATATGTGAAGGAGGCATAGAAAGGATTGGGGCCACTTTTCCCCTGGAGCAGAGGTTGGCCTTTTTCTGCTATTGTATTACCTGCAGGAGCCCCCTCTCTGTTTGCTGAATCTTCTTCTCCACCTCCTGGATGATGGGTTCAAGAGAGGTGACTATCATGGAGGTTCTGGTCATGAACTCATCCGTTTTGCTTGCAATCGTCTTCTCCAGCTCTTCCATCTGCGCCAGCAGAAGCTTCTCTGCATCTTCCAGAATCTGTCATAGTCGTCTGAACTCAGCCACCATCTTTCCCCCCTCTACTTTTGTTTTCTTCTACAACAAGAAGATGGACGGAGCAGAAAGAGTAGCAGCAGCCAGTGTTAGGAATATAGTCAGTGATCTCTGGAGCATCAAGAGGTCAGTCATGAGAATTCCCTAGGAAGGGCCTGTGCATCTTTTCACAGAGATTACTTCAATATGCAGCAAGGAAAGAGCTCCCCCAAAACTGGCAAGGGCCCACCTTAAGAATGACCTTGCTGGTTTGCACAATTCCAGGGTGGTTAATAAGCTACAGTGACTGGGTTTGCATGACATGCTAACCAACGATGGTTTATTTTCCCAAACAACCATCCTTGGTTAGCGTGCCGTGTAAACCCAGACTGTGCTTCTTAGGGTGGGTTGTTTTTCCCAAACTACCAACCCAGAGATCCCACAGTCTGCAGAATGGGTTATTTTATCCACGAAGGGTGGGTGTGTCGTCTGCCAGCCCATCATGGGTAAAGGGCATTGAGCAGCGAGCCACTTGGCAAGAGCAGCAGAAACCCCTGCTACTCTTGCAGAGTGGGGCCATGATCACCATTTGCCACCACGCTCAAGCCTCTGCCCATGCCCCTTCCCCCTGGCCAGTGACAGTTCCTCCAATGGTGCCCAAACAGCACCTTGGAGGGGCTGTCTCCTGCTCCCTTCGCCCCCGCCCATCCCCCCTTCCCAGCTCCGATCACAATCGCGATTGGGGCTGGGTCCCATTTTAAAAAAAACATTCCCAGTCCTGTTTTTGTGCAAAAAGAGGACTGGGAAACATTTTCTCCACTTCCCCACAACTGGGAATGTACACAAATGTGGGCTCTTTTAATATTTTCCCCCTTTGGTTTCCCGCTGCTGCGCACCAAAAGACACTGGCTCCCCCCCCCCCCGCACCCTTGCATGTTGTCCAAATATGCCGTGGTGTAGACAGGGAGAGCCGGTATCCAGCCTCACGATCACTGCCTCTGCTTTGCTGGTGTCAGTTTTGACAGCTGTCAAAAGCAAGGCAGAGACAGTGATCCCTATGGGGGGTGGGTGGAAGAAGGGTCTTAAACACTCACTTACCTGCAGGATCCCCCTTCATGCCAGGGTGTGCCAGCACCCCAGGGGGGTCCTCAACTTGGCCATCCACTCCTCCCTACCTACCCATCCTCCCCTGAAAAACCATTTTGCCCTAGTTCAGGAGAGAGATGCTTGAGTTTTAAAAGGCAAGCTGAAAGAAGCGCCTTTTCCCTGAACTGGGGGGAAATGATTTTCGGGGAGGGAACGATGGGGGGGGGGTGTTAACCACCCTGAACAACCCAACAACAACCCATGGGTTCTCAAGGTGGCTTGTTCGAAAACAGTAAGCCACGTTGCATGATTAACAAGCCACTCTATGGAAAACATACTGCATTCAGACAACACGATATCCCACAGTTTAACAGTACCCACGGTTCATCAACAACCCACACTCAACCACCGAGTGTGGGTTAATGTGTTGTGTGAACCCAGCCTGTGAGAGATCAGGCCGTTCCAAATAGGAGCAAGGAGCAAAACAAACACACAACTTTCTGCACTTTATATTCAACTTTTCCAGGTATTGATTCTTGACTATAGTAGCTTTTTCTTCCACTTCCCAGTAACAGCTACAAGCAGGCGTTGGCTTTCCGATTTTCTTTGTCTTTCACATGCCCACATTTCCTCTCTCTGCTTAACCAGGGTCATCAGGCCGAAATGATTCTGAAGAGAAAACAAAAGTTCCAGTTTAGTTTCTTTTTCGAGGTTTACTGTATATACAGACAAAACAGACAGAGGGGGAGGGGCAGAAAGAAACAGGCACGTTGAAGGCTATGCTGCTCTCTGCCCTGCATTCCAGGGTCTTTTATGGAGGCCTCTCAAGTGCCTTCTTTATCCCATTTTAGCGTCCAAATAGAGCCAGTGTGGTGTACTGGCTGAAGTGCTGGACTGGGAGTCGGGAGATCTGGGCTCTAGTCCCCACTCAGCCATGGAAGCTCACTGGGTGACTTTGGGCCAGTCACAGACTGGTCACAGACTGGCCCAGCCTACCTCACAGGGTTGTTGTTGTGAGGATAAAATGGAGAGGAGGAGGATTATGTACACCGCCTTGGATTCCTTGAGGAGAAAAGGTGGGATATAAATGTAATAAATAAATAAACAAACAAACAAATAAGATAGATAGATAGCTAGATAGAGCAAGTTACTAGCCCCAATTGGCATATTGTTTAACGCTCCTTGAGATGGGGAAAGGGAGAGCTTGTTCCCATCAACTTTATATCCAAATTGAGTTTACCTTCTAAAACAGAGTCACCATATTTTAGACAAGGAAATGTTTTGTTCTTGTTATTGCTGCAATAGTGTTCAAGGCCCTCCCCAGAGCAAAAATGGAAAGCAAGCATTTTCCCTCAAAGGGTTTCCTGATACGAATGCCAACCACAAGGGAGTGGCAACTCCCTTGACTGGTTCTAAGCGGAAAGGTGGATTATACACATTTCTGATTAAAACAAAACAAAAAGTAGAACCAAGTCAGATTTTCACCAAGTGGAAAAATGATGAGTAGCCAGGCAGCAAGCAGTCCTGATAAATATCCAGTCTCCCTGGTACATCCCGCATTATGCTCCACGCTTTCCATTGAGAGATCAGCCTGCACTTTTAAAATGGTTTAAGGAAGAGGACTGTGTAAGATAAAATCTTAAGAAGGGGGAGGAGAAAGAAAAGAGGAGTGAACCTCTAGGTCTGACATCTCTAATTCTGAGAGCTCAGGAGTTTCCCACACCTCGTAATGTAAGAGACACTCAAGAGTGCAAATGACTCAGTAAATGAGCTTGTAATGGGAAATTACAATTCACAGAATTCATATACTCACCCATTCACACACACATACATACCCCCATTCTCTCTCTCTCACACACACACACACACACACACAGAGCCAAGGCAGCTTCCACTTCACTTCTGTAGTGAAGAGGGAGCTGCTTCTTCAGGAACTGCCCCTTCAAAGGCTCCCACCTGTAGGGGGAGGTGAGGGGTTTGTGTAACCTTCAGGAGTGCCTTGAAGGACCAGCTCCTGCGAGAGCCAGCTCCGTATGCCCCTTGTCTGTCCTGCTGGGGAGAGGGAAGGGGTGTACAGAACCTCTTCTGGGAGGGGCAGACCTTTGGGAAGGAGAGGAGCCTTGCTGGGAGCCTCGGGGGTCTGGGTGGGGAGGACCTCTGACTTACGCATGGGATTATCCCAGTCATGTCCCAGTCATGTGCCTATCTGTTTGTCCATGTGCCTGTTCCTGGACAGGGATAGCTTAACCACAGTGATCCATGCACTGATGACCTCGTGACTTGACTACTGTAATGCTCACTATGTGGGGCTACCCTTGAGGCCGGTTTGGAAGATGCAGCTAGTGCCGAATGCCGCAGCGAGGCTGTTGAGTGGCGTGCCTTGCTATGCGCACATAATATCTGTGCTGAAAGAGCTGCACTGGCTGCCAGATTCAAAGTATTATTATTGACATATATAACCCTAAACAACTTAGGATCAGGTTATCTGAAAGACTGTCTATTCCGATGTAGACCCATTTATTTATTTATTTATTGCATTTATACCCCGCCTTTCTCCCTCTCGCAAGGAACTCAAGGCGGCTTACATTATCCTCCTCCTCACCGTTGTATCCTCACAACAACAACCCTGTGAGGTAGGTTGGGCTGAGAGTCTGTGACTGGCCCAAAGTCACCCAGTGAGCTTCCATGGCCAAGTGGGGACTAGAACCCGGATCTCCCGGCTCCCAGTCCGTCACTCTCACCACTACACTACACCGGCTCCCTTTGACCACAACGATCTTCAGGGGAAGCCTTGTTGTCCGTGCCACATCCTGCAGAGTCCCATTTGGCAGCAACATGGAATGGGCCTTCTGTGTGCTGGCCCTCTCCCTCTGGAATGACCTCCCATCTGCAGCACTTCAGGCACTGACGATCATGTGCTTTTGACCTTTATTAAAAACTTGTGCTTTTATAATGATGTACGGCAACAGCGCAAGCTCTCCCGCTGCCTGAAGTGGGAGAGCACACACAGCCCACTGCCACCTGCCATTACCCCCATTCTTCACCTTCTTCCCTCCCTGCCCACTGTGTCCATCTCCTCCCCACCTGCCCCTGTACCCCTCCCTTCCCACACCATCCAGCTCCACTTAGCCCACTCCGCCCTTCGGCACCGCAGTTCCCACACCACTGCTGCTCTTGGAAGAGTCGCATCAGCCAGAAAAGCGGCCAACGCATTAGACAGCCAGCCTGGCCCAAATGAGGGCTCCTTGCTTAGAGCCAGACACTGTGGGAGGAAGGGGGCATGCAGCCGCAGCTGATCCTCCGGGTGGGTGGGGGAGTGGAGGAGCATGCAATGCACTGCTCTGCTGCCTGAAGTGGGGGATTCACCCTGCCTTATGAGAGGACTGGCCCTGATGACATACCGTTTTATAGTTTGTTATAAACTGCTTCCAGATTTTGAAAATGGAAAGCAGTATATAATTTTTTAAAAATAAACAAATAAGGTGAAGTAAAAGGAAACTACAGATTGGGACCTGGCTTGGCAGAGAGGCTTGCAAAGTGTCCTTCTCAGATCAATTCCCATGGCTCTGAACTGCCTCCTGCTTGAGACTAAGGGACCATAAGGAGATGGCAGCAGCTCTGCTTGTGATTAAACGCCGCGAAGCAAACTTCAGTCTGATCCTGGACTAGTGGGACACCTTTTTAGAAGTGTGAGTAACATAATGTATCATTTGTTACATAGTCTACTGCTATTCGATTTTATTTCCATTTGTCAGTTCCACCGCATATAGCGTGCTTCTTATCTTTGCTCGCCTAACGGTAGTCTTTGCTAACACTTCCCTCCCGCAGAGTAGCTTTCCTGGAGCCACCCCCATGCCCCCAGAGGTTCAGAGAGCTCTGCAGAGTACTTCGCAAATCTAAGAGGGCCTCTTTATCGTCCATACACTCGGCGGCACATCTGGGTTTGCTGCCCTGTAATGTGTCAAATGGCCCTTGGGCGACAGGAAAAAGAAGGGTTGTGAGTTGTGTTCAGCCACAGGAAACCCTTCTGTCATGTCATGGAGGGGAGAAGCACCCATGGACCATCGCTAGTTAGGAAGAGTCAGGGTTTGGCTTGGGTTAGCAGTGGAGAAGAAGTTCAAGCTTGATTAGAGCATGACATAATTTGAATCAGCCTAGAGAAAGAAACCCTTTCCAGGCATTTGAGAATGAAACATCCTATTCTGAGAACATTAAAGGATTCCATTACGAAAGATGGAGATGATTCCCTACCTTATATTGTTCAGCAGCCTTTTCTTTGTCAAGCACAGTATGCCCTTTATGTTCTCGGGAGCCCTTACATTTCCAGCACACTAAGTCTTGATGTTCTTTGCAGAACAGGTCGAGTTTTTCCCTGTGTTCCACACACCTATCAGCTCTATTTGCCAGCTGCCGGTTGGACTGGAAATTTCCTTCCCGGATCTTAGCTTTGCAGTCAGGACACTCCAAGAACCCCATCGCTTCCCATGGCCCACTGTGGGTGAGGATGCAGCTCCGACAGACGCTGTGGCCGCAATGCACAGATACTGGGTCTCTCGGGTACCTCTTACAGATGGGGCACTTGGCTTTCAGTTCCATGGATGGTGGGTTTGAGGCCCTTAAGAATGATATCTCTGGGGTGTCGTTGTTATAAACAGCAGAACAGTGTGATGAAACAACCCTGGAGGAGAAAGAAATAAAAGCTGGGTTGCTGTTAAACCTAAAAAAAACCAAGATTATGGCAACCAGCTTGATTGACAACTGGCAAATAGAGGGAGAAAACGTGGAGGCAGTGACAGACTTTGTATTTCTAGGTGCAAAGATTACTGCAGACGCTGACTGCAGCCAGGAAATCAGAAGACGTTTACTTCTTGGGAGGAGAGCAATGACAAATCTTGCTAAAATAGTGTAGAGCAGAGACATCACACTGACAACAAAGGTCCGCATAGTTAAAGCAATGGTATTCCCCGTAGTAACCTATGGCTGCGAGAGCTGGACCATAAGGAAGGCTGAGTGAAGGAAGATAGATGCTTTTGAACTGTGGTGCTGGAGGAAAATTCCAAGAGTGCCTTGAACTGCAAGAAGATCAAACCAGCCCATACTCCTTGAAATAAAGCCAGACTGCTCACTTGAGGGAATGATATTAAAGGCAAAACTGAAGTACTTTGGCCACATCATGAGAAGACAGGATACCCTGGAGAAGATGCTGATGCTAGGGAAAGTGGAAGGCAAAAGGAAGAGGGGCCGACCAAGGGCAAGATGGATGGATGATATTCTGGAGGTGACGGACTTGACCTTGGGGGAGCTGGGGGTGGCGACGGCCGACAGGAAGCTCTAGCGTGGGCTGGTCCATGAAGTCATGAAGAGTCGGAAGTGACTGAACGAATAAACAAGAACAACAGTAACTATTTCACAGTCATTGGAGTGAGTCTGTAATGCAGGAGAGGGAAATATTTTTTGCGGGGGGAAGTTGGCCCCTATGAAACCCTTTGGGGGCATTCCAGATGCATATAGACACACACACACACACACCACTGACACTAAACCAGACAGACAGACAGATACATTTACATACATTTATGTTTACATATACATTTACATATACATACGCTCAGGAACATTCAGTGATCAGGGTGGTTGTTTCCTGGCTCTTACAGCAATCTTGCTCAGGACTGCTGCTGTTGTGGGATGGGGGGAGGTTAAAGCATACAAGCTGATGACACAGGTCTGCAAAACAGAAGTCGTCCCGGAACTGTGCAACATCCACTTAGGATACCCCAGAGGCCCTCGTTTCAGCCACCAACAGCTCAGAGACCAGTACCATCCTTAGTAGCTACTCCCAAATGGAGGAAGTCACTACAAATCACTGATCCTCCGGCCCTGGGAGGTAAAGGAAGCATCCTTTGATCATTACTAGCCATTACCAAGCAAAGAAGTATACAAAAGTCAGTCACTTGATAGCCATTACAAACTATTAAAATTAACTGAATGCAACAGGGAGAGATGTGGATGGATGGTTTCGCAGACCTTGGGAATAATGCGACCACCAGCCTTTTTTAGAGAAGACATCACTTCTACACAAACGAGCCAACCTAATGACCTCTCCGCTCTGGGCAGAAAACAACAGAATGAAATTTAATAGGGATAACGCACCTAGGAAAAAGGAACCAAATGCACAGTTACAAGATGGGGGATACTTGGCTCAACAATACCACAAGCGAGAAAGATCTTGGAATTGTGGTAGATCACAAGCTGAATATGAGCCAACAAGGTGATGTGGCTGCAAAAAAGGCAAATGCTATTTTGGGCTGCATTAATAGAAGTATAGCTTCCAAATCACGTGAAGTGCTAGTTCCCCTCTATTCAGTACTGCTTAGGCCTCATCTTGAGTACTGTGTCCAGTTCTGGGCGCCACATTTTAAGAAGGACACACTGGAGAGGGTTCAGAGGAGGGCAACGAAGATGATGAGGGGACTGGAAACAAAGCCCTGTGAGGCTTTGAAAGAACTGGGCGTGTTTAGCCTTGAGAAGAGAATACTGAGGGGAGATATGATAGCGCTCTTCAAGTACTTGAAAGATTGTCCCAGAGAGGAAGGCCAGGATCTCTTCTCGATCATTCCAGAGTGCAGGACACGGAATAATGGGCTCAAGTTACAGGCAGCCAGATTCTGGCTGAACATCAGGAAAAACTTCCTGTTAGAGCAATATGACAATGGAACCAATTCCCTAGGGAGGTGGTGGGCTGTCCCGCACTGGAGGCATTCAAGACGAGCCTGGACAGCTACTTGTCAGGGATGCTTCGACTTGGATTCCTGCATTGAGTAGGGGGTTGGACTCGATGGTCTCATAAGCCCCTTCCAACCCTACTATTCTATGATTCTAGTATCTTCCCAAACTAGAGGTGGGCAACCAAAATTGGGTGGTGGGCCAGATGACCCCTCCCCCAGCCCTCTGCTTGCCAAATGACATCAAGGGCGGCATGGCCATTCCCCCTTTTTAAAGTTTAAAAATACCACAGAAAACCAAAGTAAAACCGAGCAGCAGTTACAGCCCAGGGAAAGCCTGTATGAAGAGGCGTGTTTTCAGGAGGTGTTTAAAATATGTTATATTTTCTGCCTCCAGAACTGCATGGGGGAGGCTTTTCCAGAGGGTGGGTGCTGCTACAGAGAAGGCCCGCCATCGAGGTTCTTCATGGCAACATTCCGTACATTTTGGAATGACAAGCAGGACCTCCTCTGAAGATCTTAAATGTCGTCTGGGAAAAGGCCCGTGTGTACATTGGAGAAGGCCCACGTGCAGCAATGCCAGTTTGCCCGCCTGTGCCTTCTTCCATTGGGGAGAAGATGTGGAGCGGGCAAAGCCGTGATAGCTGACTGGCAGCCAGAGAAACGCTCACACACAGGGAAATCTCTGCTGTTGTCTCTGATTGTAGGTCGGAGATAACAGCAAGGACTCCTCCGGGGGGGCGGGGCTTGGAGCTTTCTGGCTGTACAGCAGATACTTGGCCATCTGCTGCTGCTGCTCTCAGAAATGGTGCCAACATTCAAGGCTCCCTTACTGCCCAGGCCTGTATCAACAGGGAAGAAAAAATGGCCTTTCCTGTTTGGGGGCCCTCCTGCTGCTCATTCTGACTGGGGCCCTGGATCTTGGCCCTGAAGTCCTGTCTTGATGGCGCCACAGCTTTTTGAAGGGACGAAGGGTGTGTATGTACAGATGTAACTATAGCCCAGGGTTGAGACTGGTTTTTCTGCTGCTGGGTGTGCTCAGCATCTCTTACTCCTGCATCTTCACTCTTACCATGCCGATTTCCTTTTCCTTTTTGCCCTTCACCCCATGGTTTAGGACAGAACCCTTACAATTTATTTATGTATTTAATTTCATTTCTATACCACCCAATAGCCGAAGCTCTCTGGGCGGTTCACAAAAATTAAAACCAAAGAGCACACAATAAAACAATATAAAATATATAAAACATTAAAACCACAGTATAACAATACAACCAGAATAAAACCTAACAGCTAAAATTACAGTTCAAACACCCTGCAAGTTTATCTCGTTAAATGTTTGGCAGTTCTTTCGATCTGAAAACAAAACAAAACCAGTCTCTCTTTTTTTTTTTTGGTCCTGTGAAAAAGTCTCTTTTTTTCATGACAGCAAGTGGCCAAGGAACAACAATTTTGACAAGTCTGAATATACAACCCCAGCCATTTTGTGCAGAAAAGGCTTTTTACCTGCAGTGCTAAGTATAAAGTTGATCAGTGCCAGTTCATGTATCTTCACACAGAACCTCGGGTGTGGGGTGGCGGCGGCGGGAGCAGCTATGGATGAGAAGCAAATACTACCTCCCTATGTTATTCAAAGCACAGCTTTCAGTTTCAATACTTTGTCACCTTCCAGTCCCTGCCCTCCCTCCCTGTCCGTAAGCATGTTTTCTGAGAAATCAGTTGTGTTGCTGAGTTGAGTATGCTTGCTTCCAGATAATCATGAGTAGGGTTACACCCGGGAAATCTGCACGTATGCATGGTTTACTCAGAAGTAAATGCCACTGTATTTAATCAGGCTTCCTCCTAGGTAGTCTCCTAGAGTCCTAGGTAGGGAGGTACGAAAGATACTTCCCTTTCGCGGATTATGTTTATGGTTGGGGGGGAGGCACTCCGTTTCTCCCCCCCGGAATCCTGGCCAGCTGGCTGTGCTCCGCAGGGATCCTGCGGAGCCGCCAGCCGGCTCCGCCAGCAGCCAGACATCCGGCCCCTGGCTAGCAGGGACGCAAAAGGCGGCGGCCGTAGCTGTAAATGTTTACGTAGCCTATCACGGCTGACTTTAAAAAAAAAACAACAACGCGCGTACGCAAATTAGGGATGGACGAAAGTCACTTACCTGGTCCCGCAGCTTGCTTCGCGGTGGGGGGGAGGCGCTCCGTCCCTCCCCCCGAAATTCTGGCTGGGGGGGAACGCCCCGCCTCTCTGGCCGTGAAAGTTCTTCTCCTGCCGGGACGCAAATGGCAGCGGCCGTAGCCGCCGCCGTTTGCGTCCCTGGCCTGTAGTCAGCCATGATAGGCTACGTAAATCTTTACGTAGCCTATCACGGCTGACTTTGGAAAAAAAAAAAACGCGTGTACGCAAATGGCGGCGCCCATGGTCGCCGCCATTTGCGTTCCTTGCCTGGGTAGTCTATGTAAATATTTACACTGACTACGGCGAAAATAAAGGCAACGCTTTACGTAAATAAAAAAATATTTACGTAGACTACCCGGGCCAAAATAAGGAACACAAATGGCGGCGCCCATGGGCGCCGCCATTTGTGTACGCGCTTTCCCCCCCCCCCAAAGTCAGCCGTGATAGGCTACGTAAAGATTTACGTAGCCTATCACGGTGTTTTTTGAAAATCTAGCCGTGATAGGCTACGTAAATCTTTACGTAGGCTATCACGTTTTGTTTTTTTTTTGTACTTGGAAATGGCGGCAGCAGCAGCCGGTCGGAAGACCGGCCGCCGCCGAACCACCGCCGGGAGCCGCCGCCACCAGGGACATTCGCCGAAGGTAAGTGCCATCCCGGGCGGGGCGGGGAGGTGGACCGTTTCTCCACCAATTTCGGGGGCTGAATGCGCTGGTATTCGGCCTCCCCGAGATTCATGGAGAAATTCTCTGACATCCCTAATGCAAATGGCGGCAGCCATGGCCGCCGCCATTTGCGTACGCGTGTGTTTTTTTTAAAGTCAGCCGTGATAGGCTACGTAAATCTTTACGTAGCCTATCACTTTTTTATTTTTATTTTTAACTGGAAATGTTGGCGGTGCAGCCGGTCGGAAGACCGGCCACTGCAACTGCCGCTGCCGAACCGCCGCCGGAGCCATCACCGCCAGGATGATCCGCCCAAGGTAAGTCTCGTCCCGGGGGGGGCGGGGCGGCTGGCCATTCCGCCACCGTTTTCGGGGGGCCGAATGCACTGCCATTCGGCCTCCCCAAGATCCGTGGCAGAATTTTCGTACATCCCTAGTCCTAGGTTGCAATCATATGCGTAGTCTCCTGGACATAAATCCCACTGAATACCAAGGCAAGGGACATAAAACTGATATGCACAAGGCTGTGAGGCTAATCTGCTTTGTTGGGTAAGTGGGTATAAAGGGTGGTGCTGGGGATACTCAGGCCCAAAGAAGGCTAGGGCCCCACTCCTGTCTTTGTCACTGCATTGCTTCTTCCATTTTTTTTTCCACGCTTCTCTCTCTCTCTCTCCTTCACGCACATGTATGTATTTATTATATTACATTTGTATGCCACATACAAATGTAATATAATAAATACATTTATTTATTATGATAGTGAAAAATAGTTTCACTATAGTTACAATAGTGAAACTATTGGAGCAGTTAACAATACAAATACAAAATTAAAGCAGAACCAAGGAAATCATCATGTAATAATATATTATGAATACTTACAAGCAAAAGTTAAACCAATTCTCCAGGTTAAAGCCTAATTGAGACAAAACATATCTGAAATAAAATGGTTTTTGCCTGCCTCCTGAGAGCTGATAGGGAGGGTGCCAACCAATCCGCCTTCGCTATAACAGGGAAGCCACCACTGAGAAGGCTCTGGATCTTATGGCAACTTGTCAGACATCAGGACAGCAAGGACCCTCATAAGAAAGCCACCTTGAAAGATCTCAGTGCATGAGAGTGACTTATGGAAAACTACAATTGGTCCAAAACATAGAGGCTAGAGTTTTAGGTGAAGGCCTGTTCCTTCAGATAGGCAGGGTCTAGTATAAAGGTCAACACCAGGCTTGAAACAAACAAGTAACCGTTCTTTCAGGTCTAACTAGTGTTCCAAGGTCTTTATTCTAGCCTCCGTGTTGTTGTTTTACCAAGTGTAGTTTACAACCCATCTTCAAAGGCAATCCCACATAACAGGCACTGTGGTGGTCCAATCCAGAGGTTACCAGAGCATGGATCATGGAGGCAAGGATCCCAGAGAGGTTGCACCTGCCACACCAGATGAAGCTGTTAACCAAGAACAACCCTGGAAGAGAACCCATTGTTTGTTGTTGGGTTGTGCTCTGGGTATTTGGTGGTTAACAATCCATAGGTAAACCATATTGCAAGGTTCACACATAATGACAACAAACAATTCAACAACAACCCATACTTAGACCATACTCTGGGTTGTTGTTACGTGCAAACTAGGTCAACCCTCTGCCCCAGCATGTTCTGGAGATCGGCAGCTTTATTGCCAGATTTCCCCAAATTCCAGATCACACACTACTATCATTTTAAGTGCAGAGAGCCAATGTGGTGTGCAGCGCAGGCTAGACTTAGGACAGCCGAGGCCTGTGTTCAAACCCTTGCTCTGCCTAAGAAGCTCATTGGATGGCCAGGATTTAAATGCTACCTCTTAGCTAAACAACTTATCTCACAGGATTGTGACGATAAACTGTGATATGACACATGGCTGTTCCCCAGAGTTCCATTGAGGAAAGGTGTCAAGAACTCCATTTTCTTTTTGTGCTCTAACCTTGTGTCTACCTCCATTTGACCAGGTGGAAGTGGCATGTAAGGCTGCAGACACCTGCATGTCTGTCACCTTGAGAGGCCTCGGCCTTCAAGGGCAGAGCCAGATTCAGTTAACTGGCTCAAACGATCTCAGCTACATTCTTATGGAAATCCTCATCTTCCCTTACGGGGTTGGGAACACTGCTTCAGCTGGTTTGTGATAGGCTAACTAAGATCTTCCCTGCGTTGTCAGGACATTGAGTATAAAGAGAAGGGGCTCGGCGCTGCCTCTTTGACTCCGTGCTCTATCTTGCTTTTGGGCTTGTGAGCCTTTGGATACTGGATTGGGCCCTGTCCTATTGCAAGACCTGTACTTAGGTAGCATATAGGATATAGTCAGGTATTGCTGTGTTATTTTTTGGCTGGAGCATTGTTCCAAAGGTTTACCTCATTTGTGTATGCCTTTTCATCCCTTTCCCCTTCCTGTATGTGAAGAAACTTAATCTTTACCTCAAGCATGTGGCTGCATTTGGACTATCAGAGGTCTGCAACCACAGTTTCTTTGATTACCCACAACGCGGCACAGACCACCGTGTCCTCTGAACCCTGCAAGATACATGATGGGGGGCGGCTTCTAAACCAACCTACAACCCCTACAGCAAGCCATGGATTGTAGAGTGGTTTAGAAGCCACCCCTGCCACTCATCTGGCCAGGTTCGGATGACTCTACCCTGTGCCACATCATGCATAATTAAGGAAATTGTAGTCACATGACCGGCACATATGGGGCAGGGAAAAGGAGCCACCGTGGCTTCTTTTCCCCCTCAGGTCCTCCAAACCCAGTCTGTGTGTGCTTCCTTCCAAGTAAGCCTCAGTACTAAATCCAGAGCTTTCCTTTGGTTAATTTCTATTGTTAAATGATGAATGTTTCGGGCTTGGAAACAGAATCTGGTGGTTTGAATCCTTATTTCCCAAGCCTCAAGAGTGTCCCGTGAGGTCTGAAAATCCCCTGGCTCAGGCTGAGGTGGATGTATGGGGTGTTGGCAGCCCATGTTGGTCTGTGTTTGTCCCTGGCTGCCTCGCTAGGAGTTAGGACACCCCCTTCTCCTCTTCGCAAAAGGGCTATAGAAGCATGACAACTAAGACAGACTGATGGTTGAGAGAGAGCGAACTGGGTCGCAAGAGTAAGAAAAACCTTTAATACAAGTTCATATCTGAACATATAAAAAACATTCTCCCAAACATATCCATACACAAGAGAGGAAACAGGGAACTTTAAAAAAAACACACATTAGGAGCTAGGTCTGTTTAAATACTACCTGCAGTTCACCATCAAGAATAACTGTATATGGGAGTGTCTCCTCCCTGCAGGATAATGTCCTTGTGGACTGGATGTGTCCAATCACCCACCACAACCCAGGATTCCCTTATTGCACTGGCATTCCTATACAGTACATGTTTTGCTGACTGTTAAAAACAAGCAAATGCAACTCTTCGACTATAAAAGATTTTGTCTAAAATGCCACACCATCTTTCTTCTTGAATAGTAAAAGCGAATGTTTCCTGTCTCTTTGCATATTAACAGCTAGTGTGGTCTTGAGGGAAAGGGAAGTTAAAAAAGAGGCTGTTGAGGAGCAGAGAGGACATTTATGGCCACAGAAGTGTCACTGACACTTTAAGAGCAAAGATGCAGAGGGGAAGGGGAACTCTGGCCAAGGGAGGGAGGCAAGCAGGACTTGCCCTGGGAGGGCAGGGCAGTGCTTTAGGGGCTGTGATCTGGAGTCCCTCCAGGGGCCTTTGCAGAAGAGGGAAAGGCAGGGGAGGCGGCTGGCTCCAATTTTGGTGGGGCAAAGATTCCATTCTGGGTTTTAGGTACAACCAGCCAGAAGTCTAGAGGTGCCTATCCCCAAAATGGGTCCAGCACCTTGGATAGCTCTGTTAGACTTGTGGCTGCTTGAAATCTCTGCCCCACCATAATTGGAGCCACCCACCTCCCTAGGAAAAGATGCTCTTGGCCAATCAATGTTTCACACTGGGAATGATCACCTGGTCTAGAGAGGAAAGCCTGTGAGGTAAGCTTAGCTGTCTTCAGGAGAGGTGTTGAGCTGGGCTTTTGCAAACACACGAAAGAAGGGGAGGAGGGTCTCACCTGCAAATGAGGCTCCCGCGAATACAAATATCCAGAATACTCCATCCCCATTGAAAAAGGCCACCCGCCCCCTTTCGCAGTTCAGGTACACTCGGATCCTGGTCAGCTCCCCGCTCAAGGGCAGGCGAGAGTAATGACGCTGGGTCGTAGCCCAGTACCCGCTTGCCCACTTGCCCACAGCCCAGATGCCTACATTGGGTCTAATGCTAACATAGCCCTTTCTCTTCACAGACCTTCTAGCAACCCCCACAACCCACTCTCCCTCACTTCCCACAGAGACTTCCCAGAAGTGCCTGCCTGTGGTGAATTCCTCACAGCCCAGCACAAAATGGCACGTGTCAAATCTCTCAGGGTTGTCAGGCAGATCTTGCATGTGGGGCTGCCATCTCACACTCTTACGATCCTCAGACAGGATGAGTCGGGGATGAGCTGTGTCTGGATCCAGAGTGACATTTACTGTTGCAGCGGCAGGGACAGGGGGAGAGATGAGGAAAGAGAAGAAAAGCAGCGTTACTTGGGAGACATTGTCCTGGGCCTGAATGGATCCCAGGAAACGCATACCCTCTCAAATCACCACAGTGCACCAGAGACCTGCTGAACACTGGGCTGTCCCACTGCTTCTTCCAGACTTTCCCACACTAAGGCACCCTCCTTGTTAACTGTGACTTAGGTTTTGGTTATTTAGTTATTCAAAACATTTACATCCTTGCCACCTCTGATTCAAGTTACCTTATAAGCAAAGCTAAAACTACGCAGAAAACTCTGCTCTTCTTTGAGTAAATATAGATAGCAAAGAGAGAGGAGGAAAGATGAGAATCAATTCACACTCTTCCCTGACACTCTCTGGGCCTGTTCTCATGATCAACATGGCTTAAACAAGCCATAGGACATGTGGGCACATGCCATTTGCCTAATTACTCACCAGGGCACTGCTTGTTGTGCCATCTGAACCTGGGTGGCATGGCTTGTTTGAGTGGGAAACAACCCTCAAATAACCCAACAACATCCCATGGGTTATTTGTTTTCCCCTCGAAGAAGCCATACAGCCCAGATTCAGATGACACAAGAAGCCGTGCTGGGGCAGGTAATTAGGCAAGTGGTGCCCGGCACACGTCCACATGCACCGTGGCTTAAAGAAGCCATGGCTTGTTTCAGCTGTGGTTATTGTACAAACTGGCTTGTAATATCTTTGTCAGATTCGGACAGCATGACAACCTGCACTTAGTGAGGATAATTATGCTAATTAGGTGCATAATTAGATCAGCGCATGTGAGGAGGAAAAATAAGCCACTTTGGCTTATTTTCCCTCCATCAAGTGAGCCCAGTCACTGCGTGAATTGGAAGTCCCATATGGCCAGAGGAATAGAGCCTCAGTGCAAGTGTGCAGAAGGCGCCCACCGTATTATCTTCTCCCTACAGACTGGATTGTGAATAATATCTGGATTGTGCAGACCCTTACAAGAGGCCTGAAGGTTAGTGTTAAATATATACAGAAATACCCTTTACCCAGTTTTGTATCAGCCAGAGGCAGCACCCTGTACGCCAGATATTTATAATCCTGCTAAAGCTCCTGGCCACGTTTCTGATGTGTCCCTGTCCAAAATACCTGCACTCTTTTTCCACCCATCGTTCAAGATTTCTTACAAGAAGCTAAACTAAACACACACCCACACCCCACCCTGAAAATCTTCTCTGCTGTTCTTGAAGGAAGTGGAAAGAGGAACAGAGGGCGAAGGAGACTACCTGCTAGCCACAGGGAATGAGGATCCCTCAGTTCAGACAAGCAAAGTGCAGCCAGCGTGTTATGCTCCCCCTACAGTCTGGACGGGAATAATTTCAGTGCAGGCCCAGCACCCAGTTCCACTTGAGCTTGGAAGCCAGATATTTACAACCCTGCTATATCCCCCTCCAAGGAAATACTGCCACCAAATTGCTGACCAGTCCCTACCCCTCATGGCAATTTAGCCCTGCTTTGGGAATTTACCTTTGTCCGTGTGATATCCGGAGAACAGAGCATCTGGGGATGCAAAGAGATGCCAAGTTTAAGCACCACACCATTGTGCTTACAACAAATCTTGTAGCAAAAGTGTCCATTCATAACAAAGCATCTATTTCCCCCTTATTTCAAGTTAAGGGTTAGTAGGGAGGTCCATTGAGAATCCTCCTCACAAATGTAACTGGCTTGTGAATAAGGCTGCAGTCCTACGGAGATGGCTATAAGCATCCAAATTCGGAGGTTCACGACCAGCCAATGTAGAGCAGCAAACACGCCGGAGGCAACAGCCACCTCTATGCTCCTCCAACTTTGCATTTCAGCTAGACGGGCTTTTTTGCCCATCTAGCTGAGGCATTGGGGAGAGGGAGGGATGGAGGCTGAAGGATTCCAGCTTTGAGTCATTTGCAAATTTGATAAGCGTATGCAGTGGTGGCATATGAAGTGGGGGTGAGCAACAAAGAAAAAAGATTTTGGTGTAGTGGTGGAAAGCTCATTGAAAAGGTTGACTCAGTGCAGTTCTGGTATAGCATCTCAAAAAGCAGGAAGAGGTGCTGAAAACAGAAACAAAGGCTTGGGGCATCTTCCTTATAATTAAAAGGCTAAAGCATTTGAGGCTATTTGGCCTAGGGAAAAAAGTCAACTGAGAAAGAATATGAGAGATTATAAAATTCTGCATAGTTTGGAGATAAACTTTTCCTTCTCACTCACTTTTGTAAGAATAAGATGCCCAGCAATAAATAAATAAATAAACTCAGCCATTGTTCTTTACCTCTCAACTGCTCTATGACGTCCGGCATCACGTCCTCCACAATGGGTTTTTATCACAGAAATCCCAGATCCCCCACTTCAGCTCAGGAGGAAAGGCCACAGATTCTCAAAAATCTCTCTCTCCTCAATCCTGGTGGAGGGAAACAACAATCCAGAATTCCTGAGTGGAGCAAAAGAAAGGACTGCAAAGGGCGGGGGACCCGGGGCGGGGGGGAAGGAGACGAGGGAGCAAGAAGAAAACTGCAGAAAGCGTGAAGACACAGACAGGAGCTGAAAGCCAGAGAGGGACAGAGGAGATTCCCCTTCACTTGGGCTGCTTGTGAGGTATCTGAGGGCCAAAATATCAACATCTTTGTGTCTCCTCAATACAAACATCGTGTGACATCATCATGCTCAGAGTTTCTCTGCAAAGAAGACAGAGAACCCCTGCTCTCAGCAACAGCCAAGAGTCCCTCATACCCTGATTGTGAGGAGCACTTCTAAGTGATATATAGTAGCAGGATGGGAAGGTTTGAGGCCTGCTGAGGCAAGGAAAAGAAATAGGTCAAGCCTAGAGGCCTTGAGTTTTTTGTTGGGAGGGGGATCCCTGAGAGGAGTAGGTTCATTTCCCCGATTAAGTTTCAGTTTAATTTCCCCAGTTAAGTTTCATTTCTTCAGGTTTGAAGCAGTAGTTTCAGTTTTGGGGGAAGTGGGCATAAAACCAGAGAGTCAGAAAGACCAGGGCAGTAAGAGCGGAATCAAGGCAACCAGACCCTCAAGAGAGCAGGAAACAGACCCTCAAGAGAGCAGGAAAAAGTAGTCTGGATATATCTTAGTATGGGAGGGTAAAGGAACTTGTGTTTTGCAACTTTTATTCTGTCTTAATGCTTTTTGCATCATTCACCGCTATTGTATAAATGCCTTCAGTTGTCATTTGCTTGCTTTAATTCACTAATAAACTGTTGTGGTTAAACCCTGTGTCTACAGTGTCAGTCACTCCATACCTACAGCCTAAACCCCACATTATTGGAAAGGGGAAAGTAAAAGAAGGAAGGTGAGACTCTTAAGGAGGCCAGAGATCCTTAAGGAGTTGCTCAGGGGATTTAAGTCATAAGGGGAACCCTGACACAGGAACATGGCATATTCCTGCTCTCTTGTGAATAGACCCATGAGTGTTCCATAGGATAGTTTATGTGTGTGTGCACATGGGATTAGGAGGGACAGTCATTGTAACATTTGCTGCTAGACTGGCAACAAGAAGTGCAAAAAAAAAAAAAGTGTGTGTGTGGGGGGGGGAAGGCCAGAAGCATCCATTTCAAAACCACCCAAAAAGAAAAGCCTACATCTCAAGATGCTGAAAATATGTATTTTATCCTAAGCCCAACATGTTTCAGTCCACCAGCACCTTCTTCAGGGGCTAAAAAACAAACGGCATATTTAATCCAACATTTTTATACAGAACAGCCAAAGCAAACACAGTTCATAAAAGATTACAAAACACCAAGTAACAATAACCCTAAAATAGGTTAAAACATATGCATGTACATACCTATGTTTAAATATACCTGCAAAGATCTCTGAAAAGTATGTTTCCAAAACTCAACATTGGCAACTAAGATGACTTGCAAAAAGTAAGAGATTAAGTATCCTCCTAGAGAAAGGACAGGTGATATCAATCCCTCTGAAATTAGAAGTCAGGGATCACAGTCAAACATTCACTTTCACAAAGAACCTAAGGGAGTATCCCCAAAGTGAAAACCTAAACTTGAATTACAAAAGATGGATGGATTCTAATTCCTCATTTAGACCTTGCAGAGCCAGAATTTTTAATTTTAGAATCCACTGCAATCTCCTTCCTATATAAGCACCTTTTTGAAAGCAGAAATGAAACACACGAGCCTGAACCTTGGTCTAACTTTCCATGGGACAGCAAAAGGGAACATGTGGATTGGGGCAGAAATGTAGTGTGAGGGCCACAATCCCATGCTGTTCCTTTCTGTGTGGTGGGAAAAGAACGTGCAAGGATTGTATCCCACATGAGGAGTATTCACACGTTACACTGAACATGCACTCACATTCTTTGTATGCTCATTAAGATGGCTGTGAGAACCTAGTCCTGTTCAGCCATTCTCCTGTCTTGTAAGCTTTACATGCGAGGAGGGGGAGTAGGGACCCCTCCCTCGCTGATCTTACTGCTTTCTACATGTGGAAGGCAACTGGCTGCCAAAGGCCTACTCTATCTGTGAAAGCTGTCCCTAAAAAGGGGATTTTTCAGGATTCTAATATTTTGGGGAGAGCTTGCATGGGTGAGAGAGAGGCACTTCTCTGCAGACAGTGGCCCTCCACATCTGCAGAGCAATGAGAATGATGGAGAGGCAGAACTAGCACGTTTATCCCCACTCCTTTTCTCATGGTGAGTATACACACAAGGAGAACACAGAAGGGGGCTCTACATATGGGGCAAATGGGGCAGTGACACCCACTTATCACAATGCTTGCCTAGGGACCCCAGGATTGCTCTCTAAGGGCGCAATCCTATTGGGATAGGTGGCTGCCTCCGAACTCAGAGGCCTATCCAATGCAGGGCAGGAGCAGCGTGGAGGGGATCTTCCCCTCTGTGCTTCAACCACCCTGTATTCGCTGCTAGGCAGCTGATTTCAGCTGTCTAGCAGCAGGAAGTCGGAGTGGGGGGGGGGGATGTCGGACAACGCATAGGAAGCGTCGCTGCTCCACGCTCCTCTTACCAGTGTGGAGTGTGGGGCCAATCCGCGCTGCAGGTGGAGGTCAGTTCTCAGGGAACAGATCTTGGAGTGCGGGCTCCGAGGTCAGCTCCCGGTAACCAACCTATCCTATGGCTGTCTAGCTGCTAACAGGCAGCCCTAAGATTGCGCCCATTTACGGCTGCAAATGGCATCCACTATGCCATTTGTGTCCGGAGTTAGCCCTCACTCAGTCAGCCAGTGATACGGCACGGCAATGGCGGCCGGCCGTATCGCTAGTGATGCGGAGCCGGTGGCCAGCTCTGTCGCGGAGCAGAGTCGGCTCCTGAGGTTTCTAGAGGGAGGGACGGATCGCCTCCCCCCGCAGGGGGATTCCCACCCGGACCAGCAGGTAGGGAATCCGCCCATCCCTAAGCCGCAAACTTTTCAAAACCCCAAAGCAATTATTATTGCTATTATTTCTATACCACCCCATAACTGAAGCTCTCTGGGTGTTTTACAACAATACATAAAAAATACACAAGTATTACAAAAAATACAACATGATAAAAACAGTCTAAAAATTTTTAACACACAAAATTTAAACCATTTAAGTAAATATATATATATATTAGTATTCCTTTATATACCAAATACTGATTTATTATTAGTTTTTGCCTGGCTCCAAGCTCCCTTAGCTATGTTTCTCAGAGAAGGAGCAGGAGGGATGGAACTCTGCCTGCTGAGTTTCTGCCTGGTTCGTGCCACCCCACTTTCTGCAATAAGATTTATATTATAATGGCTTAATCACAGAAATATTTTGTGGGACAAGATCAGAATATGTTTACACAACAAGCCAGGCAGCAAACAGCATCCGTTAACTTTGTGCCTGACAGACGAACATTTGAGGGAAGAGAGGAGAAATGACACTCAAGTCTGGACGTAAACCTTACTCAGAAGTAAGCCCTACACCTCCAGAAAATGAGATGGGAGGCTGGAACTATTTTCTTGTGTGCATTACTCAGAAATAAACCCTACTGACAAGGCAGGACATGTTCCTGGTGTTACCTCTCACCCCATATTTTCTTACTCCCCCTGTCCAACACCTCAGCTAGATGTGTGAAAAAGCGAAAATACAGAGCGGGAGGAGCACGGAGGTGAAGTTCATTGCCGCACCTCCTCATCTGGATTGGATGACTGTAAGCCTCCAAGTTCAGAGGCTTAGAGCCATCCCCATAGGATTGCACCCTATGTGAGTTTTAGAGACTACAACCAGCAGCTTATTGAGGGGCCTTTGCCGAAGTGGAAACTGTGCTCTCTCTCTTTTTTTTTTTTGAAAAACATTTATGTCCTGCCTTGCAAGGAACCCAAGGTGGCTTACATAGTCCTCCTCCTCTCCTCCTTTTTATCACAACAACCTTGTGAGGCAGGTCAGGCTGCGAGTCAGTGACAGGCCCAAATTCTTGACCAATAAATGTTTGATATTTAGATTAACCATCCTGGTCTGGAGAGGAGGGCCTGTGAGGTAGACGGAGTTGCTTTAAGGAGAGATTCTCAGGTGAGCTTTTTCGAACAGCCAGAAAAAAGGGAGAAGGGGCTCTCCTGACAATGAGGCTGTTGAGAGTGTGCAGAGATGGGCTCCTGTATCAGCATCATAAAAAGCCAGCTGCTCCCCCATGCAGTTCAGGGACACTTGGATCCTTGTATTCTCGCTGCTTCAGGACAGCAGAAAAGATTCAGGATTGTTTCTGACTCTGTAGTCATCACCTCACTTCCCGACACTCCAGATCTCATTCTTTGAACTAAAGTCAACACCACCCTTTCTTCTTACAGGCTTTCTGGCAACCCCCATGCTTGACTCTCCCTCATTTCCCACAATGGGCATTTCTACATGAAGCTTTTATCATGCACCTTTACTGAGGCTTCAGCTTCCAGATTCTTTGCAGGATTAAGCTCAGCTCCTTTACACGTGCTTTTCTCTTAGGGGTTTCTTTCTCTGCCTTTTAATATGTTTCATTGTACTACCACTGTTGTGCACACAAGAGCTCTATAACTTGATTTAGAGAAAATACTAGACTTTCCTAGGGGATGGCAATATCATGTAAAGGACCTACAAATTACCGTGAGGGAGGAATTATGAGTGCACAATAAAAGCCTGTAGAAAGGTTCAATGACTTCCCAGAAATGTCTGCCTGCAGTGAACCCCTCATGTCCCAGCACAAAAACACATTTGTCACATCTCTCAAGATTGTCAGGCAGGTTTATTTATTTAAAATCATAGTATCATAGAACAGTAGGGCTGGAAGGGGCTTATAAGACCATCGAGTCCAACCCCCTTTGCTAATATTTACATCATTGCTCGTGTACAAGAAGCCAAACTGAAAACACTCATAAAACATTTACTCTGCTCTTGTTTGAGCCAGGGTGGATGGAGGGAAAAGAATGCAGAGGGGAGAAGAACACTGTGCTCCCCCTTGACATTCTCCATGTGAACTGGAAGTCCCAGGTGGCCAGAGGAAATGAGGGTGACTCAGTTCAGGTGTGCAATGAGCAGCCACCATGTTATGCTCCCACCACAGACTGCATTGGAATGCCTACAATTATACATGAATTATTATTTTTTGGATGTCACTATGGGTATGATTTTTTCCTGGGACTGATAATTTGATATTCTGATTAATGTGGTTTTCCATGGCTATAGCTTCGTTTTTGTAATTTTATCAATGCAAATATGATTGCAAAACAATTAATAACAGATTTCTGGATGAAGCAGATCATCTAGATCCATTTCAGTCTGGCTTCAGGCCTGGTTATGGGACAGAGGCTGCTTTTGTTGCCTTGGTGAACAATCTACGCTGGGAACTGGACAGGGGGAGTGTGTCCTTGATAGTTCTGGCTGGACATAAGAACATGAGGACTTAAGAAGAGCCCTGCTGGATCAGACCAAGTGTCCATCTAGTCCAGCATTCTGTTCACACAGTGGCCAACCAGCTGTCAACCAGGAAGCCACAAGCAGGACATGAGCGCAACAGCACCCTCCTGCCCATG
This sequence comes from Heloderma suspectum, assembly GCF_057233095.1. Classification (NCBI taxonomy): domain Eukaryota; kingdom Metazoa; phylum Chordata; class Lepidosauria; order Squamata; family Helodermatidae; genus Heloderma; species Heloderma suspectum. The sequence continues at coordinate 360,022,862 of NC_139459.1, read as the reverse complement.
TTCCTCAGCAACTGGTGTACATAGGCTCACTGCCTCTGGTAATGGAGGCAGCACCTAGCCATCAGGATTAGTAGCCATTGATAGCCTTCTCCTCCAGGAATTTGTCCAACACCCTTTTAAAGCCATCCAAATGGGTGGCCATCACTGCATCCTATGGTAGCGAATTCCATAGTTTAACTATGCGCTGTGTGAAGAAGTCCTTGCTTTTACGTGTCCTGAATCTCCCACCAATCAGCTTCATGGGATGACCCCGGGTTCTAGTATTTTGAGAGAGGGAGAAAAATGTCGCCCTATCCACATTCTCCGCCCCATGCATCATTTTGTAGACCTCTGCCATGTCTCCCCTCACCCTCCTTTTTTCCAAGTTAAACAATCCCAACTGTTGTAACCTTCCCTCATAGGGGAGATGCTCCAGCCCCCTGATCATTTTAGTTGCACTTTTCTGCACTTTTTCCAGCTCTGCAATATCTTTTGCTCCAGCTCCAACCAGCTGTCAACCTGGAACCCACAAGCAGGGCATTAGAGGAACAGCACCCTCCCACCCATGACCTTTCACTGGATTTTGATACCATTGACCATGGTGTGTCTGAAGTGGGACTGGAAGGCACCGTTATACAGTGGCTCTGGTCCTTTTGGGAGAGGCAATCTCAGAAGGTGGTGTTGGGGGATTCCTGTTCGACACTATGGCCATTGGCCTGGGGTGTCCCTGAGGGTTCCATCTGCTGGGAATATTGCAACCTCGTCTGCAAGTCACTAGAAGGGAGCAGAGCACAGCTCGCCTGAGGATCAGTATAGCCTACAATGTGGTTTCCTGTGATTTCTTCCTTTTGCTCCCCCCTGGCCTCCACCATTGCTGGGAGCACATGCTTGCTCTCTCGCTCCTGCTGATGCAACAGAACATAAAATGGACCAAACAAACTCTTTTGAAATTCTACGCTGTATCTGCATTTTATATGCAAGAACTTTTGTGAGTAAAGCCATTTTACCTTTTCTTCATGAAAGAATGGTGTGGTCTCCTTTTATTGTTATAAGATAGCTTGTGTGCCTGTGACACTGGTAAACACTCGTTCTGTTTTGCCTTTTTGTTTTTCTCTGCTAATTGCCTTTCTAATGGGAGGCATCATTGCAAAGTAATCCCATCGCCATTTTGTCCCCTATGCTATTTAGCATATACATGAAACTGCTGTCCAGAGTTTTGGGGTTTGGTGCCACCAGTATGCTGATGACCCCCAACTCTACCTCTCCTTCCTATCTAAATCAAAGGAAGCTGTTTTAATTTGAAATCTGTGTCTAATGTGGGTAATGGGCTGGGTAAACATGAACAACGTGGAGACAGTGACAGACTTTGTCTTTCTAGGCGCAAAGATTACTGCAGATGCTGACTGCAGCCAGGAAATCAGAAGACGTTTACTTCTTGGGAGGACAGCAATGACAAATCTTGATAAAATAGTGAAGAGCAGAGACATCACACTGACAACAAAGGTCCACATAGTTAAAGCAGTGGTATTCCCCGTAGTAACCTATGGCTGCGAGAGCTGGACCATAAGGAAGGCTGAGCGAAGGAAGATAGACTGTGGTGCTGGAGGAAAATTCTGAGAGTGCCTTGGACTGCCAGAAGATCAAACCAGTCCATACTCCAGGAAATAAAGCCAGACTGCTCACTTGAGGGAATGATATTAAAGGCAAAACTGAAATACTTTGGCCACATCATGAGAAGACAGGATACCCTGGAGAAGATGCTGATGCTAGGGAAAGTGGAAGGCAAAAGGAAGAGGGGCCGACCAAGGGCAAGGTGGATGGATGATATTCTGGAGGTGACGGACTCGACCTTGGGGGAGCTGGGGGTGGCGACGGCCGACGGGAAGCTCTGGCGTGGGCTGGTCCATGAAGTCACGAAGAGTCGGAAGCAACTGACCGAATAAACAACAACAAACCTGAACAAATAGAAGCTTAATCTAGACAAGACAGAGGTGCTCCTGGTTAGTTGAAAGGCAGTTCAGGGAACAGGGACTCAATCTGTGCGGGATGAGCTTACATCCTTCCTGAAAACTCAGGCTCCCAGTTTGGGTGTAGTCCTGGCCTCAGCCCTGAACTTGGGTGCCCAGGTTTGGGCAGTGGCCAGTAAGGCATTTGTACAGCTGAGGCTAATGCGCCAACTGTGCTCGTTCCTTGAGATGTCTGATCTAGCCACAGCCACACATGCCTTAGTTAGAGCATGATCAGACAAGGCTTTTAATGTGCTATCACCTTGCCCCACTTACGTGATTTTGTGAGCTGTCCGCATGAAGTTGTCATGGTCCTGCAGCTGCCCTGTGATTTCCCCTCGCTTTGCCTGTATTTTTTCACGACAAGGAAAATCTGTTAACTTTTTCTTGGGCACCATAGTGCCACAAAGAACCACAAAGAATCCCTGTTTTCCAGACCTTGCAACATTTCTGTGGGGGCATGATTGTGATGGGTATTGTGATGTTTCTGAATAGGCTTGTCTGTATAGCACAATTTCACTCCCCTTTGTGTCATTTCATTTCCAGTTGGCGTAGTACAAACATGGCTGGTTTTCCCTTATGATTAATTTTGATGGTGCAGTACTTGTGCACTTCTGGAATTGCCTCTTTTAAAAAATGCACATTCCACCATAACTGTCTCCTGGAATTCCTTCTCATTTAAAAAAAAAAAGGTGTGCACACCGGTGAATTGACTCATCTGCGGACGCACCCAGAGAGGGAGACAAAAGTGGGAGGAGGGAAATGGTAGTGGAGGGGTGGGGAAGAGGTGGCAGAGGGGAGGGACAAAAGGTAGGTATGTGGATGGGAGATCATGTTATGATAATGTGGGGCAGGGGGAGATAGATACTGTGAAATTCCATATTTAAAGAAAAAACGGAGCACAATGAGCTGCACCCACAAGGCTACCATGTGATCCAACCCCCGGTTACATCTTGTTTGGACTACCATAACATGCTCTGCATGAGGCTCTTTGAAAACTGTCTGGAAACTTCATCTGGTCCAGAAAGCTGCAGCCAGACTGTTGACCAGGACGGTTACAGGATGCGCATGACTCCCTTGTTACAACAGCTTCGCTGGCTACTGGTCTGTTTCCATTCACAGTTCAAAGCGCTGGTGATGAACTATGAAGTCCTATATGGCTTGGGACCAGGCTACCTGTAAGACTGCCTTCTCCCATACAAGCCTGCCTAGGTTTTCATATCACAGGGGGAGGCCCTCCTCTTGGTACCCCCGCTAACAGAGGCATGTTTGGTGGGGGGTGCGAGAGACGACCTTCTCAGTGGCTGCTCCCAGTCTGTGGAACTCCCTGCCAAGGCAGGCTTGGTTGGCTCCCTCTCTGCTGCTCTTCTGGTGGCAGGCAAAGGTGGTTTGTTTTCATTCAAGCAGGCCCCCAGTATGGGTGCCGTTTTTATTCTATAATTTTTGTGTGTTTATGTGTTTTCAATGTATTTGTTTTATGATTGTTTTAATTATGTTCTTATTTTAAATGCTGGCTTTTATTGTTGTTAGCTGCCTTGAGCACCACTTCCTGGTAGAAAGGTGAGATATGAATAAAATAAATTAATAATAATAATATAAGCCCAAAACCTCCAGGGACCGCAAGGGCATCAAATGTCATAACTCCAGGCATAGATCATTGTGGATTCGAGTTATTCTTTCCTGTAAGCCTCCAAATCCACTTTCTAGAGTCCCTAAACACATCTCACGTCTCTGCCTAGTTAGCTCATTTGTTGAGCTGTTACCTTTACAGTTGCCTTCATTAAAATTATGGCAGTAGATCTATATGCAACATACAGTTTTATCTGCAACTCTCGTGGGTTGCAATCATTGTGCAAGTCCAAACTTAGGGTCTTTCCGAATGCAAAATAACTGATGCAGCAAGACCCCCTCCATTGGCCTGGTTGAGGCCAAGTGCCATTTAGCTCTCCAGAACTTTCTACTTGGTAGCTGCCATCCTACCTGGTCGTTATTACCAATATGTAACATTATATAAGAATTTGATACCCAAATTTGCCTCCCCTCTTCCTCTCCTTTTTTTCTTCTGTATCATGTCTATCCGATTGTATGCCGTTTGTGCTTTGTAGTTTTGTTCACATTACCCTGACACCTTGGCTCAAAAATTGATTTTGTTATGTAAAAGGCAGCAGAGACATTGCTGTATATATTTAGGGAATTTATATTCCATCCTCCCATGAAATTCCTAGGGTGGTTAACAGCATATTATTTCCCTACACCATTTTGTCTTGGTGTTACTCAGGGCTTCATCTCATGGAGCTTTTATCCTGCGATTGAGATTCGTCCTTCATGGAAGCTTGCGGGCTCTTTACATGACGCTGTGACCCTCCAGGGCATCTCCTGCACTAAATGCCCTTTATTTTATTATTAAATTTATTTATTAATTGCCCATCTGGCTGGTCACCCAGCCACTCTGGGCGATGTACAGCATACAATAAAACAGTTTAAAACAATAAAATTCTACAATAAAAACATTTTCTAAAATACCCTAACCCACCCCAAATGCCTGCCTGAACAACCACGTTTTTAATGCACGACGGAAGCTCATTAAAGAGGGGACATGGCGGAGTTCCCTAGGGAGGGAGTTCCACAGAGTGGGGGCCACCACAGAAAAGGCCCTCTCCCTTTTGTTCTGTTTTTAAATAGATTGCAGATAATAAGCTAAGATTTGAATTCACCTTCAAATCACCCTGTTGTGTTCCGCTTGAGTTTCCTCCATGAAAAGAGGAAAAGCAGCAAGAAGAGGAGCTAGATTAATGGAAGATTCACCTATGGGGAGAAGGCGGGGGGAAGGGGAGGGGGGAAGGAAGTGTGTGTAAAGGGAGTCAGTTGTGATCCTGCATTTAAAACGGAAGCAGAAAACCCTGTTTTAAATGCAGGATTTTAGGCTGGTGTAGAAATACCCTTAGATTTAGGACAATCTGGTAGTAACACGCTGGTATCGTTTAAAAAGTCTATGTAGCACATAGACTGCTGGATTTGAATAAGTGAGGCCTGAGTTCAAATTCCTGTTCAGCCAAGGGACCAAGAAGCTCATTGGATGGCCATGGGTTAGGGATGTACGAAAGTCACTTACCTGTTCGTGGATTATGTTGATGGTGGTGGGGGAGGCATTCCGTCCCTCCCACCGGAATCTTCGCCAGGGGGGGAGGCGCTCCATTCCTCCCCCCCGGAATCCTCCACGGCCGGCTGTGCTCCGCAGCAGCTCCGCGGAGCAGCTAGCCAGCCAGGCCTGGCCAGGACAGAGCCGTCCGCAGCCGGATTTCTGGCCGCGGAGGGCTCTGGGTAAAAAAAACATAAAACCGCGTACGCAAATGGCGACGGCTACGGCCGCTGCCATTTGCGTTCCTTATTTTTTTTTACTATGACAGCAAAAATCAAGGGGAATGCAAATAGCGTAGCGGGTGCTATTTGTGTCCCTTTTTGATTCCCCGTTTTAGCCTACGTAAATAGGGATCCGCGGGGGGTGGCAGGCCGTTCTGCCACGGAGTTCGGGGGGCCGAATGCACTGGCATTCGGCCTCACCATGATCTGTGGTGGAATTCTCTACCATCCCTACCATGGGTAAATGGAACAGCACCTATGAATTGGACCAGAGTTCCATGGAGAAAGGCTAAAATAAAGACATAATACACGGGACAGAGAAATGGTTGTGAGAATCTGAAGTGAGACACAAGAGCAACGGGAAGGGAAGCCTTTAATACACCACCACCTCTGAACACATTAGAAGAATATTCATATCCATAATACAGAAAAAAGAAGTTCTCTTTATTTTATTTATTTAAAGCTTTTGTTAACTGCCTTACCAAGGCTCAAGGCAACTTACACACATAAAAACAGATTTAAGAATGAGCAGCTGGATCTACTTAAAGGGCAATGAAAAATCATCTTACAGAATAGCTGCATAAATTAGGGTGTTCCTTCCCTTTATAATAATATTCCATTGGATTGGCTGGGTCCAATCCCCACCCCATCAGGATCTCCTCCTCTCAATGCAACTCCCACCAGGTCCTCCTCATTTGCTGCTTGTTAAAGAGCAAGCAAATCAGCTGCTTTGAACATAAGGAGTATGCCTAGTACACTGGATTCCTTAAGCACAAACATATTGGTTTCCTTAAAAACGAACGGTACATTGGATTCCTTGAAAACAAATATATTTTCTTTGTATATTAGTAGTTGTGGAGGTCTTGGGGATGGCACAAGGAGGAAAGGGGAAACTGAAACCAGGATTAAACACAGAGGTCCACGGTTTTTTACTGGCTTTGGTAGCCAAGCCAAACATGGCAGTCACCAGGTCTCTCCCCTCCTGTGGGCTTGGCCACCACTCGGGGAAGCTCTTGGGGGTGTCTCTGCTGAGCAGCAGCAAAAGAAGTGCCCCATAAAGCATCCACAAATGTACTAGCCAGCCCACCAGTGCAACCACGTCTTTTGCTCTGGCAAAAGCACGAAGTCGAGACGACCTCCTGCCCTTCCGCTGCGCCTGGAGAAATGTGAGGGTTCTATGATGCCAGCAGGCTAAATTCAGAAGAACAGAAAAAGTTCAAGGGCACTCCCTGCTGCTGAGCCGCAGAGGCCCCTGGAGAACCAGGAGGCTTCTTAACTTTTTCTGAACGTCTGAAGCTTGGCGTAATGGGGGATGAGCTGCGGTGGAGGGGAAAGGCTCATTCACCCCACCCCCACCATTGTCTAGGGTGTGAGCTCAGGGTAATGCCAGAAGACCCTACTCTCTCCCTCTGGAGGTGGGGACAGGGTCATCATGGGGACAGGGTCACTGTGAGGCCACATTTTGGCTGGCTGGCAAAATTTTGGCAACAAGACATATTGACCCTTGTGGCCCACCATTCTTTCCTGCTAAAAAGGGAGGTAAGGAGCATAACGGCCTGACGGATTTGGACTCGTGTAGCCAGGACACCCCGGGCTGCTCAGCCACACCCAGGTGTCGAGCAACTCCCAACCTTGAAGCTCAGGAAGGGGCAGGGATGGCCACACAACTGCCAGGAGGATCCCTCCCTCCCCGTGCAGCTCCGAAATGGAGAGGGAGTCCACTCACTCGTCAGAAGACAGTGGCACATGCACCATAGTGAGTGAAAATGTGGAAGCCTGACTGAGTGACATCAAAACAGAAGCCCTGATGACCACCGATTTTTGAATTCTTCCTTTTCTGAGAACAGCTATTACGCAATAATGTGTTATTGCTTTTTAAGAAATAAGCTGTCATGGGAACTCTGAGAATGGTAGTGGGCAAAGGAATGGCTGCTTTAGTTAGCTACTTTTCTGATGTGAAGCCTGTGGAGGCCTTCACAGAGCTGCAGAAGGTGCTCTTGGACTTTATAGGATTCTTTTTCTTCTTACTATTTATCATCCTGGCTTTGTAAGGAACACTAGCAGGACCTATGAAGTAGGGTTGGCTTCGGGAGAGAGGCTGAGACGGGCTCTTCCATACACATAAAAGAAGGGGAAAAGGGTCTCTCCAGAGAATGAGGCTGAATATGCAAAGACTGGGTTTGCTGTATCAGCATCGAAAAAGGTCACCCAGCCCCCATCACAGTTCAGGGACACTCGGATCCGCCTGGGCACCCTATGCAAGGTCAGAGGGGTGTAAAAAGGGGGGTTGTAGGCTGTGTAGTTTCCTTCCCACTTCCCCACAGCCCAGAAGCCCTCCTCAGGACTGAAGTCAATATCCCCAACCCTGTTCGCAGTCATTCTGGCGACCCCTACGCCCCACGCATCCTCACGTCCCACACTGACCTCCCAGAAATGCCTGCCTCCTACAAATCCCTCAGATCCCAGCACAAAAGGCCACTCGTCGAATCTCTCAGGATTTTTGGGCAAGCTTCGATAATGCTCACCCATTCGCACACTTTTACAGTCCTCAGATAGGATGAGCTGGGGATGAGCAGTGTCTGGCTTCAGAGTTACGTCTGCTATTGTGGATGCAGGGAGATGAGGGAAGAAAAAAATGCAATATCAATTGTGAGACTAACACTTATGTGTCACTCTCGGTGCACATGGCATTTTACAGCATATAAGATAACAGGTCCCTGTCTTTAGAAGCTTACAATCTAAAATTCAACACAGGGGAAACATTCAGCTGCAGGTGTCTGAGCTTAGAACTTCTCTAGATAAGGCTTTTGAACTTGCAACTTCTGCTTCTGGATTCTTTGCAGGATTAAGATCGGATCTCTACCCCCCTCCCTTTCCTGTCTTTTGGTATGTTCTGCTACATAATCTTTACATTGGTGAGTGGAGTCTGGTGGGATGCATTGGCAAAAGTTCCTCCACACACAGCAATACCTGCCATGGCCACCTAAATGGTCCCCCCTTATAATACCTCTTAATGGTTTTACCTGTAGGCGGGGGCTGCAAGCTTATTCCTATGGAGATCAAATTGCACTGCCTTTTGTTTTCTGTACTATTACTTGGAGGCCTCTCTAGATGGCGCTATGGCATAGTGGAACAAAGTGGGATGACACAACTACACTGGTGGCGGTTTCAGTTCATGATTCCCCAAAATACTGCATTTTCCCCGCTCAAAGAAAAACCCTGGAAAAGTGGTTGGAAAGCATAGGAGAGAAACTAGAGGGTGCCGACATCATCTAATGCACCTATAAATTACAGCCAGTGAAGAATGGCGAGCACACAATAAGAGCCTCATCTAGTAAAGCTCTTTGTTACAGGCTGAGTTACAACAGGGCATGGGAACTAGAGGATTTGTGCCAAAGGATTCAAAGAAAAGGTGGGTCTTAAGGAGAGACCAGAAGGAAGTGAGAGGTGTGTTCTAAGGAGGCAGTTCTGAAGATGTGGAGTCTTTTGAGGGATAAGAAGGTGATGGAACTGGAGGAGCAAAGATCACGGACAAGGATGAATCGGCATATCAGTGGAGATATAAAGGGGGAGGGGGAATGGCCATGAAAGGTTTTGAAGGTGCTTGTGCTGCATCTGGGAGCAGAGAAGAAGCCATTTAAGGAGGAGCGTCACACTGTCCTGTGATCAAAGCAACTAGAGAAGTGAATGACTTTGGCAGCAAAGTCCTGGACAGATGTAAAGAGACCAAACGGATACAAATAGGAGACCATGGAGGAGAAGTCTGCAGTAGTCTAGGTGAGAGCTGACCAGAGCATGAACCAGAATTTCTGTCGAAGGGACAGAGAGCTTTTGTAAACGAGGCTTTTATTGTGTGCTTGTCATTCCTCACTCACGGTTGTTTACACATGCTTTAGATGATGTCCAGTTTTGTTCTATTTTTTAAAAGCAATTTAAGGGGGGGGGGTTGCAGTGGTGAAAATCCAGTTGCTGTTGTTTTGCCAAAGTGAAGTGCTAATCCACACCAGTGTATTTGTATTACTCTGCTATACCACAGTGCCACCTAGAGGTTATATAATAGAAAGTACAGAAAGGCAGGAAAGGAAAACATCATGTAGCGCTCCAAGCTTAATTCTGCAACAAAACCGCCTCGTATAGAATTCTGCACACTAAACAGCCTCATATGGAAAAGCTCAGAATGGAAGCGCTGGGTAGTTTTTTGCATGGTTGCAAAGGGAATCATAACATGATCATCACAGGAATCGCATGCCCTCCCAAATCAACAGAGCTTCAATGTATTGCATCCAGGAGCGCAGAGGTGCTCCTCTGCCAACCAGAGTTTCCCCACACTGGAACAAGGAGTTTGACTGAAATCTCAGCAAAAGCTGGCAGCAAGCTAGTCTAGGACAGAGGGGGAGCAAAAATCCTCCACATTATCTTGACCGAGATTTTATTTAATTAATTAAAAATACTATTATAAGATTGCTGTTTGAACAGGGCTATTGTTGTGGGGTGAAGCAATGCTGGATCACAATTTGGGGTTTGAATAAAAGAGTGTTATGTGCCAGAATGACTGGCCAGTTTTCCTTAATGGTCAGTGAATATTTATTTATGTGAGCTAATTACAGAAGGATGTTTTCTTGATACCAACACCTCCCTGGAAAGTCCCTAATGGGGAAATGGTAAGATTGCACACCTTTCTGGAATCTCCCTGACTTAGGGGAGAGGCAGGTGAGGGTCTGTGTGCCTGTGAAAAGGAACAAAAGAAAAACTGCAATTTGAGAATGAGAGTGAGACAAGGAAGCAGAGAGCCAAGTTGAGAGATGAAGAGGAAAAACACATTTTGGGGATGCTGGGATACCTCTCTGGGGAATCTGATGTGGGACAATAGATTTACAGCTCATAGGAGCGCTTAAGCTGTTTGCTTCCATCACTGTTCAGTTTATTTATTTGTATTCAAGTTCAAAAATGCAAAATGCCAGTAAGTCTCCAAGTGATCTCTCCTTCCAAAGAAAACCAAACGCAAGTAAGCACTACTCCTGGAACGTCCCACAGTTTGGGGAAATAAGGAGTGCATAACAGTGCTTATAACCTGTTCCTTGTAAACCCATCATTTAAGACATCTTGCAAGAGGCAAAAATGAAAAATTTATTCTGCTTTTATGTTTGAGAAAAGGGGGAGGATGGAGCAAGGCAAGAGATAATTCAGGGAGTAATGATCTAACAATGGGTATTACCTCAATGAAACCTCCATGTTCAGAGGCAGTATACCCTGAGATTCCATGGAAGCAAAGAAATCCATCCAAAGGCCCACATACTTACTTTTTTTTTTACTGATCATTATATGTTATCACATATCTTAATGAGTTGACAACTAGCAGAATTTTTTAAAGGGGCTCATATTTGTTAAGTTCCCCTGCCTGGGAGAAACTCCAGAAAGAGTTTCCTTCTTGCCTGAGGCAGGTGGCTATAAAAGCTTCCCTCTGAATAATAAACACTGAGGACAAACAACATGGCATCTTGTGTGTGGGTTGGGGTTGTTGCCCTGATTTTGAGCATCCCAAAGGCATCTGCCTGGCCGCTATTGGAAACAGAATAGATATATAGTGATTGTGTTCAGAGGAGAGAGGGTGGAAAGAAATAATTTGGAGTATGAAATGTTAGGGGAAGTGGAAGTGGGGAGCTGAGGGAACCATGGAATGAGAGTTGGGAAGTGACAGCTGGAAGAGGATAGAGGAGATTAGATGAGTGGGAATGGGTTTGGGAGATTGCTAGTTCTAATCCGGCCTTCCCCAACCTGTAGTCCAGATATTTTGGTCTACAGCTCCCAGAATTCCTGACCATTAGCTATAAAAAATTTACCTTCTTGCAGCTCAAGTGTAGATGCCAAAGCATCTGGGAAAGAAAAGGAAAGAGAGATTAAGCACCTGACCATAATGCCAAGAACAGATTTCGTAAGCACAAAGATATGAAGAAGGGAGAGAGGACCACCTAATGGGGAGAGAATCCCCATTTTGGGGATAGGGTTCAGCACCTTGGATAGCTCCTTTGGAGTTCTGGGTAGTTTTGACTAAAACCCAGAATTGAGTCACAGCCCCACCGAAATAGGATCCACAAGCCTCAACTGGTGGGAAGCCATCTTGTCTCCCTCAGGCAGCAACATGTCTTGAGCCAGCCCTGGGTAAAATTGTCAGGTTCGGCAACCTGATACTTAACATAATTTTCTTAAAAGTTATCAAGCCTGACCCTGAACACAGTTAATTCCCTCGAGCTATGTGGGACTACAATCATAAGCAGTATGCCAAGGACTGAAGACTGAGGCTCCAATCCAGCTAAAGTTATTTCTGACTAAAGTACCACTGAAATCGTTATCTCATCACCAAAAAGCACTTGCTCCATTGGTTTCAAAGGGGTTTAGTCATGATTACTAACTTTACCTGGCTTGGGACCTAAGTATCCCTTTAAGTGCTATTTAAAACCATATTTGAATTTAGACAGTACTATATGCCACCATCTCATAACCCAAGTCTGGGAATTTGAGGTGAAATTCTAAGTCATCAAAGTCAAGGGGAACTTTGCCATGGTCTCATTAGGATGTGGTTGTTGTTGTTCAGTCGTTCAGTTGTGTCCGACTCTTCGTGACCCCATGGACCATAGTACACCAGGCCTTCCTGTCCTGCGCTCTCTCCCGGAGCGTGCTCAACTCCATATTCATTGCATCACTGATTCTATCTAGCCATCTCATCCTCTGCCGTCCCCTTCTCCTTTTGCCTTCAGTCTTTCCCAGCATCAGGGTCTTTTCCAGGGAGTTTTCTCTTCGCATTAGGTGGCCAAAATATTGGAGCTTCAGCTTCAGTAGCTGTCCTTCCAATGAGCACTCAGGGTTGATTTCCTTTAGGATGGACTGATTTGACCTCCTTGCAGTCCAGGGGACTCGTAAGAGTCTTCTCCAGCACCACAATTCAAAAGCAGCAATTCTTCAGCGCTCAGCCTTCCTTATAGTCCAGCTCTCACAGCCATACATTACTACTGGGAAAACCATAGCTTTGATTAGACGGACCTTTGTTGGCAAGGTGATGTCTCTGCTTCTTACTATGCTGTCTAGGTTGGCCATAGCTTTCCTCCCAAGGAGCAAGCGTCTTTTAATTTCATGGCTACAGTCACCGTCTGCGGTGATCTTGGAGCCCAAGAAAGTAAAATCTGTCACTGCTTCCATTTCTTCCCCTTCCATATGCCAGGAAGTGATGGGGCCAGATGCCATGATCTTCGTTTTTTTAATGTTGAGTTTCAAACCAGCTTTTGCACTCTCCTCTTTCACCCTCAACAAGAGGCTCTTGAGATGCTCTTCGCTTTCTGCCATTAGGGTGGTATCATCTGCGTATCTGAGGTTCTTGATAATTCTCCTGGCAATCTTAATTCCGACCTGTGATTCATCCAACCTGGTGTTTCTCATGATGTACTCTGCATATAAGTTAAATACGTGGGGCAACAATATGCAGCCTTGTCGTACTCCTTTCCCAATTTTGAACCAATCGGTTGTTCCATGTCTGGTTCTTACTGTTGCTTCTTGACCCTCGTACAGGTTTCTCAGGAGACAGGTAAGGTGGTCTGGTACCCCCATCTCTTTCAGAATTTGCCACAGTTTGTTGTGATACACACAATCAAAGGCTTTAGAGTAGTCAATGAAGCAGAAATAGACGTTTTTCTGGAATTCTCTTGCTTTCTCCATGATCCAGCGAATGTTGGCGATTTGATCTCTAGTTCCTCTGCCTCTTTGAAACCCCGCTTGTACTTCTGGTAGTTCTCGGTTCACATGCTGCTGAAGCCTAGCTTGTAGGGTTTTGAGCATCACCTTGCTGGCATGTGAAATGAGCGCAATTGTACAGTAGTTTGAACACTCTTTGTCTTTGCCCTTCTTTGGAATTGGAATGTAAACTGACCTTTTCCAGTCTTGTGGCCACTGTTGAGTGTTCCAGATTTGTTGGCATATTGAGTGCAGCACTTTAACAGCATCATCTTTTAGGATTTTAAATAGCTCAGCTGGAAGACTGTCAACTCCGCTAGCTTTGTTGTTAGTAATGCTTCCTAAGGCCCACCTGACTTCACTCTCTAGGATGCCCAGCTCAAGTTCAGTGACCACACTATCATGGCTATCAGGGACATTCAGATCTTTCCTGTATAGTTCTTCTGTGTATTCTTTCCACCTCTTCTTAATCTCATCTGCTTCTGTTAGATCCCTGCCTTCTTTGTCCTTTATCATGCCCGTCTTTGCACAAAACGTTCCCTTGAGATCTCCGATTTTCTTGAAGAGATCTCTAGTCTTTCCCATTCTGTTGTTTTCCTCAATTTCTTTGCATTGTTCATTTAAGAAGGCCTTCTTGTCTCTCCGTGCTATTCTCTGGAACTCTGCATTCAGTTGGCTATATCTTCCCCTTTCTCCCTTGCTTTTCACTTCCCTTCTTCCCTCAGCTACTTGTAAAGCCTCATCAGACAGCCACTTTGCTTTCTTGCATTTCTTTTTCTTTGGGATGAATTTAGTTGCTGCCTCCTGAACAATGTTACGGACCTCCGTCCATAGTTCCTCAGGCACTCTGTCTATCAGGTCTAATCCCTGAAATCTATTCCTCACCTCCACTGTATATTCATCAGGGATATGATTTAGGTCATACCTGAATGGTTTAGTAGTTTTCCCTACATTCTTCAATTTAAGCCGAAATTTTGCAAGAAGCAGCTCATGATCTGAGCCACAGTCAGCTCCAGGTCTTGTTTTCACTGACTGTATAGAGCTTCTCCATCTTTGGCTGCAAAGGACATAATCAATCTGATTTCGATATTGACCATCTGGTGATGTCCATGTGTAGAGTCGCCTCTTGTGCTGTTGGAAAAGAGTGTTTGCTATGATCAGCGTGTTCTCTTGGCAAAACTCTATTAGCCTTTGTCCTGCTTCATTTTGTACACCAAGGCCATGCTTGCCTGTTATCCTGGTGATTTCTTGCCTACTTTAGCATTCCAATCCCCTGTGATGAAAAGGACATCTTTTTTTGGTGTTAGTTCTAGAAGGTGTTGTAGGTCTTCATAGAACCCATCAACCTCAGCTTCTTCGGCATCAGTGGTTGGGGCATAGACTTGAATTACTGTGATGTTGAATGGTTTGCCTTTGATTCATACTAAGATCATTCTGTCATTTTTGAGATTGTACCCCAGTACTTCTTTTCCCACCCTTTTGTTGACTATGAGTGCTACTCCATTTCTTCTAAGGGATTCTTGCCCACTGTAATAGATATGATGGTCACCTGAATTAAATTCGCCCATGCCTGTCCATTTTAGTTCGCTGATTCCCAAGATGTCGATGTTCAATCTTGCCATCTCATGTTTGACCACCTCCAGCTTACCTTGATTCATGGATCTGACATTCCAGGTTCCTAAACAATATTGTTCTTTACAGCACTGGATTTTCTTTTCACCACCAGACACATCCACAGCTGAGTGTCCTTCCGGCTTTGGCCCAGCCGCTTCACTCTTTCTGGCGCTACTTGGAAATTCCCTCTGCTCTTCCCCAGTAGTATAGTGAACACCTTCCGACCTGAGGGGCTCATCTTCCGGCGTCATCTCTTTTAGCCTTGTGATACGTTCCATGGGGTTTTCTTGGCAAGAATACTGGAGTGGGTTGCCATTTCCTTCTCCAGTGGACCACAGTTTGTCAGAACTCTCTGCCATGACCTGTCCGTCTCGGGTGGCCCTGCACGGCATAGCTTATGGCTTCACTGAGTTACGCAAGCCCCTTCACCACAACAAGGCAGTGTTCCATGAAGGGGATTAGGATGTAGACTGCACCCATTAACAGTGTGGTGAGCAGAGCAAGAGACAGTAGAACACGGGTACAGAATCTCTTCCCGCCAAGGGCCAAATTCCATTTTGGAGAAGCTCTCAGAGAGCCACATTCCAGTGGTGGGTGGGCCAAAGGCAACAGAGGCAGTGCCAAAAATGCCAACATATTGTGGCTCAAAGCTCTTCCTGCCAGCAACTAAGCCTTAGGACAGGCTTTTCAACCTTTTAGAATAAGGGGAAACACTGCACAAAAGCCGGGAAACCTCCAAAAGACGGGTGATTGGAGGAAAGGGGGCGTGGCTTTCTGGGGAGCCCCAGATTGCCAGATTGGGGCCTTGAGCCTAAGGTTCTGCACCCCTGCTGTAAAACGGCTGCATGGAAGGAGGCCCCTCTTACGCAATCAGTGTGTGTATCTGAATTGGGGAAAGGTGGGGAGCCGGTTTTGTGCATATAATCCATAGTTTGGTTCACTTTTATTCGCCAGTTAATGCTACTAATTAAAATCTTCCACCCGCTCTTAATTCAACTATAACATCAGTGCCATAAGTTCAGGTGAACAAGCATCAGTATTACCTCATCTATCCTGCCCTTCCTTCAAGGAGTGTGTTGGATATGCCTCCTTCAGCCATCCTAGAAATAATTGTTGCTTTGCTTTTCCTTGCAAGCTGTGCTTTGGGTCAGCTTTCCTCAGCCTGGTGCCCTACAGATGTTTTGCTTTCCAACTCCCAGCATCCTTGACCACTGGCCATGTTGGCTGGGGCTGGTAGGTGTTAAAGTCCAAACTATCTGGAGGGCACCAGGTTGGGGAAGACTGGTCTAGGTGAACCAGACAGGCCATGGGTTCTGGGTGGTTTGTTATCCACCCTAAAAGGCCACCCTCGCTGGGTTTGGATGACATGAGAAGCTGTGCCCTGCAAGGGTAATTATGCAAATTGGACTAGCATGTGACTGGCATGTGCAGAGTGGTTAACAAGCCACGGTAGCTTATTCACCACCTTCATGTTGCTGCCCAAAGAGTTTTGGCTATTGGGTGGTATAGAAATTATACCATTGGCTTTACATGATTTAAACATAATGCTTGCAGTTAATTATCTCAGCAGCTTGTCGGTCATTAGCCACAACACTGGGAGGCTGGCATACTGACCAACTGCACAACTGCTTCTTACTAAGCAGTTGAGTAGAAAGGAGCCTAGAAAGTTGGGTAGAAAGTTTTTTCCTTTTTTCTCCAAAGAGTTAGAGGCTTAGACAGCAATCCTAGGGCCTTTCTACAGAGTCTGGGGGTGGGGGGGGGGGCGCTCCAACCCTGGACTCAGGGGTCGGAGCTCCCTGACCCCTCTCCCTCACAGCTGGTACAGAGAGAACGGCACCGGTGACCTTGGAGAGATGGTAAAGGGGGTGTTCCTGGGGGAGTCCAGCTTATGCTGTATCCAGAGGCCTCCCCAGCCTCCTTCCCTCCCCGTCGCCTCAGGCAGATGGGCAAAAATGGCCTCCACCGCTCACTGGATGGCCATAAGCCTCCACGTTCAGAGGCTTATGCCCATCCCTATAGGACTGAGCCCTTATTTTGGTTTACTTCACCTTCAGGGAAGAGGCTCGAATATCTTTCTGAGGATGAGGTTCCCACAGGTGCTTTAATGGCTAGCATTCTGCCATGCTCTCTTTAGGACAATGTAATGTACATTACCAAATCTTTGCACCCATTCTTCATTACCTTTGAAGTGCTCTGAAATATGCTCCAGAGCAGCAGTTAAATCACAGAAATCCCAGACTTTCCACTTTGCCTCAAAAGGAGAAATTAGCTCCTTAAGCATTTTATCACACCTAGTGGAGAGAAACAAAGTATTAACCCACTAACCAATCAGTCAAGAATATATACCTGAGCAGTGCCAAGAAACTAAGACAGAGGAAGAAAACAGCAGAAAGGCAGAGAGGGATGAAGTGCTTCCGGGAGGAGATTCTACTTTGCTCTGGCTCCTGGGCCCCAAAGCCAAGCCAACGGAAAGATTTGAGTGCAACAATATCGTGTCACACATTTTCTTTCTCTAGATGTTACCAAAGGGAAATGGAGAGGAGACAGAGGGTTACTGCTCTTGGCAACAGCTAAATCTCTCTTCTGATCCCAAGTGGCGATTTTGAATGGTAGGTAGCAGCAGGAATATGGTTCATACCCCAACTCCTGCTCCTTCAGAAAAAGCTTCTAAGGTTCTCCGTGGAATGCCGGTCCATGAGGCTGGGTGGAGCAGTCATCACTGTGTTTGGGATCAGAGCAGTCTTCCCCAACCTAGTGCCCTCCTACAATTGCCAACGCTGACCATTGGCCATGCTGGCTAACGTTGATGGGAGTTGGTCCAAAACATCTGGGGAAGGCAGGCCTAGACAGATTAGTATCCTCAGGCCCTTGACTGATCCTGCTAACCCAGGTTGGTTATAGGATCCTCTATGACAGAAAGGGCTACAAGAAGGCTTCCTATTCCAGTTAAGCCTTGCTTAAGCAACATGTACTTCCTGGGCGCTGGCATGTTCCTGTATCCTTTGGTTTGTTCTTCAGTTCTGCCTCGGTGTTTGGTGCTGACCTACTCTTCAGTCCTGACAACTGACTTGTCCACAGCTCCTAGTTCCCAGGTCTTATTTATTTATTTATTTCTATTCTGCCCAAAAGCCGAAGCTCTCTGGGTGGTTCACAAAAGTTAAAACCACAAAGTGCAGCATTAAACAATGCTTAAAACTACAAAATAACAATGCAACCAGAATAAAACCTAGCAGCAATACAGAGATTTAAAATACAGGTTTAAAACACCAGAGCTAAAAGACTAGGACACTAAAATGCTAAAATACTAGGAGAATAAAAAGGTCTTCACCTGGCGCCAGAAGGAGTACAATGTAGGTGCCAGGCAAACCTCTCTAGGGAGCTCATTCCACAGCTGGTGTGCCACAGCAGAAAAGGCCCTCTTCCTGGTAGCCACCCATCTGGTAGGTCCTAGCTCACCACAGACTGCTATCTATGCCCTAGCCTTGATACCATTTAAGAATGAAATGGTTCATGCTTCCCAGTTGTTTTGGTCCCACAGAACAAGAGAAAGCAATTTTATTTGGTCTAACTATGGCCTAGGTTGTCATCTAAGTTGGCCAATGGTCTTTCTAAACTAGCCTTTCCCATGCCCTTCAGATGTATCGACTACAACTCCCATTGTCCCCAGCCAGAGTGGCCTATCACTCCCCATTGGCCATGCTAGAAATTATGGGATGTATAGTCCAACACATCTGGATGGCAACAGGTTGGGGAAGGCTGCTATACAGTGTCATGGGAAGGGAAGGGAAATGAGTGACAAATGAGTGAGACCCACTTACCTCTGCAAGTTGTTTTTAAAATCCTGGAGGGAAAAGAGAGAGAAAGAAGAGGGAGCTCAGTGGTTGCCACAGACTACATGCAATGAAGAGCCCCTCAGACCTAAATGGTGGCCCAGCTGGAGTTGGTCTGGTCTACCTAGCACACACCATTCAGAGACTGCAGGATATATTTTCCAAACATGGAGACAAACTGTTTATCATGGAAAAAATCTACATGAGGTAAATGGCAGCAACCAAAATGGAGCCATTTTAGTGCACTGCAGGGTATGTGTACAAACTCAAGAATTTTAAAACAGATAATTGGATATATTTTCATCTCCCCCCGCCCTTTTAAAACATGCAGTGAAAACCCCTTGTGTACAGCCCCAACTTCCAGGCATCTTGAACAGCTACTAATGGGCCTGTTTTTCCTTACATGGGTTTCTCAAAGTTATTTTTGTTGTGCCACAAACATATGATTAGGGTGCAATCCTATGCATGTTTAGCCAGAAAAAAGTCCTACAACTCCCAGCGTACCCCAGCCAGCCATGAAGTTATAAAGTTGAAAGCCTTACCCTATCATTTCCATGCTTTTTGGAACATGGGTGAAATCTATACACACCTTTTCCCACACTGAATGCAGTTTTGGTCCTAGAATGTTCTTAGCACGGTCTGCTTAACCACTCACCCCTTGGCCATCCCTCAGCTCCTCCACAAAACTTCCAGGCATGCTCTAGCAACAACCAAGATCAGGGATAGGCAACATGGTGCCCTCCAGGTGTTCTGGACCACAACTCTCCACAGCCCCAGTCAGCAAGGCCAATGGTCAGTGTCGATGATTAGGAGAGTTGTAGCCTAAAATATCTGGAGGGCATCGGGTTGCCTAATCCTCATCTAGATCCTTGGCCAGCAACTATTTTTTAACAAGGGCCATATTTTCAATAGAGCAAGGGGTAAGGAGGCCATGAGGTGGCCTTCATGTGCCAACATGGGGTACTTCTCAGTGTGGACAGCAACAGAGTCTTCAGCAGAGGCCTTCTCTTATTATGGGCCACATTATGAAGGAACTCATTAGTTTCGAGGTGAAAATGACAACGGAGTCCATCAACATTCAACAGACATTTCTAGTCCACACTGTCCTATTTCTCACAGACGCCTTATGCCAGCCTTCCCTAACCTGGTGTTGCACTACAATGTCCATTGGCTGGGAGATTATGGGAACTGTAATCCGACACATCTGGAGGGGACCAAGTTGCAGAAGGCTACCTTAGGCTTAGTACATAACAGACCTGACTATCAGCACCATGAATTCAGTCCCTTCACTTCCCATGTAGGTGAAGGTGGCATCTCGAGAGCTGGAGCCAGGACAGCCTGGGCTGTTTCAGCCACAATCTTACCCGCAAGAATTCAATGGGTGGCTGCTCACATGACTCCTCCATCTCCCGGATGACAGTTCGAAGAGAGGAGAGTTCCTCTGAAAGTTCCATAATGTGCTGTTTCCTGTTTTTTGTTACTTCCTTCTGCACCCCTTTCATCTGGTCCAGTAGAGCGTGCTCGTGCTCAGCCAGAAATGCACGTAGGTCACTGAACTCTGTGTCTATCTTTCTCTTCTCCGTTTCTATCCGGCTCTATAAGAGGAGAAAAGAAAACCAATTTCAGGAACATAGAGACAGACCTTGCAGCATCAACTGGAGGGTTAAGGATGAGATTTCTATATGGAGGGGCGCTTCTGACTTCTGACAGAGAGCATATTTCGTGTTCCCTGTTTTTGTCTCATGTCTTTTGCCTCTCTGTTCTTGTTACTTTCTGCAACTAAGAATCTTTCTACGCAAGGCTTTTACTGTGCGTTGTGATTGCTCAGTCACGGTAGTTTGCGGGTCCTTTACATGACGTTGTCATCCTCCAGGGTCTCTCTTATGCTTTGCAACCATTACTGCAGGGTTTTTTAGATAGAGGAAAAGTGCAGTATTTTTCCAAATTACATTATATTTATAGCCTGTAATTGTACAATTCTGCTATACCACAGCACCATCTAGTGGCTGTATAATGAAACATAGAGAAAATAGAGAAAGAACCCCCCTGGAAAAAAAGCATGTGTAAAGGACCTGATTGTAATCCTGCAAAGAATCCGGAAGCAGAAGCCTCACAAAAGAAGAGACAAAGGAGACAAAGGAGACAGAGGCTAAGAGGTAAGTGGGCTGCAGGAAGCCCAGGGGGCTGCCCTTTATCCTTCTGCGTGGCTGTGAGCTCACCAGGTGCTTCTGAGAGCTCCAACTGAATTGGGGGTGTATGGCCTGAGTACTCCCAGCAGCTGAGTGGGCAGGAAGCTTCAGTCTGTTTCCCACCTCCCAGCACAGCAGAGCAGAGCAGAGCAAGCTGCTCCAGTTGGTCCAGGGACTACAGAAGCAAGCAAGCTCCCAGAGAGCGAACGACCAGAGCGAGCGGACAGGGGGAGCAACAGGAGTTGGCCAGGGGAATTCGGCAGGGGAGGTCAAGGGGGAGGCCCCTAATATTTTTTTTTATTATTTTATTTTATTTTTTAACTAACTTTTTTCATTTATTTGTCTTGTAATACACAGTTCCACACAAGTGGGACTCTGCTTTTAACCTCTGCTGAGTAGAGGAGCAGGCACAGGCTAGTCTAGAACAATCACAAAGCTAGACACAAAAAGGGAAAAGAGGCAATGGAAGGACAGGACTCTCCAGTGGTGGTGACCTGCAGGGTGCGTGCAATGTTTGTTTTCTTGCCTGAGAACAACATGGCCTACACCTGCAACAAGTGCAAGTTGATCACGCTGCTGGAAGAAAAAGTAAATGGACTGGAGCGGCGACTGTCGACCCTCCAGGGAATAAGAGAACACGAAGAGGTCTTGGACAGAATGGGGGAACTACAGCAGCAAAGGGAAGACCAGAAGCTTGAAGAGCAACAGCAAGATGAGGCAGTGGGAAATGCTGAGGTGAAGAAATATGGAGAAGAGGATACTCCTTGGAAAAGGGTGACAGTTAGGAGAAGAAGAACTAGACGCCACTCCGCACCAGTGAAAGCAGTGGAGCTGTGGAACCGATTCCAGGTACTTGCGGATGAGACTGGAGGACAGCCTACAGAGGAAGAATCATGGGGGAACCTGCATGAGAGTGAGCAAGAGGCTGAAGGTCAGTCAAACAGAGGCGATGAAACCCAGGCCTACAACAAGAAGAAAAGAGTGGTAGTAGTGGGAGACTCCTTGCTGCATGGGATCGAGACCCAAGTATGTGGCGAAGACCCGTGGACTCGCCAGGTATGTTGTCTCCCGGGAGGACGGATTAGAGACGTGACTGAAAGGTTGCCTGCACTCATAAAGCCCACTGACAGGTATCCCTTTCTTCTCATCCATGTGGGAACAAATGATACCGCCAAGCGGAGCTACGAAGAAATGGCATTAGACTTTGAAGCTTTGGGAAGGAAACTCAAGAACTTTGGGGCCCAGATAGTTTTCTCATCCATCCTTCCAGTAGTTAGAAGAGGGATAGAAAGGGAACGAAAAATACTCTGGGTGAATGACTGGCTACGAAGGTGGTGCCGACGAGAGAGATTTGGATTCTGGGACCACGGCCTATACTTCCTGGAAGATGGGCTACTGGCAAGGGACGGGTTGCACCTCACAAAGGATGGGAAGAATGTGTTTGGCCACAGCATGAAGAACTTCATCAGGAGGGCTTTAAACTGAATCCTACGGGGAAGGGAGATGTAATGTTGGGGGTAACAGTGGACGAAGGCGCATGCACTGCAATGGAGAGAACAGCTCTGATAGTGCCCAATAATAGTCTTCAGACACATGTAGGAAGAAAGCCAGACTATGAAGCAAATGGTCTTCGATGTCTATATACTAATGCCCAGAGTATGGGAAACTCTTAATACAGGAGGGAAATTATAGGTATAACTGAGACTTGGTGGGATGACTCTCAGGACTGGAATTCAGCAATTGAAGGATATAACTTGTTCAAAAAGAACAGGAGGAACAGAAAGGGAGGTGGGGTTGCACTGCATGTGAAAAATACATATCTCTGCACAGAAATACAGGAGGATGAGCTTGGTAGCCCCATCGAGAGTATCTGGATCAAAATAAATGGCGCAAAGAATAAAAGGAACATGGTGGTCAGAGTCTACTACCATACACCCAATCAAGCAGAAGACAAGGATGAAACTTTTGAAAAGCAAATAGCCAATGTTTCAAGGAAGCATGATGTAGTAGTAATAGGGGACTTCAATTTCCCCGATATTTGTTGGGAGACAAATTCTGCAAAACATGGCCCCTCCAGGAAATTCCTGACTTGTGTGGCGGATAACTTCCTCCTACAGAAAGTAAAGGAAGAAACTAGAGGATCGGCTATCCTTGACTTGATCCTAACCAACAGAGATGACTTAGTGGATAAAGTAGCAGTTACAGGAACTCTGGGGGAAAGCGACCATGTTATACTTGAGTTCTTGGTTCTAAGGGAAGCAAAAGCTGAGTGTAGTCAAACGCGTATCCTGGAATTTAGGAAAGCTGATTTTAATGAACTCAGAACAATGACAAGTAAGGTCCCATGGCAAGTGATGCTAACGAGAAAAGGAGTCCAAGATGGGTGGGACCTTTTAAAAAAGGAAATTCTCAAGGCACAATCACAAACAATTCCAACAAGAAGAAAAGGTGGAAGACAACAGAAGAAGCCAATGTGGCTTCACAAAAAGCTTAGGGATGACCTGAAAATACAAAAGACACATATAGGAAGTGGAAAGAAGGCCAAGTAACAAAGGAAGAGTACAGGCAGGTAGCACAGAATTGCAGGGATGGTGTCAGGAAGGCTAAAGCTGAGAACGAGCTGAGGTTAGCGAGGGATGCTAAAAACAACAAAAAGGCTTTCTTCAGCTACGTGCATAGTAAAAGGCAGAGGAAAGAAATGGTTGTTCAGCTATTAAATAAGGATGGCAAAACAATAACAGATGACAAAGAAAAGGCAGAGGTGCTCAATTCCTACTTTGGCTCAGTCTTCTCCCAAAAGAGGGTCTATGACCCCCCTGGCAAAGGCGAAGTGCAGGCTGAAGGGGCAGGATTGCAGCTTGAGATCGACAGGCATATGGTCAAGGAACACCGAATTACTTTGAATGAGTTCAAATCTCCAGGGCCAGATGAACTGCATCCTAGAGTAATAAAGGAACTGGCAGAAGAACTCTCAGAACTGCTGTCTATTCTCTTTGAGAAATCATGGAGGACGGGGGAAGTGCCAGATGACTGGAGGAGGGCTAACGTTGTCCCTATCCGCAGGGCTCAGTCCTGGGCCCAGTGCTCTTCAACGTTTTTATTAATGACTTGGAGGAGGAGGTGCAGGGAATGCTGATCAAATTTGCAGATGACACCAAATTGGGCGGGATAGCTAATATTTTGGAAGACAGAAACAAAATTCAAAGTGATCTGGATAGACTGGAGCGCTGGGCAGAAAACAACAGAATGACATTTAACAGGGAGAAATGCCAAGTTCTGCACCTAGGAAAAAGAAACCAAATGCACAGTTACAAGATGGGGGATACGTGGCTCAACAATACTACAAGCGAGAAGGATCTTGGAATTGTTGTCGATCACAAGCTGAATATGAGGCAACAAGGTGATGTGGCTGCAAAAAAGGCAAATGCTCTTTTGGGTTGCATTAATAGAAGCATAGCTTCCAAATCCTGGGAAGTACTAGTTCCCCTCTACTCAGCACTGGTTAGGCCTCATCTGGAGTACTGTGTCCAGTTCTGGGCACCACACTTTAAGAAGGATGCAGACAAACTGGACAGGGTTCAGAGGAGGCAACAAAGATGATCAGGGGACTGGAAAGAAAGCCCTATGAGGAGAGACTGAAAGAACTGGGCATGTTTAGCCTTGAGAAGAGAAGACTGAGGGGAGATATGATAATGCTCTTCAAGCACTTGAAAGGTTGTCACAGAGAGGAAGGCCAGGATCTCTTCTCGAGAAGTGAATGGGCTCAAGTTACAGGAAGCCAGATTCCAGCTGAACATCAGGAAAAACGTCCTGACTGTTGGAGCAAGACGACAATGGAACCAATTCCCTAGGGAGGTGGTGGGCTCTCCCACACTGGAGGCCTTCAAGACGAGGCTGGACAGCCATCTGTCAGGATGCTCTGACTTGGATTCCTGCATTAAGCAGGGGGTTGGACCCGATGGCCTTGTAGGCCCCTTCTAACCCTACTATTCTATGATTCTATGAAAGGTGAGGCTTAAAAGCCTCATGTAGAAAAGCCCAAGCAGGTGGGAAAAGACAAAAAAAGCAGGAGCAGGACAGCATCAGGAACATAATCAGCCTGTAGTGCCATCAAGAGGTAAGTTATGAGAATTACATAAGGCGGGCGCTTCTGACCCATCACAGATCAACTCAACAGGCAGTACATCTCGAACACATTCTCTCCTATGCCATCATCATCAACAATTTTAACCTGCTTTTCCCTCCAAACAGAAGCCCAAAGCAGGTTACATGATAGAAAAAATACAATAATACTAAAAGTCAAACAATAAGAAAAGTTATCTGACAATTAAAATGGTAGATAAACCTACAAATAAACTTCCAGTTCAATACTTAAGAAAACACCAATTTATTTAATAAACACAAAATTCAGAAAATCAAACAAGGGGATAATAAAACACACACGTACTTCTGCTCCAGTAGCGTGTGTCTGTGTGTGTAGAATTTATTTCTTGCTTTTCCCCTTCAAAAAGGAGTTGCTTAAAGCAGCTTACCAAATATAAAAACATTAGAAACAATAATCAATCATTACAATACACGCAGCAGCAAAGACAAGAATGGAAACAGACAAGTGATTAACCATCAAGAAACAAAATGAAGAAATCACAAAGGCAAACACTTGTTTAAAGAGAAATATCTGCAGTTATCAGTGGGCCACAGGTAAAGAGGAAGATGACCTAACCTCTTGGGGCAAATCCAAGGAAACAAATCCACTCCAGAGCCAGCAGAAACCAAGAGAACTCTACACAACCAATTCATACAGTGAGAATATAGGCTACAAAGAGCACCATGTCAAAACTCTCCTCACCACAGTTTAATAAAGAGGAAGAAAGCTTGCTGGATATAGATATTTGCTTCACCAGCCATCTGCCTGAACTGCAAAGTGTGGGTTTTCTAAGAGTACATCCTGCTCCCCCATCCAGCCTTTATAGATGCCCCCACTTGCTATGTCAAAATTAAGTGGCTCAGCCTCAGGGGAAAAAGCCTCTTTAAAATGAAAACCAGCTGTCTGCTTGTGAATGTTACTGGTGCAGCAGCAAAAAGGGACTGTTTTAAAGTAAAATAACCCCCTTTCAGCCACAACCACCATGCCTGCAATTCAGCAGCAAAATGCCAATTTTCCTTTTAAAAGGGTCTCCCCCCTGCACGCACACTGTTGCTTCACCAGCTGTGCAATGTGTCAGGGCAAGTGGGCACAGGGAGCAGCCCTGCTGGGGTCTTGGAGTGGGACTTAGAGGGGCTCACCATTACAATGGCCTTTCAAGAATATTTTCGATGGAAGATCACACAATTCCAAATAACAGAAGCTCTTAGGAGCAGCTGGGCAGCTGTGTGGCCTTAAACTCTCCTGTTTTATATTCACTTTTTTTTCAGATACTGGTTCGTGTACTTTACACATCCTGGGAATAGCGGGACTTACAAGCATGTCTTGGATTTCCTTTTCGTCATATGGTGAAGACGACCCCATCTTTTTGCTCTTCTTCCCCAGAAGCGCCAAGCGGCTATGTATCTGATCCTGAAGGAGGGAGAACAAACAAACAGACCATAATTCAAGCACAATTCCTTTTTTATTTTATTTATTTATTTATTTCATTTCTATACCGCCCAATAGCCGAAGCTCTCTTCGAAGCTCTCTTTTTACAAGGTTATTTACTACTCTGTTAGAACACATATCTTTTATCTTTTGACTTATACTACAGACATACAAAAATCTATGAGGCAGCTCACTTAAAACCCATATAATCAATCTGAAAGGATAAGCAAAAACAAATGAGGCACAATATAAAAGAGCCGCAGAAACAGGAGCAAAACACTGTTGTGAAGTCTCTACTTGCCAGAGTGGGAGAAGAGCACTCCTACGAAGCAGCTGTTCCATTGCCCCATATCAAATCCCCACAAAGAGACACCCTACAACCGAAGGTGCTTCCAGCCTTCATCTTTTTCACTGATCTCTTCCTCCAGGTTTCTTGGCCTCTCAGGGCTATGCCGCACGCTATGTGAAATACATAGCATGCAGCTGATCCTCACTCTTTAATTTACATGTGTGTAAGTCAGCCCTGATCTGGATCAAGACCACCACACATGGGTATAAGTTTAAACCTTTCCAGTCAGATGCTTATCTTGCTTAGCGCACAAGATAACTAGCGTCAGCCCTGGAGGGAGAGATGTCTGTAAGCCTGTGGTGGGAAACTGTTTTTGGCCCAAGGCTCTAGGCAACCAGCCCCAATATACTTCCCTGGAATCGACTGATACACGAACACACACCCATCCATACACCCCGTTCACTCGCATTCACGCACCTATACACACACACAGTCAGCGAACCCCACTGAACTGGTGAACTGGAACCTCGAGGAGCCATTTCTCAAGGCACCAGCTCAGTCCGGAGCTGGCTTTGTCTCTCACCTTCCCTGATTGGTGAAAGGGGAAGGGGGAGCCAGGCTGACTCAGCTGCGGCTTCCAGGAGCACTCCTGGGCCCCATCTACATGACACCGCTTTGGCCCCCCACCCCGTCGCAACTGAGCAGCAATGCAGCTTCGAGTCAGCATGCCCTGCGATACACTCGCGATATACTGTGCGCTTCCCTAAGAGACTCGCTGTGCCCTTTTTTTTGCCATTATACTGAAATGCGCAGCTGTGCAGTCCCATGAGTGTGGGGGTGCGCACTTCAGTGGCTGTTTTATATCTGAGGGTCTCTGCTATGTCTTTCCAACCCTATTTTAGGTAAAAATTGGGTATTTTGTGCTCCTTCATTTCCACACGGTCAATTTGTCAGTTCCCCAGCCTGAGACTCGTGATGGTTCGCACTCACAAGCGTGAGCGCTACATGCCTAGCCAATCCTCCAAAATGGTGGCCGGAGCAATGTTGTTTCTCCCCCAAGACCCCCAGCCCCCAGCCCTTAAGTACTGAGTCCAAAGGCAACCGTTGTGAAGATACGAAGCTGCAAAAATGTGCAAAAGTGTTATTAAATAAATGAAAACGCCCCTCTGTGCCTCCGTAACTGCGCAGCTGCAAAGGAATAGGGGAGCAAAGGGGCGTCACAGAGTGACGCAGGCACTACGCACACCTACAGCATGTCCACTGTAAGATGCGAAGTCAGTTCGGGGAAGGAACAGACAGCCTGCAACCGTGGGGAACCTGCAGCAAACCCGAAAAATCGCAGTAAAATGACTCCTTGGAACAATGCTTTTTCCAGGCAAAAATCAGGAATGGCTGTGAAGTCACAACTACGTCATCTATCACGAGGGACCTCAACACGCACCTGCCCCAGAGTAAAAGCTCGGTGTAGATGGGGCCCTGGAGTCTGCAGCTCAGTCAGGAACCATCCTCCTGCCTCCTCCCACTTCTCTGAGGGGGAGGAGTTTAGGACCAGGGCTTCAGGGAGGGGTCTCTCTGGAGGTATTCATGGGCTGGATGGGGAGACGTGGTAGCCTGAATCCAGTCCATGGGCCAGAGGTTTCCCATCCATGCTGTAAGCCATATTAGGATAAAATAATAAGAGCAGAGACATCACACTGACAACAAAGGTCCGCATAGTTAAAGCAATGGTATTCCCCGTAGTAACCTATGGCTGCAAGAGCTGGACTATAAGGAAGGCTGAGCGAAGGAAGATAGATGCTTTTGAACTGTAGTGCTGGAGGAAAATTCTGAGAGTGCCTTGGACTGCAAGATCAAACCAGTCCATACTCCAGGAAATAAAGCCAGACTGCTCACTTGAGGGAATAATATTAAAGGCAAAACTGCAGTACTTTGGCCACATCATGAGAAGACAGGATACCCTGGAGAAGATGCTGATGCTAGGGAAAGTGGAAGGCAAAAGGAAGAGGGGCCGACCAAGGGCAAGATGGATGGATGATATTCTGGAGGTGACCGACTCGACCTTGGGGGAGCTGGGGGTGGCGATGGCCGACAGGAAGCTCTGGTGTGGGCTGGTCCTTGAAGTCATGAAGAGTCAGAAGCGACTGCACGAATAAACAACAACAAACATATTCCTGGGGTCTTTGGCGTACCTATCAGCCCACGGACACCTCTTCTCGCACCTACCAGGCTCTCTACCCCTCCTATTTTTTAAACTTGGAGTCTGGCATGCTGCAAAGTAAAGTGCTGCTCTCCAATGCCAACTTTTCTCAGTTCAAAAAAGTGGTTTTGTGATTTAGAGCTTAGCCCCCACCTCTGTTTTGTACTTAGGTTCTTGGCCAAGTTTCTTTTCTTTTAATCTTACCAGATGCCTTCTGGGAAATGAGTGTTTTGTGACTGGCCGTGCCCCCTATGGCAGCCATTTTGGGAGCACTCAGAACACTCTCAAAATTCCAGATGTGCCCACTGACCTAAAGAGGTTGGGGACTTCTCATATATTCCTACCTTGTACTGTTGGGCAATGTCTTCCGGGAGAAGCAAAGTGTGCAATTTATGTTCTGGAGACTGCTTACAAAGAAGACACACCGGTTCCACATCTTCTTTACAAAACATATCTAGCTTTTCCTTGTGTTTTGGACAGAGATATTCCTTTCCTTGCGTTGGTGGAAGATGTTTGAGTTTTTCTACTATGTTTCCCAGCTGCTCATTTGACTGGAGCTTCCCATCCTTAATTGGCTTGCTACAAACAGGACATACCAAGGGCCCATTTTTTTTGTCCCAGTGCTCATAGTAGCTGGAGATACAGTCCCGACAGAAATTGTGACCACATTCCATTAGCATTGGGTCTTTCAGATACCCCTTGCAATGAGGACAGAGAGCATCTTGTTTCAAATCTGCAGCTGTTGGGTGTGAGGCCATGATGGGTGGTGTCTCGTATTGTTATTATCTTCCTCTCTTCGACAGAAGAATCAGCAGGAATCAGCTAGAGAAAGAAGCAATGACTATGAAATAACTATTTTACAAAAGTTCTGTACTGGCTTTTCCTTCCAGAGTAAGGAGATAACCCTTTATCTAGGCCAGACTTCCCCGAACTGGTGACATCTGTGGTTGTGGACTTCAGTTCCCATCAGCCTCAACCAGCATGGCCAATGGCCAGGAACTCTGGCAGCTGTAGTCCGAAACATATGGAGGGCACCAGGTTTGGGGAAAGCCACTCTAGGCTTTTCTTTCCTCAATATGCACCAATGACAAAAAGATGCCTGCTTGAATGGGCCTGTAAGGGCGCAATCCTATGCAAGTTTAGACGAAAAAAAGGCCTACAGTTCCCAGTATGCCCCAGCCAGCTATGCTTGCATAGGACTACACCCTAAGGCTAGTGGCTTCTGTCTAGTAGTTGTACTCCACCTTCTTGAGTGGGACTGAAGAAAGCTGTTTGGCTGTTTTGGAGTATAGCCCATGCCAGAAACATGGGTTCTTACGCCAGGCTGGTAGGGCGGAGCTCTGATGGGCTCTATTGCTTTGGGAGGAAAATGGGTGAAGCCTTATTGGCTACCATTATCTCTCTTGGCATAAATATACACCTAATAGAAAAAAAAGAGCAACAGAGCAATACGAACCCTCTTGGACAGTCATCCCAGAGGGGCTCAAATGGGGTGGAAGTTCTCCTCCCCCAGCAGAGAGAAGCCTCACTGGCAGCAGGGGCTGGCTACCCCAGAGGACCTACTTACACCCCTGGAAAGCTCCACAGGTGTAAATCTATCATTTACACCCACGTGTGCTCCAGCGGTCGGTAGTGAAAGGCCCTGAAATGGAGCATTGGGGGGGCGGGGCGGGGCGGGGCGGGGCGGGGAGGAGAGGCAGCCTTGGATCTGCCCCAGGATTCCTTCCCCCCCCCCCATGCCAACCTGGAGCTGGTGCAACTAATCCCTCCCCAATGGAAACAATGGGTGGATATAAAGAAAAACAAAAACATGAGGCAGGAGAAAAGGTGAATACATACACACACACACACACACACCCATTCTCCCCTAGCCAGCATGAGCCAGCTGGGCTTTGTAAGTGGCAGTCGATCTGCCACATTGCACCCACCACCACCAGTACTCACTCCTCACAACAAAACTTATAGAAGTCTGTCCCTAAAACCTCCTACCATTCATGTAAGACACCAAAATACCTCCAGTAGGTCTCCCTTAAAGGCTCAAATGCCACATATTTATTATGATTGTTCCTTTCACAAATGTATGTGCCGCTTCCCAACTAGATTCCCAAAGCGGTGCAACACAGAGGTATAACAATAAAATAGTCCCTTGATCAACAATAACATTCTTGACTCTAACTGGCTTAGAAAACTCTGACTCTAACTGGGTTAGAAAAGCTTGCGTAAAGTGGTAGATCTAAAGAAGACATCTAAGGCAACAATCCTAAATACACTGACATGGGAGTAAGCCTCACTGAACACAGTAGAACGTTCTCCTGGGTAAACATGCATAGGATTGCATTTTAGAGGTCACAGCTGTAGATGCCCGTCTGATCTCGGTTGGGAGTGCGGAGAGCAGGTGCTGCAACACTAGATGCTCTCTTACAAATACTCCTGAGGTGAAACTCAGCACCACGTGGCACCATCAGAAGTGCTCCTTCCGAGGAGAGCAAAGACCAGATAGGGACATAAGTGGTGATGCAATCCCAGTGTAACCAGGACCCACGTTGTTTAGGACTTTATATGTTAACAACAACATACTAATTTCTATTAACATCTGTGTCCTCTTTTTTGGCAATGCGTGAGTGGCCGCCTCGCTCAGGCCGAGCTCTTCTGCCCCATCCCCACTACCTAACAGGGCTTGATCCTCATCCGTTGGGTGGGAAAGGGGGTCACTCTCTACCAGAGCAGCAGTAGGCCTGAAAGGACATAAAACCACTCACAGCCATGCAAAAATACATCATACAAATAAATAGATGGGGTTTGCCAGAGCCTTGCTATGTTACCTGCCAGAGCCTTGCTATGTTACTACTTTTCAGTAGTTACTACTTTTAGTTACTACTTTTCAGTAGTAATTCCGTCGACACTGCAAAGCATTCCAGGAACCAATCTTGGCTGAAAAAGGGGTTATAAATGTGCTGAGTAAGTAAAACAAATAAACAGAGGCAAGGTTAACAGGGGAAGAATATGGCCAGGGTAGAGCCACAACCGCCCACAGAACTGCCGAAGCGTAAGGCCTGTAAAGTTAGTCCTGCAAACCAGGCGTCACTCCAAATTCATTAATTAAGTAATTACTTGGGGAGCGGGCCCCGCTGAGGGAATTCTGAATCAGCACCAACAGTTGCATGTCACATGTCACCCGGCGGGGCTTTTCCTCCCAAGGAAACATGCCTGTGGATCCAGAGATCCTTACCTGAGTGGGGTGTGCACTTTCGCTGCGCGGGGCAGCCTGGTGTCTATGCTTGTGTGGGTGTGAGAGAGAAAGAAACTGACAATCAGGAAAGGCCTGACTAACTAGACACCAGCAGGCCTCACTTCCGGTATGGAGGAGGAAGAGGAGCAGAGGCAGTAAAACCTGTGGCCTTGCTGCCTCCTGGCTCACTTTAGGCTCACCCCTTCTTAAGAGCCTCTCCTGCAGCAGTCGTCCCGCTCCCCCCGCACATCTCTCTCTCTCCCCCCACCCCGCAACAAAAAGGGGGGAGGCTCAAACTGCGCACCCCGGCTGCCGCTAGCTAGGCACTGGATGCCTCTCCTCATTCAATAGGGTAAGATCTCTCTCTAGGCCAAAGGTGGGCAACCTGGTGCCTCCCAGACCTTTTGGGCTTCAACTCCAACCATCCCTGGCTGGTCTGGCCAATAGTGAGAACGCTGGGAGTTGTAGTCCTAAAGAGTTCTGGAGGGGCATCAGGCTGGGGAAAGCTATGCTAAGCCAAGGGCAGACCAACTGGCGGTGTCCTGCAGATGTTTTGGACTACAGCTCCCATCAGCCCCAGGGAGCATGGGCACTCAGTGGCCAGGGGTCATGGGAGGTGTAGTCGAAAACATTTGGAGGGCATCAGGTTGCTTATTCCTGCTCTATGGAATTTTCCTGCAATCTTTCCGTTTTTCCTTATGTGTTTTCTTGCCTTGCTAGTCATGGTGTGGGGGGGGGGGGAGAGCGCTGTATCTGTCAAATATTTGTGTTTACCAACTTCTTCCCTCAATCAGCTCCTTTTAAATGGTCAGTGAGATTTAATGTCAAGGCATATGCTTGTAGACCCTCCCCCACCCCGCCTCTTATCTCTCTGGAATCTGCCTTTAATAAAGACATGTTTGTTCATTTATTTACAGGGCCCACTTTATGGGGGCCTAACTCACCCTTCTGTGTAAAGTTATTTATTTATTTATTTATTTATTTACAATATTTGTATACTGCTCCCCATCTAAAAAAGATTTCGGAGTGGTGAAAATAAAAAATAAAATAGTAAAAGAATAAAAAGATTAAAACACCATATTAAAATTATGCTTTTAAAAACAGAATGCCAATAGAAACCGTGGCTGGTCAGTTAAGGAATAAATGCCTCCTGGAACAGTGCTGTTTTCAGGAGGCACCGGAAACAATGCAGTGTTGGTGCCTGCCTGACCTCCACGGGCAGGGAGTTCCAAAGAAAGGGGGCCACCACGCTGAAGGCTCTTCTCCTGGTGGACTCCATTCAGGCCATAGGTCCATGTGGAACCACCAGGAACATGCCCTCTGATGACCTCAGTGACTGGGCAGGTTGGTAGGGAAGGAGGCGCTCTCTCAGGTATCCTGGTCCCAAGTTGTTTAGGGCTTTGTACACTAGCACTAATACCTTAAACCTGGCCCAGTAGCAAATAGGCAGCGATTGACACGATTAAACACGGCCTGCCCACCTGAGAGCGTTCAAAGGCGAGGCAAGCGGTGGCTTTGTTGCTTACAGACACACTCCCTACACTGAGAAGGATGCAACACTCACTTTGTTCTGAGTGGTGTTCGCTCACTCCACCTATTCTCCTGAAAGGAACTGCCTCCTAAATGGTGTTACAGCAACTACTTTTCATGTCTAGGGGTCTGCAAAGGTTCAGATAATTCCTGTTTCCCACCCTTGAAATCAGGATATGGTTTACACTGCTGATATAATAGAGGTTCAGTGATATTCTCTGCCTTCCATGAAGAACAGGCACCGCTGCTTGGACCAATCACTTTCTTTCAAGCCCAAACTTGGTAAGACACCATTGACTCAGCAGCTGTGTGAATGGATTTTGAAAAGTAAATTGTAGGTACGGGGAATGCAATCTGAATCAGGAACCTGGGGTAGGTGGTAAGGGTTCTTTAACTCTTTGCCCCCCATTGTGGTCCTGACCCAGATTGAGTCCCCTGAGCATGCTATTTGCATTGTAAAAAAAACCCCTCCCATTCCTTCCAATGTGAGTCCCCCCCCCGCCCCACCAATGCAAATAGCAGGGATGGGGGACTTGATCTGGATCAGGACTGCTCCGAGGGCAAAGGGTTAACGCCCCACTAACACCAGGGCCACAATTCAAATCAGGTCCCCCACATAATACATGTAGGAGCAGCCTTCCCCAACCTGGTGCCCTCCAGATGTTTTGGACTTCACTTCCCATCAGCCCCAGCCAGCATAGCCAATGGTCAAGAATTCTGGGAGTTGTTGTCCAAAACACCCGGAGGGCATCCTTTTGGGGAAGGCTGAAGTATGTTTGTTTTTGGCTCTTTTGGCAAGGGGACAGAAAGAAAATGGTGTTGTAGAAGATGCTGTCAGCCCAACTGGCTTTGTGTATGGAATTTGGAGGGAGGGGCCATCTTGTCCTCCACCTCAGGCAGTAAAATGTCTTGACCAGCCCTGTTTGAGGGGCAGCAAGGGAGAAGAAGTGGAGTCACTTAAGAGAGAAGAAAGCCTTTTGGCAGTTGAGGGTTGTAGAGTTGGAGGAGTGGAGCTCACAGACCTTGTTGTCCTTAGTATTCTGCATCAGTAGGATGGTGAACTAACTTTGTTTCTCTACACCAGGATTAAGATCATTTTAAGAATCCTGTGGTTTTTACACATGAGCTGAAGAGGAGGGTCTGGGGATTTTGCGATATACATTCCATTCCGCAGGACATCATGAAGCAATTCAAAGGTAAAGAAGGCTGGCTGTAATGATTACATGCTGGGCATCATATTGGTCCAAAAACTGAGTGAGGAAGAAAAAATCTCTTCTGCGCTATGCATGTCTGCGCTATGCAGCTATGCATAATGTCTCTGCGCTATGCGTAATGTCATCGTCATATCTCATGTCCCTCCTCAGTGGTCTTTTCTTCTAAGCTAAATAGCTCCAATTGCTCTGGGCATCATCACACGAGACTTTTACCATGCACTCGTGGTGGGTCATTCATGGAAGTTTGCAGGTCCTTTTCATGACGTTGTCAACCTCCAGGGCATATAAGTGATATTTCCCAGTTATTCCATGTTAAAAAGACCCAGAGAAAATAAGCTAATAAAATATCCTGGTTTTTCCTTACTGTGTACATTTGTTGTTGCGCTATTAAAACAGCCACCAGATGGTGATATTTCATTGAGGTCTGTGGAAAACGTCCCCTCTCAGCAATTACATGGGAGGACTGAGGGTTTTCTCTTTAATGTAGAGACATCCTTAGTCTTTTGTAATGAACAAAATGCTCCAGCCTTTGGCTTTCCCTTTTCTGCACCTTTCCCGGCTCTACAGTAAGCTCACAGTCAAGGACCCTTGCCTAAAAAGACAAATGAATTCACAAGAGAATCATCACTGACAATCACAATCACACTGACAATCAAGGCACAATTACAAACAATTCCAACAAGAAGAAAAGGTGGAAGACAACAGAAGAAGCTAATGTGGCATCACAAAAAGCTTAGGGATGACCTGAAACAAAAAAGGACACATATAGGAAGTGGAAGGAAGGCCAAGCTACAAAGGAAGAGTACAGGCAGGTAGCACAGAATTGCAGGGATGGCGTCAGGAAGGCTAAAGCTGAGAACGAGCTGAGGTTAGCGAGGGATGCTAAAAACAACAAAAAGGCTTTCTTCAGCTACGTGCATAGTAAAAGGCAGAGGAAAGAAATGGTTGTTCAGCTATTAAATAAGGATGGCAAAACGATAACATGACAAAGAAAAGGCAGAGGTGCTCAATTTCTACTTTGGCTCAGTCTTCTCCCAAAAGAGGGTCTATGACCCCCCTGGCAAAGGCAAAGTGCAGGCTGAAGGGGCAGGATTGCAGCTTGAGATCGATAGGCATATGGTCAAGGAACTCCTAATTACTTTGAATGAGTTCAGATCTCCAGGGCCCAATGAACTGCATCCTAGAGTAATAAAGGAACTGACAGAAGAACTCTCAGAATCGCTGTCTATTCTCTTTGAGAAATCATGGAGGATGGGGGAAGTGCCAGATGACTGGAGGAGGGCTAATGTTGTCCCTATCTTCAAAAAGGGTAAAAAGGAGGAACCTGGGAACTACAGACCAGTCAGTCTGACATCAATCCCTGGGAAAATTTTGGAGCAGATGATAAAGCAATCCATCTGGAAGCACCTTGAAAACAATGCAGTGATTACTCGAAGCCAACACGGACTTGTCAAAAACAAGTCCTGCCAGAGGAATCTGATCTCATTTTTTGATCAAGTAACCTCCCTTGTAGACCGTGGGAATGCTGTAGACATCATATACCTCGACTTCAGCAAAGCTTTCGACAAAGTTCCCCATGATATCCTGATGAGCAAACTAGCTCAAAGTGGGCTAGATGAAACAACGATCCGGTGGATCCACAGTTGGTTACAGAATTGGACTCAAAGAGTGCTTATCAATGGGATCTTCTCAACCTGGGGAGAGGTAACAAGTGGGGTACCGCAGAGCTCAGTCCTGGGCCCAGTGCTCTTCAACATTTTTATTCATGACTTGGAGGAGGAGGTGCAGGGAATGCTGATCAAATTTGCAGATGACACCAAATTGGGTGGGATACCTAATACTTTGGAAGACAGAAACAAAATTCAAAGGGATCTTGATAGACTGGCGCACTGGGCAGAAAACAACAGAATGACATTTAATAGCGATAAATGCCAAGTTCTACACCTAGGAAAAAGAAACGAAATGCACAGTTACAAGATGGGGGATACGTGGCTCAACAACACGACAAGTGAGAAGGATCTTGGAATTGTTCTCGATCACAAGGTGAATATGAGCCAACAATGTGATGTGGCTGCAAAAAAGGCCAATGCTCTTTAGGGCTGCATTAATAGAAGCATAGCTTCCAAATCCTGGGAAGTACTAGTTCCCCTTTACTCAGCACTGGTTAGGCCTCATCTGGAGTACTGTGTCCAGTTCTGGGTACCACACTTTAAGAAGGATGCAGACAAACTGGAGAGGGTTCAGAGGAGGCAACAAAGATGATCAGGGGACTGGAAACAAAGCCCTATGAAGAGAGACTGAAAGAACTGGGCATGTTTAGCCTTGAGAAGAGAAGACTGAGGGGAGATATGATAGCGCTCTTCAAGTACTTGAAAGGTTGTCACAGAGAGGAAGGCCAGGATCTCTTCTTGATCATCCCAGAGTGCAGGCCAGATTCTGGCTGAACATCAGGAAAAACTTCCTGACTGTTAGAGCAATATGACAATGGAACCAATTACCTATGGAGGTGGTGGGCTCTCCCACACTGGAGGCCTTCAAGACGAGGCTGGACAGCCATCTGTCAGGGATGCTCTGACTTGGATTCCTGCACTGAGCAGGGGGTTGGACTCGATGGCCTTGTAGGCCC
The DNA here is from genome assembly GCF_057233095.1 of Heloderma suspectum. NCBI lineage: Eukaryota > Metazoa > Chordata > Lepidosauria > Squamata > Helodermatidae > Heloderma > Heloderma suspectum. The sequence continues at coordinate 359,985,505 of NC_139459.1, read as the reverse complement.
CTTCCAACCCTACTATTCTATGATTCTATGATTCTGTGATTCTACACAGCAGTGGGAAAACTGGATAACCAGAACTGACCTGCATGGTATCGAAATATATGTTCAGTGGCGATATCAGAAAAAATAACATATGACTTACTTTTGATTTAAGGAAAGACAGCACCACCAACACTTTATGATGGAGTTTTATTCAAACATACATCACAACTTGATTTACAACAATATATACCCTGCTTCTGCTCTGAGCATATGGATATTATAACGACTGAACGAAGATTATATAGCACACTAAGGGAGCGATCTTATGGGGATAGGTGGCCGCTTCCAAACTTGGAGGCGAAGCCTATCCAATGCAGGGCAGGAGAAGCACGGAGGGGATTGTCCCCTCCATGCTTCAGCTGCCCTACATTTATGGCTAGACAGCCAATTTCGGCTGTCTAGCTGCAGGAAGGCAGAGTGGGGGTGGCGGCTGCTGGATGACACATAGGATGTGTCATACCGGCATTTCTGCCTTCACCCCAGAACGCCCCCCGGAACGCCCTGCTCCGCGCTCCTCTTCCAAGCGCTAGGCCATTCCACGCCGCGGGAGGAGGGGAAGGTCTGTTCTCCAGGAACTGACTTCTGAGTGTGGGCTCTGAGGTCGGTTCACGGAAACCCACATATCCTGTGGCCATCTAGCTGCTGACTAGGGGCCATAGGATTGCTCCCTTATTATTTTTTTAAAATCTCTCTTTTTTTGTATCAGTTAAGCCTTTTGTAATAGCACATCGTGCCCCAACAATAGGGACTGTTCCCAGAGGTCTTTACTGCTATATTGTTTTTTATTTTTTTATTTTCTTGATATATATTAAAATTCTTATTATAAAAAAGAGAGAATAATCTTTTATTTGCTAGGGCCCCTCAACTCTGTAAGAGGAGAATGAGGCCCTACTAGATTGGACAGAAAATGGGGAAAGGGGGAGTTAAATTCTTGGATTGTATTGGCACAGCTGGACAGGAGACTGCTGTTGTCAGTTCTTGGCTGCCACTTTCTGTTTGTTCTCTCTGTGATGAAGTTGCTTCCTCAGAAACTGGAATAAAAAAGAAGAGAGATAAATAGAGACCTGATTATTCTTCCCTCCACGTTGAGTAGAAATATGGTATGATCCAGCCTGGTTAGCTACAAGGCCACTCTACAAGGGATGCGCCTTTCCAGCAGAGTTGCCAGCCAGCCAGAAAGATGATAACGTAAAGCAGGTATAAGGCACGGGGAAATGTCAACCCAGGGTTCAGACAGAAGAAAGGCCTACAACTCCCAGCATGCCTTTTTTCTGTCTAAACTTGCATAGGATTCCACCTTAAGGTTCCATTTCTGCCACAAGTGCACTTAGGCAGGGCTGGGTAGAATTCAGGCTTGTGGAATCTACTTTGTTTTCTACTCAAACCCTGAGATCCATTCAACTAGAGCCCAGCACAAAAGACATACACAGGATTCAAGCGTTCAGAGTCCGCAGATTTCTTTTGACTACCAGAACTGAATGGGTCTCGGAGTCCTTCCACACAAAACTCCTCTCCTAGGCCCAATCTACACAGCCGATTTAGTGTGGAATGAGAACACATCAGGGTTGTTCATGACAGATGACACTGTCACCAATCCACAGCAACCCCACAGCTTCCCTCTGGAAAAGGCACATTTTTGGAAAGTCCTTTGAGTGCGTCTTTTCCCCTTACACAGGGCTTCCATGCAGTTCTTCTGCAGTGTGCCCCCCCCCCGCACTAAATCCTGGGCATGCTGATGTGACCTAGCAGTGATGTGGTCAAGGGGTTGTAACTGCTGTTTTAACTGTTCCTAATATCGCAGTAGCGCTCTTTTATCCTTTTACAATATCCCAATAATGAATGAGAGGGGGAGGTGTGGGGTAAACTACAAGGGCTTAATTCAGTGGTTCCATTAAACTTCCCTGAGCAGGGGAGCCTGGACACGGTTGGGGAACAAGCTTCTGTCATTGGCTGAGCAGCACCAGTTCTACTCCCTGGACTCTGCCTACCCAGCCCCAAAGTATGGGGGTCTCAAGTGCTGTGTGACATGTGAAAGCAGGTTTTTAGGTAGTGTATATTCCACTTTTCTTGCTTCGTGTGCTGCTGATGAACTAAAATGATTTCATGACAATCCAGGTATAACCACAAAAGACTTCAGAAACCATCGCCATGTAGATTCCCCCCTGGTTAACCCATGCTTCCTTCATTTTAGCAATATAACATGAGGTGGGGGAGTCATTTTCTTGCTGCCATTGCTAATCCATTGAGAGTCAGAAATCCTTGCTGATCTACTTCAGATCATCCAGGAAACCTATGACTACATTTAAATCTACCTTGGCTGTACAGTGAGTACTTTGACGATTCTGGTTGCCCCCTCTGGGATTGCCCTGCCTCATTCACAGAATTGTAAACAGGATCCAGATAGTATTGTCTCCCATTTGTAACCCTCCCACATTTTCCCTCTGCTTCATACCACAAAAAAATCGACTGAGGAGGAAATAACAGATTAGCTGCACAACGCCTTTTGATTGGCAGCGCGAGAAGCACCCTGTGAAATCCCTCCCAGCCCAAAGGTTGCAGCAAGAATCCCAACTGCCTATTGGCTTCCTGCAAGCGCCTCCCCTTCCACCCCGTCCCTCTTGCAAAGGCAAAGCAAAGTCTTGCTCTGACCTATTTCAACAGTAATTTGGATTGGGAAATGCTTCTTCTCCAGCCTCAAAGGAGCTGGGAAGAGCCCCAGCATACTCTTCTCATAATAGAAATGTGTCACCAGGGCAACTGTGGTCATCCCAAAGGTGTAAAGTAAACTGCGCAGAAGGAGCCACACGAGCACCACGCCGTCTTCATCCTTTGAAGCTCCACCGTTGGGTACTGGACAGTTCCAGACAGAAGACAATGCATTAGCAGCACACAAGATTTGCCTTGCTGGATCAGGCCAAAATTCAGTAAACGCCTCTGAAAGCCCATATGTGGGGTGGGGTGTAAAGGTGATGGACATCCCCTCTGTGTCCCTAGGGTGTAGATAGATTCGTGGAAGACAACTAAATGAATGGCTATCAGCCATAGCAAGTGGGACCTGCAAGAAAATGTTGATATGTTCAGGGTTCTAGCCCATTTCAAGGACACTCTGTTCCATTCCTTCCCCTCCAGTTTTCCATTGTCTTCACCACCACCACTCTGCGTTCAGTGGCTACTGAGCATGCTCAGGCCCCCTTGAGCTGTTTGGAGGGGGACTTTCCTCCCCTCACTTAGGATTTCCCCCCGTAAAGAATGTTTGTCCTCCACCCCTTAAGGTTCCCCCAAGCCTGCTGACACCTCCCTCTTGTGCATGGATGGTGCTGTTTTGGCCACATAAGTGACAGGCACTCAGAAAAAGAGTTCGCTGTTAGTATATTGGATAGCTAAATGGAATCGTCTATAGGCACTGGAATTATGTGAACATGTGCATTTCCGAGATCTGCCCAGGAAACCTTATTGGTCATTCTATGACCAATCTCGTGTCAACAAGGAACAGCAAGTCAGTGGGGCTCCTCAGTAGCGGCAACACCTTCTGGAATCCCCCACTCCCCATTGTTCAAGAGGCAGAAAGTGTATCAAGCTTTAAATGCCTTTTAGAGACACCTGTTTACACAGGCGTTCCCTGACTGAACATTGACGTCTTGGGAATCAGCGAACTAAAATGGACAAGCATGGGCGAATTTAATTCGGGTGACCATCATATCTACTACTGTGGGCAAGAATCCCTTAGAAGAAATGGAGTAGCACTCATAGTCAACAAAAGGGTGGGAAAAGCAGTACTGGGGTACAATCTCAAAAACGACAGAATGATCTTAGTATGAATCCAAGGCAAACCATTCAACATCACAGTAATTCAAGTCTGTGCCCCAGCCACTGAGGCCAAAGAAGCTGAGGTTGATCGGTTCTATGAAGACCTACAGCACCTTCTAGAACTAACACCAAAAAAAGATGTCCTTTTCATCACAGGGGATTGGAATGCTAAAGTAGGAAGTCAAGAAATCACCGGGATAACAGGCAAGCATGGCCTTGGTGTACAAAATGAAGCAGGACAAAGGCTAATAGAGTTTTGCCAAGAGAACACGCTGATCATAGCAAACATTCTTTTCCAACAGCACAAGAGGCAGCTCTACACATGGACATCACCAGATGGTCAATATCGGAATCAGATTGATTATGTCCTTTGCAGCCAAAGATGGAGAAGCTCTATACAGTCAGTAAAAACAAGACCTGGAGCTGACTGTGGCTCAGATCATGAGCTGCTGCTTGCAAAATTTCAGCTTAAATTGAAGAACGTAGGGAAAACCACTAAACCATTCAGGTATGACCTAAATCATATCCCTTATGAATATACAGTGGAGGTGAGGAATAGATTTCAGGGATTAGACCTGATAGACAGAGTGCCTGAGGAACTATGGACGGAGGTCCGTAACATTGTTCAGGAGGCAGCAACTAAATTCATCCCAAAGAAAAAGAAATGCAAGAAAGCCAAGTGGCTGTCTGATGAGGCTTTACAAGTAGCTGAGGAAAGAAGGGCAGCGAAAAGCAAGGGAGAAAGGGGAAGATATATCTAAATGAATGCAGAGTTCCAGAGAATGGCAAGGAGAGACAAGAAGGCCTTCTTAAATGAACAATGCAAAGAAATTGAGGAAAACAACAGAATGGGAAAGACTAGAGATCTTTTCAAGAAAATCGGAGAACTCAAGGGAATGTTTAGTGCAAAGATGGGCATGATAAAGGACAAAGAAGGCAGGGACCTAACAGAAGCAGATGAGATTAAGAAGAGGTGAAAAGAATACACAGAAGAACTATACAGGAAAGATTTTAATGTCCCTGATAGCCATGATAGTGCTGTCACTGAACTTGAGCCGGACATCCTAGAGAGTGAAGTCAAATGGGCCTTAGGAAGCATTACTAACAACAACGCTAGCGGAGATGACAGTCTTCCAGCTGAACTATTTAAAATCCTAAAAGATGATGCTGTTAAAGTGCTGCACTCAATATGCCAACACATTTGGAACACTCAACAGTGGCCACAAGACTGGAAAAGGTCAGTTTACATTCCAATTCCAAAGAAGGGCAATGCCAAAGAGTGTTCAAACTACCATACAATTGTGCTCATTTCACATGCCAGCAAGGTGATGCTCAAAATCCTACAAGCTAGGCTTCAGCAGCATGTGAACCGAGAACTACCGGAAGTACAAGGTGGGTTTCGAAGAGGCAGAGGAACTAGAGATCAAATTGCCAACATTCGCTGGATCATGGAGAAAGCAAGAGAATTCCAGAAAAACGTCTATTTCTGCTTCATTGACTACGCTAAAGCCTTTGATTGTGTGGATCACAACAAACTGTGGCAAATTCTGAAATAGATGGGAGTATCAGACCACCTTACCTGTCTCCTGAGAAACCTGTACGAGGGTCAAGAAGCAACAGTAAGAACCAGACATGGAACAACTGATTGGTTCAAAATTGGGAAAGGAGTAAGAGTCGGACACGACTGAACGACTGAACAACAACAACAACAACAAATGACAAGGTTGTATATTGTCGCCCTGCTTATTTAATTTTTATGCAGAGTACATCATGGTAAACACCGGGTTGGATGAATCACAGGTCGGAATTAAGATTGCCGGGAGAATTATCAACAACCTCAGATACGCAGACAATACCACCCTAATGGCAGAGCGAAGAGGATCTAAAGAGCCTCTTGTTGAGAGTGAAAGTGGAGAGTGCAAAAGCTGGTTTGAAACTCAACATTAAAAAAACTAAGATCATGGCATCTGGCCCCATCACTTCCTGGCATATAGAAGGGGAAGAAATGGAAGCAGTGACAGATTTTATTTTCTTGGGCTCCAAGATCACCGCAGACGGTGACTGTAACTATGAAATTAAAAGACGCTTGCTCCTTGGGAGGAAAGCTATGGCAGACCTAGACAGCATAGTAAGAAGCAGAGACATCACCTTGCCGACAAAGATTCATATAATCAAAGCTATGGTTTTCCCAGTAGTAATGTTTGGCTGTGAGAGCTGGACTATAAGGAAGGCTGAGCGCTGAAGAATTGATGCCTTCGAACTGTGGTGCTGGAGAAGACTCTTACGAGTCCCCTGGACTGCAAGGAGGTCAAATCAGTCAATCCTGAAGGAAATCAACCCTGACTGGTCATTGGAAGGACAGCTACTGAAGCTGAAGCTCAAATATTTTGGCCACCTAAAGCGAAGAGAAAATTCCCTGGAAAATACCCTGATGCTGGGAAAGATTGGAGGCAAAAGGAGAAGGGGACGGCAGAGGATACGATGGCTGGACAGCATCACCGATGCAATGATATGAACTTCAGCACACTGTCTCCGGGGGAAAGCAGAGGACAGGGAGGCCTGGCGTGCTATGGTCCATGGGGTCACGAAGAGTCGGACACAACTTAATGACTGAACAACAACAACGACACTGCTCCATTTTTATGATTGCCTTGTTGCAGTGTTTTTATGTATTGTTTTTCTTGTTCTTTCATTGCTTGTATATAGGTTTTATGTGTGTGTGTATTGTGAACCACTTAGAGATCTAACAATATTAAGTGGTATAAAAGTAGAAAAGAAAGAAAGAAAGAAACTCCATTATGCTTAAGAGGCACCCAGCTGCATCAGACAGAAGGCTCATCTAAACCAGCAACTTGTTTTACACTGTGGCTGCCCAGATGCTTCCAGAAAACAATGCTGCTGCTTTTGCTACGGTTGTGAGATGTGTCATCCATGAATTTGTTTAATCCCCTTTTAAAGCCATTTCAGTTTCACTTGGGTGACCCTGCTTTAATATTATGGGAGAGGGACCAAAAAAAATCCATCCAGTTTCTCCAAACCATGCAAAACTTGATAACCCTCTAGCATACATTTACACACAGACACACACACAGACACACACACTTTAGTCTTTTTGTCCAAATGTTAAAAAGCCTCAGTTGTTTCAGACTTTCGTCACAGGGAAGAAATCCCTTGATCATTTTGTTGTCCTTTTTCTGCATCTTTTCCAGTTCCACAATATCCTTTCTTGAGATGGAATGAACAGAGTTGTACACAAAATGCAAAGGAAGCTGTGTTTGGCCATAAGAAAAATTCCAGCATCATATTAGAACTTTATTAGGCCAAACTAAAGTTCATCAGAAATGTGCAGATGTTACAAAAAGAAGGGGCGGGGAGGAAAACGTCATGTCCACACCATTAATTTATATAATGGCACAGTTACTAGAGTACTGGTGCGAGTTTGGGAGTGCAATCCTAGTATTTACACCAGCCTTCTGCAACCTCTTTCCCTCCAGATGTTTTGGACTTCAATGCCCATCAGCCCTAGCCAAAATGGCTAATGGTCAGGAATGTAGGAACGCAAGGTTGAACACTCCACATCTTGCTGTAACTTTAGTCCCCACTCCAGTTCTAGAGAACCCAAGAGTGACAAATCTCCAAATCTTAATAGGCTCCCTGTGCCTCCCATGAGAGGCAGATATCTTGAATTCCCCAACTCACCTGATTCCACCACCTGAAGCTCAGTGCCATTCCCTTCTGTCTCCTGGAGACCATGGATGTTCACCACACATCGGTACATCCCTGAGTCATTCTGTCTCAGATCTCGTATCTCGATATCTGCTCTTCTCCCCAAGAGGAAGCCCTGGTCTAAGATGCGCATCACCCTCCCTGCGAATTCTTGGGTGGTATTTTTTACCTCTACCTCTGGATCCTTCACCCACCAGTAGCTGCCAACCTTGGGCTCTGAGATGGAGATGTAGGAGCAGGGCAGGGTAACAGAGCTGCCTGTGATACCTTGAGCAGAGCTAGGCTGGAAGACCAGGAGAGGCTGAGGCCAAGAAACTGTAAGAGCAAGTCATGGAAAAAACACAAGGTAGACCAAGAAAAGTGAACTGTTCCAATCATTTTTAGCTGATGTTCCTGATCATAAATATCTCTCAGCTCAGCATAGTTCACCTGCCCCAGAGACACCAGCAGAACTCTGTGACAAATTGAGGTATTATTAAGACACCACCCTGATAATAAGTAAGGCAGTGAGCAGGGAAGCATGGCTGGGCTCCTGCCAAGGACCTACATCCAAGGAGGGGCCCAATGACAAGAGCTTCCCTGGACTCTTCACCATTGCAACCTGCTTGTTCCTCTACCTCTCCTTCTGGCCCAGTCAAAAGTGATGGTGAGAAAGACAAGCAGCAGATGCCACGGCCTACTTGCTTGCTTGGTGAGGAGGAATGGCGAAGAGGAGGAGCAACAGGAGCTGGGGACAGTGGCTGTGAGAAGGCAGACGCACTAAGGGAGGGGCCCATTGAGGGTTTCTAGCCCTCAGGGCCTCAAAAATGTGGCACTGGCAGTGGCAGTGAGAGTACAACCAAGGATGTGGCGTGGGTCCTGCGGAAAGGTAGGCAACATTTCCCCTTATGGATTCCAACTTACTGGAGGAAGCCAAATCGAACAAGCTCGAATAGCCCCCGAAATGAGATTTTCTAGCTCCCCACATAAACCCATTCCTTTGATCTCCCATGGAATCTGGGCATCTTGACTGAATTCCTCATCACCTCACCTGTCTTGACCACTTCAAGTTCAGTCCCCTTTCCCGATGTCTCCTGGAGACCGTGGATGTTCACCACACATCGATATATCCCTGAGTCACTACGTCTCAGATCCCTGATCTTGATATCTGCTCTTCTCTCCAAGAGGAAGCCTTGGTCTGAGGTGCGCATCAGCCTCCCCTTGAACTCCTGGGTGGTGTTTTTGACGGGCACCTCTGGGTCCTTCACCCACCGATAGCTGCCAATCTTGTGCCCTACACTGGTCTTGTAGGAGCAGTGCAAAGTGATGGAGCCACCTTCCACACCTTCAGCATGGCTGGGCTGGGAGACCATGAGGAGTTCTTGAGCCCAAGAAACTATAAGAGAGAATCATGACGGAAGAAGAGATAAAATATCTGCAGATTCTGCACAATCAGCTTCTGTGCAATAAATTCACATTTATTTTATTTCATTTATTTGATATAGATCTCTCCCTTCCTTGCAAGGAGCCCAAGACAGCTCATTACCTGAGCACAATCCATGTCGCTTTCCTCAGGTTTGTGATTCTGTTGTATTGGTATCACATACACTGAGCAAGTGCTCAAAGTAGAACATATTGTTATGCCATATGGGTGTAGTTAGTAACAGGCCTACCTGAGCATGGGCCTCAGACCTTCTGAGCTGCCCCAATTGCCATCGTCTGGCAAGTGGGGTGCTGACATGTGTAGGAGTAAGTTGCATTGAACTCAGTAAGACTTACTTCTGAGTAGACATGCACAGAGTTGGTTCTCCTCTCTGCTCAGCTTTGTATTTCCACATCCAGTTCATTATCAAACCTCCTGTTAGTTATCTCAGAAGACCCTTGGGTGAATGGGGGGGGGGAGGGTTCCAGCGAACAGCTGGATTGAGGGAGGTTCCACACACACACACAATATAAGAATATAGTTCTTCATATTCCCTGGTATGTTTATTCCTCATTTTGTCCATTCCCTGAGCATGTGCAGAGTGTGCTTTTTATTCAAACAAAGAGAAGGTTGCTGATCTTTCCCTTCATGCTGCATTTGTACAAGTGAAGTGTGACTGCTTCAGAAAGAACTTCCCATTATACTGTCTCTTTTTCTTCATGAGTTTCATAACAGAAGTATGATGTAGTGGTGAGAGGCCAGCCCAAAGTCACCCAGTGAGATAACTAACAGGAGGGTTGCTAATGAGCTGGATGTGGAAATACAAAGCTGAGCTGGGGGCAAGTGGGGTGCTGACATGTGTAGGAGTCAGTTGCATTGAACTCAGTAAGACTTACTTCTGAGTAGACATGCACAGAGTTGGTTCTCCTCTCCATTTTAGCCTCACAACGTCACCAACAAGGCTGGATGTGGAAACAGAAAGCCTAGCAGGGGGAATAATACCTCGTGCAGGGCTCCAGACTGGCATGGTCATTTTAAATGGTTCTTTCTTTCTTTCTTTCTTTCTTTCTTTAACAGCCTTGCTTTAAACAAAGAGTGCATCACTCAGGCACACCTGGGGCAGCCTTGTTTTGGGAAGCCCCGAGGAGGAGGAAGTGTTTTGGCTGAAAGTAAACGGAGACGGAGAAATTTCAATTGAAAAAGAACACCCGCAAACAAGGCGGTGAGCACAATTCATTTTTTAAAAAAAAATAACTTACATATTTATTATCGAAATACGCTACCTTGCGTTTTTATTTACGAAAATTTCGCGACTCTGTGTGGATGACCAAAAAAAAGCCGCATGACTGCTGGCTCCACAGGACCTCGTGGTGCTGTTCTGCAGAGGATTCCGTGGCACAGACTGAAGCGAATTCGATCCCATTTCAGTCCGTGGTGGAATTCTCTGACATCCCTAGTGTGAATGCACCAGCCTTTTAAACTAAAGGGGAGACTGCCAACTTTCCTTCCACGGTCTGCTCATTGTTTTTTCTCTCTCCCCTACTTTTCTCCTGTTGTATGCCCACTGTGGGAGCTTGCTTGCAATGACATTTTGAAGAGGGAGAAGGAAGGGAAGGAAGAGCTCCATGTGAAAAACTGGTATGCCACATGCCATCTGATTTGACTGCCCCAAACTGGAAACTTTGGCTTCTGCAGATGTGTAGTAGCTTCAGTACAGCAAAGGATTCAATCAGCCTTCACAAACTTCTTCCTCCCCCTCCATTTTAATTTCTCCTAAATAGCCGCATGCCTCAGATTATTCCAAAAGGAAGGTTAAAAGGAGAAGACTCTTACGAGTCCCCTGGACTGCAAGGAGGTCAAATCAGTCAGTCCTAAAGGAAATCAACCCTGACTGCTCATTGGAAGGACAGATACTGAAGCTGAAGCTCAGATATTTTGGCCACCAAATGCGAAGAGAAAACTCCCTGGAAAAGACCCTGATGCTGGGAAAGACTGAAGGCAAAAGGAGAAGGGGACAGCAGAGGATGAGATGGCTAGATAGCATCACCGATGCAACGAATATGGACTTGAGCACGCTCCTGGAGAGAGCGGAGGACAGGAAGGCCTGGCGTGCTCTGGTCCATGGGGTCACGAAGAGTCGGACACGACTGAACGACTGAACAACAACAACAACATCATGATCCAATAAGTGCTGGGGCTTTTAAATAGGTTGTACAGTTTTTAAAAAGCAATAAAAAGCCCTCAGCTACATTTCCTCATAAAGTTGATTTAACTATGTGCAATCCTTACAAACCCTCCACAGCCTCCTAAATTCCTCTGAAGTGCTACGTCTTTGAAAGGAGCCCCTTGGCTTGAGGAATTCTCTCTCTCTCTCCTCCCTCCATTCCTGGTCACCATTCCTCTTTTCTTCTTCTTCCCTCCTCTATCCTGGTCTTTCTGTCTCTTCTTTATTCTACCCAGAGCATATCTTGGGGAATTCTTAATGAGAATTCTCTTTGGTAGGCAAGACAATTTCTGACTGTATTTGACATTATACAAACAGACAAGAGGGTTTGTTTTTCTCCTCCTCCACCTCCTCCTCACCCAAGTATTTGAGAGAAGTGGGTTCACATGGTTGCAGAGGAACAAATCTGGGGCTGTTTTGTTTGTCAGCTGCCATTATCCAGCAATAGGAAGGGCTGTAACTCAGTGGTAGAGCACGTGCTTGGCATGCCAAAGGTCCCAGGTTCAATCCCCAGCAGCTCCAGGTAGGGCTGGGAAAGACTCCTGCCTGAAACCCTGGAGAGCCACTGCTGCCAGTCAGTGTTGATAATACTGGGCTAGATGGACCCAGTTCTGTCTCACTGTAAGGCAGCTTCCTATGTTCCTATGAACAGAAAGCTTTAATAAAAATAGTTGTTTGGGTTGTTGTTTTTTAAGTGGAGGGGAAATAAATGTTGTTCAGTCATTCAGTCGTGTCCGACTCTTCGTGACCCCATGGACCATAGCACGCCAGGCCTTCCTGTCCTGCGCTCTCTCCCGGATCGTGCTCAAGTCCATATTCATTGCATCGGTGATGCTATCTAGCCATCTCATCCTCTGCCGTCCCCTTCTCCTTTTGCCTTCAGTTTTTCCCAGCATCAGGGTCTTTTCCAGAGAGTTTTCTCTTCACATTAGGTGGCCAAAATATTTCAGCTTCAGTATCTGTCCTTCCAGGGGAAAGAAATACTGTTCACTTATACTAATCTTATGTATACTACTCAGGAGTAAGCCCCTTTATGTTTAATGAGGCTTACCCCCAGGAAAGTGTGCATAGGATTCCATCACAAGTTACTTTTGCAGGTTGGTTTGCAGCCTGATCCTTTGCATGTTTACTCAGAAATAAGTCCTGAGTTGTGAGCATTGTACTGCAGGCTTAATATACTGCACACCCAATCCCAGTCTAATGAAATGACTATCCTTCAACAAAGCCCTATGAGGAGAGACTGAAAGAACTGGGCATGTTTAGCCTTGAGAAGAGAAGACTGAGGGGAGATATGATAGCGCTCTTCAAGCACTTGAAAGGTTGTCACAGAGAGGAAGGCCAGGATCGCTTCTCGATCATCCCAGAGTGCAGGACACGGAATAATGGGCTCAAGTGACAGGAAGCCAGATTCCGGCTGAACATCAGGAAAAACTTCCTGACTGTTGGAGCAATACAACAATGGAACCAATGACCTAGGGAGGTGGTGGGCTCTCCCACACTGGAGGCATTCAAGACGAGGCTGGACGAGCCATCTGTCAGGGGTGCTCTGACTTAGATTCCGGCATTGAGCAGGGGGTTGGACTCGATGGTCTTATAGACCCCTTCCAACCCTACTATTCTATGATTCTGTGATCCAGGAAATGGATTGTGCTCCACCAGTGGGCCACTATTTATTTATTTTCAATACTTATATACCTTGTGTCATGCTACCATTACCAAAAAATATATAAAAATTCAAAATCCAATATACAATAATAATAAAAGTCCAAGACTCTCCAACCTACATAGTGGTTAAGAACAACTTTAAAACCATTAATGGTTTTAATGGTTACACGTTGCCAAATGCTGAGGTAAAGAAAAGGTCTTCAGCGGATGCTGAAACTGGGTAACAAGGTTGGCACATGTCTTGTATCTGGGGCAGAAGGCTATTCCAGAGCATGGGCACCACTGCAGAGGAAGCTCTCCTCTTGGCTGCTGCCAGACAAGCATCTGCAAGTGTTGTGGCACAACCAGAAGGGTCATTTGAAGATGACCGCAGTGTTCAGACAGGTCTACAACCAAGAGCCATCCCACTTTCAGAGCACCAGCTCTGAACATACCCAAGTCTTTCAAGGCAACTAGGCTTGCAATTATCATCCAATTCTGGACAATAGAAAAAAAGTTAGTTTTTTTTTTAAATTTCCCATGATAGTCAACAGGAAGCATAAAGACATTTTCTGGACCTTGATTCGGATTTGGTACTGAGCTGAAGTGGACCGACTCCAAATTTGCCTGCACAGAAGCAGGACGTTTACCCAACTGCTGAATCAGGGTCTGAGTGGGGGGGCGGGGGAATCAGTGCACACTTCTAATGTATGTCTAAATCTGTGTATCTATTTATGTAGCTGTCTGTCTGTCTATGTATCTGTACACATATATATATAAGATGTGTGCACTGACATCATGCCCCCACCAACTTGGACATATATATATATATATATATATATATACACACACACACACACACACACTTGTGTCATGGGCCTGTGCCCCAGATCTTTTAAGAACCTAGCAATGCCCCTGGTTATGCGCACCCCAGTTCTCTGAGCTGTGAGCTTTGGAGGTTCCCGCGCTTACTCTGGGGTATGGCTTCCTTTAAATGAGTTCACTGGAGAGTTATGGTACTTTGTAATATTTACATTTATTTACAAGTATAAATGGAGGTTCTACAGCTTAAACCCACTCCATCAGACGGCACCCCCGCATCAGTTTTCTAGGAAGGTATGAGAACTCTAAATCCTCCAGCTCTGACCGTTTCTCAGACTGCTACTTACCTGTACATCCACACTGCTTGCATTTTCACAGACACTGAAGAAGCACATTCTTTACAAGAAGGAGAGGAAAGGGTCTCCCGGGCCCATCTGCCCACTAATTTACCTATCAACGGATGTGCCTAGGCCAAACGATGTGCCTTGGCGAAACCTACTTGGCAAATTTCAGGCCCACCACCCTCTCTCCCAGAACCTCGTTCCAGCAATATGCCCCCTTTACCTCCCATGGGATCCAGGCATGTGGATTCCCCATCAACCCTATTTACCTGTGATCAGAGCAAGCATCAATGGCAGTGTTTTCCTATCCCTCATGCCTGCTTGTTCTAGGACAGGAGAATGACAACAGCGCAGAAAAGTGAAACACAAAATTGGGGCAGAGGGTGCTGAGACAATTCAGGGGAGTGCACCACGTTCCTTGTCTCTGATTGGTTGAACCAAGAGTGTCAGTCTCTGATGATACACTAGGCTTCCTGTTTGTGGGGCGGGTGAGGAGGCAGCGTTCTTCTTTTGCTGTGTTGGGGAGAGGATATCGAGATGGAGACAAGTGGGTTAGCACTAGCAAGAGAGAGACAGAACCTCTGGTGTGCACAATCGATGCGGATCAGTTACCCTGTAACATCTTTTAGGTAATCTGTAACACAAGGATGCTAAACACATACCTTTTTTCAAGGGATTCTGATGGGTATGAACTGGGCAGAGGTAGCTATTCCACATTAATTTACAATGTGTTGTCCATGCATGAGCACTGTTTTCAAATTATGGCAGCCGGGATGATCCCCGAATGGTTACCATTCTGAAACACTTGTGTTCAATACGTTTGAAATGTGAGCATGGAAAAGATGGTGGTAGCAACAGTGACACCAACAGAATTAAGTTAAAGGGCAGCACGGAGGCTGAGGGAAACTGTAGGTATTACACAGGGGAGAGACAGGAGCAGCGAGTGGAGATGTTCACAAGGAAAACTGGGGCGGGGTGGGGGAGAAGTTGGAGACCAGAAGAAGAGAAAGACGCCTCAAGCTGATGCAGAAGCAGAGTGTTAGACTAGGGGTGGGGAGTGGTTACAGTGTCACTCTAGGAGCAGGGCGACCTAGGTTCAAATGTCCATTTCACCATGAAGCTCGCTGGATGACCTTGGGCCAGTCACTACCTCTCAGGGTCAAACTACATGTTACAATCACACACTTTTTAAAAAGCATGCTTGAACAGGCCATTTATATTCTGAAGGAAAAACAGCTTTGATCTGATCTGGAAAGTGTCCCAATCGGGATCAGGGCCCGCACCACTTTCCTGCTAAACGCACATTCCTCCTACACTGCTATTTGGCTCCCCAAGGCAATGTTTTCTGCAAACATTACCTTTAGGGGCAAATAAAAGCCAAGGGGGGGATTTTGGGTAGGATACCAGCATGGGACTTGATTCGTATCAGAAGCACATTTTGGATCAGGGGCCCGTGACTGCTTTTTCTCTAACATAACAATGGCCAGTTTAAGCACACTTTTAAAAAGCGTGTTTATTGTAATGTGTAGCATTCTAACATAGTTCTGCCCTCACAACAGGGTTATTGTAGATTAAAATGTGGGGGGGAACCATGTCCTGTGTCTTGAGATGCTTGGAAGGCCATAAGATATCAATGTCATCAATAAACAAAGGAGTCCATTGATGGTCCATTGTCTGCCTCTCACCCCAAAATCTTGAAGCCAGCTCTGATGTTAGACTGCACAAGCCGTTTCTTCACCCAAATCTGAATCCTCATGTTCGTACTATGATTTGGTATTCTGTCCCCCAGGGACAACCCCACCAAGTTCTGGAACTCAAACAGCCATTTTGAGTTTTGATCCCCAGGACCTACTTAGAGCGGAACATCCATTTTGTTTCTGCTCAGTCTTTCTTTTCCATTTTAGGTCCCACAAAGGTACCTAATGTTTCTGGGAGTTGTAGCAGCCACATAAGAAAAAACCCGCCCCATCAGCCTCCACAGCAACGGCTTCCCTATCTAATCACCTATCTTTAATTGTTCTGCAGTAAACAAGGCCACAAAGCAGTTAGTTAGACCACAGGGCAAAATAGCCAGGCTAAGCAGATTCTCATGTGTGGGGATATAAACAGAAAGCGAGCCATTCAACATCCGGATGTTCTGACCAAATGGCTGACAGAGCGAAGAAAGGAAATGTCACTGGGTTTTGATATTTCCCACATGAAAAAATATGTGTGAAGTTCTTGCTGATGACGTGGATTGGAAAAAACAACAACATCATTGTCAAGGGCATAACGTTTTCCATGCTAGGTAACGCCAATGGTCCATATAGCCCAGCACACAAACTCCTACAGCGGACAGCCAGCATGTGCCACCAGGAAAGCTCAGACATAGGGCATCATGGTGAATTTGCATCTCTTATAAGTTAGTTCTGGCCTTGGGTTATCAGCATAAGCCAGGCCAACACAATGTATGATCCACCCAACCAGCTAAGCAAACACAGCCCACCAACCATGTCTGGTTGCCCACCAGGAACCCCCCAAACCTCCTGTTTGTATTGCCGGCCTGTATTGTATTGTATTGTATTGTATTGTATTGTATTGTATTGTATCGACTTCAAAACAGCATGTGCTCAGGGGAGGGGAAGTGTTGCCTAGCTCTGGTAGATCACAATTGAGGATTCTAGCTACTGTAAGAAGGAATAGGATGAAGTCTTTATGGAGAAGGGAGGCACTCTTTGTTAATGCAATGAAGGGGGATGGGGTAAAAGATACCCTATGAACCAGTTCTGGACTGAATATAGAGAAGAGCTTTTCCAGTGTCTAAATACCACCATTCCAGAAATAGGATGAGGTCTTTGTGGAGAAGCTGTTCTTGTATCCCTTCTGGCACAAAGAAGATACTCTTTTGTTAATCTGATGAAGGTGGATGGGGTCAAAGACATCATCTATGGATGAATTTCAAGGAAGCCCCGCAAACTGAGGTAGACTTGAGAAGCTGTTGGTCCTTACAGATGACCAATGAACCTCTGAAATAGGGGCCCCTATATCTGTTTCCATTACAGTTCTTAAACCTTCAGTGTGCGGAGAATGCAGATAGAAAGGCATTTTCCTCCCTCTCTCATAATACAAGAATCCGGGGTCATCCCATGAAGCTGATTGGTAAGAGATTCAGGACAGATAAAAGGAAGGGCTTCTTCACATAGCATATAGTTAAACAATGGAATTCGTTACCACAAGACGTAGTGATGGCCACCAATTTGGAAGTAGGGATGGGCAGATTCCCTACCTGCTGCTCCGCTGGGGAATCCGCCCTTGCGGGGAGGCGATCCGTCCCTCCCTCTGGAATCTTGGCTGGCCGGCTCCGCTCTGCAGTGAGTCCGTGGAGCTGCCGGCCAGCTCCGAAGTGCCAGCGATACACCGCCATGCCGTATCGCTGGCTGAAGGGGACTACTGCCTGAGGACGCAAATGGCATCCGGGACGCCATTTATGGCCATGAAGGCCTTAGTTTAAGGTAAATGCAGCCATTTACGACTGCATTTACCTTAAACTAAGGCCTTTATGGCCTTAGTTTAAGTCCTCAGTCAATCCGCCCAGCCAGCGATACGGCAATGGTGGCCGTATTGCTGGTGCTCCGGAGCCAACCGGTGGGGAAGATCCAGCCAGTGAGGATTCCTCCTGGAGGTGCAGGTAGGAGATCCGATCCTCCATGGACTTCTATTGAATCTGGCCTCATTGGGGTCCGTGGAGGATTTCTCCAACATCCCTATTTGGAAGGCTATAAAAGGGGGTTAGAGAAATTCCTGGAGAAGGCTATCAGTGGCTAATAGTCCTGCTGTCTATACACCACCTCCAGTATCAGAGGTGATATGCCTATGTACACTAGTTGCTGGGGAACATGGGTGGAAGAGTGCTATTGCACTCATGCCCTGCTCGTGGGTTCCCGGTCGACAGCTGGCTGGCCACTGTGTGAACAGAATGCTGGACTAGATGGACCCTTGGTCTGATCCAGCAGGGCTCTTCTTATGCTTGTATGTTCTTAGTGTTACCATGAGACTCTGAATTCAATGTATTGTAAATAGCGGAAGCTAAACCTTAAGTGCTGAGGTAGCCCATACAGTTTCAAACACTGTAAGGGATCTGCTGACTACTTAGAGTGGCCATGTGCCCTACTTTACCAAAGCTTTAGGATCTGAAGGGCTGTCAGAGGACAGGCCTCCATTTGAACACTTCGGCCCAGTTTGCACCTAAGGACAATTCCTGGGCTGCCTCCCACACACGCGTTGCTCTCATTTTCAATCGACACCCCAATCCAAAACTCCAGGTTCTTTAAAGGTTAAACAACCCAGAGTTAACCCAACAACAACCCATGGTTGTTCTTGGGTTGTTGATTGAAAGCAGAAGTGACGAGCGCACAGGAGGCAGTGTACTCACTCACTGCTGTGCAGCCATAACTAACTATGGGTTAAACAACCAATAGTTAGCCATTACGTGCGAACCAGGTCATCCTCTATTTGAAGGGCTGTCTGGTCCAAGTCCAGTTTAAAGATAAAGAACAGTGAGATCGAAGACCAGCAGGGGCCTTGAAGTTGCCCAGAAGCAGTTAGCACCCAGACGGCAGAGTGATGAAGTCAGCGTTCACCAACCTGGTGCCTTCAGATGTGCAACCGACATCAACCCCCAGCCAGCATAAAGAAGCTGTGCTACTGCCACTGCCTAATGATGAACCCCACTTCTGAGAGACTGAGGGAGAATTTCTCCTCCCCCTGGGCAAATCTGGTGAAATCTTCCACCCAATTTAAACCAGCTGGAGAATCCGCACACAGCTCTTGCTTGGACCTGTCAAGTGTCCAAGCAAGACACTCCTGTGTTTTGAGTCAAGAGATGCTTGCCTTGATCGGTCCGCTTAGAGGTGCTGAATGAAGCTATTTATACAGTGGAGTAGAGGAGCCAGGGTTCACAAGATCAACGCTCTGGGAGTTTTGGATTAGCAGGGATGATGGTGCCTTCTGTCATCCCTCTCAATCCTCACAGTAACTGGTGGGGATGGATTTTCCCAGCAATAATATATGGTTGTGCACCATCCCTGTTGTAATGCAAAGTGCTTTGGGGTGGCTACACCTTGGTTGGGACATTAAGGCCTTTAGCTTTTCAAAAGACTGCCGGTCAGTTCTCAGGATCGTAGGGGTAAGTATACAAATCACAAGCGACCCTGTGATCTCCAAATTACCCCTCACCAGCACGGCTTGTTGTGATGCCCAAACTCAGTGAGGGTGGGTGGGTGGAGTGGTTAACAGACCACTCAGAACCCATGGGATGTTTTGGGGTTTGGGGGTGGCTTGTTAACCACCCCAACCACCCATCCTTGCCAGTTTCAGATGTCACAGCAAGCCACACTGGCAAGGGGTAATTATGATGGCATGCGACCGCCACGTGCAGGGTGGTTAACAAGTTATGAACCACCCTGCGATTGTGTGACCCAGGTGTGTGTGCATGTGACAGAGTTTAATGCAGAGGGAGAGAAATGGATCAACACAGCTGTCTGCATTTTGGACTCTCCTTGGGGGCATGGCTATGGGGTCTGTCTTGATGAGCACCTGCACTTCAAAATTTACCACTATATTGACTCACTCCCCGCCCCCCCAACCCTCTTGCCATAGAACAGTACATCAGCTGGATATACAGGCTTGCAAAAGTGCCAGGAACTGTCACTGAAACACTGAGAAATTATTGTTGTGGTCAGGAAGTCTGTGCAGAGGCCCTTTCTCTGTTTCCTTGCAGCTTGGTCTGGTGCAAGTTTGCAAACCCTTCTGTTCAGCCCCAGTCTTTCAGGTGCTGCTGCTTGAGCAGTCCCAGATAGATAGATAGACAGACAGACAGACAGACAGACAGATGCATGTCCTTTTCTGAGGATGGGGTTGTGGACTGAGGGGCACAGGCAGATCCAAAGATGGGTAGCGACAGTAGGGAATAGCCAGGGGGTGCTGTGGCTGATTTATGAAGAGGGAGGGAAGCATCTGCATTTGGGATAGGCCGGCCGAAAGCAAGCAAGCAAGGAAGCAAGCAAACTGGCTCAGGACTGACAGGCCACTGAACATAAGGCTTATCCTGCAGATCAGAGCAAAGTCTATTTAGCCCAGCAATCTGTCTTCAACAGCAGTCCGTCAGATGCCTCTGGGAAGTCCACCAGCAAGGGATGAAGGTGACAGCCATGTCTGGTTTTCAGTTTCCAGATAAGAGTGTCCCCAGGGCCAGCATCAGGGCTCCGGATTGTTGGGCACTTGTTAAGGCCCACAACCTGGCAGGGGCCCCAGCGTGCGCCCTCTGGCCCTCCTCCTCTCTGTGGCTGACAATTCAGCCGCCCTCTCCAAGGTTTTCTTCACACGGAGCTTTGATCCTGTGATTGAGATTGCTCCTTCATGGAAGTTTGCGGGCTCATGACGGCGTGACTCTCCAGGGCATTTTCTGCATTAAATGCCCCTTGTTCCCTTTTTAAATAGATCTCAGATAATGAGCTATCAAATTACCCCGTTGTGTTCCGCTCGAGTTCCCTCCGTGAAAAGAGGAAAAGCGGCAGGAAGAGGAGCGAGGTCAATGAAAGATAATGGAAGACTCCGATACGGGGAGAAGGAGGGAGAAGCGGGCAGGGGGAGGAAGTGGGTGAAAAAGGGAGTCATTGTGATCCTGCATTTAAAATGGAAGCAGAAAGCCCCGTTTTAAATGCAGGATTTTAAGCTGGTGTAGAGATGCCCCAAGCCTGTGAGCAGTGAAAAGAGCAAGGGCAAGGAGGGTCAGCAAGCATTTCCTGCCCAGTGGCCCCTGAGAATCTGGAACCCCTCAAAATCTGGAGTGAGAATCCTTACATGGAGGCCAAGAGTAGCATTACTATCTGGCTGGTACGTCAAAGGGTCTTTAAAAAAAAATTAAAAAAAAATATATATATATACACACACACACACACCTGCAAATATATATATATATATATATATATATATATATATACACACACACACACACACACACATATAAAAATTGCAGGTGGAGACACTGCAGTGTTCTGTATTGTCAATGGGTGAGAGAAGTTTGGATTGAAGTGTGTGTGTGTGTGTAATTCTTTTTATATATCTTTTCAGAGACCTTTTCATGTACTAGACCACTGAAGAAGCCCCAAGGTCAAAACATGTTTGGTTATTTCTGGCATTGAATGATACGACTGTACAAACTGATTTTACTCTCTTCTGTTGCTTAATGACTGTATATTTGCAGCCTGTACAGATAAAGCAATGTTATCAGACAGCTTGGATATTATTCATCTTCACCAGTTTACTTATCCCAGTTAGTGTATTGCTTCATGTCAACGTGTCTCTCCTTTCCTTTCCGTACCGTTCGGTTCCTTTCCGTTCCTTCTTTCTAAGTCAGCTACATGCTTTGTTGTGGACAGTTTTTAAAATCCGCAGATGCATTCAGTGAAGTAGCAGGTGAGCAGCACTTAATTGCTTTAAAAAGAGGTTCTGGGGCTTGAGCCCTCGTAGCGCCATATCCCTTCAGCTTGGAAGCTTTATACTCCTTCTGGTGCCAGGTGAAGACCTTTTTATTCTCCCAGTACTTTAGCATTTTAGCTTCCTAGTCTTTTAGATTTAGTGTTTTCAATTTGCATTTTAACTCTTTGCTGCTAGGTTTTATTCTGGTTGTACTTTATATTGTGGTTTTAAGCTTTCATATTTTATATTATATTTAACAATATTTTATATCGTATTATGCTGCGCTTTGTGGTTTTAATTTTTGTGAACCGCCCAGAGAGCTTCAGCTATTGGGTGGTACAGAAATTAAATAAGTAAAATAAGAATAAAATAAAATGCTCCACCCAAATTCAGATATCCATGGCCTGGCTGTTGTGACTGGTTTGGTGAGAGAAAGGCACTGTGCTTGATGCGATTGCTAGCCATTTGGGGCTGAGTAGAGGCATCAGGAGGAACCCCAGCCCAAACTGAGACCTGCAGATGAGCAACTGAAACACTACCCCTGGTTTGGAATAGCAAACGAGGTCGCGTTATACTGAGCCATACCGCTGGTACCAGAAGCCCAGTGACCTCTGCTCCAAGCGGTAGTAGCTCTCCGAGGCATGCACAACATGACAGACTACCACCGAGCTGTGGGAATAGGATATTGACAGCGCACACCGATGCATCTTTACGCAGGAATAAGTCCCACTGTGTTTGGTGGGGCTTCTCTCAGGTAAGTGGGGATAGAATTGCACACTAAAAGAGCTAGAAAGCAATAGCGGATGGGCGGGGAGGCCAAGATAATAGGAGCTCAACAGAAAACATTGTCAATTGGTGGCGATTAGAAGCCGTGGTGACCTTCACGCAAACTGCAGCTTTGAGCAGGCTCTTCCGGCCAATGCTTCATATTTTCCATTGCCTTGTGGACGGAAACCACCAGAGAGGACATGTTCTATGCAGCAAACCATGAGCTGACGCTTGTGGGAATCCAAACCTACTCACTGCTTACCCCCCGCAAAATGCTTCTGGAGTGTCTATGCTTCTGCCTTGCCATCTGGGCAGGTAAGGAAAAATTCTTTCTTCTTGTAGATATATTTTTTCCCAATGGGTTATCTCTCCGTCGTCTCTCCCAGCCTCCCAGAATTGGTCCAAGGCTCCTTAGAGGTTAGTTGGGTGTGGCGGCAGTAGCTGTTATTCCATAGGCATGGCTTTGTATTGACCACAGATGGAACTTTCCTTCTTCTCCTTGGTAGGACAACTCCTAACTCCAGAGAAAAGATTTTTGAGATCCTTTGCCAAAATGCCACATCTGTTCTTACTTCAGCCCAGTGTCTCAGCCTCTCCTAATCAGGTTTGGGAATACACTGCAGGCACATATTGCTATTATATTTCTTACCTCCAGTTATGAAAGACACTGTAGGTACATAAGAACTGCCTTGCTGAATCTGGCCAAAAGGATGACCCAGTATTCTGTCTCCGGTGGCGGCGGCAGCAGCAGCAATCAACAGAATGCCTCTAGGAGCTCCCAAGATGGTAGCAAAGGTGATGGCTAATACTTAGTAGTCATGGAGGTTCCCTTTAGTTGTCATAGTTAATAAGAGTATAGGAACAGACTCTGGAAGGGGCCATCCATACAGATCTGAGGGCTTCTTCCCATGTGTGGTATGGGGTGCATCAGCCCATAATGAAGTGTCCATCTGCACCAGCAGGCCACAAAATTGACCCTGGGCTGGGTTTTGGCACCTCTGGAATCAGCTACCATCAGGGGTTTGTCAGGTTCCTTCTTCGCAAGTGTTCAGAAAAGCTCCGAAGATGCACCAGTTTTTGCTGGGTTTTGCTCCTGTGCTGCTGGTTTTATTGGTAACTTTATTGACTGTTTTCATTGGTAACTATTCTTATTTTTTTTTAGATTTAATATGCATTTATTGATGTTTTAAGCAGTATTTGTTTTTGTATGGTTTTTAAATATTGGATGCTGCCTGGAGGGGGTTCTACCCTGCAAGTAGTGGAGGAGGATGGCTCCTTTTTAAGTGGGGCAGTGAATCTGCTCTCGGTTTCCATCAGACCTCTAAAGGAACTATTCAAAGCGTTGAACCCTATCCCCAAAATGGGGATTGGATAGCTCCTCTAGAGTTGGGTAGCTCCTTTACAATTCTCGCTGGTTCTGACTGAAACCCAGAGTGGATTCACTGCCCCACTGGAATAGGAGCCACCACCCTCCACTGCCTTCAAGGCAGCCTAAAATACTTTTAAAGAGGTAAATAAATAAATCCTTTCAAACGTCGCTTTTTGCGTGTTTGCCGTTGCGTGCCAAAAGCCACCCCCCATGAATGCTGTGAATCCCGGCAGATGCTCATGACCACCTTGCCGTGAGCCAATTTAACTGGGATTCAATCTTTTTTAATATATATAATGAATTTTCATTGTAAAATTTCAACAAAACAACACAAAAAAGAGAAAGAGAAAAAAAATGTAGCCACAAAGATTGGAATATATCAGTTTCAACGCATGGATATGTGTGTGTGTGAGAGAGAGATGAAAATATGGCTTTCTAAGAATTATACATAAACTTCAACAAAAGTGGACCAAATATCCATATAAGTATCAACCACCTGTTCATACTGGAAGTAAATCTAGGTGAGCTTTCCCCCACTTTGGCTGCAATGCTTTGAAATAGGAACAGGCTCCCACCTTCGGGGTTCGTCAGAACCCTACGGTCGAGATATGCCAGCTGCCTTGGTGCCAGCAGAAAACTCTGTATTGAAGAAAGGGACCCTGTGCGGGGTCAGTTCAGGCTGTTCAGCCTGCACAGTGGTCTTCCTAAACAGAGAATCCCCTGTGGGGAAGGTACACATTTCGGATTGTGCATTGTTTGACTTATCCCGGAAGTCCCAACAAGTGTGCATTTCACAGGATTCCAAGGTTAGTTCTGGTGCAGGAGGCCAGTTGGTGGAACAAGCACTCAACAATCCAGTCCATTTCTGGGCCCGATTCAAAGTGCTGGTATCAACATTCAAAGCCCTGAATGGCTTGGGGCCAGGTTAACTGAAGGATCATCTCCTCTCATGTGTACCTGGCAGGACCCTAAGATCAGCCCCTGCCAAAGGAAGTGAGGCGGGTGGCTACCAGGAAGCAGGGCTTTTCTGCTGTGGCACCCCAGTTGTGGAATGAGCTTCCCAGAAAGGCTCCCCTGGCACTATGCGGTGCTCTTTCTGGCACCAGGTGAAACGTGAAACCCTTTTTATTTTCCCAGGCATTTTAGTCTTTCAGCTTGGTTGATTTAAATCTGTTATTGTATTTTAAATCTCTGCATCGCTGCTAGGTTTCATTTTGGTTTGCACTTCTATACTGTAGTTTAAATTTTTTACATTTTTATTGTATTTTTTTATGTATGTTGTGGTTTTAATTATTGTGAACTGCTGGCTATTGGGTGGTATAGAAATGTAATAAAATAAATAAATAAATAGCTGGTAGGACTGGTTGCTGCTGCTGGGCTTAGTGGTATGAGCGATCAGGAATATGGGTTAGGAATGACTGGAACAACTGCCTTTCCTTCTGTATATTGAGACATGTCTCTTCTATCACTGTTCTCATAGTTTCCTGGGCACAGAAAGTCATTGTCTCCCAGCCCAATTCTGCTCGATGCACTGAAGGTGAAACTGTCACCTTGAACTGCTCTTACGATTCCAGTTCAGAGACGAAGGTTGGGAGCTATTGGTGGGTGAAGGATCTGGAGGTGGAGGTCAAAAACACCACCCTGCAATTCAAGGGGAGGGTGAAACGCACCTCCGATGAGGGCTTCCTCCTGGGAAGAAGAGCAGACATAGAGATACAGGATCTGAGGTATTACGACTCAGGGATGTATCGATGTGTGGTGAGT
The DNA here is from genome assembly GCF_057233095.1 of Heloderma suspectum. Classification (NCBI taxonomy): domain Eukaryota; kingdom Metazoa; phylum Chordata; class Lepidosauria; order Squamata; family Helodermatidae; genus Heloderma; species Heloderma suspectum. The sequence continues at coordinate 359,960,141 of NC_139459.1, read as the reverse complement.
CTCCATGGCCTACCAGAAACCTCAGGGAATGGGACGGAGCTTCGTGTGGTGAAACCCAGTAAGTTGCTTTGGTTCTGCAGTGGGAATGGAGTGCTGAGACTAGAGCTCACTGGGAGAAGAGGTGGTGGAACATGGAGTTCTGAATGCCAAGACTTCTGTGCTTTCTGTATCAACAGTGACCCGGTACGCACATAACAATTAACTCGGGGTTACGTAACCCATAGGCCACATTCGGACATCACTTGAAGCCATGGTGGCTTAATAAGCTAATCACAGTAACTTATTTTTGAAATAGTCCACGATGCCCTGCTGCTGTCAGGGTTGCCTCTGAGCATATAGAGTGCCAGAGCAGTTCAGATTCTGAGAAAGAGCTGCAACACATGGGGGATGAACTTTCCCAGGCTTCAGAGGCACAGCTGGACAGAGAGGCCCCTCCCTTCACACTCCCCTGTGAGTGATAACGAATGGGGGGGAGGTGACGGAAGGACAACCTGAACTTTTAGACACAAGGCGCAGACGCAGGCACAAGCGGGAAATTGCAGGGGCTGAGCTTAGGCGCTCCGCCGGATTGGCTGGCTTTCTCTCCCCGCCCCCATGCTGTTGTTGCTCTTCCCCCTTATTCTGGCTTCCCAACGACCCTGTAAGGTGGGCTAGGAGAAGAGATAGTGGCTGGCTTGCTTCCCAATTGTATGGATGGTTTCACAGGCATGAGTGCAAGTCCATTCAATGGCTGTATGAAAAAATCCCATCAAACTGGTGAGCAAAAGGGAGAAGAAGCAGTCAGTGAAGTCAATGGGAGGGGGAGCTTTCAAGTAAATGCATGGAAGGGGATGGGAGACCTTAAGACTTCTACTCTAAGTAGATTTACAATGTACTCCTATGCATGCCTATTCAGAAGCAAGCCACACAGATTCCAATGGCACTTACTTCCAGAAAAGGAAAGCCTTACAGCCAATGAGTTTACTCAGAAGTAAGCATTGCTGTGTTGAGGGGGTCTCGGAGAAGCATTTGGAATGGTTAACCACTGGAATGGGAGAGAGGCAGAAACCCCCACCCTCCCACCAATTTGTTGTCATGACAACGTTATTCAACACCCCCCCAGCACACGCCCACACAAAGCGGGACAAAGCACTAAAGGGGAAATACACAGGGGGTAAATGATTTCAGTCGCAAGTACAGAAAATGCTGGGTTTTCCCCATTCTCAGATAACATGAGAAGAGGGAGAGGAAGTTGTAAGATAGTGGCAGGAGAGCAGCGTTGTCATTTAAAGTTCCCGCAAAAACCAGTGATTAAGGAAGAATGAACCTGCTAAAAAACCGATGTGCAAAGGTGGCTCTAGTTGGGAGGCACCTGATGCACCATCAAAACCCTACGCAATTACCCCAGAGGAGGGAAAATCCCAGGTGCAACAAAAAGGCACAAATAAACCCTTGGGGGTTTGCAGGATCGAGACAAAGGCACCCAACGCACCCGTAAAATCCTGAATTGTGCATTTCCCCCCATAGCCATTGCTGGCATAGTCCCTTTAACTGTTCTCAGTAGAGGGAACAGTTCCCAATAGAGAATGCCTGTGAGGAGCAGAGCAGCAGCAATCTCAAACGCTCTTGCCGCACAACTCTGTAGGCGACCAAAATAACCCACATGGCAACCACCAGATGGCACGATAACCCACAATGGGTTAAATAACGCCTACTGTAGACTCTGGGTTATCAGTGTGGGTTATTTTGGCCAAATAAGCCATTGTGGGTTAAAAAATTCCCGACAGACAACATGATAACCCACAAAGGGTTAAATAAGCCATCATGGCTTATTTAACCCATCATGGGTTATCGTGATGTCCAAACCCAGTCATAGTTATCCAAGGCCATGCAGCAGCAAGCAAGCGCGCTGCTTCACACACACTCACCACTTCTGCTTTGCATCAGCTTCTTATTCCTGGGTTGTTGGATGAAATGTCTGAACCCGGAACTCTGGGTTGTTGAAGGACAAACAACCCAGAGTTTTAATGCACAAGCGGTAAGCTTGCAGGAGGCAGCACGCTCGCTCGCTCCATTAAACAACCCATGAATTGGTGTTACATGTGAACCAGGTCAGTGGGTTCAAAGTCGAGGAATTTATAAATTTTTCATACTTCAAAGTATATGGTAGTGCCTCCATACAGAGTTAAGAAGGATTTGTCCATCTATAATCTAAGAACTCTCTGCAGGTTCCTTCCTCCTAGCCATTGGCTGAACTGCTCTGATGTCAAAGACTGTTCCTGAACATTGTGATTGCTGAGGGAGAAGGGCCCATCACAGAATTTTGGCAGTCATTATAGCAGCTCTGAGGGAAATTAGAAGAAAATGTCACATAGGGGCTAGCGACAGTAGGAGCTTTGCTGCTGGCAGAAAGGCAGACAGAAAGGCAGGGAAAGTAGATACTGAGGAGGAGGCAATAAATTAGGGAGGACAAAAAAGTTAGAGACAATGTGAATTTAGCAGTATTTACTAATGTATTGGAGGCAAGGACAAATATGTGGAAATGATTGGCCAAGTCATGACAAGAATCATCCATAGAACATGAAAGAGCCTTAAAAATCAGACTTTCTTCATACGAATCTCTTGCCCTTACTCTGAGCTTGCCTATCAGCTCATCCAGCTATATTCCATTTGCTGCCATGCAACTATAAACATACCAGAGAGAGAGGGCATCTCTACACCAGCGTAAAATCCTGCATTTAAAATGGGGCTTTCTGCTTCCATTTTAAAGGGAGGATCACAATGACTCCCTTTTTCACCCACTTCCTTTCCCCCCTCTCCTTCCCCCCTCCTTCTCCCCGTATCGGAGTCTTCCATTATCTTTCATTGATCTCGCTCCTCTTCTTGCCGCTTTCCCTCTTTTCATGGAGGGAACTCAAGCGCAACACGGGATAATTTGAGAACTCATTATCTGAGATCTATTTAAAAACAGAACAAGGGGCATTTAGTGCGGGAGACACCTTGGATGATCACAGCGTCATGTAAAGCGCCCACAAACTTCCATGAAGGAGCAATCTCAATGGCAGGATAAAAGCTCACTGTGAAGGAGCCCAGAGGCGGAGAGGGAGATGACAACATTGAACATACTGAATTTGATTGAAAATAATCAGCCAGTTGTTCTTGGGGCTTTGATTTGGGCAGCATTTTATTCCCAGTTTTTTGCTCTTGGACATGACGCATGATACTAAACAAAGGGAAATCATTTAGGCTGGTGAGGGGAGTTATTATGTGTTGGACAGTGTGGTTGTGCTCCCTTCTAAGTTCAATTCTGCAATTTTATACCCCATTCATGATCTCTCCTAGATGCTCCCAAGGACGCTGGAAATGGCATAGATCCCACGGTGTTCATCTGGCTTGCGGCAGGACTGGGTTCTGCCCTAGTGGTATCTGTAACTGGTCCCCTGATAGTTGCCTACTGTAGAAAGAAACGAGGTGAGAATAAGGTTTTTTTTCTAAACCAGGGAAGGTCAACCAACCCCAGAGCAATTGCATTTGGCCTCTGATGGCCTTACCAAATTTTAATCAAGCTAAGTTTAAGAAGAAATTCCCATAATTTCAATGACAAGGAAAAGGAAGACAGTGTTTTCAAGATGTAATGCACATAATGACCCAGTTTTAATGTAACGGTGGCAAATGCAAACCCAATTAATTTATTACCCATGCCTAATTGAAGCAAAGGAATAGTCACTGCTAACTATAGCTAATAGTTGTTAGATTATGTGCTAGGTATGTATACTATATTTTTAAACTTGAGCACACTCCGGGAGAGAGCGGAGGACAGGAAGGCCTGGCGTGCTATGGTCCATGGGGTCACGAAGAGTCGGACACGACTTAATGACTGAACAACAACAAACAGCCCAGACAGCTTTGGCTGTTGGGCGGTATAGAAATGTAACAACAACAACAACAACAACAGGTTAATTAACCTATGATTTCCTGTGGTGCATGCCAGGCATGAGCTGCTTCTGATTTCAATATGCAACCTGCAATCAGCCAAATCATAGTTTATTCCATGACATGTGAACCCAGACACTTTGGGTGGTTTGTGGATTAACCCAAAGTTAACCTATGATTTGTTCTTAGGTTAATTTTGGGTTGTTTAACCCATGAACCACCCAGAGTGTCCAGGTTTGCACTTCACAGAAGAACCTATGATCAGGCCGATCAGAGGTTACATTTTGTAATCAGAAGCGGCTCACGCCCAGCACACACTGCTGTAAATTGTAGGTTAATTAACCCATTATTTGCCATTGTTATGTGTGAACTGGCCCATTGTTTCACCACTGTTTTGAATTTTATCTGTACCACAATGCCCCAGGGATGCCTGAGTGCCTGTGCTCCACAATTGACCAGCCCGTTTGCTAGATGTTGTCAAGTTTATTGTGAATCATGACCACTTGTTAATAGGGTTGTTTTGTATAGCAAAATGCCTTTCTGGCCCACAGTGGTCTACTTTCTTGAGGATACGGTAGTCCTGAAAATATGGGAGTTGGCAATCCATGTTCAAATGGCTCAAAATCTCTCCCACTGCCTGTCATGGACAGTATAGAAATGAAATGAATGAATGAATGAATGAATAAATAAATAAATAAGCAAATTTTGCCATCCTAAAGAGTAACCTGGGCTGACCTCCAGAACATATTCCATTTTTATTTTTAATTGATTTATTACACAGACTTGTACCGTATTGTATAGTCCCAAGGATTTTCTAAGCAGATGGATCACATTAATTAAAACATAACAATATATAAAATATCAAGTTATTAAGGGACCAGTAGCACTAGAACAGTCTCGGCATAACAGAGGATCAGAAGAACAAGATCTACAATGCAAAGATCTAAAAGTTCTAGGCAAATAGAAGAGGTCTTCACCTGGCAGTGAAAAGACAGCAAACTAGGGCCTGGTGTGGAGACCATTCCAAATATGAGGTCCCATTTGGTCACCAACCACCACCCCTCTGAAGGCAGGCAGAGGGGGGTGGATTTAGAGAAAGGCCTCTGATGATAGTATCGATATTTGGGCAGGTTCATGAGAGAAAAGGCAGTTCTTCAGGTACCTGAGTGTTTCCAAATTGTCTGGATAGTATTGTAGCCTTCATCTTTATCTCAACCTCATTCTTTTCTGTAAGCTGTAATTCCTTCAAAAACCTTCCTCAGTCACTTTTACAAATCACTTGACTTCTTTTTAAAAGCATATCTTATTGTGCCTTATTTATATCTCTAAAATGGAAAAACAGAAAGGAGAAATAAAAAATATAAGATACATCAGCTGAGATTCAATGTGTGAATAGAAGATAATCCACTAAGGGCATAATCCTGTGGCCGCTAGGCAGCAGCTGGATGGCCATAGGATTATTCCTACCTCAGAGCCCACACTCCAAGGTCGGTTCCCAGAAAACTGCCCCCCCACCCCCCGCCTCATAGGCAGCACTGATCGTCCATGGCTCCATGTTCGTAACAGCAGGACAGAGTGGGAGGAAAGGGGGCATTCCCAGGGGAGGGAAGGGGACCTCGGAAGGGCCTGTATGACACTTCCTATGCGTCATCCGGCTGCCCCCCTCCCACTCAAAAGCACTGCACCTAGACAGCCAAAATTGGCTGTCTAGCCGCAAATGTGGGGTGGCCAGAGCATGGAGGAGAAGATCCCCTCTATGCTCCGCCTGCCCTTCATTGGATAGGTGGTTGCCTCTGACATGGGAGGTGTCGGCCTAACCCCATAGGGTTGTGTCCCAAGTGATACATTACCTCAGCCGATAACTCTTTCATGAACAAACCACTGAAATTAGATATAACATCTTCAGTAAAGCCCAACGGATTTTGAAAAATCTTTATGTTCTTATCTCTTCCATCACACTGTAATAGTGCAATTGATCCAAATATTTTTGATATATATAACCTTTTGTTGCTGCCCATGAGAACTAATCCTGCATTTCTCTGCCCATTGCCTACTTAATGGTTTGGAAGTTACATTACTTCTTTTTAAGGGAAAACTATACATTATGTGCATGTGCAAAAAAGAGAGACAGTTATAACATTTCAAACATAACATAAGGACTCAAACGATCCATGAACATAGAATTCCAGTACATTACAAAGAGTGACCAATTCTGAATAAACTTGTTTACAGAAACTTGTTCTTTATATCTTCTTAAATAAGTAAATTTTATCATGTAAACCCTGTCCTAGACCTTCTGGAACCAGTATTTCTTTATTTTATTTTATTTTTAATGGCTGTGGGAGGGGGCAGTTTTGAGCAGAAAAGTGGCAAGGACAAGGGAAGACTTAAGTTAAATTTTTCTCCGTTGGCCAATTTCCTACCAGCTTTTCATTATTATTATTATTATTATTAGCAATAGCAGTAGTAGTAGTAGTAAGAAAAAGGACGTACAAAGTGTTATAGATATTTTAAAAAACAGTCATATATAAAAAATATAACACTGAGGAGGGAAAGCTTAAAGTTGCAGTTCATCCTTAAAATTGTTATTCCAAAACAGAATAAAGACCATAGTTGCATAAACTATCGGTCTGATTCCAAAAATAACTTCTAGGGGCAACCCCCCCCCCCATTGGTTGGTAACAGAATATCATATATCTTTTTAATCCAATCTGTAACTGAAGATTCATATCATTTTTCCAATGGGTTGTAATAGAAATTTTCGCAGTCACTAGCAAATTATCTATAACATTTTGTATGTCTTTTTTACTTACTACTACTACTACTACTACTACTACTACTACTACTAAAAGGGAGCCAGTGCAGTGTAGTGGTGAGAGTGCTGGACTGGGAGCCAGGAGATCCGGGTTCTGGTCCCCACTCGGCCATGGAAGCTCACTGGGTGACTTCGGGCCCGTCACAGACTCTCAGCCCAACCTACCTCACAGGGTTGTTGTGAGGATAAAATGGAGAGGAGGAGGATAATGTAAGCCACCTTGGCTTCCTTGCAAGAGGAAAAAGGCGGGATATAAATGTAATAAATAAATAAATAAATAAATAAATACGAATTATGATGAAAATGCTGATGACGAAGAAGAGTTGGTGGGAAATTGGCCAGTGGAGAAAGGTTTAAGTCCTCCCTTCTCTCTGAAAAGAATCAGTACTTAAAAGCCAAAATAGTCCTGAGCATTCAGCAGCCTTTAAGAGCCGTTTCGCTTCTGCCAGTCGTGCCTAGCTGTTACGTCCACCATGACGACAGACGGCCTTGGGTCTGGGAGAGGAGCAGGTTTTGCCCTTCCTCCAATAGCCTTGCTGCTGGAGTCCATTCACTCCGCCACACAGAACTTAATGGGAACCACTGGGGATTAAGCAGACGCTCGTCTCCATGCCTCTGCCTGTTTCTTGGTCGTGCTAGCGAGACTGTGATGGAGAGGCAGAAGCCAGTAAACTGTAACATATATTGGAGTATTGCAGAGTGTGTTTGGATTGGCTTCTCCTGACTGCTTTAATCAACTGAATCCACAGGCTGCCGAGCCAGAGCTTCAAGGACTAAACTCCACAGTCAGGTGAGGCTTGAGCTTGAACCATTGTTGGGCCTGAAAAGTGCACGGGCAGTGCCTAGCAAAATCTGGCCATGGGGCTATGGCTCCGGGCCAAGCTAGATGCAACGTTCTTCGTGTCTTTAGCCCTTCCATGGCTGGTTATCTGGCAAGGGGGGCCAGAGGACAGTCAGGCCTGCGGTTTGCAGGGAGTGGGGCTGTGACTCTTTGCCCCCACTGTACCTGGAGCCAAATCACCCTCCTACCTGCTATTTGCGTTGGGAGGAAAGCTCCTTGGGATCAGGGCCATGGTGGGTTAAAGCCCTCCTCCCCCTAAGCCATGGTCCCAATCCGGCTTATTAGGGTCCCTAATCTACTCCACAAGGTTGTTGTAGGGATAAAAGGAGGGTGGGGGGGGAGATCAATGAAGCCACTGGGGGCTATCATCAGGAGGTTTAGGGCGCAGTGTCACCAATTTGCGGATGACATGCAACTCTGCCTCTCATTTAAATCTTTGCCAAGGTTGGCTTTAGAAACCCTGTCCAAGTGTCTGGAGTCAGTGAGTGGCTGGATGGAAAGGACTAAGCTGAAACTGAGCCCTGACAAAACCGAAGTACTTTTTGTGGGAGACAAGGGGAGGTTGGGGGAGGTTGACCTGGTGTTTAATGGGGTGCAGCTACCCCTGAACGACCAGGTCTGCAGTCTGGGGGTCTTTTTAGACCCCTAGCTGTCCATGGAGGTTCAGGTGTCAGCCGTGAGCTGGGCAGTGCTGTACCAACTCCATCTGATACGGCGGGTGCACCCCTATCTCCCTAACCATCTGCTCCCATCAGTAGTTCATGCCCTCCTCTCGCCTAAACTACTGTAATGTGCTCTATGTGGGGTTACCCTTGAAGACTGTTTGGAAGTTGCAGCTGGTGCAGAATGCGGCGGCCCGCCTGATTAAAGGCAGCCATCGGTGTGACCACATCACTCTAGTGCTGAGGGAGTTGCACTGGTTACCAGTTGTTTTCTGGGCCCAATTCAAGGTGTTGGCATTGACCTTTAAAACCCTATATGGTTCCAGCCCAGTCAATCTTAAGGAGCGCCTTCAACAACACCAGGGACACCGCTCAACGAGATAGGCCTCGGTAGCCTTCTGTCTGTCCCATAAGCCAGGACACCTAGGCTGGTGAGGACTAGGGAGAGGGCCTTTTCTGTGGTGGCCCCCACTCTGTGGAATTCCCTCCCTAGCAACCTCCACCATGCTGCCTCTTTGATGAGCTTCTGCCAGGCTTTAAAAACCTGGCTGTTCAGGTGGGCATTTGGGGTGGGTTAGGGTTTTTTAGAGCAGTGTTCTTTTGTTATGTTGTTTTGTTCAGTTGATTATGTAAATTTGTTATTAGTATTGTATGCTGCCTAGAGTAGCCAGGTAGCCGGCCAGATGGGCAGCAAATAATAAATAAATAAATAAATAAATAAATGCCATCTTGAGCTGACTGGAGGAGGGGTGTGCTAAAACTCAAGTCCATAAACAAGTTAGCACTACCAAGAAGCAAGGTGGTATCAACCTGCTTCAGAGACTGCAGGGGGAGCAGAAGGGCTATACACATGGGGCCTGCAGGGTGGGATGCCGTGTAGGCTCTGCTTCAGGCAGCAACAGGTCTACAGCCGGCACTGTACAAAAACACAGGAATATCAGTAAAGGATGTTTGATCACAATGATAGATGTTGTGGCTTACAGATACCAGTGATGCAGAAATCCCACAAGTTAGAAAGTTGTCTGAAAAGGTCCAGATAGCAATGAACTCCCCAGCCCAATTTTGGGACAGTATTTAAAAATATTACTTTAGGGCAACCAAAGTGGAGCCCATTATTATGTTCTGAGCCCCTTGACACAACCGAGTTCCACTGGATTCCTACTCTATGTTTGTGAAAGTGATTAACAGTGTAATCCTATACATGCCTACTCAGAAGCAAGCCCCATTGAGCTCAGTGAGCATAGGATTAGAACTGAAGTATTGGGAAAATCCACCTTGAGCTTTTCTACATGAGGCATTTATTGTGCACTCGTGATTCCTTTCTCATGGGTGTTTACGGGCTCTTCAGATGACATCATGATCCTTCAGTTTCGCTTTTTTTTCAGAGCACTTTCCTGGTTTTTTTTAGAATGGGGAAAATGGGGTATTATTTTAGAACTGGGGAAATGGTGCTGTTTCTCCTTGTGTATCTGTGTTATTCCACTATAGCATAGTGCCACCTAGAGGTTATGTAGCAGAAAAGCAAGAAAGGAAAAGCTCTTTGTATAGAGCTCAGATCTCAAGGCTGTGATGGAACCAAAGGTAGATGAAGCAATTAATAGTCTCATGTTGTAAAGCCCATTGTATGCTGAAGCAAAGCCCACCCACAGTGGCAATGGAGGAAAAATGGAGGAAGAAGAAGAAGGGGCGGGGACTCGGTGGCATGCCTGAAAAGCCCCACCTAGTGCCTAGTTAGTGGCAGTAAGAGCTCTAACCTAAAATGCGCTGGTATTATTGCTATTCTTGGCCCCATTCCTTTTTGCTTTTCCCTGTTTGCCTTTGGCCCCAATCACCACTGGCCTGAAAGCTTTTCTGAAATGGAATTTGGCCCTTAGGCTGGAAGAGATTCTGCACCCCTGCTTTACATGAATAGAAGGAAGGAAGGAAGGAAGGAAGGAAGGAAGGAAGGAAGGAAGGAAGATCTCGAGAAACTCTCCCCCTGGGGGCCTGATGACTGCCATCTCTTTCCTACAGGACCAGCCGGCAGAGGCCGATCTGAGTTATGCTGAGCTCACTGTAAAGAAAGGAAAACAACCCAAGTTGCAGAGTGAAAGGGTAACATATGCTGCTGTCAAAAGGCATGGACAAATGTACTGGAATAAGGAGGGAACATGTGTATCCCCACAAAATCCCTCAAACTCATCCAAGCTTGTAGGATGTTGGGATATGATGGTTTGGCAGTAGGAAGTGAGAATGGCAGTGAAATTTGGGGCTTTTTAATTATTATTTGCATTAGAGGAAAGCTCCTTGGGATCAGGATGGGTTGAAGCCCTCCTTCCCCAAGCCATGGTCCCAATCCAGCTCAGCCCCCCCCCCTTTGGCTATTTAAAAACACATACAAGTGGAGCCCATTATTATGTGTTGAGCCCCTAGACGCAACCTAGCTCCCCAGATTCCTCTTCTGTGATTGCAAAAGTGATTTACAGTGCAATCCTATACATGCCTACTCAGGCCCCGCCCCCTTTGCCTTTGGTCCCTCCCACCACCGGCCCCACCCCTGAAAGCTTTTCTGAAATGGAATTTGGCAGTTGGGCTGAAAGAGATTCTGCACCCCTGCCTTACATGAATGAATGAACAGAAGGAAGGAAGATCTCAAGAAACTCCCCCCCCCCCCGGGTCCTGATGACTGCTCTCTTTTTCCTATAGGAACACCAAGGAGAGGCAGATCTGAATTACGCTGAGCTCACTGTGAAGAAAGGAAAACATCCCATGTTGCAGAGTGAAAGGGTAACATATGCTGCTGTGAAAAGACATGGACAGCCATACTGAAATAAGGAGGGAACATGCATATCCCCACAGAATTTCCCAAACTCATCCTAGCTTGTAGGATCTTGGGATAAGATGGCTTGGCAGTAAGATGCGAGAAAGGAAGTGAAATTTTGGGCTTTTTTTTAAAGGAACACTTTTGAAAATGGTGGGTTTTTAAATACCTTATCTCAAAATGAACAGTTGAAAAATGTTAATAATTAAAGAATACACTTACAAATGACTCTTACGAGTCATACAGTGTGCATTCATATCACTAAACTAAACTAAATGTTGGTATATTTGTAAAAGTCTCTGTCTTTGGTAAACCAAGTGTAGCCAAATGGGGTGCATAGTATTCTGCTTCCAATAAGATAAAGAGCTCTTTACCCAAATGACAGTGTTTGCTTTTTCTTTATACACACGCATACACATGCTAGTAAATGAAGCTTGCATCCTGCAAACATAAGTCTATGAGCTTTTCTACATGAAGCATTTATTGTGCACTCATGATTCCTTACTCACGGTTGGTTACGGGTTCTTTAGATGTCATGATCCTCCAGTTTTGCATCTGTTTTTTTAATAGCACTTTTCCATTATGTTTTTTTTTAGAGCCGGAAAAATGGGGTATTATTACTGAAAGCAAAAGAAGAGGGGGTTTCCTACTTGTGTATTTGCGCTATTCTGCTACTGCAGATTGCCACCTAGAGGTTATGTAGTGGAAAAGCAGGAAAGGAAATGCTCTTTGGGTAGAGCTCAGATCTCAATTCTGAGATGAAACCGAAAGCAGATATAGCGGATTAATGGCCTTGTGTAGAAAAGCTCAATAGTTCTGGCTGCTAGAGGAAATGTCCTCTCTGATCTTGGCTGTCTGAGGTCACAGAGGCAAGATGAATTCTGTTGAAGACAGACTGGAGCCACAGAGACAGGGACAGATCAGGGATTCTACCACAGAACTACCCACCGCAGTGCACAGAAAACTGCCTGACTGCACTGGTTTTGGGACCTTGCAGAGTAGGGAGTAGCTTTGCTCCTACCTGTCCAGTAGGTTTCAGAAGCTGGTGCTGGGCAACTCTTGCCCTGGCCCATATGGGAGCTGTCCTGTGGGGTGCCACATGCTTCTGTTCTGTCTGATGCTTTTCAGCACCTACATAAAATCACCGGGGTGGGCATTGGGAGAGAAAGAGTCATGCTGATGCCGTTTAGATATATTATCTTTCCTCGTGTTCAGTGAGGGAATGGAATCTCTGCACCACTGCCTGGAACCAGTAACTGGCTGGATGAGGGCCAATAGAAAAAAGGTGAGTGAGGGGAGGCATGATAGAGGTGTACAAAATTATGCATGGTGTGGAGAAAGTGGATAGGGAGTCACTTTCCTCCCTCATAAGACTAGAACCCAGTAGGGTCATCCCATGAAGATTCAGGCCAGATTAGAAGATGATTTTAATCCACAACACGTGGAAACAACATTGGCTAGGAAACTGTCCTCCACAGTGCTGAAGCTTGCCCTGCATCTTGGAAAAACCACCTGGATTTGACCAGCCCCGTGCAATATGGACAACCTTGAATCGAATTCGCACGGGTCATGGTAGATGTGCAGATGCCCTTTCTAAATGGGGCAAAACAACATCACCACATTGTGATTGTGGGGCTGAAAAACAAACTATCCAACACATAGTGACAGAGTGTCAAAACTGAGCCTACAGTGGAGACTTTGCTGATTTCCTGGCTGTGACAACAGAAGCAAAAAACTATATCTGTAACCTAGACATACGTTTGTGATCTTCCTGTCTATATTTTATATTTATTGTGCTCTATGTTTTTATTGTAACACGATGTGAATGTGCCATACGATAAATAAAATAAATCAGGCCAGATAAAGGGAAGGACTTCTTCACACAGCTATGGAATTCACTACCACAAGACGTAGTGATGGCCACCACCTCGGATGGCTTTAAAAGGGGATTGCTGGGGAACTTGGGTGGGAGGGTGTTGTTGCACTCATGTCTTACTTGTGGGTTTCCCATGGGCAGCTGGTTGGCCACTGTGTGAACAGAATGCTGGACTAGATGGACCCTTGGACTGATCCAGGCCAGCTCTTTGTATGTTCTTAAGTTAAACAATAAACTGATGCTCAGTCCAAATAAGGCAGAAGTGATGGTGGTGGACAAGCCTCTACACTGAGGAGCAGGGGAATGGCTTTTCTAGATGGGATCCCACACCCACACCAACATGCTAGAAGAAGCATGTACTTAGGGGTACTCCTGGATTCTCAGGTGGTGGCTGTGCTCAGGAGTGCCTTTTTCCACCTTTATCTTGTGTGGCAGGTACACCCTCTCCTTGATGACCGGGACCCTTGCCTTTATAATCCATGCTCTGGTAACCTCTGGATTGGATTACTGTTAAGCCCGTTCTGTGGGCCTTTGAAGATGGGTTCAGAACTACAATTGGCTCAAAATATAGAGCAGGAGCGAACTACTCTTACGGCCCTGATGCTAGGTTGGGGGTCACATGCACATGCATGCACACATACATATACACACATATACACAAACGCACACACATCCCAGTGATCCTGATACAGATCACTCTTTCCTTGCTACTAGCTTTCCACCCTTCCCCCAGCAATCCTCATACAGAGAGCTTCCCTATCGGATGGTATACAAATTTAATATAAATACATGAATGTGAGGTGAGGGAGAGGGAACAGTGAAGAAACTGTGGGAGAATCACAATGCAATATTGCAATACAATGAATAATTATTACAAGAAAAGAAGAAAAACAATTGTCCAGCTTAAAACCTTATTCAGATGATAAAAGCTCTCTAAAATAAAAATCCTGAAAGCTGACAGGGGAGGATGCCAGGGAATTCTTCTTGGACAGGGAGTTGGGGTGCCACCACCAAGAAGTCTCTGGATCTCATGGCAACATCACGACAGCAAGGACCTGCATAATAAAGCCTCTTTAGAAGATCTAAAGGCTTGAGGGTGATCTATGGGAGAGGTGGGTCCTTCAGATAAGCAGGGCTGAGACTGCCTGTCTGAACTGCAGGAACCAGTTTAAGGGCGCCATCCTATACATGTTTTTTTTAAAAAAACAACATATACACACAATATACATACACTAAAATATCTCTTAAGATTGTAAGATATCTACCTTAGACTCCTCTTACACAACAAATGCTTATTATTATTCTCTACTTCTTAGTTGTATATCATACATTGAGTTTGGACATTATGCATTTCTCTCCTAATTTTAACAACAACAAAAGAAAGAGAACCAACCATCTCAAAGTTCAAAATCCACATACATAGATATCATTTTTCTTTGTTTCTTGTACAAATTCTATAAGAGGTTTCCAATCTAACATAAATTTAGTCGTTGATCCTTCTTTAGTCATAATAGTAAGTTTTGCCATCTCTGCCAGCTCCATCATTTTCATGATACACTCGCTCACAGTTCGTATTGCTTCATTCTTCCACTTTAGTGCAGTGCATACAATAACCTTGCAGCCCTTGTCATGTAGAGAAAGAGGTTTCATCCTACACATGTTTAGACAGCAAAAAACCCTAGAATTCCCAGCATTCATCAATGCTGGCTGTGAAATGCTGGGAGTTGTAGGACTTTTTCCTATCTAGGATTGCACCCTAAAAGTACAAGCCTACGCATATTTAGACAGGAAAAAGGCCTACAACACGGCAGGCTGGGAGTTGTAAGACTTTCTTCTGTCTAAAAATGCATAGGATTGGACCCTAAGATACAGACTTTGTCTCAAAGCACAACAGAGGGAGCTGGAACAGCAAATAATGCAGCAGCCCTTGTGGAAAGGAAAGGGAGGAGGACAGAGGCGGAGATTTCAAATCCAACGCTGTTTTGGAAGTTGGAGAGAGGAAGGGGAAGGCCCGAGGCCCGCAGCCGAGGTAGGCGCATTTCTGAATTTATATTTTTGGACTTGGCACCAACCAACTTTATCCGGTACCACAAAGACGAGGCTTTTTTTGTTTTTTTCCCCTTGGTCCAAAAT
The DNA here is from genome assembly GCF_057233095.1 of Heloderma suspectum. Taxonomy (NCBI): domain Eukaryota; kingdom Metazoa; phylum Chordata; class Lepidosauria; order Squamata; family Helodermatidae; genus Heloderma; species Heloderma suspectum. Next base: position 359,945,102 of record NC_139459.1, on the reverse strand, counting down.
GGCCCGCAAATTCAGACATGAAGCTAGCGTTTCACAGTGCAAACTTTGTTAGTTGTTGGCCGCTTGCTGGCTTTCGTCCGGGGGGTGGCATGGAGGGAAGGCTGGGCCCTGCAACAATGTCAAGGCGGCCAAACAATTGCAGTGCGATCCTCTATGTGTCTACTCAGAAGTCAGCCCCATTAAGCTGAATGGGACTTGCGCCTGTGTCCAGGATTGCGGCCTGAATCGCATGCTCTTGCGTAAAAGTGTGCGTGCTTTCTTCTTTCCGTAAAAACAAAAAGAGGAAGAAGGCAGGTGGAGGAGCGAAGAGAAAGGAAAGTCGAGCTCACTTTGCAGCAGAAAGCGGGGGGGGGGGGAAGCCCTCTGTCAATCCCTTGTAGCTGCTTCACATATACACCCTTTGCCCCTTCAGAAAGAAAGGGAGGGGAACCAAGAGCAGTGCCGTCTTCGATAATGCTCTGCGTCCAAGGAAAGCGGTCGTCTGGGTGTGATTCAAGTCCATCTCATAAAGAACTCTCTCCTGGGGACATGGAGGTATGATTTGGGCTGGCCCGAAAGCTTTTGTTGTTGTTGCTGGATTCATACCTCTAGTTCCTCATTTCTCATTGTCGGCTGGGGTCCTCACGTATCAATGAGTGCTATGCAAAAATGAGGTTTTTGATAGAAGAGAATTATTGCTTGCCTTGGAGAGGACAGTTCCCCAATCATGGAGATGTATGATATAGGGTAGTTCAAAGTATCCCCTTAATGGATCACTGCCTTGTTGTGGCTAAGGGGCTTGCGTAACTCAGTGAAGCCATAAGCTATGCCGTGCAGGGCCACCCAAGACGGAAAGGTCATGGCAGAGAGTTCTGACAAAATGTGGTCCACTGCAGAAGGAAATGGCAACCCACCCCAGTATTCCTCCAAGAAAACCCCATGTAACGTATCACAAGGCTAAAAGATATGATCCCGGAAGATGAGCTCCTCAGGTCGGAAGGTGTCCAATATACTACTGGGGAAGAGCAGAGGGAATTTCCAAGTAGCGCCAGAAAGACTGAAGCGGCTGGGCCAAAGCCGAAAGGACACTCAGCTGTGGATGTGTCTGGTGGTGAAAAGAAAATCCGATGCTGTAAAGAACAATATAGTTTAGGAACCTGGAATGTAAAATCAAATGAATCAAGGTAAGCTGGAGGTGGTCAAATAGGAGATGGAAAGATTGAACATCAACATCTTGGGAATCAGCGAACTAAAATGGACAAGCATGGGCGAATTTAATTCAGGTGACCATCATATCTACTACTGTGGGCAAGAATCCCTTAGAAGAAATGGAGTAGCACTCATAGTGAATAAAAGGGTGGGAAAAGCAGTAATGGGGTACAACCTCAAAAACGATAGAATGATCTCAGTATGAATCCAAGGTAAACCATTCAGCATCACAGTAATTCAAGTCTATGCCCCTACCACTGATGCTGAAGAAGCTGAGGTTGTTCGGTTCTATGAAGACCTACAACACCTTCTAGAACTAACACCAAAAAAAAGATGTCCTCTTCAACATAGGGGATTGGAATGCTAAAGTAGGAAGTCAAGAAATCACCGGGATAACAGGCAAGCATGGCTTTGGTGTACAAAATGAAGAAGGACAAAGGCTAACAGAGTTTTGCCAAGACAACACACTGATCATAGGAAACACTCTTTTCCAACAGCACAAGAGGCGACTCTACACATGGACATCACCAGATGGTCAATATCGAAATCAGATTGATTATGTCCTTTACAGCCAAAGATGGAGAAGCTCCATACAGTCAGTAAAAACAAGACCTGGAGCCGACTGTGGCTCAGATCATGAGCTTCTTGTTGCAAAATTCCAGCTTAAATTAGGGATGGGGGAGAATTTCTCCCCGAAACTTCGGGGGGGCCGAGTGCCAACGCATTCGGCCCCCCGAAATCAGCGGTGAAATTCTCCACCCCCCCACACACCCCCGGGATGGGACTTACCTTTGACGAATGTCCCTCCTGGTGGCGGGTCCCGGCGGCGGTTCGGCGGGTTTTCGTCAGGGGCGGGGGCGGCAGCCAGTCTTTTGACCGGCTGCCGCTGCCGCCATTACAAGTGAAGTAAATCAAAACAAAACCCCATGATAGGCTACGTTACGATTGACGTAGCCTATCACGGCTAGATCTCCAAAGTCAGCCGTGATAGGCTACGTTAATCGTTACGTAGCCTATCACGGGTGACTTTGAAAAAAAAAGCACGTATGCAAATGGCGGCGCCCATGGGGCACCGCCATTTGTGTTCCTTATTTGGTCCCTGTAGTCTACGTAAAGATTTACGTAGACTACGGCGAAAATAAACACAACGCTATTTGCGACTCATGAAGAGTCGGACACGACTTAACGACTGAATAACAACAAACCAACTTTTGAGCAGATAATCGTGCTAGGTGCTTGACCTTAAAGAAACATACCCCCAGAAACAAAGTAGATAGTGTGCCTATTTTTTGTTGTTGTTCAGTCGTGTCCGACTCTTCGTGACCCCATGGACCATAGCACGCCAGGCCTTCCTGTCCTGCGCACTCTCCCGGAGCGTGCTCGAGTTCATATTCATTGCATTGGTGATGCTATCTAGCCATCTCATCCTCTGCCGTCCCCTTCTCCTTTTGCCTTCAGTCTTTCCCAGCATCAGGGTCTTTTCCAGAGAGTTTTCTCTTCGCATTAGGTAGCCAAAATATTTGAGCTTCAGCTTCAGTATCTGTCCTTCCAATGAGCACTCAGGGTTGATTTCCTGTAGAATGGACTGATTTGACCTCCTTGCAGTCCAGGGGACTCGTAAGAGTCTTCTCCAGAATCACAGTTCGAAAGCATCAATTCTTCGGCGCTCAGCCTTCCTTATAGTCCAGCTCTCACAACCATACATTACTACTGGGAAAACCATAGCTTTGATTAGACGGACCTTTGTTGGCAAGGTGATGTCTCTGCTTCTTACTATGCTGTCTAGGTTTGCCATAGCTTTCCTCCCAAGGAGCAACGAGCAAGCGTCTTTTAATTTCATAGCTACAGTCACCGTCTGCGGTGCCTATTACCCTCCCTGAATTAGTGTACTTTTATTAAAAATGTGTACTTTTATTAAAAATATTTTTCCTGATGTTGCTGTGTTTCACTTCATGTTCAGAAGTGTATTAGTCTGCCGTCTATAGTAATAAAAGAGGATGTGTGTCTGTCGGTACACCTGTGACCGCCATAGTGCCAAGACTGTGAAACCTAGACACCTGAAACTTGGCATGCATACTAAGGGGACCCTAGGGGAGTGTGTCTTTGGATTATTTTTTTTTAAAACAAACACATTTAGGGCGCAATCCTATGGCCGCTAGTCAGCGAATAGATGGCCATAGGATTGGTCGGTTCTCGGAGAACCGATTACCACCCCCTCCTGCACCGCCTCATAGGCAGCACGGATTGGTCCCATGCTCTGCACTTCTAAGAGCAGCGTGGAGCAGGGGAAACAGGGCATTCCTGGGGGCAGGCCAGGGTGGGGAGGTCAGAAGTGCCGGTACACCACTTTCTGTGTGTTTTCTGGCCTCCCCACCCCACCAACCCTATGGGGATCAACGGTCGCTTCTGAACCTGGGGGCAACCACCTATCCGCTGCAGGGCAGGAGGAGTGGTGAGGAGCACATCTCCTCCATGATCCTGCTGCCCTGCTTTCACAGCCGATTTCGGTTGTCTAGCTGTGAAAGCAGGGCGGCGGGATCACGGAGGAGATGCGCTCCTCACCACTCCTCCTGCCCTGCAGCGGATAGGTGGTTGCCCCCAGGTTCAGAAGCGACCTGTTGATCCCCATAGGGTTGGTCCCTAATTAATGTAAATATGTCTGTGTGGTTGAAGCCTGCGAAAGTGGCTATGAAATTGGCAGAAATCATGAATGGTCAAAGCTGGCCCAAGACATCTTACCACCCAAGGCAGAAGGGGTTTTTGCACACCCATATATGAAGTTCCTGTGTCTCTCCCGAGAGCCAGATATTTTTCTTTACATCTTTCCCTAAAACTCGCCCAGAACCAAAATCAGTTTTATAACTACAGAGTCATGCAAGGGGTGTTAAATGGCTAAAAAGGGACTCTGCAACCCTTTTACTTCAATTGAAGCTCATGGTTTTCAATTTCAAAGCCCTAAATGAATTTCAAAGACCTCACCTGTGGATAACAAACCTTTTTAGGTATTAAGATCCGCATTCCTGTCTGGTGCCTCTAGAAGTCTCTCCCCAGGGAAGCTTGCCTGGCACAACCTCTGCTATCTTTGCAGTGCCAGATGAAGAATTAAACATTATTCACAAAGGCTTTTCAGGGTGTTCAATTTGCTGTGGTCTTGTTCTATCAATATCATAGAGGTTTTTCATAAATATTGTGTCATTTTTTCAGCACTTCACCAAACCCATTCCGCTAGACTCAGTTTCAGGGTTATTTGAAAATCGTTATGCCAACCTATCACCTTTAGCTCATCAAGGGCTTGGCAGCAGCCACTCCTTAAGGTTCACCACCTCCTTTCTTCTCCATGTGGCACTGCAGCATTTGCTGTTTACATTGTTTCTGTTGATTGGTGAAATGATCCAGTTCACAAATAAGTCACAGTGGCTTGTTTTAATCGTGCTGGGCACCATTTCCCTAACAATTACTCACCCAGGCGCTGCTTGTCATGACATCTGAACCTGGGTGGCATGGCTTGTTTGAGGGGGAAACAACCCTCAAATAACCCTACAACAGTCCATGAGTTATTTTGCAAGTTGCTGCCCCACCTACACCACCAACAAGCCCTGGGTTCAGATAATGCAACAAGCCGCACCAGCATGCCCTGGGGGATTAAATCAAGCCGCTGTGGCTTATTTGATCCTGCAAATCAGCCGCGCGTGTGCATATGTGTGCCCTCTGAGGGAGGTGGGTCTGAGGGACGTCGTCTTTCTCACTGGTGGTTTGCCTTATATTTCCATCTAAGTTCCAGTAATTATTTTAAAATCCTCATTTTAGCGTCTGCAAATTTGCGTCTGCGCATTTGCAAGCCCTTTGCACGATGTATATCTGGCCACCCGGTCTGCTTCTGCTGCCTGTTTTAAAGGCCTCCTCTATCGCAAGCAGCCGTCCGACCCGAGCCGCGTAGAAACGGGAAGTCGTGGGAACAGCAACCATCTCTTCTGTAAACGGGCATCTGCGGCCTCCCCCAACCTGGTGCCCTTCAGATGTGTTTAACCACAACTCCCACTCTCCGCCAGCCAGGGAGGGTGGGAGCTGTAGTCAAACACATCTGGAGGGCACCAGGTTGGCGGAGGCCGGATCTGGGGGAAATAAATAAGCACGGGCTGTTGCGGGCACGAAGCGCTGACGATGGCCGCGGCGGGGTCCTAACATTGCCCCTTTTCCCGGCGGGAAGGGCGGGACGGATGCACGAAGAAGGGCCGGGTTAGGCCGGGGCCGCCTCCCTCTTTCTGTTTGCGAAGGCCCAACGGGTGAGGGGAAGCCGTCGGAGACGCCTGCCATTGCTGCTGCTGCGGCCGCCGCCCGGGCTCGTGCCCCGCTTCCAGCCCCCCAGCCCGGGGAGTTAATGAGGGCTAGGCCCGCAGCAGCGGTTGCAAACCCAGCCTGCATTCCTGCACCGTGTCCCACTAGGCCAGCAAGCCCTGCCTGGTTGGGCTCTGTGAGGTGAACCGTCTTGAGGACTGGCAGCGTCTCTCAGCCGCATCCCAAGGTACGGGGTGGGGTGGGCGCAATACCTCTGCCTCTTATTTTCCTGGAGGCCTCTTGGTTTTAAGGCAGGCGTCCCCAACTTGGTGCCTTCCAAATGTTTGGGAGTTTTAACTCCCATCAGCCCCAGCCAGCATGACCAATGGTTGGGAATGCTGGGAGTTGTAGCCTAAAATTTATGGAGGGCACCAAGCGGTGAAGGCTGGAGCCCCGTAGCTCTGCCCCCTAGGGAGTTCTTTGAGTCCCTGTTGCAGTTACTCAGAAAAAGAGGGGACTTAAGTGAGAAGAAGCTCCCCCCCCCCAAGAAGTAGAGATGACACCCCCCCCCCCCCGCTTTTCCTCCAGGACCACAAAAAGCAAAGGAAAGTTGTGTTGATCTACAAACAAAAGTTCCAAAATCTAGTTGGGCAGTACCTGTATTGGGGCCGGCCAAAATGTCACTAAATAGTGAGCAAGCTTTCAGATTGTCTGGAATTCTTCATCAGGCTGGATATTAACCAAAGCAGCTGTTAGGCAATATAACTGCTATTATAACTCCAGTGTGGTATATGCTAACCACGTACCAAAACTTGTAGCTGAAAAAGGTGGGGCCAGGTTGCATTTGGCAATGCTGCTTACTGCAGAAATCGGTGTCCAAGAATTAACAGTGCAGTCCAGTGTGTGTTTACTTAGAAATAACAGTTCCATTGCATTCAATAGGGCTTACTCCAAGATTAGTGTTCACAGGACTGGTTTAAAAGGAGCTATCTCAAGGTTGTAGACATTTGTGGGGGCGGGGGAAGAATTTTCTACTTTCATTAAAAACAGGCGTCTACATCAGGTGTAAGGAAATGTATTCAATCAGGATTCTACTCAGTTGCTCAGTAAAAAATTAAACCTGCTCCTGCCTTCCATTGCCCTGCCTAGTGAGCGCAATAACTGGATAACTGACAGGTTTAAATGTTACGCGATTATTTTATTGTATTAATATTTAAGTTGAATATACAATTATTTGATTACATCTCCATTTTTAAAATAAAATCTTTTTAAATCTATTGGGCTATCAGTCATTAGGCTCTTTTGCGTTGATACTCTCCCCACCCCCATGAAACTCTGGGCCCCTTTCTCACGGAACAGCTGCTTTGTGACACCAAGACTGCCATCTTGTATCCACTTACCTGAGAGTAAGCCCCATTAAACTTAATGAGACTTACTTCTGAGAAGATGTGCATAAGACTGAGTTAGCTACAGCTTGAGCTCTCAGTGAATGCTTGGACTTCAGCTCTCGCACAGCAGGAGACGTGCCTCAAGTTTCTTTACAAAGTTTGCACAAGTTTCACTGCTGCCAGTGGGGAGGGGGAGATTCTTTAGCAAAAGCTCCAAATTGCCACTGTGTAATATATGCAGAACACAACTTGCAGGACTGTTTCATCTTAGGGGGACATACACACCACAGGAAAGATGTGCCCCAATTGCTAGGAGAAAGGAAGGGGACAGTAAAAGAGAGGGGAAAGCTATTATCTCTTTCAGACCTCTGGAGTGTCCTCTCTCCCTTTGCTCTCCAAACTGCTGGCAGGGAGAAATGAAATAAAAGCAGCAAGAAAGGCCTTTGCATTATTTGCACAAAGAGTAGAACGGAAAGAACAAGCTCGCCTCGGCCGCTTCTGCCCACCCCAATCCCAATGGACCGGCACAAGGACAAAGGGGAGGAGGAGGGGAAAGCCTACAGAACCTTAGGGCCCCGAGGAGGGTTTCCCGCCTCCCAGCTGAGCAGAGCAGAGCAAGCTGCTCCTGCTGATCCAGGGACTACAGAAGCAAGCCAGCTCCCAGAGAGCGAGCGACCAGAGCGAGCGAACAGGAGTTGGCCAGGGGAGTTGCAGTGGTTGAAGAGACAAAGGAGACAGAGGCTAAGAGGTAAGTGAGCTGCAGGAAGCCGAGGGGGCTGTCAGGGTGGACACTGAGCCCATAGAATCCCAGAGTAGTTCTGATTCTGAGGAAGAGCAGTCGCTCCTGGGAGAGGAGCGCGCTCCGCTTTCCCAGGGCCCACAGCTGACGGAGATTCCTCCCACCAGCATTCCTAGCTTAGATAGCAGTCCAGGGAGTGACAGAGCGCGGGAAGCAGACTTGGTGGATGCGCGACGCAGATGCAGAGAGCGGCGCCAGATGGAGGGCGCGGAAAGGAGGCGTAGTGCCCGGTTGGCGCGCAAACAACGGCTGCGCCCAGAGGATCCAAGGGAAAAGGGGAGGGACTCTCCCTAGTCCTTAAGTTCAGGGGTCTGCCAGTAATTCCCTTTCAAATGGGGACCAACTGTTTCAACTTAGGGCATAGGTACTCTGCTGCTCAGATCTAGTTGCTACCTGTAGAGTTGTTAAGTTGTAAAAGAAGAATAAAGCTTTGAAAGGAATGCCTTTGTCTGTGTCTGGACTTGGCTACTGGATTAGACTGGTGGCCTGAGTACTCCCAGCTGCTGAGTGGGCGGGAAGCTTCAGCCTGTTTCCCGCCTCCCAGCTGAGCTGAGCAGAGCAGAGCAAGCTGGTCCAGGGACTACAGAAGCAAGCAAGCTCCCAGAGAGCGAGCGACCAGAGCAAGCGGACAGGGGGAGCAAACAGGAGTTGGCCAGGGGAGTTTGGCAGGGGAGGTCAAGGGGGAGGCCCCTAACTTTTTTTTTTCATTTTTCATTTTATTTTATTTTTTAACTAACGTTTTTCCATTTATTTGTCTTGTAACACACACTTTCACACCAGTGGGACTCTGCTTTTAACCTCTACTGAGTAGAGGAACAGGCACAGGCTAGTCTAGAACACTCACAAAGCTAGACACAAAAAGGGAAAAGAGGCAATGGAAGGACAGGACTCTCCAGTGATGGTGACCTGCAAGGTGTGCAATGTTTGTTTTCTTGCCTGAGAACAACATGGCCTACACCTGCAACAAGTGCAAGTTGATCACGCTGCTGGAAGAAAAAGTAAGTGGACTGGAGTGGCGACTGTCGACCCTCCGGGGAATAAGAGAACACGAAGAGTTCTTGGACAGAATGGGGGAACTACAGCAGCAAAGGGAAGACCAGAAGCTTGAAGAGCAACAGCAAGATGAGGCAGTGGGAAATGCTGAGGTGAAGAAAAATGCTCCTTGGAAAAGGGTGACAGGAGAAGAAGAACACGACGCCACTCTGCACCAGTGGAAGCAGTGGAGCTGTGGAACTGATTCCAGATACTTGCGGATGAGACTGGAGGACAGCCTGCAGAGGAAGAATCACAGGGGACCTGCATGAGAGTGAGCAAGAGGCTGAAGGTCAGTCAAGCAGAGGTGATGAAACCCAGGCCTACAACAAGAAGAGAAGAGTGGTAGTAGTGGGGGGCTCCCTGCTGCGTGGGATCGAGACCCAGGTATGTCGCGAGGACCTGTGGACTCGCCCGGAATGTTGTCTCTCGGGAGGACAGATTAGAGACGTGACTGAAAGGTTGCCTGCACTCATAAAGCCCACTGACAGGTATCCCTTTCTCCTCATCCATGTGGGAACAAATGATACCACCAAGCGGAGCTACGAAGAAATCACGTCAGACTTTGAAGCTTTGGGAAGGAAACGCAAGAACTTTGGGGCCCAGATAGTTTTCTCATCCATCCTTCCAGTAGTTAGAAGAGGGATAGAAAGGGAACGAAAAATACTCTGGGTGAATGACTGGCTACGAAGGTGGTGCCGACGAGAGAGATTTGGATTCTGGGACCACGGGCTATACTTCCTGGAAGATGGGCGGTTGGCTAGGGACGGGTTGCACCTCACAAAGGATGGGAAGAATGTGTTTGGCCACAGTATGAAGAACTTCATCAGGAGGGCTTTAAACTGAATCCTACGGGGAAGGGAGATGTAATGTTGGGGGTAACAATGGACGTAGGCGCATGCACTGCAACGGAGAGAACAGCTCTGATAGCGCCCAGTAATAGTCTTCAGGCACATGTAGGAAGAAAGCCAGACTATGAAGCAAATGGTCTTCGATGTCTATATACTAATGCCCAGAGTATGGGAAACAAACAGAACGAACTTGAACTCCTAATACAGGAGGGAAATTATGATTTGATAGGTATAACTGAGACTTGGTGGGATGACTCTCATGACTGGAATACAGCAGTTGAAGGATATAACTTGTTCTAAAGGAATAGAAGGAACAGAAAGGGAGGTGGGGTTGCACTCTATGTGAAAAATACATATCTTTGCACAGAAATACAGGCGGATGAGCTTGGTAGCCCCATCGAGAGCATCTGGATCAAAATAAATGGAGCAAAGAATAAAAGGAACCTGGTGGTCGGAGTCTACTACCAGCCACCCAACCAAGGAGAAGACGAGGGTGAAACTTTTGAAAAGCAAATAGCCAATGTTTTAAGGAAGCATGATGTAGTAGTAATGGGGGACTTCAGTTTCCCCGATATTTGTTGGGAGACAAATTCTGCAAAACATGGCCTCTCCAGGAAATTCCTGACTTGTGTGGCGGATAACTTCCTCCTACAGAACGTAGAGGAAGGAACTAGTGGATCGGCTATCCTTGACTTGATCCTAACCAACAGAGATGACTTAGTGGATAAAGCAGCAGTTACAGGAACTCTGGGGGAAAGCGACCATGTTGCACTTGAGTTCTTGGTTCTAAGGGAAGCAAAAGCCAAGTGTAGTCAAACGCGTACCCTGAATTTTAGGAAAGCTGATTTTAATAAACTCAGAACAATGACAAGTAAGGTCCCATGGCAAGTGACGCTAACGAGAAAAGGAGTCCAAGATGGGTGGGAGCTTTTAAAAAAGGAAATTCTCAAGGCACAATCACAAGCAATTCCAACAAGAAGAAAAGGTGGAAGACAGCTGAAGAAGCCAATGTGGCTTCACAAGAAGCTTAGGGATGACCTGAAAATACAAAAGACACATATAGGAAGTGGAAAGAAGGCCAAGTAACAAAGGAAGAGTACAGGCAGGTAGCACAGAATTGCAGGGATGGTGTCAGGAAGGCTAAAGCTGAGAACGAGCTGAGGTTAGCGAGGGATGCTAAAAACAACAAAAAGGTTTTTCAGCTACATGCATAGTAAAAGGCAGAGGAAAGAAATGGTTGTTCAGCTATTAAATAAGGATGGCAAAATGATAAGAGATGACAAAGAAAAGGCAGAGGTGCTCAATTCCTACTTTGGCTCAGTCTTCTCCCAAAAGAGGGTCTATGACCCCCCCTGGCAAAGGCGAAGTGCAGGCTGAAGGGGCAGGATTGCAGCTTGAGATCCATAGGCATATGGTCAAGGGACACCGAATTACTTTGAATGAGTTCAAATCTCCAGGGCCAGATGAACTGCATCCTAGAGTAATAAAGGAACTGGCAGAAGAACTCTCAGAACCGCTGTCTATTCTCTTTGAGAAATCATGGAGGATGGGGGAAGTGCCAGATGACTGGAGGAGGGCTAATGTTGTCCCTATCTTCAAAAAGGGTAAAAAGGAGGAACCTGGGAACTACAGACCAGTCAGTCTGACATCAATCCCAGAGCAAATTCTGGAGCAGATGATAAAGCATTAAAAAAGCAATCCATCTGGAAGCACCTTGAAAACAATGCTGTGATTACTCGAAGCCAACATGGATTTGTCAAAAACAAGTCCTGCCAGACAAATCTGATCTCATTTTTTGATCAAGTAACCTCCCTTGTGGACCGTGGGAATGCTGTAGACATCATATACCTCGACTTCAGCAAAGCTTTCAACAAAGTGCCCCATGATCTCCTGATGAGCAAACTAGCTCAAAGTGGGCTAGATGAAACAACGATCCGGTGGTTCCACAGTTGGCTACAGAATCGGACTCAAACAGTGCTTATCAGTGGGACCTTCTCAAACTGGGGAGAGGTAATGAGTGGGGTACCGCAGGGCTCAGTCCTGGGCCCAGTGCTCTTCCACATTTGTATTAATGACTTGGGGGAGGAGGTGCAGGGAATGCTGATCAAATTTGCAGATGACACCAAATTGGGCGGGATAGCTAATACTTTGGAAGACAGAAACAAAATTCAAAGTGATCTGGATAGACTGGAGCGCTGGGCAGAAAACAACAGAATGACATTTCATAGGGATAAATGCCAAGTTCTGCACCTCGGAAAAAGAAACCAAATGCACAGTTACAAGATGGGGGATACTTGGCTCAACAACACAAGCGAGAAGGATCTTGGAATTGTTCTCGATCACAAGGTGAATATGAGCCAACAATGTGATGTGGCTGCAAAAAAGGCAAATGCTCTTTTGGGCTGCTTTCATAGAAGCATAGCTTCCAAATCCCAGGAAGTGCTAGTTCCCCTCTACTCAGCACTGGTTAGGCCTCATCTGGAGTACTGTGTCCAGTTCTGGGTACCACACTTTAAGAAGGATGCAGACAAACCGGAGAGGGTTCAGAGGAGTGCAACAAAGATGATCAGGGGACTGGAAACAAAGCCCTATGAAGAGAGACTGAAAGAACTGAGCATGTTTAGCCTTGAGAAGAGAAGATTGAGGGGAGATATGATAGCTCTCTTCAAGTACTTGAAAGGTTGTCCCAGAGAGGAAGGCCAGGATCTCTTCTTGATCATCCCAGAGTGCAGGACACGGAATAATGGGCTCAAGTTAAATGAAGCCAGATTCCGGCTGAACATCAGGAAAAACTTCCTGACTGTTAGTTCAATACGACAATGGAACCAATGACCTAAGGAGGTGGTGGGCTCTCCCACCCTGGAGGCGTTCAAGACGAGGCTGGAGAGCCATCTGTCAGGGATGCTGTGACCTGGATTCCTGCATTGAGCAGGGGGTTGGACTCGATGGCCTTGTAGGCCCCTTCCAACCCTACTATTCTATGATTCTATGAGGACTTCCTTCCTATGGCCTGCTCCCCAGGAGCAGTGAGCCGCACCACAGCCCCAAGCGCTGTTTCCTGCCCAATGCAAAGGCGGTGCTCGGGGGCAGGAGAGTGGCGGCGACGGGCCCAATCCGCAGCACGTCGCCTCATGTGGGCACCTCGCCTTGCCTAATGGAAGCGCCGGCCCTGCTGCTCACGATGCATTTCTGAAGAGTTTGGGGAATATTTTCCAGTAGGGGGCAAGAGGCATGCGTGCCCATCTTCAACATATCTTGATGAGCACACACATTGCCCTTGTCAAGGAAAAGGAGAAAAGTACAAGGCCAGCCACGTCCCCGCAGCAGCTGGCAATTTTGTGAACCACCCAGAGTGCTTTGGCTATTGGGCGGTATAAAAATGAAATAAATAAGTAATAAATGTAACTGATGTTTCAAGGACACTTGTTTGACATATTCCATTTCCTTTGAACAGTATGTGGTCTCACAGGCCAGAACATTGGCTTAAAACCAGTGTTAAGTGAGCAGACGTCCCCGTCCTCTTGTCCCCTGTCGGCAGCCCCCCCCAATATACTCTAGAGGGTCTCCCAACCCCGTGGAGCAGATTGGAGGGGGCGCAGAGGCCTGGAATGGAATTGAGCAATGGAATTAAGCAGTGAAATTGAGAAGACTAGAAGGCACTGGAAATCTGGTTTGGTTGATATTGATTGATTGATTGATTGATTGATTGCATTTATACCCCGCCTTTTTTCCTCTTGCAAGGAACCCAAGGAGGTTTACATTATCCTCCTCCTCTCCATTTTATCCTCACAACAACAACCCTGTGAGGTGGGTTGGGCTGAGAGTGTGTGACTGGCCCAAAGGCACCCAGTGAGCTTCCATGGCCGAGTGGGGACTAGAACCCGGATCTCCGAAGTCCCAGTCCAACACTCTTGCCACTACACCACACTGGCTCTCCAGTTATCACCGTTATAATAATACTGATCATTATATCAGCAACATCCTGATGTGCTTCTTCTTTGGTGGGAACAGCATGTGCAGCAGTATCACTTTCCCATTGGAGATACTGGTGCTTGGAGGGCGTTCAAGGGATTTTTGTGTGTTCACTTAAAAAGCACACAAACCCCTTGAGGATTTGAGAGAGAGAGAAATATATAATTTTGATTTGCTGGGATCGTACACAAAGGAGCCAGACAGAGGGACGCTTCTGCATTACTGTCAGGAAATCTTTCTTTGCTGGGAAAGCTTGTCAGGAAAGTGGGCAGGAAGAGGTTTAACACCCCTGTATTAGGGAGCTTTTCTAGACGAGGCTGTTTTACCCACTGTTTCTACCCCCGATTTCATCGCAGAATTAAGATTGGAGCTCTACGTGGATTATTTTCCTTTTCTGACTTTCCATACTTTTGGCTACATATCCTCTTAAGTGGTGCAGTGATGTAGCAAATTAACGCAGTTACCCTAGTGGGGACTGGCACTTTTTTTCATTTTCACATAAGAATACTGGATTTCCCCTGCTCCAAAAATATCCACAAAATTGCTTTTAAAACCCGGAACTGAAGCTGGATGGTGATGAAGACGTCTAAAGCACCCATTAACAACTGTGAATGTGGAATGACAGGTGCACAATAAAAGCTTCATCTAGAAAAGCTCGGAGTGTCTGCAACTGAGACTCACTCTCACTGGAAGGATGATAAAATAGCTTTTACCTAATAGGCATGTCTTCCTCCTTTCTTCCTTTCCCACCCTGCTGTCTTCCCACAGGTCCCCCAAGCTGCCTCTCCTGACAACAAAGCCATTGAGACTTCATCTGCCATAGCCTCAGCTTCATTATCTCTGAATATGGAAGAGGAAGCCATGTGCCCCATCTGCTTCGAGTATCTGACAGACCCAGTGACCCTGGACTGTGGCCACAACTTCTGTCAGGTCTGCATCACCTCCTACTGCGAGACATGGGAAATGTTGGGTGACTTGGAGTGTCCCGTCTGCAAAGCCAAGATCGAGAAAGGCCATTTCCGGCCAAATTGGCAGCTGGCAAACATAGTTGAAAAAATTAAACATCTGCCATTAATGCCAGGAAAAGAGGATTTCTGTCGACGGCACAAGGAAAAATTCACCCAGTTTTGTAAAGAGGATGAGGATTTGCTGTGTTCTGTGTGTGAACAGTCCCTGGAGCATAGATCGCATACACTGCTTCCTTTGGAAGAGGCTGCCCAAGAATACAAGGTAGGACGTAATCTGGAGCTTTGACCATGGAGTCTTTGCTTTCTCTATAGAATATTTATTCCACACACACACCCCTTTAAGTTGGTAGGAAAGAATCTCTCCTTCTAGGGCTGATGCTAATTATATGTATCTGCCTTAGGCAAAGTCAGACCATTGGTTCAGAAAGCCCTGGAGTATTGTCTATTACGATTGCCAGGTACTCTTTGGGGCCTTAGGGACATTCCTTTCCTAGCATCTGCTGCCCAAGACCTTTTTCCATGCGGAGATGCCAGGGATTGAATTTGGGACCTTCTGCATGTAAATCATGTGCTCTAACACTGAACCATGGGCCCTCACCAAGTTACGTGGTTGTGTATTCCAACTGTTGTTGGAGCAACACCCTCTACTTGGGCGCCAAGCCCCTTGCTGGTAGTGACACAAAGGCTTCCTGTCGCTGAACACGTTGTCTCATTGCTGTTGCCTTAGAGCCACGTCACGCCCCACGCAGTGGCAGACTTGAGTTTGCCATGAAGTGCGCACGTTGAAGGGAGCTGCAGTCAATCAAGGCTTACTAATGATCGTATCTGTACCAGGGCCAATCATCCTTGTCTATTGTCTCTTATCCTTGGTACATCACTGTCTCTCTTTTTGCCCTTGGGGATCATATACCTTATTAAATTGCTAAGGGTCTTGTGACACTGTACGAACTAACAGATTTATTATGGCATAAGCCAGCCTTTCCCCATTCGGTGCCTGTAGTGGAAACAGGGAAGACAATTGTTATTTCAAGGAGTTAGTGCTGTACAACTAATTGCTCCTTCTCATGTCTAGACTTCCGGTTGGGCCTGTTGCTTTTGTTGTTGTTGTTTATTCGGTCAGTCACCTCCGACTCTTCGTGACTTCACGGACCAGCCCATGCCAGAGCTTCCTGTCGGCCGTCGCCACCCCCAGCTCCCCCAAGGTCGAGTCCGTCACCTCCAGAATATCATCCATCCATCTTGCCCTTGGTTGGCCCCTCTTCCTTTTGCCTTCCACTTTCCCTAGCATCAGCATCTTCTCCAGGGTATCCTGTCTTCTCATGATGTGGCCAAAGTACTTCAGTTTTGCCTTCAATATCATTCCCTCATGTGAGCAGACCGGCTTTATTTCCTGGAGTATGGACTGGTTTGATCTTCTTGCAGTCCAAGGTACTCTCAGAATTTTCCTCCAGCACCACAGTTCAAAAGCATCTATCTTCCTTCGCTCAGCCTTCCTTATGGTCCAGCTCTCGCAGCCATAGGTTACTATGGAGAATACCATTGCTTTCACTATGCGGACCTTTGTTGTCAGTGTGATATCTCTGCTCTTCACTATTTTATCAAGATTTGTCATTGCTGTCCTCCCAAGAAGTAAACGTCTTCTGATTTCCTGGCTGCAGTCAGCATCTGCAGTAATCTTTGTGCCTAGAAAGACAAAATCTGTCACTGCCTCCATGTTTTCTCCCTCTATTTTCCAGTTCTCAATCAAGCTGGTTGCCATAATCTTGGTTTTTTTGAGGTTTAACTGCAACCCAGCTTTTTGCACTTTCTTCGTTCACCTTCGTCATGAGGTTCCTCAGCTCCTCCTCGCTTTCAGCCATCAAAGTGGTATCATCTGCATATCGGAGATTGTTAATGTTTCTTCCAGTGATTTTAACTCCAGCCTTGGCTTCATCAAGCCCAGCACGTCGCATGATGTGTTCTGCGTACAGGTTGAATAGGTAGGGGGAGAGTATACAACCCTGCCGTACTCCTTTCCCAATCTTAAACCAGTCCGTTGTTCCGTGGTCTGTTCTTACCGTTGCTACTTGGTCGCTATACAGATTCCTCAGGAGGCAGACAAGATGACTTGGTAACCCCATACCACCAAGAACTTGCCACACTTTGTTATGATCCACACAGTCAAAGGCTTTAGAAGAGTCAATAAAACAGAAATAGATGTTTTTCTGAAACTCCCTGGCTTTCTCCATAATCCAGCGGATATTGGCAATTTGGTCTCTAGTTCCCCTGCCTTTTCTAAACCCAGCTTGTACATCTGGCAATTCTCGTTCCATGAATTGCTGGAGTCTACCTTCCAAGATCTCGAGCATCACCTTACTGGCAAGTGAAATAAGTGCCACTGTTCGATAGTTTGAACATTCTTTGGTACTTCCTTTTTTTGGTATGGGGATATAAGTTGATTTTTTCCCATCTGTTGGCCATTCTTGTGTTTTCCAAATTTGCTGGCATATGGCATGCATCACCTTGACAGCATCATCTTGCAAGATTTTAAACAGTTCCGCTGGGATACCGTCATCTCCTGCTGCCTTGTTATTAGCAGTGCTTCTTAAGGCCCATTCAACCTCACTCTTCAGGATGTCTGGCTCTAGCTCACTGACCACACCGTCAAATCTATCCCCGATATTATTATCCTTCCTATACAGATCTTCCGTATATTCTTGCCACCTTTTCTTGCTCTCTTCTGCTTCTGTTAGGTCCTTGCCATCTTTGTTTTTGATCATACCCATTTTTGCCTGGAATTTACCACCGATGTTTCTAATTTTCTGGAAGAGGTCTCTTGTCCTTCCTATTCTATTATCTTCTTCCACTTCCGCGCATTGCTTGTTTAAAAATAATTCCTTATCTCTTCTGGCTAACCTCTGGAATTTTGCATTTAATTGGTCATATCTCCCCCTATCACTGTTGCCTTTTTCTTTCCTTCTTTCTTGGGCTGCTTCCAGTGTCTCAACAGACAGCCATCTTGCCTTCTTGGTTTTCTTTTTCTTTGGGACGTTTTTTGTTGCCGCCCTCTGAACAATGTTGCGAACTTCTGTCCATAGTTCTTCCGGGACCCTATCTACTAAATCTAGTCCCTTAAATCTATTCTTCACCTCCACTGCATATTCATGAGGAATATTAGTGAGCTCATATCTAACTGATCTGTGGGTCTTCCCTATTCTCTTGAGTCTGATTCTGAATTGTGCAATAAGAAGTTCGTGATCTGAACTACAATCATCTCCAGGTCTTGTTTTTACCAACTGCATAGATGTCCGCCACCTTTGGCTACAAAGGATGTAGTCAATCTGATTTCGGTGTCGACTGTCTGGTGAAGTCCATGTATAAAGTCATCTCTTAGGTTGTTGGAAGAGAGTGTTTGTTATGCACAGTGAGTTGTCTTGGCAAAATTCTATCAGCCTATGTCCTGCTTCATTTTGTTCTCCCAGAACATGCTTGCCTGTAATTCCAGGTGTCGCTTGACTACCCACCTTAGCATTCCAGTCTCCTGTAATGAAAATAACATCTTTTTTTGGTGTACTATCCAGTAGGTGCTGCAGATCCTCATAGAACTGATCTACTTCTGCTTTTTCAGCATCTGTGGTTGGGGCGTATATTTGGATCACTGTGATGTTAAATGGCTTACCCTGAATTCAAATTGAGATCATTCTATCATTTTTTGGATTGTATCCAAGCACTGCTTTAGCCACTTTATTATTAATTATGAAGGCTACTCCATTTCTTCTGTGGTCCTCTTGTCCACAGTAGTAGATCTGGTGGTCATCTGATGTGAAGTGGCCCATTCCAGTCCATTTCAGTTCACTGACACCCAAAATGTCTATATTTAATCTTGACATCTCCCCAATAACCACATCCAATTTGCCCTGGCTCATAGATCTTACCTTCCAGGTTCCTATGGTGTGTTGATCTTTAGAACATCGGATTTGTCATTCACCACCAGCACCATCGGCTGCTAGCCGTCCTTTCATCTTTGAGCTAGCTGCGTCATCCCATCTGGGGCTAGTTGAACTTATCCTCTGTTCCTCTCCAGTAGCATTTTGACCATCTTCCGACCTGAGAGTCCCATCTTCCGATGGCATACCGACATATCTCTGGTTGTACTGATCCATTTAGTTTTCATGGCAAAAATACTGGGGTGGGTTGCCGTTTCCTTCCCCAGGGATCGTATTTAGTCTGACCTCTCTGCCATGACCTTCCCGTCTTGGGTGTCCCTTCACAGTTTAGCTCATGACATCATTGAGGTGCTCAAGCTCCAGCGCCGCGACAAGGTAACCATCTCTTTTGCTGAAGAAAGGTTAAAATCTCCTTTGCTGTTGCTTTTTCGGGGTTAGCTATGTTTCTTCTTCCCAGGGCTAATTATCTGTTGGAGACTGAACAACTTGAGAGACTAGTAGAGAAGCCTCTGGTGAGATCTCAAGGTTAGCCAGAGTAGCTGGGACGGAGTTATCTATGCTGACTTACAACTAAAGATTCTCAAAGCTCCAGAATAGGGCTGGAATTACTATGAGCACAATAGTATATATGAATCCCTGAGACACTCCCAGGGGGGATCTCAACCTAGGTCAATCTGGAAAGGTGTTGCATTCCAGGCCAGTATTGGAGTCAAGCCATTGCCATATCTTGATGGGGCCCTGGCAACTGTAGGGACATAAGCTTATGATCTTGCTTTGAAGTTTCTTCCTTTCTTCTGCTTTGTTAATTTGCTCATGCTTAATAAACCCATTCGTGTGTTCATTGTATTCTCAATCCTAAAAAGAACCACTGCCCTTTGGTAACACAGTGCCCTCCAGATGTTTTGGACTACAACCCCCTGCATTCATGACCACTGGCCATGCTGGCTGGGGCTAGTGGGAGTTAAAGTCAAAAACATCTGGAGGGCACCAGGTTGGTGAAGGCTGGCATATGTTTATGTGGACTGCAGTCCACTTAATCACATGCAAGGTGCCAACAAGTCACTTGGTTGTATTTGCTGAAATGGACTAACATGGCTATCCCTTTGGAAATTATTAAATTGTTGGCGTTCCCATGCTTCAGGGTTCAGCTCCCTCTCTAGGGTCTCAAGAAAGTAAACCTTGAGTGCGGGGTGGGGTGGGGGACATCTTGCCTCTAACACACATGCATATAAACATGCGCACAAACATTAAGGTGCCGTGTAGCCTGCTATTTCACATACCTGGAAGGCTTATTCTGAATTCCTGGTAAGAGATCGGGTGCCTCCAGATGAGGCTTTTATTATGCAGTCACCTGCCTCAAACACAGAATTTTACAGGGGGTCAAGGGTGGGGTCCAGATGTTGCCTTCTATTTGTAACCCTCCCATGTTTTTCTACTACTTCTGTCTGTTTCTTACCACAAAAAATCTGTTAGTTCCCATTGTAGGACAGTAATGATTTTTTAGGATATCTTTAAGGATGAAGACCTTCTTGGCCTTTTAAAACAGGACTTGACAGGCTACAACTGCAGAGTCAATGAATAAGCAGGATAATTGCTGCATGAGTAAATGAAGGCCCAGCATGAAAAGCCCTTGTGCTGTGTGTAGTGGAAAGTAATCTTTTGTGCATGAAAAGGAATGCTGCGATCATGTCCCTATTTTCATGTGAGAGGATATGCCAACATATTGTTCAAGTCATCTGTATCTGTTTCTCTTTCAGTGCCAGGTTTGAGCTGTATATATACTTCAATGCATGTTTAGACAGACAAAAGTGCTACAACTCCTAGCATTCCCAAGTTAGCCATGCTGGAAGTTGTTGTTTGTTGTTCAGTTGTTAAGTTGTGTCCGACTCTTCGTGACCCCATGGACCATAGCACGCCAGGCCTTCCTGTCCTCCGCTCTTTCCCGGAGTGTGCTCAAGTTCATATTCATTGCATCGGTGATGCTATCTAGCCATCTCATCCTCTGCCGTTCCCTTCTCCTTTTGCCTTTGATCTTTCCCAGCATCAGGGTCTTTTCCAGGGAGTTTTCTCTTCGCATCAGGTGGCCAAAATATTTGAGCTTCAGCTTCAGTAGCTGTCCTTCCAATGAGCACTCAGGGTTGATTTTCTTTAGGATGGACTGATTTGACCTCCTTGCAGTCCAGGGGACTCGTAAGAGTCTTCTCCAGCACCACAGTTCGAAAGCATCAATTCTTCGGCGCTCAGCCTTCCTTATAGTCCAGCTCTCACAGCCATACATTACTACTGGGAAAACCATAGCTTTAATTATGTGGACCTTTGTCAGCAAGGTGATGCCTCTGCTTCTTACTGTGCTGTCTAGGTTTGCCATAGCTTTCCTCCCAAGGAGCAAGCGTCTTTTAATTTCATGGTTACAGTCACCGTCTGTGGTGATCTTGGAGCCCAAGAAAATAAAATCTGTCACTGCTTCCATTTCTTCCCCTTCTATATGCCAGGAAGTGATGGGGCCAGATGCCATGATCTTCGTTTTTTTAATGTTGAGTTTCAAATCAGCTTTTGCACTCTCCACTTTCACCCTCAACAAGAGGCTCTTGAGATCCTCTTCGCTTTCTGCCAATAGGGTGGTATCGTCTGCATATCTGAGGTTGTCGATAATTCTCCCGGCAATCTTAATTCCGACCTATAATTCATCCAACCCGGTGTTTCTCATGATGTACTCTGCATATCAGTTAAATAAGCAGGGGGACAATATGCAGCCTTGTCGTACTCATTTCCCAATTTTGAACCAATCGGTTGTTCCATGTCCGGTTCTTACTGTTGCTTCTTGTCCCTCGTACAGGTTTCTCAGGAGACAGGTAAGGTGGTCTGGTACTCCCATCTCTTTCAGAATTTGCCACAGTTTGTTGTGATCCACACTATCAAAGGCTTTAGTGTAGTCAGTGAAGCAGAAATAGACTTTTTCTGAAATTCTCTTGCTTTCTCCATGATTCAGCGAAAGTTGGCGATTTGATCTCTAGTTCCTCTGCTTCTTCGAAACCCCGCTTGTACTTCCGGTAGTTCTCGGTTCACATACTGCTGAAGCCTAGCTTGTAGGATTTTGAGCATCACCTTGCTGGCATGTGAAATGAGCGCAATTGTACGGTAGTTTGAACACTCTTTGGCATTGCCCTTCTTTGGAATTGGAATGTAAACTGACCTTTTCCAGTCTTGTGGCCACTGTTGAGTGTTCCAAATGTGTTGGCATATTGAGTGCAGCACTTTAACAGCATCATCTTTTAGGATTTTAAATAGCTCAGCTGGAATACTGTCACCTCTGCTAGCTTTGTTGTTAGTAATGCTTCCTAAGGCCCACTTGACTTCACTCTCTAGGATGTCCGGCTCAAGTTCAGTGACCGCACTATCCTGGCTATCAGGGACATTCAGATCTTTCCTGTATAGTTCTTCTGTGTATTCTTTCCACCTCTTCTTAATCTCATCTGCTTCTGTTAGGTCCTGCCTTTGTCCTTTATCATGCCCGTCTTTGCACAAAACGTTCCCTTGAGATCTCCGATTTTCTTGAAGAGATCTCTAGTCTTTCCCATTCTGTTGTTTTCCTCGATTTCTTTGCATTGTTCATTTAAGAAGGCCTTCTTGTCTCTCCTTGCTATTCTGTGGAACTCTGCATTCAGTTGGATATATCTTCCCCTTTCTCCCTTGCTTTTTGCTTCCCTTCTTTCCTCAGCTGGAAATTCTAGCCATGCTGGAAGTTGTAGTACCTATTTATTTATTTAGTACATTTCTAATCTGCCCAATAATTAATGTTCTTTGGGCAGATTACAACCAATTTTCTGTCTAAACATTCATAGGGTGGCACCCTAAGCATCTCTTTAAAAAATAAAAAAAAGGGAACCAACCCTGAACTTTTGTTTTCTCTTCAGGATCAGATCTGTAGCTTCCTGGAGATTCTGAAGAAGGGGAGAGAAAAAATACCGGCATATGCAGCAGACACAGGAGCAGAAAGGCAAGATCTGCTTGTAAGTCTCAGTAGCTCTGGGAGGCATAAGGACTTGATATCTGGGAAGACATGATGCAAGAGACTCCAGAGGCCAAAGCCATGAGGCAGTCCTGTTCTTCAGGGCATGTATTATGTGGAATAGCCCGATCCTGCGCAGAAAAGAAGGGGCAAGGGCCAAATTGTATGTGATGCTCAATTGCATATAGTTTGATTCCCAAGCTCGTTTCTTTCGCAGGATGTGATTGTGGAGGCTGCCCTTGAGACTGGAGACTTGAGCACAGGGTGTGGGCTTTCTTTACACCAGCCTGCCCCAACATTGTGCCCTCCAGATGTGTTGGACTATAACTCCCAGCATCCCTCAGCTCAGCCATGCTGAGTTGTAGTCCCAACACATGCCGAAGGCACCTGGTTGAGGGAGGCTGCTTAACCCTTTGACCATCTGCATTTTTGTGTGCCAAAATCACCCCCATAACTGTTGTTTTGTCCTGCAAGGGGAAAGACTCAGTGTGGTGGAGAAGTAGTTTGGGGAAAGTTTTTCAGTTGAAACACTGCTGGAGGGGAAATGGTTAAGAAACTCCTGCATCACCTGCTCTTCTGATCCAAATGCATCCTTTGTGGCACCATTTTGTAAAAGACAAATACTTAGGGGGGGCCGCTGGCCTTTGTGCACCTATTTTCCTAAATTTTAGGAAATGCTGGATGTTGATGCGATTTCTGTAAAAAGTCCAGCATGGCCTTCTGTGAGAATTCTTGTGACTGATGTCTTGATCAGTCACTTCTGTGGTTGGTTCCATACTAGCTCTTTTCTTTGGATTTGCCATCCTTTGTTCGCTTGCTTTTTTTATGGTTAATCCGCTCAATTTCATTCTCAAATTCTTCCATTCCGGTGTTGTTTCATGTGATTTTCAGGCCTGATTTGTAGTGGCTTTTAAAAAAACGTAGTTGTAGTGTTACCCTACCCAATCTATACTGGAAAAGCAGTATTGAGGGTTTTAAGGGAAACTGTTGCTTTCACTGAGAACTTCCTCCTCCTATGTTCAGCTTATTTTATTCCTATCTGCTGGGAGATTAGTGATTAATCGCCTTGTAATTCCCTTTTTTTAGTTAGCTTTTTTCCTCCCATAGAAGGGTGCACTAACTTTCTAGTTACTTTCCATTCCCCCCCTTAACTTACTGGTTTCTTTCCATTATAGTAAAATAACATGCAGAAAACTTGCAGGGAATAAAATAAGGAGCAATTCATCACAAATATCCTAGGTGTGCAGAACAGGAAACAATAAAACAGACTGAAGCTGTAAATAGGAAGCTTTCAATTAAGATTGGAAAGGACCTTTGCTGAATGGATCTTACTTGTGAGTAGACATTATGGAAGGATTTGGGCCATGGAGAAGGCTTTGCTATATGATGTAGCATTATATTTATTTTATTTTTATTTATTACATTTATATCCCGCCTTATTTCCTTTTTAAGGAACCCAAGGCGGCGTACATAGTCCTCCTCCTCCATTTTATCCTCACAACAACAACCCTGTGAGGTGGGTTGGGCTGAGAGTCTGTGACTGGCCCAAAGTCACCCAGGGAGCTTCCATGACCGAGTGGGGACTAGAACCCGGATCTCCCGACTCCCAGTCCAGCACTCTCACCACTACACCACACTGGCTCTGAAGAGCTTTGTGGAACACTATGCTGCACTGGCTCTATATGAAGTGCTTTGTGGAATCTCCATTTAAATTCTGCTTCCACCAAATTGGGGATAATCAATTCTGGAAGCAAGCTGTATTCCTGACATTAGCTTGATTCCCCCCCGCTTTCTTTCTACTTAATACAGAAACTAATAAGAGCAGAGAGGCAGAAGATGGTGGTTGAGTTCAGACGACTGCACGAGTTTCTGGGAGAACAAGAGAACCTTCTGCTAGCCCAGATGGAAGAGGTGGAGAAGGAAATCGCAAGAAAAAAGGAGGAGCATATGACTAGACTCTCAGAGGAACTCTCCTCTCTTGAAAGCATCATCCGGGAGATGGAGGAGAAGTGTCGGCAGCCAGAAGCTAAACTCCTGCAGGTAAGACAGCGGCAGAATCAGCCCAGGCTGTGCACCTCTGTGGGCCAGTTCACATGGTCACCGCAGCCCTCCATGTTTTACTTCAACCATGGTGGGTTGAGCCATGTCCAGGTGGCTATTTTGAAAATTCAGCCCTCAGCAAGGGGTTACCATGGTTTGTCGTGTCATCCAAACCTGGGCAGCAGGGGTAGTTTGAGGGTTAAACACCCTTCAAATAACCTATATTCTGTTGTGGGCGAACCAGACCACTACCTGAAGGGTCTGAGTTTCTACGGTGCTGATAACTGGGTGTGTTACGTACAGGAGCAGTGTACAGTGGTAGGATAGTATATTCAACTTAACATGGACTATTCTGAAATGGAGGATTCTATTTGTTGCTCACAGAATCTGATGTCATTTCTGCCTCCCTACTAATGATTTCTCTTCTCTGCCTCCTAATTATGTACTGTTGTCTTCACATGCTGCTTGTGGGCTTCATGGAGGCATCCAGCTGGCCACTGATGGCAACAAAATGCTGGAGTAGGTCAGCCTTCCCAACCAGGTGTCCTCTAGATGTGTTGGACTCTAATTCCCATCATTCCTGAGCACTGACCATGCTGATTGGATGATGAGAGTTGTAGTCCACATCTGGAAGACACCAGGTTGGGGAAAATGGAACTAGAGCCTTACTCTGATCCAGCAGGGTTCTCTTTCCGTACTGCTTCAGGGCTAAAACACTTGTTGCTAGTACTATTTCTTGAAGTTTAAAATATACCCCACCTTTCCTATGAAGTTCAAAGCAGCTAGCAACAACAAAAAGAGTATTCTTGGCGTTTTTCTTACTTGAGGACATGAAACGACCTTCTAGGAATTTTTCTTGCAATAAAAGACAATACTGCATTTGACTGTACACAAGGAAGTGAGATGAATACAAAGAAAAGGGGTCTAAGTTAGGGAAAATAGGTCATTGGTTGCTCTGCATAGCAACCTTCAGCGTAGCTCCCAGACCCAAAGGTTTCTCTCTCTTATTATGCACTTAATCTGCTTTCTCTGGTGAAAGCCAGAGAAAAAGCATAGGCCTGTTTAGCTCCCCACTCCCAGTGTATGCAGCACCAGAGGCTCTGCCAAAGGCTTCCCCTGATGCACTTCCGCTCCTCGTTCCCATGGGTCTGTCTTGACTCATGGGGTTCACTCCAGGAGATAAGGGAATTTAATACGTTCGAGAGTTAGTTAGCCGATTACCTAGCTAGTTGGATAAGGGAGCGAGTCATCACGCACATGGTCTCCCAGAATTACATGGTGTTTTGTTTGGGCCAGTGTACCTTCTTCCCCCACTATATTGCCCTGCCCTGAAATGCTTCCTGTGGACTTCATTATCTTGATAAGCTTTCCTTCCCACTTCACAAAGATACACATCTGGTCCTTGTGCTAGGCTGGGTGTTGGAAAGTTTGGCCTATGTCAGTCTACCCCAACCTAGCGCTCTCCAGGTGTGTTGGACTACAAGTCCCACAGTCATCAGCCAGCATGGCCAAGCCATCCTGGCTGAGGATTGTGTGACTGGTAGTCCAACACTCATCTTGGGGTAGGCTGGCCTGTGACATGCTCTGAGTTCCCTCTTCTCTCTTTTTTCTTAGGATATTAGGGGCTCCTTGCAGAGGTAAGTAGATCCCACTTATTTCCTTTATGGTGCTAGGAAAGAGCATCATAGTAAAAGACAGTGCAGCATTAGCACCAAAAGCACTCTTAAAGAGGCAGGTCTTCACTGCCTGCTGAAAGGTGTACAGCGATTGGGCCAGGTGGGCCTCCATCGAGAGGGTGTTCCATAACTGTGGGTGGCACTTAGTGGGAACAGCCAGGTCTTCCATGCCCCCTGCCACTCCTGAAGGTGGAGGAAAATCGAGCAGGGCCTCGGATGGTAAATAGAGCGTATGAATTGGCACTTATGGGATGATGCAGCCCTTCAGATATCCTGGCCCCAAGCCATTTAGGACAGGGTGGGCAACCTTTTTTGGGCAGAAGGCCACGTTAGTGACTGGGGAATCATTTGAGGGCTGCCTTTGTGGACAGGGACAGGAATGTCGGCAGGAGGGGTGAGTTGAATGCTAATCTGAGATGGGGCCCTTTTGGTGGTGACACCCTGCCTTCAGAACAGCCTCTCCAGAGAAGTTTGCCCAGCACTGACTGTTATCCTTTTGACACTTAGATGAAGCCTTTAAAAAAGAAGTCCAGAGCTTTGGCTATTGGGCGGTATAGAAATGAAATAAATAAATAAATATTTTTTTAAAAAAATTAGCTGCTGTTTTAATAAATGGTTTTGATCTTGTTTGGTCCTGTTTTTCTATATGGCTTTATTTGTCTTTATTGTTCTTCTGTTCTATAAATATTTGCTGTTTTTACTGGTTGTTTTAATCTCTCTCTTTCTTTATTATTGTGAGCCTCTCTGGGAATCCTTTGGGACTGAAGAGCAGGGTAGAAATATAGGAAATAAATGAAAGATAGATATCTAAAGCACACCACACAGAGCCAGAATTATAGAAACTGAAAATGATCTATATTAGCAGCAAATTATCCAAGGTGCAGAGTGCCAGGTGTACGAACTATAACTAGTACTGGAAGAGTCACTGTTAAGGCTTTTTCACTGATAGACAAATACCTAGGTGAGTGGAGGAACAGTCCACTTCAGTTATCTAGTTGGAGGCCTTGATTTTTAACTTGACCATCCAGCCTGTCTCCCAGCTCTCGCTTTTAGGGTTTCATTGCACTCAGATTCCATTCATACCACATGGGCAGTGGATGGAATGGACTAAAGATGGGGAAACATCTGCACATGTCAATCTCACATGAGACACCTTCTTGGAATACTCTGTACAGCAGAGGTGGGCAGAAAGTTGATCTCCACATGTTTTGGCCTTCAACTCCCAGCATTCCTCACCATTGGCTATGCTGGCAGGGGCTTCTGTGAACGGAAGTCCAAAACATCTGGAGATCTACCTTCTGCCCATCCCTGATCTGTACCAGCCTCTCCCAACTTGTTGTCCTCCAGATGTGTTGCTCTTCAATTCCCATCATCACCACACCAACATCTTGTACCCTCCAGCTCTTTTGGACTACAACTCCCAGCATTCCTGACCATTGGCTATGCTTGCAAGGTCTTCTGGAAGCTGAAGTCCAAAATGTCTGGACTTCTATCTTCTGCTCACCTCTGTCGTATAGTTCTGATTGGTACACCTCAAAAAGGATGTAGTAGAACTGGGTAAAGTGCAGAAAAAAGCAACCAAAATGGTCAAAGGGCTGGAGCAACTTCCCTACAAGGAAAGGTTACAATGTTTGGGGCTATTTAGTTTATAAAAAAGGGTGAGTGGGGGGAAACATGGTAGAGATTTATAAAACTTTGCATAGTGTAGAGAGAGTGGCTAGCGAGATGTTTTTCTTCCTCACTCTCTGGGGGCATCCAACGAATGGTGGGAGATTCAGAACCAGCAAAAGAAAGGACTTCTTCAAAAAGCACATTGTTAAAGTATGGAATTCTTTACCATATGATGTGGTGAGGGCCACCAGCTTAGATGGCCCTACAAGGGGATTTACCAAAAGTGTGAAGGGTAAGCTATCAATGGCCACTGTAGAAACAGGCTGCTGGACTAGACAGGCCTTCTGTCTGATTCAAGAGAACTCTTCTTACGTTCCTAGTTTCTCATGTCCAGTCTGGTCCTCAGATGCTGGCCTTTTGCTGTGCTAAGAGCCATAGTGGGGAAGAGTCTCCTCCCCAAAGTACTCCCATCCCTCTCTGCTTTTCTGCACCTGCCTGTGTCTCTGGGCTCTCTGCCATTTCCTTCCTCTCTGTTCCATTCTTCTATTCGGGAGTTCTGGATTGGATGGATGGATGGTGGCTTAATACTGTTTTTCTCAACCAGGTGTGAGGAGAAGGCAAATTTTGAGAATCCCATGGCATTTTCTTCTGTGCTGAAGTGGAGGATCTGGGAATTCTGTGATATAAATCCCTTTCTGGAGGGTGTCATGAAACAATTCAAGGGTAATGATGACTAGCTGCAAGGATTTTGTACTGGATATTCCATTGGTCCAGATGTGGGGATGTGGCAGGCTCTAGGTCAGCCTTCCCCAACCTTCTGCCCTCCAGATGTGTTGGACGGCAACTCCCATCATGTCCAGCCATTGACCATGCTGGCTGGGGATGACAGGAGTTGTAGTCCAACATGGTAGAAGGCGCCCAGTTGAAGAAGGCTGCTGTAGGCCATCTGTAATGTTAGCAAGGCCAGGAAAATTGAAGATGTGGGTGCCACTTGAAGATTTGACTGCCAGTTGAAAAAGCAATTATATTTAACTGTGGAAAGGGCTCTGCCCAAAATTGCCCTGGCAACCTTAGTTCAGAATTGCATTCTGTAGCATTGTGTTTCTTATTTCCAGTCACTCACTTATACCTACTGTCACTTGAAGCCTGTTCTTTGTTTGACTGAGGGGTGGTGATTAAATGAGCGCCCAAAATAAGAGGGGTGTATGTGTGGCAGATATGTGTTGGGGAGGTGTGGACTTGACCCTTCAGACCATCCTTCCTTAGTGGAACCACCCTTAAAGTTGCTCTCGGGAATCTCCTCTTCTCTTTGCTGCCTTTCCTATGTGCCAGTGACCAAGATGGTTTGATCCAAATTACCCATTTGGCCAATGTAGAGGGAAAACCACCTCTTCCGTGAGGGTATCATAGCTGGATTGAGACAATAGTCTGAAGGTGATTGATCCACTTCTGAAACTAAGCATGACCGGACCTGGCAAGTAATTGGTTGGGAGACCACCTGAGATCCCTCATGTTTGCTGCCTTCAGCTCCTCAGAGGAGGATGGGAGACAACTACAGCAAACAGCGAAGGATGGCTGAGCATTTTAATAGGGGCCTTAACTGACAAGTGGCAGTTGAATAATCTTGCAGGTGATGTGGGCAAAAATAGCTTCCTTCCCTCCTTTTCCCCTCTTTCTGTCACAAGCATGATAAAATTGCCCCCATTTCTTTTAGTCACTCTACAGAGAACTTTGCTGTTCTCGCTGTTCTGTATCGTATCCCAAATCTGCAAACATAAGTAGTGCCTAATTTCAAATTGCACTTTTCAAAGTTGACTGTCAGTGCAATCTTACATGGCTACTGAAAAGTAATCCCATTGAGTTCAGTGGCACTTACTGCCAGGTAAGTATGCATACTAGCATTACAGCTTGAGTCCTTTTGAAAACAATAAGGTTAAGTTAGTGGTTACCATGGGACTGATTTATATGACAGAATTTAATGGATTGAGGCCTTAGGATGCAGACTTTAACATACTTCCTATGAAGCAAGTGACATGTAACTTAAGGGGATTCACTTCTAACTAACCATAATAAGGCAATAATAATAATAATAATAACTGACAGCTTGCATATTTGACAATATTTTCCTTTGTTTTGGAAAGTCAGCCATCACTGGGGAAGTTGAGTAAACGCACATTCAGAAAGACAAATTTGAAGACAACTATTTTAAATTTAAATATTTGGAAACAAATTGCAAGGGGGAATTTACCCCTACCTCAGATTTCAGTCTGTGGGAACACAGTAAGTGCTATGATGGTATCAACTGTAGCTTTTTTTGTTACAAGATTTATTATAATTACAGTGGTGTGATCCTTCCCTTTCCTTCCCCAGACACTCTGGTATCTGGACTTCAACTGCAGAAAGGTAAATTTATATTTGTTATTTTGTTAATTTAGATAATGTATAGGCCACCCATTAGTATTAAAGTCCAGGGCCACATGTCATTAATAAAAGTATGATAAACAGCAAAAGAGAAAAGCGTGGAAGTAGCAGCCATGAAACCAATACAATCCAGCAGATCTATACCATGAAATTAAAATCAGCTACACAAATAATGCTTAGATGCGTGGGCAAATAAGGGCGTCATTGGCTGGGTTCACACAACATAACACCTGCTCAGAGGTCGAGTATGGGTTGTCATTGAACCACAGGTTGTTGTGTTGCCTGACCCCAGCCCTGCTAACAAACCGTGGGTTGTTAACCACGAACAACTCACAGTTCACAACCCAACAATAAACCATGGGTTCTCTTCATAAATTGTCCATGGATTCAGACAATGCAACAACTCATGGTTCAACGACAACCCACACTAAACCCATACTCAACCTTTGAGTGTAGGTTATTGTGTTATGTGAACCCAAACAGTGTCTAGGGTTGAAAAGACAACAGGTTTGGTGCCCCATGTACATGGCATTGCAGCATAAAGAGGACTCTTGGTGGGTTTGCATTTTGTCTGCATTGATGCTGTCCCCAATCCACGCCATATAACAGAGGAAAGATATAACCCAGTGGCCGCTCTCTTCTCACCCAAACTGAGGCAACCTGACTCCCCCTGGAAGAAAAAATGGATGGCTCACACCGGGAGTGTGAATTCTGTTCTCTTCTTCTCCCTCCTCAAACTTTTGTAATCACCAGAGCCCAGAAATGCCTTTATAAGTGTCTTTGTTTTTGTACACCACTTTGAACGGTAGGAGAAAAATATTTTAAATAAATAACTGCAGACTCGGTCATAATTGCAAGGAGTGTATTTTTTTTCAGTTGTGGATTCATTCTTAGCTGATTCTATTTATTTTCTCTCCCCTCCCCCATACACCCCCCACAGCAAAAATAACTCTGGATCCAGCCACAGCTCATCCCCAACTCATCCTATCTGCTGATTGCAAAAGCGTCAGATGGGGAGAAAGAGCCCAAGATCAGCCCAGTGGTTCCGACGAATGGCAGCTGGTTCTGGGCTGTGAGGGATTCTCCACAGGCAGACATTTCTGGGAAGTCATTGTGGGGAGTGAGGAGGCCTGGACTGTGGGGGTTGCCAGAAAGCCTGTGCGGAGAAAAGTGAACTTGCCCTATGGTCCTGAG
This sequence comes from Heloderma suspectum, assembly GCF_057233095.1. NCBI lineage: Eukaryota > Metazoa > Chordata > Lepidosauria > Squamata > Helodermatidae > Heloderma > Heloderma suspectum. Next base: position 359,913,752 of record NC_139459.1, on the reverse strand, counting down.
GGAGGCATCTGGGACATGGGGAAGTGGAATGGCGGCTACAAGGCCTCCATCCCCCCAATGTACCCTCCTCTGGCCCTGAGTGGGGAGCCCAAGAGGATCCGCGTGACTCTGAACTGTGCTGGAGGGCGGGTCGCTTTTTTTGATGCTGACAGAGCAGCCCTAATCTTCGCCTTCTCAGCAGCCTCGTTCTCTGGGGAGATCCTTCACCCCTTGTTTTATGTGTATGGAAAAGCCCATCTCAGACTCTCTCCCTGAGCCAGCTAAAGAGTGGAGACAGACAGACGTAAACTGACGCATTGTGCAGTTTTCTCCTCAGGCCTGGGTGGTGAGGACCTGTGCTTTTTCCCTGAGGAGAAGCCAGATTTAGACAACACTGATTGGCTGTCCCATCTGTGAGTCAGAAACTACCTCCCTGAGCCAGTTTCAAAGTGCAGAGAGAGAGAGAACCTTAAAGTATTAACAAAGTAATAAACATTCCATCAAAAAATTGTGCCAGATCCTTAAAACCTCAATAACCTGCCTATTGCCCCTAGTTTCAGACACTTTTCACTCTGAAGCCAAGTGTGTGTGGCAGTACAAGAGCAAGGTAGGGAGAAGCAGAGCTCACCCCCCCAGCAAAAACAACCGAGCAAACAACCCACACCTTCTATGTGCATCTGTCTCCAACCTTCCCTAAAGCTTTCAAATCTGCCTCATACACCTTGCTGGTGTTATTCCTATGACCAAGAAGGCCATTTTTAAAAACAAGTGTTGGACGAGAGCAGAGGCCTCCTTCGCTAAAATTAATTGAACTGGATTCTGCCTTTCCCCAAATACCCTCTCTCCAAAGCAGTTGATTTCTTATGAGGCAATAACAGATTCACAATCATGAATAATAGTATACCTACCATGTTCCAGTTTTGGTACCAGTCAGGCCTGGTACTGCTTAGCCGCCACATGGATGGGATGGGGGTCACATTGTTCTATCATCCACGGTGTTCCTGTTACTTAGCCTCCACCAGGTTACTCCATTCCATGTATAATATATTTTAGCGGTTTTTAATCTTCGTGAACCGCCCAGAGAACTTCAGCTATTCAGCGTTTTAGAGACGTAATAAATAAAATGAAACTCCCCATCCCTCATTTCCCATTCCCCATCCCCGTTTAAAACAAAGAGTCAGTATTCCACACTCAGTCCTCACTGGGCTGTTTTTGCACTCTTCTTCCCTCCCCCCCCCCCCTGCCTTTGCAGGTATTTCTTTCCTAAAAAAAATATAGTTCAGCAAATGTTGGTGTTCCCCTAAGCCTGCTAATACTTCCCTCTTGTATGTGGATGGTGCAGTTTTGGCTACATAAAGATCCACACTTGCCTCTGAACTTCAGAAATAATGGGAATGACTTTCAGCAAAGGTAGAACTTTAGTTCTCCCTTTCTTTCCTTGCTGCCTCTAGCTGTCAAAATACAGGCACCAAAATGCCATCAGTGTCGCATTAGCTGTGTGGAGAAGCAGTGATCTAGGCAAAATGTCTATATTCAGAGTGACCAGTTCTCTTCATATGTAACAATTTCCTCAGCAAATGGAAAGCTGAGAAACCTCAGTTTCTATACCAGTTTGTACTAGGGATGTCAGAGAATTCCCCCCAGAATCCGTGGCAGAGCGGCCTCCCCCCATGCCACCCCGCGGAATCCCCCCAGGACGGAGCTTACCTGGTGGCGGATGCAGTGGCGGCGGATGTGGTGGCGGCGGCTTCAGCTGGTCTCCTGGCCACTGCCAGGCTGCTGCAGCCGCAAATGGCGGCCCTCGTAGCAGCTGCCATTTGTGTGGCTGCCTTTTGTCGTGATAGACTACGTAAATACTTACGTAGCCTATCACGGCTTGGCAGCCACGCAAATGGCAGCCACTACGAGGGCCATTTGCGGCCACTACGAGGGCCATTTGCAGCCACAGCAGCCTGGCAGTGGCTGGATTTCCAGCTGCAGCTGTCTCCGGCTGGCGGCTCCGTGGAGTCGCCGCAAAGCGGAGCTGGCCAGGGAGGATTCCGGGGGGGGGGGGGGATGGAGCACCTCCCCTGCAACGTGGATGCCCCGGAACGGACGGGTGAGTGGGATTCGTACATCCCTAGTTCATACTAGTGAAGATTCTGATTCTGGAGGAGGCAAGGATGTTTGAAACTAGCCAATCTAGAAGATGCTATTCCAAAGAGGGGTGGGGTGTTTATGTAGTTATTCTGTCAGACAGGATGGGGAACATGAATCCCTCCAGATGATGTTGGAGTGCAATTCCTAATCCCTCACCACTGGCTGTTTTGGTGAGGCTGATTGGAACCACACATTCCCCACCGCTTCTTAAGGTGATCTTTAGCAGTGAAAAAGACCCAGAAATGTTTTTTAAATGTTCATAAGAACTTCTTATTCTTTTGTACAACACATATGGACATATTTTTGTATGTTTTTAATATGTTGAGATATGTACTAATATTAAAGGCTTTTCCTGTTGCTCTTGTTTCTCACTCTGAACTCAAAAGCGGAAGAGCGGTACGCAGGTCCTTCTTCAAGGAACACTGGGAATGTATATGGGATGCTTTCCCATTTTATCTTCACAGCAACTCTGCAGATGTAGCTAAGAAATGCCCACTTGTCCAAAGACACCCAGTGGCTGAGAAGAGATTTGAACTGAAACAGTGCTGGCCCAAGACACTTTGCAGCCTGAAGCAGAGCGCAACTGTTACACCTTCACCCCAGCCATACCCAACAGCAGGGCCGGCCCAAGACATTTTGCTGCCTTACCTGGCTTCTCAGGGTGATGTGCAGGCATGCGTGTGCTGTGCCGGCATGCGTGTGCTGTGCCACTGCTGCCTCCTCTGCTCATGGCATACCTACAGAAATCATTTTTGCAGGTGTCATTGGAACTGGAGCTGGTGAACATAAGAAGAGCCCTGTTGCATCAAACCAGAGGTCTGCCCAGTCCAGCATTCTGTTTCCTACAGTGGCCATCTAGATGTGTAGTAGAATCCCAAAAGCAGGATATGAGGGAAATTGCTCCCTACCAACTGGTACTCAGGGGCATACTGCTTCTGAACCAGGAGTTTGAATACATCCATCATCACAAATACCCATTGATAGACTTGCCCTCCATGAATTTGTCTAATTCTTTTTTAAAAACTGTCTAAAGCTATGGCCATCGGCATTATGAGCTTGCGTCTGGGTACAGCTCATATTCAGACCTGGCATCAGAATCTGGCACGTACATCCCAGCAGGGCCCATCAAGGCAGACCCCTACCATTATAGTGTCCAGCAATGCTAGGCACCTTTTCACCTTTGGGGCAGAGGAAAGCTTCGCCTGTTTAACTCCTATAAATCATCAGGCTGCTGTTAAAAGGCACAGGGCCAGTAAAAAAACAAGGAAACAATGAAGTGGCAACCTTTATGAGTTAGCTAGATCTCATTCTCCTGTGATGTGCAAATTAACATCTTGGACATGACAGTGGAAACATAAAAGCACTTTGTTTAAGGTATTTGTACTCCACTCTTCAGCCAGAAGACTCCCAGAGCAGTTTACAGATTGGTAATTTAACAGTCCTGCCCTCAGGTTTATAATCTAAAATGACATGACACAAAAGGAAAAAGGGATGGGGAAAGGAAGGGAAACTCAGGCTTCAATTCTTAATGTTAAAAGGTTGTACTGCAGCTGGACCTTGTTGGTTTTATCACAACCAACTGGAATGGAAACCTTTCAGAGAAAGGAGGAGCCCAAAATTGCTGGCCTCTCAGCTGAATAAGCCACTGTGAACCATGGTAATCATGCAAATGTGGTTATTGTGTGCTCCTCTTAACGATGCCCAAACCCACCCTCCCACCAGACTCTAAACATGCTTGCTTGAGAAATAAGCTCTATTAATTTCAATAGGTCTTCATTCTGCAAAGGATTGCAAAACCTCCACAGATAATGTGAGGCCAGGCCTTAGAGGGATCTTCTTCCAGACTGGGTTGTTTCATCTCCCAGAACTGACTCTCATAGGCTCTCACAGCTGCCTGTCTCAGCTGGCTTGGCTATATAAGACTTCACAAGTAACTTAGCGATCCTGAAGTAAGGAAGCTACTTGCCCCATCTGTCTGGGCTATTTTACAGATCTGATGAGCCTAGGCTGTAATCTCTGTCACAGCTGTATTGCCTGGCTCAGGGGGAGGTGCCCACGGATGCCCTGAATGCAAAGCGGACGTGCAGCCAAAAAACTTTATAGCAAACTGGCCCCTGGCCAACACTCTGGAGGTAGCCAAAGAGATGAACCTGCAGGTGAAGAAGCCAGAGATGGGAGGAGCGGAGCACTGCTGTGAGAGGCACCAGCCGCCCCTGAAGCTCTTCTGTGAGGATGATGAATCCCCCATCTGCGCAGAGTGTGAAAAATCCACGGAGCATCAAGAGCAGGAGGTGGTTCCTGTGGAGGAGGTTCCTCAAGAGTACAAGGTAAGATTGTGAAATAACCAATACTACGTATCGCTTCTCAGTCTTTTGGCTGGGATTGAGTGTCGTTTTAGTAAATAGTGTATATTTTGAAAAAATAAAAATAAGACGTGACAGGAGAGGTGGAATGGTGGCTCCAGGCCCTCTTGTAGTTTGGATTCCTGTCTATAGTTCAGTTTATTTTAGCCTCTTGCATTTCATCTACTTCGAGGGTGGGCAGAAGGTAAATTGGGACTAATTGGCAGGTCTCTGGGTGATTCCAGTAGATTGGCGAAGGCTTCTGACTCCCATCATCTAATAACAGCAACAACTAAAAGAGCATCCACTCTCTCCCCCACGAATTAGGTTGCTTAAAAAGAATGCTTGTAGGGAGAAAGCCAGGAATAGATTTATTTTCTTTTTGTATGAAAGGACTTGTGATCTTGGGTCCGATACTCCCCACAGATTGCTGCGCTAACCATCCAAGGCACCTCGTTCCTTAATCCATAGCACGTGTGTGCAAACCTGAGCCACTATTTTGCACCCGGTTCTCGTTAGTACACCTCAAGATTCTAGTCAAAAACAGAGTAGATCCCAGAAGCTGGAAGTCCACACTTTCTCAATCTACTTTATAGATGGCAATAAAAACAAATCCTGAAGGTGCACATGGATTTATTAAGTAAGGGAAATCAGTCTTAACGTGGTTTGCCCAGGTTGTTCTTTTTCAGGGGAATGTGTTCCAAGAGTACGTGACTGTTAAACACATGTAAAACCTGTAAAAGGTTTGACCTCCCCCCGCCTCTGCACTGCCTCAGAGGCCTTGCAGAACAGCCCCGCCCTCCGCACTCATAAGAGGAGCGTGGGCGTTCCTGGGGGGTGTTCCCGGGTGGGCGGAAATGCCTGTACAACACATCCAGTGTGTCATACGGCAGCCTCCTCCCCCGCTCAGCCCTCCTGTGTCTAGACAGCCACAAATGCAGGGCAGCAGAAGCACGGAGGGAATGGGCCCCTCCATGCTTCTCCTGCCCTGCATTAGATAGACGGTCGCCTCCAAGTTCGGAGGCAGCTACCTGTCTGAATAGGATTGCGCCCTAAACAACAGTATTAATAAACTGGGTAAGCTGTAACACAGTACGGCTGCCAACTGGTAGAAAAAAGTAACCAGCCTGTTCCTGTGCCTTCTAACAGCAGCTTAATGTTGAGCAAGCACAGGTGAAGTTTGTCTTGGCTGAGAGATCATAGAATCATAGAATAGTAGGGTCGGAAGGGGCCTACAAGGCCATTGAGTCCAACCCCCTGCTCAATGCAGGAATCCAAGTCAGAGCATCCCTGACAAATGGCTGTCCAGCTTCATCTTGAATGCCTCCAGTGTGGGAGAGCCCACTACCTCCCTAGGGAATTGGTTCCATTGTTGTATTGCTCTGACAGTCAGGAGGTTTCTCCTGATGTTCAGCCAGAATCTGGCTTCCTGTAACTTGAACCTATGATTTTGTGTCCTGCATTCTGGCATGATCGAGAAGAGATCCTGGCCTTTCTCTCTGGGACAACCTTTCAAGTGCTTGAAGAGCGCTATCATATCTCCCCTCAGTCTTCTCTTCTCAAGGCTAAACACGCCCAGTTCTTTCAGTCTCTCCTCATAGGGCATTGTTTCCAGTCCCCTGATCATCTTTGTTGCCCTCCTCTGAACCCTCTCCAGTTTGTCTGCATCCTTCTTAAAATGTGGTGCCCAGAACTGGACATAGCACTCCAGATGAGGCCTAACCAGCGCTGAGTAGAGGGGAACTAGTACTTCCCTGGATTTGGAAGCTATGCTTCTATTAATGCAGCCCTAAAGAGCATTGGCCTTTTTTGCAGCCACATCACATTGTTGGCTCATATTCAGCTTGTGATCGACAACAGTTCCAAGATCCTTCTTGCTTGTAGTGTTGTTGAGCCACGTATCCCCCATCTTGTAACTATGCATTTGGTTTCTTTTTCCTAGGTGCAGAACTTGGCATTTATCCCTATTAAATGTCATTCCGTTGTTTTCTGCCCAGTGCTCCAGTCTATCCAGATCACTTTGAATTTTGTTTCTGTCTTCCAAAGTATTAGCTATCCTGCCCAATTTTGTGTCATCTGCAAATTTGATCAGCATTCCCTGCACCTCCTCCTCCAAGTCATTAATACAAATGTTGAAGAGCACTGGGCCCAGGACTGAGCCCTGCGGTACCCCACTCATTACCTCTCCCCAGTTTGAGAAGGTCCCATTGATAAGCACTCTTTGAGTCCGATTCTGTAGCCAACTGTGGATCCACCGGATCATTGTTTCATCTAGCCTACTTTGAGCTAGTTTGCTCATCAGGATATCATGGGGCACTTTGTCGAAAGCTTTGCTGAAGTCGAGGTATATGATGTCTACAGCATTCCCACGGTCCACAAGGGAGGTTACTTGATCAAAAAATGAGATCAGATTCGTCTGGCAGGATTTGTTCTTGACAAATCCATGTTGGCTTCGAGTAATCACGGCATTGTTTTCAAGGTGCTTACAAATGGATTGCTTTATCATCTGCTCCAGAATTTCCCCAGGGATTGATGTCAGACTGACTGGTCTGTAGTTCCCAGGTTCCTCCTTTTTACCCTTTTTGAAGATAGGGACAACATTAGCCCTCCTCCAGTCATCTGGCACTTCCCCTGTTCTCCATGATTTCTCAAAGAGAATAGACAGTGGTTCTAAGAGTTCTTCTGCCAGTTCCTTTATTACTCTAGGATGCAGTTCATCTGGCCCTGGAGATTTGAACTCATTCAAAGTAATTCAGTGTTCCTTGACCATATGCCTATCGATCTCAAGCTGCAATCCTGCCCCTTCAGCCTATACTTCACCTTTGCCAGGGAGGCCATAGACCCTCTTTTGGGAGAAGACTGAGCCAAAGTAGGAATTGAGCACCTCTGCCTTTTCTTTGTCATCTGTTATCATTTTGCCATCCTTATTTAATAGCTGAACAACCATTTCTTTCCTCTGTCTTTTACTATGCACGTAGCTGAAGAAAGCCTTTTTGTTGCTTTTAGCATCCCTCGCTAACCTCAGCTCGTTCTCAGCTTTAGCCTTCCTGACGCCATCCCTGCAATTCTGTGCTACCAGCCTGTACTCTTCCTTTGTTATTTGGCCTTCTTTCCACTTCCTATATGTGTGCTTTTTTGTTTTCAGGTCATCTCTAAGCTTTTTGTGAAGCCACATTGGCTTCTTCTGTTGTCTTCCACCTTTTCTTCTTGTTGGAATTGTTTGTAATTGTGCCTTGAGAATTTCCTTTTTTAAAAGCTCCCACCCATCTTGGACTCCTTTTCTCATTAGAGTTGCTTGCCATGGGACCACCTTATGGATCATTGTTCTGGGTTTAATAAAATCAGCTTTCCTAAAATCCTGGGTACGAATTTGACAACACTCGTCTTTTGCTTCCCTTAGAACCAAGAACTCAAGTACAACATGGTCGCTTTCCCCCAGAGTTCCTGTAACTGCTACTTTAATGTTATCTATTAAATGTTATCTATTGAAAAAACAAGTTGTTTTCTCCTATTTTAATTTGCTCCAGTGAGCTTAGAGCCAGTGTGGTGTAGTGGCAAGAGTGTTGGACTGGGACTTGGGAGATCCGGGTTCTAGTCCCCACCCGGCCATGGAAGCTCACTGGGTGACTTTGGGCCAGTCACAGACACTCAGCCCAGCCTACCTCACCGGGTTGTTGTTGTGAGGATAAAATGGAGAGGAGGAGGATAATGTAAGCCGCCTTGGGTTCCTTGCAAGAGGAAAAAAGGCGGGGTATAAATGCAATAAATAAATAAATAAAGGAGAGTGGTCAAAGAGCCAGTACCAGAAGGGAAACATTTACTGAAATTATGACAGACAACGGTTGAAAAATTATATATTCATGAAAGAACGTGCTCTAAAACAATGTGTGGTACAGAAATAAATGAAATATACTAAAGCAGTATATAAAAATTACTATTTGCCTAAAATGAAGAAGATGGTTAAGTAAATGAAAATCATCATCATCATAAATAGCACAGGAATGGGACAATCAATAATGAGAAACTATTGACTTGAGAGGATATCCTATTTGACACAAGCATTCAATTATGTTGCACTAGCATAAGTTGTAGTCGAAAACATCTGGAGGGCATTGGTTGGGGAAGGCTAATCTATACAGTAAACCTTTGAAAAAGGAACCAGGCTGGAATTTTTGTGTTCTTTTCATGATCAGAACTGGCATTGCTTGGAAACTCTCAGGAAAGCAAAAGAAAGGCTCCTGGCATGCCAAGCAGATACAGAAAAGAAAAGCCAAGAGCTGCTTGTAAGTATCACTATTACTGGGAAGTGAAAAAGCACTACAAGTCTAGAACAGGGATGGGGAACGTGTAGTTACAGATGTATGGATTGTGTAAAGTCTGCATTTCATGGATTATCAGGCACCTTTCATTCCATTGTCCACTCATCAACGGAATTGGGGGGGGGCATTGTACAAATCCCCCCCCCCCATGCATATTCTCACACTTTACTCTGGGAGAAATTAGCATTTTTGGCTTTTTTAAACTTTGTATATTTTTCTATTACTATATTGGCTCGGGAAAGCTAAGAAAACAGTCTGCAAGTCCCTGGAATCTGCCCAACTGGGAAAAAGCTGCTCTGCTGTGGAATCCACAGGTTGGATTCATTAAAAAATGGTCTCATTTAATTCTGTTACAGATTTCTCCAACATCCTTAATGTGTAGTGTTGCACTGCAGCTCCCATCATCCCTCACCATTGGCTGTGCAGATTAGGGCTGATGGGAGTTGCAGTCCAACAGCATCTGTAGGGCTACACGCTCCCCACCTCTGGTCTAGAACCAGATCGACTATGAAATGCAAAAAGGATTTTTTAAAAGCCCATGAGGCAGCCTTGCTCCTATTTGGAATGGCCTGGTCATCCCAGATGATGTTCCTGAAAGACAATTCTAAGGGTGGGCCCATGGATGTCTTCAGGAAGGTCTTCTTCCCCTGCTGAAGATAGCTGTGGCATCTGTGAAAATTCACAAATGCCCTTGCTAGAGAGCTCTCTTAAGTGAGATGCTCCAAAGCCTCTCCAGCAGCCTTTTCTCTATTCCCCCATCTTGTTTCAGAAGCAAACAAGAGCAGACGGGGAGAAGATGGGGGCTGAGTTCAGACAACTGTGCCAGTTTCTGGGAGAACAGCAGAAGCTTTTACAGGCCCAGATGAGAGAGGTGGTGAAAGAGATTGCAAAGGAAGCAGATGAAATGGCTGAACTTGCAAAGAAACTGGCTTCTCATCCAAGTCTCATGCAGGAGATGGAGGAGAAGCGTCAGCAGCTAGCAGCTGAACACCTGCAGGTAATGCCTGGTACTGAGGTGGCAGAGTGGAGTGTACCACTTCGGACTGAAGGCAGGGGATACCAGTTTACACACACAAAATTGATGGGAAGAGGATAACGAACACTTCAGGGAGAAAAGCTCTAGCCTAGCCCCAGCGTTTCTTTTATAGCTTTTAACTTGCGAGGACTTGGTTTTAGCATAGAGAAGCATTCGTAAATGTGATATCCCAAGTGGTACTCTTCATTCTACCACCACTGCCCCCCCTTATTTTGTGTACCTTATTTTTATCTCTGTATTTACTTATTTGCAGGATTTATATACTGTTCTATATCCAATAAGATTTCCAAGCAATGAGCAATACAATGAAAGAAAAAAGGATACAGAATTAAAATCGGATTCTGCCAGTTAAAAATGTGGCTTGCCAGTCAGGGAAGGTTTGTTTAAATAAAAAAAAGTCTTCAGCAGGGGCCAAAAATAAAATGTCAGTGCCTGCCTGCCTGACATCAATAAGCAGGGAGTTCCACAGAGAAGGAGCCAATGCACTGAAGGCTCTACCCTATTTTGTGTCACTTCAGCCCAGGCTGCTCCCCAGGGCAAGGCTGGCTTAAAAGGTTTATGTGCCTCCTTCACGAACACATGAAATGAAGGGGCCCAGTTCATGGTGCTGATTACCAGGTCTGTAATCTACAGGAGCATCCAAGAGAAATAGGACAGTGCTGTCATGATTTGCCGTGCCGCAGCCGCCCTTTGGCCGGAGGTTCCCCATCCCTACTTATCTGCGGAGGCCTCCTGTTACCATGGGCAGACAGCCTACTTTCCTCTTACTTCCTTGTAGGTGCAAATGAGTAACCCAGATAGGTGAGCCATGAGGGCTAGGCAGGTGAAGCCTCTCATGGAACTACCAGAAATTCATGCTCAAGCCTCAGGTCCAAATTGAAGGAAGATGTGTATTAAAAGGAATATGAGAGGCGAAAAGGGAAAGCAAAGCAAAACCTGCTTTTTACAGTGTAAAGAAGCTTGCTACCCTACATGCAGCGGGGTCACTTCTTGGAGAGCTGCAAGAAAATGCACAGCATCTTCAAGTACGCAAAGGAGGGAGTGACCAGAGACCAATTTGATAGAGTGAGGGAGGAATAAAGACCCACATCCTGTTTTTATGTTTGGCAAGGGGTGACAGCAAAGGTGACCCCCCCCCCAACAAGTGTCACTGATCAGAGGAGTGGCACATGAATGGGAAGATCCTCTTCACATCAGCCTGGGAAGATGAATGGTGGGAGATCCAGGACAGATAAAAGGAAGGACTTCTTTACACAGTGTATAGTCAAACTATGAACTTCACTTCTGCAAGACATAGTGATGGCCTCCAATTTGGATGGCTTTAAAAGGGATTGGACAAATTCATGGAGGAGAAAGCTATCGATTGCTACAGGTCCTGAAAGCTAAATGCCATCTCCAGTATCGTTACCAGTTGCTGGGGAATATGAGTGGGAGGGTGCTGTTTCATGCATGTCCTACTTCTGGGTTTCCTGTGGGCAGCTGGCTGGCCACTGTGTGAACAGAATGCTGAGTGTTCCTTCTCTCTCTCTCTCTCATTCTGTCTAGGATACTGGAAGTCTCTTGCAGAGGTAAGTGAAATCTTCCTTCATGATGCTACATAAAAGTTCTTGTTTTGCATTTGAAGAACATGGCCACCCATTTTCGCTGGAAGAGAATCCAGGACTTCATCTCCTCCAAAATACTCAAAAGATCCGTGTTCTAGTCCTCACCAGATCTAGATTCTAAGCCCCACCAGTCACTGACTCTCATCCTAACCTACCTGACAGGGTTATTGTGAGGATCAAGTGGAGGAGAAGGAAGACCATGTACACTGCCTCGGGTTCCTTGCAAGAGGGAAAAAAGGCAAGATATAATATGTAATAACAAATAAAAAATAATAGGTAAATAAAATACATAGAGATAGATTTCTGTAGTCGTAATACCCTATTTCTCACACCAACTATCATTACCGCCTCTTTAAATATTCAGCATGTTTCAAACTCCTACAGGTTCTTTCTCGGGCAACTACAAAATATACCAACTCTCTTTGTGACCATGTAAAGCCCAATTGCTCATATTATTAATTATGAAAATACTCCACCTTATATAAAATATTCCTGTCCAAAATTTATCATCTCATTGTAAAATACCATAATCATTTCTCAAAAGACAGATCTTATTTTCACTGGGAAAACACTCCATATCTTGCACTTATTCTACACTTTTTACATTTAAATAAATCCACAAACCTTAGTTAATTTGTTCTGTTCTCCTTTTTTAAAAAAAGAGTTCATTTAAAAATGGTCTATTCCTAAAATAACTTTGTCTAAGAAGCCTACTTTTCATTTTTCTTCCCAAGTTAAATGGCCTTCTCTCTCTCTCTCTCTCTCTTTAAAACCTCAAACACATCTTTCTATATTTGCTTAAATATATTAAGTAAAGTGTGTGTATTTTCTCAACTTGTTAATTATTATACAGATCCACAAATCATCTGCAGGCTGCTTTTCACCATGATGTAAACCCTGATCTCCATTCGCCATGATGTGAAGAACTGACATCAGAAGGAGTCAACTGGCTTTTCAGAAAGCTACTTGCATAGGAGGAATGGTGAATTTGTATTGTCTTTCTCCATCAGATATGAGAAGGAAATGTCTGAGAATCCCATAAGTTTTCCTCCGGAGCAGAGGTCGAAGGTCCAGGACGCCGCTCTCTTTCTGGAGGTTGTCATGAAGGAAATCAGAGGTAATGAAGAATGGCTGCAAATATATATATTTACTGGGTGTTTCCTTGATCCAAAAACGTGCACAAATGCTCCAGGATGGCCAATGATACCAGGGCCAGGAAAATGGGAAGTATGCGTGTTTCGATTGAAAGTAGTTTTTTTTCCACCATGGGAAAAGCTCTGGTCAAACTCACTCTTGCAAGCTCGGCTCAGAATTGCATTCTGTAGCGTCCCCCCCTCCGCTTTTGATCCTTGGTCATTCATTTGTACCTGTCAGTTGTTGTTGTTGTTGTTCAGTCGTGTCCAACTCTTCATGACCCCATGACAAATCTTTAAGTACAGGTGCTCATCCTGACAGTGCCCATAGCCACACCCCCAAGGTGAGTCCAAAATTGCAGACAACTGTATTGATCCACAACAACAAACCAGTTCTAGAGGTTTCACCTGCTAGGAGCAGGTCTTTTGGAAAGCTAATGGGTCTTAATTGCCCATTCAAGATCAAGCCACCTCAAAATAATTTATATTATGTTGTTGTTGTTCAGCAGTTCAGTCGTGTCCAACTCTTCGTGACCCCATGGACCATAGCACACCAGGCCTTCCTGTCCTGCGCTCTCTCCCGGAGTGTGCTCAAGTCCATTTTCATTGCATCGGTGATGCTATCTAGCCATCTCATCCTCTGCCATCCCCTTCTCCTTCTGCCTTCAGTCTTTCCCAGCATCAGGGTCTTTTCCAGAGAGTTTTCGCATTAGGTGGCCAAAATATTGGAGCTTCAGCCTCAGTATCTGTCCTTCCAATGAGCACTCAGGGTTGATTTCCTTTAGGATGGACTGATTTTACCTCCTTGCAGTCCAGGGGACTCATAAGAGTCTTCTCCTAGGGATGGCGGAGAATTTCTCCCCGAAACTTCGGGGGACCGAGCGCCAACGTGTTCGGCCCCCCGAACAAGTTTCGGGGAGAAATTCTCCGCACCCCCCCGGGATGGGACTTACCTTTGGCGAATGCCCCTCCCGGCGGCGGGTCCGGTCGGCAGTTCAGCGGGTGTTCGTCCTGGGCGGGGGCAGCAGCCGATCTTTTGACCGGCTGCCACTGCCGCCATTGCAATAAAAGAAAAACAAAACAAAACGCCCCTGTGATAGGCTACGTGACGATTAACATAGCCTATCACGGCTAGATTTGCAAAGTCAGCCATGATAGGCTACGTCAGTCATCACGTAGCCTATCACGGGTGACTTAAAAAAAAAAAAAAGTGTGTATGGATAATGGCGGCCCCCATAGGGAGCCGCCATTCCCGTTCCTTATTTGGTTGCTGTAGTCTACGTAAAGATTTACATAGACTACAGCAACCAAATAAGGAACGCGAATGGCAGCTCCCTATGGGGGCCGCCATTAGCATATGCGCTTTTCTTTTTTTTTTAAGTCACCCGTGATAGGCTACGTGATGACTGACGTAGCCTATCACGGCTGACTTTGCAGATCTAGCCGTGATAGGCTACGTTAATCGTCACGTAGCCTATCACGGGGGTGTTTTTTTTTTTTTTTTTACTTTTATTGGAATGGCGGCGGCGGCAGCCGGTCAAAAGACCGGCTGCCGCCTCTGCCCCTGTCGAAGACCTGACGAACCGCCGCCGGGAGGTACATTCGGGAAAGGTAAGTCCCGTCCCGGGGGGGTGCGGAGAATTTCTCCCCGAAACTACTTCGGGGGGCCGAACATGTTGGCACTCGGCCCCCCGAAGTTTCGGGGAGAAATTCTCCCCCATCCCTAGTGACCACACTATCATGGCTATCAGGGACATTAAGATCTTTCCTGTATAGTTCTTCTGTGTATTCTTTCCACCTCTTCTTAATCTCATCTGCTTCTGTTAGGTCCCTGCCTTCTTTGTCCTTTATTATGCCCGTCTTTGCACAAAACGTTCACTTGAGATCTCCGATTTTCTTGAAGAGATCTCTAGTCTTTCCCAGTCTGTTGTTTTCCTTGATTTTTTTGCATTGTTCATTTAAGAAGGCCTTCTTGTCTCTCCTTGCTATTCTCTGGAACTCTGCATTCATTTGGATATATCTTCCCCTTTCTCCCTTGCTTTTCGCTTCCCTTCTTTCCTCAGCTACTTGTAAAGCCTCATCATACAGCCACTTTGCTTTCTTGCATTTCTTTTTCTTTGGGATGGATTGAGTTGCTGCCTCCTGAACAATGTTAGGGACCTCTGTCCATAGTTCCTCAGGCACTCTGTCTACCAGGTCTAATCCCATAAATGTATTCATCACCTCCACTGTATATTCATAAGGGATATGATTGAAGTCATACCTGAATGGTTTAGTGGTTTTCCCTACGTTCTTCAATTGAAGCTGAAATTTTGCAACAAGAAGCTCATGATCTGAGCCACAGTCAGCTCCAGGTCTTGTTTTTACTGACTGTATAGAGCTTCTCCATCTTTGGCTGCAAAGGACATAATCAATCTGATTCTGATATTGACCATCTGGTGATGTCCATGTGTAGAGTTGCCTCTTGTGCTGTTGGAAAAGAGTGTTTGCTATGATCGGCGTGTTCTCTTGGTAAGACTCTATTAGCTTTTGTCCTGCTTCATTTTGTACACCAAGGCCATGCCTGCCTGTTATCCCGGTGATTTCTTGACTTCCTACTTTAGCATTCCAATCCCCTATGATGAAGAGGACATCTTTTTTTGGTGTTAGTTCTAGAAGGTGTTGCAGGTGTTCATAGAACCGATCAACCTCAGCTTCTTCAGCCTCAGTGGTTGGGGCATAGACTTGAATTACTGTGATGTTGAATGGTTTGCCTTGGATTTGTACTGAGATCATTCTGTCGTTTTTTGAGATTGTACCCCAGTACTGCTTTCCCCATCCTTTTGTTGACTATGAGTGCTACTCCATTTCTTCTAAGGGATTCTTGCCCACAGTAGTAGATATTGTGGTCACCTGAATTAAATTCACCCATGCTTGTCCATTTTAGTTTGCTGATTCCCAAGATGTCGATGTTCAGTCTTGCCATCTCATGTTTGACCACCTCCAGCTTCCCTTGATTCATTGATCTTACATTCCAGGTTCCTAAACAATATTGTTCTTTACAGCATCGGACTTTCTTTTCACCACCAGACACATCCACAGCTGAGTGTCCTTTCGGCTTTGGCCCAGCCGCTTCAGTCTTTCTGGCGCTACTTGGAAATTCCCTCTGCTCTTCCCCAGTAGTATAGTGGACACCTTCTGACCTGAGGGGCTCATCTTCCGGCGTCATCTCTTTTAGCCTTGTGATACATTCCATGGGGTTTTCTTGGCAAGAATGCTGGAGTGGGTTGCCGTTTCCTTCTGCAGTGGACCACATTTTGTCAGAACTCTCTGCCATGACCTGTCCGTCTTGGGTGGCCCTGCACGGCATAGCTTATGTCTTCACTGAGTTACACAAGCCCCTTCGCCACAACAAGGCAGTGATCCATGAAGGGGAATTTATATTATAACAAGGAACAATACAGTGTTGCTAAGGACATTCATTTTCCTCCAGCTACTGTGGGCATTGCAGTTAAGCTCAGAGGGAACAGAGAATTCTGAGGGAATGGCAGATGACATCAGGGTTCTGCTGGTAAAGTGTCAGCGCTGCATTCCTGTGAGCCCAGCACACCACTGGTACCTATTGGTGCTTCGAGGTCCTGCATTGTTTTATGTGTGTGTGGGGGAGTGATTACACAAATATTTAAAATGAGAAAGGTGTGTGTTTTGCACAGTAACCCGTTTCTTCAAGACATCTTGCTTGTTAGAAATTCCATCTCGGGGGGGGGGGGAGGTGTCCCCCTCTCCTGCCTCAGGAATCCAGGTTCCCTTTGTGTGTCTGACGATGGCCAAAACAGATAAAACTGGCCAGTGTGAATAACTCCTGCTGCTGGAGTGCATCATAGTTGGGCCTAGAGTATCGTCGGAAAGTGACTGCCATACCTCCATCTCTAAAGCATGGGTGGGTCTGGAGAGTGTCTGGATGGGAGGCCAGCTGAGAATTCCAGGAATGCTTGAGAGGACCAGTTAATTTTCAGGGTGAGCGCAAACCTCCAGAAGATATGGGCAGAAATATCTTCTGTACTTATAAAATGAACAGAGTAAGGACATCTCCACGCAGGACTTCAATCCTGTTATTGATATTGGTTACTCATGGAAGTTTGCAGGTCCTTTAGATGACATCATCACCCTCCAGGGCATCTCCCACACTAAATGACTTTTATCCCATGAGCTATCAAATAACAGCACGTTGAGTTCCCTTGTGAAAAGAGGAAATCCTACAATAAGAGGAGCTGGACCACAGCACCATCCAGTGGCCGTATAATGAAACATATAGAACATGCAGATAAGGGGGGAAGGGAAGCGTGTGTAACAGGAGCCCATCATGATCCTGACTTAAAACAGAAAGCCTCGATAAAGTTGCAGGATTTTAGGCTGGTGTAGAAATGCTCTAATATCGCCCCCTTCCATCCAGTCAGTCTACAGTAGCTTTCCACAACCTGGTTCCCTCCAGATGTTTTGGACTACAATTCCCTGCATCCCTGACCATTGGCCATGTTGGCCTGTGCTGATGGGAGTTGTAACCCAAAATATCTAGAGGGCACCAGATTGGGCACAGCTGCTCTACAGTCTCTCTTTCACTTCATACCAAAAGTTCCCTTCACTTTAATAACTTTGATTTAAACAAATCTGGACTTGACTTCTGAGATCCTGGCATAGGGTAATGCCTACGTTCAAACTGTAGGCATCTCTTACACCAGCCTAAAATCCTGCATTTAAAATGGGGCTTTCTGCTTCCATTTTAAAGGCAGGATCACAACAACTCCCTTTTTCACCCGCTTCTTCCCCCTCACTTTCCCCTTCTCCCCCTCCTTCTCCCCATATCTGAGTCTCCCATTATCTTTCGTTGATCTCACTCCTCTTCTTGCCGCTTTTCCTCTTTTCACAGAGGGAACTCAAGTGGAACACAATGGGGTAATTTGATAGCTCATTATCTGCGATCTATTTAAAAACAACAAAGGGCATTTAGTGCAGGAGACGCCTTGGAGGTTCACGGCGTCATGTAAAGAGCCCGCAGACTTCCATGAAGGATCAATCTCAGTTGCAGGATAAAAGCTCCGTGTGAGGAAAGCCTGTGCTTTGACTGAGGCACCAATTCAGGTAATGTTGGCCACCATAAAACATAGCTGACATGTTTTCTCCCTCCCAAAAGCTCTAGAACAACTCAGCATCCTGGTCACTTGGGGATTAAGAAAATAGAGGCCAGTTTGCTGAGAGCAGAGAAATCACTGCCTTCCCCATCTCCCACACTCTTTCCCCCTCACAGCAGCTTTTGGGGGCAACCATCCACACACACACACACACACACACACACACACACAGCTAATTCATCGTACCCATTCCATATAGAGGCCTGAATTCCCTCCTCCCACCCCATCCCCACAATGAGGACTGCTGAAATGAGACTTGTTATAAACATGATGCTGTGGTGCTAAACATCTGTTCCCTTTTCTTCTCTAGAGATGCTGGAACCTGTACTTCAGCAACAGAAAGGTAAATGTTGAGGTCTGGTGGAGGTGGGTGTGGTGGTGGCTCTTCTGTCCGTGTCTCCTTTCCCTGCATGCACCCCCATGTCTGCCTTACACATGATGCTGACCACGTAGCATGTAGCTGAGCTGTAACTGTCTTTGTAGTCTTGTGTAAGTGTGCACAGCCCTAATTTGGATTAAGATCAGCATATTCCAGGAGAGGGGGATTAAACCTTCCCCCACTTAACCCCCCCCCTTGGGGTCAATGGAGGCTTCCCTCCCACTTCTGTTATCCCCATGCTGGGGGAAGAGATTTCAGGAAACGGGGTGGCGGGGGAGGTTTAATCCTCCCCTCCGAGGGTGTGGCGCTCTTGGTCCAAATCAGGGTAATGCGTGCTTACAAGAGAGTAAAAACGTAGTCAACCCTCAGCTACGCGATCAGTGTAATGTGTAGTTTGGCTCATAGTTCTCCCTCAGTTTTTAAGGAACTATAAAGTGTAGCTGGTGTGTGGCCCTCACCACATTTCCCTGAGCAGTGAGAAGTTCCAGGGGCCCAGTGTTTACCCAGGTTTGGTTTCCTTTCCAAGGAGGACACTGGAGGCTTCTGGCACGTCATAATATTTGGGTCTGTTTGTTTGTTTATTTATTTCTGTACCACCCAATAGCCAAAGCTCTCTGGGTAGTTTACAAAGGTTAAAAACATTTAAATACAGTATACCGGGATTAAAAGCCATTTACTTAAAAAAAAAGGAAAAAAAAGCAGACAATATACACAAGAGAACATGCATCTAGAACAACTTCAAACAAGCAATCTCACAACCATAGCCATAAGACAATCCAGGATCGATGAAACTTATCATATGCTGCCAAATAGCTGGGAGGAGAGAGAAGTCTTAATGTGGCACTGAAAAAATAGCAATGTTGGTGCCAGGCAGGCCTCATCAGGGAGATCATTCCACAATTGGGGGGCCACCACCAAGAAGGGCCTCTCTCTTGTTGCTGTCGTACAAATATACAGGTTGAGGATAGGTGGAGGCACAGCTTGAACCAAGGGTGCTAAACCTCAGGCCTGAGAGCCAAATCCAGCTGTCTGTGGTGGCCCCTCCCCTGGCCACACCCCTTTCCCCCAACTGCCAGTCATTTGGAGATTTCCCAGCTTTTGCTTGAGGTCTCTCTCTCTCTCCCCCCCCCCCCCGCTGCTATTTTAAAAATGCCTTTCCTAAGTGACTGCCAGTAACAGCTTTAAGCTAAAATACACTGATATTGTGGCCCTGCTCCCCACTAGATTGTGGCCCCCCAAGAGCTTCTCTGAAATGGGATTCAGCCTTTCGGCTGAAAGAAGTTCAGCTCCCCTGGCTTTACCATTCCAACAGACAGCCAAATCCACTGTCCCACCTCAGATCTCCAGAGAAAGGCTGCAGCACCCCAAAATGCTGTTAGCCTACAGAGCCCAACTTTATCTCTCTGTCTCTGGCTCAAATTGCAGTTTCTCTTCCTGCACAGATGCCAAGATTGCATGAGCCTTACCTGGGATGGTGAGGCTTGTCCCCTTCCAAGGTCTTCCATGCATTTACTAGCCATTTAGCCAGGAATCTCCCTGTCCAAAAAAAGTACTTGGAAAGTTTGCTAGAACTGTGAAGTGAACCTCCAGCAATGTGTTTGGCTCCACTAACCCTCTTCTGTCCAACTCCTAATCTCAGAATGTGGGAGGGAAAAATACAAAAACCAGGCGAAACTGATATGTATGTATATGAAGGCAGAGATCCAGCCTGTCCTAGTTTGGGGCATCATAAAAAGGATATCAGACAAAAGCTGCAGAAAAGGGCAGCATAAAGCAGACTTTCCAAGTCTGCTTCCAGATGTTGCAGGACTGGATAATGGGTCTTCACTGATAATCGTGATCCAAACCACATAACCAAGTGGCTGCTCACTAAAAGTGGAACACCTTTATTCTCTCTGGAACTCTCAAATGGCCAGTTCACACAGGGAGTGTCAAGGGAACCTAACCCCCCCCCCCCTTTCATACATGGCAGAGCAGAGCAATGTTTTTATGGGTGTCTTTGTTTCTGTGTTTTGTAAGATGACTCCGATTGTAGGATATAAAATACTTCAACTATATACCTGAAAGAAACCTAGGTCCTGATTACAAGGCAGGTAATTTCTCTGTGGTCCCAGCAAGCATGGTCTTCATTGAAATGTTAGTTAAGAGAGGGAGCTACGAATCAGGAAGCCTCTGGTTTGAATGAGGCAAGCACCTTTCTCTCAGCCTCAGTCTTCCCATCTGCAGTATGGGGAATAATAATACTGATTTGCCATACACTATCACTGTAAGGATTATCACTAGATAACTTACGTCAAGCAACTGGAAGACTTGAAAGCTCTACAAGAGTAAGGGGAGGCATGATGGAGGTGTATGAAATTATGCATGCTGTGGCGAATGTGGATAGGGAGACATCTTCCTCCCTCTCTCATAGAATGGTAGGGTTGGAAGGGACCTATAAGACCATCGAGTCCAACCCCCTGCTCAGTGCAGGAATCCAAGTCAATAATACTCATAATACTAGAACCGGGGGTCATCCCATGACACTGATTGGTGGGAGATTTAGGACAGATAAAAGGAAGGACTTCTTCACACAGTGCAGAGTCAAACTATGGAATTCGCTACCATACTAGTGATGGCCACCAATTTGGATGGCTTTTAAAGGGAGTTAGGCAAATTCCTGGAGGAAAAGGCTGTCAATGGCTTCTAGCCCAGATGGCTATGTGCTGCCTCCAGTATCAGAGGCAGTATGCCTATGTACAACAGTTGCTGGGGAGCATGGGTGGGAGGGTGGTGTTGCACTGATGTCCTGTTTGTGGGTTTCCCCGTGGGCAGCTGGTTGGCTACTGTGTGAACAGAATGCAGGATTAGATAGACCCTTGGTCTGATCCAAGAGCATCGTGTGGCACAGAGTGGTAGGTGGCTGTATTGCAACTGAACTCTCCCCATGACCTGAGTTCGATTCCAGCAGAAGCTGGTTTTCAGGTAGCCGGCTCAGGTCGACTCAGCCCTTCATCCTTCCGAGGTCGGTAAAATGAGTACCCAGCTTGCTGGGGGAAAGGGAGTCACGACTGGGGAAGGCAATGGCAAACCACCCCGCTATAGTCTGCCATGAAAACGCCAGTGCAAGTGGCGTCCCTCTTGTTGTTGTTGTACAGTTGTTAAGTCGTGTCCGACTCTTCATGACCCCATGGACCAGAGCATGCCAGGCCTTCCTGTCCTGCGCTCTCTCCCAGAGTGTGCTCAAGTTCATATTCATTGCATTGGTGATGCTATCTAGCCATCTCATCCTCTGCCGTCCCCGTCTCCTTTTGCCTTCAGTCTTTCCCAGCATCAGGGTCTTTTCCAGGGAGTGTTCTCTCCGCATTAGGTGGCCAAAATATTTGTGCTTCAGCTTCAGTATCTGTCCTTCCAATGAGCAGTCAGGGTTGATTTCCTTTAGGATGGACTGATTTGACCTCCTTGCAGTCCAGGGGACTCGTAAGAGTCTTCTCCAGCATCACAGTTCGAAAGCATCAATTCTTCGGCGCTCAGCCTCCCTTATAGTCCAGCTCTCACAGCCATACATTACTACTGGGAAAACCATAGTTTTGATTATACAAACCTTTGTCGGCAAGGTGATGTCTCTGCTTCTAACTATGCTGTCTAGGATTGCCATAGCTTTCCTCCCAAGGAGCAAGCGTCTTTTAATTTCATGGCTACAGTCACCGTCTGCGGTGATCTTGGAGCCCAAGAAAATAAAATCTGTCACTGCTTCCATTTCTTCCCCTTCTATATGCCAGGAAGTGATGGGGCCAGATGCCATAATATTAGTTTTTTTGATGTTGAGTTTCAAACCAACTTTTGCACTCTCCACTTTCACCCGCAACAAGAGGCTCTTTAGATCCTCTTCTCTTTCTGCCATTAGGGTAGTATCGTCTGCGTATCTGAGGTTGTTGATAATTCTTCCGGCAATCTTAATTCCGACCTGTGATTCATCCAACCCAGCGTTTCCTATGATGTACTCTGCATATAAGTTACATAAGCAGGGTGACAGTATACAGCCTTGTCATACTCCTTTTCCAATTTTGAACCAATTGGTGTTCCATGTCTGGTTCTAACGGTTGCTTCTTGGCCCTCGTACAGGTTTCTCAGGAGACAGGTAAGGTGGTCTGGTACCCCCATCTCTTTCAGAATTTGCCAGAGTTTGTTGTGATCCACACAATCAAAGGCTTTAGCAAAGTCAATGAAGCAGAAATAGACGTTCTTCTGGAATTCTCTTGCTTTCTTCATGATCCAGCGAATGTTTGCGATTTGATCTCTAGTTCCTCTGCCTCTTCGAAACCCCGCTTGTACTTCCGGTAGTTCTCGGTTCACATACTGCTGAAGCCTAGCTTGTAGGATTTTGAGCATTACCTTGCTGGCGTGTGAAATGAGCGCAATTGTACGGTGCTTTGAACACTCTTTGGCATTGCCTTTCTTTGGAATTGGAATGCAAACTGACATTTTCCAGTCTTGTGGCCACTGCTGAGTGTTCCAAATTTGTTGGCATATTGAGTGCAGCACTTTAACAGCATCATCTTTTAGGATTTTAAATAGCTCAGCTGGAAGACTGTCATCTCCGCTAGCTTTGTTGTTAGTAATACTTCCTAAGGCCCACTTGACTTCACTCTCTAGGATGACCCGCTCAAGTTCAGTGACCGCACTATCATGGCTATCAGGGACATTAAGATCTTTCCTGTATAGTTCTTCTGTGTATTCTTTCCACCTCTTCTTAATCCCATTTGCTTCTGTTAGGTCCCTGCCTTCTTTGTCCTTTATCATGCCCGTCTTTGCACAAAACGTTCCCTTGATATTTCCAGTTTTCTTGAAGAGATCTCTAGTCTTTCCCATTCTGTTGTTTTCCTCGATTTTTTTGCACTGTTCATTTAAGAAGGCCTTCTTGTCTCTCCTTGCTATTCTCTGGAACTCTGCATTCAGTTGAATATATCTTCCCCTTTCTCCCTTGCTTTTCGCTTCCCTTCTTTCCTCAGCTACTTGTAAAGCCTCATCAGACAGCCACTTTGCTTTCTTGCATTTCTTTTTCTTTGGGATGGATTGAGTTGCTGCCTCCTGAACAATGTTAGGGACCTCCGTCCATAGTTCCTCAGGCACTCTGTCTATCAGGTCTAATCCCTGAAATCTATTCCTCACCTCCACTGTATATTCATAAGGGATATGATTTAGGTCATACCTGAATGGTTTAGTGGTTTTCCCTATGTTCTTCAATTTAAGCCGAAATTTTGCAATAAGAAGCTCATGATGTGAGCCACAGTCAGCTCCAGGTCTTGTTTTTACTGATGGTATGGAGCTTCTCCATCTTTGGCTGCAAAGGACATAATCAATCTGATTCCGATACTGACCGCTGGGTGATGTCCATGGGTAGAGTCGCCTCTTGTGCTGTTGGAAAAGAGTGTTTGCTATGATCAGCGTGTTCTCTTGGCAAAACTCTATTAGCCTTTGTCCTGCTTCATTTTGTACACCAAGGCCATGCTTGCCTGTTATCCCGGTGATTTCTTGACTTCCTACTTTAGCATTCCAATCCCCTATGATGAAGAGGACATCTTTTTTTGGTGTTAGTTCTAGAAGGTGTTGTAGGTCTTCATAGAACCGATCAACCTCAGCTTCTTCAGCCTCAGTGGTTGGGGCATAGACTTGAATTACTGTGATGTTGAATGGTTTGCCTTGGATTCTCATCAGTACTGAGATCATTCTATCGTTTTTGAGATTATACCCCAGTACTGCTTTTCCCACCCTTTTATTCACTATGAGTGCTACTCCATTTCTTCTAAGGGATTCTTGCCCACAGTAGTAGATATAATGGTCACCTGAATTAAATTCGCCCATGCTTGTCCATTTTAGTTCGCTGATTCCCAATATGTCGATGTTCAATCTTGCCATCTCATGTTTGACCACCTCCAGCTTACCTTGATTCATTGATCTGACATTCCAGGTTCCTAAACAATACTGTTCTTTACAGCATCGGACTTTCTTTTCACCACCAGACACATCCACAGCTGAGTGTCCTTTCGGCTTTGGCCAAGCCGCTTCAGTCTTTCTGGCGCTACTTGAAAATACCCTCTGCTCTTCCCCAGTAGTATATTGGACACCTTCCGACCTGAGGGGCTCATCTTCCGGCGTCATCTCTTTTAGCCTTGTGATACGTTCCATGGGGTTTTCTTGGCAAGAATACTGGAGTGGGTTGCCATTTCCTTCTGCAGTGGACCACATTTTGTCAGAACTCTCTGCCATGACCTGTCCATCTTGGGTGGCCCTGCACGGCATAGCTTATGGCTTCACTGAGTTGCGCAAGCCCCTTCGCCACAACAAGGCAGTGATCTGTGAAGGGGGGCGTCCCTCTAGGAGTCAGTAATGACTCGGTGCTTGTACAGGAGGAACCTTTCCTTTCCTGGTTTGATCCAGCAGGGCTCTTCATATGTTCTTATACAAATATTAAGTATTAAGAAGGAGAGGAGCAACACCCGTGCGTGGAAGCCCTGTTGGTCTGAGAGGGAATACTTTTCCTTTAATGTGTTTGGCTTGCATTGTGAATCTAGTCTCCCAGCTGATTCTATTTGTCTTTTCTGCCCCCACCCCCTTGCCCCCACCCCTTACAGCAAATATGAATTTGGAGCCAAGCGTGGCAGATTCCCAGCTCACTGTTTCTGCAGATCATAAAAGCATGACAAAGAAATGAAGATTAAGATTTGCCTGATGATCCTGAGAGATTTGATACATGGAGTGTGTGTATTGGGATGTGAGGAGTTCATACAGCAGCCATTTCAGGGAAGTCACTGTGGGAAGTGGGGAAGAATGGGATGTGGGGATCACCAGAACGTTTGTGAAGAGAGGAGGTGTAATTATCTGGAGTTCTGAGAAAGGGATCTGGGAGATGGGGAAGTAGGGATTATCAATACATGGCTTCTAGAGGTCCTCTCTCTCTCTCTCTCTCTCTCTCTCTCTCTCTCTCTCTCTCTCTCTGTGGGGAGCTCATGAGGGCCTGAGTGATCTATGAAGCAGGGGATGAGTGGCCCTTCATGATGCTAATACAGCAGCAAGGCTCTACACATTTTCAGGGGCCTTGTTTGCCAGAGACCCATCACCCTTTCTTTTAAGTTGCCTATAAAGCCTGCCTGACACTCTCTCTGCAAGGGTGGAGACTGACAAAGTCCCTGCAGTTCCCCCCAGGATCTGGCTTAGAGGTAACACTGTCTCTTTTCTTTTCTGAGGAGAAACGGCATTTACAGAACAGTGACTGGCTTGTCCATCTGCCAATTGCAAAGCAACTCCCCCTTCTCCCAGCTTGCCTGTGCATGACCCTGATGGACTTGTATGTCAGTCACAAAGTCATCTGTCCCCTTTCCCATCAATGTCAAACTGCAACAAAAAGGAGAAGGGAAAACCCTTAAAACCATTCTTAAAGCTGACTAATCTTTTAAGCAGATAACCATACCAGGTTTTTTAAAATAGATTTTTTTTCCCAGAGCATGGGCTGCCTTTTACCCACCCCATGATTCAATCAAAGACCAAAGACGGACAGAAAAAACTAAAAACAAAATCAAACCCATATTCACTCCTATTTCCATATACGTTTGTCTCTAACCTCCCCTGAAGCAGTCAAATCTACCTCTTAGCCATGTGTCTCTCGAGACAGGATGCTTAGTTTTAAAAACCCAAACCCGCATCACGAGGAACTTTGGCAGCTCTGCTGCCAAACCCGCCAGGATTCTGGCTACAACACCAAAACTGAAGTGGTGTCCAATTTTCCCCACCTTGACCCATGTTCCTTGTGCTACTGTCTCCTTAAGAAGTTGCAATCATGAACCATCACAGCACTGCTATCTAGGCTGAGCAGAAGCAGATCTAGACCTAGGTGTCACCCCAGCCTCTATGAGTGTTAATCCTGTTTTCGATTTCCCTTTTCTTCCCCCAAGGCTTCCACCGGCTGGGAGCTGCAGATACCAAAATTCAGTTACCATTGCTACTCGGGAAAGCTGATGTGATACTCTATGCAAAATCTTTATCTTCAAAGAGACTGCCTTGCTTGTGGGTTACAGAGTCCTTCTGAAAATGAGGAGCCTTGTGTGGGGGTTCCACTGAGAGAACCTGGGCCAATGTAGGGCATGCTATTCTGGGGGAGGGGTGGGTTAATTCTTAGTTAATTCTGTAAGAAGATCTGTAGTTGACAGTGAAGCAGATCTGTTCTGCTTTTATTTAAATTTCTGAATCTACTTGGGGATGTGCTTAATGTGGTGAGATGTATGCTTCTATTAAAGATTTCTTGTCCTATTGCTTATTTATTTATTACGTTTTTATATTGCCCAACAGCCGAAGCTCTTTTGTGCCTTATTATAGATTCAAAATTCTAACAGCCTCATGTATCCACATAAATCTTCCTCCAGGGAACTCCAGGGATATATACAGGATGTGCCTCATTTTATCTTCACAGCAACTCCTGTGAGGTAGGTTAGGCTGAGGGTTGGTGACTTGCACAGGGACACCCTTTGAGCTTCATACCTGAGTAGACATTTGAATACAGGCCTTGTCTTCCCAGGTTCCCTATCCATCTCTGTATTTAAATCATACTAGTGTGTTACCTAGAATTTGGGGGAATCTGGAGGCAACACCGTTCCATCTCCAAAGCAAGTTGTCCACAGTGCAGAACTAAGAGCTCAGCCAAGGAACCTGAAGAGGGACAATTTCACCCAGGCTCTTTCTTCCAAATCAGCTTCAAATTTTTGAATTTTCAAATCTTCGAAGAGCATGCCTGAATTAGAAAAAAAAATCGCAGAGAAGCCACGATTCTTCGAAGATAACGCCTTAATTTTAAAAAAATCTGAAGCGGGGGATAGGAGGGGGTAAAAGTCTCATTTGAAGGGATAGAACAACCCCCTGCTCAATGCAGGAAGCCTGATTCCCAGGCAGTCACCCATCCAACTACTGACCGGGGCCGACCCTGCTTAGCTTCCAAGATCAGGCAAGCACTTGCACATCCAGCCCTTTGCTTGTTGCTGAGGAAACATTGAGTGCTGAGGAAGCTATGCGATCAGTAGCTGGAAGATGACATGGGGCCGTCGAGAGCTGTGATTGGACAGGAGGGAAATACAAATGCCACCGTAGATGGACAGGCAGGGGAGGGGACTATGACCAGATACGTTAGCGAAGGCGGAAAATCAGAGCACATGAAGGGGAAATACCAGGATATCAAGGTCTTGAAAGCGGGAGCACAGAAGTGGGAAATTCTGGTTCCAATTCAAGGTGGGAACTATGTAGTGTGAAAGACAGGCGGTGAAACCTAATTGGAAGCAAAAAAACCCGTAAGTGTAGATCGGTCCAGTGTTGCAATCCAGCATTTCCCTGTTGTTCTCGTGCCATTTGAAGGACCTGTTTTGTGGGGATTTTTCTGACTTGGAACGGAGCTGCAGAATGAACCTCCATTCACAGTGTAGACTGGCAAAGCCCTTTTGGTGCACCTGCTGGGAAGAGTGGTCCATGAGGCTGCGGATGAAAGCTTAACATGAAATATAATTTCAGGATTATGTTGCCACGGCCTAGGGTGTGCTTTCTACATTTCTGAAGTTACACCATGGCCCACTCTGGAGCTTTTCTGCTATGCCTGCAAATGCCCTGATCCACATTAGCTATTTTTGTTTCATGTAACAGCCAGTTTGAAGCTTGTGGACTATTTGCTAAATTCATGGCTGGTTCTAATAAAGGTATTATGTTGTTGTTTTTGTTACCTTATTTATTCTAAAGGACTAGTATGTGTTCATGCTAGTCCTTTAGTATTTCAAACATTTCATAGACCAATTCACTTCAAAGCTTTATTTTTCTAGCCTTTTTCATTGCAAAATTATGAATTATTTCCCCAAACTCAATTTCTCTTTCAGGTTCACACTTTATAAACAAAATAGCTATGGGGCTTAACCCTTCTTTTACAATGCCTGCAGTTTTTGATTGTGGCAGAAGCTGAAGACTTTTTGGCAAGCTCACAGTCACTGGTAGTATGCAAAACATCCACGGGGCCATGCACATAATTGCATTATCCAATAATTGAAAATAATTTTACTGAAAATTAGCTGAGGGGTTTTATTGGGTAGGGGGAGTTTTGAGAGGTTAATCTCATTTAATAAGATAAGTGACGGTACTCCAAGCTTTTATAATGTTGGATGTTCGCTTTTCTTAATGGATGGGGTTTTGCCACTAAAAATATATGTTCCAGAGTGTGATTCCCTGTAGAGTTATTGTGCTTCCCTTTGGAGTTTCTTCTCCGTGTGGGTTGGCCACTAGAAAGATGTGTATGCCTGGAGTCTTCAGATGGGAGAGGCTTATGGTGTTCAGATTCATTCACTGGCTTTCAAAGAAGTTTGAGGCTGAAAGGAACTTAATACACACTTGCTTTTATTCAGCTTTGATACAATTTCCCCCTTGTAAGCAAGTCACCAATTATGCCCATTCTTGTTTAAACAAAAAACACCTTTCCTTATCAACGGGGCTGTCTTCCACCTAATTCCACATCTGCATTCAGCACAGATGTTGCATCATCTCATTTCCGGATCAGGAAACAGACACGGTTGCAGATTGAAAAGAGAGGAAATGAAACTCCGTTCTTTCTCTTCCGTACGGTATGAGACAGCCATGGCTGCTGCTACTGAGAACCCCATCCAGGATCTCTGTGAACAGGTTACTTGTCCCCACTGCCTGAATTTTTTCAAGGATCCAGTGACCATTGCAGAGTGTGGGCACAATTTCTGCTGATCCTGCCTGACCCGGTACTGGCGGGACGAAAGCCTCCTGCCCTCAGTGCAGAGAACAAGTTAAGCAAAGGAACCTCACACTGAATTGGCAGCTGGCCAATGTTGCAAAAATTGCTGAGAAACTCTGTCTTCAGGGGCGAAAAGAGAGCAGAAGGAAAATCCAGGGCACTGAGCTGTGGGGGGGGGATGCCAAGTGGAGTTCAGTGGCTGTGTGGGTGTGGGTGTGGGTGTTTTAATGTAAACTGCCAATATCATAACGCCCTTATACAAATCTATGGTGTGGCCACACTTGAAATACTGTGTACAGTTCTGGTCACCACACCTTAAAAAGAGATATTGTATAGCTGGAAAAAGTGCAGAAAAGGGCAACTAAAATGATCAAGGGCCTGGAGCAACTCCCCTAAGAGAGAAAGTTACAACAGCTGGGCTTGTTTAGCTTGGAAAAAAGGAGGGTAAGGGGAGACATGATAGAGGTCTACAAAACTATGTATGGTGTAGAGAATGTGGATAGGGAGCCTTGTTTCCCCCTCTCTCATAATGCCAATTATGAACCCAGTGGGGGTCATCGCATGAAGCTGATTGGTGGAAGATTCAAGACTGATAAAAGGAAGTCCTTCACACAGTGCATAGTCAAACTAAGGCATTTGCTACCACAAGATGTGGTGATGGCCACCAATTTGGATGGCTTTAAAAGGGGGTTAGACAAATTCCTGGAGCAGAAGGCTATCAATGGCTACTAGGATTGAGGGCTATGTGCTACCTCCAGTATCAGAGGCAGTGAGCCTATGTACACCAGTTTCTGGGGAACATGGTGTAAAGCTCCAAGTTAATATGGTCTAGAGAGGCTTAGAGATCCATAATGCTTTCTGCCAAATATGTTACCAAGCACTGTTAGGCTATGCTGGGAAAGTTGCAGATGAACCCTAATTAATGCTTGCTGCTGTCATGCTGCCTCGCTGCTAACATGTATGGTATAAAACCTATTTTACCCCATGGCTCTGGGTTCAGAGAAGCTGTCTGAGCCAACCATTAGGTACGCCTGTATGCTGTAAGTACTCAAATTCTCCTTGTAAGTAAACCTGGATATGGCTTGTCACTTTCGTAGCACCTCCAAACTTTAGCAGCCCACAGCTGGGGCATACAATTGGCGAAGCGAGCAGGGAGTTGCTATGTTCAGATTCAAAGGGAAGGAGGATGTGATTGTCGGCATGCAAAACTGACTCCCGGGCTGTGGGGTCCAGTCTCGAAGCAATCAGTGGTCCTGGGCAGACCGGTTGCATGGCCAGAGGTGGAGAAGGACTACACGCCAGTGGCTCTGGTAACTGCATTGGAATCTCTGCAGCTGGAAAAGTGTTCAGCTCAGGAGGCACAGAGTGCAGGAACTCTGACATGACAGTCCATCGCTGCTGGAAGGCTGAGCAGTGCCACTCTGTTTAAACAGAAGCCTTGCTGAAAGGCTAAAGGCCCTTGTCTGTCAGGGGATCTGGTGGGGGTGTCCTACAGTCATGCCTGCTCTTTTAAGCTGATGCAAAGGCAAAGAGCCTTTTCAAGGAACACCTTGTCTTCATTGCCTGAAGCCTTCTCTGTTTGCATCCATCATTGTCTGGGCTTTGAGTGGCACTCTGCACATGGACTGGAATGTGGATTGTTAAGGACTTGCCATGAAAAGTACTGTGAGGCTTTCCATAGACTTGAACTCTTGTTGTGGATTGTGTGTCTGTGTTTGTAGTCAGCTCAGTGTACGGCAGGCTGAGTTTGATCTACGATTTTTGGACTTCCCTCTGCCAGAGCTCCTGCAGCGTGGCATTGCCAATGCAAAAGCTGTAGCCTGGAACTCCTTGTGTGTGTGGGTAAGCTTTTTTTTATTTCGATGGGCCTTGACCATGTGGTTTAAGGCTATTAACGAATGATTTAAGGTTGGACTGTCTATGGATGTGGGTTGTTTGGGCTTTGCAAGAAGTTATCCCCTGATTGCCTGATGAGTTCATTCCAGGAACCATTCCCTTTCCATGTCCAAGGTTGGAACCTCATGAAAAGACCCAGGAATCCAGAGTCCCTTCCCTTGTGTTCAGAACCGTGGGGATGGCAGCAGAGAAGCCATTGAGATGAAAATGCCAAGCATGAGAACTTCTGTTCTGCAAAACCGCCTGGCCTTAGACATAATTACAGCAGCCCAGGGTGGTATTTGTGCTATGTTGCAGCAAGAATGCTGTATGTACATTCCTGACAAGCAGAGTGTGATAAATCACAGTGTAAAGGCTCTGTATGCACAAAGTGAGAAGATACATCACTTGGAAAAGGATTCCCTCTTCAAACCGATTTCAGACTGGTTTCAAGGAATCTGGGTGGGGGTGGGGGGTGGAAGCAAGTGGTCGCCATAACCGTGACTATCATAGGTAGTTTTATGGCTTTGTGTGCTTCCTCATATGGCTGTCGTATTCTAAAATATACAGTAAAATAGTTATCAATCCCCTTGTGATCAAACAGCAGGGCAAAGAAGATCCGGCCCTCTGGGTAAGAAGAGATTGTGATGCACAGATTCAGTCGCCCTGTGATCTTCTGGGGGTGGAGTGTAAGGCTCCAGGCCTGTAAGCAAGTTAATAGTAGTTTAGAGAGGCTTAGAGATCCATAATGCTTTCTGCTTTGGTTCATTATTAAGTGCAATTTCCTTGCAAGTGGGCTCTTTGGCTTGTAAGATGAGTCAAAGGTCAATATGGCCGCCTCAGCACATTCCATGCTAATGAGCTCTGGTACCGTTTATCTTATCAGAGTCTTGGATGTGCCTGGGAAGTGGGGCTCTGTTTGTCTTAAAGCTGCAGGTGTCTTTGCTGGGAATATTCAGATAGTCTTGCTTCTGCCAAATATGTTACCAAGCACTGTTAGGCTATGCTGGGAAAGTTGCAGATGAACCCTAATTAACCCTTGCTGCTGTCATGCTGCCTCAGGACCAGGATCATGGGAGTTTTGAGTGCCAATTAAAAAGGCAACTCTGTTTGACTGTGTGAAGGGATCTGTTCTCCCCTCTTCTCCCAAGGTTGGTGAGTTCTACTGGACTGCTCATCCTATCCCTGGATCATCACAAAGCATAAAGGAGAAACTGGTAACAACCCCCGCTTTCCCTCAATTGTTGGGTTATACATGGTACTGCTGCCTCTTATCAGAAAGGCAGTTTTAGCAGAGAGCGAGAGTTTTATCAGCCCACATGCACGTACAAAGGTATCTTAAACAAAGTACGCTTTGTTGTTTTTTATTCGTTCAGTCGCTTCCAACTTTTCGTGACTTCATGGACCTGCCCACGCCAGAGCTTCCTGTCGGCCGTCGCCACCCCCAGCTCCCCCAAGGTCGAGTCTGTCACCTCCAGAATATCATCCATCCATCTTGCCCTTGGTCGGCCCCTCTTCCTTTCGCCTTCCACTTTCCCTAGCATCAGCATCTTCTCCAGGGTCTTCTGTCTTCTCATGATGTGGCCAAAGTACTTCAGTTTTGCCTTTAATATCATTCCCTCAAGTGAGCAGTCTGGCTGTATGTCCTGGAGTATGGACTGGTTTGATCTTCTTGCAGTCCAAGGCACTCTCAGAATTTTCCTCCAACGCCACAGTTCAAAACCATCTATCTTCCTTCGCTCAGCCTTCCTTATGGTCCAGCTCTCGCAGCCATAGGTTACTATGGGGAATACCATTGCTTTCACTATGCGGACCTTTGTTGTCAGTGTGATGTCTCTGCTCTTCACTATTTTATCAAGATTTGTCATTGCTGTCCTCCCAAGAAGTAAACATCTTCTGATTTCCTGGCTGCAGTCAGTGTCAGCAGTAATCTTTGCGCCTAGAAAGACAAAGTCTGTCACTGCCTCCACATTTTCTCCCTCTATTTGCCAGTTGTCAATCAAGCTGGTTGCCATAATCTTGGTTTTTTTGAGGTTTAACTGCAACCCAGCTTTTGCACTTTCTTCTTTCACTTTCATCATGAGGTTCCTCAGCTCCTCCTCGCTTTCAGCCATCAAAGTGGTATCATCTGCATATCGGAGATTGTTAATGTTTCTTCCAGGGATTTTAACTCCAGCCTTGGCTTCATCAAGCCCAGCATGTCGCATGATGTGTTCTGCATACAGGTTGAATAGGTAGGGTGAGAGTATACAACCCTGCCGTACTCCTTTCCCAATCTTAAACCAGTCCGTTGTTCTGTGGTCTGTTCTTACCGTTGCTACTTGGTCGTTATACAGATTCCTCAGGAGGCAGACAAGATGACTTGGTATCCCCATACCACCAAGAACTTGCCACACTTTGTTATGATTCACACAGTCAAAGGCTTTAGAAGAGTCAATAAAACAGAAATAGATGTTTTTCTGAAACACCCTGGCTTTCTCCATAATCCAGCAGATATTGGCAATTTGGTCTCTAGTTCCTCTGCCTTTTCTAAACCCAGCTTGTACATCTGGCAATTCTTGTTCCATGAAGTGCTGGAGTCTACCTTGCAAGATCTTGAGCATCACCTTACTGGCATGTGAAATAAGTGCCACTGTTCGATAGTTTGAACATTCTGAAAACAAAAAAGGACACATATATGAAGTGGAAAGAAGGCCAAGTAACAAAGGAAGAGTACAGGCAGGTAGCACAGAATTGCAGGGATGGCGTCAGGAAGGCTAAAGCTGAGAACGAGCTGAGGTTAGCGAGGGATGCTAAAAGCAACAAAAAGACTTTCTTAGGCTATGTGCATAGTAAAAGGCAGAGGAAAGAAATGGTTGTTCAGCTATTAAATAAGGATGGCAAAACAATAACAGATGACAAAGAAAAGGCAGAGGTGCTCAATTCCTACTTTGGCTCAGTCTTCTCCCAAAAGAGGGTCTATGACCCTCCTGCCAAAGGTGAAGTACAGGCTGAAGGAGCAGGATTGCAGTTTGAGATCAATAGGCATATGGTCAGGGAACACCTAATTACTTTGAATGAGTTCAAATCTCCAGGGCCAGATGAACTGCATCCTAGAGAATAAAGGAACTGGCAGAAGAACTCTCAGAACCGCTGTCTATTATCCTTGAGAAATCATGGAAGACGGGTGAAGTGCCAGATGACTGGAGGAGGGCTAATGTTGTCCCTATCTTCAAAAAGGATAAAAAGGAGGAACCTGGGAACTACAGACCAGTCAGTCTGACATCAATCCCTGGGGAAATTCTGGAGCAGATGATAAAGCAATCCATCTGGAAGCACCTTGAAAACAATGCCGTGATTACTGAAAGCCAACATGGATTTGTCAAGAACAAGTCCTGCCAGATGAATCTGATCTCATTTTTTGATCAAGTCACCTCCCTTGTGGACTGTGGGAATGCTGTAGACATCATATACCTCGACTTCAGCAAAGCTTTCGACAAAGTTCCCCATGATATCCTGATGAGCAAACTAGCTCAAAGCGGGCTAGATGAAACAACGATCCGGTGGATCCACAGTTGGCTACAGAATCGGACTCAAAGAGTGCTTATCAATGGGACCTTGTCCAACTGGGGAGAGGTAATGAGTGGGGTACCGCAGGGCTCAGACCTGGGCCCAGTGCTCTTCAACATTTGTATTAATGACTTGGAGGAGAAGGTGCAGGGAATGCTGATCAAATTTGCAGAAGACAAAAAATTGGGTGAGATAGCTAATACTTTGGAAGACAGAAACAAAATTCGAAGTGATCTGGATAGGCTGGAGCACTGGGCAGAAAACAACGGAATTACATTTAATACAAGCGAGAAGGATCTTGGAATTGTTGTAGATCACAAGCTGAATATGAGCCAACAACGTGATGTGGCTGCAAAAAAGGCAAATGCTCTTTTGGGCTGCATTAATAGAAGCATAGCTTCCAAATCCCTGGAAGTACTAGTTCCCCTCTACTCAGCACTGGTTAGGCCTCATCTGGAGTACTGTGTCCAGTTCTGGGCACCACACTTTAAGAAGGATGCAGACAAACTGGAGAGGGTTCAGAGGAGGGCAACAAAGATGATTTGGGGACTGGAAACAAAGCCCTATGAAGAGAGACTGAACTGGGCATGTTTAGTCTTGAGAAGAGAAGACTGAGGGGAGATATGATAACGCTGTTCAAGTACTTGAAAGGTTGTCACAGAGAGAAAGGCCAGGATCTCTTCTCGATCATCCCAGAGTGCAGGACATGGAATAGATGCTCTGACTTGGATTCCTGCATTGAGCAGGGGTTTGGAGTCGATGGCCTTGTAGGCCCCTTCCAACGCTACTATTCTATGATTCTATGATGCTTTAGTGTTTCCCTTTTTTGGTATGGGGATATAAGTTGATTTTTACCAATCTGATGGCCATTCTTGTGTTTTCCAAATTTGCTGGTATATGGCATGCATCACCTTGACAGCATCATCTTGCAAGATTTTAAACAGTTCCTCTGGGATACCGTCATCTCCTGCTGCCTTGTTATTAGCAGTGCTTCTTAAGGCCCATTCAACTTCACTCTTCAGGATGTCTGGCTCTAGCTCACTGACCACACCATCAAATCTATCCCCGATATTATTATCCTTCCTATACAGATCTTCCATATATTCTTGCCACCTTTTCTTGATCTCTTTTGCTTCTGTTAGGTCCTTGCCATCTTTGTTTTTGGTCATACCCATTTTTGCCTGGAATTTACCTCCAATGTTTCTGATTTTCTGGAAGAGGTCTCTTGTCCTTCCTATTCTATTATCTTCTTCCACTTCCGCGCATTGCTTGTTTAAGAATAATTCCTTATCTCTTCTGGCTAACCTCTGGAATTTTGCATTTAATTGGGCATATCTCCCCCTATCACTGTTGCCTTTTGCTTTCCTTCTTTCTTGGGCTGCTTCCAGTGTCTCAGCAGACAGCCATCTTGCCTTCTTGGTTTTCTTTTTCTTTGGGACGTTTTTTGTTGCCGCCTCCTGAACAATGCTGCGAAATTCTGTCCATAGTTCTTCCGGGACCCTATCTACTAAATCTAGTCCCTTAAATCTATTCTTCACCTCCACTGCATATTCATTAGGAATAGTGAGCTCATATCTAACTGATCTGTGGGTCTTCCCTATTCTCTTGAGTCTGATTCTAAATTGTGCAATAAGAAGTGCGTGATCTGAACTACAATCAGCTCCAGGTCTTGTTTTTACTGACTGTATAGATGTCCGCCTCCTTTGGCTACAAAGGATGCCATCAATCTGATTTCGGTGTCGACCATCTGGTGAAGTCCATGTATAAAGTCGTCTTTTAGGTTGTTGGAAGAGAGTGAGTTGTGAGTTATGCACAGTGAGTTGTCTTGGCAAAATTCTATCAGCCTATGTCCTGCTTCATTTTGTTCTCCCAGACCATGCTTGCCTGTAATTCCAGGTGTCGTTTGACTACCCACCTTAGCATTCCAGTCTCCTGTAATGAAAATAACATCTCTTTTTGGCGTATTATCCAGTAGGTGCTGCAATAGGGATGGCGGAGAATTTCTCCACGAATCTCCGGGAGGCCAAATGCCAATGCATTCAGCCCCCAGAAATTGGTGGTGAAATTCTCCATCCCCCGCCCCCCCCCCCCCGGGATGGGACTTACCTCCTTCAATGTCCCTCTCGGCGGCAGGTCCCGGCGGCGTTTCGGTGGGGGTGGGGGCCGGTCTTCTGACCGGCTGCTGCCGCCACCATTACAAAGTAAATTAAAAACAAAAAAACAAAACACGTGATAGGCTACGTAACGATTTACGTAGCCTATCACGGCTAGATTTCCAAAGTCAGCCGTGATAGGCTACGTAAATCATTACGTAGCCTATCATGGGTGACTTTGGAAAAAAAAAACACGTACGCAAATGGCGGCGCCCATGGGTGCCGCCATTTGCGTACGCGCTTTTTTTCCCCCCCCCAAAGTCACCCGTGATAGGCTACATAACTATTTACATAGCCTATCACAGCTGACTTTGGAAATCTAGCCGTGATAGGCTACGTAAATCGTTACGTAGCCTTATCATGTGTGTGTGTGTTTTTTTAAATTTACTTTTTTATTTCGTGGCCGGGGAGACCGGGTGCTCCTCCCCCGCCTGAATTTCAGTGGCGAGGGATGAGGCACCTCCCCCCCGGCCTGAACTTCGGGGGGAGAACCGAAGCGCCTCCCCCCCCCACCGTGAAGCAAGCTGCGGGACCAGGTAACGGACTTTCATCCATCCGTAGCTGCAGATCCCCATAGAACTGATCTACTTCTGCTTCTTCAGCATCTGTGGTTGGGGCTTATATTTGGATCACTGTGATGTTAAATGGCTTACCCTGAATTCGAATTGAGATCATTCTATCGTTTTTTGGATTGTATCCAAGCACTGCTTTAGCCACTTTATTATTAATTATGAAGGCTACTCCATTTCTTCTGTGGTCCTCTTGTCCACAGTAGTAGATCTGGTGGTCATCTGATGTGAAGTGGCCCATTTCAGTCCATTTCAGTTCACTGACACCCAGAATGTCTATACTTAATCTTGACGTCTCCCCGATAACCACATCCAATTTGCCCTGGCTCATAGATCTTACATTCCAGGTTCCTATGGTGTGTTGATCTTTAGAACATCGGATTCCTCGTTCACCACCAGCACCATCGGCTGCTAGCCGTCCTTTCGGCTTTGAGCTAGCTGCGTCATCACATCTGGGGCTAGTTGAACTTATCCTCTGTTCCTCTCCAGTAGCATTTTGACCATCTTCTGACCTGGGAGTTCCATCTTCCGATGGTATACCGACATACAGTCAGGGCCAGAAATATGGGAACAAGGATAACTGTTTTGGCATTTGGCCTCTGTACGCCACCACATTGAAGTTGAAAGGAAACACACCCAGATGGGAGCAAAGTCAGGACTTTCAGCTGTAATTCAAGGGGTTTGACAAAAGTGGGGCACTAACCATTCAGGAAGGACAGCCAGTGGCATACACGCACCCCCATCGTTGGTGGCTCATAAGTAATGGAACGAATGGCTGACAAGCAGCTGTATGGCCAGGTGTGGCCTGTTTCCTGGGTACCCCCTGACCAATCAAGCAGATGAAAGGCTTGGAGGTGGTTCTGAGTGTTACATTTACATGTGGTAGCTGTTCACTGGAACTCCCAACATGAGGTCCAAAGATGTGTCCATGTGAGTGAAGGAAGCCATCATTAGGCTGAGGAAACAAAATAAACCCATCAGAGAGATAGTAAAAACAGTGGGAGTGGCCAACACAACAGTTTGGAACATCCTGAAAAAGAAGGAATTAACTGGCAAGCTCAGCAACAGCAAAAGGCCTGGAAGACCACGGAAGACAACTCAAGTGGATGACCGCAGAATGCTGCTCATGGTGAAGAGGAACCCTTTCACAACATCTAGCCTGGTCAAGAACACTCTTGAGGAGGTAGGCATGTCATTTTCAACATCTACAGTCAAGAGATGGCTTTATGAATGTAAATACAGAGGCTTCACAACAAGGTGCAAACCACTGGTACCATTCAAGAACAGAAAGGCCAGATTAGCCTTTGCCAGCAAACACCTAAAAAAGCCTGCCCAGTTCTGGAATAAGATTCTTTGGACTGATGGAACCAAGATTAACTTGTACCAGAATGATGGGAAGAGAAAAGTATGGAGAAGGAAACCACATCATCTGTCAAACATGGTGGAGGCAGTGTTATGGCATGGGCATGTATGGCTGCCAATGGAACCCGGTCACTGGTGTTTATTGATGACCTGACTGCTGAGAAAAGCAGCAGGATGAATTCTGAAGTGTATAGGGCTATACTTTCTGCTCAGATTCAGCCGAATGCTGCCAAAGTGATAGGACGCTGCTTCATATTGCGGATGGATAATGACCCAAAACATACAGCTAAAGCTACCCAAGAGTTTCTCAAGGCAAAGAAGTGGGATGTTCTTCAATGGCCAAGTCAGTCACCTGATCGCAACCCAATAGAGCATGCTTTTCACTTACTGAAGACAAGACTGGAGGCAGAAAGACCCACAAACAAGCAACAGCCGAAGGCAGCTGCAGTAAAGGCCTGGCAAAGCATCTCGAGGGAGGAAACTCAGCATTTGGTCATGTCCATGGGTTCCAGACTTGAGGCAGTCATTGTCTGCAAAGGATTTTCATCCAGGTATTAAAGGCGATCCTTAAGTTTGAAATGATGTTGGTTTGTTCCATTACTTCTGAGCCACCAAGGATGGGTGTGTGTGTATGCCACTGGCTGTCCTTCCTGAATGGTTAGTGCCCCACTTTTGCCAAACCCCTTCAATTACAGCTGAAAGTCCTGTCTTTGCTCCCATCTGGTTGTGTTTCCTTTCAACTTCAGTGTGGTGGTGTGCAGAGGCCAACTGCCAGAACAGTTATCCTTGTTCCAATATTTCTGGCCCTGACTACATGAAAAATTCTAAATTAATCGGGATCCATCAGGTTTTACGTAGTTCACGTGTTTAAATTTTTGCACATTTTCCCCCTTAGGGTGGTCGCTTATGAATTGCCCCCCCCACCAAAGGAAACACATCACCAAAAAAGAGGACAAAAGAGGATGATTTGCATCAAATTTGCATAAGCTAATGCATATGTACAGATGCATATAGTTCCAGCTTTTTCATTTTTGCGCATTTAGGTTTTCTTAATAGATGGGAGCTTGTCAGAACAAGGGGCATCGTGAGGTGCTTAGTGGGCATTGTGAATGGCGGCTAGAAAGCTGTGTGTGAGTTTGCGTGTGTGCTCTGAGTATTTGGGTGGGAGCAGCTTTCAGTGCCCCCTTCATGGATCACTGCCTTGTTGTGGCAAAGGGGCTTGCGTAACTCAGTGAATCCATAAGCTATGCCGTGCAGGGCCACCCAAGACGGACAGGTCATGGCAGAGAGTTCTGACAAAATGTGGTCCACTGCAGAAGGAAATGGCAACCCACTCCAGTATTCTTGCCAAGAAAACCCCATGGAACGTATCACAAGGCTAAAAGAGATGACGCCGGAAGATGAGCTCCTCAGGTCGGAAGGTGTCTACTATACTACTGGGGAAGAGCAGAGGGAATTTCCAAGTAGCGCCAGAAAGACTGAAGCGGCTGGGCCAAAGCCGAAAGGACACTCAGCTGTGGATGTGTCTGGTGGTGAAAAGAAAGTCCGATGCTGTAAAGAACAGTATTGTTTAGGAACCTGGAATGTCAGATCAATGAATCAAGGTAAGCTGGAGGTGGTCAAACATGAGATGGCAAGATTGAACATCGACACCTTGGGAATCAGCGAACTAAAATGGATAGGCATGGGCGAATTTAATTCAGGTGACCATCGTATCTACTACTGTGGGCAAGAATCCCTTAGAAGAAATGGAGTAGCACTCATAGTCAACAAAAGGGTGGGAAAAGCAGTACTGGGGTACAATCTTAAAAATGATAGAATGATCTCAGTACGAATCCAAGGCAAACCATTCAACATCACAGTAATTCAAGTCTATGCCCCAACCATTGATGCCGAAGAAGCTGAGGTTGATCGGTTCTATGAAGACCTACAACACCTTCTAGAACTAACACCAAAAAAAGATGTCCTCTTCATCATAGGGGATTGGAATGCTAAAGTAGGAAGTCAGGAAATCACCGGGATAACAGGCAGGCATGGCCTTGGTGTACAAAATGAAGCAGGACAAAAGCTAATAGAGTTTTGCCAAGAGAACATGCTGATCATAGCAAACACTCTTTTCCAACAGCACAAGAGGCGACTCTACACATGGACATCACCAGATGGTCAATATCGAAATCAGATTGATTATGTCCTTTGCAGCCAAAGATGGAGAAGCTCCATACAGTCAGTAAAAACAAGACCTGGAGCTGACTGTGGCTCAGATCATGAGCTGCTTCTTGCAAAATTTCGGCTTAAATTGAAGAACGTCGGGAAAACCACTAAACCGTTCAGGTATGACCTAAATCATATCCCTTATGAATATACAGTGGAGGTGAGGAATAGATTTCAGGGATTAGACCTGATAGACAGAGTGCCTGAGGAACTATGGACAGAGGTCCCTAACATTGTTCAGGAGGCAGCAACTCGATCCATCCCAAAGAAAAAGAAATGCAAGAAAGCAAAGTGGCTGTCTGATGAGGCTTTACAAGTAGCTCACAAAAGAAGGGCAGCGAAAAGCAAGGGAGAAAGGGGAAGATATACCCAGCTGAATGCAGAGTTCCAGAGAATAGCAAGGAGAGACAAGAAGGCCTTCTTAAATGAACAATGCAAAGAAATCGAGGAAAACAACAGAATGGGAAAGACTAGAGATCTCTTCAAGAAAGTTGGAGATCTCAAGGGAACGTTTTGTGCAAAGACGGGAATGGTAAAGGACAAAGAATGCCAGGGACCTAACAGAAGCAGATGAGATTAAGAAGAGGTGGCAAGAATACACAGAAGAACTATACAGGAAAGATCTGAATGTCCCTGATAGCCATGATAGTGCGGTCACTGAACTTGAGCCGGACATCCTAGAGAGTGAAGTCAAGTGGGCCTTAGGAAGCATTAGTAACAACAAAGCTAGCGGAGATGACAGTATTCCAGCTGAGCTATTTAAAATCCTAAAAGATGATGCTGTTAAAGTGCTGCATTCAATATGCCAACAAATCTGGAACACTCAACAGTGGCCACAAGACTGGAAAAGGTCAGTTTACATTCCAATTCCAAAGAAGGGCAACGCCAAAGAGTGTTCAAACTACCGCACAATTGCGCTCATTTCACATGCCAGCAAGGTGATGCTCAAAATCCTACAAGCTAGGCTTCAGCAGTATGCGAACCGAGAACTACCGGAAGTACAAGCTGGGTTTCGAAGAGGCAGAGGAACTAGAGATCAAATCGCCAACATTCGCTGGATCATGGAGAAAGCAAGAGAATTCCAGAAAAACGTCTATTTCTGCTTCATTGACTACGCTAAAGCCTTTGATTGTGTGGATCACAACAAACTGTGGCAAATTCTTAAAGTGATGGGAATACCAGACCACCTTACCTGTCTCCTGAGAAACCTGTACGAGGGTCAAGAAGCAACAGTAAGAACCAGACATGGAACAACCGATTGGTTCAAAATTGGGAAAGGAGTACGACAAGGCTGCATATTGTCACCCTGCTTATTTAACTTATATGCAGAGTACATCATGAGAAATGCCGGGTTGGATGAATCAGAGGTCGGAATTAAGATTGCTGGGAGAATTATCAACAACTTCTGATATGCAGACGATACCACCCTAATGGCAGAAAGCGAAGAGGATCTCAAGAGCCTCTTGTTGAGGGTGAAAGAGGAGAGTGCAAAAGCTGGTTTGAAACTCAACATTACAAAAACTAAGATCATGGCATCTGGCCCTATCACTTCCTGGCATCTAGAAGGGGAAGAAATGGAAGCAGTGACAGATTTTACTTTCTTGGGCTCCAAGATCACCACAGACGGTGACTGTAGCCATGAAATTAAAAGACGCTTGCTCCTTGGGAGGAAAGCTATGGCAATCCTAGACAGCATAGTAAGAAGCAGAGACATCACCTTGCCGACAAAGGTCCGTCTAATCAAAGCTATGGTTTTCCCAGTAGTAATGTATGGCTGTGAGAACTGGACTATAAGGAAGGCTGAGCGCCGAAGAATTGATGCTTTCGAACTGTGGTGCTGGAGAAGACTCTTACGAGTGCCCTGGACTACAAGGAGGTCAAATCAGTCCATCCTAAAGGAAATCAACCCTGAGTGCTCATTGGAAGGACAGATACTGAAGCTGAAGCTCCAATATTTTGGCCACCTAATGCAAAGAGAAAACTCCCTGGAAAAGACCCTGATGCTGGGAAAGACTGAAGGCAAAAGGAGAAGGGGACGGCAGAGGATGAGATGGCTAGATGGCATCACGGATGCAATGAATATGAACTTGAGCACGCTCCGGGAGAGAGCGCAGGACAGGAAGGCCTGGCGTGCTATGGTC
The DNA here is from genome assembly GCF_057233095.1 of Heloderma suspectum. NCBI lineage: Eukaryota > Metazoa > Chordata > Lepidosauria > Squamata > Helodermatidae > Heloderma > Heloderma suspectum. The sequence continues at coordinate 359,871,031 of NC_139459.1, read as the reverse complement.
CATGGGGTCACGAAGAGTCGGACACGACCGAACGACTGAACAACAACAACAAGCTTTCAGTGCTCTGCTTCATTCATTGGTTGTCAAAGCAGTCTGAGGCTGAAAGGAAGTGAACACAAATTTGCTTATGTCTAACTCTCAGATGACAGTTTTGAACGAGCCACTCATCATGCCCAATACTCTTAAACATTAATTTTCCTCATCACAGAGGCTGCTCTTCTCCAGCTAATTCCACGTCTTAAATCTGTAGAAATGCTGAATTACCTCATTTCCAGGAAGGGAAATGCCCAGTTCCTGAAAGCACAGAATGCGAAGCTAGCTCTGTTCTAGCTCTCTTTCTTTGCTGTGAGGCAGCGATGGCTACTGCTGGGGCTCACGTCCAGGATCTCTGTGAGGAAGCGACTTGCTCCATCTGCTTGGAGTATTTCAGGGACCCAGTGACCATAGAATGTGGGCACACCTTCTGCCGAGCCTGCCTGGCCCAGTGCTGGGAGAGGTCAGAGCCAGAGGCTTCCTGTCCTCAGTGTAGGGAAAATGTCCAGAAAAGCAATGTCATTCGGAATCGTCAGCTGGCTAATGTTGCTGAAGTAACCAAGAAACTCAGTCTTCAGGGGGAGAGAGAGGCAGAAGGAAAGGGGAGAGTCTGTCAGAGACACCAGAGCCCCTGAAGCTCTTCTGTCAGGACGATGAGACGCCCATCTGTCTTGTGTGGGAGAAATCCAAGGAGCACAGAGATCATGAGGTGGTTCCTCTGGAGGAGGCTTCCGAAGAATACACGGTAGGAAGTCACGGTGCATCTTGATGGGGAGGCGGAAGAGCGATGGATGGATGGGACATGTAACAAAAGTCTCCCACTATGCCCCCATCCCTTAAAAAGGGCGCTCTCGCCAGGCCTCAGGGTGGGGCGGGGAGAGTTTCAGGGAGGGGGGAAAGGACACTGTTATATAGGAGGGTTGGTGGATCTGGAGAGCAGGAACAGCCCCCCTCCCACTCCGCTGCTGAGGAAGCCAGGGGCGGGGGAGGGAGAAGGGGGACCAGAAGGAAGGATGAGCCCCCTCTCCGCAGGCACGCAGGAAACATGTTCCTGCGCTGGAGGGGGAGATCCTGACATGAGTTGTGCCTGCCACTTGCGCCGGGAGGCAGGAACGTGCAAACGAACTGAGTGGCCCTCTCACCTGCGGGAGCATCCTCCAGTTTCGTTTCCTGCCTCAGCTCCGAGCAGGTTGCTGGAGTAGCTCCTGGAGCCCTCCGGCCCTGTACAGCTACAGCTTGCCGCACTCCTTTCTTCCTCTCTATCCTTAATTGGGACTTGGACCTTTTACATCTGTCGGTGGCATCGTGGCCTCTACCCGAAGCTTCAGGCTTCGCATGTAAGGATATCCCCCCTCCACGGTAGGAAAAAGGAACGCTGGTAGTTACCCTGATAAGTTCATTTTCTGCAGTGAATGGAGGATACACTGCCCACCCAGCAGTAATCCATCACTGCTGGGGTTTTTTCTCAGTTTCTTCTGAAGGTATCGTTCATTGTATTTTGCTAATGAAGTTACTGGAAGTTTGAGGCTGAGACATCTTCGAACTGGAAGTAGGTTGCTGTCCCATGTGAGAGGGCAGTCCAGTTAAGTTGCATGTTCCTGCCTATCAGAGTGAGTGGGGGAGCAACCCATAGAAGGAGAGCCTCCATCCACTGCAGGAAATGAACGTATCACGGTAAATCCCAACGTCCTTTTTATTGCAGGGAAGAGACAGTGTTTTATTTTCTTCAAAGTGTCGTGTGGCACCTTAAAGACTCAACCAATTTTTTATGGCATAAACTTTCGTGGAACGACAGTCCACTTCATCAGATGCACATAAGTGTTTAACTGTTATACTGAGTTACAGGTATATATACACACAGATGTCTGAGGGGGTGAGGATAGGGATTGTATGGAAATGAAACAAAGGTTAGAAGGAAAGGAAAGCAAGAAAATACAGACTCTAACAAACCTTTTATTACAGCTGTCACTCCCAAAACGTTTGTTACTGATCAGCATCCTGGCGTTGCTTCAGCCAGTGGACACGCATAGAAAACTTTTATCCTTATTCAAGACACAGGGAATAGAACTTAACCTGTCCCTGTGAAGCAGTCACGGGGGTGGGGTGGGGGGGGCTGCTAGGGATAGCTTGATGCATTGACTGTATACAAGTCCGTTTGTGGATTTCTTACTTCTGTAGTTGGGAACCCAGAAATCGGTATACCCTTTGAACTCAGTAGTGCAAGCAATGTGCTGCATTTAATTCCATCACACACTGACATATTTAGCAGAGAAGGACTAGCAGCACCAGCAACTCAGGGTAAGCCACAGCGAAGACTCTTGCTCCCTCGCCATAAAGGTGGAGGAAGGAGGGGGGCAGGGGACCAGCTCCCATACCCACTATCCCGGTCACTAGAAGGGCTTCCGACTTCCCTCCTGCTGCGGAGGAGTGGAGAGATGGGAGGAGCCATCAGTCATGTTACAGGGACCAAAGCTCAGTGGAGAGGGACGGGGGCGAGGGCCAGCAGCCAGCTTCTGTCCTGATTTTTCTGTGCAGCTCCACCCAGTGGAATGGCTAGAGAGGTGCCTGTATACAGGGCCAGTCTAAATCCCAGAAAGGATCCAGAATCAAAAGGACCGGTTTGTAGTGAGATGAAATGCCAGGTGTGAAGAGAGCCAGAGCCACTGGGAGAATGTTCTGAGCAGGTGCAGCCACCACACCCCCAACTAGCAATGGAGACTCGGAAGGTGACGAGGAGAAGAGGAGGAAGCCAGCACACTCCAGTTAATCTACACTTTTTGCTTGAGCTCTCCGGAGGTCTGGGGAGACTGGGAGAGGCAGCAGGTTACCTCCCCTTCACCCATAAACTCAGGCCACCCCTGCTTTCTATACCAAACCTCGAAAAAGAAGCCTTATTGGAACTATTCTTTTCAGAGTCGGATCAGTTCATACTTGGATTTCATCAGAACGGAGAGAGAGAACATTATGGTGTACTAGGGATGTCAGAGAATTCCGCAACGGATCTCGGTGAGGCCAAATGCCAGTGCATTCGGCACCCCGAAATCCATCACGGAACAGCCTCCCACCCCCCCGCCCCCCGCGGATCCCCCCTGGGACGAGACTTACCTGGGGCGGATGTTTTGGACGGCGGCAGCTCCAGCAGCCCCTGCCATTTGCAGTCTGTGTCCCCCCCCCCCCCATAGACGTGATAGGCTATGTAAAGACTTACGTAGCCTATCACGTCTGGGTAAAAAAAAAAAAAGCCATTTGCGTTCCTTATTTTTCGCTGTCTTAGTCTATGTAAATATTTACGTAGACTAAGATGAAGACAAGAAAGGGGAACGCAAATAGCGCCCAGTACGCTATTTGCATTCCCCTTTCTTTTCTTTGTCTTAGTCTACGTAAATATTTACGTAGTTTAAATATACGTAAATATTTACGTAGACTAAGACGGCGAAAAATAAGGAACGCAAAAATAAAAAGACGGCGAAAAATAAGCAACCTGACCCTTCCTCATAAGGAAGGGTGAGGTTGGAACAGAACAATGGGGTCAAGAGTTTGACTCTTGGGAATGACAGGAGACCTCAAGGAAGTTCCTTGCCACTTGGTTGAATTAAAGCTACCCGAAAGAGCTTTGGAAAAGCTGTGCTACTGGGAGTCAGTTAGGTAGAGAGCATACAGAACAAAAGGCATCACGATGTGGTGCTTTAAACAGCTGAACTATCTTGGGATGAGGACATTTCAGGACTGGACCACGGTTCCAATCAAGGGTCCACATTGGCCAATCTGAAGTCCTTCCCTGGGTTTTCTGCCTGGGATGCATCGTCAGACACTGAGTTTCTTTCTTTCTTTCTTTCTTTCTTTCTTTCTTTCTTTCTTTCTTTCTTTCTTTCTTTCTTTCCTCCCTCTAGGATATTAGACACTTCTTTCAGAGGTAAGTGGAACCCATGTTCATGATGCTAGAAAAGCTCTTGTTCCACATGCAAAGAACGTTGGCCTTCAGTCTCGGGGTGGGAGAATTTAGGAGCCCATCCCTCCACAATATCACGGATAAAGATAGAGACACTCTTTGGTAGCTGTAATACACCTATTTCTCCCCGCAGGGGTCACTGCCAGAGAACAGCCCCCTCCCTCCATTACACATTTCTGGGGGCTCTTCTAGTCTCCTGGATTTGTTTACTCTGTAATAGTTATAAAACAAAGGGGAACATCCCAAAGGGGCTTGTAAATGTCTTTAATCTCATTTATCTTTAAACATTCAACATGTTTCAGGCTCCTCCTACAGGTTCATCCCCTCACAATTCCAATTTTTTTACAGTGGAAAACCCAGTCATTCATATTATTAATTATGCAAAATACTCCAGATTATATAGAAATGTAAAATTCATCTCCCCCATGTATTATCTCCTTTTCAAATATACTCACTTCTCAGAAAGTTTTCACCAAGAAAATGCTACCTACACTGCAGTATTTGGCACTTTCTTATATTTAAAATACACACATGCCATATTTATTTTGTTCTATACTTCTCCCTGTTAAATTGGTTCACTTACGATTAATCTAGTCCTAATCTCTCTCTCTTTCTCTGACTATAATAACCAAAGGGGAGTCATATTAGTCTGTTGCAACAACAAAAGACTCTTATGGCACCTTAAATACTAACACATTTATTATGACGTAAGGTTTTATGGACCAGAGTCCACTTCATCAGTTCATGACAGCTTATGCGATGATACATTTGTTAGTGTTTAATGTGCTATGAGACTGTTTTTTTCTTTCTGTCCAAGGACCCTCTTTTTCATTTATCCACAACAGATGGGATTGCATATGTTTCTTTCTTTACATATCTTTATATACTTGTTTCTATATATTATGGAAGCAGAGTGTGTGTGCTTTTCTTCAATACTCCATAGAATCTATAATATAAACAGTGGAGGCAGGGCTCGCAGGGATGCAGCCTCGGCAGTTTTTCATTAGCAGGGACTCTGATGTCGTCTGTCACCCCCCTTAGAATTCCCTGTTCCCTCTGAGCTTAGCTAAGATCCTAAATGTAGCTGTGGGGGGAATTAATTTTCCAAGCAACAATATATTGTTCCATGTTGGAATGCAAAGTATTTGGGATGACTTGGTCTGGAATGGGCAATTAAGACCTATTCGCTTTACCAAAGACATGCTCCTGGTGGAGATGAAAACTCCTAGAACTGGTTTGTTGATATGGATCGACACAGCTGCCTGAAATTTTTGGACTGCCCTTGGCGACTGTCACAATGAGCTCCTGCATTTCCAAATTTACCGCTACATCAGAGTGTGTGTGTGTGTGTGTGTGTGTGTGTGTAGTTCAATCCAGCTGGGTGTGTGGACATTTCTGTTGGAGGGGGAGGGGGGAGATATAATGAAGGAGCTTAGGGAAGGCTAATGGGTCATGTTGGGGCGCTAAGGGAGTGTGCAAGGGGGCTGCTTAAATGAGAAGGGATCTCTCCATGAGGGCTGAGTTGAGCGGGTGAAGCTTCCATAGAATATCATATTTTGAAAACCTAAAATGTTTGTGTTTCAGTGAGTGAGTGGGTGAAAAAGATTTTAACACCCCTGCATTTTTTCTCAGACATCCAACTGATACTCTCAGCTGCACTGTTTTTGGATCCCATTTAAAGCGTGTATATCTTACAAGGCTGTAGAATCTTAGAAGGGGGCGTGGCTGTGAGGGGGCATGGCTGCGACTGTCACGAAGGGACCCTGCACTTCCAAATTTGCCACTACACTACTGAAGATAAATCCACAAGTCACCTGAATGCTGCTTTTCACCACAGCAAAAATCTTGATCTCAATTCTCCATGATATATCCACGGTATTGGGATTGGCATCAGGATGAAATACCTGATGGCGTTTTAGGAAATGGCTTTCATTGGAGGGATTTTGTTCTTTCCAACAGGTGTGAGGAAAAGGAGCTGTTTGAGGATCCAGTGGCTTTCCCTCCAGACCTGAAGTGGAAGATCTGGGAATTCTGCGACATAAATCCCTTCCTGGAGGGTGTCATAAAGCAATTCAGAGGTAACAAGGAATGGCTGTAAGGACTGTATACTGGCCATTGGCTCTAGGGCTGCTGCCAGACAAAGGGCTCCTAGAGGGTAGGAATCGGGAGGCGTTGTGTAGCTGTTCCGTCTTTTTCTTCTTAATGGGTTTTCTGTATTAAAGACAGCATAAGCAGTAAGAAAACATGGGAGGGTTATGAGTTGAGGACAATGACATTAATACCCACCCCCCATAAAACTCCATGAATGACGCAGGGCAATGGCACCATAAAAACCTCATCTGGAAGCACCCTAGGTAATTCATAATGTTCTCAGGACCAGGATCGTGGGAGATTTGGCTGCCCATTGAACAAACAGCTCTGTTTCACTGTGTAAAAGGCTCTGGCCGAACTCAGTCCTGCAAATCTTACACAGAATTGTTTCATGTAGATTTTTTTAAAAATAGTCTTCAACTTAGATATCATTTGTATCTATTGGTGCTTCAAGATGCTGCAGTGTTTGAGTGCGTGTGTGTGAGTTAACAAGCATTCAAAAAGGGAAGGATGTATGTGTGTGTTTGGCACATAGAGTGGGAACATGATCCTTCAAGGAAATGTCATCACGGTCCCTTTCAGGCATCCCCCTTCTCTTTGATCCTCTTTGTATACATGACTGTGGCCAAAATGGATCAAAATTGGCTAGTGTTAATAATTTCATCCCCTTCATGGATCACTGCCTTGTTGTGGCGAAGGGGCTTGCGTAACTCAGTGAAGCCATAAGCTATGCCATGCAGGGCCACCCAAGACGGACAGGTCATGGCAGAGAGTTCTGACAAAATGTGGTCCACTGCAGAAGGAAATGGCAACCCACTCCAGTATTCTTGCCAAGAAAACCCCATGGAACGTATCACAAGGCTAAAAGAGATGACGCCGGAAGATGAGCCCCTCAGGTCGGAAGGTGTCCAATATGCTACTGGGGAAGAGCAGAGGGTATTTCCAAGTAGCGCCAGAAGGAGTGAAGCGGCTGGGCCAAACCCGAAAGGACACTCAGCTGTGGATGTGTCTGGCGGTGAAAAGAAAATCCGATGCTGTAAAGAACAATATTGTTTAGGAACCTGGAACGTCAGATCAACGAATCAAGGGAAGCTGGAGGTGGTCAAACATGAGATGGCAAGATTGAACATCAACATCTTGGGAATCAGCGAACTCAAATGGACAGGCATGGGCGAATTTAATTCAGGTGACCATCATATCTACTATTGTGGGCAAGAATCCCTTAGAAGAAATGGAGTAGCACTCATAGTCAACAAAAGGGTGGGAAAAGCAGTACTGGGGTACAATCTTAAAAATGATAGAATGATCTCAGTACGAATCCAAGGCAAACCATTCAACATCACAGTAATTCAAGTCTATGCCCCAACCACTGAGGCCGAAGAAGCTGAGGTTGATCGGTTCTATGAAGACCTACAACACCTTCTAGAACTAACACCAAAAAAAGATGTCCTCTTCATCATAGGGGATTGGAATGCTAAAGTAGGAAGTCAAGAAATCACCGGGATAACAGGCAGGCATGGCCTTGGTGTACAAAATGAAGAAGGACAAAAGCTAATAGAGTTTTGCCAAGAGAACATGCTGATCATAGCAAACACTCTTTTCCAACAGCACAAGAGGTGACTCTACACATGGACATCACCAGATGGTCAATATCGAAATCAGATTGATTATGTCCTTTGCAGCCAAAGATGGAGAAGCTCCATACAGTCAGTCAAAACAAGACCTGGAGCTGACTGTGGCTCAGATCATGAGCTGCTTCTTGCAAAATTTCGGCTTAAATTGAAGAACGTCGGGAAAACCACTAAACCGTTCATATCCCTGATGAATATACAGTGGAGGTGAGGAATAGATTTCAGGGATTAGACCTGATAGACAGAGTGCCTGAGGAACTATGGACGGAGGTCCGTAACATTGTTCAGGAGGCAGCAACGAAATCCGTCCCAAAGAAAAAGAAATGCAAGAAAGCCAAGTGGCTGTCTGATGAGGCTTTACAAGTAGCTGAGGAAAGAAGGGAAGCGAAAAGCAAGGGAGAAAGGGGAAGATATACCCAACTGAATGCAGAGTTCCAGAGAATAGCAAGGAGAGACAAGAAGGCCTTCTTAAATGAACAATGCAAAGAAATCGAGGAAAACAACAGAATGGGAAAGACTAGAGATCTCTTCAAGAAAATTGGAGATCTCAAGGGAACGTTCTGTGCAAAGACGGGCATGATAAAGGACAAAGAAGGCAGGGACCTAACAGAAGCAGATGAGATTAAGAAGAGGTGGCAAGAATACACAGAAGAACTATACAGGAAAGATCTGAATGTCCCTGATAGCCATGATAGTGCAGTCACTGAACTTGAGCCGGACATCCTAGAGAGTGAAGTCAAGTGGGCCTTAGGAAGCATTAGTAACAACAAAGCTAGTGGAGATGACAGTATTCCAGCTGAGCTATTTAAAATCCTAAAAGATGATGCTGTTAAAGTGCTGCATTCAATATGCCAACAAATCTGGAACACTCAACAGTGGCCACAAGACTGGAAAAGGTCAGTTTACATTCCAATTCCAAAGAAGGGCAACGCCAAAGAGTGTTCAAACTACCGCACAATTGCGCTCATTTCACATGCCAGCAAGGTGATGCTCAAAATCCTACAAGCTAGGCTTCAGCAGTATGCGAACCCAGAACTACCAGAAGTACAAGCTGGGTTTAAAAGAGGCAGAGGAACTAGAGATCAAATCGCCAACATTCGCTGCATCATGGAGAAAGCAAGAGAATTCCAGAAAAACGTCTATTTCTGCTTCATTGACTACGTTAAAGCCTTTGATTGTGTGGATCACAACAAACTGTGGCAAATTCTTAAAGTGATGGGAGTACCAGACCACCTTACCTGTCTCCTGAGAAACCTGTACGAGGGTCAAGAAGCAACAGTAAGAACCAGACATGGAACAACCGATTGGTTCAAAATTGGGAAAGGAGTACGACACGGCTGCATATTGTCACCCTGCTTATTTAACTTATATGCAGAGTACATCATGAGAAATGCCGGGTTGGATGAATCAGAGGTCGGAATTCAGATTGCCGGGAGAATTATCAACAACCTCCGATATGCAGACGATACCACCCTAATGGCAGAAAGCGAAGAGGATCTCAAGAGCCTCTTGTTGAGGGTGAAAGAGGAGAGTGCAAAAGCTGGTTTGAAACTCAACATTAAAAAAACTAAGATCATGTCATCTGGACCTATCACTTCCTGGCATATAGAAGGGGAAGAAATGGAAGCAGTGACAGATTTTACTTTCTTGGGCTCCAAGATCACCGCAGACGGTGACTGTAGCCATGAAATTAAAAGACGCTTGCTCCTTGGGAGGAAAGCTATGGCAAACCTAGACAGCATAGTAAGAAGCACAGACATCACCTTGCCGACAAAGGTCCGTCTAATCAAAGCTATGGTTTTCCCAGTAGTAATGTATGACTGTGAGAGCTGGACTATAAGGAAGGCTGAGCGCCGAAGAATTGGTGCTTTCGAACTGTGGTGCTGGAGAAGACTCTTACGAGTGCCCTGGACTGCAAGGAGGTCAAATCAGTCCATCCTAAAGGAAATCAACCCTGAGTGCTCATTGGAAGGACAGATACTGAAGCTGAAGCTCCAATATTTTGGCCAGCTAATGCGAAGAGAAAACTCCCTGGAAAAGACCCTGATGCTGGGAAAGACTGAAGGCAAAAGGAGAAGGGGACGGCAGAGGATGAGATGGCTAGATAGCATCACCAATGCAATGAATATGAACTCGAGCACGCTCCGGGAGAGTGCGCAGGACAGGAAGGCCTGGCGTGCTATGGTCCATGGGGTCACGAAGAGTCGGACACGACTGAACAACTGAACAACAACAACAAATAATTTCATGTTAATTTCCCTAATTAATAAGTGGTTATCTTAAATTCTTGAGTGTATTTAATCAATTCCCCTGTTACTGAAGAAGTGTGCGCATTTGGGGGGGGGGGGAGAGAGTGGGTCATTGTGAACCCTCTTGCCAGATGCCCCATTGCCAAGGTTAAAACGTCCCTTAACTAACGTGTATCTTCAGAACATGCACAAGTTTGTACACATGTCTAGACAAGCACATACGGTAACATCTCCTATTCCTAGTAATAACAGCCCTTGGGTGAGCAGACAATACCGGTGTTTTAGTTAAGAGTGGACTGAATATTAGCAGTCTTAATTTCCAATACCTTTGTATTGGAAAATGTACAGATGATATAGGCAGAAATGGCTTTATTCCCTTCTTTCTTTTTGAATTGTACCTGAAATCCCTAAAGTTGAGTTCTGAGATCCTGGTATAGGGCAATGCCTGCATTCAAATTCTCTTTTGACTCAGGCCCCAATTCAGGTACTGTTTGCCAAGTTTTGTGGAGGGTGCCATGTTTCCCCACCACCTGGGTCTTTTGAGGTTAATAAAATGGCGACTGGGCTTCTGAGTTCAGATAAACAAATGCCACCCCTGCTAAAGATCAGCCCTCCCCTTGATAGCAGTAAAGTTTGGCAATCCCCCCGCCCCGCAAACAGCTAATTCATCTCACCAACTCAATATGATGGCCTGAATTCACCTGCTTCAAAAAAGAATTTGATTGCTAAACTTTGCAATCATTACTCCTGTCCTATAACATGCAGTGATGGAGGGTTGGGGAACCTCACCCCTTTGGCCCAAATCTAGCCCTCCTGGGTCCCAATCCAGCCCTCCAGGGTTCTCCAGATGGCCAAACCACTTCCCCTGGCTCCCCTCCCTTTCCCCCAGTGCTATGAGCTCATGTTGTTATCAGATTTGTTACAAGTATGATGGTATGATGCTAAGTCTTTTGTTATCTTCTCCAGACACTCTGGTATCTGGATCTCAGCTGCAAAAAGGTAAATTTGGGGGTCTGATGGGGGCTAAAATTTACAGGAGGGATGGGTGTCTTTCTCTGAGAGATGTCTGCTTCTGTTTCATTGGCATGGCATTCACAGTTCTGCTCTGGGGATTCTGGAACAAAAAATGGGTTAATTACAAGTTCCATGCCTATCTATATATTGTTCCAGTGGTATTAAACAAAGCCCCTTAAAGCCCTTGGACACAATAATCTAAGAAAAGCCCTGCAGGAACTTACCAAGGGTCCATCTAGTCCTGCATTTTGTTTCTGATGTGGACCAGCCAGCTACCTCTGAAAGGCCCATGAGCAAGTCATGATGGGAATAACCCCACCCCATTGTCTATCCCCAAGACCTCAGGGCCACACTTGTAAATTGACACCCAGTTGGTCACTGGAGGTGGAAAAGAATCTCCTCCAGCTCACCAGGCAGGAAACTTAGTGACTGTTGGTTCATTTTTCATCTTGTCAACAAATGAACCAACTAAGGGCGCAATTCTATTCAGATAGGTGGCCACCTCTAAACTCAGAGGCAACCGCCTATCCAATGCAGGGCAGGAGAAGCACGGAGGGGATCGTTCCCTCCGTGCTCCTCCTGCCCTGCATTTTTGGCTAGACAGCCAATTTCAGGGGACGGCCAAGCGGGGGAGGGGGGTGCTGTACGACCCTCCCCGCCACGGAAGGCCCCCTTTTCGGTTGCTCCACACTCCTCTTGTGAGCATGGAGGACGGAGCTGTTCCGCGTTGTCTCGGAGGCAGCATGGAAGTGGGGAGAGATCAGTTCCCGGAAAACTAGATATCCTATGGCTGTCTAGCCGCTGTCTAGCAGCTATAGGATTGCTCCCTTAACGATCTGAGACCAAGTTGTCTAATAAAAAGAGTTTGTGAGCTAATAAATTTGCGGATTTTTGTTTTACCACCAACCAAGCCCCTTTGTACTGCATCTGAACACAGAGGTTCTATAGAACTATTCTGGCTAATAGCTGTTGTTATAACACCCTGTATTTGTCCAGTCCTTTTAAAAACCATCTAGGTTGTGGCCCTAGATGTGGGTTTTCCAGGAAATTTTCCAATGCCAGTTAGGGTCATTTGCATAGGAAATGTTTAAGTTTGCATCTCGACATGTTCTGAATCCCTGGGGAGATCTAATTTACCATGTATATTTCACTTGTATTTAGTAAACAAAGCTAAAAAAAAAAAAAAAAGCACACCATGTTAATGGCTTGTCCCAATATACCACAAGTATTTGACCTGAAATATTTGAGGAGGGGGGGAACTAAAGCACACTTAATGTGATCTAAATGTTAGGTGTCGAAGGTTTTTTTGGAACACTTGTGAAAATTTAAAAGACAATAACATGTACTTCCCTTACACTTCATAAATTTAAGGGGAAAAGCAAAGGTACTGAAAACTGTTGACACACTTAAGGGCACAATCCTAGGCATGTATAGAAAGAAAAAAGTCCTCCGACTCCCAGCATTCCACAGTCAGCCATGACTATTTATTTATTTATTTATTAAATTTATTAATCGCCCATCTGACTGGTCACCCAGCCACTCTGGGCGATGTACAACCCACCATAAACAATTTAAAACAATAAAATTTTACCATAAATTTTTTTTAAAAAAAATACCCTAACCCACCCCAAATGCCTGCCTGAACAACCACGTTTTTAATGCACGACGGAAGCTCATTAAAGAGGGGGCATGACGGAGTTCCCTAGGGAGGGAGTTCCACAGAGTGGGGGCCACCACAGAGAAGGCCCTCTCCCTCGTCCCCACCAGTCTAGCTGTCCTGGCTGATGGGACAGAGAGAAGGCCATCCGAGGCTGATCTTGTTAAGCGGCCTGTCTGGTGTTGCTGGAGGCGCTCCTTAAGATAGGCTGGGCTGGAACCATATAGGGTTTTAAAGGTCAAAACCAACACCTTGAATTTGGCCCGGAAAACAACTGGTAACCAGTGCAACTCCTTCAGCACTGGAGTGATGTGATCTCGCCGGCGGCTGCCTTTAATCAGGCGAGCCGCCGCGTTCTGTACCAGCTGCAGTTTCCGAACCGTCTTCAAGGGTAACCCCACGTAGAGCGCATTACAGTAGTCTAAACGAGAGGAGACCAGGGCATGTACTACCGATGGGAGCAGATGGTCGGGAAGGTAGGGGCGCAGCCGCCGTATCAGATGGAGTTGATACAGCGCTGTCCGGCTCACAGCTGACACCTGAGCCTCCATGGACAGCTGGGAGTCCAAAATGACCCCCAGGCTGCAGACCTGGTCTTTCAAGGGTAGCTGTACCCCATTCAACACCAGGTCAACATCCCCCAGCCTCCTCTTGTCTCCCACCAAAAGTACCTCGGTCTTGTCAGGGTTGAGCTTCAGCTTATTCCTCCCCATCCAGCCACTCACCGTCTCCAGACATTTGGACAGGGATTCTACATATGCATAGGGACTACAGGGACTAAATATGCATAGGATTTCTCCAATCACAAGATTCTTAGGATGCTGTTGTTGCACGCATGTTTGGTTTTGTCATAAAAACCTTCATCTACCTGCCGCAATCAGTTTGCAAATGCTTTGGTCTGAGGTGGCTCCTAACTGTTTTCCCTCATGGCAGAGAAGACCTCTTGGGGCAATGAACCATCTCCTTGTGCCTCCCTGCTTGCATTTTTAATGGTGGTGAAAGTGGTGCTGAGCATCAACACTGAGGGTCTTTTTGCGCGATATTTTCTTGAGGCATGGAAACATGTGCACGGCTAACAAGAATAGGTTGTTGCCTGTGAATAATTTCCTGGATAATGCTTCCATGCCTGCCTCCCGGGTTTCTGTCAGCTTGTAAGGAACTATAAATTGTACTTGGAAGAAAATTAGTAAAACCCAGGAGAAACTGCTAGATGTGAAGGCAGAAGTCCAGCCTGGCCTGCTGCAAGAGAACATAAAAAAGGATATCGTACAGCTGGGAAAAGGGCAGCACAAAGCAGACTTCATAGGATTATCATTATTTGCTTCCAAAGTGCTTCTTCTGGATGTTGCAGAACTGGATAGTGAGTCTTCACTCATAATATACCCAATCCAGATCAGATCACCAGGTGTCTGTTCACCAAAACACAGCCATGCTGATTCTATCTGGGTCCCAAATGGATTTTCACAAATGAAGTGAGAACGGACCCCAAATCCTCCCCTTCTTCCCTTTCATTAGCAGCAGAACACAGAAATACTTTTACGGGTAATTGCCTTTTTGCTTTTTAAAAAATTCCTCAAATGGTCATATACAAACTATTTGAATTTATTTTACTTATTTATTACACGACTGTATCGATCAATAGCTGAAACTCTCTGGGTGTTTCAGAACAATTAAAACCAGCTCCAGGTGAGCCACTCTGGGAAGGGCATGCCACAACTGGGATGCCACAACTGAAAAGGCCCTCTCCTCAGTAGCCACCAGCTTCACTTCATTTGGCAAGGACAACTGGAGGAGGGCATCTGAAGATAAACTTAGGGTCCGGGCAGGTATATATAGAAGGAGATGATCCATGAGGTAACTTGGCCCCAAGCCGTTCAGAACTTTAAAAGTTAACATCAGCACCTTGAACTGGGCCTGCAAATGGACTGGAAGCCATGCGCCAGCATAATAGGTTCATATTGGCCAGTCCCCACTAACAATTTGGTTGCCCTATTTTGGACCAGTTTTCGTTTCTGGAATGTTTATCTCAATAACTGAAACTTGGGTCCTGGTTAGTAGGAAGGTATTTTCTCTACCTGGACTAGCGTGGCTGCAGCTTTTCCTGTGGTTTCACTCATGGCATTTGTTGAGATCTTGTATAAGCAACTGAGCTATAAATCAGAAAGTCCCTAGTTCAAATCTCACCTCTGCCATGAACTCACTAGGTGGCCTTAGGCAAGCTGCTCTCTCTCAGCCTCAGTCCTCTCGTGTACAATATGGGTGAATAATAATACTGATTTACCTTACAAGTTGTTGTAAGGATTATAACTAGGTAATGCATGTCAAGCCCTTTGAAAACTTGAATCACAAGTTTTAAGTATTGTGATTAAGAAGGAAAGAAGCATCCTGATCCCGAATGCAGTGCAAGGAAGCTGTATTGATCCGAGAGATTATGCTTTTCCTGTAGCGTGTCTGGCTTACATCGTGAGTCTAATCTCCCAGCTGATGCTGCTTGTCTTCTCTTTCTCCCCTCTGCCCCCACCCCTTACAGCCAACGTAACTCTGGATGCAGACACAGCCCATCCCCCCCAACTCATCCTGTCTGAGGATCGCAAAAGTGTGATATGGGCATTTATATGTCCAGATCTGCCCAACAACCCTGGGAGATTTGACTATTGGCGGTGTGCACTGGGATGTGAGGGTTTCACTGCAGGCAGACATTTCTGGGAAGTTATTGTGGGAAGTGAGTTAAACTGGGCTGTGGGGGTCACCAGGAAGTCTGTGAGGAGAAAGGGCAATATTGAGTTTAATCACAAGGAAGGCATCTGTGGGCACCTTGATAGATACGTGTATATCTGCCAAACCCACTGGTCATGCTGCTCTGTCCTTGGGCGCAGAGCTCAAGAAGATCCGAGTGATTCTGAACTATGCTGGGGGCTGGGTGTGCTTTTACGATGCTGATACAGCAGCCCAGATATATGCCTATGAGGCTGCCTCATTCTCTGAAGATGCTGTTCACCCCTTCTTTTATGCGTCCCACGATGTCTACCTGACAGTCTCTCCCTAAGGGTGAAAGTAGATGGCCGTAAAGTCGGTAGAGTTACAACACACGTATAGCCTTCGTGCCAGCATGGGGCTCAGAGGTTACGATCTCTCTCTGAGGAGAAGCTGTAGTTGCAGAAATCTGAAGCGATCTCTCCCCCACTCCCCTCCATTGCTCCCCATACACGCACCCTAATGTCAAAGTGCAACAAACCTTTAATAGGGCAATCATGCCAGGGAATTGAAAAGCAAAGAAAAAAATAAATACACTGGACGACTTTCATTCAAGGGTTAGATACGCATTTTAGCAAAGGAGCAAAAATGGAAAGACACCCCCCCTTCGCCATCCCTCCTATTTCTATGTCATCTTTCTCCAGCTTCCCCCAAAGCAGTCAAACCTGCCTTCCAGCCACTGCCGCTGTCTCTGTCCAGACCAGGGGACTGTCTTCAGGAGCAATTTACTGCGAAGTTAGAGCAGTCTAAGTTTGTTCACGACAGATGACGTCGTCACCAATCCACTGCCAACCAGCTGCTTCCCTCCTGAAAAGCCACATTTTCTGAAACTCCTTTAGTCCAATGCTTTTACTGAAAGCGGCTCCCTGGCAGTTTTGCCACAGTGTGCCATCATGTGTCCCCCACCACCACCTTAAATCCTGGGCGTGCCTCTGTGCCCTGGCAGTGACGTGGTCAAGGGGGTGGGACGCCCCATTCTGTCTTGTTTCCCCAATTGAAGTAGTTTTTCCCATATCTCCCCCTTCTGTGCATGTTTACTCAGAAGTAAGAAATAAATCTGTGCATGTTTACCCGTAAGAAATAAATCTCGCTCCCCCTGAGAACACCCCACCAGCGCAAATAAGCCCCATTCCAGCAAACACAGAATTATAGCTCCAAGCCCCCTTTCTCCGCCTCTGGCTATTTCTCCCTCTTCCAATGACAGGCTTCTCTGCTCCTGTGATCCTGATGCTGCGGTAGATCACTACTGCGATAAAGCTCTTATACACATTTGTTTAATGCCAAAGGAAAGAGTATAAGCTCCCTGTTCGCTCACTCTTCCTTGAAGAAGCCAAAATCTCCAATTCTCCAGTGCAGTATCTGAGGGCTCCCCATGAGAGCACCCCACCACCTCAATTTTGCCCCATTCCAGCAAACTGTCACAGAGTTATAGCTTCCAACCCATTTTTACTGCAAGCATCAGAGAAGCAAAGTAATGCAAACATAAGAGAAGTGGTGAAGTAAAACAAGGATCAGATAAGCATCGAAGTAAAGCAAACATCAGAGAAGCGAATTAATACAACAGTAGAGAAGCAAATTAACGCAACATCAGAGAAGTGAAGCAATGCAAACATCAGAGATGCACATAATCACAGCTCTCAATGGGGAAACAGAAGCTAATTACTCCCAGTAGTGAAAAGGAAGTGCAGTGTCATTTTGAAGGCTCAAAAGAGCGCTCTAGCACTTTTGATGTTTTGCAAAGGCAGGCTACTTGCTCTAGTTACTCTCCCTGGGGACAGTAGTGCCAATGGGGGAAAAGGAGTGAAGTGGGGGAGGGATGGCCCCACCCATTGACCATGTCAGTGCCAGGTCACACAGGCACACCCAGGAGTTAATGCAGAGGAATGTGTCACACTGTAGCAGAACCACCCAGGAACTGCTTTAACTGGAAAAAATGGAGTAGAACGGCTTTCCAATTTCTGCATTATTTCCAATAATGCGGCATTTCAAGATGGAAACTGCTGGCTGACAGCGCACTGGCCACAACATCATGTGCCACGAACGACCTCAAAACACTCCCAATCCTCAGGAAATCCCCCATGAAGACAACCCCCCCAGTGAGCATCATGGCCAAGTAGAGATTTAAACCCAGGCCTCCTCCTCTTATGTTAGCATTGTATGCACTCTGTATTAAAACCATACTAGTGTGCTACTTAGAATTTGGGGGACTCTGAAGGCAACACCATCCCATCTCCAAAGTGAGCTGTCCTCAGTGGAGAGAGAAGAGCTCAGCAGAGGAACCCAGAAGATGCCCTATTTCACTGAGGCTATTTCAACATTGGCCCATCTCTCCAGAACTAACATCACCTCAGAGAAGGATTTCTGTATGTATTGAGAATATTTAAACCACACCTTTCCTTACAAAAGTTCAAGGTGGCTAACAAGAACCACACAACACAACCAAATCAAATAGAAGCACAATAACCAAATTTGTAACCAACAAGAGCAGCAGGCCCAGTTTAATTCAAAACAATTTAATTAAATTTAATTAAAAACAAGTTTAATTAAAAACAAACCAGCAGCAATATAATAAAAACCTATGAAAGCCCCCCCCCCCCTCCCTAGATGCCAGCAGCATCCTTTTCCTCTTTCCCTGAAGATCTTGTTCCTTGCAAACTTCATTTGGGTCTCTATCCCTCACTTCTTCCACATCTCTTCCCCTCTTCTCCCAAGGTAGGCAAGTTGTAGTTGAGTGTTCGTCCTCCCATCACTGGATCATCACAAAGCAGGTAACAACCTGGCTCCCTGTAACCTGAGCCCATGATTCCGTGTCCTGCATTCTGGGATGATCAAGAACCGATCCTGGCCTTCCTGTCTGTGACAAGCTTTCAAGTACTTGAAGAGCACTATCCTATCTCCCCTCAGTCTTCTTTTCTCAAGGCTAAACATGCCCAGCTCTTTCCGTCTCTCCTCGTAGGGCTTTGTTTCCAGTCCCCTGATCATCTTTCTTGCCCTCCTCTGAACCCTCTCCAATTTGTCTGCATCCTTCTTAAAGTGTGCCCAGAACTGGACACAGTACTCAAGATGAGGCCTACCCAGTACTGAATGGGGGCGGGGGCGGGGACAGGACTAGCACCTCACGTGATTTGGAATTCATTTGGAAACTTGTAAAGTTGTATTTTAAATGCTTTGATGTACATTATATATCATTTATGATGTATTTTGTATTCTTCAGTTCCCTTGATAAAGTCCAGTGTCAAAATGCACCGGGAATTCAGTTGGTGCAGCTGTTCCTTTTTTATTTTGGTTTCCAGCCTTACAGCTGTTTCTTCTTCTTCTTCTTCTGAACCCTATCGGTATTGTTGTGGGCTGCCAGGTTCCCAAATGTCATGAATTTATAATGAAATCTGAAAATGTTATGGCCATTTGTTTTCCAATGCAAGTTAATGGGGAAACATAAAATCCGGATAATTCGGATCTGAATCTGAACCTAAGAGAATCGGGTCCGAAGTAGTTTGAAGCGAAAGAGGGGTGGGGGATCCTGTGCCCCGCCTGGGAGAGACACCCTAAGATCCTGAGTTCCATTGAACTCAGTGGAACTTACTCAAGAGTGAGTACGCCTAGGACTGGGCTCCAACCTCTTCCAATTTCTGGGGAACCATTTCAACACCCAAAGAGCCCCATCAAATATGTTTGCTTCCGTGGAAGTAAATCCCACTGAATTCAAGTACGTGCTCAAAGGGCACTGACAGCTTCCACAGATTGGCCCCTTCCACACCCAGTTGTCAATAACGCAGCCTCTCCCCCCCCCCCCCGGACACACGCGCATAGGGCTTTCCAGATGCATTGGACTACAATTCCCAGCCGGCGTGGCAATCGGACATGTTGGCTGGGAATTACGAGAGTTGTAGCTCAATGCAGCTGGAGGCACCAGGTTGGGGAAGGCCGTAAGAAGAACCCGTCACCCAGACTTGATCAACTCGCTTTCCCCGCCCCGCAGTTCTCCTTCTCCAAAACACTTAGCTCCGGAGTGCGTCGTCCAGGAGACAAAAGGGTGCGCGTGTGGAGACGTAGCTACGCCGAGGGATCGCTGGCTTTTTGCGCGGTTGTTTCTGCTTACTGCACGCCTCCCCCTCGGCTTCTTCTAATCCATCCCGCTCCTTCTTCTCGGCTCCCCCTTCTCCCTTAAGGTCGCCTTTATAAATAACATTTTGGAAACAACCAAGGGCAAGTTTAAGCAACCGAGGCCACAATCCCAGCCACACTTATCTGGCGGTAAGCCTCATTGAACTCGGCGGGGCTTGCTTCTGTGCTGACGTGTATCAGGCTGCGCTATCAAAGTTTGCTTGGCACGTCTTAAAATTTAAATTGGCTGCAAGTGGTGGCGAATGAGTCACTCCGATTTTATTTTGCAAGCAACAGCAGCGAGGGGGTGGAGCTGAGCGGATGCCAAATAAAAGTTTAAAACACACGCACGCCCCCTCCGCCTTTTCTTCCTGGAAGCGGTTCTGCGACAACAAGCCTCGGTAGCCTGGCCCTGAATTTATTGTCACTTTTTTCTCTGACTATCAGAATCTGCGGGACAAGCACACTGAACCAAGGTACGTTTCTGGAATCAAAAGAGAAAAGAAATGTTTGGCGGGGACTGAAACTTGGCAGCGGCACTGCATATATACAGAGCAATCCTACGCATATCTGCTCAGAAGTCAGTCATTCTGATATATGGGCCTTACTTTTAGGAAAGTGTGTATAGGATTGCAGTCTTAATCATGGTGCATTTGAAAAATACTTCAAGACACCCCTGTTGGGGCGAGGGGGGAGTCAGTCTGCATCTCTCAAGCCTTACTTAGTTAAGCTTGAAGTCTGGGCTAAACACGGTGGCTCAGTTCTTTCCTGAGGACCAGAACAGACGTTACTTTTTCGCCGTGTGTCTAGCAGCCATGCCTGCTTCTCATTTTTACTCTAGACCCCCCCCCCCCGATCCAAATCTTGAAAGCCCTCCTGTTTCTCTCCTTGACTGTGGTGCAGTTAGATAATTTTAGACTCCAGACTTAATAGTCCTACTGGAGCCTCTGGCCCCTAGATGATAATGTGTGGGGCAGGGTCCAGGTTTTTGTGGACCTCCCCAGTGGTGTGACACCCCCTTGAAAAATTTCGCACCCACCCACCCACTGCATTCAGGCTTCAAAACTCTCTCCATTGGCACTTGTGAAGGTTTTTTAAAAGCCTAGTTGCAGCAGGTGGGCATTTTTAGGGGATCACTGATAGAAAAGGGAGGGGTTAAGAGTTCCCTCCTTAATGCCTTTGCCCAGGCATTTGGCAGTATGTGATGAGTTTTAAGTGATCCTGGATTCGTTTTATGGTTTGGCTGATTGCTCAAAGTTGTTTTTAGATCTATGTTGTCTGTATATGCTGTCTCTATGTTTTTTATGCTTTTAAATTTTGTGTATTGTCTTTTTAATGTTTTTAATCTTTGTAAACTGCCCAGAGAGCTTCTGCTATGGGGTGGTATAAAAATTTAATTAATAATTATTATTAATGCTGTACCCCTCCCTTGAATATCGCCGGCTGCAATCTGGATTTTTAAAAGCATGAGGGAGGGCATGGGGGGGGGGAGAATGAGAATATGAGTGAGTGTGTGACTGGGGTCTGTGCATTGAAGTCAGGGGCCCTATGCCAACAGAGGGCTGGCCCCACCCACTTTGGGCAGTGTTCCCATCCACTGCTGGCACACAAGCCCTGATGTGCTTGCCTAGAGTAAATTCAGGTCTCCAGCCAAAAAGGCTCCCCACCCCTGATTTAAGCTGATGAAATTCCCTCCGGCTCCTCTTCTGTAACAGCTGTCCATGTTGCGGGTGTGGGCAAGCCAGCAACAATAAACGAGGAAACACGCAGAGCTGTGAGTGCAGCTAGAGCAGAGGTGGACAATTTGTGGCCCTCCAGATGTTCTGGCCTACAACTGCCATCAGTCCTAGCTGCAATGGCCAATGGTGAATGCTGATGGGAGTTGTAGGCCACATATCTGGGGGCCACAACTTGCCCATCCGGAGCTAGAAGCTGAGAGAGGACCTGTCAAATCATTAATCCTTTTCAGGGCATCTGTGCTATAGGAAAATGGTCATACTACATCAGAGATGGGTAACTTGTGGCCCTCCAGACGTTTGGGACTGCAACTCCTATCATCCCTTACCATTGGCTATTGCTAGAGAGGGCTGATGGGAGCTGTAGGCCAAAACTTCTGGAGGGGTACAAGGTGCCTACTTCCTACACTGCAACCTATCTCCCCATCAACACATGGCTTCCCCCCACCCCCCGGGTTTATGAAGGAGACAGTGTGGCATTTTTCAATGAAGAAGAAGACGACCTTTGGTTTTAATTCATCCTCATTTGTTGGGGTGAGGATCTATCCTGCAGAGATGCTTGAGGTATTTCATCTGACCTGATCTGCATTTGGGAGGTTCTTGGCCATGTAGAAGGCCACATCTTCCCCAAACGCATTCTTTGGCCTTCCTCCTAGCTTTCTGACAGTACCTCTCCTGTTCAGGAACAGTAGACCAGCCTTCCCCAACCTGGTGCCCTCCAAATGAGTTGGACTACAATCCCCACCCAGCATAGCTGGCTGGGAGATTATGGGAGTTGTAGTCCAATCCATCTGGGGGGCACCAGGTTGGGGAAGGCTGCAGGAGACAGATAAACAGACTTGCAGACATTTGGCATATTATGACTGGACAGCAAAATGGCCATTCTGGTGGAGGAAAGATCTATATATTCTAGGGACTCTCTGGGTCTGTGCCTACAGCTGCATTGCACCCCTCTGGGGTTCCATGTTGATGAAGCCTGGTGCACGTTTTGTCATTACAGTAACTTTGTCATCAGGTGCTTTATGCTACCTGTAGAAGTGAGCAGCAGCCATTCATATATCTGAGCTACAACTGTGCTCTGGCAGTCCCACAGGGAGGAAGGGGAGCAGTTTGTGCCACTTTAAGAATGGATAACAATAAACCCTATCCCCTAGTGTGTCATATCCCTAATCCAGAACAGCAGAACCGGGATGCTGAGAAAAAGAAGCTGGATCAGGAAGACCTAGAGGTGCAAGCCTCAGAGGTGTTGAATGAAGATGCAGTCCCCAACACTGAGTCTCAGCCCAAGCCTGCCTTTTGAATCCCCAGCAGCCTGTACCATAGAAAGGGAAACTGGTGCACATGAGGTTTAAGATCATGGTGCAAAGTGGGTTGGGGAGGTGGGAATCCACACAGCCACACAAAAGCACTCCTTTGGACCCACATCCTCCTTTTCCGGCAACAATTCCCATTGCCCAGAGAATCAAGTGACTTTAAGATCATGAGTGCAAAAGTGTGGGAGGGAGAGGAATCCACACAATTGGTGCTGTATCAAATACCCAGGAGGACAAGGCCTGGAGAGACTAACTCCCCCCCGCCCCAGTTCCCCTATCCAGGTCTAAGTAACGAACACCAGGTTGGCCCTCTCATCTACAATTAAATTGTGGATGCAGGAGATTTTATTTTGGGCCAACCTGGCATGCAGCAGCAGCACCAGACCTGAGGGCAAGCTGGTAAGGCAGTCAGGAACCATCTGGTCGGGGGGAAGAGATAGGTGTAAGGTATCTAAACCCCTTCTCCTCAGCTGGCCTGTTAAGCCCCCCAATGCCATACCTCCCCCGCCCCATGATCAAACTTACGAGGCACTCCATTCTTCCCCAGGCTGTCCACATAATTTTTCAAGCACATGTTAAAAATTCATTTTAAAATAAATAGATATGGCCAGCCCAAAGCACAATCTTACCCCCCCGCCCAAGCATATCAGGTGTGTGTTCATAGGCAGAAGGCAAGCCCTCACCTTGGCTACTACGCCCCCCCCACTCAGCTCTCACCTGAGCTTGGGCTGAAAGCTAACACACATCCAGTCCACCCTTGGGCTCTCCTTGCTCTCATCCAGGAGAACTAACAGCCCATATAAAAACATTCACTCTACAGGGGGATGTTGGCAAATTACAGGTTCTTGGAAGGAGGGCACCAGATTAAATCAATTCAAGCTCCTTCAGCATGCCGCTCCATGTTGTGTTCTCTGCCTCCCATGGCTGAGAGCCACAGGACGAGAGCCCCTGTTGCTTTTAAACCTCTTTCCAGGTCCAAGCTTTAGATTACCTGGATGGGAGGGAGATAGGGAAAATAAAGCCTGCAACAAGGGGAGTCAGGTACCCAACATACCCCAGCTAGTTCCTTTTTCAATCCTCTGCATGTTGACTCAAAGGCAAGTCCCAGTGCATTTAATAGCACTTACTCCCAGGAAAAGATTTTGGGGGGAGCTTTGCAGCCTGATCTTCTGCATATTTACTCAGAAGTAAGTCCTGAGTTAGCCCGGTACGGCAGGCTTAATATAAACTGCCCAACCCATTCCACTCCACTAACTTGACTGCATTTTTAGCCCAGTCCTATGCATTTTTTGCCATTTGTTTTTCCTTTCTGCATGAACTGTGGCTTTAGGGGTGAGGGAAAGGCACTTGCTATATGCTCAGAGGTATTTCCCCCATATTTAAGCCTTAGCCGTAGTATTGGGGATTTTCTCTGCTGCACTGCCACCACGTATGGGGAAACTGCTCCTTCACCAGGCAGTCCCACCTACGGGGTTTCTTATTTTTAGCAAATGCTTATATTTCAGGGCCTAAGGAACTCTCTGCCACTATAATGCAGAGTTCCACAAACTGACCATTTTCCACTGCCACCAGTTCTCTTAACATTTATTTATTTATTTATTATTAAATTTATTAATCGTCCATCTGGCTGGTCACCCAGCCACTCTGGGCGATGTACAACATAAAATAAAAACAGTTTAAAACAATAAAATTCTACAATACAAACATTTTCTAAAATACCCTAACCCACCCCAAATGCCTGCCTGAACAACCATGTTTTTAGTGCATGACGGAAGCTCATTAAAGAGGGGGCATGACGGAGTTCCCTAGGGAGGGAGTTCCACAGAGTGGGGGCCACCACAGAAAAGGCCCTCTCCCTTGTCCCCACCAGTCTAGCTGTCCTGGCTGATGGGACAGAGAGAAGGCCATCCGAGGCTGATCTTGTTAAGCGGCCTGTCTGGTGCTGCTGGAGGCGCTCCTTAAGATAGGCTGGGACGGAACCATATAGGGTTTTAAAGGTCAAAACCAACACCTTGAATTTGGCCCGGAAAACAACTGGTAACCAGTGCAACTCCTTCAGCACTGGAGTGATGTGATCTTGCCGGTGGCTGCCTTTAATCAGGCGAGCCGCCACGTTCTGTACCAGCTGCAGCTTCCGAACCGTCTTCAAGGGTAACCCCACGTAGAGCGTATTACAGTAGTCTAAACGAGAGGAGACCAGGGCATGTACTACCGATGGGAGCAGATGGTTGGGAAGGAAGGGGCGCAGCCGCCGTATCAGATGGAGTTGATACAGCGCTGTCTGGCTCACAGCTGACACCTGAGCCTCCATGGACAGCTGGGAGTCCAAAATGACCCCCAGGCTGCGGACCTGGTCTTTCAAGGGTAGCCATACCCCATTCAACACCAGGTCAACATCCCCCAGCCCCCTCTTGTCTCCCACCAAAAGTACCTCGGTCTTGTCAGGGTTCAGCTTCAGCTTATTCCTCCCCATCCAGCCACTCACCGTCTCCAGACATTTGGACAGGGATTCTACGGCCAACCTTGGTGAAGATTTGAATGAGACGTAGAGCTGCGTGTCATCCGCATATTGATGACACTGCACCCCAAACCTCCTGATGATAGCTCCCAGCGGCTTCACATAGATGTTAAATAGCATCGGGGAGAGGATAGAACCCTGTGGCACCCCACAAGTGAGTGGCCATGGGTCCGAAACCTCCTCTCCCAGTGCTACCCTCTGGTACCTGCCGGAGAGGAAGGACCGGAACCACCGCAATATGGTGTCCCCAATGCCCAACCCCTCCAGGCGGTCCAGGAGGATACCGTGGTCAACAGTATCGAAAGCCGCTGAGAGGTCGAGGAGAACAAGGAAGGAGCGTTCACCCCTATCCAGAGCCCTCCTCATATCATCTGCCAAGGCGACCAAGGCCATTTCTGTCCCATGCCCAAGCCTGAAGCCCGACTGAAATATCAGTTTCTTCCAAGTGTGCCTTCAACTGCACCGCCACCACCCGCTCAATCACCTTGCCCAAAAATGGCAGATTTGAGACTGGGCGAAAGTTGTTCAAAACGTGAGGATCCAAGGAGGGCTTCTTTAAGTTTAAACATACTTTAAAATCTCCTAATAGCTTGGTATAAGAGGCTTAGGCATGAGATGGGCACCACCACTAGAGACAAGTTGATTTATTTAAGGGATATTTTGTAAGGGAATACTAATATTTACTTTAGGGTTTTCAAAAATAATGTTGGCTGACACTTTTTAAGGACTCAAGAGCCACTGTTGCTATTACAAGCCTCTAATGACTTCTTTTACCTCAGGCCAAATTCCCTGAGGGTGCAATCCTACGCCTGTTTAGACAGAAGAAAGTCCTACAACTCCCAGCATTCCCTGGCTGGGGAACGCCGGGCGTCGTAGGACTTTCTTCTGTCTAAACATGCATAGGATTGTGCCCTAAGCCCCCACCACAGCCAAATACACACACAACCAGGTCCAGCTCTTGGGTACAGTCTTCCTCTGACTCCCAGAGCTTCTTCTGTTGTATTTCTGGCTGCTTGGACAGTTTATCTGGGTTTACTGCCTGCTTATGTAACCTTCTTCTGGCAAGATCTGAGGGCAGCCTCCTGGCATAACCCAGCTCCCTGCTCCCTACTCCTGTTCTTCACCAGCCACGTATGGCTATCCCACTGAGGAGGAATAGCTTAATATTCAAGCCTTAGCTATTCACTTCTCCTCAGCTTTGTCCTAGTCCTTCTGTCACACCACACACCAACCAGCAGACCTCCTCCCTCACTGACTATGAACAGACTGACTGAAACCCTAACTGTGAACTGTTTAACTGTTCTTTCCCAGCTGCTCTTTTCCACCTAGCTAGAATCCAACCTACCAAAACTGAATTTACCTGATCCAGGCCCCATCTAAAAATATTACAAACAATCGTCTCTCTCTCTCTCTCTCTCCTCCCCGCTTTCAGAACATCACCAAGCAGCTACTAAAACAGGCCTTCAGCACAGTAACATCACTCGGCCTCACGTGTACGCATATACATTATAGCCGCTCAGAGGCCACACAGAATATGTACAGAACAGCGGTTATATACGGCCCTTCTTCACATCTAGTACTGAAAACAGGCTCCTCGGCTAAACCCTGTTGAAGTCTTGACACAAATTAAGTTGTGGGGAGGAGGAGACAAGGAGAGAGCGCCCATCACAAGGAAGAAATCAGGAGGTGAGCATTTTCTTTTTTTTCTTTTTTTTTTAAGCAAAACTGTAAGGTGGCAAGGAGTTTTCTAAATGGTTATGCTGTCTGGGGATCAGGGGCATCGTTTGGAGAAGCTCACCTGGGCACGGGCTCCGGATCTTTTTTTGAGCTGTGCCCTGGATCTTTTGAGCTGTCCTAATTGCCTTTTTTTTTTTTTACATTTTCCCATTGACTTGCGTTGGAAAACAAAAATGGCCATGATGCTTTTAGTTTGTATGAGAAATGCATGAAATTTGGAGGCTTAGTAGCCCCCATGGAACTGATTGAATCTGCCAAATTTCAGGCAGTTAGGTCCAGTTGCTTTTGTGCTAAAAAGGTGTCCCCAACCAGTCGTGTCCGACTCTAGGGTGTGGTGCTCATCTCCATTTCTAAGCCGAAGAGCCAGCGCTGTCCGAAGACGCTTCCGTGGCCATGTGGCCGGCATGACTGAACACCAAGGTGCACGGAACACTGTTACCTTTCCTGCCGAGGCGGTACCTATTTATCTACTTGCAATTTCTTGCTTTCGAACTGCTAGGTTGGCAGGAGCTGGGACTGAAGACGGGAGCTCACTCCGTCACGCAGCACTCGGGTCTCGAACTGCTGTCCTGCCGACCTTCCAGTCTGCAGTTCAGCGTCTTAACCACTAAGCCACCGCGGCCCCCCGTGTATTATGTAGCCCAATGCAAATTTTTGTACAAAAGATACAGCTAATTAAGAGTAATTAAATAAACCAATAAATTTTAAAGCGGGGCCAACAATTTTTTCCCTTGTTTGCATTGAGATGAAAAAGAACCCAGCAACCCCCACAGGGACATAGGATGAATCATCCTTCAAACAGATCACTAGCTCTTCAGAAGGTCATCTCAGGAGAGTTCTTAATAAGGGGAAAATCAGCTTCTCTCTGCAGTCTTCATACAGATTCCAGTGCAGGAGTACATGATCAACAGACTATGGCACCCATTCCACACTGACATCCGTTAACTGGAATCATATTGAATCATCCACTTAACAATGCAGAGAGCAATGCATTGAAATGAGAGCCTGAATGCTCTCCTGTACTTGGAAACAGTCAATCAGAGATAATGGGGAACAAATTTGTCAGCTGCAGCTCTCTTACATTAGACATCTAAATCAAGTAACCTTCGCAGAGTTCTGTCTTTTAAGCCATCATTGCCCAAAACTTCAGGAGAAAAACCCAACCTAAAAATTCTCTTCTCCATCTCTCTCATTCACCAACTAACAAAGGAGTCAGAAAGCAGTAAATGAATGTAACTAGCAGGAGCTGCAGAAAAATGCACCTTTAGCCACCATTTCAAGGCATTTTTCCAAGCCTGGCATTCAACTGATCGAATATCCACTTCCAAGTAAATAGCTGCATTCCCGTCACAAGAAGGTGAACCCAGAATCTTCCTAAGGAAACTAGATTACCTCTCAGGTGGAAAGTTCAAACCCAGAAAACCAAAATTGAAATGCCAAAGATAAGCTGGGCCGAGGACTTGGCTCTATAAACCTGGATAGCAGGAGGTTATGAAGAGATCACCTTGCATTAAAAAAAAAAAGAATCTTGAAATGGGCTGATGGCTAAAGTTGGCTGACTTTGGGCGCAATCCTATGCAGATAGGCAGCCGCCTCCGAACTCAGAGGCGACTGCCTATCCAAAGCAGGGCAGGAGAAGCACGTAGGGGATTGTTCCCTCCGTGCTTCTCCTGCCCTGCATTTTCAGCTAGACAGCTGATTGCGGCTGTCTAGCCATGGGAGGGCTGAGCAGCAGAGGAGGCTGCCATACTACACATTGGATGTGTCATACAGGCATTTCTGCCTTCCCCGCCCCGGAACACGCCCCAGGAACGCCCCATTTGGGCTGCTCCGAGGTCGGTTCCTGGAAAACCAGATATCCTGTGGCCATCTAGCCACTGACTAGCAGCCATAGGATTGCTCCCTTAATTGCTTGCTTCCGTTGTTCAGTGTTCCAAATTTGTTGGCATATAGAGTGCAGCACTTTAACAGCATCCTCTTTTAGGATTTTAAATGGCTCAGCTGGAATACTGTCATCTCTGCTAGCTTTGTTGTTAGGAATGCTTCCTAAGGCCCACTTGACTTCACTCTCTAGGATGTCTGGCTCAAGTTCAGTGACCGCACTATCATGGCTATCAGGGACATTAAGATCTGTCCTGTATAGTTCTTCTGTGTATTCTTGCCACCTCTTCTTAATCCCATTTGCTTCTGTTAGGTCCCTGCCTTCTTTGTCCTTTATCATGCCCATCTTTGCACTAAACGTTCCTTTGAGATCTCCGATTTTCTTGAAGAGATCTCTAGTCTTTCCCATTCTATTGTTTTCCTCGATTTCTTTGCATTGTTCATTTAAGAAGGCCTTCTTGTCTCTCCTTGCTATTCTCTGGAACTCTGCATTCAGTTGGGTATATCTTCCCCTTTCTCCCTTGCTTTTCACTTCCATTCTTTCCTCAGCTACTTTTAAAGCCTCATCAGACAGCCACTTTGCTTTCTTGCATTTCTTTTTTTTTTTTTTTTTATGGATTGAGTTGCGGCCTCCTGAACAATGTTAGGGACCTCTGTCCATAGTTCCTCAGGCACTCTGTCTATCAGGTCTAATCCCTTAAATCTATTCATCACCTCCACTGTATATTCATAAGGGATATGATTTAGGTCATACCTGAATGGTTTAGTGGTTTTCCCTATGTTCTCCAATTGAAGCTGAAATTTTGCAATAAGACGCTCATGATCTGAGCCACAGTCAGCTCCAGGTCTTGTTTTTACTGACTGTATAGAGCTTCTCCATCTTTGGCTGCAAAGGACATAATCAATCTGATTCCGATATTGACCATCTGGTGATGTCCATGTGTAGAGTCGCCTCTTGTGCTGTTGGAAAAGAGTGTTTGCTATGATCAGCGTGTCCTCTTGACAAAACTCTATTAGCCTTTGTCCTGCTTCATTTTGTACACCAAGGCCATACTTGCCTGTTATCCCGGTGATTTCTTGACTTCCTACTTTGGCATTCCAATCTCCTATGATGAAAAGGATATCTTTTTTTGGTGTTAGTTCTAAAAGGTGTTGTAGGTCTTCATAGAACTGATCAACCTCAGCTTCTTCGGCCTCAGTGGTTGGGGCATAGACTTGAATTACTGTGATGTTGAATGGTTTGCCTTGGATTTGTACTGAGATCATTCTATCGTTTTTGAGATTGTACCCCAGTACTGCTTTTCCCACCCTTTTGTTGACTATGAGTGCTACTCCATTTCTTCTAAGGGATTCTTGCCCACAGTAGTAGATATAATGGCCACCTGAATTAAATTCGCCCATGCTTGTCCATTTTAGTTCGCTGATTCCCAAGATGTCGATGTTCAATCTTGCCATCTCATGTTTGACCACCTCCAGCTTCCCTTGATTCATTGATCTTACATTCCAGGTTCCTAAACAATATTGTTCTTTACAGCATCGGACTTTCTTTTCGCCACCAGACACATCCACAGCTGAGTGTCTTTTCGGCTTCGGCCCAGCCGCTTCAGTCTTTCTGGCGCTACTTGGAAATTCCCTCTGCTCTTCCCCAGTAGTATAGTGGATACCTTCCGACCTGAGGGGCTTATCTTCCGGCGTCATCTCTTTTAGCCTTGTGATACGTTCCATGGGGTTTTCTTGGCAAGAATACTGGAGTGGGTTGCCATTTCCTTCTCCAGTGGACCACATTTTGTCAGAACTCTCTGCCATGACCTGTCCGACTTGGGTGGCCCTGCACAGCATAGCTTATGGCTTCACTGAGTTACGCAAGCCCCTTCGCCACAACAAGGCAGTGATCCATGAAGGAGTGTCCATTGTTACCTCCAACTTTACATCTCCCTTCTGCGAAGGATTCAGTTTAAAGCCCTCCTGATGAAGTTCTTCATGCTGTGGCCAAACACATTCTTCCCGTCCTTTGTGAGGTGCAACCTGTTTCTTGCCAACAGTCCATCCTCCAGGAAGTATAGGCCGTGGTCCCAGAATCCACATCTCTCACATCGGCACCACCTCCGTAGCCAGTCATTCACCCAGAGTATTTTTCTTTCCCGTTCCATCCCTCTTCTAACTACTGGAAGGATGGATGAGAAAACTATCTGGGCCCCAAAGTTCTTGCGTTTCCTTCCCAAAGGTTCAAAGTCTGATATGATTTCTTCATAGCTCCGCTTGGCCGTATCATTTGTTCCCACATGGATGAGAAGAAAGGGATACTTGTCAGTGGGCTTTATGAGTGCAGGCAACCTTTCAGTCACGTCTCTAATCCGTCCTCCCGGGAGACAACATACCTGGCGAGTCCATGGGTCTTCGTGACATACTTGGGTCTCAATTCCATGCAGCAAGGAGTCTCCCGCTACTACTACTCTTCTCTTATTGTTGTTGTAGGCCTGGGTTTCATCACCTCTGCTTGACTGACCTTCAGCCTCTTGCTCACTCTCATGCAGGTTCCCCTGTAATTCTTCCTCTGCAGGCTGGCCTCCAGTCTCATCCTCAAGTACCTGGAATTGGTTCCACAGCTCCACTGCTTCCACTGGTGCAGAGTGGTGTCTAGTTCTTCTTCTCCTGAATGTCACCCTTTTCCAAGGAGTATCCTCTACTGTATCCTCTATTCTCCTTCTCACTCAAGCCTTTGAGAAAAGTGGGTTAACATGGTTGCAGAGAATCAAAACTGGGCCCGTTTTGTTTGTCAGCTGCCATTATCCAGCGACAGGAAGGGCTGCAGCTCAGTGGCAGAGCACACGTTTGGCATGTCGAAGGTCCCGGGTTTGATCCCCAGCAGCTCCAGGCAGGGCTAGGGAAGAATCCTGCCTGAAGCCCTGGAGAGCCGCTGCTGCCAGTCAGTGTCAACAATACTGCGCTGGATGGACCCAGGGTCTGGCTCAGCACAAGGCAGCTTCCTGTGTTCCTCTGAACAGAAAGCTTTAATAAAAATAGGAGTTTGGGTTTTGTTTTTTAAGTGGAGGGGAGATAAATATTGCTACTTTATGCAATCCTATGTATGCCTACTGAGAAGTCCCATTATGTTTAATGAGGCTTACCCTCAGGAAAGTGTGCATAGGATTCCAGCGCAAGTTACTTTTGCAGGGAGGTTTGTACCTTGATGTTCTGCATGTTTACTCAGAAATAAGTCCTGAGTTGTGAGCACGGTACTGCAGGCTTAATACAGTGTCTACCAATTCTGTCTAATTAATTGACTACCCTTTCAGCTTGGTCCTATGCATGTTTTGTCATTTGTGGGTTTGGGTTTTTTTTGCTTGAACTCTAGCTTCAGTGGTGAGGGAATGGCACTTAGTGCATGCTCAGAGTTTCTCCATAACTGAGCCCTAGTTTTGAAAACAGACTCATTGGCTGAATCCTGGTGAAGTCTTGGCACAAATGAAGTTATGGGGAGGAAGATACAATGAGAGCTTGTGCATAGATGGAGTTGCATCAAACAAGAGATCTGTTTTTATGAAAAGTTGCTGGAGGATGGTAGGATGAGGAGGGATGGGGGAGGAATAGAATTGGAAGGGGGAGAATGTAAGTGCTCAGTGGTGAAAGAAGAACATTCTGCACGTGCTCAGAGGCAAACTCTATTTAAGAACATAAGAAGAGCCGTACTGCATCAGACCAAGCCCCATCTAGTCCAGCATTCTGTTCA
Organism: Heloderma suspectum; assembly: GCF_057233095.1. Classification (NCBI taxonomy): domain Eukaryota; kingdom Metazoa; phylum Chordata; class Lepidosauria; order Squamata; family Helodermatidae; genus Heloderma; species Heloderma suspectum. The sequence goes on along the minus strand of NC_139459.1, from coordinate 359,838,634 downwards.
CACGGTGGCCAACCAGATGCCCATAGGAAACCCACAAGCAAAACATGAGTGCAATAGCACCTTCCCACCCAGGTTCCCCTGCTGCTAACATTGGTGAAATATAAATAAATTCTAGTCATTCTAAATTAGAATGCGTGTATATCCTTCAGAAACATTGCAGGTTTCTTGCCTAGGGGACACTTCTAATGACCTATGCATTTTCATAGAAATTTACCCAAAAACTATTGGGGAAGGGGTGAATGGAAGGGAAAGCAAATCACTCCCTCTCCCAAACTGGAGAACTCCCCTTCCACATGAACTGCTGCACCTATCCTTCTGAAACTTTGCTGGTTTCTTACTTAGGGACAACTGTAGGCTGTCTGTAACTTTCAGAACAATGGTCCACAAGGAACATAGGGAGATAAGTATGCCCTCGTTTGGAGACCTCAAAATGTCAAGGCCACCCTTGCACAAAAACCGTTGTGGCTATCATTCTGAAATTTGGCAGACATGATCTCCTCTGATGGGGCAATGAATCCTGAAATTTTTATCCAATTCTTCCAAGGAATTAAAACGTTATTGGCAGTTCCCTTTAAAAGAAAATCAAAATATAAGCCCTGCACCTATTTTTCTGACATTGGGCAAGTGTAATCCCCTTCAAGGGAGCTACCATGCCTGAAATTATCCAGTTCTGAACAAGAGAAAAAAGTTACAGGTTTTTTTTTTCTAATTTCCCATGGTAGTCAACAGGAAGCATAAAGACTCCTTTTTCTAAACCTTGACTCAGGTTTGGTGCTGAGCTGAGGTGGTCCGATTACAAATTGGCCCAAGCAGAAGTGGGATGTTTTCCAAAATGCTGAATCGGGGTCTGAGTTGAAGTGGGGGGGGGTCAGTGCGCACTTCTTATGTATGTATGTATGTAATCTATACACACACACAAGCACACTAGATGCACGCACCACACACACACACACACACATTAGACGTGCGCTTGGACTTGTGTGTGTGTGTGTGTATATATGTAAATTTGTTATGGGCCTGTGCCCCGGATCTTTTAAGACCCTAGCAACGCCCCTGCTGGGGATTATGGGAATTATAGCGCCCCAAACTTTCCCGATGAGTTAAAGGCTGTACTGTAGTCTCTCCAATGGAGATTTACTGAAGGGATTATAAAGTTGTCATTACTCAGCAGGCATCCATCCTGCTCTTCTCCCACAGGTCTCCTGAGCTGCCTCTCCTTACAGCAAAGCCATAGAGACGCCACGTGCCATGGCTGCAGCACCGACATCCGTGGGTGTGGAAGAGGAAGCCACGTGCCCCATCTGCCTGAAGCATGTGACAGACCCAGGGACCCTGGACTGCGGCCACAAGTTCTGTGGATCCTGTATCACTTCCTACTGTGAGACATGGGAAGAGCTGGGGGACTTGGAATGTCCTGTCTGCAAAGCCAAAATCCAGAAAGGGAATTTGCGGTCCAAGTGGCAGCTGGCAAACATAGCGGAAAACATTAAACACCTGCCATTAAATCCAGGAAAAGAAGATCTCTGCCCAAGGCACAAAGAAAAACTCACCTGGTTTTGCAAAGAGGATGAGGAATTGGTGTGTTCTGTTTGTGAGCAATCCCTGGAGCATAGATCGCATACTCTGCTTCCTCTGGAAGAGGCTACCCAAGAATACAAGGTAGGACATAACCAGGAGCTTTGATCATGGAATTCTTCCTTTTTCTATTGAATATATATCCACACTGCTCCCCACCCACAAATGAGGATGGAAGGGATCTTTCCCATTAGGGCAGTTGCCAGGGGGGGTCTCTACACCAGCGATTTATTGCGTGCTCGTGATTGGTCACTCATGGAAGTTTGTGGGTTCTTCACACAACTCGTCAACCTCCAGGATGTCTCCCGCACATTTCCCCTTTTATCCTGCTTTTTAAAAGATTGGAGATAAACTAGTAATAAAAGTTAACGGTGCCATATTGGCAGTGTGTAATGCCGGGGTAGTGCTATGATCTTGCCGCAGAAGGACTTTCCTCCATTCAAACCATGTGTCTGCCATGTAAATGCTTGAGCACATTTCTCGACCGGAGGGAGAAGAGGGTAAAATGTCTCCCTGCAACGAAGGGAGATCTGATCCCTGACCCCACCAAGCTCAGAGTCAACGTCCTCTTTTCGTTCAGAGCACCCCGTTAAGTTCAGTGGGGCTCACTCCCCGGTTAGTGTGCCGAGGGTTGCAGATGTACAGCACAATCTTACATTTTATGTCTCCTCGGAAGTAAGTCCGAGGTTTCCTGCGGGCTGTGAGAAAACAGTACAGCACGAGTTAAGCTATGAAAACAAGACTCCCCACCCCCACCTTCGCTCCTTTGCACACATGCCAGGGCGGGAGGGAGGTGCTCCCTTGATTCAAACGATGTGTCTGCCATGTGAAGGAGCCCTTCCAGTCCTGCAAAGAAACACAGTAGGAAGCTCCAGAAAGGATGTGGGGTTTTTTTTTTGGGGGGGGGGGCGGTTGCTTAATGTAGATACAGCCTAGTTATATGAATCTGTTAGATATAGTCAGACCACTGGCTCACTTAGCTCCATATTGTCCTGTCTGACTGGCAGTGGATCTTTAGGACACACCTTTCCCAGCATCTGCTGCTTGAGATCCTCTTTCAAGTGAAGACACCACTGGGACCTTCTGCATGTAAATCGTGTGCTCCACACTGAACTGTGGTCCCTCCCCGAGCTATGTAGCTGTACCCTAAGCTAAATCAAGGCCCCTCACCACTGTTCTTGAAGCAAAACCCTTGGCTTAAATACATTCTGTGTATTTCTTCCATTTATGAGTCACCCTACATCCAAAGCTCTCAGAGTGACATATATAATAAAAAATAAACACAATAAGACATAACAACACTAGTAAGATTAGTTAAAAACAAAAGAAATTGAAACAGCAACATTTTAAAAAGAGAAAATAAATATCAAGGCAGCTAAAAACCTAAAAAAATACGTAAACATGCAGAAGGATAATTCTAAAATAAAGCTTTGAAACATATAATTAGGAGTAAACAAACAGCAACCTAAAAATCAAAAGGCTGCAAAGATAAAAGTCCTGGCAGTAGAAAGTCAGCAAAGCCGGCACCAGGTGGGAGAGCATTCCACAATTTGGGGGCCACTACAGAAAAGGTTTGCTTACAAGTAGCCACCACTTAGTCTCAGAGCAGGGCCTCTGATCATCTCAGGGCACAAACAGGATCGTTACTAACCTTCCATGATATCGTGAGCCCTTGGCCTCTTGCTGATAGCGGCACAAGAGCTTCCGTCATCTCACTGCTATCACCTTAGAGCGTGGGATGCACAACCTTTTTGGCTTTGAAGGCCATATCTAGGTGCTTGGGGCTGCATATGTGCATGCATGCACACGTGTAGAGGCAAATGTAATTCTTACCAATCCTGAAATTTTCCCACCAAGCACGCAGGGCACTTAGAGTCTATTCATGTCTATTGAGAAGTAAGCCCCATTGCAAGAGTTTTCAGGCCTGCAAAGCCCGGCTCAGTTCTTTGCACGTCCACTCAGAGTTCACTCACTTGGAACTCTTAATAAGAGATTAAAGAACAATTACAGCTTTTTAAGGCGCCCTAAGTGTATCCTTTAAAACAGCACTTGTCAGGCTACTGCAGAGTAAATGAATAAGCACGGTAAATAGTGCATGAGCAAATGGATATTCAGCATTAAGGTGGAATAGAGCCTCCATGCTATGTGTAGTGGGAAGAGGGCTTGGGCCTTTGTACATGAAAGGGGGTGTTGCAACCAGGCAACATTTCCAAATGTTAGCAGGAATGCGAATGTATTGTTCAAGTTATTCTGTTGCTTTTCCAGTGACAGTTTTTGATTTGTGTGTGTGTGTGTGTGTGTGTGTGTGTGTATATATATATATATATATATATATAAAATGTCCAAAAAGGAGCCAAACCTGAACATTTGCTTTTCTTTTCAGGATTACATCTGTAGCTTCCTAGAGATTCTGAAGAAGGGGAGAGAAAAAATACCAGCATATGCAGCCAATGCAGGAAAAGAAAGGCAAAACCTGCTTGTAAGTGTCAGTAGTACAGGGAGGCAAACAAAGGATTGATACCTGGGCAAATGGGCTGCAGAGTCCAAAGCCGTGAGGCAGAGGAGTATGGGAAGCCGCCTTGTGCTGAGTCAGGCCCTGGGTCCATCTAGCGCGGTATTGTCAACACTGACCGGCGGCAGCACTCTCCACAGTTTTAGGCAGGATTCTTTCCTAGCCCTACCTGGGGATTGAACTTGGGACCTTCTGCATGCAAAGCAGGTGCTCTGCCACTGAGCCACAGCCCTTCCTCACAAGGCTGCTCTTCAGGGTTTCTGTTATGTAAAAGAGCCTGATGTCTCAGAAAATGTTCATGAAAAGAAATTCCGAGGCCAGTTGGATGTTGTTTGTGATGCTCAGTTGCATGAATTTTGATTTCAAAATGCTTATTCTGTAACAAAATGCAGCCTTGGAGGCTCTGCTCTCAATCGGAAAAGTGACCACAGGGTGTGGGGTTTCTGAGCACTTTGCCCTCCAGCATTTTGTCTGCTCAAATTTCCCCCATGGCTGTTTTTTAATTCTGGAAGGGGTAAAGAGACGGTAGGGAGCACAGTTTGGGAAGAGATTTTTTGTGAAAAATCTGCTAAAGAGGAAGGGGTTAAGATGCCCATATACCAGATTCATTCATTCATTCATTCATTCATTCATTTCTATACCACCCAATAGCTGAAGCTCTCTTGGTGGTTCACAAAAGTTAAAACCAACCACAGTATAACAGTACAACCAGAATAAAACCTAGCAGCAATGCAGAGATTTAAAATACAGATTTAAAACACCAAAGCTAAAAGACCAGGAAGCTAAAATGCTAAAATACTGGGAGAATAAAAGGTCTTCACCTGGCGCTGGAAGGAGTACCATGTAGGTGCCAGGCAACACTCTCTAGGGAGCTCATACCACAGCTGGAGTGCCATAGCAGAAAACGCCCTCTTCCTGGTAGCTACCTGCCTCACTTCCTTCGGCAGGGGCTCATATGGGAGGAGGCGTTCCTTCAGATAATCTGGCCCCAAGCCGTTAAGGGCTTTGAATGTTTATACCAGCACTTTGAATCTGGCCTGGAAATGGACTGGCAGCCAGTGCAGCTGGAAAAGTACTGGCATAATGTGGTCTCGTTGGCCAGTCCCTGTTAATGATCTTGCTGCCCTATTTTGGACCAGCTGAAGTTTCTGGAGCCTTTCAAAGGCAGCCCCATGTATAATGCATTGCACTAATCCAGGCTAGAGGTTATGAGACCACGGATAACTGCAGCTAGGCTATCTCTGTCCAGATAAGGGCGTAGTTGGTATACCAGCCTAAGCTGATAAAAAGTGCTCCGTGCCACTGAGTTCACCTGTGCCTCAAGTGACAGTTCTGGGTCCAAGAGCACACCCAAACTACGAACGTGATCCTTGAGGGGGAATGCAGCCCCCTCCAGAACAGGTTGAATATCACCTAGCCGGACAGATGAACCACCCACTAACAGTACCTCCATCTTGTCTGGATTGAGTTTCAGTTTATTGGTCCTCATCCAGTCCATTACCATGCCCAGGCACTGATTCAGAACAGCCACTGCCTCACTTGGTTTTGATGAGAAAGAGGTAGAGCTGGGTGTCATCCGCATATTGATGGCACCTCAGCCCACACTTCCAAATAACCTCCCCCAACAGTTCACTTACCTGTCCTCGAAGGACGTTCGCGGTGGGGGGGAGGCGCTTCGCTGCTCCCCCCGCGAAGTTCCGGCCGGGGGGGGAAGCTTCCCGCCTCGGCCCGGCCGAAATTCAGGCCGGGGAGGAGGCTTCCTGCCTCGCCCGGCCACGAACGCGAAGTTAAAAAAAATAAAAATAAACGCCCCCTGATAGGCTACGTGACGATTCACGTAGCCTATCACGGCTAGATCTGCAAAGTCAGCCGTGATAGGCTACGTCAATCGTCACGTAGCCTATCACGGGTGACTTAAAAAAAAAAAAAGCGCGTACGCTAATGGTGGCCCCCATAGGGAGCCGCCATTCGCGTTCCTTATTTAGTCGCTGTAGTCTACGTAAATGTCTTTTGACCGGCTGCCGCCGCCGCCATTGCAATAAAAGAAAAGAAAAAAAAAACGCCCCCTGATAGGCTACGTGACGATTCACGTAGCCTATCACGGCTAGATTTGCAAAGTCAGCCGTGATAGGCTACGTCAATCGTCACGTAGCCTATCACAGGTGACTTTAAAAAAAAGAAAAGAAAAAGTGTGTACGGATAATGGCGGCCCCCATAGGGAGCCGCCATTCCTGTTCCTTATTTGGTCGCTGTAGCAGACTACAGCGACCAAATAAGGAACAGGAATGGCGGCTCCCTATGGGGGCCGCCATTATCCGTACACACTTTTTCTTTTCTTTTTTTTAAAGTCACCTGTGATAGGCTACGTGACGATTGACGTAGCCTATCACGGCTGACTTTGCAAATCTAGCCGTGATAGGCTACGTGAATCGTCACGTAGCCTATCAGGGGGCGTTTTTTTTTTTCTTTTCTTTTATTGCAATGGCGGCGGCGGCAGCCGGTCAAAAGACCGGCTGCCGCTTCCGCCCCGCTCGAACACCCGCCGAACCGCCAGCCGGACCCGCCGCCAGGAGGGACATTCGGCGAAGGTAAGTCCTGTCCCGGGGGGGGGGGGTGCAGGGGGCGGGGGGGGCTCGGAGGATTTCTCCCCGAAACTTGTTCGGGGGGCCAAACACGTTGGCGCTCGGCCCCCCGAAGTTTCGGGGAGAAATTCTCCGCCAACCCTATTTCATGTAGATGTGGAGTTTTTGGTATTTTCAACTTTGCGAGATCAATTTGATCTGTCGACTTCAGCGGAATGGTAGTACTTGCAATTGAAACATTTGTTGGTATCTAGATTCGGTCTGCTGCTTTTACTGCCTTGGAGAATCCTTCACTATTGGAAATACTTATTGAAGTGGATCAGTTGTATGGACCTACGATTCATGTTTATAAACATGTATTATCAATGAATAAATACGACACAAATGATTTACAGCAGGAATGGAACAGGGAATTGGAACATCCTATTTTGCTTAATCAATGGGCTGCTGTTTTGGCATCGGTATCAGACATTTCAGTGGATCTTCAGTTACGCCTTATTTGGCAAAAATTATTGTTTGGTGTCTATTGGATGCCACAACGTCTTTTTAGTAAAGCCTTGTCAAATTTGACTAATTGTTGGAGATGTAATGGAGTCAGTGCTTCTTTTATTCATATGTTTTGGAAATTCTCAATGGCTGCCTCCTTTTGGGAGGAAGTTATTGTATGGATAAATTTTGTATTGGAAAGTTCTTTAATATTTACTGATGTAAATGTTCTTTTAAACTATTTACCTGCTACTTGGAATGTAACACATGGTCAGCGTAAATGGATTTTTCGCATCCTTTTGGTTGCTAAAAGACTGATACTACGATATTAATATAATTACTTGGGAAGACAGATGGACTAATGTGAGCTTACTGGAAGAAGCAAAGACCACCAGCGTTGAAACAGTGATTCTCTAACATCAGCTTCGCTGGATCGGCCATGTTGTTCGAATGCCTGATTATCGTCTTCCAAAGCAGTTACTCTATTCCCAACTTATGAATGGAAAACGGAATATTGGTGGACAGCAAAAGGGATTTAAAGATGTTCTTAAAGCTAATCTAAAAAAATGTAATAGAAGCATTGAGAACTGGGAAGCTCTAACTCCTAAGCGTTCCAACTGGAGGTCAGCCTATAAAGGCGCTATGGACTTTGAAGAAGCTCGAGTACAGAGCGAAAGGGAGAAATGAGCTGAGCGGAAGGCACGCCAAGCAAACTGTCACCGTGATCGCCTTCCACCTGGAAACCTATGTCCTCACTGTGGGAGGCTGTGCGGATCCAGAAACGGCCTTACAGCCACCTGCAGACCCACTGCTAGAGATGAATGTGTTGATTGACCTATCTTCTATTAATCTGTTTAATCCTTTTAAAGAGTTATCTATATAGACTCTCGTTTTGGAAGACAATCTTACTCGGTCATGAGTGATCGCCATGGTGATGCCTACGATATTGGAAGGATAAAAGCTCACCGCCTGTAACGCAATGGACTGAAAACTTAACAACACTAGCAACATTTGAAAGAGTGGTATATAGGCGTAACTTGCAAATGGCCTTATATGCGGATATTTGGTCTGCTTTTACTGAAGTTTATGTGTAACCCCCCCCCCCCGCTTTTCTTTTTCTTCTCGAATATTGTAATGTTAGAAACTGAGGATTTTTGAACATGTTGTTGTATTTTTATTTTTATTTTGTTCTTTTTTTAGGTTTCGTAATGTTTTCAGTTTATAAAAAATAGAAAAGAAAAAATGTAGATGTTGAACAGCGTAGGGGATAAAATAGAGCCCTGTGGAACCCCATGGCATAATTGCCAAGGCACAGAGCAATAATCCCCCAGCACCACCTTCTGGAGTTGGCCATCCAAGTAGGAGTGGAACCACTGCACTGCAGTGCCTCCAACTTCCAACCCAGACAACCTATCCAGCTGGACACCACGGTTGATGGTATCGCAAGCCGCTGGTATCTCACTCCCCCTGTCCCTCTCCTGGCAGAGGTCATCCCACAGGGTGATCAAGGCAGTTTCCATTCCAAAACCAGGCCTGCAGCCCAGTTGAAATGGATCTAGATAATCCATTTCATTCAAGAGTGCCTGGAGTTGTCCTGCAACCACCCACTCAAGCACCTTCCCCAGGAAGGGGATGTTGGCCACCAGCCTATAGTTATTAATATCCTCTGGGTCCAGGTTAGGCTCTTTCAGGAGTGGCCTGGTTACCACCTCTTTTAAAGCGGCTGGCACCACCCCCTCTCTGAAGGAGGAATTTACAACCTCCTGGACCCAGCCAGACAACCCCTCCTTGTTTGATTTAATAAGCCATGAAGGGCAAGGGACAAGCACACAAGTGGTCGGTTGGACTTGGCAAGCACTTTGTCTGCATCCTTGGGCCTCAATAACTGAAACTCATCCAATAAAAGTGTACCAGATGGTGCTCTGGACCCCTCCACTATTGGAACCGAATTAATCGTGGCATCCATTTCATGACAAATCTGAGCGACTTTATCTTCAAAGGGCCGTGCAAACTTGTCACAGTTGGCCTCCTGATCCAACACCCTACAGGCTCAGCTGCAGCATTTTACAGAACAGATATATCTGGAGGGGGCGGGGACTATATGTGACTGACTTTCACGGGGAGTTTGGTCTTAAGCGTGCTCTGTTGTATGCCTCTAGCAAAATCTTTCCTAGCTGAATGTTTTCTGCAAAACTCAGAAGTGGCCTTCCTAGGGTGCTTCCAAACAAGACTTTTATTGTGCAGTTGCCCTGCCTCATTTGCAGAGTTTTACATACGTGTGTGCGTGTGCGCATGCAAACGTGATTGTCTTCCTTCTGTAACCCACCCATATTTTCCTGCCATTTCTTCCATCTTTTTTCTTACCAAAGAAAAGCAAGTAAAGTGGAAGAATTGCACAATGCTTTTAAATGTTGCCACTAAGAGCCATCTGTCTGGAAGAACCCCTAGAGAATTCTTATGAGTGACCACTTCACTGCAGTGACTTCTATAGTTGCTGCCACGCCAGCCCTTTTCTTTGGACTCTCTCCATCCTTTGGTCACTCACTCGTTAAAGTTAATCTGTTCCATGTTGTTCTCAAACTGTTTAATTCCAGTATTTTCTGTGTTGCCTTGTGTGTGTTTTCAGGCCTAATTTGTGATGTGTTTTTTTAAATAAAATGCTTCCTCCAGTGAGGACACGCAAATTACTATGGGAGCTTATAATGCAAATGTAGCACTTCCTTCCTCTTTGTTGGTTCAACCCATTTTATAGCTTCCTGCTCAGTGAGGCAGGGCAGCTAGTGATTAATTGCTCCTTAATTCACTTTTCTCTAGTTAAGTTATGTGTTGAGTTGTATTTTTCATTGATTTATTTTTCATCTTACTTTCTTTGCTATAATAGAAAGAAACTAATAATTCTCTCTCTCTCTCTCTCACACACACACACACACACACACACACACCTCCCTCCCTCCCTCCCTCCTGCTGGGAACAAAAGCTGACTGAATAAGGGACAAATAATCTCTAATCCCCTAGTTGAATAAGGGGCAATTCATCCTTGTGCTGAGCAGGGAAGCAATAAAACACGCTGAAGCTGAAAATATAAAGCTTTCAATTAACGTTGGAATGTGCAGAATGGATCTTACTCGTGAGTAGACATTATGAAAGGATCTTGGCCATGGGGAAGAGCTTTCGCTGACAATATAGCATTATATTAACCATTTTGTGGGACCTCCATTGTAATTCCACTTCCAGTGTATGGCAGAAAAGCAACGCCAAAGGGCTTTAGTCCAGAAGCAACCAACATTCCTGGCATTATCCTGCTTTTCACCCCTTTCTATTTGCTTAACACAGAAAGAAATAAGATCAGAAAGTGAAAAGACAGTGGCTAAATTCAGGCAACTGCACCAGTTTCTGGATGAACAAGAGAGGCGTCTGCTGGCTGAGATGGAAGAGCTGGAGAAGGAGATTGCAAAGAAACGGGATGAGTACATGGCCAGACTCTCGGAGCAATTCTCCTACCTTGAAAGAATCATCGCGGAGATGGAGGAGAAATGTCAGCAGCCAGCATGTAAACTCCTGTGGGTAAGATGATGGCAAAAATGAGGCTCTGCAGCTCTGTAGCTGTCTCTCTTTTCCACTTACACGATACCTGAAGGGCCCTAGTTTCTATAGAGCTGATAACTGCGTATGTTGTATACAGAAGCATCCATCAGAATTAGAACAGCATATGCACCTTATTTTTATTCTTTTTATTTATTAAAACATTTTAAAATTTATTTTCATCCTTATGGATACCAAATATAAATTAAAACCGCAACAACACTAAAAACACTCCAACAACAAATAAAGAAGAACAGAGAAGAATCAACCAATTAAAATGCCTTGGCGAACGAAAAAGGGCTTTGTGCTGGTGCCAAAACAGTTGCAATGTTGGTGCCGGGCGCACCTCCATGGGGTGGATATTCCATCCTTGGGGCACCCCAATCAAGGATGCTCTGCCGTTATAAATATTTATTTAAAACAATTATATGCTCCCTTTCCTAAAATGTTCAAGGTGGATACCCCTAGGGTATAGAAGTACGTTGTTGGCGTTCTTATTTTAAAGAGGTTATGTTACCTTCTGATAATTTTCTTCTAAGACAGCATTAAATTTATCTGACTTTCTAGAAGGAAAATAGGTGTACACAAATAAAGTGTGATCTAAGGTAGAAATGGGTAACTGGTGGCTGCATATCTGGCCTCCAGCATGGTTCCCAGTCCCAAAAGCTCCCCTCTCTGCTTTTCTCTAGTGAAAGCCTGAGGAAGAAGCAAAGGCCTCTTTAACTCCCTCCTTCCCAGCGTGTATTGCCCCAGAGGCTCTGTCAGGGGCCTCCCCTTATGCCCCTCAGCTGCTCACTGCTATCCGCATAGGATGTTTGCTCAGGGGGAACGGGGGAGTTAAAAACTGCATTCACTTTGTCTCCAAAAATTCCTTGGTTCGTAATGGGAGGGCTCTGCTAAAGCCTCTGTTGAGAAAGACCCCTTGGCTGGTTCCTGCCCCTTCATAGTTTCTTCAATCGAAAATATGCCCCTATTAAAAAATTACCTGCATTCTAAGGGATTATCTAGGGGACTGGCCTGGTTAGGCAGAAAGCACTGCAATCTGCCAGGCATAATGGTAGACAGGCGTTGGGGCTTGAATCTGAAGCATCTGTGACTTAGTTTTAAAGAAACATTTTTCAGAACCCCAATGCTCTATTTTGACTTTATGGAAGTAAAAAAACAACACACTCTCACCTGCTGCTCTTTGGGACAAATGGAATCTGGTGCCATGGGTTATAACATATAACATGTTATATGGGGAATGTTGTGTTTTGGCCAATATGTTCACTTACCTGCTTCAGCAGTACATTCCCCCACCCGCCCAAAATGCTGGCTGCTGACTTCATTCTCTTTCAGATTTTCTTCTCGCTTTACAAAGATACACCTTCAGTCTCTGAGTGGTTTGTGTGAGGCTGCTGCACACTTGTGAATTTAGCATTTGGCACGCGCTGAGTTCCTCCTCCTTTCTCTCTTTTCCCCTCTAGGATATTAGGAGCTCCCTGCAGAGGTAAGCAAATCCCACTTATTTCTTTTCCATGATGCTAGGAAAGAGTAGCACAGTAAAAGACGGTGTAGCATCAACAGCCAAAGGCCTTCTTAAAGAGACCAGTCTGTACTGCTTCCTGAAAGGCATGCAGCGAGTGGGCCAGGCAGGGCTGCCTCCGGGGGGGGGGGGGATTCCCGAATGTTGGCACTGTGTCTCGGGCCCACCCACCCCAATTCTGAAGGTGGGGAAACGTGGAGCAGGACCTCTGATGATGACTAGAACATACAAAAAGGAACTTGGGAGATGACGCAGTCCATCTGATATCCTGGCCCCAAACCATTTAGGACCAATGATGGGGAGCCTTCCTTACAATCCACGGCCACACTCCCTGGGATAAAGTAGTCCAGGCTGCATGCTGGTGGTGGGAGGGCCCAAAGGCAAAAGTCAGCATGGACACCCCTTTTCTCTGTCACCCTGTTTTTTCTCTTTTTTCACCCCCAGTCACATTCTTTCTTCCCATTCATATGTTTGCCTTCCATTCAGGTTTCCTTCTATCCTGGGGGCGCTGCAGGGGAAGAGGCTCCTCTTTCTTCCAGCCCAGCACAGAAATGCAGGAGGCTGCCGGGGCAGGAGCAGAGCAATCTGTTTCTCTGCTGGCAGCTCCCTTTCCTGCCATGCTGGGTGCAGTTGGGAAAAAGGGGCTGAGGAGTCGTTGGTCAGCAGGAGGACTCTGCAGCCAAGCCACCTGTTCCCCATTTCCAACCGATCAGCTGAGCACCACAGGAGGGGGAGATTGCAGGGAGGGGAGGCTTCACCTTCCCTGCCACAGTCTCTTCCCCCTTCTCTGCTCAGCCGATTGGTGAGGAACAGCTGAGTAGTGGGGGGAAAGGAGGTGATGAGGCATCGAAGGAGAGGCCCTGCAGGCTGCACCTGGACCATGGGCCAGAGTTTCCTCACTCCTGCTTTAAAGGTTAGCTCCAGCACCTTGCACTGAACCTGGAAACAAACTGGTCATCAGTGCAGCTGGAATAATACCAGAGTTGTATGCTCCATACAGTAGCACTCAGTTCAGAATTTAGCTGCTGCCTCCTGGGCCAATTGCAGTTTCTGAGCACTGTTGAAGAACAGCCCCACGTACAACACCTTACAGTTTCCATAGCCCTGAGTGACTGTGGCCAGCCCAGGCCTGCCTGACTAGCCAGGTCTCAGCTGGAGAAAGGTGCTAAAGTCAAGTATCTAAGGGCACAATCCTATGGATTATATCCTCGCCTCTGCAATTGGAAGCTTCTGAGATTCCTATGCCCTGCCTGGCTGAAGCCAGCATGGCGGGAGGAGTGGCAGAGGCGATCTTTGCCTCCCCTTCTTCTAATCTTTGTTTTTCCACTAGACAAGCTTTTCAGGGCACTTCAGAGAGGGAGGGAAGGAGGCTGGAGCAGGATGGAGAGAAATTGTATTCTGGCTTCTCCAGTCTCCTCTCTGCCCACTGGAATGCCCCCCTTCCCCCCTCTCCGAGGTCAATTTTCCGACTCAAAGAGGCAGCTGCCATGGTTTTCTCCATGCTGGCTGCAAGGAGGTGGGGTTGGATCTCTAACTCCCTCTTCTGAGCTGTCTCTGACCTCGGAGGGGGAATCCAAGCCAGCCTATGGTCCTTGGGATGCTTCCCCAGGGCCATAGGATTGCTTTCTAAAATGCATAGAACGACACTGGAATGAAACCTAAAATGATGTATATTAGCAGCAAATTATATAAGGTGCAGATTGCCAAATTGTACAGACCATTGTTAGAAATTGGGAGACTCTGTATTAAGGCCTTTTGATGACAGATAAATATCTAGCCCTACCGGGAGTACCTGCCTGTTTCCATTGGGGAGTTTTCAGAAACTACCTGGAGGCCTTATTTACCACCTGGCCATCCAGCCTCCCTCCCACCTTTGAGCATCATTGCACTCCAAGACTCCATTCCTCCCACAAGGGCAAGGGTGGGGAAACCTCTGCATGTGATGATCTCACATGGCACATCTTCTTTTGGGAGATATTCCTGGAAAGAGATGAGGAGGAAATGCTCACAGAGGCAGCCCTGGTTCCTCATCATGTCTAGACTGGCCCACAGATGCTGGGATCTTGCTGTCCTGGGAACTACTGTAAGAGGGAGGCATCTCCTCAGTGCATTCCCCGCCCTTTGCCTTTTTACATCCACCTGTGTCCCTGGGCTTTCTGCCATTTTCTTCCTCTCCATTTCCTTCTTTTCCTCCATTCAGGAGTTCTGGATTGGATGGATGGTGGATTAACACTGTTTGTCTCAACCAGGTGTGAGGAGAAGGCAAAATTTGAGAATACCATGGCATTTCCTCCTGCGCTGAAGTGGAGGATCTGGGACTTCTGTGACGTAACTCCCTTTCTGGAGGGTGTCATGAAGCAATTCAGAGGTAATGAAGAATGGCTGCAAAGGTTTTATACTGGGCATTAGGCTCTCCATTTGTTGTTTATTCGGTCAGTCGCTTCCGACTCTTCGTGACTTCATGGACCAGCCCACACCAGAGCTTCCTGTTGGCCGTCGCCACCCCCAGCTCCCCCAAGGTCGAGTCGGTCACCTCCAGAACACCATCCATCCATCTTGCCCTTGGTCGGCCTTCTTCCTTTTGCCTTCCACTTTCCCTAGCATCAGCATCTTCTCCAGGGTATCCTGTCTTCTCATGATGTGGCCAAAGTACTGCAGTTTTGCCTTTAATATCATTCCCTCCAGTGTGTAGTCTGGCTTTATTTCCTGGAGTATGGACTGGTTTGATCTTCTTGCAGTCCAAGGCACTCTCAGAATTTTCCTCCAGCACCACAGTTCAAAAGCATCTATCTTCCTTCGCTCAGCCTTCCTTATGGTCCAGCTTTTGCAGCCATAGGTTACTATGGGGATTACCATTGCTTTAATTATGCGGACCTTTGTTGTCAGTGTGATATCTCTGCTCTTCACTATTTTATCAAGATTTGTCATTGCTGTCCTCCCAAGAAGTAAATGTCTTCTGATTTCCTGGCCGCAGTCAGTGTCTGCAGTAATCTTTGCGCCTAGAAAGACAAAGTCTGTCACTGTCTCCACGTTTTCTCCCTCTGTTTGCCAGTTATCAATCAAGCTGGTTGCCATAATCTTGGTTTTTTTGAGGTTTAATTGCAACCCAGCTTTTGCACTTTCTTCTTTCACCTTCATCATAAGGTTCCTCAGCTCCTCCTCGCTTTCAGCCATCAAAGTGGTATCATCTGCATATCTGAGATGGTTAATGTTTCCTCCAGTGATTTTAACTCCAGCCTTGGCTTCATCAAGCCCAGCACATCGCATGATGTGTTCTGCGTACAGGTTGAATAGGTAGGGGGAGAGTATACAACCCTGCCGTACTCCTTTCCCAATCTTAAACCAGTCCGTTGTTCCGTGGTCTGTTCTTACCGTTGGTACTTGGTCGTTACACAGATTCCTCAGGAGGCAGACAAGATGACTTGGTATCCCCATACCACCAAGAACTTGCCACACTTCGTTATGATCCACACAGTCAAAGGCTTTAGGATAGTCAATAAAACAGAAATAGATGTCTTTCTGAAACTCCCTGGCTTTCTCCATTATCCAGCGGATATTGGCAATTTGGTCTCTAGTTCCTCTGCCTTTTCTAAACCCAGCTTGTACATCTGGCAATTCTCGTTCCATGAATTGCTGGAGTCTACCTTGCAAGATCTTGAGCATTACCTTACTGGCATGTGAAATAAGTGCCACTGTTGGATAGTTTGAACACTGTTTGGTGCTTCCCTTTTTTGGTATGGGGATATAAGTTGATTTTTTCCCATCTGTTGGCCATTCTTGTGTTTTCCAAATTTGCTGGCATATGGCATGCATCACCTTGACAGCATCATCTTGCAAGATTTTAAACAGTTCCTCTGGGATACCGTCATCTCCTGCTGCCTTGTTATTAGCAGTGCTTCTTAAGGCCCATTCAACCTCACTCTTCAGGATGTCTGGCTCTAGCTCACTGACCACACCATCAAATCTATCCCCGATATTATTATTCTTCCTATACAGATCTTCCATATATTCATGCCACCTTTTCTTGATCTCTTCTGCTTCTGTTAGGTCTTTGCCATGTTTGTTTTTGATCATACCCATTTTTGCCTGGAATTTACCTCCAATGTTTCTGATTTTCTGGAAGAGGTCTCTTGTCCTTCCTATTCTGTTATCTTCTTCCACTTCTGCGCATTGCTTGTTTAAAAATAATTCCTTATCTCTTCTGGCTAACCTCTGGAATTTTGCATTTAATTGGGCATATCTCCCCCTATCACTGTTGCCTTTTGCTTTCCTTCTTTCTTGGGCTGCTTCCAGTGTCTCAGCAGACAGCCATCTTGCCTTCTTGGTTTTCTTTTTCTTTGGGACGTTTTTTGTTGCCGCCTCCTGAACAATGTTGCGAACTTCTGTCCATAGTTCTTCTGGGACCCTATCTACTAAATCTAGTCCCTTAAATCTATTCTTCACCTCCACTGCATATTCATGAGGAATATTAGTGAGCTCATATCTAACTGATCTGTGGGTCTTCCCTATTCTCTTGAGTCTGATTCTAAATTGTGCAATAAGAAGTGCATGATCTGAACTACAGTCAGCTCCAGGTCTTGTTTTTACCGACTGCAGAGATGTCCGCCACCTTTGGCTACAAAGGATGTAGTCAATCTGATTTCGGTGTCGACCGTCTGGTGAAGTCCATGTATAAAGTCGTCTTTTAGGTTGTTGGAAGAGAGTGTTTGTTATGCACAGTGAGTTGTCTTGGCAAAATTCTATCAGCCTATGTCCTGCTTCATTTTGTTCTCCCGGAACATGCTTGCCTGTAATTCCAGGTGTCGTTTGACTACCCACCTTAGCATTCCAGTCTCCTGTAATGAAAATAACATCTTTTTTTGGCGTATTATCCAGTAGGTGCTGCAGATCCTCATAGAACTGATCTACTTCTGCTTTTTCAGCATCTGTGGTTGGGGCGTATATTTGGATCACTGTGATGTTAAATGGCTTACCCTGAATTCGAATTGAGATCATTCTGTCATTTTTTGGATTGTATCCAAGCGCTGCTTTAGCCACTTTATTATTAATTATGAAGGCTCCTCCATTTCTTCTGTGGTCCTCTTGACCACAGTAGTAGATCTGGTGGTCATTTGATGTGAAGTGGCCCATTCCAGTCCATTTCAATTCACTGACACCCAAGATGTCTATATTTAATCTTGACATCTCCCCAATAACCACATCCAATTTGCCCTGGCTCATAGATCTTACATTCCAGGTTCCTGTGGTGTGCTGATCTTTAGAACATCGGATTCGTCGTTCACCACCAGCACCATCGGCTGCTAGCCATCCTTTTGGCTTTGAATTAGCAGCATCATCCCATCTGGGGCTAGTTGAACTTATCCTCTGTTCTTCCCCAGTAGCATTTTGACCATCTTCCGACCTGGGAGTCCTATCTTCCAATGGTATACTGACATATCTCTGGTTGTACTGATCCATTTAGTTTTCATGGCAAGAATACTGGGGTGGGTTGCCGTTTCCTTCCCCAGGGATCTTATTTAGTCTGACCTCTCTGCCATGACCTTCCCATCTTCGGTGTCCCTTCACGGTTTAGCTCATGACGTCACTGAGGTGCTCAAGCTCCAGCACCATGACAAGGTAACGATCTCCTTTGCTGGAGAGGCTCTCCATTAGCTCCAGGCTATTCATCATGTTAGACCCTGATGCTGGGTTATTCATCATGTTAGAGATTGAAGGCAGAAGGAGAAAGGGGCGGCAGAGGAGGAGATGGCTAGATAGCATCACCAATGCAATGGATATGAACTTGAGCACACTCCGGGAGAGAGTGGAGGACAGGAAGGCCTGGCGTGCTATGGTCCATGGGGTTACGAAGAGTCGGACACGACTTCGCGACTGAACAACAACATTCATCATGTTAGCAGGGCCAGGAAAATAGATTTGAGCGCCAATTGAAGAAGCCATTTAATTTCATTGTGGAGAGGTGTCTAGTCAAACCCACCCCTGCAAACTTATTTTGTCTTTTGTGTTAGAAATGTGTTCTTCATCTTTGATCTCGAGTCATTCATTTTGTACCCATTGGTGCTTCAACATCCTGCATTGTTTAATTGGGGTATGTGTGATAGGAAAAAAAGGAAAGGTTCCTCCTGTGCAAGCACCGAGTCATTGCTGACTCCTAGAGGGACACTGCTTGCGCTGGCGTTTTCATGGCAGACTGTAGCAGGGTGGTTTGCCATTGCCTTCCATTCAAAATGGAAGGGTGTGTGTGTTTATGTTTGGCACCGGGAGTGGGGAACGTGATCTTTCGAGGCATTTCTGTTGGTGGAAGCACCTTTATAGTCCCTCTTGGGCATCCCCCTTCTCTTTGATGCCCTTTCTGTAGATGACAGTGGCCAAAACAGATTAATGAAAACTGGCCAGTGTGAATAACTCCTCTTGCTGGAGTGTGCTATAGCTGGGCCTAGGACCTTCCACAACCTTGTGCCCCCCAGAGGTTTTGGACTGTAACTCCCAGCATTCCTGACCATTGGCCATGCTGACTAGGGCTGATGGGAGCTGAAGTACAAAACATCTGGAGGGCACCAGGTTGGGGGAGTCTGACCTAGAGAACAGTGTGAAGGGGACTGACATACTTCCGAATCTGAAGCTAAGCATGTCTGGGCTTGCTGAGTACTTGGAGGGGGGGCTACCTGGGAAAACCCATGTTTGCTGACCACAGCTCCTTGGAAGGAGTGTAGGAGGCAAATATAACAACAGTTTAGCTTTTCATAATGATGTGGGACGAGATGAGAATTTGATGGAACTCAACTGTGTAAGCTTCCCTGCTCAAATTGCAGTGGGCACACAGCCTCAAACTGGACCTGCACTCCATGTCTTCTCCCTGCCTTCCTCTGATGGTTACTTGCTCCCCTTCCCCCAAGGAAAGAAAAGCCTCACCTTGAGGATTTGAGGCTGGGTAGCAGGTGGAATAGGGCTAGCATCAGTCAAGCTTTTCCAGCATTCCTCCACTCACTAAAGCATGCTAAATAAATGCATATTATCAATTCCGGTTATTGTTTTGCATTATATTGTATTTTATTGTTTTCAATCTTTGTATTTTATTTTATATTTTTAACTGTATTTTAAAACAGCATTTTAGTTTTCTAACTGGTTGTAATCTGCCCAGAGAACATTAGTTATTGGGAGGATAAGAAATGTACTAAATAAAAATGAAATAAATAACACTTAAAAGCCCCTCAGGGTCTTCTGAGCATTGGAGACGAATGCTTGAGAAACCTAGTGCATTCTCAGGGTGTTTTTATTCTGTTGTTGTTGCATTTTTAATTGTATTTTAATGTATATGTTTTATTATTGTTTTAATCAAGTTTTATTTGTGATTGTAAGTCACCTTCAGTGCCATTTTTCTTGGTAGAAAGGTGGGGCACAAATCAAATAATAAACACCAGGCTTCTCTCCCCCCCCCCCCCCGCCCCCCGAGCAGATGACACTGGTGTTTTAGGGGATTTCTACACCAGCCTAAAATCCTGCATTTAAAATGGGGCTTTCCACTCTCATTTTAAATGCAGGATCAGCACTGATTCCCTCTACACGCCCTTCCTTCTCTGTCGATGTCCGTTCCCATAGCGTTACGTTTCCATGAAGAGGCATTACACACGCTCCAGGTTCAGCGGTACTTGCTGCTGGGTTCCTGCCCCTTTCCTTCCCCTTGTACATTAGTGATGGATGGGGACTGACACACAGACAGCCCCCGCACCAATCTCCCCAGGCCCACTTCCCTCTTCCATGCTTTTGGCCAGTCCCTGCTGCTCTGCTGCTCCTCCGCTCTGCGCCCCCCCCCCCCGCTGCCACTCTACCACCCTGTTTTAAACAGGCAGACTGAAAATGGCGAGGAGCCAAAATGGCTCAGGAGCTGGAAGGCTGAACGCCCACCAGACCTTCGTCACCACCTTCGACATCATGACAATGCCCCCAACAACCACACTCAGCGCTTCATTCGCGCTAGGGGAGAAATACACGGGGAGGACATGGCGCTCCATTTGCACGTATCTGGAAAAAACTCAATTTTTTCCGTTTGAGGAAAACACAGGATAAGTGGGAGGAAAGAGTGGAATAACGACTGGACAACGACGATGCCATGTAATAGACCCTCACAATTCAGTGAGTGAGCATGGATGTGCAATAAACTTGAGGTGTAGAGATCCCCTTAGTTGAATGAATTGGCCTCTCAAAAAGGACTGCTCAACTGATAATGTGGCAATCCTTGTTCCTGCCATAACCCACGCTACAATGCTATGAGATCATTTTGTTGATCAGATTTGATATTCGCACAATGGTATGATGCTCAGCCTCTCTTCCCTTTCCTTCTCCAGACACTCTGGTATCTGGACTTCAGCTGCAGAAAGGTACGTCTAAAATTCACCGGAGAGAATAGGGTCTTACTGTCTGATGTGTTTCATTGGCATTCAGCGGATCAGCCCTCAGGATTCTGGAACCATAAATGTGTTAATTACAAGTTCCATGCCTGTCTCTGTTATTCCAGTGCTTTAGACACAGGCCTTTGACACAAGAACCTAAGAAAAGCCCTGCTGAATCAGACCAAGGGCCAAAACAGACATGACTTTTTAAATCCATATTTTGCAGCTGTGCTCTTTTTTCATTGTAGAGTAGGCAGAGGACATCAAATTCAGATTGGGATCCTATCTTGTGGGGAGGGGTAGAGGTGATTTAACCCCTACCCCACCCACTATGGGTCCAATCCAGATTGGGGGCTCTGCATCTACTCAAGAGTAAAAATTTTAAAAGACATAAGTGCTAGATACAGATTTAAAGTAATGTGTGTTTTGGCCCGAAGGATCTATCTACTTTATTTAAAACATTTCTTGACCGCCTTTCAGGACAGAAGCCCTCCCAAGGCATCTTACAGCAATAAAATACATAAAAACAATTAAAATATTAAAAGTGATAACAATAAAAGCAAACAATAAAACCAGAAACAATGTTAACGGCAGTAACAGCAACAATAGCAGTCATATCAAGAGAAGGCCACGTAAAATAATATGCTTTTAAGGCCTTCTTAAAAGTCCTTAATGACAGAGCATGGCGGACCTCCAATGGCAACTTGTTCCAAAGGTGTGGGGCCACTGAAGAGAAGGCCCTCCCACGTGTGGTCACCCACCTAACTGTTCTCACAGGCGGGCAGATGAGAAGGGCCTCTCTTTCTGATCTTAAAGTGCAGGCAGGCTGATACGGGTGAAGGCGGTCCTTCAAGTAACTTGGTCCCAAACCGTTTAAGGCTTTAAAGGTCAAAACCAGCACTTTGAACTGGACTTGGAAACACACCGGTAACTAGTGCAGCTGGTGCAGTATAGGCATTATGTGTTCGAAGTGCATCACCTCCACCAATACTTGCGTGGCGGCATTCTGTGCAAGCTGGAGTTTCTGAACCATTTTCAAAGGCAACCCCACGTATAGTGCATTACAGTAGTCCAGCCTACTGTACTAGTGCATGGATAACTGAGGCAAGGTCCATCCCCTCCAGATAGGCGTACCAGCCTAAGCTATGTACTCTTGGACCCTGTAGCCACCAGGGCTTCCCCAGTTAGCTCAGAGTCCAGGAGGACTCCCAGAGTGCGCACTTGGTCTTTTAGGGGGAGTGCAACTCCGTCTAAGACCAGCTGTAAACCTTCATCTGAAGTAGTTGGTTTCCCAACCCACAGTACCTCCATCTTGTCTGGATTAAGTTTCAGCTTGTTCACCCTCATCCACCCCAAAACAGCCTCCAGACACTGGTTCAGGAGTTCCACAGCCTCCCTGGGATGTGCAGATGGAAACAAGAGGTATTGCTGAATATCATCTGCATACTGATGACATTTCAGCCCAAACCTCCTGATGACTTCCCCTAGCAGTTTCACATAGATGTTAAAAAGCATGGGGAACAAGATAGAATCTTGTGGCACCCCATAGGCTAATGGCCATGGGGTGGAACAGAAGTCCCACAGCACCACCGCCTGAGAGCGCTCCTCCAGAAAGGACCAGAACCACTTTAAAACTGTGCCTCCCAAGCCCAATCCAGTTAAAGGATCGAGACGGATACCATGGTAGATGGTATCAAAAGCCACTGAGAGGTCCAGAAGAACCAGCAGAGTGGCACTCCCCCCATCCATTCCCCAGCATAAGTCATCAATCACAGCGACCAAGGCTGTTTCAATCCCATAACCAGGCCTGAAACCTGATTGGAATGGATCTAAGTAATCCAGTATAGTGTTTCCAACGTGGACCACCTGATGCCCCTAGGAAGCCCACAAGCAACCAGTGATGCTAATAGCTTTGCCACATTGTCTGTCCTCAGGACCTGGCCCTAAGTACCAGGCTTCCAAATGGTCACCTGGTTGGTAACCTCAGGTAAAAATCTTTTGTCCGTGTCCAGTTTTCCTAAATAATGCTTCCATGTCAGCATTCCAGATTTCTTCTTTTACTTTTTGTAAGCTGCCTCGGATAGTGGACTATAAATTATTTGAAATAACTTAAATTTGAGTCCTGGTTACAAGGAAGGTATTTTCACTCTCTTGGACTAGCCTTTGTTGAAATCCTGACTTAAGGCTTTCCTACTCAAGTCATTTATCATGCACTTGTCATTCCCTACTCACGGTTGTTTATGGGTTCTTTAGACAATGTTGTGACCCTCCAGTTTTGCTTCTGTGTCTAACAAGCACTTTCAGTGAGTTTTTTTTGGAGCACAGAAATTGTGGCATTTAATTGTGAAAGTGAAACAAAGTGTGATTTCTTCATGCGCATTTGTGCTGTTCTGCTATACCACAGTGCCACCTAGAGGTTATGTTGCAGAAAAGCAGGAAAGGAAACACTCCTCATGTAGTGCTCAGATCTCAATTCTGTGACGAAACTGAAAATATATACAGATTAATAGCCAATTAACAGCCACATGTAGAAAAGCTCTAAGGGACTGAGCTATGAATCGGGAAGGTTCAAATCACACCTCCACACTGAATTCATCTTACAAGTTACCTTACTGACTTGCCTTATAGCATTCTTGTAAAGGTTATAACTAGGTAATGCAGGTTAAGCACTTTTGAACACTTGAATGACAAGTTTTAAGTATTGTGATTAAGAGGGAGAGAAGCATCCTGATCCTGAATGCCATGCATGGAAGCCCAATTGATCTGGGAGGGGATACTTTTAATGTAGTGTGTCTGGCTTCCATCATCAGTCTGACCTCCCAGCTGATGCTGCTCATCTTCTCTCTCCTTCTCCGCCCGCACCCTTTACAGCCCATATAACTCTGGACCCAGACACAGCACATCCCCAACACATCCTGTCTGAGGATCGCAAAACCGTGAGATGGGGAAACAAACGTCAAGATCTGCCAAACAACCCTGAAAGATTTGACCAATGTGCCTTTGTCCTGGGACATGAGGGATTCACTGCAGGCAGACATTTCTGGGAAGTTGTTCTGGGGCGTAAGGAACGATGGGCTGTGGGGATTGCCAGAAAGTCTGTGAAGAGAAAGGGTGTTTTTAACCTTAATCACAAGGAAGGTGTCTGGGCTGTGGGCAAGTGGGGAGGTAGCTATATAGCCACCAAACCCACTGGTAATGCTGCTCTGTCCTTGGGTGCAGAGTTCAAGAAGATCCGAGTGATTCTGAACTGTGCTGCGGGCCGGGTGTGCTTTTACGATGCTGATACAGCAGCCCAGATACTTGCATACCCACCTGCCTCATTCTCTGGAGAGACCCTTTACCCCTTCTTCTGTGCAGCCGATAAAGCTCACCTGACAGTCTCTCCCTAGGGGTAGAGGCAGACAGCCATAAACTCATTACAGTTACAACATAGTTACAAATGCCTCAGAATTGGGCTCAGAGGTTGCTTTCTCTCTTTGAGGAGAAGCTGTATTTGCATAACATTGATTGATACAAGAGCCAGCCAATCAGACAGCCATATCTCCTCCCCCCCCCCCCAGTTTCAAAGTGCAACAAAGTTTTAATAGAATAGTCATGCCAGATGCTTGAAAAGAGTAAGAAAAATCTAGTGGACGGTTTTCTTTATTAGTGTGTTGTTGCAGGAGCAAAGATGGAAAGAAACAAAACTTTTTTGTACTCTTATTTCTCTGTACATCCATCTCCAGCCCCCATGCTGATGGGAACATCTGGAGGACCCTAGGCTGGGGAAGACTGAATTACCTGTATTTACCATGCAGTGGCAGTATTGCTTCTCTGAGAACACATTTTCTGTGATATTGGAAAATGAGGTTCTGACTTTGCCCCAATGGGCAAGAGAGTGCAACCAGAGCTGACTTAAGTCTATTTAAAAGCTTCAGTATTTTTGAAAATGCATTTTAAAACTTAAAAAGGAAAACAGTGAATATCTCTTCAACTTGTTAAATAAATAAAAACATGCCACACAGAAAGTCTTAAGATATGAATGGTTTTTAGAGAAAAGTAAATGCAGTAGAACATCACATTCAGAAGTAAAATGTTGAACATGCAATTATTATAAAGAAAATACATGTGTACACTATGCAAAATATACTGTAGTTTAACTCTTGCTAAGGCTTATTAGAAAACAATGTTAGGAGAATTGTATTAGAGTATCAAATGGAATACCTATGACATGTAAAAGTTATCATAGGCCCAATTAGCAGCAGTTTGAATTGTTATTTAGCTCCACTTAAACTTCCACCAGTCCAAACTAGTTAAATGCAAGTTTAGCTTTCAACGATATGGTTTGATATGGTTCAAACTTTTAGGGAAAAGAAAGATGAGAGGAGGATTAAAAGGAAGGTATAGCGACCTATCTGAAGCAGAGAACTGAGGAACAGGCTTTTGTGGACCCACAGGAAGGGTGAGAGACCTCTCCTAGGCTGTGTTTCCACCAGCGATTTACTCCAACCTGGCTGCACGGTGAGGTCTCTGTTTCCATGACATCGTGGCCATTCAGCACCAGCCCTGCATTTTAACGAGGAAAAAACGCTTCTTCTGAGACTGGTTATAGTCTGACTTTTCCTGCTTACTTCAGGTCCATTACTGACCTGTTTCCACAACCGCACTGGGTTCAGTATCATAGTCCTGCCCATGGGGTGTGTAGCCCAGCCCTTGTGCGTGTGTCACTCATGTGCCCGTGTGAAAGAGAGGGGGAGATGATACTGGAGGGAGCAGTCAGGCAGAGATGAAGAATTGCACACAGAAGCACCCCTGACATACAAGTGCTGTGCCCATCCACCTTGGGTATCCCTAAGAAGTTCTCAGTCCAGGTGGTGGCAGGGAAAACAGGAGAGCTGCAAAGATGGATTCATGAAGAGTCATTAAGTCATTAAGGTGAGTCCCTCCCGCCCCCCAGTTTAGGGGAAGAAAGGGGGGGATGCTGCACACACGACTTTGCTTTTATGCTCCTCTTCGTTAAGGCCAAAGTGCTTTAAGTCTCCATGGGGGGGGGTCGAAAGGGTGGGGATGCTACACTCACGGACTAGCTTTTTCGCCCCTTCAGTAAAGTGAAAGTGTGCTTTAAAACTCACTTTAAATCAAAAAACAAAAGGGCTGGAGTGGAGCAGAAGGGGGCGAGGGAGGCAGAGACGAAGAGATGCACAACTAGTATATCATCCACTGGCTCTCTTCGCCATTTCCTCCCTGTATATTTCCCCTCTAGTGCTTTGTCCCACTTTATGTGGGTGTGTGTTAGGGGGTGTTACTTCTGAGTAAACTCATTGGCTGTACAGCTTTCCTTTCCTGGGAGTAAGTGCCATTGGAATCTGTGTGGCTTGCTTCTGAGTAGGCATGCATAGGAGTGCATTGTAAGTCTACTTACGGTAGCAGTCTTAAGGTCTCCCATTTTCAATGCATTTACTTGGAACTTCCCTCTCCCAATGACCTGACTGACTGCTTCTTCTCCCTTTTGCTCACCAGTTTGATGGGCTTTTTTCCTCCGTGGTGATGGAGAAGTTTCCCTTCTCAGCCACAGAGGAGAAAAGCTTGACAGTTAGAATTTCAATGGGTATTAAAAGTGCCTTCAATTGGGAAGCCAGCCAGCCATTATCTCTTCTCCTAGCCCACCTTGCAGGGTCACTGGGAAGCCAGAATAAGGGGGAAGAGCAACAACAGTACTGGGCGGGGGAGCACGCTGGGTCTAATGAAGGTGTCTCTGTGAAGTGGTCACCTGGGGGCCCCCACTAGGGATGGGGATGCTGCATACACGACTTTGCTTTTTTGCTCCTTTATTAAAGTGAAATTGAACTTTAAGTTCCTGTTTGGGGGGGAACTTTTGGGGGGGCAAAGAGTTTTAAAGGGGGGGTGCTGCACATGCAACTTTGCTTAAAGGAAAAAACAAAACAGCTTGGAAAGAATGGAGGAGACTGGCCATAGTGGGAAATGAGCAGAGCAGAAGGAAGCGAGCGAGCGGGAATCAGCAAGAGGAGGAGGAGGGAACACTGAAGAGGTAATCGGACCCAACCCAGACTCCACCCAGCTATCAAGAACATAATTTGATTACAGCTCAGTGGAAACAGCACAGAGCCCCAGGCTACAGCAATGATCTTTAAGGGCTGTGGAAACAGGAAAAGGAGAAGATGCAACTGGGGAAACATCGCAACAAAGTTGCAAACAAAGTGAAGCCGACAGTGTGGAAACGCGCCCCTAGAATCCAAAGTGTAGAACTCAGCAAAGTCCAGGTAGAGAAAATTAATCCAGGCAGAAAGTGAAGAGAATGTTTTAAAATGGAAAAGGGTGGTGAAGTCTGAGCCTCACCAGTCAGTAAAATAGAATAATAAGGAAAAACCGAATCAAGCTGCTCGGGAGGAAGGCTTCTAGCCCTCCAAAGCTAGTTTGGAAACAGTGCCCAGCTGCAGCCCTAAAAACTGAAGCAGGGACATAGTCAAAGTAAGAAATTCCTTGTTCTCTCAAAAAGAAGGCAAATGTGCAACTTTGTCCTAAAAGGCCCCCAAACTAGCAAAAATCTATAGCAAAAACTATAGCTATTCTGCAAAACAGAACAAACAGCAGAAAGAACTGAACACAAAGCCCCTGCCCATGTTTCCATGACAACGGAAGGAGAAGCTAATGGAGGAGTACCAGATTTTTAAAAAGGAATCAGGTTTGATGTGAGCTGGGTTCCACAAGCAGATTCTCCGGACCAGTAAAAATCACAGAACATACTTCCTGGTTGGAGTGAACATCATCTGACTGGCAGGGGCTGCTCAACCAATAAGAGAGGCTCCCCCCTCCCCCCTTTCTCCTCTCCCCTAAAGGTCCAGATGCACCTGCATTTCATGAGCAAGCCTCATTGAGCACAATGGGAGTTACTTCTGAGTAGACACACATATGCTTGTGCTGGAAAAGAGGGAGGGGGGAGAACACAAAGATGGAAACCAGCCTCCATTAAGACCTCACTGACCACAATGGGAGTTACTTCTGAGGATATAGTAATGGGTTTGTTGTGGGAAAGAGCAGTAAACACAAAGACAGAAACCAGCCCCATTGTAATCCTCAGCATATCTATAATGAAGCTGTGAAGTACTTACTTCCTAAGGCAATGAATCGGAGCTTTAAGATCTCACTTAATCACACGGAATTTGGCTTTAAAATGTGCCATTTCAATTGAGGGGAGTCTGTAAGTTCTGATGTGGGCATTCAAAGGGAAGGCTCATACAGCACAATGGGGGTTAATTCTGAGGAGACAGTAATGGGTTTGTTGTCGGAAAGAGACAGAAACCAGCCCACATTTTAACACACAGGCTCTGTGCGTTAAGGAAGCTGTGACATAGTTACTTCCTAAGGCAATGAATCGGAGCCTTGAGATTGCACTTAATCGCATTTAAGGAATTGGGCTTTAAAATGTGCCGTGTCAATTGAGGGGCATCTCTGTTATTTCTGTGGACATTCAGAGGGCAAGCCTCATTCAGCACAATGGGACGAAACACCCCACCTGTCTTAGGGTTCAGTTGTTTCTTTATTCACTGACTCCCCTAAATTTTCTTGCCATCTGATTGGCTTTTTTCCTTCTTTTCAGTTGTCAACAAGAATTCTGGATTGGTGAACGACATATTAGGTGGACAGAAACCTGCAAAAACAGTTTTTTCATAGTTTTAGGCAGCTGATGTTACCTTGGGAACATTCCAGACTCATGGAGCTGCTAGCTGTGAAGAGTAACAAACATTGTAACTTCTTAAGTGGTCTACTGTTCCACAACTTGACCACTGCTTTGCCAGCACGATTACCTGCATCTCAGACTCCAGGCAGCAAAACTTTCTGCCCTCAAGGAAAGATAGGTCTTGTGAACTGAAGTTTTACTCCCATTCCATAGCTTCCTTCTAAGCCCTCTGTTCCCAGCACCTGAACCCAAAAAAGAACCTGAGTAACGATATTGATAGATATTTTCTGCTCTAAGACATTGTGCTGAAAGAATTTCAATCTGGGGGAAATTTGAATTAAGATTTCAAATTTGCAATGTTTCAAGCTTGATTTTAGGGCCCTTAAAATAGCCCTAAAATTGATTTCTACATATTAACTTGCGAAAATTAGTATTGACTAATACCATTTTTACCCCAAAATTCAAACTTGCATTCATAAAAGGGAAATGTTGCAAAAATTATCATTAGGAAAATATAAATTCAAATTTTGCCATGCAAACTTAATTTTTGAGTTTTGCATGGGTCCCCTCCCCACATTCCCCACCACAAACTCGTTTCAGACGTTCTGTAAAACATGTTCTTGGTTTCCTGATCAGTGAGAAAAAAAGCACTCCCATTGCTATTCATTATATTTATTGTTTCCTGACATGAAGCCTGTAGACAAAAACATAAGAAGAGTCCATTGGGCAGCAACCCAGTGCACACTTAGAATCATAGAATAGTAGGGTTGGAAGGGGCCTACAAGGCCATTGAGTCCAACCCCCTGCTCAGTGCAGGAATCCAAATTAATCCAATCCAACTTATCTGGGGGAGAGAGCCCCATTGAACACAGTGGGACTAACTTCTGAGTACACATGCATACCTAGTTCAGCATCCAGTTTTCTGCTATGGCCATGTGCCCCTGGGAAGCCCACAAGGAGGGTATGAAGGCAGCAGACCACCTCTGTAGTTTGCTTCACAAGTCTATGGGTCTTGCTTGACATGAACACAAGACTCCCTCACCCACCCGTGCATAAGATGCAGACAGCATATTTTGCCACTAGCACTGAGTCAAGGTTTGCAAGATTATATAAGCTGTTAATTGGTGCACTTTTCTTTTGATTGCATAAACAGGTCCTACGTTTAGACTTGCAAACTGATTCTAGGCTTCAATGCATATGTGAGCTGCTGTTAAGATGCTTCTGTTGTCTATAGATTTGGCATCATTTCCATGAACACTATAATAGTAATTTCCTTGCAAAGGTGCTGATTGTTAATTAGGGAGAGTTGTGCAATGCCTTTAGAACAGCCTCCCTGACCCTGGCGCCCACCAGATCTTTGGGGCTACAACTCCCAGCATCCCTGGCCATTGGCCATGCTGGCTGGGGCTGATGGGAGTTGAAGTCCAAAACATCTGCAGGTTGGGGAAGGTTGGTCCGGCCCCAAAGTAGATTGCTGGCATTGGCGAGCAAAAGTAATCGGAATCCACAAGGATCCCAATAATGACGATTTATTACATTTCTGTACTGCCCCATAGCCGAAGCTCTCTGGGCAGTTTACAGAGATTAAAATAATTAAAATACAGTATACAGAGTTTAAAAACCATTTACATGAAACAGACAAACAATATACACGAAGACAAGATATATCTAGAAACAACTTCAATCAGAATATGAGGTTGGATGCCCCGGCAGTGCCAGTTTCTGCTGGATTTCTAGTTGTATTAATTGTCTGGCATTCATTTTAGCGTGCAAAAACACACCAAAGTTAAGTTACAGTTGCAGTGGGGTGTGGGGAACAAAATTAACACCCACACATTAACACATATCAAAGAGAATATCAGGCGATCAGTGACACGAGAAATAAATCGTACCAATATCAAAATCAAAAGTAATAACTAATTAGTAACCTTAATGGTTCTGTCAGGATGGACAGAAATGAAATAGGATCAGTGGGTGGATGGGATTGGGTAGACGTGGGGCCCTCATGGCAGATAATTCATCTGGATCTACCAGATGTCATGTAGTTCCAGCTTTCACCGTTTTTTCACGTTGAGGTTTTCTGAGTGGATGGGGTTTTATCAAAATGACCCAGCAGAAATATGTCCCATGGAGTGGTGGGGAGAACTATGGGGCTCTTTGGAATTTGTCCTCTGTACACTGGTTGGATGCTCAAAAGATACATGTACGTAGAGTATTTGGGTGGGAGGCGCTTGTTGTGTTTGGATTCATTCACTGGCTTTCAAAGTAATTTAAGGCTGAGATGAAGTGAAGAAAAACTGGCTTATTAAAAAAAAAAATCCATAGCAAAGAGGCTCTTGCGTTCCAGGGAATTCCACATCTGCATGCAAGCCGAGATCCTGAGTCATCTCATTTCCGGGAAAGGAAGCACCCAGTTGCTGGCTGAAAGGAGAGCACAGTATGCCAACCCAGCTCCTTCCTTCCTGGTGAGGAAGCATGGCTGCTGTTGTTGCTGCCAGAGGTCCCGCCAGGGATCTCTGCGATGAAGCGACTTGTCCCAACTGCCTGGGGTATTTCACGGATCCTGTGATCATTACGGAGTGCGGGCACAATTTCTGCCGAGCCAGCCTGGCCCAGTGCTGGGGAGAGTCGGACGCCGAGGCCTCCTGCAGCCCTCACTGTAGAAAACCCTTCCAGCAAAGGAAAATCATCCCAAATCGGCAGCTGGCCAACTTTGTGGAAATAACCAAGAGACTCAGTCTTCAGGGGGAGAAAGGGTCAGAAGGAAAGGGGAGGGTCTGTGAGAGACACCAGGAGCCCCTGAAACATCTCTGTCAAGATGGTGAAACCGCCCGCTGTGTGGTGTGTGACCAATGCGGAAAGCACGGAGATTGTGAGGTGATTCCTGTGGAGGAGGCTTCCAACAGGTACGAGATGGAGAAGCTCTATACAGTCAGTCAAAACAAGACCTGGAGCTGACTGTGGCTCAGATCATGAGCTTCTTGTTGCAAAATTCCGGCTTAAATTGAAGAACGTAGGAAAAACCACTAAACCGTTCAGGTATGACCTAAATCATATCCCTGATGAATATACAGTGGAGGTGAGGAATAGATTTCAGGGATTAGACCTGATAGACAGAGTGCCTGAGGAACTATGGATGGAGGTCCGTAACATTGTTCGGGAGGCAGCAACTAAATCCATCTCAAAGAAAAAGAAATGCAAGAAAGCAAAGTGGCTGTCTGAGGAGGCTTTACAAGTAGCTGAGGAAAGAAGGGAAGCGAAAAGCAAGGGAGAAAGGGGAAGATATATCCAACTGAATGCAGAGCAGACTATGCTAAAACCTTTGATTGTGTGAATCACAACAAACTGTGGCAAATTCTTGAAGAGGTGGGAGTACCAGACCACCTTACCTGTCTCCTGAGAAACCTGTACGAGGGTCAAGAAGCAACAGTAAGAACCAGACATGGAACAACCGATTGGTTCAAAATTGGGAAAGGAGTACGACAAGGCTGTATATTGTTGCCCTGCTTATTTAACTTATATGCAGAGTACATCATGAGAAACGCCAGGTTGGATGTATCACAAGTAGGAATTAAGATTGCTGGGAGAATTATCAACAACCTCAGATACGCAGATGATACCACCCTAATGGCAGAAAGCGAAGAGGATCTAAAGAGCCTCTTGTTGAGGGTGAAAGTGGAGAGTGCAAAAGCAGGTTTGAAACTCAACATTAAAAAAAACGAAGATCATGGCATCTGGCCCCATCACTTCCTGGCATATAGAAGGGGAAGAAATGGAAGCAGTGACAGATTTTATTTTCTTGGGCTCCAAGATCACCACAGACGGTGACTGTTGCCATGAAATCAAAAGATGCTTGCTCCTTGGAAGGAAAGCTGTGGCAAACCTAGACAGCATAGTAAGAAGCAGAGACATCACCTTGCCGACAAAGGTCCGTCTAATCAAAGCTATGGTTTTCCCAGTAGTAACGTATGACTGTGAGAGCTGGACTGTAAGGAAGGCTGAGCGCCGAAGAATCGATGCTTTCGAACTGTGGTGCTGGAGAAGACTCTTACGAGTCCCCTGGACTGCAAGGAGGTCAAATCAGTCAATCCTAAAGGAAATCAACCCTGAGTGCTCATTGGAAGGACAGATACTGAAGCTGAAGCTCAAATATTTTGGCCACCTAATGCGAAGAGAAAACTCTCTGGGAAAGACCCTGATGCTGGGAAAGACTGAAGGCAAAAGGAGAAGGGGACGACAGAGGATGAGATGGCTAGATAGCATCACCAATGCAATGAATATGAACTTGAGCACACTCAGGGAGAGAGCGGAGGACAGGAAGGACTGGAGTGCTATGGTCCATGGGGTCACGAAGAGTCGGACACGACTGAACAACAACAACAGAGAAGTCACAGTGGATATTGATGGGGAGGGGGAAGAGCTATGGACAAGTGAGACCTGCAATAAAATATTGTAATATCTCCCCACCTAGTTCCAGCCAGGCCTCTTGAGCGGTGGAGTTTCAAGAGAGGGGAAGGGGTGGGAATCAAACATTTTCTCCCCCTCCCCTGCAAGAATTCCAGTTAGGGAGGCCAAAAAACATTGCCAAAAAAGAGGAAATGCATCATCAAAAAAGAGGATGCAGATCTGCACAACATTTGCATATGCAGATATGTATAAATGCAAATTTGAAGACAGTTAGCAGTTAAATATAATATGATACATCTCCCCATAGCAGTGACCCGTGT
Source organism: Heloderma suspectum (assembly GCF_057233095.1). NCBI lineage: Eukaryota > Metazoa > Chordata > Lepidosauria > Squamata > Helodermatidae > Heloderma > Heloderma suspectum. Next base: position 359,805,577 of record NC_139459.1, on the reverse strand, counting down.
ACCTGTTTGGTCAGCTGTCCAGATGGTGATTCTTGATGGGCATCTTCAAGGCCTCTGCTGCTCTCCCCTCTGAGGGTTCTTTCTCTTTCAGCTGGATGGACTGGAGATATCTGTTTACATGAATGCAAAGTGTGTGTGTGTGTGTGGGGGGGGAAATCCACCCCAAAGCACTCATTTGGACTCACATTCCCGTGTTTCAGCAACAACTCCCATTGCACAGACAATTAAGAGACTTTAAGATAAGGAGCACACACCACACACCATCCACATGGACAGTCAGGTATTGTCAGTCTCTTTAAGAAGAGAGACACCAAACATGTTTTTGGGGATTACTAGATATCTTTTATAGCTCATGGGGATTCTCACAAACATCAGTAGACAAGCCACATAATTTTAAACTGCTATTTTGTTCAGAAGCAGACAGAATGAACACCTCAAAGCTTCAAAGTGTTTTATAAATAAATAGAATTCTATGTCAGAGAATGTTTTATTGCTGTAAGACGCCCTAGGAGGGCTTTTGCCCTGAAAGGTGGCCAAGAAATGTTTAAAAAGAAAAATACACACATACATAAATGTCCAGTTTAATTTCCGGCAACTTGTAAGACTCAAAAATCAAAATACAATGGGAAAGGTTGAACTGGACAATTAAAAATAAATGCTAACTTTCCCCCAATATCAAGCGGTCTTGCATTTTAGCTTGGAATCCTCACTGAAAAGCTAACAAAATATCTTATTTCACCATCTTATTTATTTATTTATTTTTATTACTTGTATCCTGCCTTTCTATAAAAAAACCAAGGCAATGTGAACAAATACTTTTGAAAACTAATATCACTAGTCTGGTCCCAGTGTGTGACTGAAAGCCACAAATGTCCCCCCGACACACACACACAATCTCATGCATGCACCCATTCATACACCATTCACGCAGACACCCAGGGATTCTCAATCTCTTTCTCACACTCATTCCTTTCCCCAGCTTAATAGCAACGTTGTTTTTGGTTTTCAGTTACTGAAAGGGAGGGGAAAAAATCAGTGCTATTAGATCACTGCATACCTGCAGTCTCCTAATTGGTAAGAATCAATTTTACACATAGGTTTTGAGTTACTGCTTTTACACTTTGCCTGGCAACCCAGAACAAGAGTTTCTATTGAGCTGGCTGCATTGTGACAGAAAGCACAAAACAAGCCCTTCTCCAGCAGAAAAAGAGGCCAAACCATATTCCAACTGGGTATAGTTACCTGTTCAATCTACCTGTATAGCACATTGAGATAAAGCAAGTACATCCACCCAGAAAAGGTGCTGGGGTGCAAGGCAGGGAGCAGAGCATATCATTCAACTTGCCTGTCTCTTTCTGCCCCTCCCCCACCCCATTTCAATTTTGTTATATATACAAAACCTACAAAAAGGAACCAAACTGGAGCTTATGTTTTCTCTTCAGGATCAGTTCTGTAGCTGCCTAAATTAAGTTCCTGAGGAAAGAGAGAGATAAAATCCTTACATACAAAACAGACACAGAGAAGGAAAGCCAAGAGCTGCTTGTAAGTGTCAATGTTACTGGGATGTTGAATAGGATTATAGTCTGGAATCGATATCTCGGGGGAAATTGCAGAAAGGTTGTTCCTTTGTTTTTTAAACACACACACACATACATGAGGCAGCTTTACTCTTGTTTGGTCTGATCTCCCAGATACAGTGTTCTTTGAAGGCCATTCTTAGAGCCTTTCTACACAAGGCTTTTACTGTGCACTTATGATTGCTTACTCATGATAGTTTGCAGGTCTTTCATCCTGCAGGGCCTCTCCTGGGCTTTGCAACCATTATCATGGCTTTTTTCCCTAACAAGGGAAGTATGGCATTTTTTTCTGAATGGCCTCTCTAACGCCATAGAAATCTCGTGTAACTGAACAATTCTGCTATACGACAGTGCGGCCTAATGCTTATATAATGGAACATATAGAAAGGCGGGGGGGACAGGAAAAAAGTATGAGGGTGCAATCCTATGGAGATAGAACTTAGAGGCTGACACCTATCCAATGCTGGGCTAGATGTGCATTTTGAGCTAGATGTGCAATTTCATGTATCTAGCCAGGTATATCAGAGCAGGAAGGGAGAGGCTGCGTGGTATGGCTCTTAAAGAGGCTTCCGTGGTCTCCTCCCCATCCCGCCCCCATTTTGCCCTCTCTGCGCTCCGTTTCCAAGCATGGACAAGTAGCCGGTGTGGAAAGAACTGCACCAGCTAAGAGGAGGCGGAGAAGGGGGGGGGGAACCACAGTTCCTAGAAATTGAAAAATCCTATGGCCCTCTAGACAGTATCTAGTGGCCATAGGATTGCTCCTTTAAAGAGAAGATCTTAATCCCGCTAAGAATCTGGAAGCAGATGCCTCAAAAAAGGTACAGGGTAAACGCTTGGTGTAGAAAAGCTGTTCAGGGGCCCTTTCATGTTTTTAGGAAGATCTTTCCCTGCTGAATATTGATGCAATCTCTGTGGAAAGTCACACTTGCCCTTGCTAGGGAATTCTTATGACAAGACACTTTCATGCTCCAAAAACTTAGTGTATTCCTGACTCGGGCTACTGTTTACCCTCTTTCCTTTTGCAGAAACAAACAAAAGCAGAGATGGAAAAGACAATGAATGAGTTCAGACGCCTTCACCAGTTTCTGGAAGAACAAGAGAACAGGCCGATCGACATTGCACCCGCCATCGCAATGAATTTGGTGTCCCGTCGGGTTAAACGCTCTCGCATTAAAGCGTGATTATTCACACTCACCCATTTTCCCTATTGCAGTACTTCATCGAATGCGCAAGCTTGGTTCACACTTGAGCACTGTGCTGTTTTCCTGCTGTTTTCCTGCACGTGCTTGTCTGATCTCAGATGCGAAGCAGGGTCAGCCCTGGTCAGTAGTTGGATGGGCGACCGCCTGGGAATCAGGCTTCCTGCATTGAGCAGAGGGTTGTTCTATCCCTTCAAATGAGACTAAGTTTTATCCCCTCCTATCTCCTGCTCCAGATGTTTTTTTTTTAAATTAAGGCGTTATACTTGCAGAATCAGGGCTTCTCTGCAATGTTTTTTTCCCTAAGCTTCAAAGCTTCCAAGATCATGCCTCAATTAGAAAAAAAACATTGTGGAGAAGCCCCGATTCTGCGAGGATAACGCCTTAATTAAACAAAACAAACATCCAGCACGGGGGATAGGAGGGGGTAAAACTTAATCTCATTTGAAGGGATAGAACAACCCCCTGCTCAGTGCAGGAAGCCTGATCCCCAGGTGGTCTCTCATCCAAGCACTGACTGGGACCAATGCTGCTTAGCTTCCAAGATCAGACAAGTGCGCACACATCCAGCCCTTTGCTTGTTACTGAGGAAAGGGGGGCTGCTGAGGAAGCTATGCGATCAGTAACTGGAAGAGGACATGGGGCCATCGAGAGCTGTGATTGGAAAGGAGGGAAATACAAACACCGCTGCATATGGACAGGCGGCGGAGGGGACTACGACTGGATACAGTAGCGAAGGCGGATAATCAGAGCACATTAAGGGGAAATACCGGGATATTGGGGTATTGAAAGCAGGAGCACAGAAGTGGGAAATTCTGGTTCCAATTCGAGGCGGGTACTGCGTAGTGTGAAAGGCAGGCAGTGAAACCTCATTGGAAGCGATAAAAGGCGGTAAGTATAGATCCATCCAACGTTTTACTGGCCAAGCTGGAGGAGGTAGAGAAGGAGATCAGAAGAAGAAGGGACGAGCACATGACCAAACTCTCAGAGGAACTGTCCTCCCTTGAAAGTATTGTCCAGGAGATGGAGGAGAAGCAGTAGCAGCCAGCAATTGGACTCCTGCAGTTAAGGCCTGGTCCTGAGGTAATAGAATGGAGTGTACTACTACAGATTCCAGGTAGGAGATATCTTTTTTTTTTTTAATCCTCCCCACATCAAATTGGATGGGAAGACAGCAATGACCATATATATTTGACTGTCTGTTTGTTTTACAGTTATGCCACCCCATAATAAACGTACTCTGAGCATAAAAGCATAAAAATACCATCAAACGCCCATAAAACCCACAGCAAAATGCAGCATAAAATTTGCACAAACGACAGGGTTGTTCCAAAACATTTTTCTGCATGAAGCAAAGGATAAAATGACACTCCCTCCCCCACATTCCACATGCAGAAGTCGACCACCAAGATGGCTGAATCTTTCTTCAGCACTGGCCATGGGATACCATCCTCTACCACAACTGAAGACAGAAAGGAAGCTTCGGGGGTGCAGGGCAGGCTGCATAGCCTCCATAACTCTCTCCTCCAACACCTCATGGCTGCTTACACAGCGTCTTCCACCTGAGGCAGCCACCTGACTTTGCCTAATGGTAGGGCTGGCCCTGATAAAACAAATGCAAACTACCAATCTTGCCCTCTGAAGGTCCCCAGAAGATCAAGTCCCTTTCCCATGGCTCCACCTGCTTTACCTTGACCACCAACTATTGGGTGGTTTCCCAGGTTTTGTGCAGTCCCTCAACCCCCGTTCTAAAAGGGGAATGCTGGGAGTTGGGCTTTTTTCTGTCTAAGCCTGCATAGGATTGTGCCCTAAAGCTATAATATGTTCGTATTTGGTGTATTTTGGTCGTTTTGCCCTTGGCCCTACCCACCACTAGGATGTGGCCCCCCGAGAGCTTCTCTGAGATGGAGTTTGGCCCTCGGGCGGAAAGAGCTTCAACGCTCCTGCCACAGTGTATCACCATTCAGAGTCCGAGGGGCCTTTGACAGACATTGAGTGCCTTTTCTTATTTCCCTTTAGGAAATAAGCATCTTGCAGAGGGAAGTGAAACCTTTCACATACAAAGAACAAGGCCCTTCGGTCTCGTGGGGCATGAACTTAGGACTTCATCCCCTCCGAAATTTCTGTTTTTTTCAGATAAAAATAGAGGCCCTCTTTGGTCATTGTACTGTCAGAGAATTGTCCCACTTCCTGTTTCTGGAGGCTCTTCTCTGCCTGCTGGATTCAATTACTTTGCAATAGTTACAAAACTATTGTAAATACAAAAGAAAGGGAGCATCCCAAAGGTACTTGTAAATATCTCTAATATAATTTATCTTTACATATTCAACCCATTTCAAGCTCCTGCTACGGGTTCTTACTCAGACAGCTACAGAATATATGAAATCATATGAACAATGTAAAACCAAATTGCTTTTATTATTAATTATGAAAATACTCCACATTGTACAAAAATTTTACATTTATCTTCAGTATTTATTATGTATTTAAAATACAGCAATCACTTCTCCAAAGATATATCTTATTTTCTCTGGGAAAACACTCCATACATTACAGTCTTCTGCACTTTCTAATATTGTAACAATCCACACAACATAGCAATTTTGCTCTGTTCTTCCCTATTTATGCAGAATTCCAAAGGACATTCCCAAGGTGTCCTTTGCACCCTAAAAAGTAACAAATGTATTATGCCATAAACTTTTGTGGATTAGAATCCACTTCATCAGTCCATAAATGTATGCCCTAATAAATGTGTTGGTCTTTAAAGTACACCAAGACTCTTTGTGTCTGTTTTTTCTCATGGTCCGCAGACCCTATTTCCCATTTACCCTTAGTAAGATAAATTGGAGGCTAGTGGCTCCTATGTTAGTGGGGTGGTGAATCTGCTCTGGGTTTCATTCAGAACTCTAAAGGAGCTATCCAATGTGCCAAACTCATTTTGGGATAGGTTTCAGCACTTTGGATAGATCCTTTAGAGTTCTGACTGGTTCTGAGTGAAACCAAGAGCCCCACTGACATAGGAGCCACCAACCAACCTGACATAGGAGCCATCAAAATTTCCCTGATATTTGTTGGGAGACAAATTCTGCAAAACATGGCCCTTCCAGGAAATTCCTGACTTGTGTGACGGATAACTTCCTCCTACAGGAAGTAGACAAAGGAACTAGAGGATCGGCTATCCTTGACTTGAAAGCTGATTTTAATAAACTCAGAACAATGATCAGAAAGGTCCCATGGCAAGCGACGCTAACGAGAAAAGGAGTCCAAGATGGCTGGGAGCTTTTAAAAAAGGAAATTCTCAAGGCACAATTACAAACCATTCCAAAAAGAAAAGGTGGAAGACAACAGAAGAAGCCAATGTGGCTTCACAAAAAGCTTAGAGATGACCTGAAAACAAAACAGCACACATATAGGAAGTGGAAAGAAGGCCAAATAACAAAGGAAGAGTACAGGCAGGTAGCACAGAATTGCAGGGATGGCGTCAGGAAGGCTAAAGCTGAGAACGAGCTGAGGTTAGCGAGGGATGCTAAAAGCAACAAAAAGGCTTTCTTCAGCTACGTGCACAGTAAAAGAGAGAGGAAAGAAATGGTGGTTCAGCTATTAAATAAGGATGGCAAAATGATAACAAATGATAAAGAAAAGGCAGAGGTGCTCAATTCCTACTTTGGCTCAGTCTTCTTCCAAAAGAGGGTCTATGACCCCCCTGGCAAAGGCGAAGTACAGGCTGAAAGAGCAGGATTGCAGCTTGAGATCCATAGGCATATGGTCAGGGAACACCTAATTACTTTGAATGAGTTCACATCTCCAGGGCCAGATGAACTGCACCCTAGAGTAATAAAGGAACTGGCAGAAAAACTCTCAGAACCGCTGTCTATTCTCTTTGAGAAATCATGGAGGATGGGGGAGGTGCCAGATGACTGGAGGAGGGCTAATGTGGCCCCTATCTTCAGAAAGGGTAAAAAGGAGGAACCTGGGAAGTACTGACCAGTCAGTCTGACATCAATCCCTGGGAAAATTCTGGAGCAGATGATAAAGCAATCCATCTGGAAGCACCTTGAAAACAATGCAGTGATTAATCGAAGCCAACATGGATTTGTCAAGAACAAATCCTGCCAGACGAATTGGATCTCATTTTTTGATCAGGTAACCTCCCTTGTGGACTGTGGGAATGCTGTAGACATCATATACCTCAACTTCAGCAAAGCTTTCGACAAAGTTCCCCATGATATCCTGATGAGCAAACTAGCTCAAAGTGGGCTAGATGAAACAATAATCCAGTGGATCCACAGTTGGCTACAGAATCAGACTCAAAGAGTACTTATCAATGGGATCTTCTCCAGCTGGGGAGAGGTAATGAACGGGGTACTGCAGGGCTTGGTCCTGGGCCCAGTGCTCTTCAACATGTTTATTAATGACTTGGAGGAGGAGGTGCAGGGAATGCTGATCAAATTTGCAGATGACACCAAATTGGGCAGGATAGCAAATACTTTGGAAGACAGAAACAAAATTCACAGTGATCTGGATAGACTGGAGCGCTGGGCAGAAAACAACAGAATGGCATTTAATAGGGACAAATGCCAAGTTCTGCACCTAGGAAAAAGAAACCAAATGCACAGTTACAAGATGGGAGATACGTGGCTCAACAACACTACAAACAAGAAGGATCTTGGAATTGTTGTCGATCACAAGCTGAATATGAGCCAACAAGGTGATGTCGCTGCAAAAAAGGCCAATGCTCTTTTGGGCTGCATTAATAGAAGCATAGCTTCCAAATCCCGGGAAGTACTCATTCCCCTCAACTCAGCACTGGTTAGGCCTCATCTGGAGTACTGTGTCCAGTTCTGGGCACCACATTTTAAGAAGGATGCAGACAAGCTGGAGAGGGTTCAGAGGAGGGCAACAAAGATGATCTGGGGACTGGAAACAAAGCTCTATGAAGAGAGACTGAAAGAACTGGGTATGTTTAGCCTTGAGAAGAGAAGACTGAGGGGAGATATGATAGCGCTCTTCAAGTACTTGAAAGGTTGTCACAGAGAGGAAGGCCAGGATCTCTTCTCGATCACCCCAGAGTGCAGGACACGGAATTATGGGCTCAAGTTGCAGGAAGCCAGATTCCGGCTGAACATCAGGAAAAACTTCCTGACTGTTAGAGCAATACGACAATGGAACCAATGACCTGGGGAGGTGGTGGGCTCTCCCACACTGGAGGCATTCAAGATGAGGCTGGATAGCCATCTGTCAGGGATTCTTTGACTTGGATTCCTGCATTGAGCAGGGGGTTGGACTCGATGGCCTTGTAGACCCCTTCCAACCCTGCTATTCTATGATTCTATGATACTGATCTCAGAGGAAAAAAGCAGACTTGTATTAAGTAGGGTTCGGCACAGCTCCAGATCCAAATTCTGAACCGAAGCAGGGTAATTTAGACCAAATTGGTCTGGATCCGAAGCCGGTCCAGATCAGTCCAAAGTAAGTTGGGTCAGTCTGAAGTGGGTTAGATCACTTCTGATGATTCTAAAACCCAGACAGCTTGTCTGGGAAATGTAACAATTTCCTTAAGATTAGGAGGGGGAGAGGAGGAGTTGGGAGGGGGGAACTGAGCCTTGGCAAGTGATATCTAGCTGCCAATAGGGCTGAACTTTTAACCCAGCAGTCTCCAATCACAGTGGGGTGACTGAGAGTAGGGTACAATCACTACTCTATAAGGAACTGCTTCAGTGTTTGGGCTATTTAATTTTGAAGAAAGGCAAATAAAAGGGAGGTTTATACAATTATATGGAGTAATGAAAGTGGAACAGTGCAATAAATAACTTGAGTTCAGTGTGACTTCTTCCCAGGTAATGTGTATTGCAGCCAAATAGATGTTTAACTTTTTTCTTCCCGTAATAAGGAACCTCAGGTCATCCAGTGAAGCTGAATAGTGGCAGATTCAGGACAGACAAAAGAAAAGTATTTACATTAAAAAAACAACACCTACACCAGAGATTAGGGATAGTACCCTCCTAAAGGTCACCTAAACACCTTCTGATTAGGATCTCTAATCCCCTGTGTGGCTTGACAGTTTTACTTTTTGTTTTAGTTTTGAGAAAACAAAACTTTATGCATGGCTAGCACAAAAACCACTGGACCTGTCTGAAATTTGGCAGGTTCAGTCAGCTCCATAGGGGCTGCCAGGTCCCCAAATTCCATGCACTTATGTGGAAGCACAAATAAAAGTATAGGTCTTTGCTTTGACAGATTTTCTTGAAAAAAGCATTTTTTACCTGTGACTAGCACAAAGGTCACTGGACTGAACTGCCTCAAGTTTGGCAGATTCAATCAGCTCCATGGGGGCTACAAGATCTCCAAATCCCATGTATTTATCATACAAACTAAAAATGTTATGGCCATTTCTGTTTTCTAATGCAAGTCAATAGGAAAATGTAAAAAAAAAAGTCAGTTAGGGCAGTTCAAAAGATCCAGGGCACAGCTCAGAAGATCCAGGGCCCATGCCCAGGGGGGTGTCTCCAGCAGCGATTTACTCCGAGCTGGCCGCGTGTGGAGGTCGTTAGGGATACATGATGTGGTGGCCATCCAGCAGCCACCCAGAGCTTATCTGGGAAAACCCGGATTTCCTGAGACTGCTTAAGGTCCAATTCTTTTCCTTAAGCTGGGTTCTCCCTGGCATAGTTGCTGTGTGCCCCAAACCCCGCATTGACCTTGGGTATGCTAGCTCTGCCCAGGGGGCTGCCTTTCACCATGACCCCAGTTAAAGGGTGTTTCCTGTGTGTTTCCTGTCCCAGCACAAACCAATTAGTGTCTACTCAGAAGCAACTCCCATTGTGCTCAATGAGGCTTGTCCCCTGAATGCCCACATCAGAATGTACAGAGATCTAGGGATGGACGAAAGTCCCTTACCTGGTCCCGCAGCTTTTTTCGGAGGGGGGAGGCGCTCCGTTTCTCCCCCCGAAATTCTTGGCAGGTGGGGAGGCGCCCCGTCCCTCCCCGCCGAATTTCTGGCCGGGGGGGAGGCGCCCCATCCCTCCCCTCCGAAATTCTGGCCGGGGGGGAGCGCCCCGCCTCTCCGGCCGCGAAAGAAAAAAGTAAAGTAAAAACTAAAACAACGTGATAGGCTACATAAAGATTTACGTAGCCTATCACGGCTAGATTTTAAAAAAACACCGTGATAAGCTACGTAAATCTTTACGTAGCCTATCACGGCTGACTTTGGGGGGGGGAAGCGCATACGCAAATGGCGCTATTTGCGTTGCCCTTATTTTCGCCGTAGTCTACGTAAATCTTTATGTAGACTACCTGTGCCAAAATAAGGAACGCAAATGGCGGCGCCCATGGGCGCCGCCATTTGCATACGTGTTTTTTTTTTTCAAAGTCAGCCGTGATAGGCTACGTAAAGATTTATCACGGTGTTTTTTGAAGATCTAGCCGTGATAGGCTACGTAAATCTTTACATAGCCTATCACTTTTTTTTTTTTAACTTTACTGGGAAATGGCGGCAGCAGCAGCTGGTCGGAAGACCGGCCGCTGCCGAACCGCTGCCGAACCACCGCCGGGACCCGCCGCCGAACCGCCGCCGGGACCTGCCGCCGTGAGGGACATTCGCATAAGGTAAGTCCCATCCCGGGGATGAAGCTGAACCCTGAAGCTGAAGCTGAACCCTGACAAGACCAAGGTACTTTTGGTGGGAGACAAGAGTAGGTTGAGGGATGTTGACCTGGTGTTGAATGGGGTACGGTTACCCTTGAAAGACCAGGTCCACAGCTCGGGGGACATCTTAGACTCCCAGCTGTCCATGGAGGCTCAGGTGTTAGCTGTGAGCCGGACAGTGCTGTACCAACTCCATCTGATACGGTGGCTGCGCCTCTGCCTTCCCGACCATCTGCTCCCATCGGTAGTACATGCCCTGGTCTCCTCTCGTTTAGACTACTGTAATGCGCTCTATGTGGGGTTACCCTTGAAGATGGTTCGGAAGCTGCAGCTGGTACAGAACGCGGCGGCTTGCCTGATTAAAGGCAGCCGCCGGCGAGATCACATCACTCCAGTGCTGAAGGAACTGCACTGGCTACCAGTTGTTTTCCGGGCCAAATTCAAGGTGTTGGTTTTCACCTTTAAAACCCTATACGGCTCCGGCCCAGCCTATCTTAAGGAGTGCCTCCAGCAACACCAGACAGGCCGCTCAACAAGATCAGCCTTGGGTGGCCTTCTCTCTGTCCCATCAGCCAGGACAGCTAGGCTGGTGAGGACGAGGGAGAGGGCCTTTTCTGTGGTGGCCCTCACTCTGTGGAACTCCCTCCCTAGGGAACTCCGCCATGCCCCCTCTTTAATGAGCTTCTGCCATGCATTAAAAACATGGGTTGTTCAGGCAGGCATTTGGAGTGGGCTAGGGTAATTTTAGAAATGTGATGTTTTTAATGTTGAATTTTATTGTGTAAATTGTTTTTATTGTTGTACATCGCCCGGAGTGGCTGGGTGACCGGCCAGGTGAGTGATTAATAAATTTAATAAATAAATAAATAATAAAATGTGTGTCTACTCAGAAGCAACTCCCATTGTGCTCAATGAGGCTTGCTCCTGAAATGCAGGTGTATCTGGAGCTTCTGGAGAAGGAGAAAGTGGGGCAGAGGAAGGAACCCTCTCTTATTGGTTGAGCAGCCCCTGCCAGTCAGATGACATTCACTCCAACCCCGACCCCCAACAGGAAGTACATTCCGTGAAGTGATTTTTGCTGGCGCGGAGCACTTGCTCTTGGAGCCCTGCATGGACCCAAGCACAGCAAAGTTGATTCCTTGTTAAAAATCCAGCACTCCTCCATTCACTTCTCCTTCGGCTGATGTGGAGAAAGGCCCCAGGTGTCCCCCCACACTAACGGCAGCGCCGCTCAAGGACCCGGGGAGTTTGGACCTAGGAGGGGCGACTCAGGCTGGCTCGTCTCATCGGCAAGCAGGAGGTGCTGTAATGATGAGATGTTTTCGTTTTAGATATATAACCCATTTTAGCTCTGTGTGTGCAGGTGTAGAATCGGCTCTCCTCGCCTTGTTTTCATCTGGGCAACCTTAAGACGACACCATCCAATGGAGACTGACTTAGGAGCAAGGCGCCCGTTGAACTTCTCAGGGAGGCATTCCAAAAGAAACATACATTGGGCTGCAGTGGTTCCGGAAAGAGAGCACTGCCTGCTTGCACCCGGGTTGGCGGTGCTTCCTCAGGCAGGGCTCCTGCTGCTGCTGGAATGCGCTTGCCGGGGGCTGCTGCTGTTGCTGCTGGTGACCGTGGGCGCCAGGTTAGCAGAAGGGGATGAGGCGAAGGAGCTGTGGGAACGAGAAAGGGAGCTGGGGGCTTGTGTGGCAAGTTTCCCTCCTTCGTCTGTGCTGTCTGCGTGGAGAGTGCACCCGACTTTGTACACCTCCGTCCTCCATCCCCTTCCTTCCCCTACTCTTGATCCTGCCTTTCTCTCCCCCCCCCCCCGCCCCTTCTCTCCTTGGCCAAACTTGTTAGCATTTATAGGTGGGCTGGCCCTGCTGGGTGCAACAGCACAGCAGTCCCGTGAGGAAATAGAGAGCTGGGAAGGAAAACAAAAGCTCCGGCCGGGAGGAGGAAGGGGGGCGGGGGAGCAAGAGGAGGAGGAAGCTCTGCCTAAGAAAGCTCCTGCAGCCTTCCTGAGTTTTTCCTTCTGCTTTTCCCTGTGGGCTTAGTGGGAAGGAAACTGGGGAAGGTGGAGTCTGTGTTGTGCCACTGCACAGTACATGGTCTTGAGGAGGTTACATTAAAAAAAAAAAGGCAGGCGCAGGCCCCTAGAAATTAATGGGGTGTAAACACTCATGGATTCCTGACAGGCCTCTTTGATTTCTTTATTACAACAAAACAGCCTGTTTGGCTGTTGCATCTGAAAGAGGCAGTGAGTCAGTTTATGTCTCTTTCTTGAGCGTGTGTGTGTGTGTGTGTGTGTGTGTATGAGACAATGCATCAATGTGTGTTTAGGTTTCCTGTGTCTGTGCGCTGTATTTTGTAAAAGGAGAAGCTTGCGTTTGTATTTGAGTTTTCTACCATGGAAGAGATAGAAGTATTTTGCTTCCGGGAAAGCATGGAAGATGATTTCCACTAAAACATGTAGGGAACAATGGTTTTGCATGATTATTGTACATTGTTGACTCTCTGTGTGTATGTATGTGTATATGTTGGGTGTGAGTTCAGTACTAGGGGCAGAGTAGGTTGCTCACGACAAACGGCTACTCCGGGGCCCATCATGGCCTTGAGCTGGCCCTTGCTGTGTGGCTAGGGATGGCGGAGAATTCCACCATGGACTCCAATGAGTCCGTGGCGGAACAGACCACTCACCTCTGCCATCCTGAGAAATTCGCGCCGGCCTGATCCTACCTGTCGCCAACGGGTCCGGGTCCGTCCGCTGCCACTGGTCTGTGGACATAAATGGCATCCGGCGTAGCGGACACCATTTGTGTCCCTGCTGTTTGCAGTGATAGGCATTTGCATCCTCAGACCGGTGCGGACGGGCCTGGCCAGCGGCTCTGCAGACTCGCCGTGGAGCGGTGCCAGCTGGGGAGGATTCCGCAGGGAGGAACAGATCACCTCCCCCCCCCCACGGACCCCCAGCGGACTCTGGTGAGTGGGGTTCCATACACCCCTATATGTGGCTTTGAGGATATCATTAGCAGTGGCGGTAGCCGTTGTTTCTCAAACAACAGCATGTGGGTCCAGAGGAGTGCTTTTGTGTGCTGTGATTTCCCCAAGGTTGATTGAGACATTGCTCAGAAGGCCACAAAAGGGTTGTATCCGGACTTAGTTATGCTTAGAGTAGACTCACTGAAATCAATGGGAAAAGTTAGTACTGACTTATGACCATCTTAAGTTCCTCTGATTTCAGCGAGTCTGCTCTAAGCATGACTAAGTCTGGATCCAACACCATAAGAGATGACTGAACTATGGACTCCGGACTCATGAAAAAAAAAACCCTGTGAAATCAGTGGTCACAGAGGCCACAGAATGTTGAAAGAAACCAAAACAGCAATCAACAATCCAGACTGCTGCTCTAGGGAGAATATAACAAGATGTGTTCTGGCACTGTGGGTTTTCAATTGGAACTTCTGGAAGCTATTATTATCTTCTTGCTGAATCTCAAAAAGACATACCCTCATCCTGCATTCATCCTGCTCAACAGAACTCCAAAGTGACTGAAAGCTCATTTTTATTGTATAATGTTATAAAATTGTATAATCTTAGAAGGGCGTGGCTGTGAGGGGGCATGGCTGTGTCTATCAGGAAAGGACCCTGCACTTCTGAATTTGCCACTAAACGGCTGCGTAGACGGCTTTGGGAGGGGGCAAGAACAGGGCTGGAGGCTTCACACATAAAAAGCTGTGAGAAACAGCTTCTGCCCCCCTTTGCCCCCCCCCCCCCCGCTTGCACCCTCTCCGTCCTCCGTGTTACAAGCAGAAAGCTGGCGCCATTCTCTCCACCCTGGCTACAAGGGAGAGGGGGGAGGGGAGGGGAATGCGGTTTCCCAGCTATGAGCTTCTAGTGCTGTCTAGGGAGAAAATTCTAGCTCCCCCAGATGCTGTCTAGGGAACCCAGGATTGCTCTCTTATTGTGGTTTTGAGTAACGTCCAAGCATTTTGAAGGAATGGAACCATCTTGACCCCCCCCCCCATCCATTCTACCAGTTCCCTCATTTTGGAGAAGTTTTTTGGAGTCAGATATGACTGGGTTGGATTTCTTTAGCAATTTTCCACTTAGATATATATTAAATATGATACCACTATGGTCACTGTTCCCAGTTGGTTTAAGAACATTCGCATCTCATACTAGGTCCTGTATGACAGACACCACTTAGGATGAAATCCAGGGGCCCCTCCCCTCTGGTTGGTTTCTCTTTAATTTGATCACTATTTATTCTGTACATATTTAAGTTTTAATTTAATTGTTTCAGACTGTATTTTCTGCCTTTCATTTTCATTGGAGTTCGCTACACCCATGTGTGTGTATCGTCCACTGAGGATTACACACTTCTGATGCAGATGAACCTCGGCCACAAAAGCCAATGCAGATTTGGGTAATCTTTTGGGACCCCAAGATGCATGTCTCTCATAGGAACGCTCACTTTTAAACCTAATCTATGCAAATTGTTTCATACTCTCAATTTTATCAGAATTCACCACTTAAGTACATAAAAAGAAAGTTAAACTGTTAATATTCAAAAGACGATAAAAGATATCAAAGATGAAATAATCTACTGTAAACGATGTTACCAACAGCTAATTGCTTCCCGTTATTCTGTCCTTGTCATCCTAATCTATCCCAATAATCACTTTGGCAGGGAGTAGGCAGTATCCCTTCTCTTTTTTTTAATAATTTTTTTATTGTGTCAACAATACAAAAATATAACAAAACTAAAAATTGAAAGCATAAAATGCTCCAATGTCCTCAATTTCAAGTATTACAACATTCTAGAAAAAAAGAATAGATTAAACATACACTTCAGGAAAAGCAGATCAAATATCCAAATGTAAGTCCATTCGCAAGTGACATCAATATACTACTCCTTCAAGTGTTCTTAGCATTGTTAAGTCTTCAATCCATTGCTTTATAGGTGGTGAGCTTTTATCCTTCCAGTATTGTAGTATCAGTCTTTTAACAGACAAGAGAGTGTGAAAAAACCTTTTATACCGACCATGTGCTACATTCCAAAAAGCAGGTAAATAGTGTAAGAGAATATGTACATCAGTAAATATTACAGAGTTTTCCAATACAAAGTTTATCCTTATGACAACTTCCTCCCAAAAGGAGGCAAAGATTGGGCATTTCCAAAACATATGAATAAGGGAAGCATTAACTGCATAACACCTCCAAACATTCGCTGAGTTTGACAGACCTTTGTTAAAGAGACGTTGTGGTGTCCAACAGACCCGAAACAAAACCTTTTGCTGAATAAGACATAACCGGAGCTTCATACACATATCAGCAACAGACGCCCAAACAGCAGTCCATTGATTAGACAAAACAGGACGCTTCAGTTGCCCGTTCCAATACTGCGGTAGACCCATGTATTCATTGATGATAAGAATTTATGAACATGGATCATGGGTCGATATTGTGTGAGAAATTGGCTAATTAGCATTAGCCAATGCTAATGATTTGGGTCATCTTCCTGGACCCCAAGATGCATGTCTCTCGTAGGCACACTCACTTTTAAAGCTAACCTATGCAAATTGTTTCATACTCCCAATTTTACCACAGTTCACCACTTAAATACATAAAACGTAAGTTAAAGTGTTAATAATCAAAAAGCAATAAAAGAGATCAATGATCAAAAAATCTACTCTAAACAGTGTTACCAACAGCTAATTCCTTCCCATTATTTTATCTTCCTCATCCCAATCCACTGCAATACTCAATTTGGCAGTGAGCAGGCAGGGCCCATTCTTTTTTTAAAATTAATTTTTAATTATGAGTTTCAACAAACCAAACAAACTGAAAGCATGACAACATGCTCTGAAGTCCTCAATTTCGAATTTTACAACATTGTAACAAAAAAGGGGGGAAAAGAAGAGATTACACCTACACTTCAGGAAAAGTGGACCAAATATCCAAATATGGAGTCCATTCACAAATGATGCCTATATACTACTCTTTCAAATGTTGCTAGTGTTGGTAAGTCTCCGATCCATTGCTTTATAGGCGGTAAGCGTTTATCCTTCCAGTATTGCAGTATCAGTCTTTTAGCAGCCCAGAGAGCGGGAAAACTCCATTTATGCTGACCATGTGCTACACTCCCAAAAGCAGGTAAATACTTTAAGAGAACAGGTACATCAGTAAATATTAAAGAGCTTGCCACTACAATGGTTATCCATATGATAACTTCCTCCTCAAAGGAGGCAACAATTGGACATTTCCAAAGCATATGAATAAAAGAAGCATAAACTGCATGACGCCTCCAAACATTACTGAGTTTGACAGACCTTTGTTAAAGAGACATTGTGGCGTCCAACGGACCCGAAACAAAACCTTTTGCTGAATGAGACGTAACTGGAGCATCATAGACGTATCAGTCTATGGACGCCCAAACAGCAGTCCATTGATTAGACAAAACAGGACACTCCACTTGCCCGTTCCAATACTGCGGTAGACCCATGTATTCACTGATGATAAGAATTTATGAACATGGATCATGGGTCGATATAGCTGTATCGCTATACAGCTATATCGACCCAAATGTTTCCAATAGCAAAGGGGACCTGGAAGCAGTCAAAGCAGCTAATTCCTTCCCTCATCCTAATCCACCCCAATAATCCTTTGGCAGTGAGTGGGCAGTGCCCCTTCTCTGCTAAAGGGATCAGTGGAAGTGGTGGCCGGGGGGTACTTCAAGGACAGAAACCAAGCTGTTCACATTCTTGGAGCACAATGTTCCCTGCCACAGACCCATGGCTGTGCACCACTGCACACAACTGTGGTTCCCGCACACTGCCCTCTGCTGGCAGGGACCTTCCTCGGCCGCATGAGCCAGTGAAGAATACCTCCTCTCGATGACCCTGAATGTAGGAAAAAATGAAAACTATACTCTCATCCAACCAGATTGATCACAAAACCTTTAGACTAGGGAACATTTGACTGGTTTGCCTTCTTGGGAGTGTTCAGATGATTAGTAGGATGGAAGCTCTGAGTAAAAGTATTACCACATCAGTACCAAAAATAATATTATTTGAATCACACCTCTCTGGGCAGGGAGATTTCAGAGGCTCCAGCATTCACAGTTGAGATTGGTTTCCTTCAGAAGGAGATCACAAGAGGCTAATGAGCACTGTACAATATTTGTATTTCTTTACAAAGTGGAGTGTTGTGGAGATTCACAAGTTGAAACACCCCAACATATGCCCCAGATTTCACTGGCTCTCCATGAGATTTCAAAGGAGACCACCTCCTGCATCGGGTCTTTGCAAGGAGCAACGTTGCCCCCTCTTGGAGGGGAAGAAGGTGGCGGAACGAACCCTATCAGAGAACTAGGGAATGGCTCTGTCCTGCCATAAGATGCCAGGAAGTGAAAGCACTTTCCATAAGAAATGAAAGGCGCTTGGCCTCTCTCCTCTCATGCAGCACTCTGCAGGACAGGAAACGCTGACACAGAGGGTCCCCAAAGATGCAGGGAAAGCACCATCCCCCTGGTTCCACTGACTTGACCTAGCAGTGAAGTTCTTTCCAAGCTCCATACATTTATCTGGTTTCTTCCCACTGTGAGTTCTTTGATGTACAGTAACATATGCGTTCTGACTGAAGCTTTCCACAATCCATGCATTTATATGGTTTCTCCCTTGTGTGCGTTCTTTCATGTTTATTAAGTATTCCATTATCACTGATGCTCTTTCCACACTCCATGAATTCAACATAAAAGAACTCCCCTTTGTGGGTTGTTTCATCTCTAGTAAGATTTGAGCGAAAACTGAAGCTGTTTCCACCCTCCATACACTTATATGGCTTCTCCCCTGTGTGAGTTCTTTGATGTAGGTGTGTGCGAAGGGCCACTTACCCGGGTCCGTTTCAGTCTGCGGGGGGGGCAGCGATCCGGTTCCCCCCCTGGAAACCTTGGCGGGGGGGAGGCGATCCGGTCCTCCCCTGTGGAATTCGGCCTGGCTGGCTCTGCTCCGCAGCAAGTCCACAGAGACGCCGGCCAGGCCCACCTGCAGCGGGACTTCTGTCTGCTGCCGGGCTGGGGACGCAAGTGGTGTCCAGCATAGCGGACGCGTTTGCGTCCGTGCTGTTAGCCGCCGTCATAGGCTACGTAAGTATTTTCGTAGCCTATCACGGCAAAGAGGAGGGATGCAAATGGCATCCGCTATGCCATTTGCCCCCCTGCTTTAGCTGTGATAGGCTACATAAATACTTACGTAGCCTATGACGGCGGCTAACAGTGCAGATGCAAATGGCGTTCTACACTACACTGGACGCCATTTGGGTCCACGTCCGCAGTCCGGGGCAGTGGAAGGATGGCAGCGGACAGACCCGGACTGGCCAGCAGGAGCAGGTAGGGTCCGTCCGGGGGGGATTTTGGGGGGTGGCAGGCAGTCCGTTCCACCACGGACTCCAGGGAGCCAAATTCTAAAGAATCTGGCCTCCCTGGAGTACATGGCAGAATTCTTTAACATCCCTACTTTGATGTAGCCTAAGTGTTGAACTAGCACTGAATTTTTTTCCACACTCCATACATTTATGTGGTTTCTCCTTGTATGTGTTCTTCAATGTTGCATAAGTCTTCCAGTACCACAGAAGCTGATTCCGCACTTCATGCCTTTTTATGGTTTCACCCCTGTGTGAGCTCTACTATGTATAATAAGGTGTGGGCTCTGACTGAAGCTCTTTCCACACTCTGCATTTATATGGTTTCTTCCCTGTGTGAGTTCATATTTTTAAATCTATTTTTATTTAATTTTTATAAATGAAATAAACAATACCAACAACATAACCAAAATCTTCAGTTTCCAACGTTACAGTATTCTGAGGGAGAAAAAGGGAGGAAAGCAAAAGAAGGGGAGGGGGAAGGATTATATCTAAACTTCAGTAAAAGCAAACCAAATATCCAAATATAAATCCAATTGCAGATTATACCTATACAGCACTCTTCCAAACACTGCAGGTAATATTAAATCTTCAATCTGCTGCACCATAAACAGTGAGCCTTATCTTTCAGTGACATAACCTCAGTCTTATAGCAAAGGAACAGGAGAAAAAATCCGTTTCCATTGGCCATATATTGTTGTTCAGTCGTTAAGTCGTGTCCAACTCTTCGTGACCCCATGGACCATAGCATGCCAAGCCTTCCTGTCCTCCACTCTCTCCCGGAGTGTGCTCAAGTTCATATTCATTGCATCGATGATGCTATCTAGCCATCTCATCCTCTGTCGTCCCCTTCTCCTTTTGCCTTCAGTCTTTCCCAGCATCAGGGTCTTTTCCAGTGACTTTTCTCTTCGCATTAGGTGGCCAAAATATTTGAACCTCAGCTTCAGTATCTGTCCTTCCAATGAGCAGTCAGGGTTGATTTCCTTTAGGACTGACTGATTGGACCTCCTTGCAGTCCAGGGGACTCGTAAGAGTCTTCTCCAGCACCACAGTTCGAAAGCATCAATTCTTCAGCGCTCAGCCTTTCTTATATTACAGCTCTCACAGCCATATGTTGCTACTGGGAAAACCATAGCTTTGATTATACGAATCTTTGTCGGCAAGGTGATGTCTCTGCTTCTTACTGTGCTGTCTAGGTTTGCCACAGCTTTCCTCCCAAGGAGCAAGCATCTTTTGATTTCTTGGCTACAGTCACCGTCTGCGGTGATCTTGGAGCCCAAGAAAATAAAATCTGTCACTGCTTCCATTTCTTCCCCTTCTATATGCCAGGAAGTGATGGGGCCAGATGCCATGATCTTAGTTTTTTTCATGCTGAGTTTCAAACCAGCTTTTGCACTCTCCACTTTCTCCCTCAACAAGAGGCTCTTGAGATCCTCTTCGCTTTCTGCCATTAGGGTGGTATCGTCTGCGTATCTGAGGTTGTTGATAATTCTCCCGGCAATCTTAATTTCGACCTGTGATTCATCCAACCCGGTGTTTCTCATGATGTACTCTGCATATAAGTTAAATAAGCAGGGTGACAATATACAGCCTTGTCATACTCCTTTCCCAATTTTGAACGAATCGGTTATTCCATGTCCGGTTCTTACTGTTGCTTCTTGACCCTCGTACAGGTTTCTCAGGAGACAGGTAAGGTGGTCTGGTACCCCCATCTCTTTCAGAATTTGCCACAGTTTGTTGTGATCCACACAATCAAAGGCTTTAGTGTAGTCAGTGAAGCAGAAATAGACGTTTTTCTGGAATTCTCTTGCTTTCTCCATGATCCAGTGAATGTTGGCGATTTGATCTCTAGTTCCTCTGCCTCTTCGAAACCCAGCTTGTACTTCCGGTAGTTCTCGGTTCACATACTGCTGAAGCCTAGCTTGTAGGATTTTGAGCGTAACCTTGTTGGCATGTGAAATGAGCGCAATTGTACGGTAGTCTGAACACTCTTTGTCATTGCCCTTCTTTGGAATTGGAAGGTAAACTGACCTTTTCCAGTCTTGTGGCCACTGTTGAGCGTTCCAAATTTGTTGGCATATTGAGTGCAGCACTTTAACAGCATCCTCTTTTATGATCTTAAATAGCTCAGTTGGAATACTGTCATCTCCGCTAGCTTTGTTGTTACTAATGCTTCCTAAGGCCCACTTGACTTCACTCTCGAGGATGTCTGGCTCAAGTTCAGTGACCGCAGTATCATGGCTATCAGAGACATTAAGATCTTTCCTGTATAGTTCTTCTGTGTATTCTTTCCACCGCTTCTTAATCTCATCTGCTTCTGTTAGGTCCCTGGCATTCTTTGTCCTTTATCATGCCTGTCTTTGCACAAACGTTCCCTTGAGATCTCCGATTTTCTTGAAGAGATCTCTAGTCTTTCCCATTCTGTTTTCCTCGCTTTCTTTTGATTGTTCATTTAAGAAGGCCTTCTTGTCTCTCCTTGCTATTCTCTGGAAATCTGTATTCACTTGGGTTTATCTTCCCCTTTCTCCCTTGCTTTTCGCTTCCCTTCTTTCATCAGCTACTTGTAAAGCCTCATCAGACAGCCACTTGGCTTTCTTGCATTTCTTTTTCTTTGGGATGGATTGAGTTGCTGCCTCCTGAACAATGTTACGGATCTCCATCCATAGTTCCTCAGGCACTCTTGTCTATCAGGTCTAATGCCTTAAATCTATTCGTCACCAACACTGTATATTCATAAGGGATATGATTTAGGTCATATCTGAATGGTTTAGTGGTTTTCCCTATGTTCTTCATTCAAGCTGAAATTTTGCAAGCAGCAGCTCATGATCTGAGCCACAGTCAGCTCCAGGTCTTGTTTTTACTGACTGTATAGAGCTTCTCCATCTTTGGCTACAAAGTGCATAATCAATCTGATTTCAATATTGACCATCTGGTGATGTCCATGTGTAGAGTCGTCTCTTGTGCTGTTGGAAAAGAGTGTTTGCTATGATCAGCGTGTTCTCTTGGCAAGACTCTATTAGCCTTTGTCCTGCTTCATTTTGTACACCAAGGCCATGCTTGCCTCTTATCCCAGTGATTTCTTGACTTCCTACTTTAGCATTCCAATCCCCTATGATGAAGAGAACGTCTTTTTTTGGTGTTAGTTCTAGAAGGTGTTGTAGGTCTTATTAATAAACATTAAAGGTTTGACCAGCAAGGAACAGTAATAATCATAATCCCATAATTATGATGATAATAAGAAGAAATTTAAGAAAAAGATAAAAAATAAAACAAAAGCAAACCATTTGTATATTTTAGGTAATATCTAAAACTGTATTTATATGTGTACACACACATACCCACACAAACAAGAATTTTATTACAATATAACATAAAAAAGGAGAAAGAAAACAGAAATATGCAAACATTTACTCTGGCATACTGCCTAGACTTATATGGTTTCTCCCATGTGAATTCTTTGATGATTCCTAAGTATTCCACTATCAGCAAAGCTCTTTCTACACTCATGCATTTATATGGTTTCTCCCCTGTGTGAGTTCTTCGATGTATCCTAAGTGTTGACCTAGCACTGAAGTTCTTTCCACACTATGCATTTATATGGTTTCTCCCCTCTGTGACTCCATTGATGTACAGAAAGGTATGAGTGCGTACCGAATCTTTTTCCACAGTCCATGCATTTATATTTTTTCACTCCTGTATGAATTCTTCGATGTAGTGTAAGACTTGAGCGAACACTGGCGTTGTTACTATTCTCCATACATTTCTCTGATTTCTCTCCTGGGTGGGATGTGTAATGTATATTTAATTTTACATCATGTTTGAATAAAAGATGGTTGCTCTCTATTTTGATCATTATTTATTCTGTAAACATTGCAGCTTTAATTTAATTGCTTCAGACTGTATTTCCTGCCTTTCATTTTCATTGGGGTTCACTACACCCATGTGTGTATATCATCGGTCCACTCAGGAGTAGACACATCTGACACAGTTGAACCTCGGCCACAAAAGCCAATGCTAATGATTTGGGTCATCTTCCTGGACCACAAGATGCATGTCTCTCATAGGCACACTCACTTTTAAAGCTAACCTATGCAAATTGTTTCATACTCCCAATTTTACCACAGTTCACCACTTAAATACATAAAACGTAAGTTAAAGTGTTAATAATCAAAAAGCAATAAAAGAGATCAATGATCAAAAAATCTACTCTAAACAGTGTTACCAACAGCTAATTCCTTCCCATTATTTTATCTTCCTCATCCCAATCCACTGCAATACTCAATTTGGCAGTGAGCAGGCAGGGCCCATTCTTTTTTTAAAATTAATTTTTAATTATGAGTTTCAACAAACCAAACAAACTGAAAGCATGACAACATGCTCTGAAGTCCTCAATTTCGAATTTTACAACATTGTAACAAAAAAGGGGGGAAAAGAAGAGATTACACCTACACTTCAGGAAAAGTGGACCAAATATCCAAATATGGAGTCCATTCACAAATGATGCCTATATACTACTCTTTCAAATGTTGCTAGTGTTGGTAAGTCTCCGATCCATTGCTTTATAGGCGGTAAGCGTTTATCCTTCCAGTATTGCAGTATCAGTCTTTTAGCAGCCCAGAGAGCGGGAAAACTCCATTTATGCTGACCATGTGCTACACTCCCAAAAGCAGGTAAATACTTTAAGAGAACAGGTACATCAGTAAATATTAAAGAGCTTGCCACTACAATGGTTATCCATATGATAACTTCCTCCTCAAAGGAGGCAACAATTGGACACTTCCAAAGCATATGAATAAAAGAAGCATAAACTGCATGACGCCTCCAAACATTACTGAGTTTGACAGACCTTTGTTAAAGAGACATTGTGGCGTCCAACGGACCCGAAACAAAACCTTTTGCTGAATGAGACGTAACTGGAGCATCATAGACGTATCAGTCTATGGACGCCCAAACAGCAGTCCATTGATTAGACAAAACAGGACACTCAACTTGCCTGTTCCAATACTGCGGTAGACCCATGTATTCACTGATGATAAGAATTTATGAACATGGATCATGGGTCGATATAGCTGTATCGCTATACAGCTATATCGACCCAAATATTTCCAATAGCAAAGGGGACCTGGAAGCAGTCAAAGCAGCTAATTCCTTCCCTCATCCTAATCCACCCCAATAATCCTTTGGCAGTGAGTGGGCAGTGCCCCTTCTCTGCTAAAGGGATCAGTGGAAGTGGTGGCCGGTACTTCTGTCCTTGAAGTGGTACTTCAAGGACAGAAACCAAGCTGTTCACATTCTTGGAGCACAATGTTCCCTGCCACAGACCCATGGCTGTGCACCACTGCACACAACTGTGATTCCCGCACACTGCCCTCTGCTGGCAGGGACCTTCCTCGGCCGCATGAGCCAGTGAAGAATACCTCCTCTCGATGACCCTGAATGTAGGAAAAAATGAAAACTATACTCTCATCCAACCAGATTGATCACAAAACCTTTAGACTAGGGAACATTTGACTGGTTTGCCTTCTTGGGAGTGTTCAGATGATTAGTAGGATGGAAGCTCTGAGTAAAAGTATTACCACATCAGTACCAAAAATAATATTATTTGAATCACACCTCTCTGGGCAGGGAGATTTCAGAGGCTCCAGCATTCACAGTTGAGATTGGTTTCCTTCAGAAGGAGATCACAAGAGGCTAATGAGCACTGTACAATATTTGTATTTCTTTACAAAGTGGAGTGTTGTGGAGATTCACAAGTTGAAACACCCCAACATATGCCCCAGATTTCAGTGGTTCTCCATGAGATTTCAAAGGAGACCACCTCCTCCATCGGGTCTTTGCAAGGAGCAATGTTGCCCCCTCTTGAAAAGGTGTAGTCAGAATCAGCACATTCCTTAGGGAGGGGAAGAAGGTGGCAGAACGAACCCTATCAGAGAACTAGGGAACGGCTCTGTCCTGCCATAAAAGGCCAGGAAGTGAAAGCACTTTCCGTAAGAAATGAAAAGCGCTTGGCCTCTCCCCTCTCACACAACACTCTGCAGCAGAGGAAACACTGACACAGAGGGTCCCCAAAGATGCAGGGAAAGCACCATCCCCCTGGTTCCACTGACTTGACCAAGCAGTGCTTTCCAAGCTCCATACATTTATCTGGTTTCTTCCCACTGTGAGTTCTTTGATGTACAGTAACATATGAGTTCTGACGGAGGTTTTCCACAATCCATGCATTTATATGGTTTCTCCCTTGTGTGCATTCTTTTATGTTAAGTATTCCGCTATCACTGATGCTTTTTCCACACTCCATGAATTCAGCGTAAAAGAACTCCCCTTTGTGGGTTCTTTCATCTTGAGTAAGACTTGAGCTAACACTGAAGCTCTTCCCAAGCTACGTACATTTACATGGTTTCTTCCCACTGTGAGTTCTTTGATGTACAGTAAGATGTGAGTTCTGACTGAAGGTCTTTCCACACTCCATGCATTTATATTTCTCACCTGTGTTTACTTTGGTACCTACTGTAAGTGTTCCAGTATCACTGAAGTGCTTTCCACACTCCATGCATTTATATGGTATCTCTGCTATGTGAGTTCTATTATGTATAATAAGGTATGAGCTCTGACTGAAGCACTTTCCACACTCCAAGCATTTATATGGTTTCTCCCCTGTGTGAGTTCTATTATGTATAATCAGGGATGAACGCTGATTGAAGCTCTTTCCACAGTCCATGCATTGATATGGTTTTTCCCCTGTGTGAGTTCTATTATGTCTAATAAGGTGTGAGTGCTGACTGAAGCTCTTTCCACACTTCATGCATTTATATGGTTTCTCCCCTGTGTGTATTCTTTGATGTTTACTAAGCGTTCCACTACCAGCAAAGCTCTTCCCACACTCCATGCACTTATGTGGTTTCTCCCCTTTGTGAGTTCTTTGATGTTTACTAAGTGTTCCACTCTCAGCAAAGCACTCTCCACGCTCCCTGCATTGGTATGGTTCCTCCCCAGTATGTACAACTACTTGTGAGTGCTGACTGGAGCACTTTCCACACTCTGTGCATTTATGTGGTATC
Organism: Heloderma suspectum; assembly: GCF_057233095.1. NCBI lineage: Eukaryota > Metazoa > Chordata > Lepidosauria > Squamata > Helodermatidae > Heloderma > Heloderma suspectum. The sequence continues at coordinate 359,779,687 of NC_139459.1, read as the reverse complement.
TCCCCTGTGTGAGTTCTATTATGTATAATAAGGTATGAGCGCTGACTGAAGCACATTCCACACTCAATGCATTTATATGGTTTCTCCCCTGTGTGAGTTCTATTATGTATAATAAGGGATGAACTCTGATTGAAGCTCTTTCCACACTCCATGCATTGATATGGTTTTTCCCCTGTGTGAGTTCTATTATGTCTAATAAGGTGCGAGTGCTGACTGAAGCCCTTTCCACATTCCATGCATTTGTATGGTTTCTCCCCTGTGTGAGTTCTGTTATGTCTAATAAGGTGTGAGTGCTGACTGAAGCCCTTTCCACACTCCATGCATTTGTATGGTCTCTCCCCTGTGTGAGTTCTTTGATGTACCCTAAGTGTTCCACTACCAGCAAAGCTCTTTCCACACTCCATGCACTTATATGGTTTCTCCCCTGTGTGAGTTCTTTGATGTTTACCAAGTGTTCCACCAACAGCAAAGCTCTTTCCACAGTCCACGTGCTTATATCGTTTCTCCCCTGTGTGGGTTCTTTGATGTGTAGTAAATTTTCTACTAACAGAAAAGCTCTTTCCACATTCCATGCACTTATATGGTTTCCCCCCTGTGTGACTTCTTTGATGAATCCTAAGTGTTGAACTCACAGAGAAGCTCTTTCCACACTCCCTACATTTATATGGTTTCTCCCTTGTATGTATTCTTCGATGTTGCGTAAGTGTTCCAGCATCACAGAAGCTCTTTCCACAGTCCATGCATTTATATGGTTTCTCCCCTGTGTGAGTTCTATTATGTATAATAAGGGATGAGCTCTGATTGAAGCTCTTTCCACAGTCCATGCATTTATATGGTTTCTCCCCTGTGTGAGTTCTATTATGTATAATAAGGGATGAGCTCTGATTGAAGCTCTTTCCACACTCCATGCATTTATATGGTTTCTCCCCTGTGTGAGTTCTATTATGTATGATAAGGGATGAGCTCTGATTGAAGCTCTTTCCACAGTCCATGCATTTATATGGTTTCGCCCCTGTGTGAGTTCTATTATGCACAGCAAGGTTTGAGCTCTCACTAAAGCGCTTTCCACACTCATTGCATTTATATGGTTTCTCCCCTGTGTGGGTTCTTTGATGTGCCCTAAGTGTTGAACTAGCACTGAAGCTTTTTCCACACTCTCTGCATTTATATGGTTTCTCCCCTGTGCGACTCCTTTGATGTACACAAAGGTATGAGTGCATACCGAATCCTTTTCCACAGTCAATGCATTTATATTTTTTCACTCCTGTATGAATTCTTTGATGTAGTGTAAGACTTGAGCGAACACTGACGCTGTTGCTATCCTCCATGCATTTCTGTGATTTCTCTCCTGGGTGGGATGTGTAACGTGTATTTAATTTTACGTCATGTTTGACTATGTTCCCACCGATTGCACTTGTTTCCCTTGTCTTTTCTTTCTGATCTTCAGAGATCACCATATTGTGGACGTCAGCAGCCCAAGAAGCAGAGGATTTCTTTTTCCCTGTCATTGCTTGGCTGGTGTTGTGATTTTTGGGTCCCTTTTGATTCCCAAATAAAATAAAATCTTTCCTCTCTTCATCAACAGTAGTTTTCAATGACATAAGAGGTGGCTCTCGATAATTCTCGATGACCCATGTGTCACCTGTTTGGGGAACAAAACAGAAATACACGCCATCCTGTAGGAATTCAAGACAGAAACTGAGGATCTCACCAGGGATCAAGCCCAATTAGCGGTTTCTCTTAATTCAAAAGATTCTCCCCCTTCCGCTCTGTGTGCCCCTCGCTGAAACATAGGTCACCTTTGCAGTACGCTACTGTCTCCAAAGGTAACATTATTTCCTTTCTGTCCCACTTCCCGTTTGATTGTACAAGGCACTGATTTGGGTGTTGTTTTCTGCTCAGGATCAGCACTGGAATCAATTTTTGCTAGATCATGTAATGAGAAGGGAACTGAAACCGATGTGCTGAAAGGCTAGGTGCATTGATCTGGGGTCCTGAGTCTGTTAGGTCACAGGCAGAGTAGATTATTTGGCTTACCAAGATGAAACAAAGCCCCTTGTGCAAAAAGATGACCGTTTCTTGATAGAAAATACATGCAGAATATACACGCAAAGAAAGTTTACAACTCTCTTCACCTTATGAAGCTGTCAGAGCTGAATGTCTATTTGAGTCTTAGAGCCACAAAAGTTCTCCAAGCTGCAGGTGCAAGTATCGCCCCTGGGAGGGAGACCAAAGAGCCCAGCCTGCGTCTTTGGATTTTACAGACGTCTCCCTCTACGCCCTGGAGCTTGCAGGCTACACCTCTCCCCCTTCTTGGAAGCTCACAGGCCAGCACACACACATTCAGACACAGGAGGGATCCCTTCCCATGCAAAGGAGGTCACTAGCAAATAGGGATGGGGGAGAATTTCTCCCCGAAACTTCGGGGGGCCGAGTGCCAACGTATTCGGCCCCCCAAAGTAGTTTCGGGGAGAAATTCTCCGCACCCCCCCGCCCGCCCCCCGGGATGGGACTTACCTTTCCCGAATGGCCCTCCTGGCGGCGGGTCCCGGCGGTGGTTCGGCAGGTCTTCGTCAGGAGCGGCAGCCGGTCTTTTGACCGGCTCCGCCGCCGCCATTCCAAGAAAAGTAAAAAAAAAAACACGCCCCCGTGATAGGCTACATGACGATTAACGTAGCCTATCACGGCTAGATTTGCAAAGTCAGCCATGATAGGCTACGTAAATCATCACGTAGCCTATCACGGGTGACTTAAAAAAAAAAAAAATAGCACATACGGCTAATGGCGGCCCCCATAGGGAGTCGCCATTCGCATTCCTTATTTGGTCGCTGTAGTCTACGTAAAGATTTACATAGACTACAGCGACCAAATAAGGAACGCGAATGGCGGCTCCCTATGGGGGCCGCCATTTGCGTACGCTCTTTTTTTTTTTTAAGCCACCCGTGATAGGCTACGTGACGATTAACGTAGCCTATCACGGCTGACTTTGCAGATCTAGCCGTGATAGGCTATGTAAATTGTCACGTAGCCTATCCCGGGGGGGGGGGGGGTGGGGGGGTTAAACTTTTTATTTCGCGGCCAGGCAAGGCGAGGCACCTCCTCCCTGGCCTGAATTTCGGCCGGGCGAGGCGGGAAGCCTCCCCCCCGGCCTGAATTTCGGCCGGGCGAGGAGGGAAGCCTCCCCACCCCAGCCTGAACTTCGGGGGGAGCAGCGAAGCACCTCCCCCCAACGCGAAGCAAGCTGCGAGACCAGGTAAGTGACTTTCGTGCACCCCTACTAGCAAAGGCCTTGCAGCTGTAAGCTTTGTTGACATCTGGAGCTGTAGTTGCTCGGAACTAATTAAGGCGTGTGAAGCTGCCGGTTCGGCCAGGCTACACAGGTCTGCAGATGGCTACCCGCTCGCATGCAGGAATGCTGTGAAGTCCACCTTTTTGCTCACTGACAAACTCACTACATTAGGGGAAGGACAGAAAGGCAGACTTGGGAAAGCATGCTGTTCTCTGTCCCCTGTTAATCTAGGTGCCGTCGAAGGAGTAGATAGTAAGTGGAATTCCTCATCTGCTTTCACCCAATTGGTTGTGCATTTTGCCTGCACCCTCTGAATCTGTTATCACTGAGTAAAGGAGAATGCCGAAGGCCACAATCCTGCTTAGATTACAGGTATGAGATGACAAAGGATGAACCGTTTCAGCTTCCACCTCTTATCTGAGCTCCGGTGAAGAAAAGGAGCTCTGACGAGTGAAATAGCAAGTGGACATGAATGGGAAGAGCAAAGGCACAAGGCACTTCCATCAACAGGATTCACTGCCTGATGGATCATTCACTCCAGAGAGGCTGACCGACCAGGCTCTGTATCCGGCTGGGGGACGTGCCTTGCGGCGAAGTAAACTCACTGACTGAAGACAAGGCGAACAAATCCCCAAGGAACCCACTCAATTCCCAGACAAGGAACGGTCCCACCACCAATCTCAACAGGTACCTGCCAATCTCTCCCCCTCCTCAGAGCGCCGCACAAATGGATCTTCTCCTTCATCCAGCCGGGAAATGAGGTCTGGTTTGGGGACTTTTCAAAGAAAGAGAGGGGCTAATGACTGCAATATAGCCACACATTCCAAGTGCTATGTATTTATATATTTGTGGTTTACAATTATTTGTCACTTCTTGACCTAGTTCTCCAGATGATATAGAACAATTAAATAAGGAAAAATGGAAACCCAGATAAAATAATACAAAAAAAGTCAAATCAAATTCAACCTCAGCACAAAAATAACAAATACATAAAAGGCTACAATAACCCCATAAGGGGTCTAGAGCAATCAAGGCAAACGACAGAGTAATCAACATCAACTTTAAAACAGAACTTCGATGCACCATTTTAAAAACGTCAGAAGATTTTAAAAGGCCTGGATGTAGGTGTCCCTGTAGGCCCCAGGTGGGCCTCTCTAGGCAGAGCATTCAACAGTTTCATTGCCACCCTTCTTACTTGAGATGGAGGGGGCACTCGCAGATGGGCCTCAGTGGATGACCTTAGAAGACAGGTAGGTACATAATGGCCCAGTTCAGACAGTCATCAGAGGGTACACAAGCCACAATGGCTTGTTTAAACCGTGGTGCAGGCCAGGCGTGATCGGCGCAATCTAACCCAACAACAGCCCATGTGGTATTTGGAGGTCATTTCCCCTTCAAACAAGTCCTACTGCCTGGGTTCGGATGACACAACAAGCCGTGGCCAGGTGGGCGATTATGCAGCGTTGAGGCAGCTGTCTGGCCAAACCTTTGAGGAGGGGGAGTACTAGAGACCCCAAAAAGGGTATAGCGCCACCTACCTCAGCTAGCAGGCAATGGCTGGGCTCACACAACACGCTACATCACGGTGGTTAGGCACGCTGAGCTGCCCATGATGGGCTAGCATGTTGTGCGGGGAGTGTTTCTCCTGCCCTTGATGGGTTAATTGCCCCAAATAAGCCAGGCGCAGAACCTCTGCTGCAGAGCGTGGGTTCCGTCGGTGGCTTATTTGGGGCAGTTAGCCTGTGACGGGTGGGAAAAACAACACACTTCATGCAGCTCAGCGGGCCTAACCACCATGGCTCAGCGTGTTGTATGAATCTAGCCAATGACTGTTTGAAGTGCATCCTGTGAGCACAGGAGCTGAGTAGGGATTTGAAAAGGCGTCATCCTACTCCTCATCCTGCATTCTGTCCACTAGACGATACAGGTGGTAACAGTGACAAGGAATACTTATTCTGCCCATGTTGACTAAAACTCGGTATATTTTACCACCCAAATGAGCTTTCTACATGCACTGATTCATATGCAATTATCGCATATCCCCACTGGCATGTCAGCCATCTTGGAAAACGGCAGCTACAGAATTTGCACACCAGAATGTGTAGGGATGGGCCCAAACACCTCTGCGGGCGTACCCCAAGGAGACACGGGAACATTCCGAGTCAGATTCTCTGCACAGTTTTTGAGAGCTATAACCAAGTTTACATGGCAAGCAAAAAAACCAAGAGTTAAAATAAAAATTTTACAAGATGCGAAGGTAAGAGGTGGCTTGGGATTACCAGATTTTAAAACCTATTTTTCTGCCTGCTGCTTGATGTGGATGACGGAATGGGTGACAATGAAAAATAGAAGTCTTTTAGAACTAGAACGACATGAATTGAGATATGGCTGACATGGTTATTTGTGGTATGATAAAACAAAAGTGAATGTAGATGTTAATAATCATTATATAAGAAGGGCTATATTAAGAATTTGGAATAAATATAAATTAAGGTTCTATCAAAAAACACCACGTTGGATATCTTCACAAGAAGCGATGCATAGAAGAGAATTTGATAGTATGCATAAATGGATAAGATATAATGATTTACTGGAACAGTCACAAGGGGAATATAAGGGAAAGCTTATTGGAAGAAGGTCATGTCTGTCAGTGGTTTTCATAACTGCAAATTAAAGAAAGGTTTAAAATAGATGACAAACATGGTGGATTTGAACAAACACAATCTGAGTTTGAAACAGCACTGTGTACAAATGATAAAGATGTTATTGCTAAACTGTAGAAATTACTGTTGAGGTATGAGACACAGGATGAACAAGGAAAAGATTGTATGATAAAATGGGCACAAAATGTTGGTCATAATATATCAATGGAAGAGTGGGAAAGTATGTGGGGAAAAGATTTAAAATTTACTTGATGTACAAGTCTTAAAGATAATTTTTGTAAGATGATGTATAGATGGCATATGACACCGTTTAAATTGTCTAAAATGTCTAAGGGTGTTTCTGGAACGTGTTGGAAATGTGACGATCAAGAGGGAACGTTTTATCATTTATGGTGGACTTGTAAAAAAGCTAAAATATTTTGGAAACGAATACAGTCTTTAGCTCAAAGAATATTAAGGACTACTATAGAACTAAAGCCAGAAACTTTTTTTACTGGGACTAACAGATTAACACGTTAAAGAGAAGGGGGGAACCCTCTTTCTCTACATGACAACAGCTGCTATTGTATGCACAAAAGTGGAAGAATGAAACAATACCAACTGTGAGCGAGTGGATCATGAAAATGATGGCGCTGGCAGAGATGGCAAAACTTACTATTATAATTAAAGAAGGGTCAACAACTAAATGTATGTTAGATTGGAAACCTTTTATAGAATTTGTACAAGAAATAGAGAAAAATGATGTTTATGTATGTGGATTTTGAACTTTGCGATGGTTGATTCTATTTTTTCTGTTGTTGTTAAAATTAGGAGAAAGGAGATAATGTCTGTGAACTCACTCTATGATATACAACTAAGATAAGAACTAGAGAATAATAATAAGTATTTGTTGTGTAAGGGGAGCCAATCTTAAGAGATATTTTAGTGTATGTGTACTGTGTTTATGTTGTTGTGTTTTGTTTTTCTTTTTAAAAAATAAAAAACAATTATATCAAAAAAAGATTCTCTGCACATTTTTTTAAGGGTATGGCTGGTCCTGGACTAATGTCTACCTATCCCCATAGTCAGCTGAAGTGTATACCACAGAACTGCCCAGACTTTGCTCAACAGGAAAAGTGGCCTGAGAGCATCTGTGTCAACCAGCCAAAATATCTCCGCCTTCCAGATATGCACCAGGGTTTCAACAGGAGTGCTGGCCATACCGTATGCAAAACCCTCCACAGCCCTCTGCAATCCATTAGCCCCTGGGGAGGACCATCCTAATGGCAACAGCCAAGCAAAGAAAGTCATCACACTGGCGTGAGATAACCAAGGCATCTTTACCCAGAGAGGCCACGTTCCCGTAGTTCTCCAGCATGACTTCCACGTACAGAGCTCTTTGGTCTGGATCCAGGAGATCCCACTCTCTCTTGGTGAAATACACAGCCACCTCCTCGAAGGCCAGCAGCAGCCACTGAAAGAGAAAAAAAACCCTCTCCTCAGAAATAGTCTCCCAATTTAAAAGGGGATGTGGCTGGAATAACTGCGTAGCTTTATGTGTGTGTTTTTATTTCATTTTATTTTTGCAGGATGCACGGGAGAAATATAGTAGAGTTCACAGGCTTCTTAATTGGTCACCAAAAATAACAGGAAGAACTCCCCTGCCACCCCCTCAACAAAGGGAGAGGCACTCTGGTTGTCCCCTGCACCCATCTCCACCATCCCTCTTTTACCTGAGGCTGTTGCACAGCAGCTCTTTGCACTCCGCCACAAGGAAGAGGTGATCTGGATCGGGCCTCTGGTGCCGCTATATGGCCTGTGGAGGAAACAACAGAGGCGTAAACTAGACCAGCTGCTGTTGCCACCCTGCAGTGGAAAGGGAGAAGAAACTGGGTCTAGGAGTGCCTGACAAGCGATGCCATCCCAGGGCCTGTAGAGGAGGGGGCAGCTCATAGGGGGAAGGCCTCCACCCTCGGTACACCTCTGGGGTTCTTGGCTTTGCTTAGGACAAGCGGCCCCAAGCTTGTTGGGAGAGGGAAATGGATCACCTGAATCAAGCGCTTTGAGCCTCACGCCCACGGGTTCCCCAGGGGCCAGTGCCCTTTCCACTGGCCCTGCCCCCTCCCCCTGGCCAGCTGGGGGGCTTCCTGGTCTTGAGAAGAGCTGGCAAGGGAGAAGACTGTGCAGCAACCAGATGGAGTTGGCTCCGCCTCTGGTGAACCTCCTCTGCCTCACCAGCAATCGTGGGCACCAGCATCCTGGACTCCAATAGCCCCTGGGGAGGGGCATCCCAGTGGCAATGGCCAAGCAAAGAAAGTCATCGCATTGCCATGAGATAACCAGGGAAAAGGCGTCCTTACCCAGAGAGGCCATGTTCCCGCAGTTCTGCAGCATGGCTTCCTCGTACAGAGCCCTTTGGCCTGGATCCAGGAGTTCCCTCGCCCCCTTGCTGAAACTCACAGCCAGCTCCACAAGGACCCCAGCTACTGAAAGAGACAGAAACAATCTCTACTCAGAAAAATTCTCCCCCACGTACACCACTGCTCTCAGTCTGGAATGGGACTGTCACCCCTTGGACACCTTTAGGTTTCATGGCTTTCCATATCATAGGTTGCCCTTAAGCTTTTGTGGAATGGGGAATGGCAAATAGCTGAGAGCTTTGGCTGTTGGGCAGTATAAAAAGGAAATACAGTCAGGGCCAGAAATATTGGAACAAGGATAACTGTTTTGGCAGTTGGCCTCTGTGCACCACCACATTGAAGTGGAAAGGAAACACACCCAGATGGGAGCAAAGTCAGGGCTTCCAGCTGTAATTCAAGGGGTTTGACAAAAGTGGGGCACTAACCATTCAGGAAGGACAGCCAGTGGCATACACACGCCCCCATCGTTGGTGGCTCGTAAGTAATGGAACGAATGGCTGACAAGCAGCTGCATGGCCAGGTGTGGCCTGTTTCCTGGGTGCCCCATGACCAATCAAGCAGATAAACGGCCTGGAGGTGGTTCTGAGTGTTACATTTGCATTTGGTAGCTGTTCACTGGAATTCGCAACAGGAGGTCCAAAGAGGTGTCCATGTGAGTGAAGGAGGCCATCATTAGGCTGAGGAAACAAAATAAACCCATCAGAGAGATAGCAAAAACAGTGGGAGTGGCCAACACAAGTTTGGAACAACCTGAAAAAGAAGGAATTAACTGGCAAGCTCAGCAACAGCAAAAGGCCTGGAAGACCATGGAAGACTACTAAAGGGGCTGACCGCAGAATTCTGCTCATGGTGAAGAGGAAACCTTTCACAACATCTAGCCAGGTCAAGAATGCTCTTGAGGAAGTAGGCATGTCATTGTCAACATCTACAGTTAAGAGACGGCTTTATGAATCTAAATACAGAGGCTTCACAGCAAGGTGCAATCCATTGGTAACGTTCAAGAACCGAAAGGCCAGATTAGCCTTTGCCAGCAAACACCTAAAAAAGCCTGTCCAGTTCTGGAATAAGATTCTTTGGACTGATGAAACCAAGATTAACTTGTACGAGAATGAAGGGAAGAGAAAAGTATGGAGAAGGAACAGCTCATAACCCAAAGCATACCACATCGTCTGTCAAATATGGTGGAGACAGTGTTATGTCATGGGCATGTATGGCTGCCAACGGAACTGGGTCACTGGTGTTTATTGATGACCTGACTGCTGATAAAAGCAGCAGGATGAATTCTGAAGTGTATAGGGCTATACTTTCTGCTCAGATTCAGCTGAATGCTGCCGAACTGATAGGACGCCTCTTCATATTGCAAACGGATAATGACCCAACACATACAGCAAAAGCTACCCAAGTTTATCAAGGCAAACAAGTGGGATGTTCTACAATGACCAAGTCGGTCACCTGATCTCAACCCAATCTGTTGTTCAGTCGTTCAGTCATGTCCGACTCTTCGTGACCCCATGGACCATAGCACGCCAGGCCTTCCTGTCCTCCACTCTCTCCCGAAGTGTGCTCAAGTTCATATTCATTGCATCGGTGATGCTATCTAGCCATCTCATCCTCTGTCGTCCCCTTCTCCTTTTGCCTTCAGTCTTTCCCAGCATCAGGGTCTTTTCCAGAGAGTATTCTCTTCACATTAGGTGGCCAAAATATTTGAGCTTCAGCTTCAGTATCTGTCCTTTCAATGAGCACTCAGAGTTGATTTCCTTTAGGATGGACTGATTTGACCTCCTTGCAGTCCAGGGGACTCGTAAGAGTCTTCTCCAGCACCACAGTTCGAAAGCATCAATTCTTCGGTGCTCATTCTTCCTTATAGTCCAGCTCTCACAGCCATATGTTACTATTGGGAAAACCATAGCTTTGATTAGCCGGACCTTTGTTGGCAAGGTGATGCCTCTGCTTACTATGCTGTCTAGGATTGCCATAGCTTTCCTCCCAAGGAGCGTCTTTTAATTTCATGGCTACAGTCACCGTCTGCGGTGATCTTGGAGCCCAAGAAAGTAAAATCTGTCACTGCTTCCATTTCTTCCCCTTCTAGATGCCAGGAAGTGATGGGGCCACATGCCATGATCTGAGTTTTTTTAATGTTGAGTTTCAAACCAGCTTTTGCACTTTCCACTTTCACCCTCAACAAGAGGCTCTTGAGATCCTCTTCGTTTTCTGCCATTAGGGTGGTATCGTCTGCATATCGGAGGTTGTTGATAATTCTCCCAGCAATCTTAATTCCGACCTGTGATTCATCCAACCCGGTGTTTCTCATGATGTACTGTGCATATAAGTTAAATAAGCAGGGTGACAATATGCAGCCTTGTCGTACTCCTTTCCCAATAGAGCATGCCTTTCACTTACTGAAGACAAGACTGAAGACAGAAAGACCCACAAACAAGCAGCAGCCGAAGGCAGCTGCAGTAAAGGCCTGGCAAAGCATCTCGAGGGAGGGAACTCAGCATTTTGTCATGTCCATGGGTTCCAGACTTCAGGCAGTCATTGACTGCAAAGGATTTTCATCCAGGTATTACAGGCGATCCTTAAGTTTGAAATTATGTTGGTTTGTTCCATTACTTATGAGCCACCAAGGATGGGTGTGTGTATGCCACTGGCTGTGCTTCCTGAATGGTTAGTGTCCCACTTTTGCCAAACCCCTTGAATTACAGCTGAAAGTCCTGACTTTGCTCCCATCTGGGTGTGTTTCCTTTCCACTTCAATGTGGTGGTGTACAGAGGCCAACTGCCAAAACAGTTATCCTTGTTCCAATATTTCTGGCCCTGACTGTACATCACTAAAAGAAACAAATGGACCACATAAATTAAATAAGTGGTATTTCACTGGCCCATCTTATTTCCCTTGAAACTCTTATTTCCTTCGAGGGCCTCAATCTGGAAAGGGCCCGATGTTTGGCCTCTAAATATCTTCTCAACATCCTCCCCCGATTTCTTCAAAACTGTTCCCCATGGCTGCGGAGGTTTCCCTCCCCTTCCCCATCAGATGAGATGGGCCCTTGGTCCCATCTCATCTCCACTCCTGCTTCCAAGAAGCTCTTCCTGCCCAGCACAGGCTTTCCCCTTCCATGGTGCATATCATCAACTACCTAACCACGCGCCTTCATCAGCTATCAGGTGAGCCACCTTCTAACCTTTTAATGCATTTGCTATCAGAAAGGATAACATGCGGTTGTCCCACAGTCGCAGTTCGGTGCTCTCAGGTTGGGCATTTCTAATACGGAGGTAACACATTCCCACAGGCATGCATAGATATATGTACGGGGGCTGCCTGGGATTCCGGCGCGTGCGTGGACCGGACGGCCAGAGCAGGGCCCCTGTAACGCTGATGGGCCCTCACTGCGCAGCAAGACAGGCCGCCTCGAAGTGTTCCGGATTAAACGGGGGACAACATCCCGCCGCTGGGGACCCGCCGCACTTCAGCTAAGCCCGGAGCGAACGGGGGCCCGGGGCGCGCGGCGCCGGCCTCCCACGGCGAGCCCAGGCTCCGCTGCGCCGCTAGAGAAGCTCCGTGCGGCACAGCGGCGGCGAGCCCAGCTCCCGCGTCCAGCCGGAGCGGGCCACGGCCCCCGCCCCACGAGGGCAGCACCCCCGGCCCAGGGGAGGCTGGTGGCGCCGATGGCGGAGCGGCCGGAGCCCTTCTGGCTGCGGCCGGAGTCAAGGCGCCGCCCGGGCCGAGCCCACTCTGGGGACGGCTCCGCACCTCGGGGAGCTGCGCGGGGGTGCGGCTGGAGCCCGCATGGCGCGGCGGCCCCGCCAGCGGCCCTCAGCAGGCCGGAGGCAGCGGCGCTCCAGGAGGGCGGCGGGAACGGCCTCCTCGCACAGCGGCCCGCCTTCCGCGGGAGGGGGCGCCCCCGCCGCAGCCGCAGCGCCTTCGCGGCAGCCCCGCCCCGCCCGGCTCGCCTCCGCTCCGCTCCGGGAACCTCTCGCCCGCCGCCCGCCGCGCGAAGGCCGGCCGCGCGCTCGCGAGGCCCAGCCCGGCCCGGCCCGGCCCGCTCCTGCAGCGCCCTGCCGCCCGCGGAGCCGCCCGCTCCTCTGCCCTCCGCCCGCCTGCCCTCCCCTGCCGGGGCCTCTGGGCCCCGGCCTGCCTGCCCCACCTGCGGCGCGCGTCCCGGCCGGGCTTCCCTGGGCGCCGCCCGGGCGCGAGGGCCGCGCCGCGCCGCCCGCCTCCCCCGAGGGCGCAGGCGACGCCTCGGCAGCGCAAGGCCGGAGAGGCCTTCGGGGGGGAGGCCGCGCCTGAGGCCCGCGAGGAAGCGGCGTCGGGCAGCCCGGCCGCCCCGAGGGGGCGGGGGACGGGCTCCGGCTCCGCGCGCGTCGTGCTGGCGCGGGGAGAAGCCTGTGCAGGGGCGGCGGAGCCGAGCATTTTGCAGGCCCCTTCCCGCTTCCTTTGCACCCGTTCCCGCAGCGCGGAGAAGGCCTTTGGAGGCCAATGTGCCCGGGCTGGCCTCCCTCGGCACTGTCCCACCTGCATGTGTACTCAATATGACGCCACCGTGGCCCCCGTTTCCAGCTGGTTTCGCAACAGCCGCATCCCATACGAGGCCCTGCGTGGCAGACACCACTTAGGATGAAATCCAGGGTCCCCTCCCCTCTGGTTGGTTGCGCTTTATTTGGGTCACGGTTTCTTCTGGAAACGCTGCAGCTTTAATTGAAGTGCTGCAGGCTGTATTTTCTGCCTTTCATTTTCACTGGCGTTCGCTACATCCATGTGTGTGCATGGTCCACTCAGGATTACGCACCTCTCGTGCAGCTGAACCTCGGCCACAAAAGCCAATGCTAATGATTTGGGGCATCTTTCTGGGACCCCAGACACAAGTCTCTCGTACGCATGCTCGCTTTTAAGCCTAACCTATGCAAATTGTTTCATGCTCTCAATTTTATCACAGCTCACCACTTCAATACATAAAAAGTAAGTTAGTATTAATATTCAAAAAGCAATAAAAGATATCCATTATCAAAAAATCTACTCTCAACAACGTTGCCAATGTGGAAAAGAACTAAGGCAAAGCCATGTTGTCTTGGCTTCGTGCCTACGCGGCAGATTCCTCAAAAACCAGGTGAGTTCACCTTCGGGTCTTCTTGGACTAGGTGAGTTCACCTTGAGATCTTCTTGGATGTAGGGGTGTATGAAACCCCGCTTACCTGGCTCCGCTGGGTTCCGCAGGTGGGGGTTGGTGATCCGTTCCTCCCCCCAGAATCCTCAACAGGGGTGTGTGATCCGTTCCTCCCCGCTGGAATCCTGCCCGGCCAGCTCCGCTCCGCAGCCAGGCTGCGGACCCGCCAGCCAGGCCAACCCGCAGCGGGGCCTCCAGGCACTGCTGGGCTGGTGTGGACGCAAATGGCGTCCTGCGTAGGGGACGCCATTTGTGTCCCTACGCAAGCCCATGATAGGCTATGTAAATATTTACATAGCCTATCACGGCTAAAGCGGGAACACAAATGGCGTACGGGATGCCATTTGCGTCCCTGCTTTAGCCGTGATAGGCTACGTAAATATATACGTAGCCTATCACGGGCCGGCGTAGGGACGCAAATGGTGGCTGCTACGACAGCCGCCATTTGCGGCCATGGTGGCCCAGCGGCGGCCAGAGCCACAGCCAGGTAGGCTCCGTTTCACGGGGCTTTCGTGAGGTGGGGGGGTGGGGGGCTCCGTTCTGCCACAGATTCCAGGGGGCAGAATTCACTGGAATTCTGCCCCCCTGGGATCCGTGGCGGAATTCTCCAACATCCCTACTTGGACAGGCGGGATGGGTGTGCTTCAAAACCATGGCCAACTCCAAGTAGGGTAAGATTCACTAGTAAAAAAAGGTGAGACCCCCTGGTTGGTTTCCTTCGTTTAAGGTGATGTCCATTAAGTATTGAAAGGTATATATACAGGACAGCCTTAACAGGATGAAGAAGACAAAATGGGTGGGGGTTGAAGTGTCCCAACAGGGTCATCTCTAGGTGTTATGCTTAAGCAATGGAATATTCTGCCAAGCATGGCTGGTTTGAGTAAAAAGCGCTTGGCTCTGTTGTGCACAGAAAAATGGCCAGTTTTTAGTCACTCGTGGCCACCTGAAGGATCCTTCAGTCAAAACATCTTAAGAGATCTCCGCCTTGTTCTAGAGGACGGGGTGCCCAAAAACATGGATTACTGGTTTCTCTGGGCTGACGCGACTGAGAAAAGGCAGGCAGGAAGTAAAGCGGTGTCCTTCACGAGCGGATCATCCATGCCACCTCCGTCTCCTTGTCCACTGCCCCCCTACCCAGAGAACCAAGATCTGGCGTCATCCCAAGGGATATATCCAGCTATAAACCAAATTCAAAGTGTCTGTACACAAATGAGTCAAATAGGAATTTTAAACGCCTACCCTGACCCCTGTCCCCCGTTAAATTTGAATGATGCAGCCGATTGGACAGTCATAACTCAGTACCAAGAACGGATGTGCACTGTTATACAACAAATGGGTCAGAAAACTGTAAACTGGTCTAAGGTGCGGGCTGCAACTCAAGAAAAATCAGAATCCCCCGCTGATTTCCTGGTTCGTTTGACTCGCACTCTGTGCATGTATGGGGGCATTGACCCTGACGAGGCAAGGCATGCTACCCTGCTGGTAGGTATGTTTGTGGAGCAAACCGCTTCTGATATTCAAAAGTATTTCAGGGAACACCAGCCAGGGTGGCAGGAAAATAGTGTGGAGATGTTGGCAATAGCAAAGTATGTGTTTGATGGAAGGGAGGAGAAGGTGCAGAAGGAATGGAAGGAGAAAGGCAAAGTTGTTGGCAGCAGCCATTACGGGAACAAGGTTCCTGGGGCGTGGCCGAGGGAGAGGACGAGAGTTTGGTTGTGGACGTGGTCAGGGAGTACGTGGTAGAGGAGCAAGTGCAGGGACAAATGAGGGAGGACAGAGAGGTGGCTCTAACCAAGAGTTGTGCCATTATTGCAAGCAACCTAGTCATTGGAAAAATGAGTGTCCCCAGAAGGGGAATCAAAGGCAAGAAGGTCAGTGGATGTGGCAGTTGCAGGGGCAAGGGCCCATCACTTACCAGGGAGCAGAAAGTGTTGGAACGTCAGAATGACGGGTAGAAGGAGGTCTAGGGTTTGTTGGCAGTGAGAGCAAGAGTCGAACCCCAAGCAGCTGGAAATTGAAATTGGCAAACCCTTTTCTGACCTTTAACCTAAATGGGAAACCTTATGACTGTCTTCTTGACACGGGCGCTGCAAAAGCATGCTGAATAAAATCACCTTACCCTTTTTGTGTGCCGCAGAAAGTGTAATGGGAATTGATGGAAAATTATCCACTGTTCCCTTGAGTCAACCAGTTAACAGTTAAAATTGGCCCTTTTGCAGCAGATCATTCCTTCCTGAGGATGTCAAAAAGCCCAGTAATCTTCTTGGGAAGGGACTAGGGATGTTAGAGAATTCCGCCACGGACTCCAGTGAAGCCGGATTCTTTAGAATCCAGCCCCCTGGAATCCGTGGCAGAAGGCCTCCTGCCCCCACCCACGGAATCCCCCCGGGATGGAGTGTCCCATGCGGCGGCAGTGGATGCGGCAGCGGCTCCAGCTGGTCTCAAGGCTGCTGCCGGGCTGCTGCAGCCACAAATAGTGGCCGTTGCAGTGGCCACCATTTGCGTGGCCGCCTTTCTTCGTGACAGGGTATGTAAGTACTTACGTAGCCTATCACGGCAAAGAGCAGGGGCGCAAACGGTGGCCGCTACGCCATTTGGGCCCCTGCTCTTGCCGTAATAGGCTATGTAAGTATTTATGTAGCCTATCACAGCAAAAGGCAGCCACGCAAATGGTGTAGTGGCCGCCATTTGCAGCCGCAGCAGCCTGGCCGCGGCCGGAATTCTGGCTGCTGCTGGCCCTGGCCGGCAGCTCCGCGGAGTTGCCGCGGAGCAGAGCCAGCCGGGGGGGAATTCCGGGGAGAGGGACGGAGCACCTCCCCCCCACCGCGGATGCCCCGGAACGGAGCCATGTAAGGCTTTCGTACATCCCTAGAAGAGACCTGCAGCAGAGATGGGCTCTATGTCCCCTTGCCTTCCTCCAATGTCATGGCTTTTTTAGGGGAGGCCAGTCCCCCGACAGGCACAGATCTGCCGGAGGAGCTCAGAGGGCTGCCATCTGAGTACTGGGCAGAAGGTTCGGGTGAAGTCGGTCTGCTAAAATCTGCAGCTCCTGTAAAAAAATTACTGTCTGTACTGACATTCCCCCCCCCCCCCACGGGGGAAGCAATATCCCATGTCATTGGAAGCCAGAGAATGCATTGAGAAACTAATTGAAAAAGTCTTAAAACAAGGTGTCTTAGTACACTGTTCGCCGCCATGTAACACCCCAATTCTGGCTGTCAAAAAGAGGGAAGAGCCAGGACAGTCCCCCAGTTACCGCATGGTGCAAAACCTCAGGCTAATCAGTACATTTGTGATCCCAAGACATAATGTTGTCCCAAACCCCGCCACCATAATATGTGGCATTCCTGCAAGTGCACGTGTGTATACAGTATCAGACATGATATTTTACTCTGTGCATGCTCAGAAGAAGATGGCAAAATTGATTCGGTCGTATTGGTTAACGCCCTAGGTGAAAGAGGACATAAAATTGCAGAGAGGAAGTTGCAGTGGCGTAAGTCTGAGGTTGAGCATCTGGGACACATCCTGTATTGTGGAACTGGAAAATTATCTTGTCAATGTGTGCATGCCAGCCCCGGAAAAGTATGAATGGACAAAGCTTGGCTCCCAGGTTTGAGAACAAGTAAAGACTCTCCTTGTATCTGCTCCAGCTGTAGGTCTCCCAGATTATACTAAACCTTTTATTCTATTTGTACATGAGAAAAATGGTGTGGCTTCTGGGGTTCTCTGTCAAAATTTTGGACCTCATAAGAGACCAGTAAAGTATTACTCGGGGCAATTAGCACCGCAAAAGGCTATGCCTCTTGTTTGCGCAGTGTTGCAGCCGCAGCTCTTGTTGAAAAAGTCCAAGACGTACTTGGTCACCCTTTGCAACTCTGGGTCCCCCATGCAGTATCCGCCTTGTTAACCCAGCAGAATGCCCAGCATTTTTCCAACACCCATTATACCAAGTATGAGACTTTGTTGCTCCAAACTCCAGAATTAACTATTTCACGGTGTAACGTGATAAACCCCGCAACTCTTATGCCTGGGCAAGATCCAAATCTCCCACATGTCTGTAAAGCAGTTATTCACGTAGTGCAAATGCCTAGAGATGATCTGAAGGACACACCTTGGCAAAGGTCTGAATTCATTTGGTTTGTTGATGAGTCTTCCATGCTGGTGGATGGAATCCGTAAGACAGGCTATGCAGTAGCGTCAAACACAGAAGTAACTGACTCTGGACCCCGCCAGGAAATTAAAGTGCACAAGCCGCAGAACTGCCCTATGGAAAGAGCGAAGATTCATCACAGCAGCGGGGAAACCAGTTTCCAATGGTCCTGAAATTGACAGGCTGCTGAATGCAATCCATTTGCCTCAAGAATTAGCAGTAGTGCATTGCAAAGCTCAGGAGACTGGTAATGACTCTGTCACCCAAAGAAATGCCAAGGCAGATAAGGAGGCAAACTCAGCCGCCCGTCGTCCGCTGCCTCCTGAACACCACCTCTGCACTGTGAAATCAGCCCCACCCTTATTAACATGGTGGGAACTTGCCAATGCAGAGGGGAAGAAAGTGTGGCAAGCGGCCGGAGCGACACAAGATAGCACTGGAGCCTGGGCTGTCCCAGATGGCAGGCTTGCTTTACCAAAAGCAGGTCTAAGGCCAGTATTGCAACAGCACCACAGCCAGGGGCATGTGGGTAGTGCTGGGTTGGCAGAGGGAATTTGCAGAGAATGGTTTGCCCCAGGTATACATCAAATGGCTAAGCGGGTGGTTTCTGCCTGCCCTCAGTGTGTGAAGGAGAATGCAAAAGTCATACCGCCTGGGCCCCCAGGCGGAAGACCGTGGGTGCAACCGCCATTTGAATCCATTCAGATTGATTTCGCTCATTTGCCCCAAACACAAGGATTCCAGTGGCTGTTAGTCATTGCAGATAAACTATAGGGATGGGTGGAGGCTTTCCCCCTGCAGGAAAGCCACAGCCCTAGAGGTGGGAAAACATTGAATGAAGGACATTGTCCCGAGATCAAGCGCCTCGGTGTGTGTTCTCAGATTTATGATTACATTTCACTGCTGCACTCACACAGGCCCTGTCAAAATGTTTAGGGGTCACCTGGCATCTCCACACCCCCTACCACCCCCAAAGTGCTGGGCAAGTAGAAAGAATGAACGCCACTCTTAGAAGGAGGCTGGCTAAGATCTGCAAAACCTCCCACCTCACCTGGCCTACTGCACTTCCTCTAGCCTTACTATAGTAAAGACCACCCCACGACAGCCCATCGATCTGTCTGCTCATGAGATTTTATTCGGAAGGCCTCCTCTAATATGCCGAGAATGGGCTGTTCCTCATGTTACACTGCTAGGAGGGGATGAAGACTTTAACTGCTTATATTATTCAGCTCCAGGGCCAGTTCCAGCGTACCCGCAGACAGGTGGGCAACGCACAACCGCTGCCCCTTGCTGTGCCAGCTCATCCATTCCTACCTGGAGACGAGGTCTACATTCGCGCATAGACAGCCAAAGGCCTCCAAGAACGCTAGACCAGTCCCCATCTTGGGTTGCTGACCACTCACACAGCAGAAGAGGAGAAAGGAAGGTCCGCTTGGATCCACTACACCTATTGCTCAAAGGGTCCGTCAAAAGGCTCTTCTGATCCTGCACTTGCAGGAGAGAGCGAAGGTGAGGGCCATGCACAGCAGGGGAACAGTGCCACTAGCCTTTCTCCAGATACTGTGGACAAAGCAAGGGCAGAAGTAGAAGAGGAGGAACAGGCTCATCACGCAAGTACTGACATGTCTGACTTTTCACAACTCACACATGCAGTGAATCATTGAGAAGCTGCACATGTCCCACCGGTCTGACGGGGCTTGGTCAGCTCTGCCAGACTATCTGAGGGTCAACCCACAACCTCATTGGGTGATTGAACATTATAACCAGCAGGATCAACCTTTAAAATTTTAAATCAAAAGAAAGTAATAAAAATTGATCCTATGTGGTGATACTGGGCAATAGTTGAATTTGGGTTGCTAGCAAGGTTAAGCGTTACAGCGTGCACGTTAGAGAAGAGCTTGCATTGGCAGAACGTTTGGACGTGTTATTTTAATCTGCCTTCTATCTTCTTGTATAGGTAGTCCTTGTGAGCCAGTATTACAGACTGATCCTTCCCCAAGTAGTGTTCTGAGTATAACTCAGAGCATCCAACAAACCTTTGCACTTTCAGACTGTTGGATCTGTTTAGCGGCCTCTAACGCTACCTCGGCTCCAGTGCCCTGGGAGGCCAAACCTTTGAGCGCAGCTAACTTGGCAAGCCCCCTGGTTCTTTTGAAGTCAGATAACAGCACTTGGAAGGATTTGGGGTTTCCAAATGCTCACACATGGTGGTCTGTCATTCCTACGTAGGGATGTACGAATTCACTTACCTGTTCGGTGATTATGTTGATGGTGGGGGGGAGGCGCTCCGCGCCTCCCCCCCAGAACCCTGGCCGGATGGCTCCACTCCGCAGGGATTCTGCGGAGCCGCCGGCCAGCTCCGCCAGCAGCCAGACATCCGGCCGCTGGCTAGCAGGGACGCAAATGGCGGCGGCCGTAGCCCCCGCCATTTGCGTCCCTGCAGTCAGCCATGATAGGCTACGTAAATGTTTACGTGGCCTGTCACATCTGACTTAAAAAACAACAACAACTCACGTACGCAAATGGTGGCGGCCACAGCCGCCACCATTTGCATTCCTTATTTTGGCAAGTCTTAGTCTATGTCAAGATTTACGTAGACTAAGACGGCTAAAATAAGGGGAACGCAAATAGCGTAGCATCCGCTACGCTATTTGCGTTCCCCTTAATTTCGCCGTCTTAGTCTACATAAATCTTGACGTAGACTAAGACGTGCCAAAATAAGGAACGCAAATGGCAGCAGCCATAGCCTCTGCCATTTGCGTACGTGTGGTTTTTTTTTTTTAAAAAAGTCAGACGTGATAGGCTACGTAAACATTTACGTAGTCTATCATGTTGTGTTTTTTTTTAAACCTAGCCGTGATAGGCTATGTAAATCTTTATGTAACCTATCACGTCTTTTTTTTTTTTAAACTCGAAATGGCGGTGGCGGCAGCCGGTCGGAAAACTGGCCGCCGCCACTGAACTGCCGCTGGAGCCACCGCCGGAGCTGCCGCCGCCCAGAAGATTCGCCCCAGGTAAGTCTCGTCCCGGGGGGTGGTGGTGGCAGGCCGTTCTGCCACCGATTTCGGGGGGCCGAATGCACTGACATTCGGCCTCCCCGAGATCCGTGGCAGAATTCGCTGACATCCCTATTCCTACGTTGAGAACATTCTGTTTTCATAGCACCCAAAAAGATGGACCATTTTGGGGTAAGTCCAGCTGTCTTTGAACCCAATATAGTAGCACGAGATTTGACATATCTCACCAGTAGACTTATTAGGCTACAGGCAGTAGTTGAAGTATTTGCCAATCATACTGCAGATGCCTTGGTCCTGGCTGCTACTCAGATGACTCAAATGTGGGAAGCCATCATCCAAAACAGAATGGGTTTAGACTATCTGCTGGCAGCTGAAGGTGGCCTGTGTGGAAAATTTAATTGGTCTGACTGTTGTCTAAAGATTGGTGACAATGGGAAAATTGTAAAACAATTGGCAGCAGGCATTAGAGAAGTGGTGTGTGTACCTGTACAAGCCTAGAAAAGATAGAATCCTATAGATTGGCTAACCAGATGGCTCTCAAACCTCGCCTGGTTGAGGCAAGGTTTTCTCGTTGTGTTGGGTATTCTATTTGTGGTATTGTTCTTACCCTGTGTCTTTGCATGCTTCACGTCTTGGACAAGAAGACAAGTTAGCCAGCAATTTCTTGCTGTGTATCAAGGCTTGCCACAGGAAGAGGTAAACAATCGGAAAGAACTGCTGAAGCAGTGGGCCAATGGCACTGTCTAGGTGATCCAATATGAAGAATTCAGCCCCTATTGGATCAAATGAGGGAATGTGGAAAAGAACCAAGGCAAAGCCATTTTGTCTCGGCTTCTTTGTGCCTACGTGGCAGATTCCTCAAAAACCTAAAACTGTTGTCTCTGTTTCTTCCATATTGAAGGAGAAACTGCTAGGACAGTAGAGATAAGTCATCTTGTTGGCACAGCAACTCACCCCACGCCTATGAATCATCGTGCTTCCAAAATAATTGGGTCATAAATCTTGGGAATGTTGCAGGACTCTCAGAGAAGAAGCTGGGGGGGGGGGGTATCAGTAAAAGTTCAATTGATAATGAGCAGACATGCATGCTAGGCTTGGCTGATGTCACTTATTTAGCCACACTATAAATGTAACTGGTGAGTGTTGATCTACGCTGCCTTTGGGTTGACGGAGCGGCCTTCGTTGTACAAGAATAAACTCAAGTTGGATCTTACCCGCGTGTCCAGAGCTTAATTGGAGGGCAGCTGGGCACAGACCTCCAAGTCCAGTTTGGGACTTTTACCACACCAACAGCTAATTCCTTCCCATTATTTTTTCCTCCTCATCCCAATCCACCGCAATAATTAATTGGGCAGTGAGTAGGCAGTTCCCACTCTCTTTTTAAATCAGTTTTTAATTATGAGTTTCAACAAAACAAACAAACTGAAAGCATGACAACATGCTCTGTTCGAAGGCTTTCCACACTCCATACATTTGTATGGCTTCTCCTCTTGTTTTCTTTGATGATACCTAGGTGCTCCAGTATCACTGAAGCACTTTCCACACTCCATGCATTTATATGGTTTCTCCCATGTGAGTTCACTGATGTGCCCTAAGTTTTGAACTATCACTGAAGCTTTTTCGACACTCAATGCATTTATGTGGTTTCTCCCTTTTGTGTGTGTGCTTTGGTGAAGTGTAAGTGTTCCAGTATCACAGAAGCTCTTTCCACACTCCATGCATGTATATGGTTTTTGCCCTGTGTGAGTTCTATAATGTATAAGGTGCGTGCTCTGACTGAAGCTCTTTCCACAGTCCATGCATACATATATGGTTTCCCCCGTGTGGGTTCCTTGATGATTCCCAAGTGTTGAACTGACACTGAAGCACTTTCCACAGTCCCTGCATTTATATGGTTTTTTCCCTCTTTGAATTCTTTTATGCATAACAAGGTATGAGCTCCGACTGAAGCTCTTTCCACATTCCATGTATTGATATGGTTTCTCCTGTCTGTGAGTTATTTGGTGTACTTGTAGGTTTGAGCTGTGATTGAAGCTCTTTCCATACTCCATACATTTATATGGTTTCTCCCTTGTATGCGTTCTTCGATGTTGCATAAGTGTTTCAGTACCTCAGAAGTTCATTCCGCACTCCATGCATTTATATGCTTTCGCCCCTGTGTGAGTTATAGTATGTATAATAAGGTTTGGGCTCTAACTGAAGCTCTTTCCACACGCTGTGCATTTATATGGTTTTGCCTTGGTGTGAGTTCTTTGATGTATAGTAAGTGTTCCTTTATTTATTTATTTATTTATTTATTATTAAATTTATTAATCGCCCATCTGGCTGGTCACCCAGCCACTCTGGGTGATGTACAACATACAATAAAACAGTTTAAAACAATAAAATTCTACAATAAAAACATTTTCTAAAATACCCTAATCCACCCCAAATGCCTGCCTGAACAACCGCGTTTTTAATGCATGACGGAAGCTCATTAAAGAGGGGGCATGGTGGAGTTCCCTTGGGAGGGAGTTCCACAGAGTGGGGGCCACCACAGAAAAGGCCCTCTCTCTCGTCCCCACCAGTCTAGCTGTCCTGGCTGAT
The DNA here is from genome assembly GCF_057233095.1 of Heloderma suspectum. Lineage (NCBI taxonomy): Eukaryota > Metazoa > Chordata > Lepidosauria > Squamata > Helodermatidae > Heloderma > Heloderma suspectum. The sequence goes on along the minus strand of NC_139459.1, from coordinate 359,756,419 downwards.
GGGACAGAGAGAAGGCCATCCGAGGCTGATCTTGTTAAGCGGCCTGTCTGGTGATGCTGGAGGCGCTCCTTAAGATAGGCTCGGCCGGAACCATATAGGGTTTTAAAGGTCAAAACCAACACCTTGAATTTGGCCCGGAAAACAACTGGTAACCAGTGCAACTCCTTTAGCACTGGAGTGATGTGATCTCGCCGGCGGCTGCCTTTAATCAGGCGAGCCACCGAGTTCTGTACCAGCTGCAGCTTCCGAACCGTCTTCAAGGGTAACCCCACATAGAGCACATTACAGTAGTCTAAACGAGAGGAGACCAGGGCATGTACTACCGATGGGAGCAGATGGTCGGGAAGGAAGGGGCACAGCCGCTGTATCAGATGGAGTTGATACAGCGCTGTCTGGCTCACAGCTGACACCTGAGCCTCCATGGACAGCTGGGAGTCTAAAATGACCCCCAGGCTGCAGACCTGGTCTTTCAAGGGTAGCCGTACCCCATTCAACACCAGGTCAACATCCCCCAGCCTCCTCTTGTCTCCCACCAAAAGTACCTCGGTCTTGTCAGGGTTCAGCTTCAGCTTATTCCTCCCCATCCAGCCACTCACCGTCTCCAGACATTTGGACAGGGATTCTACGGCCAACCTTGGTGAAGATTTGAATGAGAGGTAGAGCTGCGTGTCATCCGCATATTGATGACACCGCACCCCAAACGTCCTGATAGCCCCCAGCGTCTTCACATAGATATTAAATAGCATCAGGGAGAGGATGGAACCCTGTGGCACCCCACAAGTGAGTGGCCACGGGTCCAAAACCTCCTCTCCCAGCGCTACCCTCTGGTACCTGCTGGAGAGGAAGGACCGGAACCACCACAATATGGTGTCTCCAATGCCCAACCCCTCCAGGCGGTCCAGGAGGATACCGTGGTCAACGGTATCAAAAGCCGCTGAGAGGTCGAGGAGAACAAGGAAGGCGCATTCACCCCTATCCAGAGCCCTCCTCATATCATCTACCAAGGCCGTTTCTGTCCCATGCCCAGGCCTGAAGCCCGACTGAAATGGGTCTAGATAATCAGTTTCTTCCAAGTGTGCCTTCAACTGCATTGGCACCACCCGCTCAATCACCTTGCCCAAAAATGGCAGATTTGAGACTGGGTGAAAGTTGTTCAGAACTTGAGGATCCAAGGAGGGCTTCTTTAAGAGTGGTCTTATCGCTGCCTCCTTGAGGGCTGATGGCATCACTCCCTCCTCAAAGGAGGCATTCACCACCGCCCTGATTCCGTCACCCAGTCTCTCTCTGCGGCCCAAAATAAGCCAAGATGGGCAAAGATCAAGTAAGCAGGTGGTTGGCCTTACAGATGAAAGCACCTTGTCCACTTCATCAGGAGGAAGAAATTGGAACCGATCCCACAAAACCGGTTTGCCACAGGCCGCCTCTTGCTCACTAACTGTATCCACAGCATGCAGAGTAACACACCTAATCTGATCAATTTCATCTGCAAAGTGCCTTGCCAAGGCCTCACAGGAGGCCTTAGAATGCTCCTGTGGTTCAGGAGCCACAGGACCGACCAGGCTCCGGACCACTTGGAACAGCCTCCTGGGACAGCACTCTGCAGACGCGATAGAGGCAGCATAATATTCCTTTTTTGCTGCCTTCACCACCACGTGATAAGCTGAAGATACAGCTCTAACCCGTGTCTGATTGTCTTTGGAGCGAGACTTCCGCCACCAGCGCTCTAGCCGTCTCACCTCCTGTTTCAGAGCTCGGAACCGCGGATTGAACCATGGTGCAGTCCGAGCCCTGTTCAGGGGGAGAGGGCGTTTCGGAGCCACCTGATCTAATGCCCCAGTGATTGCGGCATTCCAGCCACCCACCAGGGTCTCGACCGAGTGGCCATTGGCGTGCCCCAGAGAATCCCCAAGCGCGTTCAGGAATCCATTTGGATCCATAAGATGCCTGGGGCGGACCATTTTAATGGGTCCTCCACCCCTGCGGAGGGGTTGTGGAACCGAGAAGTCCAACGTCACCAGATAGTGATCTGACCATGACAAGGGGGTGGTGGATATACCCCTGACTTCCAGATCACTCCCCGCTTCACCAGAAACAAACACAAGGTCTAGTGCATGACCAGCTACATGGGTGGGCCCAGTAAGAATATGGTGCAGCTCCCAGGAGGCCATGGTCTCCATGAAGTCCCGAGGTGCTCCTGCGAGGATGGCCTCCGAATGTATGTTGAAGTCCCCCAACACCAATAAGTTAGGGGAGTGTACATGCACATCAGAGACCACCTCAAGCACCTCGGCCAGGGAGTCAGTTGTGCAGCGGGGTGGACGGTACACGAGCAGAATCCCCAGACTGCCCTTTGAGCCCAACCTCCAGTACACACACTCAGCAACCTTGGTCTCCCGGAGAGGGGGTCTGAAGACCAAGGACTCTTGGTAGATAACAGCCACTCCCCCTCCCCGATCCCCAGCCCTCGGCTGCTGTGCATACAAAAATCCAGCTGGACACATGGCTGCAAGGGTTGGAGAAGCAGCCTCGGCCAGCCAGGTCTCTGTAATACATGCCAGGTCTGCACCCTCATCCAGGATGATGTCATGGATGAGAGAGTTTTTCTGGGTAACAGACCTGGCGTTGCAGAGCAGCAAATGAAGGCCAGAAGTTGGGGTCACACCTCCCCCAGCCATCCTTTGGCTCTGGACAGGCCCGGAGCAGGGGACAGATACTACACATCTCTCCCTTGTTCCCCTTACCTGGCATGGCCTGCCCCTAGCGCTCCGCCAGCGCCTGCTGCCCAGCCTCGGTATGTTCTGGCCCCCAACACTCCCCCCACTGCCTCCATCAGGTGGAGACATGCCCCCTCGCTCCTGCCTATCAGGCAGGCTACCCACCCCTAAAAACACAACAAAATCCCCCAGAAAAACAACAACAACAAAAACCAGTTAAAAATCCCCTTAAAAATAATGCCAGGCAGGAGTCCACAGGGAAGGCCTGGTGGTGGTGGTGGTGGTGGCGGCGGCGGCAGTGGCAGCAGGCCCAGCAGCAGCAGGCACGCCTCTTCCCCGGTGGTGGTGCTGGTGGTGGCTTCTCCTGCAGGCCCTGGCTCTCCCAGGCCACCTCAGCCAGCCAGCTTATGTAGCCCCTCCAGGGAGGGGCAGGTGGAAGCAGCACAGCTGGCTTGGTACCTGGGGGCCTGGTCCTGCAGGGACTGGCGGTCTGCCAGGCAGAAGTCTGCAGGGAAGGCCTGGTGGTGGTTGTGGCGGCGGCGGCAGCAGCAGGCCCAGCAGCAGCAAGCACGCCTCTTCCCCAGTGATGGTGGCTTCTCCTGCAGGCCCTGGCTTTAACAGCAAAGCTCTTTCCACACACACGCCATGCAATTCTATGGTTTCTCTGCTGTGTGAGTTCTTTGATGTTTTGCAAGTGTTGAACTATCAGCAAAGCTCTTCCCATACTCTACGCATTTATATGGCTTCTCCCCCGTGTGAATTCTTAAATGTAGAGCAAGACTGAAGTGAACACTGAAGCACTTTCCCCACTCCATGCATTTATATGGTTTTTCCCGTGTGAATTCTATTATGACAAATATGCTATGACCTCTGACTGAAGCTCTTTCCACACTCTGTGCATTTATATGGTTTCTCCAGTGTGAGTTTTTTTTTAATCTTTTTTTTTATATATATAAATTAAATAATGCCAACAACATAATCAAAATCTTCAGTTTCCAACATTACAGTGTTCTGAGGAAGAAAAAGGGGAGGATTATATCTAAACTTCAATGAAAGCAAACCAAATATCCAAATATAAATCCAGTTGCAGATTATACTTATGCAGCACTCTTCCAAACACTGCAGGTATTATTATTACATCTTCAATCTGCTGCATCATAAACGGTGAGCCTTACGTTTCAGTGTCTTAACCTCAGTCTTACAGCAAAGGAACGGGAGAAAAAAGTTTGTTTCCATTGGCCATATATTACCATTCAATTACCATGTATTAATAAATATTAAAGGTTTAACCAGCAAGGAATAGCAATAATCATAATCCCATAATAATGATGATAAGAAAAAATTTAAGAAAAAGATAAAAAATAAAAAAGCAAACCATTTGTATATTTTAGGTAATATCATATCTAAAAATGTATGTTTATGTGTACACACACATAAACACACGAACAGGAATTCTAGAACAATATAACATAAAAAAGGAGTAAGAAAACAGAAATATGCAAACATTTACTCTGGCATAATGCCTAGACTTATATGGTTTTTCCCCTGTGGGAGTTCTATTATGCATAGCGAAGTGTGATCTCCAAATGAAGCTCTTTCCACACTCCATGCATATATATGGTTTCTCCCGTGTGAGTTCTATTATGTACAAGTTGTGAGCGTTGACTGAAGCTCTTTCCACTCTCCATGCATTTATATGGTTTCTTCTGTGTGAGTTCTTTGATGTTTACTAAGTGTTCCACTAACAGCAAAGCTCTTTCCACACTCCATGCACTTATATGGTTTCTCCCCTGTGTGAGTTCTTTGATGTGCCCTAAGTGCTGAACTGACACTGAAGCTCTTTCCACACTCTGTGCATTTATATGGTTTCTCCCCTGTGTGAGTTCTATTATGCGTAGCAAGGTGTGAGCTAACACTGAAGCTCTTTCCACACTCCGTGCATTTATATGGTTTCTCCCCTGTGTGAGTTCTTCGATGTATCCTAAGTGTTGAACTAGCACTGAAGTTTTTTCCACACTCTGTGCATTTATATGGTTTCTCCCCTGTGTGAGTTCTTTGATGTGCCCTACGTGTTGAAATATCACTGAAGTTCTTCCCACACTCTATGCATTTATATGGTTTCTCCCCTATGTGAGTTCTTTGATGTGCCTTAAGTGCTGAACTAGCACTGAAGTTCTTTCCACACTCTGTGCATTTATATGGTTTCTCCCCTGTATGCATTCTATTATGCACAGCAAGGTATGAGCTAACACTGAAGCTCTTTCCACACTCCATGCATTTATATGGTTTCTCCCCAGTGTGAGTTCTTCGATGTATCCTAAGTGTTGACCTAGCACTGAAGTTCTTTCCACACTCTGTGCATTTATACGGTTTCTCTCCTGTGTGAGTTCTTTGATGTTTCCTAAGTGTTGAACTATCTCCAAAGTTCTTTCCACACTCTATGCATTTATACGGTTTCTCCCCTCTGTGACTCCATTGATGTACAGAAAGGTATGAGTGCGTACCAAATCTTTTTCCACAGTCCATGCATTTATATTTTTTCACTCCTGTATGAATTCTTCGATGTAGTGTAAGACTTGAACGAACACTGACGCTGTTACTATCCCCCCTGCATTTCTGTGATTTCTCTCCTGGGTGGGATGTATAATGTATATTTAATTTTACGTCATGTTTGACTATGTTCCCACACATTCCACTTGTTTCCCTTGTCTTTTCTTTCTGATCTTCTTCAGAGATCACCATATCATGGACATCAGCAGTCCAAGAAGCAGGGGATTTCTTTTTCCCTGTGATTGCTTGGTTGGTGTTGTGATTTTTGGGTCCCTTTTGATTCCCAAATAACTCTTTCCCCTCTTCATCAATGGTAGTTTTCAATGACATAAGAGGTGGTTCTCGGTAATTCTCGATGCCCCACGCATCACCTGTTTGAGGAACAAAACAAAAACACACGCCATCCTGTAGGAATTCAAGACAGAAACCGAGGATGTGACCAGGGATCAAGCCCAATTAGCGGTTTCTCTTAATTCAAAAGATTCTCCCCCTTCTGCTCTGTGTGCCCCTTGCTGAAACACAGGTCACCTTTGGAGTACGCTACTGTCTCCAAAGGTAACATTATTTCCTTTCTGTCCCATTTCACCTTGGATTGTACTAGGCACTGATGTGGGTGTTGTTTTCTGCTCACAATCAGCTCTGGAATCAATTTTTGCTAGATTGTGTAATGAGAAGGGAACTGAAACCGAAGTGCTGAAAGGCTAGGTGCATTGATCTGGGGTCCTGAGTCTGTTAGGCCACAGGCAGAGTAGATTCTTTGGCTTACCAAGATGAAACAAAGCCTCTTGTGCAAAAAGATGACTGTTTCTTGATAGAAAATACATGCAGAATATACATGCAAAGAACGTTGACAACTCTCTTCAGCTTATGAAGCTGTCAGAACTGAATGCCTATTTCAGTCCCCAAACTAGACAGAAGCCATTCTTAGAGCCACAAAAGTTCTCCAAGCTGGCAGCGCAAGTATCGCCCCTGGGGGGGAGACCAAAGAGCCCAGCTTGCGTCTTTGGATTTTATGGACGTCTCCCTCTACACCCAGGAGCTGACAGGCTACACCTCTCCCCCTTCTCGGAAGCTCACAGGCCAGCACACACACATTCAGACACAGGAGGGCTCCCTTCCCATGCGAAGCGAAACCTCTCTCATCCTAGATGGAGGAGATCAATGGCAAAGGCCTTGCAGCTGTAAGCTTTGTTGACATCTGGAGCTCTAGTTGCTCAGAACTAATTAAGGCGTGTGAAGCTGCTACAGCCAGGCTACACAGGTCTGTAGGTGGCTACCTGCTAGCATGCAGGAATGCTGTGATTGCCACCTTTTTGCTCACTGACAAACTCACTACATTAGGGGAAGGACAGAAAGGCAGACTTGGGAAAGCATGCTGTTCTCTGTCCCCCGTTAATCTAGGTACAGTTGAAGGAGTAGAAAGTAAGTAGAATTCCTCATCTGCTTACACCCAATTGGTTGTGCATTTTGCTTGCACCCTCTGAATCTGTTATCACTGAGTAAAGGAGAATGCCGAAGGCCACAATCCTGCTTAGATTACAGGTATGAGATGACAAAGGATGAACCGTTTCAGCTTCCACCTCTTATCTGAGCTCCGGTGAAGAAAAGGAGCTCTGACGAGTGAAATAGCAAGTGGACATGAATGGGAAGAGCACAAGACACTTCCATCAACAGGATTCACTGCCTGATGGATCATTCACTCCAGAGAGGCTGACTGACCAGGCTCTGTATCTGGCTGGGGGACATGCCTTGTGGCCGAGTAAGCTCACTGACTGAAGACAAGGCGAGCAAATCCCCAAGGAACCCACTCAATTCCCAGACAAGAACCCTTCCCACCACCAATCTCAACAGGTACCTGCCAATCTCTCCCCCTCCTCAGAGCGCCGCACAAATGGATCTTCTCCTTCATCCAGCTGGGAAATGAGATCTGGTTTGGGGACTTTGCAAAGAAAGAGAGGGACTAATGACTGCAATATAGCCACACATTCCAAGTGCTATGTATTTATGTCTTTGTGCTTTACAGTTATTTGTCACCTCTTGACCTAGTTCCCCAGATGATATAGAGCAATTAAATAAGGAAAAATGGAAACCCAGATAAAATAATACAAAAAAATGTCAAATCAAATTCAACCTCAGCACAAAAATAACAAATACACAGAAGGCTACAATAACCCCATAAGGGGTCTAAAGTAATCACGCAAACAAGAGAGTAATCAACATCAGCTTTAAAATAGAACTTCGATGCGCCATTTAAAAAATGTCAGAAAATTTTAAAAGGCCTGGGTGCAGGTGTCCCTGTAGGAACCAGGTGGGCGTCTGTAGGCAGATCATTCAACAGTCAGGGGCCACAACTGACAGGACCATCTCTTTCATTGCCACCCTTCTTACTTGAGATGGAGGGGGCACTCGCAGTTGGGCCTTAGTGGATGACCTTAGAAGACAGGCAGGTACATAATGGCCCAGTTCAGACGGTCATCAGAGGGTACACAAGCCAGACTGGCTTGTTTAAACCATGGTGCAGGCCAGGCATGATTGGCACAATCTAACCCAACAACAGCCCATATGTTATTTGGGGGTCGTTTCCCCTTCAGACGAGTCCTGTTGCCTGGGTTCAGATGACACAAGAAACCATGGCTAGGTGGGCAATTATGCACCAATGAGGCAGCTGTCTGGTCAAACCTTTGAGGAGGGGGAGTACTAGAGACCCCCAAAAGGGTATCACATGACCTACCTCAGCTAGCAGGAAATGGCTGGGTTCACACAACATGCTACATCATGGTGGTTAGGCACGCTGAGCTGCCCATGATGGGCTAGTGTGATGTGCAGGGGGTGTTTTTCCTGCCCTTGATGGCTTATTTGGGGCAGTTAACCCATGACGGGGGGGGGGGGACACCCCACACACAACACGGTAGCCCATCATGGGCAGCTCAGCGCGCCTAACCACCATGGCTTAGCGTGTGGTATGGATCCAGCCAATGATTGTTTGAAGTGCATCCTGTGAGCATAGGAGCTCAGTAGGGATTTGAAACGGTGTCATCCTATTCCTCTCCTGCATTCTACCTACTAGACCATACAGGTGGTAACAGTAACAAGGAATAGTTATTCTACCCATGTTGACTAAAACTCTGTATATTTTACCACCCAAATGAGCTTTCTACGTGCATTCTTTCATGAGTTATCACATATCCCCATTGGCATGTCAGCCATCTTGGAAAACGGCAGCTACAGAATTTGTGCACCAGAATGTGTAGGGATGGGCCCAAACACCTCTGTGGGCATACTGCAAGAAGACATGGAAACATTCCGAGTCAGATCCTGTGCACATTTTTTTAAGGGGGGGGTCTATGGCTGGTCCTGGACTACTGTCTACCCATCCCATAGTCAGCTGAAGTTCTGTATACCACAGAACTGCCCAGACTTTGCTCAAAGGGAAAAGTGGCTTGAGAGCATCTGTGTCAACCAGCCAAATCATCTCCGCCTTCCAGATATGCACCAGGGTTTCAACAGGAGCGCTGGCCATACCGTATGCAAAACCCTCCACAGCCCTCTGCAATCCATTAGCCCCTGGGGAGGACCATCCTAATGGCAACAGCCAAGCAAAGGAAGTCATCGCATTGAAATTCCAGGCAAAAATGGGTATGATCAAAAACAAAGATGGCAAGGACCTAACAGAAGCAGAAGAGATCAAGAAAAGGTGGCAAGAATATACGGAAGATCTGTATTGGAAGGTTAATAACATCGGGGATAGATTTGACGGTGTGGTCATTGAGTTAGAGCTAGGCATCCTGAAGAGTGAGGTTGAATGGGCCTTAAGAAGCATTGCTAATAACAAGGCAGCAGGAGATGACGGTATCCCAGCTGAACTGTTTAAAATCTTGCAAGACGATGCTGTCAAGGTGATGCATGCCGTATGCAAGCAAATTTGGAAAACATAAAAATGGCCACCAGATTGGAAAAAATCAACTTATATCCTCATACCGAAAAACGGAAACATCAAAGAATGTTCAAACTATCGAACAGTGGCACTTATTTCACATGCCAGTAAGGTAATGCTCAAGATCTTGCAAGGTAGACTCCAGCAATTCATGGAACGAATTGCCAGATGTACAAGCTGGGTTTAGAAAAGGCAGAGGAACTAGAGACCAAATTGCCAGTATCCTCTAGATAATGGAGAAAGCCAGGGAGTGTCAGAAAAACATCTATTTCTGTTTTATTGACTACTAGCTGATATACCCGGCATTGCCCGGGATGTAATTTTATCATAGGCACTCTTTCTTAGAAATAGCTTAAGGTAGGTTTTCGCTTTTCGGAAAGGCCCCATAAGAAAGGTGAAAAGAAAAAATCAGCACATCTTTTGTGTAGTTATTATTTTTTAAAAAAAATTCTTATAAACAGCACACAACACAATTTTTGCTTCTTCTCACAAACTAATTCTGCAACTTATAACTGCACGTGAGGAGAACATGGAGATTCCTGAGCAGCATGATGGGTGACATGATGCCGACGGCGCCAACAACTATGGACCTAAAGTTAAATATTACCAAAGTAGAAGTTCATTGTAAGGCCTGTTTATAAACAACAGTTGTTGTTTTTTCCAGTTAGAGCAAAGAGGGAATTGGAAACTTAAGGCCAAAGAAGCTGAGTTGGAAGAAATCCTCAATTTAGTTACAGTTAAAACTAGGCCATTTCACCCCTCATTTTGCGATTCCCCTCTCAATTCTCTGCAGTTCACTCTTTTATGAATAAAGCCCTAAGTCTCCACTCCACTGTGTCATCGCAGCGCCTCAGAGAGGTGAGCACACACTCCACCACAGCTCACATTAGTCTTAATCACACACTACTAACACAGACATCTGGCGTTCAAAGGGTTAAACATATTTAACAGTAACTGCCTTGCTTGCTGGATATTGCAGCAGGAGGGGAGAGAAACTAAATGGTCTGCACAGTCAGAAAAGAAACCATGAGTAAAGGGGAGGGAAGAAATGGTAGCCAGCCAATGCAAGGTGAAGGAAGTCAGAGTGAATGGGAGAGAGACCAATAGAATGAAAGATGGTCAATAGTCATTTTGAGACTGGTAGCTCAAATCACAAACCTGGCCTGTACCATGATTGAGAGGCTGTACTTGTTAGTAAGGGAAAGTATAAACAAAGGAATAATGTAACCCAGTGACTCCTGTCATACACTCTGGCAAGTGAGAATGTGAAGTAAAAGAGGCAGCCCCTGTAGGGCCTGAATGGCAGGCTCAGTGGGCCCCCACAGTGTGATTACACCCAGGGTAGCTTCCCCTTATTCCCTGCGTTACAGACAGCCCTGCAGCCGGCCACAAACACACAAACCCAAAAACCTTCAATTCAGCTACACTTAAAACTCCACTATTTTGCCCCTCATTTTGCAATTCCCTTCTCAATTCCCCGCAGTTCACTCGTTTATGAATAAAGCCCCAAGTCTCCACACCACTGTGTCATCCCAGCCCCTCAGACAGGCGAGCACACACTGCACCACAGCTCACATTAGTGTTAATCACACACCACTAACAGATACATCTGGCATTGAAAGGGGTAAAGATATTTAACACTGACTTGCTTGCTCGCTGGATATTGCAGGGAGAGGGGAGAGAAACGAAATGGTCTGCACAGTCAGAAAAGAAACCATGAGTAAAGGGGAGGGAACAAATGGCAGCCAGCCAATCCAAGGTGAAGGAAGTCAGAGTGAATGGGAGAGAGACCAATAGATTGAAAGATGGCCAACAGGATGACTGGTAGCTGAATCAGAAACCTGGCCTGTACCATGATTGAGGGTGTACTTGTTAGTAGGGGAAAGTATAAACAAAGGAATAATGTAACCCAGTGACTCCTGTCATACACTCTGGCAAGTGAGAACGTGAAGTAAAAGCAGCAGCAACTGTAGGGCCCAAATGGCAGGCTCAGTGGGCCCCCACACTGTGATTACATCCAGAGCAGCTCCCCCGTATTCCCTGCGTTACAGACGGCCCTGCAGCCAGCCACAAACCCACACACAATTTTTGACTTTTATATACATAGAAGATTCTAAAGCCTTTGACTGTGTGGATCATAACAAATTGTGGCAAGTTCTTGGTGGGATGGGGATACCAAGTCATCTTGTCTGCCTCCTGAGGAATCTGTATAATGACCAAGTAGCAACGGTAAGAACAGACCACAGAACAACAGACTGGTTTAAGATTGGGAAAGGAGTACGGCAGGGTTGTATACTGTCACCCTACCTATTCAACCTGCACGCAGAACACATCATGTGACGTGCTGGGCTTGATGAAGCCAAGGCTGGAGTTAAAATCGCTGGAAGAAACATTAACAATCTCCGATATGCAGATGATACCACTTTGATGGCTGAAAGCGAGGAGGAGCTGAGGAACCCCATGACAAAGGTGAAAGAAGAAAGTGCAAAAGCTGGGTTGCAGTTAAACCTCAAAAAAACCAAGATTATGGCAACCAGCTTGATTGATAACTGGCAAATAGAGGGAGAAAACATGGAGGCAGTGACAGACTTTGTCTTTCTAGGTGCAAAGATTACTGCAGATGCTGACTGCAGCCAGGAAATCAGAAGACGTTTACTTCTTCGGAGGACAGCAATGACAAATCTTGATAAAATAGTTAAGAGCAGAGACATCACACTGACAACAAAGGTCCGCATAGTTCAAGCAATGGTATTCCCCGTAGTAACCTACGGCTGCGAGAACTGGACCATAAGGAAGGCTGAGCGAAGGAAGATAGATGCTTTTGAACTGTGGTGCTGGAGGAAAATTCTGAGAGTGCCTTGGACTGCAAGAAGATCAAATCAGTCCATACTCCAGGAAATAAAGCCAGACTGCTCACTTGAGGGAATGATATTAAAGGCAAAACTGCAGTACTTTGGCCACATCATGAGAAGACAGGATACCCTGGAGAAGATGCTGATGCTAGGGAAAGTGGAAGGCAAAAGGAAGAGGGGCCGACCAAGGGCAAGATGGATGGATGATATTCTGGAGGTGATGGACTCGACCTTGGGGGAGTGGCGACGGCTGACAGGAAGCTCTGGCGTGGGCAGGTCACGAAGAGTCGGAAGCAAGTGAATGAATAAACAACAAACTTTACCCAGAGAGGCCACGTTCCCATAGTTCTCCAGCATGACTTCCACGTACAGAGCTCTTTGGCCTGGATCCAGGAGATCCCACTCCCTCTCGGTGAAATACACAGCCACCTCCTCGAAGGCCAGCAGCAGCCACTGAAAGAGGAAAAAAACCCTCTAATCAGAAATAGTCTCCCAATTTAAAAGGGATGCGGCTGGAATAACTGCGTAGCTTCATGTGTTTTTATTATATTTTTGCAGGATGAATGGGAGAAATATAATAGAGTTCACAGGCTTCTTAACTGGTCGCCAAAAATAACGGGAAGAACTCCCTTGCCACCACCTCAACAAAGGGAGAGGCACCCCGGTTGTCCCCTGCACCGATCTCCACCATCCCTCTTTTACCTGAGGCTGTTGCACAGCAGCTCTTTCCACTGCACTGCAAGGAAGAGGTGATCCAGATCCAGCCTCTGGTGCCGCTGTACGGCCTGTGGAGGAAATAACGGAGGCGTAAACTAGACCACCTCCTGTGGCCACCCTGCAGTGGAAAGGGAGAAGAAACTGGGTCTAGGAGTGCCTGACAAGCGATGCCATCCCAGGGCCTGTAGAGGAGGGGGCAGCTCATAGGGGGAAGGCCTCCACCCTCGGTACACCTCTGGGGTTCTTGGCTTTGCTTAGGACAAGCGGCCCCAAGCTTGTTGGGATCACCTGAATCAAGCGCTTTGAGCCTCATGCCCACAGGCCAAATCTAGCTTCCTGGGGTTCCCCAGGGACCAGTACCCTTTCCACTGGCCCTGCCCCCTCCTCCTGGCCAGCTGTGGGCCTTCCTGGTCTTGAGAAGAGCTGGCAAGGGAGAAGAAGACTGTGCAGCAACCAGATGGAGTTGGCTCCGCCTCTGGTGAACCTCCTCTGCCTCACCAACAATTGTGGGCACCAGCATCCTGGACTCCAATAGCCCCTGGGGAGGGGCATCCCAGTGGCAACGGCCAAGCAAAGAAAGTCATCGCGTTGCCATGAGATAACCAGGGAAAAGCCGTCCTTACCCAGAGAGACCATGTTCCCGCAGTTCTGCAGCATGGCTTCCTCGTACAGAGCCCTTTGGCCTGGATCCAGGAGTTCCCTCGCCCCCTTGCTGAAACTCACAGCCACCTCCACAGAGGACCCCAGCTGCTGAAAGAGACAGAAACAATCTCTACTCAGAAAAATTCTCCCCCATGTACACCACTGCTCTCAGTCTGGAATGGGACTGTCACCCTTTGGACACCCTTAGGTTTCATGGCTTTCCTTATCATAGGTTGCTTTGTGGAATGGGGAATGGGAAATAGCTGAAAGCTTCGGCTATTAGGCAGTATAAAAAGGAAATACATCACTAAAAGAAACAAATGGACCACATAAATTAAATAAGTGGTATTTCACTGGCCCATCTTATTTCCCTTGAAACTCTTATTTCCTTCGAGGGCCTCAATCTGGAAAGGGCCCGATGTTTGGCCTCTAAATATCTTCTCAACATCCTCCCCCGATTTCTTCAAAACTGTTCCCCATGGCTGCGGAGGTTTCCCTCCCCTTCCCCATCAGATGAGATGGGCCCTTGGTCCCATCTCATCTCCACTCCTGCTTCCAAGAAGCTCTTCCTGCCCAGCACAGGCTTTCCCCTTCCATGGTGCATATCATCAACTACCTAACCACGCGCCTTCATCAGCTATCAGGTGAGCCACCTTCTAACCTTTTAATGCATTTGCTATCAGAAAGGGTAACATGCGGTTGTCCCACGGTCGCAGTTCGGTGCTCTCAGGTTGGGCATTTCTAATACGGAGGTAACACATTCCCACAGGCATGCATAGATATATGTACGGGGGCTGCCTGGGATTCCGGCGCGTGCGTGGACCGGACGGCCAGAGCAGGGCCCCTGTAACGCTGATGGGCCCTCACTGCGCAGCAAGACAGGCCGCCTCGAAGTGTTCCGGATTAAACGGGGGACAACATCCCGCCGCTGGGGACCCGCCGCACTTCAGCTAAGCCCGGAGCGAACGGGGGCCCGGGGCGCGCGGCGCCGGCCTCCCACGGCGAGCCCAGGCTCCGCTGCGCCGCTAGAGAAGCTCCGTGCGGCACAGCGGCGGCGAGCCCAGCTCCCGCGTCCAGCCGGAGCGGGCCACGGCCCCCGCCCCACGAGGGCAGCACCCCCGGCCCAGGGGAGGCTGGTGGCGCCGATGGCGGAGCGGCCGGAGCCCTTCTGGCTGCGGCCGGAGTCAAGGCGCCGCCCGGGCCGAGCCCACTCTGGGGACGGCTCCGCACCTCGGGGAGCTGCGCGGGGGTGCGGCTGGAGCCCGCATGGCGCGGCGGCCCCGCCAGCGGCCCTCAGCAGGCCGGAGGCAGCGGCGCTCCAGGAGGGCGGCGGGAACGGCCTCCTCGCACAGCGGCCCGCCTTCCGCGGGAGGGGGCGCCCCCGCCGCAGCCGCAGCGCCTTCGCGGCAGCCCCGCCCCGCCCGGCTCGCCTCCGCTCCGCTCCGGGAACCTCTCGCCCGCCGCCCGCCGCGCGAAGGCCGGCCGCGCGCTCGCGAGGCCCAGCCCGGCCCGGCCCGGCCCGCTCCTGCAGCGCCCTGCCGCCCGCGGAGCCGCCCGCTCCTCTGCCCTCCGCCCGCCTGCCCTCCCCTGCCGGGGCCTCTGGGCCCCGGCCTGCCTGCCCCACCTGCGGCGCGCGTCCCGGCCGGGCTTCCCTGGGCGCCGCCCGGGCGCGAGGGCCGCGCCGCGCCGCCCGCCTCCCCCGAGGGCGCAGGCGACGCCTCGGCAGCGCAAGGCCGGAGAGGCCTTCGGGGGGGAGGCCGCGCCTGAGGCCCGCGAGGAAGCGGCGTCGGGCAGCCCGGCCGCCCCGAGGGGGCGGGGGACGGGCTCCGGCTCCGCGCGCGTCGTGCTGGCGCGGGGAGAAGCCTGTGCAGGGGCGGCGGAGCCGAGCATTTTGCAGGCCCCTTCCCGCTTCCTTTGCACCCGTTCCCGCAGCGCGGAGAAGGCCTTTGGAGGCCAATGTGCCCGGGCTGGCCTCCCTCGGCACTGTCCCACCTGCATGTGTACTCAATATGACGCCACCGTGGCCCCCGTTTCCAGTGTCATGCTCTTAATTTTATCACAGCTCACCTCTTCAATACATAAAAAGTAAGTTAGTGTTAATATTCAGAAAGCAATAAAAGACACCAATTATCAAAAAACTATTCCAAACAATGTTGTTCAGTCATTAAGTTGTGTCTGACTCTTCGTGACCCCATGGACCACAGCACGCCAGGCCTTCCTGTCCTGCGCTCTCTCCCGGAGCGTGCTCAAGTCCATATTCATTGCATCGGTGATGCTATCTAGCCATCTCATCCTCTGCTGTCCCCTTCTCCTTTTGCCTTCAATGTTTCCCAGCATCAGGGTCTTTTCCAGGGAGTTTTCTCTTCGCATTAGGTGGTCAAAATATTTGAGCTTCAGCTTCCGTATCTGTCCCTCCAATGAGCACTCAGGGTTGATTTCCTTTAGGATGGACTGATTTGACCTCCTTACAGTCCAGGGGACTTGTAAGAGTCTTCTCCAGCACCACAGTTCGAAAGCATCGATTCTTCGGTGCTCAGCCTTCCTTATAGTCCAGCTCTCACAGAAATACATAACTACTGGGAAAACCATAGCTTTGATTATACGAACCTTTGTCGGCAAGGTGATGTCTCTGCTTCTTACTATGCTGTCTAGGTTTGCCATAGCTTTCCTCCCAAGGACAAACATCTTTTAATTTCATGGCTACAGTCACCGTCTGCGGTGATCTTGGAGCCCAAGAAAATAAAATCTGTCACTGCTTCCATTTCTTCCCCTTCTATATGCCAGGAAGTGATGGGTCCAGATGCCATGATCTTAGTTTTTTTAATGTTGAGTGTCAAACCAGCTTTTGCACTCTCCTCTTTCACCCTCAACAAGAGGCTCTTTGGATCCTCTTCGCTTTCCCCCGTTAGGGTGGTATCGTCTGCGTATCTGAGGTTGTTGATAATTCTCCCGGCAATCTTAATTCTGACCTGTGATTCATCCAACCCGGCGTTTCTCATGATGTACTCTGCATATAAATTAAATAAGCAGGGTGACAATATACAGCTTTGTCGTACTCCTTTCCCAATTTTGAACCAATCGGTTGTTCCATGTCCGGTTCTTACTGTTGCTTCTTGACCTTCGTACAGGTTTCTCAGGAGGTCTGATGTAAGGTGGTCTGGTACTCCCATCTCTTTCAGAATTTGCCAGTTTGTTGTGATCCACACAATCAAAGGCTTTAGCGTAGTCAATGAAGCAGAAATAGACGTTTTTCTGTAATTCTCTTGCTTTCTCCATGATCCAGAGAAAGTTGGCGATTTGATCTCTAGTTCCTCTGCCTCTTTGGAACCCAGCTTGTACTCCCGGTAGTTCTCGGTTCACATACTGCTGAAGCCTAGCTTGTAGGATTTTGAACATCACCTTGCTGGCATGTGAAATGAGCACAATTGTACGGTAGTTTGAACACTCTTTGGCATTGCCCTTCTTTGGAATTGGAAGGTAAACTGACCTTTTCCAGTCTTGTGGCCGCTGTTGAGTGTTCCAAATTTGTTGGCATATTGAGTGCAGCACTTTAACAGCATCATCTTTTAGGATTTTAAATAACTCAGCTAGAATACTGTCATCTCCACTAGCTTTGTTGTTACTAATGCTTCCTAAGGCCCACTTGACTTCACTCTCTAGGATGTCCAGCTCAAGTTCAGTGACCACACTCATGGCTATCAGGGACATTAAGATCTTTCCTGTATAGTTCTTCTGTGTATTCTTTCCACCTCTTCTTAATCTCATCTGCTTCTGTTAGGTACCTGCCTTCTTTGTCCTTTATCCTTTATCATGCCCGTCTTTGCACAAAACGTTCCCTTGAGATCTCTGGTTTTCTTGAAAAGATCTCTAGTCTTTCCCATTCTATTGTTTTCCGCGATTTCTTTGCATTGTTCATTTAAGAAGGCCTTCTTGTCTCTCCTTGCTATTCTCTGGAACTCTGCATTCAGTTGGATATATCTTCCCCTTTCTCCCTTGCTTTTCGCTTCCCTTCTTTCCTCAGCTACCAATGTGGAAAAGAACAAAGGCAAAGCCATGTTGTCTCGGCTTCGTGCCTCCCCAGCAGATTCCTCAAAAACCAGGTGAGTTCACCTTGGGGTCTTCTTGGACTAGGTGAGTTCACCTTGGGGTCTTCTTGGACGGGCGGGACGGGCGTGCTTCAAAACCAAGGCCAACTCCAAGTAGGGTAAGATTCACTGGTAAAAAAAGGTGAGACCCCCTGGTTGGTTTCCTTCATTTAAGGTGATGTCCATTAAATATTGAAAGGTATATACAGGACAGCCTTAACTGGTTGAAGGAGACAAAATGGGTGGGGGTCGGAGTGTCCCGACAGGGTCATCTCTAGATGTTATGCTTAGGCAATGGAATACTCTGCCTAGCATGTCTGGTTTGAGTAAAAAGCGCTTGGTTCTGCTGTGCACAGAAAAATGGCCAGTTTTTAGTCACTCATGGCCACCTGAAGGATTAAGAGGTCTCCGCCTTGTTCTAGAGGACAGGATGCCTGAAAACATGGATTATTGGTTTTTCCGGGCTGACGTGGCTGAGAAAAGGCAGGCAAGAAGTAAAGTGGTGTCCTTCGCGAGTGTATCATCCGCGCTGCCTCCGCCACCTTGTCCACCGCCCCCCTACCCAGAGAACCAAGATCTGGCGCCATCCCATGGGATATATCCAGCTATAAACCAAATTCAAAGTGTCTGTACACAAATGAGTCAAATAGGAGTTTTAAACGCCTACCCTGACCCCTGTCCCTGATTTGTCATTCAAATTAAATTTGAATGATGCAGCCGATTGGACAGCCATAACTCAGTACCAAGAATGGATGTGCACCGTTCTACAACAAATGGGTTAGAAAACTGTAAACTGGTCTAAGGTGCGGGCTGCAACTCAAGAAAAATCAGAATCCCCCGCTGATTTCCTGGTTCGTTTGACTCACACTCTGCGCATGTATGGGGGCATTGACCCTGATGAGGCAAGGCATGTTACACTGCTGGTAGGTATGTTTGTGGAGCAAGCCGCTCCTGATATTCAAAAGTATTTCAGGGAATACTTCCGGTCGGAGCCAATGTTGCCTTTGCAGCATTCCGCGGAGTCTCCGTGGGGTGCTATCTCAAATAGCTTTTTAAAAGGTTGAAAAACCTTTTCATCTCTCCCCTGGAATGAAAAGGGGTGGGCAGGAGCAGCTT
Source organism: Heloderma suspectum (assembly GCF_057233095.1). Lineage (NCBI taxonomy): Eukaryota > Metazoa > Chordata > Lepidosauria > Squamata > Helodermatidae > Heloderma > Heloderma suspectum. The sequence continues at coordinate 359,737,809 of NC_139459.1, read as the reverse complement.
CTGGATGAAGTTTTTGGAAGATTAGCTCTCTCTGCGTAGTAGCAGGGGGGCTGGACTCTGGAACTGGTCTGCCAGAGCTTAATCATCGCTCAAAAGTTGTTTTGAACTGCCTATTTAAATAGGAGAAAATAAGGCTGATGTGCTCCATTATAGTTTATATAGGGATGGCGGAGAATTCCACCACGGACTCCAGTGAGGCCGGATTCTTTAGAGTCCGTGGCGGAACGGAGTAATCCCCCCCGCCACCCTGCGGAATCCCTCCGGGACGGAGCCTATCTTTGTCGGCCATCCACTGCCCCGTGAATGGCTGCCCTGGTCTGCAGCAGCCATTTGCATTCCACTTTAGCTGTGATAGGCTACGTAAATATTTACATAGCCTATCATGGCTAACGCAGGGATGCCATTTGTGTCCCTGCAGTAGCTGTGATAGGCTATGTAAATATATACGTAGCCTATCTCGGCAAAAAAAGGCAGGAACACAAGTGGCGGCCGCTATGCCATTTGCGTCCCTGCGGTAGCCGTGATAGGCTACGTATATATTTACGTAGCCTATCACAGCAAAAAAAGACAGGAACTCAAATGGCGGCCGCTATGCCATTTGCATCCCTGCGGTAGCCATGATAGGCTACGTATATATTTACGTAGCCTATCATGGCAAAAGGCCAGGACGCAAATGGCGAAGTCTGGCTGCGGGCGGCCCCGGCCAGAGGCTCTGCAGCCTCCCCGCAGAGCGGAGCTGGACGGGGGGGGGGAGGGACGGATCACCTCCCTCCTCCCCAGCAGACGGCCCCAGCAGAACGGGGTAAGTAATTCGTACACCCCTAAGTTTATGGATTAAGACATACCAACAATATCTGAGGAATGGGTTAAAGATATATCAATAATATTTGAGGACCTGCAAGATCTGTTTGAAGAGAAAGATGACTACATTAAGGTGAAAAAAAGGATCTCTGCCCACTCCCCCCACACCTCCCTTGGCAAAGGCCCTGAGAAGCGAAAATACAAAGGAGTTACTTGCTCTGATAAAAACGTTGTCCTTGCAATTTGCAGAACAGGCTAAGAGACTGGATACCATTCAAAATTCCATCTCTGCCTTGCAAGGGGCTGTGGATTTAATTCATACTTCTTGGCAAAAAATGGAGGTGAAGGTTAACGAGCTGCAAGATCGGGTGACAGGGAATGAGACTACGACACAATCTTTTTTCAACAATTTCTTTGTCAGAATTTCTCAACTGGAAGCTTTTGTGCGCAGGGCAAATTACATATCATTGGTATTAAAAATTTACCTACTGATGTAAATTTGTTTACTTTTGTAGATAAGTTCCTGCATGAGATACTCCCTATGCCATCTGATTATTCATTTGATATTGAGCAGGCATTCCGGGTGTCAAATGCCAAAGGGACTGGTTATACGATAATAGTCCAATTTGCAAGAATCTCCACAAAAAATTATATCCTGTGTTTGGCAAGAGAGGATAGAAACCTTTTTTGGAAACAAGATAAAGTTATGCTATTTCCGGATTACACCAAAGAAGTTGCTGATAAAAGAAGGCAATTTAGCAAAGCGAAAAATATGGCAAAACAAGTGAACTTACAATATCCCTTAAAATATCCTGCTACATTTTGCATTGTTTCTGAAGGCCAGATGAAGAAGTTTCTAAACCATGAAATGGCGGAGGCGTGGCTAAATGGAATATCGCGTGAGATTTCTGTTCCAGCACCACGAACTGGAATCTTCAAGCATGTTTTGCTAACTGGCTATGTTTAGTCTGGAAGATTCAGACTAGGCCAGAGATAATTGCTCATATAAATAGCTGTCGTCGTCGTCGTCATCATCATCACCATCATCATTTTCTCTCATTCTCTGTTTCTCTCTTTTCCTTAAATCCTTTCTTTTTAAAATGGATATGATATACTGTACTTAAATTTACTGTCTGAGGGTGTATAGTAATGTGCTGTATATTTTATAGTATAAAATATATTAGTGATTGTTGTAAGGTTGATTTTAGGCTTTATTATTATATAATATAAAATTTATCAGTGATTTGTTGTTATTATTATTTATCCTTTTAAATCTCCTTCCTGTTTCTTATTATTACTACTATTATTGTTTAGTAAGATTTTTGGCTGGTTAAATTGTTAAGCTTTACTATTATATGTTAGCTGAAGGGCAATACATGGTTATTGGAAATGAGTTATAGGCCTGCTTCCTTGCTATAAGACTGATAAGATATTGAAATGTAAGGTTGATTATGCTGTATTGAATTGTAATATTGCCAATGTTGTAGGTATAATTTTTAAGTGGAATGGGATTTGAAGTTTCTGTGTAACGGAGTTTAAATGTAATCCTTGTAAATAATTTTGTATATATCTTTCTTCTCCTTTTTTTGTTTACTTTTTGTCTTTCTTTTTCTTTCATTTTTCCTTTTGCTCTTTCGTTATTGCTGTGGCCTCCTAAGAATACAGTATTGTTGGGAAATTGTAGTTATTGATTAGGTTGTTGGTAATGTTTATTTCATTTATAAAGATAAAAAATAGAATACAAAGTATTCTCAAAAAAGTATTTCAGGGAATACCAGCCAGGGTGGCAGGAAAATAGTTTGGAGATGTTGGCAATAGCAAAGTATGTGTTTGATGGAAGGGGCGTTGAAGGCGCAGAAGGAACGGAAGAAGGAGAAAGAGTTAGAGGCAACGTTGGCGGCAGCCATTATGGGAACAAGGTTCCCGGGGTGTGGCCGAGGGAGAGGATGAGAGTTTGGTCATGGACGTGGTCAGGGAGGATGTGATAGAGGAGCAAGTGCAGGGACAAATGAGGGAGGACAGAGTGGTAGTTCTAACCGAGAGGTGTGCCGTTATTGCAAGCAACCTAGTCATTGGAAAAATGAGTGTCCCCTTCTCAAAGACAAGAAGGTCAGTGGACGTGGCAGTGGCAGGGGCCCGCCACTTACCATGGAGCAGAAAGTGTTGGAACATCAGAATGACGGGTAGAAGGAGGTCTAGGGTTTGTTGGCAGTGAGAGCAAGAGTCAAACCCCAAGCAGCTGGAAATTGAAATTTGCAAACCCTTTTCTGACCCATAACCTAAATAGGAAACCTTATGACTGTCTTCTTGACACTGGCGCTGCAAAAAGCATGCTGAATAAAATCACCTTACCCCTTTCTGGTGCCGCAGAAAGTGTAATGGGAATTGATGGAAAATTATCCACTGTTCCCTTGAGTCAACCAGTTACAGTTAAAATTGGCCCTTTTGCACCAGATCATTCCTTCCTGAGGATGTCAAAAAGCCTAGTAAACCTCTTGGGAAGAGACCTGCTAGCAAAACACTTAAACACTTCTATCAGTTGCAGCCAAGATGGGCTCTATGTCCCCTTGCCTTCCTCCAATGTCATGGCTTTTTTACGGGAGGCCAGTCCCCCGACAGGCGCAGATCTGCCGGAGGAGCTCAGAGGGCTGCCATCTGAGTACCGGGTGGAAGGTTTGGGTGAAGTCGGTCTGCTAAAATCTGCAGCTCCTGTAAAAAAATTACTGTCCGTACTGACATCCCCCCCCCTCCACGGGGGAAGCAATATCCCATGTCATTGGAAGCCAGAGAATGCATTGAGATTGAAAAAGTCATAAAACAAGGTGCCTTAGTACAATGTTCTTCGCCATGTAACACCCCAGTTCTGGCTGTCAAAAAGAGGGAAGAGCCAGGACAGCCCCCCAGTTACCGAATGGTGCAAAACCTCAGGCTAATCAGTACATTTGTGATCCCAAGACATAATGTTGCGGCGACAGCCGACAGGAAGCTCTGGCGTGGGCTGGTCCATGAAGTCACGAGGAGTCGGAAGCGACTGACCGAATAAACAACAACAACAGCACTTGGAAGGATTTGGGGTTTCCAAATGCTCACACATGGTCATTCCTACATTGAAAACATTCTGTTTTAATAGCACCCATAAAGATGGACCGTTTTGGGGTAAGTCCAGCTGTCTTTGAACTCAATATAGTAGCATGAGATTTGACATATCTCACCAGTAAACATATTAGGCTACAGGTAGCAGTTGTAGTATTTGCCAATCATACTGCAGATGCCTTGGGTCTGGTGACTACTCAAATGACTCAAATGTGGGAAGCCAGATTTGTGTTGGGTATTCTATTTGTGGTATTGTTCTTACCCTGTGTCTTTGCATGCTTCACGTCTTGTACAAGAAGACAAGTTAGCCAGCAATTTCTTGCTAGGTATCAAGGCTTGCCACAGGAAGAGGTAGAAAATCAGAAAGAACTGCTGAAGCAGTGGGCTGGTGGCACTGTCTAGGTGATCCAGTATGAAGAATTCAGCCCCTATTGGATCAAATGAGGGAATGTGGAAAAGAACTAAGGCAAAGCCATGATGTCTTGGCTTCTTCGTGCCTACGTGGCAGATTCCTCAAAAGCCTAAAACTGTTGTCTCTGTTTCTTCCATATTGAAGGAGAAACTGCTAGGACAGTAGAGATAAGTTATCTTGTTGGCACAACAGCTCACCCCATGCCTATGAAACATCGTGCTTCCAAAATAATTGGGTCATAAATCTTGGGAAAGTTACAGGGTTCTCAGAGAGGAAGCCGGGGGTTGGGGGAGGGGGGTTCAGTAAAAGTTCAGATGATAATGAGCAGACATGCGTGTTAGGCTTAGCTGATGTCACTTATTTAGCCACAGTATGATTATAAATGTAACTGGTGAGTGTTGATCTGCGCTGCCTCTGGGTTGATGGAGCTGCCTTCATTGTACACGAATAAACTCGAGTTGGATCTTACTCGCGTGTCCAGAGCTTAATTGGAGGGCAGCTGGTTATGGACCTCCAAGTCCAGTTTGGGACTTTTACCACACCAACAGCTAATTCCTTCCCATTATTTTTTCCTCCTCATCCCAATCCACCACAATAATTAATTGGGCAGTGAGTAGGCAGTTCCCGTTGTTTTTTTAAATCAGTTTTTAATTATGAGTTTCAACAAAACAAACTGAAAGCACGACAACATGCTCTGAAGTCTTCAATTTCAAGTTTTACAACATTGTAGAAAAAAGGAAAAAAAGAAGAGATTATACCTACACTTCAGGAAAAACGGACCAAATATCCAAATATTAAGTCCATTCACACATGATGCCTATATACTACTCTTTCAAATGTTGCTAGAGTTGGTAAGTCCATTGCTTTATAGGCGGTGAGCTTTTATCCTTCCATTATTGCAGTATCAGTGTTTTAGCAGCCAAGAGAGCTGGAAAACACCGTTTACGCTGACCATGTGAAAATTCCAAAAAGCAGGTAAATACTTTAAGAGAACAGGTACATCAGCAATTATTAAAGAGCTTGCCAATACAATGGTTATCCGTATGATAACTTCCTCCTCAAAGGAGGCAACAATTGGACACTTCCAAGCATATGAATAAAAGAAGCATAAACTGCATGATGCCTCCAAACATTAGCTGAGTTTGACAAACCTTTGTTAAAGAGAAGTTGTGGCGTCCAATAGACCCGAAACAAGGTTTTGCTGAATAAGATGTAACTGGAGCTTCATAGACATATCAGCAACAGATGCCCAAATGGCAGTCCATTGATTAGACAAAACAGGACGCTCCAGTTGCTCGTTTCAATACTGCGGTAGACCCATGTATTCACTGATAAGCATTTATAAACATGGATCGTGGGTCGATATAACTAGTCAGCTTCATTGTTTCCAATAGCAAAGGGGACTCGGAAGCAGTCAAAGCAGCTAATTCCTTCCCTCATCCTAATCCACCCCAATAATCCTTTGGCAGTGAGTGGGCAGTACCCCTTCTTTGCTAAAGGGATCAGTGGAAGTGGTGGCCGGGGGGTACTTCAAGGACAGAAACCAAGCTGTTCACATTCTTGGAGCACAATGTTCCCTGCCACAGACCCATGGCTGTGCACCACTGCACACAACTCTGGTTCCCGCACGCTGCCCTCTGCTGGCAGGGACCTTCCTTGGCCGCATGAGCCGGTGAAGAACACCTCCTCTCAATGACCCTGAATGTAGGAAAAAATGGAAACTATTCATCCAACCAGATTGATCACAAAACCTTTAGACTAGGGAACATTTGACTGGTTTGCCTTCTTGGGAGTGTTCAGATGATTAGTAGGATGGAAGCTCTGAGTAAAAGCGTTACCACATCAGTACCAAAACTAATATTATTTGCACCAAACCTCTCTGGGCAGGGAGATTTCAGAGGCTCCAGCACTCACAGTTGAGATTGGTTTCCTTCCGAAGGAGATCACAAGAGGCTAATGAGCACTGTACAATATTTGTATTTCTTTACAAAGTGGAGCGTTGTGGAGATTCACAAGTTGAAACACCCCAACATATGCCCCAGACTTCACTGGTTCTCCATGAGATTTCAAAGGAGACCACCTCCTGCATCGGGTCTTTGCAAGGAGCAACGTTGCCCCCTCTGCGAAAAGGGGTGGTCAGAATCAGCACATTCCTTAGGGAGGGGAAGAAGGTGGCAGGAGGAACCCTATCAGAGAACTAGAGAACAGCTCTGTCCTTCCATAAGAAGCCAGGAAGTGAAAGCACTTTCCATAAATGAAAGGCGCTTGGCCTCTCTCCTCTCACGCAGCACTCTGCCGAGCAGAAAACTCTGACACAGAGGGTCCCCAAAGATGCAGGGAAAGCACCATTCCCCTGGTTCCACTGACTTGACCTAGCAATGAAGTTCTTTCCAAGCTCCATACATTTATCTGGTTTCTTCCCACTGTGAGTTCTTTGATGTAGAGTAAGATATGAGTTCTGACGGAGGCTTTCCACAATCCATGCATTTATATGGTTTCTCCCTTGTGTGCGTTCTTTCATGTTTATTAAGTATTCCGCTATCACTGAAGCTCTTTCCACACTCCATGAATTCAGCATAAAAGAACTCCCCTTTGTGGGTTCTTTCATCTTGAGTAAGACTTAAGCTAACACTGAAGCTCTTTCCAAGCTACGTACATTTACATGGTTTCTTCCCACTGTGAGTTCTTTGACGTACAGTAAGATATGAGTTCTGACTGAAGCTCTTTCCACGCTCCATGCATTTATATGGTTTCTCCCCTGTATTTACTTTGATGATACCTAAGTGCTCCAGTATCACTGAAGTGCTTTCCACACTCCATGCATTTATATGTTTTTTCTCCTGTGCAAGTTCTATGATGTCTAATAAGGTGTGGGTGCTGACTGAAGCTCTTTCCACGCTTCATGCACTTATATGGTTTCACCCCTGTGTGAGTTCCTTACCAGCAAAGCACTTTCCACACTCCCTGAATTTGTATGGTTTCTCCACTGTGTGGGTTCTATTATGCATATGAGATCGAACTGAAGCTCTTTCCACACTCCATGCATCTATATGGCTTCTCCTTTTTGTGCGTTCTTTCATGTTTATTAAGTATTTCGCTTCCACTGAAGCTCTTTCCACACTCCACGCATTTATATGGTTTCTCCCCTGTGTGAGTTCTTTGATGTACCCTAAGTGTTCCAGTATCAGCAAAGCTCTTTCCACACTCCCTGCATTTGTATGGTCCCTCCCCTGTGTGTTCTATTATGTACAAGTTGTGAACTCTGACTGAAGCTCTTTCCACACTCTGTGCATTGATATGTTTCTCCCATCTGTGAGTTCTTTGATGTGCCCTAGGTGTTGAACTCACACTAAAGCACTTTCCACACTCCATGCATTTATATGGTTTCTCTGTTGTATGTGTTCTTCAATGTTGCAGAAGTGTTCCAGTATCACTGAAGTGCTTTCCACACTCTACGCATTTATGTGGTTTCTCCGCTGTGTGAGTTCTTTGATGTGCCCTACGTGTTCAAATATCACGGAAGTTCCTTCCACACTCTATGCATATATATGGTTTTTCCCATGTGAGTTCTATTATAGAATCACAGAATCATAGAATAGTAGGGTTGGAGGGGCCTACGCGGCCATCGAGTCCAACCCCCTGCTCAATGCAGGAATCCAAGTCAGAGCTTCCCTGACAGATGGCTGTCCAGCCTCATCTTGAAGGCCTCCAGTGTGGGAGAGCCCACCACCTCCCCAGGTCATTGGTTCCACTGTCGTATTGCTCTAACAGTCAGGAAGTTTTTCCTGATGTTCAGCCGGAATCTGGTTTCCTGTAACTTGAGCCCATTATTCCGTATCCTTCACTCTGGCATGATCGAGAAGAGATCCTGGCCTTCCTCTCTGTGACAACCTTTCAAGTACTTGAAGAGCGCTATCATATCTCCCCTCAGTCTTCTCAAGACTAAACATGCCCAGTTCTTTCAGTCTCTCCTCATAGTTTCCATTCCCCTGATCATCTTCGTTGTCCTCCTCTGAACCCTCTCCAGTTTGTCTGCATCCTTCTTCAAGTGTGGTGCCCAGAACTGGACACAGTACTCCAGATGAGGCCTAACCAGTGCTGAGTAGAGGGGAACTAGTACTCCGGGGATTTGGAAGTTATGCTTCTATTAATGCAGCCCAAAATAGCATTGGCCTTTTTTGCAGCCACATCACATTGTTGGCTCATATTCAGCTTGTGATCGACAGCAATTCCAAGATCCTTCTCACTTGTAGTGTTGTTGAGCCATGTATCCCCCATCTTGTAACTGTGCATTTGGTTTCTTTTTCCTAGGTGCAGAACTTGGCATTTCTCCCTATTAAATGTCATTGTTGTTTTCTGCCCAGCGCTCCAGTCTATCCAGATCACTTTGAATGTTGTTTCTGTCTTCCAAAGTATAAGCTATCCTGCCCAATTTTGTGTCACCTGCAAATTTGATCAGCATTCCCTGCACCTCCTCCTCCAAGTCATTAATACAAGTGTTGAAGAGCACTGGGCCCAGGACTGAACCCTGCAGTACCCCGCTCGTTACCTCTCCCCAGTTTGAGAAGGTCCCATTGATAAGCACTCTTTGAGTCTGAGTCTGTAGCCTGGTCTACAGACTCACGGAGTCTGGGTGGCCGGTAGTAGATTCCCACCATCAGGTTCCTTTTATTCTTTGCTCCATTTATTTTGATCCAGATGCTCTCGATGGGGCTACCAAGCTCATCCTCCTGTATTTCTGTGCAGAGATATGTATTTTTCACATACAGTGCAACCTCACCTCCCTTTCTGTGCCTGTTCTTTTTGAACAAGTTATGTCTTTCAATTGCTGTATTCTAGTCATGAGAGTCATCCCACCAAGTCTCAGTTATACCTATCAAGTCATAATTTCCCTCTTGTATTAAGAGTTCAAATTCGTTCTGTTTGCTTCCCATACTCTGGGCATTAGTATATAGACATCGAAGACCATATGCTTCATAGTCTGGCTTTCTGCCTACATGTCTGAAGACTCTTATTGGGTGCTATTAGAGCTGTTCTCTCCATTGCACTGCATGAGCCTACATCCATTGTTACCCCCAACTTTACATCACCCTTCCCGGTAGGATTCAGTTTAAAGCCCTCCTGATGAAGTTCTTCATGCTGTGGCCAAACACATTCTTCCCATCCTTTGTGAGGTGCAACCCATCCCTTCCAACAGCCTATCTTCCAGGAAGTATAATATGTATACTTAAGTATAATAAGGTGTGAGCACTGGCTGAAGCTCTCTCCACACTCCATGCATTTATATGGTTTCTCCCGTGTGACTTCTTTGATTATTCCTACGTGTCCAACTCACACCGAAGTTGTTTCCACACTCTGTGTATTTATATGGTTTCTCCTGAGTTCTTTGATGTACATTGAGCTCTGAGGATTCACTGAAGCTCTTTCCACACTCAATGCATTTATACGGTTTCTCCCGTGTGAGTTCTTTGATGTGCCCTAAGTGTTGAACTCACACTGAAGCTCTTTCCACACTGCCTGCATTTATAAGGTTTTTCCCCCGTGTGAGTTCTATTATGTATAATAAGGTGTGAGCTCCGACTGAAGCCCTTTCCACACTCCATGCATATATATGGTTTCCCCCGTATGTGAGTTCTTTGATGATTCCTAAGTGTTGAATTCACACTGAAGCTTTTTCCACACTTCCTGCATTTATATGGTTTTTCCCCTGTGTGAGTTCTATTATGTATAATGAGGTGTGAACTCTGAGTGAAGCTCTTCCCACACTCCATGCATTTATATGGTTTCTCCCCTGTGTGACTTCTTTGATGAATCCTAAGTGTTGAACTGACACTGAAGCTCTTTCCACACTCCCTGCATTTATATGGTTTTTCCCCTGTGTGAGTTCTATTATGCATAGCAAGGTGTGAGCTCCGACTGAAGCTCTTTCCACACGCCATGCATATATATGGTTTCTCCCCTGTGTGAGTTCTTTGATGATTCCTAAGGGTTGAACTCACAGAGAAGCTCTTTCCACACTCCTGACATTTATATGGTTTCTCCCTTGTATGTGTTCTTCGATGTTGCGTAAGTGTTCCAGTATCACAGAAGCTCTTTCCACACTCCATGCATTTATATGGTTTTCCTACATTGTGGATTCTGTTATGTATAATAAGGTATGCGCTTTGACCGAAGCTCTTTCCACACTTGGTACATTTATATGGCTTCTCCCGTCTGTGAGTTCTTTGATGTGCCCTAAGTGTTGAACCAGCACTGAAGTTCTTTCCACACTCTGTGCATTTATATGGTTTCTCCCCTGTATGAGTTCTTTGATGTGCCCTAAGTGTTGAACTCACACTGAAGCTCTTTCCACACTCCATGCATTTATATGGTTTCTCCCCTGTGTGAGTTCTATTATGTATAACAAGGTGTGAGCTCCGACTGAAGCTCTTTCCACACGCTATGCATATATATGGTTTCTCCCCTGTGTGAGTCCTTTGATGATTCCTAAGTGTTGAATTCACAGTGAAGCTCTTTCCACACTCCATACATTTATATGGTTTCTCCTGTCTGTGGGTTCTTTGATGTACTCGTAGGTTTGAGCTGTCATTGAAGCCCTTTCCACACTCCATACATTTATATGGTTTCTCCCTTGTATGCGTTCTTCGATGTTGCATAAGTGTTCCAGTATCACAGAAGTTCATTCCACACTCCATGCATTTATATGGTTTCACCCCTGTGTGAGTTCTATGTATAATAAGGTGTGGGTTCTGACTGAAGCTCTTCCCACACTCTGTGCATTTATATCGTTTCTCCCCTGTGTGAGTTCTTCGATGTGCCCCAAGTGTTGAACTAGCACTGAAGTTCTTTCCACACTCTGTGCATTTATATGGTTTCTCCCCTGTGTGAGTTCTTAGATGTAGGGCAAGACTGAAGTGAACACTGAAGCTTTTACTGCACTCTAAGCATTTATATGGCTTCTCCCCTGTGTGACTCCTATGATGTAGACAAAGGTATGAGTGCCTACCAAATCTCTTTCCACACTCCATGCATTTATATTTTTTCACTCCTGTATGAATTCTTCGATGTAGTGTAAGACTTGGGAGAACACTGACGCTGTTACTATCCCCCATGCATTTCTGTGATTCCTCTCCTGGGTGGGATGCGTAATGTATATTTAATTCTACGTCATGTCTGACTATGTTCCCGCACACTGCACTTGTTTCCCTTGTCTTTTCTTTCTGATCTTCTTCAGTGATCAGGACATCATGGATGTCAGCAGTCCGAGAAGTTTTCCCTGTCATTGCTTGGTTGGTGTTGTGATTTTTGGGTCCCCTTTGATTCCCAAATAACTCTTTCCCCTCTTCAACAATGGTAGTTTTCAATGACTTAAGAGGTGGCTCTGGATAATTCTCAATGCCCCGCACGTCACCTGTTTGAGGAAGAAAACAAAAACACACGCCATCTTGTAGGAATTCAAGACAGAAATCGAGGATCTCACTAGGGATCAAGCACAATTCACGGTTTCTCTTAGTTCAAAAGATTCTCCCCCTTCCGCTCAGTGTGCCCCTGGCTGAAACATTGGTCACCTTTGGAGTACACTACTGTCTCCAATGGTAACATTATTTCCTTTCTGTCCCATTTCACGCATGATTGTACTAGGCACTGATGTGGGTGTTGTTTTCTGCTCATGATCAGCTCTGGAATCAATTTTTGCTAGATCATGTAATGAGAAGGGAACTGAAACCGATGTGCTGAAAGGCTAGGTGCATTGATCTGGGGTCCTGAGTCTGTTAGGTCACAGGCAGAGTAGATTGCTTGGCTTACCAAGATGAAACAAAGCCTCTTGTGCAAAAAGATGACTGTTTCTTGATAGAAAATACATGCAGAATATACATGCAAAGAACGTTTACAACTCTCTTCAGCTTATGAAGCTGTCAGAGCTGAATGTCTATTTGAGTCCCCAAACTAGACAGAAGCCGTTCTTAGAGCCACAAAAGTTCTCCAAGCTGGCAGTACAAGTATTGCCCCTGGGAGGGAGACCAAAGAGCCCAGCTTCCGTCTTTGGATTTTACGGACGTCTCCCTCTACACCCAGGAGCTGACAGGATACACCTCTCCCCCTTCTCGGAAGCTCACAGGCCAGCACACACACATTCAGACACAGGAGGGCTCCCTTCCCATGCGAAGCGAAACCTCTCTCATTCTAGACGGAGGAGGTCACTGGCAAAGGCCTTGCAGCTGTAAGCTTTGTTGAGATCTGGAGCTGTAGTTGCTCGGAACTACTGAACACGTGTGAAGCTGCCGGTTCAGCCAGGCTACACAGGTCTGAGGGTGGCTACCTGCTGGCATGCAGGAATGCTGTGAAGTCCACCTTTTTGCTCACTGACAAACTCACTACATTAGGGGAAGGCGAGAAAGGCCATTCTTGGGAAAGCATGCTGTTCTCTGTCCCCCGTTAATCTAGATGCAGTCGAAGGAGTAGATAGTAAGTGGAATTCCTCATCTGCTTACAACCAATTGGTTGTGCATTTTGCCTGCACCCTCTGAATCTGTTATCACTGAGTAAAGGAGAATGCCAAAGGCCACAATCCTGCTTAGATTATGGGGATGAGATGACAAAGGAGGAACCATTTCAGCTTCCACCTCTTATCTGAGCTCCGGTGAAGAAAAGGAGCAAGTGAAATAGCAAGTGGACATGAATGGGAAGAGCAAAGGCACAAGGCACTTCCATCAACAGGATTCACTGCCTGATGGATCATTCACTCCAGAGAGGCTGACCGACCAGGCTCTGTATCCGGCTGGGGGACATCCCTTGTGGCCGAGTAAGCTCACTGACTGAAGACAAGGCAAACAAATCCCCAAGGAACCCACTCAATTCCCAGACAAGAACCCTTCCCACCACCAATCTCAACAGGTACCTGCCAATCTCTCCCCCTCCTCAGAGCGCCGCACAAATGGATCTTCTCCTTCATCCAGCCAGGAAATGAGGTCTGGTTTGGGGACTTTGCAAAGAAAGAGAGGGACTAATGACTGCAATATAGCCACACATTCCAAGTGCTATGTATTTATGTCTTTGTGCTTTACAGTTATTTGTCACCTCTTGACCTAGTTCTCCAGATGATATAGAACAATTAAATAAGGAAAAATGGAAACCCAGATAAAATAATACAAAAAAAATGTCAAATCAAATTCAACCTCAGCACAAAAATAACAAATCCATAAAAGGCTACAATAACCCCATAAGGAGTCTAGAGTAATCAAGGCAAACGACAGAGTAATCAACATCAGCTTTAAAAGAGAACTTCAATGCACCATTTTAAAAACGTCAGAAGATTTTAAAAGGCCTGGGTGTAGGTGTCCCTGTAGGAACCAGGTGGGCCTCTCAAGGCAGAGCATTCAACAGTCAGGGGCCACAACTGACAGGACCATCTCTTTCATTGCCACCTTTCTTACTTGAGATGGAGGGGGCACTCGCAGATGGGCCTCAGTGGATGACCTTAGAAGAAAGGTAGGTACATAATGGCCCAGTTCAGACAGTCATCAGAGGGTACACAAGCCACACTGGCTTGTTTAAACCGTGGTGCAGGCCAGGCATGATCGACACAATCTAACCCAACAACAGCCCATGAGTTATTTGGGGTCATTTCCCCTTCGAACTAGTCATGCCACCTGGGTTTGGATGAACAAGCCGTGGCCAGATGGGCAATTATGCAGCATTGAGGCGGCTGTCTGGCCAGAACTTTGAGGAGGGGGAGTACTAGAGACCCCAAAAGGGTACAGCACGACCTCCCTCAGCTAGCAGACAATGGCTGGGCTCACACAACACGCTACATCACGGTGGTTAGGCACGCTGAGCTGCCCATGTTGGGCTAGCATGTTGTGTGGGGCGTGTTTTTCCCGCCCCTGATGGGTTGATTGCCCCAAATAAGCCACCTGCACAACCTCTGCTGCAGTGTGTGGGTTCCGCGGGTGGCTTATTTAGGGCAGTTAACCTGTGATGGGGGGGGAAGAACACCCCACACACAACACGGTAGCCCATCATGGGCAGCTCAGCCCGCCTAACCACCATGGCTCAGTGTGGGGTATGAATCCAGCCAATGACTGTTTGAAGTGCATCCTGTGAGCACAGGAGCTCAGCAGGGATTTGAAACGATGTCATCCTACTCCTCGTCCTGCATTCTGCCTACTAGACCATACAGGTGGTAACAGTGACAAGGAGTATATTTTTCCACCCAAATGAGCTTTCTACGTGCATTCTTTCATGGGTTATCACATATCCCCACTGGCGTTTCAGCCATCTTGGAAAACAGCAGCTACAGAATTCGTGTACCAGAATGTGTCGGGATAGGTCCAAACACCTCTGCGGGCATACCGCAGGAAGACACGGGAAAAGTCCGAGTCAGATTCTGTGCATATCTTTTTTAAGGGGGGTCTATGGCTGGTCCTGAACTAATGTCTAGCCATCCCCATAGTCAGCTGAAGTGTATACCACAGAACTGCCCACACTTTGCTCAACAGGAAAAGTAGCTTGAGAGCATCTGTGTCAACCAGCCAAATCATCTCTGCCTTCCAGATATGCACCAGGGTTTCAACAGGAGCGCTGGCCGTACCGTAAGCAAAACCCTCCACAGCCCTCTGCAATCCATTAGCCCCTGGGGAGGACCATCCTAATGGCAACGGCCAAGCAAAGAAAGTCATCGCACTGGCGTGAGTTAACCAAGGCGTCTTTACCCAGAGAGGCCACGTTCCCGTAGTTCTCCAGCATGACTTCCACATACAGAGCTCTTTGGCCTGGATCCAGGAGATCCCACTCCCTCTTGGTGAAATACACAGCCACCTCCTCAAAGGCCAGCAGCAGCCACTGAAAGAGAAAAAAAAAAAACCCTCTCCTCAGAAATAGTCTCCCAGTTTAAAAGGGGACGTGGCCGGAATAACTGCGTAGCTTTATGTGTGTGTTTTTATTTCATTTTATTTTTACAGGATGTATGGGAGAAATATAGTAGATTTCACAGGCTTCTTAATTGGTCACCAAAAATAACGGGAAGAGCTCCCTTGCCACCACCTCAACAAAGGGAGAGGCACTCTGGTTGTCCCCTGCACCCATCTCCACCATCCCTCTTTTACCTGAGGCTGTTGCAGAGCAGCTCTTTGCACTCCGCCACAAGGAAGAGGTGATCCAAATCGGGCCTCTGGTGCCGCCGTATGGCCTGTGGAGGAAACAACTGAGGGGTAAACTAGACCAGCTGCTGTTGCCACCCTGCAGTGGAAAGGGAGAAGAAACTGGGTCTAGGAGTGCCTGACAAGCGATGCCATCCCAGGGCCTGTAGAGGAGGGGGCAGCTCATAGGGGGAAGGCCTCCACCCTCGGTACACCTCTGGGGTTCTTGGCTTTGCTTAGGACAAGCGGCCCCAAGCTTGTTGGGATCACCTGAATCAAGCGCTTTGAGCCTCACGCCCACAGGCCAAATCTAGCTTCCTGGGGTTCCCCAGGGACCAGTACCCTTTCCACTGGCCCTGCCCCTTCCCCCTGGCCAGCTGGGGGGCTTCCTGGTCTTGAGAAGGGCTTGCAAGGGAGAAGAAGACTGTGCAGCAACCAGATGGAGTTGGCTCCGCCCCTGGTGAACCTCCTCTGCCTCACCAGCAATCGTGGGCACCAGCATCCTGGACTCCAATAGCCCCTGGGGAGGGGCATCCCAGTGGCAATGGCCAAGCAAAGAAAGTCATCGCGTTGCCATGAGATAACCAGGGAAAAGGAGTCCTTACCCAGAGAGGCCACGTTCCCGCAGTTCTGCAGCATGGCTTCCTCGTACAGAGCCCTTTGGCCTGGATCCAGGAGTTCCCTCGCCCCCTTGCAGAAACTCACAGCCACCTCCACAGAGGACCCTAGCTGCTGAAAGAGACAGAAACAATCTCTACTCAGAAAAATTCTCCCCCACGTACACCACTGCTCTCAGTCTGGAATGGGACTGTCACCCTTTGGACACCTTTAGTTTTCAAGGCTTTCCTTATCATAGGTTGACTTCAGCTTTTGTGGAATGGGGAATGGGAAATAGCTGAGAGCTTCGGCTATTGGGCAGTATAAAAAGGAAATACAGTCAGGGCCAGAAATATTGGAACAAGGATAACTGTTTGGCAGTTAGCCTCTGTGCACCACCACATTGAAGTGGAAAGGAAACACACCCAGATGGGAGCAAAGTCAGGACTTTCAGCTGTAATTCAAGGGGTTTGGCAAAAGTGGGGCACTAACCATTCAGGAAGCACAGCCAGTGGCATACACACGTTGGTGGCTCATAAGTAATGGAACGAATGTCTGACAAGGAGCTGCATGGCCAGGTGCGGCCTGTTTCCTGGGTGCCCCATGACCAATCGAGCAGATAAAAGGCCTGGAGGTGGTTCTGAGTGTTACATTTGCATTTGGTAGCTGTTCACTGGAACTCCCAACAGGAGGTCCAAAGAGGTGTCCATGTGAGTGAGGGAGGCCATCTTTAGGCTGAGGAAACAAAATAAACCCATCAGAGAGATAGCAAAAACAGTGGGAGTGGCCAACACAACAGTTTGGAACAACCTGAAAAAGAATTAACTGGCAAGCTCAGCAACAGCAAAAGGCCTGGAAGACCACGGAAGACAACTAAAGGGGCTGACCGCAGAATTCTGCTCATGGTGAAGAGGAACCCTTTCACAACATCTAGCCAGGTCAAGAATGCTCTTGAGGAAGTAGGCATGTCATTGCCAACATCTACAGTCAAGAGATGGCTTTATGAATGTAAATACAGAGGCTTCTCAACAAGGTGCAAACCACTGGTAATGCTCAAGAACCGAAAGGCCAGATTAGCCTTTGCTAGCAAACACCTAAAAAAGCCTGTCCAGTTCTGGAATAAGATTCTTTGGACTGATGAAGCCAGGATTAACTTGTACCAGAATGATGGGAAAAGTATGGAGAAGGAAAGGAACAGCTCATGATCCAAAGCATACCACATCATCTGTCAAACATGGTGGAGGCAGTGTTATGTCATGGGCATGCATGGCTGCCAATGGAACCGGGTCACTGGTGTTTATGGATGACCTGACTGCTGATAAAAGCAGCAGGATGAATTCTGAAGTGTATAGGGCTATACTTTCTGCTCAGAATCAGCCGAATGCTGCCAAACTGATAGGACGCCGCTTCATATTGCAGATGGATAATGACCCAAAACAGACAGCAAAAGCTACCCAAGAGTTTCTCAAGGCAAAGACGTGGGATGTTCTTCAATGGCCAAGTCAGTCACCTGATCTCCACCCAATAGAGCATGCTTTTCACTTACTGAAGACAAGACTGAGGGCAGAAAGACCCACAAACAAGCAGCAGCTGAAGGCAGCTGCAGTAAAAGCCTGGCAAAGCATCTCAAGGGAGGAAACTCAGCATTTGGTCGTGTCCATGGATTCCAGACTTCAGGCAGTCATTGACTACAAAGGATTTTCATCCAGGTATTAAAGGTGATCCTTAAGTTTGAAATGATGTTGGTTTGTTCCATTACTTATGAGCCACCAACGATGGGGGCGTGTGTATGCCACTGGCTGTCCTTCCTGAATGGTTAGTGCCCCACTTTTGCCAAACCCCTTGAATTATAGCTGAAAGTCCTGACTTCGCTCCCATCTGGGTGTGTTTCCTTTCCACTTCAATGTGGTGGTGTACAGAGGCCAACTGCCAAAACAGTTATCCTTGTTCCAATATTGCTGGCCCTGACTGTACATCGCTAAAAGAAACAAATGGACCACATAAATTAAATAAATGGTATTTCACTGGCTCATCTTATCTTCCTTCAAGCTCTATTTCCTTCGAGGGCCTCGATCTAGGAAGGGCCTGATGTTTGGCCTCTAAATATCTTCTCAACATCCTCCCCCGATTTCTTCAAAACTGTTCCCCATGGCTGCGGAGGTTTCCCTTCCCTTCCCCATCAGATGAGATGGGCCCTTGGTCCCATCTTATCTTCACTCCTGCTTCCAAGAAGCTCTTCCTGCCCACCACAGGCTTTCCCCTTCCATGTTGCATATCATATCGAACGTTGCTTTTGGGCTTTTCCGTTGAGGCCAATGCGTCTCATGAAAAACGTGTCCACATACGCATCAGTTGTGTGAAATCCTCGACAGCTAGAAAGAAGGTTTTGGAAGCATGTCTAATAGCAACAGAGGATGTGCATTTGTACGACCGTCTGTCTGTTAGTGCCATAGCACCAAGACCATGAAAATGAGATCCCTGAAACTAGCCACGCACGCGCAGGGGGCCCAAGGGCGGAACACCTCGGGTCATTTTGTTGTATAATGCATTAATCTTATTCATTTTAATGTGTCCATGTGTTTGGAGCCTGCAGTAACATCTCCACTCACGAGCTGGCAGATGTTGCAAGCCAGTGCATCACTTGGCACTTGATACAGGCTGAAGGTAGGGTGGACTAGCAGACCATGGGGCAGAATTATAAAGTTGCCCCTCCCCACCGCTGTACGGCAGCCCCCTTCAGGGAAATGGAGCACAGAGACCCCTCCCTCAGGGGGTGATGGGGTGCCCCATAGCGGCAGGCTTGCCTAGGGATGCCAGCGCGTGTGCTTTCACTCAGGAGAAACATTGTCCATCTACACCTTACTACGATCCTCCATTCAAACCACGCTATATACACACAAATGTTGCTCTAGTAATTCTTAGATAGTCCTTGGCCAGAAGCACCATATGCAGAAATGGCCTTTTCAGTTTGACCAGTTTGCCAAGTTAGAAAAACTAGGGAAACAAACTGAAATCCTTTTAACAAGCCTTCACATCTATGCAGCCACCATCACTACTCACCACCACTAACATCAACACTAACCACGCGCCTTCATCAGCTATCAGGTGAGCCACCTTCTAACCTTTTAATGCATTTGCTATCAGAAAGGGTAACATGCGGTTGTCCCACGGTCGCAGTTCGGTGCTCTCAGGTTGGGCATTTCTAATACGGAGGTAACACATTCCCACAGGCATGCATAGATATATGTACGGGGGCTGCCTGGGATTCCGGCGCGTGCGTGGACCGGACGGCCAGAGCAGGGCCCCTGTAACGCTGATGGGCCCTCACTGCGCAGCAAGACAGGCCGCCTCGAAGTGTTCCGGATTAAACGGGGGACAACATCCCGCCGCTGGGGACCCGCCGCACTTCAGCTAAGCCCGGAGCGAACGGGGGCCCGGGGCGCGCGGCGCCGGCCTCCCACGGCGAGCCCAGGCTCCGCTGCGCCGCTAGAGAAGCTCCGTGCGGCACAGCGGCGGCGAGCCCAGCTCCCGCGTCCAGCCGGAGCGGGCCACGGCCCCCGCCCCACGAGGGCAGCACCCCCGGCCCAGGGGAGGCTGGTGGCGCCGATGGCGGAGCGGCCGGAGCCCTTCTGGCTGCGGCCGGAGTCAAGGCGCCGCCCGGGCCGAGCCCACTCTGGGGACGGCTCCGCACCTCGGGGAGCTGCGCGGGGGTGCGGCTGGAGCCCGCATGGCGCGGCGGCCCCGCCAGCGGCCCTCAGCAGGCCGGAGGCAGCGGCGCTCCAGGAGGGCGGCGGGAACGGCCTCCTCGCACAGCGGCCCGCCTTCCGCGGGAGGGGGCGCCCCCGCCGCAGCCGCAGCGCCTTCGCGGCAGCCCCGCCCCGCCCGGCTCGCCTCCGCTCCGCTCCGGGAACCTCTCGCCCGCCGCCCGCCGCGCGAAGGCCGGCCGCGCGCTCGCGAGGCCCAGCCCGGCCCGGCCCGGCCCGCTCCTGCAGCGCCCTGCCGCCCGCGGAGCCGCCCGCTCCTCTGCCCTCCGCCCGCCTGCCCTCCCCTGCCGGGGCCTCTGGGCCCCGGCCTGCCTGCCCCACCTGCGGCGCGCGTCCCGGCCGGGCTTCCCTGGGCGCCGCCCGGGCGCGAGGGCCGCGCCGCGCCGCCCGCCTCCCCCGAGGGCGCAGGCGACGCCTCGGCAGCGCAAGGCCGGAGAGGCCTTCGGGGGGGAGGCCGCGCCTGAGGCCCGCGAGGAAGCGGCGTCGGGCAGCCCGGCCGCCCCGAGGGGGCGGGGGACGGGCTCCGGCTCCGCGCGCGTCGTGCTGGCGCGGGGAGAAGCCTGTGCAGGGGCGGCGGAGCCGAGCATTTTGCAGGCCCCTTCCCGCTTCCTTTGCACCCGTTCCCGCAGCGCGGAGAAGGCCTTTGGAGGCCAATGTGCCCGGGCTGGCCTCCCTCGGCACTGTCCCACCTGCATGTGTACTCAATATGACGCCACCGTGGCCCCCGTTTCCAGTGTCATGCTCTTAATTTTATCACAGCTCACCTCTTCAATACATAAAAAGTAAGTTAGTGTTAATATTCAGAAAGCAATAAAAGACACCAATTATCAAAAAATCTATTCCAAACAATGTTGTTCAGTCTTTAAACTGAATGACTCTGGTTGGTTGCTCTTTATTTGGGTCACAGTTTCTTCTGGAAACGCTGCAGCTTTAATTGAAGTGCTGCAGGCTGTATTTTCTGCCTTTCATTTTCACTGGCGTTCCCTACATCCATGTGTGTGCATGGTCCACTCAGGATTACGCACCTCTCGTGCAGCTGAACCGCGGCTACAAAAGCCAATGCTAATGATTTGGGGCATCTTTCTGGGACCCCAGACGCAAGTCTCTCGTACGCACGCTCGCTTTTAAGCCTAACATTATGCAAATTGTTTCATGCTCTCAATTTTATCACAGTTCACTTCAGTACATAAAAAGTTAGTGTTAATATTAAAAAAGCAGTAAAATCTCAATTATCAAAAAATCTATTCCAAACAACGTTGCTGTTGTTCAGTCGTTAAGTCGTGTCCGACTCTTCGTGACCCCATGGACCATAACACGCCAGGCCTTCCTGTCCTCCACTCTCTCCCGGAGTGTGCTCAAGTTCACATTCATTGCATAGCCTCTCAATTTTATCACAGTTCACCACTTCAATACTTAAAAAGTAAGTTACAGTGTTAATATTCAAATGGCAATAAAAGATATAAATTATCCAAAATCTACTCTAAACAATGTTGTTGTTGTTGTTCAGTCGTTCAGTCGTGTCCGACTCTTCGTGACCCCACGGACCATAGCACGCCAGGCCTTCCTGTCCTGCGCTCTCTCCCGGAGCGTGCTCAAGTTCATATTCATTGCATCCGTGATGCTATCTAGCCATCTCATCCTCTGCCGTCCCCTTCTCCTTTTGCCTTCAGTCTTTCCCAGCATCAGGGTCTTTTCCAGGGAGTTTTCTCTTCGCATTAGGTGGCCAAAATATTGGAGCTTCAGCTTCATTATCTGTCCTTCCAATGAGCACTCAGGGTTGATTTCCTTTAGGATGGACTGATTTGACCTCCTTGCAGTCCAGGGGACTCGTAAGAGTCTTCTCCAGCACCACAGTTCGAAAGCATCAATTCTTCGGCGCTCAGCCTTCCTTATAGTCCAGCTCTCACAGCCATACATTACTACTGGGAAAACCATAGCTTTGATTAGACGGACCTTTGTCGGCAAGGTGATGTCTCTGCTTCTTACTATGCTGTCTAGGTTGGCCATAGCTTTCCTCCCCAGGAGCAAGCGTCTTTTAATTTCATGGCTACAGTCACCGTCTGCGGTGATCTTGGAGCCCAAGAAAGTAAAATCTGTCACTGCTTCCATTTCTTCCCCTTCTATATGCCAGGAAGTGATGGGTCCAGATGCCATGATCTTAAGTTTTTTTAATGTTGAGTTTCAAACCAGCTTTTGCACTCTCCTCTTTCACCCTCAACAAGAGGCTCTTGAGATCCTCTTCGCTTTCTGCCATTAGGGTGGTATCGTCTGCATATCTGAGGTTGTTGATAATTCTCCCAGCAATTCTAATTCCGACCTCTGATTCATCCAACCCAGCATTTCTCATGATGTACTCTGCATATAAGTTAAATAAGCAGGGTGACAATATGCAGCCTTGTCGTACTCCTTTCCCAATTTTGAACCAATCGGTTGTTCCATGTCTGGTTCTTACTGTTGCTTCTTGACCCTCGTACAGGTTTCTCAGGAGACAGGTAAGGTGGTCTGGTACTCCCATCACTTTAAGAATTTGCCACAATTTGTTGTGATCCACACAATCAAAGGCTTTAGCGTAGTCAATGAAGCAGAAATAGACGTTTTTCTGGAATTCTCTTGCTTTCTCCATGATGCAGCGAATGTTGGCGATTTGATCTCTAGTTCCTCTGCCTCTTCTAAACCCAGCTTGTACTTCCGGTAGTTCTCGGTTCGCATACTGTTGAAGCCTAGCTTGTAGGATTTTGAGCATCACCTTGCTGGCATGTGAAATGAGCGCAATGGTGCGGTAGTTTGAACACTCTTTGGCGTTGCCCTTCTTTGGAATTGGAATGTAAACTGACCTTTTCCAGTCTTGTGGCCACTGTTGAGTGTTCCAGATTTGTTGGCATATTGAATGCAGCACTTTAACAGCATCATCTTTTAGGATTTTAAATAGCTCGGCTGGAATACTGTCATCTCCGCTAGCTTTGTTGTTACTAATGCTTCCTAAGGCCCACTTGACTTCACTCTCGAGGATGTCCAGCTCAAGTTCAGTGAGCGCACTATCATGGCTATCAGGGACATTCAGATCTTTCCTGTATAGTTCTTCTGTGTATTCTTGCCACCTCTTCTTAATCTCATCTGCTTCTGTTAGGTCTCTGCCTTCTTTGTCCTTTATCATGCCCGTCTTTGCACAAAACGTTCCCTTGAGATCTCCAATTTTCTTGAAGAGATCTCTAGTCTTTCCCATTCTGTTGTTTTCCTCGATTTCTTTGCATTGTTCATTTAAGAAGGCCTTCTTGTCTCTCCTTGCTATTCTCTGGAACTCTGCATTCAGTTGGGTATGTCTTCCCCTTTCTCCCTTGCTTTTCGCTTCCCTTCTTTCCTCAGCTACTTGTAAAGCCTCATCAGACAGCCACTTTGCTTTCTTGCATTTCTTTTTCTTTGGGATGGATTGAGTTGCTGCCTCCTGAACAATGTTACGGACCTCCGTCCATAGTTCCTCAGGCACTCTGTCTATCAGGTCTAATCCCTGAAATCTATTCCTCACCTCCACTGTATATTCATCAGGGATATGATTTAGGTCATACCTGAACAGTTTAGTGGTTTTCCCAACGTTCTTCAATTTAAGCCAAAATTTTGCAAGAAGCAGCTCATGATCTGAGCCACAGTCAGCTCCAGGTCTTGTTTTGACTGACTGTATGGAGCTTCTCCATCTTTGGCTGCAAAGGACATAATCAATCTGATTTCGATATTGACCATCTGGTGACGTCCATGTGTAGAGTCGCCTCTTGTGCTGTTGGAAAAGAGTGTTTGCTATGATCAGTGTGTTCTCTTGGCAAAACTCTATTAGCCTTTGTCCTGCTTCATTTTGTACACCAAGGCCATGCCTGCCTGTTATCCCGGTGATTTCTTGACTTCCTACTTTAGCATTCCAATCCCCTATGATGAATAGGACATCTTTTTTTGGTGTTAGTTCTAGAAGGTGTTGTAGGTCTTCATAGAACCGATCAACCTCAGCTTCTTCGGCCTCAGTGGTTGGGGCACAGACTTGAATTACTGTGATGTTGAATGGTTTGCCTTGGATTCGTACTGAGATAATTCTATCATTTTTAAGATTGTACCCCAGTACTGCTTTTCCCACCCTTTTGTTGACTATGAGTGCTACTCCATTTCTTCTAAGGGGTTCTTGCCCACAATAGTAGATATGATGGTCACCTGAATTGAATTCGCCCATGCCTGTCCATTTGAGTTCGCTGATTCCCAAGATGTCAATGTTCAGTCTTGCCATCTCATGTTTGACCACCTCCAGCTTACCTTGATTCATTGATCTGACATTCCAGGTTCCTAAACAATATTGTTCTTTACAGCATCGGATTTTCTTTTCACCACCAGACACATCCACAGCTGAGTGTCCTTTTGGGTTTGGCCCAGCCGCTTCACTCTTTCTGGAGCTACTTGGAAATACCCTCTGCTCTTCCCCAGTAGCATATTGGACACCTTCCGACCTGAGGGGCTCATCTTCCGGCGTCATATCTTTTAGCCTTGTGATACGTTCCATGGGGTTTTCTTGGCAAGAATACTGGAGTGGGTTGCCATTTCCTTCTCCAGTGGACCACATTTTGTCAGAACTCTCTGCCATGACCTGTCCGTCTTGGGTGGCCCTGCACGGCATAGCTTATGGCTTCACTGAGTTGCGCAAGCCCCTTCGCCACAACAAGGCAGTGATCCATGAAGGGCAACAGCTAATAATCAATTTGGCAGTAAGTAGGCGGTACCCCTTCTCTTTTTTTAAATCATGTTTTTATTGCATCAACAAAACAAACATAACGAAACAAAAAAATGAAAGCAGAAGAATATGCTCTCAAGGCCTCATTTTCAAAGATTACAACATTCTGGGAAAAAAGAATAGGTTTTTCATACATTAAGTAAAAACTGACCAAATATCCAAATATTAAGTCCATTAACACATGATGCCTATATACTACTCTTTCAAATGTTGCTTGTGTTGGTAAGTCTTCACTCCATTGCTTTTTAGCCAGTGAGCTTCATCCTTCTAGTATTGTAGTATCAGTCTTTTAGCAGCCAAGAGGGCATGAAAAATCCATTCATGCTGACCCTGTGCTACATTCCAAAAAGCAGGTAAATACTTTTAAGAGAACATGTACATCAGTAAATATTAAAGGGCTTGCCAATACAAAGTTCATCCGTATGATAACTTCCTCCCCGAAGGAGGCAACTATTGGGCATTTGCAAAACATATGAATAAGAGAAGCATTAACTGCATTACACCTCCAACTATTAACCAAGTTTGACAGACCTTTGTTAAACAGACATTGTGGTGCCCGATAGACCCAAAACAAACATGTTCGCTGAATAAGATTGAACCGGACGTTCATAGACATTTCAGATACAGGCTGCAAAATGACGGTCCGTTGATTAGACAAAATAGGACGCTCCAGTTCCCTGTCCTAATACTGCGCTACACCCTGTGTATCATATCTATTCACTGCTAAGTATTTATAAACATGGATCGTGGGTCAATATACCTGGTCAACTTCAGTCAGTGTTTCCCATAGCAAGAAGCAGGAAAAGCACAGTCCCCCTGGTTCCTCTGACTTAACCTAGCAGTGAAGCTCTTTCAAAACTACATACATTTATATGGTTTCTTCCGCGACTTCTCTGATGTACAGTAAGATGAGTTTCGACTGAAGCTTATCACACCCGATAAATTTATATGGTATCTCCCTTGTGTGCATTCTTGAATGTTTATTAAGTGTTCCACTATCACTGAAGCTCTTTCCACACTCCATGAATTCAACATCAAATAACTCCCCTTTATGGGTTCTTTGATGTCTAGTAAGATTGAGCTAACACTGAAGCTTTTTCCAAGCTACGTACCTTTATATGGTTTCTTCCCACTGTGAGTACTTCGATGTACAATAAGATATGAGTTCTGACTGAAGCGCTTCCCACTCTCCATGTATTTATATGGTTTCTCCTCTGTGAATGCTTTGATGTGCCCTAAGTGTTGAACTCACACTGAAGCTCTTTCCGCACTCCATGCATTTATATGGTTTTTCCCCTGTGTGAGTTCTACGATGTTTCAGAAGGCATGAGCTCCGACTGAAGCTCTTAGCACACTCCATGCATTTATATGGTTTCTCCCCTGTGTGAATTCTTTGATGTTTATTAAGTGGTCCACTATCAGCAAAGCTCTGTCCACACTCCATGCACTTATATGGTTTCTCCCCTGTGTGTGTTCTTTGATGTGTAGTAAGTGCTCCACTAACAGCAAAGCTCTTTCCACACTCCCTGCACTTATATGGTTTCTCCCCTGTGTGAGTTCTTTGATGTTTATTAAGTGTTCCACTATCAGCAAAGCACTGTCCACACTCCCTGCACTTATATGGTTTCTCTCCTGTGTGAGTTCTTTGATGTTTATTAAGTGTTCCACTATCAGCAAAGCTCTTTCCACACTCCCTGCATTTATATGGTTTCTCCCCTGTGTGTGTTCTATTATGTCTAACAAGATGTGAGCTCTGACTGAAGCTTTTTCCACACTCGGTGCATTTATATGGTTTCTCCCCGGTGTGGGTAGTTTGATGTTTAATAAGTGTTCCACTATTAGCAAAGCTCTTTCCACACTCCCCGCATTTATAAGGTTTTTCCCCAGTGTGAATTCTATTATGGATCAGGTGTGAGCTCCGACTGAAGCTCTGTCCACACTCCATGCACTTATATGGTTTCTCCATGTGAGTTCTTTGATGTGTAGTAAGTGTTCCACTAACAGCAAAACTCTTTCCACACTCCCTGCATTTATATGGTTTTTCCCCTGTGTGTGTTCTATTATGTCTAACAAGGTGTGAGCGCTGACTGAAGCTCTTTCCACACTCGGTGCATTTATATGGTTTCTCCCCTGTGTGAGTTCTTTGATGTTGATTAAGTTTTCCACTCTCAGCAAAGCTCTTTCCACACTCCATGCACATATATGGTTTCTCCCCTGTATGGGTTCTTTGATGTTTATTAAGTTTTCCACTATCAGCAAAGCTCTTTCCACACTCCATGCACTTATATGGTTTCTCCCCGGTGTGAGTGATTTGATGTTTATTAAGTGTTCCACTATCAGCAAAGCTCTGTCCACACTCCATGCACTTATACGGTTTCTCTCCTGTGTGAGTTCTTTGATGTTTATTAAGTGTTCCACTATCAGCAAAGCTCTTTCCACACTCCCTGCATTTATACGGTTTCTCCCCTGTGTGTGTTCTATTATGTCTAACAAGGTGTGAGCTCTGACTGAAGCTTTTTCCACACTCAGTGCATTTATATGGTTTCTCCCCTGTGTGAGTTCTTTGATGTTCATTAAGTTTTCCACTATCAGTAAAGCTCTTTCCACACTCCATGCACTTATATGGTTTCTCCCCGGTGTGAGTAGATTGATGTTTAATAAGTGTTCCGCTATTAGCAAAGCTCTTTCCACACTCCCCGCATTTATATGGTTTTTCCCCAGTGTGAGTTCTATTATGGATCAGGTGTGAGCTCCGACTGAAGCTCTGTCCACACTCCATGCACTTATATGGTTTCTCCCCTGTGTGAGTTCTTTGATGTGTAGTAAGCGTTCCACTAACAGCAAAGCTCTGTCCACACTCCATGCACTTATATGGTTTCTCCCCTGTGTGAGTTCTTTGATGTGTAGTAAGTGTTCCATTAACAGCAAAGCTCTTTCCACACTCCGTGCACTTATATGGTTTCTCCCCTGTGTGTGTTCTTTGATGTGTAGTAAGTGTACCACTAACAGCAAACTTCTTTCCACACTCCCTGCATTTATATGGTTTTTCCCCTGTGTGTGTTCTATTATGTCTAACAAGGTGTGAGCGCTGACTGAAACTCTTTCCACACTCGGTGCATTTATATGGTTTTTCCCCTGTGTGTGTTCTTTGATGTTTATTAAGTGTTCCACTATCAGTAAAGCCCTTTCCACACTCCACGCACTTATATGGTTTCTCCCCGGTGTGAGTAATTTGATGTTTAATAAGTGTTCCACTATTAGCAAAGCTCTTTCCACGCTCCCCGCATTTATATGGTTTCTCCCCTGTGTGAGTTCTTTGATGTTTCCTAAGTGTTGAACTATCACCAAAGTTCTTTCCACACTCTACGCATTTATGTGGTTTCTCCCCTGTGTGACTCCTTTGATGTACACAAAGGTATGAGTACCTACCAAATCTTTTCCCACAGTCCATGAGTTTATATTTTTTCACTCCTGTATGAATTCTTCGATGTAGTGTAAGACTTGAGTGAACACTGATGCTGTTACTATCCTCCATGCATTTCTGTGATTTCTCTCCTGGGTGGGATGCGTAATGTATATTTAATTTGACGTCATGTTTGACTATGTTCCCACACATTGCACTTCTTTCCCTTGTCTTTTCTTTCTGATCTTCTTCAGAGATCACCATATCATGGACGTCAGCAGCCCGAGAAGCAGGGGATTTCTTTTTCCCTGTCATTGCTTGGTTGGTGTTGTGATTTTTGGGTCCCCTTTGATTCCCAAATAACTCTTTTCCCTCTTCAACAACGGTAGTTCTCAATGACATAAGAGGTGGCTCTCGGTAATTCTTGATGCCCCACGCATCATCTGTTTGGGGAACAAAACAAAAACACACGCCATCCTGTAGGAATTCAAGACAGAAACCGAGGATGTCACCAGGGATCAAGCACAATTCACGATTTCTCTTAATTCAAAAGATGCTCCCTCTTCTGCTCTGTGTGCCCCTCGCTGAAACACAGGTCATCTTTCGAGTATGCTACTGTCTCCAATGGTAACATTATTTCCTTTCTGTCCCATTTCACACTTGATTGTACTAGGCACTGATGTGGGTGTTGTTTTCTGCTGACGATCAGTACTGGAATCAATTTTTGCTAGATCATGTAATGAGAAGGGAACTGAAACCGATGTGCTGAAAGGCTAGGTGCATTGATCTGGGGTCCTGAGTCTGTTAGGCCACAGGCAGAGTAGATTCTTTAGCTTACCAAGATGAAACAAAGCCCCTTGTGCAAAAAGATGACCATTTCTTGATAGAAAATACATGCAGTATATACATGCAAAGAAAGTTTACAACTCTCTTCAGCTTATGAAGCTGTCAGAGCTGAATGTCTATTTGAGTCCCCAAACTAGATAGAAGCCATTCTTAGAGCAACAAAAGTTCTCCAAGCTGGCAGTGCAAGTATCGCCCCTGGGAGGGAGACCAATGAGCCCAGCCTGCAACTTTGGATTTTACGGACGTCTCCCTCTACACCCAGGAGCTGACAGGCTACACCTCTCCCCCTTCTCGGAAGCTCGCAGGCCAGCACACACACATTCAGACACAGGAGGGCTCCCTTCCCATGCGAAGCGAAACCTCTCTCATCCTAGACGGAGGAGGTCACTGGCAAAGGCCTTGCAGCTGTAAGCTTTGTTGAGATCTGGAGCTGTAGTTGCTCGGAACTACTGAACACGTGTGAAGCTGCCGGTTCAGCCAGGCTACACAGGTCTGCATGTGGCTACCCGCTGGCATGCAGGAATGTTGTGAAGTCCACCTTTTTGCTCACTGACAAACTCACTACATTAGGGGAAGGCGAGAAAGGCCATTCTTGGGAAAGCGTGCTGTTCTCTGTCCCCTGTTAATCTAGGTGCGGTCAAAGGAGTAGATAGTAAGTGGAATTCCTCCTCTGCTTACACCCAATTGGTTGTGCATTTCACCTGCAACTTCTGAATCTGTTATCACTGAGTAAAGGAGAATGCCGAACGCCACAATCCTGCTTAGATTATGGGGATGAGATGACAAAGGATGAACCGTTTCAGCTTCCACCTCTTATCTGAGCTCCGGTGAAGAAAAGGAGCTCTGGCAAGTGAAATAGCAAGTGGACATGAATGGGAAGAGCAAAGGCACAAGGCACTTCCATCAACAGGATTCACTGCCTGATGGATCATTCACTCCAGAGAGGCTGGCCGACCAGGCTCTGTATCCGGCTGGGGGACATGCCTTGTGGCCGAGTAAACTCACTGACTGAAGACAAGGCGAACAAATCCCCAAGGAACCCACTCAATTCCAGACAAGAAACAGTCCCGCCACCAATCTCAACAGGTACCTGCCAATCTCTCCCCCTCCTCAGAGCGCCGCACAAATGGATCTTCTCCTTCATCCAGCCGGGAAATGAGGTCTGGTTTGGGGACTTTGCAAAGAAAGAGAGGGGCTAATGACTGCAATATAGCCACACATTCCAAGTGCTATGTATTTATGTCTTCGTGCTTTACAGTTATTTGTCACCTCTTGACCTAGTGGTGACAAATAACTGTAAAGCACAAATCTTTTTTTGTGACAAATCCTTCTCAAGAGGTCAAGCACCTCTTGACCTAGTGATCGGCACAATCTAACCCAACAATAGCCCATGTGTTATTTGGGGGTCATTTCCCCTTCGAACCAGTCTGGCCAGAACTTTGAGGAGGGGCAGTACTAGAGACCCCAAAAGGGTACAGCGCGACCTCCCTCAGCTAGCAGACAATGGCTGGGCTCACACAACACGCTACATCACGGTGGTTAGGCACGCTGAGCTGCCCATGTTGGGCTAGCATGTTGTGCGGGGCGTGTTTTTCCCGCCCAATGGGTTGATTGCCCCAAGTAAGCCACCCGCACAACCTCTGCTGCAGAGTGTGGGTTCCGCGGGTGGCTTATTTGGGGCAGTTAACCCGTGACGGTGGGGGGAAGAACACCCCACACACAACACGGTAGCCCATCATGGGCAGCTCAGCCCGCCTAACCACCATGGCTCAGCGTGGGGTATGAATCCAGCCAATGACTGTTTGAAGTGCATCCTGTGAGCACAGGAGCTCAGCAGGGATTTGAAACGATGTCATCCTACTCCTCGTCCTGCATTCTGCCTACTAGACCATACAGGTGGTAACAGTGACAAGGAGTATATTTTTCCACCCAAATGAGCTTTCTACGTGCATTCTTTCATGGGTTATCACATATCCCCACTGGCGTTTCAGCCATCTTGGAAAACAGCAGCTACAGAATTCGTGTACCAGAATGTGTCGGGATAGGTCCAAACACCTCTGCGGGCATACCGCAGGAAGACACGGGAAAAGTCCGAGTCAGATTCTGTGCATATCTTTTTTAAGGGGGGTCTATGGCTGGTCCTGAACTAATGTCTAGCCATCCCCATAGTCAGCTGAAGTGTATACCACAGAACTGCCCACACTTTGCTCAACAGGAAAAGTGCCTTGAGAGCATCTGTGTCAGCCAGCCAAATCATCTCTGCCTTCCAGATATGCACCAGGGTTTCAACAGGAGCGCTGGCCATACCGTAAGCAAAACCCTCCACAGCCCTCTGCAATCCATTAGCCCCTGGGGAGGACCATCCTAATGGCAACGGCCAAGCAAAGAAAGTCATCGCACTGGCGTGAGATAACCAAGGCGTCTTTACCCAGAGAGGCCACGTTCCCGTAGTTCTCCAGCATGACTTCCACGTACAGAGCTCTTTGGCCTGGATCCAGGAGATCCCACTCCCTCTTGGTGAAATACACAGCCACCTCCTCAAAGGCCAGCAGCAGCCACTGAAAGAGAAAAAAAAAACCCTCTCCTCAGAAATAGTCTCCCAGTTTAAAAGGGGACGTGGCTGGAATAACTGCGTAGCTTTATGTGTGTGTTTTTATTTCGTTTTATTTTTGCAGGATGCATGGGAGAAATATAGTAGATTTCACAGGCTTCTTAATTGTTCACCAAAAATAACAGGAAGAACTCCCCTGCCGCCCCCTCAGCAAAGGGAGAGGCACTCTGGTTGTCCCCTGCACCCATCTCCACCATCCCTCTTTTACCTGAGGCTGTTGCAGAGCAGCTCTTTGCACTCCGCCACAAGGAAGAGGTGATCTGGATCGGGCCTCTGGTGCCGCTGTACGGCCTGTGGAGGAAACAACAGAGGCGTAAACTAGACCAGCTGCTGCTGCCACCCTGCAGTAGAAAGGGAGAAGAAACTGGGTCTAGGAGTGCCTGACAAGCGATGCCATCCCAGGGCCTGTAGAGGAGGGGGCAGCTCATAGGGGGAAGGCCTCCACCCTCGGTACACCCCTGGGGGTTCTTGGCTTTGCTTAGGACAAGCGGCCCCAAGCTTCTTGGGAGTGGGAAATGGATCACCTGAATCAAGCGCTTTGAGCCTCATGCCCACAGGGGTTCCGCAGGGGCCAGTGCCGTTTCCATTGGCCCTGCCCCTTCCCCCTGGCCAGCTGGGGGGCTTCCTGGTCTTGAGAAGGGCTTGCAAGGGAGAAGAAGACTGTGCAGCAACCAGATGGAGTTGGCTCCGCCCCTGGTGAACCTCCTCTGCCTCACCAGCAATCGTGGGCACCAGCATCCTGGACTCCAATAGCCCCTGGGGAGGGGCATCCCAGTGGCAATGGCCAAGCAAAGAAAGTCATCGCGTTGCCATGAGATAACCAGGGAAAAGGAGTCCTTACCCAGAGAGGCCACGTTCCCGCAGTTCTGCAGCATGGCTTCCTCGTACAGAGCCCTTTGGCCTGGATCCAGGAGTTCCCTCGCCCCCTTGCAGAAACTCACAGCCACCTCCACAGAGGACCCTAGCTGCTGAAAGAGACAGAAACAATCTCTACTCAGAAAAATTCTCCCCCACGTACACCACTGCTCTCAGTCTGGAATGGGACTGTCACCCTTTGGACACCTTTAGTTTTCAAGGCTTTCCTTATCATAGGTTGACTTCAGCTTTTGTGGAATGGGGAATGGGAAATAGCTGAGAGCTTCGGCTATTGGGCAGTATAAAAAGGAAATACAGTCAGGGCCAGAAATATTGGAACAAGGATAACTGTTTGGCAGTTAGCCTCTGTGCACCACCACATTGAAGTGGAAAGGAAACACACCCAGATGGGAGCAAAGTCAGGACTTTCAGCTGTAATTCAAGGGGTTTGGCAAAAGTGGGGCACTAACCATTCAGGAAGCACAGCCAGTGGCATACACACGTTGGTGGCTCATAAGTAATGGAACGAATGTCTGACAAGGAGCTGCATGGCCAGGTGCGGCCTGTTTCCTGGGTGCCCCATGACCAATCGAGCAGATAAAAGGCCTGGAGGTGGTTCTGAGTGTTACATTTGCATTTGGTAGCTGTTCACTGGAACTCCCAACAGGAGGTCCAAAGAGGTGTCCATGTGAGTGAGGGAGGCCATCTTTAGGCTGAGGAAACAAAATAAACCCATCAGAGAGATAGCAAAAACAGTGGGAGTGGCCAACACAACAGTTTGGAACAACCTGAAAAAGAATTAACTGGCAAGCTCAGCAACAGCAAAAGGCCTGGAAGACCACGGAAGACAACTAAAGGGGCTGACCGCAGAATTCTGCTCATGGTGAAGAGGAACCCT
Organism: Heloderma suspectum; assembly: GCF_057233095.1. Classification (NCBI taxonomy): domain Eukaryota; kingdom Metazoa; phylum Chordata; class Lepidosauria; order Squamata; family Helodermatidae; genus Heloderma; species Heloderma suspectum. The sequence goes on along the minus strand of NC_139459.1, from coordinate 359,704,629 downwards.
TTCACAACATCTAGCCAGGTCAAGAATGCTCTTGAGGAAGTAGGCATGTCATTGCCAACATCTACAGTCAAGAGATGGCTTTATGAATGTAAATACAGAGGCTTCTCAACAAGGTGCAAACCACTGGTAATGCTCAAGAACCGAAAGGCCAGATTAGCCTTTGCTAGCAAACACCTAAAAAAGCCTGTCCAGTTCTGGAATAAGATTCTTTGGACTGATGAAGCCAGGATTAACTTGTACCAGAATGATGGGAAAAGTATGGAGAAGGAAAGGAACAGCTCATGATCCAAAGCATACCACATCATCTGTCAAACATGGTGGAGGCAGTGTTATGTCATGGGCATGCATGGCTGCCAATGGAACCGGGTCACTGGTGTTTATGGATGACCTGACTGCTGATAAAAGCAGCAGGATGAATTCTGAAGTGTATAGGGCTATACTTTCTGCTCAGAATCAGCCGAATGCTGCCAAACTGATAGGACGCCGCTTCATATTGCAGATGGATAATGACCCAAAACAGACAGCAAAAGCTACCCAAGAGTTTCTCAAGGCAAAGACGTGGGATGTTCTTCAATGGCCAAGTCAGTCACCTGATCTCCACCCAATAGAGCATGCTTTTCACTTACTGAAGACAAGACTGAGGGCAGAAAGACCCACAAACAAGCAGCAGCTGAAGGCAGCTGCAGTAAAAGCCTGGCAAAGCATCTCAAGGGAGGAAACTCAGCATTTGGTCGTGTCCATGGATTCCAGACTTCAGGCAGTCATTGACTACAAAGGATTTTCATCCAGGTATTAAAGGTGATCCTTAAGTTTGAAATGATGTTGGTTTGTTCCATTACTTATGAGCCACCAACGATGGGGGCGTGTGTATGCCACTGGCTGTCCTTCCTGAATGGTTAGTGCCCCACTTTTGCCAAACCCCTTGAATTATAGCTGAAAGTCCTGACTTCGCTCCCATCTGGGTGTGTTTCCTTTCCACTTCAATGTGGTGGTGTACAGAGGCCAACTGCCAAAACAGTTATCCTTGTTCCAATATTGCTGGCCCTGACTGTACATCGCTAAAAGAAACAAATGGACCACATAAATTAAATAAATGGTATTTCACTGGCTCATCTTATCTTCCTTCAAGCTCTATTTCCTTCGAGGGCCTCGATCTAGGAAGGGCCTGATGTTTGGCCTCTAAATATCTTCTCAACATCCTCCCCCGATTTCTTCAAAACTGTTCCCCATGGCTGCGGAGGTTTCCCTTCCCTTCCCCATCAGATGAGATGGGCCCTTGGTCCCATCTTATCTTCACTCCTGCTTCCAAGAAGCTCTTCCTGCCCACCACAGGCTTTCCCCTTCCATGTTGCATATCATATCGACCGTTGCTTTTGGGCTTTTCCGTTGAGGCCAATGCGTCTCATGAAAAACGTGTCCACATACGCATCAGTTGTGTGAAATACTCGACAGCTAGAAAGAAGGTTTTGGAAGCATGTCTAATAGCAACAGAGGATGTGCATTTGTACGACCGTCTGTCTGTTAGTGCCATAGCACCAAGACCATGAAAATGAGATCCCTGAAACTAGCCACGCACGCGCAGGGGGCCCAAGGGCGGAACACCTCGGGTCATTTTGTTGTATAATGCATTAATCTTATTCATTTTAATGTGTCCATGTGTTTGGAGCCTGCAGTAACATCTCCACTCACGAGCTGGCAGATGTTGCAAGCCAGTGCATCACTTGGCACTTGATACAGGCTGAAGGTAGGGTGGACTAGCAGACCATGGGGCAGAATTATAAAGTTGCCCCTCCCCACCGCTGTACGGCAGCCCCCTTCAGGGAAATGGAGCACAGAGACCCCTCCCTCAGGGGGTGATGGGGTGCCCCATAGCGGCAGGCTTGCCTAGGGATGCCAGCGCGTGTGCTTTCACTCAGGAGAAACATTGTCCATCTACACCTTACTACGATCCTCCATTCAAACCACGCTATATACACACAAATGTTGCTCTAGTAATTCTTAGATAGTCCTTGGCCAGAAGCACCATATGCAGAAATGGCCTTTTCAGTTTGACCAGTTTGCCAAGTTAGAAAAACTAGGGAAACAAACTGAAATCCTTTTAACAAGCCTTCACATCTATGCAGCCACCATCACTACTCACCACCACTAACATCAACACTAACCACGCGCCTTCATCAGCTATCAGGTGAGCCACCTTCTAACCTTTTAATGCATTTGCTATCAGAAAGGATAACATGCGGTTGTCCCACAGTCGCAGTTCGGTGCTCTCAGGTTGGGCATTTCTAATACGGAGGTAACACATTCCCACAGGCATGCATAGATATATGTACGGGGGCTGCCTGGGATTCCGGCGCGTGCGTGGACCGGACGGCCAGAGCAGGGCCCCTGTAACGCTGATGGGCCCTCACTGCGCAGCAAGACAGGCCGCCTCGAAGTGTTCCGGATTAAACGGGGGACAACATCCCGCCGCTGGGGACCCGCCGCACTTCAGCTAAGCCCGGAGCGAACGGGGGCCCGGGGCGCGCGGCGCCGGCCTCCCACGGCGAGCCCAGGCTCCGCTGCGCCGCTAGAGAAGCTCCGTGCGGCACAGCGGCGGCGAGCCCAGCTCCCGCGTCCAGCCGGAGCGGGCCACGGCCCCCGCCCCACGAGGGCAGCACCCCCGGCCCAGGGGAGGCTGGTGGCGCCGATGGCGGAGCGGCCGGAGCCCTTCTGGCTGCGGCCGGAGTCAAGGCGCCGCCCGGGCCGAGCCCACTCTGGGGACGGCTCCGCACCTCGGGGAGCTGCGCGGGGGTGCGGCTGGAGCCCGCATGGCGCGGCGGCCCCGCCAGCGGCCCTCAGCAGGCCGGAGGCAGCGGCGCTCCAGGAGGGCGGCGGGAACGGCCTCCTCGCACAGCGGCCCGCCTTCCGCGGGAGGGGGCGCCCCCGCCGCAGCCGCAGCGCCTTCGCGGCAGCCCCGCCCCGCCCGGCTCGCCTCCGCTCCGCTCCGGGAACCTCTCGCCCGCCGCCCGCCGCGCGAAGGCCGGCCGCGCGCTCGCGAGGCCCGGCCCGGCCCGCTCCTGCAGCGCCCTGCCGCCCGCGGAGCCGCCCGCTCCTCTGCCCTCCGCCCGCCTGCCCTCCCCTGCCGGGGCCTCTGGGCCCCGGCCTGCCTGCCCCACCTGCGGCGCGCGTCCCGGCCGGGCTTCCCTGGGCGCCGCCCGGGCGCGAGGGCCGCGCCGCGCCGCCCGCCTCCCCCGAGGGCGCAGGCGACGCCTCGGCAGCGCAAGGCCGGAGAGGCCTTCGGGGGGGAGGCCGCGCCTGAGGCCCGCGAGGAAGCGGCGTCGGGCAGCCCGGCCGCCCCGAGGGGGCGGGGGACGGGCTCCGGCTCCGCGCGCGTCGTGCTGGCGCGGGGAGAAGCCTGTGCAGGGGCGGCGGAGCCGAGCATTTTGCAGGCCCCTTCCCGCTTCCTTTGCACCCGTTCCCGCAGCGCGGAGAAGGCCTTTGGAGGCCAATGTGCCCGGGCTGGCCTCCCTCGGCACTGTCCCACCTGCATGTGTACTCAATATGACGCCACCGTGGCCCCCGTTTCCAGCTGGTTTCGCAACAGCCGCATCCCATACGAGGCCCTGCGTGGCAGACACCACTTAGGATGAAATCCAGGGTCCCCTCCCCTCTGGTTGGTTGCGCTTTATTTGGGTCACGGTTTCTTCTGGAAACGCTGCAGCTTTAATTGAAGTGCTGCAGGCTGTATTTTCTGCCTTTCATTTTCACTGGCGTTCGCTACATCCATGTGTGTGCATGGTCCACTCAGGATTACGCACCTCTCGTGCAGCTGAACCTCGGCCACAAAAGCCAATGCTAATGATTTGGGGCATCTTTCTGGGACCCCAGACGCAAGTCTCTCGTACGCACGCACGCTTTTAAGCCTAACGTTGTGCAAATTGTTTCATGCTCTCAATTTTATCGCAGTTCACCACTTAAATACATAAAAAGTAAGTTGTTGTTCAGTCGTGTCCAACTCTTCGTGACCCCATGGACCAGAGCACGCCAGGCCTTCCTGTCCTCCGCTCCCTCCCAGAGTGTGCTCAAGTTCATATTTATTGCATCGGTGATGCTATCTAGCCATCTCATCCTCTGCCGTCCCCTTCTCCTTTTGCCTTCAGTCTTTCCCAGCATCAGGGTCTTTTCTAGGGAGTTTTCTCTTCGCATTAGGTGGCCAAAATATTTGAGCATCAGCTTCAGTATCTGTCCCTCCAATGAGCACTCAGGGTTGATTTCCTTTAGGATGGACTGATTTGACCTCCTTGCAGTCCAGGGGACTCGTAAGAGTCTTCTCCAGCACCACAGTTAGAAAGCATCAATTCTTCGGCGCTCAGCCTTCCTTATAGTCCAGCTCTCACAGCCATACATTACTACTGGGAAAACCATAGCTTTGATTAGACGGACCTTTGTCGGCAAGGTGATGTCTCTGCTTCTTACTATGCTGTCTAGGTTGGCCATAGCTTTCCTCCCAAGGAGCAAGCGTCTTTTAATTTCATGGCTACAGTCACCGTCTGCAGTGATCTTGGAGCCCAAGAAAATAAAATCTGTCACTGCTGCCACTTCTTCCCCTTCTATATGCCAGGAAGTGATGGGGCCAGATGCCATGATCTTAGTTTTTTTAATGTTGAGTTTCAAACCAGCTTTTGCACTCTCCTCTTTCACCCTCAACATGATCCTCTTCGCTTTCTGCCATTAGGGTGGTATCATCTGCATATCTGAGGTTGTTGGTAATTCTCCCAGCAATTTTAATTCCGACCTGTGATTCATCCAACCCGGTGTTTCTCATGATGTACTCTGCATATAAGTTAAATAAGCAGGGCAACAATATGCAGCCTTGTCGTACTCCTTTCCCAATTTTGTACCAATCGGTTGTTCCATGTCTGGTTCTTACTGTTGCTTCTTGACCCTCGTACAGGTTTCTCAGGAGACAGGTCAGGCGGTCTGGTACTCCCATCTCTTTAAGAATTTGCCACAGTTTGTTGTGATCCACACAATCAAAGGCTTTAGCGTAGTCAATGAAGCAGAAAGAGACGTTTTTCTGGAATTCTCTTGCTTTCTCCATGATCCAGCGAATGTTGGCGATTTGATCTCTAGTTCCTCTGCCTCTTCGAAACCCAGCTTGTACTTCCGGTAGTTCTCGGTTCACATACTGCTGAAGCATAGCTTGTAGGATTTTGAGCATCACCTTGCTGGCATGTGAAATGAGTGCAATTGTACGGTAGTTTGAACACTCTTTGGCATTGCCCTTCTTTGGAACTGGAATGTAAACTGACCTTTCCAAGTCTTGTGGCCACTGTTGAGTATTCCAAATTTGTTGGCATATTGAGTGCAGCACTTTAACAGCATCATCTTTTAGGATTTTAAATAGCTCGGCTGGAATACTGTCATCTCTGCTAGCTTTGTTATTAGTAATGCTTGCTAAGGCCCACTTGATTTCACTCTCTAGGATGACCGGCTCAAGTTCAGTGACTGCACTTTCGTGGCTATCAGGGACATTAAGATCTTTCCTGTACAGTTCTTCTGTGTATTCTTTCCAACTCTTCTTAATCTCATCTGCTTCTGTTAGGTCCCTGCCTTCTTTGTCCTTTATCATGCCCGTCATTGCACAAAACGTTCCCTTGAGATGAGATCTCCGATTTTCTTGAAGAGATCTCTAGTCTTTTCCATTCTGTTGTTTTCCTCGATTTCTTTGCATTGTTCATTTAAGAAGGCCTTCTTGTCTCTCCTTGCTATTCTCTGGAACTCTGCATTAAGTTGGGTATATCTTCCCCTTTCTCCCTTGCTTTTCGCTTCCTTTCTTTCCTCAGCTACTTGTAAAGCCTCATCAGACAGCCACTTTGCTTTCTTGCATTTCTTTGGGATGGATTGAGTTGCTGCCTCCTGAACAATGTTACGGACCTCCGTCCATAGTTCCTCAGGCACTCTGTCTATCAGGTCTAATGCCTTAAATCTATTCGTCACCTCCACTGTGTATTCATAAGGGATATGTTTTTGGACATACCTGAATGGTTTAGTGGTTTTCCCTACGTTCTTCAATTTAAGCTGAAATTTTGCAAGAAGCAGCTCATGATGTGAGCCACAGTCAGCTCCAGGTCTACTTTTTACTGACTATATAAAGCTTCTCCATCTTTGGCTGCAAAGGACATAATCAATCTGATTTTGATATTGACCATCTGGTGATGTCCATGTGTAGAGTCGCCTCCTGTGCTGTTGGAAAAGAGTGTTTGCTATGATCAGTGTGTTCTCCTGGCAAAACTCTTATTAGCTTTTGTCCTGCTTCATTTGGTACACCAAGGCCATGCTTGCCTGTTATCCCGGTGATTTCTTGACTTCCTACTTGGGCATTCTAATCCCCTATGATGAAAAGGGATTGTTTTTGGAGGGTTAGTTCTAGAAGGTGTTGTAGGTCTTCATAGAACCGATCAACCTCAGCTTCTCCGGCCTCAGTGGTTGGGGCATAGACTTGAATTACTGTTTGTCAGAACTCTCTGCCATGATAGGAACTTTTTCCTGTCTGGGAATTGAATGGGGGTTTTGGAGAACTTTTCATCTTCTCTTCAGTTGTTGAGCTTAATCAGCCGCACGGCATATCCCCCAACAGAATACAGAGCCTGATTTGATTTCATTTGTACCTTGCCTTCTACCAAAACATGGCACTGAAGGCAGCTTATAGGCACCATTAAAATGGATTAACACAATAAAAATACATTCAAATACAATACAAGCATGACCATTACAGAATAAAAACAGTACCCCTCTTAACAGACTTACGGACAGAAGGTCTTCTTGAATGAAGCGTTCCTTGCCTGTCAGTGGTAGGGCAGCATGCTTCCTGTAACCAGGCCCATCAGCAGTCTGGCTCCAGCATTCTGGACCAGGGAAACTTTCTGAGCAGTTTTTGAAGGCAGCCCCATGCACAGCATGTTACAGTAGTCCAAGCAGGCTGAAATAAGGCATGGTGACTGTGGCCAGATCAGACACCCTAGGAATGTGTGCGGTGTGCAAATGCGCTCCTGGCCACTGCCAAGACCTGGGCATCCGGGTTCAGGGCTATGTCCCAAAGCACCCTGAACTGTGAGCCTGAGTCTTCAGAGGGAGTGTAACGCCATCCAGCACAGGACGAACCTCTATTCCCTGATTTCCTTTCGATTGAGCAGCAACTCCGCTACCTTGTCTGGATTAAGCTTGAATGTATTTGCCACCATCCACTCCATTACCAACCTGAGACCTGCTTCAGAACCAGAAAAGCTTCCTTGGATTTAGATGGAAAGGAGAGAGAGAGCGGGGTGTCATCAGGATCCTGGTGGCACCGAACCCCAAACTCCCAGTGGATTCGTGTATATGTGCAACGCCACGGGGGATGAGGTCGAATCCTGAGGATCACCACAGGCTAGCAGCCACGGCTTCGAGCAGGAATCCCCCAGCACCAACTTCTGAAATTGGACCTCCAAGACGGACCTGAGTGACTTGCGTCTCTGTGTCCCATCTCAGACAGAAGCCATTAAAGGATGCGATGGTCGATGTTATCGAAAGCTGCAGAAAGGTCCAGTTCCTGGTGTAGATCATCCACCAAGGTGACCAAAGTTGCCCCTGTTCCATAGCCTGACCTGAAGCTAGATTGAAATGGATCTAGGTAATCCATGTCATCCAGAAATCCCTGGAGCTGAGAAGCCACCTCACGCTCCAGCACATTGCCCAAGAATTTTTGTGAACCACCCAGAGAGCTTCGGCTATTGAGCGGTATAGAAATTAAATAAATAAATAAATAATGGAATATTGTAGACTGGCTGGAAAGTATCCACCACCGGCCAGTCTCTAATTTGAGTACCACCTCGTTTAGCCATGATAGAATCACACCGTGCCTTTAAGAGGCATTCGCCACTACCCTTACATGCTCAGCCGGTCCCCAACGCCCGGCTGCATGTATAGGCCAGAAGGGGCAAGGGTTCAGCACTCGAGTGGCGGGCCTCACCTCTCCAGGAATCCTGTCCACATCATCGTGCTGTACAGATGGAAAAGTACCCATTGTAATTGGACACGCAGCAGCCAAAGTTACATCCACCGGACATGGAACAAGTACGGCATCAAACCCAGCACAGATACCATCGATTTTATCTGCAAAGTGTTGTGCAAATTAGTCCCCGTAGGCTGAAGTCCAAGTCCAGTTGCCAACGAGCAATAATTGTATGTCTAGTAACTCATATATAGATAAGAAGGCAGATACACAGGCCCTCCCTTCCCTCCTCCAGTCTAGCCAACAGACCGGATGGCCCTCCCCCTCATTCACCTCGAACTGGCTCCAACGAAGGGACAACCTCTTTGGTGGCAGCCCTATCCCAAGGCTGCCCACCTTTTATGCACCAGCCGCAGGAAACTAATACAGTTCTTGGAATGGTGGCAGAAGATCTCTGGGACCAGGGTGTGGTTCTGGGAAGGGACAGTTCTCTTGCCCCAGAAAGTTTATATGGAACAGCCACAGGTAGCAGACAGGAAGCACAATGGTCGAGGTCAGTAACGGTCTACCTGATCAGGTGTCTCTTCTTTGTTCTCGTGTAGCAGTGCAGCTAATTGTGCTTGATTTCTGGTGAGATCTTTGATTTCTTCCGTGAACTCCTAAGACAACGTTCTTTTACTTTCTTTTTTATCCCCAAGCAGATGACAGGCAGGACAATGAGAAATATCAGGAGCCATCTCTGGTTTCAATGGAAACTACCCAGCACAAAGAGGGGAAAGAGTTATTTGGGAAACAAAGGGGATCAAAATATCACCGGAGAAACTTGGCAATAAAGAGGAAGACGAAATCTGCTGTTTCTCAGAGTTCTGACACCCATGAACTCCAGATGTCACGAGAAGATCAGAAAGCAAAGCAAACGAAAAAGCCTGCAATGTGTGGGGAGATACTCAACCATAATTCTGAACTGAATAGACACTGCAGGGCCCACATAGGAGAGAAACCATATAAATGTATGGAGTGTGGAAAGAGCTTCAGTCATAGTGGAAATCTTATGAAACTTCAAAGAACTCACACCAGGGAGAAACCATATAAATGCTTGGAGTGTGGAAAGAGTTTCAGTCAAACATCTAATCTTACTTTCCATCTAAGAGCTCACACAGGGGAGAGACCATATAAATGCATGGAGTGTGGAAAGAGCTTCAGTGATAGTGGAGCATTTACTAATCACCAACGAACTCACACGGGAGAAACCATATAAATGCATCGAGTGTGGAAAGAGTTTCTGTCAGAAGTCAAATCTTACTTTACATCAAAGAACTCACACGGGAAAAACTATATCAGTGTCTGGAGTGTGGAAAGAGCTTTGGTCGAAGCTCGCATCTTACTTTACATAAAAGAACTCACACCGGAGAAACCATATAAATGTCTGGAGTGTGGGAAGAGCTTCAGTCTTCGGTCAGGCCTTACTTCACATCAACAAACTCATGCCGGGGAGAAACCATATAAATGTCTGGAGTGTGGAAAGAGTTTCAGTCGTCAGTCAGGCCGTACTTCACATCAACGAACTCACACAGGGGAGAAACCATATAAATGCATGGAATGTGGAAAGAGCTTCAGTTCTAGCTCAAGCCTTATTAGACATCAACAAACTCACACTGGGGAGAAACCATATAAATGCATGGAGTGTGGAAAGAATTTCTGTCAGAGGACACATCTTACTTTACATCAAAGAACTCATACAAGGGAAAAACCATACAAATATCGGCCGAAGCTCACATCTTAATTTACATGAAAGAACTCACACATGGGAGAAACCATATAAATGTCTGGAATGTAGAAAGAGCTTCAGTCTTTGGTCAGGCCTTACTTCACATCAGCGAACTCACACAGGGGAGAAACCATATAAATGTGTGGAGTGTGGAAAGAGCTTAAGTGATAATGGAAATCTTACTAGGCACCAACCAACTCACACAGGGGAGAAACCATATGAATGTGTGGAGTGTGGAAAGAGCTTCAGTTATAATGGAAATCTTACTAGGCACCAACGAACTCACACAGGGGAGAAACCATATAAATGTATGGAGTGTGGAAAGAGCTTCATAGCTAGCTCAAGTCTTATTACACATCATAGAACTCATATGGTGGAGAAACCATAGCGAGGAGCTAATTGTGAAATCCAGTACTCTGCTTCTGCCGACGGAAGCGGATGGTGCTTTCCTCTCCATTCTAAAGACAACTGCACACCCTCAAAAAATGCACTCAGGATTTGGCGGACCCTGTGTAGCAGAGTTTTCTGTGGTGTAGTATACTGCAGTGGGTGAAGAGTGGCCAAGGTTTTTTAATGGAGTTTGCTCTAAGTAAAAAAAAAAAGGTAAAGGTGTCCCCAACCAGTCGTGTCCGACTCTAGGGTGTGGTACTCATCTCCATTTCTAAGCCGAGTAGCCAGCGCTGTCTGAAGACGCTGTCATGTGGCCGGCATGACTGAACACTGAGGTGCACGGAACGCTGTTACCTTTCCCGCCGAAGCGGTACCTATTTATCTACTTGCAACTTCTTGCTTTCGAACTGCTAGGTTGGCAGGAGCTGGGACTGAAGACGGGAGCTCACTCCGTCACGCGGCACCCAGGTCTCAAACTGCTGTCCTGCCGACCTTCTGGTCTGCAGTTCAGCGTCTTAACCACTAAGCCACTGCGGCCTTTTGCTCTAAGTACCTGGACTCTTATGGAAGGACAGAGCTGTTTTTGAATCAGGTTGCTTCCTCCACCTTCTCCCCCTCCCTATCAGATGTGGTAATTCCCTCAGTGTAAAAAGAAATCAAGGCATGCAGCCTGCGGTGGTTTTCTTTGGGAAAGGGCCCAGAGGGGCAAAGTTGCTCTCTGCAACGATCATATCATAATAGTGATTCCCCAAGAAATCTGATGGAAGACCAGTGAACTTTGGGACATACGTTTGGGTGTTTCATGTTGCAAATCTCCACAATGCTCTATCTGTACATTTGTAAATAAGCACAACAATTATGCAAGGCTGATAAGCCTCCTGTGATCTCCTTCTAAAGAAAACCAGTCTCGAAAGTGAAATCTGGAGCCCCTCAAATCTCACTGCTCAGGGACCTGGGGTATGAGTAGTATTATAAGTGGTATGAATATGGTAAGACCTTTACTCAGGGTTTCCGTCTTCCTAATCATCAGAACACTCAGAAGAAGGCAAACCATTCAAAGCCCAATGTGGCCAAAGGCTCTGTGATCAGTTTGGTTTGATGAAGACTATGGTTTTCATTTCTTTTCTAAACTCAGAGGACGCAATCTGCATTCATGCAGTTGAGAAATATCCCTGCCAGCAGAGGCAGTTGTATGCGCTAGACTTTGCGGAGTGGCCATGGCCATGAGCACGTGGCAGGGAACACCGTGCTCCGAGAATGTGAACGGCATGGTGCATATCATTGAAGTGTCTCCCCACCCACAACTTCCAAGGATCCTTTTAGCAGGGAAGGGGTACTGCCTGCTAAGTGGCAACAGTATTATCGGGGGGAATTGGGATGAGGGGATAAGTCTGAAGGAAAGGAGTTAGCTGATGGTAACTGACACTCCTGCCCCGGGTTCTTCCTTCTCTAGCTTCTACCTGATGAGACTGAGAAGACAACCCCCTCAGGACGCCTTCCTCCTCTGCTCAGTTGTCTGCACTGGCACACGCAGCTTCAGCCTCTTTTACTCTCTGGGTTAAAGAGGCACCCCAAATGTCTAATTGGTTCCTTCTACCCAGTACAGGAGCAGTAAGAAGCGAATACGTTTTTCTAATGGTAGCGCAATAAGAGAAACCTACACGAGGGATTTTGTATTTTGTAAAAACAAAAAAATAAAAACTTATTCAATCCAAGAGGAGTTCTATATAGTTATTAATCAAATTATGCTTGGTCCTAACCTTCCTACCTACTTTATCCCTTCTAAATCCTACTCCCCAAACCCCACTCACTCGATGCACAATACCTGAGCAATCCATATAACATCCCTGTAAGGTTGGCCTTCACGAGAGTCTGTGTGATGTACTGGTTGAGAGTGTTGGGCTTCTGAGACCAAAGAGCAATTGCTCAGTTGGTTAATTTTAGACCTGGGATTTAATGGACTTACAGGGCGGGGAGAGGGAGCTTTAGACGACTGTATTACTTCACGCTGCGAAGGACACAACTAAGCTTTCTCTCCTCCCCCCTCACACCCCACCATTCCATGCTTTGCAACTGCTTCTACATCCCAGAGCCACCCTCCCCCCCACAAAAAAGCCTATTTGCAAACCGTATAAAAAGTAAATACTCTGAGCTTGTGCAATTTTGCATTTTAAACTCACTTATATCTTAGCACCATCATGACTACAGGAATAGAATGGAGTTTGCTTCTGCTGTTCCCATGCCAAAGTCATTTACTTGGGAATAACCACCATTTTGTTGTAGAAAAGGATGGTATCTTATGAAAATACAAATAATAAAATGAGCATCTGTAACCATGAACAACTTGCCTGCTTTCCCCCTGACTCTAAAATGCCTTAAAAATAATAAGAAAGAAAGGGTGCTGTGGCAAGCAGCGTCATCCCTGCTGGGTCCTGGCATGCCCATGGGCTGGCACAAGACCCGACTTCTGGGTGGACGTCCAACCCTAGTGGCACCACTGGCAAAAAGAGACAAAGGTTCAAAATCTCCACTCAGCTACAGAGCTCTTCCAGTTACTCTGTCAGCCCAGTCTACCTCACTGGGTTGTTGTGAAGATAAAGTGGGGAGGACCAAGAACTCGAACCTGATGTGGGATTAAAATGCTAATGATTGAAAATGATATTTTCCCTATATTACGGGGGGGAATAGCTTCCATTTTCCCTATATTATGGGGAGCGGGGATAGCTTCCATTTTCCCTATAATATGGGGGGGGGATAACTTCTATTTTCCCTATATTGGGGGGGGAATAACTTCCATTTTCCCTATATTACGGGGGGAATAACTTCCATTTACCCTATATTATGGGGGGGAATAGCTTCCATTTTCCCTATATTATGGGTGGGAATAGCTTCCATTTTCCCTATATTATGGGGGGGAATAGCTTTCATTTTCCCTATATTACGGGGTGGGGGAATAGTTTCCATTTCCCCAGCAGCATGTTTCTTTGGGAATTTGTTGGTGTAAATAATCAACAGTTGATGGATGTTAATTCTCAGAAGTGCTGACAAACCCAGGTACATTTTGTGAATACAAAATGAAATATGTTTGGGATTCATCATTACTATAAGAAGAGCCCTGCTGGATCAGACCAAGGGTCCATCTATTCCAGCATTCTGTTGACATGGTGGCCAGCCAGCTGTCGACCGGGAACCGACAAGCTGGACACGAGTGCAAGAGCACCCTCCTGTACACATGTTTTCAATCCTGTAATGTCTTGCTTTCTCAAATACTTATAAATACCCCTTAATTACCCCTTAATTCTTGTAAGCATCTGATTGCCAGTTATCCTTTGTTTTTGGCTTTCATTTTGGTATAGGTGGTACAAGGGGTGGAATTCTCCCCATAGTAGCTTATCCGCACGCCTGACTCCTGTTGCTCGAGCCCTGTGTTTACTTGAAGGGAAGGCACTTTTCACTTGTTTGCCCCCCACCCAGAAATCCACTTTGTCTCTTTTGTGCTCCCCAAATATTTTTACCTGAATTTTAGACATCCACTGTACACATATATTAATTATGTATTTATTTACAGTGTTTGTATACAGCTCCATATCTAAAACAGATTTCAGAGCGGGGAACACAAAAGATAAAACAGTAAAAGAATAAAAAGATTAAAACACCGTATTAAAATTATGCTTTCTAAAAAACAGAACGCCAATAGAAACCGTGGCTGGTCAGTTAAGGAATGCCCGCTGGGACAGTGCTGTTTTCAGGAGGTGCTGGAAACGACACAGTGTTGGTGCCTGCCTGACCTCCAGGGGCAGGGAGTTCCAAAGAAAGGGGGCCACCACGCTGAAGGCTCTTCTCCTGGTGGACTCCAGTCAGTCCATAGGTCCATGTGGAACCACTAGGACCATGCCTTCTGATGACCTCAGTGATAAATGCATGCCTGTGGGTGTATATACTTATTTTAAAATAGTTCACATTAGCATACTGAATAATGAGCAGGGAGACCTGTTTCAAATCCTGGCTCTGTTATAAAACTCGGTGGGTGACCGAGCTGTAATGGTCCATCTTCAGGAAAGAGCAGCACCAGCCTAGAATGTGTTTAGTAGGCTCGCAATGTGTTTAGCAGTAGAGGATGTTGGGGCCGCTATAGGTGTAGTGCTGGCCAGAGGGTATAATGGCAGTGGGAGTCAATAACATCAGGTGATTGAGACATCTGTGTGCTTTATACCCTTCCGGGCCTCAGTAATTCTGGTGGCTTGCCTGCAGTCCCCTCTAGCTAGAAGGTTGCTGCTAATGAATGCCAGGTTGACTAGTGGAAAAGGTTGCATCATCCCTAACCTTGTAGCTGAAGAGCATGCTGACCTGGCCTGTGTCACAGAAACCTAGCTGGATGAACAGGGAGGACTCAGTCTCTCCCAAATTTGTCCACCAAAGTTTCTTGTGCAGCACGAAGATGAACTAGATGGGTGGGGAGGGGTGGTAGCCTTTTTCTATAGGGATTCCATGCCCCTGGTCAGATATCCCATCCAACACTTAGCCAGCTTTCAGTGTCTCTAACTGGTGCTGTTCACCCGAGACAGAACTGGGTTTCTGTTGGTGTACCATCCACCCTGCTACCCAACAATCCCCCTGCCTGAGCTGACCAAGGTGGTCTCGAGGCTGGTATTGAAGCCCCCCAAACTTTAATACTTATGCTGCGGCTACCTTGTCAAGAGCGGCTAAGAATTTCATGGCCGTGTCAACCACAGGCCTGTCTCAGATAATATCTGGCCCAACACATGTCGCAGGGGACGCTTTGGACCTAGTTTTCTGTCCTAGATTGGGAGAAAATGATCTGTGAATGGGGGAGCCAGTAGTGATTACGTTGGTATGGACAGATCGTTATCCGATCAGTTTTGACCTTCAGGCTACCCGAAACCTCGAGAGAGATGGGGGACCACATTTGACCCGGCTATTGATATGATAGCTCCCAAACGTCCTTGACCTGGTCATAGAACTGTGTCAGTTCCTTGGTATTCCAAGGCCCCTTCATTGCAGGCTTATAAGGCCCTGAAGATATGCTATTTTAATTTGACCTTCCTCTGATATGTTCATTGTTGTTCCTGTTTTTTCTGTTTTTATTGTGTTTTCATCGCTTTTTAAGGCAGCATTGGTTTTTATTATGTGTTTTATTATTCTCTGCTAGCTTGGGAGGGCTCCTGCCCTGAAAGGCAGCCAAGAAATATTTTTAATAATAATCCTTTGTCAACCAATCCCCATAATCCAAAGAGTCCTGTGGACCTTTGACATTCAGTGTTCTTCAGTAAGATTAGATCCAAAGATAGCAGGTGAAATACAGGCCCAACTGAGTGTGAGCAGACGAGGAATTCTCCTTACAATACAGAACTGCTTTGCAAACGTATGTGGTGTTCGTCTTGGCCTACCCTTGCCTTTTGTGACACATCTCTGGAAAATAGCTGATTTCAGCGGCATTGGAATTGCTGGGAATGCTACTGAGAAATTGCTAACCCACCATCCCAAAGCAATATAAGATGTCTATTTATAAAATGCCAAGTATAGAACCATTGAAAATGCTTTGTTGTTGTTCAGTTGTTCAGTCGTGTCCAACTCTTTGTGACCCCATGAACCATAGCACTCCAGGCCTTCCTGTCCTCTGCTTTCTCCCGGAGTGTGCTCAAGTTCACATTCATCAGTGATGCTATCTAGCCATCTCATTCTCTGCCGTCCCCTTCTCCTTTTGCCTTCAATCTTTCCCAGCATCAGGGTCTTTTCCAGTGACTTTTCTCGTGGCATTAGGTGGCCAAAATATTTGAGCTTCAGCTTCAGTATCTGTCCTTCTAATGAGCACTCAGGGTTGATTTCCTTTAGGACTGACTGATTTGACCTCCTTGCAGTCCAGGGGACTCGTAAGAGTCTTCTCCAGCACCATAGTTCGAAAGCATCGATTCTTCGGCGCTCAGCCTTCCTTATAGTCCAGCTCTCACAGCTATACGTTGCTACTGGGAAAACCATAGCTTTGATTATATGAACCTTTGTCAGCAAGGTGAGGTCTCTGCTTCTTACTGTGCTGACTAGGTGTGCCATAGCTTTCCTCCCAAGGAGCAAGCGTCTTTTAATTTCATGGCTACAGTCACCGTCTGCGGTGATCTTGGAGCCCAAGAAAGTAAAATCTGTCACTGCTTCCATTTCTTCCCCTTCTATATGCCAGGAAGTGAGGGGGCCAGATGCCATGATCTTAGCTTTTTTAATACTGAGTTTCAAACCAGTTTTTGCACTCTCCTCTTTCACCCTCAACAAGAGGCTCTTGAGATCCTCTTCGCTTTCCGCCATTAGGGTGGTATCGTCTGCGTATCTGAGGTTATTGATAATTCTCCCAGCAATCTTAATTCCGACCTGTGATTCATCCAACCCGGCGTTTCTCATGATGTACTCTGCATATAAATTAAATAAGCAGGGTGACAATATACAGCCTTGTCGTACTCCTTTCCCAATTTTGAACCAATCGGTTGTTCCATGTCCAGTTCTTACTGTTGCTTCTTGACAGGTTTCTCAGGAGACAGGTCAGGTGGTCTGGTACTCCCATCTCTTTAAGAATTTGCCACAGTTTGTTGTGATCCACACAATCAAAGGCTTTAGCGTAGTCAATGAAGCAGAAAGAGACGTTTTTCTGGAATTCTCTTGCTTTCTCCATGATCCAGCGAATGTTGGCGATTTGATCTCTAGTTCCTCTGCCTCTTCGAAATCCAGCTTGTACTTCCGGTAGTTCTCGGTTCACATACTGCTGAAGCCTAGCTTGTAGGATTTTGAGCATCACCTTGCTGGCATGTGAAATGAGCGCAATTGTACGGTAGTTTGAACACTCTTTGGCATTGCCCTTCTTTGGAATTGGAAGGTAAACTGACCTTTTTCAGTCTTGTGGCCACTGTTGAGTGTTCCAAATTTGTTGGCATATTGAATGCAGCACTTTAACAGCATCATCTTTTAGGATTTTAAATAGCTCAGCTGGAATACTGTCATCTCCGCCAGCTTTGTTGTTACTAATGCTTGCTAAGGCCCACTTGATTTCACTCTCTAGGATGTCTGGCTCAAGTTCAGTGACTGCACTCTCATGGCTATCAGGGACATTAAGATCTTTCCTGTATAGTTCTTCTGTGTATTGTATTAAAGAGAAGACACACAAAACACAAGGCAGGTTCACAATGAGTTCTGGGTAACTGGTATCAAGAACCTATTGGCATCAAGAATCTATTGATAAATAATATCTAAGAAAGAATGCAGAATTAATGCCCATCACTCAAGATCACGGGATATTTAAGGACTAAAGGAATAAATAATTTCTTTATTGCTTGTTGTTCGGTCGTTAAGTTGTGTCCGACTCTTTGTGGCTCCATGGACCATAGCATGCCAGGCCTTCCTGTCCTAATTACTTTATTATGCTTAGAGTGTGTCAATTAATGGTTGATAATTCATGGGTAGTAAATATTGTATGAACCAATCTGAAATACGGATGTTTAGGAAAGTTTATACGATTAGATCTTAAGTAATAAATTTTGAGATGGGGGTTGTTTTCTCAAAGATGAGATTTAGAATGAATCTTGTCTAGCCTGAAAGATAACCTTAAGCCTTTTTGTGTTTGATCTCATTGGAATTTTTGAGGAGTTCCAATATATGGGGTAGCAAACAATGAAGTAATGGTGTAGAAAGTGTATAAATGTGCACTGATTTTTCAGCATATCAGCTTCTTAACATCCAGAAGGTCACCAATGCCTATGTACCTGCCTATCAGCTAGACAACTTATTCAAAACTGGATAAACAACTTGGACAGAGAGCAATCCTCTTACAATCTTAAGCTAAGATTTTAGAAACATGTGCATTTTTATTGTCATTGTTCTATCCTACATGGTTGTATTTTGATGTCATGTTTTACTGAGAATCTATGTTATTGAATAAAACTCGGAAAAGGATCTATCGATTTTCCCATACTAATTCATGTTAGTATAAAACCAAGATTGAACCCAACCTGTGGCAATTTGTGATGTACTCTTTGTCTCAAGTGTTTAATCTACTGTAAATAGCTGGCAGCCAAGGTTCCTAAAGTTTGGAATTTCCAGAGGGGCGGGCTGTTGCTGACCAGTGCCCCCTTGGGCTTGCGGGCCCAATGCTGGCATGCAAGAATGCTGTGAAGTCCGCCTTTTTGCTCACTGTCAACCTCACTACATTAGGGGAAGGCAAGAAAGGCCATTCTTGGGAAAGCGTGCTGTTCTCTGTCCCCAGTTAATCTAGGTGCAGTCGAAGGAATAGATAGTAAGTGGAATTCCTCATCTCCTTACACCCAGTTGGTTGTGCATTTCACCTGCAACTTCTGAATCTGTTATCACTGAGTAAAGGAGAATGCCGAAGGCCACAATCCTGCTTAGATTATGGGGATGAGATGACAAAGGAAGAGCAAAGGCACAAGGCCTTTCCATCAACAGGATTCACAGCCTGATGGATCATTCACTCCAGAGAGGCTGACCGACCAGGCTCTGTATCTGGGTGGGGGACATGCCTTGTGGCCGAGTAAGCTCACTGACTGAAGACAAGGCGAACAAATCTCCAAGGAATCCACTCAATTCCCAGACAAGGAACGGTCCCACCACCAATCTCAACAGGTACCTGCCAATCTTTCCCCCTCCTCAGAGCGCTGCACAAATGGATCTTCTCCTTCATCCAGCTGGGAAATGAGGTCTGGTTTGGGGTCTTTGCAAAGAAAGAGAGGGGCTAATGACTGCAATATAGCCACACATTCCAAGTGCTATGTATTTATGTCTTTGTGCTTTACAGTTATTTGTCACCTCTTGACTCTTTACGGACGTCTCCCTCTACACCCAGGAGCTGACAGGCTACACCTCTCCCCCTTCTCGGAAGCTCACAGGCCAGCACACACACATTCAGACACAGGAGGGCTCCCTTCCCATGGGAAGCGAAACCTCTCTCATCCTAGACGGAGGAGGTCACTGGCAAAGGCCTTGCAGCTGTAAGCTTTGTTGACATCTGGAGCTGTAGTTGCTTGGAACCAATGAAGGCGTGTGAAGCTGCTGGTTCAGCCAGGCTACGCAGGTCTGAACTATAGCTCAGTTACACTTAACAGAGGCAGAATTCACAACACTTTGAACCTAATATCCTGATATGTTGATAGCAGCTAGATTAACAGGAGCCAGTGGGAACTTAGCTTTTCCCTGTGTGGGCATTCTCTTCTTCCCCTAACGGTGCAGCAGTTTTGTTTTTCTTGCCTTCTCTTAAAAAGCAACCTTGCAAAGGGCACAGAGAGGAAAGGTGAAAATCTTGGAGATAGTGAAATAAGAGAAGCTGCTACTTGGTCATGATCCCTGGTGAGGTCCGCTGTTTCTGCTTTAAATTCCTAACAGGATGTTCTTTTCCTTTTTTTTTTACTCCCAAACCAGGAGACGGGCAATACGAGGAGAATTATCGGGAGCCATCTCTCATGTCATCTGAAACTAACAAGCACACAGAGGGAAAAGATATATTTGGGAAACAAAGCAGACAAAAAAATCAGAAGAGAAACCAGACAATGAAAGGAAAGAAGAAATTCTCTGCTTCTCAGGGTGAACGTCTGATCTCACAAGAAGATAAGGAAGAAAAGGAAATGAACAAGTGTGCGGTGTCTGGGAAGATATTCAAAAGTACTTCAAAATTAAATATACATTACAAAGCCCACGCAGAAGAGAAACCATATAAATGCTTGGAATGTGGCATCAACTTCAGTAAGAACATATATCTTACTAAACATCAAAGAATTCACATAGAGGCAAAGCCGTATAAATGCGTGGAGTGTGCAAAGAGCTTCAATATGAGCTCAGAACTTACTGATCATCAAAGGACATACAGAGGGGAGAAACCATATAAAAGTATGGAGTGTGGGGAAAGTTTCAGTTGGAGCTCAAGCATTAAGCTACATCAAAGAACTCGTACGGAGGAAAAACCATATAAAGGCGTGGAGTCTGGAAAGAGCTTCAGTGTTGGCGCAAACCTTCGTATGCATGAAATAATATACACAGAAGAGAAACATCCTAAAGGCATGGATTGTGGAAAAAGTTTCAGTGAATGCACAAAACTTACTATCTGTCAAAGAATACACACAGGGAAGAAACCATATACATGTATCGAATGCGGAAAGACCTTCCATCAACGCTCAGCCCTTACTGTACATGAATGAACAAACACAGGGGAAAAGCCATATAAATGTATGGAGTGTGGAAAGAGCTTTGGTGATAGTGGGACACTTACTAAAAATCAAAGAACCCACACAGGGGAGAAACCATATAAATGTGAGGAGTGTGGAAAAAGCTTCAGTGTGAGTTTACACCTTATTGTGCATCAAAGAACTCACACAGGGGACAAATTGTATGGAGTGTGGAAAGAGCTTTAGGCAGAGTGGAACATTTATTCAACATCAAAGAACTCACACAGGGGCAAAACCATATAAGTGCATGGAGTGTGGGAAGAGCTTTGCTGGTAGTGGAACACTTACTCAACATCAAAGAACTCACACAGGGGAGAAACCATATAAATGTATGGAGTGTGGAAAGAGCTTTGCTGAAAGTGGAGCACTTACTGTACATCAAAGAACTCACACAGGGGAGAAACCATATAAATGTATGGAGTGTGGAAAGAGCTTTGCTGAAAGTGGAGCACTTACTGTACATCAAAGAACTCACACAGGGGAGAAACCATATAAATGTATGGAGTGTTGAAAGAGCTTTGCTGATAGTGGAACACTTACTCAACATCAAAGAACTCACACGGGAGAAACTATATAAATGTATGGAGTGTGGAAAGAGCTTCAGTCAGAACTAATATCTTACTGTACATCAAAGAACTCACGGTGGGAAGAAACCAGATAAATGTATGGAGCTTGGAAAGAGCTTCACTGCTAGGTCAAGTCAGTGGAACCAGGGGGACAGTGCTTTCCCTGCTTCTTTGGGGACCCTCTTGAGTCAGAGTTTTCTGGGGTACTGAGTGCTGTGTGAGAGGAGAGAGGATAAGCGCCTTTCATTTCTTATGGAAAGTGCTTTTACTTCCTGGCCTCTTATGGAAGGACAGAGCTGTTCTCTAGTTCTCTGATAGGGTTCCTCCTGCCACCGTCTTCCCCTCCCTAAGGAATGTGCTGATTCTGACCACCCCTTTTCGCAGAGGGGGCAACGTTGCTCCTTGCAAAGACCCGATGCAGGAGGTGGTCTCCTTTGAAATCTCATGGAGAACCAGTGAAGTCTGGGGCATATGTTGGGGTGTTTCAACTTGTGAATCTCCACAACGCTCCACTTTGTAAAGAAATACAAATATTGTACAGTGCTCATTAGCCTCTTGTGATCTCCTTCGGAAGGAAACCAATCTCAACTGTGAGTGCTGGAGCCTCTGAAATCTCCCTGCCCAGAGAGGCTTGGTGCAAATAATATTAGTTTTGGTACTGATGTGGTAACACTTTTACTCAGAGCTTCCATCCTACTAATCATCTGAACACTCCCAAAAAGGCAAACCAGTCAAATGTTCCCTAGTCTAAAGGTTTTGTGATCAATTTGGTTGGATGAGAGTATAGTTTTCATTTTTTCCTACATTCAGGGTCATTGAGAGGAGGTATTCTTCACTGGCTCATGCGGCCGAGGAAGGTCCCTGCCAGCAGAGGGCAGCGTGCAGGAACCAGAGTTGTGTGCAGTGGACAGCGGTGCAGAGCCATGGGTCTGTGGCAGGGAACATTGTGCTCCAAGAATGTGAACAGCTTCGTTTCTGCCTTGAAGTACCCCCCGGCCACCACTTCCACTGATCCCTTTAGCAGAGAAGGGGTACTGCCCGTTCACTGCCAAAATAATGGATTGAAGACTTAAGGCTAGCAACATTTGAAAGAGTAGTATATAGGTGTCACTTGCAAATGGACTTCTATTTGGATATTTGGTCTGCTTTTCCTGAAGTGTAGGTGTAATCGATTCTTTTTTCCTTTTTTCTACAATGTTGTGAAATTTGAAATTGAGGACTTTAGAGCATTAGGATCAGGATGAGGGAAGGAATTAGCTGCCTTTACTGCCTCAGAGTCCCCTTTGCTATTGGAAACACCCACTGAAGCTGACCAGCTATATTGACCCACAACCCATGTTTATAAATACTTATCAGTGAATAGATATGATACATGGGGTCTACAGCAGGAATGGAACAGGGAATTGGAATGTCCTATTTTGTCTAATCAATGGACTGCCATTTGGGTGTCTGTTTTGGAGACGTCTGTGAACCTCCGGGTATGTCTAATTCAGCAAAAACTTTTGTTTCAGGTCTATTGGACGCCACAATGTCTCTTTAACAAAGGTCTGTCAAACTCAGCTAATGGTTGGAGGTGTAATGCAGTTTATGCTTCCTTTATTCATATGCTTCGGAACTTTGTATTGGCAAGCTCTTTAATATTTACTGATGTACATGTTCATTTACCTGCTTTTTGGAATGTAGCACACGGTCAGCGTAAATGGAATTTTCATTCTCTCTTGGCTGCGAAAAGACTGATACTGCAATACTGGAAGGATAAAAGCTCACTGCCTATAAAACAAGGGATTGAAGACTTAACAACGCTAGCAACATTTGAAAGAGTAGTATATAGGTGTCACTTGCAAATGGACTTCTATTTGGATATTTGGTCTGCTTTTCCTGAAGTGTAGCTATAATCTATTCTTTTTTCCTTTTTTCTACAATGTTGTAAAATTTGAAATTGAGGACTTTAGAGCATGTTGTTATGCTTTCAGTTTGTTTGTTTTGTTGAAACTCATAATTCAAAACTGATTTAAAAAAAGAGAACGGGAACTGCCTACTCACTGCCAAATTGAGTATTGCAGTGGATTGGGATGAGGAAGATAAAATAATGGGAAGGAATTAGCTGTTGGTAACACCGTTTAGAGTACATTTTTTGATAATTGATAACTTCTATCACTTTTTGTTGAATATTAACACTTTAACTTTTTATGTACCTAAGTGGTGAACTGTGCTAAAATTGAGAGTATGTAGCAATTTGCATAGGTTAGGTTTAAAAGTGAGTGTGCCTACAAGAGACTTGCGTCTAATCCTCAGTAGACTATACACACATATGGATGTAGTGACCTCCAATGAAAATGAAAGGCAAAAAATACAGTCTGAAGCAATTAAATTAAAGCTTAAATGATTACAGAATAAACAGTGATCAAAATAAAGAGAAACCAACCAGAGGGGAGTGGACCCTGGATTTAATCCTAAATGGTATCATACAGGACCTAGCGTGAGATGCGAATGTTATTGAACTAACTGGAAACCGTGACCATAGTGGTATCATATTTAATATATATCGAAGTGGAAAATTGCCAAAAGTCCAACCCAGTCATAAAATGTCTCCAAAATGAAGGAACTGGTACAATGGAAGTTGAAAGGGGGCATCAAAAGGGTTCCATCCCTTCAAAATGCTTGGAGTTTACTCAAAACCACCACAAGAGAGCAATCCTATGTCCTCCAGACAGGGTCTGGGGGAGATAGGATTTGTCAGTTTTCCATCTCTGAGCTTGTAGACAGTGCTATGATCTTGGGGCCAGGAAACCGTGTTTCCCACCCCCTCTCCCTTGTAGCTTGTGCTGAGAGAACCGCGCCAGCTGCCCACTTGGAGCACGGAGAGGGCGCAAAGGGGGTGGCCCCAGGGGCAGGGGTGGAGGAGATCGCGGAAGCTGTTTGAGACAGCTTCCAATGCGGCCTCCAGCCCCATTCCCACCCCCTCCCCAAAGCCGTCTAAGGCAAACTGACGGGCAGCTGGAGCGCAGAGGGAATTCTTTTCTTTTTTGGTAATTTTTGTATTTGGATTTTCTAACAATAATAAGTACATCAATCCCTCCCTCAGAATCCCAGATAACTACAAAATAATTATAACAAATATGTCAAGTACAGTCACACACATAAGTTGTCAATATACCTGTAAATAATATAATTAAAATATTGTGTCTCATTAATTGGTCTGTTTCCATATGGAATTAGAATTTACTACACCAAAGTGCAATTGATTAGTTTGGAGGTCCATCTTCAACGTATAGTTCTCAGAAAAACATTAAGAACCGGTACCAAGTTGCTACAGCATTGTCTTCTTTCCTTTCTCCTCTAGGTACATGAAAACAGTTGGTTAATTTCTCTGCCAGAGCAACAGACCATATTCCATCAAGGTATCTCTGGAATGAGAGACCTGAAGCATTTTCCCAAGTTCTAGCAATCTCAGTTCTTGCAGCTCCTACAAGCATTGCCAACAATTCTTTATAACACAGTCCCTCGTTCTCCCCAGTAAACAATGAAAAAAGTAATAAAGTTTCATTTGGAATTAGTTTGCAATAATTGGAAACAACTAGTTCTTATTTGGGCATATTATCTTTTAGTTGTCTGATTGAAATTGGTTTTCCTCTTATAAATAAGTCTCCAAATCTATAAATCCCAATTTCTTTCCATGATTTATATTGCACGTATTTATCTTGAAAATTAAAATGGGGATGTTCCAGAATGGGACATAATGGGGACATGGGAGAAGCTAAGAACTTCACATATTTATGCCGTATTTCAACCCGTTAGTGAAAGGGTTATGTATCATAACTTTATTTTTTGGGAGTTTGGGTAGATATAAATGAGAGGCAGAGAAGTTAGTCTCTTCTGATCCTTCTATCTGAGTCAAGTCAAGAGCATTATCCAGCTTTAAAGTTTCACAGCTTGAGCTATCTGAAAAGCTTCATAATATTGTATTAAATTTGGTACTGCCAATCCTCTTGGAACAGGTCTATATTTTACACTATAAACAAATCTTAAGCTTTTATTGTTCCCAGCAATAAACCTCTCCAATCTTTTGTGCCAAAATTTTATTTTTTTTTAACATCTGGATATAAAGGAATATCTTGAAAGAAGAATAAACATTTTGGTAACATACGAGCTTTTACTATTGCAAGCTTACCTAGTAAAAATAAATTTAGCCCATTTTTTTTCTTTTATAGCATTAAGAACATTCTTATAATTTCTATAAACTAATTGATTAGTATTTTTGTTAGCCAAATTCCTAAATCATAGAATCATATGATTGGTAGGGTTGGAAGGGGCCTACAAGGCCATCGAGTCCAACCCTCTGCTCAATGCAGGAATCCAAGTCAGAGCATCCCTGACAAATGGCTGTCCAGCCTCATCTTGAAGACCTCCAGTGTGGGAGAGCCCGCTACCTCCCTGGGTAATTGGTTCCATTGTTGTATTGCTCTAACAGTCAGGAAGTTTCTCCTGATGTTCAGCCAGAATCTGGCTTCCTGTAACTTGAGCCCATTATTCCGTGTCCTGCACTCTGGGATGATGGAGAAGAGATCCTGGCCTTCCTCTCTGTGACAACCTTTCAAGTACTTGAAGAGTGCTATCATATCTCCCCTCAGTCTTCTCTTCTCAAGGCTAAACATGCCCAGTTCTTTCAGTCTCTCCTCATAGGGCTTTGTTTCCAGTCCCCTGATCATCTTTGTTGCCCTCCTCTGAACCCTCTCCAGTTTGTCTGCATCCTTCTTAAAGTGTGGCGCCCAGAACTGGACACAGTACTCCAGATGAGGCCTAACCAGTGCTAAGTAGAGCGGAACTAGTACTTCCCGGGATTTGGAAGCTACGCTTCTATGAATGCAGCCCAGAAGAGTATTTGCCTTTTTTGCAGCCACATCACCTTGTTGGCTCATATTCAGCTTGTGATCTACAACAATGCCAAGATCCTCGCTTGTAGTGTTGTTGAGCCACGTATTCCCCATCTTGTAACTGCATTTGGTTTCTTTTTCTTAGGTGCAGAACTTGGCATTTATCCCTATTAAATGTCATTCTGTTGTTTTCTGCCCAGCGCTCCAGTCTATCCAGATCACTTTGAATTTTGTTTCTGTCTTCCAAAGTATTAGCTATCCCTCCCAATTTTGTGTCACCTGCAAATTTGATCAGCATTCCCTGCACCTCCTCCTTCAAGTCATTAATACAAATGTTGAAGAGCACTGGGCCCAGGACTGAGCCCTGCGGTACCCGACTCGTTAACTTTCCCCAGTTGGAGAAGATCCCATTGAAAGAACTCTTTGAGTCCAATTCTGTAGCCAACTGTGGATCCACCGGATCGTTGTTTCATCTAGCCCACTTTGAGCTAGTTTGCTCATCAGGACATCATGGGGCACTTGGTCGAAAGCTTTGCTGAAGTCGAGGTATATGATGTCTACAGCATTCCCACAGTCCACAAGGGAGATGACTTGATAAAAAAATGAGATCAGATTTGTCTGGCAGGACTTGTTTTTGACAAATCCATGTTGGCTTCGAGTAATCACTGCATTGTTTTCAGGGTGCTTCCAGATGGATTGCTTTATCATCTGCTCAAGAATTTTCCCAGGGATTGATGTCAGACTGACTGGTCTGTAGTTCCCAGGTTCCTCCTTTTTACCCTTTTTGAAGATAGGGACAACGTTAGCCCTCCTCCATTCATCTGGCACTTCACCCGCCCTCCATGATTTCTCAAAGAGAATAGACAGCAGTTCTGAGAGTTCTTCTGCCAGTTTTTTTATTACTCAAGGATGCAATTCATCTGGCCCTAGAGATTTGAACTCATTCAAAGTAATGAGGTGTTCCTTGACCATATGCCTATCGATCTCAAGCTGCAATCCTGCCCCTTCAGCCTGTACTTTCCCTTTGCCACGGGGGTCATAGACCCTCTTTTGGGAGAAGACTGAGCCAAAGTAGGAATTGAGCACCTCTGCCTTTTCTTTGTCATCTGTTATCGTTTTGCCATCCTTATTTAATAGCTGATCCACCATTTCTTTCCTCTGCCTTTTACTATGCATGTAGCTGAAGAAAGCCTTTTTGTTGCTTTTAGCATCTCTCGCTAACCTCAGCTCATTCTCAGCTTTAGCCTTCCTGACGCCATCGCTGCAATTCTGTGCTACCTGCCTTTGTTACTTGGCCTTCTTTCCACTTCCTCTATGTGTCCTTTTTTGTTTTCAGGTCATCTCTAAGCTTTTTGTGAAGCCACATTGGCTTCTTCTGTTGTCTTCCACCTTTTCTTCTTTTTGGAATTGTTTGTCATTGTGCCTTGAGAATTTCCTTTTTTAAAAGCTCCCACCCATCTTGGTGTTAAGAGTATCCCATAGTAATATAGACTTCACTTCATCTATATCATTCATTTCATAGAATAATTTAATATCATTCTTTATTTTTTCAACAATTTGTGGATTTCTGTGTGTATTAGTGCTTAACCTCCAAATCCCGGATTTATTTATTGGATCGTTATTACCCCATTGTACTTCTGAGCATGGTCAGACACGAGATGGGGGCAAAATCTATCCTGGATTGGTCTAAGTGGTTCTGAAATAAATGTATGATCTATACGTGAGTAGCTGAATGTTTTTTTGAAAAGAAAGTATAGTCTCTAATTTTAGGGTTTAAAAACTTCCATCAATCCACAGAATTCTCCATTTTAAGTAGCCTCCCTATTTTTACCCCTTCAGTAGATGTTTTTCTAGATCTTGATGTTGTGTCCATTTTTATATTCAAGACACAATTGGTATCCCCTCCTAAGATTATTCCTCCCCATGCAAATTGCCTAACTTTAGCCAGGAATTTTCACATAAATTCAGCTTAAACTATATTAGGAGCATAATAAGATCCAATGGTTAATAATCTGTCTCCCGGTTTACCTTTTATAACTATAAACCTACCATCTGGGTCCTTTAACTGATCCAGAACTTTGAATCTAGAGCTCTTCATAAAAAATATGGCTACTCCCCTTGATTTTGATGTTCCACTGGCACTGTATTGTTCCCCCAAAGATGGATAATTTATAATACGCTGTACCTGTTTTCTAGTATGTGCTTCCTGTAGCAATAAAATATCAGCACCCAGTTTCTGGATGGTCTGCATTCTTCTATACAGTTTCGCTGGAGATCCCAGACCATTTGTGTTGAAAGAAATTATGTTTAAACTATCCAACATATTAACCATTAGGTTTGCAGCTCATGCTTTTAGTCTTCTCGGACCAACAACTTGCACACTTCTTTAAGTTCGAAATATTAGAAAACAGTAAGTGACTGTATCACAACCACGAAGAAAGGATTGTCTGCGACACCCCCCTCCCCTCCCTCCCCCCTCCCTTGTCCAACATTTGGAATTGAGGCTAACAAGCCTCCAGCTCTCAACAGAGAGCTGCTCCATTGTGGATTGCACCGAGAAGCCAAGAGCATTTGCTCCTGAGGCTGAATCCCTCCTTCCCCCAGCCCTTCCACCCACTATAAATCTTTCTAAATCTTTCCAACGTGGCGTGAGTCAACAGCTTAACTGTCAACTAGTCTTCCCAGGTAGAAACACAGTCCAGCACTAAATATAATTATTAAAGTCTAATTACTCTTCTCCCCTTCTGATAGAGATAAAACAATGCAGTGTCCTTGGTGTCTGTGGGGGAGTGATCAAGTTAGTTTCACCATGTCTTCAATATTTTCCTTTCCTTTCTGCTTTCTTCTCCCGCAGCCATTTTTTCTTCTCGTGAAGCGTCTCTTCCTCCTGTATCATTAAATCAACCTCAGACGCATAGATCTTTAATTTTTTTACAGAAGTCTTGCAACTGCTCTACAGGAGTTATAATAGTTGTTTTGCGCTCAAGCCGAACAATCAATCCCCACGTATATTTAATTCCCTGGTTTCTGAGCGCCTCTGTCTACGGCTTCCACTGTCTGCATTTCTTAATGGTTTCAGTTGCCAAGTCCTGGAACATTTCCACCCTATCTCCTTCATACTGCAAGTCTCCTACATTGTTCAGTGAACGGTAGGTTGCTAATTTCAATAACAAGCAACCCTTGCAATAATATCTCTCCGACGGCCCTCATATATTTGTTTAGGGCCCACTCTGTGAATTCTTTCTGGATCCTCTGATGAAATTTTTAGATTCGGGCAGAGGTCTTGAATCCATTTCACAACTTTATCTTTTACCTTCTCTCTCCTCTCCTACTTGAAGCCTCTCTGGCAAATATTAAGATGGCGTTCGCAGTTTTCCTGGTCTTCCAGCTTATCTCTAAAGTCCATTTTTTCTTTCTTCATATCATGAACTCTAGCCTCTTGGTGCTGGACCTCGGCTATTGGGCGGTATAGAAATGAAATAAATAAATAAATAAATAAAAGCTTCACTCGCCTGTTTTTCCTGTTTCTTTAATATTTATCTTCATTTCCACTAGCGTCTCTTTTATCGGTGCTAGAGCTCTACTCCAGTCTATTTATAAATCTTTCCTTGATTGTTTTAAAAGGCTTTTTCACATCCTCATCAAGTTCACTAGTCAATGTAATTTTCATTGATTCATTTGGAACTTCTCTGGCTTCGGGCAGGGAAGCCATTGAGCTCAACGGTGCTCTTGGCTCCGGAGATCCGTGCCTGCATGCCTGACCCGCAGCCACCCAGAGAGAGAACGAGGAGGCTCCTGCTGTTGTTGCGCTGATTTTGGCTCTAGAAATCCAAACTGTGTAGGAGACAGAGCTGGAAATCCAGGAAGAATCCCACTGTGCTTTATGGAAAGCAGGGAAAGCCCTTCCCTTGTGAACCCTGTGATTCAGCAGCTCCTCTGTGCGCATGAGTCTTAAAATCCTCCTCCATCGGGGCGGGGGGAGAGAAAGGAGAGTGCCAATGGTTGGAGATGGTGTCTCACGGCAATTGTTATTTGTTTACATCAGTTTTGGATTTAACTTTGGAAATAGTTAAAGGAATGGTGCTCACCAGAAGGGCATACAGAACCCTGGGGATCATACCCACTATAGATAGTGTCCCTTTAAACAGCCAAAAAAATCAAACAAAGATTACCCAATTCTTTCCAGCAAGGGAGGAAGAGAAGGGGATGGATGATGAAGCTCTACACACATCAGATTCCATCTTAGACTGGTCTGTATGTCTTAAAGGCAGTTGTCAAGATCTAAAAGAGGACACATCATCTGTCAATCTTGCATTAGAGTTGGCAGCTGCCAAGAATAGAGCATCACATCAGTGAATGCAGCCACCGGTAAACAATAATCAGTTGCACGAACTGATGCTGAGGCAACTCTCAGAGTTAGCTCGCTGTGATGAAAAAGCAAACAAGGGAGAGTCCTCCAATCAGAGTCGTCATCATCATGGCGATCACTCATGACCGAGTAAGATCGTCTTCCAGAGATAGAGTCTTAGCAGTGGGTCTGCAGGTGGCTGTGAAGGCCAATTCTGGATCCACACAGCCTCCCACAGTGAGGACATAGGTTTCCAGGGGGAAGGCGGTCACGGTGAGGGTTTGCTTGGCGTGCCTTCCGCTGAGCTCGTTTCTCCCTTTTGCTCTATACTCGAGCTTCTTCAAAGTCCATAGCGCCTTTAATATAGGCTGACCTCCAGATGGAACGCTCATGGGTTAGAGCTTCCCAGATCTCAATGCTTCTGTTACATTTTTTAAAAATTAGCTTTAAGAACATCTTTAAATCTCTTTTGCTGTCCACCAATATTCCATTTTCCATTCATAAGCTGGGAATAGAGTAGCTGCTTTGGAAGACGATAATCAGGCATTCGAGCAACATGGCTGATCCAGTGAAGTTAATGTTGGAGAATCAGTGTTTCAATGCTGGTGGTCTTTGCTTCTTCCAGTATGCTGACATTAGTCTGTCTGTCTTCCCAAGTAATTTGCAGAATTTTTTGGAGGCAGCATTGATGAAATCTTTCGAGAAGTTGGGAGTGGCGTTTATAGATGGTCCATGTTTCACAGGCATACAGTAAGGTCGGTAGTACAATGGCTTTGTAAACAAGCATTTTGGTCTCCCTGCAAATGTCCCGATCCTCGAACACTCTACGCTTCATTTGGGAGAATGCTACACTCGCAGAGCGCAGGCGATGCTGAATTTCAGCGTCGATGTCGGCTTTTGTGGAGAGATGACTGCCAAGATAGGAAAAGTGATCAACATTTTCCAGCATCACACCGTTAAGCTGGATTGATGGCGCTACAGAGGGATTGGTTTGTGCTTGCTGGTAAAGCACTTTGGTTTTTTTGATGTTAAGCAAGAGGCCGAGCTTTTCATATGCTTCTGCGAAAACGTTTAGGATAGTTTGGAGATCTTCCTCTGAGTGTGCACACATTACGTTATCATCAGCATATTGAAGTTCTATGACAGAGGTTGTAATTACCTTACTTTTTGCTTTCAGCCTACTGGGATTAAAAAGTTTTCCATCTGTTCAATATATGATTTCTACACCAGTGGGAAGTTGCCCTTCAACAAGGTGTAGAATCATAGCGATGAAGATAGCGAATAAGGTTGGAACAATGACGCATCCCTGTTTAATGCCTGAATCCACTTTGAATGGATCACTTTGAGAGCCATTGTTATCCAAGATTGTTGCCGTCATGGAGGAGCCGCAAGATGTTCACAAATTTATTAGGGCATCCAGTTTTCAGAAGGATGGTCCAGAGAGCAGTATGGTTTACCGTGTCGAAGGCCTTAGTCAGATCAATAAATGTCATTATGGGGGGGGGGGGGTGTTGCTCCCTGCATTTTTCTTGGAGCTGTCGTGTGGTGAAGATCATATCCACTGTCCCCCTGGAAAGGCAGAAGCCATTTTGGGATTCAGGGAGGATGTCTTCTGAGATAGGTAGAAGGTGGTTTGCGAGGATCCTTGCCAGGATTTTGCCTGCCGTAGCTAGAAGGGAGATGCCTTGGTAGTTTCCACAATCTGTTCTGTCACCCTTTTTAAAGAGAGTGATAATTATGGCATCCCTGAAGTTTGCTGGGATCTCCTCCCTCATCCAGATTTTTTCGATGAGCTTGTGAAGCTGTTGTGTAGCTTCAGGCCCTCCTTCTTTAAAGACTTCAACAGGGATCCCATTGGCTCCACTAGCTTTATTATTTTTCATTTGGTTAATGGCTTTACTGACTTCCTCCAAACTAGGCGATACCGCAAGCTCATCTCTAGTTTGTTTTTGTGGGATTTGCGAGAAAACCTCATCAGCCACAATAGAGTTACGATGAAGGAGGTTGTGATAATGCTCTTTCCAACACAGTGCAATAGACTCTTTGTCCTTTAGAAGTTCGGCACCATCTATTGAGCATAAGCAGTTTGTACCGTGGTTTGTTGGTCCGTAGATGGCCTTTGTGGCATTAAAAAAGCCCCATGCATCATGGGCATGTGCAAAATGCTGGATTTCTTGAGCTTTCTTTATCCACCAGGTGTTCTTAAGTTCTCTAGTTCTTGCAGTGATGAAAAAGCAAAGAAGGAAGAGTCCTCCAAGCAGAGTAACAGCTTACCAAGTGAAGGCTGGCTCTTTTTACTCATGAAGGATATTGAACATGTTAAACTCTTCCTGTCTGAATGCAATACACTTCTGACTACACTTGTGGAAGCCTTTAAAAGGGCTGCCCCCAGGCTAAGAGGAGAGTCAAGGGACAAAGCCTAGTAAATACAAATCACAGGCAAATAAGCTAATAGTGAGGAAGAGCGGGATACGCACAAGAGCGGTTAGAAAGAAGGAGAGCAATAAATTAAGGAGTCGGACACGACTGAACGACTGAACAACAACAACAAAAGATATTAAAAATCTTAAAGGAGCTTGTTTTAGGAAAATGGATTTTAAGGAACTTTTTAAATGATTAGATAATAGTCCCAAACACATAATAGAACAGACAACTAAGATGGAAATTAAGAATAAA
Organism: Heloderma suspectum; assembly: GCF_057233095.1. Classification (NCBI taxonomy): domain Eukaryota; kingdom Metazoa; phylum Chordata; class Lepidosauria; order Squamata; family Helodermatidae; genus Heloderma; species Heloderma suspectum. The sequence continues at coordinate 359,671,806 of NC_139459.1, read as the reverse complement.
GAAAATAAAATGACGACGCCAGACCCCAGCTTCAAAATGCAGAGGGGCCCTCACTATGGCCCCATCCATCCATACTAGCCCAGGACGAGGACTCTAACTTACAGGATCCATGGTCACCTATGCCATCAGGAATAAAATATGCCAGAAGAAGTTTTTAAATAGCAAGAACTGGAATTTAGTACTGAACTGTAATAAGGTAGTTTTATCCAACTACCCTAAACCTAAGGGGTTCTTTACACAGAAGGAACGTAAGTTACATCTTCTACAAATCTCAGATATGATGTTCCCAGGCTTGTTTACCATCATTGACCTAGTATATGTGGAAGATCTGTATTTCAACTATTTTTGCGCTCGTGCAGTGGTCACCTTTCGAGAGCAAGGTTTAGCCAAAACTGTGTATAATAGCAGAGGCATATTCTTGGAAAAGGGGATAATGGTCTTAAGATTCTTTGAGAACCAGGCACCCCAATTGGCTATAGCTGGCTACTCTTACACACGAACAAAAGGTACTGGAGTTGAGGAAGCCAGCAGCACTCAAGATCTAATTGATCCATGGCGGAATTCTCTGACATCCCTAGTTACCACCATGAATTTCGGATTACCACCTACCCTGGACTGACAAACACAATGCCAACCTAATTCTCAATTAAGACTTTTGTCCTGGAACATTGCAGGATGGTTGAGTAAAGTATCAGACTCTTCTTTCATAGATTTCATTAACAGATTTGATATTTTATTACTGCAAGAGACCTGGGCTAGGAACTTGTTAGATCTCAATGATTTCGCTGCATACTCTCTCCAAGCAGTATCTAGTCACATGGGAGGACGCTGTAAAGTGGTCTGAGTTTGCTGGTTTCCACTAAACTCAGAACCTCCATTACTAAACTAGTCCATCTGTCTCACCTTGCCACCTCTTTAGTAATCAATCTTAGATCGATGGGGCTACTGATAATACATGTCTATTTGCCCTTGCAACAACAAAAACAATCAGCTAAGGATAATTGGTCAAAATTGAAGGAGTATATTAATAAGATGTCCGTCTTGTATCCAGAAGCCTCCGTGACTATGGCGGGGGACTTTAATGCCCGGATTGGGCAAAATGATGAGGACTTGTATTCTCATTTTCATGAATTACCACCTGAAATAGATGAGGTGCACCCATTACCTGTTAGACAATCCAAAGACACGGGATGTAATTATGCTGGGCTTTGCCTTATGGAAATGGTAAACAGGTTGGATTTAGTTATTCTAAATGGTGGAGTAGAAGGTGATAGGAAAGGTGAATTTAGTTTTTTATCTGCTTTGGGTGCATCTACAATAGATTATTTCTTGTTGTTGTTGTTGTTGTTCAGTCGTTCAGTCGTGTCCGACTCTTCGTGACCCCATGGACCATAGCACGCCAGGCCTTCCTGTCCTGCGCTCTCTCCCGGAGCGTGCTCAAGTTCATATTCATTGCATCCGTGATGCTATCTAGCCATCTCATCCTCTGCCGTCCCCTTCTCCTTTTGCCTTCAGTCTTTCCCAGCATCAGGGTCTTTTCCAGGGAGTTTTCTCTTCGCATTAGGTGGCCAAAATATTGGAGCTTCAGCTTCATTATCTGTCCTTCCAATGAGCACTCAGGGTTGATTTCCTTTAGGATGGACTGATTTGACCTCCTTGCAGTCCAGGGGACTCGTAAGAGTCTTCTCCAGCACCACAGTTCGAAAGCATCAATTCTTCGGCGCTCAGCCTTCCTTATAGTCCAGCTCTCACAGCCATACATTACTACTGGGAAAACCATAGCTTTGATTAGATGGACCTTTGTTGGCAAGGTGATGTCTCTGCTTCTTACTATGCTGTCTAGGTTTGCCATAGCTTTCCTCCCAAGGAGCAAGCGTCTTTTAATTTCATGGCTACAGTCACCATCTGCGGTGATCTTGGAGCCCAAGAAAGTAAAATCTGTCACTGCTTCCATTTCTTCCCCTTCTATATGCCAGGAAGTGATGGGGCCACATGCCATGATCTTAGTTTTTTTAATGTTGAGTTTCAAACCAGCTTTTGCACTCTCCTCTTTCACCCTCAACAAGAGGCTCTTGAGATCCTCTTCGCTTTCTGCCATTAGGGTGGTATCGTCTGCATATCGGAGGTTGTTGATAATTCTCCTGGCAATCTTAATTCCGACCTCTGATTCATCCAATCCGGCATTTCTCATGATGTACTCTGCATATAAGTTAAATAAGCAGGGTGACAATATGCAGCCTTGTCGTACTCCTTTCCCAATTTTGAACCAATCGGTTGTTCCATGTCTGGTTCTTACTGTTGCTTCTTGACCCTCGTACAGGTTTCTCAGGAGACAGGTAAGGTGGTCTGGTACTCCCATCACTTTAAGAATTTGCCACAGTTTGTTGTGATCCACACAATCAAAGGCTTTAGCGTAGTCAATGAAGCAGAAATAGACGTTTTTCTGGAATTCTCTTGCTTTCTCCATTATGTAGCGAATGTTGGCGATTTGATCTCTAGTTCCTCTGCCTATTCGAAACCCAGCTTGTACTTCCGGTAGTTCTCGGTTCGCATACTGCTGAAGCCTAGCTTGTAGGATTTTGAGCGTAACCTTGTTGGCATGTGAAATGAGCGCAATGGTGCGGTAGTTTGAACACTCTTTGGCGTTGCCCTTCTTTGGAATTGGAATGTAAACTGACCTTTTCCAGTCTTGTGGCCACTGTTGAGTGTTCCAAATTTGTTGGCATATTGAATGCAGCACTTTAACAGCATCATCTTTTAGGATTTTAAATAGCTCAGCTGGGAGACTGTCATCTCCGCTAGCTTTGTTGTTACTAATGCTTCCTAAGGCCCACTTGACTTCACTCTCGAGGATGTCCGGCTCAAGTTCAGTGACCGCACTATCATGGCTATCAGGGACATTCAGATCTTTCCTGTATAGTTCTTCTGTGTATTCTTGCCACCTCTTCTTAATCTCATCTGCTTCTGTTAGGTCCCTGCCTTCTTTGTCCTTTATCATGCCCGTCTTTGCACAAAACGTACCCTTGAGATCTCCAATTTTCTTGAAGAGATCTCTAGTCTTTCCCATTCTGTTGTTTTCCTCGCTTTCTTTGTATTGTTCATTTAAGAAGGCCTTCTTGTCTCTCCTTGCTATTCTCTGGAACTCTGCATTCAGTTGGGTATATCTTCCCCTTTCTCCCTTGCTTTTCGCTTCCCTTCTTTCGTGAGCTACTTGTAAAGCCTCATCAGACAGCCACTTGGCTTTCTTGCATTTCTTTTTCTTTGGGACGGATTTCGTTGCTGCCTCCTGAACAATGTTACGGACCTCCGTCCATAGTTCCTCAGGCACTCTGTCTATCAGGTCTAATCCCTGAAATCTATTCCTCACCTCCAATGTATATTCATCAGGGATATGATTTAGGTCATACCTGAACGGTTTAGTGGTTTTCCCGACATTCTTCAATTTAAGCCGAAATTTTGCAAGAAGCAGCTCATGATCTGAGCCACAGTCAGCTCCAGGTCTTGTTTTGACTGACTGTATGGAGCTTCTCCATCTTTGGCTGCAAAGGACATAATCAATCTGATTTCGATATTGACCATCTGGTGACGTCCATGTGTAGAGTCGCCTTTGTGCTGTTGGAAAAGAGTGTTTGCTATGATCAGCATGTTCTCTTGGCAAAACTCTATTAGCTTTTGTCCTGCTTCATTTTGTACACCAAGGCCATGCCTGCCTGTTATCCCGGTGATTTCTTGACTTCCTACTTTAGCATTCCAATCCCCTATGATGAAGAGGACATCTTTTTTTGGTGTTAGTTCTAGAAGGTGTTGTAGGTCTTCATAGAACCGATCAACCTCGGCTTCTTCGGCCTCAGTGGTTGGGGCATAGACTTGAATTACTGTGATGTTGAATGGTTTGCCTTGGATTCGTACTGAGATCATTCTATCATTTTTAAGATTGTACCCCAGTACTGCTTTTCCCACCCTTTTGTTGACTATGAGTGCTACTCCATTTCTTCTAAGGGATTCTTGCCCACAATAGTAGATATGATGGTCACCTGAATTAAATTCGCCCATGCCTGTCCATTTTAGTTCACTGATTCCCAAGATGTTGATGTTCAATCTTGCCATCTCATGTTTGACCACCTCCAGCTTACCTTGATTCATTGATCTGACATTCCAGGTTCCTAAACAATATTGTTCTTTACAGCATCGGATTTTCTTTTCACCGCCAGACACATCAACAGCTGAGTGTCCTTTCGGCTTTGGCCCAGCCGCTTCACTCTTTCTGGCGCTACTTGGAAATACCCTCTGCTCTTCCCCAGTAGCATATTGGACACCTTCCGACCTGAGGGGCTCATCTTCCGGCGTCATCTCTTTTAGCCTTGTGATACGTTCCATGGGGTTTTCTTGGCAAGAATACTGGAGTGGGTTGCCATTTCCTTCTCCAGTGGACCACATTTTGTCAGAACTCTCTGCCATGACCTGTCCGTCTTGGGTGGCCCTGCACGGCATAGCTTATGGCTTCACTGAGTTACGCAAGCCCCTTCGCCACAACAAGGCAGTGATCCATGAAGGGGAGATTATTTCTTAGTTTTCCTATAATCTGTCAAATTTGGTGTCCAGCAATGAGGTGGGAGAGCGCATCGAGAGTGACCACCTACCCTTGGTATTATCTTTAAATCTGGATGACCAGATTGCTTATGCGGAACAGGAGCCAATGTTAAATCTAGAGGCTGAAGTAAGAGCTTCACGTATCAAGTGGTCTGCCAATCTTGAGACTGTCATAAGAGAGCTATTGTACTCCAACAGCCATATCCAATTTTGCAATGCCATTTTAGCAGCAGACTCTTCGGTAACAGTTCTTGATCTGTTTCAAGACCTGATTCTCTCCCTACAAAAGTGCTTGAATTATTAAAAAAAAAAAAAAAAACAAACTTGAGGGCAATATGCCGTCACCTATAAGTCTAAACCCTGGTTTGACCAGGAATGCATTACCATGAAAAAATCTTTAGCCAAAAAATATTCTCCTACAGAGAATTGAATTTGACAACACTGACACAGTGTGATTTTATTTTTCCTATTTTTCTTCAAGTTGTCTTTCTAATGTCTTCTCATATCCACTTACATTTCCCTTATATCTTATGTTAACGCTTTTATTAATTTCTCTTATTTCTTAAATCCATCTTTACTTGATTTTTGTCAATAAAGATTGCTTCTCACTATAATTTCTCTCCCTGCTCCTAGTAGAAAATCTTGTAGACTCCAGGCACCAAAGCGCACTCTTGTTTTCTTTTGCAATGTAACAAATGTGGTGTGAAAAGAATTAGAATGCCAAGTTTGACTGTGAACTCAAGCCTGAACTGTAAACATCCTGAAATGTAATCTGTAACCCACGATATCTGTGCAAATTAAAACACTAGGAAATGTGAAAAGGTCAACATTCTAAACCAGCCCATGTCATGTGAATAGCCCAGATGAGGAAGGGGAGGTGTGAGTGGAGAATGAATGGTTTTACTGCAGGAGGGCCAGATGAGGACGCTCTGGTATGTGCTGAAGATTGCCAAAGTATCAGTTACAGACGATGGACATGGGCCAATAAAAGAGGGGTATCTGCAGATGTCCTGATAACAAGGATGTTGGGAGTCGGAAGAAGGTGCCTGGATGTCTGCAACAAATGGCAATCATGGGAATTGGGAACCTGATGTATTATCAGCGAAGAACATACTGAACCCCTCTTTGATCTCATGAGCCCCAACAAGGGAAAAGAGTATAAAACCCCTGAATCTGCCATTGTTCCGGAGGGGCATGGTTGCATCTGGATCGTTGTATGTGCACATACCAACAGTACCCTCGATCCACGGACACGCGTTGAGTGCTCTGGCCAAGTGCTTGATAGCGTTGTGGTGAGTATGTGTTGGGTAAAATTCAGGGAAAGGATTTTACTGTCCAGGGCTTAGATAGGGCGCAGCTATCTTTGTTCTGTCATACTCACAGTTGGTTTGGATGTAAGACAGCAGGCCTGGGCGTGGGCCTAGCTGATGCTGTATCACCGTTGCTTCAGTGGGCCATTGGTGGCATTGGGCTGATCTGGAGCTGAGCAACAAACAGGGACTAACCGTATATTTAGTCATTTCATACACCACATTTGGGTAACTAAGTTTCTTAAGAGGCATGTAACCTCTTAAGCCTCAGAAGAAGCATGCAACTTCTTGAGGATTGCTGGTTTGGGGCTCTAGTCTAAGAGGCATGGATCCTCTTGAGATTAGGAGGGCTTGAAGCTCTTTGAGATTTATTCATATTTAAGTTTGTTCCCGAGAGCTGTGTAACCTCTTTAGTCTTGAGCTTCAGAGAGCCTGAAACTCGCTGAGATTTGTTTGTAATCAAGTTTGTGCCTGAGAGGTGTGTGACCTCTTCAGCCTCAGAGAGCGTGCAACTCTCTGGGGAGGTTCTACTTTTGGTTATTTCTTTTATTTCAATAAATCTCCTTTTCTTTTATCTACATTGGTAGTCATAGAATCATAGAATAGAAGGGTTGGAAAGGGCCTACAAGGCCATCGAGTCCAACCCCCTGCTCAATGCAGGAATCCAAGTCAGAGCATCCCTGACAAATGGCTGTCCAGCCTCATCTTGAAGGCCTCCAGTGTGGGAGAGCCCACCACCTCCCTGGCTAATTGGTTCCATTGTCGTATTGCTCTTACAGTCCGGACGTTTTTCCTGATGTTCAGCCGGAATCTGGCTTCCTGTAACTTGAGCCCATTATTCCGTGTCCTGCACTCTGGGATGATCAAGAAGAAATCCTGGCCTTCTTCTCTGTGACAACCTTTCAAGTACTTGAAGAGTGCTATCATATCTCCCCTCAGTCTTCTCTTCTCAAGGCTAAACATGCCCAGTTCTTTCAGTCTCTCTTCATAGGGCTTTGTTTCCAGTCCCCTGATCATCTTTGTTGCCCTCCTCTGAACCCTCTCCAGTTTGTCTGCATCCTTCTTAAAGTGTGGGTGCCCAGAACTGGACACAGTACTCCAGATGAGGCCTAACCAGTGCTGAGTAGTGGGGAACTAGGACTTCCTGGGATTTGGAAGCTATGCTTCTATTAATGCAGCCCAAAAGAGCATTGGCCTTTTTTGAAACCACATCACATTATTGGCTCATATTCAGCTTGTGATCGACAACAATTCCAAGATCCTTCTCGCTTGTAGTGTGGTTGAGCCACGTATCCCCCATCTTGTAACTGTGCATTTGGTTTCTTTTTCCTAGGTGCAGAACTTGGCATTTATCCCTATTAAATGTCATTCTGTTGTTTTCTGCCCAGCGCTCCAGTCTACCCAGGTCACTTTGAATTTTGTTTCTGTCTTCCAAAGTATTAGCTATCCCGCCCAATTTTGTGTCATCTGCAAATTTGATCAGCATTCCCTGCACCTCCTCGTCCAAGTCATTAATACAAATGTTGAAGAGCATTGGGCACAGGACTGAGCCCTGCGGTACCCCACTCGTTACCTCTCCCCAGTTTGAGAAGGTCCCATTGATAAGCACTCTTGCAGTCCGATTCTGTAGCCAACTGTGGATCCACCGGATCGTTGTTTCATCTAGCCCACTTTGAGCTAGTTTGCTCATCAGGATATCATGAGGCACTTTGTCAAAAGCTTTGCTGAAGTCAAGGTATATGATGTCTACAGCATTCCCACGGTCCACAAGGGAGGTTACTTGATCAAAAAATGAGATCAGATTTGTCTGGCAGGACTTGTTTTTGACAAATCCATGTTGGCTTCGAGTAATCACAGCATTGTTGTCAAGGTGCTTCCAGATGGATTGCTTTATCATCTGCTCCAGAATTTTCCCAGGGATTGATGTCAGACTGACTGGTCTGTAGTTCCCAGGTTCCTCCATTTTACCCTTTTTGAAGATAGGGACAACGTTAGCCCTCCTCCAGTCATCTGGCACTTCCCCCGTCCTCCATGATTTCTCAAAGAGAATAGACAGCGGTCCTGAGAGTTCTTCTGCCAGTTCCTTTATTACTCTAGGGTGCACTTCATCTGGCCCTGGAGATTTGAACTCATTCAAAGTAATTCGGTGTTCCTTGACCATATGCCTATGGATCTCAAGCTGCAATCCTGCCCCTTCAGCCTGTACTTCGCCTTTGCCACGGGGGTCATAGACCCTCTTTTGGGAGAAGACTGAGCCAAAGTAGGAATTGAGCACCTCTGCCTTTTCTTTGTCATCTGTTATCATTTTGCCATCCTTATTTAATAGCTGAACAACCATTTCTTTCCTCTGTCTTTTACTATGCACGTAGCTGAAGAAAGCCTTTTTGTTGTTTTTAGCATCCCTTGCTAACCTCAGCTCATTCTCAGCTTTAGCCTTCCTGACGCCATCCCTGCAATTCTGTGCTATCTGCCTGTACTCTTCTTTTGTTACTTGGCCTTCTTTCCACTTCCTATATGTGTCCTTTTTTGTTTTCAGGTCATCCCTAAGCTTTTTGTGAAGCCACATTGGCTTCTTCTGTTGTCTTCCACCTTTTCTTCTTGTTGGAATTGTTTGTGATTGTGCGTTGAGAATTTCCTTTTTTAAAAGCTCCCACCCATCTTGGACTCCTTTTCTCGTTAGCGTCGCTTGCCATGGGATCACTGATCATTGTTCTGAGTTTATTAAAATCAGCTTTCCTAAAATCCAGGGTACACATTTGACTACACTCGGCTTTTGCTTCCCTTAGAACCAAGAACTCAAGTACAACATGGTCACTTTCCCCCAGAGTTCCTGTAACTGCTACTTGATCCACTAAGTCATCTCTGTTGGTTAGGATCAAGTCAAGGATAGCCGAACCTCTAGTTCCTTCCTCTACTTTCTGTAGGAGGAAGTTATCCACCACACAAGTCAGGAATTTCCTGGAGGAGCCATGTTTTGCAGAATTTGTCTCCCAACAAATATCGGGGAAATTGAAGTCCCCCATTACTACTACATCATGCTTCCTTAAAACATTGGCTATTTGCTTTTCAAAAGTTTCATCCTCATGTTCTCCTTGATTGGGTGGCCGGTAGTAGACTCCAACCACCAGGTTCCTTTTATTCTTTGCTCCATTTATTTCAACCCAGATGCTCTCGATGGGGCTACCAAGCTCCTCCTCCTGTATTTCTGTGCAGAGATATGTATTTTTCACATGCAGTGCAACCCCACCTCCCTTTCTGTTCCTCCTGTTCTTTTTGAACAAGTTATGTCTTTCAATTGCTGTATTCTAGTCATGAGAGTCATCCCACCAAGTCTCAGTTATACCTATCAAGTCATAATTTCCCTCTTGTATTAAGAGTTCAAGTTCGTTCTGTTTGTTTCCCATACTCTGGGCATTAGTATATAGACATCGAAGACTATGTGCTTCATAGTCTGGCTTTCTTCCTACATGTGTCTGAAGACTATTATTGGGCGCTATCAGAGCTGTTCTCTCCGTTGCAGTGCATGCGCCTACGTCCATTGTTACCCCCAACATTACATCTCCCTTCCCCGTAGGATTCAGTTTAAAGCCCTCCTGATGAAGTTCTTCATGCTGTGGCCAAACACATTCTTCCCAGCCTTTGTGAGGTGCAACCCATCCCTAGCCAACAGCCCATCTTCCAGGAAGTATAGCCCGTGGTCCCAGAATCCAAATCTCTCATGCCGGCACCACTTTCATAGCCAGTCATTCACCCGGAGTATTTTTCTTTCCCTTTCTATCCCTTTCCTATCTACTGGAAGGATGGATGAGAAAACTATCTGGGCCCCAAAGTTCTTGAGTTTCCTTCCCAAGCTTCAAAGTCTGACATGATTTCTTCGTAGCTCCACTTGGCGGTATCATTTGTTCCCACATGGATGAGAAGAAAGGTATACCTGTCAGTGGGCTTTATGAGTGCAGGCAACCTTTCAGTCACATCTCTAATCTGTCCTCCCGAGAGACAACATACCTGGTGAGTCCACGGGTCTTCACGACATACTTGGGTCTTGATCCCATGCAGCAAGGAGTCTCCCACTACTACCACTCTTCTCTTCTTCTTCTTGTAGGCCTGGGTTTCATCACCTCTGTTTGACTGACCTTCAGCCTCTTGCTCACTCTCATGCAGGTTCCCCTGTGATTCTTCCTCTGCAGGCTGTCCTCCAGTCTCCTCTGCAAGTACCTGGAATCGGTTCCACAGCTCCACTGCTTCCACTGGTGCAGAGTGGCATCTAGTTCTTCTTGTCCTAACTGTCACCCTTTTCCAAGGAGTATCCTCTACTCCATTTTTCTTCACCTCAGCATTTCCCACTGCCTCATCTTGCTGTTGCTCTTCAAGCTTCTGGTCTGCCCTTTGCTGCTGTAGTTCCCCCATTCTGTCCAAGAACTCTTCGTGTTCTCTTATTCCCCGGAGGGTTGACAGTCGCCGCTCCAGTCCACTTACTTTTTCCTCCAGCAGCGTGATCAACTTGCACTTGTTGCAGGTGTAGGCCATGTTGTTCTCAGGCAAGAAAACAAACGTTGCACACACCTTGCAGGTCACCACCACTGGAGAGTCTTGTCCTTCCATTGCCTCTTTTCCCTTTTTGTGTCTAGCTTTGTGATTGTTCTAGACTAGCCTGTGCCTGCTCCTCTACTCAGTAGAGGTTAAAAGCAGAGTCCCACTGGTGTGAAAGTGTGTGTTACAAGACAAATAAATGGAAAAAAGTTAGTTAAAAAAATAAAAAATATAAATAATTTAAAAAAATGTTAGGGGCCTCCCCCTTGACCTCCCCCTTGACCTCCCCTGGCCAACTCCTGTTTGCTCCCCCTGTTCGCTCTCTCTCTGGGAGCTTGCCTGCTTCTGTAGTCCCTGGACCAGCTGGAGCAGCTTGCTCTGCTCTGCTCTGCTCAGCTGGGAGGTGGGAAACAGACTGAAGCTTCCCGCCCAGTCAGCTGCTGGGAGTACTCAGGCCACACCGCTCCAATTCAGTTGGAGCTCTCAGAAGCACCTGGTGAGCTCACAGCCAATCAGAAGGATAAAGGGCAGCCCCCTTGGCTTCCTGCAGCCCACTTACCTCTTAGCCTTTGTCTCCTCTGTCTCCTCAACCACTGCAACTCCCCTGGCCAACTCTTGTTTGCTCCCCTTGTTGGCTCGCTCTGTTCGCTCGCTCTCTGGGAGCTTGCCTGCTTCTGTAGTCCCTGGACCAGCTGGAGCAGCTTGCTCTGCTCTGCGTGTTCTTCTCCTCCTCATAAGATCCCAAACCTCTCAGCCTGGTCAACTGGGTGGTCCTGGGTAAAATTAAATCCATATTTCACAACACTCCCAACAGAGTGGTTTATGTTAAAAAGGAGTGTGAAGGTTTGTTGGTTTCACCCCAACAACCCTGCAAGGTAGGACAGGCTTAACTCGGCCACAAATTTCCCCAAAGTAACCCAGTAGCTCCCACCTAGGCCAATAGGCAATGTATTTAGCACTGAAGTTATTCAGATAGACCACAACAACTGAAGGTTGGATAAAAGTTTATTAAAAAGGGAAAAGGCAAAGGGAAAGGAATAGGGGAGAGGTGGTAGGTTGTACAGGAAATTACAGGCAAAGTCAAACAAGAATAAAACTCTAAGCAAAACCAGAAACGCCAAACCTCAAGGCGCACACTCCCAAAAGTAGAACAATAAAGCTAGCTAGTCTATCCTATACATACCAAAGTATGGGCGTCTCAGGGTAGCCATCAACCAGCAGCACACTCTAGTATCGTCAGGGCCAGAAGAGACGCCCGCCCCTTCCTTCACTCTCTTTTTATTGTCTAGCCCTAGCAACTCCAGGCAGATTTGGAGCACCCAATCCAAACTCAGTCTCAGGTCACCCCATCCCACCCTCCCAAGGAGGTTGCATCTTCCCACCAGGCACGCCTGTTATCACTTTCCCAATCAGGCAGACCAACTTATGGGCTTGAGCTGCCAGGCTGAAAAACAGCCAAAACCCATCAACCTCCAGGTGCTGCGGTATACGTGATTATTCCAATGGCCCTCAAAATCTTTACTCTATTAATCCATTCTTGACAAGGAGTTATAAAATCTTAATTAAAGAAAAAAAAGAAACAGGCCCAGATAAAGACATGGCAATGTTTGATAAAAGCTTCAAGGACAAACGATACAGCTGTATTTTGGAGAATTGTCTCTAAGGACTGGCAGAATACAACAGTTTGTCTGGACTATCATATTCCAGTTAAGGTCTGGGAAGCTCACTTTAAGAGATATTTATGTTAGAGGTCAATAATGTCAACAGGTGACACAGACTAATATAGTTTTCCTGAGTGGCTAGTGAAAGAGGACTTGTGGGAGGTTCTGGAATTGGCTCGCCCTGCAGAAAACCCCCAGGACTGGGACAAAAGGGGCAGAAAAGCAAGGGCAACAATCCTCTGTCAGTCCAAAATGACCAGTTGCTCCACATCAGAAATGAGAAAACAGCTAAGCAAATGTGGGAGGCTCTGTGGATGGTGCACCAGCCTACCAGCATAAATGCAAAGCTCTTCTTGAAAGGAAGCTGTTTAAAATGAGGCTAAAGAAAGGAGCCAGCTTGCCAGACCATGTAAATGCAGTCTTGCAAGTTGTTGAGCTGCGGGGAATTGGCTCAGAGACTCCAGAGGAAGATGTCGTGGCCATCACTTTGTGCAGCCTGGATGACTCCTATGAACCCCTCATAACAGCCTTGGAAGCGTGTCCTGAAGCAGAGCTAAAATTGGACCATGTAAAGGCCAGGCTGATTAGTGAGTGGAATCGCAGGATGGGAAACATGGCTGATGCCTCATGTAAGAGGACAAAGGCTAGGCAAGAAACAAAGGACACAAGGGAATCAGAACAAGACCTTAAGGCAAGGACAAAACAGTGCTACAAGTGTGGGCCAAGACACATCTCAAGAGAGACTGTCCTGAAAATGGCCACAAGAAGGAGCCAAAGAGCAAAAGCGGGCGAGGCAGAGTAAAGTGCAAACCACAAGCGGCCCAGGCCTGCCAGTCTGCATAGCTTTTGCTGTATGTTTTGGGTCATTATCCATCTGCAATATGAAGTGGCGTCCTATCAGTTCGGCAGCATTCGGCTGAATCTGAGCAGAAAGTATAGCCCTATACACTTCAGAATTCATCCTGCTGCTTTTATCAGCAGTCAGGTCATCAATAAACACCAGTGACCCAGTTCCATTGGCAGCCATACATGCCCATGCCATAACACTGCCTCCACCAGGTTTGACAGATGATGTGATATGCTTTGGATCATGAGCTGTTCCTTTCCTTCTCCATACTTTTCTCTTCCCATCATTCTGGTACAAGTTAATCTTGGTTTCATCAGTCCAAAGAATCTTATTCCAGAACTGGGCAGGCTTTTTTAGGTGTTTGCTGGCAAAGGCTAATCTGGCCTGTCTGTCCTCGAGCGTTAACAGTGGTTTGCACCTTGTTGTGAAGCCTCTGTATTTACATTCATAAAGCCGTCTCTTGACTGTAGATGTTGATAATGACATGCCTGTTAGAAAAAGAGACTCCATAACCGGTTGGCGCCTCAGTCACGTAGGAGCCCGAGTGGCGGGAAAAAATGTGGGCGGAGCAAAAAGGGAACCATACTGACGCACTCATGACTAACAGCTTGGTAAGCTGATACTGACTGTTTATTGGCTATTGACTTGGTAAGTTGATGTACTAACTGTTTCATTGGTTACTGGCAAGAACGATAGAAGTGATATGGTATAAAAGGCTTTTGCACACGTGTCTCGGGGTCCAGACTGCTCTGCACCCGTTTTGCAAAACGACCAATAAAATAGTGTTGGATCCACTGCTGCCTGCCTGGCATCCTTTCTTTCAACCAGAAGCAAGAACTTTTTATCTAACATGCCTACCTCCTCAAGAGCGTTCTTGACCTGGCTAGATGTTGTGAAAGGGTTCCTCTTCACCATGAGCAGAATTCCCTGTCATCCACTTTAGTTATCTTCCGTGGTCTTCCAGGCCTTTTGCTGTTGCTGTGCTTGCCAGTTAATTCCTTCTTTTTCAGGATGTTCCAAACTGTTGTGGTGGCCACTCCCACTGTTTTTGCTATCTCTCTGATGGGTTTATTTTGTTTCCTCAGCCTAAAGATGGCCTCCCTCACTTACATGGACATCTCTTTGGACCTCCTGTTGGGAGTTCCAGTGAACAGCTACCAAATGCAAATGTAACACTCAGAACCACCTCCAGGCCTTTTATCTGCTCGATTGGTCATGGGGCACCCAGGAAACAGGCCACACCTGGCCATGCAGTTGCTTGTCAGCCATTCGTTCCATTACTTACGATCCACCAAGGATGGGGGCTTGTGCATGCCACTGGCTGTACTTTCCCAATGGTTAGTGCCCCATTTTTGTCAAACCCCTTGAATTACAGCTGAAAGTCCTGACTTCACTCTCATCTGGGTGTGTTTCCTTTCCACTTCAATGTGGTAGTGTACAGAGGCCAACTGCCAAAACAGTTATACTTATTCCAATATTTCTGGCCCTGACTGTATCCCCACAGAAAAACTAAAACACCCTTCAGTATTCTAAAAGAGGCACAGTATGCTGGTAGGCAAGTACATTTTATATCTATTTTTCTCTTTCTGTGTGGGTGCACCCATTACCTGTTAGACAATCCAAAGACACGAGATGTAATTATGTTTCTTTCTGTAAAACTGGTCTATCTTTTTCTTATCCATAGAACAATCACCAGAAGCTGTTTTGCAGTCTGGGGTCTATCAGGAATTAGAGGGGGCTTCTTGCAACGTGTTAGAAGGCATGTATTTTTTAGTTAATGTTGTATGTTTTAAGGGGTTTTGTTGTTGTTAAGAGTTTATTATCTTAGGGTGTTTCGCAAGGGGAGGGTGTGTGTGTGTGTATAAATATATATATATATATATATATATGTCCAGAGATAGAAATCTTAGGGTTGCAAGGAAAAAAGCCATGTGCTTTTTTTACTGCTTCCCTTGAACACAGAGTGTTTTCCCACCTGCAGCTATCAAGGATGCCTGGTAGATGAGCTTCTGAAAAGAAAAAAAGAGGAGGCTATGGTAATGCCGTTGTTCTGTTTTCAATACCCCCCCCATTCTAACCCCACCCTTTTTATTTTTTATAGTTTCAATAATATCACAACTAAAATATGGTAAGACAAAATACAGTAGGGAATACTTCGAAATATGTATTATCATTCAGAGCTGTTGCTGCAATCTCTATACAGGGAACAACAGCCATTTTAGGGAAAAATAGTGCATGCAAACAGCTTTGATTTTTGTCTTCACATTGTAGAAGTGCATCCAGGAGTTTCTATCTTCAAACGTCCTTACAAATCCTTTTTCTTGCAATAAAAAGAAAATAGTAGCTTTATCAGACCCTATTTTTGATGGAAGGTAAAACATTACAGAGGGGTCTTGTTTTTAATGCAAGATCAGTATAGCTTCTTTATCATCTTAGAACCCACGCCCAGCTGAAATATAGCCCCCTCCCTGTTAATAAATATTAAAAGAACGCACATCTGTAGCAAGGGATATGGGATCTTAGGGAGGTGGGTTGCTTGAAACTTACCCATCCATCATGCACCATGATCCAATTTGCTTTGGTGTTTATGATACAGGCAGTGATAAAATTAGCAAGTTCTTCTATACTCTGTCTTGTTAGAGCCCCATCGTGTGTCTGTAGCCTCTTTGCAATCAGACCTCCAAACAGAAAAATGGTTAAAATCTGCCCCCAATTGATTTTTCCATCAGCAAACTCAGACTGCATCACCACAGTAAAAGTGTGGAACACATCAGCCAGTCTATAGATTTGGAGGTCATTGATAAGGGGGGTTAACAGCTCTTCAATATCATCTTGAATTTTAGAGACTGTTTTTTGCAAAAAAAAATTAATATCGTTTTGTATTCTGGTATTTTATGGGGTATTTGTCCACAAGCTTTGCTTAAATAAGCATGAACTAGCATAGCCGTTTTCCCCTCCATTCTTCTCAGGGTGCTGCTAGAAATGGTCAAAGGCTCTCACACCATATGTACTGTTGGGGGCAGAGCAGAGGTTGAGGCAAGACTCTACATGCCTTTGGATGAACAAACGAGCACCTTTTCCTTATTTACTATCTCATTAAATCACACACCCTGCACAGATGCACCAAAATTAAGTCAAAAGGTACAAAACTGGGGAAACTACCCCCCACCCCCAAGGGTGGCTTCAGGATACTCAAATGATAAAGACCTGGGTAAGGCCTTGCGGGGAGAGGTGGGGGTATTTGTAATGTAAAAGAAACAAAGTTGTGCTGTTTCGGAAAGTATTGGCTATGTGTATAATGTTGTTTACAGAAGACTTCTTCACAACCAGCCTTCCTTTTAGCAAGAAAAGCCCCTGGACAGCATTCACACCTGTATCTGGTAGTGCAGGTAAAATAGAATTGTCCTAATAATTGTCATGTGGTTTTTAAGGGTTCCTGTAAAGCTGAAAGTGTTGTGTGTATGTGTGTGTTTTCTTTTTTAGAAACCACAACCAATGTTCAGGAGGCTGCTGTGATTAATCCACCAAAGAAGGCTACAAGAAAAACCAAACACATTACTCACCACCTTCTGATGATAAAATAGGTAAAAAGTAAATGTTGGTAAGGGGGTGTGTGGGTCATACGGAAAGTAGGAATCTACTAAAGTGGTTATTGCTTTTTGCAGTGAACATGACGCCTGCTAGACCCCCTTTGAAAAAACCAAAAGCTACCAGCCTGCCAACAGGCAAGTGTAAGGCATTGACTGTGTGTGTGTGTGTGTGTGTGTGTGTGAGAGAGAGAGAGAGAGAGGTTTGTACCTAATTAATAAGGATGCACCCACCCCTTCTTGTTTTTGCTTTTAGACAAGAAATCTGCAATGGCGAAAAGTGCCCCTGCAGAACCACAAGACATCACAGGACTAAAGGCAAAGAGATCAAGATATGAAGGGCACCCAGAGTCTGCAATCTCTCAACCTGAGCAAATGCCAGGGAGAGAGCTTGCTAACTGGCTTGAACATACTTCTAAAAGACTGAAAGAAGGTTATGAGCTCATGAAGCGTCGTACAGAGACTGAAGCGGCCATACGCAAGTTTTTAAGTGCTGATAATGGTGGGGTATCTGAAGTATCCTCTTTTCAGAATATTAAAATGCATACAAAGTACCCTGCACATGGCAACACATTCTTTAAACACGTACAAGTAGGAGGTAGTAAGCCATGCCAGAGGTGCTGGAAAGGGGGGCAAAGGAAGAACACATTCAACAAAGCACAATTTTACTGGCGGAGGAGGGTTAGTAAAATATTACACAGGGCTAAAAAAAACACTCTTGGCCTGTAAAAATCAAAGGTCTCCTAAGAAAAGCTGCACTCCAATGGCAGATTCTCAGGATGCCTCACAACTTCCTGAAGCAGGCACAGAGGGTGACCCTCCAGAGGTGGTGTCTCAAGATACCTCACAGCCTTCTGAAGCTTCCAGGGATGCTTCAGGGTTGGGCCAAACCCCACCCATAAATAACACAGATGAGGACGAACCCCCGCAAGTATATGCAGAGCTTGTGAGGAGGTGGGAATGGGGGCAGGACCAGTTCAGGACAATACACATAGGTGAAGAATTTAGATTTGTTAATTTAGAACATGTAACATCATTCTCACAGGCTGTAACTGCATTATACACATTGATCCTGCAAGTCCTTGATGATGTTAATAGCAGAATTTCTCCTGAAGACTTTGTTCAATTACGTCCAGATGGCAGCAGGTTAAGCTTTCCACTCTTTTCAGTTAAAAGACATAGGGATGTTTTGTATGTAGATTATTTTCTATCTCATATCAGTAATCTCATGCAAAGCCATGCTGAAATATGTGGGAATGTTACGCTGCGGTTGATTGTTACAATTGTGAGGGTGGCGGGAATAGGAGTAAGAAAATAGGTTCTCTCCTGAACAGTCAAATCATCCTTAGAAAACGAAAACTTTTGGTAGATCTATATTACACAGGTGGCAATCTCTGCATTGCTGGGGGACTTTTAGCAGTAATGGCCAAGAAGACACCCACAGATGCAGAATTGTTGATCGCTGCCAGGCAGTTACATACAGATCTTGGTTGGTCTGAACAGAAAAAAGTAGCCCTCAGTGACATTTCATTGATTGAAAATCATTTAAGGGTCAACATTCAAGTCATACGTTTCGCTAAAAAAGGTTGGGGGCTATTTAAAATACCAGGACCTAGGCACCCCAAAACCTATACGATGCTGCTACATGATGAGCATTATTATGGGGTACGTAGTGTAAAAGCAGTTTTGGAGCTGAAAACTATTGTGAAATATTAAGTGCAATCTTTACCCACAGTCACAGTTGTCGATATATGTGCAGGCTCTGCTTGAGTGCAGATTGTGCTGTAAATGTCAATAAAATGAAGAGGTGCGGACGTTGCCAGATGAACTGCAGATCCAGCGCCTGCTTAAATAGACATAGAGACTTGGCCTTAGAGGATAAAGTAAAATGTGTCTTTAGAGAGTATTGTGAATACTGTCAGACTTTCCAGAAAGGTAATCATGACTTTGAGCGTTGTCCAAGAAGGCGGTGCACTGTCTGTTGGGGGTTTATCATATGTGGTGATAAGCATGAGTGCTATATGGGGTGTCTTAAGAAGCCCAAAGTGTATGTCAAATATGTGTTTTATGACTTTGAAGCGCACCAGTCTTCAGGATTTCATGTTCCTAATTTCTGTTTTGCAAAAGCGTTTGCGGGTGAAACTGTAGAAAGCTTTAAGGATGAACCAGGTAAGAGTAAGAAGAAAAAGCGTAGTGTGAAAGTGCATGGGGATAGAAGCCAGTGGGCCTTAGCTGGCAAAACGTGGGAGTTTAAGGGTGATTCCTGTCTCTCTGAGTTTGTCAAGACCTTCATAGACAGTGCGCAGTTCAAAGGGTGCACTTTAATAGCCCATAACTCAAAGGGGTATGATAGTTACTTTATTCTCAGCCAGCTGATAAAAGAGAAACTGACTGTAGATCTCATTACTCAAGGGGGAAAATTGCTGTGTATCACCGTGAAGGGGCTAGATATAAAATTTATCGATTCACTCTGTCATCTACCCATGGCCCTCTCAAAGCTACCAAAAGCCTTGGGTTTTGCCAGCACCAAAGGTTACTTCCCATATTATTTTAACATACCTGAGAATTGGGACTACGTGGGCCCGCTGCCTAAAGTAGAGGACTATGGTGCCCAATACATGATGCCTGGAGAGAGAGAGACTTTTTTTAGCGTGGTATGAGGAGAACAAGTCAAAAACGTTTGAAATGCAGAAGGAGTTGATGTTTTACTGCAGGCAAGATGTTAATATTTTGGAGCAGGCATGCACCAAGTACCGACACGAAATCATGGAACTGACACAGACAGTGAGAGCGTTTTGGAATGGTAAGAAGTATGTGAAGAAAAGGTTAGCAATAGATCCATTCCAATACCCCACTCTGGCTAGTACATCTTTTGCAATGTATAGATTTACTTTTCTGACGGAGTCTGCCATTGCCATACCCCCACCAGATAATTAAGTAGTAAAGGAGGGGGCCCCGCATCAAACTCTAAACCATGCCCCATTTGCGAAAGTGACAGTTGCACCGCCCCCCCCGTTGAGACGGGAAGTCCCACCCTAGCCGGAAGCCCCACGTATGCGATCAGCTGACCCCAGTCATATGACCTTCAGGGTCACCTGACGGGGGTCATGTGACCCCTCTACGAACTCGCCATGCCACCGTGGACCCATAGGAATTGGTTTTAGAGCCCTAGGGGGCACATGCGCGGAAATGGCCCGTGGTGCCATTTCCAAGCCGCACCCCAGATTGGCCTGGTGGGGTCATGTGACCCCTCTGTGAACTCGCCACGCTGCCGTGGACCAATAGGAATTGGTTTTAGAGCCCTAGCGGGTACTGGTGCGAAGATGGCCCGCGGGGCCTTTTCCAAGCCGTGCCTGGATTGGTCCTGTGGGGTCATGTGACCCCTCTATGAACTTGCTGCACCGGGGTGGACCAATAGGAAGAGGTCTTAGAACCTAGCCCTGTAAGGTCACGCCCCACAACCCCATTGACCAATAGGGACCGCCTTGCCCCCAGAAAAACAGCCTTTTATCATGCCCAGACATGTTTTCTGCACAGAGAACGTGGCGCAGCCAAGAGTGACTGAGGGACCTACGGGTTTTACTCATCTCCCAGTACCCTTGTGCATTCAGCCCAGAAAGATGGAAACTGCACCTATGAAACCTGGAGTCATAAACAGTAAACCAGGGAAGGGAGCTGATGTCACAGCGACTGTAACAGACAGCTTACCTTTAGCTGTATTTCCCATGGAGCAAAGAACTTTTCCTGAAACCGAGTTACATGCTGCTTGGAGTATGGATAGTACTGAGGTGAAGCCTGTTGAAGACATGGATGGCGGGGTGCTTATGAAAATAGCCACCTCGCCTTTAGAGAAAATGGAGCTGGAGGATCCTGACACAACCTGGTCTACTTTCCATACATCCCTTCAGGATCTGGAAGAGGAGATGGAAGTTGTGGCAGAGAAAGGAGGCATACCAGTAAGTGTTTATTTCTGAGATTTGTTCTTAATTTTATTTAGAGAGCAATTCCGGGGGTGGGGGGTACATGCTGCTGACTCTAAGCTTTTCATTGTTTTATGCAGGGACATGGAATGTCCGGTGATATCGAGAACCTGAACATCGAGAGTTCACCAACAGTCAACATTTCCTGCCTGCCATGTATTTCCCCAGACACGGTCATAGAACGATAATGTTTTCTGTGGTGGTTGTTTCTTTTGCACCAATAAAAATGCTTTGTAGTAAACCTAAGCGTCCATTCTTGCGTTAACCTACAAAATGTCAGAGCATGAAGAAATCCTAAAGAAGATTTATTATAACCCCGGTGAAGTTGGGAGTTTGGGTGGAGTGAACCCCTTATTTCAGGAGGCAAAGAAACAGAGCAAAACGTTGGTCAGAAGAGAGGTTACCAAGTGGCTCTCAGATCAGGAGGCTTACACACTGCATAAACCAGCCAGGATCCATTTTAAACGAAATAGGACCATAGCGTCTGAAGTGGATGCACAATGGCAAGCCAATTTAGTCGACATGAAGCAATTTTCACAATACAACAACGGTTACAAGTATATTTTAACAGTGATAGACATTCTGTCTAAATATGCCTGGGCTTGCGCTCTAAAAGGCAAAATGGGCAGGGAAGTGTCTGGAGCTTTTAAAGCGGTTTTCACACAAGACAGAAGGCAGCCTATCAAAATACAGATGGTCAAAGGAACGGAGTTCCTAAACAAGGATGTGGGTCGTCTGTTCAAAAAACATGGGGTACACCATTTTGTTTCCAATACTGAGGTAAAAGCAGGGGTTATTGAGAGATTCAACAGGACTTTAAAAACAAAAATGTGGAGGTATTTCACAGCCAACAATACCTTCACTTATATAGAGATGCTACCGCAATTCCTAAAAAGTTATAACCACAGCTTTCACAGAACCATCAAAACTAGGCCTATGGATGTTAATCAGTCTAACTCCCTGACCATTTGGAAAGTAGTCTATGGGAGCTCTGTAAAAAAGGAAACATGAGGCACCCCTGCTCAGAAAAGGGGATCATGTGCAGATTTCTAAAAGCAAGGGTGTCTTTGCAAAGGGTTATGAACAGAATTTCACCACAGAGTTATTTATAGTGGATCAAGTCATCCAAAGAGCAAAGAGACCTGTCTACCTGTTAAAAGATTATGAAGGAGACACAGTAGTGGGGGCCTTCTATCCTGAAGAATTACAGAAGGTTAATGCCATGGAGGATAGGGTGTACAGGATCGAAGAAGTCCTGGCTACAAAACGTAGGGGTAGCAGAAAGTATCACCTAGTGAAATGGTTAGGCTGGCCTAGCAAGTTCAACAGCTGGGTGCTCACTTCTGATCTTTGTGAACCTGTATAGAAGGGCAGAACAGGATGGGTGACAGTGGGTTTTACATTACCCTGCCTAGTAACGCCTGTGCAGAGGTTTTCCCACAGAACACCATCTCTGCATTTACTATACGCCTAGCAAGATCTCTGGACCTTCCAGGGTGATGGGAAGTGGGTCTGGTTGAGATACAATACCCACACAGCTGGTGCACTCTAACTAGCCATGCACACATTGAAATTCATCAAGGGAAAAGCAAGTGGACCTTTTTTCTGCTCAGTGGCTATTATGCGAGCATTCCTGATCTGGTCGAAAACATAAACAAGCTTATACTAGATAAACCAGGTGGCCCGGAAGTGATTATGCACTACGATGCGGTGTCTGGAGAAGTTGTTGTTAAAGCCACAACACCGTATAGCGTAGAAGCCAGTACAGAGCTGATCCTCATATTGGGGCTGTTAACTGGAAATTCTGACATTACCGGTGGCTTTAACACATTATGTATCTACACCGATATTGTGGAACATCAGATTGTTGGAGAATTTTATGTACCTTTACTGCACTGTGTGCCGGTGTGTGGACAGAACAAAGAATGTGTCAGTATTGGGTATGACAAGCCTCACTACATACCTGTGAGTAAGCATCACATCGACACCATCACTGTTGAAATAAAGATGGATCAGAACAAAAGTGTACCATTTCGTTTTGGTAAGGTGGTGGTGAAGCTGCACTTTCGCCCCCAGAGAACCCAGGTATTTTAAAGTTAAAATGGTCATTCTAAAAACATATGGGGAACCTACCCTGTATAGGGATATTATAGGGCCCAGGCCGGAAATGCATTGCCAGGATTCCATGGTGCCCCTGTTATGTACGGAGCGGGGATTGGCGGGATTTTCAGGAGCCTTTTCCGAAAAGCAGTTCCCCTTTAGAGAAGAGGCTTGGACATCATCAAACCCCATGCGAAGACTGCTGCACGTAATATTGCTAAAGATGTGGCTGGTCACGTTACTCAAGCAGTTCTGAATAGAGTGAACAATCCACTTTCTCAAGAGGGGTCAGGCCTAATGTATATTAAATGGAAAAGGAGCCGAAAAAGAAAAGCATCGCGGGTGAGATTGATTGGACCACCCCACCCCCTTAAAAGAAAAGTTGTGAGAGGAAAGAGATGTCAGAAGCGATGTGTTGTAGGAAAGAAGAGACGTCCAGCTGCATCAAAAATAGATGTATTTTAGACTCAATCATGGCTTTTATCCACTGTGGCTCTGAAGAATGCACTAAATATGAATTAGATCTATTCAGCATTGGTCCTACGCAGACCAGTATTGAGAGAAGTTTGTTTATCGAAGTTCCCCCTTGTCAGCCCCGACAGAATCTGCACCCCTAGGCTTCTTCATTGCAGGAAATGGTGAAGATTGTATGGATCTAAATAACACCTTGCTCTATGTGTGCTGCAAAATTATCAATGAAGATGGGAGCAACATTGCTACAGATGCAGCAGTAGGCCTGGTGAATTACGTGAATCGTGATTTCATTGAATTTGTGCCGAACTATAGTGAGGACACTCTAGGAACACAATTCTCAGCAGGCCTATTTTACAGAGATACAGCTGGGGAACACGAATCTTCAGGTCTGGATGGAAACAAGGCTTCATTAAAAGAATACACCTAGCAGCTCAAAGCCGAAAAATAGAGCTATTGGGACATCTTCACACTGATGTGTTTTTTCAGGAAAAACTGCTGTTAAATGGAGTTGATGTGAAAATTAAACTTACACGCAGCAAAGATGCTTTCTGCTTAATGACAGAAAGTGCAGCAAGACGTTACAGACTGCAAATTTTGTCAGCCTGCCTTTTTGTGAAAAAAGTGAGGGTGGCCCCTGGCGTTTGCTTAGGCCATGCAGAGGTTCTGCTGACAGCCAACACCAAATACCCCGTGGATCGTGTGAGTATGAAAGTGTTTAGCATTCCCAGAGGAAGCCATGTTGCCAATCAAGAAAACCTGTTTTTGGGCCAACTGCCTAAACAGGTCATTATAGGCCTAGTGGATAATGATTCCTTCAGCAGAGCTTTCAATAAAAATCCATTTAATTTTCAGCATTATGATATTAATTTCGCAGCTCTTTACCTGGATGGAGAGCAAATCCCCACGAAGCCACTCCAACCCAATTTTGAAGATGGAAACTGTGTAAGAGAATACATGACTCTGGTACAAACAGCTGGCAAACATATGACAGATAGGGCGCTTTTAATTAACTGTGAGGAGTATGCAAACGGTTACACACTTTTTGCATTCGACCTGACGCCAGACCAAGAATGTGGGGATCACTATTCTTTGATTAAACTGGGAACCTGAGAGCAGAATTCCGTTTTGCTAAAGCCCTGGCCGCCAAGGTCAACATGATTGTTTATGGTGTTCTTGACAATGTGATAGAAATAAATCACAGGAGAAATGTGCTGTTTGACTATATGTAACATGGACAGCATGCAGCTAACTCGTGTGCTATCTTCAAGCTCCTACACCAGAAAGATTTTCTACAGCGTGTTTCCTTGTGACATGCTTCCCAGTGGGAGGGTACACCAAAGGCCTGTGGGGTTAGTAGTCAATACCCACCCCCACAACCTACCTGGAGAACACTGGCCAGCCATCTACTTGACAGAGGATAGAAGTGGAGAGTTTTTTTATTCCTACAGGCACCCGCCCAACCACCGCCTCTTCCCTAAAACCATCATGAATTTTTTAAGAAAAAATGCCAGGAAGACTGTGTTTCAACCCAGGCAACTCCAAGCCGATGAGTCCGTGGTTTGTGGCTACCACTGTGTATTTTTCCTGCAGCAGCGTTGTAAAGGCCTAACATTTAAACAGATTCAAGAACTGTATTCTCACAATTTAGAAAGAAATGATCAAATGGTGGAACATTTTGTGAAAAACAAGAAGAACATGTCCAGGTATGCCTTAGACATGTTCCAACCTGCCCAATGCTGTAGATCATACCGTGATTTTCATAGCCGTATTTCCCAATAAAGCAACCTCTATTGGGGGTTTTTAAAACAAAGAATGTCTTGTCTGTATGTTTTCTAACTATTTACCCTATTCTCACAATTTAGAAAGAAAGGATCAAATGGTGGATCATTTTGTGAAAAACAAGAACATGCCCAGGCATGCCTTAGACATACTCCAACCTGCCCAGGCATGCCTTAGACATGCTCCAACCTGCCCAGGCAGGCCTTAGACAAGTTCCAACCTGCCCAACGCTGTAGATCATACTGTGATTTTCATAGCTGCATTTCCCAATAAAGCATCCTCTATTGGGGTTTTTTAAAACAAAGAATTTCTTGTCTGTATGTTTTCTAACTATTTACCCTTAAAGTAGAAAGGCACAGCGCAGATTACTTTAAATAAGTTTTTTTTTATAAATACTAATTTATTTTTAGTCCTGATAAAACAAAAACCACAAAAGGTTACTTCATAAGCTGAACCAGGTAGGAGCATCAGAATGCTTTTGTTTTTTAGCACTCGTAGAGGTGTGCAGCAACATTGGCGTCGCGCCTTTGGGGGTCTTTAGGTAGTCCAAGGCTTCTCTATTGGCAGGATTACCCACTACAGATGCTGGGATATTTAGTTCAGCCAGAGCACTCATAAAAACATCCCATCCTTTTGGGGTACGGTTGGTTTTCAGGGTCTGTGTGATCCCCTTCACCAAATCCAGAATATTGGAACCAGGTACAGCCACCCCCTTGTACACAAAGGCTCCTTTCTCATCCCACGAAGAAACATCCTTGTTTTGCTGCATTTTGATCAATAGGAGCCTTGCATTGTTCTTATATCTAGCAGGAAGACTGTCCAGTACTTCCTGGAGGACATTGTCAGAGATTACTGACGCTTCCACAGGGGCCTGTTGTGGCTGAGGTAGAAACAGGTTTAGGTTTTCTTTCTCCGCCTCCCTCTGTCTTACATGGGTCAGATATTTTTGAAGCAAAGAAGCATAACGTTTAACTTTTTCATGTTCTGTTAAGTCGCTCCTGTGGAGAATTCCCTGCATCTCAGTATCTAGTGAGCTGATTGCTGCAGTTCTGATGTTTTCCTCCTTAGGAAGTGGCCCCTTTAATTTTTCCAGCTGTTGGCTAGGGACCAAATACATCTTTTCAGCATGCTCCATCACTGATTGGCTAAAAACCCGGTGAGCAGGGGGACTGCAAAACTTAGTAACGGTCCAAGAAACCCACCAGATTGTCTCACCAGATGCTTCTTTCTTCTCAGAGAGACTTTCTTGTTACTCAGGCTGTTAATAAGGTTACGTTCCTTTCTTAATGTACGTACCTGTTGGGGAGATAGAGGAACGTTGCCTTTTAAAGTATTGAGTGCTATTTCTGAGATGGCTGCAATCAGAACATCAGATGCTGCACATAAAATGGCTTTCCTCTGGCGTGGCGGTGCCTTAATAAGAATTTTTAGGAGGGCCAAATTTCTCTTTACACAGTTAGACATGTTGCCTTGCAGAGGAGCTGGGCTGGGCATCAGTAGATGGGCTAGCACTAAAGGTGATGCCTTTTGCAACCAGATGGAGCTTTTTTCATGGTGTACACTACAGGCCAGTCTGGCGGAAAAAGACCTGTTCTTAACCTGTAGGTTTCTGGGGTAGATGCATTTAAATCTATCACCAGATAACCATAAGGTTTGCTTGTAGAATCTGCAAATGCCTCCATGAAGAATTGACTGTTTTGCTGGTACATTTGACGAGCTAAAATCTCAATTTGTAATTGATCCCTGGGGTTTTTGAACAGCACCATATATTTTGCATTTAGGCTGATGGTGCGGTGGCTTTTTCCCTTGCAGAAAATATTCTGCATGATGAAAAAAATACTCAAGTTCCTGTGGTGTACATACTGAGTAAAGGCCTTTTCGACTTCACAGCTCTCAGACGCCGACATCAGGTCATCTATCACCAAAAAATTTACTTTATTGAGGGGTAACAAATCATTATCATCAAATTTTGCAGGCAAACCCTCCACAAACTGAATAAATGGGTATTTACATAGCAGATCTTTGTACAGAGGCTGCCAACAACCACAACACCACACAATATTTTCAGGTACAACCGAGAACACACTGTGAGCATTGTCCAGCATATTTTTGATGAAAAAGCTTTTCCCACGGTTGCTTGGCCCCGCTAGAATGGCTGAAAAGGGGTGTTGCCAGCGTGTATTCATAGTCAAAATCCGTAAGGCAGTGTGTTAAACCCTTCAGTAATAACTCTTTTATCATATACCACCTTTTGAGTTTTCCTGAGAGTCTTAGTTTCCAGAGTCCAATGGCTTTTGTTCCTTATAATACCTGGCTGCTGTACAACAATCTCACAAGGCGGTCTGCGCTCCCTGTCTGAGACGTAGGCAAAAACGAAGTCTTTGAGACTGCTGAAATTAATTTTTTCACAGTTAGTAGTGTTCAATGTAATGCCTTTGACCTTCAAAAAAACTTTCCCTTCTCCTGAAAGTTTAAAACCATAGGACTTAGGACCAGCCAACACAAACTCCGTGATAAATTCATCTGCAGAGATTTCACTTGTGAGGTCTCCTAAATAATCACCGAGAGGGGGCATCCACTGCCCCTCCCTACTCACAAATATCACCTAATCTGTATCATGATATAAACATTGATCTTGAAGGCCATCTAGCAAAGTGTAGAGCTTCAGCTGAGCATATGCTGTTGTAAAGGCAGCTATGAACACATTCTTCCTACCTAGAGTTATCATGTGGTCTTCAGAATGTTTCCAGGACACGCATGCGGCATCAGTATCGATAAATTCACACACTGAAAGCTCATAAGCATCAGAAAACAGAATATGAAATAACTCATCAGGGTCTCTCACCACTTGTGTGTTAGGCAGGTTTGTCCTCTGGCCAAATTTCCCCCACAGAGAATTTAAAAATAATTTTTCAATTTGCCGTTTTGCGGGGTTCACGGCAATCTCATCGGGGCGCAACGCCACCCCTTCATTTTGGAGATAATCAGCGATATATCGCTGTTTATCTTCTGCGCTGACACACCAGTGTGGGCACCCTGAAGCCTCCTGTTTTTGGTGAAGGTGCATGTCAATGTAATCTGAAAACAAACGGGTGATCTGCTTTTCAAAATGCCAGACTTCATAAATTTTCACAACCTTGTAGCCCTTTTCTACAGCTGCATTCAGCTCAACAGTGCACCATGTTCCTAGCAGAGCCCGTTCCTCATCAGAATGTTTATACGTTTCCTGCTGATGCGCTGCTGCACACAGGGCAAACATGAGCTTACCGCCCACCTTGGTAGGGAGGACCGGGAAGAAAAGACCTCGGGGTGGGTAAACTTTAATCTTTGCAATCCCGAAGTAATCTGAGAGCGGTTTAAAGTTCTCATAAATTATTTTGGGGTAACCACAAGGGTATGCTTTATTCTTGTTCACATAGGGATACAGGCTTGTGAAATCATAGTAATGAATCCGTTCCCCATCTTCAGGTTTATAATACAGACAGACCGCATTAGTATGCCCCCCAAAGAGAGCGTCTCTAGGTTCTAGAGGGTCTGGAAAATGAGCGCCAGCAAGAAAACTCTTGAGGCCCTCATCTGTTTTTAACATCTGCCTCCACTCGTGTTCCCATATAGTCCTGACTTCAAACCCCATCAGTTTCAGTTCAGTATCCCTTTTTTGTGTGGAGTTGTACAGGAATTCATATGCTTTACCCTGCAGGGGGTTCTTATCCTCCGGAGAATAACACACTACACACCCATGCCAAAAGCAGCCGTGAAATTCAAAGGCTGTCTTCTTATTATCTATGACCGCATGGCCATCTAGAAAATAAGGGCCAGCTTTGAATTCCCCAACCTTTAAGGCGTGCTGAATCTGAATGTTTTCTTTATGCTCTATGTAGCTCAACCACCGATTTGCAGGGGTAGAAAACTGTTTACACTGCCGGTGATAATTATCTGGTGGGGGTATGGCAATGCTGTACTCCGTCAGAAACGTAAACCTATACATTGCAAAAGATGTACTAGGCAGAGTGGGGTATTGGAATAGATCTATTGCTAACCTTTTCTTCACATACTTCTTACCATTCCAAAATGCTCTCACTGTCTGTGTCAGTTCCATGATTTCGTGTCGGTACTTGGTGCATGCCTGCTCCAAAATATTAACATCTTGCCTGCAGTAAAACATCAACTCCTTCTGCATTTCAAACGTTTTTGACTTGTTCTCATCATACCACACTAAAAAAGCCTCTCTCTCTCCAGGCATCATGTATTGGGCACCATAGTCCTCTGCTTTAGGCAGCGGGCCCATGTAGTCCCAATTCTCAGGTTTGTTAAAATAATGTGGGGAGTAGCACTTGGTGCCAGTAGAACCCAAGGCTTTTGGTAGCTTTGAGAGGGCCATGGGTAGATGACAGAGTGAATCGATAAATTTTATATCTAGCCCCTTCACGGTGATACACAGCAATTTTCCCCCTTGAGTAATGAGATCTACAGTCAGTTTCTCTTTTATCAGCTGGCTGAGAATAAAGTAACCATCATACCCCTTTGAGTTATGGGCTATAAAAGTGCACCCTTTGAACTGCGCACTGTCTGTGAAGGTCTTGACAAACTCAGAGAGACGGGAATCACCCTTAAACTCCCACGTTTTGCCAGCTATGGCCCATGGGCTTACATCCCCATGCGCTTTCACACGCCGCTTTCTCTTCTCCTTGCCCTTACCTGGATCATCCTTAAAGCTTTCTACAGTTTCACCCGCAAACGCTTTTGCAAGACAGAAATTAGGAACATGAAATCCTGGAGACTGGCGCGCTTCAAAGTCATAAAGCACATTTCACAGACACTTTGGGCTTCTTAAGACGCCCCATGCTTATCACCACATATGATAAACCCCCAACAGACAGTGCACCGCCTTCCTGGACAACGCTCAAAGTCATGATCAACTTTCTGGAAAGTCTGACAGTATTCACAATACTCTCTAAAGACACATTTTACTTTGCCCTCTAAGGCCAAGTCTCTCTGTCTATTTAAGCAGGCGCTGGATCTGCAGTTCATCCGACAATGTCCGCACCTCTTCATTTTACCGACATTTACAGCACAATCTGCTCTCAAACAGAGCCTGCACATATATCGACAACTGTGACTGTGGGTAAAGATTGCACTGCATATTTCACAATAGTTTTGAGCTCCAAAAACCGCCTTTACACTACGCACACCATAATAATGATCGTCGTGTAGCATCATAGTATAGGTTTTGGGGTACCTAGGCCCTGGTAGTTTAAATAGCCCCCAACCTTTTTTTGCAAAACGTATGACTTGAATGTTGACCCTTAAATGGTTTTCAATCAATGAAATGTCACTGAGGGCTACTTTTTTCTGTTCAGGCCAACCAAGATCCGTATGTAACTGTCTGGCGGCGGTCAACAATTCTGCATCTGTGGGTGTCCTCTCGGCCATTATGG
This sequence comes from Heloderma suspectum, assembly GCF_057233095.1. NCBI lineage: Eukaryota > Metazoa > Chordata > Lepidosauria > Squamata > Helodermatidae > Heloderma > Heloderma suspectum. Next base: position 359,641,510 of record NC_139459.1, on the reverse strand, counting down.
CTAAAAGACCCCCAGCAAAGCAGAGATTGGTGCCTGTGTAATTTAGATCTACCAAATGTTGTCGTTTTCTAAGGATGATTTGACTGTTCAGGAGAGAACCTATTTTCCTACTTGGATTCCCACTACTTAGTTTCTAAAAAAGAAAACACACACACACTGCTTTCAGCTTTACAGGAAACCTTAAAAACCACATGACAATTATTAGAACAATTCTGTTTTATCTGCGCTACCAGATGCCGGTGTGAGTGCTGTCCTGGGCCTTTTCTTGCTAAAAGGATGGCTGGCCATAAAGTCTTCTGTAAAAAATAAAAAATAAAATAAAACATTATACACATGGCCAGTACTTTCAGAAACAGCATGTTGTTTTTACATTATAAATTGTTGTTGTTGTTGTTCAGTCGTTCAGTCGTGTCCGACTCTTCGTGACCCCATGGACCATAGCACGCCAGGCCTTCCTGTCCTGTGCTCTCTCCCGGAGTGTGCTCAAGTTCATATTCATTGCATCGGTGACGCTATCTAGCCATCTCATCCTCTGCCGTCCCCTTCTCCTTTTGCCTTCAGTCTTTCCCAGCATCAGGGCCTTTTCCAGAGAGTTTTCGCATTGGGTGGCCAAAATATTTGAGTTCCAGCTTCAGTATCTGTCCTTCCAATGAGCATTCGGGGTTGATTTCCTTTAGGATTGACTGATTTGACCTCCTTGCAGTCCAGGGGACTCGTAGGAGTCTTCTCCAGCACCACAGTTCGAAAGCATCAATTCTTTGGCGCTCAGCCTTCCTTATAGTCCAGCTCTCACAGCCATACGTTACTACTGGGAAAACCATAGCTTTGATTATACGAACCTTTGTCGGCAAGGTGATGTCCCTGCTTCTTACTATGCTGTCTAGGTTTGCCATAGCTTTCCTCCCAAGGAGCAAGCGTCTTTTAATTTCATGGCTACAGTCACCATCTGCGGTGAACTTGGAACCCAAGAAAATAAAATCTGTCACAAGAGGCTCTTTAGATCCTCTTCGCTTTCTGCTATTAGGGTGGTATCATCTGCGTATTTGAGGTTGTTGATAATTCGCCCGGCAATCTTAATTCCGAGCTGTGATTCATCCAACCCGGCGTTTCTCATGATGTACTCTACATATAAGTTAAATAAGCAGGGCGACAATATGCAGCCTTGTCGTACTCCTTTCCCAATTTTGAACTAATCGGTTGTTCCATGTCTGGTTCTTACTGTTGCTTCTTGACCCTCGTACAGGTTGCTCAGGAGACAGGTAAGGTGGTCTGGTACTCCCATCTCTTTCAGAATTTGCCACAGTTTGTTGTGATCCACACAATCAAAGGCTTTAGCATAGTCAATGAAGCAGAAATAGACGTTTTTCTGGAATTCTCTTGCATTCTCCATGATGCAGCGAATGTTGGCGATTTGATCTCTAGTTCCTCTGCCTCTTCGAAACCCAGCTTGTACTTCCGGTAGTGCTTGGTTTGCATACTGCTGAAGCCTAGCTTGTAGGATTTTGAGCATTACCTTGCTGGCATGTAAAATGAGGGGAATTGTACGGTAGTTTGAACACTCTTTGGCATTGCCCTTCTTTGGAATTGGAATGTAAACTGACCTTTTCCAGTCTTGTGGCCACTGCTGAGTGTTCCAAATTTGTTGGAATATTGAGTGCAGCACTTTAACAGCATCATCTTTTAGGATTTTAAATAGCTCAGCTGGAATACTGTCATCTCCGCTAGCTTTGTTGTTAGTAATGCTTCCTAAGGCCCACTTGACTTCACTCTCTAGGATGTCCAGCTCAACTTCAGTGACCGCACTCTCATGACTATCAGGGACATTAAGATCTTTCCTGTATAGTTCTTCTGTGTATTCTTTCCACCTCTTCTTAATCTCATCTGCTTCTGTGAGGTCCCTGCCTTCTTTGTCCTTTATCATGCCCGTCTTTGCACAAAACGTTCCCTTGAGATCTCCAGTTTTCTTGAAGAGATCTCTAGTCTTTCCCATTCTGTTGTTTTCCTCGATTTCTTTGCATTGTTCATTTAAGAAGGCCTTCTTGTCTCTCCTTGCTATTCTCTGGAACTCTGCATTCAGTTGGATATATCTTCCCCTTTCTCCCTTGCTTTTCGCTTCCCTTCTTTCCTCAGCTACTTGTAAAGCCTCATCAGACAGCCACTTTGTCAACTGTCATTTAACAGATGACAAAGAAAAGGCAGAGGTGCTCAATTCCTACTTTGGCTCAGTCTCCTCCCAAAAGAGGGTCTATGACCCCCCTGGCAAAGGCGAGGTACGGGCTGAAGGGGCAGGATTGCAGCTTGAGATCGATAGGCATATGGTCAAGGAACACCTAATTACTTTGAATGAGTTCAAATCTCCAGGGCCAGATGAACTGCATCCTAGAGTAATAAAGGAATTGGCAGAAGAACTCTCAGAACCGCTGTCTATTCTCTTTGAGAAATCATGGAGGAAGGGGGAGGTGCCAAATGACTGGAGGAGGGCTAATGTGGCCCCTATCTTCAGAAAGGGTAAAAAAGAGGAACCTGGGAACTACAGACCAGTCTGACATCAATCCCTGGGAAAATTCTGGAGCAGATGATAAAGCAATCCATCTGGAAGCACCCTGAAAACAATGCAGTGATTACTCGAAGCCAACATGGATTTGTAAAGAACCAATCCTGCCAGACAAATCTGATCTCATTTTTTGATCAAGTCACCTCCTTGTGGACCGTGGGAATGCTGTAGACATCATATACCTTGTTGTTGTTGTTGTTGTTGTTCAGTCGTTCAGTCGTGTCCGACTCTTCGTGACCCCATGGACCATAGCACGCCAGGCCTTCCTGTCCTGCGCTCTCTCCCGGAGCGTGCTCAAGTTCATATTCATTGCATCCATGATGCTATCTAGCCATCTCATCCTCTGCCATCCCCTTCTCCTTTTGCCTTCAGTCTTTCCCAGCATCAGGGTCTTTTCCAGGGAGTTTTCTCTTCGCATTAGGTGGCCAAAATATTGGAGCTTCAGCTTCATTATCTGTCCTTCCAATGAGCAGTCAGGGTTGATTTCCTTTAGGATGGACTGATTTGACCTCCTTGCAGTCCAGGGGACTCGTAAGAGTCTTCTCCAGCACCACAGTTCGAAAGCATCAATTCTTCGGCGCTCAGCCTTCCTTATAGTCCAGCTCTCACAGCCATACATTACTACTGGGAAAACCATAGCTTTGATTAGACGGACCTTTGTCGGCAAGGTGATGTCTCTGCTTCTTACTATGCTGTCTAGATTGGCCATAGCTTTCCTCCCCAGGAGCAAGCGTCTTTTAATTTCATGGCTACAGTCACCGTCTGCGGTGATCTTGGAGCCCAAGAAAGTAAAATCTGTCACTGCTTCCATTTCTTCCCCTTCTATATGCCAGGAAGTGATGGGGCCAGATGCCATGATCTTAGTTTTTTTAATGTTGAGTTTCAAACCAGCTTTTGCACTCTCCTCTTTCACCCTCAACAAGAGGCACTTTAGATCCTCTTCGCTTTCTGCCATTAGGGTGGTATCGTCTGCATATCGGAGGTTGTTGATAATTCTCCCGGCAATCTTAATTCCGACCTGTGATTCATCCAACCCGGCATTTCTCATGATGTACTCTGCATATAAGTTAAATAAGCAGGGTGACAATATGCAGCCTTGTCGTACTCCTTTCCCAATTTTGAACCAATCGGTTGTTCCATGTCTGGTTCTTACTGTTGCTTCTTGACCCTCGTACAGGTTTCTCAGGAGACAGGTAAGGTGGTCTGGTACTCCCATCACTTTAAGAATTTGCCACAGTTTGTTGTGATCCACACAGTCAAAGGCTTTAGCGTAGTCAATGAAGCAGAAATAGACGTTTTTCTGGAATTCTCTTGCTTTCTCCATGATGCAGCGAATGTTGGCGATTTGATCTCTAGTTCCTCTGCCTCTTCTAAACCCAGCTTGTACTTCCGGTAGTTCTCGGTTCGCATACTGCTGAAGCCTAGCTTGTAGGATTTTGAGCATCACCTTGCTGGCATGTGAAATGAGCGCAATGGTGCGGTAGTTTGAACACTCTTTGGCGTTGCCCTTCTTTGGAATTGGAATGTAAACTGACCTTTTCCAGTCTTGTGGCCACTGTTGAGTGTTCCAGATTTGTTGACATATTGAATGCAGCACTTTAACAGCATCATCTTTTAGGATTTTAAATAGCTCGGCTGGAATACTGTCATCTCCGCTAGCTTTGTTGTTACTAATGCTTCCTAAGGCCCACTTGACTTCACTCTCTAGGATGTCCAGCTCAAGTTCAGTGACCGCTCTATCATGGCTATCAGGGACATTCAGATCTTTCCTGTATAGTTCTTCTGTGTATTCTTGCCACCTCTTCTTAATCTCATCTGCTTCTGTGAGGTCCCTGCCTTCTTTGTCCTTTATCATGCCCGTCTTTGCACAAAACGTTCCCTTGAGATCTCCAATTTTCTTGAAGAGATCTCTAGTCTTTCCCATTCTGTTGTTTTCCTCGCTTTCTTTGCATTGTTCATTTAAGAAGGCCTTCTTGTCTCTCCTTGCTATTCTCTGGAACTCTGCGTTCAGTTGGGTATATCTTCCCCTTTCTCCCTTGCTTTTCGCTTCCCTTCTTTCCTCAGCTACTTGTAAAGCCTCCTCAGACAGCCACTTTGCTTTCTTGCATTTCTTTTTCTTTGGGACGGATTTCGTTGCTGCCTCCTGAACAATGTTACGGACCTCCATCCATAGTTCCTCAGGCACTCTGTCTATCAGGTCTAATCCCTGAAATCTATTCCTCACCTCCACTGTATATTCATCAGGGATATGATTTAGGTCATACCTGAACGGTTTAGTGGTTTTCCCAACGTTCTTCAATTTAAGACGAAATTTTGCAAGAAGCAGCTCATGATCTGAGCCACAGTCAGCTCCAGGTCTTGTTTTTACTGACTATATAGAGCTTCTCCATCTTTGGCTGCAAAGGACATAATCAATCTGATTTCGATATTGACCATCTGGTGACGTCCATGTGTAGAGTCGCCTCTTGTGCTGTTGGAAAAGAGTGTTTGCTATGATCAGCATGTTCTCTTGGCAAAACTCTATTAGCTTTTGTCCTGCTTCATTTTGTACACCAAGGCCATGCCTGCCTGTTATCCCGGTGATTTCTTGATTTCCTACTTTAGCATTCCAATCCCCTATGATGAAGAGGACATCTTTTTTTGGTGTTAGTTCTAGAAGGTGTTGTAGGTCTTCATAGAACCGATCAACCTCAGCTTCTTCGGCCTCAGTGGTTGGGGCATAGACTTGAATTACTGTGATGTTGAATGGTTTGCCTTGGATTCGTACTGAGATCATTCTATTGTTTTTAAGATTGTACCCCAGTACTGCTTTTCCCACCCTTTTGTTGACTATGAGTGCTACTCCATTTCTTCTAAGGGATTCTTGCCCACAATAGTAGATATGATGGTCACCTGAATTAAATTCGCCCATGCCTGTCCATTTTAGTTCACTGATTCCCAAGATGTCGATGTTCAATCTTGCCATCTCCTGTTTGACCACCTCCAGCTTACCTTGATTCATTGATCTGACATTCCAGGTTCCTAAACAATATTGTTCTTTACAGCATCGGATTTTCTTTTCACCACCAGACACATCCACAGCTGAGTGTCCTTTCGGCTTTGGCCCAGCCACTTCACTCTTTCTGGCGCTACTTGGAAATACCCTCTGCTCTTCCCCAGTAGCATATTGGACACCTTCCGACCTGAGGGGCTCATCTTCCGGCGTCATATCTTTTAGCCTTGTGATACGTTCCATGGGGTTTTCTTGGCAAGAATACTGGAGTGGGTTGCCATTTCCTTCTGCAGTGGACCACATTTTGTCAGAACTCTCTGCCATGACCTGTCCGTCTTGGGTGGCCCTGCACGGCATAGCTTATGGCTTCACTGAGTTACGCAAGCCCCTTCGCCACAACAAGGCACTGATCCATGAAGGGGATCATATACCTATACCTATACTTCAGCAAAGCTTTATACTTCAGCAAAGCTTTCGACAAAGTGCCCCATGATGTCCTGATGAGCAAACTAGCTCAAAGTGGGCTAGATGAAACAAGGATCCGGTGGATCCACAGTTGGCTACAGACTCGGACTCAAAGAGTGCTTATCAATGGGACCTTCTCAAACTGGGGAGAGGTAATGAGTGGGGTACTGCAGGGCTCAGTCCTGGGCCCAGTGCTCTTCCACATTTGTATTAATGACTTGGAGGAGGAGGTGCAGGGAATGCTGATCAAATTTGCAGATGACACAAAATTGGGCGGGATAGCTAATACTTTGGAAGACAGAAACAAAATTCAAAGTGACCTGGATAGACTGGAGCGCTGGGCAAAAACAATAGAATGATATTTAATAGGGATAAATGCCAAGTTCTGCTTAGGAAAAAGAAACCAAATGCACAGTTACAAGATGGGGGATACGTGGCTCAACAACACTACAAGCGAGAAGGATCTTGGAATTGTTGTCGATCACAAGCTGAAGATGAGCCAACAAGGTGATGTGGCTGCAAAAAAGGCAAATGCTCTTTTGGGCTGCATTCATAGAAGCATAGTTTCCAAATCCCGGGAAGTCCTAGTTCCCCTCTACTCAGCACTGGTTAGGCCTCATATGGAGTACTGTGTCCAGTTCTGGGCACCCACACTTTTAAGAAGGATGCAGACAAACTCGAGCGGGTTCAGAGGAGGGCAACAAAGATGATCAGGGGACTGGAAACAAAGCCCTGTGAAGAGAAACTGAAAGAACTGGGCATGTTTAGCCTTGAGAAGAGAAGACTGAGGGGAGATATGATAGCGCTCTTCAAGCACTTGAAAGGTTGTCACAGAGAGGAAGGTCAGGATCTCTTTTTGATCATCCCACAGTGCAGCACACGGAATAATGGGCTCAAGTTACAGGAAGCCAGATTCCAGCTGAACATCAGGGGAAATGTCCTGACTGTTAGAGCAATACGATGATGGAACCCATTAACTAGGGAGGTGGTGGGCTCTCCCATACTGGAGGTGTTCAAGATGAGGCTGGACAGCCATCTGTCAGGGATGCTCTGACTTGGATTCCTGCATTAAGCAGGGGGTTGGAGCCGATGGCCTTGTAGGCCCCTTCCACCCCTACTATTCTATGATTTTATGGTTCTAACCATAGAAATGTCTGGAGTGTGGAAAGAGCTTCAGTGTGACCTCAGGTCTTAGTGCACATTAAGGAATTCACACAGGGGATAAACCATTTAAATGCATGCAGTGCAAAGAATTTTAGTGTGAGCTCAGGCCTTACTATACATGAATATATTCATACAGGCCTCTCCATGCCTCTTTCTGCATTGAGAAAGGGAATGGGGTGTGGATGATGTGTGGTATTAACAAAGGGATTGGGCAAGAGGCCTCCCCTCAATGCCATCTGGCAATATCAGTGGGTTATTAGAAGTAATCCAACCTCCAGGGCCAATCCAATTTCCCACCCCACCTTAAATGTTTGTAAAACGAACAGTGAATATTCTCAACAGCAGAAGCTAATGACAGCAGAAATATTTTAGCAGTGCTAAGTTAATTAACACTTGCAGTAGATAGAAAAATGTGATCACAGACTCGGGAGATCCAGGTTTTAGTCCCCACTCGGCCATGAAGCTCACTGGGTGACTTTGGGCCAGTCACTGACCATCAGCCTAACCTACCTCACAGGGTTGTTGTGAGGATAAAATGGGGACGAGGAGGACTATGTAAGCTGCCTCGGGTTCCTTGCAAGAGGAAAAAGGCAGAATGTAAATGTAATAAACAAACAAACAAACAAATAAATAAGAGCTTGTTCAGTATTTTCACGCTTGAGTCTCCCTCTGAAATTACTTTTGTTTAAGGATGTCAAATTGCAATTGGAGCATCTTGGTGGGCTCAAACATTCTCCCACTAGTTTGTGAATATTCTTTCATTCTTTATTTCCATTTAAGAAAGTGAAACATACTTAGTGTTGCATAGCCTATGCTAGCATTGGGTGTGTGCGTTTGTGAAACTCATTCACAAAGAGACGGGAACAACCACTAAATGCAATGCTTTCCTCTTAGTTTGCATAGAGGAAAGGACCTATGGATTTTATTTCATTTTTAGGCAGTGTCATAATGGGCTAGATTAGGGTGGGGATGAGGCAGGTGTTTACCTATGGATGTGTGTGTGTCTAAGCTGGCTTGTTTTCGAATGTTGTGTTTTGTCGTGTGGTTGTGTCATGTTGGCAGGTATTTTGCATGTGGTTGGGTAATTCTCTGCGCATCACCAGTTTGCCTTCTGTGAAATATGTATTTTGTAGTACATTGTGTATGTGTGTGTGTGGGGATATGTGATCTGGTATTTAATACTTAGGCCCCAAATCACTTGTCCCCGAGTCTCAACAATTTGCCTTTTGTGAAGTGAGCATGGAAGCAGAAAAACAAGTTCAAAAGAGGTATTTTGTGTTTCGGAGCTCAGACTCCACCTGTGCCTTGTGCTCAAGTCTGGGGGCAAGTCGCTTGTTTCCGTCTCAGCCTTCTAGGAAACGAGTATCGTGTGACCAGCTATGTGCTCCATGGCAGCCATTTTGTGAGTGTGCCTACAACTGCCTCAACATTCCCAGTGTGCCCACTGACCCCAAAAGGTTGGGACTGCTGCCCTATGCCATATTGTAACCGAGCCATATGGGCAGGTAATTGAAATCATCACATGTTCTTCCCATGCCTCTCCCCTTCCTCTTTTGTAGCCATATGTCTTGTTTGGATTGTATGCCCATTTGTATAGGGGCTGCCATACCTATTATTCACAAAGCACCATGCCTATAGATTAGGAGTGCACAACCCACAGCCCCCCAAGATACCCCCCAGTCACCACTGCAGCCCCAAAAGCCACGGGGGCACTGCTGCTGCCAGGCAAAATGCAACCAATAAATCTGCTGTGGATATCTTAGCAGCAGTGACAAATCCCCGCAGCCAAAGCTCCCTCACTGCTGCAGACAAAAGTCTCCCCCAGCCCGCAGAAACCCCACCTGCAGCAGTGGCCTGGTCTGTGAAATTGCTGTTCTCCCACTGCTCCTAGCAGTGGGGAGACTGTTTTCCCACTGCTCCTAGCAGCAGAGAGACCATGATCTTGGGGGCAACCTTGCCTTTGGGAGTGCTGTTTGTTCACAGCTTGTCGTAGGGGGAATCTCCCAGTAGGGAAAGGTTCCCCCCTACACTCTGTCACACGAGGGCAGGAACCTGTAAGGTCACACCCCCTACTCCACTGACCAATAGGGCCAGTTTTACCCCCAGAAAAACAGCCTTTCCTACCAACCAATCCAAAGCAGGGGCAGTCAGATTCTGCCCAGGTAGCCTTTTTCTTTCCCAGACACGTTTTTCTGCACAGAGAACATGGAGTGGCCAAGACTGACTCGGGGACTTTCGGGTTTTTCTTATCCCCTGGTACCTTTGAACATTAAGCCCAGAAAGATGGAAACTGCACATATGACACCTGGAGGCATAAAGATTACACCGGGAAAGGGAGCTGGTGTCACAGCTCCTGAGAATATAATAAAAAAGAGTCCTGCTGTAACAGAGAGCTTACCTTTAGCTGTATTTCCCATGGGTTAAAGATCTTTTCCTGAAACCCAATTCCATGCTGCTTGGAGTATGGATAGCGCTGAACAAGGTTCTGATACGGAGTGTTATTGCGGTTGTGATCTAAAAGCTGTGCTACAAAAGGTGAAGAGTGTAGAGATTCCTGCCGCTGTGAAGCCTGTTGAAGACGTGGATGGTGGAGTGCTTATGAAAATAGCCACACTGGCTGTAGAGAAAATGGAGCTGGGGGATCCTGACACAGTCTGGTCTACTTACCGCTAGAGATGTACGAAAGTGACTTACCTTTCGCGGATTATGTTGATGGTGGGGGGGGGAGGCGTTCCGTCCCTCCCCCCGGAATCCTGGCCGGGGGTGGAGGCGCTCCGTTCCTCCCCCCGGAATCCTTGAACGGCTGGCTGTGCTCCGCGGCAGCTGCGCAGAGCAGCCGGCCAGGCCAGGCCAGAGCCTTCCGCAGCCGGATTTCCGGCCACGGAGGTCTCTGGGTAAAACAAAAAACCATGTACGCAAATGGCGGCAGCTACGGCTTCCTTCTTCTTGGCCGTCTTAATCTACGTAAATATTTACATAGACTATGACGGCGAAAATAAAGGGGAATGCAAATAGCGTAGCGGGCGCAATTTGCGTCCCTTTTTCATTCACCGTTTTAGCTTATGTAAATCTTTATGTAGGCTAAAATGGCGAATCAAAAGGGGATGCAAATAGTGCCCGCTACGCTATTTGCGTTCCCCTTTATTTTCGCCGTCATAGTCTACGTAAATATTTATGTAGATTAAAATGGTAAAAAGAAGGAACACAAATGGCGGCAGCCGTAGCCGCTGCCATTTGCGTACATGTTTTTTTTTTTTCAACCCACCCAACCATGATAGGCTACGTAAAGATTTACGTAGCCTATCACGTCTTTTTTTAAACCTAGCCATGATAGGCTACGTAAATCTTTACGTAGCCTATCACATCTTTTTTTTTTTTACACAAGCCTGGAAATGGCGGCAGCAGCCGGTCAGAAGACTGGCCGCTGCTGCAGCTGCCGCTGCCCGGAAGATCCGCCCCGGGTGAGTCTCGTCCCAGGGGGATCCACGGGGGTTGGCAGGCTGTTTCGCCACGGAGTTCGGGGGGCTGAATGCACTGGCATTCGGCCTCACCAAGATCCGTGGTGGAATTCTCTGACATCCCTACTTACTGCACAGCCCTTGAGGATCTGGAAGAGGAAATGGAAGTTGTGGCAGAGAAAGGAGGCACACTGGTGTTTATTTCTGAGATTTGTTCTTAATAGTATTTAAAGAGCGATTGCCAGGGCGGTACATGCTGCTGACTCTAAGCTTTTCATTGTTTTACATAGGAACATGATATGTGTGGTGATTTTGAGAACCTGAACATCGAGAGTTCACCAACAGTCAACATTTCCTGCATGTCATGTACTTTCCCAGACACAGGCATAGAAAGATAATGCTTTCTGTGGTGGCTGTTTCTTTTGCACCAATAAAAATGCTTTGTAGTAACCCTATGCATCCATTCTTGTGTTAACCTACAAAATGTCAGAGCACGAAGAAATCCTAAAGAAGATTTATTATACCCCCAGTCATGTTGGGAGTTTGGATGGAGTGAACCCCTTATTTCAGGAGGCAAAGAAACAGAGCAAAATGCTGGTCAGAAGAGAGGTTACCAAGTGGCTCTCAGATCAGGATGCTTACACACTGCATAAACCAGCCAGGATCCATTTTAAAAGAAATAGGACCATTGTGTCTGAAGTGGATGCACAATGACAAGCTGATTTAGTCGACATGAAGCAATTTTTTCAATACAACAATGGTTAAAGTATATTTTAACGGTGATAGACAGTCTAAATATGCCTGGGCTTGTGTTCTAACAGGCAAAATGAGCAGGGAGGTGTCTGGAGCTTTTAAAGCTGTTTTCACACAAAATGGAAGACAGCCTATCAAAATACAGATGGACAAAGGAGCTGAGTTCCTAAACAAGGATGTCGGTCATCTATTCAAAAAACATGGGGTACACCTAGGGATGTATGAAAGTCACTTACCTTTTCGCAGGTGTGATCCATGGGGGGGGGAGGCACTCTGTCCATCCCCCCAGAATCCTCCCTGGCTGGGTCCGCTCTGCGGCGGCTTCATGGAGCCGCCGGCCAGGGCCATCCACAGCCGGAGTTCCAGCTGTGGCTGGGCTGCTGCAGCCGCAAATGGCTGCCGTGATAGGCTACATAAGTATTTATGTAGCCTATCACAGCAAAAATCAGGAACGCAAACGGCGGCCACTACACTGTTTGCACCGCTGCTCTTTTCGTGCTAGGCTACGTAAGTATTTATGTAGCCTATCAGAGTAAGGGCAGCCATGCAAATGGCGTAGTGGCCGCCATTTGCGTGGCTGCCTTTACCGTGATAGGCTATGTAAATACTTACGTAGCCTATCACGGAAGGAGCAGTGGTGCAAACGGCGTAGCAACTGCCATTTGCATCCCTGCTCTTTGCCGTCATAGGCTACATACTTAGGTAGCCTATCACGGCAGCCTAAAGGTAAAGGTGTCCCCCAACCAGTCGTGTCCGACTCTAGGGTGCGGTGCTCATCCCCGTTTCTAAGCCGAAGAGCCAGCACTGTCCGAAGACGCTTCCGTGGTCATGTGGCCGGCATGACTGAACACCGAGATGCACGGAATGCTGTTACCTTTCCCGCCGAGACAGTACCTATTTATCTACTTGCAATTTCTTGCTTTCGAACTGCTAGGTTGGCAGAAGCTGGGACTGAAGACAGGAGCTCACTCCGTCATGCAGCACTCGGGTCTCGAACTGCTGACCTGCCGACCTTCCAGTCTGCAGTTCAGCGTCTTAACCACTAAGCAGGACGCAAATGGTGGCCACCGGCTGCAGCAGCCAGCCGAAAGACCAGCCGCCGCTGCCACCCAAGGTAAGTTTTGTTCCAGGGGGATTCCGCAGGGGGTTTCTGCCAAGTGTTTCAGGGGGCTGAATGCCAATGCATTCGGCCTCACTGAAATCCACGGCGGAATTCTCCGCCATCCCTAGGTAACCACTTTGTTACCAATAATGAAGACAAAGCTGGGGTTGTGGAGCAGTTCAACAGAACTTTAAAAACAAAAAATGTGGAGGTATTTCACAGCCAACAACACCTTCACTTATATAGACATGCTACCGCAATTCCTAAAAAGTTATAGCCATAGCTTTCACAGAACCATCAAAGCTAGGCCTATGGATGTTAATCAGTCTAACTCTCCGGCCATTTGGAAAGTAGTTTATGGGAGCTCTGTAAAAAGAAAACAGGAGGCACCGCTGTTCAGAAAAGGGGACCATTTGCAGATTTCTAAAAGCAAGAGTGTCTTTGCCAAGGGTTACGAACAGAATTTCACCACAGAGTTATTTATAGTGGATCAAGTCATCCAAAGAGCAAAGAGACCTGTCTACCTGTTAAAAGATTATGAAGGAGACACAGTAGTGGGGGCCTTCTATCCTGAAGAATTACAGAAGGTTAATGCCATGGAGGATAGGGTGTACAGGATCGAAGAAGTTCTAGCTACAAAAAGTAGGAGTAGGAGAAAGTATCACCTAGTGAAATGGTTAGGCTGGCCTAGCAAGTTCAATAGTTGGATGCATGCTTCTGATCTTTGTGAACCTGTATAGAAGGGCAGAACAGGATGGGTGATAGTGGGTTTTACATTACCCTGCCTAGCAACACCTGTGCAGAGGTTTTCCCACAGAACATCAGCTCGGCATTTACTATACACTTAGCAAGATCTCTGGATCTTCCAAGGTCATGGGAAGTGGGTCTGGTTGAGATACAATACCCACACAGCTGGTACACTCTAACTAACGATGCAGGATTTGAAATTGATCAAGGGAAAAGGAAGTGGACTGTTTTTCTGTGCTGTGGCTATTATGCGAGCATTCCAGATCTGCTCAAAAATATAAACAACATTATACTAGATAACCAGGACCCCCCAGAAGTGATTCTGCACTACGATACAGTGTCTGGAAAAAAATAGTGTTGAAGCCACAGAACCGCTCACCTTTCTAGCTAGTGCAGAGTTGATCCGCATATTGGGGGTGTTACCTGGACATTCTGTCAAAAGAATGGCTTTTGCAGCAGACATTACAGGTGGTTTTAACACCTATGACATTGTGGAGCATCAGATAGTGGGGGACTTTTATGTACCTTTACTGTGCTGTGTGCCGGTGTGTGGGCAGAACAACGAATGTGTCAGCATTGGTTATGACAAGCCTCACTACATCCCTGTAAGCATCACATTGCTACTATCACTGTGGTAATAAAGATGGATCAGAACAAAAGCATACCATTTCGTTTTGGTAAGGTGGTTGTGAAGCTGCACTTTTGCCCCTGGAGATCCCAGGTATTTTAAACCTAAAATGGTTATCCTAAAAACATATGGGGACCCTACCCTGTATAGGGGATATTATAGGGCCCAGGGCGGAAATGCGCTGCCAGGATACCATGGAACCCCTGTTATGTATGGAGCAGGGATCGGTGGGATTTTCAGGAGCCTTTTCCGAAAAGCAGTTCCCCTTTTGAGAAGAGGCTTGGACATAATCAAACCCCACGCAAAGACAGCTGCTTGTAATATTGCTAAAGATATGGTTGGCCACGTTATTCAAGCAGTTTTGAATAGACTGAACACCCCACCTTCTCAAGAGGAGTCAGGCCTGATGTATATTAAAAGGAAAAGGGGCCGAAAAAGAAAAGCATCATGGGTGAGATTGATTGGATCACCCCCTTAAAAGAAAAGCTGTGAGAGAAAAGAGACATCAGAAGAGGCATGTTGTAAGAAAGAAGAGACGTCCAGCTGCATCTAAAAGAGATATGTTTTAGATGCAACCATGGCTTTTATCCACTGCGGCTCTGAAGAATGCACTAAATCTGAACTGGATGTATTCAGCATTGGCCCTACGCAGACCAGTATTGAGAGAAGTTTGTTTATCGAAGTACCCCCTTGCCAGCCCTGGCAGAATCTGCACTCCTAGACTTCTTCATCGCAGGAAATGGTGAAGATTATATGGATCTAAATAACACCTTGCTCTATGTGTACTGCAAAATTGTCAATGAAGATGGAAGCAACATTGCTGCAGATGCGGCAGTAGGCCTGGTGAATTATCCCATAGCCTCCATCTTCAGCCAACTGGATGTAACGGTGGGGGATCATCTTATAAGTCTGAGTAATAATTCTTATCCTTATCGTGCTGTCATTGAATCTGTGCTGAACTATAGTGAGGATACTCTAGCAACACAATTCTCAGCAGGGCTATTTTACAGAGATACAGCCGGGGGACACGAATCTGTGGATCTGGAAGGAAACAATCAAGGCTTCATTAAAACAGCAAACCTGACAGCTCAAAGCCGAAAAATTAGACCTGTTGGGACATCTCCATGCCGACCTGTTTTTTCAAGAAAAACTGCTGTTAAATGGAGTTGATGTGAAAATTATACTTACACGTAACAAAGATGCTTTCTGCTTAATGACAGAAAGCACAGCAAGACATTACAGACTGCAAGTTTTGTCAGCCTGCCTTTTTGTGAAAAAGGCGAGGGTGGCTCCTGGCATTCACTTAGGCCATGCAGAGGCTCTGTTGGCCACCAACGCCAAATATCCCATAGATTGTGTGAGTATGAAAGTGTTTAGCATTCCAAGAGGAAGCCATGTTGCCAATCAGGAAAACCTGTTTTGGGCCAACTGCCTAAACAGGTCGTTATAGGCCTAGTGGATAATGATTTCTTCAGCAGAGCTTTCAATAAAAATCCATTTAATTTTCAGCATTATATTAATTTCGCAGCTCTTTACCTGGATGGAGAGCAAATCCCTACGAAGCCACTCCAACCCAATTTTGAAGATGGAAACTGTGTAAGAGAATACATGAGTCTGGTACAAACAGCTGGCAAACATATGAAAGATAGGGCGCTTTTAATTATCCGTGAGGAGTATGCGAACAGTTACACACTTTTTGCATTCAACCTGATGCCAGACCAAGAATGCGGAGATCACTATTTTTCAATTAAACTGGGAACCTGAGAGCAGAATTCCGTTTTGCTAGAGCCCTGGCTGCCACGGTCAACATGATTGTGTATGGTGTTTTTGACAATGTGATAGAAATAAATCACAGGAGAAATGTGCTGTTTGACTATATGTAACATGGACAGCGTGCAGCTAATTCGTGTCCTATCTTCAAGCCCCTACACCAGAAAGATTTTCTATGGTGTGTTTTCTTGTGACATGCTTCCCAGTGGGAGGGTACACCAAAGGCCTGTGGGGTTAGTAGTCAATACCCATCCCCACAACCTCCCTGGAGAGCACTGGTTGGCCATCTACTTGACAGAGGATAAAAGTGGAGAGTTTTTCGATTCCTATGGGCACCCTCCTAACCACTACCTCTTCTCTAAAACCATCATGAATTTTTAAAGAAAAAATGCCTGCAAGACTGTGTTTCAATCCAGACAATTCCAAGCCGATGAGTCCGTGGTTTATTTTTTCTGCAGCAGCGTTGTAAAGGCCTAACATTTAAACAGATTCAAGAACTGTATTCTCACAATTTAGAAAGAAATGATCAAATGGTGGAACATTTTGTAAAAAAAACAAGAACATATCAAGGCATGCCTTAGACATGTTCCAACCTGTCCAAGGCTGTAGATCATGCTGTGATTTTCATAGCTGTATTTCCCAATTCAGTTATGTATTGGGACTTACCTTTCACGAATGTCCCTCCTGGCGGCGGGTCCCGGCGGCGGTTCAGCAGGTCTTCGTCAGGGGCGGGTCTTCGTCAGGGGCGGGGGCGGCAGCCGGTCTTTCGACCGGCTGCCGCTGCCGCCATTACAAGAAAAGTAAAAAAAACACAAACGCCCCTGTGATAGGCTACGTAACAATTAACTTAGCCTATCACGGCTAGATCTGCAAAGTCAGCCGTGATAGGCTACGTTAATCGTCCCGTAGCCTATCACGGGTGACTTAAAAAAAAAAAAAAGTGCGTACGGCTAATGGAGGCCCCCATAGGGAGCCGCCATTCGCGTTCCTTATTTGGTCCCTGTAGTCTACGTAAAGATTTACGTAGACTACGGCGAAAATAAGGGCAACGCAAATAGTGTTGCCCTTATTTTCGCCGTAGTCTATGTAAATCTTTACGTAGACTACAGGGACCAAATAAGGAATGCGAATGGCGGCTCCCTATGGGGGCCGCCATTTGCGTACGCGCTTTTTTTTTTTTAAAGTCACCCGTGATAGGCTACGGGACGATTAACGTAGCCTATCACGGCTGACTTTGCAGATCTAGCCGTGATAGGCTACGTAAACCGTTACGTAGCCTATCACAGGGGCGTTTTTTTTTTCTTTTGAAGTTCGCGGCCGGGGAGACGGGGCGCTGCTTCCCGGCCTGAATTTCGGCCGGGCGAGGCGGGAAGCCTCCCCCCCCAGCCTGAACTTCAGGGGGAGCAGCGAAGCGCCTCCCCCCCACCGCGAAGCAAGCTGCGAGACCAGGTAAGTGACTTTCGTACATCCCTACCAAGAACACACTGTGAGCATTGTCCAGCACATTTTTGATGAAAAAGCTTTTCCCACGGTTGCTAGGCCCCACTAGAATGGCTGAAAAGGGGTGTTGCCAGCATGTATCATAGTCAAAATCCGTAAGGCAGTGTGTTAAACCCTTCAGTAATAACTCTTTTATCATATACCACCT
Source organism: Heloderma suspectum (assembly GCF_057233095.1). NCBI lineage: Eukaryota > Metazoa > Chordata > Lepidosauria > Squamata > Helodermatidae > Heloderma > Heloderma suspectum. Next base: position 359,624,229 of record NC_139459.1, on the reverse strand, counting down.
TTTGAGTTTTCCTGAGAGTCTTAGTTTCCAGAGTCCAATGGCTTTTGTTCCTTACAATACCTGGCTGCTGTACGACAATCTCACAAGGCAGTCTGCGCTCCCTGTCTGAGACGTAGGCAAAAACTAAGTCTTTGAGACTGTTGAAATTATTTTTTTCACAGTTAGTAGTGTTCAATGTAATGCCTTTGACCTTCAAAAAAACTTTCCCTTCTCCTGAAAGTTTAAAACCATAGGACTTAGGACCAGCCAACACAAACTCCGTGATAAATTCATCTGCAGAGATTTCACTTGTGAGGTCTCCTAAGTAATCACCGAGAGGGGGCATCCACTGCCCCTCCCTACTCACAAATATCACCTAATCTGTATCGTGATATAAATCGATCTTGAAGGCCATCTAGCAAACCGTAGAGCTCCAGCCGAGCATATGCTTTTGTAAAGGCAGCTATGAACACATTCTTTCTACCTAGAGTTATCATGCGGTCTTCAGAATGTTTCCAGGACAGGCATGCGGCATCAGTATTGATAAATTCACACACTGAAAGCTCATAAGCATCAGAAAACAGAATATGAAATAACTCATCAGGGTCTCTCATCACTTGTGTGTTAGGCAGGTTTGTCCTCTGGCCAAATTTCCCCCACAGAGAATTTAAAAATAATTTTTCAATTTGCCGTTTTGCGGGGTTCACGGCAATCTCATCGGGGTGCAACGCCACCCCTTCATTTTGGAGATAATCAGCAATATATCACTGTTTATCTTCTGCGCTGACACACCAGTGTGGGTACCCTGAAGCCTCCTGTTTTTGGCGAAGGTGCATGTCAATGTAATCTGAAAACAAACGGGTGATCCGCTTTTCAAAATGCCAGACTTCATAAATTTTCACAACCTTGTAGCCCTTTTCTACAGCTGCATTCAGCTCAACAATGCACCATGTTCCTAGCAGAGCCCGTTCCTCATCAGAATGTTTACACGTTTCCTGCTGATGCGCTGCTGCACAAGCTGCACACAGGGCAAACATGAGCTTACCGCCCACCTTGGTAGGGAGGACCGGGAAGAAAAGACCTCGGGGTGGGTAAACTTTAACCTTTGCAATCCCGAAGTAATCTGAGAGTGGTTTAAAGTTCTCATAAATTATTTTGGGGTGACCACAAGGGTATGCTTTATTCTTGTTCACGTAGGGATACAGGCTTGTGAAATCATAGTAATGAATCCGTTCCCCATCTTCAGGTTTATAATACAGACAGACCGCATTAGTACGCCCCCCAGAGAGAGCGTCTCTAGGTTCTAGAGAGTCTGAGCACCAGCAAGAAAACTCTTGAGGCCCTCATCTGTTTTTAACATCTGCCTCCACTCGTGTTCCCATACAGTCCTGACTTCAAACCCCATCAGTTTCAGTTCAGCATCCCTTTTTTGTGTGGAGTTGTACAGGAATTCATATGCTTTACCCTGCAGGGGGTTCTTATCCTCCGGAGAATAACACAGTACACACCCATGCCAAAAGCAACTGTGAAATTCAAAGGCTGTCTTCTTATCTATGACAGCATAGCCATCTAGAAAATAAGGACCAGCTTTGAATTCCCCACCCTTTAAGGTGTGCTGAATCTGAACCTTTTCCTTATGCTCTATGTAACTCAACCACTGAATTGCAGGGGTAGAAAATTGTTTATACTGTCTGTGATAATTAAGTAGTAAAGGAGGGGGGCCCGCATCAAACTCTAAACCACACCACATTTGCAAAGGTGACAGCTGCACCGCCCCCCATTGAGATGGAAAGTCCCGCCCTAGCCAGAAGCCCCACGTATGCGATCAGCTGACCCTGGTCATATGACCTTCAGGGTCACCTGATGGGGGTCATGTGACCCCTTACGAACTCACCATGCCACCGTGGACCCATAGGTTTTTGAGCCCTAGGGGGCACAGGTGTGGAAATGGCCCGTGGTGCCATTTCCAAGCCGTGCCCCATATTGGCCCGGCGGGGTCATGTGACCCCTCTACGAACTTGCCACGCCGCTGTGGTCCAATAGGAATTGGTTTTAGAGCCCTAGCAGGTACGAGTGCGGAGATGGCCCGCGGGGCCTTTTCCAAGCCGCACCCGGATTGGTCCTGCGGGGCCATGTGACCCCTCTATGAACTCGCCGTGCCGCTGTGGACCAATAGGAAGAGGTCTTAGAGCCTAGCCCTGTAAGGTCACCCTCTGCAACCCCATTGACCAATAGGGACCGCCTTGCCCCCAGAAAAACAGCCTTTTATCATGCCCAGACACGTTTTCTGCACAGAGAACATGGCGTGGCCAAGCACCTCTCCAGGGCCATCTGGTAAATAATGAATAAAATTCATTATTTTATTTTTGTCAGAATCATTTTTGAAAGAATCATTAAACATAGAGATCACAAGGGCTGCAAGTAAAACCTTCAAGAGTCTTTAAAAAGTAAAACATTCCTTAAGTGCCACTTAGATTTTGTAAAAATCCTACATGGCATACCCTTTAGAAGAGGGGGGTGGGGGGGCAATGGTCTAGTCCTCTCACATTTGCTGTTAGCAGCTTGGTAAAAAAGCATTAATGTAAGCATCTGATATTGGAGAGAGGAAAAAAGAATCACAATAACTGTCTTTAAAATGATGGATACATAGGTATCCATTTTTTTAAAATAAACATGATGGGGTGGTAGGGGACCCCCCCCCCCCGACTTTATGCATTTATATGTAGGGGAAAACTATTTCCTTTTTATTATTTTTGTCAGAATCGTTTTTGAAAGAATCAACTTCTATCACTAGTTTCCATTACAGGGTAGAGGGGGTGGGCCCCGAAATGTCTCCAGATGGGGGCGGTGTAGATTACAGGGGACCCGAAACCCCATTTTGTGTTTTTGAGTAGGTAATACTAACTTTTAGTGATGGGTTGGAGGCCAACCTTAGGGGCGGGGGGATCCTTAACTTTATCCAATCACAGTACCAGAATTCACACAACAGGACTAGCGCTGATAAAAAGAGCCCGCACTTCTCTGTGTCTTTACACCCCCCAAACCTGAAGGGAAGGACCTGGAAGCCTACCTACATGTGAGTATACCTTAACTCTTTTTCCTTCTGCCAACTAATGTAGATGGATGCAGATAAACTAAAATAAAATGCAATACAGTTTATGCTTCTTTTCCCAATTTATCCCCGCAGAAAAACTAAAACACCCTTCAGCATTCTAAAAGAGGCGCAGTATGCCTGCAGGCAAATTCATTTCATATATATATATATTCATTCCTTTCTGGGGTTGTTATATTGGGGGGGGGGGAAAGGGCTCTTTATCTAAAACTGGCCTATTTTTTTCTTCTTATCCATAGAACAATCTCCACAAGCAGTCTTGATGTCACAGGTCTATCAAGAAGGCATGTACTTTCTAGTTAATTTGTATGTTTTAAGGGGTTTGGGGATGGGGGGAACTACCTGCTGCTATCCACCTGCTGCTATTGGTAAAAATGAATCTGCATGACCAGGGAGCGCCAGTAGGTTAACCATTTTTCTTTATTATTATTATTAATTATTATTTTTATGCTTTCAAATATATATATATTTATATTCAGAGCCATTGCTGCAATCTCTATGCATAGAACAGCTATTTTAGGGAAAAATAGTGCATGCAAGCAGCTTTGATTTTTGTCTTCACATTGTAGGAATGTGTAGGAATCCAGGCATTTCTATCTTCAAACGTCCTTACAAATCCTTTTTCTTGCAATAAATAGAAAATAGTAGCTTTATCATGCCCTATTTTTATGGAAGGTAAAACACTACGTTGGGGAGGGGTCTTGTTTTTAATACAAGAGCAGTATAGCTTCTTTATCATCTTAGAACCCACACCCCACCCATAATAAATATTAAAAGAACACACATCTGTAGCAAGGGATATGGATCTTAGTGTGGTGTGGTGTTTCAAACTTACCCATCCATCATGATCCATGATCCAATTTGCTTTGGTGTTTATGATATAGGCAGTGATAAAATTAGCAAGTTCTTCTATATTCTGTCTTGTTAGAGCCCCATCGTGTGTCTGTAGCTTCTGTACAATTATACCTCCAAACAGAAAAATTGTTAAAATCCACGCCCAGTTGATTTTTCCATCAGCAAACTCAGACTGCATCTCCACAGTAAAAGTGTTGAACGCATCAGCCAGACTATGAATTTGGAGATCAAGGATGAGGGGGTTTAATTGCTGTTCAATATCGTCTTGAATTGTAGAAAGTGTTTTTTGCAAAATTAAGAACGTTTTGCTATTTTATAGGGTATTTGCCCACACGCTGTGCTTAAATAAGCATGAACTAGCATAGCTGTTTCCCTCTCCATGCTTCTCAAGGGGTCTGCCAGAAATGGTCAAAAGGCTCTAACACCATAAGTAGTGTGGGTGGAGGGGCGGGGGCGGAGCAAAAGCTTGAGACAAGACTCTACATACCTTTGAGTGATCAAACTAGCACTTTCTCCTTATTTACTATCTCATGAAATCACACACCTGACAGAGATGCACCAAAATTAAGTCAAATGATAAAGAACTGGGTAAGGCTTTTGGGGTGGGACTCTACACATGGACATCACCAGATGGTCAATATCAAAATCAGATTGATTATGTCCTTTGCAGCCAAAGATGGAGAAGCTCTATACAGTCAGTCAAAACAAGACCTGGAGCTGACTGTGGCTCAGATCATGAGCTTCTTGTTGCAAAATTTCGGCTTAAATTGAAGAATGTAGAGAAAACCACTAAACCATTCAGGTATGACCTCAATCACATCCCTCATGAATATACAGTGGAGGTGAGGAATAGATTGAAGGGATTAGACCTGATAGACAGAGTGCCTGAGGAACTATGGATGGAGGTCTGTAACATTGTTCAGGAGGCAGCAACTAATCCATCCCAAAGAAAAAGAAATGCAAGAAAGCCAAGTGGCTGTCTGATGAGGCTTTACAAGTAGCTGAGGAAAGAAGGGAAGCGAAAAGCAAGGGGGAAAGGGGAAGAGATATCCAACTGAATGCAGAGTTCCAGAGAATAGCAAGGAGAGACAAGAAGGCCTTCTTAAATGAACAATGCAAAGAAATCGAGGAAAACAACAGAATGGGAAAGACTAGAGATCTCTTCAAGAAAATCGGAGAGCTCAAGGGAACGTTTTGTGCAAAGACAGGCATGATAAAGGACAAAGAAGGCAGGGACCTAACAGAAGCAGATGAGATTAAGAAGAGGTGGCAAGAATACACAGAAGAACTATACAGGAAAGATCTGAATATCCTTGATAGCCATGATAGTGCGGTCACTGAACTTGAGCCGGACATCCTCGAGAGTGAAGTCAAGTGGGCCTTAGGAAGCATTAGTAACAACAAATCTAGCAGAGATGACAGTATTCCAGCTGAGCTATTTAAAATCCTAAAAGATGATGCTGTTAAAGTGCTGCATTCAATATGCCAACAAATTTGGAACACTCAACAGTGGCCGCAAGACTGGAAAAGGTCAGTTTACATTCCAATTCCAAAGAAGGGCAACGCCAAAGAGTGCTCAAACTACCGCACAATTGCGCTCATTTCACATGCCAGCAAGGTGATGCTCAAAATCCTACAAGCTAGGCTTCAGCAGTATGCCAGATGTGTAAGGTAATTTTTTGTAGAGACTCGTGAAAATTGAACGATAACAGTCCCCAAAGTCCCTTTAGTGCCAGGTATTGAACCAGGAACACAATATGCATGCTCAATATCAAGTAGAAAATCAGATAGTAAAGCAAATAGCTTATGCAAAAGTTTATCCATAAATTCAGCCAAACCTTTATCAGTAGCCATGTCTTTAATACCAAGGATACATAGATTCGCTCTACGTGTGAAGGCCTCCAGTTGAGAAATTCAAGCAGACAAAATATTATGAGACGCTTCCATGGCCATTTCATGAGCAGTAAGAGCATTGACCTTCGATTCCATCTTTTGAAAAGAGATATTAATTAAATCCACAGCCCCCTGAAGGGCAATAATTGAGTCCTGAATTGTTTCAAGTTTCTTTGACTGCTCTGGTAGCTGAGAAGACATAGTTTTTATCAAAGCAAGCAACTCCTCTTCATTTCTGGCATTTCTAGAAACCTTTGTGAGCAAGCAATTGGGGGGTGGTAGGTAGTGTTCTCAAGCCTTTCTATTTTTTTCCTTTGGTACTGCCATCCTCCACTTTCAAACGCACAAGCAAGTATAATTGCAGAAACAAAAAAAAACAAACACGCAGATTTAATTACAAGTCCTCAGATATTGCTGGTAGTTTAAATTCTGAAATACTATTTTGGAGCCATTTGTCCTTATGTCTCCTAATTGCTTAGGAGTTTCAAACAGCGTTCAGTAGATGACACTCCGGCGTCTAATCTTAGATTTCAACCCCTCTGTTTCTCCACAGAAGCAGCTGTTCTTCCAAGATTTCATCTGGATGGTACTGTAAGCTTCCCCTTTTAATTCCAGGGGAAGATAGAAAGGTTTCTCAACCTTTTCACAGCTGTTTGAGATAAGCAACTGTGTACTAGCATAAGCAAGGAAGACTAGGAAGAACTGATCCATGTCACTCTGAGTCATATGAGTATTTCAATGACGTCTATGGACTGCAAGAATATAAACCAGCCCATACTCCAGGAAATAAAGCCAGACTGCTCACTTGAGGGAATGATATTAAAGGCAAAACTGAAGTACTTTGGCCACATAATGAGAAGACAGGATACCCTGGAGAAGATGCTAATGCTAGGGAAAGTGGAAGGCAAAAGGAAGAGGGGCCGACCAAGGGCAAGATGGATGGATGATATAATGGAGGTGACGGACTCGACCTTGGGGGAGCTGGGGGTGGCGACGGCCGACAGGAAGCTCTGGCGTGGGCTGAGGTCACAAAGAGTCGGAAGCGACTGACCGAATAAACAACAACTTGTACACTAGGGGTGATCATCCGTAAAACATTCATTACAACTTTAAAACTGCCAAGCTTGCCCAATATTGTATTTGCATTTGGCATACATGCATTTTTACTAATGACCTTATGAAACAGAAAATTTTCCATGGGAAAATAAAGCACTGGAAAATTGTCCGCCCTACGTCGCTGCTGTGGATTGGGGTACAAATTGGAATGAGATATAAATTGGGGACCCCAGCACTCACTTTGCATGCAGAAAGTCCCAGGTTCCACCCCTGGCATCTCCAGGTAGGGCTGGGAAAACTGCTTGAAACCCTATAGAGTGGCACTGCCAGTCAGAGCACTGTAGGCAATACTGAGTTCGAAGGCCCAGTCGTCTGACTCTGTATAAGGCAAGAACCTTCTATGCTTGTAAATTAACATTTTTTCTCCCTCTGTCATAATACTGGGACCCAGTGGGGTCATTCCATGAAGCTGGTTGGTGGGAAATTTAGGACAGATGAAAGGACTTCTTCACATAGCACACAGTCAAACTATGGAATTCACTACCACAGGATGTAGTCATAGCCACCGATTTGGATGGCTTTAAAAGGGGACTGGATACAGTCCTGGAGAAGGCTATCAATGGTTACAAATCCTGAGAGCTATATGCTACCTCCAGCATCAGAGGCAGTATGCCTATATACACCAGCTGCTGGGCAACACGGCTGGGAGGGTGCCGTTTCACTCATGTCCTGCCTGTTTGTTTCCCATGTGGAGCTGGTTCCCTGTGAACAGAATGCTGGCCTTGATGGGCCTTCTGTCTGATCCACCACGGCTCTTATGTTCTTCACCAATCCCATATCCTCAGGCAACCTGATCACCGGACCCAGCAATGTCAGTTGCAGCATCAGGAGTTTATTCATCTACTCATCTCCCAGTATGCTACTGGCTATCCATCATCTGCCAGCAACGCCCCTCTGCATTCTACTTACAACAGTCTCCATGCAATAGAATGCATAGACACTGGTGTGAAAGGGCTGTGTTCAGAAACCAGTGGGAATATTTTAACAAACCTGGATGTTCTGTTCTTGACTTGTAAGTGTCCGTACTTAAACAAAGAAACATGAGACAGAATCCAACTGCCGAAGTACACATTATTAAGACGTTCCGTTGTAACACGTCTAGCTTGAAGCACATGTCCATTTTTGTTGTAATTTGCACTGTTCTATTCTTTTTCTAAATGACGAGAAAATGGATATCTTAGAATTTGCATTGTTCACTTATAGTTTTAATTTGTCTTTTGTGTAGGATATAAACTTAATCAATAGATCCATCACATAATAGAAAAACCATGAATTAGAATGTTTTTCTATGCGGCAGAGGGATTACTTCACAATTCTTCCATGTCTGTGTTACCATCAGTTACTACTGCTGGCAATGATCACTGTTTATTTTGCAAACACTTATGCTTTAATGTCATTCTCCCAGACTGTACGTTTTGCATTTCATCTTCACAGGAGTTCACTACACCCACATGTATATATACCACTAAGGATTAGACACAACTGATGCGGTTGAGCCTAGGCCACAAAAGCTTATGTCTTTCAGGGCCCACGAGACACATGACTCTCACAGCCAAACTCACTGTTAGAATTAACATATGCAAATTGGTACATAGTTTGAATGCTAGCACAATTCACCATTTAGATACATAATAAGCTAAAGCATTAATATTTTTAAAAGCAATGATATTGTTATCAAAAAAAGATACTATGTCCAATGGTACTGTAACATACGCCTATTGTATTAATGTTTCTGTTTGCATTGTTAATGTAGCCCAGGTAAGATGGGGTTAACAGAGGGTTAGGGAATGAGTGAAAGGTGGGAGGGGCTTGTGTGAAGAGTATAAAAGGAATGAACTGACAGAGGAGTAGACAGGGCCTTAGTGATTGAGGAAGCGACATTGAGTGAGTGGGGTTTGGGGAATAGGACTTAGAAGGGGTAGAGTAGGTAGGAAAGTTATGTGGGAGAAAATGCCTTTTCTGCAGGCCTGAACCAAAGTCCCCAAGATGGAAAAGATTTAAGAATGTTGTAGGAGAGTTACTGTGAAAAATAAAGACACAAACAACTGGGTGAGAGGGTGGAATAAACATTCCTAAGCACAGATAGAGACTCTGGCTGACTCTGACTCCTATCTCATGAAGACAATGGTTCTCTCAAAGACCTGTTGTCTAATGAGATAAGGAACTGCCTTGCAAGAAGTTGCAAGTATTTGAGCTCAAGCTGTGCTTAGGGGTGTATTCATGGTTCTCCTAGAAAGAAGCATCCTGTACATGTGTTAAATGCCTGATGTGTGCGTGATCAGCTTAAACCCTATGTGATTGGATATATGCTAACTTTTGATAGGCTAAGACCTTTGCCTAGTATTTTCTATGCATGTATTGTTTTCTTTATAAACCATGTAACCTGTTCCCCAATTCGTAGTTCCTTGGAGAATTACCCGTGTATATACGTTTTGAATAAAGTGTGATTCCAGATATATGACCACCAGGCTCATCCTTCAGGCAGGGATGGTTCTCACTCTGTTTGTTTCCCCGACAGTTAGGAATAAGCATAGTTTGATTAATAACAATATAGAACTCTTCTTGTATTCAGTAAGTTTTTATTTGTTTGTTTTTACAAAATACAAAATCCCTCGTGTAGGTTTCTCTTATTGCGCTACCATTAGAAAAACCTATTTTCTTCTTACTGCTCCTGTATTGGATGGAGGGAACCAATCAGGCATTTGGGGTGTCTCTTTAACCCAGAGAGTAAAAGAGGCTGAAGCTGCGTGTGCCAGTGAGGACAACTGAGCTGCGGAGGGAGGCGTCCTGAGGGGGTTGTCTTCTCAGTCTCATCAGGTAGAAGCTAGAGAAGGCAGAACCCGGGGCAGGAGCGTCAGTCACCATCAGCTAACTCCTTCCCTTCGGACTTATCCCCTCATCCCAATTCCCCCCGATAATACTGTTGGCACTTAGCAGGCAGTACCCCTTCCCTGCTAAAAGGATCGTTGGAAGTGGTGGGCGGGGAGACACTTCAATGACATGCACCATGCCGTTCACATCCTCGGAGCACGGAGTTCCCTGCCACGTGCTCATGGCCATGCGCCACTCCGCAAAGTCTAGTGCGTACAACTGCCTCTGCTGGCAGGGATATTTCTCAACAGCATGAATGCAGATTGTGTCCTCTCAATTTAGAAAAGAAATGAAGACCATAGTCTTCATCAAACCAAACTGATCACAGAGCCTTTGGCCACATTGGGCTTTGAATGGTTTGCCTTCTTCTGAGTGTTCTGATGATTAGGAAGACGGAAACCCTGAGTAAAGGTCTTACCACATTCATACCACTTATAATACTACTCATACCCCAGCTCCCTGAGCAGTGAGATCTGAGGGGCTCCAGATTTCCAGCAGCCGTAGGATTGCTCTCCCTATTTACTTATAATGATAAAGGGCAATCCCTAAACATATTTTATTTTATTTATTTCATTTCTATACCGCCCAATACCCGAAGCTCCCTGGGCGGCTCACAAAAATTAAAACCAAAAAATGCACAGTCAAACAATATAAAATATAACAACATTAAAGCCACAATATAACAATACAACCAGAATAAATCCTAGCCACAATTGTTGTGAACTGCCCTGAGAGCTTCGGTAGTGAAATCACTAAATCAATAATAGGATATGCGACTGGCCCAGATCCAAACAAGGTTGTTACTCAGGTCACTTTGGGGGTTCAAGGGCTGGGAGCAGAGGGCTTATAAGGAAGCCATGGAATGCAATGGGAGTGAAATGTTGGTTCACAGGCAGGCCTGTCTTTCCTTAAGGGGAGAAAGTTTTGCTGCCTGGAGTCTGAGACGCAGGCAATCGTGCTGCCAAAGCAGTGGCCATGTTGAGGAACAATAGGCCACTAGGAGAAGAAGCTGTAATGTTTGTTACTCCTCACAGCTAGCAGCTCCATGAGTCTGGGATAGTCCCGTGCACTTTTTGCAGGTTTCTGCCCGCCCAATCCCCTTCATGGATCACTGCCTTGTTGTGGCGAAGGGGCTTGCGTAACTCAGTGAAGCCATAAGCTATGCTGTGCAGGGCCACCCAAGACGGACAGGTCATGGCAGAGAGTTCTGACAAAATGTGGTCCACTGGAGAAGGAAATGGCAACCCACTCCAGTATTCTTGCCAAGAAAATCCCATGGAACGTATCACAAGGCTAAAAGATATGACACCAGAAGATGAGCCCCTCAGGTCGGAAGGTGTCCAGTATACTACTGGGGAAGAGTAGAGGTTATTTCCAAGTAGCACCAGAAAGAGTGAAGCGGCTGGGCCAAAGCCGAAAGGACACTCAGCTGTGGATGTGTCTGGTGGTGAAAAGAAAATCCGATGCTGTAAAGAACAATATTGTTTAGGAACCTGGAACACTGATGCAATGAATATGGACTTGAGCACGCTCCGGGAAACAGCGCAGGACAGGAAGGCCTGGCGTGTTATGGTCCATGGGGTCACGAAGAGTCGGACATGACTGAACGACTGAACAACAACAACAACAAGCCCGCCCAATAGGTCGTTCACCAATCCAAAACCAAATTTCTAGTTGACATCTGAAAAGAAAGAAAAACGCCAATCAGAAGGCAAGGATGTTTAGGGCAGACAATGAATCACAAAGAGACTGAACCTCAGAAGGAAGACTTTGTGTTCTGCTCTTTCTGTTGTTTGTTCTGTTTTGCATAGCTCCAGCTTTTGCGAACACTTTTTTGGTAGTTTGGGGGCCCTTTAGGCCAAATTTGGCATGTTTGCCTTCTTTTTGAGAGAACAAGGAATTTCTTGCGCTGACCATATCCCTTCTTCAGTTTTTAGGGCTGCAGCTGGGCACTGTTTCTGAAATAGCTTTGGGGGCCTAGAAGCCTAGCTCCTGAGCAGCTTGATTCGGTTTTCCTTGCTATTTTATTTTCCTCACTGGTGAGGCTCAGACTTCATCACCTTTCTCCATTTTAAAACATTCTCTTCGCTTTCTACCTGGATTAATTTTTCCTCACTAGACTTTGCTGAGTTCTGCACCCTGGATCCTAGGAGAGGTCTCCTTCAACCTTCCTCTAGGTCCACAAAAGCCTGTCCTTCAGATCTCTGCTTGGGACAGCTAGCGATACCTTCCCTTTAATCCCCTTTCCTTCCTTCCCTCTAAATGTTTGGACCAGACTGCTACATAGCTGAAAGCTTCAAACGCTGCATTTAGCTAGTTTGGACTAGTGGAAGTTTAAGTGGAGCAAAGTAACCATTCCAGTGCTGCTAGCTCGGCCTTCTACACTCCTGACATTGTTTTCTAACAGGCCTGAGCAGGTGTTAAACTGCAGCGTATTTGGCAGAGTGTACGCATGCATCTTCTTTGTAATCACTGCGTGTTTCACATTCCACTTCTCTATGCGACCTCCCTTTGCAGTCCTTTTCTCGATAGACCATTCATATCTCAAGACTTTCTGTGTGGCGGGTTTTCATTTGTTTAATGAATTGAAACGCTATGCACCGTTTTCCTGCTGAAGTTTTAAAACGCATGCTCCAGCAAATTGAGCTTTTCAGCAGCCTCCAGTCAGCTCTGACGTTTGAATCAGTCTTTTCCAAACCTCTGCGTGTGGGAATCCTGCAGTTACGCTGCGCAGCTGCCAGAACGTCTGCACTCCGGGGGACTCATCCTGCACAAGGGAAATTAAATTTTCCATTGAACATCAGCTACCTTTCCCCTTCCCCCTCACCCTTTTGCTTTGTTTACCATCTTGCCCGATGAAGAATTCTGGAGAACTTGAAAGCTTGCACAGTGTTGTGGGGCTTCTCAGTTGGTCTAATAAAGGTGTATGGTGGTGTGGATTTTGGAATTTTCCTTTTGGAAGCTTTCTTTTGGTGGACACAGTTGCCTTTGCTTTTAGAGTTCCATCACTGTTTTTAACTAGCAAGCTGCCCATCATCGTAGCCTGCATATCCCAGGGACCCCTATGGCAGCCCCCTCCTCCACATCCATAAGGTAGAATCCAACTAAAGTCCTACTAGGAGTAGACCCATGGAAATGAATGGGACTTGAGGTAGTCATGACTAACGTAAGTCCATAACGTAAGTAGGACTTTAGTTGGATTCTACCCATAGAAACCACAGGGGGTATTGAGGGGGCACAGAGCGCTCCCTCCATCCTCTGACAGCCACTGTGTTTCCATGCAGGCCACAGAAGAGGTTAAGCCCCTCCGGCGCATCCCGCACAGAAACTAAGTTTGCAGTCCTATGGCTGCTGGACAGTGTTGAGAAGGCCATGGGATTTTTCACTTTCTGGGAGCTGAGCTTGGAGCCAGGAATGTGCTCCCTGCCCGCTCCCCCGCTGTCTTGAAGGCGGCACAGTTTGTCCACGTCTCCACGCGCATAAGAGCAGTGCGGAGCGGGCGAGAAGGGGCGTTCCTGGGCGTGGGGAGGGGACCGCAGGGGTCCCGTGACAACACTCCCTACACGCCATCCGGCCTGCCTCCCCCCGCCCCGCTGCTTCGACACGCCCTGGCTAGACAGCCGAAATCAGCCGTCTAGCCACAAATGCAGGGCAGCTGGAGCATGGAGGAGAGGGTCCCGTCCGTGCTCCGCCTGCCCTGCAATGGATAGTCGGATTGTGCTGTAAGAGGGCTAGCAGTGCACTCTCCACATTCTGGAGAAGGCAAGAAATAATTAAAACAAACTAATGCTCTTGAACAGACAAGAACAGGGCCCGGGGGATAGCAATGCCAGGCACAGGTTCTTTATCTCCCGGCCCCCACCATGGGAGGAAGCCTGATGCTCACCCAGCGAGATCATGTTCTCATAATTCTCCCTCATGTACAAGGTTTTTTAATTTGGCCACAGCAGAGCCCCTTGCACGGCCACATCTTCGAAGGTTACTGGGCTCTCTCGGTCTCTGTTGGGCTGAGACCTACCCAGTCCGCTGCCTGAAACAACGGCCTCTACCAGGGCTCAAGTAGTGGGGAGGGGACGGGGAGGAGAGGAGAGGGTGCTTCTTCCTGGACATAGAGATTCAGATATATGCTGTCTCCCTGTCTACCGTCGGCTGCATGTTTTTTATGTTTCTAAATTTTGCATATTGTATTTTTACGCTTTTTAATCTGGGTTGTAAACCACCCAGAGAGCTTCAGCTATGGAACAGTATACTAATGTAGTAGAAGTAGCAGTGGTAGTAATAGTTCAACGCCTGGGCTGCAAGGAAGTTTGAGAATGTTTCTATAGATTTATTTCCCTATATACGTATACGGGGTGTCTAGGTTTTAGAAGATCTTGCAAGATTCTCTGCAGCCAACACAGGCCAATGTTAGAACAGGACATTCTGAATGGCTTGCTACCAGCCCAACCTATTTTTGCAGAAAGAAAGGGAGACTCCCTATGCGACCTGCTTTCTCCAGAGGGACCGCTGACTTCCAGGACACTAGGTGAGATGTGAGGGAAGTTGTTTTCCACCAGGTCAGAATGTTTATCCATCTAGCCCAGTATTGCCTGATTTCAGTGGTAGCAAGTCTGCAGGGGGTCCCAGGCAGAAACCCATCACTAGCTACCTAATCCTTCTACCTCGAGATGCCAGGGAATGAATCTGGGACCTTCTGCATGCAAAACAGAGGCTCTGCACACACCTCTGGTCCCTCGCCACATGCCAGGACTAGGAGTGTAGGGATGTTGTTAAATCCGTTCCGTCTGTGTTTTGTGGATTGCTGGGTGTCTTTCATTCCATTATCTGCTCACTCGCAGAATAGGATTTTTTTTACCAGAATGTTGTTGTAGCGCAACGCACTAATGCTAATGTACACTGGCGCGAATGCGCTAATCCACGTTATTTAATTTGTTAACTAATGTGGATTAGCACATTTGCACCAGTGTTGTTGTTGTTCAGTCGTTCAGTCGTGTCCGACTCTTCGTGACCCCATGGACCATAGCACGCCAGGCCTTCCTGTCCTGCGCTCTCTCCCGGAGCGTGCTCAAGTTCATATTCATATGAATATTCACCAGTGTACACTAGTGCTAATGCACACTTGTGCTAATGTGAATAAGTGCAAATCCACCCCATAGTGAAAACCAGTCTACCATTCTACAGAATCCACGTGATTCAGAAAAAAATCAGACCAAGGGTTCATCTAGTCCAGCATTCTGTTCACACAGCGGCCAACCAGCAGTCGACCGGGAAACCAGAAGCAGGACATGAGCGCAACAGCACCCTCCCGCCCATGTTCCCCAGCAACTGGTGCACATCGGCTGGCTGGGGAATGCTGGGAGCTGCAGGACGTTTTTCTGTCTAAACATGCAGAGGATTGCACCCTTAAAGCCCTAGAATTGGAAGCGGACTGAAGTTCATCTAGTTTACAGCTTCACTCCCCCTCCCCCATGCCAGGGCTCAGAACTGGAAATGGAAGGGGATTTTTTAATTATCTGTTTTATTTAGGATAACATTTATATCCCGCCTTTCCCCCCTCTTGCATGGAACCCAAGGTGGCTTACATGGCCTTCCTCCTCTGCATTTTTATCCTCACGATGACCCTGTGAGGCAGGTTAGGCTGAGAGTCACTGACTGGCGCAGAGTCAGTGAGCTTCATGGATGAGTGGGGACTAGAATATGGATCTCCCCAGTCCCAGCCCGACACTCTAACCGCTACACCACACTGGGATTGGAGATCATCCCATCCAAATCCTCCCCACAATCCCTCACTCTGGTGATCTACAAATTGATGCAATCCACACCACAAGTCACTCGCAAACTGAGGGCGAATGCGTCACAGGAAGGTATTTGTTTTGTTTTAAACATTTCTTCCTTCAGATCTGTCCACAAAACCACCTTTCTCCACAAAGCATTTGACATAATCCCTTAATTCCCATGCCCTGCTGCAGCCATCCCTGACCCGATGACCTCTAGATGCATTGGAATACAACTCCCATTGTCCCCAGCTGCCAGGTGTGTGTGATGGGAGTTGTAGTCCAACAGATCTGGAGGTCACCAGGTTGGGAAAGGCTGCCCTACTGTAACTTATCACATGTATCTAGGCTTAAGCATTCACAACTGAAACAACAGCATATCATAGAACCATAGAATAGTAGGGTTGGAAGGGGCCCATAAGACCATCGAGAACACTGAATCGCTTCCCTGTTCACTGTTAGAATTCACATTTGCAAATTGGTACATACTTTGAATGTTAGCACAATTCACCATTTAGATATATAATGAGCTAAAGCATTAATATTTTTAAAAGCAATTATATTGTGTTATCAAAAAAATCTACTATGTCCGATGGTACTGTAACATACGCCTATTATAGTAATGTTTCTGTTTGCGTTGTTGAATGTAGCCCAGGTAAGATGAGGTTAATAGAGGGTTAGGGAGTGAGTGAAAGGTGGGAGGGGCTTGTGTGAAGACTATAAAAGGAATGAGCTGCCAGTTAAAAGAGTAGACAAGGCCTTGGGGACTGAGGAAGCTGCATGGAGTGAGCGGGGTTTGGGGAAGAGGATTTAGAAGGGGTGGAGTAAGTAGGAAGGTTAGGACCAAGCATAATTTGATGAATAACAACATAGAACCCTTCCTGTATTCAGTAAGTTTTTATTTGTTTGTTTCTACAAAATCCCTTGTGTAGGTTTGTCTTATTGCGCTACCATTAGAGAAACCTGTTTTCTTCTTACTGCTCCTGTACTGGGTGGAGGGAACCAGTTAGGCATTTGGGGTGTCTTTTTAACCCAGAGAGTAAAAGAGGCTGAAGCCGCGTGTGCCAGTGAGGACAACTGAGCAGCGGAGGGAGGCGTCCTGAGGGGGTTGTCTTCTCAGTCTCATCAGGCAGAAGCTAGAGAAGGCACAACCCGGGGCAGGAGCGTCAGTCACCATCAGCTAACTCCTTCCCTTCAGACTTATCCCCTCATCCCAATTCCCCCCGATAATACTGCTGGCACTTAGCAGGCAGTACCCCTTCCCTGCTAAAAGGATCATTGGAAGTGGTGGGCGGGGAGACACTTCAATGACATGCACCATGCCGTTCACATCCTCGGAGCACGGAGTTCCCTGCCACGTGCTCATGGCCATGCGCCACTCCGCAAAGTCTAGTGCGTACACGCTGCCTCTGCTGGCAGGGATATTTCTCAACAGCATGAATGCAGATTGCGTCCTCTCAATTTAGAAAAGAAATGAAGACCATAGTCTTCATCAAACCAAACTGATCACAGAGACTTTAGCCACACTGGGCTTTGAATGGTTTGCCTTCTTCTGAGTGTTCTGATGATTAGGAAGACGGAAACCCTGAGTAAAGGTCTTACCACATTCATACCACTTATAATACTACTCATACCCCAGCTCCCTGAGCAGTGAGATCTGAGGGGCTCCAGATTTCACTTTCAAGACTGGTTTCCTTTAGAAGGAGATCACAGGACGCTTATCAGCCTTGCATAATTGTTGTGCTTATTTACAAATGTACAGATACAGCATTGTGGAGATTTGCAACATGAAACACCCAAAAGTATGTCCCAAAGTTCACTGGTCTTCCATCAGATTTCTCGGGGAATCACTATTTTGATATGATCCTTGCAGAAAGCAATTTTGCCCCTCTGTGCCCCTTTCCCAAAGAAAACCCCCACAGGCTGCATGCCTTGATCTCTTTTACGCTGAGGGGCTTTGCACATCCGATACGGAAGGGGAGAAGGTGGAGGAAGCAAACTGATTCCAAATGGCTCTGTCCTTCCTAAGAGTCCAAGTACTTTGAGCAAACTCCATAAAAAAACCTTGGCCACTCTTCTCCCACTGCAGTATACTGCACCACAGAAAACTCTGCTACACAGGGTCCGCCAAATCTTGAGTGCAGATTTGGAGGGTGTGCAGTTATCTATAGAATGGAGAGGAAAGCACCGTCCATCTGCTTCCGTCAACAGAAGCAGAGCATTGGATTTCACAACTAGCTTCTCCCTATAGCTTCTCCACCATATGACTTCTATGGTGTGTAATAAGACTTGAGCTAGCAATGAAGCTCTTTCCACACTCCATAAATCTATATGGTTTCTCCCCTGTGTGAGTTCGTTGGTGCTTAATATGTTTTCCACTTTCACTGAAGCTCTTTCCACAATCCATGCATTTATATGGTTTCTCCCCTGTGTAAGTCCATTGGTGTTTAGTAACATTTCCCCTAGCACTGAAGCTCTTTCTGTACGCATTTATATGGTTTTTCACCTGTGCGAGTACTTTGATGCATAGTAAGTATTCCACTATGACTGACGCTCTTTTCACACTCCATATGGTTTCTCCGCTGTGCGAGTTCCTTGATGTGAAGTAAGGCCTGACCAAAGACTGAAGCTCCTTCCACACTCCAGACATTTATATGGTTTCTTCCCTGTGTGAGTTCATAGAATCACAGAATAGTAGGGTTGGAAGGAGCCTATGTGGCCATCGAGTCCAACCCCCTGCTCAATGCAGGAATCTCAGTCACAGCATCCCTGACAGATGGCTGTCCAGCCTCGTCTTGAACGCCTCCAGTGTGGGAGAGCCCACCACCTCCCTAGGTCATTGGTTCCATTGTCATATTGCTCTAACAGTCAGGAAGTTTTTCCTGATGTTCAGCCAGAATCTGGCTTCCTGTAACTTGAGCCCATTCTCTTCTCGAGAAGAGATCCTGGCCTTCCTCTCTGTGACAACCTTTCAAGTACTTGAAGAGCGCTACCATATCTCCCCTCAGCCTTCTCTTCTCAGTGCTAAACATGCCCAGTTCTTTCAGTCTCTCTTCATAGGGCTTTGTTTCCAGTCCCCTGATCATCTTCATTGCCCTCTTCTGAACCCTCTCCAGCTTGTCTGCATCCTTCTTAAAATGTGGTGCCCAGAACTGGACACAGTACTCCAGAGGAGGCCTAACCAGTGCTGAGTAGAGGGGAACTAGTACTTCCTGGGATTTGGAAGCTATGCTTCTATTAATGCAGCCCAAAAGAGCATTTCCCTTTATTGCAGCCACATCACATTGTTGGCCAATATTCTGCTTGTGATCGACAACAATTCCAAGATCCTTCTCGCTTGTAGTGTGGTTGAGCCACGTATCCCTCATCTTGTAACTGTACATTTGGTTCCTTTTTCCTAGGTGCAGAACTTGGCATTTATCCCTATCAAATTTCATTCTGTTGTTTTCTGCCCAGCACTCCAGTCTATCAAGATCCCTTTGAATTTTGTTTCTGTCTTCCAAAGTATTAGCTATCCCGACCCATTTTGTGTCATCTGCAAATTTGATCAGCATTCCCTGCACCTCCTCCTCCAAGTCATTAATACAAATGTTGAAGAGCACTGGGCCCAGGACTGAGCCCTGCGGTACCCCACTCGTTACGTTTCCCCAGTTGGAGAAGATCCCATTGATAAGCACGCTTTGAGTTTGATTCTGTGGCCAACTGTGGATCCACCGGATCGTTGTTTCATCTAGCCCACTTTGAGCTAGTTTGCTCATCAGGATATCATGGGGCACTTTGTCGAAAGCTTTGCTGAAGTCAAGGCATATGATGTCTATAGCATTCCCACAGTCCACAAGGGAGGTGACTTGATCAAAAAATGAGATCCGATTCATCTGGCAGGATTGGTTCTTGAAAATCCATGTTGGCTTTGAGTAATCACGGCATTGTTTTCAAGGTGCTTACAGATGGATTGCTTGATAATCTGCTCCAGAATTTTCCCAGAGATTGATGTCAGACTGACTGGTCTGTAGTTCCCAGGTTCCTCCTTTGTACCCTTTTTGAAGATAGGGACAACATTAGCCCTCCTCCAGGCTTCTGGCACTTCACCCGTCCTCCATGACTTCTCAAAGAGAATAGACAACGGTTCTGAGAGTTCTTCTGCCAGTTCCTTTAATACTCTAGGGTGCACTTCATCTGGCCCTGGAGATTTGAACTCCTTCAAAGGAATTTGGTGTTCCCTGACCATATGCCTATGGATCTCAAGCTGCAATCCTGCCCCTTCAGCCTGTACTTCGCCTTTGCCACGGGGGTCATAGACCCTCTTTTGGGAGAAGACTGAGCCAAAGTAGGAATTGAGCACTTCTGCCTTTTCTTTGTCATCTCTTATCATTTTGCCATCCTTATTTAATAGCTGAACAACCATTTCATTCCTGTCTTTTACTATGCACGTAGCTGAAGAAAGCCTTTTTGTTGCTTTTAGCATCCCTCACTAACCTCAGCTCGTTCTCAGCTTTAGCCTTCCTGATGCCATCCCTGCAGTTCTGTGCTACCTGTCTGTACTCTTCCTTTGTGGCTTGGCCCCTCTTCCACTTCCTATATGTGTGCTTTTTTGTTTTCAGGTCAAGTCTAAGCTTTCTGTGAAGCCACATTGGCTTCTTCTGTTGTCTTCCACCATTTTTCTTGTTGGAATTGTTTGTACTTGGGCCTTGGGAATTTCCTTTTTTAAAAACTCCCACCCACCTTGGACTCCTTTTCTCATTAGAGTTGTTTGCCATGGGACCTTACTGATCATTGTTCTGATTTATTAAAATCAGCTTTCCTAAAATCCAGGGTACAAGTTTGACTACACTCGGCTTTTGCTTCCCTTAGAACCAAGAACTCAAGTATAACATGGTCGCTTTCACCCAGAGTTCCTGTAACTGCTCCTTTATCCACCAAGTCATCCCTGTTGGTTAGGATCAAGTCAAGAATAGCTGATCCTCTAGTTCCTTCCTCTACTTCCTGTAGGAGGAAGTTATCAGCCACACAAGTCAGGAATTTCCTGGAGAGACCATATTTTGCAGAATTTGTCTCCCAACAAATATCAGGGAAATTAAAGTCCCCCATTACTACTGCATCATGATTCCTTGAAAAATTGGCTATTTGCTTTTCAAAAAAAAATTGGCTATTTGCTTTTCAAAAGTTTCATCCTCATCTTCTCCTTCATTGGGTTCGTTGATGGTGAAGTAAGATGTGATCTCTGACAGAAATTCTTTCCACACTCCATGCATTTAAATGGTTTCTCCCCAGTGTGAGTTCTTTGGTGGTTTGTAAGATTTCCACTCTGAATGAAGCTCTTTCCACACTCCATGCATTTATATGGTTTCTCGCCTTTGTGAGTTTGGTGCCTAGTAAGTGTTCCACTATCACTGAAGCTCTTTCCACACTCCATGCATTCATATGGTTCCTCCCGTATGAGTTCATTGATGTGAAGTAACGCCTGACTGACGACAGAAATGCTTTCCATACTCCAGACATTTATGTGGTTTCTCCCCTGTGTGAGTTCTTTGATTTAAAGTAAGATGTGAGCTTTGATCGAAGCTCTTTCCACACTCCATGCATTTATATGGTTTCTTCCCAGTGTGAGTTCTTTGATGTAAAGTAAGATGTGATCCCTGACAGAAATTCTTTCCACACTCTATGCATTCATATGGTTTCCCCGTTGTGCGAGTTCTTTGATGTAAAGTAAGATGTGATCTCTGACAGAAATTCTTTCCACACTCTATGCATTCATATGGTTTCTCCCTAGTGTGAGTTTGTTGGTGCCTAATAAGGTTTCCACCATCCCTGAAGCTCTTTCCACACTCCATGCATTTAAATGGTTTCTCCCCAGTGTGAGTACTTTGGTGGTTCGTAAGATTTCCACTCTGAATGAAGCTCTTTCCAAACTCCATGCATTTATATGGTTTCTCCCCGGAGTGAGTTCTTTGATGTAAAGTAAGATGTGATCTCCGACATAAATTCTTTCCACACTTCAGGCATTTATATGGTTTCTCCCCAGTGTGAGTTCTTTGATGTAAAGTAAGATGTGATCCCTGACAGAAATTCTTTCCACACTCCATGCATTTATATGGTTTCTCCCCGGTGTGAGTTTGTTGGTGCCTAATAAGGTTTCCACCATCCCCGAAGCTCTTTCCACACTCCATGCATTTATATGCTTTCTCCCAGGTGTGAGTTCTTTGATGTAGAGTAAGATGTGGTCTCTGAGAGAAATTCTTTCCACACTCTATGCATTTATATGGTTTCTCCCCTGTGTGAGTTCTTTGGTGCATAGTAAGGTTTCCACTATCACTGAAGCTCTTTCCAAACTCCAAGCATTTATATAGTTTCTCCCCGGTGTGAGTTCTTTGGTGCCTAGTAAGTTTTCCACTCTCACTGAACCTCTTTCCACATTCCATGCATTTATATGGTTTCTGCCCAGTGTGAGCTCTTTGATGTAAAGTAAGATGTGATCCCTGACAGAAATTCTTTCCACACTCCAGGCATTTATATGATTTCTCCCCTGTGTGAGTTCTTCGGTGCGTAGTAAGTTTTCCACTCTCTCTGAAGCTCTTTCCACACTCCATGCATTCATATGGTTTCTCTGTTGTGTGAGTTCGTTGATGTGAAGTAAGATTTGATCTCTGACAGAAATTATTTCCACACTCTATGCATTCATATGGTTTCTCCCCTGTGTGAGTTCTTTGATGTAAAGTAAGAGATGATCTCTGACAGAAATTCTTTCCACACTCCATGCATTTATATGGTTTCTCCCCGGTGTGAGTTTGTTGGTGCCTAATAAGGTTTCCACCATCCCCGAAGCTCTTTCCACACTCCATGCATTTATATGCTTTCTCCCAGGTGTGAGTTCTTTGATGTAGAGTAAGATGTGGTCTCTGAGAGAAATTCTTTCCACACTCTATGCATTTATATGGTTTCTCCCCTGTGTGAGTTCTTTGGTGCATAGTAAGGTTTCCACTATCACTGAAGCTCTTTCCAAACTCCAAGCATTTATATAGTTTCTCCCCTGTGTGAGTTCTTTGGTGCCTAGTAAGTTTTCCACTCTCACTGAACCTCTTTCCACATTCCATGCATTTATATGGTTTCTGCCCAGTGTGAGCTCTTTGATGTAAAGTAAGATGTGATCCCTGACAGAAATTCTTTCCACACTCCAGGCATTTATATGGTTTCTCCCCTGTGTGAGTTCTTCGGTGCGTAGTAAGTTTTCCACTCTCTCTGAAGCTCTTTCCACACTCCATGCATTCATATGGTTTCTCTGTTGTGTGAGTTCGTTGATGTGAAGTAAGATTTGATCTCTGACAGAAATTATTTCCACACTCTATGCATTCATATGGTTTCTCCCCTGTGTGAGTTCTTTGATGTAAAGTAAGAGATGATCTCTGACAGAAATTCTTTCCACACTCCATGCATTTATATGGTTTCTCCCCGGTGTGAGTTTGTTGGTGCCTAATAAGTTTTCCACCATCCCTGAAGCTCTTTCCACACTCCATGCATTTATATGCTTTCTCCCAGGTGTGAGTTCTTTGGTGCATAGTAAGATTTCCATTAGCACTGAAGCTCTTTCCACACTCCAAGCATGGATATGGTTTCTCCCCTGTGTGAGTTCTTTGATGTAAAGTAAGATGTGAGCTTTGACCGAAGCTCTTTCCACACTCCATGCATTTATATGGTTTCTCCCCTGTGTGAGTTCTTTGGTGCATAGTATGATTCCCATTAGCACTGAAGCTCTTTCCACACTCCAAGCATTGATATGGTTTCTCCCCTGTGTGAGTTCTTTGATGTAAAGTAAGATGTGAGCTTTGACCGAAGCTCTTTCCACACTCCATGCATTTATATGGTTTCTCCCCTGTGTGAGTTCTTTGGTGTATAGTCAGTGTTCCGCTGTCACTGAAGCTCTTTCCACACTCTATGCATTTATATGGTTTCTCCCCTGTATCACCTCTTAGATGAAAAGTAAGGCTTGACCGAACACTGAAGTTCTTTCTACACTCCAGACATGTATATGGTTTCTCCCCTGTGTGAGTTCTTTGATGTAAAGTAAGACGTGATCTCTGACATAAATTCTTTCCACACTCTATGCATTTATGTGTTTGAACCCCTGTGTGAGTTTGTTCATGTGAAGTAAGTGTTCTACTATCGCTGAAGCTCTTTCCACTGGTGGTGAAAAGAAAATCCGATGCTGTAAAGAACAATATTGTTTAGGAACCTGGAATGTTAGATCAATGAATCAAGGTAAGCTGGAGGTGGTCAAACATGAGATGGCAAGATTGAACATCGACATCTTGGGAATCAGCGAACTAAAATGGACAGGCATGGGCGAATTTAATTCAGGTGACCATCATATCTACTACTGTGGGCAAGAATCCCTTAGAAGAAATGGAGTAGCACTCATAGTCAACAAAAGGGTGGGAAAAGCAGTACTGGGGTACAATCTTAAAAATGATAGAATGATCTCAGTACGAATCCAAGGCAAACCATTCAACATCACAGTAATTCAAGTCTATGCCCCAACCACTGATGCCGAAGAAGCTGAGGTTGATCGGTTCTATGAAGACCTCCAACACCTTCTAGAACTAACACCAAAAAAAGATGTCCTCTTCATCATAGGGGACTGGAATGCTAAAGTAGGACGTCAAGAAATCACCGGGATGACAGGTAGGCATGGCCTTGGTGTACAAAATGAAGCAGGACAAAAGCTAATAGAGTTTTGCCAAGAGAACACGCTGATCATAGCAAACACTCTTTTACAACAGCACAAGAGACGACTCTACACATGGACATCACCAGATTATGAAATCAGATTATGTCCTTTGCAGCCAAAGATGGAGAAGCTCCATACAGTCAGTAAAAACAAGACCTGGAGCTGACTGTGGCTCAGATCATGAGCTGCTTCTTGCAAAATTTCGGCTTAAATTGAAGAACGTAGGGAAAACCACTAAACCATTCAGGTATGACCTCAATCATATCCCTTATGAATATACAGTGGAGGTGAGGAATAGATTGAAGGGATTAGACCTGATAGACAGAGTGCCTGAGGAACTATGGATGGAGGTCCGTAACATTGTTCAGGAGGCAGCAACGAAATCCATCCCAAAGAAAAAGAAATGCAAGAAAGCCAAGTGGCTGTCTGATGAGGCTTTACAAGTAGCTGAGGAAAGAAGGGAAGCAAAAAGCAAGGGAGAAAGGGGAAGATATATCCAACTGAATGCAGAGTTCCAGAGAATAGCAAGGAGAGACAAGAAGGCCTTCTTAAATGAACAATGCAAGGAAATCGAGGAAAACAACAGAATGGGAAAGACTAGAGATCTCTTCAAGAAAATTGGAGATCTCAAGGGAACGTTTTGTGCAAAGACGGGCATGATAAAGGACAAAGAAGGCAGGGACCTAACAGAAGCAGATGAGATTAAGAAGAGGTGGCAAGAATACACAGAAGAACTATACAGGAAAGATCTTAATGTCCTTGATAGCCATGATAGTAATGTCCTTGATAGCCATGATAGTGCGGTCACTGAACTTGAGCCGGACATCCTAGAGAGTGAAGTCAAGTGGGCCTTAGGAAGCATTAGTAACAACAAATCTAGCGGAGATGACAGTATTCCAGCTGAGCTATTTAAAATCCTAAAAGATGATGCTGTTAAAGTGCTGCATTCAATATGCCAACAAATTTGGAACACTCAACAATGGCCGCAAGACTGGAAAAGGTCAGTTTACATTCCAATTCCAAAGAAGGGCAACGCCAAAGAGTGTTCAAACTACCGCACCATTGCGCTCATTTCACATGCCAGCAAGGTGATGCTCAAAATCCTACAAGCTAGGCTTCAGCAGTATGCGAACCGAGAACTACCGGAAGTACAAGCTGGGTTTCGAAGAGGCAGAGGAACTAGAGATCAAATCGCCAACATTCGCTGCATCATGGAGAAAGCAAGAGAATTCCAGAAAAACGTCTCTTTCTGCTTCATTGACTACGCTAAAGCCTTTGATTGTGTGGATCACAACAAACTGTGGCAAATTCTTAAAGAGATGGGAGTACCAGACCACCTGACCTGTCTCCTGAGAAACCTGTACGAGGGTCAAGACGCAACAGTAAGAACCGGACATGGAACAACCGAGTGGTTCAAAATTGGGAAAGGAGTACGACAAGGCTGCATATTGTCACCCTGCTTATTTAACTTATATGCAGAGTACATCATGAGAAATGCCGGGTTGGATGAATCAGAGGTCGGAATTAAGATTGCTGGGAGAATTATCAACAACCTCCGATATGCAGACAATACCACCCTAATGGCAGAAAGTGAAGAGGATCTAAAGAGCCTCTTGTTGAGGGTGAAAGAGGAGAGTGCAAAAGCTGGTTTGAAACTCAACATTAAAAAAACGAAGATCATGGCATCTGGCCCCATCACTTCCTGGCATATAGAAGGGGAAGAAATGGAAGCAGTGACAGATTTTACTTTCTTGGGCTCCAAGATCACCGCAGATGGTGACTGTAGCCATGAAATTAAAAGACGCTTGCTCCTTGGGAGGAAAGCTATGGCAAACCTAGACAGCATAGTAAGAAGCAGAGACATCACCTTGCCAACAAAAGTCCATCTAATCAAAGCTATGGTTTTCCCAGTAGTAATGTATGGCTGTGAGAGCTGGACTATAAGGAAGGCTGAGCGCCGAAGAATTGATGCTTTCGAACTGTGGTGCTGGAGAAGACTCTTACGAGTCCCCTGGACTGCAAGGAGGTCAAATCAGTCAATCCTAAAGGAAATCAACCCTGAGTGCTCATTGGAAGGACAGATACTGAAGCTGAAGCTCAAATATTTTGGCCACCTAATGCGAAGAGAAAACTCTCTGGAAAAGACCCTGATGCTGGGAAAGACTGAAGGCAAAAGGAGAAGGGGACGGCAGAGGATGAGATGGCTAGATAGCATCACCGATGCAATGAATATGAACCTGAGCACACTCCGGGAGAGTGCGCAGGACAGGAAGGCCTGGCGTGCTATGGTCCATGGAGTCACGAAGAGTCGGACACGACTGAACAACAACAACAAAGACGTGATCTCTGACATAAATTCTTTCCACACTCTATGCATTTATGTGTTTGAACCCCTGTGTGAGTTTGTTCATGTGAAATAAGTGTTCTACTATCGCTGAAGCTTTTTCCATGCTCCATGCATTTATATGCTTTATCCCCTGTGTGAGTTCTTTGGTGCCTAGTAAGTTTTCCACTCTCACTGAAGCTCTTTCCACACTCCATGCATTTATATGCTTTATCCCCTGTGTGAGTTTTTTGGTGCCTAGTAAGATTTCCATTAAAACTGAAGCTCTTTCCACACTCCAAGCACTTATATGGTTTCTCCCCTGTGTGAGTTCTTTGATGTAAAGTAAGATATGATCCCTGACAGAAATTCTTTCCACACTCCATGCATTTAAATGGTTTCTCCGCAGTGTGAGTTCTTTGGTGGTTCGTAAGATTTCCACTCTGAATGAAGCTCTTTCCACACTCCATGCATTCATATGGTTTCTCCCCAGTGTGAGTTCTTTGATGTAAAGTAAGATGTGATCTCTGACAGAAATTCTTTCCACACTCTATGCATTTATATGGTTTCTCCCCTGTGTGAGTTCTTTGGTGCCTAGTAAGATTTCCATTAGCACTGAAGCTCTTTCCACACTCCAAGCATTTATATGGTTTCTCTCCTGTGTGAGTTCTTTGGTGCATAGTAAGGTTTCCACTATCACTGAAGCTCTTTCCAAACTCCAAGCATTTATATAGATTCTCCCCCGTGTTAATTCTTTGGTGCCTAGTAAGTTTTCCACTCTCACTGAACCTCTTTCCACACTCCATGCATTTATATGGTTTCTCCCCAGTGTGAGCTCTTTGATGTAAAGTAAGATGTGATCCCTGACAGAAATTCTTTCCACACTCCATGCATTTATATGGTTTCTCCCCTGTGTGAGTTCTTCGGTGCGTAGTAAGTTTTCCACTCTCTCTGAAGCTCTGTCCACACTCCATGCATTCATATGGTTTCTCCGTTGTGTGAGTTCGTTGATGTGAAGTAAGATTTGATCTCTGACAGAAATTCTTTCCACACTCTATGCATTCATATGGTTTCTCCCCTGTGTGAGTTCTTTGATGTAAAGTAAGAGATGATCTCTGAGAGAAATTCTTTCCACACTCCATGCATTTATATGGTTTCTCCCCAGTGTGAGTTCTTTGATGTAGAGTAAGATGTGATCTCTGACAGAAATTCTTTCCACACTCCATGCATTTATATGGTTTCTCCCCGGTGTGAGTTTGTTGGTGCCTAATAAGTTTTCCACCATCCCTGAAGCTCTTTCCACACTCCATGCATTTATATGATTTCTCCCAGGTGTGAGTTCTTTGGTGAATAGTAAGATTTCCATTAGCACTGAAGCTCTTTCCACATTCCAAGCATGGATATGGTTTCTCCCCTGTGTGAGTTCTTTGATGTAAAGTAAGATGTGAGCTTTGACCGAAGCTCTTTCCACACTCCATGCATTTATACGGTTTCTCCCCTGTGTGAGTTCGTTGGTGCCTAGTCAGTGTTCCCCTGGCACTGAAGCTCTTTCCACACTCTATGCATTTATATGGTTTCTCCCCTGTATGATCTCTTAGATGAAAAGTAAGGCTTGACCGAACACTGAAGTTCTTTCTACACTCCAGACATGTATATGGTTTCTCCCCTGTGTGAGTTCTTTGATGTAAAGTAAGACGTGATCTCTGACATAAATTCTTTCCACACTCTATGCATTTATGTGTTTGAACCCCTGTGTGAGTTCGTTCATGTGAAATAAGTGTTCTACTATCGCTGAAGCTCTTTCCACACTCCATGCATTTATATGCTTTATCCACTGTGTGAGTTCTTTGGTGCCTAGTAAGTTTTCCACTCTCACTGAAGCTCTTTCCACACTCCATGCATTTATATGCTTGATCCCCTGTGTGAGTTCTTTGGTGCCTAGTAAGTTTTCCACTCTCACTGAAGCTCTTTCCACACTCCAAGCACTTATATGGTTTCTCCCCAGTGTGAGTTCTTTGATGTAAAGTAAGATATGATCCCTGACAGAAATTCTTTCCACACTCCATGCATTTATATGGTTTCTCTCCTGTGTGAGTTCTTTGGTGCACAGTAAGATTTCCATTAAAACTGAAGCTCTTCCCACACTCAAAGCACTTATATGGTTTCTCCCCTGTGTGAGTTCTTTGATGTAAAGTAAGACGTGATCCCTGACAGAAATTCTTTCCACACTCCATGCATTTAAATGGTTTCTCCCCAGTGTGAGTTCTTTGGTGGTTCGTAAGATTTCCACTCTGAATGAAGCTCTTTCCACACTCCATGCATTTATATGGTTTCTCCCCGGTGTGAGTTCTTTGATGTGAAGTAAGATGTGATCTCCGACAGAAATTCTTTCCACACTCCATGCATTTATATGGTTTCTCCCCGGTGTGAGTTTCTTGGTGCCTAATAAGGTTTCCACCATCCCAGAAGCTCTTTCCACACTCCATGCATTTATATGGTTTCTCCCCGGTGTGAGTTCTTTGATGTAGAGTAAGATGTGATCTCTGAGAGAAATTCTTTCCACACTCCATGCATTTATATGGTTTCTCCCCGGTGTGAGTTCTTTGATGTAAAGTAAGATGTGATCTCTGACAGAAATTCTTTCCACACTCCATACATTTATATGGTTTCTCCCCAGTGTGGGTTCTTTGATGTAAAGTAAGATGTGATCTCTGACAGAAATTCTTTCCACACTCTATGCATTTAAATGGTTTCTCCCCTGTGTGAGTTCTTTGGTGCCTAGTAAGATTTCCATTAGCACTGAAGCTTTTTCCACACTCCAAGCATGTATATGGTTTCTCTCCTGTGTGAGTTCTTTGGTGCATAGTAAGGTTTCCACTATTACTGAAGCTCTTTCCACACTCCATGCATTCATATGGTTTCTCCCCTGTGTGAGTTCTGTGATGTAAAGTAAGGAATGATCTCCGAGAGAAATTCTTTCCACACTCCATGCACTTATATGGTTTCTCTCCTGCGTGGACCCTGCGGTGGCTATTCAGTTCAGAATTATGGTTGAATATCTCCCCACACACTTCAGGCTTTTTCCTTTGCTTTGCTTTCTGATCTTCTGGTGACATCTGGAGTTCATCTGTGTCAGAACTCTGAGAAACAGCAGATTTCGTCTTCCTCTTCACTGTCAAGTTCCTCTGGTGATATTTTGGTCCCCTTTGTTCCCCAAACGACTCTTTCCCCACTTCATGCTGGGTGGTTTCTGTTGACACCAGAGATGGCTCCTGATATTTCTCCTTGTCCTGCCCGTCATCTGCTTTGCGAGAAAAAGAAAGAAAAAGAACATCTTAGGAGTTCACGGAAGAAATCAAAGATCTCACCAGAAATCAAGCACAATTAGCTGCACTGCTACACGAGAACAAAGAAGAGACACCTGGTCAGGTAGACTGCTACTGACCTCGACCATCGTGCTTCCTGTCTGTTACCTGTGGCTGTTCCACATTAACTTTCTGGGGTGAGAGAACAACTGTGCCTTCGCAGAACCACACCCTGGTCCCCGTACTCTCTCTGGGAGATCTGCCACCATTCCAAGGATTGCACCAGCTTCCTGCGGCAGGTGCATAAAAGGTGGGCAGCCTTGGGACCGGGCTGCCACCAAAGAGGTGGCACCAGAGTGGTTGTCCCTTTGTGGGAGCCAGTTCGAGGTGAATGAGGGGGAGGGCCATCCGGTCTGTTGGCCAGACTGGAGGAGGGAAGGGAGGGCCTGTGCATCTACCTTCCTGTCTATGTATGAGTTACTAGACATACAATTATTGCCCGCTGGCAACTGGACTTGGACTTAAGCGTACTGGGACTAATTTGCACAACACTTTGCAGATAAAATCGAAGGTGCCTGTGCTGGGTTCGATGCTGTACTTGTTCCATGTCTGGTGGATGTAATTTTGGCTGTTGCGTGTCCAATTACAATGGGTACTTTTCTATTTGTACAGCACGATGATGTGGACAGGATTCCTGGAGAGGTGAGGCCCGCCACTCGTGTGCTGGACCCTTGCCCCCTCTGGCTTATAAATGCAACCGGGCATTGGGGACCGGCTGAGCGGGTAAGGGTAGTGGCGAATGCTTCTTAAAGGCAAGGTGTGATTCTACCATAGGGGTTTACGAAACCCCACTTACTTGGCTCCGCTGGGTTCCGCAGGTGGGGGGAGGCGTTCCATCCCTCCCCCCGGAATCCTGTCCGGCCCGCTCTGCTCCGCGGCCAAGCCGCGGAGCCACTGGCCAGCTCCGGCCACCCGCAGCCGGACATCCGGCCACTGGGCAGCCCTGCAGGGATGCAAATGGTGGCTGTCGTAGCCACCGCCATTTGCGTCCCTGCGTTAGCCGTGATAAGTTACGTAAGTATTTACATAGCCTATCATGGCTGAAGAGGAAGAAGTGAATGGCAGCCGCAGGACAGCCGCCGTTTGCAAAGCAGAGCGGACGGGAGCAGGTAAGTGCTCCGTTTCGCGCACCTTTTGTGAGGTGTGGGCGGCGGGGACTTCGTCCCGCGCACCTTTCGTGGGGTGGGGGGAGCAGGGGCTTCGTTCTGCGACGGTTTTCGGGGGGGCCGAATGCACTAGCATTCGGCCTCACCGAGATCCGTCGCGGAATTCTCTGACATCCCTATTCTACCG
Source organism: Heloderma suspectum (assembly GCF_057233095.1). Lineage (NCBI taxonomy): Eukaryota > Metazoa > Chordata > Lepidosauria > Squamata > Helodermatidae > Heloderma > Heloderma suspectum. The sequence goes on along the minus strand of NC_139459.1, from coordinate 359,592,926 downwards.
TGGATAAGCGAGGTGGTACTAAAATTAGAGACTGGCCGGTGGTGGATACTTTCCAGCCAGTCTACAATATTCAATTGTTTAGTTCTTTAATTAATTTCTATACTGCTCAATAGCCGAAGCTCTCTGGGCAGTTCACGAAAATTCTTGGGCAAGGTGCTGGAGCGTGAGGTGGCTTCTCAGCTCCAGGGATTTCTGGATGACATGGATTACCTAGATCCATTACAATCTAGCTTCAGGTCGGGCTATGGAACAGAGACAACTTTCGTCACCTTGGTGGATGATCTACACCAGGAACTGGACCTTTCTGCAGCTTTTGATAACATCGACCATCGCATCCTTTTATGGCGTCTGAGATGGGACACAGCTAGTCACTCAGGTCCTTCTTGGAGGTTTGATTTCAGAAGTTGGCGCTGCGGGATTCCTGCTCGAAGCCATGGCCGCTAGCCTGTGGTGTTCCTCAGGATTCGACCTCATCCCCCATGGTGTTTCACATATATACGAATCCACTGGGAGTTTGGGGTTCGGTGCCACCAGGATCCTGATGACACCCCGCTCTCTCTCTCCTTTCCATCTAAATCCAAGGAAGCTTTTCTGGTTCTGAAGCAGGTCTCAGGTTGGTAATGGAGTGGATGGTGGCAAATACATTCAAGCTTAATCCAGACAAGGTAGTGGTGTTGCTGCTCAGTCGAAAGGAAATCAGGGAATAGAGGTTCGTCCTGTGCTGGATGGCGTTACACTCCCTCTGAAGACTCAGGCTCACAGTTTGGGGGTGCTTTGGGACGTAGCCCTGAACCCGGATGCCCAGGTCTCGGCAGTGGCCAGGAGCGCATTTGCACACTGTGAACATTCCTAGGGTGTCTGATCTGGCCACGGTCACCATGCCTTATTTACAGCCTGCTTGGACTACTGTAACATGCTGTACATGGGGCTGTCTTCAAAATCTGTTCAGAAAGTCCAGAATGCTGGAGCCAGACTGTTGATGGGGCTGATTACAGGAAGCGTGCTATCCTACCACTGACAGGCAAGGAACACTTTATTCAAGACCTTCTGTCCATAAGTCTGTTAAGAGGAGTACTGTTTTTATTCTGTAATGGTCATGCTTTTATTGTATTTTATTGTATTGTTTTATTGTGTTAATCCATTTTAATGGTGCCTATAAGCCGCCCTCAGTGCCATGTTTTCATAGACAGCAAGGTACAAATCAAATCAAATCACGCTCTGTATTCTGTTGGGGGATATGCTGTGCGGCTGATTAAGCTCAACAATTGAAGAGAAGATGAAAAGTTCTCCAAAACCCCCATTCAATTCCCAGACAGGAAATAGTTCCACTACAAATCTAAGCAGGTACCTGCCAATCGCTCCTCTTCATCGGAGCCCTGGACAACGTGATATTTTCCTTCTTCCAGCTGGGAGCTAAAGTCTAGTCTTGGAATTTCTTTCAAAGAAAGAGAGAGGCTGGTCACTACAAAATCTTCAGGCATTCTGAGTGCTATTTACTAATTTTTTCCTTTATACGCACTTCACATTTAATAGTCATGTATTGACCTAGAACATTTCATCAATAAAATTCAGGTGTACAGTAAAGAGCAGCCATGAGTCAGCTCAAGATGAGAAGTTGCTTGAGAGCATTTCTGTCAACCGCCTGGCTCAGCTTTGCCTTCCAAAGATCGACCAGGGCTTGGACAGCAATGCCTCCACACCATATCATCATCTCAACTACAACGACCAAGAAGAGAAATTCATCCCATTCTCATTTATCCAGTAAGGAAAAGGAATCCTCACCCAGAGATGCCACAGTTCCCAGCTCCTCCAGCATGGCTTCCTTGCACAGAGCTCTTTCGCCTGGATCCAGGAAATAACTCACCCGCACAGTAGAATACTGTTACCTCCTTGAAGGACGCTGGCTATGTGAGAAAGAAAAAAAATCTGTACTAAGAAATATTCTCTTCCACATTTCCCAGTGCTCTCAACAAGGAATGGGACTTTCACTCTTTGTACACCTTTGCGTTTTCTGGCTTTAATTATTATAAGCTGCCTCAGCTGTTGGGGGTGTGGTAAACGGACCACATAAATTAAGTAAAGGCACAATTTTATGCACGTTTAGACAGAAAAAAAACCTACCACTCCCAGCATTCCACAGCCAACCTGCAATTCTCAGAGTGGTAGGCCTTTTTTGTCTAAACGTGCATAGGATTGCACCCTAAGTGGCATTTCACTTTCCCATCTTACTTTCCTTCATGATCTACTTTTTTCAAGGTGCGCGATCTGGAAAAGGCCTGATGTTTAGGCTCGAAATATCATTCCAGCCTCCTTCCCCAATTTTATTCAGACTTCTCTCGATTCCTGGGAAGGCTTCCCCTCCCTCCCACATCAATCCCATGATCTTGGTCCCATCTCATTCCACTCCTGCAAAGCTTTTCCTGCCCACTACAGGACTTTTCCCTCCGCTTTGCATACCAGGTCAACGTTGGCATTTGGGTCCTTTTCATCAAGCCAAGTGCGTATCATTAAAAACCTATCTGCATGCATATCAGTCTGATGACAAATCCTTGACAGCTATTGGTAAGTAGGCTTTCTAAGTATTTCTTATAAAAGATGATGTGCGTCTGTCTCTCTGTCAGCCCCTTAGTGCCAAAACTGTGAAACTTACACACCTGGAACTTTGCATACATACCTGGCAGTGAGCACCTCAGGGTTATTTTTTGAAAAAATGCATTAACTATTTTTAATTAATTTACATGTGTTGGTGTATTTGAAGCCTTCAGTAACATCTAGGTGGCAGACCTCCTGAACCAGCGCATGGCTTTGCAGTTGTACAGTTTGAAGCCAGGGTAAATTAATAGGTCATGGGACAGAGTTGTATGGCTGCCCCCTCCACACAAGTAGTTCACCTGAAATATTTGAGGGGGGAAATTAAAGCACACAGGGAGAGCAAACCTATGGTTGCTAGACAGTGTCTAGAAAGCCACAGCATTTTTCATCTTCTGGGAACCAAGCTCCGAGGGTGGTTCCCAGAAACCCCGCTCCCTGCCACCTCCCCCACCACCTCATAGGCAGCACAGTTCTTCCCCACCTCCACATTCATAAACACAGTGCAGAGTGTGTGAAAAGGGGGCATCCCCGGGGTGGGAAGGAGACCACGGAATCACTGTCACAACACTTCCTATACGCCGTGAGGCCTCCTCCGTCCTGCTCGGAAGCCTCTAACTAGACAGCAAAAATCGGCTTTCTAGCCACAAAGGCAGGGTGGCCGGAGTGCGGAGGAGAGGATCTCCTCTGCGCTCTGCTGGCCTTGCATTGGATAGTCGGCCGCCTCTGAGTTTGGAGGCGGCCTGCTATCCCGATAGGATTGGACACAACAGCATGTATTTCCTTTATATTGTTTAAATTCAAGGGGGAAAACAAGGGTTCTGAAAACTGTTGAAATGCTACTTAGTTATAGCAACCCAAAGAACTGTGCATGATGTGGTGACACCCCCTCATTAGTTCAGCACTCTTCCACTGTGGTTATTGGGGCACCTTCATCTTCACCGTCACTACTTATTAGTTCCACTTCACTCTGAGTCAAACATGTCTTTCAACGATATACATGTAATCTCCCACAGGCTTGCTAAGGATAATCATGCAAAAAACATTCATTACAACCTTGAACCTGCCAAGCTTGCCTAATATTGCATTTGCAATTGACACGCATCCATTTTTATGAATGAAATTAAGAAAACAAAATAATTTCTGCAGAAAAATAATGCACTGGAATTTCCCCCTTTCATCATGGCCCTGTTCTAAAATATGAGCGGACTTGCATTGAAACTGTAGCAAGAACAATACATGCAATATGTAGAAATGGGATTCTGAGCTTGACCCCTTCCACAAGTCAGAAAAAACAACGAATCCAACCCAAAACCTCTTACAAGGATTCAGGTATATGCAGCCACTATCACCACTAATCTCACCACTAACCACACTCCTCGATTCCTCCAAATAGCTGTCAGGTTAACCACTTTCTAACCTTCTAGGGAGCAATCCTATCAGGAGAGCCGTGTGCCAATTCTGGCTGTCTAGGTGAGGACTTGGGAGCAGGAGGGGTGGAGGCTGCAGGGCACATCGGAAGTGTCAGAGCGACTCTTCTGTGGTCTCCTCCCCCCCCTGCCCCCAGGAACAGCCACTTCTTGCCCTCTCTGTGCTGTGTTTACCAGTGCATAGACAGGGAAGAACCACGCCCACCACACGGCAGCTGGGAAGGGGCGGGGTGCGTATTTTCTGGGAATGGAAAAATCCAATGGCCGTCCAGACACTGTCTAGCAGCCGTAGGATTGCTCTCCCTATTTGCTTATAATGACAAAGGGCAATCCCTAAACATATTTTATTTAATTTATTTCATTTCTATGCCGCCCAATACCCGAAGCTCTCTGGGCGGCTCACAAAAATTAAAACCAAAAAACACACAGTCAAACAATATAAAATGTAACAACATTAAAACCACAATGTAACAATAGAACCAGAATAAATCCTAGCAGCAATTGTTGTGAACTGCCCTGAAAGCTTCGGCTATTCGGCGGTATAAATCAATAAGAGGATATGTGATTGGCCCAGATCCAAACAAGGTTGTTAGTCAGGTCACTTTGGGGGTTCAAGGGCTGGGAGCAGAGGGCTTATAAGGAAGCCATGGAATGCAATGGGAGTGAAACGTTGGTTCACAGGCAGGCCTGTCTTTCCTTAAGGGGAGAAAGTTTTGCTGCCTGGAGTCTGAAACGCAGGCAATCGTGCTGCCAAAGCAGTGGCCATGTTGAGGAACAATAGGCCACTAGGAGAAGAAGCTGTAATGTTTGTTACTCCTCACAGCTAGCAGCTCCATGAGTCTGGGATGGTCCCGTGCACTTTTGCAGGTTTCTGCCCACCCAATAGGTCGTTCACCAATTCAGAACCAAATTTCTAGTTGACATCTGAAAAGAAAGAAAAACGCAACTCAGAAGGCAATGACGTTTAGGCCAGACAATGAATCAGAAAGAGACTGAACCTTAGGAGGAAGACTTTTGTGTTCAGCTCTTTCTGGTGTTTGTTCTGTTTTGCATAGCTCCAGCTCTTGCGAACACTTTTTTGGCAGTTTGGGGGCCCTTTAGGCCAAATCTGGCATGTTTGCCTTCTTTGTGAGAGAACAAGGAATTTCTTACGTGGACCATGTCCCTTCTTCAGTTTTTAGGGCTGCGGCTGGGCACTGTTTGGGAACTAGCTTTGGGGGCCTAGAAGCCTAGCTCCTGAGCAGCTTGATTCGGTTTTTCCGTGCTATTTTATTTTCCTCACCGGTGAGGCTCACACTTCATCACCTTTCTCCATTTTAAAACACTCTCTCCACTTTCTACCTGGATTAATTTTTCCTCACTAGACTTTGCTGAGTTCTGCACCCTGGATCCTAGGAGAGGTCTCCTTCAACCTTCCTCTAGGTCCACAAAAGCCTGTCCTTCAGATCTCTGCTTGGGACAGCTAGCGATACCTTCCCTTTAATCCCCTTTCCTTCCTTCCCTCTAAATGTTTGGACCAGACTGCTATATAGCTGAAAGATTCAAACGCTGCATTTCGCTAGTTTGGACTAGTGGAAGTTTAAGTGGAGCAAAGTAACCATTCCAGTGCTGCTAGCTCGGCCTTCTACACTCCTGACATTGTTTTCTAACAGGCCCGAGCAGGTGTTAAACTGCAGCGTATTTGGCAGAGTGTACGCATGCATCTTCTTTGTAATCACTGCGTGTTTCACATTCCACTTCTCTATGCGACCTCCCTTTGCAGTCCTTTTCTCGATAGACCATTCATATCTCAAGACTTTCTGTGTGGCGGGTTTTCATTTGTTTAACGAGTTGAAACGCTATGCACGTTTTCCTGCTGAAGTTTTAAAACGCACGCTCCAGCAAATCGAGCTTTTCAGCAGCCTCCAGTCAGCTCTGACGGAGGCCAAGCCAGAGCCCCAGTTTGATGGCTGAGCTGGATCTGAAGCCAGGCGCTTCCGTCACAGCTCAGTGCGCAGGCACACGTCCATGCGCAGCGGAGGCCTGAAACTCGGGGGGCGGGGGAATATTGGGGGCAGCACGAAACGGGCGCCGGGGGGGGCGGCGGTAAGCGAGCGCGCTCCGGCAAGGCGCCCGGGGCCCAGCGGCGGACGGCGGGGCGGCCCCCTTCCTCCCGGCCCGGCCCGGCCCGCCGGCGCCGAGGCTGCTCCGATCGCGCTCCGCTCCTCCCGCTCCGCGGCGCAGAGGCTGGCCTGGCCGAGGGCGGGACGGCCTTCGACGCGGCCGGGGCAGAGGAAGCAGGCGGCTCTCGGGCCCCGCTCGGCCGCGGGTCTGCGTGGACCCGCCGCCCCCCGGGCCGAGGCAGGCTGGGCCCCCGGCCCCCGCCGCAGGCAGAGCCCCCCGCAGGGCACCTGGTCTCCGCGCTGCCCTCGCCACGCGCCGGCCCCCGCTCCTCGCGAGGAATCCCGCCGCAGCCTCCGCCCCTCCCCGGAAGGCCGAGGGACGCTTCGCCGGGGCCCGGGGGAGGCGCGCGCCGTGGCCCGCCCCGGGGAGGCGCTTTCCTGGCTGCCGCGCTCGCAGCGCGGCTCGGTCCCCCCCTGGCGGGGCCGAAGCGCAGACGCTGCCCCGCGCCCCGCGCCGGGACCGTGCCGCGGCAGCCCTCGCCCCCTCGCCGCGCCCCGGGTGGCTCCCGGCTGCGGACTTGGCCCCGCCGCGGTAGCGGGAAGCTGGGAGGGGGCCCTCCGGCTGCGCGGGAGAGGGAAAGCCGGCCAGCCAGCCAGCCAGGGGCGTTGCTCGGTTCTTAAAAGATCGGGGGCACAGGCCCATCACACACGCACACACGCACGCACGCACGACTCTAAGCGCACATCTAATATATATGTGTGTGTGTAGATTACATACATACATAAGAAGTGTGCACTGACCCCCCCACCCCACTCACCCCAACTCAGACCTCGATTCAGCAGTTTGGAAAACATCCCACTTCTGCTCTGGCCAATTTGCAGTCAGACCACTTCAGCTCAGCGCCAAACCTGAGTCAAGGTTTGGAAAAATGAGTCTTGATGCTTCCTGTTGACTACCTTGGGAAATTTCTCTTGGTCAGAAAACTGGATGAAAATTTCAGGCACAGTAGCCCGCTAGACCCCACGACTTAACGACTGAACAACAACAAGCCCGGTAGAAGGAGATACACCTGCCCAATGTCAGAAAAATAGGGGCAGGGTTTATATTTTGATTTTCTTTTAAAGGGAACTGCCAATAGCATTTTTATTCCTTGGAAGAATTGGATAAGAATTTCAGGATTCATTGCCCCATCAGAGGAGATCATGTCTGCCAAATTTCAGAATGATAGCCACAAGGGTTTTTGGCCAAGGGTGGCTTTGACATTTTGAGGTCTCCAAGAGAGAACATACTTATCTCCCTATGTTCCTTGCGGACCATTGTTCTGAAAGTTACAGACAACCTACAGTTGTCCCTAAGAAAGAAACCAGCAAAGTTTCAGAAGGATAGGTGGAGCGGTTCATGGGGAGGGGGAGTTCTCCAATTTGGGGGAGGGAGTGATTTGCTTTCCCTTCCATTCACCCCTTCCCCAATAGTTTTTGGATACATTTGTATAAAAATGCACAGGTCATTAGAGGTGTCCCCCAGGCAAGAAACCTGAAAAGTTTCTGAAGGATGTTGTTGTTGTTCAGTTGTTAAGTCGTGTCCGACTCTTCGTGACCCCATGGACCACAGCACGCCAAGCCTTCCTGTCCTGCGCTCGCTCCCAGAGTGTGCTCAAATTCATATTCGTTGCATCGGTGATGCTATCTAGCCATCTCATCCTCTGCCGTCCCCTTCTCCTTTTGCCTTCAATCTTTCCCAGCATCAGGGTCTTTTCCAGGGACTTTTCTCTTTGCATTAGGTGGCCAAAATATTTGAGCTTCAGCTTGAGTATCTGTCCTTCCAATGAGCACTCAGGGTTGATTTCCTTTAGGATTGACTGATTTGACCTCCTTGCAGTCCAGGGGACTCGTAAGAGTCTTCTCCAGCACCACAGTTCAAAGTCATCAATTCTTCATTGCTCAGCCTTCCTTATAGTCCAGCTCTCACAGCCATACATTACTACTGGGAAAACCATAGCTTTGATTAGACGGACCTTTGTTGGCAAGGTGATGTCTCTGCTTCTTACTATGCTGTCTAGGTTGGCCATAGCTTTCCTCCCAAGGAGCAAGCGTCTTTTAATTTCATGGCTACAGTCACCATCTGCGGTGATCATGGAGCCCAAGAAAATAAAATCCATCACTGCTTCCATTTCTCCCCCTTCTATATGCCAGGAAGTGATGGGGCCAGATGCAATGATCTTAGTTTTTTTAATGCTGAGTTTCAAACCAGCTTTTGCACTCTCCACTTTCACCCTCAACAAGAGGCTCTTTAGATCCTATTCACTCTGAAGGATATACATGCATGCAAATTTAGAATGACTAGAATTTATTTACATTTCACCAATGTTAGCAGGAGGTGGGAAGGTGCTATTGCACTCATGTCCTGCTTGTGGGTTTCCTATGGGCATCTGGTTGGCCACTGTGTGAACAGTGGTTTTAGGGGTGGGTAGTCTGCCTGACAGGTGGAGCGAGGGGGCATGTGTCCACCTGATGGAGGCAGTGGGGGGAATGTTGGGGGCCAGAAGATACTGAGGCTGGGCGGCAGGCACTGGCGGAGCGCTAGGGGCAGGCCATGCCAGGTAAGGGGAACAAGGGAGAGATGTGTAGTATCTGTCCCCTGCTCCGGGCCTGTCCAGAGCCAAAGGATGGTTGGGGGAGGCGTGACCCCATCTTCTGGCCTTCGTTTGCTGCTCTGCAATGCCAGAAAACCTCCCTCATCCATGACATGATCCTGGATGAGGGTGCAGACCTGGCATGTATTACCGAGACCTGGCTGGCCGAGGCTGCTGCTCCAACCCTTGCAGCCATGTGTCCAGCTGGATTTTCGTATGCACAGCAGCCGAGGGCTGGGGATCGGGGAGGGGGAGTGGCTGTTATCTACCGAGAGTCCTTGGTCTTCACCAGACCCCCTCTCCGGGAGACCAAGGTTGCTGAGTGCATGTACTGGAGGTTGGGCCCGAAGGGCAGTCTGGGGATTCTGCTCGTGTACCGTCCACCCCGCTGCACGACTGACTCCCTGGCCGAGGTGCTTGAGGTGGTCTCTGATGTGCACGTACAGTCCCCTAACTTACTGGTGTTGGGGGACTTCAATGTACATTCGGAGGCCATCCTCACAGGAGCACCTCAGGACTTAATGGAGACCATGGCCTCCTGGGAGCTGCACCATATTCTAACTGGGCCCACCCATGTAGCCGGTCATGCACTAGACCTTGTGTTTGTTTCTGGAGAAGCGGGGAGTGATCTGGAAGTCGGGGGTATATCCACCACCCCCTTGTCATGGCCAGATCACTATCTGGTGATGTTGGACTTCTCGGTTCCACAACCCCTCCGCGGGGTGGAGGACCCATTAAAATGGTCCGCCCCAGGCGTCTTATGGATCCAAATAGATTCCTGAACGCGCTTGGGGATTCTCTGGGGCACGCCAATGGCCACTCGGTCGAGACCCTGGTGGGTGGCTGGAATGCCGCAATCACTGGGGCATTAGATCAGGTGGCTCCAAAACGCCCTCTCCCCCTGAACAGGGCTCAGACTGCACCATGGTTCAATCTGCGGTTACGAGCTCTGAAACAGGAGGTGAGATGGCTAGAGCGCAGGTGGCGGAAGTCTCGCTCCAAAGATGATCAGACACGGGTTAGAGCTGTATCTTCAGCCTATCACGTGGCGGTGAAGGCAGCAAAAAAGGAATATTATGCTGCCTCCATCGCGTCTGCAGAGTGCTGTCCCAGGAGGCTGTTCCAAGTGGTCCGGAGCCTGGTCGGTCCTGTGGCTCCGGAACCACTGGAGCTTTCTAAGGCCTCCTGTGAGGCCTTGGCAAGGCACTTTGCAGATAAAATTGATCAAATTAGGTGTGTTACTCTGCACGCTGTGGATACAGTTAGTGAGCAAGAGGCGGCCTGTGGCAAACCGGTTTTGTGGGATCGGTTCCAGCTTCTTCCTCCTGATGAAGTGGACAAGGTGCTTTCATCGGTACGGCCCACCACCTGCTTACTTGATCTTTGCCCATCTTGGCTCATTATGAGCTGCAGAGAGAGACTGGGTGAGGGGATCAAGGTGGTGGTGAACGTCTCCCTTGAGGAGGGAGTGATGCCATCAGCCCTCAAGGAGGCAGTGATAAGACCGCTCTTAAAGAAGCCCTCCTTGGATCCTCAAGTTTTGAACAACTTTTGCCCAGTCTCAAATCTGCCATTTTTGGGGAAGGTGATTGAGTGGGTGGTGGCGGTGCAGTTGAAGGCACACTTGGAAGAAACTGATTATCTAGACCCATTTCAGTCGGGCTTCAGGCTTGGGCATGGGACAGAAACGGCCTTGGTCGCCTTGGTAGATGATATGAGGAGGGCTCTGGATAGGGGTGAATGCTCCTTCCTTGTTCTCCTTGACTTCTCAGCGGCTTTCGATACCGTTGACCACGGTATCCTCCTGGACCGCCTGGAGGGGTTGGGCATTGGGGACACCATATTGCGGTGGTTCCGGTCCTTCCTCTCCGGCAGGTACCAGAGGGTAGCACTGGGAGAGGAGGTTTCGGACCCGTGGCCACTTACTTGTGGGGTGCCACAGGGTTCTATCCTCTCCCCGATGCTATTTAACATCTATGTGAAGCCGCTGGGGGCTATCATCAGGAGGTTTGGGGTGCAGTGTCATCAATATGCGGATGACACGCAGCTCTACCTCTCGTTTAAATCTTCACCAAGGTTGGCCGTAGAATCCCTGTCCAAATGTCTGGAGACGGTGAGTGGCTGGATGGGGAGGAATAGGCTGAAGCTGAACCCTGACAAGACCGAGGTACTTTTGGTGGGAGACAAGAGGAGGCTGGGGGATGTTGACCTGGTGTTGAATGGGGTACGGCTACCCTTGAAAGACCAGATCTGCAGCCTGGGGGTCATTTTGGACTCCCAGCTGTCCATGGAGGCTCAGGTGTCAGCTGTGAGCCAGACAGCGCTGTATCAACTCCATCTGATACGGCGGCTGCGCCCCTTCCTTCCCGACCATCTGCTCCCATCGGTAGTACATGCCCTGGTCTCCTCTCGTTTAGACTATTGTAATGCGCTCTACATGGGGTTACCCTTGAAGACGGTTCGGAAACTGCAGCTGGTACAGAACGCGGCAGCTCACCTGATTAAAGGCAGCCGCCGGTGAGATCACATCACTCCAGTGCTGAAGGAGTTGCACTGGTTACCAGTTGTTTTCCGGGCCAAATTCAAGGTGTTGGTTTTTACCTTTAAAACCCTATATGGTTCCGGCCGAGCCTATCTTAAGGAGTGCCTCCAGCAGCACCAGACAGGCCGCTTAACAAGATCAGCCTCGGATGGCCTTCTCTCTGTCCCATCAGCCAGGACAGCTAGACTGGTGGGGATGAGGGAGAGGGCCTTTTCTGTGGTGGCCCCCACTCTGTGGAACTCCCTCCCTAGGGAACTCCGTCATGCCCCCTCTTTAATGAGCTTCCGTCGTGCATTAAAAACGTTGTTGTTCAGGCAGGCATTTGGGGTGGGTTCAGGTATTTTAGAAAATGTTTTATTGTAGAATTTTATTGTTTTAAACTGTTTTTATTGTATGTTGTACATCGCCCAGAGTGGCTGGGTGACCAGCCAGATGGGCGATTAATAAATTTAATAATAAAAAATAAATAAACAGAATGCTGGACTAGATGAAGCTTGGTCTGATGCAGCACGGCTCTTCCTATGTTCTTAAATAGAGAGTGCCTCTGAGCATGTGCAGAATGTTTTTCTTTCACCACTGAGCACTTACATTCTCCCCGTACCAATTCTATTCCCCCCCATGCAACCATCCCTCCTCATCCTACCATCCTCCAGCAACTCTTCATCAAAACAGATGTCTTGTTTTGTGCAACTCTCCTCTACCTCCTCCTTGTTATGCACAAGCTCTCATTGTATCTTCCTCCCTATAACTTCATTTGTGCCAAGTCTTCACCAGGATTCAGCCAATGAGTCTGTTTTCAAAAGTAGGTCTCAGTTATGGAGAAACTCTGAGCATGTACTAAGTGCCTTTCCCTCACCACTGAAGCTAGAGTTCATGCACTCCCCCTCCCCCAAATGACAAAACATGCATAGGACTGAGGTAAAAGGGTAGTCACTTTATTAGACGGAATTGGGTAGGCACTGTATTAAGCCTGCAGTACCATGCTCACAACTCAGGATTTATTTCTGAATAAACATGCAGAACATCAAGGTGCAAACCTCCCTGCAAAAGTAACTTGTGCTGGAATCCTATGCACACTTTCCTGAGGGTCAGCCTCATTAAACATAATGGGGCTTCTGAGTAGCCATACATAGGATTGCATAAATTCGCAATATTGATCTCCCCTCCGCTTAAAAAACAAACCCCAAACTCCTATCTTTTTCATTAAAGCTTTCTTTAACTGAACATTAAAAAAATGAATGCTATATGCAATGATTAGGAAAAACTACAAAGTACCTGGGAACAAGATTCCATACCCACTTTTCTTACTTTAAAAAAACTTGAGCAGCCCGTTCCAACACATTTCCACTTACTTGCACATAGTCTCCCAAACCTACCATTGCTTGCTACTTCACAAACAAAAAATACTAACGTGCTTGACAGAAAGGAAAACTGCTGGATCTACAGACGCAGGACTCAGTCTGCATGGCCTTAACCTGGGGGACAGTTCCTGAGCTTTACATCGCTCCCACCTCTTGTTTTTCCCCTTGGGAATTTTCATCTCCCAGCATTCCAAAGTGCCACTTTTGGTATCCATTTTATATCACACCTACTGAGGAAGGTGGAAGCTGAAACTCTTCGCTCTAAATATATGTTTAGGATTGGTTTCATTTCGAGGGAGGTCAAAGGAGAGTTATTAGCACTGCTCAGTAGTTGTGTTTATTGGGAAATGCACAGCTTGTGCAAAGGTGGAGATTCACAGCATTAAACACCTCGGCGTATGTCCCAAAGATCACGGGTCCTCCGTCAGATTTCTGCGGGAATCGCTATCAGGACAGGATCCTTACAGAGCGCAACTGTGCCCCTCTGCGCCCCTTCCCTGGAAACGCCCGCAGCCCGCGTGCTTTCCTCTCCTTTCGCGCTGCGGGAACCACCACAAGACTTGAGCTCTGGCCGAAGCTGTCCCGCCCTCCCGCATTTCTACGGCCTTTCTCCTGGGCGCCTGCTTGGAGGACGAGCAACTGCTCCAGCACCGCTGACGCTCTTCCCGCACTCCGCGCGGGTCTGTCGCGGCTTCCCGCGCCGCCGCGCTCAGCCAGGAGAAGGGAAGCGACGGGCCGCTGCGGGCCAGGAAAGCCAAAGATGGCTCCCCCAGTCCTGGCGCGCGAGAGCTCCTTCCCGAGCGCCCCCGCCGGAGCTGGGGGACCCCGGAGTGGGGCGCGTCGAAGGGGGTCATGCAAAGGGAAACGTGGCCCTTTGGGCCCCACTGCAGCGGCGGTTCAGAGATCGGACCCCTTCCGATGACTGGGGGGGCGTCTCCCGCTCCCCCAGCCCTCCCCCAAAACCATTTCTGCGGCCCCCGTTCCCCTCGCCCTCATCACCCCCTCACCTCTCCGCCTGCCTCTCCCGGATCAGCCTCCTGCGCCTCGGCCCGGGGTCTCCCGAGGCTTCTTTCCCTTCCGGGAGACGAGGGAGGGGCGCTCCCTGTTGCCCCCCAGTGTCCTGCCCCGCCGTTCATTTAACCCTTGGCGCACCGAGGGGCAGGAGGCGTCTCCCTCGGCACAAACCTCTCGGCTGCATTCCTCGGCCCTTAAGAACATTTCCGCTGGGGCCCGGCTGCGGCCAGCGAAGCTGCCAAGAGCCTCCTGCCCTCATGCGCATCCATGGCGCGACCACGCTTGGAATGCTGTGCGCAGTTCTCAGCGCTGCGCCCGAGAAGGGGCGGTCGAGGAGGAGAGTGCAGGACAGGGCGACTAAAGTGACCCAGGGGCTGCAGCAACTCTCCTGTGAGGAAAGATGACCGCATCTGGGCCTGATTAGCTCGGGAAAGAGGCGAGTCAGGGCAGGCAAGGGGGAGGCGTACGAGATTCAGCACGGTGCGGAGAAAGTGGATACGGAGACTTTCCTCCCCCTTTCCAATAGCGCTAGAAGCTAGCGGGGTCATCCCGTGAAGCTGATCGGTGGGAGATTCAGGACAATAAAGGGAGGACTTCTTCACACGGCGCATAGTTAAACTGCGGAGCCTATGTGCCCAGTTGCCGGGGAACATGGGCAGCGGGGGGAGGGGTTGCTGTGGCACTCGTGTCCTGCATGTCGGTTCCCATTGGCAGCTGGTTGGCCGCTGTGTGAACAGAACGCTGCGCTCGATGGACCCTTGTCTGATCCAGCAGGGCTCTTACGTTCTTACGTTCTTAGTTGCTGGGGCAGCGGACACACGACATCTGAGGTCCTTTCCAAACCTCTGCGTGAGGGAATCCTGCAGTTACGCTGCGCAGCTGCCAGAACGTCTGTACTCCGGGGGACTCATCCTGCACAAGGGAAATTAAATTTTCCATTGAACATCAGCTACCTTTCCCCTTCCCCCTCACCCTTTTGCTTTGTTTACCATCTTGCCTGATGAAGAATTCTGGAGAACTCGAAAGCTTGCACAGTATTGTGGGACTTCTCAGTTGGTCTAATAAAGGGATATGGTGGTGTGGATTTTGGAATTTTCCTTTTGGAGTCTTTATTTATTTATTATTTATCTATTTACCATATTTATTTACCGCTCCTCATCAGAAAATTTCAGAATGGTGAACAACATGATAAAAGTAAAACAATGGTTAAAAGAGTTAAAACATTTTTTAAAGAAGACAAACCCCAACAAGGGGAGTTTAACAAACCACGGCTGGTCATGGAAGGAAGGCCTCTTGAAAGAACGTCTTCAGGAGGCGCCGGAAGAAACACAATGTTGGCACCTGCCTGACCTCTAAAGGTAGGGAATTCCACAAGAAGGGGGCCACCACACTGAAGGCTCTTTTCCTGGTGGTCTCCAACCAGACCATGGGTCCATGTGGAACCACCAGGAACATGCCCTCTGATGACCTCAGTGACCAGGCAGGTTGGTAAGGAAGGAGGTGCTCTCTCTGGTATCCTGCTCCCAAGTTATTTAGCAGCACAGACACGAGTTCGTGCTTTCACATGCAGGTCTCACTGTGCGTGTATGTGTGTGTGTGTATATATAATTTTTGAGCTCTTAAAGACGTGTAACAATTTTACCACAGGCTGTCGTCATGGCCACCAATTTGGATGGCTTTAGGAGGGGGCTGGGCAAATTCCGGCAGGAGAAGGCTGTCAATGGTAAGTCTGGATGGCTATGTGCTGCCTCCAGTACCAGAAGCAGTGAGCCTATGTACACCCGTTGCTGGGGAACATGGGCAGGAGAGTGCTGTTGTGCTCATGCCCTGCTTGTGGGTTCCTGGTCAACAGCTGGTTGGCCACTGTGTGGACTGGATGGAGCCTTGGTCTTATCCAGCATGGCTCTTCTTATGTTCTTACCCTATGAACCTTCCTGCAGGAAGAGGATGGAGGGGGAAATGGTCCAGTATGATTTTCTCCATATTGCAGATGTGCGTGGAGGTTGAGATATATAAGAATATAGGAAGAGCCCTGATGCAACAGACCAAAGGCCTATTTAGTCCAGCGTTCTGTTCCCACAGTAGCCAACCAGGTGCCAATGGGAAGCCCACCAGCAGGACATGAGAGCAATAGCACCCTCCTACCCATGTTCCCCAGCAAGTGATATTTCAGAGGCATATTGCTGGGTTATGGATTGGAGGAGGGTGTGTGTGTGTGAGGCTGGGGAACGATTTACAACCACCCTGCAGTGTGGTCTGCTGGCATCATCCCCATTTTGAGGCCAGTGTCACAATTGCCCTGTGTGGCAGCAATCCTGTAGTAGATATAGGATATTTTATATAGAAAATAGTATAGTACAGATGCTTCTCTACAAGCAAGCTACACTGAGCACAGTGGGGCTTACATTTGAGGAAACATGCATAGGATCAGGCTGTATGAGTTATGAATTCCATATTTTGGATGCGGGAGAAGGTTGACAGACATCCCCGTCCTCTCCCCACCCCAAACTTACTCCCTCAAGCACCCCGGCAGGCGCACCCATCCCTCCCACGTGTCACGTGCATCCTGGGAGTCCTGCCTCGCCTCACAGTCTCGGGGACCTGAGTGAGGAGACAGACGAGGGGCCGCCAGCCCTGAGCCCATCAAACTCCTTTCTTCCCCTCTCAGAGTCCCATCCTGAGCCGAGCTGAAGTCAGCTCCTTCTAGAGCAGGAGTGGGAGTTTGTGGCCCTCCAGATGTTTTGGACTACAAGTCCCATCAGCCCGAGCCAGTCTAGGCAATGGTGAGGGATAATGGGAGCTGTAGGCCCAAACAAGTTGCCCAGCCCTGTGGAAATAGGATCCCCATCTATGGATCCTCAGCAACACAGAAACAACAGGTGTGGCCGGCCAAATCAAAGGGTTCATTGAACAGCTTCAGGGACGGAGGAGATCCTGGAAGGAAAAGACAGCTGTATGGGGTTGCCAGCCAGTCACTCCAGCAAGGCTACTGTGCAGTGCTGTAGCAGAACCAGGGCTCGCAGGGTCCAAGCACAGGGACTTGTTTATTAGCAGGGATGAGACGTCACTCCGGCTTCCCTCTGCACTCAGCTGCAATCCTCACAGTAGCGGGCGGGGGGGGGGGGAGGGGGGGATCTTCTTAGCAACAATACATACTTGTGAGCTGTATCCCTGTTGTAATGCAAAGCATTTTGGGTTGAGTGAGCAATGAAGGGCGCAATCCTATGCACGTTTGGACAGAAAACAATCCCACAACTCCCAGCGTGCCCCAGCCAGCATGCTGGGAATGCCCCAAAGTCCCATTAGCTGTACAAAGGCCTGCTCCTGATGGAGGTGAAAACTGCTAGAACTGGTCTGCTGATATGGAACAACTCAACTTTGCATTTTTGGACTCTCCTTGGGGCATGGTGATGGAGACTGTCACGAGGAGGGCCTGCACTTCAAAATTTACCATTACACCACTGCCCTTGGGCCTCGTAGTGAAAAGGCCGTGGGCTGGATTGCATGACTGCTGCAGGCCACCTCGGCTTATTTAAGCTACGGTGGGTTACGGCGCGTACAGGCCGCCTATGGAATATTCCAGCGGTGGCTTATTGTGCCATGTGAACCCGGCGAGGGCGGCTTGTGTTCGGGTTAAACAATGCTCGCAGAACTCATGGGCCGCTCTAGGGCTATGTGAGTGTTGTTTAACTCTTGCATAAGCTGCCCTCACCGGCTCCGCACGACAGAGTAAGCCACAGCTGGGACATTCGAAGGGTGGCCGGCACGCACCGCAGCCCACGGTGGTCCTGTGTGTGTGTGTGTGTGTAGGTGCTGTTTTGCGCCACACGTCTGGCTGCTGTGATCCTGCAAGACAAAAGTGCCTCGGCTCTCTGTTTTCGTGCAGCGGCGGCAAACTGCTGGATCCCTGGGTTCGCCTGTTTTTGCCGCACATCAACATGGGTCTGAGCTTTCCTTTGAGGATGGATGGCAGGAGGGTCGGCGGGCGGGCGGGCGGGCGGCGGAGGGGAAAGGTCCTGCACCCGACTTCTCCCTTGCTTCCAAGCGCGAGGACTACAATTCCCAGCAGGCAGTGGTCGCGCCACTTGGACGTCCGGGCAGTTCCTGCTGGCCCCGGAACGGTTGTGCTGTGCAAGAATCGCCGCCGCCGCCGCCGCCACGCGAGAGCGCTTGGCAGAGGAGCCGGAGCCGGCTTGTCGTCGATGCTGGTTAGAGACGCGCGGGGTCGTCCCGTCCAACCTGGCACGGAAGGGGCGGGAGCTGTCGGGGCGGCTCTGCCCCTCGGAGTCTGCGCTGTCCGCCGGGGGAGGCGGGACGCTGCCTCCTCCCTGAATTCGCCCTCGGGGGGAGGTCCGGCCCGGCAACGGGGTGGGAGAATGCGGGCCGCTTCGAGGACCGGGCGAGAGCGCAGAGGACACGGAGGCGCGTGGAGCGGAGAGCCCGTCTCGCGCGCTTGGACAGCCGGGGGCGGGGCGGGGCGGGGCGGGGCGGGGGCCTTGTGGATGGTGCGTGAGAAGCGCGAGCCGAGACCGGAAAGGGGGAAGATGGGGAAGAAGCGCGGCTGGACTCAGCCGGCGCTGGCGCAGCGCCTGGCAGAGAACCCAGGGCGCAGTCCTGTGCCGCTTCGGACGGAAAGGAGCCCCACAGTTCCTGTGCTGGCTGGGGAATGCGGGGCGCCGCGGGACGTTTCTGTGGCCAAGCATGCGTAGGATTGCACCGTAGAGGGGTTTAGAATAATAAAGGCCTCGAGTTGGAAGCGGACTGAGGTTCATGAAGTTTACAGCTTCGCCCCCCCCGCCCCCCGCCGGGGCTCAGAACTGGAAATGGAAGGGGCTTTTTTAATTATTTTATTTAGGATAACAGTTATATCCCGCCTTTCCCCCCTCTTGCACGGAACCCAAGGTGGCTTACATGGCCTTCCTCCTCTCCATTTTATCCTCACGACGACCCTGTGAGGTAGGTTAGGCTGAGAGTCACTGACTGGCCCAGAGTCACCCAGTGAGCTTCATGGATGAGTGGGGACTAGAATACGGGTCTCCCCAGTCCCAGCCCGACACTCTAACCGCTACACCACACTGGGATTGGAGATCATCCCATCCAAATCCTCTCCACAATCCCTCTGGTGATCTACAAATTGATGCAATCCACACCACAAGTCAGTCACAAACTGAGGGCGAATGCGTCACAGGAAGGTATTTGTTTTGTATTAAAACATCTCTTCCTTCAGATCCGTCCACAAAACCACCTTTCTCCACAAAGCATTTGACACAATCCCTTAAATTCCCATGCCCTGCTGCAGCCATCCCTGACCTGATGCCCTCTAGATGTATTGGAATACAACTCCCATTGTCCCCAGCGTGTTTGATGGGTACAGATCGGGAGGGCACCAGGTTGGGAAAGGCTGCCCTGCTGTAACTTATTACCTGTATCTAGGCTTAAGCATTTGCAACTGAAACAACCGCATACCATAGAATCATAGAATAGTAGGGTTGGAAGGGGCCCATGAGACCATCGAGTCGCTTCCCTGTTCACTGCAGCCTCTACTTCCATCCCCTGTCAAATTCTATATGGAAGCTCCTCAGGGCAGGGGCCTCCTTTTGTACTGTGTTTCTCCCCCGCAAATTATTTAAAACCTATTGACCTGAAAGAACACCCCTCCAACCTCTCCCACCTCTCTTCTCCCCCGTACCCATACACCAGACATACATACATTTCATATAGCTGCAGGTCGCGTGAATCCTCTCCAGAAACCAAAACTCATCAGAAGAAAAAATGTAGATATACCCACATATATGAGTTCGCCGGCTGGATGCGCTTGATCTTGTCTGATCTCAGAAGCTAAGCAGGGTCAGCCCTGGTTAGTACTTGGATGGGGGACCGCCTGGGAATCAGGCTTCCTGCACTGAGCAGGGAGTTGGACTCGATGGTCTGGCAGGCACCTTCCAACTCTATGATTCTATGTGCTCCTGTCACACTCACTCTCATTCAGACATACATACACTCTTGTAAATTGTCCTGGGCCAAGCACACTGATGGTGCTGTATAAAGAACATTATCAATAACAACAACATGCTCCTTTCCACAGTTCACTATGGCTTACAATAACAATTAAGGGTGCAATCTCATCGATTGCCCCTCGGTGACTGGAAGCCCCCAAACTCGGAGGCGTCCGATCGTCCAATGCAGGGTGGGAGGAGCGGCAGAGGACATCTTCACCTCCCTGTCCTCCTGCCCCGCAGATTTCACTAGATGGGCTTTTTAGCAAGGGTGCTTTGGAGGGGGAGGGAAGGGTGCTGGAGGAGGCTCAGGATAACTCGTATCCTGGCCTCTCTGGCCTCCACCCTTCCCCACGCACCGGAGCACCCTCTTTCCTCTTCCTCCGAGTCGCCCTTCCAGCCTCGGAGGGCAGCTGGTGTGGTTCTTTCTGTGCTGGCTGCAAGGGGAGGGGGGATCTCAGGATTGTTCGCTGTCCCCAACATCGGAAGGGGGACTGCGAAGAATCCTGTGGTCCCTGGGACGCTCACCCAGGGAT
Source organism: Heloderma suspectum (assembly GCF_057233095.1). Taxonomy (NCBI): domain Eukaryota; kingdom Metazoa; phylum Chordata; class Lepidosauria; order Squamata; family Helodermatidae; genus Heloderma; species Heloderma suspectum. The sequence continues at coordinate 359,572,723 of NC_139459.1, read as the reverse complement.
CATAGGACAGCTCCCTAAACAAGTTAAAATGTCATAAAACAGGAATCAAGACAGAACAGACAGCAACCCCCCTGCCCTGGCCAACCGAACTAAAAGCAGAGGAAAGAGGTGTTTCCAGCAGGGGTACTGCGTTTGCAGCCAGACAGCCACAGGCTACAGGGAAACGAAGCCTCCTCTGTACATGGATCATGCCGTTATGAAGGCAGAACAAGGAGTGGCATAGTAGTAACAACAAAGAAGACTAGGGAGAACTGAAACGCCACCTAAGCTGTAGATCAGTGGCATGGGATTTCCAGATAGTTTTGAATGGGAAAATTTTCTGGAAAAGTTTCTTCTGAAAATACTTTTTATTCTATTTTTATCTTTATAAATGAAATAAACAGTACCAACAACCTAATCAGTACCTAGAGTTTCCCAACAATACAGTATTCTTAGGAGGACACAGCAATAACGAAAAGGGGGGGGGGATGAAAAAAGAAAACAGAAAGAGAAGGAAGAAGAAAACAAGAAAATGAAAAAAAATTAAAAAGTTACTTAAAAGGATTAAATTTAAACTCCGCTATACACAAACTTCGAATACCATTCTACTTAAAAGTTATACCTATAACATTGGCAATATTATAATTCTGTACAGCATAGATAATCAACCTTACATTTCAATATCATGTCATCAGTCTTAAAGCAAGGAAGCAACATGAATTGAAGCCTACAATTCATTTCCAGTAACCATATATTGCCCTTCAGTTAACATATAATAGTAGAGCTTAACAATTTAACCAGCCTAAAAGATTACTAACCAGTCTCATAATAATGATAGTAATAATAATAAAAAAGGAAGGAAATTAGAAAGGATAAATAATAATAACAAATCACAAATAAATTTTATATTGGTGTATAATAATAAAGCTTAAAATCAACCTTACAGCAATCACTAACGTATTTTGTACTAGATATATAAATGAGTGTGCACATTTCTATACACCCTCAAACAGTAATTTTAAGTACAGTATATCATATCCATTTAAAGAGAAAGGATTTAAAAGAAAAGGGGAAAAAAGAAAAAAGAAAGAAAAAAGATGAATAGATATGAGCGATTATCTCTGGCCTAGCCTGGATCTTACAGACTAAACATAACCAGTTGACAAAACATGTTTATAAATTCCAGTTCATGGGGCTGGAACAGAAGTCTCACGCATTTTTCCGATTAGCCACGCCTCCGCCATTTCGTGATTTAGAAACTTCCTCATCTGACCTTCAGCAAAATGCAAAATGTAGCAGGATATTTTAATAAATAAGCCAGACAGCCACAGGCTACTGGGAAAGAGAGCCTCCCCTGTACATGGATCATGCTATTATGAAGGCAAAACAAGAACTGGCATACTAGCAATAGCAAAGAAGACGGGAGAACTGAAACGCCACCTAAGCTGTAGTTCAGTGGCATGGGATTTCCAGATAGTTTTGAATGGGAAAATTTTCTGGAAAAGTTTCCAATGCAAATTACCTTTATTTGCATAGGGTCATTTGCACAGGAACATTTCCGGTTTGCATCTGAAAGTGTTCTGATGCCTAGAGCAGATGTTTTGGCCTACAACTCCCTTCATCCTCACTGTTGGCTATGCTGGCTAGAATTGATGGCAGCCACAGGCCAAAACATCTGAAGGGCCACAAATAGCCCAATCCTGCCCGAGAGAGGTCTAATTTAGCATGTTTATTTTGCTTGCATCTAGTGAACAACAGAGCTTTAAAAGAGTACTCCATGTTCATTTTTTGTCTCAGTAACAAGTATTTGACCTGAAATATTTGAGGGGGGAAATGAAAACACACTTAGTATGTTTTAAATGTTATATTACCTAGAATTTTATATTACGTAGAAAAAACAAAGTTACTCAAAACATTTGACATAACTGATTTTAGCAACCCAAAGAACTGTGCATGATATGCTGACAACCACTCATCTATTTCAAAGGTTGCTGGGGCACCTTTGGTTTTGCTGTCCCTATTTATTAGTTCCATGTCACTCTGAGTCAGATGCGTATTTCAATGACGTATATGTACGCTAGGGATAATCACCCGTAAAACATTCATCACAACTTTGAAACTGCCAAGCTTGCCCAGTATTTGCATTTGGCATACATGCATTTTTACTAATGACCTTATGAAACGGGAAATTTTCCATGGGAAAATAAAGCACTGGAAAATTGTCTGCCCCACATCACTGCTGTGGTTTGGGGTACAAATTGGACTGAGTTATAACTTGGGGAAAAGCCAATTGGATTGGGAACCTGAGCACCTGCTTTGCATGCAGAAAGTCTTGGGTTCATCCCTTGACATCTCCAGGTAGGGTTGGGAAAACTCCTTCTTGAAACCCGATAGAGAGGCGCTGCCAGTCAGTGCCCTGTAGCCAATACCGGGTTAGAAGGGCCAATGGCCTGACTGTATAAGGTAAGAGCTTCCTATGCTTGTAAATTAACATGTTTTCTCCCTGTCATAATGCTAGGACCCAATGGGGTCATCCCATGAAGCTGATTGGTGGGAGATTCGGGACAGATGAAAGGAAGGGCTTCTTCACGCAGCACACAGTTAAACTATGGAATTCACTACCACAGGATGCAGTGATGGCCACCGATTTGGATGGCTTTAAAAGGGGATTGGATAAATTCCTGGAGAAGGCTATCAGTGGTTACAAGTCCTGAGGGCTATATGCTACCTCCAGCATCAGAGGCAGTATGCCTATGTACACCAGTTGCTGAGGAACATGGGCGGGAGGGTGCTGTTGCGCTCATGTCCTGCTTCTGGGTTTCTCGTGGGCAGCTGGTTGGCCACTGTGTGGACAGAATGCTGCACTAGATGGACCGTCGGTCCGTTTCAGCATGGCCTTTCTTATATTCTTACATTCTTAACTGGTAGCATATTTCAAACGCAGCTCCTGAAAACACCCTACCCCTTCAATCTTGCTAGTAGTGTCTGGAACTTGAAAAAGGTGTGTGCGCTCCTGCCGCTTTGAGGAGGAAGAAGGTTGGGAGGTGCATTGCACAGGGGGCTTCCGTGCTTAGCACGGGTTGATGACATCATCAGTTTGTGCCTGTGCAGGTTGTAGGAAGGCCCCCCCCCCCCACAGGTGCAGTATTATGGCCACCAGCCCAGAGCAGAAGCTCTCACCTCGCTTGAGGCTTCTGCGGTTGTTAAAAAGGGGATTTCTTTCTCTTACCAGTGATGGTAAGACTGCAAGGAAAATCGTAACATGTAGCTGCAGGGACAGTTGTGGGTCGAGAATGGTCAAGAAGTCTAGGGTGTTAAATGAGTGATGATTCTTCGTTGTTGCAGAAGCCAGTGGCCTTTGAAGATGTGGCTGTGTATTTCACGAAGAGGCAGTGGGGCCTGCTGGACCCAAACCAAAGAGCCTTGTACAGGGAAGTCATGCTGGAAAATTACGGGAATGTCTCCTCTCTGGGTAAGGACCTGCCTTCTTCATTGGATAGGATCCGGAAGACTTTGCAATGACCTAGTTTGCACATAATGACAACCCAGACTATGGAATCCTGGGTTTGACCTTAGAACTATGGGTTAACTATGGGTTGTTATGCCAGTGTGGAGCAGTATGGAGAAAAGACAGTAAAAATATTGTATCAGTTACCTTGGGGGCATATCCTGCCAGGGTTGAACTTGGGAGCCAGGCAAAATTCCTCAGGCTCCATCCGCCAGCGTAAAAATTTAATTAAGCTGTCACTGTAACATCAGAGATGTGGCAGATAATTTATGAATATTATGTATGTGATCAGGGATGTATGCCTATGTACACCAGTTGCAGGGCAACATGCCTGGGAGGGTGCTGTTTCACTCATGTCCCGCCTGTTTGTTTTGCATGTGCAGCTGGTTCCCTGTGAACAGAATGCTGGACTAGATGGGCCTTTGGTCTGATCCACCACAGCTGTTCTTATGTTCTTTACCAATCCCATATCCTCAGGCAACCTGATCACCGGACCCAGCAACGTCAGCCGCAGCATCAGGGGTTTATATCTACTCATCACCCAGTGTGCTACAGGCTATCCGTCATCTGCCAGCAACGCCCCTCTGCATTCTACTTACAACAGTCTCCATGCAATAGAATGCATAGACACTGGTGTGAAAGGGCCGTGTTCAGAAACCAGTGGGAATATTTTAACCAACCTGGACGTTCTGTTCTTTGCTTGTAAGTGTCCGTACTTAAATAAAGAAATATCAGAGAGAGAATCCAACTGCTGAAATATACCTTATTAAGACGTTCTGTTGTAACACATCTAGCTTGGAGCACACATCCTTTTTTGTTGTAATTTGCGCTGTTCTATTCTTTTTCTAAATGACGAGAAAATGGATTTCTTAGAATTTGCATTGTTCAGTTATAGTTCTTGTCGTTTGTGTATGGACATAAACTTAATCAATAGATCCATCACATAAAAGAAAAACCATGGCTTAGATGTTTTTCTGTGCGGCAGAGGGATTACTTCACAATTCTTCCATGTCTGTGTTACCATCAATTACTACTGCTGGCAATGATCACTGTTTATTTTGCAAACACTTATGCTTTAATGTCATTCTCCCAGACTGTACATTCTGAATTTCATCTTTACAGGACTTCACAGGATCTTCACTTAACCCATGTGTATATATACCACTAAGGATTAGACACAACTGATGCGGCTGAGCCTAGGCCACAAAAGCTTATGTCTTTCAGGGGCCACAAGACACATGACTCTCACAGCCAAACTCACTGTTAGAATCAACATAAGCAAATTGGTACATACTTTGAATGTTAGCACAATTCACCATTTAGATACATAAAAAGCTAAAGCATTAGTATTTTAAAAAGCAATGATATTGAGTTATCAAAAAAACCTATTACATCCAATGGTACTATAACATACACCTATTATATTGTTTCTGTTTGCATTGTTAAATGTAGGCCAGGTAGGACGGGGTTAATAGAGCGTCGTGAGTGAAAGGTGAGAGGGGCTTGTGTGAAGACTATAAAAGGAATGAGCTGCCAGTTAAAAGAGCAGGCAGGGCCTTGGGGACTGAGGAAGCTGTATCGAGTGAGTGGGGTTTGGGGAAGAGGATTTAGAAGGGGTGGAGTAGGTAGGAAGGTTAGGACCAAACATAATTTGATTAATAACAACATAGAACCCTTCTTGTATTCAGTAAGTTTTTATTTGTTTGTTTCTACAAAATCCCTCCTGTAGGTTTGCCTTATTTCGCTACCATTAGAAAAACCTATTTTCTTCTTACTGCTCCTGTACTGGGTGGAGGGAACCAGTTAGGCATTTGGGGTGTCTCTTTAACCCAGAGAGTAAAAGAGGCTGAAGCCGCGTGTGCCAGTGAGGACAACTGAGCAGCGGAGGGAGGCGTCCTGAGGGGGTTGTCTTCTCAGTCTCATCAGGCAGAAGCTAGAGAAGGCAGAACCCGGGGCAGGAGCGTCAGTCACCATCAGCTAACTCCTTCCCTTCAGACTTATCCCCTCATCCCAATTCCCCCCAATAATACTGTTGGCACTTAGCAGGCAGTACCCCTTCCCTGCTAAAAGGATCCTTGGAAGTTGTGGGTGGCGAGATACTTCAATGACATGCACCATGCCGTTCACATCCTCGGAGCACGGAGTTCCCTGCCACGTGCTCATGGCCATGCGCCACTCCGCAAAGTCTAGCACGTACAACTGCCTCTGCTGGCAGGGATATTTCTCAACTGCATGAATGCAGATTGCGTCCTCTGAGTTTAGAAAAGAAATGAAAACCATAGTCTTCATCAAACCAAACTGATCACAGAGCCTTTGCCACATTGGGCTTTGAATGGTTTCCCTTCTTCTGAGTGTTCTAATGATTAGAAAGATGGAAACCCTGAGTAAAGGTCTTACCACATTCATACCACTTACAATACTACTCATACCCCAGCTCCCTGAGCAGTGAGATTTGAGGGGCTCCAGATTTCACTTTCAAGACTGGTTTCCTTTAGAAGATCACAGGAGGCTTATCACCCTTGTATAATTGTTGTGCTTATTTACAAAAGTACAGATAGAGCATTGTGGAGATTTGCAACATGAAACACCCAAACGTATGTCTCAAAGTTCACTGGTCTTCCATCAGATTTCTCAGGGAATCACTATTTTGATATGATCCTTGCAGAGAGCAACTTTGCCACTCTGTGCCCCTTTCCCAAAGAAAACCCCCACAGGCTGCATGCCTTGATCTCTTTTTACACTGAGGGAATTAGCACATCTGATACGGAGGAGAAGAAGGTGGAGGAAGCAAACTGAATACAAAATGGCTCTGTCCTTTCTAAGAGTCCAGGTACTTAAGAGCAAACTCCATAAAAAAAAACCTTGGCCACTCTTCTCCCACTGCAGTATACTGCACCACAGAAAACTCTGCTACACAGGGTCCACCAAATCTTAAGTGCAGATTCTGAGGGTGTGCAGTTGGCTATAGAATGGAGAGGAAAGCACCGTCCATCTGCTTCCGTCAGCAGAAGCAGAGTATTGGATTTCACAACTAGCTTCTCCCTATAGTTCCTCGACGATATGAGTTCTATGATGTGTAATAAGACTTGAGCTAGCAGTAAAGCTTTTTCCACAATTCATGCATTTAAATGGTTTCTCCCCGGTGTGAGTTCTTTGGTGCTTATTAAGATTTCCACTTTGACTGAAGCTCTTTCCACATTCCATGCATTTATATGGTTTCTGCCCTGTGTGAGTTCTTTGATGTGTCCTAAGCGTTGACCTAACACTGAAGCTCTTTCCACAATCCATGCATTTAAATGGTTTCTCCCTGGTGTGAGTTCTTTTATGTTTAGTAAGTGTTCCATTCTCACTGAAGCTCTTTCCACACTCCATGCATTTATATGGTTTCTCACCTGTGTGAGTTGTTTGGTGCTTAGTAAGTGTTCCATTCTCACTGAAGCTCTTTCCACACTCCATACATGTATATAGTTTTTCACCTGTGTGAGTTCTTTGGTGCTTAATAAGATTTCCACTCTGAATGAAGCTCTTTCCACACTCGAAGCATTTATATGGTTTCTCCCCTGTGTGAGTTCGTTGGTGCTTAGTAAGATTTCCACTTTGACTGAAGCTCTTTCCACACTCCATGCATTTATATGGTTTCTCCCCTGTGTGAGCTCTTAGATGGAAAGTAAGATGAGAGGTTTGACTGAAGCTCTTTCCACAGTCCATGCATTTATATGGTTTCTCCCCAGTGTGAGCTCTTAGATGGAAAGTAAGATGAGAGGTTTGACTGAAGCTCTTTCCACAGTCCATGCATTTATATGGTTTCTCCCCTGTGTGAGCTCTTAGATGGAAAGTAAGATGAGAGCTCAGACTGAAGCTCTTTCCACACTCCCTACATTTATATGGTTTCTCCCTTGTGTGAGTTCGTTGATGTGAAGTAAGATGTGATCCCTGACAGAAATTCTTTCCACACTCTATGCATTTATATGGTTTCTCCCCTGTGTGAGTTCTTTGGTGCACAGTAAGGTTTCCACTATCACTGAAGCTCTTTTCACACTCCATGCATTTATATGGTTTCTCCCCTGTGTGAGTTCTTTGGTGCACAGTAAGGTTTCCACTATCACTGAAGCTCTTTCCACACTCCAAGCATTTATATGGTTTCTCCCCGGTGTGAATTCTCTGATGCACTTTAAGTGTTGACCTAGCACTGAAGTTCTTTCCACACTCTGTGCATTTATATGGTTTCTCTCCGGTGTGAGTTCTTTTATGTTTAGTAAGTGTTCCATTCTCACTGAAGCTCTTTCCACACTCCATGCATTTATATGGTTTCCCTCCTGTGTGGGCTCTGCAGTGTTTATTCAGTTCAGAATTATGGTTGTATATCTTCCCACAAACTGCAGATTGTTTCCTTTGCTTTGCTTTCAGATCTTCTTGTGACATCTGGAGTTCATGGCTGTCAGAACTCTGAGAAACAGCAGATTTCGTCTTCCTCTTCATTGTCAAGTTCCTCTGATGATATCTTGCTCCCCTTTGTTCCCCAAGCAACTCTTTCTCCTCTTCATGCTGGGTAGTTTCCGTTGACACCAGAGATGGCTCCTGATATTTCTCCTTGTCCTGCCCGTCATCTGCTTTGGGAGAAAAAGAACATCGTCTTAGGAGTTCATGGAAGAAATCAAAGATCTCACTAGAAATCAAGCCCAATTAGCTGCATTGCTACATGAGAACCAAGAAGAGACACCAGGCCAGGTAGACTGCTACTGACCTCGACCATCGTGCTTCCTGTCTGCTACCTGTGGCTGTTCCACATAAACTCTCTGAGGCAAGAGAACAACTGTGCCTTCTCAGAACCAGACCCTGGTCCCCATACTCTCTCTGGGAGATCTTCTGCCACCATTCCAAGGATTGCACCAGCTTCCTGCGGCAGGTGCATAAAAGGTGGGCATCCTTGGGACAGAGCTGCCATCAATGAGGTAGCACCAGAGTGGTTGTCCCTTTGTGGGAGCTAGTTCGAGGTGAATGAGGGGGAGGGCCATCTGGTCTGTTGGCCAGACTGGAGGAGGGAAGGGAGGGCCTGTGCATCTTCCTTCTTGTCTATGTATGAGTTACTAGACATACAGTTATTCCCCGTTGGCAATGTTACTTCTCCACCACCACAGCATCTGCTCAGCATCGCCTAGTGGAGCTTTTTTGGGTGGTCAGAATTCTGTTACACTCTAGCCCAGAAGACAACGTGGACTGCTCATGGACTTAAGCCCACTGGGACTAATTTGCACAACACTTTGCCCCTCCCAAACAGGTACTTAAGGCGGGGCTGCCAGAGGCAGCGCCTCGGCGTCGCGCAAAGTGCAACACTAAGTGCGCACTTAGCGTCGCACTTGGAGACGCATGGAACAGCATATGAAGACCCACCCACCGCCTCTCCAAAGGCACCAGCAGCCACAGATACCAGCAGCAAATAGCAGCAGCAGAGGGCAGCAGCTTTAAAGACCAGGGAGAAAGGGGCAAACGTAGATTTTATCTGCTCCTTCTTAGCTGCTGTTCTCTTTTATCTCTTTTACCTTTTATATTGTTGTATATTTTATATCTTAACATTTTAATATATGCCTAGGAGGACAATTGAGCAAGTCAGGGGGTCAGGGAGGTGCCACCATAACTGTGGTCATGGGCAGGGGGAGGTATGGCGTTGGGGGATTAACAGGCCAGCTGAGAAGAAGAGGGGCTAGACACCTGACAGCTGTCCGGTCTTCTGGTTCTTCCCCCAACCTGATGGTTCCTGGCAGCCTTACCAGTCTGCCCTTGGGCCTGGTGGTGCTGCTGCTGAATGCCAGGTCGGCCCAGAATAAAAACTCCCTCATCCATGATTTGATTGTGGATGAGGGGGCTGACCTGGTATGTATTACTGAGACCTGGGTGGGGGAACTGGGAGGGGTCACTCTCTCCCAGCTGTGCCCTCCTGGGTACTCAGTGCAGCACCAACACCGACTCAAGGGTCGGGGAGGGGGGGTTGCCGTGGTCTATAGGAATTCAATGTCCCTCTCTAGGCTTCCTGCTCATTCGAGTGCAGATCTTGAGTGTTTGTACCTTATGTTGGGTACCTGGGACAGATTAAGGATTCTGTTGGTGTACTGCCCACCTCGCTGCCCGTCAGATTCCCTGCCTGAGCTGACGGAGGTGGTCTCGGACTTGGTGTTGAGGACCCCTAGGATGATGGTCCTGGGGGATCTCAACTTCCATGCCGAGGCCGCTGTATCTGGGGCAGCTCAGGACTTCATGGCCGCCATGACAACCATGGGGCTGTCCCAACATATCATCGGCCCAATGCATATAGAAGGACACACGCTTGATCTGGTTTTCTTGACTGGGCAGGAGGATGGTGATCTGAAAGTGGAGGAATTAACATCTGTCCCTTTGTCATGGTCAGATCACTTCCTGTTGAGGTTTAGACTCCTGGCAGCCTTCCCGTTCTGCAAGGGTGGGGGACCTATTAAAATGGTCCACCCCCGGAGGCTAATGGATTCCAATGGATTCCAGAGGGCTCTGGGGGATTTTCCTGCTGGTATGGCTGGTGCTCCTGTCGAAGCCCAGGTCGCTCTGTGGAATGCAGAGATGACTCAGGCGGTTGACACAATCATGCCCAAACACCCTCTCCCTCTGAGCAGAGCCCAGCCAGCTCCTTGATATACACCTGAGCTGAGGGCAATGAAGCAAGAGGGGAGACGGCTGGAACGCAGGTGGAGGAAAACTCATGCTGAGTCTGACCGAACACAGGTAAGAGCTCACTATTGAGCCTACTCTGTGGCGGTGAGGGTGGCAAAGAGACCGTTCTTTTCCACCAGTGTTGCATCTTCTCACTGTCGTCCAGCGGAGATTTTCCAAGTAGTTCGCGGCCTGTTACATTCTGGGCCAGGGAGAGAGATGGTGGAACCCTTGGTGGCACGCTGTGATGATTTTGCAAGGCTCTTTGAAGATAAAGTCGCTCAGATTCATCATGAATTGGACACCATGATTAATGCAGTTCCTTCGGTAGAGGAGTTCAGAGAACTGTCTGGTCCAGTTTTATTGGATGAGTTTCAGTTACTGAGGCCTGAGGATGTGGACAAGGTGCTTGGCCAAGTCCGATCGACCACTTGTGTATTTGACATTTGCCCTTCATGGCTTATTAAATCAAACAAGGGGGGGATGTCCGGCTGGGTCCAGGAGGTTGTAAATTCCTCCTTGAGAGGGAGTGGTGCTGGCCGCTTTAAAAGAGGCGGTAATCAGACCACTCCTGAAAATGCCTAACCTGGACCCGGAGGATGTTAACAGTTACAGGCCAGTGGCCAACATCCCCTTCCTGGGCAAGGTGCTTGAGCAGGTGGTTGCAGGAGGCACTGTTGAATGAAAGGGATTATCTAGAACCATTTCAATTGGGCTTCAGGCCTGGTTTTGGAACGGAAACTGCCTTGGTCACCTTGTGGGATGACCTCTGCCGGGACAGGGGGAGTGCGACCCTGTTGATTCTCCTGGACCTCTCAGCGACTTTCGATACCATCAACCATGGTATCCTTCTGGATAGGTTGTCGGGGTTGGGAGTTGGAGGCACTGCACTGCAGTGGTTCTGCTCCTACTTGGATGGCCGATTCCAGAAGGTGGTGCTGCAGGATTATTCCTCTGTGCCATGGCAATTGTGCCATGGGGTTCCACAGGGCTCTATTTTAACCCCCGTGCTGTTTAACATCTACATGAAACCGCTGGGGGAGGTTATCAGGAGGTGTGGGCTATGGTGCCATCAATATGCAGATGACACCCAGCTCTACCTCTCTTTCTCATCAAACCCAGGTGAGGCAGTGGCTGTTCTGAATCAGCACCTGCGCATGGTAACGGACTGGATGAGGGTCAATAAACTGAAACTCAATCCAGACAAGATGGAGGTACTGTTAGTGGGTGGTTCATCTGCCCGGCTAGGTGATGTTCAACCTGTTCTGGAGGGGGTTGCACTCCCCCTCAAGGATCACGTTCGTAGTTTGGGGGTGCTCTTGGACCCAGAGCTGGCACTTGAGGCACAGGTGAACTCAGTGGCACGGAACACTTTTTATCAGCTTAGGCTGGTCTACCAACTACGCCCTTATCTGGACAGAGATACAGTGATCCATGCTCCGATAACTTCTCGTCTGGATTACTGCAATGCGTTATACGTGGGGCTACCTTTGAAAACAGTCCGGAAACTTCAGCTGGTCCAAAATAGGGCAGCAAGATTGTTCACAGGGACTGGCCAGCAAGCTCATATTACGCCAGTACTTTTTCAGCTGTACTGGCTGCCAGTCCATTTCTGGGCCCGATTCAAAGTGCTGGTATTAACATTTAAAGCCCTTAACAGCTTGGGGCCAGGTTATCTGAAGGATCGCCTCCCCCCATATGTGCCTGCCCAGACCTTAAGATCATCCTCAGTGGCCCTTCTCCATGAGCCCCTGCCAAAGGAAGTGAGGTGGGTGGCTACTAGGAGAGCTTTTTTCTGCTGTGGCACCCCGGCTGTGGAATGAGCTCCCTAGGGAGGTTCACCTGGCACCTACATTGTATTCCTTTCAGCGCCAGGTGAAGACCTTTTTATTTTCCCAGGCATTTTAGCATTTTAGCTTTCTAGACTTTTAGCTTTGCTGTTTTAAATCTGTATTTTAAATCTCTGCACTGCTGCTAGGTTTTATTGTGGTTGTATTGTTATATTGTGGTTTTAATGTTCTATATATTTTAAATTGTTTTATTGTGTGCCGTTTGGTTTTTATTTTTGTGAACTGCCCCGAGAGCTTTGGTTATTAGGCGGTATAGAAATGAAATGAATAAATAAATAAACTTTGCAGATAAAACCGATAGTATCTGTGCTGGCAGGTGATGAATAGATTTAAGGAATTAGACCTGATAGACAGAGTGCCTGAGGAACTATGGATGGAGGTCCGTAATATTGTTCAGGAGGCAGCAACGAAATCCATCCCAAAGAAAAAGAAATGCAAGAAAGCAAAGTGGCTGTCTGATGAGGCTTTACAAGTAGCTGAGGAAAGAAGGGAAGTGAAAAGCAAGGGAGAAAGGAGAAGATATACCCAACTGAATGCAGATTTCCGGAGAATAGCAAGGAGAGACAAAAAGGCCTTCTTAAATGAACAATGCAAAGAAATCGAGGAAAACAATAGAATGGGAAAGACTAGAGATCTCTTCAAGAAAATCAGAAATATCAAGGGCACGTTTTGTGCAAAGACGGGCATGATAAAGGACAAAGAAGGCAGGGACCTAACAGAAGCAGATGAGATTAAGAAGAGGTGGAAAGAATACACAGAAGAACTATACAGGAAAGATCTGAATGTCCCTGATAGCCATGATAGTGCGGTCACTGAACTTGAGCCGGACATCCTCGAGAGTGAAGTCAAGTGGGCCTTAGGAAGCATTACTAACAACAAAGCTAGCGGAGATGACAGTATTCCAGCTGAGCTTTTTAAGATCCTAAAAGATGATGCTGTTAAAGTGCTGCACTCAATATGCCAACAAATTTGGAACACTCAACAATGGCCACAAGACTGGAAAAGGTCAGTTTACATTCCAACTCCAAAGAAGGGCAATGGCAAAGAGTGTTTACACTACCGTACAATTGCGCTCATTTCACATGCCAGCAAGGTGATGCTCAAAATCCTACAAGCTAGGCTTCAGCAGTATGTGAACAGAGAACTACCGGAAGTACAAGCGGGGTTTTGAAGAGGGAGAGGAACTAGAGATCAAATCGTCAACATTTGCTGGATCATGGAGAAAGCAAGAGAATTCCAGAAAAACCTCTATTTCTGCTTCATTGACTACACTAAAGCCTTGGATTGTGCGGATCACAACAAACTCTGGCAAATTCTTAAAGAGATGGGAGTACCAGACCACCTTACCTGTCTCCTGAGAAACCTGTACGAGGGTCAAGAAGCAACAGTAAGAACCAGATATGGAACAACCAATTGGTTCAAAATTGGGAAAGGAGTACGACAAGGCTGTATATTGTCGCCCTGCTTATTTAATTTATATGCAGAGTACATAATGAGAAACGCCAGGTTGGATGAATCACAGGTTGGAATTAAGACTGCCGGGAGAATTATCAACAACCTCAGATACACAGACGATACCACCCTAACGGCAGAAAGCGAAGAGGATCTAAAGAGCCTCTTGTTGAGGATGAAAGTGGAGAGTGCAAAAGTTGGTTTGAAACTCAACATTAAAAAAACTACAATCATGGCATCTGGCCCCATCACTTCCTGGCATACAGAAGGGGAAGAAATGGAAGCAGTGACAGATTTTATTTTCTTGGGCTCCAAGATCACCGCAGACGGTGACTGTAGCCATGAAATTAAAAGACGCTTGTTCCTTGGGAGGAAAGCTATGGCAAACCTAGACAGCATAGTAAGAAGCAGGGACATCACCTTGCCAACAAAGGTCCGTCTAATCAAAGCTATGGTTTTCCCAGTAGCTACGTATGGCTGTGAGAGCTGGACTATAAGGAAGGCTGAGCGCCGAAGAATCGATGCTTTCGAACTGTGGTGCTGGAGAAGACTCTTACGAGTCTCCTGGACTGCAAGGAGGTCAAATCAGTCCATCCTAAAGGAAATCAACCCTGAGTGCTCACTGGAAGGGCAGATACTGAAGGTGAAGCTCAAATATTTTGGCCACCTAATGCGAAGAGAAAAGTCACTGGAAAAGACCCTGATGCTGGGAAAGATTGAAGGCAAAAGGAGAAGGGGACGGCAGAGGATGAGATGGCTAGATAGCATCACCGATGCAATGAATATGAACATGAGCACGCTCCGGGAGACAGCGGAGGACAGGAAGGCCTGGCGTGCTCTGGTCCATGGGATCACGAAGAGTCGGACACGACTGAACAACTGAACAACAACAACAACCTGTGCTGGCTTCGATGCCATACTTGATCCATGTCTGGTGGATGTAACTTTGGCTGCTGTGTGTCCAATCACAACGGGTACTTTTCCACTGGTACAGCACAATGATGTGGACAGGATTCCTGGAGAGATGAGGCCCGCCACTCGTGTGCTGGACCCTTGCCCCCGCTGGCTTATACATGCAGCCATGCGCTGGGGACTGGCTGAGAGGGAAAGGGTAGTGGTGAATACCTCTTAAAGGCACGGTGTGATTCTATCGTGGCTAAAGGAGGTGTAGAGACTGGCTGGTGTTGGATACTTCTGCTGAATACGGGAGTATAAACATTTCCTCCCATACCCAAGACGGTAAATTTCTTCCAGCAATGTATACTGACCAGGACTGTATCTAGCTCTATTTCAAGACAGAGTTTTAACACTACGTCCTACTTCATCATGCCAGTCTTGGACACTTTCCAGCCTGTCTACAATATTCGTTTTTGTTCATTCATTCATTCATTTTCTAAACCCACCAATAGCTGAAGCTCTCTGGCTGGTTCTTGGGCAAGGTGCTGGAGCGTGAGGTGGCTTCTCAGCTCCAGGGATTTCTGGATGACATGGATGATCTAGATCCATTTCAATCTAGCTTCAGGTCAGGCTATGGGACAGAGACAACTTTGGTCACCTTAGCAGATGATCTACACCAGGAACTGGACCTTTCTGCAGCTTTCGATACCATCGACCATCGCATCCTTTCACGGCGTCTGTCTGAGATGAGACACAGAGGCGCTAGTCGCTCAGGTCCGTCTTGGAGGTCCGATTTCAGAAGTTGGTGCTGGGGGATTCCTGCTTGAAGCCAAGGAAGCTTTTCTGGTTCTGAAGCAGGTCTCAGGTTGGTAATGGAGTGGATGGTGGCAAATACATTCAAGCTTAATCCAGACAAGGTAGTGGAGTTGCTGCTCAATTGAAAAGGAAATCAGGGAGTGGAGATTCGTCCTGTGCTGGAAGGCGTTACACTCCCTCTGAAGACTCAGGCTCACAGTTCGGGACGTAGCCCTGAACCCGGATGTCCAGGTCTCGGCAGTGGCCAGGAACACATTTGCACACCGCGCACATTCCTAGGGTGTCTGATCTGGCCACGGTCACCATGCCTTATTTACAGCCTGCTTGGACTACTGTAACACGCTGTGCATGGGGCTGCCTTCAAAAACTGCTCAGAAAGTTTTCCTGGTCCAGAATGCTGGAGCCAGACTGTTGATGGGGCTGGTTATAGGAAGTGTGCTATCCTACCACTGACAGGCAAGGAACGCTTCATTCAAGAAGACCTTCTGTCTGTAAGTCTGTTAAGAGGGGTACTGTTTTTATTCTGTAATGGTCATGCTTGTATTGTATTTGAATGTATTGTTTGAATCCATTTTAATGGTGCCTATAAGCCGCCTTCAGTGTCATGTTTTGGTAGAAGGTACAAATCAAATCAAATCAAGCTCTGCATTCCGTTGGCGGACATGCCATGTGGCTGATTAAGCTCAACAATTGAAGAGAAGATGAAAAGTTCTCCAAAAAACCTCATTCAATTGCCAGACAGGAAATAGTTCCACTCCAAATCTAAGCAGGCACCTGCCAATCGCTCTTCTTCATCGGAGTCCTGGACAAAGTTATCTTTTCCTTTTTCCAGCTGGGAGTTGGGGCCTAGTCTAGGAATTTCTTCCAAAGAAAGAGACAGGCTGGCCACTACAAAATCTTCAGGCATTCTGAGTGCTATTTATTAATTTTTTCCTTTATACGTACCTCACATTAGTCACGCATTAACCTAGAACATTTCATCAATAAAATTTAGGTGCATACCAAAGAGCAGCCATGACTCAGCTCAAGATGAGAAGTTGCTTGAGAGCATCTCTGTCAACAGCCTGGTCAGCTTTGCCTTCCAGAGATCGACCAGGGCTTTGACAGCAGCAATGCCTCCTCACCATATGAAAAATCCTCCAGAACCCCCAAGAATCAATTAGTCTATGGGGAGGACCATCCCAACTGCAACGGCCAAGAAGAGTAATTCATCCTGTTGTCATGTATCCCATAAGGAAAAGGTATCCTTACCCAGAGACGCCACAGTTCCAGACTCCTCCAGCATGGCTCCGTTGGACAGAGTTCTTTGGCCTAGATCGAGGAAATAACTCTCCCCCATAGTAAAATATTCAGCTACCTCCTTAAAGGATGCTGGCTATGAGAGAAAGAAAGAAATCTGTACTAAGAAATATTCTCCTCCACATACTCTCATACTCTCCACAAGCTCTCAGCTAGGAATGGGACTTTTACCCTTTGTACACCTTTGGGTTTTCTGGCTTTAATTATTATAAGCTGCCTCAGGTTTGGGATGTGTGGTAAATGCACCACATAAATTAAGTAAAGGCGCAATCGTATGCATGTTTAGACAGAAAAAAAGCCTACCACTCCCAGCATTCCACAGCCAACCTGCAATTCTTGGAGTGGTAGGCCTTTTTTGTCTAAACATGCATAGGATTGCACCCTAAGTGGTATTTCATTGTCCCATCTTACTTTCCTTCATGATCTATGTTTACGAGTGCATAGACAGGGAAGAACCACGCCCAACACAAGGCAGCTGGGAAGGGGCGGGGAGCGCATTTTCTGGGAACGGAAAAATCCAATGGCTGTCCAGGCACTGTCTAGCAGCCGTAGGATTGCTCTCCCTATTTACTTATAATGATAAAGGGCAATCCCTAAACATATTTTATTTTATTTATTTCATTTCTATACCGCCCAATACCCGAAGCTCCCTGGGCGGCTCACAAAAATTAAAACCAAAAAATGCACAGTCAAACAATATAAAATATAACAACATTAAAGCCACAATATAACAATACAACCAGAATAAATCCTAGCCACAATTGTTGTGAACTGCCCTGAGAGCTTCGGTAGTGAAATCACTAAATCAATAATAGGATATGAGACTGGCCCAGATCCAAACAAGGTTGTTACTCAGGTCACTTTGGGGGTTCAAGGGCTGGGAGCAGAGGGCTTATAAGGAAGCCATGGAATGCAATGGGAGTGAAATGTTGGTTCACAGGCAGGCCTGTCTTTCCTTAAGGGGAGAAAGTTTTGCTGCCTGGAGTCTGAGACGCAGGCAATCGTGCTGCCAAAGCAGTGGCCATGTTGAGGAACAATAGGCCACTAGGAGAAGAAGCTGTAATGTTTGTTACTCCTCACAGCTAGCAGCTCCATGAGTCTGGGATAGTCCCGTGCACTTTTTGCAGGTTTCTGCCCGCCCAATCCCCTTCATGGATCACTGCCTTGTTGTGGCGAAGGGGCTTGCGTAACTCAGTGAAGCCATAAGCTATGCTGTGCAGGGCCACCCAAGACGGACAGGTCATGGCAGAGAGTTCTGACAAAATGTGGTCCACTGGAGAAGGAAATGGCAACCCACTCCAGTATTCTTGCCAAGAAAATCCCATGGAACGTATCACAAGGCTAAAAGATATGACACCAGAAGATGAGCCCCTCAGGTCGGAAGGTGTCCAATATACTACTGGGGAAGAGTAGAGGTTATTTCCAAGTAGCACCAGAAAGAGTGAAGCGGCTGGGCCAAAGCCGAAAGGACACTCAGCTGTGGATGTGTCTGGTGGTGAAAAGAAAATCCGATGCTGTAAAGAACAATATTGTTTAGGAACCTGGAACACTGATGCAATGAATATGGACTTGAGCACGCTCCGGGAAAGAGCGCAGGACAGGAAGGCCTGGCGTGTTATGGTCCATGGGGTCACGAAGAGTCGGGATATGACTGAACGACTGAACAACAACAACAACAACAAGCCCAATAGGTCGTTCACCAATCCAAAACCAAATTTCTAGTTGACATCTGAAAAGAAAGAAAAACGCCAATCAGAAGGCAAGGATGTTTAGGGCAGACAATGAATCACAAAGAGACTGAACCTTAGAAGGAAGACTTTGTGTTCAGCTCTTTCTGGTGTTTGTTCTGTTTTGCATAGCTCCAGCTTTTGCAAACACTTTTTTGGCAGTTTGGGGGCCCTTTAGGCCAAATTTGGCATGTTTGCCTTCTTTTTGAGAGAACAAGGAATTTCTCCCGCTGACCATATCCCTTCTTCAGTTTTTAGGGCTGCAGCTGGGCACTGTTTCTGAAATAGCTTTGGGGGCCTAGAAGCCTAGCTCCTGAGCAGCTTGATTTGGTTTTCCTTGCTATTTTATTTTCCTCACTGGTGAGGCTCAGACTTCACCACCTTTCTCCATTTTAAAACGTTCTCTTCGCTTTCTACCTGGATTAATTTTTCCTCACTAGACTTTGCTGAGTTCTGCACCCTGGATCCTAGGAGAGGTCTCCTTCAACCTTCCTCTAGGTCCACAAAAGCCTGTCCTTCAGATCTCTGCTTGGGACAGCTAGCGATACCTTCCCTTTAATCCCCTTTCCTTCCTTCCCTCTAAATGTTTGGACCAGACTGCTATATAGCTGAAAGCTTCAAACGCTGCATTTCGCTAGTTTGGACTAGTGGAAGTTTAAGTGGAGCAAAGTAACCATTCCAGTGCTGCTAGCTCGGCCTTCTACACTCCTGACATTGTTTTCTAACAGGCCCGAGCAGGTGTTAAACTGCAGCGTATTTGGCAGAGTGTACGCATGCATCTTCTTTGTAATCACTGCGTGTTTCACATTCCACTTCTCTATGCGACCTCCCTTTGCAGTCCTTTTCTCGATAGACCATTCATATCTCAAGACTTTCTGTGTGGCGGGTTTTCATTTGTTTAACGAGTTGAAACGCTATGCACGTTTTCCTGCTGAAGTTTTAAAACGCACGCTCCAGCAAATCGAGCTTTTCAGCAGCCTCCAGTCAGCTCTGACGGAGGCCAAGCCAGAGCCCCAGTTTGATGGCTGAGCTGGATCTGAAGCCAGGCGCTTCCGTCACAGCTCAGTGCGCAGGCACACGTCCATGCGCAGCGGAGGCCTGAAACTCGGGGGGCGGGGGAATATTGGGGGCAGCACGAAACGGGCGCCGGGGGGGGCGGCGGTAAGCGAGCGCGCTCCGGCAAGGCGCCCGGGGCCCAGCGGCGGACGGCGGGGCGGCCCCCTTCCTCCCGGCCCGGCCCGGCCCGCCGGCGCCGAGGCTGCTCCGATCGCGCTCCGCTCCTCCCGCTCCGCGGCGCAGAGGCTGGCCTGGCCGAGGGCGGGACGGCCTTCGACGCGGCCGGGGCAGAGGAAGCAGGCGGCTCTCGGGCCCCGCTCGGCCGCGGGTCTGCGTGGACCCGCCGCCCCCCGGGCCGAGGCAGGCTGGGCCCCCGGCCCCCGCCGCAGGCAGAGCCCCCCGCAGGGCACCTGGTCTCCGCGCTGCCCTCGCCACGCGCCGGCCCCCGCTCCTCGCGAGGAATCCCGCCGCAGCCTCCGCCCCTCCCCGGAAGGCCGAGGGACGCTTCGCCGGGGCCCGGGGGAGGCGCGCGCCGTGGCCCGCCCCGGGGAGGCGCTTTCCTGGCTGCCGCGCTCGCAGCGCGGCTCGGTCCCCCCCTGGCGGGGCCGAAGCGCAGACGCTGCCCCGCGCCCCGCGCCGGGACCGTGCCGCGGCAGCCCTCGCCCCCTCGCCGCGCCCCGGGTGGCTCCCGGCTGCGGACTTGGCCCCGCCGCGGTAGCGGGAAGCTGGGAGGGGGCCCTCCGGCTGCGCGGGAGAGGGAAAGCCGGCCATCCCCTCTTCCCTTGCTCAGGAGTGATGAACAGTATCATGCGGTTTGCCAGAATCCCCATAAGGTACTTGCGGCTCACCTGCCTTCCGCGGAATCCCAGAAGGTTTCCAGCCTGCCTACCCAGGCACTGGCCACGCTCGGCTTCACTTCAGGGGCCTGACGACCACAAGCCTGCAATCTTCTAGCTGGTTTTGAACCCAGGAATAGACAATATGGATGAAATGTGTGGGAGTGCAACCCCACGGCTTTCCTTATGTAACTCTCTTCCTCTCTGCTGCTCCCCATGCCCACCAGTGCCCAGGACCCATCCTGGAGAGGCCGTCGCTCGGTGGTAGAGCACATGCTTTGCACACAGAAGGCCTCTGCTTCAGTCCCCAGATAGGGCTGGAAAGAACCCTAGCTGAAACCCTGGAGAGCCACTGCTGGTCAGTGTCGGCAATACGGGGCTAGATGGACCAACGGTCTGACTCAGTATGAGGCAGATTTCCATGTTCCATCATTGTATCCTAGTGACCCAGATTCTGGGGACTTCAACCTGAGAGCCTTTTACACACAAACTGAGTTAATGAAAATTGCTCCCCACTCAAGGCCCATTCATTGGTGGGGTTTGCTGCCCCAAGGTGTGGCGACGGCCCGGAGCTTGAATATCTTTGAAAGAGGATTAAACCGGCCCATGGAGGGGCTGCAGTCTATCAATGGCTACTATTCATGACAGCTATGTACAGCCTCCATGTTCAGAGGCAATAAACTTCTGAGTTTGCGTGAGTTTGCTTAACACATACCTTTGCTCTCATTCCTTTATTATTACCTTTTTGTGGGACGTACTAAAACAAATGAAAGTACTTTCCCATTGGGAAACCATACCTGTCCATAGGGGAACATAGGACAGTACCTCCCCATAGAGAAACCATGCCTACCCATAGGGGAACATCACATCCTTAGTAGTATGAGCCGTATCATTCCTGTGTTGCACAGTTATAAGCCATAGTTTGAAATACACTTGGTACTGATACTGGGATTGGATGGTATTGTGTGTTTAGTGTGTTAAAACATCACATAGTCTTTATCCAAACCATTTCAAATATTCTCTATTACTGGGTTGTAACCGTTGTCTTGAT
Organism: Heloderma suspectum; assembly: GCF_057233095.1. Lineage (NCBI taxonomy): Eukaryota > Metazoa > Chordata > Lepidosauria > Squamata > Helodermatidae > Heloderma > Heloderma suspectum. Next base: position 359,551,574 of record NC_139459.1, on the reverse strand, counting down.
CAGTAGGGACCTCACTCTGTTCTTACTGCCTGCTGCCACTCTAGAGTCAGTCATCACACTATCAGAGTTAGGATGGCATGTTGAACCTGATAAGACAGAGGCTCCGGGGGTAGGCAGTTCCCAGGTACAAGAATTAGGTAGATGGCCTGTTCTGCATAGGGTAGATCTCCCCGTGATTTAGCAGGTACATAGCCTGGGAGTACTCCTTGATTCCAAGCTGAGACTTTAGACCCATGAGCCTGGCAACATAGTCCATGCTCTGATAACTTCCCGATTGGATTATTGTAATGCTCTCTATGTAGTGGCTAGAGTCAGTCTTCATCTTAACAGATTCTGGAAGCCAGGCTGAGGCTTAATAGAAACTTTGGTGACTTGTTTGCAGTTTCTACTTCATTGCAGAACCTCTGACCTTACTCTGCTCCACCCCCTACCAACCTTTCAACCATCAACGATGAACACCATTCTTTGAGCGTTTCTTTATCACTGTGAGATCAGGCCAACAAGTACAGAAATGAGAAATTGTCATAATACCAGTATAGATTCATGCAACAACTCATATATGACTGGTTGGACAAGTGATCTTCCAGTGGAAGAAATGCTAGCAATTCTCAGGAGAGAAAACCTAGATGAAAGTAAAATTATTTTATTACCACTTGTGCTGCCAAAGGGAGGGGAGGTTTTAGTGTACTGTTCCTCCTCCTCTGTTCCTGAGCATGAGCACAATTATCATTTTGACCAGTGCAGATGGGTAGCAAGGGGGTTCAAATTTCCATCAACAATGTTTGCATCCTCCAGCTGTCTTGAAAAGGTACTGCTGTCTAAAGGACCCAGATGGGTCCTGGAAAGACTCACTGAATGGTTTCAAGAGATATGTCTTCTGCCTCAGGGAGTGCACAGATCCTAGAAAGTTGTACATTATCCACTGTTTGGGTGATGAAATATTACACCAAATATCCAGTCACGGTAACAGGAAGGATTCAAAGATGCCTGTTGCTGGCACTATGAAGCAGGGTTTTGGCAAAATGGAAATTTCATTGGAATCACACGAAAAACCAGTGAAAGGCCCATGAACATTTACAAAGAATTCCATCAATGGAGAGTTCTCATAGGTGTATGGCCATTGATCACCCAAAATCAAACACATGCAAAATGTATCATACAAACAGAACCAGAAAAAAACTTACTGGCAGCGATGGAATATCTAACCTTGTGAACCTCTCACACCCCCTTGCAAATGTTATCACAAAGTTTACCCTTCTGCCCGATCTCATTGTTTCATTTGCACATCCCCATATCATTGCTGAGGCACATGCTCTCCTCTCTCTCTCAAGTGAAGATACTTCCTTGCCACAACTTGTGTCCTATGAGCCCACTTTCAAATGTGGGGATTTCTATTTATCTCCCATAGTAATGAGAAACTTCATTTTAGAAGGTGACCCAATACTCCCTGTTGCATTTCTCATACATACCAAAAAAATTATGGCATATCATCAAGATTTTGTGTGTGAAATAGTTTCAAAACTGGGAAGAGACAACATGGAAAAAATACCATTTGTAACAGAACAAGAAGAAGAGGTAGATCAAATAAAGCTGGAAGGAAGAAACGAAGATCTTTTGACTATGACTACAGTATAAACCCAGCACCGGATTCCATCATCTGTACATCATTACAGTTGATTCAATTAAAAATAGAGAAAGATCAAAGCACGGACACTTTCTCCCTCCTTTCCACAAATATTTCAACTGCATTCATTGTGCCTTGACAATGATGCTCTTGGTTGCTGATTTTTCTCCCCAGAATAAATTAGGAGGAAGCTGGGAGGGAGCCCTCTGGCTGTGAGAGGGCACATGAGATTAAAAGGGCAACTTTCCTTCATCTCTTTGCTCAGAAGCAATAAAACAGAATTACAGGATTTGAGCCAACATGAGATTAATCACCTGTCAAGAATGATGCCCTCAAAATTCCCTCTCTTGTCTCAGTTGACAGTTTCCTCTTTGCCCGCTGTCAGAATGTTGACAGGAGTGCTGCAGTGACTTTCTAATATCCCAGGGAAAGTTTTCATGGATAGAGAAAGGTCTCATTCGCAGTCTGCCATCCTCCACGTGCAGAGGACAACAAAACCAGGGGAGGAGAATGGAGCTAGTGGTTTCATTCCGGCTCCCCCTCCTTGTATGTAGAAGCAGATTGACTGAATAGGGCCATTTTAATGAGCACACCTAGAGTGTGAATATATGTGCAGTGTAATTTGTGAATACCCCTAGTGCACGACGTGACACTTGCACATCCTTTTCTCACCACACAGAAAACAGGGCCGGCCTCCAGGGCTCTCACATGTCTTTCTGCCTTCACAAGGTCAGCACATGGGCACTTATCCCAATGTTTCCTTTATCTGCTGTAATAAATTTATAAATCAGTTTTGTGCTTCTGCAATCAGGACTGAAGGTAAGTGCTGAATACTGTGGTGGGTTCCAGCAACCACACTGAGACTGTTTGCACATCATGACAGCCATCATGACAGTGGGTTAATTTACCCACAGGGGGTGTTGTGTCATGCCAGGCACCCAAAAACGAGCCATGGGGGTTATTGGAGGGTTGTTGCACTGTCAAACCACCTGTACCTCCTGGGTTCACACTACACTGCAAGCCACGGCAAGCTGGGAGCCCATGGGCACTATGCAAAAAATGGCACCCGTGGGCACCCAGCACAATGCAACAGCCCCATGGGTAAATGAAGACACAGTGAGCTGTCGTTTCATGTGAACCATGTCACTGACATGTAGTTTCAAAGATGGATTTATGGCATAGGTAAACAGGGAAGCTTTTCAGCCACATCAGTGGTGGAGCACACAAAAGAATTGGATCCAAAAGGTGACAGTTTGTCTGTTAAACAGGACGCCGGCACAGTTTTAGCAGGGCGTTCAGCCTCACTGTTCCAGAGCTTTTTCCCAACTGTCCCAGCATTCCTTGTTTCCAAATGGCTAAAAGGAATCTTCTTCTCCACCCTTGAGTCCTGCTGGCGCTTCACCAGCTATCACTGACCTGCTCCCAGGCTGTAGTCCTTTCTCTCAATGGCCTGGATTGCGCATCTTCATTAGCCTCCACGTATGCCAGTCCCGAGTGTTCAACCCCGCCATTGGTGTTTGTTGTTGCGCGCAAACCCAAGCACCGTGGGTTATGTGGGTATTGAACACCTCTCATAACCCATGGCCTGTTGTAGGGTTATGCAAGAGTTCATTAGCAGTTCTGCTGTTTAAGAAGCATTATCTTTGTGGGGGTTAATTAGTATATAAAGAAGTAACATGGAAGGTTGCAACGGAAGGTTGTGATTGTTAAATCGACGTTCCTGATTTAGGCTTCCCAACTTCATAAGAATATCAGTACTGTCCTTAATATATGAAGGAAGTTTATGGGCTAGTGACTGAATTATGGAATCAATATACAGTGAAATTATTTCAGTGACAGTATTGTTGCATGAAACAACAGATTGTCCTGGGTTGTTGATTTTATGGATCTTTGGAAGCATATAAAAATAGTTATTAACAAAATGTACTGTATTAGACAATCTGTAACATGTACTTCCACTAATGTGATTTAACTGAATGTTTAAAAAATGAATGCTATATGCAATATACAGGAAAAACTACAATGTAACTGGGAACAAGATTCCACACCCGCAACTTTTCTTACTTTAAAAAAAACTTGAGTAGCCCGTTACAACACATTTCCACTTACCCGCAAATAGTCTCCCAAACCTACCATTGCTTGCAATTTCACCAACAAAAAATACTAATGTGCTTAACAGAAAGGAAAACTGCTGGATCTACAGACTCAGGATTCTTAGTCTGCATGGCCTTAACCTGGAGGACAATTCCTGAGCTTTACATCGCTCCCACCTCTTGTTTTTCCCCTTAGGAATTTTCATCTCCCAGCATTCCAAAGTGCCACTTTTGTTATCCATTTTATATCACACCTACTGAGGAAGGTGGAAGCTGAAACACTTAGCTCTAAATATATTTTAAATTGTTCTGTTGTCAGTTTATCTTTCATATACGATATAGAATGAAAACCATAATTTATATGGTTTCTCCCCAGTATGAGTTTTTGAAGTTTAATAAGTGTTCCATTCTCACTGAAGCTCTTTCCACATTCCATGCATGCATATGGTTACTCTCCTGTGTGAGTTCTGCAATGTCTATTCAGTTCAGAATTATATTTGAATACCTTCCCACAGACCACACACTTTTTCCTTTCTTTTTCTTTCTGATCTTCTTGTGAGATCTGGAGTCCATGGATGTCAGCACCCTGAGAAAGAGGATTTCTCCTTCCTATTCATTGTCAGGTTTCTCTGGTGGTTTTTCAGCCCCCTTTGTTTCCCAAGTCGTTCTTTTCCCTCTTCATGCTTGGTAGTTTCTGATGACACCAGAGGGCTCCTCATATTTCTCATTGTCCTGACCATCACGTGCTTTGGGAGAAAAAAGAAAAAGAACATCCTGTTAGGAGTTCAAGGAAGAAGCCAAGGATCTCACCAGCATCAAGCACAATTAACTGCTTCGCTTAGTGAGATTCTCCCCTTTCCTCTCTGTGCTCTTTGATAAAATCTAAGTCACCTTTTGGGTATGCTACTATCTCCAACAATGCCAGTAATTTCTTTCTGGCCCATTTCATATTTGACTGTACTAGGCCCAGATGCGTGTGTTGTTTTCAGTTTGTGATACAAAGGTTTTATCAATCTCCACGAGATTGTGTTATGAGAATGGAAGAAAACCAGAACTGCTGCAAGGCTTGGGAGAAGAGAGAAGAAACAAACTGGAGGTTAGCTGCTCTCTGGTTCCTATTAATCTAGCTGCAGACAAAAGAGTAGATAATGAGATCCAAAGGTGGTGATGGACCAAGATAAACACCACATAGGTTTGCAAAGATGTTCTCTACTGTGAGGTGAATTCCTCATCTGTTAGGGGTGTATTTCTCCTGCAATCTCTGAATCTATTCTTTTTGGGAAAAGTATAATGGTAAAGGCTAAACAATCCTGCTGGTCTCTTGGGGATGGGGTGAAAGAGGGTGGCCTCTCTTGGCTTCCACCTATTACTTAAGCTCCTATGAAGAAAAGGAACTCTGGGGAAGGGAGATGCAGTAAAACATCAAGTGAAAATGCCCCAACGTATTTCCATCAGCAGAATTCGCATTCTGATGGCTCAGTCACTGAGGACACTGAGGCATCAGGTTCTGTATTCTCCTAGAGAGCATGCCTCATGGTGCATTACTCTCACTGATTGAAGACAAGGTGAAAAATTCCCAAGAAAACCCCTCAATTCCCTGACAGGAAATAGTCCCACCACAACTCTAAGCAGGTACCTGCTCATCTCGCCTCTTCCTCAGAGCCCCGGGCAAATGGATCCTTTCCTTCTTCCAGCCAAGAGATGAGGTCCGGTTTGGGAATTTCTTTTAAAGAAGGAGACATGCTGGTCATTACAAAACTTTCAGGCATTCTAAGGGCTATGTTTAATTAGTCTCTTTATTTCTTATTTACATTTATTTGTTGCCAATTAATCCAGTTCTGTAGGTGGCATGGAGCAATTTAATCAATACAAATTGAAACACAAATCCAATAATACAAAAGAAATATCAGATCAAATAAAATACAACTTCAGCACAAAAATGAGAAATACTTCAAAGGACTACCATAATCCCATAAGGATCATAGAGGAATCAAACATCAGAGCTGAGAATAAAATAGCTTTAAAATCAGCTTTAAGATCAGCTTTAAAACAAAACTTAGATAGATGATATTAAAAACTGTCAAGTTCCTTGGTCCTCTCCGTTCGCAATCACACACTCCTCCGACACACCAGCCTTCAGACTCACTACTTTATTAGTTAGCTACCAGGTTCTTTACAAATGCAAATCCTCAGAGACTCTCAGGCTACAAAGGAAAACAGTTACTGCACACAATTAGGAATATCAATAGAGGAGCCAAGTGGGAAGCAGAGACCTTGCAGCAGTTTGAACAAGAACTTGCCACCCAGAATAACTTAGGGGGGATGTCTCTCCCTTACAGTTGTGCCTTCCTATGTAGGCTCTCACCTATTTCACAGAAGGCAAACTGGTGATGCTCAGAGAAATACCCAACCACATGCAAAATACCTGCCAAGATGACACAACCACGTGACAAAAACACACAACATTCCAAAACAAGCCAGCTTAGACACACACACACACACACACACACACACATACATATCCATAGGCAAACACCTGCCTCATCCCCACCCCAATCTAGCCCATTATGACACTGCCTAAAAATGAAATAAAATCCATAGGTCCTTTCCTCTACACAAACTAAGAGGAAAGCATCGCGTTTAGTGGTTGTTCCCGTCTCTTTGTGAATGAGTTTCACAAACGCACACACCCAATGCTAGCATAGACTCTGTAACACTAAGATGTTTCACTTTCTCAAATACAAAGAAAGAAAGAAAGAAAGAAAGAAAGAAAGAAAGAAAGAAAACAATATTCACGAACTAGTGGGAGAATGTTTCAACCCACCAAGATGCTTCAATTGCAATTGGACATCCTTAAACAAAAGTAATTTCAGAGGGAGACTCAAGCGTGAAACTACTGAACAAGCTCTTGTTTGTTTGTTTGTTTATTACATTTACATCCTGCCTTTTTCGTCTTGCAAGGAACTTAAGGCGGCTTACATAGTCCTCCTCGTCCCCATTTTATCCTCACAACAACCCTGTGAGGTAGGTTAGGCTGATGGTCAGCGGCTGGCCCAAAGTCACCCAGTGAGCTTCATGGCTGAGTGGGGACTAGAACCTGGATCTCCTGAGTCTGTGATCACATTTTTCTATCTACTGCAAGTGTTAATTAATTTAGCACTGCTAAAATATATCTGCTATCATTAGCTTCTGCTGTTGAGAATGTTCACTGTTCGTTTTACAAACATTTAAGGTGGGGTGGGAAATCGGATTGGCCCTGGAGGTTGGATTACTTCTAAAAACCCACTGATATTGCCAGATGGCATTGAGGGGAGGCCCCTTGCCCCATCCCTTTGCTAATACCACGCATCATCCACACCCCATTCCCTTTCTCAATGCAGAAAGAGGCGTGGAGAGGCCTGTATGAATGTATTCATGTATAGTAAGACTTGAGCTCACACTAAAGTTCTTTGCACTTCTTGTTGTTGTTTATTCGGTCAGTCGCTTCCAACTCTTCGTGACTTCACGGACAGCCCACGCCAGAGCTTCCTGTCGGCCGTCGCCACCCCCAGCTCCCCCAAGGTCGAGTCCGTCACCTCCAGAATACCATCCATCCATCTTGCCCTTGGTCGGCTCCTCTTCCTTTTGTCTTCCACTTTCCCTAGCATCAGCATCTTCTCCAGGGTATCCTGTCTTCTCAGTATGTGGCCAAAGTACTTCAGTTTTGCCTTTAATATCATTCCCTCAAGTGAGCAGTCTGGCTTTATTTCCTGGAGGATGGACTGGTTTGATCTTCTTGCAGTCCAAGGCACTCTCGGAATTTTCCTCCAGCACCACAGTTCAAAAGCATCTATCTTCCTTCGCTCAGCCTTCCTTATGGTCCAGCTCTCGCCGCCGTAGATTACTACAGGGAATACCATTGCTTTAACTATGTGGACCTTTGTTGCCAGTGTGATGTCTCTGCTCTTCACTATTGTATCAAGATTTGTCATTGCTCTCCTCCCAAGAAGTAAACGTCTTCTGATTTCCTGGCTGCAGTCAGCGTCTGCAGTAATCTTTTCACCTAGAAAGACAAAGTCTGTCACTGCCTCCACATTTTCTCCCTCTATTTGCCAGTTATCAATGAAGCTGGTTGCCATAATCTTGGTTTTTTTGAGGTTTAACTGCAACCTAGCTTTTGCACTTTCTTCTTTCACCATCATGAGGTTCCTCAGCTCCTCCTCTCTTTCAGCCATCAAAGTGGTATCATCTGCATATCGGAGATTGTTAATGTTTCTTCCAGTGATTTTAACTCCAGCCTTGGCTTCATCAAGCCCAGCATGTCGCATGATGTGTTCTGCGTACAGGTTGAATAGGTAGGGTGAGAGTATACAACCCTGCCGTACTCCTTTGCCAATCTTAAACCAGTCCGTTGTTCCGTGGTCTGTTCTTACTGTTGCTACTTGGTCGTTATACAGATTCCTCAGGAGGCAGACAAGATGACTTGGTATCCCCATCCCACCAAGAACTTGCCACAGTTTGTTATGATCCACACATTCAAAGGCCTTAGAATAGTCAATAAAACAGAAATAGATGTTTTTCTGAACTCCCTGGCTTTCTCCATTATCCAACGGATATTGGCAATTTGGTCTCTAGTTCCTCTGCCTTTTCTAAACCCAGCTTGTACATCTGGCAATTCTCGTTCCATGAATTGCTGGAGCATACCTTGCAAGATCTTGAGCATTACCTTACTGGCATGTGAAATAAGTGCCACTGTTCAATAGTCTGAACATTCTTTGGTGCGTCCCTTTTTTGGTATGGGGATATAAGTTGATTTTTTCCAATCTGTTGGCCATTCTTGTGTTTTCCAATTTTGCTGGCATATGGTATGCATCACCTTGACAGCATCATCTTGTAAGATTTTAAACAGTTCAGCTGGGATACCGTCATCTCCTGCTGCCTTGTTATTAGCAATGCTTCTTAAGGCCCATTCCACCTCACTCTTCAGGATGTCTGGCTCTAGCTCACTGACCACACCGTCAAATCTATCCCCGATATTATTATCCTTCCTATACAGATCTTCCATATAGTCTTGCCACCTTTTCTTGATCTCTTCTGCTTCTGTTAGGTCCTTGCCATCTTTGTTTTTGATCATACCCATTTTGATCATACCCAGTTCTTTGCACTGCATGCATTTAAATGGTTTATCCCCTGTGTGAATTCCTTGATGTGCAGTAAGACCTGAGGTCACACTGAAGCTCTTTCCACACTCCATACATTTCTATGGTTTCTCACCTGCATTAATTCTTTGATGAGCAGTAAGTGTTGATCTCCAGCTGAAGCTCTTTTCAAATTCCATGCACTGATGTGGTTTCTCTCCTGTGTGTGTTCTTTTATGACAAGTAAGGTGTGCTTTGTGACAGAAGCTCTGTCCACTTTTGCATTTAAATGTTTTTTCCCCTGTGTGAGTTCTTTGATGGGAAGTAAGGATTGAGCTCAAAGGGAAAAAGAGAAAAAAGAGAACTAAAGCAAAGCTAGGGGAAGAAGAGGTTCCAAACTGGATCTCTGGTTGCTATTAAGTTAATTCCACTGAGAACAGTAGATGGTCAGATCTCGAGGCTGCGATGAATTGCCTTAGGAAGAAAGTACTTCACAGCTTCCTTATAGATACCCTGCAGGTTACAATGGGGGCTGGTTTCTGTCTTTTGTGTTTACTGCTCTCTTTCCCACAACAAACCCATTACTGTCTCCTCAGAAGTAACTCCCATTGTGGTCAAGGAGGTCCTCTGGGTTAAAATGGGGTCTGGTTTCCCTCTTTGTGTTCTCCCCCCACCCCTCCTTCCCCAGTTCAAGCATATGTGTGCCTACTCAGAAGTAACTCCCATTGTGCTCAGTGAGGCTTGCTCCTGAAATACAGGTGCATCAGGAGCTTCCGGGAAAGGGGGGGGGGGAAGCCTCTCTTATTGGTTGAGCAGCCCCTGTCAGTCAGATGTGTTTACTCCAAACCCCACCCCCACCGTTTTAAAAATCCGGTACTCCTCCACTAGCTTCTCCTTCCGTTGCCCTGGACACACGGCCGAGGAGGCGGGAACACTGATGAGGTAATCAGACCCAGCCCAGACTCCACCCAGACTCCACCCAGCCATCACGAAAATAATTCAATTAGAGCTCAGTGGAAACAGCACAGAGCCCCATGCTACAGTGATGATAAGCCTGGTCATTAAGGGCTGTGGAGACAGGCAAGGGAGAAGATATGAGTGGGGGAACATCGCAACAAAGTTGCAAACAAAGCAAAGCCGATAGCGTGGAAACACACCCCAGCATATGCGCTCAGAACTGAACTCAGAATCATGGCAGTTTTAGATCAGAAACGTCTCAGGTTATTTAATTACTGGTTCAGACTGGGCCTGATGAGTGATGCCAGGCTGCCAAGGAAATGTCTTCAAGAGCAGATGGCTAAAAGCTTGGAAACATCACAGCTTTATAACTTGACAAACATGTTACCAAGCTATGGATTCAGTTTGAATGCTTTAAGTATCCCTAGCACATATCTAAGAAATATAGTCAAATTAAGGATTTCAGATATTAGAGCCCAGCTAGATATAGCGGCCCTGTCGAACTCAAGGGCATTGATATGGTTAGCTAAAGTAAAGGGAGGAGAAATCAGGTCTGAGGGTAGCTGACAAGTGGTGTCATCCCCAGGCCTGAGGAGGAGAGACAGGTGACACATAGGAAGATTTTCACCATTTGCACACCTTTGGGTGTCATGGTTTTCATTATTAGAAGCTGCCTCAAACTTTGTTGTTGTTGTTCAGTCGTTCAGTCGTGTCCGACTCTTCATGACCCCATGGACCATAGCACACCAGGCCTTCCTGTCCTGCGCTCTCTCCCGGAGTGTGCTCAAGTCCATATTCATTTGGAGGGCTAAATGGACCACAGAAAATACATAGTATTTCACTTTCCCATGTTATTGTCTTTCATGCTCTGTTTCCACAAGGTGCTCTATGTAGAAAGAGCCTATCACGAAGGCCCTAAATATCTTTCTGACCTCCTCTCCCAATTTTGTCCAGACTACGCCTGGAAAAGTCTTACCTCCCTCCTCCTCCCTTCAATCCATCTTAGTACCTTCCCATCTCCACTCCTGCTGCTATGAAGCCTTTCCTGCCCATCACATTCCCCCCCTCCACCTTGTGTACCAGCTCAACCTTTGAAGTTGGGTCCTTTTCCTTAAAAGCTTTTCAATCAGATGCCACATCCTTGACAGTTGGCAACATATAGGTTTTGTTCGATATTGTAAATAAACAGTGGGAGAGGATGATGCCAAATGACTCCCTTACAGCGCTCCCTGGAGATGCAAAAAGCCACTCACCCTCAACCCTCCACCTGAAAAAAGGGGATAGTAATACTGAGTTGCAGTCTCTCTGGGCCAGTTCACTTGACAACTAGAGGTGTTTTAAAAACAGCAGCCATTTCATGGCGGTGCCTAGGAGTTTCCCAAATTGCCAGATCTGTCAACATGCCCCCAAAGTAGCCTACACCTACCTCAAACTGATCCATAAAATTGAATGTATGTTTTTATGAAAAATTATGTATATAATGTGTGTTCCAACATACAGTCTTTGGGACAGGTACTTAAAGTTTTTTGAGAAAGCAAAAGTCGCATATAGCTGAACTGCAGGATTCAATTGCTAAAAAGAGGCAGAAGAGGGAAGGCCAGCATGGCTTTTCTTATGTTCTAAAACATGCAGCAGGTTTTTTGCAGGGGGGCAGCTTTGCAGCTGGATTGCATGGCTCAGCCCCCTACCAAGGATCCTGAGAACAGGGCAAGGGGTGGGGGGGTGTCTTACCCAAGGGTGTTGTTAGTACATAGCCCACCTGGGCATGGGCCCCGGATCTTTTTGAGCTGTGCCCCAGATCTTTTGAGCTGAACTAATTGCCATTTTTTTTTTAACATTTTCCCATTGACTTGCATTGGAAAACAAAAACAGCCATAACGTTTTTAGTTTGTATGATAAATAAATGGAATTTGGAGGCGTGGTAGCCCCCATGGAACTTATTGAATCTGCCAAATTTCAGGCAGTTAAGTCCAGTGGCTTTTGTGCTAGTCACAGGTAAACTTTGCTATTTTCAAGAAAATCTGTCAAAGCAAAGAGCTATATTTTTTGTGTGCTTCCACATATGTGCATGGAATTTGGGGACCTGGAAGCCCCTATAGAGATGACTGAGCCTGCCAAAGTTCAAACAGTTAGGTCTAGTGGCTTTGGTGCTAGCCACAGGTAAAATTTGCTTTTTCCAAGAAAATCTGTCAAAATAAAGAGCTATACTTTTTTTGTGCTTTCACATAAATTCATGGAATTTGAGGACCTAGCAGGCCCTATGGAGCTGACTGAACCTACCAAATTTCAGACAGGTCCGGTGGCTTTTGCGCTAGCCATGCGTAAAGTTACCTTTTCTCAGAGTCTAAAACAAAAAGTAAAAACTGTCAAGTCACCCAGGGGATTAGAGATCCTAATCAGAAGGTGTTTAACATGACCATTAGGAGGTCACTATCCCTAATCTCTGGCGTAGGGTTTTTTTGAGGTGCAAAAAACCTCTCTCCCCCTACTTTTCTGCTCTTACATGCCCACTGTTTGGAGCTTGCCTGCAATGAAATTTTGAAGAGGGAGAAGGAAGGGACGAAAGAGCTCAATGTGAAATACTGGTATTTCACACTGCATCTGATTTTACTGCCCCAAAGTGGAACCTTTGGCCTCTGCAGAAGTTTAGTAGCTTCAGTACAGCAAAGGATCCAGTCAGTCTCCACAAACTTCTTTCTCCCCCTCCACTTTAATTTCTCCTAAGTAGCTGTAGGACTCAAATAATCCCAAAGGGAGGGTTAGGACTATGTGGCATCATGATCGAGAAACTGCTGGGGCTTTAAAATAGGTTCTAGAGTTTTAAAAAAGCTAGAAAAAGCCCTCAGCCACCTCACCTCATAAAGGTCATTTAAGTATGTGCAATCCTTGCAAACCCTCCATAGCCTCCTAAATTCCTCTGAAGTACTACCTCTCTGAAAGGAGCCATTGGTTTAGGGAATTTTCTCTACCCCCCACCCCCACGCACATTTCCAATCACCATTCTTCCTCTCTTCTTCCCTCCCCTATCCTGTTCTTCCTTTCTCTTCTTTATTCCACCCAGAGCATATCTTGGGGAATTCTTAAAGAGAATTCTCTCCGGTGGGCAAGAGAAGTTCTGAACTGTATTTGACTTTATACAAACAGACGAGGGCTGGTTTTCCTCCTTCTCGCTCAAGCCTTTGAGAAAAGTGGGATCATGTGGTTGCAGAGAAACAAAACTGGGCCTGTTTTGTTTGTCAGCTGCCATTATCCAGCGACAGGAAGGGCTGCAGCTCAGTGGCAGAGCACACGTTTGGCATGACGAAGGTCCCGGGTTCGATCCCCGGCAGCTCCAGGCAAGGCTAGGGAAGAATCCTGCCTGAAGCCCTGGAGAGCCGCTGCTGCCAGTCAGTGTCAACAATACTGTGCTAGATGGACCCAGGGTCTGGCTCAGCACAAGGCAGCTTCCTATGTTCCTCTGAACAGAAAGCTTTAATAAAAAAATGAGTTTTTGGTTTGTTTTTTAAGTGAAGGGGAGATAAATGCTGCTCATTTATACAAGCCTATGTATGGCTACTCAGAAGCCCCATTATGTTTAATGAGGCTTACCCTCAGGAAAGTGTGCATAGGTTTCCAACACAAGTTACAGGGAGGTTTGCACCTTGATGTTCTACACGTTTACTCAGTAATAAGCCCTGAGTTGTGAGCACGGTACTGCAGGCTTAATACAGTGCCTACCCAATTCTGTCTAATTAATTGACTACCTTTCAGCTCAGTCCTATGCATGTTTTGTCATTTGTGGGTTTGGGGTTTTTTTCGCATGAACTCTAGCTTCGGTGGTGAGGGAAAGGCACTTAGTGCATGCTCAGAGTTTCTCCATAACAGAGCCCTAGTTTTGAAAACAGACTCATTGGCTGAATCCTGGTGAAGTCTTGGCACAAATGAAGTTGTGGGGAGGAAGATACAATGAGAGCTTGTGCATAGAGAGGAGTTGTACAAAACAAGACATTTGTTTTGATGAAGAGTTGCTGGAGGATGGTAGGATGAGGAGGGATGGTTGCATGGAGGGGAAGATAATTGGTAGGGGGAGAATGTAAGTGCTCAGTGGTGAAGTAAAAACATTCTGCACATGCTCAGAGGCACTCTCTATTTAAGAACATAAGAAGAGCCATGCTGCATCAGACAAGTTCCATCTAGTCCAGCATTCTGTTCACACAGTGGCCAACCAGATGCCCGCTGGAAACCCACAAGCAGGACCAGAGTGCAATAGCACCTTCCCACCCATATTCCCCTGCTGCTAAAATTGGTGAAACATAAATAAATTCTAGTAACTCTAAATTACAATGCATGTATATCCTTCAGAAACTTTGCAGGTTTCTTGCCTGGGGGACACCTCTAATGATCTGTGCATTTTCATAGAAATTTACCCAAAAACTATTGGGGAAGGGGTGAATGGAAGGGAAAGCAAATCACTCCCTCCCCCAAAATGGAGAACTCCCCTTCCACATGAACTGCTGCACCTGTCCTTCTGAAACTTTGCTGGGTTCCTACTTAGGGAAAACTGTAGGACTTTCTGGTTTCCTACTTAGGGACAACTGTAGGACATTGTAACTTTCAGAACAATGGTCCACAAGGAACATAGGGAGATAAGTATGTCCTCTTTTGGAGACCTCAACATGTCGAGGCCACCCTTGCACAAAAACCCTTGTGGCTATCATTCTGAAATTTGGCAGACATGATCTCCTCTGATGGGGCAATGAATCCTGAAATTCTTATCCAATTCTTCCAAGGAATTAAAATGTTATTGGCAGTCCCCTTTAAAAGAAAGTCAAAATATAAACCCTACACCTATTTTTCTGACATAGGGGCTACTATGCCTGAAATTATCCAGTTCCGACCAAGAGAAAAAAGTTACAGGTTTTTTTCCTAATTCCCCATGGTAGTCAACAGGAAGCATAAAGACTCATTTTTCCAAACCTTGACTCAGGTTTGGTGCTGAGCTGAAGTGGTCCGACTACAAATTGGCCCGAGCAGAAGTGGGATGTTTTCCAAAATGCTGAATCGGGGTCTGAGTTGAAGTGGAGTGGGGGGTCAGTGCACACTTCTTATGTATATATGTATGTATGTAATCTATACACACGCAAGCACACTGCATGCACACACCACACACACATTAGATGTGCGCTTAGACTCGTGTGTGTGTGTGTGTGTGTGTGTGTATGCATGCAAATTTGTGTTATGGGCCTGTGCCCCAGATCTTTTAAGACCCTAGCAACGCCCCTGGTCTTGCCCATATTCCCCTCCCCACAGCATACTCTTGTCCCCTCCTGTTTATCCTTCCATCCCCATGTCATGCTTTTACCTCTATGTCCTGAGTTTTCCAGACCTCCGCCAGGCCAAGGTTCCTCATGAGGCTTAGAAGACAAAGGGCAGTGGGTCCCCAAGAATCTTCCCCACAGTTAAGATTTCCCGCTTCTCGTGGAATTACAGCTCACTTTATTTAATCCTTGGATGACTAGGTGGCAGAACAAACTGCCTCCCTCTCCCTGCCTGCAAACCTTTAGGCTGACTGCCTCTGATACTGGAGGTGGCATATAGCCATCAGGACTAGGTAGCCATTGATAGCCTTCTCCTCCAGGAATTTGTCTAACCCGCTTTTAAAGCCATCCAAATTGGTGGCCACCACTACATCTTGTGCTAGTGAATTCTCCAGTTTAACTATGTGCTGAGTGAAGAAGTCCTTCCTTTTATCTGTCCCAAACCTTCATAGAGTTGGACAGATTCTGTGGGCTTCAACCTGAGAATAATTTACACCCAAATTCAAAGAAAGTCTTCTTCACACAACACACCATTCAGTTAATGGAATTTGCTGCTCCAACATGTGGTGATAGACACTAGCTTGGATATCTTTAAATACCCATTAAACCAGCCCATTGAAGAGGACAGATCTAACTCTTTTCTCTTCTTTTGTTACATTTATGTCCCACCTTTCCTCCAAGGAGCCCAAGGAGGCATACAATATCCTCTACCTCTCCATTTCATCCTCACAACAACTGGCGAGGTAGGTTCAGCTGGGAGTAGGTGACTGGCCCACAGCTGATGGCTATTAGTCATGGCAGCTATATGGAACCTCCGGATTCCAAAATGAGGACCGCTTGCCAGGGAACAATAGTGAGAGAGTGTTAGCTGGGACATTGTTGAACTTCTGGGTTCTGTGGTGCTGTGAAAAAGGAGAAGGTCCACAAAGCTTGGACTTCCGGCGAGGTTGGCAGTCACCAGTGTGTGTCGCCCCTGCAGTGGGCATTGAACTCTTAGGTTAGAAGTGCCAAGAAAGTGATACATCAGACTCAAAGATTTACTAAAAAGGAGTACTTTATTGGGTAACTTACAGCACACAGGCGTACCCAATGGCTGGATCAGACAGCTTCTCTGAACCCCAAGCCATTGAGTACAATGGGTCTTATACTCTACATGTTGGCAATAAGGCAGCATAGCACTAGCCAGCACCCCTAGTGTTCATTCCCAGCATAGGCTAGAAGTGTTTGGTTCTCAAGCACAGCCACCTGTAGACAAACTTCGCTTCCCAGGCAGAGTGCTTGATAAGGCTTTCTACTAATTAGCAAGGAATGCACTGAGAAGGCTGTTATCAGCCTTTTGACTCATCTGCACATGCTCAGAGGCTTACTAGCATGGGAATTGCACCAATAATGAACTTAAGCAAGCATTATGGATCTCTAGGCCCCTCTAACACTATAAATGACTTGGCTACGCTCCTGGAGCCAGTACACAGTGCTCGAGGGAATTCCCTGAAGAGCTCTTTCAAAATCAAATGAGATTTGGAGAGAGAAAGGTTGGACGGGTCTAAAATAGACACAGGGAAACAGCAGAGGAAAGAAAGGTAGTATGGCTACATAGGGGAAGAACGGCCACCAATTTGGACGGCTTTAAAAAGGGATTGGACACATTCATGGAGGATAACGGCTGCTAGTCCTGATAACTATGTGCTACCACCAGCATCAGAGGCGGTGAGCCTATGTACACCAGTTGCTGGGGAACGTGGGTGGGAGGTTGCTGTTGCAGTGTCCGGGGTTCAAGCGGTCAGAGCACCCACAGGTTCTCCAGAGACCTGTAGCAGTCGCTGGATATCTCAATGTGGGAAGGGTCACTGGGCAGCTAACAGGGCAAGGATGTCTCCAAGATATCCTGTTACCTGAGGTGGAAGGATGTGCTCCTCCTCCTCCTCCCCCCCCGGCATCTCGGACAAGAGGTCAGGTGGGCAGCCCGTCCAGAGAGGCAAGCAGGCCCAAATGTCGTGCTGGAGGGCTCCTTCCTCGATGTGTGGCCTTGTGAGGTGGCCCTGGAGACTGCCTGTATATGTATAAATGCACATTCAGAAATATTAACAAATGTAAACAGAAATGCAATGCACCCCACCACAGTGAGGAAGACTGACCAGGTGGCCTGGGTGCCTGCCCACCAGTCTGCTGCCCAGGTGCTAACTGCGAACTGCCCAGAGAGCCTGGGCTATTGGGCAGTATAAACGTTTAGCAAATAAATAACTACTGCTAGGCACCTTCAAGGTGCCCCTTCTTAGGGTTCTTCAGCTTTTAACCAGACTTGGACTGGACAGCCCATCAAATAGAGGACTCCTTCAAATAGAGCACTGTCCTCTGGCAGCTCTTCAGAGGACTGTCATCTGTAAAGTAGGACAGCTGGCCACCCTTTCATCCAGCCGCAGTGGGAACGGATTGCACCCAAGGCCTAGATTAGGGATGCACAACCCATGGCCTGCATGTGGCCCCCCAAGCCCTGTAGTGCCGTCCCCCCAAGAACCCCAGCCATGCCAAATAAATTGCAGCACTGCCACCACTCAGTCCCTGATTTTTCTACTCCCCCCACCCCCCGGCCAGTATTATCACCACTGCTGATTCCCAGTTTGGGCACACCGCCCACCACCACTGATCAGCCATCGCCTCCAGGTCACCTCCCAGCTCCTCCCTTTCCCCATATCAGCTTCTTCCCACTCCTGGGAGGATCAGCAGCTGGGAGGGCCAGAACCTGAGTGCCTTTGGTGAGTAGCTGCCAAATCATCTCCTAGAGACATCCTTGCAGCTGCTGTCAGGCGGCTTTGTGACTCTTTGCCTCTCAGAATGTGGCTGGGAATGTTTGCTGCTGCTACCAGGAGGCACGAGGAGCGTGCTTTTTGAAAGCAAAGCAAGCAAGGGTGCGATCCTATGCATGTTTAGACAGGAAAAAGTCCTACAAGTCCCAGCATTCCCCAGCCAGGAAAAAGTCCTACAAGTCCCAGCATTCCCCAGCCAGGAAAAAGTCCTACAAGTCCCAGCATTCCCCAGCCAGGAAAAAGTCCTACAAGACCCGGCATTCCCCAGCCAGGAAAAAGTCCTACAAGTCCCGGCATTCCCCAGCCAGGGAAAAGTCCTACAAGTCCCGGCATTCCCCAGCCAGGAAAAAGTCCTACAAGTCCCGGCATTCCCCAGCCAGGAAAAAGTCCTACAAGTGGGAGTTGTAGGCCTTTTTTCTGTCTAAACATGCATAGGATTGCACCCTAAGTTATTGAAATCAGAGAAATTAAACAGCCTAATTGAGGGAAATGGCAGAGGTGGAAGGATAAGAAATCTGACACCACTGTGCGTATGTATGTGTGTGCATGCAGAGTTCAAAGCCAGGGAAGATTAGTAGGGCGAGGGACACAAGTGCCCCTGCCAACTGCTCTGGGGCAGGTTCTCCTCAGGGGAATGGAGTGAACAGACCCCTCCATCAGGAGGCTATAGGGGAGCACCATGGTAGGGGCCGTACCTCGGGGTGCCAGCAAGCATGGTTTCACTCAGATAGGGTGGGCACAGTGTGTCCAAACTCTGAGAGCTGTGCCAATTTGTTTAATGCTACTCCAACCCACGCAAAATCAGGCCCATGCTCTAGTTATTAAATACAGGAGAAGAGCGCCTACATTCTATGTACATTAGCAGAGATAAGAATCTTCAGTAAAGTGGATAAATTCCCGGAATCTCCCTTCACATTCGCAATCCACAGAGACTGAGGAAAAGAGATTTCATTAAGGACTTGTTGAGGATGCTCCATTACCCCCACTGGCAATGATTCCATTCTTTAGGGCACAATCCTGTGCATGCTTATACAGAAAAAAGTCCTACTTGCTGGCTGGGGAATGCTGGGAGTTGTAGGACTTTTTTCTGTCTAAACATGCACAGGATTGTGCCCTTAGTGGTGTAATCTCCAAGGCCTAAATGTAAACCAAAACTAGAAAAAGATAATTTTAAGGTAATTCAAAGGTTTATTGATGCATGACAAATGCAAAGCACAGGAAACTGTGAAATATTTAAGCAGGAATGTTATGAAATGGGGTAACAACTAAAAAAGAGAGAGAATCCAAATTTAATCCAAATTGCACTACACTCGAAAACTACAAGCAAAACAAAATAATGAGGCCAGGATTCAAAGGGCCACTCCAGTAATGCCCTAGGGCAAGAGTGGGAAATCTGTGGCCCTCCAGATGTACTGAACTGCAACACCCATCAGCCTCAGCCAGCATGGCCAGTGGTCAAGGAGGATGAGAGTCCGGCAGCATCTGGAGGGCCAGAACTTTCCCAGCCCTGCCCTAGAGCTGAGATGGGCAAATTGATTTTTCAGCCCTACTCTGTTAATCTGGGCTTGGTGGGTCCATTTTCGGTGGGGCAGAGATTATATTATAGATTTCTGGAAGTCTGGGACAGCATGGCCTAATCTGGTTTTTAGTTACAACCATCCAGGCATCTAAAGGAGCTATCCAAGCTGCTGAACCCTATCCCCAAAGTGGGTCCAGCACCTTGGATAGCTCCTTTAGACTCCTGGCTGGTTGTAACTAACACCCAGAATAGAATCTCCACACCACTGAAACTGGACCCATCAGCCTCCTCTGCAGGGAGGATCATCTTACCAAATTAGACCATGCTGTCCCAGACTTCTAGAAGCACTGCGGAAGGAAGTAGGACAGAGCTTCTGGCAGCCAGGCTGACACTTGCTTTAGCTCCATATACCTACCTGTTCCTCTCATTCTTGCCCTGCTTGGCCTAGATTTTGACTTCTCCCTGACTTTGTTTTTGGACAATCAGTCAAACATTTGCAACCTGGCCTGTCTTTTTTAAAACTGTCTCCATGACCAGAGGTCTGGAAGTGAGTCTGGACAAATGAATACTTAATACAGAGCACTATAGTGGCACCTAATGACAGACACGAATATTACAAAAGAGATTCCAAAACAATACTTAAGGGCACGATCATTATGCATGTTTAAGCTGAAAAAAGTCCTACAACTCCCAGCATTCCCATGCTGGCTGGAGAATGCTGGGAGTTGTAGGACTTTTTTTCTGTCTCAACATGCATAGGATTGTGCCCTAAAAGAGGGAAGGGGAAGAAAAGACACCCACATATGGATGTGCACTAAAACCGATAACCACAAACACCTGTGGTTGCAAAACAGCAACCACAGGAACAGGGCTATGTCTACAGTCAATACTTTTCTCTGAATAAATCTTCTGCTGTGCCCAGGGCATTCATGAAACTTTCCTTGGATGTAAATTCTTTCGTTTTGAACCAGAGCCCCTTCCAAGCAAAGCTTATTTTCTGTATGCAGGTGATTTGCACGCGTCCTGTGCCTTGGGTGGCTTCTCTGGCATCCTTCAAGGCTTCCTCAGAATGGGCGTTTCTCAAATGACTCACTAGAACAAAAAACAAATGTAAATAGAAAATAATATTTCAATCCCTGGAAAAGAAGAGGCAACAGGTTGTGTGTTCCAACAAAACATGATTACTACCTTAGCACCAGTTTAGTTTTAAATAAAATAAATAATAAAATTTAGTTTTGTAACATTTTCAAGATAAGGTCCCTTTTTCTGTTCTGTGTCACTGCTGGGACCTGCAGACATTTATGGGCGGTGCTTAAGGGCCGTACGATGGCAGCGGCACTTTAGGTGATAATGTATACTACTTTACTTCCTTTAAAATGTAGTCAGCCAGGCCTGCTGCGTTTGGGGCCCCTCATGCCCATTCTGCTGAGTGGGACCCTGGACCTCTGCTCCAAAGTCCTGCCCTGATGGTACCACTGGTTAGAGAAGAACCATGAAGTCAAGGGTTCAGATGTTTTCGGAACACAGGACCGCAGTGACACACACTAATAGCCCTGGGTGGCGAGTGTGTGCTCCTCAACATCCAACATGACATTACACTTACAAACAGAAGGGAATGGAGAGGTCCCATACATATGTACGTACACACATGCGCGCACATAGAGGTCACTAGTCTCCAGCGTAGCATAAAATACCAGAAATCTTCCTGGGATGGGCCGTGGATATTCCTTAGCCACCTAAGGATACAGCCATGGAAAGAGAGGGTGTGAATCACGAATGGGGGGAAGCTGGTCAGCTGCCCATTTCCCAAAGGAAGCTTTTTTGTCCCACTGCACCAGGGGTGAGGAACCTGCAGCTGTCCAGGTGCTGTTGGACTACAACTCCCATCATCACTGACCACTGGCCATGCTGGCTGGGGCTGATGGAAGCCAGAGTCCAGCATCATCCAGAGAGCCACAGAATCCCCATTCCTGCCCTATACATTGAGGTCACGGGCAAAGTCGGGCTGATTGGTCCCATTACAGTGAACTAACAGATGATGTATTTGAGTTTCATAGGAGCATGGAGCAAGGGAGACTCCCCTTATTAACCTTCCTCCTCCGGTGCTGTTTCCAGGATCTGACAGCCCACCAGGAAGATGCCCTTGGTGGGTCTCCTCCTCCTTCTCTTCCTTCCCACTATCACCACTCACGGGCCCAATCCCACATCTGCCCAGAGGGAAAGGCAGGTGAATGCGCCTGCAGTGGGGGGCAGCTGCAACTCCTCCTCCCTCCCATCATTCACCTCACACTTTTCCTCTGGGCTAGAGGGAGAAAGGAGGAGCAGGCCTAATGCTTTAGTGCTCATGAGTTCTTGCTGAGACATTGGCACCTTGGCTTTGGAACACCTTCAGTAACGATGTTGGATGGGCACCACCACCGCAGTGCCAGGCAAAGACAGTGTCAACTACCCAGGCGTTGTAAAATGGTCTTTTCTGCTGCTGTTCCGCTTGGTAGTTTTATGGTAGCCTCCCCCAACCTGGCACCCTCTAGAAGTGTTGGACTACAACCTGACCACTTTGTTGCCTTTTAGTCTCACATTGTGCTATTATTATTGTATGCTGCCCTGAAATCAATCAGGATGAAGGGCAGGTTTGATGTTTTAAAGCTAACTACATAATATTGGCCTGGCAGATGCACAGCAGTCCCAATGTCTGACGCCAACCCTGCTCTGCTGCAACTGAAAGACCCATGCCAAGGATGGACAATTTTTAAAATAGCCAGCAGTAACAGGGTGCTTGGCTTTCTACACTTTTGTGAGTAAACATTTCTACTCAGGAGAATCATTTTGTCAACCTTTGGCCATTGTAGCCTCCAATGCCGCACACACATAGCTGCGAGTACATTCCACGGAGTGCTGTGGGACTTAATGGTGAGAAAAGAGGTGGCAATTGTGCCACACAACGTTTCTCACCTGCGTGTATTCTTTATAGTGTCAAGTTTCCCCTCCAGTGTGGATTCTTTTCTGGCTTACAAGGTGTGATTCTTGAGCAACATAGTTCCTGGTCTCAGAGCACTGAGAGGGTTTTGCTCCCATGTGGATTCTCTGGTGGCTTGCAAGGTAGGAGCGGCGAGTGAAACATTTTCCACAATCCCCACATTTGTAGGGCTTCTCTCCTGTGTGGACTCTCAGATGGGTCAAAAGGTAGGATTGCTGAGCAAAGTCTTTGCTACATTCTAGGCATTTATAGGCCTTCTCTCCTGTGTGGATTCTCTGATGACTAGCAAGACTTGATTGTTGAGAAAAACACTTCCCACATTCTAGGCATTTATAAGGTTTCTCTCCCGTGTGGACTCTCTGGTGCATCGTTAGGTTTGAATGCTGAGGAAAACATTTCCCACACACCAAGCACTGATATGGTTTCTCTCCTGTGTGGATCCGGTTGTGTTTCATGAGGCCCGAGTTGTATGCAAAACATTTCCCACATTCCAGGCACTGATATGGTTTCTCTCTGGTGTGGACTCTCTGGTGTTTCACTAGGCCTGAGTTGTAAGGAAAACATTTCCCACACTCCACACATTTATAAGGTGTCTCTCCTGTGTGAATCTTCCGGTGGGTCATGAGGTATGACTGGTAAGGAAAAGACTTCCCACACTCTAAACACTGGTGGGGTTTCTCTTGGTTGTGGAGTCTCAGATGGATCTTAAGGTACGACTGGTGAGGAAAAGACTTCCCACACTCCAAGCATTTATAGGGTTTCTCCCCTCTGCGCACTCTCTGGTGTGTCACAAGGTAGGAGAGGCGAGTGAAGCATTTCCCACACTCCAGGCATTTGTAGGGCTTCAAACCTGTGTGGATCCTTTTGTGTTTCACCAGGCCCGAGTTGTCAGCAAAACATTTACCACACTCTAAGCATTCATAGGGCTTCTCTCCTGTGTGGACTCTCTGGTGTTTCACAAGGCCCACGTTATCAGCAAAACATTTCCCACAATCGAGACACTTACATGATTTTTCCTGATTATGGAGCCTCTGGTGGATCTTAAGGTAGGATTGGTCAGGAAAGCATTTCTCACATTCCTGGCATTTATAAGGTTTCTCTCCAGTGTGGATTCTTTGGTGTGTTACAAGGTATGATTGGCGAGTAAAGCATTTCCCGCATTCCAGGCATTTATAGGGCTTCTCTCCTGTGTGAACTCTCTGGTGGGTCATGAGGCCTGAGGTGTCAGCAAAACGTTTCCCACACTCCAAGCACTCATAAGGTTTTTCTCCTATATGGAGTCTCTGGTGTTTCACAAGGCTTGCATGTTGAGTAAAACATTTCCCGCACTCTGGGCATTTATAGGGTTTCTCTCCTGTGTGGACTCTCTGGTGCCTCATAAGGACTGAGTGCTGAGCAAAACATTTCCCACACTCCATACATTTATGAGGCTTCTCTCCCGTATGGAGCTTCTGGTGGCTCATAAGGCCTGAACGTTGAGCAAAACACTTCCCACACTCCATGCACTGATAGGGTTTCTCCCCCGTGTGGATTCTCTGATGGCTAACAAGGGTTGATTGTTGAGAAAAACATTTCCCACACTCCAGGCATTTGTAAAGTTTCTTTCCCATGTGAAGTCTCTGGTGACTGACAAGGGACGATTGTTGGGAAAAACTCTTCCCACACTCGGAGCATCTATAGGGCTTCTCCCCTGTGTGGACTCGCTTGTGTTTCAAAAAGGCCGAGGGATCAGCAAAACATTTCCCACACACAGGGCATCGATAGGGTCTCTCTCCTCTGTGTACTCTCCGGTGGGTTACGAGGACTGACTGGCGGCTGAAAGACTTCCCACACTCAGGGCATTTATACGGCTTTTCTCCTGTGTGGACCCTCTGGTGGGTCATAAGAACAGAACGGTGAATGAAACCTTTCCCGCACTCCACACACGTATAGGGTTTCTCTCGGTTGTGGACCCACTGGGGGTTCAGAAGCAGCAGTTGTGGAACAAGACAGTTCCCATGCTCCAAGCATTCATAAAGATCCTCTGTGGTGCTGTCCTGCAGATGTCCATCAAAGGCAGACTGCTTAGCAGGCCATTTCCTACTCTTGGTGCATGAGTTCTTCTCCCTCGACTCACCTGGAGGGATAAAAAAAAAGAAAACAGAGAGAGAGGATTCACTCCTGAGCACAAGAGAGCGGGATGCTGAAGTGATAGAGAAGAAAGGGGGGCGTAGCTCAGTAGTAGAGCACCTGCTTTGCACACACAAGGTCCCAGTTCGATCCCTGGCATCTCCAGGTAGGGTAGAAAACACTCCTGCCTGAAGCCCTAGAGAGATACTGGTTGGGTTCACACAACACAATAACCCACACTCAAGGTTGAGTATGAGTTGAGTGTGGGCTGTCGTTGAACTGTGGGTTGTTGTCTGAACCCAACTGTGCCAACAAACCACGGTTTGTTAATCATGAACAGCCCATGAAGAGAGCCCATGGTTTGTTGTTGGGTTATGAACTATGTTTGTGATTAACAAACCATGGTTTGTTAACACGGCTGGGTTCAGACAACACAACAACCCACGGTTCAACAACAACCTACAGTTCAACAACAACCCACACTCAACCTTGAGTGTGGGTTATCATGTTGTGTGAACCCAGCCACTGCCAGTCAGTGTTGACAGTACTGGGCTAGATGGACCAGTGGTTTGACTTGGTATAAGGCAGCTTCTGATTCCCCACCCCATGCCAATAGTCAGTCAGCATTCTGTGGCTACTGAGTATGTTCAGTCCTTATTGAGCTGTTTTAGGGGTTGGCCTCCATTTTAATGTTTTTTCCTAATGACATTTTTGTGTTTCTGCAAACCTTGGGGTTTCCCTGACCTGCTGATACCTCCTTCATGTAAATGGGCAGTGCTGTTTTGGCTACCTAAGCAACGTCACTCAACTCTGAACATCAGAAATAGAGGGAATGATTTGATGAGATGAAACACTTCTGTCATTAGAACACAATGCTTTCTGAATAATATGGCTGAGGCACAAAGGGGGATCTCACTGTTCTTAGAGGTGTGCCAGGTAACTTCCAGTGTGGTTCTTGCCAGCTGGCTTACCTGAGGTTGTGCTGGAGACATCCATGGCTTCCAAGTCCTGAGAATCTGGCACCCATGGCTTTTCCCCACACTCCAGCTGGGAGATGAGAGCAGGCTGGGGGACTGGATATCCTTGTTAAGAAAGATGAAAAGAGAGAACGTAAGGATTAACTTGGCCAAACTGCTTACCCCTCCCCTAGCAAAAAAAAGAAAGATAAGCTACGACTTCCCCAAAATCTACAGCGAATGAGATTCTGCTTTGAACTTTTGTTCAATTGCCAAAACAACCCAGCCCCAAGGATCGTATCCTTTTTGAGGACAATTAGGCTTCCACTGTGATTTGCTAGCAAAATGTCCATCATTATAATAGATGGGTTGGTAGCGAAGTCTATTGGTTGCTGTATTGCGCAGCAGCTGCAGCTAGGGCATACATCAAATAAAGTCGAAAATATCATTCTGTGTCTGTCACTTCCTCAAGTGGTAAAAAGTCTGGAGACAGTGCCACAAGGTTTATTTTCCCTTGGATGAGCGCGCACTGGGGATGTACTATTTATTATGTTTTGTAATATTCATTTAATTTACAAGCAGAGCATAGTGGAAGCAAACAGGCTCCCAAAAGCAGGCAGCAAGACTGTATACTGATCCTTCCTCAGATTCCCAAAGCAACAGGGTGGACCCACACAACCCCCCAGGCTGCTTCTATCCAGTCTAGCTAAATCCCAGTTCAGAAACTTCCAGCTCTGTCTTAACTCTCTCTGTCCAAATTCAAAATGCAAAACTGCTTCTAGCTGCCTTTCTGTCCCACCCCAAAACTCTGATGGGTGTCACATTCCCAATATTGGAGAGAGATTCTGGGTCATTAAGGACCACTAAAACCCTTTTAATTACATCCCTGATCACATACATAATATTCATAAATTATCTGCCATATTTCTGATGTTACAGTGTCAACTTAATTAAATTTTTACGCTGGCTGATGGAGCCTGAGGAATTTTGCCTGGCTCCCAAGTTCAGCCCTGGCAGGATATGCCCCCAAGGTAACTGATACAATATTTTTATGTCTTTTCTCCATACTGCTCCACACTGGCATAACAACCCATAGTTAACCCATAGTTCTAAGGTCAAACCCAGGATTCCATAGTCTGGGTTGTCATTATGTGCGAACTAGGTCATTGCAAAGTCTTCCGGATCCTATCCAGTGAAGAAGGCAGGTCCTTACCCAGAGAGGAGACATTCCCGTAATTTTCCAGCATGACTTCCCTGTACAAGGCTCTTTGGTTTGGGTCCAGCAGGCCCCACTGCCTCTTCGTGAAATACACAGCCACATCTTCAAAGGCCACTGGCTTCTGCAACAATGAAGAATCATCACTCATTTAACACCCTAGACTTCTTGACCATTCTCGACCCACAACTGTCCCAGCTGCATGTTACGATTTTCCTTGCAGTCTTACCATCACTAGTAAGAGAAAGAAATCCCCTTTTTAACAACCGCAGAAGCCTCAAGCGAGGTGAGAGCTTCTGCTCTGGGCTGGTGGCCATAATACTGCACCTGTGGGGGGGGGGGCCTTCCTACAACCTGCACAGGCACAAACTGATGATGTCATCAACCCGTGCTAAGCACGGAAGCCCCCTGTGCAATGCACATCCCAACCTTCTTCCTCCTCAATTGACAGTAAGCGGCAGGAGCGCACACACCTTTTTCAAGTTCCAGACACTACTAGCAAGATTGAAGGGGTAGGGCGTTTTCAGGAGCTGCGTTTGAAATATGCTACCAGTTAAGAATGTAAGAATATAAGAAAGGCCATGCTGAAACGGACCAACGGTCCATCTAGTGCAGCATTCTGTCCACACAGTGGCCAACCAGCTGCCCACGAGAAACCCAGAAGCAGGACATGAGCGCAACAGCACCCTCCCGCCCATGTTCCTCAGCAACTGGTGTACATAGGCATACTGCCTCTGATGCTGGAGGTAGCATATAGCCCTCAGGACTTGTAACCACTGATAGCCTTCTCCAGGAATTTATCCAATCCCCTTTTAAAGCCATCCAAATCGGTGGCCATCACTGCATCCTGTGGTAGTGAATTCCATAGTTTAACTGTGTGCTGCGTGAAGAAGCCCTTCCTTTCATCTGTCCCGAATCTCCCACCAATCAGCTTCATGGGATGACCCCATTGGGTCCTAGCATTATGACAGGGAGAAAACATGTTAATTTACAAGCATAGGAAGCTCTTGCCTTATACAGTCAGGCCATTGGCCCTTCTAACCCGGTATTGGCTACAGGGCACTGACTGGCAGCGCCTCTCTATCGGGTTTCAAGAAGGAGTTTTCCCAACCCTACCTGGAGATGTCAAGGGACGAACCCAAGACTTTCTGCATGCAAAGCAGGTGCTCAGGTTCCCAATCCAATTGGCTTTTCCCCAAGTTATAACTCAGTCCAATTTGTACCCCAAACCACAGCAGTGATGTGGGGCAGACAATTTTCCAGTGCTTTATTTTCCCATGGAAAATTTCCCGTTTCATAAGGTCATTAGTAAAAATGTATGTATGCCAAATGCAAATACTGGGCAAGCTTGGCAGTTTCAAAGTTGTGATGAATGTTTTACGGGTGATTATCCCTAGCGTACATATACATCATTGAAATACGCATCTGACTCAGAGTGACATGGAACTAATAAATAGGGACAGCAAAACCAAAGGTGCCCCAGCAACCTTTGAAATAGATGAGTGGTTGTCAGCATATCATGCACAGTTCTTTGGGTTGCTAAAATCAGTTATGTCAAATGTTTTGAGTAACTTTGTTTTTTCTACGTAATATAAAATTCTAGGTAATATAACATTTAAAACATACTAAGTGTGTTTTCATTTCCCCCCTCAAATATTTCAGGTCAAATACTTGTTACTGAGACAAAAAATGAACATGGAGTACTCTTTTAAAGCTCTGTTGTTCACTAGATGCAAGCAAAATAAACATGCTAAATTAGACCTCTCTCGGGCAGGATTGGGCTATTTGTGGCCCTTCAGATGTTTTGGCCTGTGGCTGCCATCAATTCTAGCCAGCATAGCCAATAGTGAGGATGAAGGGAGTTGTAGGCCAAAACATCTGCTCTAGGCATCGGAACACTTTCAGATGCAAACCGGAAATGTTCCTGTGCAAATGACCCTATGCAAATAAAGGTAATTTGCATTGGAAACTTTTCCAGAAAATTTTCCCATTCAAAACTATCTGGAAATCCCATGCCACTGAACTACAGCTTAGGTGGCGTTTCAGTTCTCCCGTCTTCTTTGCTATTGCTAGTATGCCAGTTCTTGTTTTGCCTTCATAATAGCATGATCCATGTACAGGGGAGGCTCTCTTTCCCAGTAGCCTGTGGCTGTCTGGCTTATTTATTAAAATATCCTGCTACATTTTGCATTTTGCTGAAGGTCAGATGAGGAAGTTTCTAAATCACGAAATGGCGGAGGCGTGGCTAATCGGAAAAATGCGTGAGACTTCTGTTCCAGCCCCATGAACTGGAATTTATAAACATGTTTTGTCAACTGGTTATGTTTAGTCTGTAAGATCCAGGCTAGGCCAGAGATAATCGCTCATATCTATTCATCTTTTTTCTTTCTTTTTTCTTTTTTCCCCTTTTCTTTTAAATCCTTTCTCTTTAAATGGATATGATATACTTTACTTAAAATTACTGTTTGAGGGTGTATAGAAATGTGCACACTCATTTATATATCTAGTACAAAATACGTTAGTGATTGCTGTAAGGTTGATTTTAAGCTTTATTATTATACACCAATATAAAATTTATTTGTGATTTGTTATTATTATTTATCCTTTCTAATTTCCTTCCTTTTTTATTATTATTACTATCATTATTATGAGACTGGTTAGTAATATTTTAGGCTGGTTAAATTGTTAAGCTCTACTATTATATGTTAACTGAAGGGCAATATATGGTTATTGGAAATGAACTGTAGGCTTCAATTCATGTTGCTTCCTTGCTTTAAGACTGATGACATGATATTGAAATGTAAGGTTGATTATCTATGCTGTACAGAATTATAATATTGCCAATGTTATAGGTATAACTTTTAAGTAGAATGGTATTCGAAGTTTGTGTGTAGCGGAGTTTAAATTTAATCCTTTTAAGTAACTTTTTAATTTTTTTTCATTTTCTTGTTTTCTTCTTCCTTCTCTTTCTGTTTTCTTTTTTCATCCCCCCCCCCTTTTCGTTATTGCTGTGTCCTCCTAAGAATACTGTATTGTTGGGAAACTCTAGGTACTGATTAGGTTGTTGGTACTGTTTATTTCATTTATAAAGATAAAAATAGAATAAAAAGTATTTTCAGAAGAAACTTTTCCAGAAAATTTTCCCATTCAAAACTATCTGGAAATCCCATGCCACTGATCTACAGCTTAGGTGGCGTTTCAGTTCTCCCTAGTCTTCTTTGTTGTTACTACTATGCCACTCCTTGTTCTGCCTTCATAACGGCATGATCCATGTACAGAGGAGGCTTCGTTTCCCTGTAGCCTGTGGCTGTCTGGCTGCAAACTCAGTACCCCTGCTGGAAACACCTCTTTCCTCTGCTTTTAGTTCGGTTGGCCAGGGCAGGGGGGTTGCTGTCTGTTCTGTCTTGATTCCTGTTTTATGACATTTTGACTTATTTAGGGAGCTGTCCTATGATCCCAGGGTGAGCGTCCCAGGGACCACAGGATTCTTCGCAGTCCCCCTTCCGATGTTGGGGACAGCGAACAATCCTGAGATCCCCCCTCCCCTTGCAGCCAGCACAGAAAGAACCACACCAGCTGCCCTCCGAGGCTGGAAGGGCGACTCGGAGGAAGAGGAAAGAGGGTGCTCCGGTGCGTGGGGAAGGGTGGAGGCCAGAGAGGCCAGGATACGAGTTATCCTGAGCCTCTTCCAGCACCCTTCCCTCCCCCTCCAAAGCACCCTTGCTAAAAAGCCCATCTAGTGAAATCTGCGGGGCAGGAGGACAGGGAGGTGAAGATGTCCTCTGCCGCTCCTCCCACCCTGCATTGGACGATCGGACGCCTCCGAGTTTGGGGGCTTCCAGTCACCGAGGGGCAATCGATGAGATTGCACCCTTAATTGTTATTGTAAGCCATAGTGAACTGTGGAAAGGAGCATGTTGTTGTTATTGATAATGTTCTTTATACAGCACCATCAGTGTGCTTGGCCCAGGACAATTTACAAGACTGTATGTATGTCTGAATGAGAGTGAGTGTGACAGGAGCACATAGAATCATAGAGTTGGAAGGTGCCTGCCAGACCATCGAGTCCAACTCCCTGCTCAGTGCAGGAAGCCTGATTCCCAGGCGGTCCCCCATCCAAGTACTAACCAGGGCTGACCCTGCTTAGCTTCTGAGATCAGACAAGATCAAGCACATCCAGCCGGCGAACTCATATATGTGGGTATATCTACATTTTTTCTTCTGATGAGTTTTGGTTTCTGGAGAGGATTCACGCGACCTGCAGCTATATGAAATGTATGTATGTCTGGTGTATGGGTACGGGGGAGAAGAGAGGTGGGAGAGGTTGGAGGGGTGTTCTTTCAGTTCAATAGGTTTTAAATAATTTGCGGGGGAGAAACACAGTACAAAAGGAGGCCCCTGCCCTGAGGAGCTTCCATATAGAATTTGACAGGGGATGGAAGTAGAGGCTGCGGTGAACAGGGAAGCGACTCGATGGTCTCATGGGCCCCTTCCAACCCTACTATTCTATGATTCTATGGTATGCGGTTGTTTCAGTTGCAAATGCTTAAGCCTAGATACAGGTAATAAGTTACAGCAGGGCAGCCTTTCCCAACCTGGTGCCCTCCCGATCTGTACCCATCAAACACGCTGGGGACAATGGGAGTTGTATTCCAATACATCTAGAGGGCATCAGGTCAGGGATGGCTGCAGCAGGGCATGGGAATTTAAGGGATTGTGTCAAATGCTTTGTGGAGAAAGGTGGTTTTGTGGACGGATCTGAAGGAAGAGATGTTTTAAAACAAAACAAATACCTTCCTGTGACGCATTCGCCCTCAGTTTGTGACTGACTTGTGGTGCGGATTGCATCAATTTGTAGATCACCAGAGGGATTGTGGAGAGGATTTGGATGGGATGATCTCCAATCCCAGTGTGGTGTAGCGGTTAGAGTGTCGGGCTGGGACTGGGGAGACCCGTATTCTAGTCCCCACTCATCCATGAAGCTCACTGGGTGACTCTGGGCCAGTCAGTGACTCTCAGCCTAACCTACCTCACAGGGTCGTCGTGAGGATAAAATGGAGAGGAGGAAGGCCATGTAAGCCACCTTGGGTTCCGTGCAAGAGGGGGGAAAGGCGGGATATAACTGTTATCCTAAATAAAATAATTAAAAAAGCCCCTTCCATTTCCAGTTCTGAGCCCCGGCGGGGGGCGGGGGGGGCGAAGCTGTAAACTTCATGAACCTCAGTCCGCTTCCAACTCGAGGCCTTTATTATTCTAAACCCCTCTACGGTGCAATCCTACGCATGCTTGGCCACAGAAACGTCCCGCGGCGCCCCGCATTCCCCAGCCAGCACAGGAACTGTGGGGCTCCTTTCCGTCCGAAGCGGCACAGGACTGCGCCCTGGGTTCTCTGCCAGGCGCTGCGCCAGCGCCGGCTGAGTCCAGCCGCGCTTCTTCCCCATCTTCCCCCTTTCCGGTCTCGGCTCGCGCTTCTCACGCACCATCCACAAGGCCCCCGCCCCGCCCCGCCCCGCCCCGCCCCCGGCTGTCCAAGCGCGCGAGACGGGCTCTCCGCTCCACGCGCCTCCGTGTCCTCTGCGCTCTCGCCCGGTCCTCGAAGCGGCCCGCATTCTCCCACCCCGTTGCCGGGCCGGACCTCCCCCCGAGGGCGAATTCAGGGAGGAGGCAGCGTCCCGCCTCCCCCGGCGGACAGCGCAGACTCCGAGGGGCAGAGCCGCCCCGACAGCTCCCGCCCCTTCCGTGCCAGGTTGGACGGGACGACCCCGCGCGTCTCTAACCAGCATCGACGACAAGCCGGCTCCGGCTCCTCTGCCAAGCGCTCTCGCGTGGCGGCGGCGGCGGCGGCGATTCTTGCACAGCACAACCGTTCCGGGGCCAGCAGGAACTGCCCGGACGTCCAAGTGGCGCGACCACTGCCTGCTGGGAATTGTAGTCCTCGCGCTTGGAAGCAAGGGAGAAGTCGGGTGCAGGACCTTTCCCCTCCGCCGCCCGCCCGCCCGCCCGCCGACCCTCCTGCCATCCATCCTCAAAGGAAAGCTCAGACCCATGTTGATGTGCGGCAAAAACAGGCGAACCCAGGGATCCAGCAGTTTGCCGCCGCTGCACGAAAACAGAGAGCCGAGGCACTTTTGTCTTGCAGGATCACAGCAGCCAGACGTGTGGCGCAAAACAGCACCTACACACACACACACACACAGGACCACCGTGGGCTGCGGTGCGTGCCGGCCACCCTTCGAATGTCCCAGCTGTGGCTTACTCTGTCGTGCGGAGCCGGTGAGGGCAGCTTATGCAAGAGTTAAACAACACTCACATAGCCCTAGAGCGGCCCATGAGTTCTGCGAGCATTGTTTAACCCGAACACAAGCCGCCCTCGCCGGGTTCACATGGCACAATAAGCCACTGCTGGAATATTCCATAGGCGGCCTGTACGCACCGTAACCCACCGTAGCTTAAATAAGCCGAGGTGGCCTGCAGCAGTCATGCAATCCAGCCCACGGCCTTTTCACTACGAGGCCCAAGGGCAGTGGTGTAATGGTAAATTTTGAAGTGCAGGCCCTCCTCGTGACAGTCTCCATCACCATGCCACAAGGAGAGTCCAAAAATGCAAAGTTGAGTTGTTCCATATCAGCAGACCAGTTCTAGCAGTTTTCACCTCCATCAGGAGCAGGCCTTTGTACAGCTAATGGGACTTTGGGGCATTCCCAGCATGCTGGCTGGGGCACGCTGGGAGTTGTGGGATTGTTTTCTGTCCAAACGTGCATAGGATTGCGCCCTTCATTGCTCACTCAACCCAAAATGCTTTGCATTACAACAGGGATACAGCTCACAAGTATGTATTGTTGCTAAGAAGATCCCCCCCTCCCCCCCCCCGCCCGCTACTGTGAGGATTGCAGCTGAGTGCAGAGGGAAGCCGGAGTGACGTCTCATCCCTGCTAATAAACAAGTCCCTGTGCTTGGACCCTGCGAGCCCTGGTTCTGCTACAGCACTGCACAGTAGCCTTGCTGGAGTGACTGGCTGGCAACCCCATACAGCTGTCTTTTCCTTCCAGGATCTCCTCCATCCCTGATGCTGTTCAATGAACCCTTTGATTTGGCCGGCCACACCTGTTTCTCTGTTGCTGAGGATCCATAGATGGGGATCCTATTTCCACAGGGCTGGGCAACTTGTTTGGGCCTACAGCTCCCATTATCCCTCACCATTGCCTAGACTGGCTTGGGCTGATGGGACTTGTAGTCCAAAACATCTGGAGGGCCACAAACTCCCACTCCTGCTCTAGAAGGAGCTGACTTCAGCTCAGCTCAGGATGGGACTCTGAGAGGGGAAGGAAGGAGTTTGATGGGCTCAGGACTGGCGGCCCCTCGTCTGTCTCCTCACTCAGGTCCCCGAGACTGTGAGGTGAGGCAGGACTCCCAGGATGCATGTGACACGTGGGAGGGATGGGTGCACCTGCCGGGGTGCTTGAGGGAGTAAGTTTGGGGTGGGGAGAGGACGGGGATGTCTGTCAACCTTCTCCCGCATCCAAAATATGGAATTCATAACTCATACAGCCTGATCCTATGCATGTTTCTTCAGATGTAAGCCCCACTGTGCTCAGTGTAGCTTGCTTGTAGAGAAGCGTCTGTACTATACTATTTTATATATAGAATATCCTATATCTACTACAGCGTTGCTGCCACACAGGACAATTGTAACACTGGCCTCAATATGGGGATGATGCCAGCAGACTACACTGCGGGGTTGTTGTAAATCATTCCCCAGCCTCAGACACACACACCCTCCTCCAATCCATAACCCAGCAATATGCCTCTGAAATATCACTTGCTGGGGAACATGGGTAGGAGGGTGCTATTGCTCTCATGTCCTGCTGGTGGGCTTCCCATTGGCACCTGGTTGGCTACTGTGGGAACAGAACGCTGGACTAAATAGGCCTTTGGTCTGTTGCATCAGGGCTCTTCCTATATTCTTATATATCTCAACCTCTACGCACATCTGCAATATGGAGAAAATCATACTGGACCATTTCCCCCTCCATCCTCTTCCTGCAGAAAGGTTCATAGGGTAAGAACATAAGAAGAGCCATGCTGGATAAGACCAAGGCTCCATCCAGTCCACACAGTGGCCAACCAGCTGTTGACCAGGAACCCACAAGCAGGGCATGAGCACAACAGCACCCTCCTGCCCATGTTCCCCAGCAACGGGTGTACATAGGCTCACTGCTTCTGGTACTGGAGGCAGCACATAGCCATCCAGACTTACCATTGACAGCCTTCTCTTGCCAGAATTTGCCCAACCCCCTTTTAAAGCCATCCAAATTGGTGGCCATGACGACAGCCTGTGGTAAAATTGTTACACGTCTTTAAGAGCTCAAAAATTATATATATATATATATATATATATATACACACACACACACACACACACACACATACACGCACAGTGAGACCTGCATGTGAAAGCACAAACTCGTGTCTGTGCTGCTAAACAACTTGGGAGCAGGATACCAGAGAGAGCACCTCCTTCCTTACCAACCTGCCTGGTCACTGAGGTCATCAGAGGGCATGTTCCTGGTGGTTCTACATGGACCCATGGTCTGGTTGGAGACCACCAGGAAAAGAGCCTTCAGTGTAGTGGCCCCCTTCTTGTGGAATTCCCTGCCTTTAGAGGTCAGGCAGGTGCCAACATTGTGTTTCTTCCGGCGCCTCCTGAAGACGTTCTTTCAAGAGGCCTTCCTTCCATGACCAGCCGTGGTTTGTTAAACTCCCCTTGTTGGGGTTTGTCTTCTTTAAAAAATGTTTTAACTCTTTTAACCATTGTTTTACTTTTATCATGTTGTTCACCATTCTGAAATTTTCTGATGAGGAGCGGTAAATAAATATGGTAAATAGATAAATAATAAATAAAGACTCCAAAAGGAAAATTCCAAAATCCACACCACCATATCCCTTTATTAGACCAACTGAGAAGTCCCACAATACTGTGCAAGCTTTCGAGTTCTCCAGAATTCTTCATCAGGCAAGATGGTAAACAAAGCAAAAGGGTGAGGGGGAAGGGGAAAGGTAGCTGATGTTCAATGGAAAATTTAATTTCCCTTGTGCAGGATGAGTCCCCCGGAGTACAGACGTTCTGGCAGCTGCGCAGCGTAACTGCAGGATTCCCTCACGTAGAGGTTTTGGAAAGGACCTCAGATGTCGTGTGTCCGCTGCCCCAGCAACTAAGAACGTAAGAACGTAAGAGCCCTGCTGGATCAGACAAGGGTCCATCGAGCGCAGTGTTCTGTTCACACAGCGGCCAACCAGCTGCCAATGGGAACCGACATGCAGGACACGAGTGCCACAGCAACCCCTCCCCCCGCTGCCCATGTTCCCCGGCAACTGGGCACATAGGCTCCGCAGTTTAACTATGCGCCGTGTGAAGAAGTCCTCCCTTTATTGTCCTGAGTCTCCCACCGATCAGCTTCACGGGATGACCCCGCTAGCTTCTAGCGCTATTGGAAAGGGGGAGGAAAGTCTCCGTATCCACTTTCTCCGCACCGTGCTGAATCTCGTACGCCTCCCCCTTGCCTGCCCTGACTCGCCTCTTTCCCGAGCTAATCAGGCCCAGATGCGGTCATCTTTCCTCACAGGAGAGTTGCTGCAGCCCCTGGGTCACTTTAGTCGCCCTGTCCTGCACTCTCCTCCTCGACCGCCCCTTCTCGGGCGCAGCGCTGAGAACTGCGCACAGCATTCCAAGCGTGGTCGCGCCATGGATGCGCATGAGGGCAGGAGGCTCTTGGCAGCTTCGCTGGCCGCAGCCGGGACCCAGCGGAAATGTTCTTAAGGGCCGAGGAATGCAGCCGAGAGGTTTGTGCCGAGGGAGACGCCTCCTGCCCCTCGGTGCGCCAAGGGTTAAATGAACGGCGGGGCAGGACACTGGGGGGCAACAGGGAGCGCCCCTCCCTCGTCTCCCGGAAGGGAAAGAAGCCTCGGGAGACCCCGGGCCGAGGCGCAGGAGGCTGATCCGGGAGAGGCAGGCGGAGAGGTGAGGGGGTGATGAGGGCGAGGGGAACGGGGGCCGCAGAAATGGTTTTGGGGGAGGGCTGGGGGAGCGGGAGACGCCCCCCAGTCATCGGAAGGGGTCCGATCTCTGAACCGCCGCTGCAGTGGGGCCCAAAGGGCCACGTTTCCCTTTGCATGACCCCCTTCGACGCGCCCCACTCCGGGGTCCCCCAGCTCCGGCGGGGGCGCTCGGGAAGGAGCTCTCGCGCGCCAGGACTGGGGGAGCCATCTTTGGCTTTCCTGGCCCGCAGCGGCCCGTCGCTTCCCTTCTCCTGGCTGAGCGCGGCGGCGCGGGAAGCCGCGACAGACCCGCGCGGAGTGCGGGAAGAGCGTCAGCGGTGCTGGAGCAGTTGCTCGTCCTCCAAGCAGGCGCCCAGGAGAAAGGCCGTAGAAATGCGGGAGGGCGGGACAGCTTCGGCCAGAGCTCAAGTCTCGCTTTCCATCAGAGAACTCGCGGGGGTGGTGCTGCCCGCAGCGCGAAAGGAGAGGAAAGCACGCGGGCTGCGGGCGTTTCCAGGGGAGGGGCGCAGAGGCTTCCGAGCAGGACGGGGGAGGCCTCGCGGCGCGCAGGCAGTGTCGCGACGATGCTTCCGTGGTCTCCTTCCCACCCCGGGGATGCGCCTTTTCGCGCGCTCTGCACCGTTTACGAGCGCGGCGACGGGGAAGCACCGAGCTGCCTGTGAGCTGGGGGGGAGGTGGCAGGGAGCGCGGTTTCTGGGATCCACGCTCGGAGCTCGGTTCCCACAAGCTGAGAAATGCTGTGGCCGCCTGGACGCTGTCCAGCGGCCATAGCTTTGCTCCCCCTGTGTGCTTTAATTTCCCCCCTCGGATATTTCAGGTGAACTACTTGTGATGTACCGGGACAAAACTTTAACTGGCGGTACTATTTTTAGCTTGGGTTACTAAATACGGTAGAAGAAACTTGGTGAATGAGATCTATCTCAAGTATTTGCAATCGAAACTCTTTTTTTCCGTATGCAAATAACTGTACGATTGGAAAATGTCAACGTTTTCAGGAAAACTCACCCAAGGCTGCGGGACCATGGGAGCTGTCGGCCAAAACATCCGGAGGGCCACAAGGTGCCCACCCCTATTTTAAAAGGGTGCCTTAAGAAGGCATTGCTAAAACAACATTTGTACATATGTGGTACGGGTTGAAAGGTAGGATGAGCGAAGCCATGCCTCCTGGCAGCGCTAGGCTCGGCCCCTGCCATGGTGCACCCCTGTAAATCCTTTGAAGGAGAGGTGTGTCTGCCCTATTTCCCTGAGGTGGTGGGGGGGCAGCCATACAACTCTGTCCCATGGCCTATTAATTTACCCTGGCTTCAAACTGCATCAACTGCAAAGCCATGCGCTGGTTCAGGAGGTCTGCCACCTAGATGTTACTGAAGGCTTCAAACACACCAACACATGTAAATTAATTAAAAGTAGTTAATGCATTTTTTCAAAAAATAACCCCGCGGTGCTCACCGCCAGGTATGTATGCAAAGTTCCAGGTGTCTAAGTTTCACCGTTTGGCACTATGGGGCTGACAGAGAGACAGACGCACATCACCTTTTTAAAGAAATACTTATAAAGCCTACCTACCCAGAGCTGTCAAGGATTTGTCATCAGACTGATATGCATGCAGATCGGTTTTTAATGATGCGCACTTGGCTTGATGAAAAGGACCCAAATGCCAACATTGATCTGGTATGCAAAGTGGAGAGAAAAGTCCTGTAGTGGGCAGGAGAAGCTTTGCAGGAGTGGAATGAGATGGGACCAAGATCATGGGATTGACGCAGGAGGGAGGGGAAGCCTTCCCAGGAATCGAGAGAAGTCTGAATAAAATTGGGGAAGGAGGTGGGAAAGATATTTCGAGCTTAAACATCAGGCCTTTTCCAGATCGCGCACCTTGAAAAAAATAGATCATGAAGGAAAGTAAGGTGGGACAATGAAATGCCACTCAGGGTGCAATCCTATGCATCTTTAGACAGAAAAGGCTGTGGAATGCTGGGAGTGGTAGGTTTTTTTTCTGTCTAAACATGCATAAGATTGCGCCTTTACTTTATTTATATGGTCTGTTTACCACACCCTCAAAACCTGAGGCAGCTTATAATAATTAAAGCCAGAAAACCCAAAGGTGTACAAAGGGTGAAAGTCCCGTTCCTCGCTGAAAGCACTGGTGTATATGGAGGAGAATATTTCTTCATAGAGATTTTTTTTTCTTTCTCACATAGCCAGCGTCCTTCAAGGAGGTAGCTGAGTATTTTACTATGGGGAAAGAGTTATTTCCTGGATCCAGGCCAAAGAGCTCTGTGCAAGGAAGCTGTGCCGGAGGAGTTGGGAACTGTGGCGTCTCTGGGTAAGGATTCCTTTTCCTTACTGGATAAATGAGAATGGGATGAATTTCTCTTCTTGGTCGTTGCAGTTGGGATGTTCCTCCCCATCGGCTAATGGATTCTTGGGGGCTCTGTAGGATTTTTCATATGGTGTGGAGGCATTGCTGTCCAAGCCCTGGTCGATCTCTGGAAGGCAAAGCTGAGCCAGGCGGTTGACAGAAATGCTCTCAAGCAGCTTCTCATCTTGAGCTGACTCATGGCTGCTCTTTACTGTACACCTAATTTTTTTTGATGAAATGTTCTAGGTCAATACATGACTAATAAATGTGAAGTGCATATAAAGGAAAAAATTAAGAAAGAGCACTCAGAATGCCTGAAGATTTTGTAGTGACCAGCCTGTCTCTTTCTTTGAAAGAAATTCCCAGACCAGACCTCAGCTCCCAGCTGGAAGAAGGAAAATATCACGTTGTCCAGGGCTCTGACGAAGAGGAGCGATTGGCAGGTACCTGCTTAGATTTGTAGTGGAACTATTTCCTGTCTGGGAATTGACTGGGGGTTTGGAGAACTTTTCATCTTCTCTTCAGTTGTTGAGCTTAATCAGCCGCACGGCATATCCCCCAACAGAATACAGAGCCTGATTTGATTTCATTTGTACCTTGCCGTCTATCATAACATGGCACTGAAGTAGGCTTATAGGCACCATTAAAGTGGATTCAAACAATAAAAAATACATTCAAATACAATACAAGCATGGCCATTACAGAATAAAAACAGTACCCCTCTTAACAGACTTACGGACAGAAGGTCTTCTTGAATGAAGCGTTCCTTGCCTGTCAGTGGTAGGGC
This sequence comes from Heloderma suspectum, assembly GCF_057233095.1. NCBI lineage: Eukaryota > Metazoa > Chordata > Lepidosauria > Squamata > Helodermatidae > Heloderma > Heloderma suspectum. Next base: position 359,511,703 of record NC_139459.1, on the reverse strand, counting down.
AGCACGCTTCCTGTAACCAGCCCCATCAGCAGTCTGGCTCCAGCATTCTGGACCAGGGAAACTTTCTGAGCAGTTTTTGAAGGCAGCCCCATGCACGGCGTGTTACAGTAGTCCAAGCAGGCTGTAAATAAGGCATGGTGACCGTGGCCAGATCAGACACCCTAGGAATGTGTGCGGTGTGCAAATGCGCTCCTGGCCACTGCTGAGACTTGGGCATCCGGGTTCAGGGCTATGCCCCAAAGAACCCCGAACTGTGAGCCTGAGTCTTCAGAGGGAGTGTAACGCCATCCAGCACAGGACAAATCTCTGTTCCCTGATTTCCTTTCGATTGAGCAGCAATACCACTACCTTGTCTGGTTTAAGCTTGAATGTATTTGCCACCATCCACTCCATTACCATCCTTAGACCTGCTTCAGAACCAGAAAAGCTTCCCTGGATTTAGAGGGAAAGGAGAGAGAGAGCAGGGTGTCATCAGGTTCCTGGTGGCACCAAACTCCAAACTCCCAGTGGATTCGTGTATATGTGCAACACCACGGGGGATGAGGTCGAATCCTGAGGATCACCACAGGCTAGCGGGCACGGCTTCGAACTGGAATCCCCCAGCACCAACTTCTGAAATCAGACCTCCAAGACGGACCTGAGCGACTAGCGCCTCTGTGTCCCATCTCAGACAGACGCCGTGAAAGGATGCGATGGTCGATGTTATCGAAAGCTGCAGAAAGGTCCAGTTCCTGGTGTAGATCATCCACCAAGGTAACGAAAGTTGTCTCTGTTCCGTAGCCATACCAGAAGCTAGACTGAAATGGATCTAGGTGATCCATGTCATCCAGAAATCCCTGGAGCTGAGAAGCCACCTCATGCTCCAGCACCTTGCCCAAGAATTTTTGTGAACCGCCCAGAGAGCTTCGGCTGTTGAGCGGTATAGGGAGGGAAGGAAGGAAGGAAGGAAGGAAGGAAGGAAGGAAGGAAGGAAGGAAGGAAGGAAGGAATATTGTAGACTGGCTGGAAAGTATCCACCATCGGCCAGTCTCTAATTTGAGTACCACCTCGTTTAGCCACGATAGAATCACCCCTTGCCTTTGAGAGGCATTCGCCACGACCCTGCGCGCTCAGCCGGTCCCCAACGCTCGGCTGCATTTATAAGCCAGAGGGGGCAAGGGTCCACCACACGAGTGGTGGGCCTCACCTTTCCAGGAATCCTGTACACATCATCGTGCTGTACAAATGGAAAAGTACCCATTGTAATTGGACACGCAGCAGCCAAAGTTATATCCACCCGACATGGAACAAGTACGGCATCGAACCCAGCACAGGCACCTTCGATTTTATCTGCAAAGTGTTGTGCAAATTAGTCCCAGTAGCCTTAAGTCCAAGTCCAGTTGCCAACGGGCAATAATTGTAGGTCTAGTAACTCGTACATAGACAGGAAGGCAGATGCACGGGCCCTCCCTTCCCTCCTCCAGTCTGGCCAACAGACCGGATGGCCCTCCCCCTCATTCACCTCGAACTGGCTCCCACAAAGGGACAACCACTCTGGTGCCACCTCTTTGGTGGCAGCCCTGTAACAAGGCTGCCCACCTTCTATGCACCAGCCGCAGGAAGCTGGTGCAATCCTTGGAATGGTGGCAGAAGATCTCCCAGAGAGAGTACGGGGACCAGGGTGTGGTTCTGCGAAGGCACAGTTGTTCTCTCGCCCCAGAAAGTTAATGTGGAACAGCCACAGGTAGCAGACAGGAAGGACGATGGTTGAGGTCAGTAGCAGTCTACCTGACCAGGTGTCTCTTCTTTGTTCTCGTGTAGCAGTGCAGCTAATTGTGCTTGATTTCTGGTGAGATCTTTGATTTCTTCCGTGAACTCCTAAGACGTTCTTTTTCTTTCTTTTTCTCGCAAAGCAGATGACGGGCAGGACAAAGAGAAATATCAGGAGCCATCTCTGGTGTCAACGGAAACCACCCAGCATGAAGAGGGGAAAGAGTTGTTTGGGGAACAAAGGGGACCAAAATATCACCAGAGGAACTTGACAGTGAAGAGGAAGACGAAATCTGCTGTTTCTCAGAGTTCTGACACAGATGAACTCCAGATGTCACAAGAAGATCAGAAAGCAAAGCAAAGGAAAAAGCCTGCAGTGTGTGGGGAGATATTCAACCATAATTCTGAACTGAATAGCCACTGCAGGGCCCACGCAGGAGAGAAACCATATGAATGCATGGAGTTTGGAAAGAACTTCAGTGACAGTGGAGAACTTACTAAACTTTATAGAACTCACACCGGGGAGAAACCGTATAAATGCATAGAGTGTGGAAAGAGCTTCAGTGGCAGCGGAACACTGACTAGGCATCAACGAACTCACACCGGGGACAAACCATATGAATGCTTGGAGTGTGGAAAGAATTTCTCTCGGAGATCATTTCTTACTTTACATCAAAGAATTCACACAGGGGAGAAACCATATAAATGCACAGAGTGTGGAAAGAATTTCTCTCAGAGATCATCTCTTACTTTACATCACAGAACTCACACAGGGGAGAAACCATATGAATGCATGGAGTGTGGAAAGAGCTTCAGTCATAGTGGAAACCTTACTATGCACCAACGAACTCACTCAGGAGAGAAACCATATGAATGCATAGAGTGTGGAAAGAATTTCTGTCAGAAATCACATCTTACTTTACATCAAAAAACTCACACCGGGGAGAAACCATATAAATGCTTGGAGTGTGGAAAGAGCTTCAGTGATAGTGGAAAACTTACTATGCACCAAAGAACCCACACCGGGGAGAAACCATATAAGTGCTTGGAGTTTGGAAAGAGCTTCAGTGACAGTGGAGAACTTACTAAACCTTATAGAACTCACACCGGGGAGAAACCGTATAAATGCATAGAGTGTGGAAAGAGCTTCAGTGACAGCGGAACACTGACTAGGCATCAACAAACTCACACCGGGGACAAACCATATGAATGCTTGGAGTGTGGAAAGAATTTCTCTCGGAGATCATTTCTTACTTTACATCAAAGAACTCACACAGGGGAGAAACCATATAAATGCATGGAGGGTGGAAAGAGCTTCAGTCATAGTGGAGCACTTACTAAACATGAAAGAATTCACACAGGGGAGAAACCATATAAATGCATGGAGTGTGGAAAGAGCTTCCGTCATAGTGGAACACTTACTAAACATAAAAGAACGCACACCAGGGAGAAACCATATAAATGCATAGTGTGTGGAAAGAATTTCTCTCACAGATCATCTCTTACTTTACATCAAAGAACTCACACAGGGGAGAAACCATATAAATGCATGGAGTGTGGAAAGAGCTTCAGTCATAGTGGAGCACTTACTAAACATGAAAGAATTCACACAGGGGAGAAACCATATAAATGCATGGAGTGTGGAAAGAGCTTTAGTGATGGTGGAAGACTTACTATGCACCAAAGAACTCACACCGGGGAGAAACTATTTAAATGCATGGAATGTGGAAAGAACTTCAGTGATTGTGGAAAACGTACTAGACACCAACGAACTCACACCGGGGAGAAACCGTATAAATGCTTGGAGTGTGGAAAGAGCTTCAGTCATAGTGGAACACTTACTAAACATAAAAGAACTCACACAGGGGAGAAACCATATAACTGCATGGAGTGTGGAAAGAATTTCTCTCGGAGATCATTCCTTACTTTACATCAAAGAACTCACACAGGGGAGAAACCATATAAATGCATAGAGTGTGGAAAGAATTTCTCTCAGAGTTCATCTCTTACTTTACATCACAGAACTCACACAGGGGAGAAACCATATGAATGCATGGAGTGTGGAAAGACCTTCAGTCATAATGGAAACCTTACTATGCACCAACGAACTCACTCAGGAGAGAAACCATATGAATGCATAGAGTGTGGAAAGAATTTCTGTCAGAAATCACATCTTACTTTACATCAAAGAACTCACACCGGGGAGAAACCATATAAATGCTTGGAGTGTGGAAAGAGCTTCAGTGATAGTGGAAAACTTACTATGCACCAAAGAACCCACACCGGGGAGAAACCATATAAGAGCTCGGAGTTTGGAAAGAGCTTCAGTGACAGTGGAGAACTTACTAAACCTTATAGAACTCACACCGGGGAGAAATCGTATAAATGCATAGAGTGTGGAAAGAGCTTCAGTGACAGCGGAACACTGACTAGGCATCAACAAACTCACACCGGGGACAAACCATATGAATGCTTGGAGTGTGGAAAGAATTTCTCTCACAGATCATCTCTTATTTTACATCAAAGAACTCACACAGGGGAGAAACCATATAAATGCATGGAGTGTGGAAAGAGCTTCAGTCATAGTGGAGCACTTACTAAACATGAAAGAATTCACACAGGGGAGAAACCATATAAATGCATGGAGTGTGGAAAGAGCTTCAGTCATAGTGGAGCACTTACTGAACATGAAAGAATTCACACGGGGGAGAAACCATATGAATGCTTGGAGTGTGGAAAGAATTTCTCTCGGAGATCATTTCTTACTTTACATCAAAGAACTCACACAGGGGAGAAACCATATAAATGCATGGAGTGTGGAAAGAGCTTCAGTCATAGTGGAGCACTTACTAAACATGAAAGAATTCACACAGGGGAGAAACCATATAAATGCATGGAGTGTGGAAAGAGCTTCCGTCATACTGGAACACTTACTAAACATGAAAGAATTCACACGGGGGAGAAACCATATAAATGCATGGAGTGTGGAAAGAGCTTCCGTCATAGTGGAACACTTGCTAAACATAAAAGAACTCACACCAGGGAGAAACCATATAAATGCATAGAGTGTGGAAAGAATTTCTCTCACAGATCATCTCTTACTTTACATCAAAGAACTCACACAGGGGAGAAACCATATAAATGCATGGAGTGTGGAAAGAGCTTCAGTCATAGTGGAGCACTTACTAAACATGAAAGAATTCACACAGGGGAGAAACCATATAAATGCATGGAGTGTGGAAAGAGCTTTAGTGATGGTGGAAGACTTACTATGCACCAAAGAACTCACACCGGGGAGAAACTATTTAAATGCATGGAATGTGGAAAGAACTTCAGTGATTGTGGAAAACTTACTAGACACCAACGAACCCACACCGGGGAGAAACCATATAAATGCTTGGAGTGTGGAAAGAGCTTCAGTCATAGTGGAACACCTACTAAACATAAAAGAACTCACACAGGGGAGAAACCATATAAATGCATGGAGTGTGGAAAGAATTTCTCTCAGAGATCATCTCTTACTTTACATCAAAGAACTCACACAGGAGAAACCATATAAATGCATGGAGTGTGGAAAGAATTTCTCTGAGAGATCATCTCTTACTTTACATCAAAGAACTCACACAGGGGAGAAACCATATAAATGCATGGAGTGTGGAAAGAATTTCTGTCAGGGATCATATCTTACTTTACATCAAAGAACTCACACAGGGGAGAAACCATATAAATGCATGGCGTGTGGAAAGAATTTCTGTCAGGGATCATATCTTACTTTACATCAACGAACTCACACCGGGGAGAAACCATACAAGTGCTTGGAGTGTGGAAAGAGCTTCGGTCAAAGCTCACATCTTACTTTACATCAAAGAACTCACAACAGAGAGAAACCATATAAATGCATGGAGTGTGGAAAGAATTTCTCTCAGAGATCATCTCTTACTTTACATCAAAGAACTCACACAGGGGAGAAACCATATAAATGCATGGAGTGTGGAAAGAGCTTCTGTCATCGTTCAAGCCTTTACATCTAAGAGCTCATACAGGCGAGAAACCATATAAATGCATAGAGTGTGGAAAGAGCTTCAGTGACAGCGGAACACTGACTAGGTACCAACGAACTCACACACGGGAGAAACCGTATAAATGCATGGAGTGTGGAAAGAGCTTCGGTCAAAGCTCACATCTTACTTTACATCAAAGAACTCACACAGGGGAGAAACCATATCAATGCCTGGAGTGGGGAAAGAGCTTCAGTGCTAATGGAAATCTTACTATGCACCAAAGAACGCACACAGGAGAGAAACCATATAAATGAATGGAGTGTGTAAAGAGCTTCAGTGATAGTAGAACACTTACTTCACATGAACAAACTCAAACAGGGGTTCAAACACATAAATGCATAGAGTGTGGAAAGAATTTCTGTCAGAGATCATATCTTACTTTACATCTAAGAGTTCATAAAGGGGTGAAACCATAGAAATGCATAGAGTGTGGAAAGAGCTTCAGTCGTGGGTCAAGCCTTACTTTACATCTAAGAGCTCATACAGGGGAGAAACCATATAAATGCATGGAGTGTGGAAACAGCTTCAGTTATCATGGAACACTTAACTAAACATAAAAGACCACACACAGGGGAGAAACCATATGAATGCATGGCGTGTGGAAAGAGCTTCAGCCAAAGCTCACATCTTACTTTACATCTAAGAGCTCATACAAGGGAGAAACCATATAAATGCATAGGGTGTGGAAGGAGCTTCAGTGACAGCGGAACACTGACTAGGTACCAACGAACTCACACACGGGAGAAACCGTATAAATGCATGGAGTGTGGAAAGAGCTTCGGTCAAAGCTCACATCTTACTTTACATCAAAGAACTCACACAGGGGAGAAACCATATCAATGCCTGGAGTGGGGAAAGAGCTTCAGTGCTAATGGAAATCTTACTATGCACCAAAGAACGCACACAGGAGAGAAACCATATAAATGCATGGAGTGTGTAAAGAGCTTCAGTGATAGTAGAACACTTACTTCACATGAACAAACTCAAACAGGGATTCAAACACATAAATGCATAGAGTGTGTAAAGAATTTCTGTCAGAGATCACGTCTTACTTTACATCAAAGAACTCCCACAGGGGAGAAACCATATAAATGTCTGGAGGGTGGAAAGAGCTTCAGTGCTAATGGAAATCTTCCTAAGCACCAACAAACACACACAGGGGAGAAACCATATTAATGTATGGAGTGTGGAAAGAGCTTCACTGCTAGCTCAAGTCTTATTACACATCATAGAAGTCATATGGTGGAGAAACCATAGGGAGAATCCAGTTGTGAAATCCAGTACTCTGCTTCTGCCAACAGAAGCAGATGGACGGTGCTTTTCTCTCCATTCTACAGACAACTGCACACCCTCAAAATCTGCACTCAAGATTTGGTGGACCCTGTGTAGCAGACCACCCAGCATGAAGAGGGGAAAGAGTTGTTTGGGAAAGATGGAGTGTGGAAAGAGCTTCAGTGATCATGGAAAACCTACTAGGCACCAACGAACTCACACAGGAGAGAAACCATATGAATGCATAGAGTGTGGAAAGAACTTCAGTTGTCGGTCAAGCCTTACTTCGCATCAACGAACTCACACCGGGGAGAAACCACATAAATGCTTGGAGTTTGGAAAGAGCTTAAGTGATAGTGGAACATTTACTAAACATAATAGAACTCACACCGGGGAGAAACCATATAAATGCATAGTGTGGAAGGAATTTCTGTCAGAGATCATATCTTACTTTACATCTAAGAGTTCATACAGGGGTGAAACCACAGAAATGCATAGAGTGTGGAAAGAGCTTCAGTCGTGGGTCAAGCCTTACTTTACATCTAAGAGCTCATACAGGGGAGAAACCATATAAATGCATGGAGTGTGGAAACAGCTTCAGTTATTGTGGAACACTTAACTAAACATAAAAGACCACACACAGGGGAGAAACCATATGAATGCATGGCGTGTGGAAAGAGCTTCAGCCAAAGCTCACATCTTACTTTACATCTAAGAGCTCATACAAGGGAGAAACCATATAAATGCATAGGGTGTGGAAGGAGCTTCAGTGATAGTGGAAAACTTACTAGGCACCAACGACCTCACACGGGAGAATCCATATGAATGCATAGAGTGTGGAAAGCGTTTCAGTCAAAGCTCAGATCTTACTTTACATCAAAGAACTCACACAGGGGAGAAACCACATAAATGTCTGGAGTGTGGAAAGGGCTTCAGTGATAGTGGAACACTTACTTCAAATCTACAAACTCACACAGGGGAGAAACCATATAAATGCTTGAAGTGTGGAAAGAACTTCATTCAGAATGGAAATCTTATGAACCACCAAAGAACTCACACAGGAGAGAAACCATATAAATGCATAGAGTGTGGAAAGAATTTCTGTCAGAGATCACATCTTACTTCACATCAACAAACCACCCAATGAAGGAGAAGACGAGGATGAAACTTTTGAAAAGCAAATACCCAATGTTTCAAAGAATCATGGTGTAGTAGTAATGGGGGACTTCAATTTCCCCGATATTTGTTGGGAGACAAATTCTGCAAAACATGGCCCCTCCAGGAAATTCCTGACTTGTGTGGTGGAGAAATTCATCTTAGAGGAAGGAACTAGAGCATCGGCTATTCTTGACTTGATCCTAACCAACAGAGATGACTTAGTGGATAAAGTAGCAGTTGCAGGAACTCTGGGGGAAAGCGACCATGTGATACTTGAGTTCTTGGTTCTAAGGGAAGCAAAAGCCGAGTGTAGTCAAACACGTACTCCGGATTTTAGCAAAGCAGATTTAAGTACAGGCTAAAGGGGTAGGATTGCAGCTTGAGATCAGTAGGCATATGGTCAGGGAACCCTGAATTACTTTGAATGAGTTCAGAACTCCAGGGCCAGATGAACTGCACCCTAGAGTAATAAAGGAACTGGCAGAAGAACTCTCAGAACCGTTGTCTATTCTCTTTGAGAAATCATGGAGGATGGGGGAAGTGCCAGATGACTGGAGGAGGGCTAATGTCCCTATCTTCAAAAAGGGTAAAATGGAGGAACCTGGGAACCACAGACCAGTCAGTGTGACATCAATCCCTGGGAAAATTCTGGAGCAGATGATAAAGCAATCCATCTGGAAGCACCTTGAAAACAATAGAGTGATTACTCGAAGCCAACATGGATTTGTCAAGAACAAATCCTGCCAGACGAATCTGATCTCATTTTTTGATCAAGTAACCTCCCTTGTGGACTGTGGGAATGCTATAGACATCATATACCTCGACTTCAGCAAAGCTTTTGACAAAGTGCCCCATGATATCCTGATTAGCAGACTAGCTCAAAGTGGGCTAGATGAAACAACGATCCAGTGGATCCACAGTTGGCTACAGAATTGGACTCAAAGAGTTCTTTCAATGGGATCTTCTCCAACTGGGGAAAGGTAACGAGTGGGGTACCGCAGGGCTCAGTCCTGGGCCCAGTGCTCTTCAACATTTGTATTAATGACTTGGAGGAGGAGGTGCAGGAAATGCTGATCAAATTTGCAGATGACAAAAAATGGGTCGGGGTAGCTAATACTTTGGAAGACAGAAACAAAATTCAAAGGGATCTGGATAGACTGGAATGCTGGGCAGAAAACAACAGAACGAAATATGATAGGGATAAATGCCAAGTTCTTCACCTAGGAAGAAGAAACCAAATGCACAGTTACAAGAGGGGGGATACGTGGTTCAACAACACTACAAGCAAGAAGGATCTTGGAATTGTTGTCGATCACAAGCTGAATATGAGCCAAAAATGTGATGTGACTGAAAAAAGGCAAATGCTCTTTTGGGCTGTATTAATAGAAGCCTATCTTCCAAATCCCGTTAAGTACTAGTTCCCCTCTACTCAGCACTGGTTAGGCCTCATCTGGAGTACTGTGTCCAGTTCTGGGCACCGCATTTTAAGAAGGATGCAGACAAGCTGGAGAGGGTTCAGAGGAGGGCAACAAAGATGATCAGGGGACTGGAAAGAAAGCCCTAGGAGAGACTGAAAGAAGTGGGCATGTTTAGCCTTGAGAAGAAAAGACTGAGGGGAGATATGATAGTGCTCTTCAAGTACTTGAAAGGTTGTCGCAGAGAGGAAGGCCAGGATCTCTTCTCGATCATGCCAGAGTGCACAACACAGAATCGTGGGCTCAAGTTACAGGAAGCCATATTCCTGCTGAACATCAGGAAAAACTTCCTGTTAGAGCAATACAACAATGGAACAAATTACCTAGGGAGGTGGTGGACTCTCCCACACTGGAGGCATTCAAGACAAGGCTGGACAGCCATCTGTCAGGGATGGTGTGACGGAGATTCCTGCATTGAGCAGGGGGTTGGACTCGATAGCCATGTAGGCCCCTTCCAACCCTACTATTCTGTGATTCTATGAACACACAGGGGAGAAACCATATAAATGTCTGGAGTGTGGAAAGAGCTTCAGTCTTCGGTCAGGCCTTACTTCACATCAACGAACTCACACAGGGGAGAAACCATATAGATTTATGGAGTGTGGAAAGAGCTTCGCTGCTAGCTCAAGTCTTATTACACATCATAGAACTCATATGGTGGAGAAGCTATAGGGAGAAGCTAGTTGTGAAATCGAATACTCTGCTTCTGCCAATGGAAGCAGGTGGATGGTGCTTTCCTCTCCATTCTATAGACAACTGCATGCCCTCCAAATCTGCACTCAAGGTTTGGTGGGCCCTGTGCAGTGGAGTTTCCTGTGGTGCACTATACTGCAGTGGGAGAAGAGCGGCTAAGGTTTTTTTTATTCAGTTTGCTGTAAGTACCTGGACTCTTATGGAAGGACAGAGCCATTTGGAATCAGTTTGCTTCCTGCACCTTCTCCCCCTCCGTATCATATGTGCAAATTCCCACAGAGTAAAAAGAGATCAAGGCATGCAGCCTGTGGGGGTTTTCTTTGGGAAAGGGGCACAGAGGGGCAAAGTGTTTCTCTGCAAGGATCATATCATAATAGTGATTCCCTGAGAAATCTGATGGAAGACCAGTGAACTCTGGGACATACGTTTGGGTGTTTCATGTTGCAAATCTCCACAATGCTCTATCTGTACATTTGTAAATAAGCACAACAATTATGCAAGGCTGATAAGCCTCCTGTGATCTCCTTCTAAAGAAAACCAGTCTCGAAAGTGAAATCTGGAGCCCTTCAAATCTCACTGCTCAAGGAGCTGGGGTATGAGTAGTATTATAAGTGGTATGAATGTGGTAAGACCTTTACTCAGGGTTTCTGTCTTCCTAATCATCAGAATACTCAGAAGAAGGCAAACCATTCAAAGCCCAGTGTGGCTAAAGGCTCTGTGATCAGTTTGGTTTGATGAAGACTATGGTTTTCATTTCTTTTCTAAACTCAGAGGACGCAATCTGCATTCATGCAGTTGAGAAATATCCCTGCCAGCAGAGGCAGTTGTATGCGCTAGACTTTGCGGAGTGGCCATGGCCATGAGCACGTGGCAGGGAACACCGTGCTCCGAGGATGTGAACGGCATGGTGCATGTCATTGAAGTGTCTCCCCACCCACCACTTCCAGCGATTCTTTTAGCAGGGAAGGGGTACTGCCTGCTAAGTGCCAACAGTATTATCGGGGGGAATTGGGATGAGGGGATAAGTCCGAAGGGAAGGAGTTAGCTGATGGTGACTGACGCTCCTGCCCCAGGTTCTGCCTTCTCTAGCTTCTACCTGATGAGACTGAGAAGACAACCCCCTCAGGACGCCTCCCTCCGCTGCTCAGTTGTCCTCACTGGCACACGCAGCTTCAGCCTCTTTTACTCTCTGGGTTAAAGAGACACCCCAAATGCCTAACTGGTTCCCTCCACCCAATACAGGAGCAGTAAGAAGAAAGCAGGTTTCTCTAATGGTAGCGCAATAAGACAAACCTACACGAGGGATTTTGTAGAAACAAACAAATAAAAACTTACTGAATACAAGAAGGGTTCTATGTTGTTATTCATCAAATTATGCTTGGTCCTAACCTTCCTACCTACTCCACCCCTTCTAAATCCTCTTCCCCAACCCCGCTCACTCCATGCAGCTTCCTCAGTCCCCAAGGCCCTGCCTACTCTTTTAACTGGCAGCTCATTCCTTTTATAATCTTCACACAAGCCCCTCCCACCTTTCACTCACTCCCTAACCCTCTATTAACCTCATCTTACCTGGGCTACATTTAACAACGCAAACAGAAACATTAATAGAATAGGCGTATGTTACAGTACCATCGGACATAGTAGATTTTTTTGATAACTGAATATCATTGCTTTTAAAAATATTAATGCTTTAGCTTTTTATGTATCTAAATGGTGAATTGTGCTAACATTCAAAGTATGTACCAATTTGCATATTGCGCTCATTTCACATGCCAGCAAGGTGATGCTCAAAATCCTACAAGCTAGGCTTCAGCAGTATGCAAACCGAGAACTACCGGAAGTACAAGCTGGGTTTCGAAGAGGCAGAGGAACTAGAGATCAAATCGCCAACGTTCGCTGGATCATGCAGAACGCAAGAGAATTCCAGAAAAACCTCTATTTCTGCTTCATTGACTACGCTAAAGCCTTTGATTGTGTGGATCACAACAAACTGTGGCAAATTCTGAAAGTGATGGGAGTACCAGACCACCTTACCTGTCTCCTGAGAAACCTGTACGAGGGTCAAGAAGCAACAGTAAGAACCAGACATGGAACAACCGATTGGTTCAAAATTGGGAAAGGAGTACGACAAGGCTGCATATTGTCACCCTGCTTATTTAACTTATATGCAGAGTACATCATGAGAAATGCCGGGTTGGATGAATCAGAGGTCGGAATTAAGATTGCCGGGAGAATTATCAACAACCTCCGATATGCAGACGATACCACCCTAATGGCAGAAAGCGAACAGGATCTCAAGAGCCTCTTGTTGAGGGTGAAAGAGGAGAGTGCAAAAGCTGGTTTGAAACTCAACATTAAAAAAACTAAGATCATGTCATCTGGCCCTATCACTTCCTGGTATATAGAAGGGGAAGAAATGGAAGCAGTGACAGATTTTACTTTCTTGGGCTCCAAGATCACCGCAGACGGTGACTGTAGCCATGAAATTAAAAGACGCTTGCTCCTTGGGAGGAAAGCTATGGCAAACCTAGACAGCATAGTCAGAAGCAGAGACATCACCTTGCCGACAAAGGTCCGTCTAATCAAAGCTATGGTTTTCCCCGTAGTAATGTATGGCTGTGAGAGCTGGACTATAAGGAAGGCTGAGCGCCGAAGAATTGATGCTTTCGAACTGTGGTGCTGGAGAAGACTCTTACGAGTCCCCTGGACTGCAAGGAGGTCAAATCAGTCCATCCTAAAGGAAATCAACCCTGAGTGCTCATTGGAAGGACAGATAATGAAGCTGAAGCTCCAATATTTTGGCCACCTAATGCGAAGAGAAAACTCCCTGGAAAAGACCCTGATGCTGGGAAAGACTGAAGGCAAAAGGAGAAGGGGACGGCAGAGGATGAGATGGCTAGATAGCATCACGGATGCAATGAATATGAACTTGAGCATGCTCCGGGAGAGAGCGCAGGACAGGAAGGCCTGGCGTGCTATGGTCCATGGGGTCACGAAGAGTCGGACACGACTGAACGACTGAACAACAACAACTGAACAAATGTATGGCTGTGAGAGCTGGACTATAAGGAAGGCTGAGCGCCGAAGAATTGATGCTTTCGAACTGTGGTGCTGCAGAAGACTCCCACGAGTCCCCTGGACTGCAAGGAGGTCAAATCAGACAATCCTAAAGGAAATCAACCCTGAGTGCTCATTGGAAGGACAGATACTGAAGCTGAAGCTCAAATGTTTTGGCCACCGAATGCGAAGAGAAAACTCTCTGGAAAAGACCCTGATGCTGGGAAAGACTGAAGGCAAAAGGAGAAGGGGACGACAGAGGATGAAATGGCTAGATAGCATCACCAATGCAATGAATATAAACTTGAGCACACTCCGGGAGAGAGCGCAGGACAGGAAGGCCTGGCATGCTATGGTCCATGGGGTCATGAAGAGTCGGACACGACTGAACGACTGAACAACAACAAATTCTAACTGAGTTTGGCTGTGAGAGTCATGTGTCTCATGGCCCCTGAAAGACATAAGCTTTTGTGGCCTAGGCTCAGCCGCATCAGTTGTGTCTAATCCTTAGTGGTATATAAACACAGAAGTGCAGTGAAGATCCTGTGAAGTCCTGTGAAGATGAAATGCAGAACGTACAGTCTGGGAGAATGACATTAAAGCATAAGTGTTTGCAAAATAAACAGTGATCATTGCCAGCAGTAGTAATTGATGGTAACACAGACATGGAAGAATTGTGAAGTAATCCCTCTGCCGCACAGAAAAACATCTAAGCCATGGTTTTTCTTTTATGTGATGGATCTATTGATTAAGTTTATGTCCTACACAAATGACAAGAACTATAAGTGAACAATGCAAATTCTAAGAAATCCATTTTCTCGTCATTTAGAAAAAGAATAGAACAGTGCAAATTACAACAAAAATGGACGTGTGCTTCAAGCTAGACGTGTTACAATGGAACATCTTAATAAGGTGTATTTCAGCAGTTGGATTCTCTCTGATGTTTCTTCGTTTAAGTACGGACTCTTACAAGTCAAGAACAGAACATTCAGGCTGGTTAAAATATTACCACTGGTTTCTGAACACGGCCCTTTCTCACCAGTGTCTATGCATTCTATTGCATGGAGACTGTTGTAAGTAGAGTGCAGAGGGGCGTTGCTGGCAGATGACGGATAGCCTGTAGCACACTGGGTGATGAGTAGATGAATAAATGCTGCGGCTGACATTGCTAGGTCCGGTGATCAGCTTGCCTGAGGATATGGGATTGGTGAAGAACGTAAGAAGAGCCGTGGTGGATCAGACCAAAGGCCCATCTAGGCCAGCATTCCTTTCACAGAGAACCAGCTGCACATGGGAAACAAACAGGCAGGACATGAGTGAAACGGCACCCTCCCAGCCGTGTTGCCCAGCAGCTGGTGTACATAGGCATACTGCCTCTGATGCTGGAGGTAGCATAGAGTTCTCAGGATTTGTAACCATTGATAGCCTTCTCCAGGAATGTATCCAGTCCCCTTTTAAAGTCATCCAAATCGGTGGCTATCACTACATCCTGTGATAGTGAATTCCATAGTTTGACTGTGTGCTGTGTGAAGAAGTCCTTTCATCTGTCCTAAATTTCCCACCAACCAGCTTCATGGAATGACCCCATTGGGTCCCAGTATTATGACAGAGGGAGAAAAAATGTTAATTTACAAGCATAGAAGGTTCTTGCCTTATACAGAGTCAGAAGACTGGGCCTTCGAACTCAGTGCTCTGACTGGCAGTGCCATTCTATAGGGTTTCAAGCAGTTTCCCCAATCCGACCTGGAGATGCCAGGGGTGGAACTTGGGACTTTCTGCATGCAAAGCGGGTGCTCGGGTCCCCAGTTTATAACCCAGTCCAATTTGTACCCCAATCCACAGCAGTGACGTGGGGCGGACAATTTTCCAGTGCTTTATTTTCCCATGGAAAATTTCCGTTTCATAAGGTCATTAGTAAAAATGCATGTATGCCAATTGCAAATACAATATTGGGCGAGCTTGGCAGTTTCAAAGTTGTAATGACTATTTCACGGTGATTATTCCAAGCGTACGTACACGTCACTGAAATACGCATATGACTCACAGTGACATGGATCAGTTCTTTGTAGTCTTCCTTGATAATGCTAGTATGCAACATCTTGATTTGCTTTCATAACAGCATGATCCATGTACAGAGGAGGCTTCCCTTCCCTGTAGCCTGTGGCTGTCTGGCTGCAAACTCAGTACCCCTGCTGGAACCCTCTCTTTCCTCTGCTTTTAGTTCGGTTGGCCAGGGCAAGGGGGTTGCTGTCTGTTCTGTCTTGATTCCTGTTTTATGACATTTTAACCTATTTAGGGAGCAGTCCTATGATCCCTGGGCGAGCGTCCCAGGGACCATAGGATTGTTCGCAGTCCCCCTTCCGATGTCGGAGACAGCACTGCAACCTCAGAAGAGGGGGTAGAGATCCCCCCTCCCCTCGCAGCCAGCACTGAAAGAACCACACCAGCTGCCCTCCGAGGTTGGAAGGGTGACTCGGAGGAAGAGGAAAGAGGGTGCTCCGGTGCATGGGGAGGGGAGGAGGCCAGAGAGGCCAGGATACGAGCTATCCTGAGCCTCCTCCAGCACCCTTCCCTCCCCCTCCAAAGCGCCCTCACTAAAAAGCCCATCTAGTGTAATCTGCGGGGCAGGAGGACAGGGAGGCGATCTCCTCTGCCGCTCCTCCCACCCTGCATTGGACGATCGGACGCCTCCGAGTTTGGGGGCTTCCAGTCACCGAGGGGCAATCGATAAGATTGCACCCTTAATTGTTATTGTAAGCCATATTGAACTGTGGAAAGGAGCATGTTGTTGTTATTGATAATGTTCTTTATACAGCACCATCAGTGTGCTTGGCCCAGGACAATTTACAAGAGTGTATGTATGTCTGAATGAGAGTGAGTGTGACAGGAGCACATAGAATCATAGAGTTGGAAGGTGCCTGCCAGACCACTGAGTCCAGCCCCCTGCTCAATGCAGGAAGCCTGATTCCCAGGCGGTCTCCCACCCAAGTACTAACCAGGGCTGACCCTGCTTAGCTTCTGAGATCAGATAAGATCAGGTGCATCCAGCCGGCGAACTCATATATGTGGGTATATCTAAATTATTTCTTCCGATGAGATTTGGTTTCTGGAGAGGATTCACACGACCTGCAGCTATATGAAATGTATGTATGTCTGGTGTATGGGTATGGGGGAGAAGAGGGGTAGGAGAGGTTGGAGGGGTGTTCATTCAATTCAATAGGTTTTAAATAATTTGCGGGGGAGAAACACAGTACAAAAGGAGGCCCCTGCCCTGAGGAGCTTCCACATAAAATTCGACAGAGGAGACAACAGAGAGAGGGATGGAAGTAGAGGCTGGGGTGAACCGGGAAGCGACTCGATGGACTCGATGGTCCACAGCCGGAGTTCCAGACACGGCCGGGTTGCTGTGGCTGCAAATGGTGGCCGTCGTAGCAGCCACCATTTGCGTCCTGCCAGGCTGCTGTGATAGGCTATGTAAGTATTTACGTAGCCTATCACAGCAAAGAGAAGTGGCACAAACAGCGGCCACTACGCTGTTTGCGCTGCTGCCCTTTCCGTGATAGGCTACGTAAATACTTGCGTAAAGGCAGCATTTGCGTGGTTGCTTTTACCGTGATAGGCTATGTAAATACTTACATAGTAATATGTAATATAACATAGTAATATAACATAGTAATATGTAATATAACTATGTAATATAACACAGTTATATTACATATTATATAATATTATTATATTAGGGCCACGGTGGCTTAGTGGTTAAGACGCTGAACTGCAGACTGGAAGGTCGGCAGGTCAGCAGTTCGAGACCCGAGTGCTGCGTGATGGAGTGAGCTCCCGTCTTCAGTCCCAGCTCCTGCCAACCTAGCAGCTCAAAAGCAAGAAATTGCAAGTAGATAAATAGGTACCGCCTCGGCGGGAAAGGCAACAGCATTCCGTGCACCTCGGTGTTCAGTCATGCCGGCCACATGACCACGGAAGCGTCTTCGGACAGCGCTGGCTCTTCAGCTTAGAAACGGGGATGAGCACCGCACCCTAGAGTCGGACACGACTGGTTGGGGACACCTTTACCTTATTTTTTATATTACATGTAAATACTTACATGGCGTAGCGGCCGCTGTTTGCATCCCTGCTCTTTGCCGTGATAGGCTACATAAATACTTAGGTAGCCTATCATGGCAGCCTGGCAGGACGCAAATGGCGGCCACAGCAGCCAGCTGAGAGACCAGCTGCCGCTGCCGCTGGAGCATCTGCCCCAGGTGAGCTTCATCCCGTGGGGATTCCGCGGGGTGTCTGGGGGTGGGAGGCCATTCCGCCATGGGTTTCAGGGGCACTGAAATCCGTGGCAGAATTCTCCGCCATCCCTCATTCCAACGCATCTAGAGGGCATCAGGTCAGGAATGGCTGCAGCAGGGCATGGGAATTAAGGGATTGTGTCAAATGCTTTGTGGAGAAAGGTGGTTTTGTGGACGGATCTGAAGGAAGAAATGTTTTAAAACAAAACAAATACCTTCCTGTGATGCATTTGCCTTCAGTTTGCGACTGACTTGTGGTGTGGATTGCATCAATTTGTAGATCACCAGAGTGAGGGATTGTGGGGAGGATTTGGATGGGATGATCTTCAATCCCAGTGTGGTGTAGCGGTTAGAGTGTCGGGCTAGGACTGGGGAGACCCGTATTCTAGTCCCCACTCATCCATGAAGCTGACTGGGTGACTCTGGGCCAGTCAGTGACTCTCAGCCTAACCTATCTCACAGGGTCGTCGTGAGGATAAAAATGCAGAGGAGGGCCATGTAAGCCACCTTGGGTTCCGTGCACGAGGGGAAAAAGGCGGGATATAAATGTTATACTAAATAAAATAATTAAAAAATCCCCTTCCATTTCCAGTTCTGAGCCCCGGCGGGGGGGGGGGGGGGAGAGAGAAGCTGTAACCTAGATGAACCTCAGTCCGCTTCCAACTCGAGGGCTTTATTATTCTAAACCCCTTTACGATGCAATCCTACGCATGTTTAGCCACAGAAATGTCCCGCAGCGCCCCGCATTCCCCAGCCAGCATAGGAACTGTCGGGCTACTTTCCGTCTAAAGCGGCACAGGACTGCGCCCTGGGTTCTCTCCCAGGGGCTGCGCAAGCGCCGGCTGAGTCTAGCCGTGTTTCTTCCCCCGTCTTCCCTCCTTTCCGGTCTCAGCTGGCGCTTCTCACATACCATCCACAAAGGCCCCCGACAGCTCCCGCCCCTTCTGTGCCAGGTTGGACAGAACGACCCCGCGCACCTCTAACCAGCATCGACAAAAAGCCGGATCCAGCTTCTCTGCCAAGCGCTCTCGCGTGGCTGCCGCGGCGGCTGCAATTCTTGCACAGCACAACCGTTCCGGGGCCAGCAGGAACTGCCCGGACGTCCAAGTGGCGTGACCACTGCCTGCTGGGAATTGTAGTCCTCTCGCTTGGAAGCAAGGGAGAAGTCCGGTCAACGTGGAGGAATCCTTGGCGATTGTTGCAGGACCTTTCCCCTCCGCCGCCCGCCCGCCGGCGACCCTCCTGCGCTCCATCCTCAAAGGAAAGCTCAGACCCATGTTGATGTGCGGCAAAAACAGGCGAACCCAGGGATCCAGCAGTTTGCCGCCGCTGCACGAAAACAGAGCCAAGGCTCTTTTATCTTGCAGGATCACAGCAGCTGGACGTATGGAGCAAAACAGCACCTACACACACACACACACACACACACACACACACAGGACCATAGTGGGCTGCGGTGCGTGCCGGCCACCCTTTGAATGTTCAAGCTGTGGCTTACTCTGTCGTGCAGAGCCGGTGAGGGCAGCTTATGCAAGAGTTAAACAACGCGCACATAGCCCTAGAGCGGCCCATGAGTTCTGCGAGCATTGTTTAACCCGAACACAAGCCGCCCTCGCTGGGTTCACATGGCACAATAAGCCACCGCTGGAATATTCCAAAGGGCGGCCTGTACGCGCCGTAACCCACCGTAGCTTAAATAAGCCGAGGTGGCCTGCAGCAGTCATGCAATCCAGCCCACGGCCTTTTCACTACGAGGCCCAAGGGCAGTGGTGTAATGGTAAATTTTGAAGTGCAGGCCCTCCTCGTGACAGTCTCCATCGCCATGCTGGGGCACGCTGGGAGTTGTGGGATTGTTTTCTGTCCAAACGTGCATAGGATTGCGCCCTTTGTTGCTCACTCAACCCAAAATGCTTTGCATTACAACAGGGATACAGCTCACAAGTATGTATTGTTGCTAAGAAGATCCACCCCTCCCCCCCGCTACTGTGAGGATTGCAGCTGAGTTCAGAGGAAGCCGGAGTGACGTCTCATCCCTGCTAATAAACAAGTCCCTGTGCTTGGACCCTGCGAGCCCTGGTTCTGCTACAGCACTGCACAGTAGCCTTGCTGGAGTGACTGGCTGGCAACCCCATACAGCTGTCTTTTCCTTCCAGGATCTCCTCCATCCCTGATGCTGTTCAATGAACCCTTTGATTTGGCCGGCCACACGTTTCTGTGTTGCTAAGGATCCATAGATGGGGATCCTATTTCCACAGGGCTGGGCAACTTGTGCCCCCCCAGATGTCTGGGCCTACAGCTCCCATTATCCCATTATGCCTAGACTGGCTCGGGCTGATGGGACTTGTAGTCCAAAACATCTGGAGGGCCACAAACTCCCACTCCTGCTCTAGAAGGAGCTGACTTCAGCTCGGCTCAGGATGGGACTCTGAGAGGAGAAGGAAGGAGTTTGATGGGCTCAGGGCTGGCGGCCCCTCGTCTGTCTCCTCACTCAGGTCCCCGAGACTGTGAGGTGAGGCAGGACTCCCAGGATGCACGTGACACGTGGGAGGGATGGGTGCGCCTGCCGGGGTGCTTGGGGGAATACGTTTGGGGTGGGGGGAGGACGGGGATGTCTGTCAACCTCCTCCCGCATCCAAAATATGGAATTCATAACTCATACAGCCTGATCCTATGCATGTTTCCTCAAATGTAAGCCCCACTGTGCACAGTGTAGCTTGCTTGTAGAGAAGCATCTGTACTATACTATTTTCTATATAGAATATCCTATATCTACTACAGCGTTGCTGCCACACAGGGCAATTGTAACACTGGCCTCAATATGGGGATGATGCCAGCAGACCACACTGCAGGGTGGTTGTAAATCGTTCCCCAGCCTCACACACACACACCCTCCTCCAATCCATAACCCAGCAATATGCCTCTGAAATATCACTTGCTGGGGAACATGGGTGGGAGGGTGCTATTGCTCTCATGTCCTGCTGGTGGGCTTCCCATTGGCACCTGGTTGGCTACAGTGGGAACAGAACGCTGGACTAAATAGGCCTTTGGTCTGATGCATCAGGGCTCTTCCTATATTCTTATATACCTCAACCTCCACCCACATCTGCAATATGGAGAAAATCATACTGGACCATTTCCCCCTCCCTCTTCCTGCAGAAAGGTTCATAGGATAAGAACATAAGACGAGCCATGCTGGATAAGACCAAGGCTCCATCCAGTCCACATAGTGGCCAACCAGCTGTTGACCAGGAACCCACAAGCAGGGCATGAGCGCAACAGCACCCTCCCGCCCATGTTCCCCAGTAACGGTGTACATAGGCCCACTGCTTCTGGTACTGGAGGTAGCACAGAGCCATCCAGACTTACCATTGACAGCCTTCTCCTGCCGGAATTTGCCCAGCCCCCTCCTAAAGCCATCCAAATTGGTGGCCATCACAACAGCCTGTGGTAAAACTGTTACACGTCTTTAAGAGCTCAAAAATTTTATATATATATATATATATATACACACACACACACACATGCACAGTGAGACCTGCGTGTGAAAGCACGAACTCGTGTCTGTGCTGCTACGTTCTCTGCGCACATGGGACAAGCTGCTGCAGCTACGGTACGAGCCTGGATTCTTCCATGGTTTCCTCTGAGCTGCTGTCCCGTTTGCCCCGCGATCGGGGCGAGGGGCGGGCAGTTGGCGTCAAAAGTGAACTGGAAGTCCCGGCCTGAAACCAAGGCGTTGTCAGCCTACCGCTTTCCATGTCTAGGGAACGGGGGGGGGGGGTCGTGCTTCCTGGCGAGAGGGCCGCTGCGTTGGGAAGAGCGGCCGACGCAGGAAACTCGCCATAAGAACGTCTGAACTCTGCACTTCGTCTGGAAGCGCCGGTCAGTGGCGGGGGGGCACAACGGGGGTGGGAAGCTGGGGGGTTGATTTCTGCTGCAAAGATGGGTGGGGGCTCCTTCCCCCTTTGCCTGAGCCTCCCTAGCTTTGCCGAGTCTGAGGGAGGGAGGGAGGAAGAGACTCCGCTTCGAATCGGCATTGCAGGCCACCAGACCGGGTTTTGCTCAGAAGTCGTGGACGCATGTGAGGGCCCTGATCCGGACCTCCGCCGCCACAGCCTCCTCTAGCATAATTGGGAGTAGGGTAGCACAGCATAAGCTCAGAAAACGGGACCTGAGGGCATGCTCCGATGTATGTTTACGCAGAGAAAAAGCCTTACAATTCCCAGCATTTCCCAGCCGGCCATGCTGGGAGTTGTAGGGCTTTTTTCGGTCTTAACATGCATAGGACTGCGTCCTAAATTGCTACAAGATTCACTTCTTTATTTTGCTGCAAGAAACTATTCCAGAAGAATAGTGTTACTGTCTATTACGGCTGCTGCAAATAGTAACTGTTGTGTACATTTAGGTCTCTGCTTAGAAATGGGACAGATCTATCGTACCGTTCACGTTTCATGGCATTTTACCTCTCCCTACACATTTCTTTTCTCTGTTCCCATGTCTGCATATGTCTGCATAAACACACACACATACATACACACACACACACACACACACACTATACAATTTCCAGAGGGGGAGCCATGTTAGTCTGTCCACAAAAGCTTATGCCAGAATACATGAGTTAATCTTTCAGGTGTCACAAGACTCTGCTGTTTTTACACACAATAATCTGCCAACCGAGGCTCACGCTCTGTGAATCTAATGAATTGGGCTTGGGCCCCCAAGAGCTTGTGCCATTGTAAACTTGCCTGCCTTTAAGATGCCAGGAGACTCGTCGTTTTCACCTCGGGAAAGAGTCTCCCAGACGAATAGAGTGGACGGATAGAATTGCAGTGGACAGCTCAGCGAAGATGTCAACCCAGTGTGCGGCCGCTGTAAAAAAGACAAACTCCATGTTAGGCATAATTACTAAAGGAATTGAGAACGAAGCTGCCAATATCATACTGCCCCTATACCAATCTATGGTGCGGCCACACTTGGAATACTGTGTCCAGTTCTGGTCACCGCACCTCAGAAAAGATATTCTAGAGCTGGAGAAAGTACAGAAAAGGGCAACGAAAATGATCAAGGGGCTGGAGCCTCTCCCCTATGAGAAGGTTACAACAGCTGGGATTGTTTAGCTTGGAAAAAAGGAGGGTGAGGGGAGACACGACAGAGGTGTACAGAATGATGCATGGTGCAGAGAATGTGGATAGGGAGACATTTTTCTCCCTCTCTCAAATACTAGAACGGGGGTCATGCTATGAAGCTGATTGGTGGGAGATTCAGGACAGATGAAAGGCAGGACGTCTTCACGCAGCGCTAGACGGCTGATTTCGGCTGTCTAGCCAGGGCATGTTGAAGCAGCAGGGTGGGGGGAGGCAGGCCGGAAGGCGTGTAGGAAGTGTTGTAACGGGACCCCTGCGGTCTCCTCCCCTCCCCACGCCCAGGAATGCCCCTTCTCGCCCGCTCTGCACTGCTATTTTGAGCGTGGAGACATGGACAAATTGTGCCGCCTTCAAGGCAGCGGGGGAGCGGGCAGGGACCACGTTCCTGGCTGCAAGCTCAGCTCCCAGAAAGTGAAAAATCCCATGGCCATCTCGACACTGTCTAGCAGCCATAGGATTGCAAACTCAGTTTCTGTGCGGGATGCGCCGGAGGGGCTTAACCTCTTCTGTGGCCTGCATGGAAACACAGTGGCTGTCAGAGGATGGAGGGAGCGCTCTGTGCTCCCTCGGGTAGAATCCAACTAAAGTCCTACCTTGCGTAGACTCATTAAAATGAATGGACTTAAGTTAGTCATGACTACCTCAAGTCCCATTCATTTCCATGGGTCTACCCCTAGTAGGACTTTAGTTGGATTCTACCTTATGGATGTGGAGGAGGGGGCTGCCATAGGGGTCCCCGGGATATGCAGGCTATGATGATGGGCAGCTTGCTAGTTAAAAACAACGATGGAACTCTAAAAGCAAAGGTAACTGTGTCCACCAAAAGAAAGGCTTGATTGCACCTGAGTGCCCTCTCCGGCACTGTGGAGCCTGTTCTCCCTGGTATACTGGGGAGCTGCGGTCAATGGAACAGGCTGGACGTCGGCTAGAGTGCAAATGGTGCAAGACTTGAAGTGAAGATGACCGAGCACGCTGCAGAGTGCATAATTGTGCCTATTTCGTGGCAGTGTGGGCAGCAAAGAAGGTTTATTTTGCTGGCTCCATTACATCCTCAAGTAGCCATCCAGCGGAGCTCTTCCGGGTGGTATGGCAGTTGTTAACATCTTCCCCAGTAAATGGGGCCCTGGCCCCGTCAAGGACCCGCTGTGACCTTTTTGCATCGCACTTTGAGGACAAAATCGCTTGCCTCTGTAGCAACCTTGATGCTGCTGTTAGTGCAGTACCAGTTGAGGTGTCTGATGCCACCATCGGCCCGATTTTGTCTTTAAGGAGGCAGTAGTGCGGCCACTCCTGAAGAAGCCCACTCTGGACCCAACGGTATTAGACAAGTGCCGCCCAGTCGCAAATACCCCTTTTCTAGGGAAGGTACTTGAGAGGGTCATGGCGGACCAACTGCAGGCACTCTTGGAGGATACTGATTATCTAGACCCATTTCAGTATGGGTTTCGTCCTGGTTACGGGACTGAATCAGCCTTGGTCGCCCTGGTGGATGACCTTTATCGAGAGAGGGACAGGGGGAGTGCAACCCTGTTAATTCTGCTCCATCTGTCATCGGCTTTTGATACCATCAACCACGGTATCCTCCTGGATCGACTCTGTGGGATGGGTATTGGAGGTTCCGGTCCAACCTGCGGGGCCGATTTCAGAGAGTAACATTGGGTGACTACTCCTCAGGCCTTTGGCAATCGAGCTATGGGGTGCCGCAGCGTACCATCTTGTCCCCAGTGTTGTTTAACATATATATGAAGCTGCTGGGAGCGGTCCTTAGGGGATTTGGAGCTAAATGCCATCAGTATGCTGATGACATGCAGCTCTATCTCCCTGTGACATCTGAATCAGGAGAGGTTGTGCAAGTCCTGAATCAGTGCCTAGACTCAGCAATGGGCTGGATGAGGGCCATTCAACTGAAGCTGCATCCTGGCAAGACGGAAGCCCTGTGGGTGAGTGGTTCCCGGGTCCGGGAGATAGGCTCATTGCCTGTTCTGGATGGGGTTGCACTCCCTCTGAAAGATCAGTTCCATAGTCTGGGGGTGCTCCTAGATTGTTGATGGAGGCACAAGTGGTCGCAGCTGCTTGGAGTGCCTTTTACCAGCTCTGGCCGGTTCGCCAGCTACGGCCCCTCCGGGACAGGGATAGCTTGACCACGGTGGTACAGGCATTAGTAACCTCAAGACTGTTCACACAGCGGCCAACCAGCTGCCAACAGGAACCGACATGCAGGACATGAGTGCAACAGCAACCCCTCCCCCCGCTGCCCATATTCCCCGGCAACTGGGCACATAGGCTCACTGCCTTTGATATAGGAGGTAGGCTATAGCCATCAGGACTAGTAGCCATTGATAGCCTTCTTCCTCCACCATGAGTTTGTCTAACCCCCTTTTACAGGCATCCATATTGGTGGCCGTCACTACGTGTTGCAGTAGTGAATTCCGTAGTTTAACTATGCGCCGTGTGAAGAAGTCCTCCCTTTATTGTCCTGAATCTCCCACTGATCAGCTTCACAGGATGACCCCACTAGGTTCTAGCGCTATTGGAAAGGGGGAGGAAAGTCTCCGTATCCACTTTCTCCACGCCGTGCTGAATTTTGTACGCCTCCCCCTTGCCTGCCCTGACTCGCCTCTTTCCCGAGCTAATCAGGCCCAGATGCAGTCATCTTTCCTCACAGGAGAGTTGCTGCAGCCCCTGGGTCACTTTAGTCACCCTTTCCTGCACTCTTTCCTTGTCGACCGCCCTTTCTTGGGCGCAGGGATGAGAACTGCGCACAGCATTCCAAGTGTGGTCGCGCCATAGATGTGTATGAGGGCAAGAACAATATTGTTTAGGAACCTGGAATGTCAGCTCAATGAATCAAGGTAAGCTGGAGGTGGTCAAACAGGAGATGGCAAGATTGAACATCGACATCTTGGGAATCAGCGAACTCAAATGGACAGGCATGGGCGAATTTAATTCAGGTGACCATCATATCTACTACTGTGGGCAAGAATCCCTTAGAAAAAATGGAGTAGCACTCATAGTCAACAAAAGGGTGGGAAAAGCAGTACTGGGGTACAATCTTAAAAATGATAGAATGATCTCAGTACGAATCCAAGGCAAACCATTCAACATCACAGTAATTCAAGTCTATGCCCCAACCACTGAGGCCGAAGAAGCTGAGGCTGATCGGTTCTATGAAGACCTACAACACCTTCTAGAACTAACACCAAAAAAAGATGTCCTCTTCATCATAGGGGATTGGAATGCTAAAGTAGGACGTCAAGAAATCACCGGGATAACAGGCAGGCATGGCCTTGGTGTACAAAATGAAGCAGGACAAAGGCTAATAGAGTTTTGCCAAGAGAACACGCTGATCATAGCAAACACTCTTTTCCAACAGCACAAGAGGTGACTCTACACATGGACATCACCAAATGGTCAATATCGAAATCAGATTGATTATGTCCTTTGCAGCCAAAGATGGAGAAGCTCTATACAGTCAGTAAAAACAAGACCTGGAGCTGACTGTGGCTCAGATCATGAGCTTCTAGTTGCAAAATTTCAGCTTAAATTGAAGAACGTAGGGAAAACCACTAAACCGTTTAGGTATGATCTAAATCATATCCCTTATGTATATACAGTGGAGGTGAGGAATAGATTTCAGGGATTAGACCTGATAGACAGCGTGCCTGAAGAACTATGGATGGAGGTCCATAACATTGTTCAGGAGGCAGCAACTCAATCCATCCCAAAGAAAAAGAAATGCAAGAAAGCCAAGTGGCTGTCTGATGAGGCTTTACAAGTAGCTGAGGAAAGAAGGGAAGTGAAAAGCAAGGGAGAAAGGGGAAGATATATCCAACTGAATGCAGAGTTCCAGAGAATAGCAAGGAGAGACAAGAAGGCCTTCTTAAATGAACAATGCAAAGAAATCAAGGAAAACAATAGAATGGGAAAGACTAGAGATCTCTTCAAGAAAATTGGAGATCTCAAGGGAACGTTTTGTGCAAAGACGGGCATGATAAAGGACAATGAAGGCAGGGACCTAACAGAAGCAGATGAGATTAAGAAGAGGTGGAAAGAATACACAGAAGAACTATACAGGAAAGATCTTAATGTCCCTGATAGCCATGATAGTGCGGTCACTGAACTTGAGCCAGACATCCTAGAGAGTGAAGTCAAGTGGGCCTTAGGAAGCATTACTAACAACAAAGCTTAGCAGGGATGACAATATTCCAGCTGAGCTATTTAAAATCCTAAAAGATGATGCTGTTAAAGTGCTGCATTCAATTTGCCAACAAATTTGGAACACTCAACAATGGCCGCAAGACTGGAAAAGGTCAGTTTACATTCCAATTCCAAAGAAGGGCAACGCCAAAGAGTGTTCAAACTACCGCACCATTTCGCTCATTTCACATGCCAGCAAGGTGATGCTCAAAATCCTACAAGCTAGGCTTCAGCAGTATGCAAACCGAGAACTACCAGAAGTACAAGCTGGGTTTCGAAGAGGCAGAGGAACTAGAGATCAAATCGCCAACATTCGCTGCATCATGGAGAAAGCAAGAGAATTCCAGAAAAACGTCTATTTCTGCTTCATTGACTACGCTAAAGCCTTTGATTGTGTGGATCACAACAAACTCTGGCAAATTCTGAAAGTGATGGGAGTACCAGACCACCTTACCTGTCTTCTGAGAAACCTGTACGAGTGTCAAAAAGCAACAGTAAGAACCAGACATGGAACAACTGAGTGGTTCAAAATTGGGAAAGGAGTACGACAAGGCTGCATATTGTCACCCTGCTTATTTAATTTATATGCAGAGTACATCATGAGAAACGCCGGGTTGGATGAATCACAGGTTGGAATTAAGATTGCTGGGAGACAAAGCAAAACAAAGCAAAAGGGTGAGGGGGAAGGGGGAAAAATAGCTGTTGTTCAATGGAAATTTCCCTTGTGCAGGATGAGTCCCCCGGAGTACAGACGTTCTGGCAGCTGCGCAGCGAAATGCAGGATTCCCTCACGCAGAGGTTTGGAAAGGACCTCAGATGTCGTGTGTCCGCTGCCCCAGCAACTAAGAACGTAAGAGCCCTGCTGGATCAGACAAGGGTCCATCGAGTACAGCGTTCTGTTCACACAGCGGCCAACCAGCTGCCAATGGGAACCGACATGCAGGACACGAGTGCCACAGCAACCCCTCCCCCCGCTGCCCATGTTCCCCGGCAACTGGGCACATAGGCTCCGCAGTTTAACTATGCGCCGTGTGAAGAAGTCCTCCCTTTATTGTCCTGAGTCTCCCACCGATCAGCTTCACGGGATGACCCCGCTAGCTTCTAGCGCTATTGGAAAGGGGGAGGAAAGTCTCCGTATCCACTTTCTCCGCACCGTGCTGAATCTCGTACGCCTCCCCCTTGCCTGCCCTGACTCGCCTCTTTCCCGAGCTAATCAGGCCCAGATGCGGTCATCTTTCCTCACAGGAGAGTTGCTGCAGCCCCTGGGTCACTTTAGTCGCCCTGTCCTGCACTCTCCTCCTCGACCGCCCCTTCTCGGGCGCAGCGCTGAGAACTGCGCACAGCATTCCAAGCGTGGTCGCGCCATGGATGCGCATGAGGGCAGGAGGCTCTTGGCAGCTTCGCTGGCCGCAGCCGGGCCCCAGCGGAAATGTTCTTAAGGGCCGAGGAATGCAGCCGAGAGGTTTGTGCCGAGGGAGACGCCTCCTGCCCCTCGGTGCGCCAAGGGTTAAATGAACGGCGGGGCAGGACACTGGGGGGCAACAGGGAGCGCCCCTCCCTCGTCTCCCGGAAGGGAAAGAAGCCTCGGGAGACCCCGGGCCGAGGCGCAGGAGGCTGATCCGGGAGAGGCAGGCGGAGAGGTGAGGGGGTGATGAGGGCGAGGGGAACGGGGGCCGCAGAAATGGTTTTGGGGGAGGGCTGGGGGAGCGGGAGACGCCCCCCAGTCATCGGAAGGGGTCCGATCTCTGAACCGCCGCTGCAGTGGGGCCCAAAGGGCCACGTTTCCCTTTGCATGACCCCCTTCGACGCGCCCCACTCCGGGGTCCCCCAGCTCCGGCGGGGGCGCTCGGGAAGGAGCTCTCGCGCGCCAGGACTGGGGGAGCCATCTTTGGCTTTCCTGGCCCGCAGCGGCCCGTCGCTTCCCTTCTCCTGGCTGAGCGCGGCGGCGCGGGAAGCCGCGACAGACCCGCGCGGAGTGCGGGAAGAGCGTCAGCGGTGCTGGAGCAGTTGCTCGTCCTCCAAGCAGGCGCCCAGGAGAAAGGCCGTAGAAATGCGGGAGGGCGGGACAGCTTCGGCCAGAGCTCAAGTCTCGCTTTCCATCAGAGAACTCGCGGGGGTGGTGCTGCCCGCAGCGCGAAAGGAGAGGAAAGCACGCGGGCTGCGGGCGTTTCCAGGGGAGGGGCGCAGAGGCTTCCGAGCAGGACGGGGGAGGCCTCGCGGCGCGCAGGCAGTGTCGCGACGATGCTTCCGTGGTCTCCTTCCCACCCCGGGGATGCGCCTTTTCGCGCGCTCTGCACCGTTTACGAGCGCGGCGACGGGGAAGCACCGAGCTGCCTGTGAGCTGGGGGGGAGGTGGCAGGGAGCGCGGTTTCTGGGATCCACGCTCGGAGCTCGGTTCCCACAAGCTGAGAAATGCTGTGGCCGCCTGGACGCTGTCCAGCGGCCATAGCTTTGCTCCCCCTGTGTGCTTTAATTTCCCCCCTCGGATATTTCAGGTGAACTACTTGTGATGTACCGGGACAAAACTTTAACTGGCGGTACTATTTTTAGCTTGGGTTACTAAATACGGTAGAAGAAACTTGGTGAATGAGATCTATCTCAAGTATTTGCAATCGAAACTCTTTTTTTCCGTATGCAAATAACTGTACGATTGGAAAATGTCAACGTTTTCAGGAAAACTCACCCAAGGCTGCGGGACCATGGGAGCTGTCGGCCAAAACATCCGGAGGGCCACAAGGTGCCCACCCCTATTTTAAAAGGGTGCCTTAAGAAGGCATTGCTAAAACAACATTTGTACATATGTGGTACGGGTTGAAAGGTAGGATGAGCGAAGCCATGCCTCCTGGCAGCGCTAGGCTCGGCCCCTGCCATGGTGCACCCCTGTAAATCCTTTGAAGGAGAGGTGTGTCTGCCCTATTTCCCTGAGGTGGTGGGGGGGCAGCCATACAACTCTGTCCCATGGCCTATTAATTTACCCTGGCTTCAAACTGCATCAACTGCAAAGCCATGCGCTGGTTCAGGAGGTCTGCCACCTAGATGTTACTGAAGGCTTCAAACACACCAACACATGTAAATTAATTAAAAGTAGTTAATGCATTTTTTCAAAAAATAACCCCGCGGTGCTCACCGCCAGGTATGTATGCAAAGTTCCAGGTGTCTAAGTTTCACCGTTTGGCACTATGGGGCTGACAGAGAGACAGACGCACATCACCTTTTTAAAGAAATACTTATAAAGCCTACCTACCCAGAGCTGTCAAGGATTTGTCATCAGACTGATATGCATGCAGATCGGTTTTTAATGATGCGCACTTGGCTTGATGAAAAGGACCCAAATGCCAACATTGATCTGGTATGCAAAGTGGAGAGAAAAGTCCTGTAGTGGGCAGGAGAAGCTTTGCAGGAGTGGAATGAGATGGGACCAAGATCATGGGATTGACGCAGGAGGGAGGGGAAGCCTTCCCAGGAATCGAGAGAAGTCTGAATAAAATTGGGGAAGGAGGTGGGAAAGATATTTCGAGCTTAAACATCAGGCCTTTTCCAGATCGCGCACCTTGAAAAAAATAGATCATGAAGGAAAGTAAGGTGGGACAATGAAATGCCACTCAGGGTGCAATCCTATGCATCTTTAGACAGAAAAGGCTGTGGAATGCTGGGAGTGGTAGGTTTTTTTTCTGTCTAAACATGCATAAGATTGCGCCTTTACTTTATTTATATGGTCTGTTTACCACACCCTCAAAACCTGAGGCAGCTTATAATAATTAAAGCCAGAAAACCCAAAGGTGTACAAAGGGTGAAAGTCCCGTTCCTCGCTGAAAGCACTGGTGTATATGGAGGAGAATATTTCTTCATAGAGATTTTTTTTTCTTTCTCACATAGCCAGCGTCCTTCAAGGAGGTAGCTGAGTATTTTACTATGGGGAAAGAGTTATTTCCTGGATCCAGGCCAAAGAGCTCTGTGCAAGGAAGCTGTGCCGGAGGAGTTGGGAACTGTGGCGTCTCTGGGTAAGGATTCCTTTTCCTTACTGGATAAATGAGAATGGGATGAATTTCTCTTCTTGGTCGTTGCAGTTGGGATGTTCCTCCCCATCGGCTAATGGATTCTTGGGGGCTCTGTAGGATTTTTCATATGGTGTGGAGGCATTGCTGTCCAAGCCCTGGTCGATCTCTGGAAGGCAAAGCTGAGCCAGGCGGTTGACAGAAATGCTCTCAAGCAGCTTCTCATCTTGAGCTGACTCATGGCTGCTCTTTACTGTACACCTAATTTTTTTTGATGAAATGTTCTAGGTCAATACATGACTAATAAATGTGAAGTGCGTATAAAGGAAAAAATTAAGAAAGAGCACTCAGAATGCCTGAAGATTTTGTAGTGACCAGCCTGTCTCTTTCTTTGAAAGAAATTCCCAGACCAGACCTCAGCTCCCAGCTGGAAGAAGGAAAATATCACGTTGTCCAGGGCTCTGACGAAGAGGAGCGATTGGCAGGTACCTGCTTAGATTTGTAGTGGAACTATTTCCTGTCTGGGAATTGACTGGGGGTTTGGAGAACTTTTCATCTTCTCTTCAGTTGTTGAGCTTAATCAGCCGCACGGCATATCCCCCAACAGAATACAGAGCCTGATTTGATTTCATTTGTACCTTGCCGTCTATCATAACATGGCACTGAAGTAGGCTTATAGGCACCATTAAAGTGGATTCAAACAATAAAAAATACATTCAAATACAATACAAGCATGGCCATTACAGAATAAAAACAGTACCCCTCTTAACAGACTTACGGACAGAAGGTCTTCTTGAATGAAGCGTTCCTTGCCTGTCAGTGGTAGGGCAGCACGCTTCCTGTAACCAGCCCCATCAGCAGTCTGGCTCCAGCATTCTGGACCAGGGAAACTTTCTGAGCAGTTTTTGAAGGCAGCCCCATGCACGGCGTGTTACAGTAGTCCAAGCAGGCTGTAAATAAGGCATGGTGACCGTGGCCAGATCAGACACCCTAGGAATGTGTGCGGTGTGCAAATGCGCTCCTGGCCACTGCTGAGACTTGGGCATCCGGGTTCAGGGCTATGCCCCAAAGAACCCCGAACTGTGAGCCTGAGTCTTCAGAGGGAGTGTAACGCCATCCAGCACAGGACAAATCTCTGTTCCCTGATTTCCTTTCGATTGAGCAGCAATACCACTACCTTGTCTGGTTTAAGCTTGAATGTATTTGCCACCATCCACTCCATTACCATCCTTAGACCTGCTTCAGAACCAGAAAAGCTTCCCTGGATTTAGAGGGAAAGGAGAGAGAGAGCAGGGTGTCATCAGGTTCCTGGTGGCACCAAACTCCAAACTCCCAGTGGATTCGTGTATATGTGCAACACCACGGGGGATGAGGTCGAATCCTGAGGATCACCACAGGCTAGCGGGCACGGCTTCGAACTGGAATCCCCCAGCACCAACTTCTGAAATCAGACCTCCAAGACGGACCTGAGCGACTAGCGCCTCTGTGTCCCATCTCAGACAGACGCCGTGAAAGGATGCGATGGTCGATGTTATCGAAAGCTGCAGAAAGGTCCAGTTCCTGGTGTAGATCATCCACCAAGGTAACGAAAGTTGTCTCTGTTCCGTAGCCATACCAGAAGCTAGACTGAAATGGATCTAGGTGATCCATGTCATCCAGAAATCCCTGGAGCTGAGAAGCCACCTCATGCTCCAGCACCTTGCCCAAGAATTTTTGTGAACCGCCCAGAGAGCTTCGGCTGTTGAGCGGTATAGGGAGGGAAGGAAGGAAGGAAGGAAGGAAGGAAGGAAGGAAGGAAGGAAGGAATATTGTAGACTGGCTGGAAAGTATCCACCATCGGCCAGTCTCTAATTTGAGTACCACCTCGTTTAGCCACGATAGAATCACCCCTTGCCTTTGAGAGGCATTCGCCACGACCCTGCGCGCTCAGCCGGTCCCCAACGCTCGGCTGCATTTATAAGCCAGAGGGGGCAAGGGTCCACCACACGAGTGGTGGGCCTCACCTTTCCAGGAATCCTGTACACATCATCGTGCTGTACAAATGGAAAAGTACCCATTGTAATTGGACACGCAGCAGCCAAAGTTATATCCACCCGACATGGAACAAGTACGGCATCGAACCCAGCACAGGCACCTTCGATTTTATCTGCAAAGTGTTGTGCAAATTAGTCCCAGTAGCCTTAAGTCCAAGTCCAGTTGCCAACGGGCAATAATTGTAGGTCTAGTAACTCGTACATAGACAGGAAGGCAGATGCACGGGCCCTCCCTTCCCTCCTCCAGTCTGGCCAACAGACCGGATGGCCCTCCCCCTCATTCACCTCGAACTGGCTCCCACAAAGGGACAACCACTCTGGTGCCACCTCTTTGGTGGCAGCCCTGTAACAAGGCTGCCCACCTTCTATGCACCAGCCGCAGGAAGCTGGTGCAATCCTTGGAATGGTGGCAGAAGATCTCCCAGAGAGAGTACGGGGACCAGGGTGTGGTTCTGCGAAGGCACAGTTGTTCTCTCGCCCCAGAAAGTTAATGTGGAACAGCCACAGGTAGCAGACAGGAAGGACGATGGTTGAGGTCAGTAGCAGTCTACCTGACCAGGTGTCTCTTCTTTGTTCTCGTGTAGCAGTGCAGCTAATTGTGCTTGATTTCTGGTGAGATCTTTGATTTCTTCCGTGAACTCCTAAGACGTTCTTTTTCTTTCTTTTTCTCGCAAAGCAGATGACGGGCAGGACAAAGAGAAATATCAGGAGCCATCTCTGGTGTCAACGGAAACCACCCAGCATGAAGAGGGGAAAGAGTTGTTTGGGGAACAAAGGGGACCAAAATATCACCAGAGGAACTTGACAGTGAAGAGGAAGACGAAATCTGCTGTTTCTCAGAGTTCTGACACAGATGAACTCCAGATGTCACAAGAAGATCAGAAAGCAAAGCAAAGGAAAAAGCCTGCAGTGTGTGGGGAGATATTCAACCATAATTCTGAACTGAATAGCCACTGCAGGGCCCACGCAGGAGAGAAACCATATGAATGCATGGAGTTTGGAAAGAACTTCAGTGACAGTGGAGAACTTACTAAACTTTATAGAACTCACACCGGGGAGAAACCGTATAAATGCATAGAGTGTGGAAAGAGCTTCAGTGGCAGCGGAACACTGACTAGGCATCAACGAACTCACACCGGGGACAAACCATATGAATGCTTGGAGTGTGGAAAGAATTTCTCTCGGAGATCATTTCTTACTTTACATCAAAGAATTCACACAGGGGAGAAACCATATAAATGCACAGAGTGTGGAAAGAATTTCTCTCAGAGATCATCTCTTACTTTACATCACAGAACTCACACAGGGGAGAAACCATATGAATGCATGGAGTGTGGAAAGAGCTTCAGTCATAGTGGAAACCTTACTATGCACCAACGAACTCACTCAGGAGAGAAACCATATGAATGCATAGAGTGTGGAAAGAATTTCTGTCAGAAATCACATCTTACTTTACATCAAAAAACTCACACCGGGGAGAAACCATATAAATGCTTGGAGTGTGGAAAGAGCTTCAGTGATAGTGGAAAACTTACTATGCACCAAAGAACCCACACCGGGGAGAAACCATATAAGTGCTTGGAGTTTGGAAAGAGCTTCAGTGACAGTGGAGAACTTACTAAACCTTATAGAACTCACACCGGGGAGAAACCGTATAAATGCATAGAGTGTGGAAAGAGCTTCAGTGACAGCGGAACACTGACTAGGCATCAACAAACTCACACCGGGGACAAACCATATGAATGCTTGGAGTGTGGAAAGAATTTCTCTCGGAGATCATTTCTTACTTTACATCAAAGAACTCACACAGGGGAGAAACCATATAAATGCATGGAGGGTGGAAAGAGCTTCAGTCATAGTGGAGCACTTACTAAACATGAAAGAATTCACACAGGGGAGAAACCATATAAATGCATGGAGTGTGGAAAGAGCTTCCGTCATAGTGGAACACTTACTAAACATAAAAGAACGCACACCAGGGAGAAACCATATAAATGCATAGTGTGTGGAAAGAATTTCTCTCACAGATCATCTCTTACTTTACATCAAAGAACTCACACAGGGGAGAAACCATATAAATGCATGGAGTGTGGAAAGAGCTTCAGTCATAGTGGAGCACTTACTAAACATGAAAGAATTCACACAGGGGAGAAACCATATAAATGCATGGAGTGTGGAAAGAGCTTTAGTGATGGTGGAAGACTTACTATGCACCAAAGAACTCACACCGGGGAGAAACTATTTAAATGCATGGAATGTGGAAAGAACTTCAGTGATTGTGGAAAACGTACTAGACACCAACGAACTCACACCGGGGAGAAACCGTATAAATGCTTGGAGTGTGGAAAGAGCTTCAGTCATAGTGGAACACTTACTAAACATAAAAGAACTCACACAGGGGAGAAACCATATAACTGCATGGAGTGTGGAAAGAATTTCTCTCGGAGATCATTCCTTACTTTACATCAAAGAACTCACACAGGGGAGAAACCATATAAATGCATAGAGTGTGGAAAGAATTTCTCTCAGAGTTCATCTCTTACTTTACATCACAGAACTCACACAGGGGAGAAACCATATGAATGCATGGAGTGTGGAAAGACCTTCAGTCATAATGGAAACCTTACTATGCACCAACGAACTCACTCAGGAGAGAAACCATATGAATGCATAGAGTGTGGAAAGAATTTCTGTCAGAAATCACATCTTACTTTACATCAAAGAACTCACACCGGGGAGAAACCATATAAATGCTTGGAGTGTGGAAAGAGCTTCAGTGATAGTGGAAAACTTACTATGCACCAAAGAACCCACACCGGGGAGAAACCATATAAGAGCTCGGAGTTTGGAAAGAGCTTCAGTGACAGTGGAGAACTTACTAAACCTTATAGAACTCACACCGGGGAGAAATCGTATAAATGCATAGAGTGTGGAAAGAGCTTCAGTGACAGCGGAACACTGACTAGGCATCAACAAACTCACACCGGGGACAAACCATATGAATGCTTGGAGTGTGGAAAGAATTTCTCTCACAGATCATCTCTTATTTTACATCAAAGAACTCACACAGGGGAGAAACCATATAAATGCATGGAGTGTGGAAAGAGCTTCAGTCATAGTGGAGCACTTACTAAACATGAAAGAATTCACACAGGGGAGAAACCATATAAATGCATGGAGTGTGGAAAGAGCTTCAGTCATAGTGGAGCACTTACTAAACATGAAAGAATTCACACGGGGGAGAAACCATATGAATGCTTGGAGTGTGGAAAGAATTTCTCTCGGAGATCATTTCTTACTTTACATCAAAGAACTCACACAGGGGAGAAACCATATAAATGCATGGAGTGTGGAAAGAGCTTCAGTCATAGTGGAGCACTTACTAAACATGAAAGAATTCACACAGGGGAGAAACCATATAAATGCATGGAGTGTGGAAAGAGCTTCCGTCATACTGGAACACTTACTAAACATGAAAGAATTCACACGGGGGAGAAACCATATAAATGCATGGAGTGTGGAAAGAGCTTCCGTCATAGTGGAACACTTGCTAAACATAAAAGAACTCACACCAGGGAGAAACCATATAAATGCATAGAGTGTGGAAAGAATTTCTCTCACAGATCATCTCTTACTTTACATCAAAGAACTCACACAGGGGAGAAACCATATAAATGCATGGAGTGTGGAAAGAGCTTCAGTCATAGTGGAGCACTTACTAAACATGAAAGAATTCACACAGGGGAGAAACCATATAAATGCATGGAGTGTGGAAAGAGCTTTAGTGATGGTGGAAGACTTACTATGCACCAAAGAACTCACACCGGGGAGAAACTATTTAAATGCATGGAATGTGGAAAGAACTTCAGTGATTGTGGAAAACTTACTAGACACCAACGAACCCACACCGGGGAGAAACCATATAAATGCTTGGAGTGTGGAAAGAGCTTCAGTCATAGTGGAACACCTACTAAACATAAAAGAACTCACACAGGGGAGAAACCATATAAATGCATGGAGTGTGGAAAGAATTTCTCTCAGAGATCATCTCTTACTTTACATCAAAGAACTCACACAGGAGAAACCATATAAATGCATGGAGTGTGGAAAGAATTTCTCTGAGAGATCATCTCTTACTTTACATCAAAGAACTCACACAGGGGAGAAACCATATAAATGCATGGAGTGTGGAAAGAATTTCTGTCAGGGATCATATCTTACTTTACATCAAAGAACTCACACAGGGGAGAAACCATATAAATGCATGGCGTGTGGAAAGAATTTCTGTCAGGGATCATATCTTACTTTACATCAACGAACTCACACCGGGGAGAAACCATACAAGTGCTTGGAGTGTGGAAAGAGCTTCGGTCAAAGCTCACATCTTACTTTACATCAAAGAACTCACAACAGAGAGAAACCATATAAATGCATGGAGTGTGGAAAGAATTTCTCTCAGAGATCATCTCTTACTTTACATCAAAGAACTCACACAGGGGAGAAACCATATAAATGCATGGAGTGTGGAAAGAGCTTCTGTCATCGTTCAAGCCTTTACATCTAAGAGCTCATACAGGCGAGAAACCATATAAATGCATAGAGTGTGGAAAGAGCTTCAGTGACAGCGGAACACTGACTAGGTACCAACGAACTCACACACGGGAGAAACCGTATAAATGCATGGAGTGTGGAAAGAGCTTCGGTCAAAGCTCACATCTTACTTTACATCAAAGAACTCACACAGGGGAGAAACCATATCAATGCCTGGAGTGGGGAAAGAGCTTCAGTGCTAATGGAAATCTTACTATGCACCAAAGAACGCACACAGGAGAGAAACCATATAAATGAATGGAGTGTGTAAAGAGCTTCAGTGATAGTAGAACACTTACTTCACATGAACAAACTCAAACAGGGGTTCAAACACATAAATGCATAGAGTGTGGAAAGAATTTCTGTCAGAGATCATATCTTACTTTACATCTAAGAGTTCATAAAGGGGTGAAACCATAGAAATGCATAGAGTGTGGAAAGAGCTTCAGTCGTGGGTCAAGCCTTACTTTACATCTAAGAGCTCATACAGGGGAGAAACCATATAAATGCATGGAGTGTGGAAACAGCTTCAGTTATCATGGAACACTTAACTAAACATAAAAGACCACACACAGGGGAGAAACCATATGAATGCATGGCGTGTGGAAAGAGCTTCAGCCAAAGCTCACATCTTACTTTACATCTAAGAGCTCATACAAGGGAGAAACCATATAAATGCATAGGGTGTGGAAGGAGCTTCAGTGACAGCGGAACACTGACTAGGTACCAACGAACTCACACACGGGAGAAACCGTATAAATGCATGGAGTGTGGAAAGAGCTTCGGTCAAAGCTCACATCTTACTTTACATCAAAGAACTCACACAGGGGAGAAACCATATCAATGCCTGGAGTGGGGAAAGAGCTTCAGTGCTAATGGAAATCTTACTATGCACCAAAGAACGCACACAGGAGAGAAACCATATAAATGCATGGAGTGTGTAAAGAGCTTCAGTGATAGTAGAACACTTACTTCACATGAACAAACTCAAACAGGGATTCAAACACATAAATGCATAGAGTGTGTAAAGAATTTCTGTCAGAGATCACGTCTTACTTTACATCAAAGAACTCCCACAGGGGAGAAACCATATAAATGTCTGGAGGGTGGAAAGAGCTTCAGTGCTAATGGAAATCTTCCTAAGCACCAACAAACACACACAGGGGAGAAACCATATTAATGTATGGAGTGTGGAAAGAGCTTCACTGCTAGCTCAAGTCTTATTACACATCATAGAAGTCATATGGTGGAGAAACCATAGGGAGAATCCAGTTGTGAAATCCAGTACTCTGCTTCTGCCAACAGAAGCAGATGGACGGTGCTTTTCTCTCCATTCTACAGACAACTGCACACCCTCAAAATCTGCACTCAAGATTTGGTGGACCCTGTGTAGCAGACCACCCAGCATGAAGAGGGGAAAGAGTTGTTTGGGAAAGATGGAGTGTGGAAAGAGCTTCAGTGATCATGGAAAACCTACTAGGCACCAACGAACTCACACAGGAGAGAAACCATATGAATGCATAGAGTGTGGAAAGAACTTCAGTTGTCGGTCAAGCCTTACTTCGCATCAACGAACTCACACCGGGGAGAAACCACATAAATGCTTGGAGTTTGGAAAGAGCTTAAGTGATAGTGGAACATTTACTAAACATAATAGAACTCACACCGGGGAGAAACCATATAAATGCATAGTGTGGAAGGAATTTCTGTCAGAGATCATATCTTACTTTACATCTAAGAGTTCATACAGGGGTGAAACCACAGAAATGCATAGAGTGTGGAAAGAGCTTCAGTCGTGGGTCAAGCCTTACTTTACATCTAAGAGCTCATACAGGGGAGAAACCATATAAATGCATGGAGTGTGGAAACAGCTTCAGTTATTGTGGAACACTTAACTAAACATAAAAGACCACACACAGGGGAGAAACCATATGAATGCATGGCGTGTGGAAAGAGCTTCAGCCAAAGCTCACATCTTACTTTACATCTAAGAGCTCATACAAGGGAGAAACCATATAAATGCATAGGGTGTGGAAGGAGCTTCAGTGATAGTGGAAAACTTACTAGGCACCAACGACCTCACACGGGAGAATCCATATGAATGCATAGAGTGTGGAAAGCGTTTCAGTCAAAGCTCAGATCTTACTTTACATCAAAGAACTCACACAGGGGAGAAACCACATAAATGTCTGGAGTGTGGAAAGGGCTTCAGTGATAGTGGAACACTTACTTCAAATCTACAAACTCACACAGGGGAGAAACCATATAAATGCTTGAAGTGTGGAAAGAACTTCATTCAGAATGGAAATCTTATGAACCACCAAAGAACTCACACAGGAGAGAAACCATATAAATGCATAGAGTGTGGAAAGAATTTCTGTCAGAGATCACATCTTACTTCACATCAACAAACCACCCAATGAAGGAGAAGACGAGGATGAAACTTTTGAAAAGCAAATACCCAATGTTTCAAAGAATCATGGTGTAGTAGTAATGGGGGACTTCAATTTCCCCGATATTTGTTGGGAGACAAATTCTGCAAAACATGGCCCCTCCAGGAAATTCCTGACTTGTGTGGTGGAGAAATTCATCTTAGAGGAAGGAACTAGAGCATCGGCTATTCTTGACTTGATCCTAACCAACAGAGATGACTTAGTGGATAAAGTAGCAGTTGCAGGAACTCTGGGGGAAAGCGACCATGTGATACTTGAGTTCTTGGTTCTAAGGGAAGCAAAAGCCGAGTGTAGTCAAACACGTACTCCGGATTTTAGCAAAGCAGATTTAAGTACAGGCTAAAGGGGTAGGATTGCAGCTTGAGATCAGTAGGCATATGGTCAGGGAACCCTGAATTACTTTGAATGAGTTCAGAACTCCAGGGCCAGATGAACTGCACCCTAGAGTAATAAAGGAACTGGCAGAAGAACTCTCAGAACCGTTGTCTATTCTCTTTGAGAAATCATGGAGGATGGGGGAAGTGCCAGATGACTGGAGGAGGGCTAATGTCCCTATCTTCAAAAAGGGTAAAATGGAGGAACCTGGGAACCACAGACCAGTCAGTCTGACATCAATCCCTGGGAAAATTCTGGAGCAGATGATAAAGCAATCCATCTGGAAGCACCTTGAAAACAATAGAGTGATTACTCGAAGCCAACATGGATTTGTCAAGAACAAATCCTGCCAGACGAATCTGATCTCATTTTTTGATCAAGTAACCTCCCTTGTGGACTGTGGGAATGCTATAGACATCATATACCTCGACTTCAGCAAAGCTTTTGACAAAGTGCCCCATGATATCCTGATTAGCAGACTAGCTCAAAGTGGGCTAGATGAAACAACGATCCAGTGGATCCACAGTTGGCTACAGAATTGGACTCAAAGAGTTCTTTCAATGGGATCTTCTCCAACTGGGGAAAGGTAACGAGTGGGGTACCGCAGGGCTCAGTCCTGGGCCCAGTGCTCTTCAACATTTGTATTAATGACTTGGAGGAGGAGGTGCAGGAAATGCTGATCAAATTTGCAGATGACAAAAAATGGGTCGGGGTAGCTAATACTTTGGAAGACAGAAACAAAATTCAAAGGGATCTGGATAGACTGGAATGCTGGGCAGAAAACAACAGAACGAAATATGATAGGGATAAATGCCAAGTTCTTCACCTAGGAAGAAGAAACCAAATGCACAGTTACAAGAGGGGGGATACGTGGTTCAACAACACTACAAGCAAGAAGGATCTTGGAATTGTTGTCGATCACAAGCTGAATATGAGCCAAAAATGTGATGTGACTGAAAAAAGGCAAATGCTCTTTTGGGCTGTATTAATAGAAGCCTATCTTCCAAATCCCGTTAAGTACTAGTTCCCCTCTACTCAGCACTGGTTAGGCCTCATCTGGAGTACTGTGTCCAGTTCTGGGCACCGCATTTTAAGAAGGATGCAGACAAGCTGGAGAGGGTTCAGAGGAGGGCAACAAAGATGATCAGGGGACTGGAAAGAAAGCCCTAGGAGAGACTGAAAGAAGTGGGCATGTTTAGCCTTGAGAAGAAAAGACTGAGGGGAGATATGATAGTGCTCTTCAAGTACTTGAAAGGTTGTCGCAGAGAGGAAGGCCAGGATCTCTTCTCGATCATGCCAGAGTGCACAACACAGAATCGTGGGCTCAAGTTACAGGAAGCCATATTCCTGCTGAACATCAGGAAAAACTTCCTGTTAGAGCAATACAACAATGGAACAAATTACCTAGGGAGGTGGTGGACTCTCCCACACTGGAGGCATTCAAGACAAGGCTGGACAGCCATCTGTCAGGGATGGTGTGACGGAGATTCCTGCATTGAGCAGGGGGTTGGACTCGATAGCCATGTAGGCCCCTTCCAACCCTACTATTCTGTGATTCTATGAACACACAGGGGAGAAACCATATAAATGTCTGGAGTGTGGAAAGAGCTTCAGTCTTCGGTCAGGCCTTACTTCACATCAACGAACTCACACAGGGGAGAAACCATATAGATTTATGGAGTGTGGAAAGAGCTTCGCTGCTAGCTCAAGTCTTATTACACATCATAGAACTCATATGGTGGAGAAGCTATAGGGAGAAGCTAGTTGTGAAATCGAATACTCTGCTTCTGCCAATGGAAGCAGGTGGATGGTGCTTTCCTCTCCATTCTATAGACAACTGCATGCCCTCCAAATCTGCACTCAAGGTTTGGTGGGCCCTGTGCAGTGGAGTTTCCTGTGGTGCACTATACTGCAGTGGGAGAAGAGCGGCTAAGGTTTTTTTTATTCAGTTTGCTGTAAGTACCTGGACTCTTATGGAAGGACAGAGCCATTTGGAATCAGTTTGCTTCCTGCACCTTCTCCCCCTCCGTATCATATGTGCAAATTCCCACAGAGTAAAAAGAGATCAAGGCATGCAGCCTGTGGGGGTTTTCTTTGGGAAAGGGGCACAGAGGGGCAAAGTGTTTCTCTGCAAGGATCATATCATAATAGTGATTCCCTGAGAAATCTGATGGAAGACCAGTGAACTCTGGGACATACGTTTGGGTGTTTCATGTTGCAAATCTCCACAATGCTCTATCTGTACATTTGTAAATAAGCACAACAATTATGCAAGGCTGATAAGCCTCCTGTGATCTCCTTCTAAAGAAAACCAGTCTCGAAAGTGAAATCTGGAGCCCTTCAAATCTCACTGCTCAAGGAGCTGGGGTATGAGTAGTATTATAAGTGGTATGAATGTGGTAAGACCTTTACTCAGGGTTTCTGTCTTCCTAATCATCAGAATACTCAGAAGAAGGCAAACCATTCAAAGCCCAGTGTGGCTAAAGGCTCTGTGATCAGTTTGGTTTGATGAAGACTATGGTTTTCATTTCTTTTCTAAACTCAGAGGACGCAATCTGCATTCATGCAGTTGAGAAATATCCCTGCCAGCAGAGGCAGTTGTATGCGCTAGACTTTGCGGAGTGGCCATGGCCATGAGCACGTGGCAGGGAACACCGTGCTCCGAGGATGTGAACGGCATGGTGCATGTCATTGAAGTGTCTCCCCACCCACCACTTCCAGCGATTCTTTTAGCAGGGAAGGGGTACTGCCTGCTAAGTGCCAACAGTATTATCGGGGGGAATTGGGATGAGGGGATAAGTCCGAAGGGAAGGAGTTAGCTGATGGTGACTGACGCTCCTGCCCCAGGTTCTGCCTTCTCTAGCTTCTACCTGATGAGACTGAGAAGACAACCCCCTCAGGACGCCTCCCTCCGCTGCTCAGTTGTCCTCACTGGCACACGCAGCTTCAGCCTCTTTTACTCTCTGGGTTAAAGAGACACCCCAAATGCCTAACTGGTTCCCTCCACCCAATACAGGAGCAGTAAGAAGAAAACAGGTTTCTCTAATGGTAGCGCAATAAGACAAACCTACACGAGGGATTTTGTAGAAACAAACAAATAAAAACTTACTGAATACAAGAAGGGTTCTATGTTGTTATTCATCAAATTATGCTTGGTCCTAACCTTCCTACCTACTCCACCCCTTCTAAATCCTCTTCCCCAACCCCGCTCACTCCATGCAGCTTCCTCAGTCCCCAAGGCCCTGCCTACTCTTTTAACTGGCAGCTCATTCCTTTTATAATCTTCACACAAGCCCCTCCCACCTTTCACTCACTCCCTAACCCTCTATTAACCTCATCTTACCTGGGCTACATTTAACAACGCAAACAGAAACATTAATAGAATAGGCGTATGTTACAGTACCATCGGACATAGTAGATTTTTTTGATAACTGAATATCATTGCTTTTAAAAATATTAATGCTTTAGCTTTTTATGTATCTAAATGGTGAATTGTGCTAACATTCAAAGTATGTACCAATTTGCATATTGCGCTCATTTCACATGCCAGCAAGGTGATGCTCAAAATCCTACAAGCTAGGCTTCAGCAGTATGCAAACCGAGAACTACCGGAAGTACAAGCTGGGTTTCGAAGAGGCAGAGGAACTAGAGATCAAATCGCCAACGTTCGCTGGATCATGCAGAACGCAAGAGAATTCCAGAAAAACCTCTATTTCTGCTTCATTGACTACGCTAAAGCCTTTGATTGTGTGGATCACAACAAACTGTGGCAAATTCTGAAAGTGATGGGAGTACCAGACCACCTTACCTGTCTCCTGAGAAACCTGTACGAGGGTCAAGAAGCAACAGTAAGAACCAGACATGGAACAACCGATTGGTTCAAAATTGGGAAAGGAGTACGACAAGGCTGCATATTGTCACCCTG
This sequence comes from Heloderma suspectum, assembly GCF_057233095.1. Lineage (NCBI taxonomy): Eukaryota > Metazoa > Chordata > Lepidosauria > Squamata > Helodermatidae > Heloderma > Heloderma suspectum. The sequence goes on along the minus strand of NC_139459.1, from coordinate 359,467,231 downwards.
CTTATTTAACTTATATGCAGAGTACATCATGAGAAATGCCGGGTTGGATGAATCAGAGGTCGGAATTAAGATTGCCGGGAGAATTATCAACAACCTCCGATATGCAGACGATACCACCCTAATGGCAGAAAGCGAACAGGATCTCAAGAGCCTCTTGTTGAGGGTGAAAGAGGAGAGTGCAAAAGCTGGTTTGAAACTCAACATTAAAAAAACTAAGATCATGTCATCTGGCCCTATCACTTCCTGGTATATAGAAGGGGAAGAAATGGAAGCAGTGACAGATTTTACTTTCTTGGGCTCCAAGATCACCGCAGACGGTGACTGTAGCCATGAAATTAAAAGACGCTTGCTCCTTGGGAGGAAAGCTATGGCAAACCTAGACAGCATAGTCAGAAGCAGAGACATCACCTTGCCGACAAAGGTCCGTCTAATCAAAGCTATGGTTTTCCCCGTAGTAATGTATGGCTGTGAGAGCTGGACTATAAGGAAGGCTGAGCGCCGAAGAATTGATGCTTTCGAACTGTGGTGCTGGAGAAGACTCTTACGAGTCCCCTGGACTGCAAGGAGGTCAAATCAGTCCATCCTAAAGGAAATCAACCCTGAGTGCTCATTGGAAGGACAGATAATGAAGCTGAAGCTCCAATATTTTGGCCACCTAATGCGAAGAGAAAACTCCCTGGAAAAGACCCTGATGCTGGGAAAGACTGAAGGCAAAAGGAGAAGGGGACGGCAGAGGATGAGATGGCTAGATAGCATCACGGATGCAATGAATATGAACTTGAGCATGCTCCGGGAGAGAGCGCAGGACAGGAAGGCCTGGCGTGCTATGGTCCATGGGGTCACGAAGAGTCGGACACGACTGAACGACTGAACAACAACAACTGAACAAATGTATGGCTGTGAGAGCTGGACTATAAGGAAGGCTGAGCGCCGAAGAATTGATGCTTTCGAACTGTGGTGCTGCAGAAGACTCCCACGAGTCCCCTGGACTGCAAGGAGGTCAAATCAGACAATCCTAAAGGAAATCAACCCTGAGTGCTCATTGGAAGGACAGATACTGAAGCTGAAGCTCAAATGTTTTGGCCACCGAATGCGAAGAGAAAACTCTCTGGAAAAGACCCTGATGCTGGGAAAGACTGAAGGCAAAAGGAGAAGGGGACGACAGAGGATGAAATGGCTAGATAGCATCACCAATGCAATGAATATAAACTTGAGCACACTCCGGGAGAGAGCGCAGGACAGGAAGGCCTGGCATGCTATGGTCCATGGGGTCATGAAGAGTCGGACACGACTGAACGACTGAACAACAACAAATTCTAACTGAGTTTGGCTGTGAGAGTCATGTGTCTCATGGCCCCTGAAAGACATAAGCTTTTGTGGCCTAGGCTCAGCCGCATCAGTTGTGTCTAATCCTTAGTGGTATATAAACACAGAAGTGCAGTGAAGATCCTGTGAAGTCCTGTGAAGATGAAATGCAGAACGTACAGTCTGGGAGAATGACATTAAAGCATAAGTGTTTGCAAAATAAACAGTGATCATTGCCAGCAGTAGTAATTGATGGTAACACAGACATGGAAGAATTGTGAAGTAATCCCTCTGCCGCACAGAAAAACATCTAAGCCATGGTTTTTCTTTTATGTGATGGATCTATTGATTAAGTTTATGTCCTACACAAATGACAAGAACTATAAGTGAACAATGCAAATTCTAAGAAATCCATTTTCTCGTCATTTAGAAAAAGAATAGAACAGTGCAAATTACAACAAAAATGGACGTGTGCTTCAAGCTAGACGTGTTACAATGGAACATCTTAATAAGGTGTATTTCAGCAGTTGGATTCTCTCTGATGTTTCTTCGTTTAAGTACGGACTCTTACAAGTCAAGAACAGAACATTCAGGCTGGTTAAAATATTACCACTGGTTTCTGAACACGGCCCTTTCTCACCAGTGTCTATGCATTCTATTGCATGGAGACTGTTGTAAGTAGAGTGCAGAGGGGCGTTGCTGGCAGATGACGGATAGCCTGTAGCACACTGGGTGATGAGTAGATGAATAAATGCTGCGGCTGACATTGCTAGGTCCGGTGATCAGCTTGCCTGAGGATATGGGATTGGTGAAGAACGTAAGAAGAGCCGTGGTGGATCAGACCAAAGGCCCATCTAGGCCAGCATTCCTTTCACAGAGAACCAGCTGCACATGGGAAACAAACAGGCAGGACATGAGTGAAACGGCACCCTCCCAGCCGTGTTGCCCAGCAGCTGGTGTACATAGGCATACTGCCTCTGATGCTGGAGGTAGCATAGAGTTCTCAGGATTTGTAACCATTGATAGCCTTCTCCAGGAATGTATCCAGTCCCCTTTTAAAGTCATCCAAATCGGTGGCTATCACTACATCCTGTGATAGTGAATTCCATAGTTTGACTGTGTGCTGTGTGAAGAAGTCCTTTCATCTGTCCTAAATTTCCCACCAACCAGCTTCATGGAATGACCCCATTGGGTCCCAGTATTATGACAGAGGGAGAAAAAATGTTAATTTACAAGCATAGAAGGTTCTTGCCTTATACAGAGTCAGAAGACTGGGCCTTCGAACTCAGTGCTCTGACTGGCAGTGCCATTCTATAGGGTTTCAAGCAGTTTCCCCAATCCGACCTGGAGATGCCAGGGGTGGAACTTGGGACTTTCTGCATGCAAAGCGGGTGCTCGGGTCCCCAGTTTATAACCCAGTCCAATTTGTACCCCAATCCACAGCAGTGACGTGGGGCGGACAATTTTCCAGTGCTTTATTTTCCCATGGAAAATTTCCGTTTCATAAGGTCATTAGTAAAAATGCATGTATGCCAATTGCAAATACAATATTGGGCGAGCTTGGCAGTTTCAAAGTTGTAATGACTATTTCACGGTGATTATTCCAAGCGTACGTACACGTCACTGAAATACGCATATGACTCACAGTGACATGGATCAGTTCTTTGTAGTCTTCCTTGATAATGCTAGTATGCAACATCTTGATTTGCTTTCATAACAGCATGATCCATGTACAGAGGAGGCTTCCCTTCCCTGTAGCCTGTGGCTGTCTGGCTGCAAACTCAGTACCCCTGCTGGAACCCTCTCTTTCCTCTGCTTTTAGTTCGGTTGGCCAGGGCAAGGGGGTTGCTGTCTGTTCTGTCTTGATTCCTGTTTTATGACATTTTAACCTATTTAGGGAGCAGTCCTATGATCCCTGGGCGAGCGTCCCAGGGACCATAGGATTGTTCGCAGTCCCCCTTCCGATGTCGGAGACAGCACTGCAACCTCAGAAGAGGGGGTAGAGATCCCCCCTCCCCTCGCAGCCAGCACTGAAAGAACCACACCAGCTGCCCTCCGAGGTTGGAAGGGTGACTCGGAGGAAGAAGAAAGAGGGTGCTCCGGTGCATGGGGAGGGGAGGAGGCCAGAGAGGCCAGGATACGAGCTATCCTGAGCCTCCTCCAGCACCCTTCCCTCCCCCTCCAAAGCGCCCTCACTAAAAAGCCCATCTAGTGTAATCTGCGGGGCAGGAGGACAGGGAGGCGATCTCCTCTGCCGCTCCTCCCACCCTGCATTGGACGATCGGACGCCTCCGAGTTTGGGGGCTTCCAGTCACCGAGGGGCAATCGATAAGATTGCACCCTTAATTGTTATTGTAAGCCATATTGAACTGTGGAAAGGAGCATGTTGTTGTTATTGATAATGTTCTTTATACAGCACCATCAGTGTGCTTGGCCCAGGACAATTTACAAGAGTGTATGTATGTCTGAATGAGAGTGAGTGTGACAGGAGCACATAGAATCATAGAGTTGGAAGGTGCCTGCCAGACCACTGAGTCCAGCCCCCTGCTCAATGCAGGAAGCCTGATTCCCAGGCGGTCTCCCACCCAAGTACTAACCAGGGCTGACCCTGCTTAGCTTCTGAGATCAGATAAGATCAGGTGCATCCAGCCGGCGAACTCATATATGTGGGTATATCTAAATTATTTCTTCCGATGAGATTTGGTTTCTGGAGAGGATTCACACGACCTGCAGCTATATGAAATGTATGTATGTCTGGTGTATGGGTATGGGGGAGAAGAGGGGTGGGAGAGGTTGGAGGGGTGTTCATTCAATTCAATAGGTTTTAAATAATTTGCGGGGGAGAAACACAGTACAAAAGGAGGCCCCTGCCCTGAGGAGCTTCCACATAAAATTCGACAGAGGAGACAACAGAGAGAGGGATGGAAGTAGAGGCTGGGGTGAACCGGGAAGCGACTCGATGGACTCGATGGTCCACAGCCGGAGTTCCAGACACGGCCGGGTTGCTGTGGCTGCAAATGGTGGCCGTCGTAGCAGCCACCATTTGCGTCCTGCCAGGCTGCTGTGATAGGCTATGTAAGTATTTACGTAGCCTATCACAGCAAAGAGAAGTGGCACAAACAGCGGCCACTACGCTGTTTGCGCTGCTGCCCTTTCCGTGATAGGCTACGTAAATACTTGCGTAAAGGCAGCATTTGCGTGGTTGCTTTTACCGTGATAGGCTATGTAAATACTTACATAGTAATATGTAATATAACATAGTAATATAACATAGTAATATGTAATATAACTATGTAATATAACACAGTTATATTACATATTATATAATATTATTATATTAGGGCCACGGTGGCTTAGTGGTTAAGACGCTGAACTGCAGACTGGAAGGTCGGCAGGTCAGCAGTTCGAGACCCGAGTGCTGCGTGATGGAGTGAGCTCCCGTCTTCAGTCCCAGCTCCTGCCAACCTAGCAGCTCAAAAGCAAGAAATTGCAAGTAGATAAATAGGTACCGCCTCGGCGGGAAAGGCAACAGCATTCCGTGCACCTCGGTGTTCAGTCATGCCGGCCACATGACCACGGAAGCGTCTTCGGACAGCGCTGGCTCTTCAGCTTAGAAACGGGGATGAGCACCGCACCCTAGAGTCGGACACGACTGGTTGGGGACACCTTTACCTTATTTTTTATATTACATGTAAATACTTACATGGCGTAGCGGCCGCTGTTTGCATCCCTGCTCTTTGCCGTGATAGGCTACATAAATACTTAGGTAGCCTATCATGGCAGCCTGGCAGGACGCAAATGGCGGCCACAGCAGCCAGCTGAGAGACCAGCTGCCGCTGCCGCTGGAGCATCTGCCCCAGGTGAGCTTCATCCCGTGGGGATTCCGCGGGGTGTCTGGGGGTGGGAGGCCATTCCGCCATGGGTTTCAGGGGCACTGAAATCCGTGGCAGAATTCTCCGCCATCCCTCATTCCAACGCATCTAGAGGGCATCAGGTCAGGAATGGCTGCAGCAGGGCATGGGAATTAAGGGATTGTGTCAAATGCTTTGTGGAGAAAGGTGGTTTTGTGGAAGGATCTGAAGGAAGAAATGTTTTAAAACAAAACAAATACCTTCCTGTGATGCATTTGCCTTCAGTTTGCGACTGACTTGTGGTGTGGATTGCATCAATTTGTAGATCACCAGAGTGAGGGATTGTGGGGAGGATTTGGATGGGATGATCTTCAATCCCAGTGTGGTGTAGCGGTTAGAGTGTCGGGCTAGGACTGGGGAGACCCGTATTCTAGTCCCCACTCATCCATGAAGCTGACTGGGTGACTCTGGGCCAGTCAGTGACTCTCAGCCTAACCTATCTCACAGGGTCGTCGTGAGGATAAAAATGCAGAGGAGGGCCATGTAAGCCACCTTGGGTTCCGTGCACGAGGGGAAAAAGGCGGGATATAAATGTTATACTAAATAAAATAATTAAAAAATCCCCTTCCATTTCCAGTTCTGAGCCCCGGCGGGGGGGGGGGGGGGAGAGAGAAGCTGTAACCTAGATGAACCTCAGTCCGCTTCCAACTCGAGGGCTTTATTATTCTAAACCCCTTTACGATGCAATCCTACGCATGTTTAGCCACAGAAATGTCCCGCAGCGCCCCGCATTCCCCAGCCAGCATAGGAACTGTCGGGCTACTTTCCGTCTAAAGCGGCACAGGACTGCGCCCTGGGTTCTCTCCCAGGGGCTGCGCAAGCGCCGGCTGAGTCTAGCCGTGTTTCTTCCCCCGTCTTCCCTCCTTTCCGGTCTCAGCTGGCGCTTCTCACATACCATCCACAAAGGCCCCCGACAGCTCCCGCCCCTTCTGTGCCAGGTTGGACAGAACGACCCCGCGCACCTCTAACCAGCATCGACAAAAAGCCGGATCCAGCTTCTCTGCCAAGCGCTCTCGCGTGGCTGCCGCGGCGGCTGCAATTCTTGCACAGCACAACCGTTCCGGGGCCAGCAGGAACTGCCCGGACGTCCAAGTGGCGTGACCACTGCCTGCTGGGAATTGTAGTCCTCTCGCTTGGAAGCAAGGGAGAAGTCGGGTCAACGTGGAGGAATCCTTGGCGATTGTTGCAGGACCTTTCCCCTCCGCCGCCCGCCCGCCGGCGACCCTCCTGCGCTCCATCCTCAAAGGAAAGCTCAGACCCATGTTGATGTGCGGCAAAAACAGGCGAACCCAGGGATCCAGCAGTTTGCCGCCGCTGCACGAAAACAGAGCCAAGGCTCTTTTATCTTGCAGGATCACAGCAGCTGGACGTATGGAGCAAAACAGCACCTACACACACACACACACACACACACACACACAGGACCATAGTGGGCTGCGGTGCGTGCCGGCCACCCTTTGAATGTTCAAGCTGTGGCTTACTCTGTCGTGCAGAGCCGGTGAGGGCAGCTTATGCAAGAGTTAAACAACGCGCACATAGCCCTAGAGCGGCCCATGAGTTCTGCGAGCATTGTTTAACCCGAACACAAGCCGCCCTCGCTGGGTTCACATGGCACAATAAGCCACCGCTGGAATATTCCAAAGGGCGGCCTGTACGCGCCGTAACCCACCGTAGCTTAAATAAGCCGAGGTGGCCTGCAGCAGTCATGCAATCCAGCCCACGGCCTTTTCACTACGAGGCCCAAGGGCAGTGGTGTAATGGTAAATTTTGAAGTGCAGGCCCTCCTCGTGACAGTCTCCATCGCCATGCTGGGGCACGCTGGGAGTTGTGGGATTGTTTTCTGTCCAAACGTGCATAGGATTGTGCCCTTTGTTGCTCACTCAACCCAAAATGCTTTGCATTACAACAGGGATACAGCTCACAAGTATGTATTGTTGCTAAGAAGATCCACCCCTCCCCCCCGCTACTGTGAGGATTGCAGCTGAGTTCAGAGGAAGCCGGAGTGACGTCTCATCCCTGCTAATAAACAAGTCCCTGTGCTTGGACCCTGCGAGCCCTGGTTCTGCTACAGCACTGCACAGTAGCCTTGCTGGAGTGACTGGCTGGCAACCCCATACAGCTGTCTTTTCCTTCCAGGATCTCCTCCATCCCTGATGCTGTTCAATGAACCCTTTGATTTGGCCGGCCACACGTTTCTGTGTTGCTAAGGATCCATAGATGGGGATCCTATTTCCACAGGGCTGGGCAACTTGTGCCCCCCCAGATGTCTGGGCCTACAGCTCCCATTATCCCATTATGCCTAGACTGGCTCGGGCTGATGGGACTTGTAGTCCAAAACATCTGGAGGGCCACAAACTCCCACTCCTGCTCTAGAAGGAGCTGACTTCAGCTCGGCTCAGGATGGGACTCTGAGAGGAGAAGGAAGGAGTTTGATGGGCTCAGGGCTGGCGGCCCCTCGTCTGTCTCCTCACTCAGGTCCCCGAGACTGTGAGGTGAGGCAGGACTCCCAGGATGCACGTGACACGTGGGAGGGATGGGTGCGCCTGCCGGGGTGCTTGGGGGAATACGTTTGGGGTGGGGGGAGGACGGGGATGTCTGTCAACCTCCTCCCGCATCCAAAATATGGAATTCATAACTCATACAGCCTGATCCTATGCATGTTTCCTCAAATGTAAGCCCCACTGTGCACAGTGTAGCTTGCTTGTAGAGAAGCATCTGTACTATACTATTTTCTATATAGAATATCCTATATCTACTACAGCGTTGCTGCCACACAGGGCAATTGTAACACTGGCCTCAATATGGGGATGATGCCAGCAGACCACACTGCAGGGTGGTTGTAAATCGTTCCCCAGCCTCACACACACACACCCTCCTCCAATCCATAACCCAGCAATATGCCTCTGAAATATCACTTGCTGGGGAACATGGGTGGGAGGGTGCTATTGCTCTCATGTCCTGCTGGTGGGCTTCCCATTGGCACCTGGTTGGCTACAGTGGGAACAGAACGCTGGACTAAATAGGCCTTTGGTCTGATGCATCAGGGCTCTTCCTATATTCTTATATACCTCAACCTCCACCCACATCTGCAATATGGAGAAAATCATACTGGACCATTTCCCCCTCCCTCTTCCTGCAGAAAGGTTCATAGGATAAGAACATAAGACGAGCCATGCTGGATAAGACCAAGACTCCATCCAGTCCACATAGTGGCCAACCAGCTGTTGACCAGGAACCCACAAGCAGGGCATGAGCGCAACAGCACCCTCCCGCCCATGTTCCCCAGTAACGGTGTACATAGGCCCACTGCTTCTGGTACTGGAGGTAGCACAGAGCCATCCAGACTTACCATTGACAGCCTTCTCCTGCCGGAATTTGCCCAGCCCCCTCCTAAAGCCATCCAAATTGGTGGCCATCACAACAGCCTGTGGTAAAACTGTTACACGTCTTTAAGAGCTCAAAAATTTTATATATATATATATATATATACACACACACACACACATGCACAGTGAGACCTGCGTGTGAAAGCACGAACTCGTGTCTGTGCTGCTACGTTCTCTGCGCACATGGGACAAGCTGCTGCAGCTACGGTACGAGCCTGGATTCTTCCATGGTTTCCTCTGAGCTGCTGTCCCGTTTGCCCCGCGATCGGGGCGAGGGGCGGGCAGTTGGCGTCAAAAGTGACCTGGAAGTCCCGGCCTGAAACCAAGGCGTTGTCAGCCTACCGCTTTCCATGTCTAGGGAACGGGGGGGGGGGGGTCGTGCTTCCTGGCGAGAGGGCCGCTGCGTTGGGAAGAGCGGCCGACGCAGGAAACTCGCCATAAGAACGTCTGAACTCTGCACTTCGTCTGGAAGCGCCGGTCAGTGGCGGGGGGGCACAACGGGGGTGGGAAGCTGGGGGGTTGATTTCTGCTGCAAAGATGGGTGGGGGCTCCTTCCCCCTTTGCCTGAGCCTCCCTAGCTTTGCCGAGTCTGAGGGAGGGAGGGAGGAAGAGACTCCGCTTCGAATCGGCATTGCAGGCCACCAGACCGGGTTTTGCTCAGAAGTCGTGGACGCATGTGAGGGCCCTGATCCGGACCTCCGCCGCCACAGCCTCCTCTAGCATAATTGGGAGTAGGGTAGCACAGCATAAGCTCAGAAAACGGGACCTGAGGGCATGCTCCGATGTATGTTTACGCAGAGAAAAAGCCTTACAATTCCCAGCATTTCCCAGCCGGCCATGCTGGGAGTTGTAGGGCTTTTTTCGGTCTTAACATGCATAGGACTGCGTCCTAAATTGCTACAAGATTCACTTCTTTATTTTGCTGCAAGAAACTATTCCAGAAGAATAGTGTTACTGTCTATTACGGCTGCTGCAAATAGTAACTGTTGTGTACATTTAGGTCTCTGCTTAGAAATGGGACAGATCTATCGTACCGTTCACGTTTCATGGCATTTTACCTCTCCCTACACATTTCTTTTCTCTGTTCCCATGTCTGCATATGTCTGCATAAACACACACACATACATACACACACTATACAATTTCCAGAGGGGGAGCCATGTTAGTCTGTCCACAAAAGCTTATGCCAGAATACATGAGTTAATCTTTCAGGTGTCACAAGACTCTGCTGTTTTTACACACAATAATCTGCCAACCGAGGCTCACGCTCTGTGAATCTAATGAATTGGGCTTGGGCCCCCAAGAGCTTGTGCCATTGTAAACTTGCCTGCCTTTAAGATGCCAGGAGACTCGTCGTTTTCACCTCGGGAAAGAGTCTCCCAGACGAATAGAGTGGACGGATAGAATTGCGGTGGACAGCTCAGCGAAGATGTCAACCCAGTGTGCGGCCGCTGTAAAAAAGACAAACTCCATGTTAGGCATAATTACTAAAGGAATTGAGAACGAAGCTGCCAATATCATACTGCCCCTATACCAATCTATGGTGCGGCCACACTTGGAATACTGTGTCCAGTTCTGGTCACCGCACCTCAGAAAAGATATTCTAGAGCTGGAGAAAGTACAGAAAAGGGCAACGAAAATGATCAAGGGGCTGGAGCCTCTCCCCTATGAGAAGGTTACAACAGCTGGGATTGTTTAGCTTGGAAAAAAGGAGGGTGAGGGGAGACACGACAGAGGTGTACAGAATGATGCATGGTGCAGAGAATGTGGATAGGGAGACATTTTTCTCCCTCTCTCAAATACTAGAACGGGGGTCATGCTATGAAGCTGATTGGTGGGAGATTCAGGACAGATGAAAGGCAGGACGTCTTCACGCAGCGCTAGACGGCTGATTTCGGCTGTCTAGCCAGGGCATGTTGAAGCAGCAGGGTGGGGGGAGGCAGGCCGGAAGGCGTGTAGGAAGTGTTGTAACGGGACCCCTGCGGTCTCCTCCCCTCCCCACGCCCAGGAATGCCCCTTCTCGCCCGCTCTGCACTGCTATTTTGAGCGTGGAGACATGGACAAATTGTGCCGCCTTCAAGGCAGCGGGGGAGCGGGCAGGGACCACGTTCCTGGCTGCAAGCTCAGCTCCCAGAAAGTGAAAAATCCCATGGCCATCTCGACACTGTCTAGCAGCCATAGGATTGCAAACTCAGTTTCTGTGCGGGATGCGCCGGAGGGGCTTAACCTCTTCTGTGGCCTGCATGGAAACACAGTGGCTGTCAGAGGATGGAGGGAGCGCTCTGTGCTCCCTCGGGTAGAATCCAACTAAAGTCCTACCTTGCGTAGACTCATTAAAATGAATGGACTTAAGTTAGTCATGACTACCTCAAGTCCCATTCATTTCCATGGGTCTACCCCTAGTAGGACTTTAGTTGGATTCTACCTTATGGATGTGGAGGAGGGGGCTGCCATAGGGGTCCCCGGGATATGCAGGCTATGATGATGGGCAGCTTGCTAGTTAAAAACAACGATGGAACTCTAAAAGCAAAGGTAACTGTGTCCACCAAAAGAAAGGCTTGATTGCACCTGAGTGCCCTCTCCGGCACTGTGGAGCCTGTTCTCCCTGGTATACTGGGGAGCTGCGGTCAATGGAACAGGCTGGACGTCGGCTAGAGTGCAAATGGTGCAAGACTTGAAGTGAAGATGACCGAGCACGCTGCAGAGTGCATAATTGTGCCTATTTCGTGGCAGTGTGGGCAGCAAAGAAGGTTTATTTTGCTGGCTCCATTACATCCTCAAGTAGCCATCCAGCGGAGCTCTTCCGGGTGGTATGGCAGTTGTTAACATCTTCCCCAGTAAATGGGGCCCTGGCCCCGTCAAGGACCCGCTGTGACCTTTTTGCATCGCACTTTGAGGACAAAATCGCTTGCCTCTGTAGCAACCTTGATGCTGCTGTTAGTGCAGTACCAGTTGAGGTGTCTGATGCCACCATCGGCCCGATTTTGTCTTTAAGGAGGCAGTAGTGCGGCCACTCCTGAAGAAGCCCACTCTGGACCCAACGGTATTAGACAAGTGCCGCCCAGTCGCAAATACCCCTTTTCTAGGGAAGGTACTTGAGAGGGTCATGGCGGACCAACTGCAGGCACTCTTGGAGGATACTGATTATCTAGACCCATTTCAGTATGGGTTTCGTCCTGGTTACGGGACTGAATCAGCCTTGGTCGCCCTGGTGGATGACCTTTATCGAGAGAGGGACAGGGGGAGTGCAACCCTGTTAATTCTGCTCCATCTGTCATCGGCTTTTGATACCATCAACCACGGTATCCTCCTGGATCGACTCTGTGGGATGGGTATTGGAGGTTCCGGTCCAACCTGCGGGGCCGATTTCAGAGAGTAACATTGGGTGACTACTCCTCAGGCCTTTGGCAATCGAGCTATGGGGTGCCGCAGCGTACCATCTTGTCCCCAGTGTTGTTTAACATATATATGAAGCTGCTGGGAGCGGTCCTTAGGGGATTTGGAGCTAAATGCCATCAGTATGCTGATGACATGCAGCTCTATCTCCCTGTGACATCTGAATCAGGAGAGGTTGTGCAAGTCCTGAATCAGTGCCTAGACTCAGCAATGGGCTGGATGAGGGCCATTCAACTGAAGCTGCATCCTGGCAAGACGGAAGCCCTGTGGGTGAGTGGTTCCCGGGTCCGGGAGATAGGCTCATTGCCTGTTCTGGATGGGGTTGCACTCCCTCTGAAAGATCAGTTCCATAGTCTGGGGGTGCTCCTAGATTGTTGATGGAGGCACAAGTGGTCGCAGCTGCTTGGAGTGCCTTTTACCAGCTCTGGCCGGTTCGCCAGCTACGGCCCCTCCGGGACAGGGATAGCTTGACCACGGTGGTACAGGCATTAGTAACCTCAAGACTGTTCACACAGCGGCCAACCAGCTGCCAACAGGAACCGACATGCAGGACATGAGTGCAACAGCAACCCCTCCCCCCGCTGCCCATATTCCCCGGCAACTGGGCACATAGGCTCACTGCCTTTGATATAGGAGGTAGGCTATAGCCATCAGGACTAGTAGCCATTGATAGCCTTCTTCCTCCACCATGAGTTTGTCTAACCCCCTTTTACAGGCATCCATATTGGTGGCCGTCACTACGTGTTGCAGTAGTGAATTCCGTAGTTTAACTATGCGCCGTGTGAAGAAGTCCTCCCTTTATTGTCCTGAATCTCCCACTGATCAGCTTCACAGGATGACCCCACTAGGTTCTAGCGCTATTGGAAAGGGGGAGGAAAGTCTCCGTATCCACTTTCTCCACGCCGTGCTGAATTTTGTACGCCTCCCCCTTGCCTGCCCTGACTCGCCTCTTTCCCGAGCTAATCAGGCCCAGATGCAGTCATCTTTCCTCACAGGAGAGTTGCTGCAGCCCCTGGGTCACTTTAGTCACCCTTTCCTGCACTCTTTCCTTGTCGACCGCCCTTTCTTGGGCGCAGGGATGAGAACTGCGCACAGCATTCCAAGTGTGGTCGCGCCATAGATGTGTATGAGGGCAAGAACAATATTGTTTAGGAACCTGGAATGTCAGCTCAATGAATCAAGGTAAGCTGGAGGTGGTCAAACAGGAGATGGCAAGATTGAACATCGACATCTTGGGAATCAGCGAACTCAAATGGACAGGCATGGGCGAATTTAATTCAGGTGACCATCATATCTACTACTGTGGGCAAGAATCCCTTAGAAAAAATGGAGTAGCACTCATAGTCAACAAAAGGGTGGGAAAAGCAGTACTGGGGTACAATCTTAAAAACGATAGAATGATCTCAGTACGAATCCAAGGCAAACCATTCAACATCACAGTAATTCAAGTCTATGCCCCAACCACTGAGGCCGAAGAAGCTGAGGCTGATCGGTTCTATGAAGACCTACAACACCTTCTAGAACTAACACCAAAAAAAGATGTCCTCTTCATCATAGGGGATTGGAATGCTAAAGTAGGACGTCAAGAAATCACCGGGATAACAGGCAGGCATGGCCTTGGTGTACAAAATGAAGCAGGACAAAGGCTAATAGAGTTTTGCCAAGAGAACACGCTGATCATAGCAAACACTCTTTTCCAACAGCACAAGAGGTGACTCTACACATGGACATCACCAAATGGTCAATATCGAAATCAGATTGATTATGTCCTTTGCAGCCAAAGATGGAGAAGCTCTATACAGTCAGTAAAAACAAGACCTGGAGCTGACTGTGGCTCAGATCATGAGCTTCTAGTTGCAAAATTTCAGCTTAAATTGAAGAACGTAGGGAAAACCACTAAACCGTTTAGGTATGATCTAAATCATATCCCTTATGTATATACAGTGGAGGTGAGGAATAGATTTCAGGGATTAGACCTGATAGACAGCGTGCCTGAAGAACTATGGATGGAGGTCCATAACATTGTTCAGGAGGCAGCAACTCAATCCATCCCAAAGAAAAAGAAATGCAAGAAAGCCAAGTGGCTGTCTGATGAGGCTTTACAAGTAGCTGAGGAAAGAAGGGAAGTGAAAAGCAAGGGAGAAAGGGGAAGATATATCCAACTGAATGCAGAGTTCCAGAGAATAGTAAGGAGAGACAAGAAGGCCTTCTTAAATGAACAATGCAAAGAAATCAAGGAAAACAATAGAATGGGAAAGACTAGAGATCTCTTCAAGAAAATTGGAGATCTCAAGGGAACGTTTTGTGCAAAGACGGGCATGATAAAGGACAAAGAAGGCAGGGACCTAACAGAAGCAGATGAGATTAAGAAGAGGTGGAAAGAATACACAGAAGAACTATACAGGAAAGATCTTAATGTCCCTGATAGCCATGATAGTGCGGTCACTGAACTTGAGCCAGACATCCTAGAGAGTGAAGTCAAGTGGGCCTTAGGAAGCATTACTAACAACAAAGCTTAGCAGGGATGACAATATTCCAGCTGAGCTATTTAAAATCCTAAAAGATGATGCTGTTAAAGTGCTGCATTCAATTTGCCAACAAATTTGGAACACTCAACAATGGCCGCAAGACTGGAAAAGGTCAGTTTACATTCCAATTCCAAAGAAGGGCAACGCCAAAGAGTGTTCAAACTACCGCACCATTTCGCTCATTTCACATGCCAGCAAGGTGATGCTCAAAATCCTACAAGCTAGGCTTCAGCAGTATGCAAACCGAGAACTACCAGAAGTACAAGCTGGGTTTCGAAGAGGCAGAGGAACTAGAGATCAAATCGCCAACATTCGCTGCATCATGGAGAAAGCAAGAGAATTCCAGAAAAACGTCTATTTCTGCTTCATTGACTACGCTAAAGCCTTTGATTGTGTGGATCACAACAAACTCTGGCAAATTCTGAAAGTGATGGGAGTACCAGACCACCTTACCTGTCTTCTGAGAAACCTGTACGAGTGTCAAAAAGCAACAGTAAGAACCAGACATGGAACAACTGAGTGGTTCAAAATTGGGAAAGGAGTACGACAAGGCTGCATATTGTCACCCTGCTTATTTAATTTATATGCAGAGTACATCATGAGAAACGCCGGGTTGGATGAATCACAGGTTGGAATTAAGATTGCTGGGAGACAAAGCAAAACAAAGCAAAAGGGTGAGGGGGAAGGGGGAAAAATAGCTGTTGTTCAATGGAAATTTCCCTTGTGCAGGATGAGTCCCCCGGAGTACAGACGTTCTGGCAGCTGCGCAGCGAAATGCAGGATTCCCTCACGCAGAGGTTTGGAAAGGACCTCAGATGTCGTGTGTCCGCTGCCCCAGCAACTAAGAACGTAAGAGCCCTGCTGGATCAGACAAGGGTCCATCGAGTACAGCGTTCTGTTCACACAGCGGCCAACCAGCTGCCAATGGGAACCGACATGCAGGACACGAGTGCCACAGCAACCCCTCCCCCCGCTGCCCATGTTCCCCGGCAACTGGGCACATAGGCTCCGCAGTTTAACTATGCGCCGTGTGAAGAAGTCCTCCCTTTATTGTCCTGAATCTCCCACCGATCAGCTTCACGGGATGACCCTGCTAGCTTCTAGCGCTATTGGAAAGGGGGAGGAAAGTCTCCGTATCCACTTTCTCCGCACCGTGCTGAATCTCGTACGCCTCCCCCTTGCCTGCCCTGACTCGCCTCTTTCCCGAGCTAATCAGGCCCAGATGCGGTCATCTTTCCTCACAGGAGAGTTGCTGCAGCCCCTGGGTCACTTTAGTCGCCCTGTCCTGCACTCTCCTCCTCGACCGCCCCTTCTCGGGCGCAGCGCTGAGAACTGCGCACAGCATTCCAAGCGTGGTCGCGCCATGGATGCGCATGAGGGCAGGAGGCTCTTGGCAGCTTCGCTGGCCGCAGCCGGGCCCCAGCGGAAATGTTCTTAAGGGCCGAGGAATGCAGCCGAGAGGTTTGTGCCGAGGGAGACGCCTCCTGCCCCTCGGTGCGCCAAGGGTTAAATGAACGGCGGGGCAGGACACTGGGGGGCAACAGGGAGCGCCCCTCCCTCGTCTCCCGGAAGGGAAAGAAGCCTCGGGAGACCCCGGGCCGAGGCGCAGGAGGCTGATCCGGGAGAGGCAGGCGGAGAGGTGAGGGGGTGATGAGGGCGAGGGGAACGGGGGCCGCAGAAATGGTTTTGGGGGAGGGCTGGGGGAGCGGGAGACGCCCCCCAGTCATCGGAAGGGGTCCGATCTCTGAACCGCCGCTGCAGTGGGGCCCAAAGGGCCACGTTTCCCTTTGCATGACCCCCTTCGACGCGCCCCACTCCGGGGTCCCCCAGCTCCGGCGGGGGCGCTCGGGAAGGAGCTCTCGCGCGCCAGGACTGGGGGAGCCATCTTTGGCTTTCCTGGCCCGCAGCGGCCCGTCGCTTCCCTTCTCCTGGCTGAGCGCGGCGGCGCGGGAAGCCGCGACAGACCCGCGCGGAGTGCGGGAAGAGCGTCAGCGGTGCTGGAGCAGTTGCTCGTCCTCCAAGCAGGCGCCCAGGAGAAAGGCCGTAGAAATGCGGGAGGGCGGGACAGCTTCGGCCAGAGCTCAAGTCTCGCTTTCCATCAGAGAACTCGCGGGGGTGGTGCTGCCCGCAGCGCGAAAGGAGAGGAAAGCACGCGGGCTGCGGGCGTTTCCAGGGGAGGGGCGCAGAGGCTTCCGAGCAGGACGGGGGAGGCCTCGCGGCGCGCAGGCAGTGTCGCGACGATGCTTCCGTGGTCTCCTTCCCACCCCGGGGATGCGCCTTTTCGCGCGCTCTGCACCGTTTACGAGCGCGGCGACGGGGAAGCACCGAGCTGCCTGTGAGCTGGGGGGGAGGTGGCAGGGAGCGCGGTTTCTGGGATCCACGCTCGGAGCTCGGTTCCCACAAGCTGAGAAATGCTGTGGCCGCCTGGACGCTGTCCAGCGGCCATAGCTTTGCTCCCCCTGTGTGCTTTAATTTCCCCCCTCGGATATTTCAGGTGAACTACTTGTGATGTACCGGGACAAAACTTTAACTGGCGGTACTATTTTTAGCTTGGGTTACTAAATACGGTAGAAGAAACTTGGTGAATGAGATCTATCTCAAGTATTTGCAATCGAAACTCTTTTTTTCCGTATGCAAATAACTGTACGATTGGAAAATTTCCTGGAAAATGTCAACGTTTTCAGGAAAACTCACCCAAGGCTGCGGGATCATGGGAGCTGTCGGCCAAAACATCCGGAGGGCCACAAGGTGCCCACCCCTATTTTAAAAGGGTGCCTTAAGAAGGCATTGCTAAAACAACATTTGTACATATGTGGTACGGTTGAAAGGTAGGATGAGCGAAGCCATGCCTCCTGGCAGCGCTAGGCTCGGCCCCTGCCATGGTGCACCCTATAAATCCTTTGAAGGAGAGGTGTGTCTGCCCTATTTCCCTGAGGTGGTGGTGGGGGGCAGCAGCCATACAACTTTATCCCATGGCCTATTAATTTACCCTGGCTTCAAACTGTATCAACTGCAAAGCCATGTGCTGGTTCAGGAAGTCTGCCACCTAGATGTTACTGAAGGCTTCAAACGCACCAACACATGTAAACTAATTAAAAGTAGTTAATGCATTTTTTCAAAAAATAACCCCGCGGTGCTCACCGCCAGGTATGTATGCAAAGTTCCAGGTGTCTAAGTTTCACCGTTTGGCACTATGGGGCTGACAGAGAGACAGACGCACATCATCTTTTTAAAGAAATACTTATAAAGACCACCTACCCAGAGCTGTCAAGGATTTGTCATCAGACTGATATGCATGCAGATCGGTTTTTAATGATGCGCACTTGGCTTGATGAAAAGGACCCAAATGCCAACATTGATCTGGTATGCAAAGTGGAGGGAAAAGTCCTGTAGTGGGCAGGAGAAGCTTTGCAGGAGTGGAATGAGATGGGACCAAGATCATGGGATTGACGCAGGAGGGAGGGGAAGCCTTCCCAGGAATCAAGAGAAGTCTGAATAAAATTGGGAAAGGAGGTGGGAAAGATATTTCGAGCTTAAACATCAGGTCTTTCCCAGATCGAGCAGCTTGAAAAAAATAGATCATGAAGGAAAGTAAGATGGGACAATGAAATGCCACTCAGGGTGCAATCCTATGCATCTTTAGACAGAAAAGGCTGTGGAATGCTGGGAGTGGTAGGTTTTTTTTCTGTCTAAACATGCATAAGATTGCGCCTTAATTTATATGGTCTGTTTACCACACCCCCAACACCTGAGGCGGCTTATAATAATTAAAGCCAGAAAACCCAAAGGTGTACAAAGGGTGAAAGTCCCGTTCCTCGCTGAAAGCACTGGTGTATATGGAGGAGAATATTTCTTCGTAGTGATTTTTTTTTTCTTTCTCACATAGCCAGCGTCCTTCAAGGAGGTAGCTGAGTATTTTACTATGGGGAAAGAGTTATTTCCTGGATCCAGGCCAAAGAGCTCTTTGCAAGGAAGCTGTGCCGGAGGAGTTGGGAACTGTGGCATCTCTGGGTAAGGATTCCTTTTCCTTACTGGATAAATGAGAATGGGATGAATTTCTCTTCTTGGTCGTTGCAGTTGGGATGGTCCTCCCCATCAGCTAATGGATTCTTGGGGGCTCTGTAGGATTTTTCGTATGGTGTGGAGGCATTGCTGTCCAAGCCCTGGTCGATCTCTGGAAGGCAAAGCTGACCCAGGAGATTGACAGAAATGCTCTCAAGCAGCTTCTCATCTTGAACTGACTCATGGCTGCTCTTTACTGTACACCTAAATTTTTTTGATGAAATGTTCTAGGTCAATACATGACTAATAAATGTGAAGTGCGTATAAAGGAAAAAATTAAGAAAGAGCACTCAGATTGCCTGAAGATTTTGTAGTGACCAGCCTGTCTCTTTCTTTGAAAGAAATTCCCAGACTAGACCTCAGCTCCCTGCTGGAAGAAGGAAAATATCACGTTGTCCAGGGCTCACGTTGTGGCCAGATCAGACACAAAATATCACGTTGTGGCCAGATCAGACACCCTAGGAATGTGTGCGGTGTGCAAATGCGCTCCTGGCCACTGCTGAGACTTGGGCATCCGGGTTCAGGGCTACGTCCCAAAGCACCCCGAACTGTGAGCCTGAGTCTTCAGAGGGAGTGTAACACCATCCAGCACAGGATGAATCTCCACTCCCTGATTTCCTTTCAATTGAGCAGCAACTCCACTACCTTGTCTGGATTAGGCTTCAATGTATTTGCCACCATCCACTTCATTACCAACCTGAGACCTGCTTCAGAAACAGAAAAGCTTCCTTGGATTTAGATGGAAAGGAGAGAGAGTGCGGGGTGTCATCAGGATCCTGGTGGCACCGAACCCCAAACTCCCAGTGGATTCATGTATATGTGCAACGCCACGGGGAATGAGGTCGAATCCTGAGGATCACCACAGGCTAGCAGCCATGGCTTCAAACTGGAATCTCCCAGCACCAACTTCTGAAATCGGACCTCCAAGACGGACCTGAGCGACTAGCGCTTCTGTGTCCCATCTCAGACAGACGCCGTGAAAGGATGCAATGGTGAATGTTATCGAAAGCTGCAAAAAGGTCCAGTTCCTGGTGTAGATCATCCACCAAGGTGACGAAAGTTGTCTCTGTTCCGTAGCCTGACAAGAAGCTAGATTGAAATGGATCTAGGTAATCCATTTCATCCAGAAATCCCTGGAGCTGAGAAGCCACCTCACGCTCCAGCACCTTGCCCAAGAATTTTTGTGAACCGCCCAGAGAGCTTCGGCTGTTGAGCGGTATAGGAATGAAAGAAGGAAAGGAAGGAAGGAAGGAATATTGTAGACTGGCTGGAAAGTATCCACCACCGGCCAGTCTCTAATTTGAGTACCATCTCGTTTAGCCACAATAGAACCACACTGTGCCTTTAAGAGGCAATCACCACTACCCTACGCGCTCAGCCGGTCCCCAACGCTCGGCTGCATTTATAAGCCAGAGGGGGCAAGGGTCCACCACACGAGTGGTGGGCCTCACCTTTCCAGGAATCCTGTCCACATCATCGTGTTGTACAAATGGAAAAGTACCCATTGTAATTGGACACGCAGCAGCCAAAGTTATATGCACCCGACATGGAACAAGTACGGCATCGAACCCAGCACAGATACCATCAATTTTATCTGCAAAGTGTTGTGCAAATTAGTCCCAGTAGGCTTAAGTCCAAGTCCAGTTGCCAACGGGCAATAATTGTATGTCTAGTAACTCGTACATAGACAGGAAGGCAGATGCACAGGCCCTCCCTTCCCTCCTCCAGTCTGGCCAACAGACCGGATGGCCCTCCCCCTCATTCACCACGAACTGGCTCCCACAAAGGGCCAACCACTCTGGTGCCACCTCTTTGGTGGCAGTCCTGTCCCAAGGATGCCCACCTTTTATGCACCAGCCGCAGGAAGCTGGTGCAATCCTTGGAATGGTGGCAGAAGATCTCCCAGAGAGAGTACGGGGACCAGGGTGTGGTTCTGCGAAGGCGCAGTTGTTCTCTCGCCCCAGAAAGTTAATGTGGAACAGCCACAGGTAGCAGACAGGAAGCACGATGGTCGAGGTCAGTAGTGGTCTACCTGATCAGGTGTCTCTTCTTTGTTCTCGTGCAGCTAATTGTGCTTGATTTCTGGTGAGATATTTGATTTCTTCCATGAACTCCTAAGACGTTCTTTTTCTTTCTTTTTCTCGCAAAGCAGATGACGGGCAGGACAAGGAGAAATATCAGGAGCCATCTCTGGTGTCAACGGAAACCACCCAGCATGAAGAGGGGAAAGAGTTGTTTGGGGAACAAAGGGGACCAAAATATCACCAGAGGAACTTGACAGTGAAGAGGAAGACAAAATCTGCTGTTTCTCAGAGTTCTGACACAGATGAACTCCAGATGTCACAAGAAGATCAGAAAGCAAAGCAAAGGAAAAAGCCTGCAGTGTGTGGGGAGATATTCAACCATAATTCTGAACTGAATAGCCACTGCAGGGCCCACGTAGGAGAGAAACCATATGAATGCATGGAGTTTGGAAAGAACTTCAGTGACAGTGGAGAACTTACTAAACCTTATAGAACTCACACCGGGGAGAAACCGTATAAATGCATAGAGTGTGGAAAGGGCTTCAGTGGCAGCGGAACACTGACTAGGCATCAACGAACTCACACCGGGGACAAACCATATGAATGCTTGGAGTGTGGAAAGAGCTTCAGTCATAGTGGAAACCTTACTATGCACCAGCGAAGTCACTCAGGAGAGAAACCATATGAATGCATGGAGTGCAGAAAGAACTTCTGTCAGAGATCACATCTTTCTTCACATCAACGAACTCACACAGCAGAGAAACCATATAAATGCATGGAGTGTGGAAAGAATTTCTGTTGGAGATCACATCTTACTGTACATCAAAGAACTCACACCGGGGAGAAACCATATAAATGCTTGGAGTGTGGAAAGAATTTCTGTCGGAGATCACATCTTACTTTACATCAAAGAACTCACACAGGGGAGAAACCATATAAATGCATGGAGTGTGGAAAGAATTTCTGTCGGAGATCACATCTTACTTTACATCAAAGAACTCACACAGGGGAGAAACCATATAAATGCTTGGAGTGTGGAAACAGCTTCAGTGATAGTGGAAAACTTACTGGGCACCGAAGAATCCACACAGGGGAGAAACCATATAAATGCATAGAGTGTGGAAAGAGCTTCAGTGGCAGAGGAACACTGACTAGGCATCAACGAACTCACACCGGGGACAAACCATATGAATGCCTGGAGTGTGGAAAGAGCTTCAGTCATAGTGGAAACCTTACTATGCACCAGCGAACTCACTCAGGAGAGAAACCATATGAATGCATGGAGTGCGGAAAGAATTTCTGTCAGAGATCACATCTTTCTTCACATCAACGAACTCACACAGCAGAGAAACCATATAAATGCATGGAGTGTGGAAAGAATTTCTGTCAGAGATCACATCTTACTTTACATCAAAGAACTCACACCGGGGAGAAACCATATAAATGCTTGGAGTGTGGAAAGAGCTTCAGTGATAGTGGAAAACTTACTATGCACCAAAGAACCCACACCGGGGAGAAGCCATATAAATGCATAGAGTGTGGAAAGAATTTTTGTCAGAGATCACATCTTACTTTACATGAAAGAACTCACACAGGGGAGAAACCATATAAATGTCTGGAGTGTGGAAAGAGCTTCAGTGCTAATGGAAATCTTACTAAGCACCAAAGAACCCACACAGGGGAGAAACCATATAACTGCATAGAGTGTGGAAATAATTTCTCTCACAGATCATCTCTTACTTTACATGAAAGAACTCACACCGGGGAGAAACCATATAAATGCTTGGAGTGTGGAAAGAGCTTCAGTGCTAATGGAAATCTTACTATGCACCAAAGAACTCACACAGAGGAGAAACCATATAACTGCATAGAGTGTGGAAAGAATTTCTCTCACAGATCATCTCTTAATTTACATGAAAGAACTCACTCAGGGGAAAAACCATATAAATGCATGGAGTGTGGAAAGAATTTCTGTCACGGATCATATCTTACTTTACATCAAAGAACTCACAATGGGGAGAAACCATATAAGTGCTTTGAGTGTGGAAAGAGCTTCAGTTTTAATGGAAATCTTACTAAGCACCAAAGAACTCACACAGGGGAGAAACCACATAAATGCATGGAGTGTGGAAAGAGCTTCAGTGAGAATGGAAAACTTACTAAGCACCAAAGAACCCACACAGGGGAGAAACCATATAAATGCATGGAGTGTGGAAAGAGCTTCAGTGAGAGTGGAAAACTTACTAGGCACCAAAGAACTCACACAGGGGATAAAGCATATAAATGCATGGAGTGTGGAAAGAGCTTCAGCGATAGTAGAACACTTACTTCACATGAACAAACTCACACAGGGGTTCAAACACATAAATGCATAGAGTGTGGAAAGAATTTCTGTCAGAGATCACGTCTTACTTTACATCAAAGAACTCACACAGGGGAGAAACCATATACATGTCTGGAGTGTGGAAAGAACTTCAGTGTTCGGTCAAGCCTTATTTTTCATCTAAGAGCTCACACAGGGGAGAAACTGTATAAATGCATAGAATGTGGAAAGAGCTTCTGTCGTCGTTCAAGCCTTACTTTACATCTAAGAGCTCATACAGGGGAGAAACCATATAAATGCATGGAGTGTGGAAATAGCTTCAGTGACAGTGGAACACTGACTAGGCATCAACGAACTCACACCGGGGACAAACCATATGAATGCTTGGAGTGTGGAAAGAGCTTCAGTCGTGGGTCAAGCCTTACTTTACATCTAAGAGTTCACACAGGGGAGAAACCATATAAATGCATGGCTTGTGGAAAGAGCTTCAGTGCGAGTGGAAAACTTACTGTGCACCAAAGAACTCACACAGGGGAGAAACCATATCAATGCTTGGAGTGCGGAAAGAGCTTCAGTGCTAATGGAAATCTTACTGTGCACCAAAGAACTCACACAGGGGAGAAACCATATAAATGCATGGAGTGTGGAAAGAGCTTCAGTGAGAGTGGAAAACTTACTAGGCATCAACAAACTCACACAGGGGAGAAACCATATAAATGCTTGGAGTGTGGAAAGAGCTTCAGTGCTAATGGAAATCTTACTATGCACCAAAGAACTCACACAGGAGAAACCATATAAGTGCTTGGAGGTGGAAAGAGCTTCAGTGAGAGTGGAAAACTTACTAGGCACCAAAGAACTCACACAGGATAAAGCATATAAATGCATGGCGTGTGGAAAGAGCTTCAGCGATAGTAGAACACTTACTTCACATGAACAAACTCACACGGGTTCAAACACATAAATGCATAGAGTGTGGAAAGAATTTCTTTCAGAGATCACGTCTTACTTTACATCAAAGAACTCACACAGGGGAGAAACCATATAAATGCCTGGCGTGTGGAAAGAACTTCAGTGTTCGGTCAAGCCTTTACATCTAAGAGCTCATACAGGCGAGAAACCATATAAATGCATGGAGTGTGGAAAGAGCTGCTGTTGTCATTCAAGCCTTTACATCTAAGAGCTCATACAGGGGAGAAACCATATAAATGCATAGAGTGTGGAAAGAGCTTCAGTAACAGCGGAACACTGACTAGGTACCAATGAACTCACACTCGGGAGAAACCGTATAAATGCATGGAGTGTGGAAAGAGCTTCGGTCAAAGCTTACATCTTACTTTACATCAAAGAACTCACACAGGGGAGAAACCATATCAATGCCTGGAGTGGGGAAAGAGCTTCAGTGCTAATGGAAATCTTACTATGCACCAAAGAATGCACACAGGAGAGAAACCATATAAATGCATGGAGTGTGTAAAGAGCTTCAGTGATAGTAGAACACTTACTTCACATGAACAAACTCAAACAGGGGTTCAAACACATAAATGCATAGAGTGTGGAAAGAATTTCTGTCAGAGATCACGTCTTACTTTACATCAAAGAACTCCCACAGGAGAGAAACCATATAAATGTCTTGAGTGTGGAAAGAACTTCAGTTCTCTGTCAAGCCTTACTTTTCATCTAAGAGCTCATACAGGGGAGAAACCATATAAATGCATGGAGTGTGGAAACAGCTTCAGTTATCGTGGAACACTTAACTAAACATAAAAGACCACACACAGGGGAGAAACCATAGAAATGCATAGAGTGTGGAAAGAGCTTCAGTGACAGCAGAACACTTGACTAGACACCAACGAACACACACAGGGGAGAAACCATATAAATGCATGGAGTGTGGAAAGAACGTCGGTCAAAGCTGACGTCTTACTTTACATCAAAGAATTCACACGGGAGAAACCACATAAACGTCTGGAGTATGGAGAGAATTTCAGTCATCATTCAGGCCTTACTTCACATCAACGAACTCATACGGGAGGAACCATATAAATGCATGGAGTGTGGAAAGAGCTTCATTCAGAGTGGAAATCTTACGAACCACCAAAGAACTCACACCGGGGAGAAACCATTTAAATGCATGGAGTGTGGAAAGAATTTCTGTCAGAGATCACATCTTACTTCACATCAACGAACCCAATGAAGGAGAAGATGAGGATGAAACTTTTGAAAAGCAAATAGCCAATATTTCAAGGAATCATGATGTAGTAGTAATGGGGGACTTCAATTTCCCTGATATTTGTTGGGAAACAAATTCTGCAAAATATGGCCCCTCCAGGAAATTCCTGACTTGTGTGGCTGATAACTTCCTCCTACAGGAAATAGAGGAAGGAACTAGAGGACTGGCTATTCTTGACTTGATCCTAACCAACAGGGATGACTTGGTAGATAAAGTAGCAGTTACAGGAACTCTGGGGGAAAGCGACCATGTTATACTTGAGTTCTTGGTTCTAAGGGAAGCAAAAGCCAAGTGTAGTCAAACGCGTACCCTGGATTTTAGGAAAGCTGATTTTAGTAAATCAGAACAATGATCAGTAAGGTCCCATGGCAAACAACTCTAATGAGAAAAGGAGTCCAAGGTGGGTGGGAGTTTTTAAAAAAGGAAATTCCCAAGGCACAAGTACAAACAATTCCAACAAGAAAAAAAGGTGGAAGACAACAGAAGAAGCCAATGTGGCTTCACAAAAAGCTTAGACTTGACCTGAAAACAAAAAAGCACACATATAGGAAGTGGAAGAACGAGCTGAGGTTAGCGAGGGATGCTAAAAGCAACAAAAAGGCTTTCTTCAGCTACGTGCATAGTAAAAGACAGAGGAAAGAAATGGTGGTTCAGCTCTTAAATAAGGCTGGCAAAATGATAACAGATGACAAGGAAAAAGTAGACGTGCTCAATTCCTACTTTGGCTCAGTTTTTTCCCAAAAGAGGGTCTATGACCCCCGTGGCAAAGGTCAAGTACAGGCTGAAGGGGCAGGATTGCAGCTTGAGATCCATAGGCATATGGTCAGGGAACACCGAATTACTTTGAATGAGTTCAAATCTCCAGGGACAGATGAACTGCATTCTAGAGTAATAAAGGAACTGGCAGAAGAACTCTCAGAAGCACTGTCTATTCTCTTTGAGAAGTCATGGAGGACGGGTGAAGTGCCAGATGGCTGGAGGAGGGCTAATGTTGTCCCTGTCTTCAAAAAGGGTACAAAGGAGGAACCTGGGAACTACAGACCAGTCAGTCTGACATCAATCTCTGGGAAAATTCTGGAGCAGATTATCAAGCAATCCATCTGTAAGCACCTTGAAAACAATGCCGTGATTACTCGAAGCAAATGTGGATTTGTCAAGAACAAATCCTGCCAGATGAATCTGATCTCATTTTTTGATCAAGTCACCTCTCCCTTGTGGACTGTGGGAATGCTATAGACATCATATACCTCGACTTCAGCAAAGCTTTCGACAAAGTGCCCCATGATATCCTGATGAGCAAACTGTCTCAAAATGGACTAGATGAAACAACGATCCGGTGGATCCACAGTTGGCTACAGAATTGGACTCAAAGAGTTCTTTCAATGGGATCTTCTCCAACTGGGGAAAGGTAACGAGTGGGGTACCGCAGGGCTCAGTCCTGGGCCCAGTGCTCTTCAACATTTGTAGTAATGACTTGGAGGAGGAGGTGCAGGGAATGCTGATCAAATTTGCAGATGACACAAAATGGGTCGGGATAGCTAATACTTTGGAAGACAGAAACAAAATTCAAAGGGATCTGGATAGACTGGAGTGCTGGGCAGAAAACAACAGAATGAAATTTTATAGGGATAAATGCCAAGTTCTGCACCTAGGAAAAAGGAACCAAATGTACAGTTACAAGATGAGGGATACGTGGCTCAACAACACTACAAGCGAGAAGGATCTTGGAATTGTTGTCGATCACAAGCTGAATATTGGCCAACAATGTGATGTGGCTGCAATAAAGGCCAATGCTCTTTTGGGCTGCATTCATAGAAGCATAGCTTCCAAATCCCAGGAAGTACTAGTTCCCCTCTACTCAGCACTGGTTAGGCCTCCTCTGGAGTACTGTGTCCAGTTCTGGGCACCACATTTTAAGAAGGATGCAGACAAGCTGGAGGGGGTTCAGAGGAGGGCAATGAAGATGATCAGGGGACTGGAAACAAAGCGCTATGAAAGAACTGGGCATGTTTAGCATTGAGAAGAAAAGGCTGAGGGGAGATATGATAGCGCTCTTCAAGTACTTGAAAGGTTGTCACAAAGAGGAAGGCCAGGATCTCTTCTCGAGAAGAGAATGGGCTCAAGTTACAGGAAAACTTCCTGACTGTTAGAGCAATACGACAATGGAACCAGTGACCTAGGGAGGTAGTGGGCTCTCCCACACTGGAGGCGTTCAAGACGAGGCTGGACAGCCATCTGTCAGGGATGCTGTGACTGAGATTCCTGCATTGAGCAGGGGGTTGGATTCGATGGCCGCATAGGCTCCTTCCAACCCTACTATTCTGTGATTCTATGAACTCACACAGGGAAGAAACCATATAAATGTCTGGAGCGTGGAAAGAGCTTCAGTCTTTGGTCAGGCCTTACTTCACATCAACGAACTTGCACAGCAGAGAAACCATATGGAGTGTGAAAAGAGCGTCAGTCATAGTGGAATACTTACTATGCATCAAAGAACTCGCACAGGTGAAAAACCATATAAATGCGTGCAGTGTGGAAAGAGCTTCAGTGCTAGGGGAAATGTTACTAAACACCAATGAACTTACACAGGGGAGAAACCATATAAATGCATGGAGTGTGGAAAGAGCTTCATTGCTAGCTCAAGTCTTATTACACATCATAGAAGTCATATGGTGGAGAAGCTATAGGGAGAAGCTAGTTGTGAAATCCAATACTCTGCTTCTGCCGATGGAAGCAGATGGACGGTGCTTTCCTCTCCATTCTATAGACAACTGCACACCCTCCAAATCTGCACTCAAGATTTGGCGGACCCTGTGTAGCAGAGTTTTCTGTGGTGCAGTATAACGCAGTGGGAGAAGAGTGGCCAAGGGTTTTTTTATGGAGTTTGCTCTAAGTATCTGGACTCTTAGGAAGGACAGAGCCATTTTGGAATCAGTTTGCTTCCTCCACCACCTTTCCCGCCCTATCGGATGTGTGAAATTGCTCAGTGTAAAAAGAGATCAAGGCATGCAGCCTGTGGGGGTTTTCTTTGGGAAAGGGGCAAAGTTGCTCTCTGCAAGGATCATATCAAAATAGTGATTCCCTGAGAAATCTGATGGAAGACCAGTGAACTCTGGGACATACGTTTGGGTGTTTCATGTTGCAAATCTCCACAATGCTGTATCTGTACATTTGTAAATAAGCACAACAATTAAGCAAGGCTGATAAGCCTCCTGTGATCTCTTTCTAAAGGAAACCAGTCTTGAAAGTGAAATCTGGAGCCCTTCAAATCTCACTGCTCAAGGAGCTGGGGTATGAGTAGTATTATAAGTGGTATGAATGTGGTAAGACCTTTACTTAGGGTTTCCGTCTTCCTAATCATCAGAACACTCAGAAGAAGGCAAACCATTCAAAGCCCAGTGTGGCTAAAGTCTCTGTGATCAGTTTGGTTTGATGAAGACTATGGTTTTCATTTCTTTTCTAAATTCAGAGGACGCAATCTGCATTCATACTGTTGAGAAATATCCCTGCCAGCAGAGGCAGCGTGTACGCACTAGACTTTGCGGAGTGGCGCATGGCCATGAGCACGTGGCAGGGAACACCGTGTTCCGAGGATGTGAACGGCATGGTGCATGTCATTGAAGTGTCTCCCCACCCACCACTTCCAGCGATCCTTTTAGCAGGGAAGGGGTACTGCCTGCTAAGTGCCAACAGTATTATCGGGGGGAATTGGGATGAGGGGATAAGTCTGAAGGGAAGGAGTTAGCTGATGGTGACTGACGCTCCTGCCCCGGGTTGTGCCTTCTCTAGCTTCTGTCTGATGAGACTGAGAAGACAACCCCCTCAGGACGCCTCCCTCCGCTGCTCAGTTGTCCTCACTGGCACACTCAGCTTCAGCCTCTTTTACTCTCTGGGTTAAAGAGACACCCCAAATGCCTAACTGGTTCCCTCCACCCAATACAGGAGCAGTAAGAAGAAAACAGGTTTCTCTAATGGTAGCGCAATAAGACAAACCTACACGAGGGATTTTGTAGAAACAAACAAATAAAAACTTACTGAATACAAGAAGGGTTCTATGTTATTCATCAAATTATGCTTGGTCCTAACCTTCCTACCTACTCCACCCCTTCTAAATCCTCTTCCCCAAACCCCGCTCACTCCATGCAGCTTCCTCAGTCCCCAAGGCCCTGCCTACTCTTTTAACTGGCAGCTCATTCCTTTTATAGTCTTCACACAAGCCCCGCCCACCTTTCACTCCCTTCCTAACCCTCTATTAACCTCATCTTACCTGGGCTACATTTAACAACGCAAACAGAAACATTAATAGAATAGGCGTATGTTACAGTACCATCGGATGTAGTAGTTTTTTTTTGATAACTGAATATCATTGCTTTTAAAAATATTAATGCTTTAGCTTTTTATGTATCTAAATGGTGAATTGTGCTAACATTCAAAGTATGTACCAATTTGCATATGTTAATTTCAACAGTGAACAGGGAAGCGATTCGATGTTCTCGATGGTCTTATGGGCCCCTTCCAACCCTACTATTCTGTGGTTCTATGATATGCTGTTGTTTCAGTTGTGAATGCTTAAGCCTAGATACATGTGATAAGTTACAGTAGGGCAGCCTTTCCCAACCTGGTGCCCTCCAGATCTGTTGGACTACAACTCCCATCACACACACACACCTGGCAGCTGGGGACAATGGGAGTTGTATTCCAATGCATCTAGAGGTCATCGGGTCAGGGATGGCTGCAGCAGGGCATGGGAATTAAGGGATTATGTCAAATGCTTTGTGGAGAAAGGTGGTTTTGTGGACGGATCTGAAGGAAGAAATGTTTAAAACAAAACAAATACCTTCCTGTGACGCATTCGCCCTCAGTTTGTGAGTGACTTGTGGTGTGGATTGCATCAATTTGTAGATCACGAGAGTGAGGGATTGTGGGGAGGATTTGGATGGGATGATCTCCAATCCCAGTGTGGTGTAGCGGTTAGAGTGTTGGGCTGGGACTGGGGAGATCCATATTCTAGTCCCCACTCATCCATGAAGCTCACTGGGTGACTCTGGGCCAGTCAGTGACTCTCAGCCTAACCTGCCTCACAGGGTCGTCGTGAGGATAAAAATGCAGAGGAGGAAGGCCATGTAAGCCACCTTGGGTTCCATGCAAGAGGGGGGAAAGGCGGGATATAAATGTTATCCTAAATAAAACAGATAATTAAAAAATCCCCTTCCATTTCCAGTTCTGAGCCCTGGCATGGGGGAGGGGGAGTGAAGCTGTAAACTAGATGAACTTCAGTCCCCTTCCAATTCTAGGGCTTTAAGGGCTAAAGCCCTTTACGGTGCAATCCTCTGCATGTTTAGACAGAAAAACGTCCTGCAGCTCCCAACATTCCCCAGCCAGCCGATGTGCACCAGTTGCTGAGGAACATGGGCGGGAGGGTGCTGTTGCGCTCATGTCCTGCTTCTGGTTTCCCGGTCGACTGCTGGTTGGCCGCTGTGTGAACAGAATGCTGGACTAGATGAACCCTTGGTCTGATTTTTTTCTGAATCACGTGGATTCTGTAGAATGGTAGACTGGTTTTCACTGTGGGGTGGATTTGCACTTATTCACATTAGCACAAGTGTGCATTAGTACTAGTGTACACTGGTGCAAATGTGCTAATCCACATTAGTTAACAAATTAAATAACGTGGATTAGCGCATTCGCGCCAGTGTACATTAGCATTAGTGCGTCGCGCTACAACAACATTCTGGTAAAAAAAATCCTATTCTGCGAGTGAGCAGATAATGGAAGGAAAGACACCCAGCAATCCACAAAACACAGACGGAACGGATTTAACAACATCCCTACACTCCTAGTCCTGGCATGTGGCGAGGGACCAGAGGTGTGTGCAGAGCCTCTGTTTTGCATGCAGAAGGTCCCAGATTCATTCCCTGGCATCTCGAGGTAGAAGGATTAGGTAGCTAGTGATGGGTTTCTGCCTGGGACCCCCTGCAGACTTGCTACCACTGAAATCAGGCAATACTGGGCTAGATGGATAAACATTCTGACCTGGTGGAAAACAACTTCCCTCACATCTCACCTAGTGTCCTGGAAGTCAGCGGTCCCTCTGGAGAAAGCAGGTCGCATAGGGAGTCTCCCTTCTTTCTTTCTGCAAAAATAGGTTGGGCTGGTAGCAAGCCATTCAGAATGTTGCTTGTCCTGTTCTAACATTGGCCTGTGTTGGCTGCAGAGAATCTCGCAAGATCTTCTAAAACCTAGACACCTGTATACGTATATAGGGAAATAAATCTATAGAAACATTCTCAACCTTCCTTGCAGCCCAGGCGTTGAACTATTACTACCACTGCTACTTCTACTACATTTGTATACTGTTCCATAGCTGAAGCTCTCTGGGTGGTTTACAACCCAGATTAAAAAGCATAAAAATACAATATGCAAAATTTAGAAACATAAAAAACATGCAGCCGACGGTAGGCAGAGAGACAGCATATATCTGAATCTCTGCGCCCAGGTAGAAGCGTCCCCTCCTCTCCTTCCCGTCCCCTCCCCACTGCTTGAGCCCTGGTAGAGGCCGTTGTTTCAGGCAGCGGACTGGGTAGGCCTCAGCCCAACAGAGACCAAGAGAGCCCAGTAACCTTCGAAGATGTGGCCGTGCAAGGGGCTCTGCTGTGGCCAAATTAAAAAACCTTGTACATGAGGGAGAATTACGAGAACATGGTCTCGCTGGGTGAGCATCAGGCTTCCTCCCATGGTGGGGGCCGGGAGATAAAGAACCTGTGCCTGGCATTGCTATCCCCCGGCCCCTGTTCTTGTCTGTTCAAGAGCATTAGTTTGTTTTAATTATTTCTTGCCTTCTCCAGAATGTGGAGAGTGCACTGCTAGCCCTCTTACAGCTAATGAATATGGACTTGAGCACACTCCAGGAGAGAGCGCAGGACAGGAAGGCCTGGCGTGCTATGGTCCATGGGGTCACGAAGAGTCGGACACGACTGAACGACTGAACAACAACAAATGTATGTCTACACAGAAGCCCCATTATGTTTAATGAGGCTTACCCTCAGGAAAGTATGCATAGGATTCCAGCACAAGTTACTTTTGCAGGGAGGTTTGCACCTTGATGTTCTACATATTTACTCAGAAATAAGTCCTGAGTTGTGAGCATGGTTGTTGTTGTTCAGTCGTTAAGTCGTGTCTGACTCTTCATGACCCCATGGACCATAGCACGCCAGGCCTTCCTGTCCTGCGCTCTCTCCCAGAGTGTGCTCAAATTCATACTCGTTGCATCGGTGATGCTATCTAGCCATCTCATCCTCTGCCGTTCCCTTCTCCTTTTGCCTTCAATCTTTCCCAGCATCAGGGTCTTTTCCAGTGACTTTTCTCTTCGCATTAGGTGGCTAAAATATTTGAACTTCAGCTTCAGTATCTGTCCTTCCAATGAGCAGTCAGGGTTGATTTCCTTTAGGATTGACTGATTTGACCTCCTTGCAGTCCAGGGGGTTCGTAAGAGTCTTCTCCAGCATCACAGATCGAGGGCATCAATTCTTCGGCACTCAGCCTTCCTTATAGTCCAGGTCTCACAGCCATACGTTGCTACTGGAAAAACCATAGCTTTGATTATATAAATCTTTGTCGGCAAGGTGATGTCTCTGCTTCTTACTATGCTGTTCTAGGTTTGCCATAGCTTTCCTCCCAAGGAGCAAGCGCCTTTTAATTTCATATCTACAGTCACCGTCTGTGGTGATCTTGGAGCCCAAGAAAATAAAATCTGTCACTGCTTCCATTTCTTCCCCTTCTATATGCCAGGAAGTGATGGGGCCAGATGCCATGATCTTAGTTTTTTTTAATGTTGAGTTTCAAACCAGCTTTTGCACTCTCCTCTTTCACCTTCAACAAGAGGCTCTTTAGATCCTCTTCGCTTTCTGCCATTAGGGTGGTGTCGTCTGCATATCTGAGGTTGTTGATAATTCTCCCGGCAATCTTAATTCCGACCTGTGATTCATCCAACCCGGCGTTTCTCATGATGTCCTCTGCATATAAGTTAAATAAGCAGGGCGACAATATGCAGCCTTGTCGTACTCCTTTCCCAATTTTGAACCAATCGGTTGTTCCATGTCTGGTTCTTACTGTTGCTTCTTGACCCTCGTACAGGTTTCTCAGGAGACAGGTAAGGTGGTCTGGTACCTCCATCTCTTTCAGAATTTGCCAGAGTTTGTTGTGATCCACACAATCAAAGGCTTTAGCATAGTCAATGAAGCAGAAATAGACGTTTTTCTGGAATTCTCTTGCTTTCTCCATGATCCAGCGAAAGTTGGCGATTTGATCTCTAGTTCCTCTGCCTCTTCGAAACCCAGCTTGTACTTCCGGTAGTTCTCGGTTCACATACTGCTGAAGCCTAGCTTGTAGGATTTTGAGCATCACCTTGCTGGCATGTGAAATGAGCGCAATTGTACGGTAGTTTGAACACTCTTTGGCGTTGCCCTTCTTTGGGATTGGAATGTAAACTGACCTTTTCCAGTCTTGTGGCCACTGTTGAGTGTTCCAAATTTGTTGCCATATTGAGTGCAGCACTTTAACAGCATCATCTTTTAGGATTTTAAATAGCTCAGCTGGAATACTGTCATCTCCGCCAGCTTTGTTGTTACTAATGCTTCCTAAGGCCCACTTGACTTCACTCTCGAGGATGTCCGGCTAAAGTTCAGTGACCGCACTATCATGGCTATCGGGGACATTAAGATCTTTCCTGTATAGTTCTTCTGTGTATTCTTTCCACCTCTTCTTAATCTCATCTGCTTCTGTTAGGTCCCTGCCTTTGTCCTTATCATGCCCGTCTTTGCACAAAACGTTCCCTTGAGATCTCCGATTTTCTTGAAAAGATCTCTAGTCTTTCCCATTCTGTTGTTTTCCTCGATTTCTTTGCATTGGTCATTTAAGAAGGCCTTCTTGTCTCTCCTTGCTATTCTCTGGAACTCTGCATTCAGTTGGATATATCTTCCCCTTTCTCCCTGTGCCTACCCAATTCCGTCTAATGAAGTGACTACCCTTTTACCTCAGTCCTATGCATGTTTTGTCATTGGGGAGGGGGTGCATGAACTCTAGCTTCAGTGGTGAGGGTAAGGCACTTAGTACATGGTCAGAGTTTCTCCATAACTGAGCCCTACGTCTGAAAACAGACTCATTGGCAGAATCCTGGTGAAGTCTTGGCACAAATGAAGTTATGGGGAGGAAGATACAATGAGAGCTTGTGCATAACAAGAAGGAGGTAGAGGAGAGTTGCACAAAACAAGACATCTGTTTTGATGAAGAGTTGCTGGAGGATGGTAGGAGGAGGAGGGATGGTTGCATGGGGGGAAATAGAATTGGTAGGGGGAGAATGTAAGTGCTCAGTGGTGAAAGAAAAACATTCTGCACATGCTCAGAGACACTCTCTATTTAAGAACATAGGAAGAGCCGTGCTGCATCAGACCAAGCTTCATCTAGTCCAGCATTCTTTTTACACAGTGGCCAACCAGATGCCCATAGGAAACCCACAAGCAGGACATGAGTGCAATAGCACCTTCCCACTTCCTGCTAACATTGGTGAAATGTAAATAAATTCTAGTCATTCTAAATTTGCATGCATGTATATCCTTCAGAAACTTAATAAAAATTATATCCAATTCTTCCAAGGAATAAAAATGCTATTAGCAGTTCCCTTTAAAAGAAAATCAAAATATAAACCCTGCCCCTATTTTTCTGACGTTGGGCAGGTGTATCCCCTTCTAGCGGGCCACTGTGCCTGAAATTATCATCCAGTTTTCTGACCAAGAGAAATTTCCCGAGGTAGTCAACAGGAAGCATCAAGACTCATTTTTCCAAACCTTGACTCAGGTTTGGCGCTGAGCTGAAGTGGTCTGACTGCAAATTGGCCAGAGCAGAAGTAGGATGTTTTCCAAACTGCTGAATCGAGGTCTGAGTTGGGGTCAGTGGGGTGGGGGGGTCAGTGCACACTTCTTATGTATGTATGTAATCTACACACACACATATATATTAGATGTGCGCTTAGAGTCGTGCGTGCGTGCGTGTGTGTGTGCGTGCGTGCGTGTGTGATGGGCCTGTGCCCCCGATCTTTTAAGAACCGAGCAACGCCCCTGGCTGGCTGGCTGGCCGGCTTTCCCTCTCCCGCGCAGCCGGAGGGCCCCCTCCCAGCTTCCCGCTACCGCGGCGGGGCCAAGTCCGCAGCCGGGAGCCACCCGGGGCGCGGCGAGGGGGCGAGGGCTGCCGCGGCACGGTCCCGGCGCGGGGCGCGGGGCAGCGTCTGCGCTTCGGCCCCGCCAGGGGGGGACCGAGCCGCGCTGCGAGCGCGGCAGCCAGGAAAGCGCCTCCCCGGGGCGGGCCACGGCGCGCGCCTCCCCCGGGCCCCGGCGAAGCGTCCCTCGGCCTTCCGGGGAGGGGCGGAGGCTGCGGCGGGATTCCTCGCGAGGAGCGGGGGCCGGCGCGTGGCGAGGGCAGCGCGGAGACCAGGTGCCCTGCGGGGGGCTCTGCCTGCGGCGGGGGCCGGGGGCCCAGCCTGCCTCGGCCCGGGGGGCGGCGGGTCCACGCAGACCCGCGGCCGAGCGGGGCCCGAGAGCCGCCTGCTTCCTCTGCCCCGGCCGCGTCGAAGGCCGTCCCGCCCTCGGCCAGGCCAGCCTCTGCGCCGCGGAGCGGGAGGAGCGGAGCGCGATCGGAGCAGCCTCGGCGCCGGCGGGCCGGGCCGGGCCGGGAGGAAGGGGGCCGCCCCGCCGTCCGCCGCTGGGCCCCGGGCGCCTTGCCGGAGCGCGCTCGCTTACCGCCGCCCCCCCCGGCGCCCGTTTCGTGCTGCCCCCAATATTCCCCCGCCCCCCGAGTTTCAGGCCTCCGCTGCGCATGGACGTGTGCCTGCGCACTGAGCTGTGACGGAAGCGCCTGGCTTCAGATCCAGCTCAGCCATCAAACTGGGGCTCTGGCTTGGCCTCCGTCAGAGCTGACTGGAGGCTGCTGAAAAGCTCGATTTGCTGGAGCGTGCGTTTTAAAACTTCAGCAGGAAAACGTGCATAGCGTTTCAACTCGTTAAACAAATGAAAACCCGCCACACAGAAAGTCTTGAGATATGAATGGTCTATCGAGAAAAGGACTGCAAAGGGAGGTCGCATAGAGAAGTGGAATGTGAAACACGCAGTGATTACAAAGAAGATGCATGCGTACACTCTGCCAAATACGCTGCAGTTTAACACCTGCTCAGGCCTGTTAGAAAACAATGTCAGGAGTGTAGAAGGCCGAGCTAGCAGCACTGGAATGGTTACTTTGCTCCACTTAAACTTCCACTAGTCCAAACTAGCGAAATGCAGCGTTTGAAGCTTTCAGCTATATAGCAGTCTGGTCCAAACATTTACAGGGAAGGAAGGAAAGGGGATTAAAGGGAAGGTATCGCTAGCTGTCCCAAGCAGAGATCTGAAGGACAGGCTTTTGTGGACCTAGAGGAAGGTTGAAGGAGACCTCTCCTAGGATCCAGGGTGCAGAACTCAGCAAAGTCTAGTGAGGAAA
Source organism: Heloderma suspectum (assembly GCF_057233095.1). Taxonomy (NCBI): domain Eukaryota; kingdom Metazoa; phylum Chordata; class Lepidosauria; order Squamata; family Helodermatidae; genus Heloderma; species Heloderma suspectum. The sequence goes on along the minus strand of NC_139459.1, from coordinate 359,430,543 downwards.
AATTAATCCAGGTAGAAAGCGAAGAGAACGTTTTAAAATGGAGAAAGGTGGTGAAGTCTGAGCCTCACCAGTGAGGAAAATAAAATAGCAAGGAAAACCAAATCAAGCTGCTCAGGAGCTAGGCTTCTAGGCCCCCAAAGCTATTTCAGAAACAGTGCCCAGCTGCAGCCCTAAAAACTGAAGAAGGGACATGGTCAGAGGGAGAAATTCCTTGTTCTCTCACAAAGAAGGCAAACGTGCCAAATTTGGCCTAAAGGGCCCCCGAACTACCAAAAGCTGGAGCTATGCAAAACAGAACAAACAATAGAAAGAGCTGAACACAAAGTCTTCCTTCTAAGGTTCAGTCTCTTTGTGATTCATTGTCTGCCCTAAACTTCCTTGCCTTCTGATTGGCGTTTTTCTTTCTTTTCAGTTGTCAACTAGCTGATATACCAGGCATTGCCCAGGGGTGTAATTTTGTCATAGCTACTATTTGTTAGAAACACACTAAGGTAGGTTCACGCTTCTTGGAAAGGCTCCATAAGAAAGGTGAAAAGGAAAATTTAGGAGATTTTTTGTTTATTTATTAGAGTCCTCCACAGTGGTTGGTTTGACATGAAGCCCTATCATAACACTGCATTAACACTATAAATGGTTTCAGGCTTATGGCGCATTGCCCACACAGAGGGTGTTTTTTTTAATGCTTTGTAAGCCTTAAAGGTCACCAAAATCTTGAAATATGTCAGAAAAAACCTAATCCTATTCAAACCTTAACTCCTTAAGGTCCACTCCTATTGGGATAGCCAGCCGCCTCCAAACTTAAGAGGCGGCTGACTATCCAATGCAGGGCCAGTGGAGCGCAGAGGGGATCCTCTCCTCCACGCTCCAGCCACCCTGCCTTTGTGGCTAGACAGCCGATTTTTGCTGTCTAGCTGGAGGCTTCCGAGCGGGATGGGGGAGGCCTCATGGCACATAGGAAGTGTCGTGACGATGCTTCCGTGGTCTCCTTCCCACCCCGGGTATGCCCCCTTTTCGCATGCTCTGCACTATTTACGAGCGCGGAGACAGGGAAGAACCGTGCTGCCTGTGAGGTGGTGGGGGAGGTGGCAGGGAGCGCGGTTTCTGGGAACCACCCTCAGAGCTCGGTTCCCAGAAGCTGAAAAATGCTATGGCTGTCTAGTCACTGTCTAGCATCCATAGGTTTGCTCTCCCTGTGTGCTTTAAATTCCCCCTCAAATATTTCAGGTGAACTACTTGTGATGTACTGGGACAAAACTTTAACTGGGGGTACTATTTTTAGCTTGGTTTACCAAATACAGTAGAAGAAACTTGGTAAATGAGATCTAAAGTATTTGCAATTGAAACTTTTTTGTATGCAAACTGCATGACTGGAAAATGTTCTGGAAAATTTCAAAGTTTTCAGGAAAACCCACCTCAGTGAATAGGGAGGGGCAACTTGTGACCCTCCAGATGTTTTGGCCTACAACTCCTGTAAGTCGTATCCAGCATAGCCAATGCTGAGGGATCATGGGAGTTGTTGGCCAAAACATCTGGAGGGCCACAAGGTGCCCACCCTTATTTTAAAAGGGTGCCTTAAGAAGGCATTGCTAAAACAACATTTGTACGTATGTGGTACGGTTGAAATGTAAGATGAGCGAAGCCATGCCTCCTGGCAGCGCTAGGCTCGGCCCCCGCCATGGTATACCCCTATAAATCTTTTGAAGGAGAGGTGTGTCTGCCCTATTTCCCTGAGGTGTGTGGGGTGGGCAGCCATACAACTCTGTCCCATGGCCTATTAATTTACCCTAGCTTCAAACTGTATCAACTGCAAAGCCATGCGCTGGTTCAGGAAGTCTGCCACCTAGATGTTACTGAAGGCTTCAAACACACCAACACATGTAAATTAATTAAAATTAGATAATGCATTTAAAAAAAAAAAAAAAAAAGGTGCTCACCGCCAGGTATGTATGCAAAGTTCCAGGTGTGTAAGTTTAACAGTTTTGGCACTATGGGGCTGACAGAGAGACAGACCCACATCATCTTTTATAAGAAATACTTATAAAGCCTACTTACCAATAGCTGTCAAGGATTTGTCATCAGATTGATATGTATGCAGATAGGTTTTTAAGGACACGCACTTGGCTTGATGAAAAGGACCCAAATGCCAACGTTGACCTGGTACGCAAAGTGGAGGGAAAAGTCCTGTAGTGGGCAGGAGAAGCTTTGCAGGAGTGGAATGAGGTGGGATCAAGATCATGGGATTGATGTGGGAGGGAGGGGAAGCCATCCCAGGAATCGAGAGAAGTCTGAATAAAATTGGGGAAGGAGGTGGGAGATATATTTCGAGCCTAAACATCAGGCCTTTTCTAGATGGAGCAGCTTGAACAAAAAGGTCATGAAGGAAAGTAAGATGGGACAGTGAAATGCCACTCAGGGTGCAATCCTATGCATGTTTAGACAAAAAAGGCCTACCACTCCAAGAACTTCAGGTTAGCTGTGGAATGCTGGGAGTGGTACGCTTTTTTTCTGTCTAAACATGCATAAGATTGCACCTTTACTTAATTTATGTGGTCTGTTTACCACACCCCCAACACCTGAGGCAGCTTATAATAATTAAAGCCAGAAAACCCAAAGGTCTACAAAGGGTGAAAGTCCCATTCCTTGCTGAGAACACTGGTGTATGTGGAGGAGAATATTATTTGTAGAGATTTTTTTTTTCTTTCTCACATAGCCAGCGTCCTTCAAGGAGGTAGCTGAGTATTTTACTGTGGGGGAAGAGTTATTTCCTGGATCCAGGCCAAAGAGCTCTGTGCAAGAAAGCTGTGCCGGAGGAGCTGGGAACTATGGCGTCTCTGGGTAAGGATTTCTTTTCCTTACTGGATAAATGAGAATGGGATGAATTTCTCTTCTTGGTTGTTGCAGTTGGGATGGTCCTCCCCATAGGCTAATGGATTCTTGGGGGCTCTGTAGGATTTTTTGTATGGTGTGGAGGCATTGCTGTCAAAGCCCTGGTCAATCTCTGGAAGGCAAAGCTGAGCCAGGCGGTTGACAGAAATGCTCTGAAGCAACTTCTCATCTTGAGCTGAGTCATGGCTGCTCTTTACTGTACATCTAAATTTTTTTGATGAAATGATGACTAATAAATGTGAAGTGCGTATAAAGGAAAAAATTAAGAAAGAGCACTCAGAATGCCTGAAGATTTTGTAGTGACCAGCCTGTCTCTTTCTTTGCAAGAAATTCCCAGACTAGACCTCAGCTCCCAGCTGGAAGAAGGAAAATATCACGTTGTCCAAGGCTCCGACAAAGAGGAGCGACTGGCAGGTACCTGCTTAGATTTGTAGTGGAACTATTTCCTGTCTGGGAATTCAGTGGGGGTTTTGGAGAACTTTTCATCTTCCTTTCAATTGTTGAGCTTAATCAGCTGCACAGCATATCCCCCAACAGAATACAGAGCGTGATTTGATTTCATTTGTACCTTGCTGTCTGTGAAAACATGGCACTGAAGTAGGCTTATAGGCACCATTAAAATGGATTCAAACAATAAAAAATACATTCAAATTCAATACAAGCATGACCATTACAGAATAAAAACAGTACCCCTCTTAACAAACTTACAGACAGAAGGTCTTGAATGAAGCGTTCCTTGCCTGTCAATGGTAGGATATCACGCTTCCTGTAATCAGCCCCATCAACAGTCTGGCTCCAGCATTTTGGACCGGGGAAACTTTCTGAGCAGTTTTTGAAGGCAGCCCCATGCATGGCATGTTACAGTAGTCCAAGCAGGATGTAAATAAGGCATGGTGACTGTGGCCAGATCAGACACCCTAGGAATGTGTGTGGTGTGCAAATGCACTCCTGGCCACTGCCGAGACCTGGGCATCCGGGTTCAGGGCTACGCCCCAAAGCACCTCGAACTGTGAGCCTGAGTCTTCAGAGGGAGTGTAACGCCATCCAGCACAGGACGAATCTCCTCTCCCTGATTTCCTTTCGACTGAGCAGCAATACCACTACCTTGTCTGGATTAAACTTCAATGTATTTGCCCCCATCCACTCCATTACCAACCTGAGACCTGCTTCAGAACCAGAAAAGCTTCCTTGGATTTAGACGGAAAGGAGAGGGAGAGCGGGGTGTCATCAGGATCCTGGTGGCACCGAACCCCAAACTCCCAGTCGATTCGTGTATATGTGCAACACTACGGGGGATGAGGTTGAATCCTGAGGATCACTGCAGGCTAGTGGCCACGGCTTCGAGCAGGAATCCCCCAGCACCAACTTCTGAAATCGGACCTCCAAGACGGACCTGAGCGACTAGCACCTCTGTGTCCCATCTCAGACAGAAGCCATTAAAGGATGCGATGGTCGATGTTATCAAAAGCTGCAGAAAGGTCCAGTTCCTGGTGTAGATCATCCACCAAGCTGACCAAAGTTGTCTCTGTCCCATAGCCTGACCTGAAGGTAGATTGAAATGGATTTAGGTAATCCATGTCATCCAGAAATCCCTGGAGCTGAGAAGCCACCTCACCCTCCAGCACCTTGCCCAAGAACCAGCGCCAATCAGCTATTGGGGGTATAGAAATTAAATAAATAAATAAATAATGGAATATTGTAGATTGGCTGGAAAGTATCAACTACCGGCCAGTCTCTAATTTGAGTACCACCTCATTTAGCCACGATAGAATAACACCGTGCCTTTAAGAAGCATTTGCCACTACCCTTACCCGCTCAGCTGGTCCCCAACGCCTGGCTGCATTTATAAGCCAGAGGGGGCAAGGGTCCAGCACACGAGTGGCGGGCCTCACCTCTCCAGGAATCCTGTCCACATCATCGTGCTATACAGATGGAAAAGTACCGATTGTAACTGGACACGCAGCAGCCAAAGTTACATCCACCCGACGTGGAACGAGTACAGCGTCGAACCCAGCACAGATACCATCAATGTTATCTGCAAAGTGTTGTGCAAATTAGTCCCAGTAGGCTTAAGTCCACGTCCAGTTGCCAACGGGCAATAATTGTATGTCTAGTAACTCGTACATAGACAGGAAGGCAGATGCACGGGCCCTCCCTTCCTTCCTCCAGTCTTGCCAACAGACCGGATGGCCCTCCCCCTCATTCACCTCGAACTAGCTCCCACAAAGGGACAACCACTCTGGTGCCACCTCTTTGGTGGCAGCCCTGTCCCAAGGCTGCCCACCTTTTATGCACCAGCCGCAGGAAGCTGGTGCAGTCCTTGGAGTGGTGGCAGAAGAGAGAGTACGGGGACCAGGGTGTGGTTCTGCGAAGGCACAGTTCTCTCGCCCCAGCAAGTTAATGTGAAACAGCCACAGGTAGCAGACAGGAAGCACGATGGTTGAGGTCAGTAGTGGTCTACCTGACCAGGTGTCTCTTCTTTCTTCTTGTGTAGCAATGCAGCTAATTGTGCTTGATTTCTGGTGAGATCTTTGATTTCTTCCATGAACTCCTAAGACGATGTTCTTTTTCTTTCTTTTTCTCGCAAAGCAGATGACGGGCAGGACAAGGAGAAATATCAGGAGCCATCTCTGGTGTCAACGGAAACCACCCAGCATGAAGAGGGGAAAGAGTTGTTTGGGGAACAAAGGGGACCAAAATATAACCGGCGGAACTTGACAGTGAAGAGGAAGATGAAATCTGCTGTTTCTCAGAGTTCTGACACAGATGAACTCCAGATGTCACAAGAAGATCAGAAAGCAAAGCAAAGGAAAAAGCCTGCAGTGTGTGGGGAGATATTCAACCATAATTCTGAACTGAATAACCACTGCAGGGCCCACACAGGAGAGAAACCATATAAGTGCATGGAGTGCCGAAAGAATTTCTGTCAGAGATCACAACTTACTTCACATCAACAAACTCACACAGCAGAGAAACCATATAAATGCATGGAGTGTGGAAAGAGCTTCGGTCAGAATGGAACACTTACTAAACATCAAAGAACCCACACTGGGGAGAAACCATATAAATGCATAGAGTGCGGAAAGAGCTTCATTCATAGTGGTAGTCTTACTAAGCACCAACGAACTCACACAGGGGAGAAACCATATAAATGCATGGAGTGTGGAAAGAGCTTCAGTGACAGTGGAACACTGACGAAGCACCAACGAACTCACACAGGGGAGAAACCATCTAAATGCATGGAGTGTGGAAAAAGCTTCAGTCAAAGCTCATATCTTACTTTACATCTAAGAGCTCATACAGGGGAGAAACCATATAAATGTCTGGAGTGTGGAAAGAACTTCAGTCAAAGCTCACATCTTACTTTACATCTAAGAGCTCATACAGGGGAGAAACCATATAAATGTTTGGAGTGTGGAAAGAGCTTCAGTTGTCGGTCAAGCCTTACTTCACATCAACGAACTCACACAGGGGAGAAACCGTATAAATGCATAGAGTGTGGAAGGAATTTCTGTCAGAGATCACATCTTACTTTACATAAAAGAACCCATACAGGGGAGCAACCATATAAATGCTCGGAGTGTGGAAAGAGCTTCAGTCAAAGCTCACATCTTACTTTACATCTAAGAGCTCATACAGGGGAGAAACCATATAAATGTCTGGAGTGTGGAAAGAACTTCAGTTGTCACTCAAGCCTTACTTCACATCTACGAACTCACACAGGGGAGAAACCATATAAATGCATGGAGTGTGGAAAGAGCTTCAGTCAAAGCTCACATCTTACTTTACATCTAAGAGTTCATACAGGGGAGAAACCATATAAATGTCTGGAGTGTGGAAAGAACTTCAGTTGTCAGTCAAGCCTTGCTTTACATCAACGAACTCACACAGGGGAGAAACCATATAAATGCATGGAGTGTGGAAAGAGCTTCAGTCAAAGTTCACATCTTACTTTACATCTAAGAGCTCATACAGGGGAGAAACCATATGCATAGAGTGTGGAAAGAGCTTCAGTGACAGTAGAAGACTGACTAATCACCAACGAACTCACACAGGAGAGAAGCCATATAAATGCATGGAGTGTGGAAAGAGCTTCAGTCAAAGCTCATATCTTACTTTTCATCAAAGAACTCATACGGGGGGAAAACCATATCACCGTCTGGAGCGTGTCAAGAGCTTTGGTCAAAGATCACATCTTACTTTACAGCAAAGAACTCCCACAGGGGAGAAACCATATAAATGTCTGGAGGGTGGAAAGAGCTTCAGTGCTAATGGAAATCTTCCTAAGCACCAACAAACACACACAGGGGAGAAACCATATTAATGTATGGAGTGTGGAAAGAGCTTCACTGCTAGCTCAAGTCTGATTACACATCATAGAAGTCATATGGTGGAGAAACCATAGGGAGAAGCCAGTTGTGAAATCCAATACTCTGCTTCTGCCAACGGAAGCAGATGGACGGTGCTTTCCTCTCCATTCTACAGACAACTGCACACCCTCAAAATCTGCACTCAAGATTTGGTGGACCCTGTGTAGCAGACCACCCAGCATGAAGAGGGGGAAGAGTTGTTTGGGAAAGATGGAGTGTGGAAAGAGCTTCAGTGATCATGGAAAACCTACTAGACACCAACGAACTCACACAGGAGAGAAACCATATGAATGCAAAGAGTGTGGAAAGACCTTCAGTTGTCGGTCAAGCCTTACTTCGCATCAACGAACTCACACAGTGGAGAAACCATATAAATGCATGGAGTGTGGAAAGAGCTTCAGTGACAGTGGAACACTGGCTAAACGCCAACGAACTCACACCGGGGAGAAACCACATAAATGCTTGGAGTTTGGAAAGAGCTTAAGTGATAGTGGAACATTTACTAAACATAATAGAACTCACAACGGGGAGAAACCATATAAATGCATAGAGTGTGGAAGGAATTTCTGTCAGAGATCATATCTTACTTTACATCTAAGAGTTCATACAGGGGTGAAACCACAGAAATGCATAGAGTGTGGAAAGAGCTTCAGTCGTGGGTCAAGCCTTACTTTACATCTAAGAGCTCATACAGGGGAGAAACCATATAAATGCATGGAGTGTGGAAACAGCTTCAGTTATCGTGGAACACTTAACTAAACATAAAAGACCACACACGGGAGAAACCATATGAATGCATGGCGTGTGGAAAAAGCTTCAGCCAAAGCTCACATCTTACTTTACATCTAAGAGCTCATACAAGGAAGAAACCATATAAATGCATAGGGTGTGGAAGGAGCTTCAGTGATAGTGGAAAACTTACTAGGCACCAACGACCTCACACGGGAGAATCCATATGAATGCATAGAGTGTGGAAAGCGTTTCAGTCAAAGCTCAGATCTTACTTTACATCACAGAACTCACACAGGGGAGAAACCACATAAATGTCTGGAGTGTGGAAAGGGCTTCAGTGATAGTGGAACACTTACTTCAAATCTACAAACTCACACAGGGGAGAAACCATATAAATGCTTGAAGTGTGGAAAGAACTTCATTCAGAATGGAAATCTTATGAACCACCAAAGAACTCACACAGGAGAGAAACCATATAAATGCATAGAGCGTGGAAAGAATTTCTGTCAGAGATCACATCTTACTTCACATCAACAAACCACCCAATGAAGGAGAAGACGAGGATGAAACTTTTGAAAAGCAAATACCCAATGTTTCAAAGAATCATGATGTAGTAGTAATGGGGGACTTCAATTTCCCCAATATTTGTTGGGAGACAAATTCTGCAAAACATGGCCCCTCCAGGAAATTCCTGACTTGTGTGGTGGAGAAATTCATCTTAGAGGAAGTAGAGGAAGGAACTAGAGCATCGGCTATTCTTGACTTGATCCTAACCAACAGAGATGACTTAGTGGATAAAGTAGCAGTTGCAGGAACTCTGGGGGAAAGCGACCATGTGATACTTGAGTTCTTGGTTCTAAGGGAAGCAAAAGCCGAGTGTAGTCAAACACGTACCCCGGATTTTAGCAAAGCAGATTTAAGTACAGGCTAAAGGGGTAGGATTGCAGCTTGAGATCAGTAGGCATATGGTCAGGGAACCCTGAATTACTTTGAGTTCAGAACTCCAGGGCCAGATGAACTGCACCCTAGAGTAATAAAGGAACTGGCAGAAGAACTCTCAGAACCGTTGTCTATTCTCTTTGAGAAATCATGGAGGATGGGGGAAGTGCCAGATGACTGGAGGAGGGCTAATGTCCCTATCTTCAAAAAGGGTAAAATGGAGGAACCTGGGACCAGTCAGTGTGACATCAATCCCTGGGAAAATTCTGGAGCAGATGATAAAGCAATCCATCTGGAAGCACCTTGAAAACAATAGAGTGATTACTCGAAGCCAACATGGATTTGTCAAGAACAAATCCTGCCAGACGAATCTGATCTCATTTTTTGATCAAGTAACCTCCCTTGGAAACCAGTCCTGAAAGTGAAATCTGGAGCCCCTCAGATCTGCTCAGGGAGCTGGGGTATGAGTAGTATTATAAGTGGTATGAATGTGGTAAGACCTTTACTCAGGGTTTCCGTCTTCCTAATCATCAGAACACTCAGAAGAAGGCAAACCATTCAAAGCCAAATGTGGACAAAGGCTCTGTAATCAGTTTGGTTTGATGAAGACTATGGTTTTCATTTCTTTTCTAAATTCAGAGGACGCAATCTGCATTCATGCAGTTGAGAAATATCCCTGCCAGCAGAGGTAGTTGTATGCGCTAGACTTTGCGGAGTGACGCATGGCCATGAGCACGTGGCAGGGAACACCGTGCTCCGAGGATGTGAACGGCATGGTGCATGTCATTGAAGTGTCTCCCCACCCACCACTTCCAACGATCCTTTTAGCAGGGAAGGGGTACTGCCTGCTAAGTGCCAACAGTATTATCGGGGGGAATTGGGATGAGGGGATAAGTCCGAAGGGAAGGAGTAAGCTGATGGTGACTGACGCTCCTGCCCCAGGTTCTGCCTTCTCTAGCTTCTACCTGATGGGACTGAGAAGACAACCCCCTCAGGACGCCTCCCTCAGCTGCTCAGTTGTCCTCACTGGCACACGCAGCTTCAGCCTCTTTTACTCTCTGGGTTAAAGAGACACCCCAAACGCCTAACTGGTTCCCTCCACCCAATACAGGAGCAGTAAGAAGAAAACAGGTTTCTCTAATGGTAGCGCAATAAGACAAACCTACACGAGGGATTTTGTAGAAACAAACAAATAAAAACTTACTGAATACAAGAAGGGTTCTATGTTGTTATTCATCAAATTATGCTTGGTCCTAACCTTCCTACTTACTCCACCCCTTCTAAATCCTCTTCCCCAAACCCCGCTCACTCCATGCAGCTTCCTCAGTCCCCAAGGCCCTGCCTACTCTTTTAACTGTCAGCTCATTCCTTTTATAGTCTTCACACAAGCCCCTCTCACCTTTCATTCACTCCCTAACCCTCTATTAACCTCATCTTACCTGGGCTACATTTAACAACGCAAACAGAAACATTACTATAATAGGCGTATGTTACAGTACCATTGGACATAGTAGATTTTTTTGATAACTGAATATCATTGCTTTTAAAAATATTAATGCTTTAGCTTTTTATGTATCTAAATGGTGAATTGTGCTAACATTCAAAGTATGTACCAATTTGCATATTGCGCTCATTTCACATGCCAGCAAGGTGATGCTCAAAATCCTACAAGCTAGGCTTCAGCAGTATGCAAACCGAGAACTACCGGAAGTACAAGCTGGGTTTCGAAGAGGCAGAGGAACTAGAGATCAAATCGCCAACGTTCGCTGCATCATGGAGAAAGCAAGAGAATTCCAGAAAAACCTCTATTTCTGCTTCATTGACTACACTAAAGCCTTTGATTGTGTGGATCACAACAAACTCTGGCAAATAAAGTGATGGGAGTACCAGACCACCTTACCTGTCTCCTGAGAAACCTGTACGAGGGTCAAGAAGCAACAGTAAGAACCAGACATGGAACAACCGATTGGTTCAAAATTGGGAAAGGAGTATGACAAGGCTGCATATTGTCGCCCTGCTTATTTAATTATATGCAGAGGACATCATGAGAAACGCCGGGTTGGATGAATTACAGGTTGGAATTGAGATTGCCGGGAGAATTATCAACAACCTCCGATATGCAGACGATACCACCCTAATGGCAGAAAGCGAAGAGGATCTCAAGAGCCTCTTGTTGAGGGTGAAAGAGGAGAGTGCAAAAGCTGGTTTGAAACTCAACATTAAAAAACGAAGATCATGGCATCTGGCCCCATCGCTTCCTGGCATATAGAAGGGGAAGAAATGGCAGCAGTGACAGATTTTACTTTCTTGGGCTCCAAGATCACTGCAGACGGTGACTGTAGCCATGAAATTAAAAGATGCTTGCTCCTTGGGAGGAAAGCTATGGCCAACCTAGACAGCATAGTAAGAAGCAGAGACATCACCTTGCCAACAATGGTCCGTCTAATCAAAGCTATGGTTTTCCCAGTAGTAATGTATGGCTGTGAGAGCTGGACTATAAGGAAGGCTGAGCGCCGAAGAATTGATGCTTTCGAACTGTGGTGCTGGAGAAGACTCCCACGAGTCCCCTGGACTGCAAGGAGGTCAAATCAGACAATCCTAAAGGAAATCAACCCTGAGTGCTCATTGGAAGGACAGATACTGAAGCTGAAGCTGAAATATTTTGGCCACCTAATGCAAAGAGAAAACTCTCTGGACAAGACCCTAATGCTGGGAAAGACTGAAGGCAAAAGGAGAAGGGGACGACAGAGGATGAGATGGCTAGATAGCATCACCGATGCAATGAATATAAACTTGAGCACACTCCGGAAGAGAGCGCAGGACAGGAAGGCCTGGCATGCTATGGTTCATGGGGTCACGAAGAGTCGGACACGACTGAACGACTGAACAACAACAAATTCTAACTGAGTTTGGCTGTGAGAGTCATGTGTCTCATGGCCCCTGAAAGACATAATCTTTTGTGGCCTAGGCTCAGCCGCATCAGTTGTGTCTAATCCTTAGTGGTATATAAACACAGGGGTGCAGTGAAGATCCTGTGAAGTCCTGTGAAGATGAAATGCAGAACGTACAGTCTGGGAGAATGACATTAAAGCATAAGTGTTTGCAAAATAAACAGTGATCATTGCCAGCAGTAGTAATTGATGGTAACACAAGACATGGAAGAATTGTGAAGTAATCCCTCTGCCGCACAGAAAAACATCTAAGCCATGGTTTTTCTTTTATGTGATGGATCTATTGATTAAGTTTATGTCCTACACAAACGACAAGAACTATAAGTGAACAATGCAAATTCTAAGAAATCCATTTTCTCGCCATTTAGAAAAAGAATAGAACAGTGCAAATTACAACAAAAATGGACGTGTGCTTCAAGCTAGACGTGTTACAATGGAACATCTTAATAAGGTGTATTTCAGCAGTTGGATTCTCTGATGTTTCTTCGTTTAAGTACGGACTCTTACAGGTCAAGAACAGAACATTCAGGCTGGTTAAAATATTACCACTGGTTTCTGAACACGGCCCTTTCTCACCAGTGTTTATGCATTCTATTGCATGGAGACTGTTGTAAGTAGAGTGCAGAGGGGCGTTGCTGGCAGATGACGGATAGCCTGTAGCACACTGGGTGATGAGTAGATGAATAAATGCTGCGGCTGACATTGCTATGTCCGGTGATCAGCTTGCCTGAGGATATGGGATTGGTGAAGAACATAAGAAGAGCCGTGGTGGATCAGACCAAAGGCCCATCTAGGCCAGCATTCCTTTCACAGAGAACCAGCTGCACATGGGAAACAAACAGGCAGGACATGAGTGAAACGGCACCCTCCCAGCCGTGTTGCCCAGCAGCTGGTGTACATAGGCATACTGCCTCTGATGCTGGAGGTAGCATAGAGTTCTCAGGATTTGTAACCATTGATAGCCTTCTCCAGGAATGTATCCAGTCCCCTTTTAAAGTCATCCAAATCGGTGGCTATCACTACATCCTGTGATAGTGAATTCCATAGTTTGACTGTGTGCTGTGCGAAGAAGTCCTTTCATCTATCCGAAATTTCCCACCAACCAGCTTCATGGAATGACCCCATTGGGTCCCAGTATTATGACAGAGGGAGAAAAAATGTTAATTTACAAGCATAGAAGGTTCTTGCCTTATACAGAGTCAGAAGACTGGGCCTTCGAACTCAGTGCTCTGACTGGCAGTGCCATTCTATAGGGTTTCAAGCAGTTTCCCCAATCCGACCTGGAGATGCCAGGGGTGGAACTTGGGACTTTCTGCATGCAAAGCGGGTGCTCAGGTCCCCAGTTTATAACCCAGTCCAATTTGTACCCCAATCCACAGCAGTGACGTGGGGCGGACAATTTTCCAGTGCTTTATTTTCCCATGGAAAATTTCCGTTTCATAAGGTCATTAGTAAAAATGCATGTATGCCAATTGCAAATACAATATTGGGCGAGCTTGGCAGTTTCAAAGTTGTAATGACTATTTCACGGTGATTATTCCAAGCGTACATACACGTCATTGAAATACGCATATGACTCACAGTGACATGGATCAGTTCTTTGTAGTCTTCCTTGATAATGCTAGTATGCAACATCTTGATTTGCTTTCATAACAGCATGATCCATGTACAGAGGAGGCTTCCCTTCCCTGTAGCCTGTGGCTGTCTGGCTGCAAACTCAGTACCCCTGCAGGAACCCTCTCTTTCCTCTGCTTTTAGTTCGGTTGGCCAGGGCAAGGGGGTTGCTGTCTGTTCTGTCTTGATTCCTGTTTTATGACATTTTAACCTGTTTAGGGAGCAGTCCTATGATCCCTGGGCGAGCGTCCCAGGGACCATAGGATTGTTCACAGTCCCCCTTCCGATGTCGGAGACAGTGCTGCAACCTCAGAAGGGGGGATAGAGACCCCCCTCCCCTCGCAGCCAGCACAGAAAGAACCACACCAGCTGCCCTCCGAGGTTGGAAGGGTGACTCGGAGGAAGAGGAAAGAGGGTGCTCCGGTGCGTGGGGAGGGGAGGAGGCCAGAGAGGCCAGGATACGAGCTATCCTGAGCCTCCTCCAGCACCCTTCCCTCCCCCTCCAAAGCGCCCTCACTAAAAAGCCCATCTAGTGAAATCTGCGGGGCAGGAGGACAGGGAGGCGAAGATCTCCTCTGCCGCTCCTCCCACCCTGCATTGGACGATCGGACGCCTCCGAGTTTGGGGGCTTCCAGTCACCAAGGGGCAATCGATAAGATTGCACCCTTAATTGTTATTGTAAGCCATATTGAACTGTGGAAAAGAGCATGTTGTTACTGATAATGTTCTTTATACGGCACCATCAGTGTGCTTGGCCCAGGACAATTTACAAGAGTGTATGTATGTCTGAATGAGAGTGAGTGTGACAGGAGCACATAGAATCATAGAGTTGGAAGGTGCCTGCCAGACCATTGAGTTTCTGGAGAGGATTCACGCGACCTGCAGCTATATGAAATGTATGTATGTCTGGTGTATGGGTACGGGGGAGAAGAGGGGTGGGAGAGGTTGGAGGGGTGTTCATTCAATTCAATAGGTTTTAAATAATTTGCGGGGGAGAAACACAGTACAAAAGGAGGCCCCTGCCCCGAGGAGCTTCCATATAAAATTCGACAGCGGAGACAACAGAGAGAGGGATGGAAGTAGAGGCTGGGGTGAACCGGGAAGCGACTCGATGGACTCGATGGTCTCATGGGCCCCTTCCAACCCTACTATTCTATGATTCTATGATATGCAGTTGCAAATGCTTAAGCCTAGAAACAGATGATAAGTTACAGTAGGGCAGCCTTTCCCAACCTGGTGCCCTCCAGATCTGTTGGACTACAACTCCCATCACACCTGGCAGCTTGGGGCAATGGGAGTTGTATTCCAACTAGGGGTGTACAAATCCCTTACCTGGCTCCACAGTGGGGGATCCGCGGCGGGGGGAGGTCCGTCCCTCCCCCCCCCCCGGAATCCTCCCTGGCCGGCTCCGCGGAGCTGCCGGCCAGGGCCGTCCACAGCCGGCTTTCCAGACGCGGCCGGGCTGCTGCGGCTGCAAATGGTGGCCGTCGTAGCAGCCACCATTTGCGTCCTGCCAGGCTGCCATGATAGGCTATGTAAGTTTTTACGTAGCCTATCACAGCAAAGAGAAGTGGCACAAACGGCGGACGCTATGCTGTTTGTGCTGCTGCCCTTTCCGTGATAGGCTACGTAAATACTTACGTAAAGGCAGCATTTGCGTGGTTGCTTTTACCGTGATAGGCTATGTAAATACTTACATAGTAATATGTAATATAACATAGTAATATAACATAGTAATATGTAATATAACTATGTAATATAACACAGTTATATTACATATTATATAGTATTATTATATTAGGGCCGCGGTGGCTTAGTGGTTAAGACGCTGAACTGCAGACTGGAAGGTCGGCAGGTCAGCAGTTCGAGACCCGAGTGCTGCGTGATGGAGTGAGCTCCCGTCTTCAGTCCCAGCTCCTGCCAACCTAGCAGTTCGAAAGCAAGAAATTGCAAGTAGATAAATAGGTACCACCTCGGCGGGAAAGGTAACAGCATTCCGTGCACCTCGGTGTTCAGTCATGCCGGCCACATGACAACGGAAGCGTCTTCGGACAGCGCTGGCTCTTCGGCTTAGAAACGGGGATGAGCACCGCACCCTAGAGTCGGACACGACTGGTTGGGGACACCTTTACCTTATTTTTTATATTACATGTAAATACTTACATGGCGTAGCGGCCGCTGTTTGCATCCCTGCTCTTTGCCGTGATAGGCTACATAAATACTTAGGTAGCCTATCACGGCAGCCTGGCAGGATGCAAATGGCGGCCGCAGCAGCCAGCTGAGAGACCAGCCGCCTCTGCCGCTGGAGCATCTGCCCCAGGTAAGCTTCATCCCGTGGGGATTCCGCGGGGTGTCTGGTGGTGGGAGGCCGTTCCGCCATGGGTTTCAGGGGCACTGAAATCCGTGGCAGAATTCTCCGCCATCCCTCATTCCAACGCATCTAGAGGACATCAGGTCAGGAATGGCTGCAGCAGGGCATGGGAATTAAGGGATTGTGTCAAATGCTTTGTGGAGAAAGGTGGTTTTGTGGACGGATCTGAAGGAAGAGATGTTTTAAAACAAAACAAATACCTTTCTGTGATGCATTTGCCTTCAGTTTGCGACTGACTTGTGGTGTGGATTGCATCAATTTGTAGATCACCAGAGTGAGGGATTGTGGGGAGGATTTGGATGGGATGATCTTCAATCCCAGTGTGGTGTAGCGGTTAGAGTGTCGGGCTGGGACTGGGGAGACCTGTATTCTAGTCCCCACTCATCCATGAAGCTGACTGGGTGACTCTGGGCCAGTCAGTGACTCTCAGCCTAACCTACCTCACAGGGTCGTCGTGAGGATAAAAATGCAGAGGAGGGCCATGTAAGCCACCTTGGGTTCCGTGCACGAGGGGGAAAAGGCGGGATATAAATGTTATACTAAATAAAATAATTAAAAAATCCCCTTCCATTTCCAGTTCTGAGCCCCGGGGGGGGGGGGGGGGGAGAGAAGCTGTAACCTAGATGAACCTCAGTCCGCTTCCAACTCGAGGGCTTTATTATTCTAAACCCCTCTACGGTGCAATCCTACGCATGTTTGGCCAGAGAAACGTCCCGCAGCGCCCCGCATTCCCCAGCCAGCATAGGAACTGTCGGGCTACTTTCCGTCTAAAGCGGCACAGGACTGCGCCCTGGGTTCTCTCCCAGGGGCTGCACAAGCGCCGGCTGAGTCTAGCCGTGTTTCTTCCCCCATCTTCCCTCCTTTCCGGTCTCAGCTGGCGCTTCTCACATACCATCCACAAAGGCCCCCCAAAAGCTCCCGCCCCTTCTGTGCCAGGTTGGACGGAACGACCCCGCGCACCTCTAACCAGCATCGACAAAAAGCCGGATCCAGCCTCTCTGCCAAGCGCTCTCGCGTGGCTGCCGTAGCGGCTGCAGTTCTTGCACAGCACAACCGTTCCGGGGCCAGCAGGAACTGCCCGGACGTCCAAGTGGTGCGACCACTGCCTGCTGGGAATTGTAGTCCTCTCGCTTGGAAGCAAGGGAAAAGTCGGGTCGACGTGGAGGAATCCTCGGCGATTGTTGCAGGACCTTTCCCCTCCGCCGCCCGCCCGCTGGCGACCCTCCTGCACTCCATCCTCAAAGGAAAGCTCAGACCCATGTTGATGTGGGCAAAAACAGGCGAACCCAGGGATCCAGCAGTTTGCCGCCGCTGCATGAAAACAGAGAGCCAAGGCACTTTTATCTTGCAGGATCACAGCAGCCGGACGTATGGAGCAAAACAGCACCTACATACACACACACACACACACAGGACCACAGTGGGCTGCGGTGCATGCCGGCCACCCTTTGAATGTTCAAGCTGTGGCTTACTCTGTCATGCAGAGCTGGTGAGGGCAGCTTATGCAAGAGTTAAACAATGCGCACATAGCCCTAGAGCGGCCCATGAGTTCTGCGAGCATTGTTTAACCCGAACACAAGCTGCCCTCGCCGGGTTCACACGGCACAATAAGCCACCGCTGGAATATTCCAAAGGGTGGCCTGTACGCGCCGTAACCCACCGTAGCTTAAATAAGCCGAGGTGGCCTGCAGCAGTCATGCAATCCAGCCCACGGCCTTTTCACTACGAGGCCCAAGGACAGTGGTGTAATGGTAAATTTTGAAGTGCAGGCCCTCCTCGTGACAGTCTCCATCGCCATGCTGGGGCACGCTGGGAGTTGTGGGATTGTTTTCTGTCCAAACGTGCATCACCATGCCCCAAGGAGAGTCCAAAAATGCAAAGTTGAGTTGTTCCATATCAGCAAACCAGTTCTAGCAGTTTTCATCTCCATCAGGAGCAGGCCTTTTGTACAGCTAATGGGACTTTGGGGGCATTCCCAGCATTCTGGCTGGGGCACGCTGGGAGTTGTGGGACTGTTTTCTGTCCAAACGTGCATAGGATTGCTTGCGTCCTTTGTTGCTCACTCAACCCAAAATGCTTTGCATTACAACAGGGATACAGCTCACAAGTATGTATTGTTGCTAAGAAGATCCACCCCTCCCCCCCACTACTGTGAGGATTGCAGCTGAGTGCAGAGGGAAGCCGGAGTGACGTCTCATCCCTGCTAATAAACAAGTCCCTGTGCTTGGACCCTGCGAGCCCTGGTTCTGCTACAGCACTGCACAGTAGCCTTGCTGGAGTGACTGGCTGGCAACCCCATACAGCTGTCTTTTCCTTCCAGGATCTCCTCCATCCCTGATGCTGTTCAATGAACCCTTTGATTTGGCCGGCCACACCTGTTTCTCTGTTGCTGAGGATCCATAGATGGGGATCCTATTTCCACAGGGCTGGGCAACTTGTGCCCCCCCCAGATGTTTGGGCCTACAGCTCCCATTATCCCATTATGCCTAGACTGGCTCGGGCTGATGGGACTTGTAGTCCAAAACATCTGGAGGGCCACAAACTCCCACTCCTGCTCTAGAAGGAGCTGACTTCAGCTCGGCTCAGGATGGGACTCTGAAAGGGGAAGGAAGGAGTTTGATGGGCTCAGGACTGGCGGCCCCTCGTCTGTCTCCTCACTCAGGTCCCTGAGACTGTGAGGTGAGGCAGGACTCCCAGGATGCACGTGACACGTGGGAGGGATGGGTGCGCCTGCCGGGGTGCTTGGGGGAATACGTTTGGGGTGAGGGGAGGACGGGGATGTCTGTCAACCTCCTCCCGCATCCAAAATATGGAATTCATAACTCATACAGCCTGATCCTATGCATGTTTCCTCAAATGTAAGCCCCACTGTGCACAGTGTAGCTTGCTTGTAGAGAAGCATCTGTACTATACTATTTTCTATATAGAATATCCTATATCTACTACAGCGTTGCTGCCACACAGGGCAATTGTAACACTGGCCTCAATATGGGGATGATGCCAGCAGACCACACTGCAGGGTGGTTGTAAATCGTTCCCCAGCCTCACACAAACACACCCTCCTCCAATCCATAACCCAGCAATATGCCTCTGAAATATCACTTGCTGGGGAACATGGGTGGGAGGGTGCTATTGCTCTCATGTCCTGCTGGTGGGCTTCCCATTGGCACCTGGTTGGCTACAGTGGGAACAGAACGCTGGACTAAATAGGCCTTTGGTCTGATGCATCAGGGCTCTTCCTATATTCTTATATACCTCAACCTCCACCCACATCTGCAATATGGAGAAAATCATACTGGACCATTTCCCCCTCCATCCTCTTCCTGCAGGAAGGTTCATAGGGTAAGAACATAAGATGAGCCATGCTGGATAAGACCAAGGCTCCATCCAGTCCACACAGTGACCAACCAGCTGTTGACCACGAACCCACAAGCAGGGCATGAGCGCAACAGCACCCTCCCGCCCATGTTCCCCAGCAACGGTGTACATAGGCCCACTGCTTCTGGTACTGGAGGTAGCACAGAGCCATCCAGACTTACCATTGACAGCCTTCTCCTGCCGGAATTTGCCCAGCCCCCTCCTAAAGCCATCCAAATTGGTGGCCATCCCAACAGCCTGTGGTAAAACTGTTACACGTCTTTAAGAGCTCAAAAATTATATATATATATATATATATTTATATATATATATACACACACACACACACACACAGTGAGACCTGCGTGTGAAAGCACGAACTCGTGTCTGTGCTGCTACGTTCTCTGCGTACATGGGACAAGCTGCTGCAGCTACGGTACGAGCCTGGATTCTTCCATGGTTTCCTCTGAGCTGCTGTCCCGTTTGCCCCGCGATCAGGGCGAGGGGCGGGCGGTTGGCGTCAAAAGTGACCTGGAAGTCCCGGCCTGAAACCAAGGCGTTGTCAGCCTACCGCTTTCCATGTCTAGGGAACGGGGGGGGGGGGGGTCGTGCTTCCTGGCGAGAGGGCCGCTGCGTTGGGAAGAGCGGCCGACGCAGGAAACTCGCCATAAGAACGTCTGAACTCTGCACTTCGTCTGGAAGCGCCGGTCAGTGGCGGGGGGGCACAACGGGGGCGGGAAGCTGGGGGGTTGATTTCTGCTGCAAAGATGGGTGGGGGCTCCTTCCCCCTTTGCCTGAGCCTCCCTAGCTTTGCCGAGTCTGAGGGAGGGAGGAAGAGACTCCGCTTCGAATCGGCATTGCAGGCCACCAGACCGGGTTTTACTCAGAAGTCGTGGACGCATGTGAGGGCCCCGATCCGGACCTCCGCCGCCACAGCCTCCTCTAGCATAATTGGGAGTCGCGTAGCACAGCATAAGCTCAGAAAACGGGACCTGAGGGCACGCTCCGATGTATGTTTATGCAGAGAAAAAGCCTTACAATTCCCAGCATTTCCCAGCCGGCCATGCTGGGAGTTGTAGGGCTTTTTTCGGTCTTAACATGCATAGGACTGCGTCCTAAATTGCTACAAGATTCACTTCTTTATTTTGCTGCAAGAAACTATTCCAGAAGAATAGTGTTACTGTCTATTACGGCTGCTGCAAATGGTAACTGTTGTGTACATTTAGGTCTCTGCTTAGAAATGGGACAGATCTATCGTACCGTTCACGTTTCATGGCATTTTACCTCTCCCTACACATTTCTTTTCTCTGTTCCCATGTCTGCATATGTATGCATAAACACACACACATACACACACACACACACACTATACAATTTCCAGAGGGGGAGCCATGTTAGTCTGTCCACAAAAGCTTATGCCAGAATACATGAGTTAATCTTTCAGGTGTCACAAGACTTTGCTGTTTTTACACACAATAATCTGCCAACCGAGGCTCACGCTCTGTGAATCTAATGAATTGGGCTTGGGCCCCCAAGAGCTTGTGCCATTGTAAACTTGCCTGCCTTTAAGATGCCAGGAGACTCGTCGTTTTCACCTCGGGAAAGAGTCTCCCAGACGAATAGAGTGGACGGATAGAATTGCGGTGGACAGCTCAGCGAAGATGTCAACCCAGTGTGCGGCCGCTGTAAAAAAGACAAACTCCATGTTAGGCATAATTACTAAAGGAATTGAGAACGAAGCTGCCAATATCATACTGCCCCTATACCAATCTATGGTGCGGCCACACTTGGAATACTGTGTCCAGTTCTGGTCACCGCATCTCAGAAAAGATATTCTAGAGCTGGAGAAAGTACAGAAAAGGGCAACGAAAATGATCAAGGGGCTGGAGCCTCTCCCCTATGAGAAGGTTACAACAGC
The DNA here is from genome assembly GCF_057233095.1 of Heloderma suspectum. Lineage (NCBI taxonomy): Eukaryota > Metazoa > Chordata > Lepidosauria > Squamata > Helodermatidae > Heloderma > Heloderma suspectum. The sequence goes on along the minus strand of NC_139459.1, from coordinate 359,409,405 downwards.
TGGGATTGTTTAGCTTGGAAAAAAGGAGGGTGAGGGGAGACACGACAGAGGTGTACAGAATGATGCATGGTGCAGAGAATGTGGATAGGGAGACATTTTTCTCCCTCTCTCAAATACTAGAACGGGGGTCATGTTATGAAGCTGATTGGTGGGAGATTCAGGACAGATGAAAGGCAGGACGTCTTCACGCAGCGCTAGACGGCTGATTTCGGCTGTCTAGCCAGGGCATGTTGAAGCAGCGGGGTGGGGGGAGGCAGGCCGGAAGGCGTGTAGGAAGTGTTGTAACGGGACCCCTGCGGTCTCCTCCCCTCCCCATGCCCAGGAACGCCCTCTTCTCGCCCGCTCTGCGCTGCTCTTTTGAGCGTGGAGACGTGGACCAACTGTGCCGCCTACAAGGCAGCGGGGGAGCGGGCAGGGACCACGTTCCTGGCTGCAAGCTCAGCTCCCAGAAAGTGAAAAATCCCATGGCCATCTCGACACTGTCTAGCAGCCATAGGATTGCAAACTCAGTTTCTGTGCGGGATGCGCCGGAGGGGCTTAACCTCTTCTGTGGCCTGCATGGAAACACAGTGGCTGTCAGAGGATGGAGGGAGCGCTCTGTGCTCCCTCGGGTAGAATCCAACTAAAGTCCTACCTTGCGTAGATTCATTAAAATGAATGGACTTAAGTTAGTCATGACTACCTCAAGTCCCATTCATTTCCATGGGTCTACCCCTAGTAGGACTTTAGTTGGATTCTACCTTATGGATGTGGAGGAGGGGGCTGCCATAGGGGTCCCCGGGATATGCAGGCTATGATGATGGGCAGCTTGCTAGTTAAAAACAACAATGGAACTCTAAAAGCAAAGGTAACTGTGTCCACCAAAAGAAAGGCTTGATTGCACCTGAGTGCCCTCTCCGGCACTGTGGAGCCTGTTCTGCTCCCTGGTATACTGGGGAGCTGCGGTCAATGAAACAGGCTGGACGTCGGCTAGAGTGCAAATGGCGCAAGACTTGAAGTGAAGACGACCGAGCACGCTGTAGAGTGCATAATCGTGCCTATTTCGTGGCAGTGTGGGCAGCAAAGAAGGTTTATTTTGCTGCCTCCATTACGTCCTCAAGTAGCCATCCAGCGGAGCTCTTCCGGGTGGTATGGCAGTTGTTAACATCTTCCCCAGTAAATGGGGCTCTGGCCCCATCAAGGACCCGCTGTGACCTTTTTGCATCACACTTTGAGGACAAAATCGCTTGTCTCTGTAGCAACCTTGATGCTGCTGTTAGTGCAGTACCAGTCGAGGTGTCTGATGCCACCATCGGCCCGATTTTGTCTTTAAGGAGGCAGTAGTGCGGCCACTCCTGAAGAAGCCCACTCTGGACCCAACGGTATTAGACAAGTGCCGCCCAGTCACAAATACCCCTTTTCTAGGGAAGGTACTTGAGAGGGTCGTGGCGGACCAACTGCAGGCACTCTTGGAGGATACTGATTATCTAGACCCATTTCAGTATGGGTTTCGTCCTGGTTACGGGACTGAATCAGCCTTGGTCGCCCTGGTGGATGACCTTTATCGAGAGAGGGACAGGGGGAGTGAAACCCTGTTAATTCTGCTTGATCTGTCATCGGCTTTTGATACCATCAACCACGGTATCCTCCTGGATCGACTCCGTGGGATGGGTATTGGAGGTTCCGGTCCTACCTACGGGGCCGATTTCAGAGAGTAACATTGGGTGACTACTCCTCAGGCCTCCGCAGGGTACCATCTTGTCCCCAATGTTGTTTAACATATATATGAAGCTGCTGGGAGCGGTCCTTAGGGGATTTGGAGCTAAATGCCATCAGTATGCTGATGACACGCAGCTCTATCTACCTGTGACATCTGAATCAGGAGAGGTTGTGCGAGTCCTGAATCAGTGCCTAGACTCAGCAATGGGCTGGATGAGGGCCATTCAACTGAAGCTGCATCCTGGCAAGACGGAAGCCCTGTGGGTGAGTGGTTCCCGGGTCCGGGAGATAGGCTCATTGCCTGTTCTGGATGGGGTTGCACTCCCTCTGAAAGATCAGTTCCATAGTCTGGGGGTGCTCCTAGATTGTTGATGGAGGCACAAGTGGTCGCAGCTGCTTGGAGTGCCTTTTACCAGCTCTGGCCGGTTCGCCAGCTACGGCCCCTCCGGGACAGGGATAGCTTGACCACGGTGGTACAGGCATTAGTAACCTCAAGACTGTTCACACAGCGGCCAACCAGCTGCCAACAGGAACCGACATGCAGGACATGAGTGCAACAGCAACCCCTCCCCCCACTGCCCATATTCCCCGGCAACTGGGCACATAGGCTCACTGCCTTTGATATAGGAGGTAGGCTATAGCCATCAGGACTAGTAGCCATTGATAGCCTTCTTCCTCCACCATGAGTTTGTCTAACCCCCTTTTACAGGCATCCATATTGGTGGCCGTCACTACGTGTTGCAGTAGTGAATTCCGTAGTTTAACTATGCGCCGTGTGAAGAAGTCCTCCCTTTATTGTCCTGAATCTCCCACTGATCAGCTTCACAGGATGACCCCACTAGGTTCTTGCGCTATTGGAAAGGGGGAGGAAAGTCTCCATATCCACTTTCTCCACACCGTGCTGAATTTTGTACGCCTCCCCCTTGCCTGCCCTGACTCGCCTCTTTCCCGAGCTAATCAGGCCCAGATGCAGTCATCTTTCCTCACAGGAGAATTGCTGCAGCCCCTGGGTCACTTTAGTCGCCCTTTCCTGCACTCTTTCCTTATCGACCGCCCTTTCTTGGGTGCAGGGATGAGAACTGCGCACAGCATTCCAAGTGTGGTCGCGCCATAGATGTGTATGAGGGCAAGTACAATATTGTTGAGGAACCTGGAATGTCAGCTCAATGAATCAAGGTAAGCTGGAGGTGGTCAAACAGGAGATGGCAAGATTGAACATCGACATCTTGGGAATCAGCGAACTCAAATGGACAGGCATGGGCGAATTTAATTCAGGTGACCATCATATCTACTATTGTGGGCAAGAATCCCTTAGAAAAAATGGAGTAGCACTCATAGTCAACAAAAGGGTGGGAAAAGCAGTACTGGGGTACAATCTTAAAAACGATAGAATGATCTCAGTACGAATCCAAGGCAAACCATTCAACATCACAGTAATTCAAGTCTATGCCCCAACCACTGAGGCCAAAGAAGCTGAGGCTGATCGGTTCTATGAAGACCTATAACACCTTCTAGAACTAACACCAAAAAAAGATGTCCTCTTCATCATAGGGGATTGGAATGCTAAAGTAGGACGTCAAGAAATCACCGGGATAACAGGCAGGCATGGCCTTGGTGTACAAAATGAAGCAGGACAAAGGCTAATAGAGTTTTGCCAAGAGAATACGATGATCATAGCAAACACTCTTTTCCAACAGCACAAGAGGCGACTCTACACATGGACATCACCAAATGGTCAATATCGAAATCAGGTTGATTATGTCCTTTGCAGCCAAAGATGGAGAAGCTCTATACAGTCAGTAAAAACAAGACTTGGAGCTGACTGTGGCTCAGATCATGAGCTTCTAGTTGCAAAATTTCGGCTTAAATTGAAGAATGTAGGGGAAACCACTAAACCATTCAGGTATGATCTAAATCATATCCCTTATGTATATATAGTGGAGGTGAGGAATAGATTTCAGGGATTAGACCTGATAGACAGAGTGCCTGAGGAACTATGGACGGAGGTCCGTAACATTGTTCAGGAGGCAGCAACTCAATCCATCCCAAAGAAAAAGAAATGCAAGAAAGCAAAGTGGCTGTCTGATGAGGCTTTACAAGTAGCTGAGGAAAGAAGGGAAGCGAAAAGCAAGCGAGAAAGAGGAAGATATAGCCAACTGAATGCAGAGTTCCAGAGAATAGCAAGGAGAGACAAGAAGGCCTTCTTAAATGAACAATGCAAAGAAATCAAGGAAAACAATAGAATGGGAAAGACTAGAGATCTCTTCAAGAAAATTGGAGATCTCAAGGGAACGTTTTGTGCAAAGACGGGCATGATAAAGGACAATGAAGGCAGGGACCTAACAGAAGTAGATGAGATTAAGAAGAGGTGGAAAGAATACACAGAAGAACTATACAGGAAAGATCTTAATGTCCCTGATAGCCATGATAGTGCGGTCACTGAACTTGAGCCAGACATCCTAGAGAGTGAAGTCAAGTGGGCCTTAGGAAGCATTAGTAACAACAAAGCTAGCGGAGATGACAATATTCCAGCTGAGCTATTTAAAATCCTAAAAGATGATGCTGTTAAAGTGCTGCATTCAATTTGCCAACAAATTTGGAACACTCAACAATGGCCGCAAGACTGGAAAAGGTCAGTTTACATTCCAATTCCAAAGAAGGGCAATGCCAAAGAGTGTTCAAACTACCGTACAATTGCGCTCATTTCACATGCCAGCAAGGTGATGCTCAAAATCCTACAAGCTAGGCTTCAGCAGTATGCAAACCGAGAACTACCGGAAGTACAAGCTGGGTTTCGAAGAGGCAGAGGAACTAGAGATCAAATCGCCAACATTCGCTGCATCATGGAGAAAGCAAGAGAATTCTAGAAAAACCTCTATTTCTGCTTCATTGACTACGCTAAAGCCTTTGATTGTGTGGATCACAACAAACTCTGGCAAATTCTGAAAGTGATGGGAGTACCAGACCACCTTACCTGTCTCCTGAGAAACCTGTACGAGGGTCAAGAAGCAACAGTAAGAACCAGACATGGAACAACTGAGTGGTTCAAAATTGGGAAAGGAGGACGACAAGGCTGCATATTGTCACCCTGCTTATTTAACTTATATGCAGAGTACATCATAAGAAACGCCGGGTTGGATGAATCACAGGTTGGAATTAAGATTGCTGGGAGACAAAGCAAAACAAATCAAAAGGGTGAGGGGGAAGGGGGAAAAATAGCTGTTGTTCAATGGAAATTTTAATTTCCCTTGTGCAGGATGAGTCCCCCGGAGTACAGACGTTCTGGCAGCTGCGCAGCGAAATGCAGGATTCCCTCACGCAGAGGTTTGGAAAGGACCTCAGATGTCGTGTGTCCGCTGCCCCAGCAACTAAGAACGTAAGAACGTAAGAGCCCTGCTGGATCAGACAAGGGTCCATCGAGCGCAGTGTTCTGTTCACACAGCGGCCAACCAGCTGCCAATGGGAACAGACATGCAGGACACGAGTGCAACAGCAACCCCTCTCCCCGCTGCCCATGTTCCCCAGCAACTGGGCACATAGGCTCCGTAGTTTAACTATGCGCCGTGTGAAGAAGTCCTCCCTTTATTGTCCTGAATCTCCCACCGATCAGCTTCACGGGATGACCCCACTAGCTTCTAGCGCTATTGGAAAGGGGGAGGAAAGTCTCCGTATCCACTTTCTCCACACCGTGCGGAATTTTGTACGCCTCCCCCTTGCCTGCCCTGACTCGCCTCTTTCCCGAGCTAATCAGGCCCAGATGCGGTCATCTTTCCTCACAGGAGAGTTGCTGCAGCCCCTGGGTCACTTTAGTCGCCCTGTCCTGCACTCTCCTCCTCGACCGCCCTTTCTTGGGCGCAGCGATGAGAACTGCGCACAGCATTCCAAGTGTGGTCGCGCCATGGATGCGCAAGAGGGCAGGAGGATCTTGGCAGCTTCGCTGGCCGCAGCCGGGACCCAGCGGAAATGTTGTTAAGGGCCGAGGAATGCAGCCGAGAGGTTTGTGCCGAGGGAGACGCTTTCTGCCCCTCGGTGCGCCAAGGGTTAAATGAACTGTGGGGCAGGACATTGGGGGGCAATAGGGAGCGCCCCTCCCTTCAACTCCCGGAAGGGAAAGATGCCTCGTGAGATCCCTGGCCAAGGGGCAGGAGGCTGATCCGGGAGAGGCAGGCGGAGAGGTGAAGGGGTGAAGCTGAAACGCTTTGCTCTAAATATATGTTTAGGATTGGTTTCATTTGGAAGGAGGTCAAAGGAGAGTCCCCCGGACTGCAAGGAGGTCAAATCAGTCAATCCTAAAGGAAATCAACCCTGAGTGCTCATTGGAAGGACAGATACTGAAGCTGAAGCTGAAATATTTTGGCCACCTAATGCGAAGAGAAAACTCTCTGGAAAAGACCCTGATGCTGGGAAAGACTGAAGGCAAAAGGAGAAGGGGACGACAGAGGATGAGATGGCTAGATAGCATCACCCATGCAATGAATATGGACTTGAGCACACTCCGGGAGAGAGCGCAGGATAGGAAGGCCTGGCGTGCTATGGTCCATGGGGTCACGAAGAGTTGGACACGACTGAACGACTGAACAACAACAAATGTATGTCTACTCAGAAGCCTCATTATGTTTAATGAGGCTTACCCTCAGGAAAGTGTGCATAGGATTCCAGCACAAGTTACTTTTGCAGGGAGGTTTGCACCTTGATGTTCTGCATGGATGTGCATGAGGGCAGGAGGATCTTGGCAGTTTCGCTGGCAGCAGCCGGGACCCAGCGGAAATGTTGTTAAGGGCAGAGGGAGACGCCTCCTGCCCCTCGGTGCGCCAAGGGTTAAATGAACGGCGGGGCAGGACACTGGGGGGCAACAGGGAGCGCCCCTCCCTCGTCTCCCGGAAGGGAAAGAAGCCTCGGGAGACCCCGGGCCGAGGCGCAGGAGGCTGATCCGGGAGAGGCAGGCGGAGAGGTGAGGGGGTGATGAGGGCGAGGGGAACGGGGGCCGCAGAAATGGTTTTGGGGGAGGGCTGGGGGAGCGGGAGACGCCCCCCCAGTCATCGGAAGGGGTCCGATCTCTGAACCGCCGCTGCAGTGGGGCCCAAAGGGCCACGTTTCCCTTTGCATGACCCCCTTCGACGCGCCCCACTCCGGGGTCCCCCAGCTCCGGCGGGGGCGCTCGGGAAGGAGCTCTCGCGCGCCAGGACTGGGGGAGCCATCTTTGGCTTTCCTGGCCCGCAGCGGCCCGTCGCTTCCCTTCTCCTGGCTGAGCGCGGCGGCGCGGGAAGCCGCGACAGACCCGCGCGGAGTGCGGGAAGAGCGTCAGCGGTGCTGGAGCAGTTGCTCGTCCTCCAAGCAGGCGCCCAGGAGAAAGGCCGTAGAAATGCGGGAGGGCGGGACAGCTTCGGCCAGAGCTCAAGTCTCGCTTTCCATCAGAGAACTCGCGGGGGTGGTGCTGCCCGCAGCGCGAAAGGAGAGGAAAGCACGCGGGCTGCGGGCGTTTCCAGGGGAGGGGCGCAGAGGCTTCCGAGCAGGACGGGGGAGGCCTCGCGGCGCGCAGGCAGTGTCGCGACGATGCTTCCGTGGTCTCCTTCCCACCCCGGGGATGCGCCTTTTCGCGCGCTCTGCACCGTTTACGAGCGCGGCGACGGGGAAGCACCGAGCTGCCTGTGAGCTGGGGGGGAGGTGGCAGGGAGCGCGGTTTCTGGGATCCACGCTCGGAGCTCGGTTCCCACAAGCTGAGAAATGCTGTGGCCGCCTGGACGCTGTCCAGCGGCCATAGCTTTGCTCCCCCTGTGTGCTTTAATTTCCCCCCTCGGATATTTCAGGTGAACTACTTGTGATGTACCGGGACAAAACTTTAACTGGCGGTACTATTTTTAGCTTGGGTTACTAAATACGGTAGAAGAAACTTGGTGAATGAGATCTATCTCAAGTATTTGCAATCGAAACTCTTTTTTTCCGTATGCAAATAACTGTACGATTGGAAAATTTCCTGGAAAGTGTCAACGTTTTCAGGAAAACTCACCCAAGGCTGAGGGACCATGGGAGCTGTCGGCCAAAACATCCGGAGGGCCACAAGGTGCCCACCCCTATTTTAAAAGGGTGCCTTAAGAAGGCATTGCTAAAACAACATTTGTACATATGTGGTACGGTTGAAAGGTAGGATGAGCGAAGCCATGCCTCCTGGCAGCGCTAGGCTCGGCCCCTGCCATGGTGCACCCTATAAATCCTTTGAAGGAGAGGTGTGTCTGCCCTATTTCCCTGAGGTGGTGGTGGGGGGCAGCCATACAACTTTATCCCATGGCCTATTAATTTACCCTGGCTTCAAACTGCATCAACTGCAAAGCCATGCGCTGGTTCAGGAGGTCTGCCACCTAGATGTTACTGAAGGCTTCAAACGCACCAACACATGTAAATTAATTAAAAGTAGTTAATGCATTTTTTCAAAAAATAACCCCGCGGTGCTCACCGCCAGGTATGTATGCAAAGTTCCAGGTGTCAAAGTTTCACCGTTTGGCACTATGGGGCTGACAGAGAGACAGACGCACATCACCTTTTTAAAGAAATACTTATAAAGCCTACCTACCAAGAGCTGTCAAGGATTTGTCATCAGACTGATATGCATGCAGATCGGTTTTTAATGATGCGCACTTGGCTTGATGAAAAGGACCCAAATGCCAACATTGATCTGGTATGCAAAGTGGAGGGAAAAGTCCTGTAGTGGGCAGGAGAAGCTTTGCAGGAATGGAATGAGATGGGACCAAGATCATGGGATTGACGCAGGAGGGAGGGGAAGCCTTCCCAGGAATCGAGAGAAGTCTGAATAAAATTGGGAAAGGAGGTGGGAAAGATATTTCGAGCTTAAACATCAGGTCTTTTCCAGATTGAGCAGCTTGAAAAAAATAGATCATGAAGGAAAGTAAGATGGGACAATGAAATGCCACTCAGGGTGCAATCCTATGCATCTTTAGACAGAAAAGGCTGTGGAATGCTGGGAGTGGTAGGTTTTTTTCTGTCTAAACATGCATAAGATTGCGCCTTTATTTATATGGTCTGTTTACCACACCCCCAACACCTGAGGCAGCTTATAATAATTAAAACCAGAAAACCCAAAGGTGTACAAAGGGTGAAAGTCCCGTTCCTCACTGAAAGCACTGGTGTATATGGAGGAGAATATTTCTTCGTAGAGATTTTTTTTTCTTACTCACATAGCCAGCGTCCTTCAAGGAGGTAGCTGAGTATTTTACTATGGGGAAAGAGTTATTTCCTGGATCCAGGCCAAAGAGCTCTGTGCAAGGAAGCTGTGCCGGAGGAGTTGGGGACTGTGGCATCTCTGGGTAAGGATTCCTTTTCCTTACTGGATAAATGAGAATGGGATGAATTTCTCTTCTTGGTCGTTGCAGTTGGGATGTTCCTCCCCATCGGCTAATGGATTCTTGGGGGCTCTGTAGGATTTTTCATATGGTGTGGAGGCATTGCTGTCCAAGCCCTGGTCGATCTCTGGACGGCAAAGCTGAGCCAGGCGGTTGACAGAAATGCTCTCAAGCAGCTTCTCATCTTGAGCTGACTCATGGCTGCTCTTTACTGTACACCTAATTTTTTTTGATGAAATGTTCTAGGTCAATACATGACTAATAAATGTGAAGTGCGTATAAAGGAAAAAATTAAGAAAGAGCACTCAGATTGCCTGAAGATTTTGTAGTGACCAGCCTGTCTCTTTCTTTGAAAGAAATTCCCAGACTAGACCTCAGCTCCCTGCTGGAAGAAGGAAAATATCACGTTGTCCAGGGCTCCGACGAAGAGGAGCGATTGGCAGGTACCTGCTTAGATTTGTAGTGGAACTATTTCCTGTCTGGGAATTGACTGGGGTTTTGGAGAACTTTTCATCTTCTCTTCAGTTGTTGAGCTTAATCAGCCGCACGGCATATCCCCCAACAGAATACAGAGCCTGATTTGATTTCATTTGTACCTTGCCGTCTATCATAACATGGCACTGAAGTAGGCTTATAGGCACCATTAAAGTGGATTCAAACAATAAAAAATATATTCAAATAAAATAAAAGCATGGCCATTACAGAATAAAAACAGTACCCCTCTTAACAGACTTACGGACAGAAGGTCTTCTTGAATGAAGCGTTCCTTGCCTGTCAGTGGTAGGGCAGCACGCTTCCTGTAACCAGCCCCATCAGCAGTCTGGCTCCAGCATTCTGGACCAGGGAAACTTTCTGAGCAGTTTTTGAAGGCAGCCCCATGCACGGCGTGTTACAGTAGTCCAAGCAGGCTGTAAATAAGGCATGGTGACCGTGGCCAGATCAGACACCCTAGGAATGTGTGCAGTGTGCAAATGCGCTCCTGGCCACTGCTGAGACTTGGGCATCCGGGTTCAGGGCTACGCCCCAAAGCACCCCGAACTGTGAGCCTGAGTCTTCAGAGGGAGTGTAACGCCATCCAGCACAGGACAAATCTCTGTTCCCTGATTTCCTTTCGATTGAGCAGCAACTCCACTACCTTGTCTGGATTAAGCTTCAATGTATTTGCCACCATCCACTTCATTACCAACCTGAGACCTGCTTCAGAACCAGAAAAGCTTCCTTGGATTTAGATGGAAAGGAGAGAGAGAGCGGGGTGTCATCAGGATCCTGGTGGCACCGAATCCTAGACTCCCAGTGGATTTGTGTATATGTGCAACGCCACGGGGAATGAGGTAGAATCCTGAAGATCACCACAGGCTAGCGGCCATGGCTTCAAACTGGAATCCCCCAGCACCAACTTCTGAAATCGGACCTCCAAGACGGACCTGAGCGACTAGCGCCTCTGTCTCCCATCTCAGACAGACGCCGTGAAAGGATGCGATGGTCAATGTTATCGAAAGCTGCAAAAAGGTCCAGTTCCTGGTGTAGATCATCCACCAAGGTGACGAAAGTTGTCTCTGTTCCATAGCCATACCAGAAGCTAGACTGAAATGGATCTAGGTAATCCATTTCATCCAGAAATCCCTGGAGCTGAGAAGCCACCTCACGCTCCAGCACCTTGCCCAAGAATTTTTGTGAACCACCCAGAGAGCTTCGGCTGTTGAGCGGTATAGGAAAGAAAGAAGGAAAGGAAGGAAGGAAGGAAGGAAGGAAGGAAGGAAGGAAGGAAGGAATACTGTAGACTGGCTTGGAAGTATCCACCACCGGCCAGTCTCTAATTTGAGTACCACCTCGTTTAGCCACGATAGAATCACCCGTTGCCTTTGAGAGGCAACCGCCACTACCCTACGCGCTCAGCCGGTCTCCAACGCTCGGCTGCATTTATAAGCCAGAGGGGGCAAGGGTCCAGCACACGAGTGGCGGGCCTCACCTCTCCAGGAATCCTGTCCACATCATCGTGCTGTACAAATGGAAAAGTACCCATTGTAATTGGACACGCAGCAGCCAAAGTTATATGCACCCGACATGGAACAAGTACGGCATCGAACCCAGCACAGATACCATCAATTTTATCTGCAAAGTGTTGTGCAAATTAGTCCCAGGAGGCTTAAGTCCAAGTCCAGTTGCCAACGGGCAGTAATTGTATGTCTAGTAACTCGTACATAGACAGGAAGGCAGATGCACGGGCCCTCCCTTCCCTCCTCCAGTCTGGCCAACAGACCGGATGGCCCTCCCCCTCATTCACCTCGAACTGGCTCCCACAAAGGGACAACCACTCTGGTGCCACCTCTTTGGTGGCAGCCCTGTCCCAAGGATGCCCACCTTTTATGCACCTGCCGCAGGAAGCTGGTGCAATCCTTGGAATGGTGGCAGAAGATCTCCCAGAGAGAGTACGGGGACCAGGGTGTGGTTCTGCGAAGGCGCAGTTGTTCTCTCGCCCCAGCAAGTTAATGTGGAACAGCCACAGGTAGCAGACAGGAAGCACGATGGTCGAGGTCAGTAGCAGTCTACCTGACCAGGTGTCTCTTCTTTGTTCTCGTGTAGCAGTGCAGCTAATTGTGCTTGATTTCTGGTGAGATCTTTGATTTCTTCCGTGAACTCCTAAGACGTTCTTTTTCTTTCTTTTTCTCGCAAAGCAGATGACGGGCAGGATAAGGAGAAATATCAGTAGCCATCTCTGGTGACAATGGAAACCACCCAGCATGAAGAGGGGAAAGAGTTGTTTGGGGAACAAAGCGGACCAAAATATCACCAGAGGAACTTGACAGTGAAGAGGAAGATGAAATCTGCTGTTTCTCAGAGTTCTGACATAGATGAACTCCAGATGTCACAAGAAGATCAGAAAGCAAAGCAAAGGAAAAAGCCTGCAGTGTGTGGGGAGATATTCAACCATAATTCTGAACTGAATAGCCATTGCAGGGTCCACACAGGAGAGAAACCATATAAATGCATGGAGTGTGGAAAGAGCTTCAGTCATAGTGGAAACCTTACTATGCACCACAGAACTCACACAGGAGAGAAACCATATACATGCTTGGAGTGTGGAAAGAATTTCTGTCAGAGATCACATCTCACTTTACATCAAAGAACTCACACCGGGGAGAAACCATATAAATGCATGGAGTGTGGAAAGAGCTTCAGTGATAGTGGAAAACTTACTATGCACCAAAGAACGCACACTGGGGAGAAACCATATAAATGCTTGGAGTGTGGAAAGAGCTTCAGTGCTAATGGAAATCTTACTATGCACCACAGAACTCACACAGGGGAGAAACCATATAACTGCATAGAGTGTGGAAATAATTTCTCTCACAGATCATCTCTTACTTTACATCAAAGAACTCACACCGGGGAGAAACCATATAAATGCTTGGAGTGTGGAAAGAGCTTCAGTGCTAATGGAAATCTTACTATGCACCAAAGAACTCACACAGAGGAGAAACCATATAACTGCATAGAGTGTGGAAAGAATTTCTCTCACAGATCATCTCTTAATTTACATGAAAGAACTCACACAGGGGAAAAACCATATAAATGCATGGAGTGTGGAAAGAATTTCTGTCACGGATCATATCTTACTTTACATCAAAGAACTCACAATGGGGAGAAACCATATAAGTGCTTGGAGTGTGGAAAGAGCTTCAGTTTTAATGGAAAACTTAATAAGCACCAAAGAACTCACACAGGGGAGAAACCATATAAATGCATGGAGTGTGGAAAGAGCTTCAGTGAGAGTGGAGAACTTACTAAGCACCAAAGAACTCACACAGGGGAGAAACCATATAAATGCATGGAGTGTGGAAAGAGCTTCAGTGAGAGTGGAAAACTTACTAGGCACCAAAGAACTCACACAGGGGATAAAGCATATAAATGCATGGAGTGTGGAAAGAGCTTCAGCGATAGTAGAACACTTACTTCACATGAACAAACTGACACAGGGGTTCAAACACATAAATGCATAGAGTGTGTAAAGAATTTATGTCAGAGACCACGTCTTACTTTACATCAAAGAGCTCACACAGGGGAGAAACTGTATAAATGCATAGAGTGTGGAAAGAGCTTCTGTCATCGTTCAAGCCTTACTTTACATCTAAGAGCTCATACAGGGGAGAAACCATATAAATGCATGGAGTGTGGAAAGAGCTTCAGTGACGGTGGAACACTGACTAGGCATCAACGAACTCACACCGGGGACAAACCATATGAATGCTTGGAGTGTGGAAAGAGCTTCAGTCGTGGGTCAAGCCTTACTTTACATCTAAGAGTTCACACAGGGGAGAAACCATATAAATGCATGGCATGTGGAAAGAGCTTCAGTGAGAGTGGAAAACTTACTAGGCACCAAAGAACTCACACAGGGGAGAAACCATATCAATGCTTGGAGTGTGGAAAGAGCTTCAGTGCTAATGGAAATCTAACTGTGCACCAAAGAACTCACACAGGGGAGAAACCGTATAAATGCATGGAGTGTGGAAAGAGCTTCAGTGAGAGTGGAAAACTTACTAGGCACCTACAAACTCACACAGGGGAGAAACCATATAAATGCTTGGAGTGTGGAAAGAGCTTCAGTGCTAATGGAAATCTTACTATGCACCAAAGAACTCACACAGGGGAGAAACCATATAAGTGCTTGGAGTGTGGAAAGAGCTTCAATGAGAGTGGAAAACTTACTAGGCACCAAAGAACTCACACGGGATAAAGCATATAAATGCATGGCGTGTGGAAAGAGCTTCAGCGATAGTAGAACACTTACTTCACATGAACAAACTCACACGGGTTCAAACACATAAATGCATAGAGTGTGGAAAGAATTTCTGTCAGAGATCACATCTTACTTTACATCAAAGAACTCACACAGGGGAGAAACCATATAAATGTCTTGAGTGTGGAAAGAACTTCAGTTCTCGGTCACCCCTTACTTTTCATCTAACAGCTCATACAGGGGAGAAACCATATAAATGCATAGAGTGTGGAAAGAGCTTCAGTGACAGCAGAACACTTGACTAGGCACCAACGAACTCTCACAGGGGTGAAACCATATAAATGCATGGAGTGTGGAAAGGGTTTCAGTCAAAGCTCATCTGACTTTACATCAAAGAACTCACACAGGGGAGAAACCATATAAATGTCTTGAGTGTGGAAAGAAAGTCAGTTTTTGGTCAAGACTTACTTTTCATCTAAGCGCTCATACAGGGGAGAAACCACAGAAATGCATAGAGTGTGGAAAGAGCTTCAGTGACAGCAGAACACTTGACTAGGCACCAACGAACACACACAGGGGAGAAACCATATAAATGCATAGAGTGTGGAAAGAACGTCGGTCAAAGCTGACGTCTTACTTTACATCAAAGAATTCACACGGGAGAAACCACATAAACGTCTGGAGTATGGAGAGAATTTCAGTCGTCAGTCAGGCCTTACTTCACATCAACGAACTCATACGGGAGGAACCATATAAATGCATGGAGTGTGGAAAGAGCTTCATTCAGAGTGGAAATCTTACGAACCACCAAAGAACTCACACCGGGGAGAAACCATTTAAATGCATGGAGTGTGGAAAGAATTTCTGTCAGAGATCACATCTTACTTCACATCAACGAACCCAATGAAGGAGAAGATGAGGATGAAACTTTTGAAAAGCAAATAGCCAATATTTCAAGGAATCATGATGTAGTAGTAATGGGGGACTTCAATTTCCCTGATATTTGTTGGGAGACAAATTCTGCAAACTATGGCCTCTCCAGGAAATTCCTGACTTGTGTGGCTGATAACTTCCTCCTACAGGAAATAGAGGAAGGAACTAGAGGATCGGCTATTCTTGACTTGATCCTAACCAACAGGGATGACTTGGTGGATAAAGTAGCAGTTACAGGAACTCTGGGGGAAAGCGACCATGTTGTACTTGAGTTCATGGTTCTAAGGGAAGCAAAAGCCAAGCGTAGTCAAACGCGTACCCTGGATTTTAGGAAAGCTGATTTTAGTAAATCAGAACAATGATCAGTAAGGTCCCATGGCAAACAACTCTAATGAGAAAAGGAATCCAAGGTGGGTGGGAGTTTTTAAAAAAGGAAATTCCCAAGGCACAAGTACAAACAATTCCAACAAGAAAAAAGGGTGGAAGACAACAGAAGAAGCCAATGTGGCTTCACAAAAAGCTTAGACTTGACAAAAAAGCACACATATAGGAAGTGGAAGAAAGGCCAAGCCACAAAGGAAGAGTACAGACAGGTAGCACTGAACTGCAGGGATGGCATCAGGAAGGCTAAAGCTGAGAACGAGCTGAGGTTAGCGAGGGATGCTAAAAGCAACAAAAAGGCTTTCTTCAGCTACGTGCATAGTAAAAGACAGAGGAAAGAAATGGTGGTTCAGCTCTTAAATAAGGCTGGCAAAATGATAACAGATGACAAGGAAAAGGTAGAAGTGCCCAATTCCTACTTTGGCTCAGTTTTTTCCCAAAAGAGGGTCTGTGACCCCCGTGGCAAAGGTCAAGTACAGGCTGAAGGGGCAGGATTGCAGCTTGAGATCCATAGGCATATGGTCAGGGAACACCAAATTACTTTGAAGGAGTTCAAATCTCCAGGGACAGATGAACTGCACCCTAGAGTAATAAAGGAACTGGCAGAAGAACTCTCAGAAGCACTGTCTATTCTCTTTGAGAAGTCATGGAGGACGGGTGAAATGCCAGATGACTGGAGGAGGGCTAATGTTGTCCCTATCTTCAAAAAGGGTACAAAGGAGGAACCTGGGAACTACAGACCAGTCAGTCTGACATCAATCTGTGGGAAAATTCTGGAGCAGATTATCAAGCAATCCATCTGTAAGCACCTTGAAAACAATGGAGTGATCACTCGAAGTCAACATGGATTTGTCAAGAACAAATCCTGCCAGATGAATCTGATGTCATTTTTTGATCAAGTCACCTCCTTTGTGGACTGTGGGAATGCTATAGACATCATATACCTCGACTTCAGCAAAGCTTTCGACAAAGTGCCCCATGATATCCTGATGAGGAATTCAAAGGGATCTTGATAGACTGGAGTGCTGGGCAGAAAACAACAGAATGAAATTTGATGGGGATAAATGCAAAGTTCTGCACCTAGGAAAAAGGAACCAAATGTACAGTTACAAGATGAGGGATACATGGCTCAACAACACTACAAGCGAGAAGGATCTTGGAATTGTTGTCGATCACAAGCTGAATATGAGCCAACAATGTGATATGGCTGCAATAAAGGCAAATGCTCTTTTGGGCTGCATTCATAGAAGCATAGCTTCCAAATCCCAGGAAGTACTAGTTCCCCTCTACTCAGCACTGGTTAGGCCTCCTCTGGAGTACTGTGTCCAGTTCTGGGCACCACATTTTAAGAAGGATGCAGACAAGATGGAGAGGGTTCAGAGGAGGGCAATGACGATGATCAGGGGACTGGAAAGAAAGCCCTAGGAGAGACTGAAAGAACTGGTCATGTTTAGCGTTGAGAAGGCTAAGGGAAGATATGATAGCGCTCTCCAAGTACTTGAAAGGTTGTCACAGAGAGGAAGGCCAGGATCTCTTCTCGAGAAGAGAATGGGCTCAAGTTACAGGAAGCCAGATTCTGGCTGAACATCAGGAAAAACTTCCTGACTGTTAGAGCAATACGACAGTGGAACCAATGACCTAGGGAGGTAGTGGGCTCTCCCACACTGGAGGCGTTCAAGACGAGGCCGGACAGCCATCTGTCAGGGATGCTGTGACTGAGATTCCTGCATTGAGCAGGGGGTTGGACTCGATGGCCACATAGGCTCCTTCCAACCCTACTATCCTGTGATTCTATGAACTCACACAGGGAAGAAACCATATAAATGTCTGGAGTGTGGAAAGAGCTTCAGTATTTGGTCAGGCCTTACTTCATATCAACGAACTTCAACAGCGGAGAAACCATATGGAGTGTGAAAAGAGAGTCAGTCATAGTGGAATACTTACTATGCATCAAAGAACTCGCACAGTTGAAAAACCATATAAATGCGTGCAGTGTGGAAAGAGCTTCAGTGCTAGGGGAAATGTTACTAAGCACCAATGAACTTACACAGGGGAGAAACCATATAAATGCATGGAGTGTGGAAAGAGCTTCATTGCTAGCTCAAGTCTTATTACACATCATAGAAGTCATATGGTGGAGAAGCTATCGGGAGAAGCTAGTTGTGAAATCCAATATTCTGCTTCTGCCGATGGAAGCAGATAGACGGTGCTTTCCTCTCCATTCTATAGACAACTTCACACCCTCCAAATCTGCACTCAAGATTTGGCGGACCCTGTGTAGCAGAGTTTTCTGTGGTGCAGTATAATGCAGTGGGAGAAGAGTGGCCAAGGGTTTTTTTTATGGAGTTTGCTCTAAGTACCTGGACTCTTAGGAAGGACAGAGCCATTTTGGAATCAGTTTGCTTCCTCCACCACCTTCCCCGCCCTATCGGATGTGTGAAATCGCTCAGTGTAAAAAGAGATCAAGGCATGCAGCCTGTGGGGGTTTTCTTTGGGAAAGGGGCAGAGAGGGGCAAAGTTGCTCTCTGCAAGGATCATATCAAAATAGTGATTCCCAGAGAAATCTGATGGAAGACCAGTGAACTTTGGGACATACGTTTGGGTGTTTCATGTTGCAAATCTCCACAATGCTGTATCTGTACATTTGTAAATAAGCACAACAATTATGCAAGGCTGATAAGCCTCCTGTGATCTTCTAAAGAAAACCAGTCTTGAAAGTGAAATCTGGAGCCCTTCAAATCTCACTACTCAAGGAGCTGGGGTATGAGTAGTATTATAAGTGGTATGAATGTGGTAAGACCTTTACTCAGGGTTTCCATCTTCCTAATCATCAGAACACTCAGAAGAAGGCAAACCATTCAAAGCCCAATGTGGCAAAGGCTCTGTGATCAGTTTGGTTTGATGAAGACTATGGTTTTCATTTCTTTTCTAAATTCAGAGGACGCAATCTGAATTCATGCTGTTGAGAAATATCCCTGCCAGCAGAGGCAGTTGTACGCACTAAACTTTGCGGAGTGGCGCATGGCCATGAGCACGTGGCAGGGAACTCCATGCTCCGAGGATGTGAACGGCATGGTGCATGTCATTGAAGTGTCTCCCCACCCACCACTTCCAACGATCCTTTTAGCAGGGAAGGGGTACTGCCTGCTAAGTGCCAAAAGTATTATCGGGGGGAATTGGGATGAGGGGATAAGTCTGAAGGGAAGGAGTTAGCTGATGGTGACTGACACTCCTGCCCCGGGTTGTGCCTTCTCTAGCTTATATCTGATGGGACTGAGAAGACAACCCCCTCAGGACGCCTCCCTCCGCTGCTCAGTTGTCCTCACTGGCACATGCAGCTTCAGCCTCTTTTACTCTCTGGGTTAAAGAGACACCCCAAATGCCTAACTGGTTCCCTCCACCCAGTACAGGAGCAGTAAGAAGAAAATAGGTTTCTCTAATGGTAGCGCAATAAGACAAACCTACACGAGGGATTTTGTAGAAACAAACAAAAACTTACTGAATACAAGGAGGGTTCTATGTTGTTATTCATCAAATTATGCTTGGTCCTAACCTTCCTACCTACTCCACCCCTTCTAAATCCTATTCCTCAAACCCCACTCACTCGATGCAGCTTCCTCAGTCCCCAAGGCCTTGTCTACTCTTTTAACTGTCAGCTCATTCCTTTTATAGTCTTCACACAAGCCCCTCACACCTTTCACTCACTCCCTAACCCTCTATTAACCTCATCTTACCTGGGCTACATTTAACAACGCAAACAGAAACATTAATATAATAGGCGTATGTTACAGTTCCATCGGACATAGTAGATTTTTTTGATAACTGAATATCATTGCTTTTAAAAATATTAATGCTTTAGCTTTTTATGTATCTAAATGATGAATTGTGCTAACATTCAAAGTATGTACCAATTTGCATATTGCGCTCATTTCACATGCCAGCAAGGTGATGCTCAAAATCCTACAAGCTAGGCTTCAGCAGTATGCGAACCGAGAACTACCGGAAGTACAAGCTGGGTTTCGGAGAGGCAGAGGAACTAGAGATCAAATCGCCAACATTCGCTGCATCATGGAGAAAGCAAGAGAATTCCAGAAAAACCTCTATTTCTGCTTCATTGACTACACTAAAGCCTTTGATTGTGTGGATCACAACAAACTGTGGCAAATTCTTAAAGTGATGGGAGTACCAGACCACCTTACCTGTCTCCTGAGAAACCTGTACGAGGATCAAGAAGCAACAGTAAGAACCAGACATGGAACAACCGAGTGGTTCAAAATTGGGAAAGGAGTACGACAAGGCTGCATATTGTCACCCTGCTTATTTAACTTATATGCAGAGTACATCATGAGAAACGCCAGGTTGGATGAATCACAGGTCGGAATTGAGATTGCCAGGAGAATTAGCAACAACCTCCAATATGCAGACGATACCACCCTAATGGCAGAAAGCGAAGAGGATCTCAAGAGCCTCTTGTTGAGGATGAAAGAGGAGAGTGCAAAGGCTGGTTTGAAACTCAACATTAAAAAAACGAAGATCATGGCATCTGGCCCTATCACTTCCTGGCATATTGAAGGGGAAGAAATGGAAGCAGTGACAGATTTTACTTTCTTGGGCTCCAAGATCACCGCAGACGGTGACTGTAGCCATGAAATTAAAAGACGCTTGCTCCTTGGGAGGAAAGCTATGGCAAACCTAGACAGCATAGTAAGAAGCAAGAGACATCACCTTGCCGACAAAGGTCCGTCTAATCAAAGCTATGGTTTTCCCAGTAGTAATGTATGGCTGTGAGAGCCGGACTATGTGGAAGCCTGAGCGCCGAAGAATTGATGCTTTCGAACTGTGGTGCTGGAGAAGACTCCCACGAGTCCCCTGGACTGCAAGGAGGTCAAATCAGACAATCCTAAAGGAAATGAACCCTGAGTGCTCATTGGAAGGACAGATACTGAAGCTGAAGCTCAAATATTTTGGCCACCTAATGCGAAGAGAAAACTCTCTGGAAAAGACCCTGATGCTGGGAAAGACTGAAGGCAAAAGGAGAAGGGGACGACAGAGGATGAGATGGCTAGATAGCATCACCGATGCAATGAATATAAACTTGAGCACACTCCGGGAGAGAGCGCAGGACAGGAAGGCCTGGCATGCTATGGTCCATGGGGTCACGAAGAGTCAGACACGACTGAACGACTGAACAACAACAAATTCTAACTGAGTTTGGCTGTGAGAGTCATGTGTCTCGTGGTCCCTGAAAGACATAAGCTTTTGTGGCCTAGGCTCAGCCGCATCAGTTGTGTCTAATCCTTAGTGGTATATAAACACAGGGGTGCAGTGAAGATCCTGTGAAGTCCTGTGAAGATGAAATGCAGAACGTACAGTCTGGGAGAATGACATTAAAGCATAAGTGTTTGCAAAATAAACAGTGATCATTGCCAGCAGTAGTAATTGATGGTAACACAGACATGGAAGAATTGTGAAGTAATCCCTCTGCCGCACAGAAAAACATCTAAGCCATGGTTTTTCTTTTATGTGATGGATCTATTGATTAAGTTTATGTCCTACACAAACGACAAGAACTATAAGTGAACAATGCAAATTCTAAGAAATCCATTTTCTCGTCATTTAGAAAAAGAATAGAACAGTGCAAATTACAACAAAAATGGACGTGTGCTTCAAGCTAGACGTGTTACAATGGAACATCTTAATAAGGTGTATTTCAGCAGTTGGATTCTCTCTGATGTTTCTTCGTTTAAGTACGGACTCTTACAAGTCAAGAACAGAACATTCAGGCTGGTTAAAATATTACCACTGGTTTCTGAACACGGCCCTTTCTCACCAGTGTCTATGCATTCTATTGCATGGAGACTGTTGTAAGTAGAGTGCAGAGGGGCGTTGCTGGCAGATGACGGATAGCCTGTAGCACACTGGGTGATGAGTAGATGAATAAATGCTGCGGCTGACATTGCTAGGTCCGGTGATCAGCTTGCCTGAGGATATGGGATTGGTGAAGAACGTAAGAAGAGCCGTGGTGGATCAGACCAAAGGCCCATCTAGGCCAGCATTCCTTTCACAGAGAACCAGCTGCACATGGGAAACAAACAGGCAGGACATGAGTGAAACGGCACCCTCCCAGCCGTGTTGCCCAGCAGCTGGTGTACATAGGCATACTGCCTCTGATGCTGGAGGTAGCATAGAGTTCTCAGGATTTGTAACCATTGATAGCCTTCTCCAGGAATGTATCCAGTCCCCTTTTAAAGTCATCCAAATCGGTGGCTATCACTACATCCTGTGATAGTGAATTCCATAGTTTGACTGTGCTGTGTGAAGAAGTCCTTTCATCTGTCCTAAATTTCCCACCAACCAGCTTCATGGAATGACCCCATTGGGTCCCAGTATTATGACAGAGGGAGAAAAAATGTTAATTTACAAGCATAGAAGGTTCTTGCCTTATACAGAGTCAGAAGACTGGGCCTTCGAACTCAGTGCTCTGACTGGCAGTGCCATTCTATAGGGTTTCAAGCAGTTTCCCCAATCCGACCTGGAGATGCCAGGGGTGGAACTTGGGACTTTCTGCATGCGAAGCGGGTGCTCGCTATAACCCAGTCCAATTTGTACCCCAATCCACAGCAGTGACGTGGGGCGGACAATTTTCCAGTGCTTTATTTTCCCATGGAAAATTTCCGTTTCATAAGGTCATTAGTAAAAATGCATGTATGCCAATTGCAAATACAATATTGGGCGAGCTTGGCAGTTTCAAAGTTGTAATGACTATTTCACGGTGATTATTCCAAGCGTACGTACACGTCACTGAAATACGCATATGACTCACAGTGACATGGATCAGTTCTTTGTAGTCTTCCTTGATAATGCTAGTATGCAACATCTTGATTTGCTTTCGTAACAGCATGATCCATGTACAGAGGAGGCTTCCCTTCCCTGTAGCCTGTGGCTGTCTGGCTGCAAACTCAGTACCCCTGCTGGAACCCTCTCTTTCCTCTGCTTTTAGTTCGGTTGGCCAGGGCAAGGGGGTTGCTGTCTGTTCTGTCTTGATTCCTGTTTTATGACATTTTAACCTGTTTAGGGAGCAGTCCTATGATCCCTGGGCGAGCGTCCCAGGGACCATAGGATTGTTCGCAGTCCCCCTTCCGATGTTGGAGACAGCGCTGCAACCTCAGAAGAGGGGGTAGAGATCCCCCCTCCCCTCGCAGCCAGCAGAGAAAGAACCACACCAGCTGCCCTCCGAGGTTGGAAGGGTGACTCGGAGGAAGAGGAAAGAGGGTGCTCCGGTGCGTGGGGAGGGGAGGAGGCCAGAGAGGCCAGGATACGAGCTATCCTGAGCCTCTTCCAGCACCCTTCCCTCCCCCTCTAAAGCGCCCTCACTAAAAAGCCCATCTAGTGAAATCTGTGGGGCAGGAGGACAGGGAGGCGATCTCCTCTGCTGCTCCTCCCACCCTGCATTGGACGATCGGACGCCTCCGAGTTTGGGGGCTTCCAGTCACCGAGGGGCAATCGATAAGATTGCACCGTTAATTGTTATTGTAAGCCATATTGAACTGTGGAAAGGAGCATGTTGTTATTGATAATGTTCTTTATACGGCACCATCAGTGTGCTTGGCCCAGGACAATTTACAAGAGTGTATGTATGTCTGAATGAGAGTGAGTGTGACAGGAGCACATAGAATCATAGAGTTGGAAGGTGCCTGCCAGACCATTGAGTCCAGCCCCCTGCTCAATGCAGGAAGCCTGATTCCCAGGCGGTCTCCCACCCAAGTACTAACCAGGGCTGACCCTGCTTAGGTTCTGAGATCAGATAAGATCAGGTGCATCCAGCCGGCGAACTCATATATGTGGGTATATCTAAATTATTTCTTCCGATGAGATTTGGTTTCTGGAGAGGATTCACACAACCTGCCGCTATATGAAATGTATGTATGTCTGGTGTATGGGTACGGGGGAGAAGAGGGGTGGGAGAGGTTGGAGGGGTGTTCATTCAGTTCAATAGGTTTTAAATAATTTGCGGGGGAGAAACACAGTACAAAAGGAGCCCCTGCCCTGAGGAGCTTCCATATAAAATTCGACAGAGGAGACAACAGAGAGAGGGATGGAAGTAGAGGCTGGGGTGAACCGGGAAGCGACTCGATGGTCTCATGGGCCCCTTCCAACCCTACTATTCTATGATTCTATGATATGCAGTTGCAAATGCTTAAGCCTAGAAACAGATGATAAGTTACAGTAGGGCAGCCTTTCCCAACCTGGTGCCCTCCAGATCTGTTGGACTACAACTCCCATCACACACACCTGGCAGCTTGGGGCAATGGGAGTTGTATTCCAACTAGGGGTGTACAAATCCCTTACCTGGCTCCACAGTGGGGGATCCGCGGCGGGGGGAGGCACTCCGTCCCTCCCCCCGGAATCCTCCCTTGCCGGCTCCGCGGAGCTGCCGGCCAGGGCCGTCCACAGCCGGCGTTCCAGACGCGGCCGGGCTGCTGCGGCTGCAAATGGTGGCCGTCGTAGCAGCCACCATTTGCGTCCTGCCAGGCTGCCGTGATAGGCTATGTAAGTTTTTACGTAGCCTATCACAGCAAAAAGAAGTGGCACAAACGGCGGCCGCTATGCTGTTTGCGCTGCTGCCCTTTCCGTGATAGGCTACGTAAATACTTGCGTAAAGGCAGCATTTGCGTGGTTGCTTTTACCGTGATAGGCTATGTAAATACTTACATAGTAATATGTAATATAACTATGTAATATAACATAGTAATATGTAATATAGCTATGTAATATAACAGTTATATTACATGTAAATACTTACATGGCGTAGCGGCCGCTGTTTGCATCCCTGCTCTTTGCCGTGATAGGCTACATAAATACTTAGGTAGCCTATCACGGCAGCCTGGCAGGACGCAAATGGCAGCATCCAGCTGAGAGACCAGCCGCCGCTGCCACTGGAGCATCTGCCCCAGGTAAGCTTCATCCCATGGGGATTCCGCGGGGTGCCTGGGGGTGGGAGGCCGTTCCACCATGGGTTTCAGGGGCACTGAAATCCGTGGCAGAATTCTCCGCCATCCCTCATTCCAACGCATCTAGAGGGCATCAGGTCAGGAATGGCTGCAGCAGGGCATGGGAATTAAGGGATTGTGTCAAATGCTTTGTGGAGAAAGGTGGTTTTGTGGACGGATCTGAAGGAAGAGATGTTTTAAAACAAAACAAATACCTTTCTGTGATGCATTTGCCTTCAGTTTGCGACTGACTTCTGGTGTGGATTGCATCAATTTGTAGATCACCAGAGTGAGGGATTGTGGGGAGGATTTGGATGGGTTGATCTCCAATCCCAGTGTGGTGTAGCGGTTAGAGTGTCGGGCTGGGACTGGGGAGACCTGTATTCTAGTCCCCACTCATCCATGAAGCTGACTGGGTGACTCTGGGCCAGTCAGTGACTCTCAGCCTAACCTACCTCACAGGGTCGTCGTGAGGATAAAAATGCAGAGGAGGGCCATGTAAGCCACCTTGGGTTCCGTGCACGAGGGGAAAAAGGCGGGATATAAATGTTATACTAAATAAAATAATTAAAAAATCCCCTTCCATTTCCAGTTCTGAGCCTGGGCGGGAGCGGGGGGGGAGAAGCTGTAAACTAGATGAACCTCAGTCCGCTTCCAACTCGAGGGCTTTATTATTCTAAACCCCTTTACGGTGCAATCCTACGCATGTTTGGCCACAGAAACGTCCCGCAGCGCCCCGCATTCCCCAGCCAGCATAGGAACTGTCGGGCTACTTTCCGTCTAAAGCGGCACAGGACTGCGCCCTGGGTTCTCTCCCAGGCGCTGCGCCAGTGCCGGCTGAGTCTAGCCGTGCTTCTTCCCCATCTTCCCCCTTTCCGGTCTCAGCTCGCGCTTCTCACGTACCATCCACAAAAGCCCCCGCCCCACCCCCGGCTGTCCAAGCGCGCGAGACGGGCTCTCCGCTCCACGCGTCTCCGTGTCCTCTGCGCTCTCGCCCGGTCCTCGAAGCGGCCCCGCATTCTCCCACCCCGTTGCCTGGCCGGACCTCCCCCCCGAAGGCGAATTCAGAGAGGAGGCAGCGTCCCGCCTCCCCCGACGGACAGCGCAGACTCAGAGGGGCAGAGCCGCCCCGACAGCTCCCGCCCCTTCCGTGCCAGGTTGGACGGGACGACCCCGCGCGTCTCTAACCAGCATCGACGACAAGCCGGCTCCGGCTCCCCTGCCAAGCACTCTCACGTGGCGGCGGCGGTGGCTGCAATTCTTGCACAGCACAACCGTTCCGGGGCCAGCAGGAACTGCCCGGACGTCCAAGTGGCACGACCACTGCCTGCTGGGAATTGTAGTCCTCTCGCTTGGAAGCAAGGGAAAAGTCGGGTCGACGTGGAGGAATCCTCGGCGATTGTTGCAGGACCTTTCCCCTCCGCCGCCCGCCCGCCTGCCGACCCTCTTGCCATCCATCCTCAAAGGAAACCTCAGACCCATGTTGATGTGCGGCAAAAACAGGCGAACCCAGGGATCCAGCAGTTTGCCGCCGCTGCACGAAAACAGAGAGCTGAGGCACTTTTGTTTTGCAGGATCACAGCAGCCGGACGTATGGAGCAAAACAGCACCTACACA
Source organism: Heloderma suspectum (assembly GCF_057233095.1). Classification (NCBI taxonomy): domain Eukaryota; kingdom Metazoa; phylum Chordata; class Lepidosauria; order Squamata; family Helodermatidae; genus Heloderma; species Heloderma suspectum. The sequence continues at coordinate 359,383,690 of NC_139459.1, read as the reverse complement.
CACACACATACACACACACACACAGGACCACAGTGGGCTGCGGTGCGTGCCGGCTACCCTTTGAATGTTCAAGCTCTGGCTTACTCTGTCGTGCAGAGCCGGTGAGGGCAGCTTATGCAAGAGTTAAACAATGCGCACATAGCCCTAGAGCGGCCCATGAGTTCTGCGAGCATTGTTTAACCCGAACACAAGCCGCCCTCGCCGGGTTCACACGGCACAATAAGCCACCGCTGGAATATTCCAAAGGGCGGCCTGTACGCGCTGTAACCCACCGTAGCTTAAATAAGCCAAGGTGGCCTGCAGCAGTCATGCAATCCAGCCCACGGCCTTTTCACTACGAGGCCCAAGGGCAGTGGTGTAATGGTAAATTTTGAAGTGCAGGCCCTCCTCATGACAGTCTCCATTGCCACGCCCCAAGGAGAGTCCAAAAATGCAAAGTTGAGTTGTTCCATATCAGCAAACTAGTTCTAGCAGTTTTCACCTCCATCAGGAGCAGGCCTTTTGTAGAGCTAATGGGACTTTGGGGGAATTCCCAGCGTGCTGGCTGGGGCACGCTGGGAGTTGTGGGATTGTTTTCTGTCCAAACGTGCATAGGATTGCGCCCTTTGTTGCTCACTCAACCCAAAATGCTTTGCATTACAACAGGGATACAGCTCACAAGTATGTATTGTTGCTAAGAAGATCCACCCCTCCCCCCCGCTACTGTGAGGATTGCAGCTGAGTGCAGAGGGAAGCCGGAGTGACGTCTCATCCCTGCTAATAAACAAGTCCCTGTGCTTGGACCCTGCGAGCCCTGGTTCTGCTACAGCACTGCACAGTAGCCTTGCTGGAGTGACTGGCTGGCAACCCCATACAGCTGTCTTTTCCTTCCAGGATCTACTCCATCCCTGATGCTGTTCAATGAACCCTTTGATTTGGCCGGCCACATATGTTGTTTCTGTGTTGCTGAGGATCCATAGATGGGGATCCTATTTCCACAGGGCTGGGCAACTTGTGCCCCCCCCCCAGATGTTTGGGCCTACAGCTCCCATTATCCCTCATAGAATAGAATCATAGAATAGTAGGGTTGGAAGGGGCCTACAAGGCCATCGAGTCCAACCCCCTGCTCAACGCAGCAATCCAAGTCAGAGCATCCCTGAGAGATGGCTGTCCAGCCTCGTCTTGAAGGCCTCCAGTGTGGGAGACCCCAGCACCTCCCTAGGTAATTGGTTCCATTGTCGTATTGCTCTAACAGTCAGGATGTTTTTCCTGATGTTCAGCCGAAATCTGGTTTCCTGGAACTTGAGCCCATTCTCTTCTCGAGAAGAGATCCTGGCCTTCCTCTCTGTGACAACCTTTCAAGTACTTGAAGAGCGCTATCATATCTTGCGTGTGAAAGCACGAACTTGTGTCTGTGCTGTTACGTTCTCTGCGTACATGGGACAAGCTGGTGCAGCTACGGTACGAGCCTGGATTCTTCCATGGTTTCCTCTGAGCTGCTGTCCCGTTTGCCCCGCGATCGGGGCGAGGGGCGGGCGGTTGGCATCAAAAGTGACCTGGAAGTCCCGGCCTGAAACCAAGGCGTTGTCAGCCTACCACTTTCCATGTCTAGGGAACGGGGGGGGGGGGGTCATGCTTCCTGGCGAGAGGGCCGCTGCGTTGGGAAGAGCGGCCAATGGGGGAAACTCGCCATAAGAACGTCTGAACTCTGCACTTCGTCTGGAAGCGCCAGTCAGTGGCAGGGAGGGGCACAACGGGGGCGGGAAGCTGTGGGGTTGATTTCTGCTGCAAAGATGGGTGCGGGCTCCTTCCCTTTGCCTGAGCCTCCCTAGCTTTGCCGAGCCCAAGGGAGGGAGGAAGAGACTCCACTTCGAATCGGCATCGCAGGCCACCAGACCGGGTTTTGCTCAGAAGTCGTGGACGCATGTGAGGGCGCCGATCCTGACCTCCACTGCCACAGCCTCCTCTAGTATAATTGCACCTCGGTGTTCAGTCATGCGGGCCACATGACCACGGAAACGTCTTCAGACAGCGCTGGCTCTTTGGCTTAGAAATGGAGATGAGCACCACACCCTAGAGTTGGACACGACTGGTTGGGGACACCTTTACCTTTTTTTTTTAGCACAGCATAAGCTCGGAAAACGGGACCTGAGGGCATGCTCCGATGTTATGTTTACACAGAGAAAAAGCCTAATTCCCAGCATTTCCCAGCCGGCCATGCTGGGAGTTGTAGGGCTTTTTTCGGTCTTAACATGCATAGGACTGCGTCCTAAATTGCTACAAGATTCACTTCTTTGTTTTGCTGCAAGAAACTATTCCAGAAGAATAGTGTTACTGTCTATTACGGCTGCTGCAAATGGTAACTGTTGTGTACATTTAGGTCTCTGCTTAGAAATGGGACAGATCTATCATACCGTTCACGTTTCATGGCATTTTACCTCTCCCTACACATTTCTTTTCTCTGATCCCATGTCTGCATATGTATGCATAAACAGGCACACACACACACACTATACAATTTCCAGAGAGGGAGCCATGTTAGTCTGTCCACAAAAGCTTATGCCAGAATACATGAGTTAATCTTTCAGGTGTCACAAGACTCTGCTGTTTTCACACACTAAATCTGCCAACCGAGGCTCACGCTCTGTGAATCTAATGAACTGGGCTTGGCCCCCCAAGAGCTTGTGCCATTGTAAACTTGCCTGCCTTTAAGATGCCAGGAGACTTGTCATTTTCACCTCGGGAAAGAGTCTCCCAGACGAATAGAGTGGACGGATAGAATTGCGGTGGACAGCTCAACGAAGATGTCAACCCAGTGTGCGGCCGCTGTAAAAAGGGCAAACTCCATGTTAGGCATAATTAAAAAAGGAATTGAGAACGAAGCTGCCAATATCATACTGCCCCTATACCAATCTATGGTGCGGCCACACTTGGAATACTGTGTCCAGTTCTAGTCACCGCACCTCAGAAAAGATATTGTAGAGCTGGAGAAAGTGCAGAAAAGGGCAACGAAAATGATCAAGGAGCTGGAGACTCTCCCCTATGAGAAGGTTACAACAGCTGGGATTGTTTAGCTTGGAAAAAAGGAGGGTGAGGGGAGACATGACAGAGGTGTAAGTGCAGAGAATGTGGATAGGGAGACATTTTTCTCCCTCTCTCAAATACTAGAACAGGGGTCATCCTATGCCCCCTCTGATACCCCATGTGGTTTCTATGGGTAGAATCCAACCAAAGTCCTACGTTGCATAGATTCATTAAAATGAATGGACTTAAGTTAGTCATGACTACCTCAAGTCCCATTCATTTCCATGGGTCTACCCCTAGTAGGACTTTAGTTGGATTCTACCTTATGGATGTGGAGGAGGGGGCTGCCATAGGGGTCCCCAGGATATGCAGGCTACAATGATGGGCAGCTTGCTAGTTAAAAACAACGATGGAACTCTAAAAGCAAAGGTAACTGTGTCCACCAAAAGAAAGGCTTGATTGCACCTGAGTGCCCTCTCCGGCACTGTGGAGCCTGTTCTGCTCCCTGGTATACTGGGGAGCTGCGGTCAATGAAACAGGCTGGACGTCGGCTAGAGTGCAAATGGCGCAAGACTTGAAGTGAAGACGACCGAGCACGCTGTAGAGTGCATAATCGTGCCTATTTCGTGGCAGTGTGGGCAGCAAAGAAGGTTTATTTTGCTGCCTCCATTACGTCCTCAAGTAGCCATCCAGCGGAGCTCTTCCGGGTGGTATGGCAGTTGTTAACATCTTCCCCAGTAAATGGGGCCCTGGCCCCGTCAAGGACCCGCTGTGACCTTTTTGCATCGCACTTCGAGGACAAAATCACTTGTCTCTGTAGCAACCTTGATGCTGCTGTCAGCGCAGTACCAGTTGAGGTGTCTGATGCCACCATCGGCCCGATTTTGTCTTTAAGGAGGCAGTAGTGCGGCCACTCCTGAAGAAGCCCACTCTGGACCCAACGGTATTAGACAAGTGCCGCCCAGTCGCAAATACCCCTTTTCTAAGGAAGGTACTTGAGAGGGTCGTGGCAGACCAACTGCAGGCACTCTTGGAGGATACTGATTATCTAGACCCATTTCAGTATGGGTTTCGTCCTGGTTACGGGACTGAATCAGCCTTGGTCGCCCTGGTGGATGACCTTTATCGAGAGAGGGACAGGGGGAGTGCAACCCTGTTAATTCTGCTCGATCTGTCATCGGCTTTTGATACCATCGACCATGGTATCCTCCTGGATCGACTCCATGGGATGGGTATTGGAGGTTCTGGTCCTACCTACGGGGCCGATTTCAGAGAGTAACATTGGGTGACTACTCCTCAGGCCTTTGGCAATCGAGCTATGGGGTGCCGCAGGGTACCATCTTGTCCCCAGTGTTGTTTAACATATATATGAAGCTGCTGGGAGCGGTCCTTAGGGGATTTGGAGCTAAATGCCATCAGTATGCTGATGACACGCAGCCCTATCTCCCTGTGACATCTGAATCAGGAGAGGTTGTGCAAGTCCTGAATCAGTGCCTAGACTCAGTAATGGGCTGGATGAGGGCCAGTCAACTGAAGCTGAATCCTGGCAAGGTGGAAGCCCTGTGGGTGAGTGGTTCCCGGGTCCAGGAGATAGGCTCATTGCCTGTTCTGGATGGGGTTGCACTCCCTCTGAAAGATCAGTTCCATAGTCTGAGGGTGCTCCTAGATTGTTGATGGAGGCCCAAGTGATCGCAGCTGCTTGGAGTGCCTTTTACCAGCTTCGGCCGGTTCACGAGCTACGGCCCCTCCAGGACAAGGATAGCTTGACCACAGTGGTACAGGCATTAGTAACCTCAAGACTGGATTACTGCAATGTGTTCTATGTGGGGCTGCCCTTAAGGCTGGTCCAGAAGCTGTAGCTAGTGCAGAATGCAGCAGCTCGGCTGTTGTCGGGAGCTGCCTCTTTTCAGCATGTAACTCTTTTGCTGAGGGAACTGCACTGGCTGCCTAATCGCTACCGAACCAGATTTAAAGTATTAGTACTAGTGTACAAAGCCCTAAACAACTTGGGACCAGGATACCTGAGAGAGCACCTCCTTCCTTACCAACCTGCCTGGTCACTGAGGTCATCAGAGGGCATGTTCCTGGTGGTTCCACATGGACCCATGGTCTGGTTGGAGTCCACCAGGAAAAGAGCCTTCAGTGTAGTGGCCCCCTTCCTGTGGAATTCCCCACCTTTAGAGGTTACCCCTTCATGGATCACTGCCTTGTTGTGGCGAAGGGGCTTGCGTAACTCAGTGAAGCTATAAGCTATGCCGTGCAGGGCCACCCAAGACGGACAGGTCATGGCAGAGAGTTCTGACAAAATGTCCACTGGAGAAGGAAATGGCAACCCACTCCAGTATTCTTGCCAAGAAAACCCCATGGAACGTATCACAAGGCTAATAGATTTCAGGGATTAGACCTGATAGACAGAGTGCCTGAGGAACTATGGACGGAGGTCCGTAACATTGTTCAGGAGGCAGCAACGAAATCCATCCCAAAGAAAAAGAAATGCAAGAAAGCCAAGTGGCTGTCTGATGAGGCTTTACAAGTAGCTCACGAAAGAAGGGAAGCAAAAAGCAAGGGAGAAAGGGGAAGATATACCCAACTGAATGCAGAGTTCCAGAGAATAGCAAGGAGAGACAAGAAGGCCTTCTTGAATGAACAATGCAAAGAAATCGAGGAAAACAACAGAATAGGAAAGACTAGAGATCTCTTCAAGAAAATTGGAGATCTCAAGGGAACGTTTTGTGCAAAGACGGGCATAATAAAGGACAAAGAAGGCAGGAACCTAACAGAAGCAGATGAGATTAAGAAGAGGTGGCAAGAATACACAGAAGAACTATACAGGAAAGATCTGAATGTCCCTGATAGCCATGATAGTGCGGTCACTGAACTTGAGCCGGACATCCTAGAGAGTGAAGTCAAGTGGGCCTTAGGAAGCATTAGTAACAACAAAGCTAGCGGAGATGACAGTATTCCAGCCGAGCTATTTAAAATCCTAAAAGATGATGCTGTTAAAGTGCTGCTTTCAATATGCCAACAAATCTGGAACACTCAACAGTGGCCACAAGACTGGAAAAGGTCAGTTTACATTCCAATTCCAAAGAAGGGCAACGCCAAAGAGTGTTCAAACTACCGCACAATTGCTCTCATTTCACATGCCAGCAAGGTGATGCTCAAAATCCTACAAGCTAGGCTTCAGCAGTATGCGAACCGAGAACTACCAGAAGTACAAGCTGGGTTTCAAAGAGGCAGAGGAACTAGAGATCAAATCGCCAACATTCGCTGGATCATGGAGAAAGCAAGAGAATTCCAGAAAAACGTCTATTTCTGCTTCATTGACTACGCTAAAGCCTTTGATTGTGTGGATCACAACAAACTGTGGCAAATTCTTAAAGAGATGGGAGTACCAGACCACCTTACCTGTCTCCTGAGAAACCTGTACGAGGGTCAAGAAGCAACAGTAAGAACCAGACATGGAACAACCGATTGGTTCAAAATTGGGAAAGGAGTACGACAAGGCTGCATATTGTCACCCTGCTTATTTAACTTATATGCAGAGTACATCATGAGAAATGCCGGGTTGGATGAATCAGAGGTCGGAATTAAGATTGCCGGGAGAATTATCAACAACCTCCGATATGCAGACGATACCACCCTAATGGCAGAAAGCGAAGAGGATCTCAAGAGCCTGTTGTTGAGGGTGAAAGAGGAGAGTGCAAAAGCTGGTTTGAAACTCAACATTAAAAAAACGAAGATCATGGCATCTGGCCCCATCACTTCCTGGCATATAGAAGGGGAAGAAATGGCAGCAGTGACAGATTTTACTTTCTTGGGCTCCAAGATCACCGCAGACGGTGACTGTAGCCATGAAATTAAAAGACGCTTGCTCCTTGGGAGGAAAGCTATGGCAAACCTAGACAGCATAGTAAGAAGCAAGAGACATCACCTTGCCGACAAAGGTCCGTCTAATCAAAGCTATGGTTTTCCCAGTAGTAATGTATGGCTGTGAGAGCTGGACTATAAGGAAGACTGAGCGCCGAAGAATTGATGCTTTCGAACTGTGGTGCTGGAGAAGACTCTTACGAGTCCCCTGGACTGCAAGGAGGTCAAATCAGTCCATCCTAAAGGAAATCAACCCTGAGTGCTCATTGGAAGGACAGATACTGAAGCTGAAACTGAAATATTTTGGCCACCTAATGCGAAGAGAAAACTCCCTGGAAAAGACCCTGATGCTGGGAAAGACTGAAGGCAAAAGGAGAAGGGGACAGCAGAGGATGAGATGGCTAGATAGCATCACGGATGCGGTGAATATGAACTTGGGCACGCTCCGGGAGAGAGCGCAGGACAGGAAGGCCTGGCGTGCTATGGTCCATGGGGTCACGAAGAGTCGGACACGACTGAACGACTGAACAACAACAAAACAACAACAAGAGGTCAGGCAGGTGCCAACATTGTGTTTCTTTCGGCGCCTCCTGAAGATGTTCTTTCAAGAGGCCTTCCTTCCATGACCAGCCGTGGTTTGTTAAACTCCACTTTGTTGTGGTTTGTCTTCTTTAAATAGTTTTAACTCTTTTAACCATTGTTTTATTCTTTTATCATGTTGTTCACCACTCTGAAATCTTCTGATGAGGTATATAAATATGGTAAATAGATAAATAATAAATAAGGCTTCCAAAAGGAAAATTCCAAAATCCACACCACCACACACCTTTATTAGACCAACTGAGAAGTCCCACAATACTGTGCAAGCTTTCGAGTTCTCCAAAATTCTTCATCAGGCAAGATGGTAAACAAAGCAAAAGGGTGAGGGGGAAGGGGAAAGGTAGCTGATGTTCAATGGAAGATGTAATTTCCTTTGTGCAGGATGAGTCCCGCGGAGTACAGATGCTCTGGCAGCTGCGCAGCGTAACTGCAGGATTCCCTCACGCAGAGATTTTGGAAAGGACCTCAGACGTTGTGTGTCCGCTGCCCCAGCAACTAAGAACGTAAGAGCCCTGCTGGATCAGACAAGGTCCATCGAGTGCAGCGTTCTGTTCACACAGCGGCCAACCAGCTGCCAATGGGAACAGACATGCAGGACACGAGTGCCACAGCAACCCCTCCCCCCGCTGCCCATGTTCCCCGGCAACTGGGCACATAGGCTCCGCAGTTTAACTATGCGCCGTGTGAAGAAGTCCTCCCTTTATTGTCCTGAATCTCCCACCGATCAGCTTCACGGGATGACCCTGCTAGCTTCTAGCGCTATTGGAAAGGGGGAGGAAAGTCTCCGTATCCACTTTCTCCGCACCGTGCTGAATCTCGTACGCCTCCCCCTTGCCTGCCCTGACTCGCCTCTTTCCCGAGCTAATCAGGCCCAGATGCGGTCATCTTTCCTCACAGGAGAGTTGCTGCAGCCCCTGGGTCACTTTAGTCGCCCTGTCCTGCACTCTCCTCCTCGACCGCCCCTTCTCGGGCGCAGCGCTGAGAACTGCGCACAGCATTCCAAGCGTGGTCGCGCCATGGATGCGCATGAGGGCAGGAGGATCTTGGCAGCTTCGCTGGCCGCAGCCGGGACCCAGCGGAAATGTTCTTAAGGGCCGAGGAATGCAGCCGAGAGGTTTGTGCCGAGGGAGACGCCTCCTGCCCCTCGGTGCGCCAAGGGTTAAATGAACGGCGGGGCAGGACACTGGGGGGCAACAGGGAGCGCCCCTCCCTCGTCTCCCGGAAGGGAAAGAAGCCTCGGGAGACCCCGGGCCGAGGCGCAGGAGGCTGATCCGGGAGAGGCAGGCGGAGAGGTGAGGGGGTGATGAGGGCGAGGGGAATGGGGGCCGCAGAAATGGTTTTGGGGGAGGGCTGGGGGAGCGGGAGACGCCCCCCAATCATCGGAAGGGGTCCGATCTCTGAACCCCCGCTGCAGTGGGGCCCAAAGAGCCACGTTTCCCTTTGCATGACCCCCTTCGACGCGCCCCACTCCGGGGTCCCCCAGCTCCGGCGGGGGCGCTCGGGAAGGAGCTTTCGCGCGCCAGGACTGGGGGAGCCATCTTTGGCTTTCCTGGCCCGCAGCGGCCCGTCGCTTCCCTTCTCCTGGCTGAGCGCGGCGGCGCGGGAAGCCGCAACAGACCCGCGCGGAGTGCGGGAAGAGCGTCAGCTGTGGTGGAGCAGTTGCTCGTCCTCCAAGCAGGCGCCCAGGAGAAAGGCCGTAGAAATGCGGGAGGGCGGGACAGCTTCGGCCAGAGCTCAAGTCTTGTGGTGGTTCCCTCAGCGCGAAAGGAGAGGAAAGCACGCGGGCTGCGGGCGTTTCCAGGGAAGGGGCGCAGAGGGGCACAGTTGCGCTCTGTAAGGATCCTGTCCTGATAGCGATTCCCGCAGAAATCTGACGGAGGACCCGTGATCTTTGGGACATACGCCGAGGTGTTTAATGCTGTGAATCTCCACCTTTGCACAAGCTGTGCATTTCCCAATAAACACAACTACTGAGCAGTGCTAATAACTCTCCTTTGACCTCCCTCCAAATGAAACCAATCCTAAACATATATTTAGAGCGAAGCGTTTCAGCTTCCACCTTCCTCAGTAGGTGTGATATAAAATGGATACCAAAAGTGGCACTTTGGAATGCTGGGAGATGAAAATTCCCAAGGGGAAAAACAAGAGGTGGGAGCGATGTAAAGCTCAGGAATTGTCCCCCAGGTTAAGGCCATGCAGACAGAGTCCTGCGTCTGTAGATCCAGCAGTTTTCGTTTCTGTCAAGCATGTTAGTATTTTTTGTTTGTGAAATTGCAAGCAATGGTAGGTTTGGGAAACTATGTGCAGGTAAGTGGAAATGTGCTGGAACAGGCTGCTCAAGTTTATTTTAAAGTAAGAAAAGTTGTGGGTATGGAATCTTGTTCCCAGTACATTGTAGTTTTTCCTAATCATTGCATATAGCATTCATTTTTTTAACATTCAGTTAAATCACATTAGTGGAAGTACATGTTACAGATTGTCTAATACAGTAAGTTTTGTTAAGAACTGCTTTTACATGCTTCCAAAGGTCCATAAAAGCAACAACCCAGGACGACCTGTTGTTTCATGCAACACTACTGTCACTGAAATAATTTAGCTACATATTGATTCCATAATTCATCCACTAGCCCATAAACTTCCTTCGTGTATTAAGAACACTACTGATATCCTTATGAGGATGGGAAGACTAAATCAGGGGTGTAGATTTAACAATCACAACCTTCCATTGCAATCTTCCATGTTACTTCTTTGTACACCAATGTACTGCACAAAGATAAGGCTTCTTAAAAGCAGAACCTCTAATGAACTCTCACATAAGCCTACAACATGCCATGGGTTATGGGAGGATTGTTCAACCCCCACATAACCCACTGTGGCAGGGTTTGCACACAACAAACCCCAGTGGCGGTACTGAATATTCATACTCAGGCCTGGCATGCACAGCGAGGCTAATGATGATGTGCAAAGCAGGTCATTGAGAGAAAGGACTATAGCCTTGGAGCATTAAAATATAAAAACATTAAAACCACAGTATAATGATACAACCAAAATAAAACCAGAATAAAACCTAGCAGCAATGCAGAGATTTAAAATACAGATTTAAAACAGCAAAGCTAAAAGTCTGGAAAGCTAAAATGCCTGGGAAAATAGAAAGGTCTTCACCTGGCGCCGGAAGTAATACAATGTAGTGTTGCAGAACCCAGAGTCAGAGAGACCACGGAGTGAAGGAAAAAGAGATTCTTTATTTAACGCAAGGGCTTAAGGCTGGAATCACTTCCAAAAAGCCAGAAGCCCCGAAATACATCAGCGCATTGTTTTTATAGACATTGTGACACATATGAAACGGCTCCTCCTCCCCCTCCCGTGTGGGGTTGCAGTCCTCAACATTTCTTCTCCTAGCACTATTGTTTATAATACAAGAACTGGGTTATAGGGTAGCCATGATAAGGAGAGAACAGCAGAGAACAAGATATACAATTGTATAACCTTTGACAAGATAAGGAATTCCTGTGTCTCGTCAGCTTACAACAATATATTCAAGGGAGAAAGAGCTCAGCAAGAACATGAAGCATGAGACTGCATGAGGCTACTTAGTCTGACCCCCGATATGGCTGCTACATTCTCCCCTTAAATGCATAATTTCATTACAATTATAGCATTTCTGATAACAATACAAAGCTTTTTGTGACATACATATTACTTAGCCTCTTGTTGGGCTATTAGAGCGTAGAGGGCAGCAGTTTTACTAGCTGAGACATAAAACAGATTGGTTAAACAGCGCATAAGACAAGGAACGCAGAGACATAACAGTATCTCTATGAACAACACTGGTAGAATTAGGATGAACAATGCTTTTAAGCCAGCTAAAATTTGGAAGCCAAGGGGTTAACTAATTGAGCTAATTGTTTTGTCTTATTGTTTTGTTAGCTACTATATTGTGCAGCTTGTTGATCTGTTCATCTACAGCATTGCCATTATCAGTTAAGTTAAAACAACAGAGCTTTTGGTGTGTCTCACAACTTAAATGATGAAGAAGGAAGAGGTAATCTATACCAGCTCTATTTTCTAGAACTGCACCTCTTAGATCACGCAACTCTTTATTTAACAATGACAATGCTCGTGAGGTGGCATTTATGCTTTTGGCTAAGCTGCAAGCTAACCGGTTGATCTCCAGACCATTAGCCAAGGCTAAACCTGGAACCCCAACCAGTGACATTGTTAAGGCTAATTTTTCTGAGTCAGAATATAACTGCACACGACTATTACAATTTTTAGTTAGTTGGAGTGCTCGAGGCTGCCGTTGACGGATTTTTTCAGGCCACAGGGGAAGAATTGGCACCAGTTCAATTGGCGGCTGAGGCAACATGGGTGGTTATTAGACAAGTTGGCAGGAATGAATGACCAAGTGCGGGAACTACATGTCTAAAACCATCCATGAGGCAAAAGTATGTGGGCATCATTAAAAGATATGTTTTGAATTTTATTACAGTGGAAGGGGGCCAGGGATAGCTTTATATTTTCTGGAAAAAAAATTGACAATTAAGCATTCGTGCACATGTAGCATTTGTTTCAGCAATGATGGGGGTGCGTAGAGTGAACTCTGTAGGGGGTAGGATCTTTGCAACCATGCCCCAATTAGCATTTTGGGAATAAGTTAAACTTACACCATAAACTCTTAACATGGTATCTTTTTGAATTTTCCCAGAATGTCTACAGACAGGTATTAGGCAAGAGCTAATAAGCCTGTTTGCAGGTATATCTCTTGGCAAACAAAAATGTTTTACTCTCGTGATGTTAGCCAGGTGAAGCCAGTAATTATCAGCAAATCGCTGGGACAAACTTCTCTTTCTAGGGGCAGACCTCCCTTTTTGCACCTTATTAAGGAAACACAATGCAACACTACTAACACTACAACACGCATGTTTGATCTTCTTTGGGATCTGACCGTACGCCAGGCAGCTATTCACCTGGCAAGCTGCAGTAGGGTCTAGTCCCCTTCTTCAATTCTCCAGTTGCAGGTCTGACCTGCACTTGTACGCAGGGGGACAGTCTCCCGGTGTGTCCACAGTAAGGTCTAGCCTGAGTCTTTTTACTGCTTTTTTAGAATGATTTTTAAAGGATTTTCAGGATTTCTGTTTACAGTCTACTCTCCCCCTCTCGCTCTCTTGACTCGTGTCCAATGTATCCAGGGTTTAACTCCAGCTGCTTTCATAGCTGCGGGGGTGGAAAGTATGACAGTTTTCAGTCCTCTCCATCTGGGAGTCAAAGGGTTATTTTTCTTTCTTTAACTCATACTTTAACTCTTGGTTGGAAAGGATGAACTTCTGTGATGGGAATGGCTTATTTTCTAAGACAAAGCGACGCTGGGCTTGAAGAACTTTGCTCAGTGTTTGGACTTCTTGTTTAAGGCTAACGTTTGCTTGCTCTTGATGCCACTCCAGTGTCAGTCATGAAGTCGAATGTCACGGCCCCTCACAGTCAATGTCACGGCCCCTCTTAAGCTGTCTCCCTCTTCGCCCATTCTGGCCCCTTTGGTTTTCTCTTTTGTGTATTTGATTTATTTTATTTGGGCATTCATGCCACTAATGTCTATCTTGTCCACACTGGGCACACTGGTTCTTTTTTAAAAATCTTTTGCCTCTGCCGGGTCTTCTTTTTTTTTTCTTTCTTCCACGTCTTCTTGGGCCTCTGGGTTGAGGGAGGGGGGTATACTGGCGATAGGCATCTGAAAGACGCTCCAAGTACGCTCTGGGGCCTCGGTGGCACCTTGCAGCACTTTGGACACTTTGGTCATATTAATTGACTTCTTCATACCTGCTTTCACGGCTTCTAACAGCAGGGTTTGATACTGGGTGAGGCGCTCTAGCCCAACTTGTGTTTTGGGATTCCAGCAGGGGGGTTTACTTACAAGGAGACTTTATTGGGTAACTTACAGCACACAGGCGTACTTAATGGTTGGATCAGACAGCTTCTCTGAACCACGAACTATTGGGCTAAATGGGTTTTATACCATACATGTTACCCATGAGGCAACACAACACTAGCAAGCATTTTCAGCATAGGCTAGAAGTGTTTGGTTCTCAGGCACAGCTTCCTGTAAACAACTTTGCTTCCCAAAGTGCTTGATAACACTTTTATTCATTAGTATGGGAAGACAATTTTTTTATTTTTATTTTTCTTTCTTTTTCTTTGCTGATCTGTCTGTATTGCAGATCATGTTTCAAACTTTTTATATAAAACTTTCTGCTCTATGCACCAGCCTTGTCTCTTTATTTGTCTTTTTCAAGTTAAACTCATCACTGCCTTGTAGTGGCGAAGGGGCTTGCGTAACTCAGTGAAGCCATAAGCTATGCCGTGCAGGGCCACCCAAGACGGACAGGTCATGGCAGAGAGTTCTGACAAAATGTGGTCCACTGGAGAAGGAAATGGCAACCCACTCCAGTATTCTTGCCAAGAAAACCCCATGGAACGTATCACAAGGCTAAAAGATATGACGCCGGAAGATGAGCCCCTCAGGTCGGAAGGTGTCCAATATGCTACTGGGGAAGAGCAGAGGGTATTTCCAAGTAGCGCCAGAAAGAGTGAAGCGGCTGGGCCAAACCCGAAAGGACACTCAGCTGTGGATGTGTCTGGCGGTGAAAAGAAAATCCGATGCTGTAAAGAACAATATTGTTTAGGAACCTGGAATGTCAGATCAATGAATCAAGGTAAGCTGGAGGTGGTCAAACATGAGATGGCAAGATTGAACATCGACATCTTGGGAATCAGCGAACTCAAATGGACAGGCATGGGCGAATTTAATTCAGGTGACCATCATATCTACTATTGTGGGCAAGAATCCCTTAGAAGAAATGGAGTAGCACTCATAGTCAACAAAAGGGTGGGAAAAGCAGTACTGGGGTACAATCTTAAAAATGATAGAATGATCTCAGTACGAATCCAAGGCAAACCATTCAACATCACAGTAATTCAAGTCTATGCCCCAACCACTGAGGCCGAAGAAGCTGAGGTTGATCGGTTCTATGAAGACCTACAACACCTTCTAGAACTAACACCAAAAAAAGATGTCCTCTTCATCATAGGGGATTGGAATGCTAAAGTAGGAAGTCAAGAAATCACCGGGATAACAGGCAGGCATGGCCTTGGTGTACAAAATGAAGCAGGACAAAAGCTAATAGAGTTTTGCCAAGAGAACATGCTGATCATAGCAAACACTCTTTTCCAACAGCACAAGAGACGACTCTACACATGGACATCACCAGATGGTCAATATCGAAATCAGATTGATTATGTCCTTTGCAGCCAAAGATGGAGAAGCTCCATACAGTCAGTAAAAACAAGACCTGGAGCTGACTGTGGCTCAGATCATGAGCTGCTTCTTGCAAAATTTCGGCTTAAATTGAAGAACGTCGGGAAAACCACTAAACCGTTTAGGTATGACCTAAATCATATCCCCGATGAATATACAGTGGAGGTGAGGAATAGATTTCAGGGATTAGACCTGATAGACAGAGTGCCTGAGGAACTATGGATGGAGGTCCGTAACATTGTTCAGGAGGCAGCAACGAAATCCGTCCCAAAGAAAAAGAAATGCAAGAAAGCCAAGTGGCTGTCTGATGAGGCTTTACAAGTAGCTCACGAAAGAAGGGAAGCGAAAAGCAAGGGAGAAAGGGGAAGATATACCCAACTGAATGCAGAGTTCCAGAGAATAGCAAGGAGAGACAAGAAGGCCTTCTTAAATGAACAATGCAAAGAAATCGAGGAAAACAACAGAATGGGAAAGACTAGAGATCTCTTCAAGAAAATTGGAGATCTCAAGGGAACGTTTTGTGCAAAGACGGGCATGATAAAGGACAAAGAAGGCAGGGACCTAACAGAAGCAGATGAGATTAAGAAGAGGTGGCAAGAATACACAGAAGAACTATACAGGAAAGATCTGAATGTCCCTGATAGCCATGATAGTGCGGTCACTGAACTTGAGCCGGACATCCTCGAGAGTGAAGTCAAGTGGGCCTTAGGAAGCATTAGTAACAACAAAGCTAGCGGAGATGACAGTCTCCCAGCTGAGCTATTTAAAATCCTAAAAGATGATGCTGTTAAAGTGCTGCACTCAATATGCCAACAAATCTGGAACACTCAACAGTGGCCACAAGACTGGAAAAGGTCAGTTTACATTCCAATTCCAAAGAAGGGCAACGCCAAAGAGTGTTCAAACTACCGCACAATTGCGCTCATTTCACATGCCAGCAAGGTGATGCTCCAAATCCTACAAGCTAGGCTTCAGCAGTATGCGAACCGAGAACTACCGGAAGTACAAGCTGGGTTTCGAAGAGGCAGAGGAACTAGAGATCAAATCGCCAACATTCGCTGCATCATGGAGAAAGCAAGAGAATTCCAGAAAAACGTCTATTTCTGCTTCATTGACTACGCTAAAGCCTTTGATTGTGTGGATCACAACAAACTGTGGCAAATTCTTAAAGTGATGGGAGTACCAGACCACCTTACCTGTCTCCTGAGAAACCTGTACGAGGGTCAAGAAGCAACAGTAAGAACCAGACATGGAACAACCGATTGGTTCCAAATTGGGAAAGGAGTACGACAAGGCTGCATATTGTCACCCTGCTTATTTAACTTATATGCAGAGTACATCATGAGAAATGCCGGATTGGATGAATCAGAGGTCGGAATTAAGATTGCCGGGAGAATTATCAACAACCTCCGATATGCAGACGATACCACCCTAATGGCAGAAAGCGAAGAGGATCTCAAGAGCCTCTTGTTGAGGGTGAAAGAGGAGAGTGCAAAAGCTGGTTTGAAACTCAACATTAAAAAAACTAAGATCATGTCATCTGGCCCTATCACTTCCTGGCATATAGAAGGGGAAGAAATGGAAGCAGTGACAGATTTTACTTTCTTGGGCTCCAAGATCACCGCAGATGGTGACTGTAGCCATGAAATTAAAAGACGCTTGCTCCTTGGGAGGAAAGCTATGGCCAACCTAGACAGCATAGTAAGAAGCAGAGACATCACCTTGCCGACAAAGGTCCGTCTAATCAAAGCTATGGTTTTCCCAGTAGTAATGTATGGCTGTGAGAGCTGGACTCTAAGGAAGGCTGAGCGCCGAAGAATTGATGCTTTCGAACTGTGGTGCTGGAGAAGACTCTTACGAGTCCCCTGGACTGCAAGGAGGTCAAATCAGTCCATCCTAAAGGAAATCAACCCTGACTGCTCATTGGAAGGACAGATAATGAAGCTGAAGCTCCAATATTTTGGCCACCAAATGCGAAGAGAAAACTCCCTGGAAAAGACCCTGATGCTGGGAAAGACTGAAGGCAAAAGGAGAAGGGGACGGCAGAGGATGAGATGGCTAGATAGCATCACGGATGCAATGAATATGAACTTGAGCACGCTCCGGGAGAGAGCACAGGACAGGAAGGCCTGGCGTGCTATGGTCCATGGGGTCACGAAGAGTCGGACACGACTGAACGACTGAACAACAACTTAAACCTTTCTGCCTTACACTAATCCCAATGACACACATTTGGGATAGGCTGTTCTTCTCCTTTTAGTTACATTTTCTTCATTTTAAAGAACTATTACATTATTGTGGCTACTTTACCCCAAGTAATAAGCTTCAGGCACAATCAGCTGCTTTTAATTTACCCTGGGGGCAACTATGGCCACGCTTCTTTTTTACAAATGTTTTTTCTTTGCCTCTTGCCTTTTCTTTCTTTTTTTTTCCTCTCTTCTCTATCTGTCTGCTACTTTCTCTATTTCCTTCTTTTCTACTTGCCTTTGTCTTTTCTCCTTGTCATCCATTGGGAACCACACTTAGTATCATTTGGAGTTGCAACTAACACTAATTTGCAAATATCACATATATTTCATGATATTTAAGAAATCATAAAATATACACAACAAACTTTTTCTGCAATTTAACACAATGAATGGAAAACACTTTTTGCATGGTAAGGCATGATGGAGCAGATCCAGCAATTATACTGCTCTTCTGGCTGAAAGCTCAGGGCCCATTAAAATCAAGGGACGGGCATACCCACACACGCAAAGAATTCTGGGTGACCATTTTTGCATCGGCAACTCTATGCTGCATGAGTTCTGGCAGAAGGAAATCTAAAAGTCATAGATCAAACTCAGCTTGCTGTACACTGAGCTGACTACAAACACAGACACACGGTCCACAGCGATGAGAGTTCAAGTTTATCAAAAGCTTCACAGCACTGTCCATGGCAAGTCTTTGACAATTTAAAAATTTTTAGTTCATGTGCAGAGTGTCTCTAAAAAGCCCAGATGATGATGGAGGCAAACAGAGAAGGCTCTGGGCAATGAAGATGAGATGTTTCCAGCAAAGGCTCTCCACTTTTGCATCAGTTTAAAAAGGGAAAGTGTGGCCCTACACCCCTTCTGACAGACAAGGGCCTTTAACTTTTTAGCAAGGCCTCTGTCTAAACAGAGCGGCACAGCTCAGCTCTCTAGCCGTGACGCTTTAACTTGGGCAACAACTCTTCTGTAAATTTTATTTTACTTCTGTCAGGTTCTCACAGACATTCTAAAAACTTACTCTTTTTTTTTCTCTTCTAACCTGGTACACGAAAGCACTGAAACACTGAGTGCCGAAACTCAGGACGCTGGGGGGTGATGGGCATCGCTTTATACTTGCATTTTTCAGGCAGCCATTAATCTTCGGGGAGGCGGTGGGGTGATTTGCAGGACTTCAAAGGCAAGCTTCTTAGTTTGTTTGTATTTGTAAATCCCAAGCTTAAAACAGGACAGGATGAGGTACAGGGCAGCCAAATTCTTGCTTTGGCACGGGCAACAAATAACTCAGGTCAGCTTTCTTCGCTGGGGTCTCAAACAGGAAAACAGTCTTAATTTAAAGTTGTAACATCACTGACAGCGTCAGCCAGCCAGCTACACAGATCTCATTGTTTTTTAAGACAGTTGCTCCAATATCTTTTCTTCTCAATCAGGTTGGGTCTCCCAGCTTACACAGTTTATTGCAGCTTTTAGGAGCATGGTAGTAGCGTGATTTTGACTTGGCCAGGAACATGCTGTCTGGTTTCTCGGTCTCTTCAGCACAGACACTTAGGCAGTGTAACACTGGACACTCAAATCAGTGAGATTTCTTCATTGCAGGGAATCCCACGGCAAAAGCTTAATGGTTACGCTCTTCAGAAATCATATAGCCGATGGTCAGTAGCTACAGGCTCTATGCAATTCTAACACAGTTCAAAGCTAAACACGGTTACCTTGACAGAGATCTTTAACATGGTCTTTCCGCTTCATTCTGCTTTGGGACAGTCTTATGGCACACTTTTCACTTGAAGAGGGGTCTAGCCTGTGCTCTGGGGGCTGATTCTTCACCTTTATTTTCTATTTTGCCTTCATCTTCTGGGTCTTCATTTTCAGTTTCCATTTCTTAGGGATTTCATCTCAATTAGGCGAGGTGATGATGTTGCACAACTCAGAATGTTGTAGGCAATTTTCCTGCCCCCCCTCTCTTGGCGCGCTAGGCTAACAGCTACTTCTTCGGCCTTACACTCTCACGCTCCCATGCTTTGTTAAAAGCCAGACTGTCCTGCAATATTTTTCTAATTAACAGCCTCAGATCTTGTTCTTTTTTTCCTCTCAGCTCGACCTTGAGCTTTTTGCTGTTTTCTCTCTCTATTCTGAATCTTTTTTTTTTTTAAAAAAAACCCTTTTCCTTCTTTGTTTGACATACATCTCAAGGGGGTGCAAGTCTTGAGCAGTAGACGAGCTCGCCTCCTCTTTTTTGTGAGAACACATCTTTTTAAGGGTCACTGCCGATTTTATTAAATCTTCTGCCCAACACTTCAATTCTTCAGTTTCTTTTATTAATGCTGATTGAGGTGTAAGAGGGGAACCTCCCGATCCCGATCCCGTAGAGATGAAAGTCTCGGCAGACAATATCTGGGAGTTGAGGACCGTAGCTGAAATCGGTGAATTACTGCCGGTGGGGCTTGAAACTGATGGCGACAGTTCTAAGTCAAAGCGAGGGGCAATGCCTCTGTAGGGGGGATGGCAGGGGCTCAGGAGCCACAGGATCTGGATCTCGACGGGGCGGTCTCACAGTAACATGGGCCCGTGGTGGAAGCAGGGCATAAGCAGGTGGAAATGCCGTTAGCTCTGCCAGATCTTCACACGGGGCTTCTAACACTGGTTGTAATTTCTTTTTGGCCAATTTTTCTTTTCTGAGCACCAAAACTTTTGCCTGGGATTCTAGGCATTTCTTTAGCCATGGAGGAGAAGCGCGGACTATGGAATCCCACGAGTTTATGTAGGGAAATTGGTCGGGGTGCCCAGGTCTCCCAACCACAATGGCATATACACGGCTGATTTTGCTGGGCTCTAAAGAGCCTTTAGTAGGCCATCCTACACCAAAAGACGGCCACTCTATTTTACACAAAGTCTGCAACTGTTGAGGATTCATGGGGGGGTCCCCATAATCTCTACTAAAACCTTTCTTAAAATTTGCTAGCATACATCCCAAGGGGGTGCAAGGTTTGCTTCCCCCACCACCCATAGCCTCCCTCCTAAACTGAAGACAGACACAATTAGGGAAAGGAATTGGTCAGTGAGTAAGGGGTCTCACTGGCTGACACAAGAGGATTTTACACACCACGCACTTTGCTACTGGCCTGGGCACCCGGACGGTCAACGGTATGCGTCAGAAACCGCAGTAGCCACTCACACAATCATCAATCTCTCCACTGCATCCATATGTCCCTGCCACCCACTTTTCCCACTTTTTACCAGAGCGGAAAGCGGCTTCCTCAGCTTCCTACTGAGTACTGGCGTGCTGGGTACTGGCGCCCACTCGGGGGTGTGATCAGGCCCCCCTTCTACCCGCAAGGAGTAGGTTCTTTTGTATACGTATACAACCCTGAGTGCTCATTGGAAGGACAGATAATGAAGCTGAAGCTCCAATATTTTGGCCACCTAATGCGAAGAGAAAACTCTCTGGAAAAGACCCTGATGCTGGGAAAGACTGAAGGCAAAAGGAGAAGGGGACGGCAGAGGATGAGATGGCTAGATAGCATCACGGATGCAATGAATATGAACTTGAGCACGCTCCGGGAGAGAGCGCAGGACAGGAAGGCCTGGCGTGCTATGGTCCATGGGGTCATGAAGAGTCGGACACGACTGAACAACAACTACCAACACTGACCTTCTTCATAAGGCGGGGCCCTCTTTTTTTCTGCCCAGTGGCCTTTCTCCCTAAAGGCGGGGCCCTCTTTTTCCCATATACTTGCCTTTCTCCTGAAGGCTTCCAATGTGGGTTTCAACTCAATTGCAGCTGTGATACAGGCAGGGCTCAAGTTCCTTCCTCCGCTTCCCAAGGTTCTCTTGCCGCTCGCTGCCGTTTGGGCGATCCCGGTGCAGGCTTTCTCCCATTCACTCGACAAAAAGGTCGGTGGCGCCAAGAAAGGGAGGCATGCGCCGAGCTCGTCTTCCCGGTGCAGCGATCAAGAGCAGGCAACTGCCACCTGTCTGGCTCAAAGCCTGCCACATCCGAGTCACGGCACCATTTATATTCCAGAACCCAGAGTCAGAGAGACCACAGAGTGAAGGAAAAAGAGATTCTTTATTTAACGCGCGGGCTTAAGGCTGGAATCATTTCCAAAAAGCCAGAAGCCCCGAAATACATCAGCACATTGGTTTTATAGACATTGTGACACATATGAAACGGCTCCTCCTCCCCCTCCCATGTGGGGTTGCAGTCCTCAACATTTCTTCTCCTAGCACTATTGTTTATAATACAAGAACTGGGTTATAGGGTAGCCATGATAAGGAGAGAACAGCAGAGAACAAGATATACAATTGTATGACCTTTGACAAGATAAGGAATTCCTGTGTCTCGTCAGCTTACAACAATATATTCAAGGGAGAAAGAGCTCAGCAAGAACATGAAGCATGAGACTGCATGAGGCTACTTAGTCTGACCCCCGATATGGCTGCTACAGTAGGTGCCAGGCATACCTCACTAGGGAGCTCATTCTACAGCCGGGGTGCCACAGTGGAAAAGGACCTCCTCCTAGTAGCCACCCACCTCACTTCCTTTGGCAGGGGCTCACAGAGAAGAGCAAGTGAAGATGAGCTTAAGGTCTGGGCAGGCACATATGGGAGGAGGCAATCCTTCAGATAACCTGGCATTCTTATAACTGCGTTGCTACTCTGGGGTACACATAACACATTAGGGGTGAGGGTAAAAGATTCTTTCCACAACTGGCAGCCAGTGCAGCTGGAAAAGTACCGGAATAATATGAACTCGTTGGCCAGTCCCTGTTAACAATCTTGCTTCCCTATTGTGTACCAGCTGAAGTTTCCGGACCGTTTTCAAAGCAGCCCCACATATAACACATTGCAGTAATCCAGACGAGAAGTTATCAGAGCATAGATAACTGTAGCTAGGCTATCTCTGCCCAGATAAGGGCGTAGTTGTTATACCAGCCTAAGCTGATAAAAGTGCTCCGTGCCACTGAGTTCACCTGCCTCAAGTGACAGTTCTGGGTCCAATAGCACCCCCAAACTACGAACGTGATCCTTGAGGGGGAGTGCAACCCCCTCCAGAACAGGTTGAACATCACCTAGGTGGAATGATACAGCTCACACTACTAAGAATACGATGTTCCCCTATGGGCAGGTGTGCTTTCCCTATGGGGATGTTCTGTCCTATGTTCCCCTGTGGGCAGGTAGTTTCCCTGTGGGCAAGCACTGTCATTTGTTTTAGTACGTTCCACAAAAAGGTAATAATAAAGAACTGAGGGCACAGGTATGTGTTAAGCAAACTCAGTGGTTTATGGCCACTGAACATGGAGGCAGTACATAGCTGTCATGACTAGTGGCCATTGATAGACTGCAGCTCCTCCATGAGCCATTTAATCCTCTTTCAGAGACATCCAAGCTCAGGGCCGTCACCTCACCTTGCGGCAGCAAACCCCACGAATGAATGTGCCTTGAGTGGGGAGCAATTTTCATTAAGTCTGTAGTGTGCAAAAGGCTCTCAGGTCAACAGCCCCAGAATCAGGGCCACCAGGATACAATGATGGAACATGGAAATCTTCCATGGAAACCTTTGGTCCATCTAGCCCCGTATTGCCGACACTGACCAGCAGTGGCTCTCCAGGGTTTCAGCTAGGATTCTTTCCAGCCCTATGTGGGGATTGAAGCAGAGGCCTTCTGTGTGCAAAGCATGTGCTCTACCACCGAGCGACGGCCTCTCCAGGATGGGTCCTGGGCACTGGTGGGCATGGGGAGCAGCAGAGAGGAAGAGAGTTACATAAGGAAAGCCGTGGGGTTGCACTCCCACACATTTCATCCATATTGTCTATTCCTGGGTTCAAAACCAGCTAGAAGATTGCAGGCTTGTGGTCGTCAGGCCCCTGAAGTGAAGCCGAGTGTGGCCAGTGCCTGGGTAGGCAGGCTGGAAACCTTCTGGGATTCCGCGGAAGGCAGGTGAGCCGCAAGTACCTTATGGGGATTCTGGCAAACCACATGATACTGTTCATCACTCCTGAGCAAGGGAAAAGGGGATGGCTGGTACCTTGGGGACCAGCCCAGCCTCTGTGAGACACGGTGCGGGAGGAGGGGAGAGAGCATCGGAAACAGCTTCGGCACCGATGGAACCGGGCAGGGAGGAAGTACTCCGTGGAGCAGGAGGTGACCGCACCTGCCTTCCCGCCGCTGGACACCTGGGGTTCCTTGCAAGAGGTGCGTTCGCTTACCACCACCCGCTCGCACCCCAGGAATGCCCGTTGCCCGTTTTGCGCTTCCCCCAATATCCCCCCCCCGAATTTCTGACATCTAGTGTACATATATGTGTGCCGTTGCACTGAAATATAAC
The DNA here is from genome assembly GCF_057233095.1 of Heloderma suspectum. Classification (NCBI taxonomy): domain Eukaryota; kingdom Metazoa; phylum Chordata; class Lepidosauria; order Squamata; family Helodermatidae; genus Heloderma; species Heloderma suspectum. The sequence goes on along the minus strand of NC_139459.1, from coordinate 359,360,334 downwards.
TGAAGAGACTGGGGTACAAATCCCAGCTCAGCTATAAAACTGACCTCTGAAAATGAGGATCTGACTTAGCCTCAGTGGGCGAGAGAGTGTAACCAGGGCTGACTTAAGGCTACTGAAAAGTTCAATTTGCTTGAAAATGTGTTTTAAAACTTAAGCAGGAAAACAGTGCGTACTGTTTCAACTTGTTAAACAAATGAAAACATACCACACAAAGTCTTAAGATATGAATGGTCTATCGAGAAAAGGAAATGCAAAGGAACGTCACATAGAGTAGTAGAATGTGAAACACGCAGTGATTACAAAGAAAATGTTTGTGTACACTCTGCCAAATACACTACAGTTTAACTCTCGCTCAGGCCTGTTAGAAAACAATGTCAGGAGTGTAGAAGGCCTAGCTAGCAGTACTTGAATTGTTACTTTGCTCCACTTAAACTTCCACTAGTCCAAACTAGCTAAATGCAGTGTTTGAAGCTTCCAGCTATATAGCAGTCTGGTCCAAACATTTAGAGGATCGAAGGCAGGAAACGGGAGGTGGGGGGAATTAAAGGGAAGGTATCGCTAGCTGTCCCAAGCAGAGATCTGAAGAACAGGCTTTTGTGGACCTAGTGAAAGGTTGAAGGAGACCTCCCCTAGGATCCAGGGTGCAGAACTCAGCAAAGTCTAGTGAGGAAAAATTAATCCAGGTAGAAAGTGGAGGGAATGTTTTAAAATGGAGAAAGGTGGTGAAGTCTGAGTCTCACCAGTGAGGAAAATAAAATAGCACGGAAAAACTGAATCAAGCTGCTCAGGAGCTAGGCTTCTAGCCCCCGAAAGCTGTTCGCAAAAGCTGGAACTATGCAAAACAGAACGAACAACAGAAAGAGCTGAACACAAAGTCTTCCTCCTAAGGTTCAGTCTCTTTTTGATTCACTGTGTCCCGTAAACGTCCTTGCCTTCTGATTGGCATTTTTCTTTCTTTTCAGTTGTCAACTAGAAATTTGGTTCTGGATTGGTGAACGGCCAATCACATATCCTCTTATTTATTTATATCACCGAAGCTCTCAGGGCAGTTTACAACAATTGCGGCTAGGAGTTATTCTGGTTGTATTGATGGACAGGTCATGGCAGAGAGTTCTGACAAAATGTGGTCCACTGGAGAAGGAAATGGCAACCCACTCCAGTATTCTTGCCAAGAAAACCCCATGGAACATAGCAAAAGGCTAAAAGATATGACGCCAGAAGATGAGCCCCTCAGGTCGGAAGGTGTCCAATATACTACTGGGGAAAAGCAGAGGGTATTTCCAAGTAGTGCCAGAAAGGGTGAAGCGGCTGGGCAAAAGCCGAAAGGACACTCAGCTGTGGATGTGTCTGGTGGTGAAAAGAAAATCCAATGCTGTAAAGAACAATATTGTTTAGGAACCTGGAATGTAAGATCAATGAATCAAGTAAGCTGGAGGTGGTCAGACATGAGATGGCAAGATTGAACATCGACATCTTGGGAATCAGCGAACTAAAATGGACAGGCATGGGCGAATTTAATTCAGGTGACCATCATATCTACTACTGTGGGCAAGAATCCCTTAGAAGAAATGGAGTAGCACTCATAGTCAACAAAAGGGTGGGAAAAGCAGTACTGGGGTACAATCTTAAAAACGATAGAATGATCTCAGTACGAATCCAAGGCAAACCATTCAACATTACAGTAATTCAAGTCTATGCCCCAACCACTGATGCCGAAGAAGCTGAGGTTGATCGGTTCTATGAAGACCTACAACACCTTCTAAAACTAACACCAAAAAAAGATGACCTTTTCATCATAGGGGATTGGAATGCCAAAGTAGGAAGTCAAGAAATCACTGGGATAACAGGCAAGCATGGCCTTGGTGTACAAAATGAAGCAGAACAAAGGCTAATAGAGTTTTGCCAAGAGAACACGCTGATCATAGCAAACACTCTTTTCCACCAGCACAAGAGGCGACTCTACACATGGACATCACCAGATGGTCAATATCAAATCAGATTGATTATGTACTTTACAGCCAAAGATGGAGAAGCTCTATACAGTCAGTCAAAACAAGACCTGGAGCTGACTGTGGCTCAGATGACGAGCTGCTGCTTGCAAAATTTTGGCTGAAATTGAAGAACGTAGGGAAAACCACTAAACCATTCAGGTATGACCTAAATCATATCCCTTATGAATATACAGTGGAGGTGAGGAATAGATTGAAGGGATTAGACCTGATAGATAGACAGAGTGCCTGAGGAACTATGGACGGAGGTCCGTAACATTGTTCAGGAGGCAGCAACGAAATCCATCCCAAAGAAAAAGAAATGCAAGTGGCTGTCTGATGAGGCTTTACAAGTAGCTGAGGAAAGAAGGGAAGAGAAAAGCAAGGGAGAAAGGGGAAGATATATGCAACTGAATGCAGAGTTCCAGAGAATAGCAAGGAGAGACAAGAAGGCCTTCTTAAATGAACAATGCAAAGAAATCGAGGAAAACAATAGAATGGGAAAGACTAGAAATCTCTTCAAGAAAATCGGAGATCTCAAGGGAACGTTTTGTGCAAAGACGGGCATGATAAAGGACAAAGAAGGCAGGGACCTAACAGAAGCAGATGAGATTAAGAAGAGGTGGAAAGAATACACAGAAGAACTATACAGGAAAGATCTGAATGTCCCCAGTAGCCATGATAGTGTGGTCACTGAATTTGAGCTGGACATCCTAGAGTGTGAAGTCAAGTGGGCCTTAGGAAGCATCACTAACAACAAAGCTAGCGGAGATGACAGTATTCCAGCTGAGCTATGTAAAATCCTAAAAGATGATGCTGTTAAAGTGCTGCACTCAATATGTCAACAAATTTGGAACACTCAACAGTGGCCACAAGACTGGAAAAGGTCAGTTTACATTCCAATTCCAAAGAAGGGCAATGCCAAAGAGTGTTCAAACTACTGTACAATTGCGCTCATTTCACATGCCAGCAAGGTGATGCTCAAAATCCTACAAGCTAGGCTTCAGCAGTATGTGAACCAAGAACTACCGGAAGTACAAGCTGGGTTTCAAAGAGGCAGACGAACTAGAGATCAAATTGCCAACATTCGCTGGATCATGGAGAAAGCAAGAGAATTCCAGAAAAACGTCTATTTCTGCTTCATCGACTACACTAAAGCCTTTGATTGTGTGGATCACAACAAACTGTGGCAAATTCTGAAAGTGATGGGAGTACCAGACCACCTTACCTGTCTCCTGAGAAACCTGTATGAGGGTCAAGAAGCAACAGTAAGAACCAGACATGGAACAACCGATTGGTTCCAAATTGGGAAAGGAGTACGACAAGGCTGCATATTGTCGCCCTGCTTATTTAACTTATACGCAGAATACATCATGAGAAACGCCGGGTTGGATGAATCACAGGTCGGAATTAAGATTGCCGGGAGAATTATCAACAACCCCAGATACGCAGATGATACCACCCTAATGGCAGAAAGCGAAGAGGATCTAAAGAGCCTCTTGTTGAGGGTGAAAGTGGGGTGTGCAAAAGCTGGTTTGAAACTCAACATTAAAAAAATTAAGATCATGGCATCTGGCCCCATCACATCCTGGCATATAGAAGGGGAAGAAATGGATTCAGTGACAGATTTTATTTTCTTGGGCTCCAAGATCACTGCAGACGGTGACTGTAGCCATGAAATTAAAAGACGCTTGCTCCTGGGGAGGAAAGCTATGGCAAACCTAGAAGAGCATAGTAAGAAGCAGAGACATCACCTTGCCGACAAAGGTCCGTCTAATCAAAGCTATGGTTTTCCCAGTAGTAATGTATGGCTGTGAGAGCTGGACTATAAGGAAGGCTGAGCACCAAAGAATTGATGCCTTCGAACTGTGGTGCTGGAGAAGACTCTTACGAGTCCCCTGGACTGCAAGGAGGTCAAATCAGTCTATCCTAAAGGAAATCAATCCTGCCTGCTCGTTGGAAGGACAGATACTGAAGCTGAAGCTGAAATATTTTGGCCACCTAATGCGAAGAGAAAACTCTCTGGAAAAGACCCTGATGCTGGGAAAGACTGAAGGCAAAAGGAGAAGGGGACGGCAGAGGATGAGATGGCTAGATAGCATCACTGATGCAGTGAATATGGACTTGAGGACGCTCCAGGAGAGAGCGCAGGGCAGGAAGGCCTGGCGTGCTATGGTCCATGGGGTCACAAAGAGTCAGACACGACTGAACGACTCAACAACAACAACAACAAAATTGTTATATTATGGTTTTGATGTTGTTATATTTTATATTGTTTGACTGTGCGTTCTTTGGTTTTAATTTTTGTGAGCCGCCCAGAGAGCCTTGGGTATTGGGTGGTATAGAAATGAAATAAATAAAATAAAATATGTTTAGGGATTGCCCTTCATCATTATAAGCAAATAGGGAGAGTAATCTTATGGCTGCTAGACAGTGTCTGGACAGCCATTGGATTTTTCCATTCCCAGAAAATGCACTCCCCGCCCCTTCCCAGCTGCCTTGTGCTGAGCGTGGTTCTTCCCTGTCTATGCGCTTGTAAATACAGTGCGGAGAGGGCAAAAAGTGGCTGTTCCCGGGGGCCGGGAGAGGAGGAGACCACAGACGAGTCGCTCCGATGCGCCCTGCGGCCTCCACCCCTCCTGCTCCCAAGTCCTCACCTAGACAGCCAGAATTGGCACCCGGCTCTCCTGATAGGATTGCTCCCTAGAAGGTTAGAAAGTGGTTAACCTGACAGCTATTTGGAGGAATCGAGGCATGTGGTTAGTGGTGACATTAGTGGTAGTTAGTGGTGATAGTGGCTGCATTTACCTGGATCCTTGTAAGAGGTTTTGGATTGGATTCGTTGTTTTTTCCAACTTGTGGAAGGGGTCAAGCTCAGAATACCATTTCTACATATTGCAAGTATTGTTCTTGCTACAGTTTCAAAGCAAGTCTGCTCATATTTTAGAACAGGGCTGTGATGAGAGGGGGAAAATATTCCAGTGCATTATTTTTCTGCAGAAATTATTTTGTTTTCTTAATTTCATTCATAAAAATGAATGCATGTCAATTGCAAATGCAATATCAGGCAATCTTGGCAGGTTCAAAGGTGTAATGAATGTTTCTCGCATGAATATCCTTAGCAAGCCTATGGGAGAATACATATATATCATTGAAAGACATGTTTGACTCAGGGTGAAGTGGAACTAATAATTAGTGACGGTGAAGATGAAGGTGCCCCAATAACCATAGTGGAAAAGTGCTGAACTGATGAGGGGGTGCCGCCACATCATGCACAGTTCTTTGGGTTGCTATAATTAAGTCGCATTTCAACAGTTTTCAGAACCCTTGTTTTTCCCCTTGAATTTAAACAATATAAAGAGATTTTTTTTCTTTCTCACATAGCCAGTGTCCTTCAAGGAGGTAGCTGAGTATTTTACTATGGGGGAGAGTTATTTCCTGGATCCAGGCCAAAGAGCTCTGTGCAAGGAAGCTGTGCCAGAGGAGTTGGGAACTGTGGTGTCTCTGTGTAAGGATTCCTTTTCTTTACTGGATAAATGAGAATGGGATGAATTTCTCTTCTTGGTCGTTGCAGTTGGGATGGTCCTCCCCATAGGCTAATGGATTCTTGGGGGCTCTGTAGGATTTTTCGTATGGTGTGGAGGCATTGCTGTCCAAGCCCTGGTCGATCTCTGGAAGGCAAAGCTGACCCAGGCGGTTGACAGAAATGCTCTCAAGCAGCTTCTCATCTTGAGCTGACTCATGGCCGCTCTTTACTGTACACCTCAATTTTTTTGATGAAATGTTCTAGGTCAATACATGACTAATAAATGTGAAGTGTGTATAAAAGAAAAAATTAAGAAAGAGCACTCAGAATGCCTGAAGATTTTGTAGTGACCAGCCTGTCTCTTTCTTTGCAAGAAATTCCCAGACTAGACCTCAGCTCCCAGCTGGAAGAAGGAAAATACCACGTTGTCCAGGGCTCCGACGAAGAGGAGCGATTGGCAGGTACCTGCTTAGATTTGTAGTGGAACTATTTCCTGTCTGGGAATTGACTGGGGGTTTTGGAGAACTTTTCATCTTCTCTTCAATTGTTGAGCTTAATCAGCCGCACGGCATATCCCCCAACAGAATACAGAGCCTGATTTGATTTCATTTGTACCTTGCCGTCTATGAAAACATGGCACTGAAGGCAGCTTATAGGCACAATTAAAATGGATTCAAACAATAAAAAATATATTCAAATAAAATACAAGCATGGCCATTACAGAATAAAAACAGTACCCCTCTTAACAGACTTACGGACAGAAGGTCTTCTTGAATGAAGCGTTCCTTGCCTGTCAGTGGTAGGGCAGCACGCTTCCTGTAACCAGCCCCATCAGCAGTCTGGCTCCAGCATTCTGGACCAGGAAACTTTCTGAGCAGTTTTTGAAGGCAGCCCCATGCACAGCATGTTACAGTAGTCCAAGCAGGCTGTAAATGAGGCATGGTGACCGTGGCCAGATCACACACCCTAGGAATGTGTGTGGTGTGCAAATGCGCTCCTGGCCACTGCCGAGACCTGGGCATCCGCGTTCAGGGCTACATCCCAAAGCACCCCGAACTGTGAGCCTGAGTCTTACTGAGCCATCCAACACAGGACGAATCTCCACTCCCTGATTTCCTTTGGACTGAGCAGCAACACCACTACCTTGTCTGGATTATTTGCCACCATCCACTCCATTACCATCCTTAGACCTGCTTCAGAACCAGAAAAGCTTCCTTGGATTTAGACAGAAAGGAGAGGGAGAGTGGGGTGTCATCAGAATCCTGGTGGCACCGAACCCCAAACTCCCAGTGGATTCGTGTATATGTGCAACACCACAGGGGATGAGGTCGAATCCTGAGGATCACCACAGGCTAGCAGCCATGGCTTCGAGCAGGAATCCCCCAACACCAACTTCTGAAATCGGACCTCCAAGACGGACCTGAGCGACTAGCGCCTCTGTGTCCCATCTCAGACAGATGCCATAAAAGGATGTGATGGTCGATGTTATCGAAAGCTGCAGAAAGGTCCAGTTCCTGGTGTAGATTATCCACCAAGGTGACCAAAGTTGTCTCTGTCCCATAGCCCGACCTGAAGCTAGATTGAAATGGATCTAGGTAATCCATGTCATACAGAAATCCCTGAAGCTGAGAAGCCACCTCACGCTCCAGCACCTTGCCCAAGATTTTTTGTGAACCTCCCAGAGAGCTTCGGTATTGAGCGGTATAGGAAGGAAGGAAGGAAGGAAGGAAGGAAGGAAGGAAGGAATATTGTAGACTGGCTGGAAAGTATCCATCACTGGCCAGTCTCTAATTTGAGTACCACCTCGTTTAGCCACAATAGAATCACACCTTGCCTTTAAGAGGCATTCGCCGCTACCCTACGCGCTCAGCCAGTCCCCAATGCCCGGCTGCATTTATAAGGCAGAGGGGGCAAGGGTCCAGCACATGAGTGGCCAGAGCTGTACACAGTATTCACAGTATTCTAAGGTTCCCATAGGCAGGCCCACTACCATCGCTTTGGGAGAGGGAATTATCTAGCATTTTTTTAATCACAACTTCATCATTTTTAAAAACTAAACGCTAGGTAGAAATGTTTTAATGAAAAAAGTGCCTGGATTATCTTAATGTCATATTCTACCTTCCTAATTTCTACAATAAACCATGATATCAGGTTGGGGTAGAGATGAAAATCTTCTTTACTATCAACATCATTCTCAGATATTTTAAAGGTCCTGGTCAGACACATGTGTACTACAGTTAAAGGGGCATGGGAATGCCCCTTTAGTTGAGTGGCAAAAAAAAACCCCAAACCCGCAAAGGTTATGCCATTATAAACCTCAACATTCCATTGGTTATACAAACAACACGTGTTGAGCTAAGAACGTGAAATTTGGCATCTATCATCTACACAATGAGTTCTACAGCTATGCCACATTTCAAAGTGATCCAGTGCAAATGATCACAGACAAAGTTAGCTGACATGATCTGAAAATTAACACATTTGTACTTTTTATTCCATGCTGTATCTTGGCATATCATACATTTCCTTCAGATTCTGAAGAAAACTACTCATGTACCTTATTCAGGCTTGGCGAGGAGAAGTGACTTCCACTTTTTTGGTGAAATTCTGAGTGGCGGTTCACAGGTCATTATGTTTCTGCACCATGAAAGCCTATGGCAGTGACTGCTGGCAAAGGTATGTCAGGCATGCTGATTTTCATTCTGAAGCTAAAATGCTGCCAGTACTCCAAGGTTTTCAGAGTATATCTGTGTTACAGAGTGTTCCATTCCTTTAGTTACAGAATGTGACCTCACACATTTAGGCTACAGATTACTACATGGATTGGGATATTGGCATGGGGGGTGTTAGGGAGACTTTTTCCCTGTGCTGTGGTCCCATACTGGATCACACACACACACACACACACACACACACACACACCGCTTTCAGTTTTCATTACTAAAATGGCATCCAGTTGTGTTGTAACTTGCAGGCACAGGGCAAAGGTTAAAGCCCGGTACCCACCACTCTAGGGTCCTGATCCATGTGAGGTCCCATGAGCTTACTTCTGAGTTTTGTTTGGAAAAAAGTTATGTCTTTAAAGTAACATGAACATATAGCCTGATCCTCAGAGAATTTGGGTGGGGTGGTGGAATGCATAGGCGGGGGAAAGCAGAAAGAGCAGGGTCTCAGACCACCTTTCTGAAAGCAGAAATACAGCCCAAGGGCCCTTGATCTTCCTTTCCACATGGTAGTGTAATGGGTCTGTGCAGTTTTAGAACGTTTCCTAAGAGCTCCTGCTATGACCTGTGTGTCTCTGAGGATTGCCTCATTGTTTTGTTTTTTCTTGGCAAGGATTTTTGCTTGCCAAACCTGCTCTTATTTCCCTGCTGGAATGGGGAGAAGCCGTGGGTGCCAGATGCTCAGGACTTGGACACAACAGAGACTATGGATACCAGCTCAGGTGAGAGGTCAGGGGAACCTGATTGACAAATTCCCCACTGGGGATGGTTCAGAACTCTAATCTCCTCCTGAGAAAGGGCAAGATCCCCTTTCCATTCAATCTGCCTTCTGAAGTGGTACAGTCCAACCACAGATAAATTGAATGGGACTGCTGGTTCCTTTGAAGGGGATGAGAGATGCAGGGACATGGCAAAGCAGTACTATTCCCCATCCTCCCGTGTCTTTAGCATCTTGAGAACGCAATCCTATGCATGTTTAGACAGCAAAAAGTCTTACAACTCCCAGCACGCTGTCTAAATATGCATTGCACCCTTAATAGGTTATTTTCCTCCTTTATTAATCTACGTCCTGAGGTTTCTCCTCTACCATAATGAGAAGCGAATTGTTTGCATTTGTCCTTTATCCTTGCAGGTGATGTTAGGAGGTGACAAGTGCCCGGAGTATGGGAAATGTGTTCCTCAGAATTACTGAACAGCCCAAAGTCCACCCTGGGGGGAAATCTCAAAAAAGCTTAGAATGTGGGACATGTTTTCTTCAACAGCCCCAGTCGCTGAACCACCAGATGGTCCACAAAAGGAGAGAAACCTATACGTGTATATAGTGTAGGAAAACATTTCCATGCCCTTCGGTCCTTGTGATCCACCAGTCCACACTGGTGAGAAGCCCTTTAAATGCCCAGAGTGTGGGAAATGTTTTTCTCAACATGCATACCTTGTAACACACCAGAGAATCCAAACCACATGAATGCTTTGAGTGTGGGAAATGTTTCACTCAGCAATCACAGCTTATGGCACATGTGAGAGTCCACACAAGAGAGAGGCCGTATAAATGCCTGGAGTGTGAGAAATCTTTTACTTGCCAGTCAAACTTTATGACTCGCCAGAGAATCCACACAGGGGAGAAGCCCTATCAATGCTCTGAGTGTGGGAAATGCTTTACTCAGCAAGCACACCCAACTCATGAGAGTGTTCACACAGGGGAGAAGCCCTATAAATGCCCAGACTGCAGGATATGTTTTACCCACCCATCCTTTCTTAGGACTCATCAGAGACTTCACATTGAAGAGAAACTTTACCAATGCGAAGAGGGTGAAAAATGTTTTGCTGACAATTCAGCCCTAATACAACACAAGAGAGTCCACATGGGAGAGAAGCCTTATCAATGCTCTGAGTGTGAGAAATATTTTACGTGCCAATCTTACTTCAGACCCATGAATGGGTCCACGAGGGAGAGAAGCCCTATAAGCATCCTGAGTATGGGAAATATTTTGCTAATCCCTCAGGTTTTTTGGAACACCAGTGAGTCCACATGAGAGAGAAACCCTACAAATGCTCCGGATGTGAGAAATGGATGTGAGAAATTGGACTCGATGGCCTTGTAGGCCCCTTCCAACCCTACTATTCTATGATTCTATGAAATGTTTTGCTCAGTGATCACATCTTGTGACACACCAGAGGATTCACTCGGGAGAGAAACCTTATCCATGCCTGGAGTGTGGGAAATGTTTTTCTGTCCTCTCGGGCCTTGTACAACACTAGAGAGACCACAAGGGCAAAAATCCTTAAAAATGTTTAAGAGTGTGGGTCTTGTTGAAACCTCAACTCTTTTCACCCACCAGAGAATTCATACTGGAGAGAAATGGTTTGACTATTACAAAAATGCGCGCCAGTGAGAATTGGTCTTTTATAGCCCAAAGTTAGCAAAATATTTCGAAGGTTGATAAATGCCTATCTGTAAATCCACTTGTGTGAAGCATTTTGTAACAACTCCTCTCAGTGAATGGAGGTCAAGAAAAAAAATGAAGTGCCTCACATATAGTGATATACTCTGAGATAGGGAAGGGGAAACCTTATAAAGATAGACTCCTTAACTGTGCTACACTTCTGTTTGTCTTTTGATGTATCTTTTTGTCCGTCCCTTTCCCAAGTATTTGAGTCCTACATCTATTTTTATCATAACACATCATTTGGGGTATATTCTTTCCAACTCATTGTGAGGAAAACATTTTACTCAAGCACCTGTTATAATACCCTGTGTCTGTCACTAGGTGTCACTATAGTTCTCTACCCTTCAGCTGTAGTTCTGTTGGATTACACCCAAGAACATAAGAAGAGTCCTGCTGGATCAGACCAAAATTGTTTTCTACTCCAGCAACCTGTTCCCCACAGTGGACAATCAGATGCCGCTGGGAAAGAGCCAAGTACAGTGATGGCACATATAAATCCCTTAATGCCTCGGTATTTCAGGTATCTTGTTCAGGTTACTTGATAAACCTTTGGATTATTTTAACTCTTTCTAACGTCGGTTAACCCTTAGACCTTGGAGCAGTTGGCGGTCTGTGTCTTTCCTAGCCTTAATGTAACAAGAGACACTTTGTGCTTCTTGCAATGACACCTAGAGCTCCTGGGCCATGTCAGCCCCACTGCTGTGCTGTGCACATTAACCACCTAGCAACCTGCCATGTTCTCTGGCCCCAATCCTCCCTCTCGCTCAGAGGAGGCCTTGGGGGTGGAGGGAGGGTTCAACAAGTAATCCATCATTTGCGACTGGGAACATGGCTTTTTCTGACTCCTCAGGTATGTAGTCCCCACTGCCTCCATATCATAAGAACCTATGGCTGCAGAATCAGACAATGGCTGTTTAAGAAGCAGACAGTTACTCAGAAGGGGTGGAGTTAATAGCAGGCCCAGACCTGCCAGCCTTCAGAAGGCCTCTGCATGTTGCTGAGACAACTATTCTTGGTGGATTTGTTTCCACGTGTTGGGAACCCACATTGCCTAACCTGATCTTGCTGTACTGCAGGAATGGGGAATGTGTAACAGAAACTCCCATCATCCCTCCCCATTAGCTATGCTGGCTTGGGCTGATGGGAGTTGAAGTCCAACAACATCCAGAGGACCACGTTCCCTACCCCTGCTTTACCGGATGTGACCTTGCCTTACTGGATGTGACCATGCTGTGCCAGATGTGATCCATCCTTTTGAGGCAGTACCATCACTGCACCCCAGTTTCCTCTGGGAGCCCCATGCTCAGCTAGGACAGGCCACAACCCAGGTCCAAGTAACCTGACCACCACTAACACCCCACTTATAAATAGCTTTTCTTCGGTTCAGACATTAGCTATCCCTCTTGAAGCCCTGACCATAGTCAGCTGCCTGCATAGACGTAAAATAGTCGTAGACTGAAGTGTATTCTCTTTGTGGGCCAGATTTCCTGGCAGTGTTTGATGCGATGTCTGCCTTGTGGAGGAGAACTCAGTTGCTCAAAGGAGATGATGTAAAAACTTTATTGCTGCTATAATTTGGCAGCACTGTGGTCCCACCATTCCCCTACCCCCAAAAAAGGAAAAGCAAAGACATGCTCTTACAATGCATGTGAAAATTATGTGTTGTTTAGTAATTTTTAATTTTAAAAATTGCCATGCAAATGCTTCCTGTGCTAGCAGGGATAAATAATTGTCCAATATTAGATACTGAAGCTGAAGCTCAAATATTTTGGCCACCTAATGCGAAGAGAAAAGTCCCTGGAAAAGACCCTGATGCTGGGAAAGACTGAAGGCAAAAGGAGAAGGGGACAGCAGAGGATGGGATGGCTAGATAGCATCACCGATGCAATGAATATGAACTTGAGCACACTCCGGGAGAGAACGGAGGACAGAAAGGCCTGGCATGCTATGGTCCATGGGGTCACGAAGGTCAGACACGACTTAAGGACTGAACAACAACAACAACAACAACAACATTATTCCACCGAGAAATATGATGTCCATGTTAGGGGAAGGGAAAGGGAGAAGCTGAGAGGGAGAGAGCAGTATTTGACAACCTTGCAATGGTGTCCCCATATTACATGTTGGGGTGCGCTGCGATTGAGATACAGTGATTTCTGACAATCCTGCTAACTGCAGCAGCACCAAGATTAAGATCTCTGATCAGCAGTGGCCACCAGCCTAATAGATGGTGCGGTTATGAAGAGGTTCTCAGTAACATATCAGGAAAATACATGTTAAAAACTCATATTACCCCCCTTCATGCATCCATGCATGAAGAGGTCTCCACAAGGACATGGGTTATACACACACACACGCTAACTATTGCAGTGCGGAATGCTCTTCAGGGTGCCAGCCACTCCATTTCATTTCCTCTAGTGGGTGCAGCTAGGTAATTTTAGACCCTGGACGGAATGCTGGGACTTGTAGGACTTTTTTTTTTTTGGTCAAAACATGCATAGGATTGCACCTTTAATGGCCTCATAGACAGCCCCCTTCAGACAGCTATGTATATTACTTCATCTTTCTTCTCTTCCCCACCTGCCCTCCACCAGACGTTCCATGTTCTACAACTGCTTCTACATGCCCAATATGTTAGAGAGAAACTGGTTTGCCAATCCTGATAAAAAAGACTCTGTGCATGGGCAGTTTCACTTAAATCACAGCCCACCACCATGCCTACAGAAAATGAGCCTCTGTAACCAATACATGCCCAACCTGCTGCCGCCACACTATAAAATACTTTTTTTATTGCTCATGGCTCCCTCTTGTGCAAGGAGGGTGGCGCCCAGGGCCATAGCCAGCCTTAACGGTTTTGGGGGGCCGCCAAAAAAGTAGGAGGGCTGCTCATCTGGTTTGCAGGCTTTTTAAAGGCAAAATTGTAAACTGTGTTTTAGTTGTTTGTAAAAAAAAAAAAAAAAAGTGGGCAGAGAAAATTTAGCGGCGGGGGGGGGGGGACAGTGCCCCAACCCACTCCTGGCTACAGGCCTTGTGGTGCTGTTTGGCTCCATAAGCAACGGCACTTATCGCCTGAACATCGCAAATAGAGGTAACAATCAGGTTTTGCGGAGCAGAGGCGCTCCACTTCAGTTTGGAGCCACTTCACTTCATTCACAACCGGGTACACTTGCCCCAAGGCCCGGCATGCAGCTGCCGAGTGCCACGCATGATCTCCTGCCCCCGGCAAGGCGACGACCCCGCCGTGCGTCGAAGGACGGCAGTTCCCAGCAGGCGCGCCGCAGCACGGTCGCTTGGCCAGATCCTGTTTCCTAGCCCCACACCCTAGGGGAAGGGGCTGTGCTTCCGGGGGTGGTAAGAGGGGGTGCGCGGTCGGAAGGGTCGCCGCAGCGAGAAGGCGCCCGGAGGGCACGTCTGGATCCCGCGGTTTGTTTGCAAATGGTGACAAGGGAGGGCTCGGGGGCGGAGCGGGGCGGGGGAGAGCGCGACTTGCTGGGGTCGGGGTCGGGGCTCCCCCATGCCTGAGGGCTGGCCTTCAGCTTGCTGCATTTTTCATGCTGCGGGGGGCGGGACGCGAAAAGAACTGGCTGCATTTCGGCTCCGTGATCTACCCCAGTCCTCCCCAACCTGATGCCCTTCAGATGTGTTGGACTACAAAGCCCATCATTCCCAGCCACCATTGGGAATGGTAGGGGTCGTAGTGCAACAGATCCGGAGGGCACCAGGTTGGGGAAGGCAGATGTATCCCCTGTGTATGTGTGTGTGTGGTGGAGAATGAATGCAGAGGAGAAAAGGGGGAAGGTAGAGACATACCGAGAACTCTTGAAATAAATGAAGCTGAAGGCCAGGGCGTGGAGACGGAGCCTGGATTTCGTTTTGCTCAGGGGCAAGTTAAGCGACAGGAAAGGAGTGGGCTGGTCCTCCCAACTGACACTTTGGCAGCATAATAATAATAATAATAATAGAGATCGAGCTGGAAATGCGGCTCTCATGAGCTATGGAGGGACCGTAGCTCAGTGGGTAGACCACCTGCTTTGCATGCAGAGGTTCAGTCCCTGGTGTCTCCAGGTAGGGTTAAGAAAGAATCCTGCCTGAAACCCTGGAGAGTCGCTGCCAGTCAGTGGCGACAATACTGGACCGGATGGTCTGATTGAGTACAGGGCAGCTTCCCACATTCCTGTGCTGCCCCCCACTCCATCCCGCTGCCCCAGCACCCTTGGTGAGCCAGTCATCTAAATAGCCCTACTAAGGAGGGAGGAGACCTTCACCACACTGTTGTCACTGATCAGAAATCCGGGGAAGCAAAGGATGGGGATAAAATTCTCCTTGCTGCTCAGCAAGTCAGCGCAGACAGTCAGCTTACCTAGTGGTTTCAGGCACAGGTAATACACCACCTGGAGCCTTCCAGATGTGTAGTCTGTCCATGCTGGGTGGGGATGGTGGGAGTTGTAATCCAATACATCTGGAGGGTACCAGATTGGGAAAGGCTGTATTATGCAGTCTCTGCCCCTCCTCACCGTGGTGCAGCTACAGCCCTATGGATACCCAGTTGCTTCTAGTACCTGTTGATGTGGGGGGGGGTGTACATTTTTACCACTGATTAGAAATCTAGAGGAGCTAGAAGGGAGGGATTTTCTCTTCACTGCATGGGGTTGTGTGTGCTGAGCAGCATTCCACCAAGTTTCTGCAGCCACCCAGCTGCAGGGTGAACGGCACATTTCCGAATTGCTTTGATCATTTCTGCCTTCCCAGTGCACAGAATGACGTCCGTGTTGACATCAGGATCGTCCCCCCACTGCAGAGGAAGGCAAAGAGTTACAGCACAGCCAGCTCAGGTAGGAAATTCCGAGGGAGCTGCCGGTGTGTAATGCCCAGTGGAATTCAAGCCCAGATAGGACACAAGGAATCCAGGTGTTCCCTTTTTCTGCTGGAGCTGAGAGGCACAGAGGTTGGCCATCTGAGCTGCTCTTGTTTCCCCCCTCTCCCTCAGTTACTGGAATTCAGAGCCATCACAACTAGTAGCTGTTGATAGCTTTATCCTCCATGAATTTTATCAATCCCCCTTTAAAGCCATCCAAGTTGGTGGCCATCACTAAACCTGGTTCGCATGTAAGAGCAGCAGAACATGGGTTAATTAATCCAGGATTTGCCACAGCAGGGGCCACTGTCTCTTTAAATATGCAACCTCTGATCAGAGGTTGTTCCGTAGCATCCAAACCCAGACACTTTGGGTTAGTTGTGGGTTAAACAACCCTCAGTTAAACTACAATTAGTAGTTAGGTTAACTGTGGGTTGTTTAACCCATGATTAACCCATAGTGTCTGGTTGCGGACATGATGGAGCAACCTCCGATCAGGCCAATAAGAGGTTGCATATTCTAAATGGCGGTGGCATGCACTGCAACAAATCGTGGGTTAATTATCCCACGATTTGCCACTGTTACATGCAAATAGGCCCTACATCTTGTGGTAGTGAATTCCATAGTTTAACTATGTGCTGTGTGAAGAACTCATCTCTTTTATCTGTCCTGAATCTCCCAGCTATCAGCTACATGGGATGACCCCATTCGGTTCTAGTATTATGAGATAAGGAGAAAAATGTCTGCCTCTCCACTTTCTCCACACCATGCATAACTGTGTACACCTCTATTGTGTCTCCCCTCACTCACCTTTTTCTAAACTAAAAAGCCCCAAATGTTGTAATCTTTCCTCCTAGGGAAAAGATTTTGGTTGCCCCTTTTTTCACCTTTTCCAGTTCTACCATATCTTTTTGGAGATGTGGTGACCAGAAGTGTACACACTGTTCTAAGTGTGATTGCCCCTTAGGTTTGTATGAAAGCATTAGGATATTTGCAGGTTTATTTTTAATCCCTTTCCTAATAACCCCTGACATGGGGGTTGCATCCAGGATCTGCCTTCCCAGACAGGACGGGACCATCTGCGAGAGGAAAGCTCCACTCACAGGAGATCTCTCCACCCAATTTTTGGGTGATCCCCTTCTCCCTCTCACCCCACAAATCACACTATTCAGCAGGGTCTTCCGAATCTCTGTGGAGCATTTGCAGAAGGCTGGAGGGGCTGCCGTGAGAAGGGGGGGCGGGGAAGTTCACTTGTGCCAGCGCAGTTGATCTAGCTTAAGCCCCTGGAATTCTCCACTTTCTCAGCAGCTGCATGCTGGGTCGACATCTTCGTTGAGCTGTCCACCACGACCCCAGGTTTCCTTTCCTGATCAGTCGCTGCCAGCTCAGATCCCATCAGTATATATGCAAAGCTAGGATTCCCCCCCCCCATGTATGTGCATCACTTTACACTTATTTACACTGAACTGCAGGGGCCATTTTATTCCCCATTCTCCCAATTTAGTGAGATCCTTTTGGAGCTCTTTGCAATCTCTTTTTGTTTTTACCGCAGTAGATAAATAGGTGTCATCTGCAAACATGGCCACATCTGGAAGCCAGCCTCTAGAATCTGAATGTCAGTTCTTTGTTCTAGCAGAGACTGGTGACGTTTGAAGATGTGGCTGTTTACTTCACAAAGGAGGAGTGGGTTCTGCTGGATCCAATGCAAAGAGCCTTGTACAGGGCCAGCATGCTGGACAATTATGAGAACGTAGCCTCACTGGGTAAGGAGTTTGTGTCTTCACTGGCTCATCACATGAATGAATGAATTCAAAACATTTAGCTCAGGGTGGTGATGGACAATCTCCCCTCAACCACCTGCCCTTCTCCTTTTATCCTCACACCACAAACCCCCCCGACTGTGAGGTAGATTAGGCTGAGAGAGTGCGACTGGCCCAAGGTCCCTTTGCAAGCCGAGGGAGTATTTGCACCCAGCTTTAAGGAAGACGTTAAAGGTGTTTCTCAAGGGCATCCCTTTATGTTTTCGGGGGGGGGGGTGTTCATTTTCTTCACCACTGTCTTGTCTTCTCTGAAGGGGGCCAAGTGGGATTGCAGGTCATGCTGTTCTCATTTGAACTTCCCAAGCCCTCGGTGAGGTAGGTTAGGCTGAAGGACAACAGCTTACTGAAGGCCACCCAGGAAGGTTTGGGCCGAGTGAGCGCTTGGCACCTGGATCTCTGTTCCACCCCTCTGCTGACCCTTGTCCTAAAGACCTCTCAAGGGAAGAAAGGACATACCTGGGAAGGGGCACACCTGCTCTCTTTGGCTCCCATCTGCTCTAGTCAGCATAACTAATGGTGAGGGATGATGGGAGTGGTAGGCCAAAACATCTGGAGAGCCACAGGTTGCTCACCCCTGCACTAATGGAACTCTGGGCTCAGGACAATTTGCTCATTACCCCACCTCTAGCAGCATCTTCAGTTTGAACCAAGCAGCCCCCTTTTAAGAACATAAGAAGAGGCACGATGGATCAGACCAAGGGTCCATCTTGTACTCACAAGAACTTGGGAACCATGTTTGCCTCAAAACCAGCTCATAAGAACATAAGAAGAGTCCTGCTGGATCAGACTAAGGATCCATCTAGTCCAGCATCCTGTTCACACAGCGGCCAACCAGCTGTCCCAAGGGGAAGCCAACAAGCAGGATATGAGTTCAACAGCACTCTCCCGCCTAACCTACCTCAAAGGATTGGTGTGAGGATAAAATGGAGAGGAGGAGGACCACATAAACCACCTTGGGTTCCTTGCAAGAGGGAAAAAGGTAGGATATAAATGTTAAGTGGGCACAGCTAAATAGACGCATGAGAAAACTGCCTTAGATCACACAGTTCAGTTAAGGAAATGTGGTAGTAAACAGATTTGGTTTTGAGGCATTTTTGGATGCCAGAACTAAAGAAGCCAAGCAAAGAACTGGAACAGAGTGCCACAACACAGAACTGTTATGGTGGGATCAGAGTCTTCCTTCTTTCAGAGAAAAATTAAGATAGCTTTCCCCAACTTGGTGCCCTCCAGAAGTGTTGGAGAGCAACTCCCATAATTCCCCAGCCAGCGTGGCCCATGGCAGCTGGGGAATTATGGGAGTTGTAGTCCAAGAAGTCTTGAGGGCACCAGATTGTGGAAGGCTGACCTAGGATGTCTTTTTTTTCCTAAGGGGGTTAAGAGAATTTGACCCAGTTATGCTGTTCTTTCTTGAAAAGGATGTCCAGTCCTGAAGCCTGACCTCATCTGCTGGCTGGAAGCGGGACAGGAGCTGTGGGTGCCGGACTCTCAGGCTTCGGGTGGTGCAGAGATCTTGGTCACCTCCTCAGGTGAGGCTTCGGGACCAGCCCCCTCATTCAAATGTCACTGGTGTTTTCTCGAAGCTCCTCCTGAGAAACATGGCTATGCCACTTTATTTCTAAGGATGTGAATAATACAAACAGGCCTTTCCACACATGCAAGGATGGCTTGATTTTGCCACACTTGGCTGGAAACTGAACATGTGAAATAACTTTGCAGAGAAGCCACTGGGTTTGAGATGAGGTGAAATGGATGGAAGCTCTGTCTGTAGTACTAGATCTCTGACAGCCCATTTTTGCATTTATATAGGCAAGATCTCACTTGCTGTTGTAATCATCAAGCAAACCTGTTGGGTTGGTTCCAGATTTGGTTTTACCTAGAGTAGACCCATTGAAATCAATGGAGCTGAAGTTAGTCATCCCTAATTTAAGTTCCATTTATTTCAATGGATCAAAGTATGGCTAAATTGGGAACCAACCCAAAATAATAAAGTGATTTCCATGCATGTGCCAATCAGCCAAGAGGAAGAAGTCTTTTGATATTCCCTCACCCCCTTGCAGCTCACCTTACCCTTTCGGTTTCACTCTTCCTACAGTCAACACATTTCCAGGAGTTTCCTCTCCTCTTCTCATTCTTTTTAGATTTTAAATGGCTCATTCGCCTCCATAAGAGGCAGAGGCTCAGTAGCTCTCTCCCTTCTTCCTACCTCATCAGAAGAGCCCTGCTGGATCAGACCAAAGGCCTACCTACTTCAGTATTCTGTTCGCACAGTGGCCAACCAGATACACCAGTGGGAGGCCCCCAGTTCATGCACGTGCACACACACCATCACTACCTCTTTGCGCACTCACTCTCATTTCCCACTCCGTGCCTTCCTTTTTCCGCTTTAGTTTTCAGTTTAATTTGATTTCATTTAAAATTCTCATTACTAATTAGCAGAGTGGTAGGTGAGAAGGAGGTTGACGGGGGTGGGGCATCACAAATTGCAGTAGTATCTTTGAGGGTCCACCAGCTCTATCCCTTCTCCTCTGGCTTTTCTCCTTTTCCTACAAGCCAGATCTCTTTGCAAGCTCCTTCCACGGGGGCAGACCCACCCTGACATTTGGGAAGATCAACCCCTGTTGAATGATTAGCAGAGGCATGAGTCAGTTCCCTGCAGGCTGAGTGGGTGATGCAAGACAAGATCAAGTTCAGTAACTGATACATCATGCTGAACTGCTGATAATGTTCGTTGACTCATAAAAAGGTTGCAATTCTTTTGTTGGCCTTTAGAAGAAAGCGAGATAGTGTGGTGTAGTGGCTAGAGTATTGGACTAGGAGTCGGGAGATCCGGGTTCTAGTCCCCACTCGGCCATGGAAGCTCACTGGGTGACTTTGGGCCAGTCAGAGACTCTTAGCCCAACCTACCTCACAGGGTTGTTGTTGTGAAGTTAAAATGGAGAGGAGGAGGATTATGTATGCCACCTTGGGTTCCTTAAGGAGGAAAAAAGGTAGGATATAAATGTAATAAATTAAATAATAAATAAATAGAAGAACCTTAAGTTTCTTCAGAAATTATTTATTACATCTCTTTCCCATCTCTTGATCTAAATCTTCCTGAGGTTCCCATATCCCCCACATTCCAGAGTAACTTCTGTCTGTGTTTGCTCTTTGTAGGTGACTCGAAGAAAAAGAACTTGTGCCCTGAGTGCGGGAAATGTTTTGCAAAGAAACGTAATCTTGTCAGACACCAGCAAGTCCACAGTGCAGGGAGACCTTATGAATGCTCAGAGCGTGGGAAATGCTTTGCTCAACAGCTGGTTTTTCTGGAACACCAGCGAGGCCACACAAGAGAGAAACCTTACAAATGCCTGGAATGTGGGAAAGATTTTCCTCACCATTCTGTCCTTGTGACCCACCAGAGGGTCCACACAGGAGAGAAGCCCTGTAAATGCCTGGAGTGTGGGAAATGTGTGGCATTACACGGAGACCTTGTAAGACACCAGAGACTCCACACGGGAGAGAAACCTTACAAATGCTTGGAATGTGGGAAAGGTTTTTCTCGTCACTCAAATCTTGTGAACCACCGGAGAATTCACACAGGGGAGAAGCCCTATAAATGCTTGGAATGTGGGAAAGGTTTTGCTTGCTATTCACACCTTGTGAGCCACCACAGAATCCACACAGGTGATAAACCTTATAAATGTTTGGTGTGCTGGAAATGTTTTGCTGAACGATCAACCTTTGTGAAACACCAGAGAGTCCACACAAGAGAGAAACCATATAAATGCCTGGAGTGTGGGAAATGTTTTGCTCAACATTCAAACATTGTGAAACACCAGAGAATTCACACAGGGGAGAAGCCCTATAAATGCTTGGAGTGTGAGAAATGTTTTATGCGCCAGTCATACCTTGCAGCCCATCAGAGAGTTCACACAGGGGAGAAGCCCTATAAATGCCTGGAATGTGGAAAATGCTTTGCTCAGAACTCAACATTGATGCAGCATAAGAGACTCCACACAGGAGAGAAGCCCTATAAATGCCAGAAGTGTGAGAAATGTTTTGCTGAGAACTCGGGTCTTGTGAAACACTCAAGAATCCACACAGGAGAGAAGCCATACAAATGCTTGGACTGTGGGAAAAACTTTGCTGATAGTTCTGCCTTTGTGAAACACAAGAGAGTCCACACAGGAATAAACTACACATTCCTAGAATATGGGAAGCAAAAATTAAACCTTGCCAACCACCAAATAATTCACACATGAAAGGAACTGTAACTATTAAGAACATGAGTAGGTGAGAATGACTCCTGTCTCAAAATTGGCAAACCGTTACCAGGTCTACACATGCAACAGAATGAGGTGGTAGAATGCTGAGGTGGTGGAGTTGATGCTACCCCTTCAGAATGCAGGCAGAAGGGTGCCATGTTTGAATTCTACCACCTCAGACCTCTTATCACCTCATTGTGCTCAAATGTAGACCAGGTCTATTTCTACTGCAGAGGGAAATAATTCACTCATAATTAGTATCTCCTTCTTGGTGAGATGCTCTACAGAAGTAACCTGTGGCCCTCCAGGTGTTGTTGGACTACAACTCCCATTCGCCTCTGACCACTGACCATTGGAAGCTGGAATCCAAGAACATCTGGAGGGCCACAGGTTCCGCACCCAAGCTTTAGGGATACCCCTGCCAATAATCCCTCCCTGCCATCAGCCTGTTGAGAGCAGAAGAAAAAAACGGTATGTGGAAGTAGTTGTTACCAGACATTAATGGCTGCCTCGGAAATCGGTAGCTCAGTGTCTCTTCCTTGACTATCCCCTCATACTGTCTGGCAAAACAAAACACGTGCCGTGATGTCATCATTCCCCTTTCCCTGCTGCTTGTGGATGGGATGTGACATCTCTGGGAGTTTATTGGGAAGAAAAGAGAAGATGTGGGGCTGCTTCTTTCAGCAGCATCCATACACCTTCTGCCACCTCCAGTTCCAGCTCCATTGTAGGATGTGCCTCACTGTGTTGTGGATTTGTTTCTCTTGTGTAATTTTGCTTTGATAATCCCACCCCATTCCACCACTTCTTCCCAAGGACCTGCATTTTTGTTTTGTCTTTATATGTATTTATCTTAGCAACACTGCCAACTTACGAGCTCCAGCCCATTATGCGGAAAACACTTTACTGAAGCACCATGCCTTGCAGGATGTCATACGAGCCATGCAGGAAAGACACATAAGGAACATGTGGGAATCACTTGCACATGGAAGCTCTTGTTCTATTAGAGAGCAGGGACATAATGAAACAATTAATTTGCAAGACATGTTGAGTGAATGCCGTGAGGGATGACAGAATATTTATTTAAATATAGCCTCAAAATATGCATTGACATAAATCTCTGTGATTCTCTCTCTGTGGTTGGTTACCTCTTTTTCTGTGCAGCCATTTGTGATGGCTAATTTTAAGCTGCAATCCTATATCCCCTTATCTGGGAGTAAGCCCCATTGAAGTCAATGGGCCATAGTTCTGAGTGGACCTGTATAGAATTGTGCTGTTAAATGTGCAGCCATATGCAGACACCTTTTCTTCCTGTTCCCTGTTCAGCATTGTTTTGATGTTTTACACTGATTTTTCTTTTCTTTTTTGAAAAGGAAAATAATTTGCATGTAGTATTGGGGGAAATCCAATCTTTCATGGACCTTTTCACTGATCAAGGTTAATCTTGCCTTTTTACCAAAGCCTTTGAGGGCTCAATGCATTTACTAAAGTAGCATACTGTTTTTCCTGTTGGAGGGAGCAATCCTATCTGGATCGACAGTCGCCTCCGACCCTGGGGGCGACCACCTATCCAGTGCAGGGCAGGAGGAGTGGTGAGGAGCAATTCTCCTCCTCGCTTCCCCCACCCAGCTTTCACGGCTAGACAGCCAATTTTGGCTGTCTAACCACAGGACCTCAGAGCGTGGGAAGCGGCGGTTGGACAATACATAGGATGTGTCATGCTGGCATTTCTGACCTCCCCGCCCTGCCCCCAGGAACGCCCTGTTTTCACCACTCCGCACTGCTCTTCCGAGTGCGGAGCTGATCCATGCTGCCTACTAGATGGCACGTGAGCGGGTGGGGGTTGGTTCTTCGGGAACCGACCTATCCTATGGCCATCTAGGTGCTGACTAGTGACCATAGGATTGCACCCTTATTGTTTTATATTTTAATTGCTATTAGCTTGTTTAATGGTTTAATATGTTTTAGCTGTTTAAATTATTTATTGTTTTACACTGTGTAAATTGATTTTATCTGTATGCTGCCCTGTGATCTTAATGATATAGGGTGGGATACAAATGTGTGTGTGTGTGTGTGTGTGTGTGTATATAGATTCTCTGCTGTAACAGGAAAACAGAATTAAGAAAAGTACAAGTAGGACCTGCAGCAAAACATTACATGCTAACATTAATGTACATGAGCTCCTCTTCTAGATATGCCAGTCCTTTCCTCCTTGGTTTTCCATTTTTTCTCCTCCAACATCAGTCAGCAGTGTGTGCCCACTGAGCATGAGCTTTTTTGGGGGGGGCTGTTTTTTTGGTACCCTCCCTTAGAATTTTCCCCCAACGTTTTTTGGTACGTCTACAAACCTTGGGATTTCCTGAGCCTTCTGATATATCCCTCTTTTGTGTGGGTGGTGCTGTTTTGGCTACAAAAGGAGCAGCATTCAAAGAACTGAGTTCCTATCGGTATATACCAGACATCATCAACCTGGTGCCTTCCAGATGTTTTGGACTTCAACTCCCATTAGCCCCAACCAGCATAGCTGGTGGTCAGGAATGCTGGGAGTTGTAGTTGAAAACATCTGGAAGGTGCCAAGTTAGGGAAGGCTGGTATTGAAGATTTACAGGGAGAAATAATAGAAATTGTCCCTGGTAAATAGGGGCTATTGGGAGTGTTTGAGACACAGACCACTTGACCGGACTTCTGGAAGCTTCTGTCAGCACAGACTCTTTAAGGGGCAACATCACAGAGACTCCCAGCCTAAGACAAGGCCTCAGCTAGGCCCAAGAATCTGCAAGGCCTTACAGGCCAAACTAGGCCAAGAGAAAAAAATCTCCAGACACAGGGCACAATCCTACACATATTCAGGCAGAAAAAGTCCTATGTCTCCTAGCATTCACCAGACACCATGGCTAGCTGCGGAAAGCCGATAGTTGTAGGACTTTCTTCTGCCTAAACATGCATAGGATTGCGCCCCGATGGACAGTCAGATACACCTGACCAGAGCTTTATTCCGGAGTACTGAAAATGATACACAAGTCCCTTCTTATACCACAGGCGTGCCTGTCCATAGTATTCGTTTAACAATTTAATAGTCTCAATATCCCTGATAAACTGCCTAGTTTCTGGAAGGTTCTGCAGTAATTCTTAGTGGATGGAATCCCAAACTTTTTAGCATGTAAGAAAGTTAGATCTCTGCTGTAAGCCAAGGCCGGCTGCTGTTGCATTGATTGATGTCAAGTAGCACAATGACTGTGCAGTTTTTGAAAAGCCATTTTGTCAAGAGCCTTCAAACTTAGAACCTATTAACCCATAGTATACTATAATGGTATACTTCAACTTATTTTAGGCAGAATAGCCATTTTGTCAGAGAGGGCAGATCCAAGTCACCATAATTAGAACTGGAATGGTGTGGGGGATATGTTCAACCCTTTAAACTTTGGGGAAGAGGAGAGGGAGCCCCAGTTCCCAACTATGGGAAAATTATGTAATCACACATAAACCTATAAAATGGATAACCTTCCCTTTCTCCCCATTTATTGTAAGTGTGGGAGAAAAGGCCTTTTCTGCAGGCCTGAACCAAAGTCCCCAAGATGGAAAAGATGTAAGAATGTTGTAGGAGAGTTACTGTGAAAAATAAGACAAACAACTGGGTGAGAGGGTGGAATAAACATTCCTAAGCACAGATAGAGACTCTGGCTGACTCTGACTCCTATCTCCTATCTCATGAAGACAATGGTTCTCTCAAAGCCCTGTTGTCTAATGAGATAAGGAACTGCCTTGCAAGAAGTTGCAAGTATTTGAGCTCAAGCTGTGCTCAAGAACCATGGTGTATTCATGGTTCTAGAAAGAAGCATCCTCTACATGTGTTAAATGCCTGATGTGTGCGTGATCAGCTTAAACCCTATGTGATTGGATATAGGTAGCCTATGCTAACTTTTGATAGGCTAAGACC
Source organism: Heloderma suspectum (assembly GCF_057233095.1). NCBI lineage: Eukaryota > Metazoa > Chordata > Lepidosauria > Squamata > Helodermatidae > Heloderma > Heloderma suspectum. The sequence continues at coordinate 359,334,794 of NC_139459.1, read as the reverse complement.
TTTGCCTAGTATTTTCTACGCATGTATTTTGTTTTCTTTATAAACCATGTAACCTGTTCCCCCAATTTGTAGTTCCTTGGAGAATTACCCATGTATACATGTTTTGAATAGAGTGTGATTTCAGATACATGACCACCAGTCTCGTCCTTTGGGCGGGGATGGTTCTCACTGTTTGTTTCCCCGACAGAAGACATCCATTTTTCTTCAGAGCTTTTCTTTCTTATATTCCTTCTTTCTGTTATTTCCCCCTCTTCTCATCTGCTTTCTGTATTCCTTTTCATTTTCCTTTCCCTTATTCTTGTTTTCTTCTGGTTAGTGTGGTTGCATAGTAGGGGAGCAGCATTGGGGGTGGCGGGGAGAAATAAAACCTGAGTCAGACTGAGTCTGAGTCAGATGTATCTGATTCTGTGAAGGAATAGAAGGATAAAGAATTAGGAGAATTTGAACCAGTTTATAAATCACTGGAATAGAATGTTTGATCAGAATATAACTGATAGGAAGCTTCTTTCGAATGGACCCAATGTTCACTAATAATGGTATCAGCGGTAAATATTTTGGCTCGTAACTGGCATATATTTGTTGTTTCTATTTTAACCTACTGCTCATCTATTAAAATATTTTTTTAAATGCTGCATCAGATAATGAAGTACGGAGAGGCTGCCCCAGGACAGTCATTGTTTGTGGCTATGCATCTTTTTTCTAGTCTGCAATGCTTGGTTAATGCTCTTTTTGGAGTTTCATTTGACAATCAAGTAACAAGTAACACAAATAAGGGAAACAAACCCAGGCCATTTTCTAATTCTGTACATTCTCCATGATACCTTAAGAGCATAAGAATATAAGAAGAGCCCTGCTGGATCAGACCAAGGGTCCATCCAGTCCAGCATTCTGTTCACACAGTGGCCAACCAGCTGTTGACCGGGAACCCACAAGCAGGGCATGACCGCAACAGCACCCTCCCACCCATGTTCCCCAGCAACTGGTGTACGTAGGCTCACTACCTCTGGTACTGGAGGTAGCACATAGCCATCAGGACTAGTAGATGTTGATAGCCTTCTCCAGGAATTTGTCCAACCCCCTTTTAAAGCCATCCAAATTGGTGGCCATCACTACACCCTGTGGTAGCAAATTCCATAGTTTAATTATTGCGCTGTGGGAAGAAGTACTTCCATTTGTCTGTCCTGAATCTCCCACCAATCAGCTTCATAGGATGACCCTGGGTTCTAGTATTTTGGGAGAGGGAGAAAAATGTCTCCCTATCCACATTCTCCACACTATGCATAATTTTGTACACTTCCATCCTGTCTCCACTTACCCTCCTTTTTTCCAAGCTAAACAAGCCCTGCTGTTGTAACCTTCTCTCATAGGGGAGATGCTCCAGCCCCTTGATCATTTTTGTTGCCCTTTTCTGCACTTTTTCCAGCTGTACAACATCTTTTTTGAGGTCTGGTGACCAGAACTGGACACAGTATTCCAAGGGTGGCCGCACCATAGATTTGTATAGCGACAGTATGATATTGGCAGTTTTATTCTCAATTCCTTTTCTTATTATGCCTAACATGGAGTTTGCCTTTTTTACAGTGGCCGCACACTGGGTTGACATCTTCATTGAGCTGTCCGCCACAACCCCAAGATCTCTTTCCTGGTCAGTCACCGCTAGCTCAGATCCCATCAGGCTATACTTGAAGTTCGGATTTCTTGCCCCAACGTGCATCACTTTCCACTTGTTTACACTGAACCGCATTTGCCATTTAGATGCCCATTCTCCCAATGCACAGCTACCTCCTCAAAGGTCACTGGAGCCTGAAAGGAGAAGGAAACAATTTCTCCTAACACAGAGGTGGGCAACTTTTTTTTGCCGTCAAGGGCCACGGTTCTTCGTGGGCAATTTGTCGGGGGCCGTACGTCAGCGATGGGTGGGGGTAAAGCCAGCGGTGGGTAGGGCCAGGGCCAAATGTGGGTGCATCACTCCTTTTCTCTTTCTGCCACCCCCTTCTCAGTGGGGCTGTTCACCCAACATGCTAACCCACACTCAGTGGTTGAGTGTGGGTTGTTGTTGAACTGGGGGTTAACGTGTTGTCTGAATCCAGGATATTTTCTGCAGAGTGGCTTGTTTAACCATGCACTGTACCTTGATAAAAACCCTGAACAACCCAAGAACAAACGATCGATTCTCAAGGTGGCTTGTTCAAGAAAAATAAGACACATTGCATGGTTAACAAGCTGCCCTGCAGAAAATGTCCTGGGTGCAGACAACACACTAACCCACAGTTCAACAACAACCCACACTCAATCACTGAGTGTGGGTTAGTGTGTTGTGCGAACTCAGCCTCTCTCTCCCATGGAGCCAGGGAAGGGGCAGATCGTTCTTGTCAGAGGTCTGAATTGACCACATGCAGAGGGCTTTTTGGAAATTAGCTGAGGGCCACATGGAATTAGTCCAAGGGCCCACTCCTGCCATGGCAGATACTGTAATAATCCACAAAGACAGTGGAGGTGAGGTGGCTGGAGGTTCTCCTACAGGATGGTGTCCAAAGCCTTCCTAGTAGGTGGCTCTCACAGAAAGAAAAGGGGAAAGAGGCAGTCTCTTTCAGGCTCAGGGGGATGTGCAGTGGGACAGAGGCACCCATGCTGTCCCCTGCCCATCTCCCCAAGGATCCCAGATTCCTTCCTGTTTGGCTGCATAGAAGCTGCATCCAAACCACCATAAAGAGAAGAAGGCCTAGAAGGAGTCCACAGTGTAATTATTTCCGAGTGTTGTTCCACTTCCTGTGCGGAAAACATAGAAGATAGGAAGATATTTATTTAAGGTATTTTTATCTCACTCTTCAGGCAGAAAGGCTCCCCAGAGCGACTTACTGAAACAAGACAGTCCCTGGATGCAGGCTTGCAGTCTAAAAAGACATGACACACAAGGAACAAGGCATGGAGAGTGAAGAGGAAAAAAGTAAGGGCTAGTGGTCCAGCTTCCCGTCTCATCTCACTCAGTTACAGCCTGCTGGAATGGCTGTATGTTTTATACTTCATAAGCATTTTGCGTTTTAGTTTCTTGAGTCCAATCTTTCTCCACATTGCTTTCAGGCATAACTCAAAGTGTTGGTCTGGATTTATATGATGTCTTCATCTATTGAAGCAAAACTCCTTTTAAGGTATGTTAGAGAGGCTAGATAGAAGTGTCTCCTCCCCACACAGGCTTGAGGGGAACATAAATGTAGCCCATGGATTGCAGGCACATTTGCAAGGAGGAGACTATGTGGAAATATGCCCCGCTGATCTTTACCCAGGGAGGTGGCAGCATCTGCATCACCCTTCTGCACAAGTTCCCTTAACGGGGCCTCCGCTTGGTGTCCGATGGAATTTTCTCTGCTTCAGGGAAATTAGTGGTCACCTTGGCTAACATCCCCTGTACCTGAAACGGGAGTGAAGAACCCAAACAAGGAAGGGAGAAGCAGGATTAGCAAAGCAAAAAGCAAACCCTAGGGCAGGGGTGGGCAATGATACTTGGCTCAACAATACTACAAGCGAGAAGGATCTTGGAATTGTTGTAGATCACAAGCTGAATATGAGCCAACAATGTGATGTGGCTGCAAAAAAGGCAAATGCTATTTTGGGCTGCATTAACAGAAGTATAGCTTCCAAGTCACATGAAGTACTAGTTCCCCTCTACTCAGCACTGGTTAGGCCTCATTTGGAGTACTGTGTCTAGTTCCGGGCACCACACTTTAAGAAGGATGCAAACAAACTGGAGAGTGTTCAGAGGAGGGCAACAAAGATGATCAGAGGACTGGAAAGAAAGCCCTATGAGGAGATACTGAAAGAACTGGGCATGTTTAGCCTTGAGAAGAGAAGACTGAGAGGAGATAGGATAGCGCTCTTCAAGTACTTGAAAGGTTGTCACAGAGAGGAAGGCCAGGATCTCTTCTCGATCATCCCAGAGTGCAGGACATGGAATAATGGGCTCAAGTAACAGGAAGCCAGATTCTGGCTGAACATCAGGAAAAACTTCCTGACTGTTGGAGCAATACAACAATGGAACCAATTACCTAGGGAGATAGTGGGCTTTCCCACACTGGAGGCATTCAAGAAGAGGCTGGACAGCCATCTGTCAGGGATGTTTTGACTTAGATTCCTGCATTGAGCAGGGGGTTGGGCTCAATGGTCTTATAGGCCCCTTCCAACCCTACTATTCTATGATTCTATGAATTTCAGGGGCTCTGGTGACCATTTTGCCCTGCCTGGACCAGCCCTGCAGGCAGCACTCCTCCTGCTGCCCCACTGCCAAATTCAGCAGCAGCGCCCCCAAATTGGCAAAGAACTATGGAAGGCTAAAAAGGCCAAATGCAGCTTGAAAACAAGCTATGTTTGGCTGTTTTAGCCTTCTTTAATTGTTTGCTAGTGAAATTCAGAAGCAAACCCTCCATTTTTTTGCCGCTTCCACAAATTTCAGTAGCAACGAGGGCCACATCAGGGAGCGGCAGAGGCTGCACACAGCCTATGAATCGTGTGTTGCCCACCCTCGGCTTAAGGCATAATTTCTCAGTCTCCTTGACCTTGTGTCTCCTTCCATATTATCCTACCTTCCTGAGCCTCCAACCGACCCACAGCCATGTGGCCACAGGTGAGCACGTAAGGATCGCTGGGCTGGGACTAATAATTCAAGCCTGGCATTTGAAGAGGACTAGAATAGGGCATCTGAAACTCCCTCTTACAACCAACCTGCTGGGAGGAGAGGACCCTTAAGAACCACTATCCAGGGGGTGGGGGAGGGACACCTCTTCTTTAGTTGCCATCCAGAAAAATATTAATGAATTAAATTCAAGGCATTTTTACCTTGCTCTTCAGCCAAATAGGCAATCCCTCCCCACAAGCTTACAATCTAAAAAACACAGAACATAAGGAAAAGGGATTTGGAGGGAGGAGGAAAAAAATCAAACTCAGGCACTAGATTCTTAATTATGAAGTTGAGCAGGTCATGGAGCTGGATCTAAGCACAATGGAAGGGCTTCTGCTTCCACTTCCTCAGATGGCCTCAGCAGAGGTAGCTGGTAGCTGGAGGAAGGATTTTTAGGATGCCCTCCTGCAAATTCTCAGCCCCTGGGAACTAGTAGGATGAAATGCTCTCACCTACTTCTTGTCCTCCACCTGGCTCAGGAGGAAACCTTCTGCCAGGGCCACCGCCTGGGAACTGGTCTCTGGTCCATGCTCTCTGACCCAGCTACCTACCTCCGGGGGCAGGAGTCAGGAACTGCTGCAGGATCGCCAAGTCCAGCATCTGAGCCTTCGTGTGCCTTTTGGGCTTCAGCCACCGGCAGCAAAGGTCACAGAGTTGGCTGCAGGCCTCTCAGGGCCCCTTGGTCTCCTGGAAACGCTGGAACTGCTGCCACATGTTTGAACTGGCTGCCCCTACAGTGAGGATCTTCTGCGCTGTTTCCCCCCAGAATTCCCCATTGTTCCCAGCCTCAGGTCTCTTCCTGTTTCACGGCCTGTGGAATCCATCTTTACTCCGGACCTGAAGGCGGCCTCGGCCAGAGTTGAGATCTGTCTTTGCTCAGCTGCCAATTTCTTTCCTGAGGTAAGGACTGGTCAAGACATGTGCAGCTCTTATGCTCTGCAACACCAACAAATTGTTGTGTGTGAGAACAATTGTGTTTCCAAGGCTGGGATACATTTTACAAGCAAAAGCAGAGGGTTCTGGCCAGCTACCAGGGTCCCTCTCTCTGCGTAGGAAAGGCAGACAAAGCCCAAGAGGCAAAAGGCTGCATGCAGGGTGGCTCTTTCACCTCAGCACCACAGACCAAAGCTGACATCAGGCTGAGAACCACAGCACACACCACCACTGGTCTGCCCTGAACAACCTCTCCTCCCATCCCCTCTGGCTGTCTTCCCTTGATTCCACCTCCCCAAATAGCTGCCTAAGCCAGATCCCTCCCATTCCCCACTCCTTCAACACACTGTTCAAACGTAAATCAGTCTGAAACTGGTTTCAATGTATCCAGATTCACAGGACAGGGTCTTGAGTCCCATCTACAAGAATATTATTATTACTATCATTACATTTATCTCTTACCACTTTTCCTCTTGCAAAGAACCTAGGGTGGCTTACATGGTCCACCTCTCCATTTTATCCTCACAACAACCCTGTGAGGTAGGTTAGGCTGAGGATCAGTGACTGGCCCAAAGTGAGCTTCATGGCCAAGTGGGAACCCTGGTCTCCTGAGTTCCAGTCCAATACTCTAACCACTATACCACACAGGCCATCGCCTTGCCTTATTCTTACGTAAATCTTGTGAAGGCAGAATGCAATCGTGATGGGATTCTCATCCTCTACCCTTTATAAATTCCCACAGATGGGACAATCTCCTCAACTCTTGGCTCGCTTTACAGAAAAACTAGAATCTTTTCTGCTGCTTCTCTGATCTGAAGTACTCATTTGGATATTACACCCTCCCTGGATTCTCTGCCCCAAACCATGTAAAGCCCCCATGAGGAAAACATAGGGAAGACTCAAGTGTACTTTGGTTCTCAACCAGATTCCTTGAGGCTCAAATTAGATACGAACAGGGGACAACGGCCGACGCAGATCTCCCGCTCTTTTTCAAACCTGCCCTTCCTCAAGGTCATCCAGGGAGACCCTTCTTTGGATCCCACTGCCAAGGCTCGGCCTACCCTTAGGCAACATGAGGAGACCACCTCAGGTAGTTCCAAACTATAGGAATGGAGGGGAGGGCTGTGTGCCACGCAGCCTGCCCCAAGTGACTACGTTGCCTTTGTGCGCAGTGCAGGATGCTGTTCCACCATCAGTGCTGAAGGAAGATTCAACTGCCAGTCCAACCGGCTTTTGTACATGGAACTGCGGCATGTAGGATGGGGCTGGACACCACCCTGTTCTGATGATCTCTACCTGCCTAAAGGGGAGGGCCCATAACTCAATGGTATGTGCTTGCCATGTGGGTTCCAGATGTTATCCCTGGCATCTCTATTCAAAAATAGGATCAAGTAGCAAGTGAATTAAAACAGGAATGGGCAGAAGGTAGATCTCCAGATGTTTGAGATTTCAACTCCCAGAAGCCCCTGATGGCGTGGCCAATGGTCAGTAAGCTGGGAGCTGAAGTCCAAAACATCTCCAGATCTACATTCTGCCCACCCCTGTTGTAAAAGACCTCTGCCGGAGTCCCTGGACAGCTGCTGCCAGTCAGAGTAGGCTAGGGCCAGGCAGACTTCAACCTTGTCAGATCTCCTTTGGTCTTTTTACTAGAAGCCCACAATCCACCAGACAGAGCCATGTGCAAAAGACATACAATTGTATCCAATGGTGGTGTTCCACCAGCAAGAGGGAACCACTGGCAGAACTGATTTAACCCTCCCTGCTGCAGTCCTCCCCGCATCTGTTCTAGAGGTTAAGGGGATCCTCCAGAGTGGATTTCAGGAAACGGGCTGTAGGGGTGAAGGAAAGGAGGGGATGTCCACTTGCACGAGGGTTGAATCCAACCCACACACTTTTAGAATTAAAGAACAGGGTGCCTCTGAGCATATTCTGAGCCTAGCGATTTGTTTTCAGGATGAGAAGTGAACAGGAACACAAAAGTCAGTTCCCGGTTACTCCCAAGCTGTCTTCATTTCAGCAGCCTAATTTAGGAGGGAAAAGTCATTTAGTTGTTGCTATTGTTAAAGCACTGGGAATCAAAAACCCTACTCCAAGTCACCCAGAGCTTTTCTACATGAAGCGTTTATGATGTGTTTGTCATTCCCTGCTCACAGTTGCTTACAGGTTCTTTAGACAACGTCATGACTCATCTTCTAAACAGGCTTGTGGAGGCTGACAGAACACCTCTTCCTGCATGAACACTACACTCTGCATCTAAGGCCCTCCTCTGGGAGCCTCCTCCAACATAGTGCCTCCTAGAGGTTATATAGCTGAAAACACTCTTTGTCTAGTGCTCAGATCTCAGTTCTATGACAAAACCGAAAGTAGATACAGTAGATTAACAGCCTCATGTAGGAAAGCTCCCAGACATCCACCAATAGATCCTGATCTCTCTTCTGCCCACTCATGGAGTAGACACCACTGGGCTAGACAAATAGCCTGACCTGCTATCAGGTAGCTTGCTATGACTGGCCCTTTTGCCGTGGCTCACCGGGTTCGCACAACATAACAATCCCCAAGCTGGGGTTGCACATTCAAAATGGCAACCGCACACGCCCTGCAGGCTCACCACAGGTTAAATAACCCACAGTGGGCTGTCGTGTTGTGCAAACAGCCCCACAATCTTTTGTTTTACTATTTAATATTTGTGTATTGGTTATATACAATTGTATTTTTTAGAATCTTATTTCATTGTAACGGCCTTTGGTTATTTACGGTAAAGATTACAGACTAAGCACAAATGTATTAAAATGAAAGTCCAGCGTGGGTTCTGTTGCCATGCTTGCCATTGCACATGGGTCTTTGGCCATTTATCCTGATGGGGAAAAGATGTCTCTCAAAAAGGTTCAGAGTACTTCTCATTTGACTGTCCTAGGATGGGGCGACTTATCTGCGGCTGACCCCTGGGGGTTCTGCAGGTATTTGGAGTCTCTCCCTTTCATGTGGAATTTTTGGTGTTTCACGATGTGTGACCGATGAGAAAAGCATTTCCCACACTCTATGCATTTGTAGGGTTTCTCTCCCGTGTGGACCCTCCTGTGGGCCAAAACGTTCGACCTGTCCGAAAAGCACTTTCCACACTCCGAACATGTAAAGGGCTTTTCTCCTGTGTGGACCCTTTTGTGCCTGGCAAGGGAGGAGCTGTCGGCAAAACACTTCCCACACCCCAAGCACGCATAGGGCTTCTCTCCAGTGTGGATGCGCTGGTGTTTGACGAGTCCCGACTGCTGGGCAAAAAACTTCCCGCACTCCAAGCACGTGAAGGGCTTCTCAGACGTGTGAACCCGGCAGTGTTTCACGAGGGACGAGGGGCGGGGGAAACATTTGCCACACTCCAGGCATTCGTAGGGCTGTTCCCCTGTGTGGATCATCCAGTGGCTCACCAGGGCAGAGTGCTGGTCAAAACTTTCCCCACACTCCAAGCATTTGTAGAGGTTCATCCCTCTGTGGACCCTCTGGTGAGCCACGACATGGGACCTGTCAGCAAAACATTCCCCACACTCCAAGCACCTGTAGGGTTTCTTTCCTGTGTGGGCCCTCTGGTGCCTCACAAAGGCTGGATGGTCGGCAAAACGATCTCCACACTGCAAGCACTGGTGGGCCCTCTCACGCACGTGAATTTTTCGGTGTGTCAGAAGGGACAACTCGTGGGCAAAGCACTTCCCGCACTCCAGACACATGTGGGGCTTGTCTGCTGCATGGGCCCGGGAATGCTTCACAAGGGCCGATGGCTGCAGAAAACATCTCCCGCACTGCAGGCATTCGTAGGGCTCCTCTCCTGTGTGCGCTCTCCAGTGGTTCACGAAGGCAGAGTGCTGCTCAAAATGAGCTCCACACTCCAGGCATTTGTAGGTTCTCCCTGCTATCTGGGTTCTCCACTGCATCGCAAGGTCTGACCGGGGAACAAAATCTGCCCCACATGCCAAACATCTGAAGGATTTCTTTCCCATTAGGACTTTATGGAGCATGACATCAAAACGTTTCCCACACTGGGAGCAGCAGTCCTTTTCCACAGGGTCACCTGGTAGGATAAAGGACAAAATACAGAGAAGGTTCACTGTTGGTCATGGAGGGGAAGAAGTTTCAGAAAGAAAATCAATACAATTATTTATGCATTCAGTTTATGAATCACCCTATAGGCAAAGCTCTCAGGGTGACATGCATAATAATAATAAAAAATACAACAGAACCAAATGATAAAACATTAAAAGAATTATTTTAAGGTGTGAAAAGCAGCAACAGTAGTTTTAACGTAATTTTAAAAGAAATAAATATCCAAGCAGCTAAAACATGGAAAAGACCATTTTAAAACACAGCATTAAACGTATCATTAAAAATAAAATGAGCAGCAGTTAAACATTATTTTTGAAGGACTTTTAAAAGGCATGGGAGAATTAAAAGGTGGAGGTGGAAACATACGAATGTAGAAAACAAACAGCCTCAAAGGAATGAAACATGCTGGGGACGGGGGGAATTTTAGCCAGCTATGTTGGCCCATTAGAAAGAATTTGAAAGCAACGGTAGAGCAATTACGTTTACTGGGTCTACCTAAAATGCCACAAAGTAGTGAAGAAACTTTTGAGTTCATCAAAACTCGTAATCTGGCTGGATATAAGCAAAACAACGGGTGATTGAGAGGAAAATGTTCCTGAACAGAATGAAAAAGCAAATCCAACCAAAACAAAGACACACTGTACATATACAATATATTTACTTACTCAACGTATAATAAAGAGTGAATACACAAATTTTATATACACACACACACTTTCATCAACACATAAGTGAGATAAGCTGCCCACCGCTGGGTTAGTTCAAGCTAGGTGCAAAAAAGAAAAAAGATCTCAGGTCGAAATTGGAATTTCCCTCTGCTCTTCCCCAGTATTATATTGGACACCTTCCAACCTGAGGGGTTCATCTTCCGGCGTCATATCTTTTAGCCTTGTGATACGTTCCATGGGGTTTTCTTGGCAAGAATACTGGAGTGGGTTGCCATTTCCTTCTCCAGTGGACCACATTTTGTCAGAACTCTCCACCATGACCTGTCCATCTTGGGTGGCCCTGCACGGCATAGCTTATGGCTTCACTGAGTTATGCAAGCCCCTTCGCCACAACAAGGCAGTGATCCATGAAGGGGGAACTGGTCATTACCATTGGCCAATGCCAGGCAAATAGGGATGGCTCCCCCATCTTGCTACCCAAATAGCATCTCTCAAAGGGGAACGGGAAGCAAGGACTGTGTGTTACTCTTGTGATTTATTAGTTCTATATATTCATCCCATTATTCTCCCACAACTCACCTCAGATTGGTGTGGGGCATTCAATGCTTTCCAAGAGTTGTGTTTGCGCCAGTCCTGGACGACTGGCAAGGGGTCTGTACAAATGGAATGAGGTTAGGGGGTGGCAGGGCTGGCCCTACCATTAGGCAAAGTGAAGCGGTTGCCTCAGGCGGCAAATGCTGGGAGGCAGCAGCAAGGTGTTGGAGCTGTGAGTGTCACACAGCCTGCCCTGAGCCCCCTAAGCTAGCCAGCTCCCTTCAGATGTGGTGGAGGATGCTATCCCCAGTCCAGGCAGCTTTTGTCTATGGAATGGGAGGGGACACCATTTTGTCCTTTGCCTCAGGCAGCAAAATGTCTTGGGATGGCCTTGAGATGGAGGGAAACACCTGGCTATAGGTGAAAAGCCTTTTCACCTTTTTTGAAAGGTGAGGTGGGAGAGATGTGTGCTGTAGGGACGGTGTCAGTGGAGGCTGGTAGCTCCAATGTCAGTGGTGTATTGAATCTGCTCTGGGTTTCAGTCAGAACTCTGAAGGAGCTATCCAAGGGGCTTTCACCCCTTGGATAGCTCCTTCAGAGTTCTGACTGAAACCCAGAGCAGATTTACCACCCCACTGACATTGGAGCTACCGGCCGCCACTGGATGGGGTGTACATCCTCTTCATACAAATATATAATGGGGAGGGGGTGGCGGAAGGGTCTGTAATGGCAAGCATTGCTGGAGGAGAGGGTGGGTTAGCTTGGCTCAAGTTCATCTTGGTACGGCCAACTTGGGGAGAAGAGATGAAAAATTCTGCCATCAGAACATAATATGTGAAGGTTAACATTTGGGGTCCTTCTGAATGCAACAACTGAGGCGCAAGAGGGAATCTCACCATTTCACAAGAGGCAAGGGATGTTCCAGACAATCACCAATAAGAGGGGGGTTTTGAGTGGGGGAGAGTGGGCAGAGGTGTTATTGTCAACTTCCTCACCTGAGCAGGTGTAACGGATCTCTATTTCACCTAGGTTTTGAGATTCTGGCACCCACAGTTCTTCTCCTTGTTCCATCTGGGAGATGAGGTCAGGTTTGGGGTCTGAAAATCCTGTAGGCAAGTCAACATGAAAGGATGAGATGTAATTTGGAAGAATTCCCTAAAAACCATGTGATTTCAAACTGGGTTTTGGGGTGGGGGGATGACTCTGAATTTCCTCAGAAGCTTATCAGGGGATTCTGAATGAGATGATGTAAGGTAAATGTGAAGCAATGCACCTTGGGACAAAAAAAATCCTAACTTGACATATACACTGATGGAATCTGAGCTGGTGGTGACTGACCAGGAAAGAGATGTTCGGGGGATGGATAGCTCAGCCTTCCATGAGCCTTTGCATGACAACTCCCAACACTCCTGACCAATGCTGGGAGTTGTAGTCCAAAACACATGGAGAGCACCAGGCTGGGGAAGTCTGCTGTACAGCCTCAGCAAGGACTAGGCCTCTCTCTCTCTCTCTCTCTCTCTCCCCCCCCCTCCCTCTCCGTGTCTCTCTGTCAACCTAGCCTCCTTCCAGGTTGCCCCACAGTCTTTCATCTCCTGCAAAATGATACAGCAAGTTCCTTACCCAACGAGGCCACATTCCCATAGTTCTCCATCATGACCTCCCTGTACAAGGCCCTTTGATCTCGATCCAGCAGAGCCCCCTGGCCCTCTGTGAAATACACGGCCACATCTTCAAAGCTCACCGGGCTCTGTAAGAAGAAAGAGCTCTCATCCAGTCTCTGCTGCTTCAGAAACCAGTTCATCAAGGGCTCGAGTACAAAGCAGATTAATCACCAACATTTTTATTTTATTTTATGGGCAACATTCCTAGTTATAAGCAATTGACTCTTAGAGAGCTAGATGTCAAGGGTGAATCCTCCCCACTCCCCCAACACAGCATTCAGTGTTGATGGAGTTTGTGCCTTCCTGGGGGAAACAGTAAAACATGCAACCCCCGACCTACAGCCTGAAGTGGTACAAGTCTATGAAAAGCTTTACCATTTGAACTACTGTTAGTACAAACTGTCACTTAGGGTGCAATCCTATGCATGTTTAGAGAGAAAGAAGTCCTATGACTCCCAGCATCCCCCAGCAAGCCATGCTGGCTGGGGAATGCTGGGAGTCGTAGGATTTCTTTCTCTCTAAATATGCATAGGATTGCACCCTAAGTTAATCACAGCCTGGAACCAATTACTAAATTGTGTTTCCCAAATTATTTTATTTATTTATTCAATCAATCATTTTATATACCCCTTACCATATCTAGAATCAGAGATTAAAATACATCCTAAGAAATACAAAACTCAGCAATTAAACTGTTTAAAATATATAACATCAATGCTAAAAGCAGCATAGTAATTAATAAACAAAATAACTGGGCAGCCCAATCATTCAGGGAGGGCCTGGGTAAAGAGATGGGTCTTTAACAGGCACCTCAAACAGCCACACTTGGAGCCTCTCAAATATGAGGGAGGAGGGAATTCCATAAAGTGGGTGCCACCACAAAGAAGGCCCACTTTCAGGTTGCCACTAGATGGCAATCTGCAAGTCACGGTACAACCAGCGAGGACTCCTCCTGCCAATCTTCGTGATCGCATTGGTTTATATTTGGGAAAGCGATTTGCCAGGTAACCTGGTCCCACGTTATTCAGGGCTTTATATGCCAACAGGAAGACCTTGAACTTGGCCTGGGAGCTAATACGCAGCTAGTCCAGCTGCTTCAACAGCGGGGTAATATGTGCTCAGCCAGGCACCCCACTCAGCTTCCTGGCTGTCGCAATCTGCACCAGCTGCAGCTTCCAGAGAAGCACAAGGGTAGCCCCACATAAAGCACATTACAGTAGTCTAAACATGAGGTTACCAATGCATGGACTACAGCGGCCAGGCTAATTTATTTATTTTATTCATTAGTTACATTTTGATACCACCCAATAGCCGAAGCTCTCTAATTACATACTGAAGGCTGGCACAAACTCATGCCTGGATGGTAGACCATGTGAGAGCCTTGCATACGCTGCCCTGAGCTCCACCACGGGAAAAAGAAGATACAGAGAAGTTACAAGTGAGACTGGCACCAAATGTTGCTATACGGAGAGTGCTGCTGTTCAAGGTTCCAGCCTCCCCCTAGGGGTTTTCCATCCACCCCCACCCCCCCGCAACAGTCAGTCAGCATCCCATGCCCACTGAGCATGCTCAGTCCTCACTGGGCTGGCTTTTTTGGAGAGGGAAGCATTGGCTCCTTCGGGATTTTTTCTTAAAGATTTTTTGGGGGGTACCTCTGCAAATCTCAGGGTGCCACCAAGCATACTGATACCTCCCTGATGTGCATGGGCTGTGCTGTTTTGATTACATAAGCAATGGCACTCGACGCTGTCTAGTGGCCATAGGATCGTGCCCTTAATGATGTTATCTCCCCTCCTCTCATCAAAGGCAGCACTTGGGGTGAAGATGTCTGAAGTGATGATGGGCCATTCCAGCCTATTTACCAGTGAGAATACCTTTTCAATAAGGCCTTTCCCACAGCAGGCAACACCTTCCCACACACACGGTAACGCTGCAAGCAGGACCTTTGCCTCAGGTCCAACACCTTTACTTTGTGAGATGTGAGGACACATTGGCTTTTATTCTAACCTGTATTATTCCCTTTATTACTTTACCCTTTTGTAGCCACAAGCCTTAGGCAAGGGATTTTATAAAGCAAAGAAATATTTATTAATTACAGCATTAAGATGTTAAACAGTAAACAAGTAACTTTGAAAGTTTTATATATGTGTATCCTCCCACATGCACGCACACCTATTTTCTACTTTGTTCCTATACACACAAATCCTAGTCTCTTCCTAATCTACCTCTTCACAGACCCTTTCCAAATCTTGTCTCTCTCTTCCCAAGCCCTATCCCGATCTAAACTTTCCCCAGTCTACATCCCTATCCAAACTACACAAGCACAGCACCTTATTTATATAGTACACATCATTTCACACATCTCCATTCACTCAGCCAATCATCTCACATATGCAAATACATCATTCCACCTGTCACTCACCCTACTCTCACTCTAGATCTATTTACCATAAACACATAGAGTTACAACATTAATACACATATATAACCACAGGTTCATAATATGCATAATACACATAACATCACAATGTTTCCATTGGCTCTCAGGTTGCAATCCTGTCCACCGGCCTTTCCCAACCTTGGGTCCCCACAACTTGGACTACAACTCCCATCATCTCCAGCCAGCATGGTCAAGGATAACGGGAACTGTAGTCCAGTGACAACTGAAGACCTAAGGTTGGGAGTAAGCCCCATTTAGCTCAGTGGGATTTACTCCCAAGTAGGTATGTATAGGGTTGTGCTGCCGGCGGCACAGTCCTGCTCAGATGGATCACTGTGGCAAGGGCTGCAATGCTGTACGCACTTACCTGGGGGTAAGTCTGACTGAATTCCGTGGAGCTTACTTCCAAGAAGACACATGTAGGATTGCATGATAACAGCCCTGGAGATCTTGCCTGATCTGTTGCTGCCTGTGGCTTGATTCTCTCTCGAGTAACCCGGAGCCATCAGCTTGCTGCACAAAAGCTGGATTGTGTACCCTTCCCCAACCTGGTGCCGTCAACTCCCATCAGACCCAGCCAGCACAGTCAATAGCCAGGAATGCTGAGAGTTGTCGTCCAAATCATCTGGAGAGCATCAGCTTGGGGGAGGCTGATGTATGGGATTGCCACCCTTAAACAAAGAAACATAAACAGGCGGTCGGCAAGGCACAACAGCATAGTCAGAAAAAACGCAGAAAATCCAGTTGTGTGCGTTGGGCTGGAAGGTGGCGGACAGTCCCTTGTCCAGAGAGAAGGCCCAGGCTGGAGAACTTGTGGCTTGGAGCGCTGTCGTTTCTCCCTCCCCACAGGATTCTAAGGGCGCAATCCTATGCATGTTTAGACAGAGAAAAGGCCTACAACTCCCGGCATTCCCCAGCCAGCATAGCATAGCTGGCTGGGGAATGCCGGGAGTTGTAGGCCTTTGCTCTGTCTAAACATGCATAGGATTGCGCCCTAAAAGCCTGTTTCCGCTAACCACGCTCCAGAAATATGGCTTTTTCCTTCTCAGACGCGAGCCGAAGGGAAACAGCCTCATAACCTCCTTCCCTCTCCCAGCACCCCATTCTCACCCACAACTCTCACTAATTTTAAGAGCATCATTTCTCGTCCTCCTCTTGCTCGCTCCCCCAATTCCTCCTCCAGAAAGGCGGGGCGGGGAGAGAGATCCCAAAGGCAACCCGTTCTCCGCCCCCCACCCGCGGCTCCACACCGCAAAAGCATTTCAGCCCTCCAAAGCACCAAGGAGGTCAAACACTCCCGCGCACCCGCTGCCTCCTGGCCCCCTAGCAACTTCCATAAAGTTCTTGCCTGAGCAGCTGCCGGCCTCATGTTCTTCCCCTCGCCTGACAATTCTCTCACGCCTCCCACCTCTGCTCAAATTCAGCCTCCTAAACGCAGGAATCAGGAAGCCCGGTGGCTGCTGGGACTTGCAGTCCTCCTCTTTCGCTCCCTCATTCCCGTAAATCTAGGACGGAGGGGGGTTCTGGGACTTGTAGTCTTCTCTTCCTTTCCATCAGGAGAATTCACCTCCCTGACACACTTTGGAAGATAACGCGAATGTCACTTTGCCATCAGCGTTGCCAATGCTCGCCTCGTCTGGGATAGTCTAACCCTGCTGGATCAGACAAAGAATCCGTGTAGTCCAGCTTTCTCCAGCCGGGGGCCCTCCCAGAGGGATTGGACTACAGCCTGGCTCCTCACTCCCCAAAGGTGTCAAGAGAGACTGCTGTTGGACAACAGCACCCTTCTCCAGTCTGGTACCCTCCATAGGTGGATGATCTTGCCGAAAATTTCTCCCACGTTTTTTTCAACCATTTTCATTCAATTTGATAGAAAAGAACTTGCTTTCAACAAGAAATTCAATGGTGAAGAAATTTCAGAGAAATTCTCCGGGTTGGGTTTGGGTTTCTTGGGCTTACCTTACTTAGGAGGTGGCTGAGGAGTGAGCACAAGTGTCTTGTTTTTCACTGTACAATCACCTCTCTTGCAACCTGTAGCCTCCTCAGCTTCTTTTTGTTGTTCAGTCGTTCAGTCGTGTCCGACTCTTTGTGACCCCACGGACCAGAGCACGCCAGGCCTTCCTGTCCTGCGCTCTCTCCCGGAGCGTGCTCAAGTCCATATTCATTGCATCGGTGATGCTATCTAGCCATCTCATCCTCTGCTGTCCCCTTCTCCTTTTGCCTTCAATCTTTCCCAGCATCAGGCAGCTTCTTACACTTCAGTTAAAGCCCAGTTTAAGGCACCATGAGGTAATTCCTCCCATGGGGCTTTTCCAGATCAGAATGTGCAGGAAGCCTGGAAGCCTAGCTGTGATTAAAAGGTAAAGGTAAAGGTGTCCCCAACCAGTCGTGTCCGACTCTAGGGTGTGGTGTTCATCTCCATTTCTAAGCTGAAGAGGCAGCACTGTCCGAAGACGCTTCCGTGGTCATGTGGCCGGCATGACTGAACACCGAGGTGCACGGAATGCTGTTACCTTTCCCACCAAAGCGGTACCTATTTATCTACTTGCAATTTCTTGCTTTCGAACTGCTAGGTTGGCAGGAGCTGGGACTGAAGACGGGAGCTCACTCGGTCACGCGGCACTTGGGTCTCGAACTGCTGTCCTGCCGACCTTCCAGTCTGCAGGTCAAAAACACCACAGAAATAAATTATAACACATCCTGAATCAGGCAGAACAATGGAAGTCTCTCATGGGGGGAGAAAACTTTCAGAAAATTAGAGGACAAATTTTGGCAGAGCACTAACTCCACCTCATCCCTGGAGGTGGACACAACACTGCTCTCCTCACACCTGCATTGTGGATGATGCAAATTGGGGGCTGGCCTGCCAAGATAGTTGATGCTGTTGCAGCATGAAAACCCCCAAACCCTGACCAAAAAAGAAAGAAGCTGTGCTACAAGCCCTGCCAACGCAGAGCCCCAGCTAGGAGAAACTGTTGAGAATTTCTCCTCCGCCTGGAGAAATTCAGTGAAGTTGTCTTCCAAATTTCTGTGGCCACATGTAAGGTGGAGAATTTCAAGAGGTCATTTGCACCCAGCTCTGTGTTGATCATGCAGTTTGGGAGGCAGAAAATGTGGCATCTTTCAAACGCTGCCTGAAAATGCACTTGTTCACCCAGGCTTTCCCTGGGCTGTAATCAAATTAACCATGCTGCTCCATCTTGCTACTCCTTGTATTGCTTTTATTGCGATTGGAGTTGTTTTGAATGTTGTGTTTTTCATATTGCACTTTAAATGTGATTTTAAAATTTATAGGTGAACCACTTAGGGATTTTATTATATTTAGTGGTATATAAATATCAGGAAAAAAAAGAATGATGGCCAGCCCCAGTTATGCTCCCTTCACCTTAGTGGAACTGACTTCCAAGTTATTGTCCATAGGACTAGCCCACCCCTGCTCATCTCTGTATCTTATTGCAAAGTTAATAGATTACTTACTACAATATGTTGCAAATGGGGCTGCTTTTGAAAACGGTCAGTTGGTACAAAATATAGCCACAGGATTGCTGAGATGAGGTGTTATAAATATATTCTGTCCATGCATTGTCATATTCACTGGCTCCCAGTCTGTTTCTGAGTCCAATTCAAAGTGCAGATTTTGAGTCCTAATGTCCTTCACAGCTTGGGTTCTTAGTACTTGAAAGATTGCCTCTTATTTATTTGTGACATTTGTATACTGCTGAATATTATAAAATCTCTCAGTGGTTCACAATAAATATTAAATACATTTAGATACAATATTAAAAATATGAACATAACATTAAAACACAACATTCAAAACACTTCCAACTACAGTAAAAACAATTCAAGGAGCAAGCAGTAAAATGGAGCAGCATGATTACTTTCTTTACAGCCCAGGGAAAGCCTGGGTGAACATGTGAATTTTCAGGAGGTGTTTAAAGGATGTCACATTTTCTGCCTCCCAAAGTGCACAAGGGAGGGTTTTCCAGAGGGTGGCTGCCACCACAGAGAAGGCCCTCTTCCCACAGTACCTAGCCAGACCCTGAGATCCTCATCTGAGGCCCTTCTCCAAGGACCTCCAAGTGAAGCATGGCAGGTGGCTACAAGTGGGTCTTTTTCAGTTGCTATAGAAAAACCTCCCTAGAGTGGTCGACCAGATGCCTACTCTAACATCCTTTCAGCATCGGGCAAATACCATTTTTATTATCCCAGGCCTTTAAAATCATGTTGTAGCTTTTAAGGCTGTTATTTATTTTTTTATATAAAGCTTTGCTGATTTTTATTCTCTGCTCTGTTTCCTTGGATTTATTCCTGTGGTCTCATGCGATACTATTTTAATGCTACATTTTATCTTACTGTACTTCTATTGTATCATTTTCAAATTGTTATTTTATTTTCTGAGCCACTCAGATAACTTTTTGTTATGGGCAGCCTATAAATAACATATACAAATAGATACCTTTTGTGCTAATGAATTCCATGGTAATTATTAACCTGAATGAAGTTTCCGAATGTATGTGTGTGTCTCCAACAAATGAACTATGAAGCATATTTTAGCATTTCATAGAATTTAGCATTTTGACTGTCAGCTAACACTCTTGGGGGGTATTACAAAACCTTACAGAATTTTAAACTTTAATTGAGGGTAGAAAATGGCAAACCTCTTAAACAGGATAGTCAATATCATGCCAACCAAATAGCTAGCGCCATTATCATCACCATTATTATTACTCCTGACCCAACCCAACTCACCTTAGGGGTGCAATTCTGTTGTTGAGTTTGGAGAGGCAGCCGGTGCAGTTCTTTCCGTGCTGGCTGCGAGAGTGAGGGTGTGAGGAGCTCGGACTCCTGGCTCCAAGGCCAGAGCACTGTCTCCGCCCTCAGATCCAGGAATCTGGACTAAACTCCGGCCCCCC
Organism: Heloderma suspectum; assembly: GCF_057233095.1. Taxonomy (NCBI): domain Eukaryota; kingdom Metazoa; phylum Chordata; class Lepidosauria; order Squamata; family Helodermatidae; genus Heloderma; species Heloderma suspectum. Next base: position 359,314,878 of record NC_139459.1, on the reverse strand, counting down.
GATGTTCTCTAGGGGCCATGGGATTGCTCTCCCCATGTCCCACGGGCCTGACAATGACACAGCATTCATCTGGGGAATAAACATAAGGTTTTGGGACAGAAGTGCAAAGGGTAGCCACAAGGAGAGATTTGTTCCTGATTTATCCCAGTGTGCCTTTATTTCTTTACTCTTTTGCCATCCCAGCCCCCCTCTTATAGCCACAGGACTCAGCCATCTCTACTCTGAGAACTGATGGGATGGTGAGTGGGAATGTGGGGGTGGGGGAGGACAAAAAGCACTCACGTCTTGAGCACAGGGATAGATAGCAATGATGAATATGGACCACTGCCTTGTTGTGGCAAAGGGGCTTGCCTAACTCAGTGAAACCCTAAGCTAAGCCGTCCAGGGCCACCCAAGACGGACAGGTCATGGCAGAGAGTTCTGACAAAATGTGGTCCACTGGAGAAGGAAATGGCAACCCACTCCAGTATTCTTGCCAAGAAAACCCCATGGAACGTATCACAAGGCTAAAAGATATGATGCCGGAAGATGAGCCCCTCAGGTTGGAATACTACTGGGGAAGAGCAGAGGGAATTTCCAAGTAGTGCCAGAAAGAGTGAAGTGGCGGGGCCAAAGCCGATAGGACACTCAGCTGTGGATGTGTCTGGTGGTGAAAAGAAAGTCCGATGCTGTAAAGAACAATATTGTTTAGGAACCTGGAATGTCAGATCAATGAATCAAGGTAAGCTGGAGGTGGTCAAACAGGAGATGGCAAGATTGAACATCGACATCTTGGGAATCAGCAACTAAAATGGACAAGCATAGGTGAATTTAATTCAGGTGACCATTATATCTACTACTGTGGGCAAGAATCCCTTAAAAGAAATGGAGTAGCACTCATAGTCAATAAAAGGGTGGGAAAAGCAGTACTGGGGTACAACCTTAAAAATGATAGAATGATCTCAGTACGAATCCAAGGCAAACCATTCAACATCACAGTAATTCAAGTCTATGCCCCAACCACTGAGGCCAAAGAAGCTGAGGTTGATCGGTTCTATGAAGACCTACAACACCTCCTAGAACTAACACACAAAAAAAGATGTCCCCTTCATCATAGGGGATTGGAATGCTAAAGTAGGAAGTCAAGAAATCACCGGGATAACAGGCAGGCATGGCTGTTATCCCGGTGTACAAAATGAAGCAGGACAAAGGCTAATTGAGTTTTGCCAAGAGAACACACTGATCATAGCAAACACTCTTTTCCAACAGCACAAGGGGCAACTCTACACGTGGACATCACCAGATGGTCAATATCGAAACCAGATTGATTATGTCCTTTGCAGACAAAGATGGAGAAGCTCTATACAGTCAGTCAAAACAAGACCTGGAGCTGACTGTGGCTCAGATCATGAGCTTCTTGTTGCAAAATTTCGGCTTAAATTGAAGAACGTAGGGAAAACCACTAAACCATTCAGGTATGACCTAAATCATATCCCTTATGAATATACAGTGGAGGTGACGAATAGATTGAAGGGATTAGACCTGATAGACAGAGTGCCTGAGGAACTATGGACGGAGGTCCGTAACATTGTTCAGGAGGCAGCAACTCAATCCATCCCAAATAAAAAGCAATGCAAGAAAGCAAAGTGGCTGCCTGATGAGGCTTTACAAGTAGCTGAGGAAAGAAGGGAAGCGAAAAGCAAGGGAGAAAGGGGAAGATATATCCAACTGAATGCAGAGTTCCAGAGAATAGCAAGGAGAGACAAGAAGGCCTTCTTAAATGAACAAGGCAAAGAAATCGAGGAAAACAGCAGAATGGGAAAGACTAGAGATCTCTTCAAGAAAATTGGAGATCTCAAGGGAACGTTTTGTGCAAAGATGGGCATGATAAAGGACAAAGAAGGCAGGGACCTAACAGAAGCAGATGAGATTAAGAAGAGGTGGAAAGAATACACAGAAGAACTATACAGGAAAGATCTTAATGTCCCTGATAGCCATGATAGTGCAGTCACTGAACTAGAAGTGAAGTCAAGTGGGCCTTAGGAAGCATTAGTAACAACAAAGCTAGCGGAGATGACAGTCTTCCAGCTGAGCTATTTAAAATCCTAAAAGATGATGCTGTTAAAGTGCTGCACTCAATATGCCAACAAATTTGGAACACTCAACAGTGGCCGCAAGACTGGAAAAGGTCAGTTTACATTCCAATTCCAAAGAAGGGCAATGCCAAAGAGTGTTCAAACTACTGTACAATTGCACTCATTTCACATGCCATCACATGCCAGCAAGGTGATGCTCAAAATCCTACAAAGTAGGCTTCAGCAGTATGCGAACCGAGAACTACCGGAAGTATAAGCGGGGTTTCGAAGAGGCAGAGAAACTAGAGATCAAATCGCCAACATTCGCTGGATCATGGAGAAAGCAAGAGAATTCCAGAAAAACGTCTATTTCTGCTTCATTGACTATGCTAAAGCCTTTGATTGTGTGGATCACAACAAGCTGTGGCAAATTCTTAAAGTGATGGGAGTACCAGACCACCTTACCTGTCTCCTGAGAAACCTGTATGAGCGTGAAGAAGCAACAGTAAGAACAAGACATGGAACAACCGATTGGTTCACAATTGGGAAAGGCGTACGACAAGGCTGTATATTGTCGCCGTGCTTATTTAACTGATATGCAGAGTACATAATGAGAAATGCCGGGTTGGATGAATCACAGGTTGGAATTAAGATTGCCGGGAGAATTATCAACAACCTCAGATACGCAGACAACACCACCCTAATGGCAGAAAGCGAAGAGGATCTAAAGAGCCTCTTGTTGAGGGTGAAAGTGGAAAATGCAAAAGCTGGTTTGAAACTCTACATTAAAAAAATTAAGATCATGGCATCTGGCCCCATCATTTCCTGGCATATAGAAGGGGAAGAAATGGAAGCAGTGACAGATTTTATTTTCTTGGGCTCCAAGATCACCGCAGACGATGACTGTAGCCATGAAATTAAAAGACGCTTGCTCCTGGGGAGGAAAGCTATGGCAAACCTAGACAGCATAGTAAGAAGCAGAGACATCACCTTGCCGACAAAAATTCGTATAATCAAAGCTATGGTTTTCCCAGTAGTAATGTATGGCTGTGAGAGCTGGACTATAAGGAAGGCTGAGCGCCGAAGAACTGATGCCTTCGAACTGTGGTGCTGGAGAAGACTCTTACGAGTCCCCTGGACTGCAAGGAGGTCAAATCAGTCAATCCTAAAGGAAATCAACCCTGCCTGCTAATTGGAATGACAGATACTGAAGCTGAAGCTCAAATATTTTGGCCACCTAATGTGAAGCGAAAAGTCCCTGGAAAAGACCCTGATGCTGGGAAAGATTGAAGGCATAAGGAGAAGGGGAAGGCAGAGGATGAGATGGCTAGATAGCATCACGGATGCAATGAATATGAACTTGAGCACACCCCGGGAGAGAGCGGAGGACAGGAAGGCCTGGCGTGCTATGGTCCATGGGGTCACGAAGAGTCGGACATGACTTAACGACTGAACATACATCTGAGCTGGAACATAAACATTTTTGTGGAACTTGCTAATGCTGTGCCAAACTTGCGATTCAATTGTTGCTGCAAAGAAAGCTGTAATTTCAGAGGAGTGGATGTGTTTGAGAAAAGAAAAAGTTTATTAAGGGTGCAATCCTATGGCCGCTAGACAGCCGTAGGATTGTTCAATTTTTGGGAACTGACCTTGGAGCCTGTGCTTTGAGGTCGGCTCCCAGAAAACCGCCTCCCTGCCCCCTCCCCCTTGTAGGCGGCATGTGGAGTGTCCGCGGGCTCTGCGCGCGGAAGAGCAGCGTGGAGCGGGCCAAAAGGGAGCATTCCCAGGGGAGGGGAGCGCAGAAGTGCCGGTATGACACTGTATCGTCCAGCCTCTCCCCCCCACCTGCTCCAAAGTCCCACAGCCAGACAGCCGACAGCTGCCTAGCCACAAATGCAGGGCAGCTGGAGCATGGAGGAAGAGATCCCTTCCGTGATCCGCCCACCCCGCATTGGATAGGCAGTTGCCTTGGAGTTCAGAGGTGGCCACCTATCCTGATAGGATTGCTCCCTTAGTATCACTAAACTGGTTGATCTGGGGAATATGGTTTTTAAAGGAGAAGTTCTGAGATTTCTGTGTGGTTAAAGACATTATGGGATATAATAGTTAAATTAACTACTGCTGCCTCTTTAAAAAAGAAGACAACACAGGATATTGTTTTATGATAACTGGAAGTTCTTTATTGATTGCTGGAATTTACATTAAATGTTTTATCAACTATTAACTTGAAAAAATGCTTTCATCCAGACTGAATGTATAGATCACAAATGTTCCAGGTCAGAAATATTCCAATGTAAACGTGAGGCAATCAGGTTAAACCATTTATCCAGTCACCGAAATGATCCAATATTTAATTACACAATATACTGATTCTTAATGTTAAGCCAAGTTATTTTCAAAACATTTCAAGTATTATTCTACCTACCTTAAGTGTCACAAGTGTCTTGTAAGGAAATATTGTAAGACTAAAAAGACCAACTTTGCATGTGCTGATGGGGTCTAAACTGGTGTTTCTTTGGGTGGTATTCCATGTTAGTCCTACATAAACTAGACCCACTGAAATGAATGAGACTTAAATTAGTCACAACTAACTTAACTCCCATTCATTTCAATGGGTCTACTTTATATAGGACTAACATGGAATACTACCCTTTGTTTATAATATTTCCATACCACCCGATAGCTGAAGCTCTCTAGCCGGTTCACAAAAATTGAGAGGTGGTGTGGCCACAGCGCCAAGGATTGAGGGAGGAGCCCTGATCTTCACACCAAGCGTGGCCAAGGTGAGCAGGAGCAGTGCCAGGCAGTCATGGCCAATCTCATGCATGACCAGACGCAAAGTGCAGAACGGGAGCTTAATCGACACACAGCCAGCAAACCCACTTGTAGTGCGGGAGTTTGAGGATGGCAGCCCAATCTGGGCGAACGGTCAGGAAGAAGACTGCCCTCATGACCCACCAAGACAGCGGTGCAAACCCGCTGACGGTGCCTGCCACCACAATGCCTTTCTGCCTTGGCAGTAGAGCAGAAGAGGGAGAGCAAGAAGATGGAGGGGCGTGGTTCCATTGCCGTGGCAGCAGAGACACTTCCTCTCCTGCAAGGAAGCCTGGATGTGCTGGGGTGTGTGGCCAGAGGGCAAGGTTCCTGTCAAAGTTGTAGCCGGGTGTTTGTAAGCCCGCCAGGTACTGACCGTGGAGGATTAGCCCCAAAGCCCTCTGGCAGCACAGAGAGTTGAGGGCCAAAGAGAGCTCAGGGCAGTGAAGTCAACATCCCTGACCTTACCCCTAGGTTTCTGAACTGACTCTTAGGAACTACTCCACAGCAAGAACTTGTCAAATTCATTTTATTCTGGACCTTCCTGCAAAAAAGATTATATTTTCCCTAACTTTATTTTTGAATTCATTAATTCTGTCCAATCTTATTGGATGAAAGTGTTCTTGTTTAAGCATTATTTTCTTCTAATATGTGAAAGCAAGAAGTATTAGAGTTTAACACTTCTTGCTTTTAAATTCAGTCTTCCTGAACATTCACGTATCTGAATATTTTTTAGTAACCCATCTAAGTTTTATCTTATCTAGACATTATTTCCTCTGAACATACTACTCATGTAATCATTATGTTTCTCCAATATTCCAAGTTTGGTTATAAAAATATTGAGTTTGATCCAGATTAAGTTATACAGTAGGCTCACTGAAATCAATGGGAGTTACGTTAGTCCTGACTAACATAAGTCCCATTAACTTCACTGGGCCTACTCTAAACATGACTAAAACTGGATCCAACCCATTATTTTGTGCTTCATTACCTAATGGTGATGTGAATGTGTTCATTCCTAGTATACATTCAGTTTCTTTAGAATAAAGAAAACTTTCCATTTTATCTAAGAAGTGTAATGAAATATTTCTGCCTTCCTTTTTCTTCCCTATAAAGATATACCATTCTAGATTAGTGTTCCCACTGAAATAGTACAATATTTAATATGAAAACACATGGGAGAATCCTTACAGAGTAGTTCTAATGATATAGGATTCATTAAACTCATTTTGTCATCCAAAGCACTGCTTAGTTCTCTCCTAGATACAAAATTTAACTGTGAATTGCTGTCACTTCTATGAATCTGATTGCAAACAATGAATCTTATTTGAGGATGCACTCTTAAACATGCTTAGTAGAGAGTAAGCCAACTGAACTCAGTGGGACGTAGTTCTGAGTAGACATGTTTAGGACTCTGCTGAGGACGAGGCAATTCCATCCATTAAGGCTGATTTTTAAAATACTACAGTAAAATCTAATAGCTACTTCAATTAAGCAACTATCATGAGAAAAAATCAAAAGTGACAAATTAACCCAATTAATTAACATCAGTCCCTAATGAATTAGTATCACAGGTCCATAATTTGCCATCTTTTTCCTCACTTGATTGTAGTGACTGAAGTAATCATAATCATACTACTGAAAACATTTACAGGACAATGCATGTATTCAATATAATTCACTCAAGTCACTTTATCCAACATTTATCCACAAGGACACTATACATACCAAACACCAATCATCAATATAAACTCCCCAAACAATTCATTAGAGGAAGTAATCAATTAACACATTCCAATTCCCTTCTTTATTTAATGACATCAACAAAACTTTTAACATTGGAAATGATCCTGCCAAAGCCAACTGATTTTAAGTCCCATTGATTTCAACAGACGAGTTAAGCAACGGTTTAAATCTCTCCCACTGAACTCAATGAGAGACTGTAGCTTAGCATATGCTTTCCATACAGAAAGTCCCATGTTCAAACCTTAGCATTTCCAGATAGGGCTGGGAAAGACCCCTCCCTGTCTGAGAGCTGCTGCCAGTCAGTGGGTTAAATCCACCGTTAGCCCTACTTAGAGTAGACCCATTGAAATGAAATGTTTAACCCACAGTAGACAATATCAGGGTAGATGGATCAATGGTTCAACTCTGTATAGGGCACCTTCATATGTATATGAACATCAGATTTGCTTAAATTTGGCTGGATTGTGACCAGTGATTGTAAACCCAGTAAACATCTCAAATGTTAAAAGAAAGCATTTTGTGGCAACCTAAAGTGTTAAGTAATGTTTTTTATGGTATAAGTTTTTGTGGACATACAGTTTGGGTGTGGAGGATAGTAAACAGGAAGTACAAACAGTGGCAATCATGTTATTAACAGTGGCTAGTCATAAAACAGTTGTTGGTAACACAAACATCATTGTGTAAGCCAATAAACACATGTAGTGTTATTTTTTAAATAACAACCTTTATCCCAGTTTGATCACAATGGCTGGGTTCACACAACACGACAAGCCACAATACGGGTTGAGTGTAGGTTGTAATTGAGCAGTGGGTTGCTGTTGAATCATTGGTTGTGTGAACCCAGCTGCGCTAACAAACCATGGTTTGTTAACCACGAACAACCAACGAAGAGAATCTATGGTTTGTTGTTCGGTTGTGAACTGTGGGTTGTTCGTGGTTAATAAACCATGGTTTTTTGGCATGGCTGGTTTTGCACAACGCAACAACCCACAGTTTAACAACCCACACTCAACCCATACTCTGGCTTGTCATGTTGTGTGAACCAGGTCGATGCCCGTCAGGATGTTTGTGTTATCAACAAGAACTGTTTTGTAGATGGCCACTGTTAATAATGTCATGATCACTGTCTCTACTTTCTGCATTTCATTTCCCTCTCACGGGTTTATAAACCCCCCACCCACCCCATCATGTGTATATATACCTGTAACTCAGAATAATCCTTCATGGCTCTGATGGTGGATTGTGGTCTCTGAAAGCTTATGCCATAATACATTTGTTAAGTCTTTAAGGTGCCACAAGACTCTTTGTTGTTTTTGCTGCAACAGACAAACATTGCTACCCCTCTGGAAATGATCAAATGTTGTCAGTGCTAAATCAAGAAGACCTGAATCATAAAACGAAAGGAGAATCCTCCTAATGGCTCTTTAATATTTCCCCTTATTCTTGCTCAATCCTTTCCTTCAGTTCTTCACCAAAGGACCTTGCTGCCACATTGTTATGTCTCCACCATCTGGAAGCAGATCCCATGTCTCTCCCCACCCGCCCCCGCCCCCAGCTTAAGAATCAACCCTTTGCTACAGGAAGGAGCGTTACTAGTAAGATAGCCAGGGTGGTACACTGGTGAGAGTGTTGGACTGGGACTTGGGAGACATGGGTTCTAGTCCCCACTTGACCATAAAGCTCACTGGGTGACTTTGGGCCAGTCACTGACACTCAGCCAGCCTACCTCATAGGGTTGTTGTGATGATAGAATGGAGAGGAGCAGGACCATAGAAGCCACCTTGGGTTCCTTGCAAGAGCAAAAAAGATGGGATATAAATGTACAGACAGACAGACAGACAGACAGATAGATAGAAATAGATAAGACAATAATACAGATTAAGTGCAGAAATATATAATGCAATGATTTTGTCTTAAAACAATTTGTAGTGATTAATACTACAAGGCTGCATTTTTTTTAAAAAACGGGTGGGAGAAGAATTCAAAGCTTTACTAAGTAATCTGAGCCACAGCAAATGGAAAAGAGCAAGAAACAACAAAGTATTACATTACATATATAGCAGAATATCAAGTCAAATGCGGCATAATATGCAGTTATAATGAAATCATAAATTAGAACACAAACGTAAGAGAATAGCAATGCATATGAAAATGGGCATAAAAAACATAGAACACAAAGTAAATATATAGATGAGGGAAATTCCAAGGCAGTGAACAGAGTGCAATGATCAAACAAATATCAAGCAAGAATTGGTACAGATAACAGGATGGTCCAAGTAGAAATGTAAGTGGGGGATCTCTTAGGGCACAATCCTGTGCACTTTTAGACAGAAAAAAGTCCTATAATTCCCCCCAGCATTCCCCAGCCAGTCTGAATGCACATGATGCATCATGTGCGTTGAGACTGTGGCCTAGGATTAGGGATGTCTACACTGGCATAAACCATGATTAACACTAACCAGGGTTCCCGCTTCATAGCAAACCCTGTTTGAGGAGGAATCTGGTTAGCATTAACCATGGTGAGCATCAGCACCAAAATATCCTTTCATCACAGTTAAGGGGAGTGGGGAGCTGACTCCAAAGAAGGCAGAGCATGGGAGAAGGAAACCCACAGCCCCGGAACCTGCTCACACTCTCTTAACTGGGGTTAAGAGATTCCCAGCGTTACATCTTCACCAGCCCAATGTGAGGCTGATACACAGAACAATTTAGGGTGCAACCCTATGCATGTTGAGACAGAAAAAAGTCCTACAACTCCCAGCATGCCCCAGCCAACACAGGATTGTGCTCTTAAACATACGAAGCGAGTTGTCTGACTGCCTGCACAGGGCTTTCGACAGATGTGCATAAGCCCTATCTTTTATGAGATACAAATTCAGACACAAAATATACAAGAAAACCTAAAAGGGGTTACAGTTCATTTAACATTGCAAGTCCGATAAACCCAAGGGCCTTTTTCATTCCCTTGCCGCTCAAATCAAACACGTTGACTTCTACCCCAACGCAAATGATACCACCCATCAGACTTCCGATGTTGCTTTAAGGAAAGCTAGTTACACAACATGGAGGATGTTTAAGCAAATGTCACATGAAATCTATGATTTTCTGAATGATTCCAAGTGGCTTATACATTAAAACAAAAAACAAAGAAGGCGCCCACTCTGATTACTCAAATGCTACTCTTCCGTGGCTGATGGGTGCAGATGTAAGGCTTAATGAGATGCTGTGTAGACTTAAGAAGCAACGCTGCCAGGCAGCCGCTTGAGTGTACCTTTTCTGACCTGATGCTTCACAGTGATAAAGAAAACCACCGTTATTCAGGGATAACGAGGGCTGCCTCCGAGAGGTGGGGTGAGGTAATTTTATGGACTCTCGCCTCAACAGACGTATAGGGTGGGTTGGCTCTTTGGATCGTAATGCGTATCACTTTACTTACTACAAACGGTCTTAGTGGGGGGAGGGGGGCTCTAGATGGTAATATGTATTACATCACACTTCAAAATGTGGCAAGCCAGCCCTGCTGCATTTCGGGACTCTTTAGGGATGTCCGTCATTTGCAAATCTGGCCCTGTTTGGGCCCAACAGATTTCCACTGCCTGCCCGGCTCAGCTTGCATTTGTGAGCTAAGCCGCAGGGTTTTCCTGAAATCTGGGAACTTTTTTCAGGTTTCTTTTTTCGTAAATAGAAATTTGTGCAAATTACAGCTAAAATTTGTGCAAATTCAAATGATCAAGGTGCTGGAGCAACTCTACTATAAGGAAAGGGTACAACAGCTGGGATTGTTTAGCTTGGGAAAAAAGGATAAGGGGAGACATGACAGAAGTGTACAAAATTATGCATGGTGTGGAGAATGTGGATAGGGAGACATTTTTCTCCCTCTCCCATAATACTTGAACCCAGGGTCTGATTGGTGAGAGATTCAAGACAGATAAAAGAAACTACTTCTTCACACAGTGCATAGTTAAACTATGGAGTTCGCTACCACAGGATGTAGTGATGGCCACCAATTTGGATGGCTTTAAAAGGGAGTTAGACAAATTCCTGGGGAGAAGGCGATCAGTGGCTACTAGTCCTGATGGCTATGTGCTGCCTCCAGTAGCAGAGGTAGTATGCCAGTACACCAGTTGCTGGGGAACATGAGTGGGAGGGCGCTGTTGCGCTCGTGTCCTGATTATGGTTTTCCTGTGAGCAACTGGTTGTCCATTGTTTGAACAGAATGCTGGACTAGATGGACCCTTGGTCTGATCCACCATAGCTCTTCTTGGAGCTATTCCAAGCCAGAATTTACTTAATTTATGCAAATTGCAGCTGCAATTTGCACAACTTTCTATTTACAAAAAACCCCGGAAAATCCACAAGCTGGCCCGACTCAATGCAGATCGAGTTGGGCCAGCTTGCAGGGAAGCAAACCAAGGTCCAGGGGGCCAAGCTGATGAAAGCTCAGCGAGCTCCACCCTCCAGCAGATTCCTCCAACATCCCTAGGATCCTCCTCATTTTGCGGAGTGGGCCCTGAGCAACTGTCCTGCCCTGATGACACCATCATCAGAGGCAATATAGCTAAATAGACCAGTTGCTGGGGAACATGGTTGGGAAGGTGCTGTTGCATTTGTGTCCTGCTTGTGGAGTCCCAAGCATAGAACCCTTGTTCTGATCCAGCATGGCTCTTATGTTCTTCAGCTGCTTCTTTCCTGAGGCAGAGAATCAGGATCTAAAGCAGGGGTGGGCAACTTGAGGTCCTCCAGATCTTTTGGCCTACAACTCCCATCATCCCACACCACTGGCTATGCTGGGGAGGCCTGATGGGAGCTGTAAGCCAAAACATTTGGAGGGCCACAAGTTGAATACCCCTGATCTAAAGAGTACCCAATTAATTTTTCCCAATTAATTGTAGACTAGTCAGGAAGACAAACATTACTGCCTGTGGAGCATTGGGTTTGGCTTGGAAGGGCCCCCACCACTTTTGATAAAACGTTTATGATTTTCTAGCCCTGGGTAAGTTCTAAAAAAGTGGTTCTGCCCATCTGCAGCATGGTTCAGTTTGAACCAGGGAAATTCCAGCTCTGGATGGCACAACCTGATTAGTGCCCATGAGGTCACAGACAGATTTCCCTGTTCCCAGTTTTGCAAGTGTTTATAAATGTTTGGGTTTCTTGTGTTTTAAAATGAAGGATGAACAAATAAATGAACATTGGTTTGTTAAACCCACCCAAAGCATGCAGGGAGGATCAAGATGGACAGCTGAGCCAGTGTTCAACTTGCTGGAGTGTATGGCTGTCATGAACATTGTGAGGCCAGGCTGACACCTCAGGTGAAGTATTACCCTTTAAATACTATCTCTGACTTCACCATAAGATACTACAGAGTATCGAAGCCAGGAGGGACTATCTGATGTCAAGAAAGCATTGCTTTCAAGAGTATATTTTACTTAACTTGGATTATTCCTTTCTCTACCAAGTTTTCGCCACACTTCAAGCGTTCATAGGATTTCACTCTGGAGTGGACTCTGTGGTGCACACGAAGGTGCGAGTGCCGAGCAAAACATTTCCCACACTCCAAGCACTTATAGGGTTTCTCCCCTGTGTGGACTCGCTGATGCTTTACAAGGTTTGACAGCTGAGCAAAACATTTCTCGCACTCCAAGCACTTATAGGGTTTCTCTCCTGTGTGGACTCGCTGATGGCTCACCAGGGCTGAACGTTGGGCAAAACATTTCCCACACTCCAGGCATTTATGGGGCTTCTCCCCTGTGTGGACTCTTTGGTGATTCACAACGTCCGAATGTATCGCAAAACATTTCCCACACTCCAGGCATTTGTAGGGTCTCTCCCCGGTGTGGATTCTCCGGTGTTTCACAAGATCTGATTGTTGAGCAAAACATTTCCCACACTTCAAGCATTTGTAAGGTTTCTCCCCCGTGTGGACTCTCTGGTGATTCACGAGGTTTGACTGGTGAGCGAAACGTTTCCCACACTCCTGACATTTATAGGGTTTCTCGCCAGTGTGGACTCTCTGATGGTTCACGAGAACTGACTGACGTGCAAAGCATTTGGCACACTCCAAGCATTTGTACGGTTTTTCTCCCGTGTGGACTCTCTGGTGATTAATAAGGACCGAGTGACGAGCAAAACACTTTCCACACTCCAAGCATTTGTACGGCTTCTCTCCCGTGTGGACCCGTTGGTGTCTGACAAGTTGGGATCGCTGGGTAAAGCATTTCACACACTCCAAGCACTGATAGGGTTTCTCTCCCGTATGGATTCTGTGGTGATTCACAAGAACTGACTGACGTGAAAAGCATTTCCCGCACTCCAGGCATTTAAAGGGTCTCTCTCCCGTGTGGACCCGCTGGTGTTTCACAAGCTCAGAATGATGAACAAAATATTTTGAGCATTCCAGACACTTGAAGGGTTTCTCGCCCATGTGAACGATGCGATGCATGACAAGATCTGATTTCTGAGCAAAACTCCTGCCACACTTGCGGCACGCATTCTTTTTCCTCAAGCCACCTGCTGGAAAAAAAGAAAAAATACTGACAGGGTTGAGCCTTGACCCTAGAAGAGAAAGAATCTCAGTAAATGAGATCAGTAGACAGACCAGGGTGGATGGCAGTAGGGATAGGAAATAAACTGCAAAACATCCTGGAGAAATTCTTGACACAGAATGTGGTGACTACCAGGCTACCAACTTCAGAGGGCTTTAAAAGGGGATTTCACAAAGTGTGAGCAGGCCTGGCTCTACCATTAGGCAGAGTGAGGCAGCTGCCACAGGCGGCAGATGGTGAGGTGTAGCAGTGAGGGTTTCGAAGGCAGAGCTATGTGTACAATGCACCCTGCCCTGCACCTCCTAAGCTAGCCTGCTGCCTTCAGGTGCAGTGGAGGAACACTGTCCCATCGGCAGGACTGAAGTAAGATCCAACTGCCAGGCAGGAGGGTCTTTGTACAAGGGAGGGCGCCATCTTGTCCATCTCGGGCAGCAAAATGTCTCGGTCCAGCCCTGTTCATGGAGGATAAGGCTATCAAAATGGTTACTAGTCATGATGGCTAGATGGAGCCTCCATGATCAGAGACAGCATACCCCTGAATGCCAGCTGTTAGGAACAACAGCGAGAGGCTGGGCCCTAGCTCAGTGGGAGGGCCCCTGCTCTGCATGCAGAAGGTCCCAGGTTCAAACCCTGGCACCTCCAGGTAGGGTGGGAAAATGTCCTGCCTGAAACCCTAGAGAGGGCTGCTGCGAGTCAGTGTCAACAACACTAGGGTAGATGGACCTAGGATCTGACTCAGTATAAGGCAGCTTGCTATGGTCCTAGGTAGGATGCTAGTGCCCTCATGACCTACTTGCAGACTTCCTAGAGCCATCTGGCTGGCCACTGTGAGCACGTGGGAATCAGGATGCTGCTGGACTAAATAGGTCTTTGGTCTGATCCAGCAGGGCTCTTCTTATGTCCTTATGGAATAGTCCGAAAATGAGGGGCCGCAACACGGTAACCCTGTCTCTATCACTCCACCATATTTAACTTCGAACAATCATTCTTTGGTATTTCTACAAGGCTTTCTATGCTGCTTTCATCTGCTGTTTTTAATCGGCATATATTATTACTGATTATATTTTCAACCTGGCAACCTCCAGAGCTGTGGGACTACAAGTCCCATCATGCCCAGCTCTACGGGGCACCAAACTGAAGGTTGCTATATAACACAATACGCTGTACGTGGGGCTGCCTTTGAAAACAGTCTGGAAACTTCAGCTGGTCCAAAACAGGGCAGCGAGATTGTTAACAGGGACTGGCCAATGTGATCATATTATGCCAGTACTCTTTCATCTGCACTGGCTGCCAATCCATCTCCTCACCCGATTCAAAGTGCTGGTATTAACATTCAAAGCCTTAAATGGCTTGGGGCCACGTTACCTGAAGGATCATCTCCTCCCATAGATGCCTGCCTGGACCCAAAAATCATCTTCAGGGGTCCTTCTCCAGGAGCCCCTGCCAAAGGAAGTGAGGCAGGTGGCTACCAGGAAGAGGGCCTTTTCTGCTGTGGCTCCCCAGTTGTGAATGAGCTTCCGAGAGAGGCTCCCCTGATGCCTACATTGTGCTCCTTTCGGCACCAGGTGAAGACCTTTTTTATTTTTGTAGGCATTTAATCTTTCAGTTTCTATTGTTTTAAATCTACTGTAGTTTAAATCTTTGCACTGTTGCTATGTCTTATTTAGTTATTACTTTTATTTTATACTGTAATTTTAAACTTTTATATTGTATTTTACTGGATCATATTTTATGGTTTTAATTGTTATGAATCACCCAGAGAGCTTTGGCTATTGGGAGGTATAGAAATATAATAAATAAATATATGTTGCATAGCTGTGCTGGAAAAAAAATGCAAAAGTTGGAGAAAAATCCCTAGATAAAATAAATAAATTCCAATTTTTCAATGTTACCAGTTCAGATAGTTGCCCTAAAATGGGAGCCAAAACAAGGAGGTGTTAAAGGACAATGAACTAGAGTGACTATTTGCATGACAAAGGGAGAAGCAACAGTTAGAACCTGTGAACACTTTTTTGGTTAACCAAAAGTGCTGCTAGTCCTCTGTAAGTCTTGGCATTAGCTTCTTCACAGCATAAAGGTCAGAATGGTGGGAAGATAAATCTGAACAGATCAAACTGCCTTGCCTCAGAAATGGCACTGAAGAGCTATGGAGAGTATGTGGTAATTTAACAACATGTGTGTGTGGGAGAACCCTTCCAGATATTGGCATGGTTGGGTTGGCAAGTAGTCAACAACACATCTGCATGAAATGGCTGAGGCCCATAGCTTACCACATATGCCTGGCGAGGGCAGATTAGAGCGTCCCCAAAGGATTATTTGCCAAATAATCCAATCCCTCACCTGAGAAGTTGCCATCCAAGCCCGGAGAATCCAGCAACCATGGATCTTCTCCTTGCTCCAGCCGAGAGATGAGGTTAGGCTTGGGAACCGGAAATCCTTGACAGAAAATAAAATACAAACTCATCCTCCTGAAATATAAAGGACTATGGAAAAGCACAGATCAGCACTGGCACTTTGCATTTTTTTAGCTTAGTAAAACAAGAAAGCAAGTTCCTCACCCAATGAGGCCACATTCTCGTAATTCTCCATCATGACATCTTTGTACAAGGCCCTCTGATTTGGGTCCAGCAGCGCCCCCTGCCCCTCTGTGAAATACACAGCCACATCTTTAAAAGTCACCAGCCTCTGAAAGAACAAAGAGTCCTTGTTCAGCCTCTACTACCTCAAAAACCCTCTCAGTGGTTCAGTCATGGAGAAAGAACTTCTGCAACTATTTCACCCTGAAACTTGTTTATGTACAACTGAAAAAGGAAATGAATACATCACGGGCACAACTGATGCAGAAGTGGCATGTTCAGACAACCCCTCAAGCAATCAGTGAATGCAGGATGGGGAAGCGGGATCGCGCCTGCCAGGCAAATCCTCCCCTCCGCCCTCTAGCCAGGCTGAACACAGGAGGACATCCCGGGGAGGTAGAAGGAAAAGGTAGAGGAGGGGAGGTCAGTTGAGAACTCCAGAGTGAAGAGGCGAGTTTTGTTAACAGACCTTGAAACACACCAATTGTTCCAACAGCAAGGAGTAGCAGTGCAGTCACAGGTGATTTGGGGATTCACAGAGGATAAACTTAGCAGAGGGGTTGAGGCAATGTGAAGAGGCATAAGGAGATCTTTACTAGTACGCGGGGGTAGAGGGAAGACTTAAAATAATGTTTATGTGAGCCTCTGCAGCTGTCTTTTCCCCATTTCAAACTGGTCATTCTACAGATTTAAAGGATGTGTTTTTTTCAGAACTCGCCTCAGGATCAAAGAAGGATGTGTTTGCACTGAATGCAGCAAGCACACTTTCAAACTGGCCTGAAAGTATTACATCTGTCTTTACTGCTCTGAAAGCATTATATCTGTCCTCACTTTGCTAAAAGCATTACATCTTCACCCTCATCCCCCAACGGGGAATAATACTCAATCCTTCATGTGAGTAGTACTTTCCTGGAGTCGAGAAGATATGCTCCCCCCCACCTTCTCTTCTGCTTGGGAGGAGGACTTTGAATGGGCCTTAACGTTTCAGGTACATTCCTACCTGAGCTGGCTCAACTGCAGCCCTTTGCCATCCTCTGGAAAGAGGAGACAACTCAGACAGAGACATGGCCCTCATTCTGTGTTCTGCAGAGGTGAGAAGGACAAGGAAGAGGAGGACAATTTCACACAAAAGAACAAAATCCCTCCCTCCCTTTTTCAATATTGCATTGCATTTTCTGAGTTGAAAGTCATGATGGGGTAAGAAATAAGTAATATAGCAGGATTGTTTACAATATAAAAAGCTTCTGAGATAACTGTACAGTAGGATGCCAAGGGATAATTTTACAGACTTGGATGTAAGAACTGCCTTGCTGGATCACACCAAAGGCTTATGTTGTCCCCCATTTTGTTTCAAACACTGACCAGCCAGAGCTCACAGGCAAGCCATGAAGGAAATGGCCTTCTTCTGTTGTTAGTCCTCAGCATCTGGTGTCCAGAAGTATAATGCCCCTGAATATGGAGGTTCCACGAAGGTAATAGCCATCAATAGACCTGTCCCCCATAAACTTGTCAAATCCTTTCTAACAATAACAACATCTAAGCTACTGGCCACCACCAGATCTTATGGGAGTAAATTAATTGTGGACACGTGAAACAGTACAATTGCACACTGGAAGCCATTTCCTTTTCAGCTGTTTAGAGAACTTCACCGCTGATTATATTATACATGACTGACTCATAAATTAGAATAAGCTTTGTTATCTATGATTTTTATTAATAGGTAAAGGACACAATAATGCAAATAAAAGAAACCCATGACTGAACACCACTTCCCCAACATGTCCTCCCAACCCATATATAACCCAATTTCCTGAATGGCTCTTTTTAAGATAAATGAGGGGCAAACCAGAAGGAAAGAACAATTATGCGGAAAGAGTTCAATATGCTCATGTGCTGGCGCATGGCTGGTTCCAGGACACCCATGTAAAATAGGAGTCCTGGCATCTTTCCTGTCAAAAATTAAACACTAGCATTCACCTACCTTTAAAATGCTGTGTTTCCATTCTACCTCACAATCTTAGGCAGGTGCCATCAAAATCTTAACCTAGCTCACTTTCACCATTGTCTAAAGGGCTCTAAACACGAAATGAGTCTGTGGCACCCTGAAAACTAACAGACTGATCCTGGCAGAAGCTGTCATGCAATGAGGTCCACATTGTCAGAGGCATGGGATGCTATTGTCAGCAGGCAGATATACTTGGGTGACAGCATTTAATCAATTACTCAGTTAATCAATGAAAAATCTTTTAAGCTCTTCTAAAAAGGCACCCTGATGAACCAGTCAACACATTTCTTTTATTTTAAAAGTTACTTATATTTAAAAAATAATGACTTATAAAACCAACAGATTGCAGAAAAAGCATTCCCTTCACTCTCACACAGAAAGGAAGGTCTCTTCTAAGACAGGCCTGCTAAGTCAACCATCTATAAAAACAAGTTTTTCCACCCTTCAAAGGGATGGTTTATTCATATGCAGATTTATGCTGATGCAGATTTATGGGGATGTAATAGATTTGTGCACTCTTACCTGAGAGTAAATTTCACTGAACTCAAGAGCTTACTTCTGAATAGATACTTATAGGATTGCTGTGCTAAGAAATTATTTTGATTAACTGATTACAATTTCTTTAATCCGGTGACAACTCTAATCGCTATGCACATGAAGAGAAACAATATCACCAGTGGGACCAAAAGGCTATGAAACGCCACCATTCAGCATTTTTCTGCATACCCATCTATCTGCCAACTGAGGATAACACTTGACTCATCTGATGAACTGGTCCCTGGAAGTTTCTGCTGCTATAAATCTACAAGATAATCAGGTGCAACAAAACCCTTCAGGCAAAATCTAACAGAAATCCTACCTAGATGACTGGCTTAAGTTCCATTTATTTCAACAGGTCTACTCTAAGTCGGATTTACGTTGGATTTTGCCCTGGATTGTGGTCATTGTAGCAGACTTGCCCCGTTACCACTCCGGAATCTAACACTCCCTATACGTCCGAGCGACACCGAAATGAGCAACGCTCCAACTTCTTGTCTTTTCTTCTTTCTTTACATCTCGGCCTGTCTCTCTCTTTCCACGTATTTTATTACCAACTCCTAGCCTTGATCCCCTGCCTCTCTCTTGCCACATCGCCTCCGCCGTCCTCCTTTCTCGCTCCAGATTTTCTTTTTCTGGATTTTTGTTCTCTCACCTATCCACCGGGAGGCGGGCGGGAGGGGAGATGGAAACAAAGGGAAATGCGAAGAATTGCCACTCCCTCCCTCCTCCCCTTCCAGCTTCATCATCGAAGAGGCAAGAAGCGGAGAGGGGGGAGGAAAGGCCTCCACTCCCACCCTCCCAAGGAGGAGCAGCATTCCTGCCTTTGCCCCTCACCCGCATTAGCAGACGGCGCAGATGCTCCGCCAGGAGGTTTTCCCCGCCGCTGCAATTCCTCGACGTGGCCCCCTCGCCCAGCGGATGCCCGCCCGCCTCCGACCCAATCTCAGCCAGATCTCTTGGTGATAGGGATTTAGGGAGCCATCTAGCTGCTGGGATTTGTAGTCCTCCTGCCCTTTCGCCTGCCAAACACGAGGGATTCTGGGAGCTGTAGTCCCCCCTTCCCTTTCTCCACCAGTACCCTGCCACGGTTTTGCGTGTATGCGAAAAAACAACGGCAGGGCCATCTAGAGCACTGATAAAAGTCTGTGGCGTTTTGCAGTTTAAAAACAAACGTGTTGTGAGAGTTTCAACTAACTGTGATCTTATTCCAGTCCAATCAATGCCAACATGCACCCAGTCAACGGCAACAATAAATATATATTTATTTTAAGAGTGGTAGCCGTCATAGCCTATAGCAGCAACAAGTAAGAATCTTGTGGCACCTTAAAGACTAACAAATTTATTTATCCTGCCGTAAGCTTTCATGGGAACCGTCCACTTTGTGAATGCCAACCGTTACGGTAATGATACTTTTGTAATTATAATTATAATAAAATTATAACACATAATACATATAATGTATAATAAATTATAATACATAATAAAAATAAAATTATAATTGCATTATAAAGTAAAAATAATCACCGTTTGTACATTTTTCAGTTTTGCATTTCATTATGTTAATCAGCTCACCGGCGCAGGGACACCTGTGCTATCGCCCAACGTTTTGTGAATAACTGATAAGCTAATTACCAGTGTCTCCACTTTTTTTTGCATTTAAATCTCTGTGGACATTTATTTAAAGTATTTTTGTCCTGCTCCTCAGTTAAAAAGTGCTCCCAGAGTGGATTACAATCAATCGGTAAGATATCACTGTTTACATCTCTCTCCCCTCCCCCCCCCCCAAATACACACACACACACACACACGTGTACGGCCAATTTGCGGCTGACACTTCATGTATCTGAAGCGTCCATGAAAGCTTATGCCAGAATAAATTTGTTGGTCTTTAAGGTGCCACAAGACTCTTTGTTGTGTATATTTATTATTACTCGACTGCTGAAGAACATCTTTGCCATAAAGCAGGTAAGAACAAATCACCTGCTACATTAGCAATATTCCCAAAGACATACATTTGTACCCTATTGTTGTTCAGTCATTCAGTCGTGTCCGACTCTTCGTGACCCCATGGACCATAGCACACCAGGCCTTCCTGTCCTGCGCTCTCTCCCGGAGCGTGCTCAAGTTCATATTCATTGCATCCGTGATGCTATCTAGCCATCTCATCCTCTGCCGTCCCCTTCTCCTTTTGCCTTCAATCTTTCCC
This sequence comes from Heloderma suspectum, assembly GCF_057233095.1. NCBI lineage: Eukaryota > Metazoa > Chordata > Lepidosauria > Squamata > Helodermatidae > Heloderma > Heloderma suspectum. The sequence goes on along the minus strand of NC_139459.1, from coordinate 359,294,395 downwards.
AGCATCAGGGTCTTTTCCAGAGAGTTTTCTCTTCGCATTAGGTGGCCAAAATATTTGAGCTTCAGCTTCAATATCTGTCCTTCCAATGAGCACTCAGGGTTCATTTCCTTAAGGATGGACTGATTCAACCTCCTTGCAGTCCAGGGGACTCGTAAGAGTCTTCTCCAGCACCACAGTTCGAAAGCATCAATTCTTCGGCACTCAGCCTTCCTTATAGTCCAGCTCTCACAGCCATACATTACTACGGGGAAAACCATAGCTTTGATTAGACGGACCTTTGTCGGCAAGGTGATGTCTCTGCTTCTTACTATGCTGTCTAGGTTTGCCATAGCTTTCCTCCCAAGGAGCAAGCGTCTTTTAATTTCATGGCTACAGTCACCGTCTGCGGTGATCTTGGAGCCCAAGAAAATAAAATCTGTCACTGCTTCCATTTCTTCCCCTTCTATATGCCAGGAAGTGATGGGGCCACATGCCATGATCTTAGTTTTTTTAATGTTGAGTTTCAAACCAGCTTTTGCACTCTTCCCTTTCACCCTCAACAAGAGGCTCTTGAGATCCTCTTCGCTTTCTGCCATTAGGGTGGTATCGTCTGCATATTGGAGGTTGTTGATAATTCTCCCGGCAATCTTAATTCCGACCTGTGATTCATCCAACCCGGCGTTTCTCATGCTGTACTCTGCATATCAGTTAAATAAGCAGGATGACAATATGCAGCCTTGTCATACTCCTTTCCCAATTTGGAACCAATCGGTTGCTCCATGTCTGGTTCTTACTGTTGCTTCTTGACCCTCGTACAGGTTTCTCAGGAGACAGGTAAGGTGGTCTGGTACTCCCATCACTTTCAGAATTTGCCACAGTTTCTTGTGATCCATACAATCAAAGGCTTTAGCGTAGTCAATGAAGCAGAAATAGACATTTTTCTGGAATTCTCTTGCTTTCTCCATGATCCAGCGAATGTTGGCAATTTGATCTCTAGTTCCTCTGCCTCTTCGAAACCCAGCTTGTACTTCCGGTAGTTCTCAGTTCGCATACTGCTGAAGCCTACTTTGTAGGATTTTGAGCATCACCTTGCTGGCATGTGAAATGAGTGCAATTGTGCGGTAGTTTGAACACTCTTTGGCATTGCCCTTCTTTGGAATTGGAATGTAAACTGACCTTTTCCAGTCTTGCGGCCACTGTTGAGTGTTCCAAATTTGTTGGCATATTGAGTGCAGCACTTTAACAGCATCATCTTTTAGGATTTTAAATAGCTCAGCTGGAAGACTGTCATCTCCGCTAGCTTTGTTGTTACTAATGCTTCCTAAGGCCCACTTGACTTCACTGTCAAGGATGTCCGGCTCAAGTTCCGTGACCACACTATCATGGCTATCAGGGACATTCAGATCTTTCCTGTATAGTTCTTCTGTGTATTCTTGCCACCTCTTTTTAATCTCATCTGCTTCTGTTAGGTCCCTGCCTTCTTTGTCCTTTACCATTCCCGTCTTTGCACAAAACGTTCCCTTGAGATCTCCGACTTTCTTGAAGAGATCTCTAGTCTTTCCCATTCTGTTGTTTTCCTCGATTTCTTTGCATTGTTCATTTAAGAAGGCTTTCTTGTCTCTCCTTGCTATTCTCTGGAACTCTGCATTCAGTTGGATATATCTTCCCCTTTCTCCCTTGCTTTTCGCTTCCCTTCTTTCCTCAGCTACTTGTAAAGCCTCATCAGGCAGCCACTTGGCTTTCTTGCATTTCTTTTTATTTGGGATGGATTGAGTTGCTGCCTCCTGAACAATGTTACGGACCTCCGTCCATAGTTCCTCAGGCACTCTATCAGGTCTAATCCCTTCAATCTATTCCTCACCTCCACTGTATATTCATAAGGGATATGATTTAGGTCATACCTGAATGGTTTAGTGGTTTTCCCTACGTTCTTCAATTTAAGCCGAAATTTTGCAACAAGAAGCTCATGATCTGAGCCACAGTCAGCTCCAGGTCTTGTTTTGACTGACTGTATAGAGCTTCTCCATCTTTGTCTGCAAAGGACATAATCAATCTGATTTCGATACTGACCATCTGGTGATGTCCATGTGCAGAGTCATCTCTTGTGCTGTTGGAAAAGAGTGTTTGCTATGATCAGCGTGTTCTCTTGGCAAAACTCTATTAGCTTTTGTCCTGCTTCATTTTGTACACCAAGGCCATGCCTGCCTGTTATCCCAGTGATTTCTTGACTTCCTACTTTAGCATTCCAATCCCCTATGACAAAGAGGTCTTCATAGAACCGATCAATCTCAGCTTCTTCGGCATCAGTGGTTGGGGCATAGACTTGAATTACTGTGATGTTGAATGGTTTGCCTTGGATTCGTACTGAGATCATTCTATCGTTTTTAAGATTGTACCCACCCTTTTGTTGACTATGAGTGCTACTCCATTTCTTCTACGGGATTCTTGCCCACAGTAGATATGATGGTCACCTGAATTAAATTCGCCCATGCCTGTCCATTTTAGTTCGCTGATTCCCAAGATGTCGATGTTCAGTCTTGCCATCTCCTGTTTGACCACCTCCAGCTTACCTTGATTCATTGATCTTACATTCCAGGTTCCTAAACAATATTGTTCTTTACAGCATCGGATTTTCTTTTCACCACCGGACACATCCACAGCTGAGTGTCCTTTCGGCTTTGGCCCAGCCGCTTCACTCTTTCTGGCGCTACTTGGAAATGCCCTCTGCTCTTCCCCAGCAGTATATTGGACACCTTCCGACCTGAGGGGCTCATCTTCCGGCGTCATATCTTTTAGCCTTGTGATATGTTCCATGGGGTTTTCTTGGCAAGAATACTGGAGTGGGTTGCCATTTCCTTCTCCAGTGGACCACATTTTGTCAGAACTCTCTGCCATGACCTGTCCGTCTTGGGTGGCCCTGCACGGCATAGCTTATGGCTTCACTGAATTACGCAAGCCCCTTTGCCACAACAAGGCAGTGATCCATGAAGGGGTTGTACCCTGTACTGTGTGCCAGTTTGTTTGGATTTTTAAAAACCAGGTGCCAGCCATTGCATCTTCCTTTCAGGGCCTGCAGCAGCACGTTTTCTTAAAGAACAAATTTGTCATAGCTTGCAGTTATAAGCAAAGCACTGTTTGGGGGTTTCAATAAAGCTTTATTCCAATCAAATCAATTCCAAAATCTGTATGTCTATACAGACATACAGCTGCTGAAGATCTTCACCATGTCAGAATGAATCACCTGTTGCATTGTGTTACTAAAGAAAGACATTTGCACCTCTGCAGCATGCCAGTTTTTGTGCTTTTGCATCCATTTCTCTTCATACAAGCTTATTTTTATGGTAATTCAGAAGAGATGTGTATTCCATATTATGATGCCAGAAAAGCAGAATGTGTGGGCACTGGATGCAGAATCCAGGCTTTTCTGGTGAACTTCATTTAAAGAAGAAAATACTCTCCAGGATATGTCTGCTGCCATCTCCTCACTACCCCTCCTTGTGACCAGCTGAACCTGAAATATGCAAAACTGTAAAAAAAAAAAAAAAAATTAAAGGCAGAATTATACAAATGTGTTTAGCTTGCATTCAGTTTCCCTTGGCACAGATCACCTGGTGATGTTTTGCTTTTTTAACGTGGAATCCATATTCACAGTCCTGTTTATACTTTTAGGAAGAAATATTATGCAGGTATGACCATATAAACATCCTGCAGTGCCAATGGTTGCCCCCCCCCCCCAAATATGACATTAAATAATAACTCCTGCTTAAGTGCTCCATTAGATTCAGAAGCCAGTTCAAAATCAACCGTGCTGCTTTGACTTGCAGCTGATCCTCTCAGGCTCTGTCTCCCCTCCATTCTCTCTTTCTGTCTCTTCTCTTGCAACATGATTTCCACACCACCACCGCCAATAATAGCAAATGGTTGAGCCTGGAAATGCCCTGGATGCCTGCACAATAGCCTCTGCAAGGGCCAGACGCTTCCTTGCCCATCTACCTTGAGCAAAGCTGCACCCAAGCACCAGCGTCATGAACTATCTTAGTTTCTTCCACTACAAAACCCATTCTAAGATCAGGGAGTGGGCTTCTACATTTATGGATATCGAGATCTGGAATGTGATCAGCAGTGACGGTGACTTGATATTTAAAAAGCACTCAGCTCTTCAGCGGCAGAGGGGTTTTGAAACCAAAGACAAAACAGCCTTAAGCAAAACAGGATTGCTGTGTTGTCTCCAGCCCATATTGTGTTTATTACGATTTCTATAATAATGAAAGAGAATGTGTGTCATCTTTTCTGCACCATAGCTTCAAGTCGATGAAACTTAAACATCTGACATGTGCCAGGCACACTAAGGGGCCCCTACAGGTGTGCACACCTCTGAGTTATTTGGTTTTTAAAATGCATTAATTTAAATGTGTCCATGTATTTGAAGAGTGCAATGCGGCACCTGCAGTTACCAGATGACAGGTTTCCCTAACCAGCCTATTTTGTGTGTGTGTGTGTGTGTGTGTGTGTGTGTGTATCCATCAATGCACATGACATTGTACAGAATAAAACAACAAAACAACAAATCCCTGCCGCAAAGGCGTACATTCTAATAAATCTCAATATAAAATTAAAACGAAGGGAAGGGAATGCACCGAATGGGGACGGGAAACACTACAAAAATAAATAATCAACATTACCAAGCAATTAATAAAATCTAAGCTAAAGTTCCAGAAACGTTGAAAAAGAGAAACGTTTTAACTGAGATTTAAAAACAGAAATTAAACCAACCATCTGCAAATATTCAGGAAGAGAATTCCAGGTATAGGGAGCAGCAAGAGAAAATGGACAGAGCTAAGCAAGGGAAATAAAAACCCTTGGGCAGGTAAGAAACGTAGCATTCGAGGAATGAAGAACACGAGCAGAGCTCTAAGGTGAAATAAAGGCTGAGAGATGAGGAGCAGCTAGCCCATGACGAGTTTCAAAAGTCAGAAGAAGCAGCTTATACTGAATCCTAGATGAAATAGGAAGCCAGTGAAGAGATTTCAGAAGTGGAGTATCATGATCAAAGCAACAGGCCAAGAAAATTATCTTAGTGGCAGAATGTTGAATAGAACCCAAAAAACTAATCTGAGATAAAGGAAGATCAATCAAGAGAAGACTGCAATAGGCAACCACAGCATGAACAAGAGTCTTACCAGAAGAGATGGATAAGAGCAGTCAAATACTGGTGATGTTATAAAGGAAGAAATGACAAGACTTTGCTACAGCCTCAATATGAGGAATGAAAGAGAGAGAAGAATCGAAAAAGAAGCCGAGACAACATGCTTCCTCAACTGGATAAAGAATAACATTATTGACAGTAATGGAAAATGTTAATGGGGAGAAGACTCGGGGGCAGGGGGACAAGCAGTTCTGTCTTTGCCATATTAAGTTTCAGACAACAATGAAGCATCCAAGCTGAAATATCCAAGAGACATGCCGAGATACAATGATGAACACTGGGAAAGATGAAAGATATAACTGTGCATCCATCGGCTTACAAATGATATTGGAAGCCATGAGATTGGGTAATCTTATTCAAAGACAGGGAGAAAAGAACAATGGGCCCAAAACTGAACCCTAGGGAGCCCCGACTGAGAAGGGAAAGGAAGATGAAGTGCAGTTGTTAGCCAGCACATTAAACGACTGATCCAACAAGTAAGAAACAAACCAGTTAAAGACAGTTGCAGAATCCAAGGTCACAAAGGGAATTCAGCAAAAGATCATGATCAGCCGCGTCAAAGATCAAGAAAAATAAGAACAGAACAGAGGCCTTTGAGCTTGGCTGTAATAAGATCATCAGTAATCTTCATAAGAGCTGTCTCAGAGGAATGCAAGAGACGGAATCCGAATTGAAAAAGATCCAAGACAGAATTACTAGAAAGAAAATCAAGGCAGCATGAATAAAGCTTTGCAGTCAACCCAAGACAGTTTAAAGTCAGGAGAGAGCAGACACAGGGACTTATTCCCTTGACTCCACCACACTGCTGTGGGGCAGCACTCCCTCAGGGGAATGGTGTGGGCAAACCCCTCCCTCAAGGCACTACAGAGGTACACCATGGCACGGGCCAGGCCCAGGGGTGCCAGCAGGCATGGCTTCTCCCAGACAGAGCAGGCGCAATGCGTCCAGTTCTGACAGCTGCGTAATGTTGCTTGAAGGCTTCACTACAGCAAACGAAGGGCTATTCCAACCTGTGCAAAGCTACATCTTTTCTCTAGTTAATAACAAATCTACCTCAGCACCAATTGCCAGCAGGAAGGTACTGAATCATTTAGGGTGCAATCCTACCTTGATAGTTGGCAGCCTCCGACACTGGGAGGCTGCCGAGTATCCAATGCAAAGCAGATGGAGCACAGAGGTGTTCCTCGCCTCCATGATCCGGCCACCCTGCATTTTCCTTAGACGAGCAATTTTGCCCATCTAGGCACAGCTTCGGGGAGGAGGAGGGAAGAAGGACAAGACTTCCCTAGGAACCTGCGTAAAGCAGCTTCCACAGTCTCCTCCCTTCCCTACCCCGGGACCGCCCCCTTTTTGCTCCATTTCCGAGCGTGGAGATGTAGCCGGCGTGGAGAGAACTGCACCAGCCCCAAGGGGGCAGGGGAGCATGGTTTCTGGGCTCCAAGGTCGGAGTCCTGATTCCGACCTTGGATCCCATAATCCAAACTATCCTATATCCCCCAGATGCCGTCTAGGGGACATAGATCGTGCCCTTAGTTGAGCACAACACTCTTGTTGGACCACACGAGTTTCTGCCTTACGGTACTTGCACATGAGGGCAAAAAACACAGAGAAAAAGGTCAGGGTCACATATTAGGTTTATTTGTGGCTATTGTTTTATAAAAAACACAATTGGGGGGAAAACACACAAAGAAGGATCCAAAGGGGAAGGTCTAAGTGCCATCAAAATTCGGAAGGGAGCGCGCGCACGCGCGCGCGCGCGCACACACACACACACACACACACACTCCCCTTTGTAGAAAAGAGAATGATCTTCTCTCCCTCTCACACTCACGATTGCAGACAGCAGTTTAAGACACCCTTCACCTCTCTCCCTTATTTACTCAAACGCTCAGCTTTGCCTCAGCCACCAGGGGACAGTAGAGACAGGCAAAACGTCTCTTCAGGACAGCGCTGAGGCACGGAGATCTGGCTGCGGAGGAAGGCAGGGGCTGCACAGTCCCCGTAGCTGTAGGAGGCAATCCCTACTGACCCAGCCTGTTGGCAGCAGTGAGATTAGATAAGGAACATCCCAACAAAGGGGTGATGAGTGGCGGCAGGGCAGGTAAAGTCTCTGAGGAAATAGGCCCAGCCATCCCACAAAATGGGTGCTAGCAAGCCAAAGTGGTACGTCCATTCCTTGCACAGGCAGGGTTCCGCTGAAGGGTTGTGTCCATCTCCCTGGCAGGAGCAGTACTGTTCCCAGGACCGTGTCCCATCCCAGTGTAGTGGGAGCTCTCTCTACCCTCCCAGAGGGTCAGGCTAGCCCCCTCCATGCTGGCTGAGGTACAGGGTGCGAGAGGGGTGCCGCCTTCCTGAGGAGAAGGTGGGCCGATGGGACCGCAAAGAGGTGCGAGTCGCTCTTCCGGCAAAGGCCTGAGGGGAAGGCTGGGTGCGGTTGTCAGTGGTGGCGTCTTGGCGTCTCAGGAAGGGGGGCACCGTCGAGCTCTTGATGTGAATGACGCGGGTGTCCATGACCTCACAGTCTATCTGCATCATCACCTCATAGCCCAGGGAGGAATTGTACAGGCTCTCTGAGGGAGGAAAACAAAAAACACTGAATGGCAACTGGAGTGGAAAAAGGGGTCTGTGAGGTTTGTGTCAACATCTCAAACAAAACACACAACCAACCCCTCAGTTCCACCCACATGTTGATTTATTTTACCGTTGAGGGCCATGGCTGGCATCACCAGTGACATTTTAGGTCGAGAGGTTTTGTTGTGGCTGATGGCAGGCAGTAGCAAGTGATCCTAAGACAGACAGACAAAACCCATCATCATCAATAATATACATTGTGGCAGATCAGGCAAATCTTTCATATTTGCATCATCTAACCCCTGCTGCCCAACTAGGAAATTCTATAATCAAATGCCTCCAAGAGAATTCTGGATTGAAAAATGAGATTCCAATGGCTAATATAATGCAACTTGGCCTTCTGGCATAGCTCAGCGTGATAGAGCACCTGCTTGGCCTGCAGAAGGTCCCAGGTTCGATCCCCGGCTTCTCCAGGTAGGGCTAGGAAAGAATCCTGCCTGAAACCCTGGAGAGCCGCTGCCAGTCAGCGTCGACAATACTGGGCTAGATGGTCTGACCCAGTATAAGGCAGCTTCCTGTGTTCCTCTGAGGTTTGCCGGATGAGAAACAGCAATGTCAGGCCATTGGTGACTGATGATTGGCAACCTTTACTGATAAGAAAGGAATCCAGACAAAGAGGTGCCCATGTTAAATTTATAGCTACGTCTTCCTCTTAGCACTGTAAAAGGGGGTACTATAAAACAACTAGCTTCGTAACGAAACCAGGTACGTAACAAGGCTCTCCCCAGATCATAAAATACAACAGATGTGTAATGAGAAAAGAAGATCACAAGACAAGACAGAATCAAGGAAATATTTCTGTGTCATAAACGCCTGTAACATGTCTAGGAACGCCAAAACGTTTTTGCAAGTATGTTGTTACAGTCATTTATCTTGATAAGAAGCTTTGAAATCCAACAATCTTATTTAGACACATGAAGATTTAGGGTAGAAGTGCATCTTTAGTAATTTTACATAAGAAACTAAATAAAGTAGTAAAAACAGTCTAAAAGACACTTAATACTACAGCCTCCACAAAGTATATATAGGAGATTCTGAACACACAACAGAGGGAGCCCTCCCTTGGATTAACTTCCCCACTGTGTTACCTGGGGAATCAAGCTGGTAAGCTTGATATTGATTATCAGTGAAACTAACAATTGTATTAACTCTGCTTAGGAGCCTTGACTTAGGATGATGTTAAATTTATCGTGTGTTTGAATCTATGCACGCACAAGCTTTGTATTGAGTACTGTTACGCTGATATTTTTATAGCAAAAAAGACAAATCTTGTCTGAGAGTGTGTTTCCTGGAAATACAAATTCTGTATAACCCATATCAAGAGTATACACTAAGCTTGCTCTATGATGGTATCTGGTTTTGTGAGGAAAATATACGGCAGTCAGGGGTTGCCAACATACTGACAATATATTTTGAGAGAAGCTCTGAACCAGGACAAAATGCCACAACGTGTATTCCCTAGCTTTCCCCCGCTTCTTTTGTTGGAACCATATGCTGGACGAATGCTGTGTACCTCAAAAGCTGGCAGGCCACACTGTGAACTTTGGATTGGTCTTAATCAAGGTATTATTGTACTGTCCACACAACCTTCTCTGTGGCCACCGCAGTTATTTATTTTATTTATTATTGAATTTCTTAATCGCCCATCTGGCTTGTCACTCAGCCACTCTGAGCGATATACAGCAATACAATTTTAAAACAATAAAATTCTACTTTAAAACATCATTATTTCTAAAAAAATACCCTAACCCACCCCAAATGCCTGCCTGAACAACCACATTTTTAATGCGTGGTGGAAGCTCATTAAAGAGGGGGCATGGTGGCGTTCCCTAGGGAGGGAGTTCCACAGTGTGGGGGCCACCACAAAGAAGGCCGTCTCCCTTGTCCTCACCAGCCTAGCTGTCCTGGCTGATGGGGCAGAGAGAAGGTCATCCGAGGCTGATCTTGTTAAGCAGCCTGTCTGGTGTTGCTGGAGGCACTCCTTAAGATAGGCTGGGCTGGAGCCGTATAGGGTTTTAAAGGTCAAAACCAACACCTTGAATTTGGCCCAGAAAACAACATGGTAACCAGTGCAACTCCTTCAGCACCGGAGTGATGTGATCACGCCAGCAGCTGCAATTAATCAGGTGAGCTGCCACGTTCTGTACCAGCTGCAGCTTCCGAACCGTCTTCAAGGGTAACCCCACGTAGAGCACATTACAGTAGTCTAAACGAGAGGAGACCAGGGCACGTACTACCGATGGGAGCAGATGGTTGGGAAGGAAGGGGCGCAGCCGCCGTATCAGATGGAGTTGGTACAGCGCTGTACGGCTCACAGCTGACACCTGAGCCTCCATGGACAGCTGGGAGTCTAAAATGACACCCAGGCTGCAGACCTGGTCTTTCAAGGGTAGCCGTACCTCATTCAACACCAAGTCAACATCCCCCAACCTACTCTTGTCTCCCACCAAAAGTACCTCGGTGTTGTCAGGGTTCAGCTTCAGCTTATTCCTCCCCATCCAGCCACTCACTGTCTCCAGACATTTGGACAGGGATTCTACAGCCAACCTTGGTGAAGATTTAAATGAGAGGTAGAGCTGCGTGTCATCCGCATACTGATGACACCGCACCCCAAACCTCCTGCTGATAGCCCCCAGCGGCTTCAAATAGCATCGGGGAGAGGATGGAACCCTGTGGCACCCCACAAGTGAGTGGCCACGGGTTTGAAACCTCCTCTCCCAGTGCTACCCTCTGGTACCTGCCGGAGAGGAAGGACAGGAACCACCGTAATACAGTGTCTCCAATGCCCAACCCCTCCAGGCGGTCCAGGAGGATATCGTGGTCAATGGTATCAAAAGCCGCTGAGAGGAGAACAAGGAAGGAGCATTCGCCCCTATCCAGAGCCCTCCTCATATCATCCGCCAAGGCCATTTCTGTCCCATGCCCAGGCCTGAAGCCCAACTGAAATGGATCTAGATAATCGGCTTCTTCCAAGAGTGCCTTCAAGTGCATCGCCACCACCTGCTCAATCACCTTGCCCAAAAATGGCAGATCCGAAACTGGGCAAAAATTGTTCAGAACTTGGGGATCCAAGGAGGGCTTTTTAAAAAGCGGTTTTATCACAGCCTCCTTGAGAGCTGATGGCATCACTCCCTCCTCAAGGGAGGCGTTCACCACCACCCTGATCCCCTCACCCAGCCTCTCCCTGCAGCTCATAATGAGCCAAGATGGGCAAGGATCAAGTAAGCAGGTGGTTGGCCTTACAGATGAAAGCACCTTGTCCACCTCATCAGAAGGAAGGAGCTGGAACCGATCCCACGAAACCGGTTTCCCGCAGACTGCCTCTTGCTCACTAACTGTATCCACAGCGCATGGAATAATACTCCTAATACAATCAATTTTATCTGCAAAGTGCCTTGCCAAGCCCTCACAGGAAGCCTTAGAATGCTCCGACAGTTCTGGAGCAACTGGACCAACCAGGCTCCGGACCACCTGGAACAGCCTCCTGGGACAGCACTCTGCAGACGTGATAGAGGCAGCATAATATTCCTTTTTGCTGCCTTCACTGCCACGTGATAGGCTGAAGATACAGCTCTGCCTGTTACTCACCCTGCGGAAGGACACAACATAGAAGGTATCCTCTCGCCTATCAATGGCATCCATAAAGTCATGCTCTTTGTGGTCGGGGTGCTGATATACCTGTAGCTGACTCAAGGAATCCCTGGAAGCACAAAGAAAGAGTTGTCATGGAGACAGGCCTGTTCAGAGTGGGGAAATCTTCCCCACCCACTACACACATCACAGTCATGGGACACAGGAATGGGGTCTATGTTGGACGGAGCGGAGTGGGGGAAGAAAGGTGATGAGGATCCGACTCATGAAGCGGATGAGCAAGAAGAGCCATGGGCGGCTGTCCTCCCAAGGGGAGAGGAGAGTGATGCTGCTGGTGTCATGGCCCACCTGAGCCAGCAGCAGAAACTATACTCTGCTTGGGAATAAAGGCCCACTTATAAGCAAGCAGATTCAGAACAGAAGCTTACAGCTCCTGCCTTAAGAGGCTGAAGGCAGGAAGGATCTTTGGTGCCTCTCTTGGGGCAAACATAGTAACAAGGAGGAGTGCAGATCATTACCAAGCCCCTTCCTACCATCTGTGGCCTTGGGCTACCAGCTGCTGACAGCTGGAAGGAGAATCTATTGAGCTTATGGGAGGGTGTGTGCCGCCTAAGCCAGGGAGACAACATCTGGGCAAGCCCAAGACAGAGCAATGGACTTGGATGCAGGGAGCCTGAGCTGCACTGCACCTCTGCAATGGCCTCCACATGGGGCCCTAGGCAAGTCACACTCTTTCGGGCTCAGTTCCTGGACAAGACTAGTTCACTCAACTTCACTATGACCAGCAGCTGAATGTGTGGATCACCTCCATATAAAAGGAGTGCACTCGAGTGATATGGAAGCTGTATCTGTGGTGCTGCATGTGTGAAGGGACAGTCACAAAACTAAGTCATCACTTGATGCTGGTGCAGTCATCAAGCAATGCTGAGAAATGTACTGACCGGCTCCGTCGTTCCCTGTGTGCCCTAAATAGCAGGAGGCGCAATGAGAAAGAGAGAGGAAGTGCAAAGTACTCAATCGGAAATACCGATACATGATAAAAGGTATTGCATCAGAGATGCATATACTGGAGGAGATGCGGCTCACAGTCCCTGGGCATCCTGGTTGCTGGAGGGAGGAGAAACCGCTGGAGAAGCAGTCAGCGCTGTCACCCACAACAAGCTGGGCGAAGAATCGAAGGAACTGGATCCAAGGACGTCCCCTTAAGGCGGCAGCTTATGGAAGAGGCCCACCATGGAAAGACAAAAGGGCAAGCTACGTCAGGAGGATTCAACACGAGAGCTGCTTACCTCTCAGTGTGTCTGGGAGGGCTGGCAGGCACATAGCGGGAGGGGTTTGGAGGCTTCCTTTTTGGTTTGTCCTGAAATGAAGAAAATACAGGCGGAGGGTAGGGGCAGGAGAGGGTGCCAGCATGAGAGAGACATCTGAGCAATTTTTCAAGCATTAACACCCCCCCACACCTTTTCAGAAAACTATGTCAAGATGCTGGACACCCCCATCCAGCTTCTGGTGGTTATCACCACATGCCCACTTCCCTTCCTTTCCAGGCCCACCATGTCACACCTGGCTGGCCTGTGCTGCCTTGCGAGATTGCGAGGGCTTCTTCCGGTTGATCTGGTGTCGTCGGACCCAGCCGCTGAGCTCATCTGCCAGTCTGGAGGCGGAAGAGCAGGAAAAAGGAGGGTAAGCCACAATGTTCCTGGGCATCATTGCTCCCAACAGACATGCCCGCAAGCAAAACCACCAGAAATGCTTAGCCACACACACTCTCCCTCTCTCTCCTGCCCTGGGACTTACCGGAGCGACTCAGTGCGATTGAACTGGCGGCAATCTGAGGCGAGGAACAGCTTGTCCAAGTCCCTCAGCATGAGATCCTTCATGTCAGAGAAAGGAGCCGACAGGTTCCTGGGGGGAGGAGAGGAGGTATGCAGGGGGGACAAAGGATGAATATTAAAGATGCGGTGAAGCGTTCTAGTTGTTTTTTGACTGATTCTGTTGATAAGTTTTGTTGTATTTTACTTTTCATATTCATGATTCTAAGAGTTATGATTTTAATGTTGTCTATGCAACGCATTATGTTTTATATACGCTGTTAGCCACCCTGGGCACTTTGTGAGGAAGGGTGCAATACAATTTTTTTTAAGAGGATTAATGGCAAAGGGAAACAAGCATGGGCTGAAAACTAATCACACAGCTGAGCAGCGAGGAATTTACGTCAGGTTCATAAATAGCTGCTCGCCCTGAAGCATGAGGACATCAATGTCAAAACTGCAAGTAGCCAGACACCAATAAATAAATGAGTACTTACTAGTATTTCCCCCTTCATGTGATCCGACAGGGAAGTAACTTGGAAGACGAAGGGTTCTTTCTGGCTGCCAGAACACCCCCAAACAATTCAGCAGAGGGATGTGCAGGCAGCTCCTTCTCTTCACCATCTTGTTATTTCTCCTCCCTACTCCCCGCATCCCAATTACCGGAATTGTGCCTTCCCTGGCCTGGCCAGGGCCTCCTCTTGCTGCTCCTCCTGCTCCTCCTCTGGAATTTCACGAGATTCCTCTGGAATGCTTAGGAGGTGCCTGTGACCTGGGCCAGAGTCCGCTTCCTGTTTGAGCAGGTCCACGTCTGCTGCCTTGCGCTCACTGATGCTGGAGAGAAGGGCAAGTGAGGTCAGCTCCTTGGAGATTCTGAGACATCTCATCAGGGAATTAATTTTGACGTATGCAGCAAAGCAGAATATCCGGACAACAACTGCCCACCCACAACCTGCAGAAGTAAAATGGAGCCTTTCACACCACAGGGTTTACAGGCCAGAATAGTGACCGACCCACCATGGTTCTTCCTGAATCTGCCCCAACTGTTGGAGACAAGAGTGGGTGAGGGGTAAGCAAGGTGACCCAAACTCCCCACAACTATCAAAGACGGGGGAAGGATTTCTGGATTATAAAGCCTTTTCTGTCATCTTCCTGGAATGTACCAGAGTAGGAAGGCAAAGCTAGTTAGATGTAGCACAGCTACGAAAAGCTACAGAGGACAAAGAAAAAGTATCAGGGGTGAAGAAACTCTTTCAGCCCAAGGGCCAAATTCCATTTTGGAGAAGCTCTTGAGGGCCGCGTTGGGGGCCGAAGACAAAAGGGGTAGGGCAAAAATATAAAAAAATACCAGCATATTGCAGGTTAAAGCTCTTACAGCCAATTCCGAAGCCTTAGGAGAAGGATTTCAACCATTTAGAGTGGGGAAAAAAGCTGCACAAAAGCCAGGAAACTACCAAATGATTGGTTGGGAGGAAGGGGGTGGAGCCGGGGAAGGGGAACAGTTATCTGGGGAACCCCGAAGGCCAGACTGGAACCCCAGACCTGAGGTTCCCCACCTCTGAAACAGTCAAACCATGTGCAAAAATGAGGGAATTGTGCAGCATTTTAAAGGCTGCCAGATTTATTGTAGCAAAAACTATAGTGGACTAGAGCCCACTTTGTCAGATGCACAAAGCATTATTGTAGTTGGAAAAAACACATATGTGGATAAGGAGAAAATGAGTTGTGAAAAGTGGGGCCAAAAGCCCATGAAGCGTAAGTGGCAGCGGTAGGTCTATGGAGACCAAACATATACAAGATAAGAACAGCAACCCATGATATGTGACTCTTCCTAATTAAAGGCCCCCCCAAAACATCCGCATCAGCAAAAAGAGCCCTGTAGGAATAGATTTGGTAGGGAGATGATGATCTTCCCAGAAAGAGTTTATCCCAGGTAAACTGCCTCCCTAACCAGTCTGCTGAGTTTAGCTTGGTATCCAACAAGCACACACATGCCCACAGGACAACTTCTCTGTCATTATCACTCTCTCGTGCGCACACACAAATTTCCTGGGGCTTTGGCAACTTCAAAAGACTTCAGGACAGGACAGGGAATGATTAGCAGAGTTAGTTATTAGCTAAGACTGAGAATGGAGCCTCACCTGACAGGCCCAAAATTGAAGGCTATGAAGAGCAGCACGACCATGACGCAGATGACTTTCCGGTTCCCAGAGCCAAACTTCAGCTCGCTGTTCTAAATGGGAAGAGAGGCAAGTCGTCAGCCAAAACGGCATACGGCCTGCTTGGAGCTCCTACCTTCCTTGTAATGGAACTGTTAACCCCAGTGACTCCATACTGGGCCTCACGTCATTATGCTGTAGCACTGCATGGTACTACTAGACATCAGACCTGAAAGCTCACGCAGAGGGGCCAGGAACACATCCAGCTGAATGCAGCTGTTATTCAAAGGGGCAAGAAAGCATTTCCGCAACTGCCTACGTCGGCGATGTATGATTCACGTTTCAAAAAGAGAGGAGCCAAATCGTAACTTTTAAAGAGAACACGTTCCTCTTCATTAAATGATGGATAAATTAACTGCTGCACCGCAGGGATAAAACACATGAAAACTCTCATCTTACCAGTGGTAAACGCCATAACTTTTGTAACTGATGCTTCAGTTTTATTACTGTGTTTTAATATTTATTATTGTTGTATTTGATTGCTTTTTCATATTGTAAACTGTCCTAGAGTCTATGATAAAGGGTAACATATAAATATGGAAAATACATTTTAAAATAAAGAAATAACGTCACCTCTACCAAGGGAACGTAAACATTTCAGTGCTGGTGGGATAACTATTAACAGATACAGAAATGAGTTGTTCTTACTCACTGAAATGCATCAGCATCCATCCACTCACCCTGCCTGCCCCAAGAGGCAAGGCAGATACTGGAAAGCAGGACATCTTATCCTGCCATTGTCTCACAAAGAGAGGAAATCCCATCATCACTATCCCACTGTTTTCTCCTGTAAGGAGACACAGGAAGAGGCAGAGGGAAAGTACTACAGTGCCAGACTGCCTGGGAGGATCTTCCACTCCTCTGGCTCTGGTATATTCATTTCAAACCCCATCCTGTTGTAGTCCAGTTGGTATGTCTCCCCGCAGTCTTCTCTTCTCAAGGCTAAACAGGCCCAGTTCTTTCAGTCTCTCTTCACAGGGCTTTGTTTCCAGTCCCCTGATCATCTTTGTTGCCCTCCTCTGAACCCTCTCCAGCTTGTCTGCATCCTTCTGAAAATGTGGTGCCCAGAACTGGACACAGTACTCCAGATGAGGCCTAACCAGTGCTGAGTAGAGGGATACTAGTAGTTCCTGGGATTTGGAAGCTATGCTTCTATTAATGCAGCCCAAAAGAGCATTTGCCTTTTTTGCAGCCACATCTCATTGATGGCTCATATTCAGCTGGTGATCGACAACAATTCCAAGATCCTTCTCGCTTGTCGTGTTGTTGAGCCACATATCCCTCATCTTGTAACTGTGCATTTGGTTTCTTTTTCCTAGGTGCAGAACTTGGCATTTATCCCTGTCAATTTTCATTCTGTTGTTTTCTGCCCAGCACTCCAGTCTATCAAGATCCCCTTGAATTTTGTTTCTGTCTTCCAAAGTAGCTATCCAACCCAATTTTGTGTCATCTGCAAATTTGATCAGCATTCCCTGGACCTCCTCCTCCAAGTCATTAATACAAATGTTGAAGAGCACTGGGCCCAGGACTGAGCCCTGTGGTACCCTGCTCGTTACCTCTCCCCAGTTTGAGAAGATACCATTTGAGTCCGATTCTGTAGCCAACTGTGGATCCACTGGATCATTGTTTCATCTAGCCCACTTTGAGCTAGTTTGCTCATCAGGATATCATGGGGCACTTTGTTGAAAGCTTTGCTGAAGTCGAGGTATATGATGTCCACAGCATTCCCACAGTCCACAAAGGAGGTTACTTGATCAAAAAATGAGATCAGATTCGTCTGGCAGGATTTGTTCTTGACAAATCCATGTTGGCTTCGAGTAATCACTGCATTGTTTTCAAGGTGCTTACAGACTGATCACTTTATAATCTGCTTCAGAATTTTCCCAGGGATTGATGTCACACTGACTGATCTGTAGTTCCCAGGTTCCTCCTTTTTACCCTTTTTGAAGATAGGGACAACATTAGCCCTCCTCCAGTCATCTGGCACTTCCCCCGTCCTCCATGATTTCTCAAAGATAATAGACAGTGCTTCTGAGAGTTCCTCTGCCAGTTCCTTTATTACTCTAGGATGCAGTTCATCTGGCCCTGGAGATTTGAACTCATTCAAAGTAATGAGGTGTTCCTTGACCATATGCCTATCGATCTCAAGCTGCAATCCTGCCCCTTCAGCCTGTACTTCGCCTTTGCCAGGGGGGTCATAGACCCTCTTTTGGGAGAAGACTGAGCCAAAGTAGGAATTGAGCACTTCTGCCTTTTCCTTGTCATCTGTTATCATTTTGCCAGCCTTATTTAATAGCTGAACCACCATTTCTTTCCTCTGTCTTTTACTATGCACGTAGCTGAAGAAAGCCTGTTTGTTGCTTTTAGCATCCCTCGCTAACCTCAGCTTGTTCTCAGCTTTAGCCTTCCTGACGCCATCCCTGCAATTCCCTGCTACCTGCCTGTACTCTTCCTTTGTTGCTTGGCCTTCCTTCCACTTCCTATATGTGTGCTTTTTTGTTTTCAGGTCATCTCTAAGCTTTTTGTGAAGCCACATTAGCTTCTTCTGTTGTCTTCCACCTTTTCTTCTTGTTGGAAGGGTTTGTAATTATGCCTTGGGAATTTCCTTTTTAAAAAACTCCCACCCATCTTGGACTCCTTTTCTCATTAGAGTCGCTTGTCATGGGACCTTACTGATCATTGTTCTGAATTTATTAAAATCTGCTTTCCTAAAATCCAGGGTACGCGTTTGACTACACTTGGCTTTTGCTTCCCTTAGAACCAAGAAGTATAACATGGTAGCTTTCCCCCTGAGTTCCTGTAACTGCTACTTTATCCACTACGTCATCTCTGTTTGTTAAGATCAAGTCAAGGATAGCCAAACCTCTAGTTCCTTCCTCTACTTTCTGTAGGAGGAATTTATCCGCCACAAAAGTCAGGAATTTCCTGGAGGGGCCATGCTGGTTCAGACCAAGGTCCATCTAGTCTAGCATTCTGTTCACACAGCAGCCACCCACAGGAAAGCCATAAGCAGGACATGAATGCACCAGCACCCTCCTGCCCATGTTCCCCAGCAGCTGGTTTACACAGGTTTACTGCCTCTGATACTGGAGGTAGTGTATAGCCATCAGGACTAGCAGCTACTGATAGCCCTCACCTCCAGGACTTTGTCCAGTCCCCTTCTAAAGCCATCCAAATTGGTGGCCATCACTACGCCTTGTGGTAGCGAATCCCATAGTTTAACTATGCACTGTGTTAAGAAGTCCTTCCTTTTTTCTGTCCTGAATCTCCCACCTGTCAGCTTCATGGGATGACCCCAGGTTCAAGTATTATGAGAGAGGAGTGGGAGGAGAGAATGGACTATTCTAGAGGAGAGCACGGCTGCCTGGCACCCTGAACAAGAGCAATCCTCTTACGAGGTGAGGATGCACCGCAACTTAGTTGCAGGACCCACTACTGTACAGTACCTTATTGGCCAGCAGGCCCTCACCTCGCTTAGGACACAGTCCAGACGGCGACGGAGGAGAGCATTCTCCCGCCGCAGTCGCTCATTGTCTGTCAGGGCCTCCCTCAGCCGGGACTCCAACCCCTGCAGGTATTCTTTCTTTTTTCGCCGCGACTGGCAGGCTGACTCACGGTTCTTAATCATCCGCTGTTGCCTTTTCAGCACCTTGATCTAGAGGGAATTAACAAAGAAAAAATCGTATACATACACGCATAATTGAATAATATAAAGGAATGAGTGAGGTTCTGTCACTGAAACCTGTAGGCATCTGGTATGACTAATGAAAGGAGGTATTTCCCACTAGGTTAATCTATGGAATTCATTGCCAGAGAAATATGGCTCAGACATTGCCATAAATGATGCATCTAAAAGTTTAGGTAAGTGCAAGGCAGGTTGATTGATCAGTGGCTATTGGCAGCAATACCTCCATGTTCAGAGGCCACCCATAAAATACTAGAGATTAACAGGCAGCCATTACTGGTGTAATCTACTTGTAAAGCTCCCTGTGGCTAGACTCTCTCGGAAGGCTTAACCATATCCACTAAAGTCGTATGCTACTGGGGGGCCCTGGGACAGGACTGAGGCGTCCCAGGGCAGGGGTAGCAGAGAAAACGGAAGCATGAGTTACAACTAAAAGACATGACTTACATCTATCTCTTGGTTGCAGGGTCCTATTTGCGTTGGTGCAGGGACAATGGTTTTAGCTTCTGGTTTGGGAGCAGAGGGAGACGGTTTTGCTGGGAGACTTTCCTTCACAGGGGACTGAACCTTGATCAGCCCAGACACTGGGAGATGCAGGAGTTCAGACTGAGAAATCACAACACCCTGTGCTGGTATCAAGGAAAGAAGAGGCAAGGCCACATCAGTTCTACACTCTATGTCTGCCACATGTACACTGTAGTCTTTGTCCCACAAGAAATGGTCCCTTCCCCACATAATTTCAACTGAAGGAAAATCTGTGTGGCACTAGAACACCTGGGGGCTGCGTGCATTCAAGCTGCACTTAGAACCTAGATTCCAGTATCCTGCTATTGGCCAAACCCTTCTCTAGAGCATTCCTTTTGTTATCAGAACAGAGGCCTCCTTCCCCGGTTACCTGAAATTCCTGTGTTGATAGTCTGTGATTGGGTTACAGGTACAGGCTGCAATAAGATGGTCTTACTGGACGTGGTTGTTGGCTGCATTGGGACGGCAGTTACCACAACTGGCTTTGGTTGAATATGGGGCTTCCGACTGAGAATGCT
Organism: Heloderma suspectum; assembly: GCF_057233095.1. Taxonomy (NCBI): domain Eukaryota; kingdom Metazoa; phylum Chordata; class Lepidosauria; order Squamata; family Helodermatidae; genus Heloderma; species Heloderma suspectum. The sequence goes on along the minus strand of NC_139459.1, from coordinate 359,274,230 downwards.
CTCTGCTTTGTTGGGAGCTGCTGGTTTCCCTGCAACAGAATGTGCCCATCAATGGAGAAGCAAACACTCCCTTTCCTCAGGGCTCTAAAAGTCTTTGTCAGAAATTACTTTTACCCATGAGCCTCTCTGAAAGAGAGAAGGGTAACAAGCTCTAATTCCCCAAAGTGGCTTCCCACCATCAGCTACCCAAACTGAAAGCTGGGGGTGGGGTGGGTGGGGTGGAGAAACAGAAGCAATAAAGTGAGAATAGGTAGACTCTCCCATTACTCCATTTGAAGGAGAGCCACGTGGAGAAAAACTGGGGGCCAAGCTAGACAAGATGCCAGTCATGCAATAAGCAACTGCATGAATGGTGTTTCATTTATTTTGTCCCTGAAAGGCTTGACATCCAAAGAGTTCATGTGTGCTGAACTTCACTTATCCCTTGGAGCAGATTTGAGCACGGCTGCTCCAAGCCAAACCCTTCTCTGGAGCATTCCTTACCATTACCAGAACCCTCAGAACTCCCACCAAGTGTCCTTAATTTTGGTGCCAAGGAACCCCCACACCATTCATTTAAATTCTGATCCATTTTTACACCACTTTCTAGATAACATATATCCAAAGCAGTTACATATTACCAAGAGCAAATAAAAATTTCAAGACATCAGTTGTTAAGACAGTGAGCTGCTGGCATGTCATGAATGTTCACAAATACACTATGAAGTAAGGATGAATCTGTCAACCAGTAGGATTTCAATGAACAGTGTGCTTCTCTGAGAAAAATGAAATGTCACTTTGGTTCATTAAAAAAATTACATATGGCCAAGAACAGGAAGGGCACCATATTGTTGTCAGGAAGGCGCTCTAGATGATGAGGCAAGATGGTGAGCTAGTAAGCTAGAAAGAACGTTATGTATTGACTCAAACTAACTAGCCATTTTTTTTTGCCATGGGTCTCTCGTATTTTCTTAGTTTACACTATTTTTTTCTAGGTAGTCAGTATTTTTTTCCAAAGCATACAGTGTCCATAGCCCTAGATGTCAGATTCTCCCACACTGAGCTACCTTTGGCTCTGGGGGCCTGGCAGAGTTTCAGAGTCAATCCACTCCTTATAGAATTCCCAAAGAAGCACAAAGGTTCCATTTGCACCCACTCCCAGCAGACTCTGTAAGGTAGCAAGAAGCTCCTCCCCTCGCGCTCCTCCCCTGTGTACCTGTCTCAGGAGCTGGGACTACACTGATGTGCACAGTGCCAAAAGGGGGAGAAAGAACATCTCCAAACATGCACGGAGGGGTTGGGGGGTGCTCAGTCTTCACCCCAATCACGTCAGCTGGGCTGGGGGCCTGTGAGAAAAGCACAGGTCTCAACACAGGAGTTTAAAGTGAAGGGACAAAATTCTCTCCATAAAGGATTCTCTGACAAACATACCTGCCCGGGAAGATCAGCGGAGGAGGAGGAGGATACTGCGGACGAATCAGAGGACACTGCAGACGAATCAGAGCAATGAGATGAGGCAGGAGAGACTGGCTCAGACTTCACCTGTAGCTCTAAAGGAAAAAGAAAAACATATTACTAACATGCTTTCCCTGCCAGCCAGCACATTCAAGAAAAAAAAAGATACCACTCAGAATTATCTCCTTTCCCCACCCCATACATAACACGTCCCCCAAGTCCCTATAGCCAGCCCCTGCCAACACTAAACTTCAAGGAAGCTACCATCACCACAGGCCTCGAACCCCTTACATTCTTGCTCCCTGTCTTGCTTGGGTAGCCACTCGCCTGGCTCTGCAGGGGAGGAGAGAATGACTAGGTGTCAGACAACCCAGTGTGGTTTGCCGTGGGTTATTTAACCTATGATAAACCACTGCACCCATGGGCACAAGGTTGCATATGCAACCCCCGCTCGGGGGTTGTTGTGTTGTGCGAACCCAGTGAGCGTGGGTTATGTGACGGTTAAACAAATAACCCACAGAGTTAAATCTTGTTAAACAACCCCCACACAACCCTTAAACAGACCAGGGTTATGAGGGTTGTTTAACTCCCGCATAACCCATGCTCGCCAGGTTCGCACGACGTGATAACCCCGGAGTGGGGGTTACATATCCAAAATGGTGGCCTCACACACCCTACACGATTATCAAGCAGATAGATGTTCCTTCTCTAGAGTTGCAACTGACCTTTCCTAACTTTCCACAGGAAACTGGTTATCTGGTGTAGGAATTAAAATTTGAAGAACTTGAAATTTATTTTATTTTCCTGTGAAAACCGAAATATTTCTTGTGAAATCTGAAATGTCAGCAAGACAAGTTTAAAGGCTTGCTGACATCAACTGAAAATGAATTCTGGGACCAAAGCCTGTCCACTATACAGCATTTACTAGTCCCACACTGCGGATAGTTCCAGTCACATGCCCTTACCCACTTACAAGCACTCCCTTAGATAGACCTCTTGCCCAACAATGGTGGCAGCACCTCAAAAAGTCTGGTTTGTGATAAAACATGCAAACCGAAGTGAGACTATTTAAAAAAGAAAAGCAAACCTACATGCAAATTTCATTCATGAGTATTATTCGCTTTGAGCAGAGATGTTTTGTTTAAAGCTTATGATAAATGCTAAAATAGCTTTCTAACCATGAGAGTGCTGGTTAAAGGAAGGATGTGAAACCTCATCTGGAGGTTTGTATTAAAAATAGAGATTGGACAGATGTTGGTCAGAGAGGCTCCAACTCAGTGGTAAATGACTGGCCCTCATATGGTAGCCAGTTGGCCTCTCATTGCCTTCCAGTGGCAAAAAGGAGCCATTGGATCCCAGCCAAGAGAACTTCAGGAAGAAGAACAGACAAACTGTCAGATACAAACTGCATATTATTTTGTCATTTTCAGCCTCACCCAGAGGAAGTCACGGGAGGGAGCTGAGAAAGTTGGGAGGTGGGGGAAGACAGGCAAGCAACTCGGCCTCTCAACCCTTCTGCTCTACCCACCAGCCAATTCAGCTGACAACCACTGGTATTAAATATAAGACATTGTGGCTAAGGTCAGACAGTTGGACTAGGACTCAGCTTTTCCCAACCTGGTTCCCTCCAGATGTGAGGACCACAACTCCCATAATCCCATAGCCAGCTATACTGGCTAACACATCAGGAAGGAACCAAGTTGGGAAAGGCTGGACTAGGCAGTCCATTACTTCCAATTCACCAACACGGGAGGGGAACAACCTTGCTCAATGTTACTCTTGGTGCACAACAATTACTTCTAGGCGAATAATTTCACCACTCAAATTATTCTGGGGATCAGAAATAAAAACTCCCCTGCCAGATCAGACCTAGGTTCCAGCTAGCCAGGCATTCTGTTTCCAGCAGTGGTCAGCTAGCTGCCTCTGGGAAGCCCACAGGCATAACCCCAGCTGGAAGAAAGGAGCCTCCATATGAAGCACGAGCCACTTAATTCCGAGTGGTCCATCAGTTTGATCAAGCCCAATGTTTTCTACTCTGACAGTGTCTCTCCAAAGGCTCACTGAGACCGTTCTTTTTTTTAATTGGAGATCAAGTCCAGGACGTCCTGCCTGCAAACATACTTAATTAAGCTATGGCCACTGCATGTTAAATACAAGCCAGTGACTATGCTGGTAATTTTTTTGCATTAGCCTGAGAAGACAGGCTGCCCTAATGTGCACCTCCTCTCCGTGAGTATCATCCTACTGCATCCACACAGCTCTGCATCTCTCAAACTTTCAGCAGTCCTCCTACAGCTCCAAAGAAATACTCACCAGGGAAAAGAGAGTCCTGCAGTGGGTCCCAAGGTGGGTCTGGGGGTGTCGTTTCCATGTCCAGGTCAAACCCATCACTGAAATGCTGCCCAGAGAGAAAAGAAGGCATAGAAAACAAAATTGGTCACATATGTATGTGTAGGTGCATCACACACACACACACACACACACACGGCAGTCAAATGACAGCCTCCACTTTGAAGTATGAAAGTCCGCAAAGGCTATAAACACAGAAGAGTGTTGTCAGTGTGACTTACAGACAAGGGTGGATTTTTTTTTAGTTTGCAGGGCAAGAGAAGGAAGGGCATGTAGCCAAGTATATTATTGTGCAGCCAGGAGCACAGAGTTGGTGCAGCCTATTCAGGGCCTGGAGCCTTGCCTTCACACACCTGGTGTACACAGAGATGACCAGTGAATGCAACCTAAAAGTGTAAATATGGCCACCCACCCACCCATATAACTGGGGCCATTAGAAATTGAACCCAGAGTTGCCAGATGCAAACCTAGTCCACACAGTTCATATACCTCACACAATTGTGTGTATCTCAGAAGGGAATATAAAGATTAAGTGGCAGGGGTGAGGGGGAGTAGGATGTCAAGATAAACTGGATTCAGAGTGTATATGAAATTTGGGGGAGTGAGAAAGAGAGGAAAACAAGAAGGGCTAAGAAGACACAAGAGGAGCATCCTTTTTTTTAGAAGACGTGTGAAAGAAGCTTGCTCTCACCATAGAATGGACACAGCCACCATCCACAATGCTGCGCTCGAGGCAGGGAAAAAGCTCAGCTGCCACATCTCTGTCATCCTCCAGGCAACTATAGAGACCTGCATCTGTGGGGACAAGAGCAATGTGCAAACAGTGAGACAACTCACAGACTCACACATGCTTTCACCCTTAACTGCCTCCTTTCTTTCACCTAAAGCTCAAACTGCAACCTGTGATCTGTGGGTTCGTTTGCTGAGCAAGGTCTTCTCCCACCTTGCTTCATCCCACTCAAGTATAATAAAAATTGGAAGTATGGAGTCCAATGACTAACTATATAACCCACTCACTTTTAGTTAATACAAGTAATTTCATTTTTGCCAGTGTTATTTCACCTACTAAAGGGGTAGGCCACCTGGTGCCCTCCAAATGCTTGGACTAAAACTCCCAAGCCCCATTCAGCATGGCCATTGGTCAGGAATGGTGGAAGTTGTAGCCCAGGAGGACACCAGGTTGCCTACCCCTGATCTACTATGATGTCCTTACATTTTCTGCTCACTTTGTAGTATGTATATTTTCCTTTACACTGTTGCTGTTCAAGCAATGTATTTTGTTAAAAATATAATGAAAACCACCCAAAAAAGGCTGCTCCCCTTTCTCCCACAACAGGCCTTGTTAGCTGCAACTATTATAAGACATAACATTCCGGGAGAGAGCGCAGGACAGGAAGGCCTGACGTGCTATGGTCCATGGGGTCACAAAGAGTCGGACACGACTGAACGACTGAACAACAACAACAACAAATAACAGCCTTGTGGCCCCGTAACGACTACAGGCAATGTGACTTGAAAGTGGGTTACAATCCTCCCAAGTAAATAAAATAACATACAACTAATTTATTACAGCATAGATGTTCGAGTATTAGAGTGTACTTCATCCGATGCACGACAGGCAGACATTCAACCGGTGGACCTTATCCCCATCGGGGAGGCAGATTGGGGAGGGTACTACACCTGTTCCATAGCTGCCTGTCGCACACCTCTTACCGACTCAAGAGTCCTGCCTAGGGGAAAAGGAGCCCCTCTGCCCCACCTGCCCTCTTCACCTTTTTAGTGCCCCCCCCACACGCAGGCCCCCCTACACTAGGCCCCCTAGCGCCTCCCTCAACCCCCGCCCCGCCCCGCCCCGCCCACCCCAATAAGCCCCGCCCGCTTTCCCCAGCCAATAGCTGCCTTTCCTTCCTATCCCACGACCCCCGTTGCTATTCACCCCAGTCCTCGCTGCTTAGGAGGTTATCCGCGCGGAAACGGCTTGAGTCGCTCAGGAGCAACAGCTCCGAAGCCAACGCCGCCATCTTCCTTCCGCCTTTTGCTACACTACACCAGCGGCGACTCCCACCCAGCCCACTGCTGCCATAGCAACACCTCGGACCAATGGGAAGCCCGCTCCTTTACTCCTCCGACCAACCAGAACATAGAGGAGGCGGGACACAGCCGGAATATCCACCAACGGAAAAGAATGATGATACGGAAGCGTACCGAGAGGGAACGCATGCGCTTAAGGCGACAGGCACAAACGCGCACGGAGAGCGGCTACTATAAGCGGTGCGCAAGCGCCTTGCGGGGCACGCGCTTCGTGGAATCCTCGCGGAGCAGGGTCGAATCGGCGTGCGCATGCGCCAAGGGAGCTTCGCGTTGATGCGTCGAATTCCAGCGCAGCGGGTCGGGGCGCGCTCCGCGATGCGCGGCGCTGCTGAGTAGGGGTTTCACTGCGTAGGCACCGGTGGGCCGAGCGGTCCATGGAGAGTGGCGCGTGCCTGGTTCACGCAAGTTCTTCTGGGAGTTGTAGTTTGGGTGCCTGCTTGGACTCCGGGGTTTTTCCAGGGATGGTTAGGTTTTTCTTCCTGTCTTTTAAAAAGGTGTTATCGAGCATCTCTGACCCTTCAAAGAGCGAATTTGACTTTGGCCTGGCGTGTGCAAACCCCGCCTCTCCCACGGTGCCAGTAGCATTGGGTAAGTGACTTGTGCCTTGGCCTCAGCTTCCCATGTGCAAAATGCGGGGGAAAGTGACTTGCCTCGCAGGAGCGTTCTGAGTAAATATCATAAAATGTCTTGCCACTGTTTTTGACTGACCCCCGCGCTTTGCCTTTAACAGCAGCCTGGCATACAGTTGGTGGTAGGTGGGACTACCACAACAAAATGTTGCAGTGTGGACTGCTGGCGCTCAGGATTCCAGCCACTCCATTCCATTCCCCTTTCCCAACAGTAGGTCAGAATTCCACAGCCACTGAGCATGCTCAGTCCTCATTGGGCTGTTTTTGAGCTTCTTTTCTCCCATAGGCATTTTCCCCCACTCAACATATTTTGTGCCCCTACAAACCTTGGGATCAGCCAGTAGCTCCTTTTGGGTGTGAGTGGTGCCGTTTTGGCTACATAAACACCACCACTCTCTCCTCCTGGCGATTGGAGTTAGTACTTATGGTGATGGTTTTCTGTGCTTGGAGATACCAGGCCAAATAAGAGAAGTGCTTCCCAAGCTACATTTCTGTACCTCTAGCTGATGTTAAAAGATGCAAGGAACTTTTGGAAAAACAAAACAAAACCCTTTTGTTTAGAAAAACAATACAAAAATTTTTAATGAATACACAAGAATAGGATCAGTAAAAGGAAAAAAAAGTGATAGCTAATTCAAAATGTGTATATAAGTCAGGAGTGGGAACGTTTTTCAGTTCAGCAGCCAACTTCCAACTTGGCAAAAGTCACGAAGCTGCATTCCATCTGTGGATGTGCCAAAGGCAGAGTAGGGAAGATAAAATGTGATCCTTAGGAATTTTAAGTCTACTCTGTAAGCAGAGTAGGCTTAAAATTGTCCTGTAAGCAGGACAAGTGTCTGCATGTCTACTCAGAAGTAAGCAGGCTTGACTTGCTCAGCAGCACTTTCAAATAGCATCCCAAATACTAAGCCTCTGCATGCCTACTCAGAAATAAGCATGAGCACCATGTCCACTCACAAATAAGTAGGCAAGCTTCTGCATGTCTCCTCAGAAGTAAGCAAGACTGAATCCCTCAACAGCTTCCTTGCTTTGCTCTGGCCCCTCTCACTGGCAGGGAAAAGCTCTTATCAGCAGCTGATCAGAGATTTCCTGTGCTGAGAAAGGGAGCCTTTTTTTCCAGTGTTCCACAGGGAAACGCATCAACATTCCTGGGTATATTTCTGAGTCTTTGGACATTGGCAAAATCTGATTGGGACTCTCGACACTAACATGTAGATGTCAACACTTTCCAGTATTTCAGACATCCTTTGCAACATACCTTGAGGATATCATTCAAGATCTACTGATTAAAATTTGTATGTTTGTTTCTACATGAATGGAGAAATAGTTCATCACAGAAGGATGGTGAGCAAGTTTCGCGGGGGCGGATGTTGATACCCTTTAAAGAACTTTGGGAATAATTATCTTCAAAATATGTGTTTCTTTTCTACTTAAGGCATTTGTTTTACTTTTACATATACGTATTCATCTACATTCTTTTCAATGTATTGTGTAAATCTGGTTTTCAAACAGTAAAGTTTTCAGATAATATACCCATGTCCGGTTTTCAGACTGGTGAGGTGGGGTAGTTAGGTTGATCATTCTCAAATACTTTAAAATGTCAAAAGAAAGATCCTTGTTCATAGAATATCTACCCAGAGAGGCTCACCTGGAGCCTACTTTAGGGCAGAATCCTATGTATGTTTAGACAGAAAAAGGTCCTGCAACTCCCAGCATTCCCTAGCCAGCCATGCTAGCTGGGGAATGCTGGGAGTTGTAGGGCTTTTGTTCTGTCTAAACATGTGGGCGCAATCCAGTGGGAATAGGCGGCTGCCTCTGAACTCTGAGGCGACCACCTATCCAATGCAGGGCAGGAGCAGCACGGAGGGGATCATTCCTCCCATGCTTCTCCTACCCTGCATTTGCAGCTAGATAGCCAATTTCGGCTGTCTAGCCACGGGAAGGCGGAGTTGGGGAGGAGGCTGCTGGACAACACATTGGATGTGTTGTACCGGCATTTCCACCTTCCCCACCCTGGAATGCCCCCCAGAAAGCCCTGTTTTGGCTGCTCCGCACTCCTCTTCCAAGGGGGCGGGGGGAAGGTTGGTTCCCGGAAAACCACATATCCTATGGCCGTCTAGCCGCTGACTAGTGGCCATAGGATTGCTCCCCCCATGTCTTTTCAGCACCAGACAAAGACCTTTTTATATTCACAGGCTTTTAAAATCAGATATGTTGAACCTTGTATTATGTTGTGCTTTTAAATGTGGCTGTTTTAATCTCTAGAAAAAAATATTTTTTTAGGTCTGTATTATCTGCTGCTTGATAAATTTTAGATTTTTCTTTCTGTTTTGTAATTGTTTTAATACTGTGTTATAAAACCGTATTTGTCTTGGTTCTAACATTTTAAATTGTTTTGTTATCTTGTAAGTTGCTCAGAGAACAACAGTTATTGGGCGACTGAAAAATAAATGAATAAAATCAGTATTTCACAATCCCTTCCCCATGGCAGTTTTCCTAATCAACCTCAAAGTTACCCTTCCAACAACACACCGGTGTCTTTGGATCCACAAGTGTTTCTTTATTTAAATGTTTTTCATAGTGAAAACGTGATGAGGGGGGAAGCAAAAGGATCCTCTGGTCTGTTCAATTCCCGCATGTACAGGAGTTGTCAAACGAACCATCATTTCCCTTTTGCCGTCCCTTATTCCATCAAGAATGAGGCTTCTGGGTCCCAACTTCTGAAGTGGCAGCAGGGGGGCACCCTGAACTAACAGAGTAACTAGTAGATTGTGACATTGTGTTTTTTGCAGTGGTGCCTGTTAAGAAAAAACAATAGGATATGTGGGTGCTATCCGGGCTCTAGAAAATTGTTAATGTGGATTTCAGAAGCAGAGGAAAATGGGTCAAGATTAGAAAGATGGATTGGGAGCATGGAGACAAAACTCAAGTTCTCTGGAAGAGGAATGGGGTCTTGTGCATTAAAGGAGGCAGAATTTAGAATGGTGTGATGTGGTTTTGAGGGCAGAAGTGGCTTAAGGGATATAATGGATGTTCTGATCTGGTGACAAACGAATGCTCCTTGTAGAGTCTGCAGGGGTGAGCAGCCTGCTGCCCTCAGCCTAATTTCAAAAAGAAGAGCTTGTCCGGGATTCGAATCTAGACTGATCACCCGTTAAGCAAGGGTCACGCATCGCAACCAGGTATGGGCAAACTAGGAACCCTCTGCATGTAATCAGTTCATACATCTGCTAAGAGTGATCTGTTCCTTCCCTGGCAGCCCACTGTGTGAAAAGGAAGTGGGGAGAGAAATGGGGGTGGCAGAAAGAAAAGCGGTGGCCCACTTTTGACTCTGGTGCTGCCCCCTGCCAACATGCCGCCCTTGACAGATTACCTATTAGCCCTTGACAGAAAGTAGGTTGCCCAGCTCTGTTCTATTATAGAGTCTATAACTTTAAAATCATCAAATCTAAAACCAAGTTCTTATTTAGTAGTATGCCAAGGTTTTTTTTTCCCTGAAGGCTGTTCTGTGCCTGTAAGAGTTGCATGGTAGGCAGAAATTCAGTAGGTGCAGCTTGGAAGCTGTACCTGTTGAATTTGCACCTGCCATACAGCTCTCAAAGGAACCTGAGGAGCTCAGACTATTTGTCTGTCTAGTCCAGTGTTGTCTAGCATAAGCTGGCAGTGGCTCTCCAGCATCTCAGGCAAAGAAAAGGGAAGGGCTTCATGCACATCCTTTGCATGCAGAAGGTCCCAGATTTGGTCCCTGGCATCTCCCGGAAGGGCTGGAAACATTCCTGCCTGAAACTCTGAAGAGCTGCTTCTAGTCAATGTCAACAATACTGGTCAAGATGGACCAAGGGTCTGACTCAGAATAAGGCAGCTTCCTGTGTTCCTTCGAGCCTTTGCCAGCAGCTGCTACCTGATCCTTTGGCGATGCCAGGGAATGAACCTGTGACCTCAGTACAGAGCATGTGCTCTACCACTGACCTATGGTCCCTTCCCCAGACGTATCATCTGTTCTTCACCAAAGTGATGTGTGCAAGAAGAGCTTGTCTGGGATTCAATCCTAGGACCAGTCACCCTTTAAACAAGAATCATACCTGGACCAACAAGTCTGACACTGAGCAGCCATCAGGGGGGAAAAGTGGCAGCACTGTTTTTTGGCCTACTATTCATATTCCCTTAACTGAAGATGCAGGGGATCAAACCAAGGATCCACATTAAAACGAAGCATGGTGTTTGTGTCACTGAGCTTACAGGCTTACTCTTGAAGCAAAGGGAAGTAGGATTGACACCTGATCGGGGGGGGGGGGGGAATTCCAGCCTGCTTCTGTGCCTTTAACAGCCGCTTGATCTGCAGCAACTGGCAGTCAAGGCTTTTCTAGCATGAGGAAAAGCATTAAGAGCCAATAAAAATGTTGGTAATCTTATACCTAATGAGGAAACTAATCTGTGGGGTTGAGAAGAAGGTGTGAGCGTGGACTCCTGGATTTTCTAGGAAGAGCCAGGCCAAATGCACTGGGGCCTTCCCCAACCTGGTGTTCTCCAAATGTGTTGGACTACAACTGCTATCATCCCCAACCTGGCTGGCGGGGGGGGGGGTGGCAGTTGTAGTGCAACATACCTGGAGGACACCAAGTTGGGGAAAGCTGATCTAGGCACCTATGGGGCACAATAATTTTTGCAGCTGAAATTATTATTTATGAATTATTCCCAGGGCACCATCAGTGTACATAGCTCTTTACTGAGTTTCATAAAGACACCTTCCCCTGAACCCAGCAGAAGATGGCTCTCTGACCCAAGTAGCTTGCAATATAAATTTTGACTGTGGGGAAAACAACCAGCGAAAGAAGGGGAGAGAGAGGCAAAGGTAGCAGATGAAGCTTAATAGGTTTGGTTTGAGCTGGGGTCCCAGTTGAGATAAGGGTTAAGGAGTTGGAAGTACAGGTTTCATAGAAGCGAGGAGTTTTGAGGGGGGATTTTAGGGGCAGTCCTTAAGAAGAGGTCACAGTTACTGGAAGGGGAATATTTCATCAGATTAAGGTTAGCCAGGAGAAGGGGAATCTCTTACCAGTCTGGCATGCCCGATTCTTGCATGTCGACACAGGCTCCCCGAGATCCTCGTTACGCAGTGATGCTGCTATTTTCCTAGCCACATAGCGGCAAGCTGAATTGGAGAGTGAAAATACTTAGGGATGTGTTCACCTGGAGGAGCTGGAAGCCCCCGCGTGACTTTGTATAGCCCTCGCCTCCTAGCTTATTTTGTCCCGAGCTTCTCCCCTGCCCTCCTAATCCAAGAGTCTTGGCTTCCTAGCGTTCTCCTTTCACCTACTAGACTTCCCTCTCCCTCTCCCCCAGTTAGTCCAGGAGTCCTGGCTCCCACTGCCTTTATTTACATTTGCAGACCCTTTACCTACCACTAATTATGAGTCACACCATGCTTTATGAGGGAGAGTGCCGGTCAGCCTGGACGCTCTGCGTTGTTCCTTGTGTAAACAGAATTACAGAAAGGGAAGGAGGTGGATATGAACAGTAGCGAGAAGCATTGTGGGAGATGTAGTTTTATTAACCCCATACATACAGGATCCAGGGTGGTAGCTGTGTTAATCTGATGCTGCAGCAGCAAATAAGAGTCTAATGCAGGTGTAGGCAACCTTTTTGAGCCATGGGCACATTTGGCAGTTTGATAAACTGTCCTGGGAACCACCACAAAATGGCTACCATGGGAAGCATAGCAAAGAACAAGTAACCTGTGGGGTGTGATCCCCAACACACTAAACAACTCCTTTGAACCCACAGTTTTCACCAGCAACAGAAACCTATTTCGCAGCAACCCCAGCTGCCAATGAGAAAACGTGATAGTTTGGGGAGGGGGAGGAGCAGGGAGGCATCAACCTGCCCACACGCTGAGGTCAACAAGGAAGGCTCTGCCTTAGGCGAGGTGGGAGGCAACTAGAGAGTACCTTTTCAGTGGTGGTGCCCCATTTATAGAACTAGTTCTGGTAGGCCTGATGCCTACTTCGCCATCATATTGGCACCAGGTGAGGGCCTCTTCCAGGCTTATTCTCCCAGGCTTTTTAACCTTTGAAGCTCTGGGTTTTAATTGTTTTAATCTAATCTGCTGCTTTTAATTTCTGGTTGTATTGGGGAGGGGAGGGTTAATAGTCTATTTTTATTTTGGTTTTGGATTATTTTTATTCTTGCTTCTTGAAGGATGGTATATAAATTTATAAAATAAATATAAATCCTTTGTAAAGTATAACCAGTAGAATTAATTTTAAGCCTAGCTCTTTGAGATACAGTTTTCCCCTTTACTGCAGTGACCATTTTTATCCAATTAGCATTTCATCCTGAAATGAAGGCCTAATCTCTCAGTACTCCTGAGAACACTTACCAGGACATAAAACCAATTGAACTTGGTGTAACCTTCTTCTGAGTAGAGAAGTGGAGGTTTGGGCTATAAATACATATATCCACCTTACCTTGCATTCATTGCTTGTTGTCTTCTTGCTTTGTCTCCCTTTTCTATCACCTTCTCCTCTACTGTCATAGTTTATGAAAAAAGCCAATTTGGGAGTGGGGGGAATTGTGGTAAACCTTTTCCACACACTAATGCTTCTATACTCTACATCAGAGCTTTCCAAACTTTTCATGTTGGTGACACACTTTTTAGACATGCATCATTTCGTGACACGGTAATTCAGTTTTACTACCAAACCGGAGGTTAAACTAACCCGTTATAAGAGATACGGACACATACATAAATTGTAATAACGAAATGTATGGGGATACAACAAATCTCATGAAAACCTTTCATTTATATTTTTAAAAATATATGATTTGTAAGATAATAACATACATTGTTGTCATTTATGAGTAACAGTATGTAAATATGTGCAAGAATTTAAAAAAGTTGAATAACACCAATAACTACATACCATTTTAATGGGATGTATGAGGTTGATGGGATGAACAGAGCTTTTCAATATTTGGTGGAATATTAGATAAAGACACTCGCATTTCATCATCAAGCATTTTTAAGCTTCCACGTTTCAGCGTCTTTAAGTTTGCCATCGTTGAAAAGGATACTTCACAAATGTATGTAGTAGAAAACTGCAGAAGAATTTGTAACGCTATTTTAGCTATGTTTGGATGCATTTTTGAAATGCGAATCCAAAAGCTGGCTAAGCCACCCTGTTCATGCATCATTAACAGATTTCAGTCATTTTTTATGTCAGCTAATTCTTCTTCAATAAGTGAAAAGTTCCTCATTGCAGTTGAAAGAAATGGATTTCTGATCCAATCATAGTCTTAGATGTCAACATTTGGGAAGTAATGATGAACTTTCTCTCCAAGCAATGTTAAATGGTCAACAGTTAGCGAGCTGATACCACATTTTAGCTGGCACTCAGCAGTTTTGGAAAACATTTCAAAATTTCCTTCTTTCACTTTCCTTTTCCAAATTGCTGTTTTGTCTCTCATAGCACAAATGTAATCTACCACTGTTAAGATATTTTCTCCTTTTCCTTGCATACAGGTGTTTATTTTATTCAAATCTTCAAATATGTCAGCAAGATATGCCAATTTTGTGCACCAAAGTTTGCTTTGAATTAGATCGCAGAATTCATTTTGCTGATTTTCCTCAAAAAGTTTAAGCATCATTTCCCTCAATTCATATACACGACAAAGCACTCAACCTCTTGAGAGCCAATGAACTTCTGTGTGTAGTAGAAGCTTTTTAAACCTTGCCCCCATGTCTTCACAAATATGAGCAAATAATCTTGATTGAAGAGGTCTACTTTTAATGTAATTGACCATTTGAACCACTTTGTCCAAAACTTTTCGTAATTCATTTCCAATGGTTTTCACGACTAGTGCTTTGCGATGTAAAAAGCAATGAGTAATTATAATATTTTCATTCTCTTTCTTTGCTAAAGCTATAAAACCTTTTGTTGAACCAGCCATTGAGGGTGCGCCATCTGTGCATATTCCTACACAATTTAACCATTGCAAATTAATTTCCTTCATGAAGCAATCAAAAGTTTTAAATATATCTTCACCTCTAGTTCTCATTGGAAGCTCTAGACAACACAAGAATTGCTCAATAATTCTGTCAGTATGAATGAAACGTATAAAAACCAATAATTGTGCTAACCCACTGACATCTGTTGCTTCATCTAATTGCAATGTAAAGATCGTATTATCGTCTTGAAAAATATCCTTCATTTGCTGCTTAATGTCATCAGACATGTCTTGAATATGTCTTCCGATCGTGTTATCTGCCAAAGGGATTTTATTAACTTCTATCTCAAATTCAAGCCCAAACGTTGTTCGAACAATAGCATAGCAAGATTCCTTTATGGTGGTTTCGGCAATAGCATGTGGGTCCTTGTTTTTGGCAATTATTTGAGCAACCAAGTAACTTGCCTTTTTGAGCTTTCTCTGATGTCTTCATTCTCTTTGTGAATGATGCAGACTGCTTCTTTATAGATTTTGAAAGCTCAGTGAAGTATTCTACTGGTTTTTCTGACAAATGACAGTGTTTTGAGGTAAAATGACGCTTTAATTTATTTGGTACCATACTTTCATTTGCAAGTATATCCCCACAAACTAAACACTGGGGACAAGGATTGTTTTCATTACCAGAAAATGTGAACCCCAGTTTCATATAATCTTTACTGTATAAATGAAGCTTGAAAATTGTTCCTTTACACTTCTTACATACTAATACAGACCGTTCAACAGTTGATTCTTGCGTAGTTTCCTCTATAGTGGCTACATTTTGTTCATTGCAAACGTCATCTTCACCAGCTTTTCTTTTCTTAATCAGAAACGTATCCATTTTACAGGTAATTCAACTGCAATTTAATGAATAAATCTATGCAAATTTATTTCTAGGTTTTAGCATTAACTAAATATGAAAATAACAGGACTGTTTTTAGCGCTTACCTTTCTCTGTTTTTTCTTATGAAAATAACAGCACCTGCGCTCCACTCCCACAGTGATAAAATGAGATAAAGATGGGAATCAGGACCAGGAGAAAATGTGAAAAATAAACAAAATTAACTAAAGTATTTACAATACATAATAGGACACATTGGCCCAGGTAGGAGCTCAGCTGCAAAAACACATGAAGTAGAGAAGCAAAAGTCCAACAAAAATGGTGTAAATATATATGTCTAACTACAAGGCTATATTGCTGTAAATATTTGTAATGCCTATGTCCAGAGTCCAGTTCCAGCACTCTCCAGTGGTACACTGCCAGTGGGTGGTTAATCCACGATTACAGCAGAGTAAAAATAAAAATAAATGGCAGAAATCAAATCATAAGTGCCACGTGGTGGTGGGTGGCTTGCTGTTTGCCACATTGGGTTTGGGAGGGTGGCCTCCCTTTAGCCAGCAGCAGGTGGGTTGACTGGGTGACAGCCTGCAGCTGCGCTCGCCTGGGTGATTGGAAGCACGCCGATTCTGAGGCTTCTGGCCTCCACTGAGCTCCGTTCCGACTGGCCAAGATGGCAGACGGCCCGCTCGGTGCAGTCCCAAGCGGCGTTTCCACCCGCATGTTACTCTGGCCTGGCAGCGTGGTGCAGAAGTCCGCGAAGGGCACGCCCGAAACCACGCAGGGCTAGTGGCCGCTGCCACTTCGCGCCGGCGTTGGCCGAGCTCTGCTCCCATGGCAGCGCCTCCCTTCCCCTCTCTTCGCCCCGTGCCTCTACCTTTCCAGGGAGTGCAGGCTCAAAGCTCCTCGCCTGCCCAGCGCAGCCCTCCTTGCTCTGGCGGCATCCAGCAGGCTGTTGTTCTCCCCTGCTGCCCTGCAGCTGCACCGAGAACGCAGGGAAGCCTCTCGCCCGAACTGATTGCAAATTGCTCAACTAATTGCTCCGCTGACTTCGAATTCTCCACACTCCTCATGCAGCCAGCGTTACCACACTCCTCGCCGTACCGCTCCAACACCGCCAATCACGTGCGTCCTACGTCAAGACGCCACACGATCCTAAAGCAGCTAATGTTAAAGCAGCTAAGCCTTAAGGCTTAGCTGCTTTAACATTAGCTGCTTTAGGAAGTTCCGGGGGAGGGTCCAAGGGAAGCAAAGGCGAGTAAGGGAGCTCCGCGGTGCCCTTCCGCACAATTTTCTGAATGTCGCACGACACACCTACACACTGCTGCCGACACACAACGGCACACAGTTTTGAAAGCTCTGCTCTACATTTTGTTGTCTCAAGGGCAGCCATTTTGTGTAGCAGAGTCCATTATGGCCTTTTGTGAGGGATGTTTAAAAGTCCTTCCACTATGGGCCATAACGATTCTGAGTTCCAAATTCTTACTTAGTTTTAAATTCTATTTACAGGCCTCCTTTCAGGCATAATGACTGTCAAGCCTGTTTACAATTAAAACTAGTCAAGTCTTTTAAAAAAAAAATCCAAATTCCCTTGTGCATAGAAGGCTAGCTGGTTACAATTCATCCTAGCCATAGATTGGGTGTGTTTTGGAGAGAGAGATTCACAAGTGATTCCAATTCACCTGGATTCACAAGTAAATCCAATTCACTTGTTTGGCAGTTGGCGAGCTAAAGCTTGTAGAATCAAAGGGGTGGGAGACGTACAAGGATGCTACCTTATGCCAATCTCTCTCATCATGGAAAAGGGGGACCCTGACTGTGTAGACCAGGGATAGGGAACCTCCAGCCCATGGGTGTAATCTGGTCCGTGGAGGCTCTTTGGATTCCTTCAGGTGCCCTGCCCCCTGGAGCAATCCCCATTGTTCCTCCTTTCCAAACATAGGGATTCCCCTATGTACCACAGTGGGCAAGGAAGACACAAGGAAATCCCAGTTGTCATCTCTGATCATGGATTGAAGATAATGGCAGGGGTGCATGCGCTGGCCAAGTCTGTTCGCACACCACTCAGAGCTGGGGACTCACCCACACTGCGTCTTCCCCATTGGGAAGGAACATGGCACAGGCGAAGCACTAGCTAGAGCACTCCCCCAGCCCCCTCCTCAGTCAGTACAGCTTTACTGTACGCGAACTTTTCCCAGCCCATGCACAGCAGAGCTGGTGCCAGCTAGAGCTCCAGGCAGTACTTCAGCTGAGGACCGGCTGAAATCAGCAGTGTGGCCGTGGCCCCTGAGATTATCCCGTCCATGGAGGGATAGGTGGCAGGGGGAGGTAATTAGGCCCTCTACCCCAAAACAGTTCCCCATCCATGGGGAACTTTGCTAGCCCCATAATTTCCTTCAAAGTACCACACAAATGTCTAGTTTTATAGATATATATATTTTTGCTAAGTGTTCTAACTTAGTTGATATTTGTATTCTGACAATGCAAGACTGTGCATATTTACTCAGAGGTAAGACCCATTGTGTTCAATGGAATTTCCTTTACGTAAGTGTGCATAGAGCATAAGCCTAACCTAACAATGGTGGGGAATACCATTGACCTTTTGAACTGATCTTTCAAAGCTGCTTTCTGTATTCTTTTAAACATTTATTGCTAAACAGCTGCTCTAGAAGCTGATTAACATTTGGATATATATCTTATGAGATCTCAAGATGAAGGAGAAAAGAATTGCTATAAACAGAAAGGAAATACCCTATCTCATAATTGGGATCAGGGAGGGTTTCCTTGATTTTAGTCTTTTTTTTGTCTGCCTCTATCTTGGCATCTCCTGAGGGGTGGTTTCAGCTTAGAGTGGTTGCTAAGACAGGTGGTTGCTGGGGAAATGACGTTAGAAGGAAAAAGAAGGGGGAATGTGAAAGGGGACAGAAGCTGAAACTCATTCTCTGTCCCCACCACAGTTCATCCTTCGAGTACTAAGAACCTGTACCGAGCAAGAGGGGTAAGAGGAGGAAAACATGAGTGGTCGTGGTTAAAAAAGGGAAAGAAGGGTGTGTGAGATTTAGGATGAAGGAGAAATTCCGGGGGACTTGAACACACTAGAAAGAGAGTTCAGTGTTTTGCTGCTGCTCTGTTGAATGTGTATGTGAGGGAAGAAGAGCTGGGAAATAGATGGTAGCGTGTTTGGGAACCCTGTATGTTCCATTCCAAGTTCTGTTTCCAATCTGTAAGATAAGAGGAGTCTATTGTGTTTGGTGGATGGGTGAAGTCAGATGTAGGAGGGCAGCTGGGTGTGTGTAATACATAATAAGAGAAAATAAGCTAAAAATTGGCTGACAAATACAAGCCCTATCTAGCCATTGGCCCACTTGCTGTGATGTCATTAAATGGTCTTGAACATCCTAATTGCTTGGGACGCAATAGAATGTTGACAAATGCTGCAAGGCCTTCTTGTCCCCGTTAGCAAAAGGGAGTGGGCAAGCAAGGGATCTTTGAAGCCATGGCAGTGTGCACTTAACTAAATGATAGCCAAATGTCTGGCTGAAAATGCCTACCCTTGTTGCTAGCTTTTTTCCCCCTAAACCCCTTTTTAATGTGCGAAACACAGCATAATCCTTGTCTGTCCTTGCAACAACTATGATTTAAGCTACTTTTGTTCCTATTTTACAGATGGGGACCTGAAGCTGAAGGATTGTTGCCTTTCCCAAGGCCACGCAGTGAATCCTTGGCTCAAGTGGGATCTGGGAAAAAAAAGCTTCAGGTTGGCACCCACCATTTTATCCACTGAAGTGTGCTGCATCTCAGAGGGATCTAGGTTGAGTGTGGGGTGGTAGGGAAAATGGGGCACAGCCATTTATTCTTTCAACCTCATTCTGTCTTTCTTCTTCTTAGCATTTATTGGGCTGGATTTCCTCATCGCAAACAGCTTCCTCACGCCACCTGCCCCTGCTGGTCTAAAGGAATATCCCATCACTAGACTAATTGGCTGAGAAAGCAATGGCAAATACAGAATCGGCCAGTGAGAAGACGCTGGCTCTAGGAGAATGGGAAGAGGGCAAGAAGCTGAACCAAGGATCTGCCAGTGACGAAGGAAACAGCCAAGATGTGTTTGTTGGGAGTGGAGAAAAGAAGAGAGGAGCCAAAGTGAAAGGAGAGGACCTGAAAGAGAACCTGCCTCCACCCACTCAGCCAAGACCAGCCAATGGGGGTGCCCCTTGGGCCTGCCCAAATGGCACATTTATCAAACTGGTTCTGGAGACTGGCACAGGTTTAGATAAGCCTAAGGAAGGCTCTCTTTGTCAGGTCTTCATTGAGGCTGATCCAGGAGGACCCTTGAGTTACCCACCCCACAGGTGGGCTGAGGTGGAGCTGGGTGGGGGAGATGCTGAGTGGGATGGGGTTGTGGACCGCTGCCTGGAGACTATGCTGGCCGGGGAGCGGGCTGAATTAAGGTTGACCGGTGGAGGTAAGATTGCTGTCCAACTGGCAAGCTTCACAGAGGCCAAGGACTCCTGGGAGATGAATGCCAGTGAGAAATGGGACCTGGTTATTAGCAACAAAGAGCGTGGCAGTGAGCTGTACCGGGGAGGGGATGTTGGCGCGGCAGCAAGGCGCTACGCCAGGGCCTTGCGTCTGCTTGTGGTGGCTGCCCCACCCCCAGACTATGACCAGATTAAAGCTGAGCTCCATGCCAACCTCGCCGCTTGTCAGCTGAGGTTGCGCCAGCCAGCAAACGCTGCTTGTAACTGTACCAAGACGCTGGTGCTCCAGCCCGCCAACACCAAGGCACTGTTTCGGCGGGGTTTAGCTTGTGATGCCATGAATGACCTGGAGGGGGCAGCCCAAGATCTGAAGGAGGTCTTGCAGGTGGAGCCCGGGAACCGAGCTGCCCGGCGGGAACTGGAAAGGGTGACTGAGCGGATAAGGGCCCGAGACGCCAAACTGGCCCGAGCCATGCAGAAAATGTTTGCTTGAATAAAAGAATTAAGTCGTGTTGTTGCTTTTATAGATTTACATCAGGGGTCCCCAACCTTTTTGGGTTAGTGGGCACATTTGGAATTTTGAGAATGTTGTGGGTGCTCTCACAATATGTTTGCCATGAGTCCTCCCCCCCACACACACCATCCCCATTTTTGTCTCCACAACAACTCTATGGGGTGGGCTGGCTGAAAGGATAGGGACTGGTGCAAGGTCACTCAGTGAACGTAATGACTGAGTGCGGATTTGAACTCCGGTCTTTCTGGTCTGAATCCAAGCCCATTCACCACACTGGCTTTGTTGTGTCTATAGGATTTAAACCTATGACTCTGTATATTCAAAGGGTAGTGCCTAGTATGGAATTTGGCATCCCAAAAGACTCGTGTTTTCTTCCTGTTGTTTTAACAAAATAAGCATGCTTATAACCCTTATGGGTGAGTAAAAAGGCCTTACAAATGTGTGGGTTGTGCTTGATGGAATCTCAACAGTTAAATAGAAAATCCAGAGCTCAGGAAGTGGAGATAAGTGCTGTACACCATTCCTTCTCTGCACCGTGTACACTGGGGTTTATGTATTTCGTGCTTCTGGGATTTATTTTTGTTGTTATTACATCTGTATCCCACCTTTTTCCCTCTTGCAAGGAACCCAAGGTGGCGTACATGTTCCTCTTCCTCTCCATTTTATCCTCACAACAATCCTGTGAGGTAGGTTAGGCTGAGAGTGAGTGACTGGCCCAAAACCACCCAGTGAGCTTCATGCTTGATTGGGGACTAGAACCCAGATCTCCGAGTCCCAGTCCGGCACTCTCACCACCACATCATACAAGTGAATCATTTTGCTTGACAAAATGTATAGAGGTCAACGTCCGCAAAATACAGAGTTTTCACTATCTTGTTTGTTTTCTGAACCCTAGCCCTTTTGACTGCAAAGGTGAGCAGGAAAACATGGCACTGGTGAAATCTCTGAAGCTGCAGAAGAGGAAGTGCAGAGCCACCACATAGAGAGGGCTTAAATGTTTGGCGTAGCTTTTTGGTCTTCCGACAGTTAGAAGTAGTAGAATAAGTGATCCCCATTTTGGGGAGCGGGGCAGAATATACACAGCCCTGCTTAAAATTACTGTTCCCTGGCTCTACAGAGCCAGCCATCATGCCCTTCTTTGTGGAGGGGGGGGGGCGCCTGGCAGGAAGGGTCAATTCTTTGGCAAGCCAAAATGTTGGGGGGGAAATAGCAATGCTATGCAAGCTCGTCATAATTTTATTCCAGTGGAAGAATTTGGGGTGTTCATTCTGTCTGGATGGGGAGGGAGGAATCGGAGTACACACAACCCCAAATTTAAACAACAGCGAAAAAAAACTTGGATTGAGCCTAATTTGGTGCGTTGCTGGTGGGAGCTGGGTGATGTATTTGGCTGGAGGTTCTGTGGCAAAGGAAGATGAAATCCGCAGTTCTCCCTTGCTGTTGTTATTGCGGGTTCTTCCAGTTCCTCTCCGTGCTCCCCCCTCTTCTTCCCTACGGCTGTCACATGCCCAGCTATCACTTTGAATCCATACATACCCCTTTTGCTGTTTCTAAGCAACCGTCTCCTGAGAGACTGCAGAGCGAGGGAAGCTCAGATTGCGGATGGTAAACCAAAGGGAAAGAATGAGGGTGGGGGGATAAGGAAAGACTGCCCTGGGGGAGGGGAGAGGGAGTGCTAAACCTGGCATGGCTCACATACCATCTGGAAAACAGCGGGAGGAGCTGGGTTGGCCAGAAACGAAGAAGAGGGAACAGGCCAGGATGTTATGATGGAGGTGGGCGTATCCCCTGAGGGGGAACCCCCAACTTTCATGAGGGATTCCACACAAAGCCATTCTGGGGTAAACACGGTTAAAAATGCAGTCAAACAGGCTCTTGAGAATCAATCAAGTGTCTTTATTAAGTAAGAGAGAGAGAGAGATTCTGTAACCATGTCACTTGCAAACAGAGATATAATATAACCACGGAGTCCAACATCCAAGAAAAAAAGGGGGAATGAATGGGAATTTCATATGGCAGAATATGAGGTTTGGCACAGTTTGGGGGTGGGGGGAGGCACTGGGAATGATAAATAGAACAGCCAGAAATGTTTCTGCATCAACCCAAATTTAATTAGTCCCCTCAGTGCCTGATCCACACACAACAGACCCACTCGTATCCCCCATGACTAACCTCGGACGTACTCTCTTTTGGTTGAGTTGACGCTACTTGGAGGTGCACTGTGTGTTATGCAGGATGAGGTGATGTAATTCTGGACTGGGCTGCTACAGCTGGGAGGAGGTCATGTTTTTGAATGCGCTCCCATGTTGACAAGAACACCCAAAAGTAATTCCCTGCATGCAGTCAGCTAGCACATCAGGAGGAAAGGTTTGGCATAGTTTTCTCCCTGCTATGCTAGTTCACTACATGCAGGAAGCTTTGTATGTGGGACAGCATTCAAAAATATCCCCCCACCTGCAATCTGAAGTGGCACAGTCCAGAATTCTACCACCTGATGTAGCATAATATGTTTAATGTATCGAAGGTTGGGTCTGCCCATGCAACAGAAAGAGATGGTGAAATGGAATGTACAATTTCAGACCATAGGTGCGGATTGCTGCTTTTAACGTCCCCCGCCCTCTATTAAATAACTCCCTGTAAATAGAAAGCTATCTGTTCAGGAAGAAAGATTCTCATCCAACTCTTTGCTTGTTGTACCGACTTTCCATTTATTACATTTTTTATCCCCCTCCCACCTCCAGAGCCCCTCTGTTTATTCCTGACAACAGCCCAGTGAGGTACGTCAGGCTGAGAGATGGCCCCTCAGTAAGCTTTGTGGCCAAGAGGGATTTGAACCCTGATCTAAGTCCAATACTCTAACCACTGCACCACCCTAGCTTAATTCACAGGGTTATTTACGGTAAAGAAGTAGTGAAAAAAGGTGATTCCCACAGCTGTAGTCTGTAGTGGTGCAGTCCATCCTTTCACCTCTTTCTGCATCATGTCTGCTACACCAGACTTCGCTTAGCACAAGTCACTGTGAAAACATCTCCCCTGCAACCTCATCCTGGTTCTGTCTTTGGTCAGATACCACCTGCTGATTGGAAATGCCACTGCTGCACCCTGACTCAGCAGGTGAACGGATCTTTCATTGCAATGAGTACTCCTTAGGCTTTCCCCTTCCAGATTCATTGTTTCCCCTTCTGCCCCTTTAAAAAAGTACCTGACAGCTTTTTCTTATTTTTCCGGCTGCTTTCAGAGGATCTGCTGTTGATTCCCCTTAATTTTCCCTTCCCCGCTCATTTTTCTCCTTTAAAAAAAAATGTTTGAAGTGTAGTTTTCTTGTGGCTTTGTGCAAAGCAACCTAAGCATCAATTGGCAATGAGGAAGGGGATTGCTATCTAAATAAAAGTTTTAAACTATTGATCATTATTATAATCTCTATAAACCCACGTTCTAAGATTGCCATAAGCATGAGATAAGTGTATATTGTAATCTACCTCAAGCATTTAGAACAGGGTGCTAAGGAATCAGAATAAAATAAATACAAGGCTTTAAATAACCTTCATCACCTTTCTCCCCAAGGAAGAAAAGGGGATTCTTTTTAAAGGAAGAGCATTGTGAAATGGAGACTATAAAAAGTGAGATTTAAGCAATACAGAATGGACTGTTCTTTTCTAAAGAGACCACGATGAGCAGATAGGAACTAATACTAAACTGAGCATCTCAGAACAGGTGGTGGAAGTAAATGCGTTCCTAATTGCACATGGTTATTTCAAACTGCTATCTTGAATGTTCAAGGAAGGGTTAGGAATCAACCTATTTATGGAAGCAATTGTGCCTTTCATACCTAAACCAGAGAGCCAAAAGGACAGAGCAAGGCCAGATTTTATATAGTGCAGGGGGGGCAGGATTGGGTGGAAAACAAACGAAGAGGAGGTAGAGACTCAGAGCCCCGAAATATTGGGCAACTCCACCCCACTGCAGGGGTGGAGTTCCAACGCAAGAAGGGAGAAACAGCTGAAGAACAGCAACATTTGCAGAGCATTATGGGGTGCATCTCAGCACATGAGCTTGTGCCTGCTTACGCTTGCAAAACTGCAGAAAAGCAGTCATGGATGCAGAAGGGTGGGGCATAACCAAGACCTACGCAGTGGGTCATTCTGTATATGGGCAGCACTATGCATGCAAATGCAGCAGCAGCAGCAAGAGGAGGAGGAGGAAGATGACTGTTGCCATGGACACAGGAGGTGGAGCCTACTCCTCGGGAAGGAAGGAAGCAAGCAAAGTATTCTGGTCAAGAACTGGCGGGAGGGAGAACTTGTCGCTAGGAGCCCTATAGCTTATGGACCCCAGGATGTGTCAGCATTCCACCTGAATATCATTGTCTGGAAGTCATCTGCTGAATAGGTGCCATAAACAAGGCCAACAGTAGCCAAGGGCTGGGAGGAAACTGTTGCCTAGCATTCCAAGTGTCGTTGGCAGGGGAGACGATGGTTGCCAAGGACCGCAGGGGAGACGGTTGCCAAGGGCCATCGTTAGGCGTGATGGTTGCCAGGGTTTTCAGAGCTGTTGTTGTCACCAGTTGTCAGGGTACAGGAGTAGGCAGAAGGCAGGGATTGGTCGCTAGGGGTCCCAGTCATTGTCGTGGTGCTGGGCAGCAATGATGATCACCACAGTGAGGATGGTGCACAGGACCATGGCAGCAATGCCCACAGCCAGGCTGATGAAGGAGAAGTTGCGGGCTTCTCGCGAGGCGATTTCTGCTGAAACGATGTCACCACGGGCAACAGCAGTCCGCACCTGACAAAGAGAAAGGACAGCATGCCAATGAAAGTGCCCACTGCTCTGAACTGCTTTGTGTTCCCAAAGCACAGTACACTTCATAATGAATACTGGCATAGTACACTCTTAAACAAATATAATAAAGAACTGGGAATGAAGGTACTTGATCAGTAGAGTCACACTTACTGCACTACCACTTCAGGCTATAGGTAGGGGATTGCGTTTTTGGATGTCTCCTACTAAAATGAACCTCCTTGCATATAGAAATCTAGCATGTGCGGGGAAGGGTTCTAACCTGGAAACTTGTCTGTCTGTCTGTCTATCTAGGGAGAGACTGAGTGTGTATGTGTTCTATATGCAGGGAAGTTTTTTGTATGAGAACTTTCCTTAAGTGCTTTAGTCCAGCCAGAAGTGTCCATGATTCTGCTACTTGTGGATGTTGCTCAGCTCTGGATAATTTAACCTAGGGAAAAAAATCAATGCTAACTGTCTTCAAATATGTAAAACGATATTGAACGGAAGAGGAACCAGAGGATAACTGTTGAGGACAAGACGAGAAGGAACAAACAAAAGGGCAGAACTACACCTTGGGAAGAGTGGGTGATGATTAGCCACATGATTCCATGCATTTATATTCCAAAATAAGCCCCCTATCTAGTCGGTGTGTTTAGGATTGCCGCCCAAAACAGTGTGTCGTACGGACATGCCCTTTGAGATCGTTTCCCTTTGCTACCCCTGAGATCATCTGAGAGAAACTTTTGAACATTATCATATTTATGCCAGGATTTCAGAATGCCCCCACCCCGCTCCCTGCGTAGGCATTCTCCTCAGCAGCTGTCAAGTACCAGTTTTACATGTTATTTATCCTTTGGGCAGAGAGGCAGAGATCAACTCAGCACCTCAGCTGGAGGTAGAGACATTATGCACTTCTGGCTTGACAAAATGGCTGACAGTCTCCTCAAAGCCCTGGATTATTTTCAGCACACAGAATGAAGCCATTGACTCCGGAGGACAGAACGTGTACTTGTGTGGGAGGTGAGGGGTGCCAGCCAGACGTGAGCAGGGCGTGCACTCAGCATATGTTTCTGAGGAGTCCACGTTGTTTTGTCCCCCACCCCCACCCATTCTTTAAATTTTTGACATTTCTGTGTGTGAAAAAGGGTGGCAATGCTTTTCAGGACCATCCCAGGAAAGCAGGGGTGGGGAACCTCTTTCAGCTCAAGGGCTGAATCCAACTTTGGAGAAGCTCTCAGGGCTGCATTCCAGTGGCAGGTGAGGTTGAAGCTAAAAGGGGGGGTGCCAAAAATACCATTTTATTTTAGATTAACATTTTTACTGCCAGTCACTAAGCCTTAGGAGAGGCATTTCAACCTTTTAGAATGGATGAAAAGCTCCACAAAAGCTGGGAAACCACCCAAAGGTTGGTGGCTAGGGAAAAGAGGACAGGGCCATGGCCATCTAGAGAACCCTGAAGAGCTGGATTGGGACTTCAGAGGGGCGGATTTGGCCTCCAGGCCTGAGGTTCTCCACCCCTGCTTTGAAGGGCTGTGGCTATGTCCATGGGAGTTGCTAGGAGTCCATTTTAGGAAGGGCCCTTGGCTCACTCCACTCCACTCCACTCCTCAAAGTGGCCATGCAGGAAAATGTGTTGGTGGCCGGGATCATACAGCACATCCCGAAGATACATGTTATCCCCCTGCTTCCTTGATGTACCAACACAATGCAGTACAATGCCAAAGAGCAACAACCCCTGTAATCCATCGTGAACACACCCATTGATGCTCCCTCCCTCTCGCGCTGCTCACCTGCACAGCCTTGATGATAGCAATGATGCCCGTGGGCCAGAAGCAGCAGATGGTGGTGAGGACGGCAATGGGAAGGTAATCGTGTGGTGGGCGCCGCGGTTCCAGGATGGCAATGCCGGGGGTCATCTGCGTTGGGGACAGAGTTGGTGGAGGAGGAGGGTTGGCCTGAGGGTATGGCTGGAAGCAAGACACAGAAACCTGGTGTCAACAGGAGGAGGCATCTCCAGTTTACATCCTTTTAGCCCAGCTAAATGGTTGGTACAACCAAGTGGAAGACCACTTCCTGGATCATACCATTTCAGACTGCAGGTGGGTGTGGCAATCTTGGGGGCTCCCCCAAATCAAGCGGACAGCCCTAACTCAGTGGTAGAGAACACGTTTTTCATGCAAAACATCCCAGGTTCAATCCCCAGCATTGCCTGGGGAGTGCTAGGAAAGGACATTGTCCAAAGCCCTGGAGAGCCATTGTTGTCAGTCAGTGTTGACAATACTGAGCAAGATGGACCAATTGCCTGACTCAGTATAAGGCAGCTTCTTCTCTGACCATGTGGAGAAAAGTAGCACATCAGAGGCAGCCGGGGAGGTTCTAACCTAGGCTTAAATCCAGACTTCCATTCATGCAACAGGAGTTCCCCATCCTCTCCTCCCCTCCGCAGCCTCCATACGCCTCCCAAATCTGTTTGAGTGGGTCTCCCAATCTTCCAGAGCAGATTTGTTTGGGGGAGGTAATGGGGAGATGGAAACTTTCACCACCAGTTTCCATTTCGCTGGTGGACTGGACAGAATTAGATACAGCCAGATTGCTGTATACCAGGGCTGGTAAGGGCTTCCCCCTTCATGGATCACTGCCTTGTTGTGGCGAAGGGGCTTGCGTAACTCAGTGAAGCCATAAGCTATGCCATGCAGGGCCACCCAAGATGGACAGGTCATGGCAGAGAGTTCTGACAAAATGTGGTCCACTGGAGAAGGAAATGGCAACCCACTCCAGTATTCTTGCCAAGAAAACCCCATGGAACGTATCACAAGGCTAAAAGATATGACGCCAGAAGATGAGCTCCTCAGGTCGGAAGGTGTCCAATATACTACTGGGGAAGAGCAGAGGGAATTTCCAAGTAGCGCCAGAAAGAGTGAAGCGGCTGGGCCAAAGCTGAAAGGACACTCAGCTGTGGATGTGTCTGGTGGTGAAAAGAAAATCCAATGCTGTAAAGAACAATATTGTTTAGGAACCTGGAATGTCAGATCAATGAATCAAGGTAAGCTGGAGGTGGTCAAACAGGAGATGGCAAGATTGAACATCGACATCTTGGGAATCAGCGAACTAAAATGGACAGGAATGGGCGAATTGAATACAGGTGACCATTATATCTACTACTTTGGGAAAGAATCCCTTAGAAGAAATGGAGTAGCACTCATAGTCAACAAAAGGGTGGGAAAAGCAGTACTGGGGTACAATCTCAAAAACGATAGAATGATCTTAGTATGAATCCAAGGCAAACCATTCAACATCACAGTAATTCAAGTCTATGCCCCAACCACTGAGGCTGAAGAAACTGAGGTGGATTGGTTCTATGAAGACCTACAACAACTTCTAGAACTAACACTCAAAAAAAGATGTCCTCTTCATCATAGGGGATTGGAATGCTAAAGTAGGAAGTCAAGAAATCACCGGGATAACAGGCAAGCATGGCCTTGGTGTACAAAATGAAGCAGGACAAAGGCTAATAGAGTTTTCCCAAGAGAACACGCTGATCATAGCAAACATGCTTTTCCAACAGCACAAGAGGCGACTCTACACATGGATATCACCAGATGGTCAATATCGAAATCAGATTGATTATGTCCTTTGCAGCCAAAGGTGGAGAAGCTCTATACAGTCAGTAAAAACAAGACCTGGAGCTGACTGTGGCTCAGATCATGAGCTTGTTGTTG
The DNA here is from genome assembly GCF_057233095.1 of Heloderma suspectum. Taxonomy (NCBI): domain Eukaryota; kingdom Metazoa; phylum Chordata; class Lepidosauria; order Squamata; family Helodermatidae; genus Heloderma; species Heloderma suspectum. Next base: position 359,245,416 of record NC_139459.1, on the reverse strand, counting down.
CAAAATTTTGGCTTAAATTGAAGAACGTAGGGAAAACCATTAAGACATTCAGGTATGACCTCAATCATATCCCTGATGAATATACAGTGGAGGTGACGAATAGATTGAAGAAATTAGACCAGATAGACAGAGTGCCTGAGGAACTATGGATGGAAGTCCATAACATTGTTCAGGAGGCAGCAACTCAATCCATCCCAAAGAAAAAGAAATGCAAGAAAGCAAAGTGGCTGTCTGATGAGGCTTTACAAGTAGCTGAGGAAAGAAGGGAAGCGAAAAGCAAGGGAGAAAGGGGAAGAGATATCCAACTGAATGCAGAGTTCCAGAGAATAGCAAGGAGAGAAGGCCTTCTTAAATGAACAATACAAAGAAATCAAGGAAAACAACAGAATGGGAAAGACTAGAGAACTTTTCAAGAAAATCGGAGATCTCAAGGGAACGTTTTGTGCAAAGATGGGAATGATAAAGGACAAAGAAGCCAGGGACCTAACAGAAGCAGATGAGATTAAGAAGAGGTGGAAAGAATACACAGAAGAACTATACAGGAAAGATCTTAATGTCCCTGATAGCCATGATAGTGCAGTCACGGAACTTGAGCCGGACATCCTAGAGAGTGAAGTCAAGTGGGCCTTAGGAAGCATTAGTAACAACAAAGCTAGCGGAGATGACAGTATTCCAGCTGAGCTATTTAAGATCCTAAAAGATGATGCTATTCAAGTGCTGCACTCAATATGCCAACAAATTTGGAACACTCAACAGTGGCCACAAGACTGGAAAAGGTCAGCTTACATTCCAGTTCCAAAGAAGGGCAATGCCAAAGATTGTTCAAACTACTGTACAATTGCACTCATTTCACATGCCAGCAAGGTGATGCTCAAAATCCTACAAGCTAGGCTTCAGCAGTATGTGAACCGAGAACTACCGGAAGTACAAGCGGGGTTTCGAAGAGGCAGAGGAACTAGAGATCAAATCGCCAACATTCGCTGGATCATGGAGAATGCAAGAGAATTCCAGAAAAACGTCTCTTTCTGCTTCATTGACTACGCTAAAGCCTTTGATTGTATGGATCACAACAAACTGTGGCAAATTCTTAAAGAGATGGGAGTACCAGACCACCTTACCTGTCTCCTGAGAAACCTGTACGAGGGTCAAGAAGCAGCAGTAAGAACCAGACATGGAACAACCGATTGGTTCCAAATTGGGAAAGGAGTACGACAAGGCTGCATATTGTCGCCCTGCTTATTTAACTTATATGCAGAGTACACCATGAGAAATGCCGGGTTGGATGAATCACAGGTCAGAATTAAGATTGCTGGGAGAATTATCAACAACCTCCAATACGCAGACGATACCACCCTAATGGTAGAAAGTGAAGTGGATCTAAAGAGCCTCTTGTTGAGGGTGAAAGTGGAGAGTGCAAAAGCTGGTTTGAAACTCAACATTAAAAAAATTAAGATCATGGCATCTGGCCCCATCACTTCCTGGCATATAGAAGGGGAAGAAATGGAAGCAGTGACAGATTTTACTTTCTTGGGCTCCAAGATCACCGCAGACGGTGACTGTAGCCATGAAATTAAAAGACGCTTGCTCCTGGGGAGGAAAGCTATGGCCAACCTAGACAGCATAGTAAGAAGCAGAGACATCACCTTGCCGACAAAGGTCCGTCTAATCAAAGCTATGGTTTTCCCAGTAGTAATGTATGGCTGTGAGAGCTGGACTATAAGGAAGGCTGAGCGCCGAAGAATTGATGCTTTCGAACTGTGGTGCTGGAGAAGACTCTTACGAGTCCCCTGGACTGCAAGGAGGTCAAATCAGTCCATCCTAAAGGAAATCAACCCTGACTGCTCATTGGAAGGACAGATACTGAAGCTGAAGCTCCAATATTTTGGCCACCTAATGCGAAGAGAAAACTCCCTGGAAAAGACCCTGATGCTGGGAAAGACTGAAGGCAAAAGGAGAAGGGGACGGCAGAGGATGAGATGGCTAGATAGCATCACCGATGCAATGAATATGAACTTGAGCACACTTCGGGAGGGAGCGGAGGACAGGAAGGCCTGGCGTGCTATGGTCCTCTTCGACTCACAAAGAGTCAGACACGACTTAACGACTGAGCAACAACAAGGGCTGGTAAACGTTTGACCCTCCAGAAGTTTGGGCCTGTAACTCCCATCAACCCTCAATACTGGCTACGTTGGCTAGGGCTGATGGGAGCCGAAGGCCAAACAATCTAGAGGGCCCCAAGTCACCACCCCTGCTATAGAGAGTTGCTGGTTCACTATGCATGGTCTGAAGGGACATGAGGCAGCCCCCATCCTGAAGCTAAGCAGCTGTTGGCCTGGTGAATATCTGGATGGGGAACTGCCTGGGATGTAAATGTACTATAAATGTACTAATTAAATAGATATACACACAGGGAATTGTGGATGTGAAGGGTGCAGGCAAAAATGTAATTCCCTTCCTCCTGCCTGAGATGGTAGTAAGGACAGGAAAGAGAAATGTGGACTTTTTGTCACTAAGAATGACACTGCCTTCTAATGCCCTGGTCAATGAGTGAAGGGCACAGGGATCAGTGACAAGTGCTGGCCGTTATTTTGAAACATTATAACATGTTGGGCAATGATTCTCCACCCACTGAGGCCCCCTCACCATAAAACAGGCCTCTCCCATCTGGCACCCTCCAGATGGGTTGGACTGCAATCCCCATAATTATGAGAGTTGTAGTCCAACACATCTGGAGGCTGCCAGGTTGGAGAAGCCTGCCATGAAATGTCTGGCTATGGCCTGATTGCTGGGGAGGATTGTTGGTGGACAAGCTGTTCTTCTTGTGGTTGTTTTTAAAAGGAAGCTTGTCTGCCATTACTGATAGTCTCATAGAGGAATCGTCACTGGCTTGGGGTAGCAAATGCCCTGTGCACAAAGAGAAGGGAACTTCAGAGCACCACCTACAGTGTAATTAATCTGCATCACAAAAGACACATAGGCCTGGTTCAGACATAAAGGCAACCACTGGTTCCCACTACATGAAAACTCCTGTGCTCTCCCTCCCCTCCCCTCCCCTCCCCTCCCCTTTTGCAGGAAGAGGAGGAGATCTGCAGCATCACTTCTGCTTTTAAACAAACCACAGTTTCCTGTGATGCCCAAGTTCTGGGAACTCTTGTTTGTTTAAGCTGTGGTTAGTGAGAGGATAAGGCTATCAATGGCGACTAGTCATGATGGCTATACATTACCTCCAGTATCAGAGGCAGTACACCTCTCAAGACAAGTTGCTAGGGAAGGCAAGTAGGAGGGTGCTATTGCACTCATGTCCTGCTTGTGGGCTTCTCTGCAGGGCATCTTGTTAGCCACTGTGGGAACAGAATGCTGGACTAGATAGGCCTTTGTTTTGATCCAGCCTGGGTCTTCTTATGTTCTTATGAGTAAAAGCTGTGGCTTCAGATCTTGGCTTGTTCTCAAACCATAGTTTAAACAAACCAAAGTTCCCAAGATTCAGATGTCACAGGGAACTGTGATTTGTTTAAAAGTAAAACTAGATGCTTCTGATCTCCTCCTCTAGCATGAAGGGAAGGGAGGCGCATGGGAGCCCAAGGCTCACAGCAGCTCAGTTGGTGTAAGATGAAGCAGCTGAGCTGCTAACTGGTGCACTGTATCAGGATCATCTGTTCTGAAAGACCTGCACTGGTTGCCAATTGCTTTCCGGGCCCAGTGCAAGGTGTTGGCCTTAACCTTTAAAGCCCTAAATGGCGTAGGCCATGGCTATCTAAGGTACCGCCTCTCTCACTACGAAACTACCCAAATATTAAGATCTGCAGGAGAGGCCCTTTTGAGGGCACCATTACCTGCAGAGGCCCGTCTATTGGGCACATGTGAAAGGGCTTTCTCCTGTGTTTCCGCCAAACTATGGAATGCGCTTACCTCAAGAGCTACAATTGGCCCCCACTTTCTTGGCAAAGTGCAAAGAAAGAAAGGGTGCAAAGATGCAGGGTGTACCCAAAGAAAGGGTGCAAAGATGCAGGGTGTACCCAAAGAAAGGGTGCAAAGATGCAGGGTGTACCCAAAGAAAGGGTGCAAAGATGCATCTTTTCAATTTGGCCTTCTAAAATGTGTAGTTTTAATGTTTTAACCATTTTGAATGTTCTTGTTTTTATTGCTGTTGGGTTTCATTGTTTGAAATTATTGTGCACTGCTTTGATGGCTTGTTAGCAGATAAGGCAGCATACACATCATCATCATCAGTTACATAATAGAAAACCATGGTTTCTTGTTACATATGAATTGGGTCATACTTTCTATGTTGTTCAGACAGCCTTGAACCCCCACAGGCATTCAGATGCCCATCTGAGGAAACCTTCCCCCCAAAAATACTCACCGCCCCTACAGGATAGACGGGTACATATGCCGTGCAGGGCTGCAGCTGGACTGGGTATCCTGGGTGCATGTAGCCTCCAATAGGTAGGGTGCCAACCGGTGGATGAGTCTGCACTACGTAGCCCTGGGGGGCCCCATTGAACTGAGTTTCCTGCATGTATGGATCAGGGGGAAGGCGGGGTAGGGTGGCGGAATGGTGGCGGGGTGGCCGTGGAAGGGTGGCCGATGTCGGAGGAGGGCGAGGCAGGGTAGCAGCCCCTCCAAGCCGGGGCAATGTGGCAGTGCCTGAGTGCACAGTTGTGGCAGGGGGGTCACTGTATCCAGGGATGGGGGCATCCTGTGGGGGTGGAGGAGGAGGCTGCAAAGGGGTGTTGTAGGGCGGAGGAGAGGTATGTGGGCCAGAATCAGGCAGTCCTAAGGGAGAAGGAAAAGACAAAGAGGAAACCATAAATAAAGAAGGTGAAAGAAGCATCAGCATACACACAGCACAATACAGTTTGAAAAACTAGGTTTCAGCTAGTAAGAGTTCCCCCAAATCCCCATAAACCAGCCTTCCCCAACTGTTGCCCTTCAGATGTTTTGGACTACAATTCCCAGAATTCCTGACTGAATGCTGGCTGGGGCCGATGTTAAAGTCCACAACATCTGCAGGGCACCAGGTTGGCAAAGGCTGCCATAACCCCCCCTCTCCAAAACACGACTACTTATATCAGTTTTATTGACTGGGCTTTTCTATGTCTGAGACACAGCTGAGCTGAAATTACTGTATCCAGCAGGACTGTTTTGAAGCCAAATCCTGTCCTCCAAAGTGTCTGGAATCCCTCTGAGTTTTGTGTCTCCTATAAATCTAATGCATAAACTTCTCATTCCATCAGTCAAACTGCTGATGAAAACAGCATCCAAGGCAGACACCTGTGGTATATCAAGGTATGCTTTCCTCTCAGTTCAGCCTCGTACATACCAGAAGAAGCTCTAACACTCACAGAATGTGCTTTTGATACATGCCCAGCTAAACATCAGATCACTGATCAGAGAGCTGCAATGTGACACAATCACCCCCACACTGCTTCTTCACTGGCCAGAGTGCAAGTAAGGAAGAAAGGCATATCATCACATTGTCCTACTGAACAAAGAACAGAAATGGACGTTGTTTTCCTTTCTTGTTTCGTTTTTTTCTTTTAATCCTGGACGCAGGGAGCCCCGTCTCTACACTGTGTCCAAATCCACCAAACCAAAAATTCTCAAAAACTGTTGAGTGGCATAAACCTCTAAGCCACTCACACAAGACTTGCACATAGAATCCTATTTCCCTGTCACACCCAAGAGCTCTCAACCGCCCACACTCATGGTCCTATTTTTAGGACAGTAACCCTCCATCCAGCCCTCCCTCCTTCTGTTCCTGCCGGGCCTGGGATCACCTTCTCCTGTGGAGACAGAGACATATGCAAACAGAGTCCAATGCAAGCAGCAATCCTGAGATTGAAAAGTGTGCACAAAAGTTTATCATTTCTAAAACGAGGTGCCAGGATAGAATTCTGCCTAGAATCCAGAATCCCTGCACTTCTTATTTCACGTTTGGCTGGCTGTAGTCAGTAGTTAGTGAGCCAAATGCATTCTGCATATGCCAAAGAAACACTCTTCCCTCTCTATTTCAGGGCTGTGGTCCTGGCATTGAAAATAGATTCCAAGTCTAAGCCCTGGTGACAGAATGCATGCGCAGTGCAGGTTGAGAGCATGCCTTTTTTCATATTTCTTCTGCTGGCACTGACTTGTAGTGAGGATAACAACTTTTCACTTTCCTCAGCACCCTTTTCAAAGTGATGCCTTGGTGGAGACTCAAGCATGTGATTAGAGAAGCACATTACATAAGCAGATGAAAACATAAGAACTGTGCTGGATCAGACCAAAGGCCCATTTAGTCCAGCATTCTCTTCCCACAGTGGCCAACCAGATGCCTATGTGAAGCCCACAAGCAGGACATGGACGCAATGGCACCCTCCCACTCATGTTCCCCAGCATCTGGTATACAAAGGCATCTTGCCTCTCCTCTGATACTGGAGGTAATATATAGCTATCATGATGAGTAGCCATTGATAGCTGCTGGATGTTCCTGATCTCATCTGATCTTGGAAGCTAAGCAGGGTCAACCCTGGTTAGTACTTGGATGGGAGACTGCCTGGGGATCAGGCTTCCTATATTGAGCAGGGGGTTGGACTTGATGGTCTTGTAAGCCCCTTCCAACCCTATGATTCTATGAATTTGTCTAATACCCTTTTAAAGCAATCCAAGGTGGTGGCCATCACTCACTCTACATCTTGTGATAGCAAATACCATAGTTTATGGGCTGCGTGAAGAAGTCCTTCCTTTTCTCTGTCCTGAATTTCCCACCATTCAGTTTCATAGGATGAATTCAATGGGTTCTAGTATTATGAGAGAGGGACAAAAATGTCTCCTATCCACTTTCTCCACACCACTCATAATTTTACTGGCTTTTTTTCTAAGCTAAAAAGCCCACAACGTTGTATCCTTTCTGCATAGGGGAGTTGCTGCAGTCCCTTGATCATTTGGTTTGTCCTTTCCAGCACATTGTGACTGCTACTGCTATATAGGTGGAAAACAAGTGGGACCTGCAATAAAATGTTGCAGCGTAGAGTGCTGTTGTGTAGGAATCCAGCTACTACATTTCATTCTCCCTCTATAGCATTTCTATTCCCCAGTGCTCAACAGTCAGCTCAGTCCTTCTGAGATTGTTTTTAGTCTTTCCCCAACCGCTTTCCCCAACTTAGTTTATTGTTTTTTCTCTAAAGTTCTTTCTTTCTTTTTTTGATGGTGGTGGTGGGGGAGTCATTCTGCAAACCTTGGGGATAGCTGCTGAAGCCTTCTAATACCTCCCCCTTGTATGTGAGTGGGTGCTGTTTTGGCTACATAAGCAACGGCACTCACAGCCTGAACATCAGAAATAGACAGATGGAGAATGACTGAAATGTGGAACTGTTAAAAAGTGGCAGGTAGCCAAGTGGTATGTGTCGAAGGAGTTTGAAGCACAAACTTCAAGGCCTAGGGTGGCCATGTGTCTTCTGTTTGAAGGGCTGCCAGAGGACCATCCTCTGTTTGAAGATGTCCTCTATTTGAAGGGCTGCCCTGTCCAATTCCAGTTTAAAAACAAAGAACCATGGATTTCTTACTTCTGTAGTTGGGAACCGGGAAGGACTAGAGGCGCCTGCAACCTCCGGGTTAGCCACCGAGAAGACCCTCTCTCCCTTGCCACAAAGTCGGAGGAAGGAGGGGACAGGGGACCAGCTCCCATAGCCTGCTATCCAGGTCACTAGAAGGGCTTCCAACTTCCCTCTTGCTGCGGAGGAGTGGAGGGACAGGAGGAGCCATTAATCATGTTACACGAACCAATGATCAGTGGGGGGGGGGGAGCAGCCCCCTTCTGTCCTGATTTTTCCATGCAGCTCCACCCAGCCATGAAAAGATATAGAGCAGAAGGAAGCACTATGAGAGATGCCTGTATACAGGACCAGTCTAAATCTTGGAAAGGATCTGGAATCAAAAGGACCAGTTTGTAGTGTGATAAAATGCCAGGTGTTAAGAGAGCCACAGTCTTCCACACTATGGTGAGATGTACTGTATTTCTATTTAAATTATAATAATAATAATAATTTCTAAATTTGCATCCATACAAATAAACAAACACATGTGTTATACAAATCGCTGTCCTCTTTTGTCTTTGTTGGTGCATTTTCTCTTTTTTGACCATTTATACATGGCCACCCTATTGGCCTGGGAACTAGACTAATGAGCGGCCTGGGCATGCCTGGTCTCAGTGAGCAACATACTTGGACATTTGCCAGTCCCCACACCCCAGCAGGACTCCCCCCACATCAACCACAGACCCTGAAATTGCTGCTAGGTGCCACCATTTTGTTTAGCCTCATAGGCATGCCCGAACATGGCTACACAACCTCAGCAGAACTGTTCAACCTCAGTCAGAAAAATATTATCCTTCGAGACCCACCAGGCAGCCCTGCCAACGAGGCGCAATGGCAAAGGAAGCCACAATAGCTGGCTCTTAGGGTGGCCACTTACGCATCACCAGAAAAGAGGAAATGTGTCACCACAACAACAAAAAAAGAGGACCAAAAGGGGACACAGATTTGCATAACATTTGCACAGCTTAATTTATGTGCATCACTGCAACATTAGAAATTCCTGGAATTTAAATAGAAATACAATCACCATAGCAGGGAAGACTGTGACAGAGACCTGTGTGTATGTGCAGTTAGCCTTCCAAGTGGAAGCCACGGGCAACTTCAGTGGCCCCTGCTCTCCCTTCTTATGGTTCTTTATTTTTAAACCAGACTTGGACTAGGCAGCCTTCCAAATAGAGCAGGAGTCCCCAACCTTTTTAGGGTTGGTAGGCAGATTTGAACCTTTGAGAGTGCTGTGGACACTCTCACAAAATGGCTGCCTTAAGGGAGGACTTACTCATTCCGCCATGGTGGGCATGGTTGGTCACAAAACATTAATCTCCCAGTAATCCAACTGTTGAGGTTAAAAGAAAAGTAACTTGTCCAAGAACCTAAACACAAGGCAGAGGTGGGGTCTGATCTCCAAATGCCTCCCGCCCAATTAAAAACAAAATTAATCTTTAAAAATCCTAAGAAAGAATAAAAATCAGGAGGGGCAGGGAGCCTGGTAGATGCCAAGAGAGGGGTCTGTGGGCACACTGGTACCCATGGGCACCACACTGGAGACCCCAGAAATAACAGATGTCTTGAAATAGAGGAATACCTTTTCTAAGTAGGCCCTGTGACCATCTTACCAGTCTCCTTCTGATCAAGGGCCCAGTGATACTACGGTGCCTGGGCCCACAGAAACATGGAGCCAGCCCCTATGAACAAAGGGAATGTGTGCGTTGAGGCCTCAGAATAACTTTCTTCAGTCAGGCAGCATGAGGCCTCTGGATTGGCTAGGCCTGGTATAAACAGTAGCCTGGTCTTCTCTACCTACAGCCTCCAGGCAGCTCTACCAAGGCTTTCATCTCAAGCCGCCTGCTCCAGCTATTGAATTCAGCGAGCTTGGGCTGGAGAACATACCCTTCAGGATGAGATTCGAGTACATCTGCCCACAGGCTTGGCCCCAAAACATGTGAGCTTTTTTGACAGCTGGCCGGTGTCAGCGCCATGCAGTGGCCGCCCCCTTCCAATATCCCTCAAGGAGACAATTGTCCAAGCCTTACAAAGACACATTGTTTGGGCAGCCTTGCCGATTGCACTGCTGCATCCTTTTCCTACAGTTAAGCATGCTAAGGGAAAGGAAGGGAGACACTCTGCCGCTTGGTGTGGCTCGCGGCCCCCTCACAACAGCCACCCCTTCTCTGTGGTGGGGCCAGAACAGAGCACTCACTCCAAATGGAGCAGGGGTACCATTTTAGATTTCACTGGGGAGGAGATTTTGTGGGAGAAGATTCAGCAAGGGCTGGCAGTCCAGCGAATTCTGGATGTATTCATTATTCAATTTGCAACTGTGTCTTTCTTTCTTTCTTTCTTTCTTTCTTTCTTTCTTTCTTTCTTTCTTTCTTTAATGTTATCATCCCAGAATGGTATAAGTCATTAGAATGTCAGACTAGGATTGGAGAGACCCGCGTTCAAATCCATACTCAACCATGAAGCTCACCAGGTGACTTTGTGTCAGTCTCTATCTTACCTACCTCGCAGGGTTGCTATGAGGATAAAGTGAAGTCTTATAAAGTAAGAATGGCATGGTTCTCAGAGGAACCCAACCCTCTAAGTTTGCACTTGAGTTTTGAGTGTGCTTTCTGACTGGAGGGAGGCAAGGAAGGCCTAGCACAATGGTGCAACACGCAGAGATGCAATGACCACCCAGCTCAGTGTCTTTGCTTCAGAAATAATTGGATACGTTGATCAGATCTTACGCAGAGATGTTACAGAATCTGCCTAGGGAGGGGCCATAGCTCAGTGTGATGGAGCAGCTGTTGTGCATGCAGACGGTGGCAGGTTCAATCCCCGGCATCTCTAGGCAGAGCCAGTTAAGAATCTTGGCTGAAATCCTAGAGAGTCACTGCCAGTCAGTGTTCATGATGATTGACTGGATTTGTACCTCACCTTTCCACCAAAAACTGGCACTCATTACTGGGCGAGATGGACCAATGGTCTGCCTCCGTATAAGGCAGCTTCCCGTGTCCCTAGAATTACCAACCCCAGTGCAGGCTGATTGGAAAGACGCAAGACTGGAGCGGCGCATCACGCAGACTCTCAAGAGGCAACTCCCTCTGTGTGGGGGTACTTTGTTCTCACAGGAACCTTCAGTTATTTAATTGGAACATGTTAGCAATTCTCTTATGGCATGCTAGCAAGCTCCAGCTCCCAGTTCTCAGCCTAAATGGTGTCCCTGCTCTGGGGTTAGTAGGGGGCTGCTCTGTGTGTCGTATACAGGCACAATGAGTACAGTTGTGTAAAGTAAAGGTGTCCCCAACCAGTCATGTCCGACTCTAGGGTGCGGTGCTCATCTCCGTTTCTAAGCCAAAGAGCCAGCGCTGTCCGAAGACGCTTCCGTGGCCATGTGGCCGGCATGACTGAACACCGAGGTGCACGGAACGCTGTTACCTTTCCCGCCGAGGCGGTACCTATTTATCTACTTGCAATTTCTTGCTTTCAAGCTGCTAGGTTGGCAGGAGCTGGGACTGAAGACGGGCGCTCACTCCGTCACGCAGCACTCGGGTCTCGAACAGCTGTCCTGCTGACCTTCCAGTCTGCAGTTCAGCGTCTTAACCACTAAGCCACCGCGGCCCCACAGTTGTGTACTGTGTGAGAGTACAGTTGTGTACTCTCCCCTTAAATATAACCCAGGCTCTCCCCTTATATATAACCCAGCCTCTTCCCTTGACCCAGAGGAAACCCTGCTGCAGGCCTATATTAACGGCCTTGCCAGGAAGCTGTATATACCCCATGTTCATAAACATTCAATGGCTGTAGCTCAATTGTTCAGTGTTTAATTTCTTCTGCTCCTTGTTTGGAAAGGTACTCCACAGCCTGTGCTCAGCCTGACTTAATTGTGCTTCAGCAATTCTTGAATGTTTTCAAGGGCCTCCCAGTTTTCACATCTACAACCCCATCTAACCTGCAGTGAATCCTTGACGATTTTCCTAAGCACCCATTTCAATTGACACATCTGCTTAAAGCAAGAGAAATGTTAATGACTGAATAGGAGTAGGAAGGTGTCCTTAAGCATTTGGTAAATGTGAAGAGGTTGGCAGTGTGCTGAGGTGTAGGTGGAAGGGCCTGAAATGGATCCTTTCTTGCTTTGAGGGCGAGAGGAAATAGCTTTGTGGCTCTTTAAAGCTACTGCCTGCATTAACATTGCCTTTCTAGGAAGAATGCTGCACTTTGCTGCCTGCAGTCATTTCATTCATTTCTTTCTCCCCCTGCCCCAACCCAGTACTTTATGCTGTTATGTGTCAAGCTCAGCTTATTTCTTGGCTAACAATGCCATTTACTCAGCTACACCCCTGTACATGAGAGTTCCATGGCACAGTTTTATTTAATGAGAAGGTTAATCTGATTCAGCTTAATATAGCAAACAGGAGACCTTAATCGTGCCTTTAGCGTGCATTTGCATTTCCGTTGATCACAATGGTAACTTGTACTTCAGCACAACAATTTAGTTTCAGTGTCTTTGGAGACTGACATGGCTCATTGCCTGCTAGTTTATGGGGGCCCTGGCGCAACTTTGTAGAAATGTTAGATTCAAATGTAATTTTCATGCCAGTAGTTGTCACTGACAACCTTGACTCAGGTCTTTCAAACAACACCACCACCATGGGCTTACAAAGAAACATCACAATGAATTTTATGCAGCCTTTTATTTATTTTTTTAAAGGGGAGATGGATGCTTCCAGACAGAGGGTTTTCACCGCTAACAATAAAAAAAAATTGAGCTTTTCTACACAAGGCTGTTAATCGCTGTATCTACTTTCAGTTTCATCACAGAATTGAAATCTGAGTTCTACGTAAAGAGCTTTTCTTTCCTCCTTTTCCACTTCGTAACCTCTAGGTGGAGCTATGCTATAGTGGAATAACAAAAATACACAAGTAGTTCTTTTGCTTTCAGAAATAATAGCCCATTTTCCCTGCTCTAAAAACCCCCAGGAAAGTGCTCTGAAAAAAGCAGAAGCAAAATGGGAGGATCACAACATTGTCTAACGAACCCATAACCAACAGTTAGTAAGGAATCACGAGTGCACAATAAATACCTTGAATAGAAAAGCTCATTGGGCAGTTGTTTCATCTTTTCCACCTTAACTGATTTTTTTTTCCGTTAAGGAAAAAGATGGAGAAAGCAGGAGAGCTACAAATGGAAGCAGGAGAGCTACAGATGGAAGGCAACAATGTCTGGGAACACAAACATGTGAAATTCCTTGAATGAGGCAGTGCAATTGCACGATAAAAGCTTAATCTAGAAGCACCCAATGACTTCTAGTACATGAGCTGTCATACTGATGTTTTTTTCTCATTGTTCCATAAAAAAAGAAAAGAAAATCAGTGTGACAGTATGTTTCAGGTAATCTTTGCTCTTAAATCTTATTTGTAACACTAAATCTTAAGCATGTATACTCAGAAGTAAGTGCTACTGAATTCAGTGAGATTTACTCCCAAGTATCAGATTGCATAGTTCATTATATATTTTGAACCAGGGGTGCAGAACCTCAGGCTTGGGACCCAAATCCAGCCCACCTGGAGTCCTATCTGGCCTTCCAGGGTTAGTATTGGTTATTGGGCAGTATAGAAATGTAATAAATAAATACATACATACATTTAAGCTACAATATGGTGGTATTAATGCCCCTCCCTTTTGCCCACCACTGGAAGGTGGCCCCCAACAGCTTCCCAAAAATAGAATTCAGCCCTCAGGCTGAAAAGGGCTGAACACTCCTGTTTTCAACAAAAAGCAAGAGCATTTCTGTCATGGAGGAGCGGTAGTGTCACAAGATGTGGTGATTAGATCATTGCATAGAAGATAAGGCTATCAGTAGCTATATTTCAGTATTCAGAAGTGAACGCCATCGATTATGTAGCCAAAATGGTGCAACTCACATCACACACAACAGGGAGGTATCAGCAGGCTTGGGCGAACCCTGAGTTTCATAAAGGAACAACAACAAAATGGGGGAGGGAGCAAAAAGCAGCCCAGAGATAACTGAGCCTGCTCAGTGGTCGTGGAATGCTGACTGACTAGGGCGTGGGGGACAGGACTGAAAACTGGGGAGGAGGGAGAATGGAGTGGAGTATCATGGAGGAGGGCAGGGCTGAGTGACTGGGCCACTGAACAAGAGCACCCCACACTGCAGCATTTTATTGCAGGTCCCACTTGCTAACAGCTATTAGCTCCCTTACAGGGCTAACTGTCATCAATGGCCAGGTAGGAAAGATGATGGAGCAAGGGAGACAGGAGCAGGCAAAGGGAACATCAGGGCCTGCTCCAGTTGGACTGTCCCCCCACCCCCCAGCTGAGGAGAGGATAAGCAGAGCCATTGCACCAGCCCTGCTGAAAGCCTACTTGATTTTTTCCTCTTTCCTCCCCATCCCTTTTTCCTTCTGTGTCATATCTTTTTATAAATTGTCAGCCTGCGGGCAGGAACTGTCTTATTTACCGATTGATTGTAAGGTGCTCCAGGAGGCTTTTTTGGCTGAGGAGCATGATAAAAATCCTTTAAATAAATAATTAAAAAATGACCCTATGGAACTTCCAAATTGAGAGGCAATGTGCCAATGAATACCAGTTGCTGAGAGGCAACTGTGACTGAGGGCTTTTGCCTCCATGTCCTGGTGGTGACCTTTCTAGAGGCATCTGGTTTTGAGAAACAAGATGCTACATAAGATGGACCTAGTCTGATGCAGCAAGGCTCTTCCTATGGTATTCTATTTTTCCCTCCCACAGTCAGTGCTCCTTGTATCCTTGTGATACAAGGAGCTGAGTCAGATCAACGCTATTGATTTGTCTCATACATGGATCTGTATCCTCACGAGATACAGCTGCAGCAACTTGTCCAATACAACGGAGTGAGCTCCGTGGCTGAGCAGCAACTTGATCCTCAGCAAGGCCAGCCCAAGACATTTGGCTGCCTGAGGCAAAGGACAAAGCAGCAAGATACCCCCCCGCACCCCACTCCCATTCCATGTACAGAAGCCAACTGGACTGGAAACACTGGCGACAGGCCAGCATCCTCCCACATGCTGGAAGACTCAGGCTAGCTTAGGAAGTGCAGGGTCCTCCAAAACTTTGCCACCATTCCCTGCCTCCACCACCTGCCACCTGAGGTGACTACCCCACTCTGCCTAATGTTAGGGCCAGTCTTGATTTCCACAGCCAAAGCTAACCGTCTAGCAACTACCCCATAGCATGCTGGTTCTTCTCTTAAATCTCGGGTAGGCTGAGAGCTGAATTCAATTTCAGAGATGCTCTCGGGGCTGCATTCCAGTGGTGGGTGGGGCCAATATGCTGATACAAACAAAATGCCCATGTATTAGAGCTGAAAGCTCTCACTGCCAGTAGCTAAGCTATAGGTGAAGCAGTTCAACCTTTTAGAATGGGGGAAAAACTGCACAAAAGGTTGGAAACCATCGAACAATGGGTGGTTGGGGCAAGAGAAGGGGTGTGTGGCCATCTGAGGAAGGGCTGGATTGGGCCCCCAGGGCTGAAGTTTCCCACCCCTGTCTTAGATGGTGGTAGGTTCCAGGATCTTGAGTCAGAGGCAGAATGTTGGGTTTCCCTTCTGGCTCTCCTCATGTTACCTGCACTCCTTTAATAGGAGACATTGGGGAATCAGTGCTTTCAAATGAAAGATTTTGAGGCTTGACTTTAGCCTGGAATGTCTCATTCTAAATGTGAGGAGACCGCACTTAAAAAGGAAGGGACATCCCAAACAGGAACAGCTTAACACACTTTGCTGCCAGAGCTGGAGCCAAAAAAGTGCCCTCCCTGCAAGTCAAGATGCATAGTAGCCTTGGCTACTATGTCAAATTATTTTGCCTCCTGAGGCAAAACAAAAAGGGGAGGGGGCAAGCCAATACAAATACAACAATAATAAATTAAGGGTGCAATCCTATTCAGGTAGGCGGCCGCCTCTGAACTCAGAGGCAACTGCCTATCCAATGCAGGGCAGGAGAAGCATGGAGGGGATCATTCCCTCTGCACTTCTCCTGCCCTGCATTTTTGGCTAGACAGCCGATTGTGGCTGTCTAGCCATGGGAGGACAGAGCAGGGGAGGAGGCTGCTGTACAACATATTGGATGTGTTGTACCGGCATTTCCGCCCTCCCTGCCCCAGAACACCCCCTGAACACCCCCAGACACGCCCCTTTTCAGCTGCTCCACACTCCTCCTGCAAGCGCAGATGACAGGGCTGTTCCACACTGCCTCCAAGGCAGTGCAGAAGTGGAGGGAGGTCAGTTCTCTGGGAACCGACCTCGGAGCGCGGGCTCCAAGTTCGGTTCCCAGAAAACCAGATATCCTATGGCCATCTAGCTACTGTCTAGCGGCCATAGGATTGCTCCCTAAATAACTAACAATTTGCTGCCCTTTTGCGTCAGTCCCAAAATCAGCTGCCTGAAGCTGCTGTCTCACTCTGCCTAATAGTAGGGCTGGCTCTTTAGACATGTCTTGTACACATATTCCAGTATTTGAATTGCAAACCGGATTTGAGCAGTTACTCAAAGCCATGAAGGGTCAAGTCCAGGGCAGTTTGACACCTGGGAGAGGAAATCCAAATGGCAACCCATTCCCATCTGCTAGATAGTACAAACATAATCATAAACTAAATAGCAGTTTGCTGCCCTTTAACAGTGGCCCCCAATTGGCCACCTGAACTGTCTGCTTCACTCAGTTTAATGATAGGGCTGGCCCTGAGGCATCCCTAACCATTAATTATGCACTGCATATTTTTGTCCAGTTGTCAAATAGTGGTTTGTTTGGTGTAGCTTTATGTAGGTTATGGGCAGCTTTCTCTCGGAAACTGAAAGTATGCCCCACTTTGAAAGATCTTTTTAACCCTATCCTTTTATCTCACACTGTCCTATTTTGATCAATTTCTCCCTTGTCACAACTTTGCCTCCCCTTCAATCTGACTGATGCATGACATCCTTCAGTGGGGAACCTCTTTCCATTTGAGGCCCAAATTAAATTTCAGAGACGCTCTCGGGGGCCACATTCCAGTGGTGGGCGGGGCCTAATGCAAAAGGAGTGTGCTCAAAATACAAGGAATGCCAATGGATTTTAGCTTAAGGTTCTTACTGCCAGAAACTAACCCTTAGGAGAGGCAGTTCAATATTTTAGAATGGAGAATAAACCATGCAAAAGCTGGGAAACCATCAAACTGTCAGTGGGGCCAGGGGAAGGGGACATATGGGAAACCCAGGAGTGTCAGATTTGGCCCCCTTCCCCACTCCTAATGTATACCAAGAGTTTCCCAGTATGATAAAGATAGGTAGCTAGCTAGCTAGATACCACTTTGGGGTCATACAACACTGCAGTATCTGGGACATGTATATAAAATTACATATGTATTCTCTCTCTCCCCAACCCCCGCCACCACACAAATGTGGCTGAATAGATCTCCCCATTCTCTTCAAAGGAGGCCACCCCTCCAGAGGGTGAATGAAATTCCGTTACTGTTTTTTAGGTCACCTTGTTTGTGTCTGCCTGCTCTCTATTTATACAGGGAGAAGAAAGAAGTGCCCTAGGGGAAAAGAGAAGGGGGGAAGGGTGTGTGGGTAGGTGAATGGGTGAGTGGATTAAAAAAAGGTACATATAATGCTAGGGATGGCTGGAAGAGTAGCTCCAGGAGGCAGAAAGGCCATGCGGATTCAGATTCCAGCTCATGGCTGGACTCAGCCTGCTGGCCCTGCATTTTCCCTCATCCTCAGTCACCACCAGTCCCTCACAGCATCGTTTTGAAAAAGAATGAGATGCAGTTTGTAAAGTACTAAAAAAAAGGGTATCTAGGGTAAATGGGGCATAATAGTTGAGGGATTGTTCAATACAGAGACAGCAAGTATGAGGTTCATATTATTCTACTCAGACTTAACCCAGTAATTTGCAAACGCAACCCCCTCCCTTCCCTTAATATCTCCTTTGTCAGTGTCAAGCCATAAATGACCATAATAGTATGATCCAGGAAAAGCTACATTTTTTAAGTCTCTGTGACTTCAGTTAAGGGTGTTAAGCATGTGCTTAAATATCTCACATTAAAATCAATGGAGCAGAAGTGCTTAACTTTGCCTGAATTATGCCCTTTGTATTGTGTGTGTGTCTGTTTGCGCACGCACGCACACACACACACACACACACACAGCACTTTTTGTAAATGTTCCTAAGTGCTTCCCATACTTTTCTTTCAATAAACTTACAATATTCACTTGATCATTTTAGTTTCAGATTATGCTCTTTGAAGGTGTGGGATTCCAGTGAGTTAAAGTCCTGTGGTAGCCACTTAGTTTATTGCATGCCATTTGTAGCACGTGGGGAGAGGATCTGTAGCTTGCAGTCCTGATGGGGCTAAGCTCAGTCTTACCACTCCTCTGCTTTTTCAGAGGAGGAGAAGGTAACACTGGGCTTAACCATTTAGTGGGGAATACTAGAAATGCATGATAAGACTCCCATGTTCTACAGGAACCACACAGTAAACACTTTTTAACACATGGTTTGTGTGTGTGATATTTATGAGTGAAGAAGTCGCTCAAGTGAACTGAATTCTGAGGTATTATTCAATAATTCACAAACATTTGGAGAAAATCTCATCACAAGCCATTTGATCTCTATATCCACATATCCACAATTCCTCATGCTGGCATCTAACTGACCAAAGATCCTACATCCTCACTCACTTCCTTCTCTCACTGCTCTTATATATCGCAGATACACACTGAGAGAGATCGTTACAAATACTCCTCAAAGACTGCATCCAACATCCAGGTGTACTTAACAACCCCTTATGTCTCCTTCCCAGTACTTCTACATCCTGCTGCTTCTCACAGTACACAAATCCAAGGCCACATGGATACCTCTGCACCTCCTGCTCAAAAACAAAATCCTACACAAACAGACACAATTGCAGCCTCACACAGATGCCATCTGCTTCACACCTCAAACCACAATGTCTGTCCCCCCCCACACTAATACAGACATCTCTGCAGTCTCCCCATTGCATAAATTCAGACACACACTCTTCTATACCACACACTCTTCTATACACTGTTTATGCAGCAGCATAAATAGGAACAGTTCGATGTGTCAAGTCACAGCATATCATTGGTATCATCCGTTTGCCTGACACCTGCCCAATCCCATATACAGTTTCACACACTGCATGATACACACCAAACACACAGCCACATCATGGCTGGCATCATAAACTGATGCACACACATTAACTCTACTACACAGAGCCTCACACCTCAGACATGAAATGTTGCGTCTGTCTCTCACTCACTCACACACAGACCTGTACCGGCGACCTCCATGGAAACATCCAATAGTGCCACACACACACACACACACACACACACACCAGTCTTAAACACACCAAATATTCCCCTTTCTGTCCATATTTGATACAAACCTGCAAATGAATACAGGCACATGCATTCACACAGAGATCCCTAACGACCACAAAGCCTGACCTTTTAAAATCGCTTCTCGTGCACGCATCCTGATGCCTCCTGGGTTGTTTAAACACATCCATCCATCTGCATTTTCTGCACCATTCCAAACCACGACCCCAGCAATTTAACAGCAACACAGATGCATGCTAGATGTGTCAGATCCCTCTACAGGCATGCATGCACACAATCTACACTCCTCAAATAGATCCATGTACACAAGCCCAGATGTATTTATTTCTCATCTCCAACGTGAAGGACAAGACATCACAGAAAACAACACACACAATTTCATTATGTGCATAGAATAGTACAAACTCCCCCTGCCTTCTCAGATACACATTTTTTTCCACCATGTATCTTGATTCTCTCCCTCCCTCTCCCTCTCTTACACACATATATGCAATCTCGCTCCCCCCCCCCCATATACACCTCTAGGAGGTATAGAAATATTTAAAATACAAAATCAAAATGAGAGCCTTTGCATGTTGTTCCCTAACACAGAGATCTGATCTTTCCCCCCTAACACACAAGCCACTGCGGGCAAACGCCAACCGTGTGCCCACCTAAGCACATAACAGACACACACAATCGCAGCGGGGTCATTCACAACCTCTTCATCATGCATCGTTCCTTCACCTGTTTTCTCCGAAGACATCTCTGCTGCTCTCGACGTGGCTTCCACCAAGTGTATGTGGGGGTGGGAGGAAGAGACCCAGCGGAGGGGGAAAGCTCTCTGCGTCACCCCCTCCCAAAAAGCCCTCCCTCCCCGAGCGAGCCACGCGGTTCTTGCTTTCCTGAGAAGATGCTGTTCTTCCCACTGATGGAGCGAGAAATACAGATGCATGCAAGGGGGTGGTTAAAGGGACAGGCAGCTCTCCTGCTTCCCTTCAAGTGTCCAGCTCTCGCACTCTCGCTCGCTCGCACATGCCTTTCAGTAGCATTCTCTCCCCCAATGTGTCCATGGATCACCATTCTCGATTTAGCTGGCCAGATTAACGTGGAGGGCCAAAGACCGATTCACACGACCCCTTCTTCCTCCATGAGGGTGGTCCCGAGCACTGCGGGCTGGTGGCTCCGATTTCAGTGGGGCAGTGAATCCATTCTGGGTTTCAGTCAGAGCTCTAAAGGAGCTATCCAAGGTGCTGGACCCTGTTTTGGGGCTAGGATTCAGCACCTTGGATAGCTCCTTTAGAGTTCTGGCTGGTTCTGACTGAAACCTAGAATGGATGCACAGCCCCACCGAAACTGGAGGCACCAGCCTCCACTGGTCCCAAGCGTTCCCCAGGTATGGATGTGGAGGGAGAAAAGTATTGACTAGTGCACAGTCGAAAAGCACAAGACTTCCTCACATACGGGAGCAGTCCCAACAGCCCTTGGGCACACACTCACGGGGACAAATGTAATGTGAGAACGGGGTCATCATTAACGAAACTGCTGAAAGAAGGGGTGGGCAACTTGTGGTCCTCCAGATGTTGTTGGACTGCAACTCCCCTCACCCCTCACCCCTGGCTATGCTGTCTAGCTGATGTGAGTTGTGGTCCAGCAACATCTGGATGGCCACAAATTGCCGGCTCCTGTGCTGAAAGTATTGAGGGACCTGTTCCCTCATTACAGTTGTTCACACTGAGCATGCATGAAGGGACTGTTCGGACAGCTCAGCTATAGGAGGGAAAGCACGTTTATTTTATACGTTGATTTAAAGGATGTATACCCTGCCCTTCAACAGGTAAGTAAGGCGGCTTACAAAAAGTTTATTACGACCAAATTAAAACAAAAACGTTTGAACACCACATTATAAAAACATTTAAACACCACATTTTATCGGATGGGATCATAGTTCAATGGTAGAACACATGTTCTCCATGCAAAAGGTCCCAGGCTCAACCCCCAGCATCTCCAGGTAGGGATGGGAAAGTCCCCTGTCTGAAACTCTGGAGAGCCACTTCCAGTCAGCATAGATCAGGTGTGTTGAACCTTTTTCAGTCCAAAGGCCATATTCAATTTCAGAGAAGCTTTTGGGGGGCTGCATTCCAGTGGTGGGTGGGGCTAAAGGCAAGGGGGGGCAAAGGCAAGAGGGGTGGGGCCAACATACAAAAATACCAACATATTTTAGTTTGAAGCTCTTAGGGCACAATCCTATGTGTGTTTAGACACAAGAGTCCTACAATTTCCAGCATACCACCGCCAGCATTGCTGGCCAGGGAATGCTAGGAGTTGTAGGACTTTTCTCCTGTCTAAACATGCATAGGATTGCACCCTTACTGTTAGAAACAAAGCTTTAGGAGAGGAATTTCAGCCTTTCAGAATAGGGCGGTGAAACCATGCAAAAACTGGGAAACAACCAAACAATAGGCAGTCAAGGAGGAGGAACAGGAACTGCCTGGTGGCATGGAGAAGGGGGTGGCCAACTGGAAAACCCTCTAGAGCCAAATTGGGCCTGAGGTTTCCCACCCCTGGTGTAGACAATACTGAGCTAGATGGACCAATGGCTTGACTCTGTATAAGACAGCTTCATATACAGTCAGCAAAAAACCAAATGCAAAGCAGCATCGAAAGAATGTATAAGAGGATTAAAAATCCTGGGGATATAAAAAGGGCACTGAAGTAGTATCAAGGTAGCCACCAGGCGAGCCTAGGGTGAGTATTCCATGGTCATGGTGTCACTACTTTAGCCCCTTTACCCTGAAGCCACCCACACGTCAGACAATGGCAGCACCTGAAGACGGGCCTCTGCTGAAGGTTTTGGTGTAGGAGCAGACACACGTGAAGACAAGCAGCCCTTTAAACTCTGGAAACCCAATTATTTTTCAGGTTGCCTTCTTTTAAAACAGGGGTGCAGAGGGCCGCCCCACCATCTTTCCCCCAACTACTAATCGTTGGGTGGTTTTCCTGCAGTTGTTTTCCCTCATTCTAAAAGGATGAAATGCCATTCAAAATAGGCTGGTATTTTTATCCCCTCCCCCCTTTTGCCTTGGGCCCAACCCCACCACTTGGGCCCAAGTTCACCCTAGAGAGTTTCCCTGAAGTAGAATTCGGCCTTCAGGCTGAAAGAGGTTCAACGCCCCGGTCTTAAAAGATTTGTAGTGCTGCTCATTAGTACTGGGGTACAATCTCAAAAACGATAGAATGATTTCAGTACGAATCCAAGGCAAACCATTCAACATCACAGTAGTCCAAGTCTATGCCCCAACCACTGAGGCCGAAGAAGCTGAGGTTGATCGGTTCTATGAAGACCTACAATCATAGCACTCTTTTCCAACAGCACAAGAGGCGACTCTACACATGGACATCACCAGATGGTCAATATCGAAATCAGATTGATCATGTCCTTTGCAGCCAAAGATGGAGAAGCTCTATACAGTCAGTAAAAACAAGACCTGGAGCTGACTGTGGCTCAGATCATGAGCTTCTTGTTGCAAAATTTTGGCTTAAATTGAAGAACGTAGGGAAAACCATTAAGACATTCAGGTATGACCTCAATCATATCCCTTATGAATATACAGTGGAGGTGACGAATAGATTGAAGAAGTTAGACCTGATAGACAGAGTGCCTGAGGAACTATGGATGGAGGTCTGTAACACTGTTCAGGAGGCAGCAACTCAATCCATCCGAAAGAAAAAGAAATGCAAGAAAGCAACATGGCTGTCTGATGAGGCTTTACAAGTAGCTGAGGAAAGAAGGGAAGCGAAAAGCAAGGGAGGAAGGGGAAGATATATCCAACTGAATGCAGAGTTCCAGAGAATAGCAAGGAGAGACAAGAAGGCCTTCTTAAATTAACAATGCAAAGAAATCAAGGAAAGCAATAGAATGGGAAAGACTAGAGATCTCTTCAAAAAAATCGGAGATAT
Organism: Heloderma suspectum; assembly: GCF_057233095.1. NCBI lineage: Eukaryota > Metazoa > Chordata > Lepidosauria > Squamata > Helodermatidae > Heloderma > Heloderma suspectum. The sequence continues at coordinate 359,222,522 of NC_139459.1, read as the reverse complement.
CAAGGGAACGTTTTGTGCAAAGACGGGCATGATCAAGGACAAAGAAGGCAGGGACCTAACAGAAGCAGATGAGATTAAGAAGAGGTGGAAAGAATACACAGAAGAACTATACAGGAAAGATCTGAATGTCCCTGATAGCCATGATAGTGCGCTCGCTGAACTTGAGCCGGACTTCCTAGAGAGTGAAGTCAAGTGGGCCTTAGGAAGCATTACTAACAACAAAGCTAGTGGAGATGACAGTCTTCCAGTTGAGCTATTTAAAATCCTAAAAGATGATGCTGTTAAAGTGCTGCACTCAATATGCTAACACATTTGGAACACTCAACAGTGGCCACAAGACTGGAAAAGGTCAGTTTACATTCCAATTCCAAAGAAGGGCAATGCCAAAGAGTGTTCAAACTACCGCACAATTGCACTCATTTCACATGCCAGCAAGGTGATGCTCAAAATCCTACAAGCTAGGCTTCAGCAGTATGTGAACCGAGAACTACCAGAAGTACAAGCGGGGTTTTGAAGAGGCAGAGGAACTAGAGATCAAATCGCCAACTTTCGCTGCATCATGGAGAAAGCAAGAGAATTCCAGAAAAATGTCTCTTTCTGCTTCATTGACTACACTAAAGCCTTTGATTGTGTGGATCACAACAAACTGTGGCAAATTCTTAAAGAGATGGGAGTACCAGACCACCTTACCTGTCTCCTGAGAAACCTGTACGAGGGTCAAGAAGCAACAGTAAGAAACGGACATGGAACAACCGATTGGTTCAAAATTGGGAAAGGAGTATGACAAGGCTGTATATTGTCACCCTGCTTATTTAACTTATATGCAGAGTACATCATGAGAAACGCCGGGTTGGATGAATCACAGGTTAATCACATCCAATTAAGATTGCTGGGAGAATTATCAACAACCTCCGATACGCAGACGATACCACCCTAATGGCAGAAAGCAATGAGGATCTAAAGAGCGTCTTGTTGAGGGTGAAAGTGGAGAGTGCAAAAGCTGGTTTGAAACTCAACATTAAAAAAACGAAGATCATGGCATCTGGCTCCATCACTTCCTGGCATATAGAAGGGGAAGAAATGGAAGCAGTGACAGATTTTATTTTCTTGGGCTCCAAGATCACCGCAGACGGTGACTGTAGCCATGAAATTAAAAGACGCTTGCTCCTGGGGAGGAAAGCTATGGCAAACATAGACAGAATAGTAAGAAACAGAGACATCACCTTGCTGACAAAGATTCGTATAATCAAAGCTATGGTTTTCCCAGTAGCAACGTATGGCTGTGAGAGCTGGACTATAAGGAAGGCTGAGCGCCGAAGAATTGATGCTTTCGAACTGTGGTGCTGGAGATGACTCTTACGAGTCCCCCGGACTGCAAGGAGGTCAAATCAGTCAATCCTAAATGAAATCAACCCTGCCTGTTCATTGGAAGGACAGATACTGAAGCTGAAGCTCCAATATTTTGGCCACCTAATGCAAACAGAAAACTCCCTGGAAAAGACCCTGATGCTGGGAAAGATTGAAGGCAAAAGAAGGGGACGGCAGAGGATGAGATGGCTAGATAGCATCACCGATGCAATGAATATGAACTTGAGCACACTCCGGGAGAGAGCGGAGGACAGGAGGGCCTGGCATGCTATGGTCCATGGGGTCACGAAGACTTTGTCAGACACAACTTAACGACTGAACAACAACAAAGAGCTGCTCATTAGAAACTAACTCAAGACAACATCTTACGCATCTGATGTAGTGGACAGCAGCCTATGAAAGCAGATACCATCTTTGTCTGTCTTTAAGGTGACACAATATTTGTTGTTTTTGCTGCAACAGACCAATGTAGTACCTCTCTGCAAAGTGTTTTAAATTGTTTTAATTACATTTTTAATGGTGTGTTGCTGACCTCTGAATTTGCTTTGGAGTGCAGTTTTATTTTTTTTATTGAAATGTGATATTGTGTTTTATAGTTGTCATACCCTCACCATCCAATCTCTCAATGAAGGAGGATCTTGTTTCCATTTATAGCTGATCACTATGGTCCCTTTTACACCTTATGTTAACTGAGCCCTGCTAGGCCTAAGGAACCACTGAATACGGTAAACACCAGAGCAGCCACGATGGAAAAAAATGGGTGACGGCCCTGGAAAAACCCAGCTCTGGGCCAGCTCCTTGTAACTTTGGTTGAAACAAAGCAAGAGATAGCAGTGAGAGACCTTGGCACCTTGAATAAGAAAAACATTGTGCTTGGTAAAAAGCTGTGAACAATATTGTCAGGTGGTACACTAGATGGAGAAACTTCAACATACTTGGTTTTGTTTTGAGAAGATGCTGATATGAAATGTGTTTATGTTATTTGTGTGCCAATATTTTGTGAACTGTGCAGACGGCTTTGGCTATTGGGTGGCACAGAAATGTTGTTAATAAATAAAATGGATAAAAATAATAAGCACACGTCATAGAATTTTACATTTTCCCCTGAGGAATTCTGAACATATGTGAAGGGTGAAAAAGTCCCAATGGTCAGCCTGGGCTCAACTCCAAATGGACATAAATATTAGGCTTTGTTTTGCTTTGTTGGCAGGTAGAGGGATCCTTGGATCTGTAGACCCATGACACTAGATTGGCTACTTTGAATTTCTTTTCATACTATGCAGTTTAGAACAGCTAAGAAACCTAGGATGTTTTAAAACTAGATGGGCTGGAGGAAGTATTAGGATGGAGTAACATAGAGCCTGGTAATTTATCAGATTGCTTTATTAGTATTTGCTCCGTCAATTATTCTTATTCAAATTGCTATTGCTCTGTCAGTCCCCAGTCTTATTTATTATTATTCTTTTAGCCACATTGTACTACTACATGGTACTGCCTTCATAGATTTTCCTTTATGTCTTTGAGTCTTGGGTTCTTGTCCCCGGTTCAGTTTTGCCCAGTGTGGTGGAAATTTGAACACACATTAACTTCTACCATCATCCCAACCCATGGTCCAGACCTCAGTGTTACAAAGACACACTTTCAACTGGGTGTCCTAGTAGTGCACAACATATCAACATGCCATAAACGTGCTATACGCCTCATCAAGAGTTCTGGGCAACTCTAAAACTTGCATCTCTTCTCTGATAAGCACAGCAGCAGCTCTCAGTGCTGATCTAATACCTCAAGTCAGAAAGACTCCTTCACGAGCTGGGCAAAGGAAGTGTTTTCTATCATGGGATGTATTCATTTAGATCAGAGCCAGGGAACCTGCGGCCCTCCAGATGTTGTTGGACTACAACTCCCATCAGTCCCAGCCAGCATGTTGAATGGTGATGGATGATGTGAGCTGTAGTCCAGCAACATGGGGGTGTGCAGGTTCCCCATCCATGATGTAGCTGCATGGCTTATCCAATGGCAGGCACTAATACTTTCTGGTTTCACTGGTCCTCATAACAAGCCTGTGAGGTACAACACTATGTCCCTATCGTACAGATATGGGGAACTGATGCTGAGAGAAAAGGCTTGCCTAAGGGTACCCTGTGAGCCTACGACCAGTTGATCCATAGGCTTAGAGTCTGACATTGTCCACTGGATCACATCGCTGGATGTGCGCTTGTCATGTTATTTTTCATTTACCACAAAATATGAAAGCCAAGCCTTTTTCTGAAAGAACCCTTATTTCTTTATTCTGGAAATAAATTAGATTTGGCTTTGAATTAAGACTGTGTAAAAAAAAAAGAAAAAAGAAGCATGGCTGCCTTCCCAGTGGTCCCCTCTGAAGGATACAAAGGGCATTATGGGTAAGGAGTGCCATCAGGAAAGGTTGGAGGATACCTGGGTCCCAAAGCTTTGGCAAAAAGGAAGGCAGGGTGCAGATCTGGGGGCTGAGGCCTACAGAATTATGGGTAACGAGTGCTGGTATGAGGCAGAGAGTAATTCTCTGTAAGCCACAGCTGGGTCGGATGACAGAGTTATGGAGTTTCTCAAGGCTGTCTGTCAGAGTTTCCACTGCCACAGTTCCCCAGCAAGGCCCCTACATCATCCAGTGCCTTCTGGAGGCTTCCAGCCAGATGCTCCGCATTGGTCTCCTCGCAACAATTGAAGGCAGTGACAGCAAAGTTAACATGAGCAGGCAGAGGGTTGTAGCAGACAGCGTAGCCATCGGGCACCAGGGGTCCGTAGCACATCACACAATCCGTGCGGGCAGCTACCTGAGAGGGAAGGGAAATTGGGATCAATAGACAATTACCAGCCATTAAAAAAAATAGGTTGCTTTTCCGTAAGCTTGAAATGATGAACCACCACCCTAACGCTGAAAACAACGTCATTAAAAATAGCAATATATCACAAAATGTGAAGAAATATAAAAATCACACGGCATCACTAATTGATAAGTGGCAGCAACAGCGTTACACAGCAGATTCATAGGTCTGATGAAATAAGCATGTTTTCAACTGACATTAAAAAAAAACTAGCATGATGTGGTGGTAGTGCTGCGGAGATGCAGTTTCAAATTCTTACTCAGCCGTGAAGCTCAACGGGTGGCCTTGAGCCAGCTGCATTCTCCCTCAGCCCAGCTTAACTCACAGGGTTGCTATGAGGATAACAGGGGGAATCTTATATGCCACTGAGCTCCTTGAAGTAATGGAGCAGGATCTTTCCAGAAGACCTTGGCAATCAGGGAAGAAGGTCCTCGAGAGGCACTGGACCATTTAAGGAAGACCAATTCGATAGCAAAGCTTTGAGGGGGATGGAACATATCTCTTGTGATCAAGCCTACTTGTTGCGACAAGGAAGTCAAGAGGCCAAGTAGGGCAAACTGGGGATCCGGCAGCCTGTACCTGTCCTGTGGAGAGTTTCCAGTAAGAGGCCACAGCATAGGACGTGTCCATAAAAAGCTCGGGCACACGGAAGCCATCAGCAATGGCCTCCAGTTTGAGTCCTAGCAAATGGCGGTCGATGCCTTGCCCATCCAGAGCCTGCAACAGATCAGACAAAAGGGGTTCCAGCGCTCGTTGTACAGCAGGCTTGCTCTTGCAATCACCATCATAACAGGGTGGCAGGGCGACCCTTCCCAGTTTCACGGGGTTTGTATATGCCTAAGAAGACCTGGTAGCAAGAGCTCTGTAGTTAGATCTTCTGTAGTGCAGCTGAAGGTGGGGGTGGGAGTGGATTCAGATCCAACAAACAGCACAGGGGACAAAGGTTTGAAACCCATTTCTGGTAGCACAGTGGCCCCGATCTGAATCTCCCCCCAGAACAGGTTCATTTGCCCTTTTAAAACAATCCACAGATCTCCCACTGCTTTTTCTCCTTGCACCCTAATTGTCAATGCTGGATCAAGATTTTTTAAGGCCCTTGGGCAAGACACCCTCCGTGGGCCCCTCCCTCTGTGAGTCTACTGTCTCACCACCATTGTCACCAGCTGTTCTTGCTCCTCGTCCTCTTTTCCCACTCGCTTGCTTGACAGGCAGAGCACCACTGAGCAAGGACACCGTGGCATCTGCTGCTCCTCCTCTTCACCACCACTGCTGTCTGGGCCAGAGCCAGGGATACAAGTAGGCTGCAATGGTGAGGTGGAGCAACTCCAGGCTGCTCTCGTCAGTGGGCCCCTGCTGGAGTGCGGGCCCTCGGCCGGTGCCCAACTCTGCCTCCCCTTGACGCAGGCCCCGCTAGTGCCTTAAGTCTCAGGCACAATAGCAGCGGTAGGTTCTTTAAAAGACACACACCCTACATTCCTTTCACTGAACTCAAGTCTCCTGCTGACACTACCTTACCCAAAACAGGAAATGTTCTGTGTTTTGGGGGAAGGCACCAACTCCTGCTCCCATTTTGTGTTTTGGCAGAATTTGCTTTCCGCAGGACGATGCACGTTCTGCCATGATGCAAGCCAGAAAGCCACCCAATGGTTGAGGGAAACGAGGTGGGGTCAGAGGAGAGGGCGTGGCCCACCAAGCTCCTCGATAGGTCGGTGTTTCCTATTGACTTAGTCCCCTCTTCACAGTAGTGGAGGGCCTCCGACGAGATACGTACCTGCTCTGTGAGGGTGCTGTGGACCTCAACTGCTTCTTTCAGCAAAGACAGTCTTTCTGGGGCCTAGTGCAGAGAGAGGGAGGAAGTGGGGTTACAGATGGGTGAAGAGGCTTACAAGGCATGGTGGACTGCAGGAAGCTCCACATCACACGCACAGCAAGAGAATCCCGATAATGGTCTACTGTTGAAATGCTCAGAGGCGTTTTAAGGGTGAACACGGGCACTCCCAAGTTCAGGTCACGGGGAAAAGAGGCCAAGGAACGGGCAGAGTTCCATGGCTGCCCCAAGGCCAGCTGAATGTACTGACTGCAAGGTTGTTGAACCTCTTTCAGGCCTGGGGCTGAATTCCAGTTTGGAGAAGCTCTCAGGGGCTGCGTTCCAGTGGTGGGCAGGGCATACTGTAGCTTGAAGCTTTCCCTGCTAGTAACTAGGCCTTAGGAGAGGCTCTTAACCTTGTAGTGTGAGGGTGGGGACTACACAAAAGCCAGGAAATCACCGAAAGGTTGGTGATTGGGAGGAAGCAGGTAGCCATATACTGAACCCAGGAGTGTTGGATTGGGACCCCAAGCAGGCTGGATTTTGCCCCTGGACTTGAGGTTCTGCAGTGTTGCTTAACTGCTGGAGGCAAAGAATAAGATTGTGACAGGACTGCATCCTACACTGCAGACAAGGGCAGCAGGATAGCTTAGGTGGTGCTGTGCAGGCCACACGGAACACAGAGCTCTGTCCTCCAATGCTGTGCAAAGCTCCCTGCCCCACTCCCACCTGTCACTGTTCACTGCCTGAGGTGGATGCCTGACTTTGCCTAATGGTAGGGCTGGCCCCACCAAGGCAAGAGGTCTCATGAGTTAACAGCCAATCAATGCTCATTGCACTGATTGCTGCTGGAACTCACCACCCGGGGCTGTACTCTCAACTGTCATTAGGAGACAGGGGATTGTGGGAGAGTTCAATACCTGGCAGTTGTCGTCAGCCATACCGCGGACAAAAGCCAGTGCAGCAGAGGTAGCAGAGCGGATGGTCTCCGTCCGGCCACGGTGGAAGCGACGGAGAGAGGCTGACTCAGTGGTGGGACAAAGTTCCCCATGTGCCCTGGGGAAGGTACAGCAGATAGACAGAATGACAGACACAGCCCTCCCACATATCCTGGTACAGACACATATAAACACCCTCTAGGTGAGCAATACTACATACACAAAAGCAAATCCTTCAATTTTGTCTTAGCTCGGGGGTGGGCAGCTTGTGGCCCTCCAGATGTTTTGGCCTACAACTCCCATCAGCCCTAGCCAGCTTAGCCAATGCTGAGGGATGATGGGAGATGCAGGCGAAAACATCTGGAGGGCCAGAAGTTGCCCAACCATTAGCTCGTCACCTCTCGTTCTAGAAAGTGGATAACACTCAATGCATCCGTTCCCCTCAAACCAGCCTTCTGCTAGACAGTCACCTCACCTGTAATAGGCCAGCTGCAATGCCACCTGCAGGACAGAGTCTGGGCTCAGCTTATGGCGTTTGGGCAATTCCTTGCCAAAACCACGGTAAGTGAAACAGCTGATGTCCAGGTCGGTGATGAGACTGATAAGAGAGAAAAGACAGACAGACAGACAGACCAGCCAATAAGCCACAGTTACAACTTACAGGGTTGTAACTTCACATTCTTGCTTCACCAGGGCGCAATCCTACGCATGTTTAGACAGAAAAAAAACCCCTACAACTCCCAGCATTCCCCAGCTGGGGAATGATGTGAGTTGTAGGGCTTTTTTCTGTCTAAACTTGCATATTTATTTATTTTATTTATTATTAAATTTATTAATCGCCCATCTGGCTGGTCACCCAGCCACTCTGGGCGATGTACAGCATAAAATAAAACAGTTTAAAACAATAAAATTCTACAATAAAAACGTTTTCTAAAATACCCTAACCCACCCCAAATGCCTGCCTGAACAACCACATTTTTAATGCACAACGGAAGCTCATTAAAGAGGGGGCATTATGGAGTTCCCTAGGGAGGGAGTTCCACAGAGTGGGGGCCACCACAGAAAAGGCCCTCTCCCTCGTCCCCACCAGTCTAGCTGTCCTGGCTGATGGGACAGAGAGAAGGCCATCCGAGGCTGATCTTGTTAAGCGGCCTGTCTGGTGTTGCTGGAGGCGCTCCTTAAGATAGGCTGGGCCAGAGCCGTATAGGGTTTTAAAGGTCAAAACCAACACCTTGAATTTGGCCCGGTAAACAACTGGTAACCAGTGCAACTCCTTCAGCACTGGAGTGATGTGATCTCGCCGGCAGCTGCCTTTACTCAGGCGAGCCGCCGCGTTCTGTACCAGCTGCAGCTTCCGAACCGTCTTCAAGGGTAACCCCACGTAGAGCGCATTACAGTAGTCTAAATGAGAGGAGACCAGGGCATGTACTACCGATGGGAGCAGATGGTCGGGAAGGAAGGGGCGCAGCCGCCGTATCAGATGGAGTTGATACAGCGCTGTCCGGCTCTCAGCTGACACCTGAGCCTCCATGGACAGCTGGGAGTCTAAAATGACCCCCAGGCTGCGGACCTGGTCTTTCAAGGGTAGCCGTACCCCATTCAACACCAGGTCAACATCCCCCAGCCTCCTCTTGTCTCCCACTAAAAGTACCTCAGTCTTGTCAGGATTCAGCTTCAGCTTATTTCTCCCCATCCAGCCACTCACCGTCTCCAGACATTTGGACAGAGATTCTACGGCCAACCTTGGTGAAGATTTAAACGAGAGGTAGAGCTGCGTGTCATCCGCATATTGATGACACCGCACCCCAAACCTCCTGATGATAGCCCCCAGCGGCTTCACATAGATATTAAATAGCATCGGGGAGAGGATGGAACCCTGTGGCACCCCACAGGTGAGTGGCCACGGGTCTGAAACCTCCTCTCCCAGTGCTACCCTCTGGTACCTGCTGGAGAGGAAGGACCGGAACCACCACAATACGGTGTCTCCAATGCCCAACCCCTCCAGGCGGTCCAGGAGGATACCGTGGTCAACGGTATCAAAAGCCGCTGAGAGGTCGAGGAGAACAAGGAAGGAGCATTCACCCCTATCCAGAGCCCTCCTCATATCATCTACCAAGGCGACCAAGGCCGTTTCTGTCCCATGCCCAAGCCTGAAGCCCGACTGAAATGGGTCTAGATAATCAGTTTCTTCCAAGTGTGCCTTCAACTGCATCGCCACCACCCACTCAATCACCTTGCCCAAAAATGGCAGAATTGAGACTGGGCAAAAGTTGTTCAGAACTTGGGGATCCAAGGAGGGCTTCTTTAAGAGCGGTCTTATCACTGCCTCCTTGAGGGCTGATGGCATCACTCCCTCCTCAAGGGAGGCGTTCACCACCGCCCTGGTCCCCTCACCCAGTCTCTCTCTGCAGCCCATGAGCCAAGATGGGCAAGGATCAAGTAAGCAGGTGGTCGGCCGTACAGATGAAAGCACCTTGTCCACTTCATCAGGAGGAAGAAGCTGGAACCGATCCCACAAAACCGGTTTGCCACAGGCCGCCTCTTGCTCACTAACTGTATCCATAGCGTGCAGAGTAACACACCTAATCTGATCAATTTTATCTGCAAAGTGCCTTGCCAAGGCCTCACAGGAAGCCCTAGAATGCTCCAGTGGTTCTGGAGCCACAGGACCAACCAGGCTCCAGACCACTTGGAACAGCCTCCTGGGACAGCACTCTGCAGACGCGATAGAGGCAGCATAATATTCCTTTTTTGCTGCCTTCACCACCACGTGATAAGGTGAAGATACAGCTCTAACCCGTGTCTGATTGTCTTTGGAGCGAGACTTCCGCCACCAGCGCTCTAGCCGTCTCACCTCCTGTTTCAGAGCTCGGAACCGCGGATTGAACCATGGTGCAGTCCGAGCCCTGTTCAGGGGGAGAGGGCGTTTTGGAGCCACCTGATCTAATGCCCCAGTGATTGCGGCATTCCAGACACCCACCAGGGTCTCGACCGAGTGGCCGTTGGCGTGCCCCAGAGAATCCCCAAGCGCGTTCAGGAATCCATTTGGATCCATAAGACGCCTGGGGCGGACCATTTTAATGGGTCCTCCACCCCGCGGAGGGGTTGTGGAACCGAGAAGTCCAACGTCACCAGATAGTGATCTGACCATGACAAGGGGGTGGTGGATATACCCCCGACTTCCAGATCACTCCCCGCTTCTCCAGAAACAAACACAAGGTCTAGTGCATGACCGGCTACATGGGTGGGCCCAGTTAGAATATGGTGCAGCTCCCAGGAGGCCATGGTCTCCATGAAGTCCCAAGGTGCTCCTGTGAGGATGGCCTCCGAATGTACGTTGAAGTCCCCCAACACCAATAAGTTAGGGGACTGTACGTGCACATCAGAGACCACCTCAAGCACCTCGGCCAGGGAGTCAGTCGTGCAGCAGGGTGGACGGTACACGAGCAGAATCCCCAGACTGCCCATCGGGCCCAACCTCCAGTACATGCACTCAGCAACCTTGGTCTCCTGGAGAGGGGGTCTGGTGAAGACCAAGGACTCTCGGTAGATAACAGCCACTCCCCCTCCCCAATCCCCAGCCCTCGGCTGCTGTGCATACGAAAATCCGGCTGGACACATGGCTGCAAGGGTTGGAGCAGCAGCCTCGGCCAGCCAGGTCTCCATAATACATGCCAGGTCTGCACCCTCATCCAGGATCATGTCATGTATGAGGGAGGTTTTCTGGGTAACAGACCTGGCATTGCAGAGCAGCAAACGAAGGCCAGAAGATGGGGTCACGCCTCCCCCAGCCACCCTTTGGCTCTGGACAGGCCCGGAGCAGGGGACAGATACTACACATCTCTCCCTTGTTCCCCTTGCCTGGCATGGCCTGCCCCTAGCGCTCCGCCAGCGCCTGCCGCCCCGCCTCAGTATGTTCTGGCCCCCAACATTCCCCCCACTGCCTCCATCAAGTGGACACATGCCCTCTCACTCCTGCCTATCAGGCAGGCTACCCACCCCTAAAAACACAACAAAATCCCCCAGAAAAAAAAAATTAAAATCCCCTTAAAAATAATGCCAGGCAGGAGTCCACAAGGAAGGCCTGGAGGTGGTGGTGGTGGCGGCGGTGGGAGCAGCAGGCCCAGCAGCAGCAGACACGCCTCTTCCCCGGTGGTGGTGGCTTCTCCTGCAGGCCCTGGCTCTCCCAGGCCACCTCAGCCAGCCAGCTTATGTAGCCCCTCCAGGGAGGGGCAGGTGGAGCAGCACAGCTGGCTCGGTACCTTTAGAGGATCGAACCTTTAGAGTACATTCCTTCTCCCTCTACCTCTTTACCAAGGCTAGCTTAAAAGCCATGGTGCCACACAGCAGAAACTTTATCTGGTACAAAATTCAGTTGCCAGAAGGCTTGGGGTAGTTAAGTGATCATAACACAGCAGTTTTGCGTAAGTAGCATTGTAAGTACCCATTCCTTTCTGGTCTCAATTTGAACTGCTGGTGCTAACCTTTGCATCCTGAACTATTTGGGACTAGGTTGCATGAAGGACCACCTTCACCCATTTTAGAGCATCAGGAGACTGCCTACTGATCTTAGGGCACAGGCAGATTCATAAGATCAGCCTCAGAGGCCCTGGTCTCGGCCTGCCACTGCAGTTGATCAGGTTGGGGACAGGTCCTTTTCAGTGGTGGCTCCCCACATGTGAAATTCCCAATCCCGAGAATTACACCCTTGAAACCTTTAAGCAGACCTTAATGATTTTTTTATTCCATCACGTTTTTTATTGATTTTTTTTTTGCAGGCCCCCTGTATATGATTTTATCTGATGCTGTTTTTATTATGTTGTTAATTGTTTGAACATTTTTATTGTAAGCTGCCTAGTGAGGGCTTGCCCTAAAACAGCGGGTACACAAGCTTTTCAGGATCGAGGCCACACTGAGTCTCAGAGCCCAAATGAGAAAAGGGCATGTGCAGAGCCAAAAGGGACTCTGGAATTAATCATTCCCCCTAGAATTGTACTGTTACATTGGTCTCCCTGCACCACTCACAAATGTAATTCCTCATGTTACATTTACTGTAATGCTGAGTCCCCAATCTTTCTGGGTCAGTGAGCAAATTTGAAATGTTGAGAGTGTTGTGGGCACTCTCACAAAATGGCTGCCATGGGGGAGTTGCTCATTCACAGACTTGCTGCCATGGTGGGCGCAGTCAGTCACGAAACGCTCATTTCCAAGAAGGCAAACTGGTGAGACTAAAAGAAACGTACCTTGATCAAGAACCTAAGCCAGATGCAGGGTCGGAGTTCCAAAACACAAAACCACTCTATTGAACTCAAATAAAGGTGGTGCTGGAGGTCAGCACTTTGCTTTGCAGCATAGCAACCTCCCAGTTTAAAATAAAAACATAATAATGTTTTAAAATCTTAATAAAAATCAGTAGGGGGAGGGAGCCTGGAAGGGCCAAAGCAGGTGTCCACAGACACATTGGTGCCCATGAGGCACCATGTTCGAGACCCCAGGTGTAGATGATACTGAACTAGATGGACAAACAGTCTGACACAGCATAGGGCAACTTCCTGTGTGATAAAAAGAGTAATATATTCTGTATAAATGGTAATTTCTGGTCTGCCGCTGTTCATATAAAAACAGAGGTAGAAACAAATCCTACAGGCATTGCTGCCTTCATTCCTACTTAATGTCATTTTGATTCATTCCTAAAAACATCTGCTGTACAAGCAGCCTTCCCCAACCCGGTCCCTCCACATGTGTAGGACTACAACTCCCATCTCCAGCAATGGCCATGCTGGCTGGAGGTAATGGGACTTGTAGTCCAACATACCTAGAGGGTGCTGGCTCGGGGGAGGCTGGTTCAGAGAATATTTTGATCTCTCCTTCTCGTGGCAGCTAGGCCTCCCTCACTCTGCCATTCTCCTCAGGCCTGGAGGGATGGCTAATTCTTCCCTGCTTCCTGAGGAGAAAAACCAGCATTGTGTTCTCCGAGCTGCTGCAGGGAGCTTTCAAAGAAACCCCAGCACAGGGCATGAGTCGGGCCTGCTTTTCAAACGGAGAAACGCCAGATAATGAAACCACAGCAGGGCCTCCAATTGGGCTGCGCCCACCCACCTTTACAAAAAAACGCCTTGAACACAGGCCCCACGCACTCACATGTCCAGGTTTTGCTTGGCATGCTCAATGTCACGTTTGATTTCTGGAGTGAAGCAGAAGTAGAGTTTTTTGGGCAACTGTAGAGGGATCAGCGGGGCACGTACCGGGACAGGATCTTTGCTGGAATTTGTGGGGAGGGGGAGGGAGAAAAAACAGATGCTTTAGAATGTACTTAAAGGAAGTAACAGGTTAAATCACAGGAAAGACCCATCTCTTTCTCTCTCCTATCCCCTCTTCCTCACCTGTCTTCTCCAAGCGAGCAAGTAGGAGAAGTCTTCTCCTGGAACTAGGAGAAGGCACAAAAGCCTCTCATCACCTTGCCCGCTCTCTCTGGGTAGTGGTGACGACTGGGCCCAGAGGGACAGGTCAAGTGAATGGGAAGCAGCAGCAAGGGGAGCCCCCAGAGGGCATATCTTGCCCCCCAAAACATGCAGACTCCAGTGAAGTCACATGCAAGAGATCATGCTCCATGTTTCAAAGCAAGTATTCTTGAAGAGCTAACACCCTTCTCATTTGTACTCATCGCATCCATATCACAGATTAAAGTTGCAAATCTACCCAAATATGTGTTCTTAGAGGGCGAGGGGAATGTGGCCCTTTGTACCACACAATAACAGTTGTAACAGAGTATAAAAAGGGAGCGAAAGTATCAGTGAGAGCCAGTGTGGTGTAGTGGTTAGAGTGCTGGACTGGGACCCAGGAGATTGGGGCTCTAGTCCCTACTCAGCCATGAAAACCACTGGGTGATTTTGAGCCAGTCACAGACTCTCAGCCTAAACTACCTCACAGGGTTGTTGTGAGGATAAAATGGAGAGGAGGAGGATTATGCATACACCACCTTGGGCTCCCTGGAGGAAAGGTGGGATATAATGTAACAACTAAAATAAACAAAGTATATTAAGGGATAAATCGGCATACATCTCTAGAGCAGGGGTACAAGACCTCAGGCATTCCAGGCCAAATCCAGCCCCCTGGGAATCCCAATCTGGCCCTCAGGTGGTCCCCAGAAGGCCACGCCCTCCCCCTGGCCCCATCCCCTTTCCCCTAACCACCAACCATTCGACAATGGTGGGGGGAGAGGAAGTTCCAGGCATTCTGTGTCAGAGGCTCCAGGTAAACAAAGGCCTCACAAATCAATGCAGCCCACAAAGAGGTCCAAGGAAGTTCTGTCAAACATCATCAAGGTTGAAATGCCTCTCCTGCGGTGTAGTTACCCTGCAGTAAGTGTTTTCAGCTAAAATATGCTGGTATTTTTTGACCTTACCCAACTTGCCTTTGGCCCTGCCTACCACTGGAATGCACCCACACACACACACACACATGCACACACACACAAGTGCTTCTCCAAAATGAAATTTGGCCCTTGGGCTGAAAGAGGTTCTGCACCCCTGAACATTTTTTTTTTTTATTACTACCTATGAACGCAGCCAAGCCTCCGGAAATTAATTCAGATTTTTAAGTGACCTCAAGCACCCACCACCCTCAAATGAACTCCTACTTGTTTCTCTTCCTCAACGCAGCCTCTGCAGAAAGCTAAAGGGGAAGTTCTGCCCACGCATACAAGAGCCAAACCTGGGTAGTTGCACACCCTTCCCCTCACCCAAGGGGGCATTACCAGTAGTCAAGGACGTGGTCTATGATCGTGGCAATCGGGGGGCCCTCGGCGACGGCTTGTTCATAAAGCACTCCACAGGAGCCATCTTCTCCCACAATGAACTGTGAGCCAGGAAAAAGGACAAGTATTTATATAAAATAAATACAATAAAATAAAACTTTGAATAAAGAATGTACATATCCATGTATTTAAATTGCCATCATGTAATCTTTTTATTTTTAAAGCAGAAACTCTCATAAAGCCATTCGCTCTCCATCGCCATCTCTCTCTTCCTCTTTTTCTTCTTCGTACTTCCAGCCACTGTTTTATTGATCTATTTGCTTTGACTGTAATTTTTTGTATTTTAATTTATCGCATACCACTCTGCTTGCTCTCTCGACGTGGAGCGGTTTATAAATTTTATAAAATTTATAAACCGCTCCACGTCGAGAGAGCAAGCAGAGTGGTATGCGATAAATTAAAATACAAAAAATTACAGTCAAAGCAAATAGATCAATAAAACAGTGGCTGGAAGTACGAAGAAGAAAAAGAGGAAGAGAGAGATGGCGATGGAGAGCGAATGGCTTTATGAGAGTTTCTGCTTTAAAAATAAAAAGATTACATGATGGCAATTTAAATACATGGATATGTACATTCTTTATTCAAAGTTTTATTTTATTGTATTTATTTTATATAAATAAAATAACATGTATTCCGAAACAGTTGGTCTATAATGACAGCTGATGCAACATAGTGGCCAAAAGACTGAGCTAAAAATCAAGAAGCCTCTGGTTCAAATCGCTCCTCTGCCATGAACAAACTAGGTGACCAGTCACTCAGCCTCAGTTTCCCCATTTGCAATATGGGAGGATAATAATAGTGACTTATTTTCCAGGACCGTTATAAGGATTACAACTCCATAATGCATGTGCAACACTTTGAACAGTTGAAGGTACTATATAAATGTTGCTATTATTGTTGTTGTTAATAATAACGATAACAATAATAGTAATAATATTGATACTGATGATGATGATGTATTTTATTTATTATTAAATTTATTAATCACCCATTTGGCTGGTCACCCAGCCACTCTGGGCGATGAAACACTACTCTGTGGCGCGTACGGGGATTGAACCCGCGACCTTGGCGTTATTAGCACCACGCTCTAACCAACTGAGCTAACCGGCCAAATACCAACTCGTATTTGGTCTTTCCTTTCCACAATTCACTCAACCTTTCTTCATAGAACTAGACAACCCCCTTACCCCCTGACATGATCTTCTACCCTCCCAGTATCTGAGCCTCAGGAAGCCTAAATCATAAGATTCTGTTAACAAAATAAACAAATAAATAGAGTGGAATGGAGGGGAGAAGAAAAGGAAAGAGGGAGTGGTGGAAAAAGAAGTTCCTGACACTCTGTGTCCGAGGCTCCAGGTAAACAAAGGCCCCACAAATCAACTCAGCCCACAAAGAGGTTCAAGGAAGTTCTGTCAAACTATACTGAAACAAAGCTTGGCAAACAGAGGCCTCAGGTCAAATCTGGCCCCATGAAATATGCTGCCTGGCCTTCCAGTTGCCAGCCTGAAGCAGAAGAGGTGTGGAAGAAGTGGCAAATACAATTTGGTAGAAGACAACTGGCTCACTTCAACCAGGATGGAAATACGTCTTAAGGAGCAGCAGGATTTTATATTTCCAGTTAACTGTGATGGGCAAGTTGGAGCTGCAACAAAATGTTTTGTGGTTCCTCCCCCACTGCCCAGATTTTTTTCTAAAGTTTTTTTGTACTTCTGCAAACCTTGGGGATCCCCCAAGCTTGTGGATTCCTCCCTCTTGTGCATGGATGGTACTGTTTTGGTTACATAAGGGCCGGCGCTTGGAGAATTGAGATTGCTATATATGCATATCTGTGTGCGTGCATATGTATAGGTGCAGACTACAGAGATAGGCAGGCAGGCAGGCATAGATAGATTCGCCCATCCTCTATGGAATGCTAATATTTCAAGGAAAGGTGTTCTAGTTATTTCTGTTGGGGCAGTTTTAACGTGGGGGAGCACATGAACTTCCTTACCTGCTGTTTTAAAATGGTGCAGTCTTTAGGGCCAAGTCACAAAGTACAGTACTTACTGCACCGCACATCTTCAGAATGCAAGTGGGGGACCTTTTACTTGGGTGTTTTTCCACACAGAAACCTCTGAACACAGCAAATTAGGTGCTAGCCTAGCTTTCACCCTGACATACTAGTTTTCAGTGTGCAGGGAGGCTTTTTTTTCTTTTAACGCTGGAAAGCATTACTGAGGAGGTAACTTCACACATAGTTTGGGTCTTCACTGCCTTGTACCAAGATGAAGGAGGAAAATTGACACTCTCAGCATCTAAGTGCTCAAAGTCTGAACACAGAGGTCATGCCCCCACCTTGTTTCCAAAGAGAAGAAGCCCCACTCTCGGCCTGATCTTATTCTTACCTGCAGAGTCTTGTCAAACCAGCGATTCCCGCTGTTGGAGTGGCTGCCTCCACCATGCAACATCTGTGCCGCAAGACGGCTTGCTGCACGTGCATCTGACACCTTCAGGACAGGTGCGTCCAGGCAGACAGTGAAGAGGCTACGCTGGATGGCGCGTGCTGATTCCCGGTTCAGCTTGTCTGGAGATGGAGGAGGAAGGCGGTGGGGGGTGGGGGAGGAGACACACAAGGTTATTCCAACAAACCACTGTGGTGTAGCAGACAAAGGCTTAGCTCTATCTTCCAAGTGGAGAAGACATGTGAAGGAGCCCACCAGAGGGTAAAGGAGAGAAAGTGTGCAGAACCTCAAATCCCAATTTGGCCCTCTAGGGTTCCCCAGATGTTCATATCTCCTTCTCCCAGCCTCTGCCTGTTTGGCGATTTCCTGGCTTTTGTGCCATTTTTCCCCTATTCTAAAGGGGTTAAATATCTCTTCTAAAGGGTTAGTTACTGGCAGTCAGAGTTTTATGCTAAAATATGCTGGTATTTTTGGCTTCAACCAGCCCATCTTTGCCTTCAACCTCACCCACTGGAATGCGGCCAGTGGAACGCGGCCCCCAAGAGCTTCTCCGAACTGGAGTGTGTCCCTCAGGCTGAAAGAGGTTCTGCACCACTGCTGTAGAGGGCAGCCCTCCACACTGGATGGATGCAGGCCTTAATGTTTAACCCTGACTAGCTTCCTTAACCCTGGTTGAGCTACAAAATGGACAACAAAACCATGGATTAGCTTGCCAGACTAAGGCTTGGCCTACACAGGCAGCAGAATCAGGTAGAAATCATGTGGAAGAATGGACTGCACCGCTTCATACTAAAGATGGGATGCACCGCGTTTGAATGCTTCCCCATGTTAAAGCAATTGATTGCCCTGTCTGCAAACGGTAAAACAAGCGCAACAGGGACAAAGCTTCTAGCTGAGCCCCTCGCCTCCTATGTTGATGTTCTGTTGCAGGGAGGTTTTAATGTAGCAGAGCCTTCCAAAATGTGACACGCACACACACACACACACACACTTGCAGTTTGAAGTGGCTCAGCCTATTTTGCTACGTCATTCTCCCGCATGTGTGAATGAGGCCTAAGCTTTCTTCAAAGAGTGTGTATAAAAATACAAAACAAAGACCTGCTTTGCAAGCAAGGATGCTGGACAGATGGACAAACTGCTTTACCCATGGTTTCCTCAGCACAGGCACAGCACTTAACCATGGTTACCACAAACCTTGGCTTCCTGTTCTGGAATGCAGCCAGCGTTAAACCACGCTTTAGGTCAGGGATGGGGAACCTTCGGCCTGCAAGCTTCTTCTGCTGTTATCTCCAATCAGTGATTGGACATAAGAGGGTATTTAAAGGCATTCAAACTTGAATACCCTGCATAGAATTTTTATTTGTTTATTATTACATTTATATCCCCCCCCCGCTTTTTCCTCCAAGGAACGAATGGCAGCTTACACAATCTTCCTCCTCTCTATTTTATCCTCACAACAACCCTGTGAGCAGGTTAGGCTGAGAGTCAGCAGCTGGCCCAAAGTCACCCGGTGAGTTTCATGGCCAAAGAGCCCAGATCTCCCAAGTCCCAGTCCAACACTCTAACCACTACACCACATCGGCTCTCTAGAACTGAGCTGTGCTTTGCATGCCTGAACGCTGCTGCACTGGGGCTTACTCCTGAGTAGACACGAATAGAATCTGGGATGTGTTTTGGATGCCTGATGGGAAAAGGTCCAAATGAGTAAGAATTATGTCTTGCCCCTGTCCACTTTGCTTTCTCTGTCTGAGGCCCCACCCCACACCCTGAGGCCCACCCACTCCTGGAATGCAACCTTCCAAGACCCTTAGAATCATAGAATAGTAGGGTTGGAAGGGGCCTACAAGGCCATCGAGTCCAACCCCCTGCTCAATGCAGGAATCCAAGTCAGAGCATCCCTGACAGATGGCTGTCCAGCCTCGTCTTGAAGGCCTCCAGTGTGGGAGAGCCCACCACCTCCCCAGGTCATTGGTTCCATTGCCGTATTGCTCTGACACTCAGGAAGTTTTTCCTGATGTTCAGCCGGAATCTGGCTTCCTGTAACTTGAGCCCATTATTCCGTGTCCTGCACTCTGGGGTGATCAAGAAGAGATCCTGGCCTTCTTCTCTGTGACAACCTTTCAAGTACTTGAAGAGTGCTATCATATCTCCCCTCAGTCTTCTCTTCTCAAGGCTAAACATGCCCAGTTCTTTCAGTCTCTCTTCATAGGGCTTTGTTTCCAGTCCCCTGATCATCTTTGTTGCCCTCCTCTGAACCCTCTCCAGCTTGTCTGCATCCTTCTTAAAGTGTGGTGCCCAGAACTGGACACAGTACTCCAGATGAGGCCTAACCAGTGCTGAGTAGAGGGGAACTAGTACTTCCCGGGATTTGGAAGCGATGCTTCTATTAATGCAGCCCAAAATAGCATTTGCCTTTTTTGCAGCCACATCACATTGTTGGCTCATATTCAGCTTGTGATCGACGACAATTCCAAGATCCTTCTCGCTCGTAGTGTGGTTGAGCCACGTATCCCCCATCTTGTAACTGTGCATTTGGTTTCTTTTTCCTAGGTGCAGAACTTGGCATTTGTCCCTATTAAATGCCATTCTGTTGTTTTCTGCCCAGCACTCCAGTCTATCCAGATCACTTTGAATTTTGTTTCTGTCTTCCAAAGTATTAGCTATCCCTCCCAATTTTGTGTCATCTGCAAATTTGATCAGCATTCCCTGCACCTCCTCCTCCAAGTCATTAATAAAAATGTTGAAGAGCACTGGGCCCAGGAACCCTTCCCAAATTGGAATCCAGCCCCGGGCCAAAAAGGGTTTCCCACCCCTGGGAACACTGAACCATTAGATCCAACACTTAACCATATTTAAAGCAAACCACGGTTACGTGTTTTGTCTGCATATAGCCATGGGGAGCTCTCAGAAAACTGAATTAAGAGCACAGCACCACAGTGTGCTTAACATTATAGTTGATCTAGTCTCCTTCCCCCCACGTACACCTACCTCTCATGAGGGTGGTGTAGGCCTGTCCCCATGTGTGCCGATGGTCACTGGTCAGCACCCCCAGGGGCTCCTTATCTGTCTTCCAAGACTGCGCACGGATTCGCTGGAGCTGCCAGTGGAGCTGATCCACGGTCAGAGGTGTCCCATCGCTGTTGTACACTTCAAGCTGGAAGAACTGAGGGAGGGACGGAAGCAGCACAGAAGTGAGGCGTATCCATTCATGGCAAGGAGCTGTTCTCTTCTGGACACAATCCAAGGGGCTAGTTTTAACCTATAAAGCAGGGCTGGGCAACCCTTTTTCTGTTGAGGGCCTCATTCGCTTGTGAGTAATCTGATGGGGGGGGGTTGCACATCAGGGTTGAGCAGGGCTGAAGGCAATGGCGGGTAGGACCAGAGCGCAAAGCGGGTGGGTCACCCCTTTTCTCCTTCTATCTCATTTTCCTCTCCCTTTCTGCCATCCCCGTTTTCTCTCCCCCACTTTCCTTTCCACCCAACAGGCTGTAGGGAAGGGGAAGAACACCCTTGTCAGAGGTCAGAACTCATTGCACGCAGAGGGCCACATGAAATTAGATTGAGGCCGCAGGTTGCCCAATGCCCTGCTATAAAGCCCCCAGACACTTCAGCGATCAAATCCTCCCACGAGTCATAAGAACATACTAAGCAGAACCCTGCTGGATCAGAATGAAGGCCGATCTAGTCCAGATTCTGTTCCCACAGTGGCCAACCAGATGCCTCTAGGAATCCTGCACAAGCTGAACAGTGAAACAGCACCTTCCTGCTTATAGTTCTCAGCATACTGCCTCTGATATTGGAGGTGGTTTATAGCAATGGTCCCCATGGGCACCTCCAACGATGCCCACAAAGCTCTCCAATCCCTGTCCTCGTCAAAAAATTATTTTAAATAAAGAACTTGAAAAATGTTAGTGGGGAGGGGGCACGTTCTCCTTCCTGTGCCTGAACCTGCTGCTGATCAGCTGTTCAGTGCAAGCAGGAAGGGGAGGAAAGAGTTGCTTCCTGCTCCCCCAATCCTCTTCCACCCACAGACATTTCCCCTTGCTCTCTCTCTTTTCACTCCCGGCCTCTAGCCTTGCTGTTTCTCTCCACCCAACCCCCTTCCTTGCTATTTCTCTCTCTTCTCCATCCTAGTCTTGCTCTTGCTCTCCCACTTACCCCTTTATCTTGCTGTTTCTCCTTGCTCCTAGCCTTGGTCTTTCTCTCCCCTCTACTCCTTTGCCTTGCTGTTTTCCCTTCCCTCCCTCCCTCCTTCCCTCCAGCCTTGCTATTACTCTCCCCACCGCACCTCTTTTGACTAGCCAGGCCCCCACAGCAGCCGTTACGTGACTAGCCATATCCTCCATGGGAGCCATTTTGTGGTGGTGCCCACAGGAGTTTCTCAAATTCCCAAATATGCCCAAAAGGTTGGGGACCCCGGTATATAGCCATCATTACTAGTAACCTGTTAAAACCTCTCAGATCCTGAGCACATGAAGCTGCCCTGTACCATTTGTCCATCTAGCCCAGGACTTGTTAGTCTGAAAGGCTGTAGCTCTCCGAGGTTTCAGGTGTAGACTTGTTACTAACCGTGCTACTTCAAATCCTTTAACTGGAGACCCTGAGGACTGAGCCTGTGGGTTTTCTAAATATTTAAAACATTAATACCCCATCTTTCCTTATAAAAGTTCAAGGAGGCTCACAACAACACCCCCCCCCATAAAATACAGTAAAACTGGAAATTGCAAGAACAAACAGAACAGTGGACAAGAGATAAAAATCAGTTAATACAGCACCAGTAAAATATCCATTAAAAAACAACCAGGAGAGCAATGCAGACCTTCTACATGCAACACTTTTAGGGCATAGTTCTATGGACTGCGTCTTTGCTGCTCAGAAGCCCTCGAACTTGGAGGCTTCCAAGATTCGTATGCCCTGCTGGGCTGAAGCTGCCAAGGCAGGAGGAGTGGCGGAGGCAAACTTTGTCCCCCCCCATCCTCTGATATCCTTTCTTTGTGCTAGATGGGCTTTTCAGCCAGTCTAACAAGGGCACTTTGCAAGGGGAGGGAAGGAGGCTGGAGAAGGCTCAGTATAAATAGTATGCTAGCTTCTCCAGTCTTCTCCCCTCCGTGCCCACTGGAACACCCCCTTTCCTCCTCCTTCGGGGTTGCTTTTCCAACCTTGGAGAGGCAGCCAGTGCTGTTCTCTCCATGCCAGCTGCAAGGGGTGGGGTCGGCTCTCCAACTCACCCTTCCAAGGCTGGAGCACTGTTTCTGATCTCAGAAGGGGTTTTCTGAGCCATTCTATGGTTCCTGGGTCGCTTGACCAGGGACCATAGGATTGCTCTCTCTGTCTCTCACCAATCTACTCAGTTTGCTTTGTCCTTATTGAGATGATGGATGATGGAATTCAGAGGAGGAACTGCCCCTTTCTTCCTTTCACAGGAACCCCCCATTTAGGATTTATACAACATCCTGTCATTTGCAAAGTGGCAACTAATGTATTGTTTAAATTAAATCTTCTTAATGTGTCACCATAGAGGAAAACTAAGCTAAGATACTTGACACAAGTCCCAGGATTCTTTGTTTCTATTTCTCTGAATAAGTATAATGCATTTGGTCCGCCTCTCTTAATTGCTGCATGGTGGATGATTTTTGAGCCTTATGTTTTAGGGGCACACGAATCCTTTCAGTAGCCCTGGGCCATTAGCAGTTATACCAGGATGGGGATAACTACCTGGAAGTTGCGGACTACAGTGATGTAGGTGGTGGGTCTCCGGCCTGGAGGAGGCAGCAAGACAGAATCGTGTTTTGGCCCTGGAAGTCGGCACGAGGCGAAGAGGCGGGAATACTGATCCATACAGAGAGGGTAGCCCCGGGAATATTCAACCAACAGGGTCTGGCTGGCATGAAGGGAAAACCAGATCAGCAGGTCAATGCTCTTCAAATCTCAGTCCATAAGGCAACTGTTGCTCTGGGTACTAGGATGGCCTTAGCTCTGCTAATCCCCCCAGTTCTGACCTCCAGGTGCCCCCATTATCTCAGCACTGGCATATAGGTAGGAATTGTCCAACCACTAACCCACATGCTGCCCCCTACTGGAGATACAAATTGCTCTTCAAAGTCCAGGTCAGATGCCAAACAGATGCTCACTTAAATCTGTGTCCTGTTTCACCCTGTATACTACCCCCCTATTAATGCGCTCTCTCTCTCTCTCTCTCTCTCACACACACACACACACAGTTATGGACAGTTCCTAATACATCCTTTCCCAAACTTCCTTAGTCAAATCTGGAAACTTAAATAGGGATGTTATTGGTAGCAACAGAAGATGAAATTTATTTTACAATCAGATCTCTAATCTCAAAGTCTCCCCTACTGACTAGAATATCTAACGAACAATGCAAGACAAACTGCATGTATTGTATACCGTTGATGTTTTGGTTATGTTAGAACGGTGATCTACGTTAGAACAAAATGAAATAAAAACATATATAATTTTAATATCTGAATTACCTCTCCCTCTACCACAAACCTATTATTGTCACCCTATAACAGGTGAACACAGTTGCCTATTCACCAAGTGGCAACTTAACCCAGTGTGCCTGTAACCCGTTGGTAAGCTGGCCATCTGTGCTCTCTTGCCGCGTGGCATGGAGAATCGTGCCACTCATCTGCTCCCCTAGATCCCCAACCAGGTGCAGGAGAGTGGCAAGATCCTCCTTGCTACTTGGCAGAACAAGGCTTTCCTGGGCCATTTTCCATGGACAGGTGTGACAAAATCACAATGCTTGCCATGTGGAGTTCATATTAATGCTTCTATGTGTTTGCTGTGTTACAAAGAACCCAGCTAAATTAGGATTAACTGTTTGGTAGAGAGTGAGTGAAAGGTGGGAGGGGTTTGTGTGTGTGTGAGGAGACTGAGCTTATAAAAGGCAGGAGCAGACAGTTAGTGGGTTAGAGAGGAGGTGGAGACAGGGGAGATAGGACCTTAGGGTTTGACTAAGCTACATCTAGACAGTGGGGGAACAGGAGTCAGAAGGGGTACAGTAGGCAGGGTAAGACCAAGAACTGAGTGATTAATTGTAAGATATAACATCCCTTGGATTAAATAAGCTTTAATTTGTTTTAAATTAATAAAATCCCACATCTTGTTCATTTTTCTGTGCTACCAGGCGTGTTCATTTTTCCTGGGTGCTTCTCCTGGTTGGGTAAAGGGAACCAATTAGGCATATTGGACGTCTCTTTTACCTGGTGAATTTTGGGGCTGAAGCTTGTGGGACAGTGAGGACAGCTGTCTCAAAGCGGAGGAAGACAGACATGAGGGAGGCAACAGGGTTTTGCTAACACCCCCCAATTTCGACCGACAACAGGCTGTGCCCTGCATGAGTGTCTCTGTGCTTCCCCACTCCAGGTTACTCACTAGTCAATCTTGGCCTTGAAATCCAGCACACCAGCAATGAGTTTTGCTGCAAACCTGTGTAAGGGAGAGAGAAGAAATCCCAGGTTAAAAGCTCCAGAGAGAACCACTGAGCACCAATAACCACACCACAGTGCTATCCCGGTCTTGAGGAGCAAAGCCCACTGCAGCTATCCCTTAACATCCTGCAATCAACTCCACAGTTAGAGAATACCTTTATTAGAAACTATTTATCATTCAGAGAGAGCTGCTCTGCACATGCTCAGGGGCACTGCTCTTTTTAAACCAAGTTGCCAGTCAGAGGGGAGAAAGCACTTTGCATGCTCAAAGGTACTGTCCATCAGTCTTTCTTTATAATAATTATAATAATAATATTGTTATTATTTTATTTATTTAAAACATTTGCATCCCTCCCTGTATCATTAAGATCTCAGGGTGGCATACAGATAAAATCAATTTAAACAGTATAAAACAAAAAATAATTTAAATAGCTAAAGACATATTAAATCATTAAGCTAGCTAGTACCAATTAAAAAAACTAAAACAATAAAACAGTTAAAACAGTGTGCAAACTCAGGGAATCCAATAATTATTAGAGAGAGTCTTGTGGTACCTTAAAGACTAACACATTTATTATGGCATAAACTTCCATGGACTAGACCAAGGTTGGGAAGCCTCTTTCAGCCTGCAGGACAAATTCAATTTCAGGGAAGCTCTTGGGGCCCTCATTCCAGTGGTGGGCAGGGAAAATTTAGAGGGGGGGGGGGTGCCAAAGGCAACGGTGGGGGGCAAAATACTCAGAGGTTTTAGCTTAAAGCTCTTTCTGCCAGTAACTAAGCTTTAAAAGAGGCATTTCAGCCTTTTAGAATGGGGGAAAACTGCACAAAAGCCGGGAAACCACCAAGTGATTGGCAGTCAGAGTAGGTCCAGGTGGTGTGGGTATCTGAGGAACCTCTGAGGGCCAGATTTGGCCCCCAAGCCTGAGGTTCCCAACCGTTGAACTAGTCTCCGCTTCATCAGATGCATGGACATCTCTCTGAACTGACATCACTCGGAAGAGTATCCTTAAAAAACACAAACACGTATTTTTTGTTTATACCTTTCAAGAAAAAAAACCTTATCAAAAGAGATAGCCATGAAAACACCACACGTCTGTTGGGTTGGTGGTAGAGCAGGCTTTATACCATTCTGTTCTGTCAGCTGATGATATTTATCAAAACATTTTAATAAAGAGAAATAATAAGCATCTGGCTGCACCAGTATAGTTCTGGCTGGCTGTCAATCTC
The DNA here is from genome assembly GCF_057233095.1 of Heloderma suspectum. Classification (NCBI taxonomy): domain Eukaryota; kingdom Metazoa; phylum Chordata; class Lepidosauria; order Squamata; family Helodermatidae; genus Heloderma; species Heloderma suspectum. Next base: position 359,196,604 of record NC_139459.1, on the reverse strand, counting down.
TGAATGTTTACGTTTCCATTAACTGGCCTACATTTTACCCAGCTCAGGCCTCTGTGGTGGCTAAGCCACATTTCAGACATCAATTTTCATCTATATCAGGGTGTCTGGATTTGCAAGACAGCATTTGCTGCCAAAAGATTAATTCAGCTAAAAAGGAAATAGGTGACAGCTCAAACACTAAAGCCTGCAAAAAGTTAAATTAGTTGAAAATGGCGTTCCAGTGGCAAGCAAAGACACAAAACTGGACATTGTTCTACACCAGCCATCCCCAACCAGGTGCCCTCACAGGAACATAGGCAGCTGCCTCAGACTGAGTCAGACCCTGGGTCCATCAAGCCCAATATTGTTAACACTGACCGGCAGCAGCAGCTCTCCAGAGTTTCAGGCAGGATTCTTTCCTAGCCCTACTTGAGAAGCTGGGGATCAAAGCCGGGACCTTCTGAGCAGCTGCTCTATCACACTGAGCTACTGTTGTTGTTGTTCAGTTGTTAAGTCGTGTCCGACTCTTCGTGACCCCATGGAAGCCACCTTAAATAGAGTGAGACCCTTGGTCCATCTAGCTCAGTAACGTAGACCCCGACTGGCAGGGTTTCAGGCATGAGTTTTCCCAGGCCTAACTTGGGATGTTTTAACCACAACTCCCAGCATTCTTGATCATTGGTGATGCTGAATGGGGTTGACTGGAGTTGAAGTCCAAAATATCTGGACGGCACCGGGTTAAGGAAGGTGGATCCTACACAATCTGGTTACATGTCTTCTGAAGGATTTTATCCACCCCTTCCTTTTTGTAACACCCCCCCCCAATGGTTTAGAAATGCAATTTAAAAAGTCATCAAATAAAAAAGAGGGCTCTAGAGGTTCTTCTCAAAACACCCTCCCCACACACACATAGACCCCAAGCACCAAACCATGCTATTTCTCTTCAGAGTTTCAGAACTTCTAACGTAATTCGTTCATTAAGGATAAGTGCTCCATTGCCCAGGTGAGGTAGGAAAAGGGAAGTATCTAATGTTTGTTTAGAATTACAGTGTCGTAAAATTCACAGAACATGTAAGTAATTTTGCTTTGCTTAAAAAATGAGGGGGGGAAATCAATATTTAAACCATGAGTTCCTGATCAGCAGTCAAACATTGTACCACTGTGCTATACTGAATACAGAAATTTGTCAGCAAGAACTCTAGGTAAGAATACTAGGTATTTCCCACATATTTCTAGTTAACAGATTCATTTTACATTGTTTTTCATGAGGTACTTCCACATGTTACCCACCAAGAGCCTTCAGGAAAAGAGGGCAGGCTAAAAATCTAACTCAATTCTTTAAAAAAAGAAAGGGGGCACCCGGACTTGAACCAGGGACCTCTTGATCTGCAGTCAAATGCTCTACCGCTGAGCTATACCCCCAGCACACAGACTTGTTTGACCAAGAAGCCTCCTTATGGATACTGGTTTTGCCACATAGTTCTCTACCACATGTTTAATAAGGAATGCTTTCCACAGGCAACTCTTCCCACTTAAATGTTCCTGCTGAGGAACAACCGTCTGCACTTCTATGCATCAATGCCCCCTCTTTAAACAAAAAAGATTATTTATAGATCATACATTCTCACAGAGCACTAGCTATGCGGCCTATCACTCCCTTGCAAACTGAGATTACACCTGAGAATGCCACAAACACACTGCAGGGGTAGATTAGTAGTGGGGACCGAAAAATTGTATTTCATGGACAAATCTCCATCATCATAACCCGCATCTGTTTCCTCTTCTGCTTCTGCTTCCTCTGCTGCTTCATCTGGAGATGCCCTCTTTAATTTGAAGCCCCTCATAGTCTGTGTTGTACAGAGAGATCCCCAAAATGAGAAATTCCTGGGCTCGTTTGTCATGGATGCCATGCTCAACTGAATAGTTTGAGGCTTTGTGCATGGTTACTGACCATCAGAGAAACAAGGGGAAGTTTCAACTGATTATTTGGGGGGATTTTCCCTGGGAGTGCTGCTCCAGAATAAAGCTTGCTCATTTCAGTGTGAACATGTGTAACTCTCTGTGATACAAATACCTACAGAAGAATACACAGAGGCTAAGAGTGCAATCTTATGCATGTATAGACAGAAAAGAAGTCCTACAAGTCCCAGCATTTCCCAGCAGCCATGCTGACTGGGGAATGCTGGGAGCTGTAGGCCTTTTTTCTGTCTTGACATGCATAGGATTACACTGTAAGTTAGGTAAACAGCTGCATCAGACACCTGGGGATATGTCAGGACTTGGATTAAGTCTGACACCCTCTCATGGGTGGAGGAACTTCTAGCTGGGTAGAGATATTGTTTGGACAACTGCAATGTTATCTTGCACCCACAGCCTCACTGTACCCAGCAACATCACATTAAGTGCTAGATTTGTCAACATCTGGACTAGAAGTATATAAAAACCCTTGTTCTGGGCATAAGGAGAGACAGAAGATGACTGAGCCAGAGGTGAGCTGAGACCCTGTCCATCTGTCCCTAATCAGACCATCAACTTGCAGTGGAGATTTGATCAATCTCCCAGTAAGGCCTGGAGAATTGGTGAGACAGACCTAGTATTGTCTGTCTGTCTAGTGCTAAGCCGTAAAAGACTCTACCACTGAGCGATACTACCCCAACCTCAGTACACAGCTGTTTGTCACCAAGACCTGAGATTTGTCCTATTATTTACTCTCATGTTACTATTAAAAATGCAAATACATTCCTCAAAAAAAAGGGGGCACCCGGACTTGAACCAGGGACCTCTTGATCTGCAGTCAAATGCTCTACCGCTGAGCTATACCCCCAGCACACACACATGTCTAACCAGGAAGCCTACTTATACTGGTTTTACCACATAGTTCTTTACTGTCTGCTTAATGAGTAATGGTTTCAAACAGTGCTCCTACAAGGCAATTCTTCCCATGAAGATATTTCTGTGAGAACAACCTCCTGCACATCAGCACACTGCAAAAAGCACACAGTCAGCTCATGCAGAGCCACAGTTATGTGGGGCTACCCCAAGATGTAGTGATGACCATCAACTTGGACAGCTTTAAAAGGGGACTAGGCATATTCATGGAGGATAAGGCTATCAATGTTTTAATATTTGTTGTAAGACACCTAGAATCTTTTCTGAGAAAGGTGTCTAAGCAATCCAATAAATAAAGCATCATCATATTCAGCTGCTAGTCACGATGTCCACATACTATCTCCAGTAGCAAAAACAGTATGCCTCTCAATGGTAGTTGCAGGGAAACATGAGCTGGAGGAGGATGTTACGCTCATGCCCTGCCTGTGGCCTTTCCATTCAGGTATCTGGTTGGCCCCTCTGGGAACAGAATGCTGGACTAGCTAGGCCTCTGGTCTGATGTAGTGGGGGCTCTTCTTTTCTTATCCACCATGCAAACTGAGATTACACCCAAGAACACACCCAGCATTTCCTGTGGCTGCACACTGCAGGAGAAGATTACGAGAGGTGAGCCCAAAGAAACGTCTTTCATGGAATGCTTCTTCATCCTCACTGGTCTTGTTAAGGAACCCTGAATAAGCTCCCAAGGAGCTCCCAAGCAGGAGTTCATGACTCCATTCCCCAGCTTCCTACTGGCAAACACATTTTCAAAAATTCTGTCAAGATCCCCCACGCTTCTCCAGAGCTCGCACGAAGACTAGCAAGGGAAACCCTCCTCTCCTCTCCCCTCTCTCTCGAGAGAGATGAGAGACAAGTTTCCCACAGTACTGCTAGTGTTAGTTAGGAAAAGCCCTGGTTTGGGGGTGGGAGGGAGCGTGTGTCTGGGCAGGGGGCGCGGAGTGTTTGTGTGTATATGTGGAAGGGGGAAGTGAGTATGTGTATGTGCGTGTGTATGTATGTGGGGGATGTGAATGAGAGTGTGTGTTTGTGTGTGTGTGTGTGTGTGTGTGTGTGTATATAGGGGGGAAAGTGTGTGTGTGTGTGGGGGATGTGAATGAGTGTGTGTATGTATGTAGGGGATGTGAATGAGTATCTGTGTATGTGGAGGGGGAAAAGTGTGTGCGCGTGCATGTATGTGGGAGGATGTAAATGTGTGTGTGCATGTGTGTGTGTAAGATGGGGGAGAGAGTGCATGTTTGAGTGTGTGGACGAGTGTGAATCAGCGTGTATGTGTTGCCATTGAATATCTTGAAGGTGGGCCTTCTTGGTGGTGGCGCCCACCCTCTGGAACACCCTCTCCTGCGCAGTTTGGGAGGCAGAAAATGTAGTATGTTTTAAATGCCTCCTGAAAACACACTTGTTCATCCAGGTTTTCTCTGGCTTGCAGTTAATCATATAGCTGCTCCATCTTACTCTTCTTTGAATTGTTTTTTATTGTTATTTTAGTTGAAATCGTTTTTAATAATGTATTTTAAATAGTGTTTTTTAATACTGATATGTAAACTGCTTAGAGATTTTATGTCAAGTGCCCAGCCTCTGTTTTCTGTTGTGATTGGTCAGAGAAGTTGGAAGTGCAAAACAACTGCTTTTATTATGCAAACTACAGTCAGATTAGCAGTGCTTCACAACCAGCAGTGAAGTACTAAGTCTCTAGACAGCTTTGTACAGGACCATTTAGGCTACAAGCTTTTGGTTAATGCATTATGATGGTTGGTTGCACTGAAAATGGGCACTGGCCGACTCTTTGAAAACCCGAGTGGCTGGTTAAGCCCCTCCCTAAGGGTGGGTCTTTCCAGAGCCTTCTGGAACATCTCACTAGTTGACGTGGCTTCTCTCGCCCAGCCCAACGTCTCACCCTGGGATCTCATATTTCTGACTCCTCTTCTTCCAGCTCTAGCATTTCCATGGATGAAGAGGCCCTAGCGGGCTACTCTCCAACCGATTCGTTTGCACCTGGACAACTTCCACTCTGGGACTGCTACCGCTGAAGTGAATCCTTGGCACTTCAGCAAACCCTTCTGCCTCCTCCCCCCCAACTCCAAATCAGTTCCCATGTCTTTTTGGGGTGCCTCTGCAGAGGTGCTGGGCCCAGTCCGTACATTTTATTGTATTAAGCTGTATGTAAAGTATTAATGAGTAAGTGAACAAATAGCTAAGTAACTGTGCATGTGCATATATGTGGGTGTATGTGCACATGCACAACCCCTAACACCCCAGCGGACACCCTGTGCAGCCCTTGAGGCTGGAAACGTTGTGCACCACTGCTGTAAACAGTTTCCTGGGACTTTTGTTCTGCTTCAGAGGCTTTCCTTTGGGTCTGCTGCCATCTGAGATATGGTGAGTGGGTATCGGGGGGGGGGGGCTTCTCCGTTGTGGCAGTCAAGCTGTGGAGGGGCTTCCCAAGAGAGATATGCTTGGCCCCCTATTTTTAGGCAGGCAGAGAAGACCTTTTTCAGCCTTTTTAGAATCTTGATTTTTTTAATTGCATATTCTGCTGCTGTTTTAAACTGCTAGTGGTCTTGCTTGTTTATTTGTTTTTAGGATATTTTTTATCTTACTTTGTATTACATTGATTGTTTGTAAGCTGCCTTGTATTCCTTTTGTAAAAAAAAATGGGAGGGGGAATGCATGAATAAATAATACATTAACGATATGGGATCTGTTTCATCATTCATTCCCATGTTTCCAATACATGTTATTTCTACATTTTATGCACCATGAGACTCTGTGGATAGGAAAGGCTAAAAATCCAACTAAATCCTTCTTTAAAAAAAACAACAGGGGGCACCCGGACTTGAACCACGGACCTCTTGATCTGCAGTCAAATGCTCTACCACTGAGCTATACCCCCAGCACATAGGCATGTCTCACCTAAAGTCTAGTTATGGATACTGGTTTTGCCACATAGTTCTCTTCCATATATTTATGAGTAATGGCTTTCAAACATTATACCTACAGGGGAACTCTTCCTGCAACATTACTGGTGAGAAACAACTCCTTGCACATCTGTGCATTGCAAGGGGCTCTTCTGGGGATATATTCTACAGCACAGTGTCAGCTGACACTGAGCCATGCATCTCCATCATCCCACCCTTGCAAACTGAGAACACATCCAGCACTTTCTGTGGCTGTACACTGCAGGGATGGCTTAGCACTGGTGGGTAAGCTGCCTTCCATGGACACTTCTCTGCCATCACTAATCTTAAGGAAACATGATCAGCTTCCAAGGAATCCCAGGCAGCGGTCCAGCAATGCACATGACACCTTGCCACTGGCATGTACCTTTAAAAATTCTATCAATATCCCCCAACCCATTCCTGTGTTTGGAGAAGCATATCTCCCAGACCTCGCACTGACTTGAGACACTTTTGGAAAGCCCCTTCAAGGCGCAGGGGTGAGCCACCACCTTCCTCTCCCCAGCCTACACAGGGACAGGCCCCTGGTCACACCGGCCCTCATATATGAAGAGCCGTGCTGGATCAGACAAAAGGCCCCTCTAGTTCAGCATTCTGTTCCCACAGTGGCCAACCAGATGCCCCAAGGGGAAGCTGTATTGATCTGGGCTCCTGACTCTGTCAGTTCCCAGTCATCAATCACATTATTTTGGTTATCAAGATGAAACAAGCCACTTGTGCAAAAAGATGACAGTTTATTGATAGAAAATGGATGCAGACTATACACAAAGAAAGTTCACACCTCCTCTTAGTTGACAAAGGAGGCACCCTTGTCACAAGCTGATATGTCTATCTGAGTTCCCAAGGCAGATGGGGAAGCCGTTTCTGGGCCAAAGGTTCTCCAAGCTGGTAGCGCGCATTTCCCCTTGAAGCGAGACCAAATTGGTCTGCTCTTAGCACAAGCTTATATACTTAGGTTTCTCTGTCTAAGTTCAATAGCGGACAGGTTACACACACGTAGGAGAAGGGGGCCCTCCCCCACTCAAAACATCCAGCTTGGGAACCTAAGTGCAAAGAAAGTCCCCTAGCATTCCAGAGAGAGAGACTCGGGGAGTGGAAACCGCCCAGCTCATGGGTGAGATAAGCTGTCCCTCTATGAGAAAGGGGTGAGGGAGCACAGTTGCTATGAAACTGCACTTGCTTGATACCAATTAAACGTATGTGAAAGGCTCACCCAAGAAGCCCCCCCCCCCCATCAAGGGGCCTACTTTTGTTAGCTAAACCCTGCTAACTTTAGTAACTGTGTTAAAGTACACAGGCCTCTATGCATTTAGGGACTCTGTGAAGTCCACATTTTCTGCTCACCAAACAAACTACAACAGAAGCCCACAGAGTGCTTCTCTGAATGTGCCTTCTGAAGCTCATGACGCCATAATTAAAACCCTTCACATCCTCCCTTGGGGGAGTACAAATTTTTGGCGGATACCAAGGCCAGCCAAAATGTATGGACCCCTGACTTAGCACAAGTAGTAAAAAAAAAAAATACTGTTTTTGTTTCCCTCTACACGTGGAAAACACAGTAATTCATAACACATTATCTGTTGTTATGTATTTCTAGATGTTACCCACAAGGAGCCTTTGAGGATAGGAAGAACTAAAACTGCAAAGTTATTCCCCCAAAGAGGGGGCACCTTGATTTGAACCCAGGACCTCATGATCTGCAGTCAAATACTCTACCACTGAGCTATACCTCCACCACATATGCACATGTCAGTACAACTTCAGCTTAGGATATAGGGTCTATCCTATCATTCCTTCTCATAGTATTCTACTAAAAGGAATTTCTAGACTTTATCCACTCTGTGTCTCCAGGGATGGGGAAGGGTAAACACCCACATTAATTCCTCTAAAAAGAGGGGGCACCCGGACTTGAACCAGGGACCTCTTGATCTGCAGTCAAATGCTCTACCGCTGAGCTATACCCCCAGCACATAGGCATGCCTCTCCTAAAGTCTAGTTATGGATACTGGTTTTGCCACATAGTTCTCTTCCATATATTTATGAGTAATGGCTTTCAAACATTATACCTACAGGGGAACTCTTCCTGCAACATTACTGGTGAGAAACAACTCCTTGCACATCTGTGCATTGCAAAGGGTTCTTCTGGGGATATATTCTACAGCACAGTGTCAGCTGACACTGAGCCATGCATCTCCATCATCCCACCCCTGCAAACTGAGAACACATCCAGCACTTTCTGTGGCTGTACACTGCAGGGATGGCTTAGCACTGGGGGTAAGCTGCCTTCCATGGACACTTCTCTGCCATCACTGATCTTCTTAAAGAAACATGATCAGCTTCCAAGGAATCCCAGGCAGCAGTCCAGCAACGCACATGTACCTTTAAAAATTCTATCAATATCCCCCAAACCGGGGAGATATGCTTCTCTGTTTGGAGAAGCATATCTCCCAGACCTTGCACTGACTTGAGACACTTTTGGAAAGCCCCTTCAAGGCGCAGGGGTGAGCCACCACCTTCCTCTCCCCAGCCCACACAGGGACAGGCCCCTGGTCACACTGGCCCTCATATATGAAGAGCCGTGCTGGATCAGACGAAAGGCCCCTCTAGTCCAGCATTCTGTTCCTACAGTGGCCCCAGATGCCCCAAGGGGAAGCTGTACTGATCTGGGCTCCTGACTCTGTCAGTTCCCAGTCATCAATCACATTATTTTGGTTATCAAGATGAAACAAGCCACTTGTGCGAAAAGATGACAGTTTATTGATAGAAAATGGATGCAGAATATATATAGAATCATAGAATAGTAGGGTTGGAAGGGGCCTATATGACGATCAAGTCCAACCCCCTGCTTAATGCAGGAATCTAAGTCAAAGCATGTATTCGTGTATTTCTAGATGTTACCCACGAGGAGCCTTTGAGGATAGGAAGAACTAAAGCTGCAAAGTTATTCCCCAAAAGAAGGGGCACCTTAATTTGAACCCAAGACCTCATGATCTGCAGTCAAGTGCTCTACCACTGAGCTATACCTCCACCACATATGCACATGTCAGTAGGCTTCAGCTTAGGATATAGGGTCTGTTCTATCATTCCTTCTCATAGTCTTCTACTAAAAGGAATTTCTAGACTTTATCCACTCTGTGTCTCCAGGGACGGGGAAGGCTAAACACCCAAATAAATTCCTCTAAAAAGAGGGGGCACCCGGACTTGAACCAGGGACCTCTTGATCTGCAGTCAAATGCTCTACCGCTGAGCTATACCCCCAACATAAATATTCCTTCCCAAGATGACTAGTAATAGATACTGGTTCATTCACTTAGTCCACTTTGATCTGCTGCCAGTAACACGTTTATTAAGCACAGTGATTACCATGTTACTTACCACCCACAAAATTATAATTATACTTCATTTTACATCATGCTCAACTAGTTATTTGTTTGGATAAACTTCTCTCTAATCATAGTTAGTCATCCTGAAGCATTTGGGTGACAGGCTGGATGCATGTTGTCCCAGATGTAGTTACACCAGCAGTGTAGTGATGGATGATGGGAGTTGCAGCCCCAAAACATGCAGAGAGCCAAATGTTGCTCACTGCTGGGCTATGTAACTTCCCCACTGGGTGGCAAGATCCAGCATCACAGGCCAAACCCAGAAGAAGCCGCGCACTGGGCTGGCAGCGTGGGAGCATTAACATACGCAGCCACTTTCAGATTCCTGAGGGGAAGGAGGAAACAGACAGAGCCCCTGCCACAAAACAATATTGTCCTGAAGATCCCAAGCCAGGGGTCTTGAATCTCAGGCCTGTGGGCCAAATTTAGCCTGTTTGGGCTTCCATTCCGACTCTCTGGGATTTGCCTTCTCCTGGCCCCACCACCTCTCCCCTGACTGCCTATCATTTGGTGGCTTTCTGATTTTGGCATATTCTGCCCCCCCCCCCCCTTCTAAAAGGTTGAAATGCCTCTCCTAAGACTTAGTTACTGACAGTAAGAACTTTAAGCTAAAATATGCTGGTATTTTTTTTGCTCCACCCACCACTGAAATGTGGCCCCCGAGAGATTCTTTGAAATAGAATTCAGCCCTCAGGCTGAAATAGGTTCTGCATCCTGGTTCTAAGCCAAGATAGATGCTGCCCTTGTCCCAGATTGTCAAAAGAAGCTGCTTGCTCTCAGGGGTGATGGGGAGGAGATGTGCAGTACATTCCAAGGGGCAGTGCTATGGAAGGAGAAGAGGGACATGGGTAAGAGGCTCCAGAAACTGAGGACTTCCTGGAGGAAGTGACAAGAGTCCTGCACTTCTTAGAAAAGGGCAGTTACAGCTCCTTGCAAGAGGGGTCCTTTGGGTGTAGGGAAAATAACAGAGACCCTCCTTTATCCAGGAGACACTCTGTCTTAAATAGTGAGCTGGCAAAGCATCGTGTCTAGTCCTCATGAAAACAGGACCTCTGCTCAGTCCAAGGGCCTGGCTCTCATTCCAGAGCCATGCCAAAGGCCTGTCTCAAGCCCCTTTCTGTCCCATCCTCACCCCGCCCCTTACCTCAGTTGTCCTTTCCAATCATTAAAATCCTGCTTTGGCAGCACAACAGCCGGGCTCGAATGAACAGCCAGGGGGAGGCGGCTTTCCAGATAGGCTGACTGAACCCACCAGTCCGTGATCTGGGATGAATGAAAAGACTGTTAGAATACTTGAGGGGAGGAGGAGGGTCTACAACACTTCCCCCTGTACCATTTTGCCCTCCCCTCCATCCCCATTATACCTGGTAAAGACCTAAGAGCCACTGGCAGACCCATCATCCACCGCTATTATTTATATAGTGCTGGAAACGTGAATAATGCTTTACAGTGTGCAAGAGGCCAGATCCCTGCCCCGAGGAGCTTCCAATCTAAAATTCAACATGGGGAAAACAGAAGAAGGGGAAAGAATAAGAAGCAGGGGGTAAGCAGGGGAAGAACATGCAACAATTTCAAGGCCAAATTTTAACATGTGTATTTTTAAAAATAAAAATTGCATCAACTTGGGGGAAGGGGCTAATAATCAACAGGAACAGAACAGGTCTGCAAAGTGAATGTAATTCTTTCCTCCCCTGCCACGGTCCAGAAGAAGTTTCCTCTTCCGAAACCAGTATTTATGTCGGAAGGAATTCCCTCCCCTACCTCCCCCACAACATTGCCAGAAACGGCAAATTTAACTTGGTCATCATATTGTCTCCCCGCTCATTACTCTGGCAAGTAGGACACAGGCAAAGGGCTCCTCAACGCTGTCCTTCCCCTCCAACTCCAATGTAAACAGCAGCAGAGGTCTTGGCAGGGCTCTCCCCTTATGATGCACTTCAGTAGTTGGCTCACAAGCAACCGCCAAGATGTGGGCTATGTTCAGGCACAATAAGCCAGAACTACAGAGAATTCCAGCTCATCATGAACGAGATATGCGCTGGTGCACTCAGCTTGTTCATGCCCACTTTGCTCCTCCCCACTAGTACAACCGCTACACAAACCAGGAAGGATTTGTTTGGCGCAGCCTTCCCCAACCTCTCCCCTCCAAATGTCTTGGACTTCAACTTGGACTTCTGCCCCAACAAGCATGAATCAGGAATGCTGGGAGTTGCTGTCAAAAACTATCAGAAAGCACCAGGTAGTGGGAAGCTGATTTAACATGTTGTCCGAACTAAGGATCGCAGCTTGTTGCTCCCTTGACAAGCCAGAATCACAACCCAGGGTTTTGCTCTTGGTTTACGCTTCCTGGCTTGTTTTGGAGCAACAAGCCAGCAGCCCCGGTTCAGATGACACACTAAAGTTTCCACTAGGGGGCCAGGCCTGGCCCTCTAGATGTTTTGGCCTACAATTCCCATCAGCCTTAGCCAGCACAGCCAATGGTGATAGATGATGGGAATTGTAAGCCAAAACATCCGGAGGGCCACAAGTTGCCCACCCTGGTTTACACAAAACATATCTGCAGGAGCCAAATGCAAGCAGGCAGGCTGCATACACCAGCGTGCAGTTTATTCATGATAAAACTAGGATTCTCCAGAATTCTGGCTTATCACTGCATACAAACCCAACGATAAGCAAATGGGAGAGAGCAACTCAGGTGCATAGTAAGAAGAGGCCAAAGCTTCCCTTGGGTTTAAGAGCCCTTAGCTATTAGAGCCCTTTGCCTGAAACTGGACTTGCACAGGAGAAAACAGCAGTGAGGGATGGTTCCCAAGACCATGCGCTCTGCTGAGGGTCAGATGGTTTGCCTATTTCCTCTTTAGGTCTCTACACAATTCATCCCTCTCCCACAGGCTCCTGGGTCCTTACCCAGTTCTCCATGCGAGCTGCCCTGCGTTGCAGCCGTGCCTGGAGCCTCTCACCCTCTCCGTCCGGCGCCTCAAATTCCGTCACCAGTTGTTGCGTCTGCTCCAGCTCCTCAGGGCTCACCAGGGGCTCCAGAGAGCGCAGGTATCGGGCCATGGTTTGGGCCAGCAAGGGCAGGGGCTGGCGAGGGAGCGGGAAAGACGATGCCTGCCTGCAGTGGAGCACCTGGAAGGGAAGAAAGGACCAAGACACCACCTTCAAATGGACAGCCATTGCGGCTTAGCTGACCCTTCACCCACTTCAACAGTTGTTCAGTTTCCACCATGAGTAGATGGTGGTTTCATTACTCAAGCCCTAGTCAGGAGTTTGGTATCCTTGGTTACCAAATGTGTGAAGAGGCCATAGCAAATATGTGGGCTAGCCTGCCAGCTAAGTGATGCATGTCTTTCACATCAGTGTGAGGGGACCTACACCCCATTAGAGCAACCTCCCCCAACCTGGTGCCGCCCAGATGTTTTGGACTTCAACTCCCATAATCCCAGCTATGCTATCTGGGGCTGATAGGACTTGGAAGTCCAAAACATCTGGATAGCATCAGGTTGGGAAAGGCTGGTTTGAGGCCTGGGTATTGTACCTCAAGCCTGTGGGACAAACCTGGCCCTCTGGGATTCCCCAGTTGGCCATGCCGTTCCCTTCGCCGCACCCCCTTTCTCCCAGCCACAGATTATGGTGGTTTCCTGGTGTTTGTGCAGTTTTTTCCCCATTCTGAAAGGTCAAAATGCCTCTCCTAAGGCTGAATTAGTGGCAGAAAGAGCTTTAAGCTAAAATATACTGGGGTTTGGGGTATTTTCTGGAATTTTGGCCCCATCCCTTTTGCCTTCGGCCTTGCCCACCGCTGGAATATTTTATTTATTTATTGCATTTATATCCCACCTTTCTTCCATTGTGGAACGCAAGGTGGCAACGTGTGGCTCCCAGGTGGTCTCCTCTCCAAGCACTGACCCAAGCCCAACCTGCTTAGCTTCAGCAAGGTGGCTGCCTCATGTGCTTTCAGACCATGCACTGGGAGTGCAGCCCCTGAGTGCTTCTCCAAAACTGAATTCAGCCCTTGGGCTGAAAGAGGTTTGACTCCCCTGGCCTAGGGGACAGGGCTAGCCCACGTGGTCTTGAGAGCCCCTTCATACATTTGGAACTGAACGCAGCGATCACAACATCCCGGGTTTGTGTGACACAGCCATTGCAGATTAAAACACATATCCCAGAGCTTTTGTGATGCTGACATCATGCCAAATCCAATACTTTTTGATGAAGGGTGTTTGCTTGTCCTGCTAGGAATCAAAATCAAGTGATAAGACATAGAATAATAAAGAGACTTGAGCACCACAGTGGCAAAGCAGCAGACAGCAGCAGAGTTAGACCTGGGAGCCTGAGAGTTTCAGTCCCCACTAATTCACTTAGGCCGGATACTCACCCAGCCTAACACAGCCTTTCCCAACTTGGTCCCCTTCAGATGTTTTGGACTACAACTCCCAGGATTCTTGACCACTGGCCATGCTGGGTTGGGGCTGATGGGAATTGGAAGTCCAAAACATCTAGAAAGCACCAGGCTGGGGAAGGTAGGCCTAACCTACTTCACACATCAGGCTACATACTCTGCTCTAAGGACAGGTGGCATCCAAATGCAGTCCCCAGGACACGGTCTAAAGCAGTGGAGACTGGTGGTTCCAGTGTCAGCGGGGCAGTGAATCCGCTTCTGCACCTTGGATAGCTCCTTTAGAGTTCTGACAGAAACCCAGACTGGATTCACCACCCCACTGATGTTGGAGCCACCAGCCTCCATTGGTCTAAAGACATATGATGCCTCCACCGTGCTGAAGCCAAGTAGGCCTGGGTCTTGTTAGGGCTTGGCTGGAAGAATGCCTACAAACCCTACCAACATCACCTTGAGTTTCGTGATGGAAAAAGAGGCAGGAATTAATTAATTAATAATGAATAGCCCATGTGCCTATGGTGAGTAAGAACTAACTACTGGTAGGGAAGTTCTTGCAACCTGAAATAGAACTGAAGTGGTTCAGCTAGTAAACAGGTGCAGGCTGGGGGTGGGCAACTTCTGGCCCTCCAAAGTTTTGGCCTACAGTCCCCATGATCCCTCACCACTGACTATGCTTGCTAGGGCTGATGGGAATTGTAGGCCAAAACATCTGGAGGGTCACAAGTCACCTATCCCTGGCGCAGACAATATTCTAAACTGTCGAGTAAGAAATAATTTGATTGTAGTGCTACAGCTGATGAGTGTAATAACAATAATGCTAGACATTTGTAGTATTTAACAGTGAAATCCTATACATGTCCACTCAGAAGCAAGCACCACAGAGTTCAGTGGGGCTTGCTCCCAAGTAAGCATGCACAGAATTGCAACCTTAGGCTGCAATCCTGCACCCCTTACCTGAGAGTAAGTTCAACTGAGTCCAGTGGGGGTTACATCTGAGTAGACATCCATAGGATTGCACTGATGATGTAATGCATCTTAAACGGCTTGAACACACAACAGCCTCCCCCAAATTGGCACCCTCCAGATGTTTTGGACTACAACTCCCATCAACTCCAGCCAGTATGGCCAAGTCAGGAATGCTAGCAGTTGCGATCCAAAACATCTGGAGGGCACCAGGTTGAGGAAGGCTACATTATGACTACAACAACCCTGCAGGGGAGGTCAGATTCATTATCCCTCTTATGCACTCCCCACTTGCTAGAGTGGCGAGAAGTTCAGGGGGCAGCACTTTCCCCAGATTTGATTTCCTTAGGAGGAACACAGGATTGGAGACTGAAAGCATTTCTTGCAATATTTTAGTTTATTTACACAAGTACAGCAGAGGTGGAGACAGGCAGCTTAACTCCTTTATTGTTGTTCAGTCGTGTCCAACTCTTCGTGACCCTGTGGACCAGAGCATGCCAGGCCTTCCTGTCTTGCGCTCTCTCCCGGAGTGTGCTGAAGTCCATATTCATTGCATCAGTGATGCTATCTAGCCATCTCATCCTCTGCCATCCCCTTCTCCTTTTGCCTTCAATCCTTCCCAGCATCAGGGTCTTTTCCAGAGAGTTTTCTCTTCGCATTAGGTGGCCAAAATATTTGAGCTTCAGCTTCAGTATCTGTCCTTCCAATGAGCAGTCAGGGTTGATTTCCTTTAGGATGGACTGATTTGACCTAGCTTAACTCCTACAAGGAGCAAATTCCACTGCTCCATATCAGATCCCCAGCCTCATCCAAACCATGCTTACAAGGGCTCAAAGCCCACCCTTTGCCTCTTTCGCCATCTGCTGCACCTTTGTTGCTGGCCACACACACACAAACCTAGATGACATCATCCTCAGCAGAGAGGACGCCTATTAAGAAGAATCCAGGGCCTTCCAGCTAATTCCAAGAGTATCTACTGGTCATTTAGCCAGCAATCTTCCTGACCAAAGAAAGGTACAGCCAGGCCCGGTTGGCAGTAAGGTTCTTTAAAGGCACAATCCAATCTGTGTTTAGACAGAAAAAAGTCCTACAACTCCCAGCATTCCCCAGCCGGGCTGGGGAATGCTGGGAGTTGTAGGGCTTTTTTCTGTCTAAACACACATCAGATTGTGCCCTAAGCCAACCTTGCCAACCCAGCGGCCTCCAGATGTGTTGGACCAACTTGGGTGATGGGAGTTGTAGTCCAACACATCTGGAGGGCACCAGGTTAGGGAATTTGCTTTAAGCAGTCCAGGACTCCTTAAACCTTTTCTGTTGAAACTCCAGAGTTCTTGCAGCAATTACACAAGCTTATAAACACCCTGCCCCCCACCCCTGATTTTACATGGGGTGGCATGGGGGCAAGAGATAGTGGCATGCCTAAGGCAACCCAGTAAATTCACAGCAAACACATTAGGACCAAACAAGAGGCACTTCACACTTTATTTTTTTTTATTTTTATTCAAATTTAATTATACCACCCCCAAAGCATGCAGTGCATTACAGTGTTACATAGGCTATAGGACATGACTCCTAGCACAGAGGTTCTCAAACTGGGGCCTGAGAACCACTGGGAGTCCATTTCATTCAAGTGGACTGTGGAATGGTTGCAGAACAGTCATGAACATCTAGACTTGGCTTTGCACTTGGGTTTCTTTTCCCTGATCATGGAGATTTTATTTATTTATTTATTTATTTCATTTATATCCACCTTTTTTCCTCCAAGGAACTCAAGGCGACATACATAATCCTCCTCCTCTCCATTTCATCCTCACAACAACCACCCTATGAGGTAGGTTGGGCTGAGAGTCTGTGACTGGCCCAAAGTCACCCAGTAGGCTTCTATGGCAAAGTGGGTATTAGAACCCGGATCTCCCGGCTCCCAGTCTGTCACTCTCACCACTACACCACAGGTCATTTTGGCCAGAGCCAGATTATCGAACAGGTGAACAAGGCCCTGGCTGAGGGCCCACAGTTTTCACAATACAGCACTGCTGCAGTCTACAATTTTGTTCCTAAATGTTTATCATTTAAAGGGGCCCTTTTCAGAAGCCTGGCTCAAGGCCTGTGATTTTCATAATACGCCACTGGTTTTGATAATTATGCCAGTGCCGAAGGGAAAAAATGTGATTAAAATTTAAGCTATATGTGTGTACTTTGATTTGTAGAACAAAACGAACAAGCAAGCAAACAGAAAAGAAAACAAAAAGAATAAAGTATTCAGCAGAGACCACTCTCCCCCAGCAGTTTTGAAGTGGTCCATGATGGAAAACCCACAGTCCTAGGTAAAACCAACAGCAGCTAAACCATGAGGAAACAAGGACATGGGCAAATATCACCACACTACTTGAAAACTGGGTTACACTTTGGAATGAGGATTAAGAAGAAAGCCGAAGATTGGAGGTGGGGGGAGAGCATGGCTTGGCTTGCGAAAGGAAGGAAGGAAGGAAGGAAGGAAGGAAAAAGAGCTGGCACCAGGTCCACATTCAGATCCACATTTTTTTTTTTTTAGTAAAGAAACTTGAAAACAAACAGTAGCATAAAATCATGAGTTTTTAAAACACCCACACATTATCGTGAACAGTATAAATTAATCCGAAGCATGGCAATTAAGAAAATGCAGATGGGAATGAAAATGTTCTAAGGGCGCAATCCTACGCATATTTAGACAGAAATAAGTCCTACAACTCCCAGCATACTATGGCATCGTATGTCTGTCCAAACATGCATAAGACTGCACCCTAAGAGATGTATGTGTGTACAAGTTCACCTTAAAACTTATAACAATGGAAGTGGACAAGGGATTTCCGGGGCGGCGGAGACATGCGGGCCCGCCACGGAAAAGGCAGTCGGTTCTCCTTTGTTCGAGAACAACTGCCACCTTTCCCTGCAGGCTATTCGTGCTCGCCATATGGAAAACAAGGGACACGCGCTTGCACAGCGAGAGAAGACGGGCGGCGCCAGCGATTCCCCCAGGCGGCTAGGCTGCAACCTTTGCTTAAAACGCCAGAAGCCCCCCCCCCCTCGCCTTTCCACCTCGGTCCTCGCTGTTGGTTTACTCGCGTGTAGGCTCGCCGCCCGATCCCAGGCATGCCTACGGGAAGCGCCTCCTGCTGAACGGCACGACAGCGACTTCCAAAGCAAGGTGCACCAGAATCCCTGCAGCTCAGCTGCCTCTCCGCGAACTACGAGCCAAGCCTCCCCACCTACCTATCGCCCCTGCGACGCAGGGTCCAACGCCCTGCCTCCATCTGCAACCGCCGCTTATTGCACGTCCGCACGCTGGTGATGGCTGCAAAACAACGGCCCCACCTAAAAACGACCCAGTACACGCGCCCATTTTTTTTTTAATTTTTTGCCAAGAGGGTCTTCTACTCACCGCGGACTTCAAAACTGGGGGCTTTCTGCAGGCCCAGGGCTGCCACAGCAACCTCCACCTTCCCATTGCAAGAATCCCATGCGCTCTCCTAAAAGCTACGGGGGTTACAGAACCGGGGGGCGGCGGGGGGGGGGGAGAATTCCGATTGACCCGGCTGCAAATATTTGTCACTTCCTGAAACTCAGAGGAAGCTAAAAAGCTGGGAATAGGGGTGGCGCCTTCCTTGTGCAAGTTATTGTAAGTTTTATAGCAGATCTATTCTCTGGCGTTAATGGAGCGAGGTTTTTTTCCCCGTCTTCCCTTCTCCCCCAATCGAAGAAAATATGTTTGCAAGTAGGTCGTACATTGTAACTACATAAGAGTGCAAAATGGCTTTGCAACACCGCCATGCAAGAGATACGTGCTTCCTTATTGATCTGTCGTAAGTGTGTAGCTCAAATACATTTTTAACCCATCTGTGTGGAGAATATATACCATTTCGCCACCTCTGAGATATTTTCCCAGTTTTTCTTCCTTTCCTTTCTTATGGCTGGGCTTCCCCATGACTACAGAAACTGATCAGGTGCATTTCTTTCCCACGCCGCGGGATGCGTATGCAAAGGAGAGCTTCACTTCAGAAATGAAATAAACAAATAAATAAATAAAAATTCACGAGTTGAATGTCTACCTGTTCAACAGCTGTTAAAGCCACAGGAACTGCTTGACAGAAAACAGAAAGCAGCCCCAGTACTGCAAAACTATTACCTACTAGGCTCTGTCTTCCTAAACATCTGGCAGAATGTGGTGGAAGAGTCCTGAGATGGTAGAATGGATGCTACTATTTCAGCCTGCAGGCGCAGAATCATATTGACAAATGCCTCTATAGATTTTAAAAAATGCAGAAAAATATTGCAAGTAAAAAAAACTAGCACAACGGCAGGCAGGCTAGTACAAGAAAACAAGGGCTCCTGCACCTTAAATAGTGTACACCTGCTAAAATTCTCTCTTCTACAGAATTATTAAAGGTGCAGAAGCCGTGTCCTCATTCACAACTGACCATCCCAGCTAACCTATCTCCGTTATGTGCTACATTCTTTTAAATATACTTTCAGGGAGATTTTCTTATGTGGGCCAATGCTCAAAAATCGTATCCCCCTGCAATCTGAAATGATCCCCTCCACTCTACCACTGTCTTCTGTTACTGCATGCAGACAGCACCATGATATAGGCAGTAATTTGAATGCACCTCTATCCAGAATACTGCACTGGGCTCTTCTGCATTCCTGTGCAGCTGTACCAAAGGCATGGAGAAGGGGAAGCATTGTTTTGTGTATGCTTTGTGTCACTGTGATGTTTCTCAGGCTCAGACTACACATGATGGCGGCAGGCCTAGTTGTATAAACTCAAGTCTTTCTCAATCACATATAAGGAGGGTGACAGGTCTGAAAATCCAAGCCCTACAAGGAATGGTTACATCGGAACATAGGAGGCTGCCTTATACTGAGTCAGACGATTGGTCAGTCTAGCCCAGTATTGTTGACACTGACTGGCGGCAGTAGGATTTTTTCCAGCCCTACCTGGAGATGCTGGCAATTGAACCTGGGACCTTCTGGGTCCAGAGCATGTGCTCTACCCCTGAGCTATGGCCTTTCCTAAAAGCTGAAAGAGGTAGTGTATTTAGCATGGAGAAGAGAAGATGAAGGGAAGACAGACAGCTGTCTTCAGAGAGCCAGTGTAGTGTAGTGGTGAGAGTGACAGACTGGGAGCCGGGAGATCCGGGTTCTAGTCCCCACTTGGCCATGGAAGCTCACTGGGTGACTTTGGGCCAGCCACAGACTCTCAGCCCAACCTACCTCACAGGGTTGTTGTTAGGATAAAATGGAGAGGAAGATGAGGATAATGTAAGCCGCCTTGGGTTCCTTGCAAGAGGAAAAAAGGCGAGATATAAATACAATAAATAATAATAATATTTGGAGGGTTGTTACACAGAAGATGGAGCATATTTGTTCTCTGTTGTTCCAAGGGGCAAGATTAAAACCACTGCAAGGAAACAGATTTTGGCTAAACATTAGGAGAAACTTCCTAATGGTAAGAGCTGTTTGGCAGTGGAACAGACAGACTGCCTTGGGAGGTGATGGTGGTGTCCTTCACCTGAAGCATTTAAGCAGTGGCTGGATTGCCATCAGTCAGATGGTTTTGTTGCAAGATTCCAGCACAGGGCTGGACTAAATGACCTCCAAGGTCCCTTCCAACTCAAAAAATTCTAGGATTTGCAGGTGGAACATGTGCAATCTGACTTAGAGGAAAACATTGGACTTGCCATCAACCCTTTTAGCAGACTTGGCTGGAAACAAATTTGTTTGTTGCTGTCTTATGTAATTCAAGCTATAGTCAAAACACTTATTCAGGGTCAAGCTGATATGGTGCTCACTTAAACCTAGCAACACCTGTCTATAACTTAGCAGCATTTCCTATTTCTTTTCAGCCTGTGAGATTTTGACACAGTTGCTCTGGAGCAGAGTTTTAATTCAGTGTACTTCACTATTTGTTCTGAAAAGATGATTTTCCTCTTCATTAAGGGCGCAATCCTATCAAGATCAGTGGCCACCTCCGAACTCAGAGGCACCCGCCTATCCAAAGCAAGGCAGGAGAAGCACGGAGGGGATTGTTCCCTCTGCACTCCTCCTGCCCTGCTTTTTCGGCTAGACAGCTGCGCAGGAGGACGGAGTGGGGAAGGAGGCTGCTGTATGACAAATAGGATGTGTCGTACAGGCAGCTATGCTCTCCCCACCCCGCAATGCCCCCCTTTCCGGCTGCTCCATGCTCCTCTTGCGAGCATGGAGGACAGGGCTGTTCCATGCTGCCTCTGAGACAGCACAGACGTGGGGGGAGGTCAGTTCTCTGGGAACCAACCTCAGAGCGCGGGCTCCGAAGTCAGTTCCTGGAAAACATTATATCCTATGGCCGTCTAGCCACTGTCTAGCAGCCATAGGATTGCTCCCTAAGTGCTCAAGTCAAGGAACAGCTAAAAGCACATAATGGACTACTATTTCTGTAGTAAAAAAAGATCCTTACATTCCTTGATGTGGGGCACCTTGCTAACTCCCATTGCCTGATTGTGGCACACAACAATACAGGTTTATTTCTAGGAACATAGGAAGTGCATAGTTAAACTATGGAGTTTGGTACCACAATATGTAGTGATGGCTACTAACTTGGATGGCTTTTAAAAAGGACTAGACAAATTCATGCAGGATAAGGCAATCAGTGGCTATTATTATTAAATAAATAAATAAATAAATAAATACATTTCTATACTGCCCAATAGCTGGAGCTCTTTGGGTGGTTCACAGCAGTTAAAACCACAAAATACAGCATAAATACAATATAAGATGTAAAAGTTTAAAGGAAAGGTTCCTCCTGTGCAAGCACCGGGTCATTACTGACCCCTAGAGGGATACCTGCTTACGCTGGCATTTTCATGGCAGACTATGGCGGGGTGGTTTGCCATTGCCTTCCCCAGTCATGACTACCTTTCCCCCAGCAAGCTGGGTACTCATTTTACCAACCTCGGAAGGATGGAAGGCTGAGTCGACCTGAGCCAGCTACCTGGGACCCAGCTTCCGCTGGGATCGAATTCAGGTCGTGGGGAGAGTTTCAGTTGCAATACTGCTGCCTACCACTCTGCGCCACACGAGGCTTAAAAGTTTAAAACTACAGTATAAAAGTAAAAACCAAAATAAAACCTAGCAGCAATTACGAGATTTAAAATATAATAACAGATTTAAAACAACAGAACTAAAATACTATGAAGTGCCTGGGAAAATAAGGTCTTTACTATGTGCTGAAAAGAGGACAATATAGGCACCAGGTGAACCACTTTTTTAGATGGGTATCTCCAGTATCAGAGGCAATACGCCTCTCAGAACCAGTTGCTGGGGGACATGAGTGGGAGGGTGCCATTGCATTCATGTCCTGCTTGTGGGCTTCCCATTGGTGTATCTGGTTGCCAATTGTGAGACCAGAATGCTGAATTACATAGGCCCTTGGCCTGATCCAGCAGGGCTCTTATGTTCTTAAGCCTTATACTGAGTCAGACCTTTAGTCAATCAATCCCAGTATTGTTGACATTGACTGACAACACCTCTCCTGGATTTGGGGCAGTAATTTTCACAGCCCTACCTGGAGATGCTGGGGATCGAACCTGGGACCTTCTGCTTGTGAAGCGGGGGCTCCACCCACTGAGCTCCAGCCCCCAATGGTCACCCTTTAAATACACAGCTTTTCCTGATACGGAGCAGGGGCTGGGGGGGAAGCAGGCAACACTAATAAGTTTTGGAAACACCGCCCCACTAATTAATCTTTTGAGCAGTGGTGCTATGAGGGCAGGACTTTGGGGCAGAGTTCCAGGGACCCACTCAGCAGAATTAGCAGGAAGGCCTCCAAAGGCAGCATGGCTGGCTTACCACATTTTGAAGTAAGTAAAGTCACTGCCTTGTTGTGGCGAAGGGGCTTGCGTAACTCAGTGAAGCCATAAGCTATGCCGTGCAGGGCCACCCAAGACGGACAGGTCATGGCAGAGAGTTCTGACAAAATGTGGTCCACTGGAGAAGGAAATGGCAACCCACTCCAGTATTCTTGCCAAGAAAACCCCATGGAACGTATCACAAGGCTAAAAGATATGACGCTGGAAGATGAGCCCCTCAGGTCGGAAGGTGTCCAATATACTACTGGGGAAGAGCAGAGGGTATTTCCAAGTAGCGCCAGAAAGAGTGAAGCAGCTGGGCCAAAGCCGAAAGGACACTCAGCTGTGGATGTGTCTGGCGGTGAAAAGAAAATCCGATGCTGTAAAGAACAATATTGTTTAGGAACCTGGAATGTCAGATCAATGAATCAAGGTAAGCTGGAGGTGGTCAAACATGAGATGGCAAGATTGAACATCGACATCTTGGGAATCAGCGAACTAAAATGGACAGGCATGGGCGAATTTAATTCAGGTGACTATCATATCTACTATTGTGGGCAAGAATCCCTTAGAAGAAATGGAGTAGCACTCATAGTCAACAAAAGGGTGGGAAAAGCAGTACTGGGGTACAATCTTAAAAATGATAGAATGATCTCAGTACGAATCCAAGGCAAACCATTCAACATCACAGTAATTCAAGTCTATGCCCCAACCACTGAGGCCGAAGAAGCTGAGTTTGATCGGTTCTATGAAGACCTACAACACCTTCTAGAACTAACACCAAAAAAAGATGTCCTCTTCATCATAGGGGATTGGAATACTAAAGTAGGAAGTCAAGAAATCACGGGGATAACAGGCAGGCATGGCCTTGGTGTACAAAATGAAGCAGGACAAAAGCTAATAGAGTTTTGCCAAGAGAACATGCTGATCATAGCAAACACTCTTTTCCAACAGCACAAGAGGCGACTCTACACATGGACATCACCAGATGGTCAATATCGAAATCAGATTGATTATGTCCTTTGCAGCCAAAGATGGAGAAGCTCCATACAGTCAGTAAAAACAAGACCTGGAGCTGACTGTGGCTCAGATCATGAGCTGCTTCTTGCAAAATTTCGGCTTAAATTGAAGAACGTCGGGAAAACCACTAAACCGTTCAGGTATGACCTAAATCATATCCCTGATGAATATACAGTGGAGGTGAGGAATAGATTTCAGGGATTAGACGTGGTAGACAGAGTGCCTGAGGAACTATGGACGGAGGTCCGTAACATTGTTCAGGAGGCAGCAACGAAATCCATCCCAAAGAAAAAGAAATGCAAGAAAGCAAAGTGGCTGTCTGATGAGGCTTTACAAGTAGCTGAGGAAAGAAGGGAAGCGAAAAGCAAGGGAGAAAGGGGAAGATATACCCAACTGAATGCAGAGTTCCAGAGAATAGCAAGGAGAGACAACAAGGCCTTCTTAAATGAACAATGCAAAGAAATCAAGGAAAACAACAGAATGGGAAAGACTAGAGATCTCTTCAAGAAAATTGGAGATCTCAAGGGAACGTTTTGTGCAAAGACGGGAATGATAAAGGACAAAGAAGGCAGGGACCTAACAGAAGCAGATGAGATTAAGAAGAGGTGGCAAGAATACACAGAAGAACTATACAGGAAAGATCTGAATGTCCCTGATAGCCATGATAGTGCGGTCACTGAACTTGAGCCGGACATCCTAGAGAGTGAAGTCAAGTGGGCCTTAGGAAGCATTAGTAACAACAAAGCTAGCGGAGATGACAGTATTCCAGCCGAGCTATTTAAAATCCTAAAAGATGATGCTGTTAAAGTGCTGCATTCAATATGCCAACAAATCTGGAACACTCAACAGTGGCCACAAGACTGGAAAAGGTCAGTTTACATTCCAATTCCAAAGAAGGGCAACGCCAAAGAGTGTTCAAACTACCGCACCATTGCGCTCATTTCACATGCCAGCAAGGTGATGCTCAAAATCCTACAAGCTAGGCTTCAGCAGTATGTGAACCGAGAACTACCGGAAGTACAAGCTGGGTTTAGAAGAGGCAGAGGAACTAGAGATCAAATCGCCAACATTCGCTGCATCATGGAGAAAGCAAGAGAATTCCAGAAAAACGTCTCTTTCTGCTTCATTGACTATGCTAAAGCCTTTGATTGTGTGGATCACAACAAACTGTGGCAAATTCTTAAAATGATGGGAGTACCAGACCACCTTACCTGTCTCCTGAGAAACCTGTACAAGGGTCAAGAAGCAACGGTAAGAACCAGACATGGAACAACCGAGTGGTTCAAAATTGGGAAAGGAGTACGACAAGGCTGCATATTGTCACCCTGCTTATTTAACTTATATGCAGAGTACATCATGAGAAATGCCGGGTTGGATGAATCAGAGGTCGGAATTAAGATTGCTGGGAGAATTATCAACAACCTCCAATATGCAGACGATACCACCCTAATGGCAGAAAGCGAAGAGGATCTCAAGAGCCTCTTGTTGAGGGTGAAAGAGGAGAGTGCAAAAGCTGGTTTGAAACTCAACATTAAAAAAACTAAGATCATGTCATCTGGCCCCATCACTTCCTGGCATATAGAAGGGGAAGAAATGGAAGCAGTGACAGATTTTACTTTCTTGGGCTCCAAGATCACCGCAGACGGTGACTGTAGCCATGAAATTAAAAGACGCTTGCTCCTTGGGAGGAAAGCTATGGCCAACCTAGACAGCATAGTAAGAAGCAGAGACATCACCTTGCCGACAAAGGTCCGTCTAATCAAAGCTATGGTTTTCCCAGTAGTAATGTATGGCTGTGAGAGCTGGACTATAAGGAAGGCTGAGCGCCGAAGAATTGATGCTTTCGAACTGTGGTGCTGGAGAAGACTCTTACGAGTGCCCTGGACTGCAAGGAGGTCAAATCAGTCCATCCTAAAGGAAATCAACCCTGAGTGCTCATTGGAAGGACAGATAATGAAGCTGAAGCTCCAATATTTTGGCCACCTAATGCGAAGAGAAAACTCCCTGGAAAAGACCCTGATGCTGGGAAAGACTGAAGGCAAAAGGAGAAGGGGACGGCAGAGGATGAGATGGCTAGATAGCATCACGGATGCAATGAATATGAACTTGAGCACGCTCCGGGAGAGAGCGCAGGACAGGAAGGCCTGGCGTGCTATGGTCCATGGGGTCACGAAGAGTCGGACACGACTGAACGACTGAACAACAAAAGTGAGAGAGCAATCCCATGGCCCCTAGACAGCATGGGCGGGGGCATAGGATAGTTTGGATTCCTGGATCTGAAGTTAGGGACAGCACTCCAACTTTGGACTCAGGAGTCTGAGCTCCCCTCCCTCTCCCGCTTGAAGCTGGTGTAGAGAGAACCACTCCGGCTACCTCTCCGAGGTTGCAAAGGTGACCTCGGAGAGGAGGGAAAGAGGGTGGTTCTGTGGGCAGGGAGGGGACTGGGGAAGCAGGGATACAAGCTATCCTCAGCCCTCCCCAGCCTCCTTCCCTCCCACTTCACAGAGCCTTAGCTAGATGGGCAAAAACACCCATCTAGCAAAAATGCAGAGTGGGAGAAGCACGAAGGTGAAGATCATCTATGCGTTCCTCCGGGTCTGCATAGGATGCCCATCAGCCTCCGAGTTCAGAGGCTGATGAGCATCCGGATAGGATTGTGCCCTAAGACACATGAATATCTAAAGAGCACCCCCCACACACTGCATAAGACCATTAAGTCAGGGGTGGGCGCCTTTTTGGACCTGTGGTCACATTTGGCAATTGGAAAAACTGTCCTGGGTGCTACCACAAAATGGCTGCCATTGGAGGTGTGTCTAATCACAAAAGGCAGCTTAGCGAAATTACTTTTCCTGGTGTGGAAATAAACCTGGAACAAAATCTTCTTTACCTCCTTGATTACTTTGTGTCAGGCTGCTGTTAAAGGCCAAAAAATAGGGGCATTTAAAAAAAAAGGGGGTTGAAATCCTAATTATGGCAGCTGCAGCGTTAGATCATTTTCCCAGACAGTAGGTGTGTTAATTAATACAGCAGATGTGTGAAAGTCCAAATACAGACTTAACATTTCAGCTGTCGTTCATGAGAACTAGGTCATAGACCATTATGAGAGATGAGATGCAGTGACTTGCTGGGGAATGCTTGGAGTTGTAGGACTTTTTTCTGTAACAACATGCATAGGATCGTGCCCTAAGGCGTCAACGCCATACCCCAGGGATGCAGAACCTTTCAGCTCAAGGGCCAAATTCCATTTCAGAGAAGCTCTCAGGGGCTGCATTCCAGTGGTGGGTGGGGCTAAAGGAAAAGGGGTGGGACATATTTTCGCTTAAAGCTCTTACTGCCCTTAACTAAGTCTTAGGAGTGCCATTTCAACCTTTTGGAAGGGGATGGGGGGGATGCTGCACAAGCTGCCCAACCAGTAACAAATGAGGGGTGTGTGTCCTTGCGTGGGCAATGGTGCAGTGCACACAGCCACGGCCCCTGGGTTGTCACTTGGATCAGATCCTCTCAAGGATAGTTGGCATGGTGAGAATTTCCACAGAACTAAGAACTGTGTCTCACATCTTGAGAAGCCACCTGTGGCAAGGCAAGGAGTGGTCAAGTAAATGCAGGAACTGAAGGCCAAGGAAAACATGACCTGGCTCTCTCAATAGCATAATTCTGATTAGAGTGGGGGAATTAACCTCTTTCCCATTGTCATGGTTGGATCACTTCTTGTTGAGGTTTAAATTCTTGGTGGCCTTTCCCCTCAGCAAGGGTGGGGGTCTATTAAAATGGTCCACACCCAGAGGCTAGTGGATTCTGATGGATTCCAGAGGGCTCTGGGAGATTTTCCTGCTGGTATGGCTCCTGTTGAAGACCTGGTCGCTCTGTAGAGTGCAGAGATCTCGGGCGGTCAACACGATTGCACCCAAGCGCCCTCTCCCACTGAGCAGAGCCTGGCCAGCTCCTTGGTATACACCTGAGCTGAGGGCAATGAAGCAAGAGGGGAGACAGCTAGAATGCAGGTGGAGGAAAACTTGTGCTGAGTCTGACCGAACACAGGTAAGAGCCCACTATCGAGCCTACTCTGTGGCGGTGAGGGTGGCAAAGAGACAGTTCTTTTCCACCAGCATTACATCTTCTCAGTGTCGTCCAGCGGAGCTTTTCCGAGTGGTTTGCAGCTTGTTACATTCTGGGCCAGGGAGAGAGACTGTGGAACCCTTGGTTGCACGCTGTAACTTGTTTGCACGGCACTTTGAAGACAAAGTCGCTCAGATTTGTCATGAAATGGACATCACGATTAATGCAGTTCTAATAGAAGAGGTGTCCAGAGCATCGTCTAGTCCAGTTTTATTGGATGAGTTTCAGTTTTTGAGGCCTGAGGATATGGACCAGGTGCTTGGCCAAGTCCAGTCGACCACCTGTGTGCTCGACCCTTGCCCTTCATGGCTCATCACATCAAATAAGGAGGGGATATCCGGCTGGATCCAGGTTGTAAATGCCTCCTGGAGCGAGGGAGTGGTGCTGGCCCCTTTAAAAGAACTGGAAGTTAGGCCACTCCTGAAAAGGCCTAACCTGGACCCAGAGGACATTAACAACTATAGGCCGGTGGCTAAATCCCCTTCCTGGGCAAGGGGCTTGAGCAGGTGGTTGCAGGACAACTCGAGGAACTCTTGAATGAAACAGATTATCTAGATCCATTTCAATCAAGCTTCAGGCCTGGTTTTGGAATGGGAACTGCCCTGGTTGCCCTGTGGGATGACCTCTGCTGAGAGAGGGACAGGGGGAGTGAGACCCTGTTGATTCCCTTGGACCTCTCAGCGACTTTCAGTACCATCAACCATGGTATCCATCTGGATAGGTTGTCTGGGTTGGGACTTGGAGGCACTGCACTGCAATTATTCTGCTCCTACTTGGATGACCGATTCCAGAAAGTGGTGCTGGGGGGTTATTGCTCTGTGCCTTGGCAATTATGCCATGGGGTTCCACAGGGCTCTATTTTATCCCCTATGTGGTTCAACATCTACATGAAACCGCTGGGGGAGGTTACCTGGAGGTGTGGGCTGAGGTGCCATCAATATGCAGATGACACCCAGCTCTACCTTTCTTTTTCATCAAATCCAGGTGAGGCAGTGGTTGTTCTGAATCAGTGCTTGGACTGGATAAAGGCCAATAGACTGAGGTACTGTTAGTGGGTGGTTTGCCTGCCTGGCTAGGTGATGTTCGACCTGTTCTGGAGGGGGTTGCTCTCCCCCTAAAGGATCAGGTTCATAGTTTGGGGGTGCTCTTAGAGACAGAACTGTTACTTGGGGCACAGGTGGAGTCAGTGGCATGGAGCACCTTTTATCAATTTAAGCTGTGTGGGAGAAGCTGATATCTGCCACAGCTGATATACCAGCTTTGCCTTTATCTGGACAGAGGTAGCCTAGCTACAGTTACCATGCTGTGATAACGTCTGGATTACTGCAATGTGTTATACATGGGGCTGCCTTTGAAAATGGTCCAGAAACGTCAGTTGGTCCAAAACAGAGCAGCGAGATTGTTAACAGGGACTGGCCAGTGTGATCATATTATGCCAGTACTTTTCCAGCAGCACTGGCTGCCATTCCATGTCTGGGCCTGATTCAAAGTGTTGGTACTAACATTCAAAGCCCTAAATGGCTTGGGGCCAGGTTACCTGGAGGATCACCTCATCCCATATGTACCTGCCTGGACCCTACGATCATCTTCAGGGGTCCTTCTCTGGGAGCCCCTGCCAAAAGAAGTGAGCCAGGTGGCTACCAAGAGGAGAGCCTTTTCTGCTGTGGCACCCAGGTTGTGGAACGAGCTCCCTAGAGAGGTTTGCCTGGCACCTACATTGTGCTCTTTCCGGTTCCAGGTGAAGACCTTTTTATTTTCACAAGGATGTTAGCATTTTAGCATTCTAGTCTTTTAGCTTTGCTGTTTTTAATTTGTTACTGTATTTTAAATCTCTGCATTGCTGCTAGGTTTTATTCTGGTTATTCTTTTATACTGTAGTTTTAAGCTTTTATATCTTATATTGTTTTTATGCTCTACTTGTGATCTTAGTATCTGTGAACTGCCCAGGGAGCTTTGGCTATTGGGCGGTATAGGAATGTAATAAATAAATAAATTATCCTGATCAGAGATGGCACCTCTGGGCTGAAGACCTGCCAACCCTTCACCCCCCCATGTTATTTTTTTTTAAATACCTTGTATTTGTTGGGACCTTTGCCCAAAACACACACGCACAGACACACACAAAATAAAAGAGGAAAAGAATATAGACACTAGCATCTATATATAGAATATAGACACTAGATGCCATTGTTGCTGCAAGGAGAGGAACCCTTCAGCATTGCAAGGCAGATGCAATCCAGCACTCCTGCTGCTGCTGCCTTGCTGGAGCTGTACCTCCACCTGGGGGACTTCTACTCTGCCTCCTTGCAGATCCAGGTCCAGCCAAGCACCACCCCACTCCCAGCTGCAACACCTGTGGGAGCTGGGGCATAAAACCCAGGCCAGGTGGGGGCGGGACCGCCACTGGTGGGTGTTGCCGCCGAAAGGGGCGACACCAAAGGGGGTCGCCCCTTTGGGGGAACGACTTTGGGGGAGCACGAGGGCGAGGGCCTGTCCCCCTGCTTGAAAGGAGGGAAGGGGACTGTTTGCCTCAGTGTGGCCTGCTGGACTGCCTGCATTAAATATGTGTTTTTCAATGAAGCGGGGAGATGTTGGGAGCCAGGGAACGGCCATTACGGTTCTACAGGGCAGAGGGAGATACAGATACGGAGGGGGGAGACAGTCACACTCTAAAGGCAGAGTGTGTAACAATAGGGTGCTGACTGTCCCTAAACTGTCCCCCAACTCAAATAACCTGGATGGCCCTGGCAACAGACCCCCTGGGTTAAAACTGCTGATGCTGAATGCCAGGTCAGTGAATGGTAAAACAACTGCTATCCAGGACTTGATCCTGGATGAGCACGCTGGCCTGGCTTGTATTACAGAGACCTGGCTGGACAAAGCTGGGGGGGTTAATCTCTCTCAGCTCTGCCCTGCAGGGTTCTTTGTTCAGCAGCAAGCAAGACCTGGGGGGTGGGGAGGTGGAGTGGCACTGGTCTATTGTGATTCGATCCCCCTGACCAGGTGCCCTATCCCACAGTCTGCTGGGTTTGAGTGTGTGTATTTGAAGGTGGGTGCCCAGGACAGAATAGGGATTCTGTTGGTGTACCGTCCACCCTGCTGCTCTCCCTTCCTGAGCTAGTCGGGGTAGTCTCGGGGTTCATAGAATCATAGAATAGTAGGGTTGGAAGGGGCCTACAAGGCCATCGAGTCCAACCCCCTGCTCAATGCAGGAATCTAAGTCAGAGCATCCCCGACATATGGCTGTTCAGCCTCGTCTTGATTGCCTCCAGTGTGGGAGAGCCCACCACCTCCCTAGGTAATTGGTTCCATTGTCATATTGCTCTAACAGTCAGGAAGTTTTTCCTGATGTTCAGCTGGAATCTGGCTTCCTGTAACTTGAGCCCATTATTCCGTGTCCTGCACTCTGGGGTGATCAAGAATTGATCCTGGCCTTCTTCTCTGTGACAACCTTTCAAGTACTTGAAGAGCACTATCATATCTCCCCTCAGCCTTCTCTTCTCAAGGCTAAACATGCCCAGTTCTTTCAGTCCCTCTTCATAGGGCTTTGTTTCCAGTCCCCTGATCATCTTTGTTGCCCTCCTCTGAACCCTCTCCAGTTTGTCTGCATCCTTCTAAAAGTGTGGTGCCCAGAACTGGACACAGTACTCCAGATGAGGCCTAACCAGTGCTGAGTAGAGGGGAACTGGTACTTCCTGGGATTTGGAAGCTATGCTTCTATTAATGCAGCCCAAAAGAGCATTGGCCTTTTTTGCAGCCATATCACATTGTTGGCTCATATTCAGCTTGTGATCGACAACAATTCCAAGATCCTTCTCACTTGTAGTGTTGTTGAGCCACGTATCCCCCATCTTGTAACTGTGCATTTGGTTTCTTTTTCCTAGGTGCAGAACTTGGCATTTATCCCTATTACATTTCATTCTGTTGTTTTCTGCCCAGCACTCCAGTCTATCCAGATCACTGTGAATTTGTTTCTGTCTTCTAAAGTATTAGCTATCCTGCCCAATTTTGTGTCATCTGCAAATTTGATCAGCATTCCCTGCACCTCCTCCTCCAAGTCATTAATACAAATGTGGAAGAGCACTGGGCCCAGGACTGAGCCCTGTGGGACCCCACTCGTTACCTCTCCCCAGTTTGAGAAGGTCCCATTGATAAGCACTCTTTGAGTCCGATTCTGTAGCCAACTCTGGATCCACCGGATCGTTGTTTCATCTAGCCCACTTTGAGCTAGTTTGCTCATCAGGAGATCATGGGGCACTTTGTCGAAAGCTTGGCTGAAGTCGAGGTATATGATGTCTACAGCATTCCTATGGTCTACAAGGGAGGTGACTTGATCAAAAAATGAGATCAGATTTGTCTGGCAGGACTTGTTTTTGACAAATCCATGTTGGCTTCGATTAATCACTGCATTGTTTTCAAGGTGCTTCCAGATGGATTGCTTTATGATCTGCTCCAGAATTTTCCCAGGGATTGATGTCAGACTGACTGGTCCGTAGTTCCCAGGTTCCTCCTTTTTACCTTTTTTGAAGATAGGGACAACATTAGCCCTCCTCCAGTCATCTGGCACTTCCCCCGTCCTCCATGATTTCTCAAAGAGAATAGACAGTGCTTCTGAGAGTTCTTCTGCCAGTTCCTTTATTACTTGAGGATGCAGTTCATCAGGCCCTGGAGATTTGAACTCATTCAAAGTAATTCGGTGTTCCTTGACCATATGCCTATCGATCTCAAGCTGCAATCCTGCCCCTTCAGCCTGTACTTCGCCTTTGCCAGGGGGTCATAGACCCTCTTTTGGGAGAAGACTGAGCCAAAGTAGGAATTGAGCACCTCTGCCTTTTCTTTGTCATCTGTTATCGTTTTGCCATCCTTATTTAATAGCTGAACCACCATTTCTTTCCTCTGCCTTTTACTATGCACATAGCTGAAGAAAGCCTTTTTGTTGTTTTTAGCATCCCTTGCTAACCTCAGCTCGTTCTCAGCTTTAGCCTTCCTGATGCCATCCCTGCAATTCTCTGCTACCTGCCTGTACTCTTCCTTTGTTACTTGGCCTTCTTTCCACTTCCTGTATGTGTCCTTTTTTGTTTTCAGGTCATCCCTAAGCTTTTTGTGAGGTTACAAGGCACATTAGCTTCTTCTGTTGTCTTCCACCTTTTCTTCTTGTTGGAATTGTTTGTGATTGTGCCTTGAGAATTTCCTTTTTTAAAAACTCCCACCCATCTTGGACTCCTTTTCTCATTAGTGTTGCTTGCCATGGGACCTTACTGATCATTGTTCTGAGTTTATTAAAATCAGCTTTCCTAAAATCCAGGGTACGCGTTGGACTACACTTGGCTTTTGCTTCCCTTAGAACCAAGAACTCAAGTACAACATGGTCGCTTTCCCCCAGAGTTCCTGTAACTGCTACTTTATCCACTAAGTCATCTCTGTTGGTTAGGATCAAGTCAAGGATAGCCGATCCTCTAGTTCCTTCCTCTACTGTCTGTAGGAGGAAGTTATCCGCCACACAAGTCAGGAATTTCCTGGAGGGGCCATGTTTTGCAGAATTTGTCTCCCAACAAATATCAGGGAAATTGAAGTCCCCCATTACTACTACATCATGCTTCCTTAACACATTGGCTATTTGCTTTTCAAAAGTTTCATCCTCTTTGCTTTTCAAACGTTTCACTGGTTGGTGTTGGAGACCCCTCTGCTTGTTGTGCTGGGGGATTTCAACATCCATGCTGAGGCTGCCCTGTTGGGAGTGGCTCAGGACTTCATGTCTGCCATGACAACCATGGGTCTGTCTCAGAAGGTATCTGGCCCCACCCATGCTGCTGGGCACACTCTGGACCTCGTTTCCTGTGCTGTATGGGGTGATAGTGATCTGAGAGTAGAGGAGCTCTCTATAGTTCCGTTGTCATGGACAGATCACTACCTGGTCGGGTTTAGACTTTCTGGCACTCGGAACCTCTGCAGGGGTGGAGGGCCGATTAAGATGGTCCGCCCCAGGAGGCTGATGGATCCGAATGGTTTCCTGACGGCTCTTGGGGATTTTCCTGTTGCCTCGGCAGGCGATTCTGTTGAAGCCCTGGCTGATCTCTGGAATGGAGAAATGACCAGGGCCGTTGACACAATCACTCCTGAGGACTTCGTGAGTCCTCTCTCACGAAGTGGAGTCGCACCAGCACCCTGGTTTTCTAGGGAGCTGGCAGTGATGAAACGAGTGAGAAGACGACTGGAGCGACGTTGGCAGAAAACTCAGAGTGAATACAATCGAACACGGGCTAGAGCCTATTTGAAGGCCTACTCTGTGGCAATACGGGCAGCAAAGAAAATATTTTTTCTGCCACTATTGCGTCTGCAAAGAGCTGTCCAGCGGAGCTGTTTCGAGTGGGTAGGGGTCTTTTACACGCTAGCCCACAAGTGGATAATTTAAACCCCTCGACAGCCCGCTGTGAACAATTTGCTCAGCACTTTGCAGACAAAATCGCTCGGATCCGCTCTGACTTGGACGCCATAGTTGCTACAGACCCAGTGGATGTAACTTTGGCCCCTGCTTGTCTAGTGTTGTTGGATACTTTTCAATTTGTATAGCCTGAGGATGTGGACAGGATCCTTGGAAAGGTGAGAGCCACCACGTGTGTTCTAGATCCTTGCCCTTCCTGGCTCATAAAAGCAGCCAGAGGTGGACTGGCCGAGTGGGTAAGGGGAGTGGTTAATGTCTCCCTTAGGCAAGGCAGAGTTCCAGCCTGCTTGAAGGAGGCAGTGGTGAGACCTTTGTTAAAAAAGCCCTCCCTGAACCCCACTATATTGGATAATTATTGGCCAGTCTCCAGTATTCCATTTCTGGGCAAGATATTGGAGTGCGTGGTGGCCTCCCAGCTCCAGAGATTCCTGGATGAGACAGATTATCTAGATCCATTTCAATCTGGCTTCAGACCCGGTTATGGGACAGAAACAGCTTTGGTCGCCTTGGTGGATGACCTACGCCGGGAACTAGACAGGGGGAGTGTGTCCCTGTTGGTTCTGCTGGACCTCTCAGTGGCTTTCGATACCATCAACCATGGTATCCTTCTGGGCCGCCTCACTGGGATGGGACTTGGAGGCACCGTTTTACAATGGCTCCATTCCTTCTTGGAGGGGCGGACCCAGAAGGCGGTGCCGGGGGACTCCTGTTCGACTCCCTGGCCACTGGCTTGTGGAGTCCCTCAGCGTTCTGTTTTGTCTCCCATGCTATTTAACATATACATGAAACTACTGGGGGAGGTTGTCCAGAGTTTTGGGGTTTGGTGTCACCAGTATGCTGATGACACCCAACTCTACTTTTCCTTTCCATCTAATTCCAAGGAAGCTGTTGGGGTGCTGAACTGGTGTCTGTCGGCAGTAATGGACTGGATGAGGGCAAACAAATTGAAGCTTAATCCAGACAAGACAGAGGTGCTCCTGGTCAGTCGAAAGGTAGATCAGGGAATAGGGATACAGCTTGTGCTGGATGGGGTTACACTCCCCCTGAAGACACAGGTTCGCAGCTTGGGTGTACTTCTGGATTCAGCCCTGAGGCTGGATGCCCAGGTTTCAGCGGTGGCCAGGAGTGCATTTGCACAGTTAAAGCTAGTGCGCCAGCTGCACCCATTCCTTGAGATGTCTGACTTGGCCACAGTGACACATGCCTTAGTTACATCCCGTGTGGATTACTGTAATGCACTCTACATGGGGCTGCCTCAGAAGAGTGTTCGGAAACTTCAGCTGGTTCAAAGAGCTGCAGCCAGACTGCTGACTGGGGCTGGTTACAGGGAGCATACAACTCCCCTGTTAAAACAGCTTCACTGGCTCCCAGTCTGTTTCCGGGCACAATTCAAAGTGCTGGTTATGGCCTATAAAGCCCTATACGGCTCGGGTCCAGGTTATCTAAAAGACCGTATTCTCCCTTATGAGCCTACTCGTGCCCTGAGATCTTCAGGGGAAGCCCTTCTCCCCATCCTGCCATCATCACAGGCACGCCTGGTGGGAACGTGGGAGAGGGCCTTCTCGGTGGCTGCCCCAAGGCTCTGGAACTCCCTTCCCAGGGAGGTGAGAGTGGCACCCTCCTTGATATGTTTTTATAGGCATGCAAAAACTTTTTTGTTCCAGCAGGCCTTTGGGGATAAGTAGTCTGGACCAGTAAAATGCGACGTATGGGTACCATTTTTGTTGTTCTGGTTGTCTTTTAATGTTTTAATATTTTTACCATTTTAATATTGATTATTTAATTATATTTTTAACTTTTGTACAGTTGTATTTATATTTCCCCCTTCATGGATCACTGCCTTGTTGTGGCGAAGGGGCTTGCGTAACTCAGTGAAGCCATAAGCTATGCCGTGCAGGGCCACCCAGGACGGACAGGTCATGGCAGAGAGTTCTGACAAAATGTGGTCCACTGGAGAAGGAAATGGCAACCCACTCCAGTATTCTTGCCAAGAAAACCCCATGGAACGTATCACAAGGCTAAAAAATATGACGCCGGAAGATGAGCCCCTCAGGTCGGAAGGTGTCCAATATGCTACTGGGGAAGAGCAGAGGGTATTTCCAAGTAGCGCCAGAAAGAGTGAAGCGGCTGGGCCAAACCCGAAAGGACACTCAGCTGTGGATGTGTCTGGTGGTGAAAAGAAAATCCGATGCTGTAAAGAACAATATTGTTTAGGAACCTGGAATGTCAGATCAATGAATCAAGGTAAGCTGGAGGTGGTCAAACATGAGATGGCAAGATTGAACATCGACATCTTGGGAATCAGCGAACTAAAATGGACAGGCATGGGCGAATTTAATTCAGGTGACCATCATATCTACTATTGTGGGCAAGAATCCCTTAAAAGAAATGGAGTAGCACTCATAGTCAACAAAAGGGTGGGAAAAGCAGTACTGGGGTACAATCTTAAAAATGATAGAATGATCTCAGTACGAATCCAAGGCAAACCATTCAACATCACAGTAATTCAAGTCTATGCCCCAACCACTGAGGCCGAAGAAGCTGAGGTTGATCGGTTCTATGAAGACCTGCAACACCTTCTAGAACTAACACCAAAAAAAGATGTCCTCTTCATCATAGGGGATTGGAATGCTAAAGTAGGAAGTCAAGAAATCACCGGGATAACAGGCAGGCATGGCCTTGGTGTACAAAATGAAGCAGGACAAAAGCTAATAGAGTTTTGCCAAGAGAACATGCTGATCATAGCAAACACTCTTTTCCAACAGCACAAGAGGCGACTCTACACATGGACGTCACCAGATGGTCAATATCGAAATCAGATTGATTATGTCCTTTGCAGCCAAAGATGGAGAAGCTCCATACAGTCAGTAAAAACAAGACCTGGAGCTGACTGTGGCTCAGATCATGAGCTGCTTCTTGCAAAATTTCAGCTTAAATTGAAGAACGTCGGGAAAACCACTAAACCGTTCAGGTATGACCTAAATCATATCCCTGATGAATATACAGTGGAGGTGAGGAATAGATTTCAGGGATTAGACCTGATAGACAGAGTGCCTGAGGAACTATGGACGGAGGTCCGTAACATTGTTCAGGAGGC
Source organism: Heloderma suspectum (assembly GCF_057233095.1). Classification (NCBI taxonomy): domain Eukaryota; kingdom Metazoa; phylum Chordata; class Lepidosauria; order Squamata; family Helodermatidae; genus Heloderma; species Heloderma suspectum. The sequence goes on along the minus strand of NC_139459.1, from coordinate 359,159,503 downwards.
AGCAACGAAATCCGTCCCAAAGAAAAAGAAATGCAAGAAAGCCAAGTGGCTGTCTGATGAGGCTTTACAAGTAGCTCACGAAAGAAGGGAAGCGAAAAGCAAGGGAGAAAGGGGAAGATATACCCAACTGAATGCAGAGTTCCAGAGAATAGCAAGGAGAGACAAGAAGGCGTTCTTAAATGAACAATGCAAAGAAATCGAGGAAAACAACAGAATGGGAAAGACCAGAGATCTCTTCAAGAAAATTGGAGATCTCAAGGGAACGTTTTGTGCAAAGACGGGCATGATAAAGGACAAAGAAGGCAGGGCCCTAACAGAAGCAGATGAGATTAAGAAGAGGTGGCAAGAATACACAGAAGAACTATACAGGAAAGATCTGAATGTCCCTGATAGCCATGATAGTGCGGTCACTGAACTTGAGCCGGACATCCTAGAGAGTGAAGTCAAGTGGGCCTTAGGAAGCATTAGTAACAACAAAGCTAGTGGAGATGACAGTATTCCAGCTGAGCTATTTAAAATCCTAAAAGATGATGCTGTTAAAGTGCTGCATTCAATATGCCAACAAATCTGGAACACTCAACAGTGGCCACAAGACTGGAAAAGGTCAGTTTACATTCCAATTCCAAAGAAGGGCAACGCCAAAGAGTGTTCAAACTACCGCACAATTGCGCTCATTTCACATGCCAGCAAGGTGATGCTCAAAATCCTACAAGCTAGGCTTCAGCAGTATGCGAACCGAGAACTACCGGAAGTACAAGCTGGGTTTAGAAGAGGCAGAGGAACTAGAGATCAAATCGCCAACATTCGCTGCATCATGGAGAAAGCAAGAGAATTCCAGAAAAACGTCTATTTCTGCTTCATTGACTACGCTAAAGCCTTTGATTGTGTGGATCACAACAAACTGTGGCAAATTCTTAAAGTGATGGGAGTACCAGACCACCTTACCTGTCTTCTGAGAAACCTGTACGAGGGTCAAGAAGCAACAGTAAGAACCAGACATGGAACAACCGATTGGTTCAAAATTGGGAAAGGAGTACGACAAGGCTGCATATTGTCACCCTGCTTATTTAACTTATATGCAGAGTACATCATGAGAAATGCCGGATTGGATGAATCAGAGGTCGGAATTAAGATTGCTGGGAGAATTATCAACAACCTCCGATATGCAGACGATACCACCCTAATGGCAGAAAGCGAAGAGGATCTCAAGAGCCTCTTGTTGAGGGTGAAAGAGGAGAGTGCAAAAGCTGGTTTGAAACTCAACATTAAAAAAACTAAGATCATGTCATCTGGCCCTATCACTTCCTGGCATATAGAAGGGGAAGAAATGGAAGCAGTGACAGATTTTACTTTCTTGGGCTCCAAGATCACCGCAGATGGTGACTGTAGCCATGAAATTAAAAGACGCTTGCTCCTTGGGAGGAAAGCTATGGCAAACCTAGACAGCATAGTAAGAAGCAGAGACATCACCTTGCCGACAAAGGTCCGTCTAATCAAAGCTATGGTTTTCCTCAGTAGTAATGTATGGCTGTGAGAGCTGGACTATAAGGAAGGCTGAGCGCTGAAGAATCGATGCTTTCGAACTGTGGTGCTGGAGAAGACTCTTACGAGTCCCCTGGACTGCAAGGAGGTCAAATCAGTCCATCCTAAAGGAAATCAACCCTGACTGCTCATTGGAAGGACAGATAATGAAGCTGAAGCTCCAATATTTTGGCCACCTAATGCGAAGAGAAAACTCCCTGGAAAAGACCCTGATGCTGGGAAAGACTGAAGGCAAAAGGAGAAGGGGACGGCAGAGGATGAGATGGCTAGATAGCATCACGGATGCAATGAATATGAACTTGAGCACGCTCCGGGAGAGAGCGCAGGACAGGAAGGCCTGGCGTGCTATGGTCCATGGGGTCACGAAGAGTCGGACACGACTGAACGACTGAACAACAACAACAACAATTTATATTTCTGTTTATTGGTTTGAACTGTAGCAGTTTTAACGTTGTAAGGCCGCCTTGAGTCCCAGTATTGGGGAAAAGGCGGGATATAAATAAATATAATAAATAAATAGCACACACACAATGAAAATGCACACCAAAGCTTAGTATAAAGAGATTCATTCATATGTCTTCTTTTGTTTCATTAATTCTCTACCTCTCTTCAGGAATTTCCAGAGAGGAAAAGAGGAGAACCAGCAGTGAGAAAGCTTTTTTGAATTCTCCGAATTTCCCAGTTAATTTCAATCTGTTTACCTTCAAGAAACTCCCCAGGAACACCTGATACTGAACCATTGCGCTCTTCAAAGGATTCTGGGTCATTTTCTAATGGTGCATACTTAGTTCATATGAGGCACTGGTCAGGCCTGTTCAGCCTCACCCTGCGTGAACTAATAACCATGTCCTAGTCTGACATCACCCAACATTCTGCTATATGAGTGCATGGTATAGTGGAACATCAGGCATGGTAGACGTCTGTCAAACGCTCTTCTGGGCAAGCTTGTGCACCGTGGCTGACCTTTCTAATTGAGAAGCTCCTGTTAAGCTTCTGAGAAACTCCATGCTTCTCCGGAACATAATTTGAAACGTTATGCTGCAGCTGCAGCTGGAGCCAGTGTGGTGTAGTGGTTAGAGCAGGGGTGTTGAACCTCAGGCTTGTGGCCCAAATCTGGCCTGCCTGGGTTCCCCAGATTGCCACACCCCCTTCCCCCAATTGTTTGGTGGTTTCCCAGCTTTGGTGCAGGTTTTTCCCCATTCTAAAAGGTTGCAATGTCTCTCCTAAGGCTTAGTGACCAGCAGTAAGAACGTTAAGCTAAAATGGTAGCTTCTGCCTTTGGCTCCACTTCTTTTGCCTTCAGCCTTGCCCGCCACTGAAACGTCTGTCCCGCACCAGCTTCTTCTCCTTATGGGTGGGGCCATGGCTCAGTGGGTAGAGCACATACTTTGCATGCAGGAGGTCTCACGTTCAATCCCCGGCATCTCCAGGTAGGGCTAGAAGACCTTGCCTGAACCCCTGGCGAGCCAATGCTGCCAGTCTGTGTTGACAATACTGAGCTAGATGGAGCAAGGGTCATCTGCCTCAGTCTAAGAAAAGCTTCCTATGTTACTCAAAATGGCATTCAGCCCTTAAGCTGAAAGAGGCTCTGCACCCCTGGGTTAAAGTGTCAGACTATAGACAAGGAGATTCAGGTACAAATTCCTGCTCTGCTATGAAGCCTGCTAGGTGAGCTTGAAGATGGTGAGCACTATCTCTCAGCCTAACCTCCCTCGCAGGGTTGTTGTGAGGATGGACAGGGTGAGTGGAACTATATGTGACCCCTGAGCTCATTGGAAGAAAGGTGGGATAAAAATGTAAGAGCCAGTGTGGTGTAGTGGTTAGACTGCTGGACTGGAACTCGGGAGGTCTGGGTTCTAGTCCCCACTCTGCCAAGAAGATCACTGGCTAACTTTGGGCCAGTCACTGTCTCTCAGTTTAACCTACCTCACAGGGTTGTTATGAGGATAAAATGGAGAGGAGGACTAATATTATTATTGCGACATTTCTATCCCACCTGTTTTCCTCTTGCAAGGAACCCAAGGGTTCTTGGGTTCTTTGCAAGAGGAAGAGAGGTGGGATAGAAATGTCACAATAATAATAAATAACAAAAATTGAAACCTGTGGCCAGCACTGTCAGTCTACTTGGGGGTGGGAGACTTGCACACTACCCTCAACTGCCTCTTCAAAGTCACAGAAGTAGCTGCTGCTTGCCACAGTAGCCAAGGAATTCTGTTTTGTAGCCATGCCTATTCCAGAACAATTGAGGGTGCAAACCTATGCATGGTTAAAGAGAAAAAAGGCCTACAACTCCCTGCTGGGAGCTGTAAGACTTTTCTCTGTCTAAACCTGCATAGGACTGTGCCCTAAGCACCATTTTCCTGTTTCTCTGGCTTCTTCAGAATGTTTCCTGCTCCTTGTACAGCTCCTTGAGCAACTGCCTCTTTGACATTTCCCACTTGACAAGCTCTTGCTGGCTTCTGATTGTTTTCCCAGCAAACAAGGTCACCTGCCACCAAGTCAGTCATTGCTTGCAACACAACTCCACCCAGGATGCTGATGCTAGGGAGAGTGGAAGGCAAAAGGAAGAGGGGCCGACCAAGGGCAAGATGGATGGATGGTATTCTGGAGGTGACAGACTCAAGCTTGGAGGAGCTGGGGGTGGCGACGGCCGACAGGAAGCTCTGGCGTGGGCTGGTCCATGAAGGCATGAAGAGTCAGAAGCCACTGAAGGAATAAACAACAACAACAACAACAACAACACACACACACACATATATATATGGAGAAGACTGACTATCTGGACTGTTGCCAGGAGGGGGCTCCAATGGATTGCTGGCCATTTGTGCTAGGATTCACCCCCAGAATGTGGGTTGTATCCAATGCTCGTCTAACTTCAGTGCCATTCATTACTATGGGTTTACTCTAAGTAGGACTATAATTGTATACAACCTAGTGTTTCTAACACTAAAGTTGGGGGCCAAAATAGACAAGATGTATGGAGACCCATAATTGGATATCCTGACACTTCAGTTTTAACTTAAACATAACTGGGTGTGTGTGGATCCCCTGAATTGAACTGGATCCCCTTGAATATTGAGGGTTTAAAAAGAAAAACCTTTTGCTGTGCCATTTCCCAGATCTAAATTGCACCCCAAAGCTACTATTTGCCCCACTGAGGTAAATATACAGGTACTTCGTGTGCTCTTGGAATATATGAATAGCAATCCATGTTGTGTAATACCTTTATTACGCCGGCTCAAAGATTACAAAAAATGTGCAAGCTTTCTGAGATCTCCAGATCTCTGCATGAAGCAAGGTACTACATGGATTATTCTCTCAGACACGACTGAACAACAACAACATGGATTATGGGACTTTTCTTATGGCCGACCTGGCTACGTGTGTGTGTGTGTATAACGTGTCTCTGAGCATGCGCAGATTGTAGCAATCTGTACATTCAGTACAGTAGCGACTGCCTATTCTCATCTCATCTACTCAAATAAGTATAAATAGAATAGCAGGCCAAGCTTAGTGGGGCTTTACAGAGTAAACAGCCTCCGACTGTAAAACGCATAGTCCTAGGTTACAATCCAAATTTGGAAGCAAGTTCCATTCAAGATAATGGGTCTTATTCATGAGCAAACACCTTGAGCTTCAGCAGGTGTTAAAATTAAAGGAGTGTGGATTCCAGAGGGCTCTTGGCGTGGCTCCCACTGAAGGTCTGAGATCCGGCACTGAGCGGTTTTCGAAATTAAGCACTGCTCGAGGGTGGTCTAGCAGCACCGCCAGGAGCTCTGGTTCCTTGGAAAGGAGAAGGGGTGCGTAGACCGGGCAGTGGTTGCTTTATTTTAAAGGCAGATGTCGAGGCCTCGGGGGAGTGTGCTGGTGAATGGAGGGAGGGAGGGAGAGAAAAACTGCCCTGAGCCCGGGTGTATCTCATCTGCGGTCTCTTGCTTGAAGGGGGCATCCACTGCAAAGTGCAGAGACGAATGGAGGGGGCGCGTGGGTGGGTGAAGGTGAGAATAGAACGTGGCTACCTCTGGTTGCCAGGGACGCCTGCGCGGTTGCCGGGGTGGGGGTGGGGTGGATGGGGTGTCATTCCCGGATCTGACGCGCGCGCTCCCCAGCACGAGAAGGGAAATAAACAAGCCGAGAAGGAGAGACGCGAGATCAGCGGGCGGATGGGGGTAGGGAAGCGGCCGGTGCGTTGATGCAGGCAAGATCCGGTGGGGTGGGGGCAAGATCAGCAGCTTACGAATTGGTTAATTGCAAGGCGAAATATCCCCGCTCCCAACTTTACGAATTAATAGGGTTGCAGCGGGGAAAGTCGATTTAGGAGGAGAGGCGAATTAGCCCACGAGCTGAACCGGGGGTGGGGGAGGAGGGAATGGGGTGGATGTTGAATGTGACTTTCTGAACACGGATCGTAATGCGTTTGGGCTACTAGGGCCTACTGACATGCAGCGGTGGGGAAGGGGTCGTGCTGAGTTCGGGTTGTTTCCGATGTTAGCCCTACTTACAGAAGAGCTATTGAAATGAACGGGGCTTAAGTTAGATTAACATCAGGTGCAATCTTTGTGATGTTTTGTTTTGTTTGTTTTGTTTTGCTCCGTTGAGATTAGCAGATCTAGATCCGAGATAGCTCCTGTGCCTTTAAGACTTTTCACCAGGAGTGGATCCCCTCTCTCCCACACCCCATTCACGACAAAGCTGCTGTGGCGGGAGAAGCTGCACTTGATAAAATTTCCCCCTTTTATGCGGCTCTTAAAGAAACAGGAGCCTGAGATGCTGGACCTGACCGGCCTTTACACCCAGTGTTAATTTGTATAGGACAGATTTGCAAGTGTGTGCGTGCGGGGGGATGTATTATATCCAGGGTGGGGTGCAAGGAGGGTAGGAAGGGCAAGCGTCTTTCTGCCACTGTAAATCCTTGCAAATTCATAAATTTAGACATTTCCTGTTGAAAATGGAGGGCTTAGGCATCTTGATGGGGCCAATAAATAGAGTAGGTATTGAGGGAACAGTGGAGTGCGCTGTTGCTCCTTCCTCTCCTGCCCCCCCCAAATTCCAACTAACGCAGCCTTCTCCAAACTGGTGTCTTCCAGATGTGTTGGACTACAACTCCCAGAATCCCTAGGCAATTCCTGGAGTTGCAGTCCAACATATCTGGCGAGCACCAGCTTGGGGAATAAGACTGAACTAGCCACTGCGGCTGTGCCTTTAAGAGCACCTTGGTCGAGCTTTTCCACAGCAGTATGGGCTGCGCATCAAGCTGTTGTGAAAAGCAAGCCACACACTCAGCTGCCTCCCCCCCCCCCACCGTCCATTGGTGACTCCACACTCTGCCAAGGCAGGCGGGTATTAGGAATGCTTTAGCAGCGTGTGAATGGCCCTTTTGATGATGGCACTGCTGCAGCAAGTGCCGGATTTGCATGATGTGATGATGTTTTGCTAATTTCATGCATTGGGGGGGGGGGTTGGCTTGCGATTTTGGATTAGCAAGGGTAGATGAGATGCAATGGGTACTTGGGCCAGGCGTGGTTAATTATGGCTTTGGCTGACAGCACCCTGTGACTGCTGAGCAGCCTTCTCCAACTTGGGGCCCTTCAGATGTGCTGGATTACAGTTCCCATCACCCCTAGCCAGCAGGTGCTAGCTGAGGATGATGGGAGTTGTAGTCCAGCCCATTTGGAGAGTCCCAGGTTGGAGAAGGCTGATGTAGAGTTTTTCCACCATATAATATATTTGTTAATCTGTTGAGAGAAAGTAAGGTTAGGTTGGCAGCGGGATGTCGAGCCTCTTCCACTCCAAGGGCCTAATTCAATTTCAGAAAAGCCCTTGTGGGCCACGTTCCCCCAAGGGCTGTTATGGTGGGTGGGGCCGAAAGCCAAATAGGCAGGGACAAAAATACCAGCATATTTTAGCTTAAAACTTACTGCCAACTACTTACCTTTAAGATAGGCATTTCAACCTTTTAGAAGTGGGGCAGGGGGGACTGCACAAAAGTCAGGAAACTACCAAACAGTGAAGGGGGGGGGGGAAGGATGAGGGAAGAGGCTATTTGGGGAATTCCAGTGGGCTGGATTTGGCCCATGAGCCTGAAGTTCAACACCCCTGGTTTTGACAGTACTAACAGATTCTCCATTATGTCTGGAGGGCACCAGAACCGCCCCCCCAAGGATAAAGTACAGCATTTAACTCCACTGCTGCACCTTTTCCATGATGTTGTCCCATTTCCTCTCCTGTTCTTCCCAACTGTTCTAAATATTAGTCAACTATTCCATACACTCCTATAGGAAAGTAGAAAAGCGTAGAGCAGGCCTCTCCTGTCTCTAGCAGTGACTTTCTGGGTTGGAAAACTTTGGTTCCTTTTATGGAAAATGCAGGGTAAACTGGGCCCTGAATCAGAATCAGCTTCACTCATATGTTCCGCCCCCCTCCCCTTGCGTTTTCCTCTTCCACTGTAGGACAGTCCTGCAGCCCTGTACAGCCAAGGCTCGAGGTGGGTCGGAGAACAAGCTATCCTCTTCTAATTTAGTGACAGGGAGAATTGTGACCTGGCAACTCTAGATGGAAAAGATTTTCCAAGGGCTGTCGCCAAGTGGGGGACTGGCTCGCCTCAGCAATATTCTGGGCCCCAGGTGGGCAGACTTTAGGCTTGTGGGATGGGATCTACTTTGTTTTGTTTTTTACTAGATTGCTAGATCATCAGCTAGAGCCACGTGTTTTTGTAGTGACTCAGTGGAGCAGACATTAATTAAAGAAGGATAAAGAGCACCAGCCCTAGAGAACAAGTTCAGCCCAGGAATTTGCTTGCATTACCAGAACTGAGCTCTTGGCCTTCTCACACACAAATCCACCCCTGGCTTTGCCACCAAGGTTTCTTTGTTTCAGTCCCCTCAGAGAGAGAGAGAGAGATTTAAGACGCCATCCTATGCATGTTTAAAGAAAAGAGGCCTAAAACCAGCATGGCTGGCTGGGGCATGCTGGGAGTTATAGGCCTTTTCTCCTCGAAAACATGCACAGGATTGCCCCCTTAGTTGTTACTCTTGTTAAACAAATTGGCAGCCAAAAAGTCCGACAGATTATACCTCAAATCTCTAGGCCAGGCTGGAGAACCTGTGGCATTCCAGATGTTGTTGGACTCAAACTCCTACAAGCTCCAGCCAGCATGGCCCATGGTTAGGGATGGTGGAACTTGTAGTCCAGCAACATTTGAGGTACTAGGGTTTTCCCACCCCTGGTCTTGATCATTTTTACTTATGGATACGCAGGGGAAAATGTGCAGGCAGTAAGAAGCTTGCCCCTGACTTCCAGTCTTTTGCCAGAAAGTGCAAAGATTCTGGGATGATTGACAGGCACTTGGAAATTTAGTTTTTAATTCCTGTATTGCATGCAGTCTTTCCCAATCTATAACCCTCCAGTTGTGCTAGACTACAATTCCTATAACTCCAAGCCAGTACTGGGGAAGCTCTGTACAGCCAAGGTTGAAGGTTGGTGATAGGAATTGTCTGGATTACAATTCCCATCACCCCCAGCCAGTGCCTGGGGAAGGCTGCTCTATCCCCTTCTGTTGGAAATCTTATTTCCATATTTTCTCCTGAGATTCCAGCATGTACTGTGCCTACACACATTTTCAAGCATATCTTTGCAGCCATAAGGGGCTGCAAAGGGGTGTTGGGACTTGTGGTCTAAAACCTCTGCAGGGCACCAGGATGGGGAAGGCTGATCCTAGGGTATTTTTGCCATTGGGTGCAAACCCCAAGCATCAGTATCTATCTTCACTTACTGATGCTTTTTTCCCCTCCAGATGTATCTGGAACAGGCATCCCTTTGAGAAAGACCTATTTTGGGTTCCATTACCTATAAAGCCACTCTTGCTTCTGAGTGAGCGTGGCCAGTTCATTGGTTTTCTTTTTAATGCACTGGTTGTGTTCTTTTTATTGGGCATGTTGATTTGTGTCCCATCAGTTTACTGACATGAGTCCCCTCTGCTGAGCCAGGTGTATTTCACTGCAGGATGATAGACATGCTTCAGGCAAAAGGATGCACATTGAAGCACCATTGATTTGAGGGAGGGGGAGGAGCACTGTGGCTGAGGCTGTTGCGCCATCAATGTACAATGCACATAGCTTGACAGTTTGTTGCTTTTAAATGTGTTGCTGTATTTTTAGATCTTTGTACCACTGCTGGCTTTTACTTTGGTTTAGTTGTAAACTTTAAAAAGTTTGATACTGTGTTTTCTCGTGTTGTTGTATTTTCTGGGTCTAACATTTGTGAACCCACCAGCTGTTGTGCAGTATAGAAATGTAATAAATGAATAAAATACTTGGCTTGTGTGAAAATGTGTGCAAAGGGGAGAAACATAACACCAATCTGTTTCTAGGCACATTTCAAGGTGCTTCTTTTGATCTAAGTGTTTGGGACTTGCGTATCTGGAGGATTGCCTCCTTTGATACAAGCCTGCCTACATGCTCTGAATGTTGGGGGGCGGGGGGAGGTTTCTTGTCTCCCTACCATTGGATGTGTGTATGTATTACAGGGCCTTCTCCTCAGTGGCACCCAGTCAGTTGAATGCTATATCTCATGAGATTCAGTTAGTTACTTCCTTGGATGCATTTAAATATAGGAGTAACAGTGTAATCCTATGCATGTTTGCTCAAATGTGAGCCCTGTTGAATTCAGTGGGGCTTATATCCAGGTAAGTGGGAACCCCTGTCAAAGAAAGTGAGCCGGGTGGCTATCACGAAGAGGGCCTTTTCTGCTGTGGTGCCCCGGTTGTGGAATGAGCTCCTTAGGTTCACCTGGCACCTACATTGTACTTTTTCCAGCACCAAGTGAAGACCTTTTTATTTTTCCAGGCATTTTAGCATTCTAGTCTTTTAGCTCTGCTGTTTTAAAGGTGTTCCTGTATTTTAAATCTCTGCATTGCTGCTAGGTTTTATGCTGGTTGTATTTTTATACCGTACTTTTAGTGCTTTTATATTTTATATTGCTTTTATGCTGTACTTGTAGTTTTAATTTTTGTGAACCACCCAGAGAGCTTCGGCTTTTGGGTGGTATAGAAATGTAATAAATATAGGATTGCACTGTTATAAGATGCTTTTGCTAAGACATTGAGGCTGCAATCCTGTACACACTTACCTGGGACAAGCCCCCCTGAAATGAATGGGACTTCACAGTAGATATGATAGGATTTTGCTGCAAAGGATTTGAAACCTTGTTTAAAACTTTACTGTTTAACCGTTATTATTAACATGGATTGGAATAGCCCATAGAAAAAAGAAAGGTTCCTCCTGTGCAAGCACCGGGTCATTACTGACCCCTAGAGGGACGCTGCTTGCGCTGGCGTTTTCATGGCAGACTATAGCGGGGTGGTTTGCCATTGCCTTCCCCAGTCGTGACTACCTTTCCCCCACCAAGCTAGGTACTCATTTTACCAACCTCAGAAGGATGGAAGGCTGAGTCGACCTGAGCCAGCTACCTGAGAGCTGGCTTCTGCTGGGATCGAACTCAGGTCGTGGGGAGAGTTTCGGTTGCAGTACTGCCGTCTACCACTCTGCGCCACACGAGGCTCTGGAATAGCCCATAGCTTGATTCAAAGAAACGTACACTGCTCTCAGAGCTGGGACACATTGTGTCTGCCCTGTTTGAGCGAAGCCATGTCCATTGGCACCCCTAAGCACAGCCCCTGCCATGATGCACCCCTTTAACCTACTAAGGGAGGGGTCTGTCCACTCCATTCCCCTGAACGGGGTCACCCCACAAAAGGGGGCAGGGGCAGGTGTATAACCCAGTCCCTCGGCCTCCTAATCTCCCCTGGCTTCAAACTGTATTGAGTGCAAAGCCATGTTCTTGTTAGGGAAGTCTGCCCCTAGTGACTGAAGATGTTACTGCAGGCTTCAACCCTGTGGATGCATTGACTTAATTAAAATTAATGTGTTCTAAAGAGCAAAACAGCCCTGAGGTGCACACTCCCAAGGTCTTTTTAGTATGCATGTCAAGTTATCGTTGTCTAAGTTTCACGATCGTGGCACTATGGTGTTGATGAACAGACAGGCAGAAACACATCCTCCTATTGTTATACATAATAATTTTTTATTTCATTCTTTGAGTCACTGGAGCCACTGAAAGCCAGTGCTGATCAGGAGTTTTCACACAGCCTCCCTTGCTTTTCAAACGAGGTCCTCCAATCAGATTCACTGCAGCAGCAGTTGGGCCTATCTAGATAAGGAGGCAGGCTTGGGAGGGAGCCAGTTCTCTGAGTGCAACAAGGCCCAGTGACAAAGCATCAGTAAACAAGCAAGTTAAGCAACTGTGTGAGTTTAGCAACAGGACAAGGAAGCCAGGGCAATCGACTCTTTCCTTCCTATTCTGTACTCACAGTAAGTAAGTATAAATAAATAACTATAAATAATTTCCCCACCTTCTTGTAGTAAACAACTAAGTTTTCCAGGGAAAACACACCCAAATAAAGAACCAGTTATGAAGATAGAAAGCCAACAGGGGGGTGGGGGCTATCCAGTGTATTGCACTGAGTGCCACATGTATGACTGTCTCCCTGCTGGATGGAAGTCATAGGTGTGTGCTCGGTGTAATGAGCTCCTGGCTTTCAGGGAACAAGTGCGTTCCCTTGAGGCCAAGGTTGCTGACCTGGAGAAGCTAAGACAGGCAGAGAGGTTGGTGTATGAGACCTTCAGGGACCTAGTAGCTGTGTCCCACTCCCAGGGTGACAGCTCCTATGCTGTCACAGAGAATGCGGGTCTCACGGAAGGCAGGCATCGTTCTGAGGAAGAGGGAAATGATCCCTTAGAAGGGACCCGTTCCTCAGAAGACGAACAAATACCCTCTCACACTGAGGATGTGCCTCCAGGGAGAGCGGCTTGTGGTAGTGGGAGAATCAATCATTAGACACATAGACAGCTGGCTTTGTGATGGGCATGTAGACTGCATGGTGAACTGGCCGCCTGGTATGAAGGTTGCGGGTATCACACACCATCTAGATAGCCTAGTAAATAGTGCTGAGGTGGAGTCAGTGGTCATGGTCCATGTTGGTACCAACAATGTAGTAGAGGTCCTGGAAACCAAATTTAGGTTGCTAGGTAGGAGGTTGAAATCCAGGACCACCAAGGTGGCTTTCTTGGAAATGCTACCTGTTCCACGAGCAGGGCCGGCTAGGCAGGCGAAGCTGAGGAGTCTCAATGCATGGATGAGATGGTGGTGCCGGGAGGAGAGGTTCAGATTTCTTAGGCACTGGGGAACATTTTGGGACAAGCCAGGCCTCCACTTGAACCAAAATGGAATCGGACCGCTGGTGCTAAACATAAAAAGGATGGCAGAGCAGCTTTCAAACTAAATCCTGGGGGAAAGCTGACAGGAGCTGAGAAGCATCCAGTATGGGTTAAATCATCCCAAAGGGATGAAGATGAAAATGTTTAGATTGCCCAAATGTAGAAGGGGGGGAAATAGGCCAGGAGTACGTGATCAAACATAATAGCCAGTCAAAGGTGCCGGAATCCCAAAGCAAAAGATGCACACGCCAGAGGCATCTGGAGAGGGATACCATGTATAGGTGTTTTTATGCAAATGCTAAATGCCTCTGAGGCAAAATGGGAGAGTTGGAGTGCTTGATTTTAAAGGAAAACCTGGATATAGTGGGCATTACAGAAACCTGGTGGAGCAGAGAGAACTAGTGAGATATGGTCATCTCTGGATATAAACTCTATAGGAAGGACAGGGAAGGGCGTACTGGGGGAGGTGTTGCCCTGTACATCAAAGATGGCATAGTGTCGAGCAGACTAGAACACCTAAAATGGGTAGGCTCTTCCACAGAAGCACTGTGGGTGATAATACCAGGCTCCAAAACTAATTCAGTGCTAGGAACATGCTTTGGTCCCCCAGACCAGAATGCTCAGAGTGACCTTGAGATGGAAAATGAGATCAGGGAGGCCTCCAAGCAAGGAAGTGGTGTCATAATGGGCAACTTCAATTACCTCCACACTGATTGGATAAATGCATGTTCCAGCCATGACAAAGAGGTTAAATTTCTTGATGCCCCAAACAATTGTGCCCTAGAACAGTTGGTCATGGAACCGACCAGAGGGGAAGCGACCTTGGATTTAATCCAAATTAGTGTTGCCCAGACCTAGTACGAGATGTAAACGTTGTTGAACCAATTGGAAACAGTGATCACGGTGCTATCGGATTTAATATATATTTAAGTGGAAAATTGCCAACCAAGTCCAACACAGTCACATTTTGACTTCAAAACAGGAAACTTCTTTAAAATGAGGGGACTGGTGAAAAGGAAGTTAAAAGGGGGAGTCAAGAGGATTTAATCACTTCAAAATGATTGGAGATTACTCAAAACCACAATAATAGAAGCCCAGCTAGAATGTATGCCACAGGTTAGGAAAGGTAGCACCAAGTCCAAGGGGTCGCCGGCATGGTTAACGAGCAGTGTTAAGGGAGCCATTAGAGAAAAGAGAGCTTCCTTCAGAAAATGGAAGTCTTGCCCAAGTAAGGAAAGCAAAAGGGAGCACAAGCTTGCACAAAGACGATGCAAGCAGACAATAAGAGATGCAAAAAGGCATTCTGAAGGGCATATCGCTAACAACATCAAGGCCAACAATAAAGAATTCTTTAAATATATCAGAAGCAGGAAACCAGCTAGGGATGCAGTTGGACCACTGGATGACAATGGAGTTCAAGGAGTACGGAAGGAGGACAAGGAGATTGCAGAGAAGCTGAATGAATTAATTTCATCCATCTTCACTGCAGAAGATATAGGACAGATACCTGCACCTGAACTGATGTTTTCAGGAAGAGAGTCTGAGGAACTGAGGCAAACAGCGGTGACAAAAGATGAAGTTCTCAACCATATTGATAAATTGAAAGCAAATAAATCACCAGGCCCAGATGGTATCCATCCTAGAGTTTTCAAAGAACTCAAATATGAAATTGCTGATCTTCTGACCAAAATATACAACATGTCTCTAAGATCAGCCTCTATACCAGAGGACTGGAAGATGGCCAATATAACACCAATTTTCAAAAAGGGATCCAGGGCAGATCCAGGGAATTACAGGCCCATTAGCTTAACATCTGTTCTGGGTAAATTGGTTGAAGGCATTATTAAAGTTAAAATTAGTAAGCATATAGAAGGACAAGCCCTGCTGAAAAAGAAACAACACAGCTTCTGCAAAGATACGTCCTGTCTCACTAATCTTTTAGAGTTCTTTGAGACTGTCAATAAACATGTAGATAGGGGTGATCTGGTAGACATTGTTTACTTGGACTTCCAAAAGGCTTTTGACAAAGTCCCTCACCAAAGACTCCTGAGCAAACTTAGTAGTCATGGAATAAGAGGCGAGGTCCTCTTATGGATCAGTAAGTGGTTAAAGAACAGAAAGCAGAGAGTAGGAATAAATAGTAAATTCTCCCAATGGGAGAGCCATTCACACACTGCTAAAGCATTCTGTCTAAACATGTATAGGATTGCGCCCTAAAATGATCAAGGGACTGGAGCATCTCCCCTGTGGGAGAAGGTTATAACAGCTGGGATTGTTTAGCTTGGGATAAAGGAGGGTAAGGGGAAACATGATAGAAGTCTACAAAATTATGTGTGGTATGGAGAATGTGGATAAAGAGACATTTTTCTCCCTCTCTCAAAATACTAGAACCCGAGGTCATCCCATGAAGCTGATTGGTGGGAGATTCAGGACAGATAAAATGAAGTACTTTTTTCACACAGCACATAGTTAAACTATGGAATCCACTACCACAGGATGTAGTGATGGCTGCCAATTTGGATGGCTTTAAAAGGGGGGTGGACAAATTCCTGGAGGAGAAGGCTATCAGTGGCTACTAGTCTTGATGGCTATCTGTTACTTCCAGTATCGTTACTTCCAGTATCAGAGGCAGTGAGCCGATGTGCACCAGTTGCTGGGGGACATGGACGGGAGGGTGCTGTTGCGCTCATGTCCTGCTTGTGGGTTCCTGGTCGACAGCTGGTTGGCCACTGTGTGAACAGAATGCAGGACTAGATGAACCCTTGGTCTGATCCAGCAGGGCTCTTCTCATGTTCATTCTAAAAATTAATTTCTTTACATGCATTTTTTAATGTTTCCATTTTGCTTTGTTCACACTGTCTCAGGTTTGTGTTGCTGTTTTTAATATTCTCTGCTGGTTTCTTTCTTGGTGCTTGAGGCTGCAATCCTACACACTTACCCAACTGAACTGAATAGGACTTACCTATATAAGATGGAGCTGTCGATTGTTCATATAGGGTTTTTTGTTTTGTTTGTTTTTAGTGTTTTCTGATACTGTCAATTTTTAGACAACCTATAGGTCCTATTGGGATCCAATGGAAGGTGTAGGATAAAACATGTTCATGAATAAATAAAGGAAGATATGAAATCAGAACATTTAGTCATTATATAGTGGCATTATATTTTTGTTGATTATTTCCCCATCCCCCATTTCTGGCATTAAATAAATAAATAAATAATCTTATGTTCTATAGTTGCTGGTTCTGCACTGAGCAGGGGGTTTGATGAGCTGACCGCTCAGACCCCTTCCAACTCTAAGATTCAACACTTCCATTTAAACCGGTGGCATGACCGTTTCACCCAGTGTCCTCTACCTCTGTGATTATGTGAGGTTACCTAGTCACCGCAGGTCATTTGATAGTTCTCTGTCATAATAGGTTAATTGTTGAGAGTTTTTAGGTGCTTTCTGCATTCCTGTAAGGATGTTCCTGTTGTGAGATATAGTTGTGTTCAGCCTGATGCCAGTGAAAACCAATTAAAAAGAAGGGGGGGAGGGAGGAAAGAAGGACTCACACCTGAACCCAAAATGGCAAATTGGTGACAGAACCATAGCAAAGCAGAAGAGGGGTAAAACCAGTGTAACGTCTGCTTAGAGTAGACCCATTGAAATGAATGGGACTTCAGTTAGTCAGGACTAACTTGAATCAGATTCATTTGAATGGGTCTACTTTAAGTAGGACTTACATTGGATTTTACCCCAGGCGTCCTTCTAACTGGGTATGCCTTAGTGTCCTAGGGAGAGGGTTGCTTTTTTTAAAGGCCAATTTAAGAAACCTTCCTTGCAAAAGCAATAAAATTTGAACAAGTGGGTCTGCTATTTGATCAGAACATGTATATTGTACAAATAAACAACTCTCTAATGAATGAAACAGCATTCTTTTCTCCCCCACCCCCATATAAAAAGACGTGGCAGGGAAGGGCTGCCTCCTACCCGCCCCTGCTTTTAGCCTGATCTGCACTTCAGATGGTAATGAAGTGGCAGCTGTACCACTTTGGACTGTACCTCTGAGTGCTTCTCCCTGACACACACACACACACACACGCACAGGTAACAGCCTGCAAGCAGAAATCTAGCACAGAAGGAAGAAGCCTGGGATATTTGTTCATTGTATATTTATACCCTGCTTTTCAAAATGCTTTTCTTTGCCCAAGGCTGTTTACAATATAAGCAATAAAAGCAATAATAAGAACAATGTAAACCTTTCTCACGGAGTTCATTTATTTGTAGAATCATTTTTATGCCATCTTTCCTCCCCCACAAGACTGCCCTCCAAGAAGGCTCACAGTCGCAAGTTAGAAACACCCCCTGCCCCACCTAATAAAAATGAAACAGAGAGCTGAAACTCAGAGACAAGCGATGGGTGATATTTCGGTTAAAAATAATAATTTAGAAAAACCGTGGGAAATAAAATAAAAATCAGGAGGGGCTTGGAGCCCGTCGGGGCAAAGAGAGGCGTTTGTGTGTGCATTGGTGCCCACGGGCACCATATTGGAGATCCCAGGAGTAAACCATACTGAGCTAGCTGGACCAATGGTGGCCTGACTCCGTCTAAGGAAGCTTCCGATGTGCCTATGGAATATTTGCCATACCTGTGGGGCAAGAGGCACAGCACATCGAGAGGCCTCTTGCAGCCTGTGAGCATCTCACTGCAAAAGTCCCAATATGTCTGCAGGGAAGACACATCAGTTCAATCAGTGTGGCAACTCTATTGCCTGTGATTCATTATTCATTTGAAGTTTCATAATAAAAACACAAGAAATTGTCTTTCTGAATCAGTCCCGAGCACCCATCTTGTCTAGCACTCTGCATCTCCAGTGGTGGCTCAGCAAAGCAAGGTGTGATGGATAGCTGCCCCCCTGTTGCATGTCCCAGCACCTGGTGTTCAGGGAGCTATACTGCTTCTGAACATGGTGATGCCATTCTTATTTATTTGTGACATTTATATTCCACCTTTCTTCTGGGAGCTCAAATGCAACATACATGGGGGTTTTCAAGTAATCTTTTCATCCAGACACTGACCTGACCTAGACCAGCTTCGCTTCAGCACAGAGGCTGTTTTAGGGGGCCTTCAAATGATACGCTGGTACTTGCTTTTTACAGCTATTGATAGACCTGTCCTCCCTCAGATGATGATGATAATAGGGAAAGATCCAATGGTGCCCTGGCGCTAGCGCTGTTGATGTCGCAGTAGCGTAAACCAAAGCTAGGGAAACCCATTCACACTAGCAAGTGTAATTGACATTGTACAAGCATTAGTTTATGCTAGCCTAAATCATCAGTGGTGCTAGCACTGGGACACCACTGGATTCTTTCCATAATGTTTAGTATTATATCATTTTACATAAATAAATATTTTGCCTATAAATAAAAAGTGCTGTTTTACTTCATTTGTATGATGAGGCTTAACCACTAACAATAAAGAATAAAGGCATGTAGGGGTTTCTATACAGAATCCTCCGCCCAGGAAGTATTGTGTGGCAAAAATAGGCATCCACGTATAACCAGATCTATAGAATCCTTTGAAGACTTAAAGCTCCTGCACCAGCCTGCTAAACAAGTATTCATGGATGATGTTGGTCACCTGCTGCTCTGTGCTGCTTGTCTGTTCCACCATGCAGGATGGGTGCAGTTTCTCCCTTGGGTGTTTGCCCTGGAGTGATTGTTCCTCACTCTAGGTGAGCCACAAACTACAAGCCTATCCAGCACTAACTTAAATTGTAACAATTTCCAGAGTAGTAGCTGTGTTAGTCTGTTGCTGTAAAAACAAGAAAGTGTTTCATGGTACCTTTAAAGACTCACAAATTTGTTAAGGCATAAGCTTTTGTGGACTACAGTCCACTTCATCTGGTGCTTGCAGTGAATATAAATCTGCCAACGTAAGGTTAACACTTCATGCATCTGATGAAGTGGACTGTGTCCCTGAAAGTTTGTGCCATGATCAATGTGTTAGTCTTTAAGGTGCCACATGACTCTTCGTCATTTTAACTTAAAGTGGTGTGCTCACAGATACAATTTACCTTACCTAGCCTCTCCCATTTTTTTCCTTCCAGTATTTCATAACACTTCTAGTTCCCAAACAGAGTTGGGAAAAATCCCAGGTCAGTGTTGCTCCAGGACTAGAAAAAAAAAATGCTGAATTTTAATACTTTGTTGCATACAGAGCAAGCTATCAGAAATGTGAGACATTGTTCCAGCCCAGTTCCCTGGCATTGTAATTACTCATTTCTTTTCACACTTTCAAACTGCTATACATAGTATACTGGCTGGAGACTGTGAGAGTTGTAGTGCAACACATCTGGAGAGCACCAGGTTGAGGGAGGCTAATATACTTCAAGTGTGAGCCCAATCTTGTCTAGGCCAATTGGCAGTGACGCATTCCCGTCTCAGACAGATAACTTACTATTCTAGTGCATGTGCCTCAGATCCTTAAATTCAGTGCTTCCCAGCCTTGGGTCTTCCGATGTTGTAGGACTACTGCTCCTATCCCCTGACTATTGGTCATGCTGGCTGGGAAAATGGGTGTTGTAGTCCAACATAATCCGGGGACTCAAGGTTGGGAACCTGGGACCTTCTGAATGCAATGTGCTCTACCGTTGACTTGCGCCCTCTCCGTGATGGGGAGACCCAGGAAGTTCCTTTCAGAGCCTCCACCCACCCCAGCATATCTCAGGGATTTCCTGTCTCTGCCCCTATTGGCTGAAAGGAGTGGGTGGGGCCAGGGAAAGGCTTCATAATCCCAGGGATGTGGGAAGCTGGTCAGGAGCATGTGGAATGTAGAGATCTAGGCCTCTCCAAGCAAGCAGTCCAGAGTTGGGGAGTGTGTCATCCACATGAGCTTGAGCCAGGTAAGACTTTTGAAGTAACCAAGGGCTGGACTCTGATCTGATTTGTCTGCCTCCTTCCATGCAGGAGGCAAGGCAATCTGATCAGCCCTGTCCTTTAACCCCATTGGGGTGTTGTTTATAGCTCTGGAGCTAGCTGAGAGACTCTGCCACTTGCAATGACAGCATGGCAGTGCTTGAATGGCTAATGTGGGAGGTGCTGGATCTCTCAGCTTTGCCCAGGCCAGCCTTCACTCAACCTGATGCCTGCCAGATGTGTTGGACTACAATTCCCATCACCCCTAGCCAGCCTGGCCCTTCATGATGCTGGTCAAGGGTTATGTGAGTTGTAGGGCATCACATCTGAAGGGCATCAGGTTGGGGAAGACTGACCTATTCTATTTGTATGGTTTCCATGGATCTCTACTCCATTTTGATGACTGCTGTTTTAAGTCATTTTCACCCACTGGTTCCTTATTTTTGGTGGCTGCTTTCCTTATTGTGCATTATGATTCTTCAGTTAGCTGGTCTACAACTCACTACATCCCCCATGTGTTGGTCTACAACCTCCATCATCCAGTGGCTGTGCTGGCTGGGGATGATGGAGGTTGTAGACCAACACATCTGGCAGGCTGTGTTGCAGAACCAGGTTGCAGAAGGCTGGAATAGGCCACGTAAGACAACTAAGTCAGGGAGTCAGGGGTGGGCAATTTGTGGCCTCCCATATTTTTTTGGCCTACAACTCCCAACATTTCTTACCATTAGCTCTTCTGGCTAGGCCTGAAAGGAGTTGTAAGCCATAATATGTTGAGGGCCACAAGTTGGCCACCGCTGAACAAAGCCTTTAAAGGCCGAAGGCTTCCCTGAACTGGAATGTCTTGACCCTGCCGCAGAAGCCCAACAAGGAGGGGGCAAGACAGCCCTTTCTAGGTAGGCAGTTCCAAAGTCTGAGTGCAGCAGTGAGAATGCCCTCTCCCTGTTCTCTAGCCAACTGGGGGTACCTCAGCTATCATGCTGGGTTCTGTTGGACGTCTGGGCATGCAGGAGGCTGACCAGGCCTCCAGGATGGCAACCCACCATACTTTTAAGCATGCAAAGGTACCATCAACTGACTTGACTCCCATTTTTAAGTCTGGCAGACTGGTCACAAGAGGGGCCGTAGCTCAGTGGTGGGGCACCTGCTTTGTATGCAGAAGGTCCAAGGTTCAATCCCCAGCGTCTTGAAGTAGGGCTGGGAAAACTGCCTGCCTGAAACCCCACAGAGCCGCTGTCAGTCAGTGTCAACAGTACTGGGCTTGATGGACCAAGGATCTGACTCTCTGTGGTTTCCTGTGAGAGCTGTGGGAACACCAGACCAATATGCAGCTCTATGAGTTGAAACCAGTCGTACAAGTGTGGACAAACGTGTCACGGAAGGAAGTTGTTCCTGACTCCATTAAGGGTCAGGCATGGAGTTCCAACCTATTGGTATCTATTGAGAGGGAAAGGCCACCCATGTGGATCGCTCGGAACATGTCGCTCACTGTAAAGCACATCTTGCTGGAGTGTCTGTGATTCTCAAGCGTGTGGCAGGCCTTCCGGCATACCCCGTCCCCATACTCCTATCTTAGCCTCCAGGGAAGAGCTATTTATCAAGGCAATATGAGCAGCTTGGATGGGAGAGAAATGGGGGGCGCAACAGACATTTGGATTTATAACAAGCATGTGAGATTGTAGCTTCATCGTGATGTGTATATAATGAATAAATGAATGAATGAATGAATGAATGTGTATGCAAATAGAGAGCAGGCGCCAGTGTGCATTTGATGATTATTGAATTGCTGACTGATTGTGCTGGCTTTGATTTTGCATTCCAAATAGAAGGTGTGCTAGATTTAGAAGTATATGCAAATGGAATGTGTTAGGATCTCTCCTTACATTCCTGGGACAGACTGATTTGTGGGATGAAGGAAAACATGTCAGAGTTTTTCTTTAATTTTTTGGACATGTGTAACCACAGATTAATCCTTCTTTTGCAGTGCTGATTTGTAAAACCATCCTGCTTATTTATAGGGGAGTGGGTTGGATGGAGTCTTTGCCTTGCCACATTCACCTTGGATTTTGGATACCAAGTAGTCTTGAGAGAGGGTCTCCAACATGGTGCCTGTGGGCACCAGTGTGCCCACAAGCACCATTCTTGTTGCTCACCATGCTCCCTGCCTGTCCCGATTTTTATTTTATTACTTCAACATTTTTTTAACTGGGAGGCTGGCATTCTACAAAGTGAAATGTTGCCCTCCAATGCCATCTTTATTTGGGCTCAGAAGGGTAGTTTTGTGTTTTGGAGTTCAGACCCCCCCACACACACCTCTGCCTTACA
This sequence comes from Heloderma suspectum, assembly GCF_057233095.1. NCBI lineage: Eukaryota > Metazoa > Chordata > Lepidosauria > Squamata > Helodermatidae > Heloderma > Heloderma suspectum. Next base: position 359,137,468 of record NC_139459.1, on the reverse strand, counting down.
CTTAAGTTCTTGGGCAGGTTACTTTTCTTTTAAGTCTTGCTAGTTTGCCTTCTGGGAAACGAGTATTTTATGACTGGCCATGCCTACCATGGCAGCCATGTTATGAATGGTAAAGCTCCACCCCATAAAAGCCATTTTGTTAGAGTGCCCATGACATTCTCTCAAAATTCTAAATATACCGACCAACCCAAAAAGATTGGAGATCCCTGCCAGACTTTCCAACTTCAGTGCCTTTGTTGGACAGGAATAATAGTCACCCAGGTCAAGGGGCCATGGTGCCAAACAAAGTAAAGATGGAAGATGCAAATTACTCTGTGAGTTATTACTGTAATAGCAGAGAGCAGTGTGACTGCTAATATATTACTGATGATGTGTTTAATGTTATGTGCCACCTGGTTAATACTAGTAATAATACCTTTCCCAATTTCCTGTCACTACTGGAATATCTTTAGACTAGGCATGGCATACATGAAACCATGAGAGCTGGTATAGCGTAGTAGCATGGGCTTAATTCTCACTGAGATAATACTAGTAATAATACCTTTCCCAATTTCCTGTCACTACTGGAATATCTTTAGACTAGGCATGGCATACATGAAACCATGAGAGCTGGTATAGCGTAGTAGCATGGGCTTAATTCTCACTGAGATAGTAAACTTGTGTACCACTTCAGACTGCAGGTAGGGGTATCTCATGACTGAATAATCTTCCCTGCTTAAAATAAATAAATCCATGCACATAGAAAACTAGTGTATCAAGGAGAAGGCTAAGGTAAACCCTTCTTCCTGAAATCTAGTTTTCTATGGACAGGAGTTGATTTTGGGATGGAGGAGCATTCAGTCATGGGCTCTCCTCTCTTATAGTCTGTAATGCAGGGATGTCGAACGGCTTTCATCCAAAGGACCAAATTGAATTTCAGAGAAAGGCAAGATGGGGTGGACCAAAGGCCAAATACTAAAAATGGCAGCATTTTTTAGCTTAAAGCTCTTACAGCCAGTACTAAGCCTTAGGAGAGGCATTTCCACCTTTTAGACTGCAGGGAAAAACTGCAGAACAGCCTGGAAACCACCAAATAGTCAGGGAAAAGGGGGTTGGGTCAAGAGAAGGGGGCATGAACATCTGGGGAACCCAGGTGGGGCTGGATTTGGCCCATAGGCGGGCCGGATTTGGTCCATGGGCCTGAGGTTTGGCACCCCTGCTGTGGTGGTACAGTCCAGCCACAGGTTTATTATCTCAATGATACCTTTGCCTAAGCTGGTGGTTTATTTACTTAAGACATTTCTGTACTGCCCTTCATCAGAATTATCCCTGGAGGTTTTTTGGAACAGAAAAACCATAAGAAGCAATCAAATGGGTAAAACAACAACAAAATAATAATTAAAACTGGAGACAAGTATACCTTGTTTAAAATCTCATCTTGGCCTGTAGAAACCGGTAGGTGGTTTTAGGTGAAACAAAGTTGTTCATTTCAGCTTTGCAATATAGGGATAATACTGCCTTCTTTACAAGTCTGTTGTAAAGGGTCTTGAGATTATGATATATGAACACTCTTTACAAAACAACAACTATATAAACAAGAAGTCTTGTTATAACCGTGTCTTCAGGAATGGGATGTCTGGGGGTTCAGAAGTCCAAGAATGGGAAATTGGTGGTGGTGGAGGACAGCTCTCAGAGTTTTGCAGGGTATACATAGAATCTCCAGGTCCTGACTAATCAACTCTGATGGGCAGAGAAGGAGATATATGGGTTGAGTTGGTCCAGTAAGAACGGGGTGGAGACTAGACATGGGTGGGCAGCAGTGGTGTAGTGGGTCCAGGGCTCGTGGGGACACTGCACCAGCACTTTTTTATTAGCAGGGACAGTGACTTCATCTCCCCCCCCCCCCGTTTCCCTGTTCCCTCCTCACTTAGCTGCAATCTTCACAGTGGCTGGGGGGAAATTAATTTTCCCAGCAACAATTTTTAAAAAATTATTATTATTATTATTATTTACATGTCTACACTGCCCAATAGCCAAAGCTCTCTAGGCGGTTTACAAAGATTAGAAACATTAAAAATACAATATTCAGAGATGAAAAGCCATTTACATAAAAAAACCACATGAACAGACAATATATGCAAGAGAACATATATCTAAAACAACTTCAGACAAGCCATCTCAAGCAAACAACCATAACCATAAGACAATCCAGGATTGGTTAAAATTTATCATATGCTCCCAAATGCCTGAGAGAAGAGAAAGGCCTTAACCTGGCGCCGAAATTCCCTGTTGTAATGCAAAGCATTTTGGGGTGGCCTGGTCTTGAATAGGCAATTAGACCCATTAGCTTTACAAAAGACCTGCTGGTGGTGATGAAGGCTGCTGGGACTGGCTTGTGGATGTGGATCAACACAGCTGCCTGCAATTTTGGACTCTTCTTGGGGGTGTGGCTATGGGGACCGTCACGATGAACACCTGCACTTCAAAATTTACCATGACACCCTTGGTAGGCAGCAGCAGGAGACATTGCACGGGGAAGTCACGTAAATCCTTTTCTCTCTTGTCCAGCTGGTGGGATCATGCGGCAGCGCCGAGGCTACACCGGGGTGCTGGCTCCATTCTGTGTCCTGGTCATCTTCCTTCTGCTCACTCTCACTGCCTCTTACAAGCCTGTCATTGTTGTCCACGGCCTGTTTGACAGCCCTTATGACTTCCAGCTCCTGCTTGACTTCATCAATGAGGTGAGTCTGGGAGCTGGGATGCCTGCAATGAAGGTGGGACGTGGCAGGGACAATATTGGTGTGGTTTAATACATAATGTATTTATTTAATTATTCATATAAAAACTATATGTTGGGAAACCTTTCATTAGGTATTGAGCTCCTACTTAGGCTGTTTTATTGTAGATGTTCCATAAACATATCAATTATAGACTAAGATTTATAACTAGTGAATCCCTTTGTTTCTTTAGTGATTTTGATTTACTATTATGCATGTTCTTCTTTTTGTTGCCTTTATTTTGTTAAACTTATTTCTAAATAAAATAAACTTTCAGGGGGAAAATAAAATAAAAACCATACACCCCTCCTTTAAAAAAACAAGAAAAGAATTCAAGGCAGCTTATAGATTAAAACATCACACAATATATAAAAGGATGTAAACTGGTGGGGGGTGGGTGAAGGTTCCCAATCTGGCCAGTGCCAGAATATTTGAGCATAGGGTGAATGTCTAGGGGAGCCTTCCCTGACCCGGCGCCCTCCCTATATGTTGGACTACAACCACCATTAGCCCCAGCCAATGTGCCTGATGCTGGCCAGGGATGATGGGAGGTATAGTACAACACATCGGAAGGACACCAAGTTGAGGAAGTCTATGCTAGAACCTTCAGATCAGTAGAAAGGCTGCTTCTGCTGGGCAACGGGGCAGGCAGGCAGTGATTTCCTCCTTTAATAAGGCAGTTCCTACTGCTGAGGTCTGGCTAATGGGTTTTCTTGCCTTGGTCTGTGGGGCCGATAACCCAGGGGAAGAGGATGCACCTTGTGTGTATAAGATCCCAGGTTCAATTCTCAGCATCTCCAGTTATTTGAGGTGCAATCCTAGGCATGTTTAGATAGAAAAAAGTCCTACAACTCCCACAAATCCCCCAGCCAGCATGGCTGGCTGGGGCCTGGGGTTGTAGGACGTTTTTCTGTCTGACCGTGCCTAGGATTGCACCCTTCATTATATTCATTTTAAAAGCTTATATCCTGCTTTCACCACCACCAGATGGACTGCCAGGTTCCACAGTAACAGTGGGGCTGGGGTCAACCCCCATCATCCTTGGGGAGCTGCCAGGACCCATCGTTGAGCCTATCCCAGCCCCCTCCTTTAAATCTAGCCACCATTTTAATTTCCCACAATGCCCTACAATGTAGCACCGCTCTGAGGCACTGTGAGGAATTAAAATAGACGCCATCATTCCTGGCCAGCCTAACCATGAAGCTAGCAGCCTCTTCCCTTTTCTTGTGTCTAGGCAGGCAGTGCTGTGTCGTAGTTTATTTTTAAATCATGTATTTATAAATAAGACTTATTGGGCAGCTTCTAGGGGAAGCCTAAGAGCAGCCTTCCCCAAACTGGAACCCTCCAGATGTGTTGTTCTACAACTCCCATGTTGGGTGGGGATGATGGGAGTTGCAGTGCAATGCATTTGGCAGGCACAGGCCAGGGAAGGGTGCACTAGATGGAGCAGTATTCTGACTTGTTCTGAGGCAGGCTCATATATTCCGATACTGCAGATACACCTCAAAGTGCTTTTTTTTTTTTAATCAAAAATGAAACCCCAAAATATTAATATAGTCTGAAGCGGGAAGGGATGAAAAGAGACAAAACACTTCGTTGGGGTGCTATTTAAAGGCAGTAACTTGAGTCTTTGGATCCAAAAAGGTCTTTGGTTTTCAAAGACGTCTTCGATGTACTGTTTGGGATTCGTCAGAAACAAATCTGTTAGTAAGGAAGTCACAGGTAGAATGGATATAAATACATGGAAAAAATGGATAAGCATCAGGAAAACAGCCTGTCCCCTGGAAGAAAGCTCTAGAATTTTTTTGGAATATATTATTATTTATTTTATCTTTATAAATGAAATAAACAATACCAAGAATACCAACAACCTGATCGATACTACGATTTCCCAGCAATACAATATTCTTAGGAGGACACAACAATAACAAAAAGAAAGAAAAAAAGGAAAAGAAAAGAGGAAAAGAAGTAAAGAAATAGAAATTTCTTTCCCTCCCCCTCCCCTTTAAAGGATTAACTTTAAACTCCAATATCCCCCGGCCTCCAATGCCATTCTATTTTAAAAACTATATATATAACATTAACAAACTTACAGTTTAATAAACAACCTTACATTTCAATATCATATTATATCAAAGAAACAGGCCTGCAGTTCATTCCCAGTAACCTATATTAATAATAATAATAATAATAATGATTAAAAAGAAATATAGTGTTATATAATAATAAAACTTAAAATAAACCTTCAACAATCAGTAATATATTTTATACTAGATATATAAATGCATGTGCACAATACACCCTCCAACAGTATTTAAATACAGCATATCATATCTATTTTGGAATAAAGAAATAAAAAAGAAAAGCAAGAAAAGAAGAAAGATGAAAGAGAATAAATTAATATATGTATAATCATTTATCTTCTGCCTGGATCATGTAGACTAAACATAAACAGTTAACAGAGCTTGTTTAAAGATTCCAGTTCATGGGGTTGTAACAGAATTCTAACGCATTTTTACATTCAGCCATGCCTCCGCCATTTCATGATTTAGAAACTTCTTCATCTGACCTTCAGATACAATGCAAAGTGTAGCAGGATATTTTAAGTAATATTGTAAGTTCGTTTGCTTTGCCATATATTTCACTTTGATGAATTGCCTTCTTTTATTTGCCACCTCTTTGATGTAGTCTGGAAATAACATAACTTTATCTTGTTTCCAGGAAAGGCTTCCACCCTCTCTTGCTAAACACAGGATATAATTATTTGTGGAGACTTTTGCAAATTGGACTATGATCATATAGTCAGTCCCTTTAGCATTTGGCACATGAAATGCCTGCTCAATATTGTTGCACAAAATGCTAGTGTCGCCCCCTGGAGGCTAGTCCAATTTGCCCCAAAGAGGAGAGTCAACTTCAGGCTGGGTCCAACTCGATTTTATTGTTTGCAAACAGTTCGACAAAGGAGCTCACGCTCAAAGCAGAGTCGACCCTGGGCAACCTCCGCGCTAGTTTTATCACTTAGCTTGCATTCCTCAGCCAGCGTGTTACTTTTGATTGGTTGCCAGCGGTTTGCTTAGCAACCTTATCTTAGGGTTACTGTCTGCTCATTCCAGGCATGCGCAGCTCTTACAGTACTATGTGCTGCTTAAGACACATACAATGGCTTTTAGGTTACATTTTTACTACAATTCCCCCCTCAAAAGGCTTTTCTCAAATTTATACTTTCTTTGGTCCCGTGGTGGACTATGCACTTAAAGGCGCAAACTATTATCACTGTGGCATTGATGGTTTTCTCTAAACAGCAAGTGAGGCCTAGGACGCCTTTGTTCTAGCTACTAGAATGTTGACAACAAAAACACTTTTTTTTTGAACTTTTGGAACTCAGTTTTGTTCCGTTCATCAGGAACCCTTGAAACAAGAGCACCCTCTTTCTGTAGAGCTACTTGAGTCCTTTCAGGGGTTCATTATTCCAACGGTGACCTTCAGGTGGGTCAGCTTCCGGTGTGACCCTCTCTGGTGCAGGTGATGCCTTTATTCAGTGTGATGAATCCACTTCTTTTCTTTGGCGACTTTCATAGCAATGGGAGTGGTAAGTAGGATCTGAAACAGACCCTTCTGCTTCTTGGTAGGTGGTTCATCTTTCTAGGACTGGATTAGCACCTAATCGCTGGGATTGAGATTATGCACTGGAGCATCTAAAGGCCAGGATTGGTGCGGTGTCGCAAACCTGTGAAAACAAAACAGACTGCAAAACAGTAACATAACCTTGAATCTTAAAACTTTTACTTTTAAATTCACATTTAAGCTATCAGCTATAGGTAATATCCGAGGTGGGCACTTATGGAACGTTTAAAAGGTGTCAATTTAATACTTCCCTTGGGGGCGCACCATACTCGAGTCAAGGTGATTGGCAAGGCCTGTGGCCTTTCAACTTAATCTTTAAACAAATTTTAATGAGCATTGTCTTTAAGGTGCGGTTCATCTTCTCAACTTGACTTGTAGATTGAGGTTTCCAAGGGGGGTGTAGCTTCTAGTTAGTTTGTTATGCCTGGGTCACTACTTGCGTCACTTGTCCAACAAAATGGGGCCCCTGATTTGATTCACTCTCTTTAGGTAACAAGAGCTTAGGGATTACTTTTTAACAGGATCTTGGCTACTGTCTGAGCGGTGCAGTCAATTGCTTTTATCATTACTAGCAGGTACCGATAGCCATGAGTCTGGGGCAACTCTGAAAACTCAATTTGAAATCTCTGAAAAGGATAGTAAGTGCATGGGCGACTTCTCATTTGAGCTGGGGGCTCAAACATCTTTGAATCATTTTTGAGGCACAAAGGGCAGTCAGCCACTGTTCTCAGGTCTTGGTCTAACCTGAAGGAGGTGCTATCTGCCTCGGGCGCACTCAAAATCGGGGTGTTAAAGGGGGATGATCCCTTTATTAGCTAACCATAATTTTTGAACTTCTCAATGAGCGGCTTCAAGCCTGCACAGGTGGCTTTTTTCAGAGGATACTGCCTTACGCACACAGGGCTCTCCCTTTTTAAAGAAGATTTTAATTTGTGTTATGCATTTGGTCGGGCAGGGGTTCTGTCTGCCCACACACATGGATTAACATTCTCTAAAATCTCAGTCCCTTTGGCCTCTGACACAATCTTGATTGCTTGAAGGGCCATTCGATAATTTGAGCCCTGCATTGCTGGCAGCTGTACTACAATCTGATTATCACTGAAGAAGATTTTAGCTTGCAGTTTTGTTAACAAGTCCCGCCCCAAGAGGGCAACCAGGTATGCAGATGAAACTACAAAGTCATGTTCCAGTATGTTATTTCCAGTCTTCGTGAGGAGGGGCTTACACGTGGGCAATTTAGTTTGTTTTTTTTTCCCTTTAATTCCTTTTATAGTTACATGCTTTCCACTTTCTCTTGCCGGGGGGCTTCACAGGGATCATAGAAAATGTGGCTTCAGTATCTACTAGGGCTTTACAGTCCTCGCCACCAACCCTTACTTTTACCTTGGGATTCTCCCGAGCGTTTGTTCGTAGGGTGGTGGCCCTTCAGCTAGACTCCCCCCCACTGGAGGACCCTGCCAGCATTTGGCAGCCTTCAGGGTGAGTCTCTTTTCTCTTTTCTTTCAGCTCTGGACAATCTTTCTTCCAATGTCTCTTCTCTCGGCAATACGCACATTTATTGAGCCCCGGTTGGCCCTTTCCTTTTCTCCCCCCCCCCCCCCGCGGTCGCTTCTGTGCTCTCAAGCTGCTGTTTATATCTCCACCCATGGTGGCTGCCACCATTGCCTTTTCTTTTTTCCAGGAATGGCACTTTTTTATGTGCTCTCATGTGCACCATAGCTCTAAAAACTTCATGATCTGGGGTCTGATAAGGCTAAAGCAGGCGGTGATATTAAGGCTTGCTTCAATTTAAGAAAAGCCTTTTTTATTTTAATTGTCCACTTCTAGTGGGTAATATTTTTGTTAAAGCTTCATATGGGGGCTTCACCCCTTTTTATGGCTACTATAGCCTCCCTCTTGTAACAGGCACACTTATCTTTTGGCTTGCCTGTTCTGCAAATCATGTTTCAAATTCTCTGTGCCATGCACCAGTTTTAACTCTTTGTTTTCTCTGCAAGTTAGGCTGTTTGCCATTGCTTCGACAGAGACTCGCTTGCTTAGATCTTCAACGACACACATTTGGGATAAGCTTTCTTTCTTTTTTAAGCCTTTTTGTCTGCTACTTTCTTCTGCCTTCTTTTATACCTTTTTCATATCATTAAAATCTAACACCATGACTGGAAAACATTTGTTTTGTATAGTAGGGCATAGTGGAGCAGATCTAACCATTATACTGCTCCTCTGACTGCATGGTCAGGGCCCATCAAAATCAAGGGAAGGGCGTTCTCATATGTGGAAAGAGTTCCAAGCCACCATTTTTGCATCGGCAACTCCACACTGCATGAGTTTTGGCAGAGTGTCAGGTTTGCCTCTGAGCAAACGGAACGTCAGAACAGTTCAGATTTTGAGAAAGAGCTGGAACACATGGGGCAGGAACTTTCTTAGGCTTCAGAAACACAGCTGGGCATAGAAGTATCACGGGAGAGTGGGGGACTCTCTCTCTCTCACCTCTTAAGTTAAGAGAATTTGCTGCCCCCCTTTTTAAAGGGAAACTAACTTTCGTAGTTTCTCTTTGAACTTTTTGAAGGCTGTTTCCTTTGTAGTCTATGAATCTCTAGAAATTTGTATCTGTATGCTTCATTAGGGTAAATGAAATCAAAGCCTTGGAAATCATAGAATCATAGAATAGTAGGGTTGGAAGGGGCTTACAAGGCCATCGAGTCCAACTCCCTGCTCACTGCAGGAATCTAAATCAGAGCATCCCTGACAGATGGCTGTCTAGCCTCGTCTTGAATGCCTCCAGGGTGGGAGAGCCCACCACCTCCCCAGGTAATTGGTTCCATTGTCGTATTGCTCTAACAGTTAGGACGTTTCTCCTGATGTTCAGCTGGAATCCAGCTTCCTGTCACTTGAGCCCATTATTCCGTGTCCTGCACTCTGGGATGATTGAGAAGAGATCCTGGCCTTCCTCTCTGGGACAACCTTTTAAGTACTTGAAGAGTGCTATCAGATCTCCTCTCAGTCTTCTCTTCTCAAGGCTAAATATACCCAGTCCTTTCAGTCAAATGCAGCTTTTTATCTGAGTGTTGAAATCACAAATCAAACTGTACACTGAGCTGATCACAAACAAACACACAATCTACAACAACGGGAGTTTAAGGCTATGACAAGCCTCACAGTACTTTTTATGGCAAGTCTTTAACTGTCCAAAGTTCCAGTCCATGTGCAGAGTGCCTCTAACAAAGAAGGCTTTGGGCCATAAAGAAGGGATGTTTTTAACAAAAGCTCTGTGTCTCTTCATCAGTTCGAATGGGGAAGGTGTAACCTTACACCTCTTCTAGATTCCTCCACAGATAAGAACAGAGCAGTGCTGCTCAGCTTTCCAGCTGTGATGCTTTTCTTGTTTTTTTTTTGCAAATCTCACTCTTTTGTCAGGTCCTCACAGACACCTTCCAGCCTCTCTGCTTGCTAAGGCTAAACCAGCCACGGCGAAGGGGGGTTAGGCAAGTCCCCCTTGGCTCTGCTCTGAGCAGGCTGACAGAGAGAAGCTCACACAGACCCTGATATTTTAAGAACTTGCTCTGTCTTTGTTTCTTGATTTTGCCACAGTCTTTAAGTCGTCAAACAAATCTCTTTCTTCAGAAGTTGCAACTTTTTAAACTGCTTTTGCTTCTTCTAACAAACTTGGATACGGTGGCAGACAAACTGTCTCTGGAGGGCCCCCTCCCTCCCCCAACAACCTCTCCTCCCAACCTAACAGACCGAATCAGACCGGGGGGAGCTCAGGGCACCTTGGGCAGGGTCTCCCAGTCTTCAAGCTCCTTCTGTGGGGCTTGAATCAGGGAGAACAGGGGCTTTGGGCTTCACCTCGGAGCATACCATCATGACTTTACAATATTGAACTTTATATTCAACCTTTTCTCGCCTTCAGTGGATTTTGGTTGGCACTCATCCAAATGCTGATAACCTCACCTTCCCTGAGGCAAATTTATCTCTTACTACTTGATTCAGACACCACCCGGGGTCTCTTGCCCCTGCGGTCCTTTGCCAGTAACACATTTACACATTTACACTTCTGTAACTAAGGGGGATTCTTTCCGCACCAATTCAACCAACCATCAATATAGGCGAATTGATCCCATTGCCCATTATTCACCACATTTTTATATACAGCATTTACAAGATTTACACCAAAGGATCCTATGTCTGGCCAACTAATTCCAAATGCTGGCCATTCCAATTGACAGAGTGTAACCAGCTTGCCTTTCGACATCTTAGTACACGGAGTCTGACAAACCTCAGACGCTTGACTTTGCTAAAGTTCTTTAGCATGCATCCCAAGGGAGTGGCAGAGCTTTCTAAACGGGAGCTACCCGCCCCCATTGTGCCTACCTCTATTTGAAACCACACACGGAGCCTGACAAACCTCCGACACTTACACGGAGTCTGACAAACCTCAGACGTTTACACAGAGTCTGACAAACCTCAGACGCTCTGAAGGCAACTCAAACAGAAAGACAGAAGGGAAATCAAGTACTTACTCTGCCCCACACCCTAGTGCCGTCTCTTCAGACCCATTCAGCCTGGTTGACTCAATCAATGGAGTCCACGCCTTTAACCTCCTGGGTGTCCCGACCCCCGTTCTCTGGTGCCGTGGCAGACCTCAAAGGTGGTCCGGCGCGCCCCACAGGCACCTTCGCCGGTTCTGTCGTTTGACCCCAGGGTGGTCCAAGGGACTCCTGGCTGCTCGCCAGTTTGTTGCACAAAATGCTAGTGTCGCCCCCTGGAGGCTAGTCCAATTTGCCCAAAAGAGGAGAGTCAACTTCAGGCTGGGTCCAACTCGATTTTATTGTTTGCAAACAGTTCGACAAAGGAGCTCACGCTCAAAGCAGAGTCGACCCTGGGCAACCTCCGCGCTACAGTTTTATCACTTAGCTTGCATTCCTCAGCCAGCGTGTTACTTTTGATTGGTTGCCAGCGGTTTGCTTAGCAACCTTATCTTAGGGTTACTGTCTGCTCATTCCAGGCATGCGCAGCTCTTACAGTACTATGTGCTGCTTAAGACACATATAATGGCTTTTAGGTTACATTTTTACTACAATATCAAGTAAATAATATTGATAATATAATTATCACTGTCCCATCTGATAATATAATCAGATAGGACAGGGAGTATCTCATGCAAAAGTTTATCCACAAAAATAGGCAATTTTACATCATAAAACAGATTTTTAATCCCAATAATACGTACATTGGATCTGCATGTGAAGGCCTCCAGTTGAGAAATTCTGTCAGAGACATTTTTAAAACAAACTTGTGTTGTAGTTTCATTCCCTGCCACTCGGTCTTCTAGCTCATTAATTTTCGTCTCCATTTTTTGCCAAGATGCATTAATTAGATCCACAGCTCTTTGCAAGGCAGTGATGGAATTCTGGATTAAATCACACCTTTTGGCTTGCTCCGTAAATTGCGAAGATAAAGTCTTTATCAGAGTAAATAATTCCCCTATATCTTCTGTTTTTGAAACTTTTGACACAGGAGGTACGGGGGGAGTTGGCGGTGATGCCAACCCCTTTCTTCTCCTCGGTGTAACCATGTTTCTCTTCAAACAGATCTTGCAGGTCCTCAGATGTTCTCAAATATTGTTAATATTTCCTAAATCATCCCTCAGGAGTTGTTGATATTTCGTAAAGCATATATTGCAATGGAACACGTCAGCCCTGTTTTCTCCTATTAAATAGGAGTTTCAGAACATCTTTTTGTGTTCGTAAAGCTCTGGGGAGGTAATCCTGGAATCCAGCCCCCCCGCTATCTCATGGGGGAGTACTTTTCTCCAAGATGTTATCCAGATTAGAATTTTTATTTTTTGAGGAGGGAGGGGCTTCCACAGATAGACATTTTCAAAACAGAAAAGAAATTATAAAAGGATGTTTGGGGTGGAATTAGTTTACTACAGTCTGCTTAGAGATTTTATTAAGTGGTATATAAGCAGTACAAATAAATAAACAAACAAACAAACAAATAAATAAAGTCAACATCTCTATCTACTGGACTATATGCCACACAATTGTTAGATGCTATGCAAACAAGGTTTTGTATTATTACTAGCAAAAGGCCTGTGAAACTCCAGAGGGAGAAGGGGAGAGTGGGGGGAAGGGGAGGGTTCCAGCCCTTTCCCCATCCCTCCTCAGCCTCTCTCGCTCTCTTTATTTTTTTTTTATTTATGCTTTGATCTCCCCCTTGCCCCCAGGATCTTGGGGTAGGGCCCATGATTCCTGCTTCATTTTACCCCCACAACAACCCTGTGAGGTTGGTTAGGCTGTGAGAATGTGACTGGCCCAAATTTACCCAGTGAGCTTCATGGCCAAATGAGGACTAGAACCTGGGTCTTCCCGGACCTAGCCAACACCCTAACCCAGCTTCCCTCAACCTGGTGCCCTCCAGCTGTGTTGGACTGTTGAATGATGTGTCAGGCTGGGAATGAAGGGAGTTGTAGTCCAACACAGTTGAGGGGTGCCAGGTTGGTGAAGGATGCTCTCATCACTACACCATACTGGTTTCACCATTTATCTATCGCCTTTCCTGGTGTCTCCCCTACCTCATTTTTAGGGAGGGGCCATGGCTCAGTGGTAGAGCATGTGCATTGCATGTCGAAGGTCCCAGGTTTGATTCCTGGCATCTCCAGATAGGGCTAGGAAACTCCTGCCTGAAAACCTGGAGAGCCATTGCTGCCTGTCACTGGGCCTGATGGACCAAGGGTCTGACTCAGAATAAGGCAGCGTCTTCTGTTCCCTTTCTTTCTTTCTGTTGATCTGGGAGGAAGAACTGTATGAAAATCTCTCCTTGTTAGAGATTGGGATGGGTTATAATGTATTTCTGCAGGCTCAGCGTGACTCAGAGCCTTGACAGGTTAGAGGTGGGGTATTTCCCTGTGTGACCTGATCAATGGGCTGATGTTTGCACTGGGGTTCACTGGTTTGATGGGAAAGCCAGGTTTCCTGGGTAGTGGAACAGAAGGTTCCAGAAGCTCCAGAGTCCTCCCTCTGTGCTTTTCCACACAAACCTCCCTTTTTTATGGCCAAACCTTTCACAGACATGAAATTATAAAGCTGGAAGAGGAGTTACGACCCAGCCCCAGCTCACCATAGGCAACCTGGTGCCCTCAAGATGTGTTGGATTACAAATCCCATAACATCCAGCCAGCATGGCCAGTAGTCAGGGATTATGGGAATTGTAGTCCAGAACATCTAGAGGGTTGCCTACCCCTGCCATAACCCATTTACTGGAGCGTGTAACTGTAGAAATGCAGACTGTGGTGCTGAGATGCAGAAACCGGCTTCCTGAGTGGATCTGCTTTTGTTTTTAAAAGTGACACGTTTCTAGTCCTTAAGGATGCAGTGATGGCTTTGAAAGTATGTATGCATTGCCTAGTGAAGTCTTGGGGCACAACTATTGGTTGCAGGACCCAATCTTGCCCCTGCCGATTCCCTATAAAGTCTGTGATATAAAGCGCGGTGTGAGTCTTCCCTCTGTCTGGGCTGTTCTACACAAACCTGCTTTTTACGGCCACACCTTTCCTAGCAAGGGGTATTTCTAGTCATGAAGTCCCACCAGGCAGGAGAAGTGCTTTATAGTTACTGTTTTTAAAAGCAGCTTACTTGGAGGATATGTGTGAAGGGGGGAGGATCCAGCTCCTTCCTCCCACCTGCTTGTGCTACATTTTAAGTCATCTACTCCACCGCTTCCTAATGATTTGGCAGGAGACCCAATCCTGTGCATGGTTCTCCTGTTGACAGCTTTTAGTTTAGCTTTCCAGAAACTGGAGGAGAGCTAGACACGGTTGTTTTTGGGGGGATTGTGTATGTGTGTTGCAGTTTCTCCCCACACCCCTAGGAGGCTATGATAGATACCCGTTTTATTACATTTTTATCTTGCCCTTCCTCCAAGTTGGTTAGGGCAGTGTTACAATATTCCCCTCCCCGCCATCATTTTATCTTTACAACTTCCATCATCCCTGCAAGGTAGGTTAGGCTGAGAGATTCATGGGTGAACAGGTATTTGAACCCAGCTCTTTCCACCTGTAGTCTGATAGTCTAACCCAACCGGGTGCACTTGGATTACAACTCCCATCATCCCCAGCCATCATGGCCTATGGCTATGAATGCATTGCTGGGGTGGTGGTGATTGTAGTCTAACGCCCCTGGAAGGTTCCAGGTTCGGGGAAGGCTGCTCTTAGGTTTCCCCTTAAAGGTGTCCTGTTTAAATCTTTACAATAAACAAACCACTGCACCACACTGCCTCCCTAGATACAAGAGAAGGGAGAGGCTGCCAGCCAGTATCACCTTCTCTCCTCTTGATATGACTTCAAGGCAAGTCCCTCGAGTTTCCTTCAAATGTCTAAACAATCCTTCCTCGACCTGGTGCCTTCTAGATGTTTGAATTTTGTAATGACAATTTAGAGACACTCCTTCACAGGGAGCATAGGGTGGCAAGTTTGGGGATAATCCCTGGAGGGAGTGGGCTGAGCTGGGAGCAGAGGGTGAGAGGGCCTCCAGCAGAAGCTGTTCCTTCATAGAGCTGTTTGGCAAACAATTATATGAACTTCCTTCTTCTATGACCTTCATATGTGACCTTCATAGAAGTGTGGTGTTACCTACCTATGAGTGAACCTCTAACATAGAGGTTAGAGGTTCACTCTAATTGCCTGATTCCCAGGTAGTCCCATCCAAGTACTAACCAGAGCTGACCCTGCTTAACTTCCGAGATCAGACAACATCAGGCACATCCAGCCCTTTGCTCAGATGAGTCATTCAATAAAAAAGAAAGAAAGAAAAGGGTGTGTGTTTGTGTGTGTGGCAGGGAGGGAGGATTTGACCCTTCTGCCCTGAGAAGAGAAGACTGAGGGGAGATAGGATAGCGCTCTTCAAGTATTTGAAAGGTTGTCACAGAGAGGAAGGCCAGGATTGCTTCTCGATCATGCCAGAGTGCAGGACACCGAATAATAGGCTCAAGTTACAGGAAGCCAGATTCCGGCTGAACAGCGGGAAAAGTTCCTGACTGTCAGAGCAATATGACAATGGAACTAGTTACCTAGGGAGATGGTGGGCTCTCCCACACTGGAGGCATTCAAGATGAGGCTGGACAGCCATCTGTCAGGGATGCCCTGACTTAGCTTCCTGCATTGAGCAGGGGGTTGGACCCTTCCAACCCTACTATTCTATGATTCTATGATATTATAGACTTCAACTCTCATCAGCCCCCAGCCAGCATGACTAATGGTCAGGAATTCTGGGAATTGTCATTGGGGAGGCTGGTCTACACACCCTTTTGGGTTGGTGGGCACATTTGGAATGTTGAGTGTTATGGGCACTCTCACAAAATGGCTGCCGTGGTGGGCACAGCTGGTCACAAAACGCTCATTTCCCAGAAAGCAAACCAGTGTGATTGAAAGAAAAGTGACTTGCACACGAACTTAGGTACAAGGCAGAGGTGTGGGGGCGGGGGGCAGTCTGAGCTCCAAAACATAAAACTACTCTTTTGAACGCAGATAAAGATGGCGCTGGAGGGAAGCCCTTCACCTTGCAGCATGTCAGCCTCTCAATTACAAAACGTAAGAAATAAAATAAAAATTAGGAAGGGCAGAGAGTCTGTTGGGTTGCAAGAGAGGTGTCAGCGGGCACACTGGTAGCTGTGGACACCATGTTGGGGACCCCAGGTTTAAACAGTCACAGCTAGGGATGTCAGAGAATTCCACCACGGATCTTGGTGAGGCCGAATGCACCGAATGCACCCAAAATCCATGGCGGAACGAAGGCCCCACCCACGAAAGGCACACGAAACGGAGCACTTACCTGCTGCCGTCCGTGCTGACTTGCGAATAGTGGCCGCGTCTCCGGCTGCCATTCGCTTCATCATTATAGCCATGATAGGCTACGTAAATAATTATGTAGCCTATCACGGCTAATGCAGGGATGCCATTTGCATCCCTGCGGAGGCCGTGATAGGCTACGTAAGTATTTACGTAGCCTATCACGGCCAAAAACCCCCCAACAGCGGACGCAAATGGCGGCGGCTACGGCGGCTGCCATTTGCGTTCCCCCTTTTTTTTTTGCCGTAATCCGCAAAAAAAAAAGGGAACGCAAATGACAGCCGCTGTAGCCACTGCCATTTGTGTCCACTGTGTGTGGGTTTTTTTTGTCGTGATAGGCTACGTAAATATTTACGTAGCCTATCACGGCAAAATACAGGGACACAAATGGCGGCGGCTACAGCCGCCGCCATTTGCATCCCTGCAGGCTGCCCAGCAGCCGGATGTCCAGCTGCGGGCAGCCCCGGCCGGCGGCTCCACGGAATCTCCACAGAGCGGAGCCGGGCGGAAGGACGGAGCGCCTCCCCCCCACCGCGAATGTCACCCTTCAAAAAGGTAAGTGACTTTCGTACATCCCGTCACAGCCTTGCTGCTCTCTGCATAGTGATTGTGGTGTGAAGCCTGGCTTTGATTGTGTACTGTTAGTGAGGCAGGACATCCTAACCTGAACTTGGATTTTGCAGGAGAGACTGCACTCTCAGCTCTTTCTCCAGGTGTGTAAATCTCTCTCTCTCTCCTTCCACCCATTCCCTACAGACCCACCCAGGGACCAACGTAACGGTTGTCGATCTGTTCGACCGCACAGAGAGCCTGAAACCCCTCTGGATGCAAGTGGAGGGCTTCAGACAAGCCATTTACCCCATCATGCAGAATGCTGTCGATGGGGTCCACCTCATCTGCTACTCGCAAGGTATGTAGGCTCTTCGGGTGGGTGGCTGCGGGCAGGGCTGGTTCCATGTTTAAGGGGGCCCTGGACAAGGTATCCTCTGGTGGGCCCCCTCCATCTGTGAGTAGGCTCTGGCGGGCTCATGTGGCTGCAATGACAGCACTGGTTGGTTGGGTGTAGCGCCCCCTTTTAATTTCGCACAATGTCCCAGAGCAACACTAGGCCAGGGGCATTACAGGACATGAAAATGGTGGCTAGATTCAGCCACCTGGCACTGCTTAGGGCGGAGGATGGGATCTAAGCCAGGAAAAAGAAATGTAAGGGGGAGCCATCAGCAGGGGGCCCTGCCAGCCACCTAAGGGTGCCAGATGCTGATTCCAGCCCTGAAGGGTGTGTGTTGGTACACTGTGCTTTTATCTTCCTATTCCCATATTTGATCAATGCAAGGATAACATGGAGACTGGACTGATGAGGGCCTGCAAGAGTTCTTAACACAATGGTCTGCGTAGTAAATCCTGTTTCTGCTAGCGGTTGGCAGGTGGTGCAACTACCGAAGTCCCACTGAGTCAGAAACATGGTTTTCTCCACTCTGTGTAGCATGCCCAAGAAGGCTGGAGTCTGAGGGGCTCTTGTTTTGATTTTCTTGGGCAACCTGGGTGGAGTGAGAAATTGCTCCACCTGTTAATTGGCCCTCACTGCTTATGGGGGTTCTCCCTATCTCCTTCTTTTGTTCAAAGACAGAACAATTTCCTGTGGCCCACAAGACAACCTTTCATTGTTGGTTGGTTGGTTAGTTAGCTAGGAAACAATCCTATGGCCCCTAGAGAGTGTCTGGGGGGCCATAGGATACTTTGGATTCCTGGATCCGAGGCTGGAGACAGCGCTCCAACCTCAGATCTGGGAATCCACGCTCCGCCCCCTCCCAGCCAGCACAGAAAGAACTGTGCCAGCTGCCTCTCTGAGGTTGGGAACTCGACCTTAGAGAGGGGGTAAAGGGGGCATTCTGGTGGTGAGGAGGGGAGGAGACTGGAGAGGCTGGGATGAGCTATCCTGAGGCCTTCCAGCCTCCTTTCCTCCCCCTCCGGAATGTCCCAGCTAGATGGGCAAAAAAGCCCATCTAGTGAAAATGTAGAGCATTGATCGCCTCCACCACTCCTCCCGCTCTGCACTGGATGCTCATATGCTTCTGAGTTTGGAGGCTTATGAGCATCAAGGGTGGAAGTCATAGAATTGTGCCTTGAGTTAATTAGTTATTACATTTCTATACCACCTTTCTGCCAAGGCACCCAGGTCTGTTTACCATTTTTAAATACTGAAACAAACAAATGTTAACAACAACAAAAACCCTCCCCAAACCCCCAGAACATATCCCACCATGCTGGCTGGGGGATACTGGGAGTTGTAATCCAACACATCTGGAGGGCATGAAATCTGCGGGAAGGCTGGGTGAAAGAGACACATATAAATTTTGGACACCTCTGAATGAAGTTGGGGCAGGTTGAACGGGAGTACATTCCTGTCAATTTCACTCTGCACAGTTTTAGCTGCAAAGATACAGTAATAACAATTAGCAATTCCGGGGAGTTCAAAACACTTCCTGTATATTACCTCCCTAACGAGTGCATGGCAAGGGCGAGGTTTGAATGGTGGACTTCCTGGTTCACAGGAACTCCGGGCTAAACTAGATATGAACCCAGAGCAGGTGTGTGGGAGTGTCTTGATTAGGAACGGGACTGTAGTAGGTGGCAAAGGGTTAAAGCCCCCTTCCCCTAGGCCTCATCTGGTGCAGACCCCCCCCCCGCTATGTCTTTTTAAAAAATCAGCCAAACAAGAGCTGAAGAAATGAATAACGTCAGGTCTAGTTTGACTCAGATACAGATAGTAATGTATCTGAGTCAAATGTAACTCTGTGTGTGTGTGTGTGTGTGTGTGTGTGTATAAATAAATGTGTATAGACATACAACATTTGTATACACATATACGACCTTTATACACACACACTGGCAAACAGACCTGGCTTCACACGGGCTGGAATAGCCCTTAGTTTGAGAGAGCGAAGGCTTCAAGCAAACGTCCACAAACACCTGTCAGAGTCAGACACATTGTGGCTGGCACCCCTATGCAAGGCCTCTGCCATGGTACACTCCTACAGCCCCCTGAGGGAAAGGTCTGTCCACTCCATTCCCCTGAGGGGGGCTGCCCCACAGGAGCGGGGAGGGAGCAGGCCTATAATGCTGCCCCTCTGCCTACTGATCTCCCCTGTATGGACTGCAAAGCTATGTGCTGGTTAGGGAAGTCTGCCCCTAGAGACTGAAAAGCTTACTGCAGGTGTCAGGCACATGGACACATTAAAATTAATTACTGTGTTTTAAAAAACAAAATAACCCCGAGGTGCACACCCCTAGGATCCCCGTAGTATGCATGCCAAGTTTTAGATGTCTAGGTTTTACAGTCTGGATACACATCCTCTGTTATTATTATTTATACTCTCACACACCCCCTTTTGAAATTCTGAAAGCATGCATAAATCACACCTCCAAACTCTGAACTGCATTTACTGTGAATGCTCACCAAATGTCACTTCAAGGTGTGTTGTGCTGTTTGGGTTTTGGAGAGGTTTACTGATTTATTTTTTGGCCTTTCCAATTTAATGAACATGAAACTGGAAGAAAACATCAGGTTTTCAAAAACATAGGGCCATACCTCTCTCTGCAAATTTGTGGAAAATTTGGCTCTTTTGTGGATTTTCAGGGTCATTCAAATTGGGTGTGTTCAGTAAAGTCCATTTGAGAATCTGCGAGAAAATGCTTTGAGTTTTCCATGAGTTTGAGGTTTTCCCATAAAAGGCAGGTGTGTGTATGTGTGTGTGTTTTAAAAAGTTTGGGATATGCCCCACTCCAAAGGCATGATCTGCAAATATTATTACAGAGTAGGGTTGTCCGTCGCTGGGAAATCCTGTTTGTTTTTGGTTTGACAGATCTCTGTGGCATACTCAACTCAGCATGCATTTGCGAGCCGAGCACCAGGCCAGTTCCTGAAACTCAGAAACTTTGCTGCCCTTTTCTTTTAAGGCACAAGTCGCAATTTGCACAAAACCGTGGCTGTGAATATTTACAGAAACCGTGATTTGGGCAAAATTGCAGCCATAAGTAGTGCAATTTGTGCAAAATTACAGGCATGACTGGTCTAAGTAGCCTAATTAGACCATTTATGCCCCCAATTTTGTGCAAATTGTGCTATTTACGGCTCCGATTTTGTGCAAAACTCAATTTGTGCATTTTTTTTTAAAAAGCAGAAAACTGTGAGCTGGCCCAACTCATTGTGTGATGAATTGGGCCAGCTCGGGGATGTGCTTGCTGGAGTCTGGGGGACCGAGCTGGTGAAAACATGCTGAGCTCTAACCCCCAAATAGATTCCTCCAACATCCCTATTACAAAGTCACATCAACTTCATATTACAAAGTCACATCAACCATACAGGTGGTTTACTTGCAGAAGCAAAAAAGTAAGTAGAAAGTTGACCCATTTTGACCTTTCTGTTGGAACAGTGCCCATATTAAAGCTGCCGAGACCAAAACATCCCTAAGATGTAGTTCCCTTGAT
This sequence comes from Heloderma suspectum, assembly GCF_057233095.1. Taxonomy (NCBI): domain Eukaryota; kingdom Metazoa; phylum Chordata; class Lepidosauria; order Squamata; family Helodermatidae; genus Heloderma; species Heloderma suspectum. Next base: position 359,116,753 of record NC_139459.1, on the reverse strand, counting down.
GGATCAATCTGGAAATTATGTGGGACCGGGATTCTTCTGGAAGGAGGCAACCCTTACTGCCTGTCCTAAAATATAGCTCCCCTTCCTCTGTCCTGCAGGAGGACTCATCTGTCGTGCCCTCCTCTCCACAATGCCCAACCACAATGTGGACACATTCATCTCTCTCTCTTCTCCACAAATGGGGCAGTATGGGGGTAAGTAATGGGGCAGGGGCACAGGGGTGCCATCTGGACAGGACTTTGGGGCAGATGACTAGGGCTCCACCCCATGGAACGGGGTGGGCCCCAAACACAGCAGGGCTGGTTGGCTCCCATTTTGAAGTAAATGAAGTAATATACATTTCCATCAAAAGTGTGTGTGTGTGCTTAAGATCATTAGGTCCGGAGTCTAACAGTATGTAAGCACATACTGCAAGGGCAGCCCAAGGATTTTTGGCTGCCCTCAATGGATTAAAATGTTGCTGCCTCCCCTTGTGTCGTAGTTACTGCTTTGCTGCTCAGGATATGATTGCAGAGGCGCCTCTGCAATATTCATTGTTTAACACCTTCCCCATCTTTCTTTCATCCAATTTACGATTGTGTATTTGCCCTGGGCAGCCCACAGACCTTAGATATCTGGCTCTCGATGGTGTCCCCGGAACACTGCCCAGCATACAAGCTTCTTTGTAGGGAAGGGGCTGTGGCTCAGCGGGTAGAGCACGTGCTTAGCATGCAGACGGTCCCAGGTTCGATCCCCAGATCTCTCCAGGTAGGGCTGGGAAAACTCCAGCCTGAACCCCTGGAGAGCCTCTGCCAGCCAGAGTCAACAATACTGGGCTAGATGGACCCAAGGCCATCTAGCCCAGACTCAGATTCAGACTCTGGGGCTGAATCTTCACATCACAGTTATACCGTTATCATACCATTGTCATAACTATTGGTACACGTGACACCAATGGGCACCAATAGTTATGATAATGGTATAAGTATGATGTGTAGATTCAGCCTCATAAAGCAGCTTCCTCTCTAAGACATTTACATTGTTGAGAGCAGCCCCTGGAATTTTGGCACCCCAGCCTAGTTTCCCTCTCTGCTTGGGCCTTCCCCAGAGTGTGTGTGTGGAGGGTTGTGTTCAGACATTGAGTGGATTGAAAAGCCCCTGAGGCCATGCTGAGGCACCTGCCAGGCCTTTCTGGCCTCCCACTGCTCTCTCCCCCATGCAAGTGAATGGAGTGCGGGGGGGTTATTCACTTGCATGGGGGGACAAGGAAGCCCATGTTGCTGAAAAATGGCTGTGGGGAGAGGAACCCCACCTCCACCAAGGACCCTTCAGGCAGCAAGATCCCTGGTGGTATGTAGGCTAACCCCCCACCCCACCCCCTTGCAGTTTTGTTTTGTTTTTGCTGCACTTTCTCTATTCACTTCCATGGGGGGTGGGGGAAGCTGAAAAAACTGGCTGGTGGTTGTCCTAAGGGTCCTTGGTGGGAGAGGGACTTCTCCCCATCATCAGCTGTTTTTGGCAATGCAGCTTCCCTTCCCCCACCCCATGCAAGCGAGTGGAGACATTATTGTATTTATTGATTAATTATTATTTAGTTGTGGTATTTATATACTGCTGAATATAATAAAATCTCTCAGCAGTTCACAATATTGACATTGGATATTGCTCCGTTCACTGTCGTTGGTGGGACGGGGTGAGAAGTGGGGGGAGTCTTCTCTCTCTTTCTTTGTGGTGTGTGTTTTCTCTCGGCAGTGTGTATTTTTTTCTGAGAAAACATACATGGACAGAAAACAGAGAGAGACCTGGTTCATACAACACGACAGGCCAGAGTACGGGTTGAGTGTGGGTTGTCGTTGAACCGTGGGTGGCTGTTGAAATGTGGGTTGTTGTGTTGTGTGAACCCAACCAGGCTAAGAAACAATGGTTTGTTAATCACAAACAACCCACAGTTCACTTCATGGGTTGTTCGTGGTTAACAAACCATGATTTGTTTGTGCAGCTGGGTTCACACAACATGACAACCCACGATTCAACAGCCACCCATGATTCAACCCATACTCCACCTGTACTCTGTCTTGTCATGTTGTGTGAACCCAGACAGAGAGTTGGAGCGTGGGGTGCTCCCAAAATATTGTGAATGGCCACACCCACATGGCAGCCATTTTGTGATTAGTCATGCCCTCACAGCAGCCATTTTTTAATCACTCCCATGATACTTTAAAAAAAAAATCCAGATGTGCCCATGGGCCCACAAAAGTTGGGGACTTGCACAGGATGGAAGAATCTTGGGCTTGAAACAGTAATGGGGAAAACAGTGGCAGTGGGGCTGTATGTGTGCTCATGCTCTCATTCTCTCTGCAATTTTCAATTCAGACACCAAATACTTGAAATGGCTTTTTCCTGAGTACATGAAATCCAACCTATACCGCTTGTGTTATACGCATATGGGCCAGGATCTCTCCATCTGTAACTACTGGAATGGTGAGATTACTCCTAGTTCTACTACTACCACCATCATGACCTGTTCTTTAACATTGTATGTTGCGCTTTTGGTTGTTCAAGTTGCTTTCACCTATATATTCTCAGAAATCCTTACAACAGCTCTGTACGGTAGGCCAGTATTATCATCATTTGGCAGTGGCTAATTTCTAGCCAATGCTGTAACCAACCTGGAAGTCTACCCACCTCAGACTCGGGTGTATAGGAGCGGTGGTGATGGGGAGCCGTCTGGGATTACTGGCTAGCTGGGGAACACTGAGAATCGTAGGACTTTTTTCTGTCTAAACATGCATAGGATTGCGCCCTTAGTGTTGAAAATATGGGAGGGGTGGGAGAGCCAGTCTTCTGGGTTCAGTGGGGAGAGGCAAGCGGGGTGGGGGTAGTTTATTGAGTTTAGGAACCAAGCAAGAGTTCTCTCAACTCTGTTTTTCTTGGCTTCCACATTTTCAGATCCACATCATCGGGACCTTTACCTCAACAATAGCAACTTCCTGGCTCTGTTGAATGACGAGAGACTCCACCCCAATGCAACTGGTAATAAGTGATGGGCCCCCCGCAGACCCAATACGCAATGGACAGTGGTACTGAGTAGCTTCACTTGGCAGGCAGACCCCATATCCTCATTGCAGCTGATTCTCTTGTTATCGTAGTAGCCCCACAGCCTTGGAAGCAGGGACTTCCATTCAAGGCTTTTATGGTTCTACTGGCCTGCCTCACTCACAGAAGTTTATGTGGAGTCTGGACAATGTCATCTTCCACTCGTAAGCCTCCTGTGTTTTCCCTCAGCCTCTTCCATCTTTTTTTCCTCCCATAAATAAAAATCCGTTAAGGAGAAAAGGACGGAATAGCGGCACAGGGCCTTCTCATTGGTATTGTTCCATCTGGAACCTTGCTATGTTTCCAATTTTGGGCCCGCTAGGCCTCAGGCAGCCTTGCTTGTTGCTCCTCCTGAGGCTGAACAGCACAGCAAGTTGATAGCTGAAGTGAAATTTGAATGGAGAATTCCTGGCTTTCCAACTGTCCACTTCAGGCCAAACGAGACATAATGGTGGAATCCATGTTTGCCTGTTCATGTGTCTGCCTTCTTTGTATCTAAAGCACTTTTCTCCCTAGCCTGGCTAACTTCCAGGCTCAGGGTTCAGTTGGGAGAAAAAGTTCTGAGGTGATAGTATGCAGGGAAGTAGGGTGAGGGAGGGCTCATCTCCCCTCCTCTGCATGCACACTATGTGTTTGTAAAAAGGATGCTTCCAGGCAAGGCCTTTATGGAGCCGTTGCAATTTCTGATTCACAGAATTTTATGGGTGGGTCCAGACGTCGTTGTCTTCCACATGTAACCCTCCTGTGTTTCCCCACTGCTCCTTCAGTTTTTTTTTCTTACCACGGAAAATCTGTTAAGGGAAAAAAAGATGGAATTGCTGCACAATGTCTTCCAATTGATGGTGCTCTTTTTATTTATTTATTTGAAGTATTTTTATACTGCTCCTCAGCCAAAAAGCCTCCCAGAGTGGCTTACGTATAATCAGTTAAACAAGACAGTGCTGGTCTGCAGGCTTACAATCGAAAAAGTCATGACACACAAGGGAAAAGGAATGGGGAAGGAAGAGGAGAAAAAATAATTATTTCAGCAGGGCTGGTGGAATGGCCCTGCTCTCCTTATCTCCCTCAGCTCAACCTGCTAGAATGGCTGCTGGTTTGGTTTCCAGAAATGGTTTCTCTTCGGTCTGGAAACACCCCAAGACCTTGCTCATCCCACTTTATACATGAAGAAGAAACATGGTGCCCCTGTCATGTCTGGTTTGGCCCTTAACTGCTGTGATACACTAGGACAGGGTGGGCAGACGTCAGGCTTGCAGGATCTACTTTGTGTGTTTTTTTGCTAGGACCCTGAGATCCACCAGTTGAAGCCCAAGGCTGACCCAAGATCCTTTGGTGCCTGAGGCAGAGCAGCAAAAGTCCTGCAATTCCCAACATTTCCCAACCAGCCATGCTGGCTGGGGAATGCTGGAAGCTGTAGGACTTTCCCCCCTCTAAACACGCATAGGAACGCATCCTAAGGGGCATTTTGTTGCTAATATTGGGGAGGCAGCAGTAATAAGAGGGCTCCCACCACCTCTTGTCTCCAAAACGTGATGCAAAGTGATAAAAGACCCCTCCCCTGCGTCCCCTTTCTTGCCACAGGGCTTGAGGGTGGGGCCTTATGTTCCTTTGGGCTTTTGCTAGAGGTAGAAGCAGCACAAATCTTGTTTTTGCTGATTCTGCCTCCCACAAAAGATCCAAGTTTGGAGAGCCCAGAGCGGAGAGGGGATGTGTTGCACTTGCTGTCAGGGCAAGGAGAGGATGGAATAGAGAGGGTGTGGGAGGATCACGATGGGGACTGGGGACCAAATTTCTGGAGCTTTTCTTTCAATGCAGCCTGGAAGACAAACCTCCTGCGGATCCGGAAGTTGGTTCTGATTGGGGGTCCGGATGATGGTGTAATCATGCCGTGGGAGTCCAGGTGAGTGTTTGGAGATGGGGAGGAGACCCTCTCACCTGTGATCCAGGGGGAGGGGGAGGGAGGTTCAGTTTTGGCAGGAGAGGAGGCAAGTGTTCCTGCTGGGTAAAACAAAACCGAAGAACATTCAAAACGATCCAACAGAATAAAGAGACAAAGTCTCAGGATGTTGAAAATATATATGTGGTTTTATTCCAAGAAGTAGCCCTATGCATTTCGGACCTGAATATGGGCCTTCTTCTGGGGTCAGCAACCTGAAATGAACAGAAACACTCATTTCTGGAAGGAGGAAGGTCAGCGGAGCTCACATAGAAGAGCTCCTTTGACCTCCTTCCTTCCAGATACAAGTGTTTCCACTCATTTCGGGGCCTCCCCTAGGAAACACTAAATCTCTCTTGCATAAGCAGTGGGTCCTGCGTTTGCAATGGAATTAGCAGGACCCACTGCTTTTTCCGAGAGCTGCAGGTATTTATATATATTAAGGGCTCCTTCACGGAAGTTTGCAGGCTCTTTACATGATGCCATGATCATTCAAGGCGTCTCCTGCACTAAATGCCCTTTGTTCTGTTTTTAAATAGATCGCAGATAATGAGCTATCAAATTATCCCGTTGTGTTCCACTTCAGTTTCCTCCGTGAAAAGAGGAAAAGGGGCAAGAATTGGAGTGAGATCAATGAAAGATAGTGGAAGACTCGGATACGGGGAGAAGGAGGGGGAGGGGAAGGGAGGAAAGGAAGCTGGTGAAAAAGGGAGTCACTGTGATCCTGCATTTAAAATGGAAGCAGAAAACCCTGTTTTAAATGCAGGGTTTAAGGCTGGTGTAGAGATGCCCTAAAACTGACTCCTGAAGAAGGCCCATACTCAGGGCCAAAACACATAGGGCTACTTCTTGGAATAAAACCAGATAGATTTTTTTCAACATCCTAAGATTTTGTCTCTTCCATTGAAATTCCTGCTGACCTATGCAGACAGGCTTGCAAGGAGGGGGGCATTTAAATGCAGCTTGAAGTCCCAGCAACATGGGTGGATGGATTACTGTACTTTGTTTTATTAACTTATCAATTAGAACCAGATAAAGCCTCTATCCTCGCTACTGGGTCAGAGAACCCTTTCCAGCTTCCTGCATGCATGAAGGTGAAAACACTCTCGCTACTTGGCATCCTGGCTGTTTTTGATTTCCCTAGACCCTGACTCTGCTAACTCATCCTCCTACTTATGCCACAATAAGAGAGTATAGTAATAAATAAATAGCCGTCAATGAGCATAATGGCTATGTAGCCATACAGGTTTTTTTTCCTTCTCCATAATAAATCCTCCCATCTCCTCTGTTTACTATTAATATAGCACCTTTCCCCAACTTGACACCCTCCAGATGTGTTGGACTGCAACTCCCAAAACTATAATAATCATAATCACTCTCACGTTGGGAAGGCTGCAATGTAAGGTTTCTTTTTGAACAAGCTTCTCAAATATCCCTCCCCACCCAATGTCTCAAATAACTGTCAGTTCTGTCAATATAAAACAGGGACGCAGAACCTCAAGTTAAGGGGCAGAATCCAGCCCTCCTGGGGTCCCACTCCAGCCCTCTGGGGTTCCACAGATGGCCACATGCCCTTTCCTTCCAATCACCAATCATTTGGTGCTTGCCTGGCTTTTGTGCAGTTTTTTTCCCCCATTCTAAAAAGTTGAAATGCCTCTCCTGAGGCTTAGTTTCTAGCAGTAAGAGCTTTAAGCTAAAATGTGCTGGTATTTTGGCCCTGCCCCTTTTGCCTTTGGCCCCACCCACCACAGGAATGTGGCCCCTGAGAATGGAATTCGGCCTTCGGGCTGAAAGAGGTTCTGCACCCCGATATAAAAGCTGGGTATCAGACCGACCACCCCTCCAGCGTATTGGCACTGATTCTTGGTCACTGCCATACTTACCGATCGGTTAAGTTAAAGCTTGGCTGAGTCTGAATCTAAGACTATCCATGGCTGCTAGTCATGATGGCTGTAGGCTATCTCCAAGATCAGAGGGAACATGCCTCTGAATAGCAGTTGCTGCTGGGGAACATGAGCGGAACAGATTTATTGCCTGGTTGGCCACAGTGGGAAACAGGATGCTGGACTAGAGGCCTTTGGTCTGTTCCAGCAGGGCTCTTCTTATGTTGACAAGTAAATCAACATCTGGTGGTCCTCCAGATGTTCTGGCCTACAACTCCCATCATCCCTCACCACTGGCTATGGTGGGCACTGTGACAGCTCTGCCTTTAGGCTTCTGAATCAGAGCATATACAGCTCCGGTTATGAACCCCTTTGATTGTTAAGGTCTTTGTTGGTGGCCCAACTCTGAGTGTCGTCCTCCTCTGCCATATTCTGAAGTGGGGTAAGTGGTGACCAGAGACAGGACCACCTTAGTGGTGGTACCCCATTCATGGAACTCCCTCCCTACGTCAATTTGTCACCTACCTTGATAGTTTTAGTGGCTAGACAGAAGCACTGTTGTCTACCTGAGCATCTAGAGCTGTATACACTGACTTCATTGCTGTTTTACTTTTTTCCCTCTTATCCTGTTATATTCTAGCTTTTATTGCTTGCTCTGTTGTATTTTAGCCATGTTGTAAGCTGTCTTGAGAGCTATGATTAGTAGGTGGAGTAAGGCCATCCCTCAATGGTAGAGAACATAAGAAGAGCCCTGCTCGATCAGACCAAGGTACATCTAGTCCAGCATTCTGTTCCCACAGTGGCCAACCAGCTGTCCATGGGAAACCCACAAACAGGACATGCGTACAACAGCACCCTCCCGCCCATGTTCCCCAGCAACTGGTATACAGAGGCATACTGCCTGCGATACACTATATAGTCATCTTGATTAGTAGCCATGACTAGTTCAGTGCATGCTGTGCATGCAAAATGTCCCAGGTTCAATTCCTGGGAACTCCATGTAGAGTTGGGAACAACTTATGCCTACCCTGGAGAGCTGCAGCCAGTCAATGTAGGCAAGCTTGAGCTAGATGAACCAAAGGGCTGGTTTAGTTTTAGGCAGCTTCCTTTGTTAGGTATATTTGAGAGAGAGAGAGAGAGAGAGAGAGAAATTGAGCAGTGCCTCTCTGCCTCTCATCTGTTAGGGGGGGAAGTTCTAATAGATTTGGGCTTTTAAAAAAATGGTGGCAAGCCTATGCAAAAATATACTGAATTTTGTGAACAGGAAAATAAAAATCCAAATATTGCCATATGTAATATTTGGATCACAACAGGCTTACAAAAATCTTCTTGCCTATGACAAACCAGAATGGTAGGGGAAACTTCCATGCCCCCGCAAATAGGAAAGGTTTTTTTTCTTTGTTTTTTTAATTTGTCAATGTGCCTCAGGAGACTAACATAGATATGTGCAGGCGGTTGGCTAGTGACTGTCATTAATTTATTAGCCAGGTACATAATATTACGTGGTTTTTTAAATCACAAAAAATGCACACATATAGGAGATGATAATGGTCACGTGTTGCTTTTTATACAATACTTCCCCCCCTTCTCTCGGCAGTATGTTTGCTTTCTACGATGATAACGAGACGGTGAGGGACATGACGTCTCAGCCGGTGAGTGAGGATGGACTGCCTGAGTCCCTGGGAGCAGTGGGTGGGGAGGGACTACGACAAGAAGGGTACATTTTGCTAAACTGGGAGAGGAAGGGGGTATAATTCAGGATCAGACACATGAAAGAAGCAGAGAGTGTTGTTACATCATTGGCAATGCTTACTGAAAAACTGAACAGTAAACTGAACAGACATTATCTTAGTAACCAATAATCCCCACAACATATTCAAAATAACTAACTGTTAAGTCAGGGCTGCTCTAGCATTAGGCAGAGTGAGGCAGCTGCCTCAGGCGGAACATGCTGGGTAACACCCCCTGGCTCTTCCTCCTTAGCCCCCAGCCATTTTCTTCTGCTGTAGGAAGGATCGATCTGTGTGTTTCATGCAGCCTGCTCTGTATCCCCTAAATTAGCCTGCTGCCCTCAGGTGCAGTGGAGGGCACCTCCCCATTACCAGTATTTCATTTATTAAGTTTCATTTATTATATTTCTGTACTGCCCATAGCTGTAGCTCTCTGGGCGGATCACAAAAATTAAAAACCATTAAAACACATTATATAAAATATAAAACCATTAACGTAATAACATAGAACAAATAACTCACAACAACATATGTCTAAAACAAAAACAATCAGCCAGAGACAATCAAGAGACTCGTTATACGCTGCCAAATGCCTGAGAGAAGAGGGCAGTTTTAACCTGGCACCAAAAAGAAGACAATGTTGGTGCCAGGCGGGCTTCATCAGGGAGATTATTCCATAATCAGGGAGCTACCACCAAGAAGGCCCTCTCCAATGTTACCACCCTCTGAGACTTACTTATTGAAGTAAGATTCAACTGCCAGTCTACTCGAGTTCTATACATGGAATGGAGTGGTGCTATCCTGCCCTTCACCTCAGGGAGCAAAATGCCTTGAGCCAGCCCTACTGTAAATCCTGGACCTTGGTATCTATTTCTAATATTGGTTTCTGTTCCAGCAACCTACAAGACAATCTCCAGCAATGTACCTGGTACTTTACCTTGTAAACTTCAGCAAACAACAGGTTCCTGCCCACTAGGTGTTTGCAGTAAATTTAGATAGGGTGGAGGGAGGGCAAGGAAGGAGAAGCCATGGTCATGAACAAGTAGAGAGAAATTGGGAGAGGCCATCGAAACGAAGAACGAATGTGAGCTGCTGTGCTGAATGTCCCCCAAAGATAGGAGACACAAGACTGCATAGGCTGTACCTCCTGAGAGGCTTACAGCAGGGCTGATCCAGTTCGTTTTGGGCCCTGAAGTGGAAAAACCAAATGGCCACTTCCTTTCTGCTAATTAAGAACCCGGTAGTGCTCTCACACAGCTCCTGTTCATCTGAATGAGATTTTTTTTACAGACTATTCCAGTGGATTGTGCCACCTGGGGCTAGATTTGTTTGCTTCCCATTCTGCCCCTTTTCTGGCACCCAAAATCTACCCCTGATGCAGATTGGCCTCATGGTAGGACTGTTTTCAAGTGAGAGTTAAGAAGGCTCCTTGGTTGTCTCTCTCTGTCTCAGGTCTACCTCCTGGACACCTTTGGTTTGAAGACCCTGCACACTCGTGGCGACATTGTTTTCTACACAATGGCCGGTGTTTTCCACACGTTCTGGCACTCCAACCGCACAGTTTATGACACCTGCATTGCCAAATGGCTGACGTAGCTGGCGAGGCATGTGAAGAAGCGAGCGGAGGAGAGAGTCCTAAACCGAGATGTGCTCTGTTGCCTCGTCTGGGCACTTCTCCCACAGAGAAGAAACTCTGTTGCCGATAGCTTTTCTAGGATGATTGGTATTTTCTTTCATAGTGGAAGAAACTTTTTTCTGCAAGAATTTTTTGGTGGAGGCTGGAAACTGTTTGGGGGTTGCAGGATACTGCATTGAGGGGAGGGAGAGGAATGAATCTTCTATCTTTTGTCGGATCTGAGCTATAAAAGCTACAGGAAAAACTACAAAAGGACTATTCAGCAGTATCAGGTATTTGAGAAGAGATGTGGAGTTTTAGAAGCTGGATTTGGCTAAGAGACTGGAAAAAGGAAATCGATTACATTTAAATGTAATCAAAAGCCTTCAGATGCTATATTTTCTGGTTCCGAACTTCTGGCAGGACTCTATGCTATGTGGAAGCTGGCAATATTCCCCTTTGAAATGTTGACCACTTGAAAACATTTGAATTACTTTGCCCCAAATTTGGAAAATGCCTTTTAAATTGAACATCTTTATATTTTTCACATTCTGGCCAAACATCCACAGCTACCCAACAGTTTTTTAAGAGAGGCTAGACATCCAGAAAGCTAGCAAAAAACTAATTCAGAGAAAGTTTTGATTTTATTTTTTTTATTATTTATTTATTATTGCATTTATACCCCGCCTTTTTTCCTCTTGCAAGGAACCCAAGGCGGCTTACATTATCCTCCTCCTCTCCATTTCATCCTCACAACAACAACCCTGTGAGGTGGGTTGGGCTGAGAGTCTGACTGGCCCAAAGTCACCCAGTGAGCTTCCATGGCCGAGTGGGGACTAGAACCCGGATCTCCCAGCTCCCAGTCCAACACTCTTGCCACTACACCACACTGGCTCTCTTGATTAAGTTCACAGAACTTTATTTTATTTTTGCAGAGTTAATTTGAGTAGAAAACTCGAATTCTTGCTTTGCCATTTCACCAGAGAGTATGGGTCAATTTGTAGCCTTTTGACCAAAACTCCAGTTCCATGGCATTTTCAAAATTAAGGGTAAAACTGTTACCACAAAACCGTCAAGCAGTTCGGTGTTCCGTTTTACAGCATCTCTTTGTTTCCACAGCACTGTTGGAAGGAACCTCAGAGTCTGTTCCTCCAGTCATACATCAAAATCAATGTCTTAAATTATTGAGGCAATATAGATATGTATGTACGTGTATATTTTTCTCCTCCTCTAGAAGCACATTCTAAGGCTCTCAGGATGGCAACAAAAAATCAGCATAGACAGACATTCATAACCTGCTCTAGCTTCTATTTTTTTAAAAGAACATGTTCTTAAACCACCCACCAGCAGTTGTTAAGGGGCAGCTGTTGGCTGCTTTGGTGGAGCTTCTGTTGAGGTCCCCCTGGCATCTCTTGGCAAGGGGACCTCAGAGCTTCTCCTGTTACAGTATTAACTCTTAATTTTCATCACAGTAGAATAGGACATACGCAATAGGGCTCAGGTTTAACTCTCAAGCTCCGATGGCATATTAGGAAATTAACGGAGTACAAGACAGGATGCACTTTAAGCTGAACTTTATGACATTTGAGAGGGACGCTTTTTCTGAGAAATGAGATGTTCTCTACAGAGGAGCAGAACCTCCAGCTCAAGGGCCAAATCCTGCTTGCCTGGGAAGTCAATCAGGCCTTCTGGGGTTTCCCAGATGGCCTTTCCCCCAACCACTGATCATTTGGGGGTTTCCTGGCTTTTGTGCCCTTTTTCCCCCATTGTAAAAGTTTGAAATGCTTCTCCTAAGGCTTAGTTCCTGGCAGTAAGAGTTTACACTACAATATACTGTTTTTTTGGCCCCACCCTTTTTGCCTTTTGACCCACCCAGCACTGGAATACAGCCCCCTGGAGCTTCTCCAAAATGGCCTTTGGCCCAGGGGCTGAAATAGGCTCTGCACCTCTCTTCTAGTACATGTTATGCAGAATGAGATCGTAGGATACGGTACCACTTAGTGTGGAGGGGAGGTTTTAAAAGTGGGGAGCATTAAAAAATGCGATATGAACATACCAGCAATCTGAAGTGCTACCATCCCAGCTGCTGCCACCTCATTCTGTGCTAATCAGTTTGCTCTGATGCATGTTGAGTCCCCATTTGGTCAGGTGTGAATGACAGGTGAATTGTTTGCAGGTGGTGACGGCTGAAGCTATGTGTATACTCCACTTAGGAAATAAATGGGAAGTAGTCAGTCTTCGTTATGCAAATTAAGTTCAATTGCACAAGTTGCCTGAATGTTAGCACACACTAACTGAGAGGGACAGTACTCTGGTTTTCTTCTGATAGCTGGCAAACTGTAGGGTAGTTGTGAGGAGGAGGATTTTCTGTCAAGCAGGTCTGGTCACAATCCAGGAAGGCAATACGTTTGCCCGTGGGCCAAATTCGGACCTCTGGGATTTCCCAGATGGCCATGTCCCCTTCCCCTGGCCCACTCCCTTTCCCTCAACCACCAAGTGTTCACTGGTTTTGCACAGTTCCCCCTCCCCCCCATTCTAAAAGTTTGAAATACCTCTCCTAAGGTTTAGTTACTGATGGAAGAGCTTAGCTCAAATATCTTGGTCTGTTTGTTGTATTTTGGCCTTTTGCATTCAGCCCCCCACCCCCAGAATACACTCCCGCCCCCACCACCCCCCAAGCTTTTCCAAAATAGAATTCGTCCCTCAGGCTGAAAGAGGTTCTGCAACCCTGATGTTGAGGGCAGGGTTAGGGAAAATTCTCACTGCCCCCAACATAAATAGAGTAGTTAGCTGGCTAAGACTAAGTTGCTGTGAAACTGGGTGCACCTATGTATATTTCTGTTTTTCCCTTGGCGTGAATAGCACTGCTTGGTTGTTTGAGCAGCAAAAGGCAGATACATGTGTACCAAATATCTGTTTAAGGTAGGAAAACCATTGGATGCAGTGAGGTTGGAGGTGTCTGGAATTTCAAGGTTTAGGGTTCCTTTATGTAAAAAAAGAAAGAAAAAAAAAGCATGGCATGACTCGCTTTATTTTACAGTCCTCCAGAAAAACCTGCATGGTATCTTTTTCTTTCCTAAAGCTAGTGTCTTGAGGCAGAGGGCAGCTTCCCACCGTCAGTCCTGAAAGTGCTTAAAAAGAGCATTTTTTTTTTTCTGGTTTGTTTTTGAGGTGCTTTGGAATAGAATTTGTTTTTGAGGTGCTTTGGAATGCTGATGGTAGTGAAATAGCATACATATATTTATTCACAAGGAACGCTTTCGTGGAGATCTCAGGGGAGTACAGTTGGAGAATGGCTGTTATCTAAATCTGGGGATGACTGGAGATTTCCCTGTAATCGGTGGGGACAAGAGGGAGGCTGCAGGGGGGGGGGGAGAACTATGTATGGTATAAGCAGGTGAATCACTTGGTTGTTTGCGAGGTTAAAACATGATATCTAGGGGGTTAGAATGCGAGCGGGGTAGCCTGTAGCTGTGACTTGAGGCTCGCTAATGAGCAAGGGATAACTGTTTGGTTTAGGGGCACGTGTCCTGCTTTTGTCCTGGTAACACATTACTCTTTATGAACAAGTGTATATTCCCCTCTTTTTCCTCTTCAACACTGAGGGTCCTTTGAAGTGGAAGTCATTTTAGGGCTGGGGATGCTGGAAGTTGTAGCCCAAAACCGCTGGATGGCACCTCCTTGGGGAAAGCTGCCTTAGGGTATCCCAGAATCCTCCACTTTGCTTCCTAGAGCAGAAGCTGCACAATTTGGCTGCATTCAGATGAGCAAAGCAACCTGTATTCTTTTATCTGGAGGCGTTATACTTCTCTGAACACCAGGTGCTGGGGGCAAATAATAGGGGGCTGGTTACCTCCAACATGCTCTGCTTGGGCTCTTCTTGGGGTCCCTTGCTGGCCCCTGTTGAGGACAGAGTGAGGGATGAGAGAGACCGTTTGATCCAATAATGGAGGGGTGTATAGACCTCAGGCTTGCAGGATCTACTCTGTGTTTTTACTAGAACCCCGAGATCCACCGACCAGAGCCTGGTGCAAAAGACAGATATTTAGAATTAAAGAATTCTCAGCCCAGGGATTTCTTTTGCGTACCAAAACTGGATAGGAGCTCACAGTCCTTCTGCGCAAAATCCCACTCTTGATTATTCCAAGCTTTCTTCATTTCGGCAGTATAATTTAGGATGTGTGTGTAGGGTCATTTTGTTGTGGCTGTTGTTAAACAATCAGGCATCAGAAATCCTTGCCACAGGAACTGGGGGACAGTAACCCAGTTGTAAAAAAAATGCCCGTTTTCAGAATTGTCTGAACACCTGCTTGCAATTGCTCTGCATACTTACCCTGCAAGGGAAAGAATCTGTGCGCTTAAATGAAAAGTGTCTCATGGATCCAACAAATAATGGTGAAACTGATGAATAGTTACTGAGACTGGATGCAAATTGATGCCAGTAAGCTGACAGTTACAGATGTCTAGTATTACATATTTGCACACTACAGTTAATAAGCTTTTAGAAATCATTGTTTTATCTGGTACCACGGTTGGGCTTGAACAGAAGTAGAACAGAGAGAATGGGAGGGATGGAACGGGAGAGGCAAGAGGGATGCAAGAAGAATATGGAACAAATTTGTTTCTTTTCATTTTGAGCTTGGTTTAGTTGAATATTCTGCCGTAATGTAGAATTCTTTTTTCCCCAGAACTTGTTTTGGATTTTGCGTGGATGGTGGTAGTGGAGGACTAAGTGTGTCTTCATTACAAACCTGCGTTGTTTTTATACCACTGTAACTAACTGTGATGAATGAACAACCCTCCCTCCCCCCGAAAAGATGACTACTGGGAACTGTAGTATCAGGGTGCCGAGAACTTTCTATTTGAGATGACGCTAGCTCCAGTCAGAGAGAAACACTATCCCCAGGATCCCCTAGAAAATGCAAATGACCAGAAAGAAAGAAAGAAAGAAAGTCTGTAGTACGGATATGACCGGAGAGCTTAAGCCAACTGAGTTGGCATGTTCTCGTGACCAGTCACTGTGCCAAAATGATCACTCTGGGGAAGGCACATCAGCCACATTGCATAAAAAATGATTGTGTGAATTCATTTACCATTTTAATTAAAAACTTAATGAAACAAAATAGGAGTGGAAGCAAGTTGAGTATCTCTTTAAAAGAAGTATACGCACATATATACATATGTATGTATATTATATACTGTTTGCTGAGAGTGATTATTATGTCCAGAGACATAGAGCAGCCTTCCCCAACCAGGCGCCCTCCAGATGTGTTGGACTACAACACCCAGCATCCCCAGCCAGCTATGCCTTGCTGGGGGTTATAGTCCAACACATCTGGAGGGTGCCAGGTTGAGGAAGGCTGTAATAATCTCTCTCTGGGCTTTTCTACATGAGGCTTTTAACTCGCACCTTTATCAAGGCTTCTGCTTCCAGATTCTTTGCGGGATTTAGCTTGGCTCCTTTACATGTGTTTTTTTCTTGGAGTTTTCTTTCTCTGCCTTTCTATTATGTTCCATTACACAACCACTAGGTGGCGCTGTGGTAGAGAGGTTCCATAACCACATCAGGGTTCTGTAATGCCATTCAGAAATATACTAGACAGTAATCATTAGGGGGAAAAACGTGATAATGGTTGCAAAGCGTGGGAAAAGCTCTGGAGGATGACGACATCATGTAAAGGACCCACAAGCTACCATGAGTGAAGAATCACGAGCTCATAATAAAAGCCTCGTATAGAAAGGCTCTCTCCCGCTCACACCCACTCACACACTACTTTATCCCACAGACATGAATGCTTGCCTTTCCTTCCTATGGGGGAAAAAGTAAAGCTATGCATTTTAGGACACTGTTGGTGAGGGACACCCCTGGCTTCCAAGCCTGGCCCTAGGTGGCCAGAGGGAGACAGTGGTCCATTGCATTACCTCACTCCATGCAGCTTCCCTGTTTTAGCAGAGGCGTTGCCTAACCCTGTAAAGAACCTTCTGACTGGAAATGCCAAGGACCGGCAATGCTAATGACAGTATACAGGACCTGTACAGGATACAGGACTCTGTATGACCATTCCCAGAAGCTTTTGTGACTGTTTCCAAGTCTCTGGAGTAGGGGTGGAGAACTTTGGGGAGTCTGGCAATCATTTTCTGCATCCCGCTGAATTGCTGCTGAATTTTGGTGACAATTTGGCAGCAAGGAAAAAGCCAGGGAATACGTGCCTTGTTTTAATAAAAATTCAGGCTACTGGAAGTCCCTGTGGAGCACAATTTTGCTTTAAAACAAGGAATCTGCTCTCCACATGCTTTGTTTTAAAGCGAAAATATAACTTTTATCTTGCTGCCAAGAAAATTCAGCAGTGCAGCAGAGATCTGGGGATTGTGGGAGCTGCAAAAAAGGACAGGCAGCCACATGGAGCCTGCGTGTTCCCACCCGTGCTCTGGAGTCTTTGGGGGAAGCAATTCACTTGGGTTTGTTTCCTATTCTGCTTTAGATTAGAATTCCGTTTTCAGAAATTGATTGGATTTTGAGGTTCAAATAACTGGAGAAACTGTTAGTTGTTGGGGCATGAAATTAATAGCGACTCATTCATCTCGGGGGTGGGAGAGTTGATAACTTATTCACCTCAAAACCATTGTGTGGTTTTAGGGTGATCGTTGTGTTTCAGGGGCTTCACTGTGGCCTACTTTATAGTTCTGGGCAATTTTAAGATTGTACGTTAGTTTATTGCATTGTTGAACACAATGTTTCGATGTTCTTTCCGACCTATGTTTAATGTGGGATGAGAATGAAGAAACTTTGTTTTGTTTTGCATGGATTTTTACTTTATCTCACTTTCCCTGATTTGTATTTGGGGGAAAGACTTGTGTTAAGGCAGTATTTCCCGTATTTCTAATGACTGAAGCATGCATTGTTTTTTCTATAGAACCAGAGGTGCACACACCATTGTTATACCTGAAGGTTTGCTCTTAAAGATGCCCCCCGCCCGCCCCTGTATTTCTGGATGAGCTACCCTTCTGGGAATACCTCCTGAGTTTAGAAGGAGTACACCTGGATGCAAAGTCACCATTGGCAGCTCTCCACTAAGGGCAGGGAATTCAACCTTATCTCTTTATTTGGAGTGTATGAACTATCCATTCACACCTGATGCAGAGACAGGGCAGAATTACTCCTCCTCGTTTCCAGCAGAGACTGGTTTGAAAGAGAGGAAGGGTACCAGCCCAGTACATTATACAGAGAGAAACCAGGTAGACTCTCTCTCTCTCTCTCTCTCTCTCCCCCTCCCTCCCTCCCTCCGTCCATCTGTCCATCCGTCCGTCTGTCTTGCATTACGTTATGTCTTGCAACACAGTAGCTAAGTTGCACTAGAAGTTCTCTCACAGCACACTGGGAAGGACTCAGGGGCAATTCATGTGGCCCTCTTGGGCAAACCAGTGGGTACTCTGTGCTTTTTCTTTTCTTTGTTGTTGTTGTTGTTGTTGTTGAAAAAGACCAATAATTCTGCAGCAACCTGATCAGAGTTCTGTGTCTTATATATTATGAAGGCCTCCAGACTTGGTGTGTGTGTGTGAAAAGAGCATCCTGGAGCCATGGGCCACATTTACAGGGAGAAATATGATTAAGGATTTGTTGGGGGGGCGGGACTTCCTGGTGGTGGTGCAGCAATTTTTTTCTTTTTTGCTGCCAATGCTCTGGAAAGGGTGGCAGTGTACAGGCAGTACTCCCCCCCTTCTGGTGGTTACTATTTCCTCCCCATCCCCAGAATGCCCCTGGAATGGTGCTACATCATAACGTGTTATTCCAAGGGCATTCTGGTAGGGAGGGGGAATGGTGGCTGGCAGAAAGACAGGAGCACTGGGCTGGTGCATTTTTGCATCCATCTAACCTGAATTTCACAGACGAGCATGCACACACATCATGTTTTGCCACCTGCAAATGGGAGGGTAACAATGGGGGCATTTCGCAACAGCCCTATAAATCAGTTTGAAGAAATATACACAATTTCTCTTATTTTGCGTATGTTTGGCTCACTTCTGCAAGTCGTGGAGGGAGGGGTAAAGAGCTATGCAAGGCCCTAGTGTCCTGTCCCCTGAGTCTGCTCTCATTCTAAGTTTCTGGGACTTCACAAAGTATTGCTCCTGCATGTTCAAGTTTATCTTCACATCCATAAGTGCTAGAAATGTGCTTTCTTGAAAATTCCTTGAAAATCTTGAATTTCATCCTTCTGCAGAATCATGGGATACACACAGCCCTGTTCTTAAGGTAGCAAATTGTGGACTACGCTGGGCAGATGATGAATCTGTGATCGAGTTCGCTCAACCCATTTACTGAAAGATTGCAATGGCGTGATGAACTGGATGTGTGGCAAAGGAATCTGATGGCCACTTCAACATGTATTTGGTGCTCGCCATACATCTGGTTGCCATGTATCAGCATGGCGTAAGAATTCTGTGACTAGTCCCTGAAAAGCTTTTTTAAAATGGGTGCTGCTATTGTGAGGGTGTTTATACACACTACAGATAGGTACGTGCATTTTTTTAAACTGCAATCCAAACACTACAGTCCTGTTTTATTTGGCTGTCTTCTGCCAATGAGCCTGGTGATGCTGAGAACCTTGAGACAAGGTGGATAGGGGTGACTATTTACTATTTCGTCACATAGCATGGTCTGAATTTAACCGAGTGGGAAGAGTTGCAGCTATAAAGTGTGCGTCTTATTCAAGATGCCTTTTTTAAGCCTCATCCTCCACCATGCCTTTCGTTTGCCCAAGGCAACTAGACTGCTGGGTGTTTGTGCTAAACACTGGCTATGATAGGGTCTTGCTACAAGTTAAGTTGGATTGGTACATTGTTGTTTTTTAATCTGTTAGCAGGCTGCTTTATCCTAGCACCAAAAAACGCAACAGGGTAGGCTCTCTCTGCATTGTTCTACAAATTAAAATAGAATGGACGGTCGTGGCATTTCACAGCTGAGAGTAAATAGGAATGAAGTATGAAAATGTTTTTCCCCTACAGTCTCCCTGTTTTTTTCTTATTTTCCACTGCCTCCATTCTAAAAGCACATACTTGTGAATAGCACCTGTTGAAATCTATGAGACTTGAATGAATATTACAGCCTGTGTGGTCTTTTTCCCCCTCTCTTTAATTTTATTTGCATCCTCAAAGCTTTGATATAACCTGCCTCAACACTGTCTCATGTGACGTGAGTGCTTTTCATTCTGCTTGGATCCATGTAGCCTGTGTCTGTAACTTTAGATACAGGGCAAAGACAAATGTAACTTACATTTTACAGCAGTAGGGCTTCCCCAAAACATGCCCTCAGTTCATTCAGTCCAGGCGTACTTTTTCTCTGCAGAATCAAGTTCAGGACAAAAAGAAAATGATTCTGCAAGTTTTAAAGGGAAGCAGGCTGTGTAGAACGCTGATTGGCTGGTTCCCATATCATCACTAAGAAATCTCTTCTTCTCCCCTCCCATCTTTGTAGAGGTTTTGCATTTATTTTTTTATAAAACAGTAGGAGAAAAATGCATGAACGTTCACATGGCATTTTTAAAAACTAAAAAGCTGGTGGACCTCTAAAGGAATGGGGGAAGGGCAAGACGGACAGCTGAGCCAGCATTTAACTTGCTGCCATGCATGTCTCTCATTTCAGATGGGGAGCTGGACTCACCCCTATATAAGCTCTGTTTTTATGTTCTGGTTGTCTTCACCTTTACTTGGGAGTAAGCCCCACTGAACTCTGTGGGTTACTTTGGAGTACAAATTCATAGGACTGGAACATCCCGCCACTGAAAACAGGCACTGTTTACATATTTATGGTTTTATACATTATGTTTGTTTTTATTTTTGCTAGTTCTAGGCATGGCTTGTCTGATAGCTTTGTTGTAGGGGGCTAGTTGAGTGTTTCCCCCAAACATCCACTCCAAAAATTCTGCCTCTGCCTAGGTCAGGCACCTTCTTTTGAGGCAAAAGGTTAAGAGGAAGGGAGGTGGACAGTGGTTTGAAATGTGGCTGCCTTCCCTCCCACCTGAAGTCTCCCTGTATTTATAAGAATAAAAGTGATCCATTCCCAAAAGGAGTGTGTTGTTTGTGTGTGTTGTGTTCTAAGTGCGAGAGAAGAACCACAAAGTCACTTGTTTCCTGAAAGAAATAAAAAATGGTTTTCCAAGCTGTCTAAAAGCTACCTGGGTCTGCACACAGATGCCGCTCTAAAAAACTACCCCTCTCCTTGTGTTCCATGTTTGTGGTTGCTGCTATAGATAAAAATTGGCATTCAACATCAATATCCTTGTCATTTATATAACAGTTGTCCCAAGTACTCAAAGTGCTCTACCTATGTTCTCATTAATTCTTAGAACAACTTGTGAGTTAGGCTAGTAGTATCTCCAAACTGCAGATTAAATTGGTGGGGGCGAGAGGGACAAAGAGAGACTGCCTTTCCAAAGCGCATCAATCAAATGAGTTTGTGAGTCAGGTGAGATTTGAAGTAGTACAGCGGTGTTGAACCCCAGGCTTGCGGGCCAAATCTGGCCCACCTGGGATCCAAAACTGCCTTCCGTGGTTGCTCAGATGGCTATGCCCCCTTTCCCCCAACAAGCTTTTGCAATTTTCTCCCATTCTGAAAGGTTGAAAATGCCTCTCCTGAGGCTTAGTTACTGGTAGTGAGAGTTTTAAGCTAAAATATGCTGGCATTTGGCTCTTCCCTTTTTGCCTTTGGCCCCACCCACCACTGGAATATAACCCCCAAGAGCTTCTCTGATATTTAATTTGGTCCTCAGACCGAAAGAGGTTGTTGTTGTGGTTATTTATTACATTTCGATAACCTCCCTGTAGCCAAAGCTTTCTGGGTGGTTTACAAAGATTACAAAATTAAAAATACAATATGCAAAATTTAAAAACATTTTAAAAATCCAACAGTCAGTATACACAGAGACAACATATATCCAAAAACAACTTTGAACAAACAGCCAAACCATAAAACAAATCCAGCATCAATTAAAACTCATCACATGCTGCCAAATGCCTGGGGAAAGAGAAAAGTCTTGACCTGGTGCCAAAAAGATAGCAGTGTTGGCGCCAGGCAGGCCTCGTCGGGAAGTTCATTCCATAATTGGGGGCCACCACTAAGAAGGCTTTCTCCCTAGTTGCTGTCTTCTGCGCCTCCTTGGAGTAGGCACCTGGAGGATGGCCTTAGATGCTGAGCGTAGCGTACAGGTAGGTTCATGTCGGGAGAGGCACTCTGTCAGGTATTGTAGTCCTGAGCCATGTAGAGCTTTATAGGTTAAAACCAGCACCTTAAATCAGGCTCAGAAACATATAGGCAGCCATTGCAAGCAGGCCAGAGTCGGTCTTATATGTGACCAGTCTTATACCTTCTGGTCCCTGTTATCAAGCTGACCACCACATTTTGCATGAGCTGCAGCATCTTAAACAGTCTTCAAAGGCAGCTCCACATAGAGCACATTGCAGTAATCTAACTTGGCGGTTACCAGAGCATAGACAGCTGAAGCCAGGTTATCCCTGTCCAGATAGGGGCGTAGCTGGGCCACCAACCAGTTGGTAAAAGGCACTCCGTCCCACTGAGGACACCTGTGCCTCAAGTGACAGAGATGGTTCAATGCCCCTGAAATAGGAGCTTTCCAACTGATGCTCTTCTGTCTGAACTAGGTATACGGGAAGGCAAATAAGGGGTTTCTAACCCCATAATGTACAAAGCAGGGCTGGGCAGGCATTTGCAGTGGACAAGCAGTGAGCAGGAGGGGATTCTTAACCTTCCTCTGCCTGCTGATTTTCCTCTAACCCATCTCCCTGAGCTGCCCCCCCACTACACTTGGAGACTGGACTTTCTAGTCCAGTGGCTGTGTGTGTGTGGGGGGGAATTGTGGAGAGGGGAAGCATTCGGCAGAACATAGGTTAAATTAATCCCACTCCATGCTTACTGCTTCTCCCCTATAAATGCCTGCTCTTGCCTTGCATGGTGGGGCCAAAATATTGATCTGGTTATTTGTGTATGTTGCCAAAATGAGTTGTTCTACCCTTTTTTAGCCACTGTGTTATTATATTCACTCATAAGTATGCACTAAAAGGATCCAAAAAAGTATATTAAAAAAATCCACCCCTTCTGCCATTCTTCCATACTTCTAGTAGCTTTTGTATTGATTTTTACAACGTAATATATCTATTAAAAAAAACACCTAAGATAACACACCCTTAAGGGCCCCCCCTCCCTTAACTGTAGCTTGAAAGTCTAGTTATTAGACTCTAGTACTTGCTCCACTATGACAAGGTCTTGCTAAAGTGAATGGTACATTCACCCTCTTGGTTTGTCAGTATAAGCAAACTGGATAATATCTGGCACATACTATCCATGCTCTGTTTGCAGAGTCCATGGAGGAGATAAAAGAGAACCTGTTTGTGTATTAAAGGCGTAACTAATGTGCTTCAAGGAAACGTTTTAATGGTTTGCTATATGTATATCATGTTCTCTCACTGGGCCTCCACTTCTCTTCCATTACTAATCGGGTTCCAGCAATGATACAGCAATATCTCTCCTTTCAGGGCAGCTTTCCCCAGCCTGGTAGACTACAGCTTCCATCATCCCCAGCTGACGGAAGCTGCATTCCAATGCATCTACAGGGCACCAGGTAGAGGAAGGCTGCTCCAGATGGAGCCCTGTGCTTCGAGTTATCTTGAGTATGCAACACAAATGGCTTCTGTAGCCAGCTAGCCACCCACTGTGGCTAGAGGGTGGTGCTGAAACACCAGCTGCCTTGATGTGGACTGCAGTGGTGAGGAAGGCAGAGGGGTGTTTTTTCACAGACCGCCTTCCTGCTATCTCCTCATATTTTAAGTTGCTTCCCAGATCCAATGTCCTCTCTCATAAAAACCCTGAAAAGAGATGGTTTAAAACTAAAATCCCGTTTATGTCTCTTATGTTCATGGGGGAGGGGGAAGAAGGGATGGTGCTTGCTGCCTTCTCCCACAAGGGCTTCCTCAGAGGAGGAGGAAAGTATCTGCAGAGTGTCCTTTGGGGTACATATTCAGTGTAATGTAATGTGGGCTACTACTCCTTTAGGATAGAATCCCTTTTCATGTATCATAAAGTTGTATCTATGTATTTTATATCCTGCCTTCCTGCCAAAGGAATGTCACTGGAACATGGAGGCAGTGTCACTCTACCTCACAGGGTTGTTGTACAGATTGCTGAGATAATGTACATGATGATTAATACTCTGAACCATGACGTGAATGCCAAGTGGTAGTATGTCATGTTTATGTGTACATGTCACAATAACCTTGCTGAAAAGGCCTTCAAGGTGGCTCACCTGCTAGAAAGATGAGATCAAAAATCAAGAAAGTAAATAAGGCACAATCCTATGTGTGTTTAGGTATTAAAAAAAGTCCTAGAACTCCCAGCACCTCCCTTTCCACAGGAAATATTAAAACATGTATATACTGCCTTTTTGCTTCAACATGAAATGCTCATGGCAGTGAAAAAATATTTTCCTGGGGCTGGGGGATTGTGTGTGTCCACTTAGAAGAATTATAAACTGCTTAGGGCACAATCTTATGTATGTTTATTCGGGCTGGCTGGGGAATGCTGGAGTTATAGGATTTTTTTTCTGTCCAACCATGCATAGGATTACACCCTTAGAGATTATGGTATATACATATTGTGAAAGAAAGAGAGAGAGAGAGAGAGAGAGAAAGCAAGCAAGCACTTCTGCACTCTTTCCACAAACAGGATTTATTTTGGGTTTAAGAGGATTAGAATCTTTGGCATGAGGAAGCAATAGGAAAATGACAATAGATAACAGAACTTATTTATTATTTACAACATTTATATACTGCTCCACATCTAAACAGATTTTGGAGTGGTGAACAACAAAAGATAAAAGGAATAAAACATATTAAAAGTTTTAAAAAACAGAATACCAATTAAAACCATTGCTGGTCAATTGAGGAAGCGAGGGATAAATAACTCGTATGCAAGTAAAACTAAAAACTCCACAGTTCTCATTTCCTTACAGCCTCTCACAAGTACTCCTCACTTTCCCCAAACTGCTTTCTTTAACCGTCTTCCCCCCTCCCCACATTCTTTCCTGTCTCCTTGGTAACTAGGCCCACTAACTCATTCACTCCCCATTCCACCCTCCCCAACAGACATCTCCCACTAATAATATATTCTAATAACAATACTTTGTATTTGTATAGTGCTTGCAAGCGTTCAAAGTGCTTCTCATGCACTATTGGGTTGTAATCCTCCTTACAACAAGCCTTCCAGGTAAGTCGGTATTATTATCCTCCATACTGCAGATAGGGCTGAGGCTGAGAGACAGGCCTAAACCCACTTAGTGCAGAGGGAGGCGCATTTTTAGGCCTCTGGGCACATCTGCAAATTTGAGAAACTGTCCTGGGCACAACCATAAAATGGTTGCCATGGGTTGGCACGGCTAGTCAACAAAGGACAAGTAACATCAGCTAGAGGCTCCCACTTCACTTAGAATCCCAGCTGTGCCAGTAAGAAAATATAAGCATATTTTAAAATAAAAGGAGGAGTAGGGTGTCCCGGTGGGCCCCAAAGAAGGTGTTTGTGGGCACATGAGCGCCATGTTGCCTACTCCTGACCTAGTGAGTTGGAGGCAGAGGCAAAATTCAAATCGGGGACTTCAACATTTGTCGCTGAGTGATTTGCAGCACAATCGTATGCCTGCCTACTCTGAAGGAAGTCCCACTGAGTTCAGCTGGGCTTACTCCCAGGTAAGTGTGCTTAGGGTTGCAGCCTCAGGTAGCATGCTACTGTAGCTCTCTCACTAGCTTACATCACATGTTTAGAAACAGTCAACCCAAAAGCATGATTCAATCTGGATCCAACCGCATGTCAAATGTTTTAACCAGTATACCACATTGGGCCCAGTAGTAATCTTGCCAGATTAATTGATGTGGAGATCAAGAAGGATTTAAACTGGGAGTTAAAGGGCTGTGCCAAAATCCTTCCCTCATGAATGACTTTTATTTGTAGGGGGGGTGGGCTTTGTTTTCTAAAACCATTTAATAGATACAACTTTATTATTGAAGTCCTATCATCCTGTCAACACTTTTTCTATAATTACAACCAAAAAAGGAAAATAAATGAGCGGCTCAGAGGCGGGCACAGCACCTCAACAATGAGTTGCACTGCACTCTAATGACCCATGACTAACTCTCCCGCTCCCAGGGAACCCAGGCATCCGGGCTCCCTGCCCTGCTTATGCGGGCTGGTTAAAAAGCCAGTGGCTGCTTGGCTTGTCACATTCCATGAAAGTAACGTGCATGTAAAAAGAAAAGAAAAGTTGAGCATGAATAGATATTGAATGGTTTCCACACCTGGGGTGGGGGAGGGATAGGAAAAGCCAGGACTCCTGGGTTCTCTGGAGGCCAAAAGGTAGGCTGGAAGTGCCTGTAATATATATTTATTATTACAATTATATTCTGCCATTTTTCCTCTTGCAAGGAACCTCCTCTCCATTTTATCCTCACAACAATCCTGTGAGGTGGGTTAGGCTGAGAATCCGTGATTGGCCCAAAGTCACCCAGTGAGCTTCATGGCCAAGTGGGGATTAGAACCCAGATCTCTCGAGTCAGTCCAGCACTCTAACCACTACACTACACTAACAAGATGACTACCCTAAACCAAACTAGCTGAAGCTTGATATAAAAGGCTCCCTTTGTAGGCCCACTCTGTTAAAAAAAAAAAAACAAAAAAAAAAGGAAAAAGGATGGCCTTACGGATGACTGGCGTTTTCTCAGGGAACGTTTGGGTGCGAGAACCGCACACGGATGGCTTACGCGGCTGGAGCCAAAATCAACAGCGGAAAAGAGCGCGACGTGGCACAAACAAGCAACAGGGCCCCCGCCCAGGTAAGTAACTAGTCCCTGGGAGGATGCAACACAGGCCCCGCGGCACGCCCTAGCAGCCGGGTATGGAAATGGGAGCAAGCTTTCGCTCCTCCCGAACTTCCAGCTCCGGACTTGTTCGCGCTTCTTACGAGCCTCCCCCACCCCGCAATAGAACCCAGGCGTCCTAGTTCCTGCTCTCTGCGGGCCGCCCACAGGGGAAGGATCAGAGAAAGAGCTGTCCCAGCTGGACAGCCGGACGGAGCCGGCAGGGCAGGCGGTTGGCTGACGTGTGGATTAGCCCGTGCAAATCCTTTTACTGCGAATCATCACATGGTCCATTTAAGTGGCTTGTTGCCTACAAACCTCTCCGCAAGGCAATCAGTAGTACAAGGAAGGGGGTTGATTACTTTCCCTTTAAAGGGAAACAAACCGACTGCGATGAAGTTGGTCCCGGGGGGAGGGGAAAAAAGTATGAGAGAGGTAAACCAGCAAAGGGAGAAAGAAGTGGGGGGGGGAATCCCCTTTGGGGCTCCTGCTCTGTGGGAACGCAGTCGGATCGATCTTCCAGTTTGAATCGGGACCCCTGCATCCTTTGGGAGAGTAGGATCGCTTGGCATCTAGACTTGGAGAAACTGTAGTGCGTCAAGGGGAGGGACTCTTTCACGGGGAAGGGCGGGGTTAGAGCTGGAGGCTAACAGTGCGATTCTGTACATGTCTACTCCGAAGTAAGGCCCATTTATGTCAATAGAACTTACTCTCAAGTAAGTCTGTATGATTGCAGCCTAAGGCTGTAGGACAGGTGTAGGCATCCTGGTGCCCTTCAGACGTTTGGAGTACAACGCCCGTCATCCCCAGCCAGCATGGTCAGTTGTCAGGGATTATGGGACTTGTAGTTCAAAACATCTGTAGGAGGACTTCCGTTTTTTTCTGGTGATATGGGATTTGGAAAACCTAGAGGAAGAAGTGGGGGTGGTGGCGGGGGGGATGGATCACCTGGAGATGACATATTTAGAGTGGACGCATTCCTTTTTCTGAGGCAGACCCCCGAACCTTGACAGACAATAGTTGGTCAGATATAACTCCCCCCCCCCCCCGTGATGGAGATGTGATTAAGAAGCTTCACCAGATGAAATTCTGCCTGTTAGACACAGAAGCGGGGAGTGGGAAGTAGCAACTTTAGATCTCGTAGGTGGAGGATGCAATCCTGTACACACTTACCTGGGAGCAAGTCCTTTAGAACTCAGTGGGTTTACTTCTGAGTAGACATAGATAGGATTGCACTCTAAGGCAGGCAAGGTGGGGTAGAGAATTGAGACAAACCCTCCCGCATTATAGGAACAAGTCTGGTTAGGGCCGGGACACTCAAGCTGAGAAGGAACCGGTCCGGGATCACTAAGTGGGAGTCCCTCCCTGGAAGGCGGAGCTTCTGGCTCAGGTATCTGCCAGGTGTGCTTATAATCTCGCTGCCCTTTGCTCAGGGTGGAGTGTCGGAAGGCAAGAGAAAGACAGGTAAAAATGAGAGAGTGAGAGTGCGTGAGTGTGCATTTGTTACAGCATTTTGGGGGGAAATGCTCCCCTCCCCCCCAGGTGAGCAGACAGGTAAAAATGCATACAGGTAAAAATGAGAGAGTGAGAGTGTATGGGTGTGCATTTGTTACAGCTGTTTGGGGGAAAATGCTCCCCTCCCCCCCCAGGTGAGCAGAGGTCCTAGGCTGCTAAAGGTGGGGAGGGGAAACCTGAAATACTCTGGGAGCTACCCAGAATTTTGCAGTGGGCGAGTGCATGCTGTCTTGCACTCTCCTGATTGGCTCAGAGTCCACCCTGGAGACATATTCTCCTAACCAGGGTTCCTTGGGGAGGAACTGTAATTCAGTGTCAGAGCCCCTGCTTTGCATGCAGAAGCTCTCAGGTTCAAACCGTGGCACCTCTGCTTAAAACAGGCAAGCACAACTGCTTTCAGCATGAGGGCTCAATTCCATCTTGGAGAACTGCTTGGGGGCCACATTCCAGTGGCGGATGGAGCTGAAGGGGGCAAGGGCAGAAAACACTCGAAATAACAGCATATTTCAGCTTCAGACTCTATCTGGCAGTAACTACGCTTTAAAAGAGGCATGTTAATCTTTTCGAATGGGGAGAAAACTGCAGAAAAACCAAGAAATGACCCAATGGGGGTGGGCAGCAGAGGAAGGGGACACTGCTTTCTGGGGAAACTGGAAGGACTGGATTTGGCCCCCAGGTGGTCCGGATTTGGCCTGTGGACCTGAGGTTCTGCAACCCTGATCTAAAAAGATCAGATAAGATGGGAAAGAGTTTCTACCTGAAACCCTGGAGACCCACACCCCATCAGAAAGACAATGCTAGGATAAATGGACCAATAGTCTGACCTTGTATAAGCCAACTTCCTATATTCCTATTTCCAGTTCTAGGTGAGGCTTGAAAATGAAGGCAAGTTCCAGAAAAGTAGTTTTCTTAGTCTCTAAAAGCAGAACATTCACTTGAGAGTCCTGTAGCACCTCTAGAAGATCAAGGGTGCAATTCTATGCATGTTTAAACAGAAAAAAGTCCTAAAGCTCCCAGCATGCCCCAACCAGCATGGCTGGCTGAGGCATGCTGGGAATTGTAGGACTTTTTTTTCTGTCTCAACATGCACAGAATTGTGTCCTAGCAGACTGATCAGGCCATATGATTTAGAAACTGCTGATCTGAGGAAAGGGGTTCTGGCCTACAAAAGTTTTATGCCCTGAGAAATGTGTTAGTTTTATTTTTTAAAAGGTGCTGCACAAATCCTTGTTATCTTTGTTGGTGTTATAAGTTGTTAAGGGAGCTCTTAGGTATAGGATGTATCCATGAGAGGGATGCCCTGTCCATGCGTACACCAGGAGTGTACTCACCAGGAGTGAGAAGATTGTTTGTCTCTCCATGTGTTGATCTTCTCTCCCTTTCTGCCTCTGATAAATTGATCACAATCTGCCCCTTTTCTCTCTGGCCACCTTTTGAGCATCTTGATCCAGACACCGGGTCGAGACGGGCTTTTTTATCCACCATGATGACCTCCGGAGGCCACCTTCTACCCTCTAGATTTATAGCCACCTCCAGCCTATCTGTCATGCTTGGAAGCAGAGGGAGTTTCTCTCCAGGACACTGGCATTAGCTGGTGCCTCACTTATGCCTAATGTGTTAAGCTTTTCCTACACGGGGAGTACTTCTGTAGCAGACAAAGCATTAAAACTTGCATTCCAACAACAAAAAGCCTTCCGACAAAAAGTTGCAGTGTGGTGTGGTCCTGTTCAGGGTGCTAGCCAGCCAGCCAGCCAGGCCCTTTCCCAGGGTACTCCATTCCATACCCTCCTTCCCTGTTTCTATCCACCACCACTACCACCCTGCCAAGTAGGTCAACATTTCCTGCCACTGAGCATATTCTGTCTTCATTGAGCTGTTTGGGTTTTTTTTCTCCCCCATTAGATTTTTTTTTTTTGTATTTCTACAAACTTTGGGGTCCCCCCAAAGCTGCTGATAATGCTCCTTTGTGTGCGGATCATTCTGTTTTGGCTACATAAGGACCCACACTCAGAGAACTGAGTTCACTATGATGTACAGTGGAAAACCTGTGATTGGCTGTGGCTTCCCAGCGTCTGTACGCTACATGTAGTGAAAAGCGCTCCTGTAGAAGCAAAACACGACATCGACATGTGGATTTTTATCATGCATTTCCTACCTGGAAATGATTTTTAGGGCTGCCACCTAATTTAAACAAATCTTAGTCAATGAATCCAACAAATTTTAGTTAATTACCTGCTTAAATTTGCATATAAGTTAAAAAAAACCTTCAGAAACAAAAGGCATATTTTCTTTTTAAATGTATTTATTTAAAAGATTTTTAACCCACTTTTCAGGGCACTGCCCTCACTAGTGACACTTTATGATATTATAAAAACACAAACACACAATTTAAGATTGCACACAGAGAGAGAGAAAGAGAGGGAGAGAGAGCATGCGTGCGTGCGTAGTAGGAGCAGCAGCAGCAGGAAATGATTTTTGAGCATGGAATGCAGACTGAAATATATGTATCTCCAGGTGTTTGTTTTTAAGCCAACAGTGATGAGGCCCTGCGTATCTCCTTGGGGAGGGAGAGCCAAAGGTCATGCATGCATTTACTTCTTTCAGTTATTTATGCTTTGCTTTTAAACTAATTTTTCCAGAGCAGTTCACAATTAAAAGTGAAGTATATAACAAAAATAAAACACAATTTAAAAACCAAATAAAAATGTTGTGAACCGTCCAGAGAGCTCCGGCTATTGGGTGGTATAGAAATGAAATAAATAAATAAATAAAAGACCAAAAATATAAAGCAGCATTTAAAACCAACAGAAACAGTTGAAACACTAGGTTCAAGCACCTTCTGAAACGTGCAATGTGTCATAGCAGGCATCCTCTTAGACCAGGCGTTCTCTCCTATGTGAGAAAATATTGTGTGTATCTGTAGATTAATGCTGATTCTAAAAGATTGCTTGGTGCCTGTATTTTTTATAAGTACCTGTATTTATTTATTTATTTATTTATTTAGGGGTGTTTTTGCCCCACTCTTCAGCCGAAAAAGGCTCCCAGAGTGGCTTACAAAGATGAATATTAAGACAGTCCCTGCCCTTGAACTTACAATCTAAAAACATGACACAAAAGGAAAAGGGATTGGGAGGAAGGAGGGGAAGGAAAGCAAATACACCAATGACGGATGTATAGGAGCAGGTTGGTCTCCCCCCTGCGATGATGTTCATCCTGGTAGGCAGGAGGCGCAGCCCCCCAGTGGCCCTCGGTTCTCTAGCTGATGGATGAGGCCAGAGTCTGCAGTCCCAAGGAACTGTCAGTTGGGTTTTTAAACCTTTTTAGTGAAAATGCTTAAAGAAAAGATTAATTTAGCTGATTCATTAATTCAACATTCAATTATTTTTATGTTCGGAATGTGTAAAATTTAAATTGGCCATCAGATTCTAGCTACTTTCTTTAGTACCTCTAATCGTTGCACCCAGAGAGAAATATTTCTTCTGGTCTTTGAGATGCTAAGTTTTGCTTTCATGCCCAGGATTAAACAGTATGCACAGAGTACACACTGGCATCAGAAATCCCAGTTTTGCAGCCAGGAAAAAGAGAGTGAGGCCGCAAACCTATATATGCTTACCTAGGAGTAAGTCCCGTTGATCTCAGTGGGACTTACATCTGAGTCTGCATGCACAGGGTTGAGCTGTCAGGGATCAGAATACATTCTGCTAATGACATCTTTGCTGAGTTTACATCACTTACTGACATGTGTGTTCTGGCCTTCAACTTGTAATTTTTAAATAGTTTAAAAACCAGGAGAACTAGAAATGTGTGTTGGGGGTGTGTGCACCTCTCTTTTTTAAACATGAAGGTATTTAATATGCCAAATTCTATGTGTAATATGTAATGGCAGATCAAACCTGTAGAACATGCACAGCTCTGGCTGGAGGCAAGAAAGAATTCCTCTGCAGGGAGGTTAGAATGTGGTGCAGTCTGCGGGTTTTCTGGTTGGTTTTGTTTTGTTTTTTGAACCTGGGTGTGTATTTGTAAAACATATTCCTTGCCCTGCAGGTACTTCCGGTGTGCTGTATTTGGGCAAAGACTCTTTTCTGTTTTGGGGAGATGATTTTTGAAAGCTGAACTGATCTAAGCTGTTGTTGATGTTAAAGTATCCTGCGTTCGTGTGGACCTGGCTTGCTGCCTGCTGCTTTCCCCTGCTGGGGAAAGCCCCCATGCACAGCAAAGCTGTGCCATCTCAGGCGCCACCGGATGGAGGAGCCTTCCGCCACCCCACACTTTGGTAGGGGATCTGGTTGCACCTTCCCCATTTGGGAGGACGTGGTGTGGGCAAAGCACCTAATATGCCGCTTGAACTTATAATTGGGGCAGCATGCGAAGGGAATCCCCACTGTTATCTCTGATCAGTGATTGGAGAGAACAGCGGGAATTCCCCATAGCATGCCGCTCACCTTTCCCATTTGGAGGGGAGCAGTGCGCAGGGGAATCCTCAGTGCTCTCTCTTACTAGCCATCAGAAATAACCGTGGGAATCCTTCTTCCCGCTAGCCCTGAAGGGGTGGGGCTTGGGGGAGGGGCCTCGACTCCATGGGCTGGTGGCAGGTCAGATTTGACTTGCAGGCCAGAGGTTCCCCATCCCTGATGTACAGTGCAGAGGGAGCCAAGCTGATTGGACCGTGGGCATTTCTTTTGCTGTGCTGTGCCAGATAGCAAGAATTCTCAAAATGTGATACAGAAAGCCTTAGGTTGTGGATTATAATACTCTGGACTTGTATATAGCCTCTAGAATGTTTGCATATACTCCTGAATGGTTTAAAATGTTTTTAGTGTTTAATATTGTATTACTTTGATATTTTTATTGTATTTTTAAAAGTTATTTTATTGTTGCTTTTTGATTTTTATAATTGCAAACCACCCCAATTACATATGCCAGTTGGGCAACATACAAATCTAACCAATAAATAAACTTTACCTCAATCATTATTACAACAGCCCTGTAAGGTAGGCCTGTATTGGCATCCCACATATGGTAGAATAGGATAGTGACTGATGCTGAAACAAAATAGTGGATTGCTAGGATTGTAGGAAAGAGAGGAAAAGATGAGGAATAACAGAGGGAGGAAGCTACAGTTGTAGCATCAGCAGTTTGAGCTGGGATATGGAGAGGGTGGATTTGAAAGTCAGTCTTCATTCCATTTCCCACCCCACAATACTGTCTGCTTAGAATTGCTTCTCACCAAATCCTGCCTCATTGCAGACTTGGAATGGTTTATCCTTGTGATCTTATGTATTGGTTTGCATTTTATTGATGCTGCCCAGAGAACACAGGTTATTGTGTGGAATATAAATATCATAAATATAAATATCTTATTTTTCACAGAGTTTCCATTTCAGTAGATAGGTATGGATATGATCTTGGTGGGGTATGTTGATTGGGGTGGCGAGGTACTGGGCCAGTTAGAAATAAGAAGGCAAGGCACTCACTCATCTGAGTGTTTCTCCCTTTCGTTCACTCCTTCCCCCCATAATGTTTAATCTGTATGCACAGATGTAATTGCTGAGAGTTCCATACTGTAGATGCTCAGAGTCTGATGCACAAAACTCGAGTTTCAATCCCAGATAAACAAGATCTTGGACTCCTTTGGGCAATCTAAGAGGATTGGTGCTGTTTAAGCCTTCTAATGCGCGATCCTATGCATGTTTAGACAGGAAAAAGTCCTACAATTCCCAGCATGCTGGCTGCAGTATGCTGGAAGTTATAGGACTTTTTTCTGTCTGAACACGGATAGGATTGTGCCCATAAGGACGCACGGTGTTGCTGTTCCAGGTAATGTTCCAAGCCCACGTTTGAAATACCCTAGAGACTCATGAACTAGCATAGTCAGAATTCTTGCTTGATGACAGCTTCTTAGCAAAAGAGTTATTAGGAATGTCAGAAGATGCCTCATAACAGGTCAAAGTAATTGTCTTTTCTTCTAACCCGCTATTTATCTACTCTAACTAGCAATAGATCTCTGTTGTCTGAGGCAGGGAGGGGTCTTTCCTGCTGCTTATCCTTTTAACGGGAGATGCCAGGGGTTGAACCTGGGACCTTCTGTGTGACGAGTGTGTGCTCTACTAGTGGGCCATGGTCTTTCCTCAGAAAACCATTCTTGCAGAAACCAAAGTCTAGTCTGATCCACAGAACCAATTTTTCCAGTGTTTCTAGGCAAGGATTGAGAACAAGAAGATTGTGGAATCTGGAGGGGAGAGAAGATATCCAGACTTTCAGCTGACCAGAATAATCTAGGCCTGTGATGTTTTCCCAGTTGGAAATACTTTTATCAAAGAATCCACATTCTAGTACACCTGCTTTAGATTTCATAATTCGTTTTCTTGCATGCAGTTGCTACCAGGAATCCTACTAGGAGAGGGAGCAGCCTGAATAATAGAATCGTGGGGTTTTAGTTTCCTTGAATCCCCAGTAACTTTACAGGTCTCTTAATGAGTTTTCCAGATTAAAACTGTGTTTCATGCTAGGTAACAGATGTCTAAATAGAAATCTAGAACAGATAAAGCAGCCATCTAGATTCACATCTGGTACCGTTAGTTGAAATACATTTTGGATTTTGTGTGGCTAATATACAACACATATTTTGAGATTCAGGTAGTGATCATAAAAGTTCTTTTTGTTTTGTTTTCCAAGTAGCAAACTATAGCAAGTGTGGGCACTCCAGAACTGGATTGGAAAAATGCAGCTTTAAACTGGATAATTATCTAGATACTGGCTCTAGATGTTTCTTGGATATAATCTTAGTTTGACTGTATTGAGTCCAGCTGTTTTCAGTAGGAGTTCTGGGTATGCAGGTATTTATAATCTAATTTTAGAAGCCATCGAGACTCTGCCCAGAGTATATTGTGATCAAGGGAAAGCCAAGAATCTAGAAACTGGTTTCTGGATTCTATTGGGGCCAGACTACACCTGAATTTGAGAGGCCCAGATTAACAAATCAAATTGAAACTGTTTGGAAGTGATCCAGAAACAAGAACTTGATTCGGAAATGAGTGCTAGGCATTAGAATTTAGAGAGAGAATTGGGACCCCATAGTTAGGAAAGATTTAGAATGCTACAGAAGGATCCAGGTAACAGCTAAAGTTTCTGGATTTTGTTCTTAGACTGACCATGCTGTTCAGTGCAGAGATGGTACTGGCTTAGGGTTGTAGAAATTCTAGAACTTGTAGTAATTTATAACCACGCAGAGCTACGTGGGGGATCAGAAATTGGAGAGGAGCTGTGAGCACAGGGTTCCGTTCTCTTCACTTCTCCCCTCTCTTCAGAATTCATGGATAGCCCCAACAATTTCTGCCGCCTCTGTGGCACGGTGCTGCGTGGGAACCATCGCCGATGGCTCTTCAGCCGCAGCAGTGGCAACTCACGCCCCGACCTTCTGGTGGTGCTGTCATATGTCCTCAGCCGAGAGCCACCCCAGCGCGGCGACGGACAGGGAGAGTTCTTGTGTGGAAAATGCGTGGAGGCCTTGGGCCGAGTGTACCGGTTCGATACCGTCATTGCCCGGGTGCAAGCTCTATCTATTGACCGCCTCCAGCGCCTGCTTTCAGAAAAAGACCAGCTGGCCCGCTCCCTGCGCCACATCCACGCGCGGCAGTTCCCGGATGACAACGTCTCTGTGTCCTACATAGGCCAAGAGATCTCTGCCAGCATAGCAGACTTGCCACATGTCCGGTACCAGCGGCTGTTACAGGATGACATGGCCCTCTCTGAATATGAGTGCTGGGCAAATGATGCTGGCAGTAGCCAGCCAGGAACGCCATGCCGCAACCGGCAGTGCCGCAGCTGCCACGGGCTCCGGGTGGCGGACTCTGATTACGAATGGGTGTGCCGGACCCCGAGACGGCTGGGCATGTTGTCTCCAGTCTTCCCCCTCTGCCGGGACAAGTCCCAGAGCATGCCTACGGTGCACTATGCCAGCTCCCAGGCCTCCCTCCGGTCTCAGAGCCTGGGGGATGCGGAGTCGTGTTCAATGCTGTCGTTGGATACATTGCCGGAGCCGGATCTGGCCTGGGAGGCTCTGAGGGCCCTGAGGGGTATTGGTAGGAAGCGGCTGAGAGCACCGGAGGGCAGCAAGATCCCAGTGCTGGCAGGGAACAGGCGCATGTCCACACCCCGGAGGGAGAGCCCGTTGGGGGAAGACACCTATGAAGAAGTGGTGGATGAGTTTATGCCGTTGGAGTCAAAGGTAAGAGGCCCAAAGAAGAGGGGAAACCTCAAGTCAGCGCTGGCTCCAGGTTTTGGAGGGCTCTTGGGCAAGACACCCTGAATGGGCCCCCTCCCTCAGTGAATCTACCTTCTCACCGCCACTATCACCAGCTGCTCTTGCGTCTCTTCCTGTTCTTGATCATAGCTACCACTTGCTTGCTTGACAGGCAGGGAGCCAGTAGGCCGGGGCATCTGCTGCTCTTCTCCTCACCCCCACTGTTGTCCGAGCCAGAGCAAGAGGCAGGTGACCAAGCGGACTGCAATGGTGACGAGGAGGAGCAGGTTCTGGGGCTCTTGTCAGTGGGGCCCCTGCTTGAGTGTGGGGCCTTGGCAGGTGCCCAACCATGTTTACCCTTGCCTCCAGCTCTGCCTGTGATCCTCTCAGAGAATTTCTGCCCAGCCATTAGTCCTGCTTTCCTCAGAATCCAACGCAGTATACGTGGGGCAGCTTTGGCCAGAATGGAGGCTGTGCTGCTCATACTAATTTTGAACAGGCCTCACATGTCAGACTACTGTTAAAGCCACAAGAGCAGGGCTGGTCCTTCTTGCCTTATGGACTCATTCAGTCCAGATCCTGAAAAGGTAAAGGAGCGAGGCCAAGCATTTTAAAAAACTGGCCAATCCTCAACATAAGAGAGGGTTGTCATAACCTCAGGCAGCCTTCCCCATCCTGGTGCCCTCCAGGTGTTTTGGACTACAACTCCCATCGTCTCTGACCATTGGCCATGCTGGCTGAGACCAAAATGCGTAGAGGGTACCAGGTTGGGGAAGGCTGCCCTAGAGGCTAGCACCCCTGCCCTGGTATTAGTGCCACAGTGGGCCCTTACTAGGGTTCCCATTCCCAGGCCTTAGGCTCACACCAAGGTGCAAGGGGTGGAGCCTAAGAGCTAAGAGGTGGTGCCTGGTAGAAAAGGAGGTGGGCCTGTGGTATAGGGGAGGCGCTTAGTTGGCAAAAGCACTCGCCAAGCAGAAAATAGCCTGTTTCAATGGTTTTTCTGGCACTTAGGAGTTTATTCCTTCCCATAGAGACCCTGATATAGAGGCTAAATCCCTGGAACTTCAGGTCAGACCCCGAGGGCCTTGCCAGAAGCCAAAATAATCTGTCTGTGAACTCGGGAATGTTCAACACGCCCTCTAACCCATTTCCTTCTCCAAGCTCCAAGCTCAGCAGATGCTGCACCAGGACCTCCAAGGGGCTTTTGACAACCTGAAGGAACGTCTTGAAGCAGCCGAAGAGCAGCTCAGGAGCTTTCGAGAGAAGCGGGGAGAGCCTGCGGGTCAGGTAGAGCCATTCTGCTTCCGTGTCTTTCTCATTTCCTGTACAGGAGGGGTGGGGAACATCTTCAGCCTCAGGGCCGAATTCCATTTTGGAGTGGGGGGGCACATTCCAGGGGTGGGCGGGGCTGAAGGCAAAAGGGGCGAGGCCAGAAATACCAGCATATTTTAGTTTAACGCTCTTACCACCAGCTGCTAAGCCTTAGGAGACGCATTTCAACTTTTTAGAATGGAGGGAAATACTGCACAAATGCTGGGAAATCGTCAGAGGAGGCCTTGCTGGTTATTCCAAAGCTAACAGAATGTCACCATGCGATACCCCAACAGAAGGCCTTCTCCGTGGTGGCACTCAGCCTTTGGAAAACCTTCCCTAGTGCAGTTCGGGAGGCAGAAAAGGTGGCAACCTTCAAATGCCTCCTGAAAACACACTTGTTCACTCGGGGTTTCCCTGGGTTGTCATTACATTAATCATGCTGCTCTGTCTCATTGCTCCTTGTATTTCTTTTATTGTAAGTGGAATTGTTTTTCATATTGTATTGTAGATGTGATTTTAATCTTTATATGTGAACAGCTTAGGGATGTTATTATATTTAGCGGTAAGTAGATAGATAGATGGATGGATGGATGGATGGATGGATGGCTAGATGGATGGATGGGGTGCAGCCAGGTGCAGGGGGCATGGCCATCTGGGGAACTCTGGAGGGCGGGATTGGGACCTCATGCTGGCCACATTCGGCCCTCAGGCTTGATGTTCTGCAACCCTGCTGCACAGGGACAGGGCTCCTGCACAGATGAAAGTTGCTCAGGAGAGGGTATTCTGACAGCTGCAGATTTCTCCTTGCTGCTCCCAAATGACAAGCTGTGCTTTCCAGAATTCTCTTTCCCGCACGACTCTTAAAGGTGCACGAGCTCTCCCTTGGGGGCCTCCTAGCGTTAGGCAGGGTGAAGCAGTTGGCTGAGGCACCAGGGGCTGAGGCGGAGTAGCACCCCCTCCTGTGCCCCAGGACATTCTCCTTGTTGTGACCCAGAGCCCTGGTGGCAGCCGCACTTGCTTCTTGCTGGCCTGGTGGGCTGCTTGTGTTCCCATGTCACGTTGTCCTGCTGTGTCACAGACTGCGCAGACTGTTGGGAAAGGCCTCCGACCAAACAGAGGGCATCCCTCAGGTGCAGTGATGGATGCTGGGTCCGATTTCCAGCTGAAGTTAGATTCAGCTGACAAGTGTCCTGCTTTGTTTGAGCTGTCCAGTCCAAATCCCATTTAAAGATAAAGAACCCTAAGAAAAGAGAGCACCAGAGGCCCTGAAGGCGCCCACCCACAGTTAGGCCCTGTATAGCAGATTGAGCAGGCACACACAGGCCACAGCCATTCCCATCATGGTGTGACGTATTGTATTTCTGTTTAAGCTATAGTAA
Source organism: Heloderma suspectum (assembly GCF_057233095.1). Taxonomy (NCBI): domain Eukaryota; kingdom Metazoa; phylum Chordata; class Lepidosauria; order Squamata; family Helodermatidae; genus Heloderma; species Heloderma suspectum. The sequence goes on along the minus strand of NC_139459.1, from coordinate 359,078,152 downwards.
TTCTTTCTATATTTGCATGTATTTTTATATAGATCTTAGTACATTCAAATATTCAAATCTGAACTCTTTTCTGGGGAAGGGTGTATGACCAACTTCCTCTTTTTTGGTGATGCGTAAGTGGCCACCCCATGCCAGTCCTGTTGGCTTCTGTGTGTGGGATGGGAATGGGGTGTGGAAGGGGCGTCATTTTGTCCTTTGCCTCAGGCAGTGAAATGTCTTGGGCCAGCCCTGCCTCTGTTTCTGTGTATTCTCTTTCCTACCCCTGTAAGCCGTAAATATGTAGAGTCATACTTGCATCAAAGGAAGCAAACACCTTCCTATTGTTTCATTGCCTGCCTTTCTCATAGGAGGCTGGAATTCTACTTGAGAAGACTACGAATAGCCAAGAGCGGCTGGTCCAACAGCTGTCAAGATGTCTACAGAGCAAGGAGGGGGTGTTACAGGTGAGGGGGGGGAAGCGAGATAAATATTTGGCATTCCAGAATACCAGTGGGCCCCTCTTGTGTCCCATCTCTCTTGAATTCCTTTCTCATAAGCAGGTGAAAGGAATTAATAAGAGTTCAGAAGGGGGAATAAGAGCACCAAGGACGGGTTACTGGTTTTGGCAGAGTTCCTTTGGAATCAGGCAAAAATTCAACAGGGGCGCGCTTTCTTTTCTGGGACGGTTGGAATTGCAGTTTTAGGAACAGCTTCAACCGCTGGATATCTGCCTGCTGTAAGCACAAAAGGAGATCCAGATTCAAATTCCCTCTCAGCCATGGAGCTTGCTGCTTGCCCTTGGGGTAGTCACATGCTCTCAGCCTAACTTTCCTCACAGGGTTGTTGTGAGGGTAAAGTGGTGGTGTGTGGAAAGAACTGCCTTGAATTCCCTGCAGGAAGGGCGGGATGTGATAAACAAAATAATAAAAGATTTTTTTTAATGGCATTGGAGGTACAGGTGCCTCATCCCCAACTTGCAACGGAAAGTGGGGATGTGAAAGCGAGGGAGAAAAATAGGAGGCAAGGTAGGATTCAGGCCAGTCAGTGCGTAGCTCTACATCTGCCGCCCTCCTTCTCTTCCCCAGGACTGCCTGATCATCTTGCAGTCCCTTGGCTCTCCCAGGGTCAAGCCCTTCATGTTGGAAGCCCTGATAAAACAAATGGCCCAGCGCCTGAAAGAGAGAGACCAGGCTTTAGAGGTAATGTACAAAGTATATGTGTATATTGCCCCTTTAGGGAAGAGTCAGGAATCCTGGTTTGTTTGGGGTGGGATGTTGGGAGCCAAGATTCCTGGTAGGGGCCATAGCTCAGTAGCAGAGCATGTGTTTCACATCTGGAAGATCCCACGTTACGTGCAGAACAGAGGTGCGGAACCTCAGGCCCAGAGGCCAAATCCAGCCCTTCAGCTGTTCCAATCTGGATCTCCAGGGTTCCCCAGAAGGCCATGCCCCTTTCCAGGCTTTTGTGCATGTCTTCCCCATTCTAAAGGTTGAAGTGCCTCCCCTGAGGCTGAGTTACTGGCAGTAAGAACCTTAAGCCAAAATATTTGGTATTTTGGCCCCACCACTACAATGCCTGCGCCCCTACCCCAGAGAGCTTCTCCAAAATGGAATTCAGCCTGCTGGCTGAAAGTGGTTCTGTATCCCTGATGTATCCCTGATACATGTATCAGGGATACATGTATGTATACATGTATGATACATGTATGTACAGGGATGTATCCCTGTATCCCTGATCCTTGACTTCTCCAGTGAAAAGGCTCTGTTTTGGTCTGTATTGGGTAGGAGGGCAGGCATGGGCAGAGTTCAGGTTTTTGAGATCTATTTCCTTTTCTTTTTTTAACTACTACTACAGAGTCCACCAACAGGAGTCAAGTGCAAACTGGAGGGCGGGGGGGGGGTCACAGAGCAGGAGGGAAGCAAGTATGAATTTTTGGTGTTGCTACTATTAAACCATTAGGAGTCGGAAACCCTCGTGGATCGACTGGCAATCATCCACTGATCTACCAGCAGTAGATCCTAATTGACCTGCTTCCCACTCTTGGCGAAAGCCATTGCTCTGACTTGGAATAAGGCGGCTCCTGATTCTCCCTCCCAGTTTCACATTCTCTGACACTTTTTTGCCCCCACAGAAGACCTTGTCCAGTCACTTCATGGAAATGGAGTCTGTGCTTCGAGAGCTGAGGCAACTTCAGGAGGCGCTGAAGGACAAAGATGCAGACCTGACAAGGCTCAGCACTGCCCTCCGCACAGGAGAGGAGACCCTGCATGTATGAATGGAGAGATTGGTACTGGGATCAAGGGAGAAAGGGTCCAGTATTAAGGTCAATATGGTGGAAGGCTATTTGACTCATGGTGCAACATCATGGAAAAAGTATTTCAAGGCCTGTCTTCTCCTGTAGGCAGGGCATGGCTGGTAGTTTTGAATTTTGGATAAAGTCTGACAACTTGTTACAGAATTCTGAGAATCTTGGCTGTCTTTTAAGAAACCAAATCAAGTTTCTAGCCCTCATGGCAACAGAGGCTTGTTGGCCTGATGCATCTACCTCACACCAAATAAACATAGCATGGTCTTGCCTCATGCTTTAAGAAGAATGTGGGGGAGTAGTGTGGTCTTGCATGGCATCCTGGGAAATGTAGGGTGCTTCCAGACAGGGGACTCGTAGTGCTTCCAGTCAAAAGGCATGGTGCAGCTGTCTCATCTTTTCTTCCCTAACAGATTTCTTCTGTTAAGAAGAAAGACAGAAGAAATGGTGGGAAAACACAGGCGGGCTACAAATGAAAGACAATGACATCTGCCCCCATAAAATTCCATGATTAAGGCAGTTCCATTGCACAGTGAAAGCATCATCTGGAAGCACCTGTAATCCCACTTCATTTCACCTTAATTTCAGCATCAGGCTTCTCTCTTCATCTTGCCTGCCTTTCACAGCTTTTTCTTTTCTTTTCGATTAACAAAATGTCATGTGACACTTTACTCTCTGTCTTTTTGTCCATTGTTGCTGGACAATTAATCTGGATTTTTCCAGATATAGATGAACAGTGCTGGATACAAAACATCTGCTGGGTTAGCAGTCAGGGATTTATGGTTGCTAGGAGATGGAGGATAGATGTTATAGGTCTTGCTTTAGGACAAAAGAACATCCACGAGAGTTGGGTTGCCTGGTATGGTCTGGGGCATGGGATAGGCAACGTGGTGCCCATGGGCACCAGTGTGCCCCCAGACACCTTCCTTGGTGCCCACCGAGACATGCTGTTCCTGCCAATTTTTTATTTAAATTTTTAAAATATATTTTCTTATCGGCATCTGGGATTGCTTCAAAGTGAAGCAGGAGCCTCGAGCTGCTGCCAACTTGATCTCCCATGAAAGCCGCTGGGCAGGTTATTTGTCCTTTGTGACTAGCCATGTTAACCCAGGCAGCCATTTTATGGTTGTGCCCAGGACTGTTTCTCAAATTTCCAAATGTGCCCACAGGCCCAAAAGGCTGCCTACCCCTGGTGTGGGTCCTTGTCTTGTATACCTTCTTTACCCTCTGCAACCATTCCTCTTTCTCCAGGCCTTGCATGAGGTATTGCACCAGAAGGATCGGGAGATTCAGCGCCTGGAATTGCTCTGTGCCTCAACCCGGGAATCCTGGCAGCAGCGTGACCAAACTTTACTCCTGAGCTTGAAGGAGAAGGAAGCCTTAATCAAAGCCCTCCAGGTGGCGTTGAGCAGTAGCACCAAGGATGTGGAGGTAGCTACTCTTACATTTGCTCAGATCAGGGCTGAACAACAGTCAGAGATATCATAAGGTACAGCCCTTCCTGGACTCTACCACGTCATACTGCAGGTGGGAGACTGCGTTAAAAAAAAATTTAAATCCCTGTCTGTGGAATACTGGCATACCAATGGGAGGGGCAGGGTGCACCTTATCTGCATTTTGCTAATTTTCTGTATGCAGGGAGTTTTTGACATCACAGAATATTTAAACATGACATTTGTTTTATTTATAAAATTTATATCCCACCCTTCATCACAAAACAACCCCCGGACACGATGCACCATGACGGATGCGCCATCATTACAAACCCAATAAAAATGCACAGCAACCAGTCAGTATCAAAAAATGACAGGTACATCACTTGTCGACTATATGTCCGAATCCCACCCATCCACCTGCAGTTTAAAGGGTTGGATCTGGATTGAAGCTGGATCAACTGCTGGTGGAAGAGGACTTCCCTGCCTTTTCCTTCCCATGGCAGCTCCTCCAGCCCCCTGAAAATGCTGCACAGAGGCTCAGGGGACTACTGAATGGGGTGAGCTATGGTGTGGGAAGGAGGGAGTTGGACTCAATGGTCTTGTAGGCCCCTTCCAACCCTACAATTCTGTGAGCCCCCAAAATCAGGCGGGGTGACCTTCCGTGAGCAAAGCCCTTCCTCTAACCTGATAAGAATACCATTTTGGGAGGACTGTACCACTAGCTTTCTGAAATATGCTCATGTCCTGCTTATTGGCTCCCTGCAGGCATCTCTCTGGCCACACTTGGGAAGGCAGTGCTGGCTTAGATGGACACTTGGTCTGATCTAGAAGGGCTTTTCTTGCATATATGCCTAAGTGCACATGGAATTGAGAGGAGGTGGAATTGAGGGATTCAGCAATGCTGTTGTTGATAACCCACAACCCTTCTTTCAGGACCCATCATGCCCCTCTCCCTTCTCCCAGTACTACATCGTGCAAAATGAACTGCCAGTTTACCCCATGACTGCCATTGTGCCAGGATATTAGGCCATGTTCCAAGTGCTTCCCTTTCCCCCCACTGTGAAAGGGGCTGGCCCAGAGCCTTCAGTAGGGCAGTGAGAGAGTAACTCCCTCGAATCTCTCAGATGGAGCATTTTTCTTTTTTTGCTGAACAAGTGATTATAGTCGGCACACACCGTATAATGTGGGAAACCGACACTTTTAGTTGAAGTGGTATCTCTCCAGAACGTTAGTATCGATATCAAATAACTGGGAGGGCTGCCTGTGGCTTTTTCCAGCCTTCTTTAATACTTAGCATGTATATGGTGTTGTTCAGTCGTTAAGTCGTGTCCGACTCTTTGTGACCCCATGGACCATAGCACGCCAGGCCTTTCTGTCCTCCGCTCTCTCCCGGAGTGTGCTCAGGTTCACAATCATTGCATCGGTGATGCTACCTAGCCATCTTATCCTCTGCCATTCCCTTCTCCTTTTGCCTTCAATCTTTCCCAGCATCAGGGTCTTTTCCAGGGAGTTTTCTCTTCGCATTAGGTGGCCAAAATATTTGAGCTTCAGCTTCAGTATCTGTCCTTCCAATGAGCTGTCAGGGTTGATTTCCCTTAGGACTGACTGATTTGACCTCCTTGCAGTCCAGGGGACTCGTAAGGGTCTTCTCCAGCACCACAGTTCGAAGGCATCGATTCTTCGGCACTCAGCCTTCCTTATAGTCCAGCTCTCACAGCCATATGTTGCTACTGGAAAAACCATAGCTTTGATTATACGAACCTTTGTCAGCGAGGTGATGTCTCTGCTTCTTACTATGCTGTCTAGGTTTGCCATAGCTTTCCTCCCAAGGAGCAAGCGTCTTTTAATTTCACAGCTACAGTCACCGTCTGCGGTGATCTTGGAGCCCAAGAAAATAAAATCTAGCATGTATATAGTGCACTCCAAATATCCCAGGTGCTCCTCAGAGACATTACCCCAGAGATCCTTAGATAAACTCTTTATGGGAGGCCCATATTTAGGAACTGGAGAGACACTGGCTTGCCTAAACATTATAGGGCTAATTTGGCAGTGGAGGCTGGTGACTCTGATGTTGGTGGGGCATTGAATCCCCTCAAGGTTTCAGTCAGAACCAGTCAGGACTCTGAAGGACCTACCCAAGGTGTGGAAGCACCTTGGATGGCTCCTTTAGAGTTCTGACTGAAACCTGGAGTGGATTCACCGCCCCACTGACATCAGCTTCACCAGCCTCTACTGTAATCTGGAGTTCTCAATCCCATGTTTGCCTTGTGATTTAGCATCTTCCATGCTAGGAAACTGCACTCTTGAGCATCTGTAAAAGCATGAAAAGGTTAACAATTAGATGTGCACATTTTTTCTTGGGAAGAGCAAGAGGGATGGGGTAAACCTGAGTACTCCTCCCCAGTGCTGGTTGCAACATCTCTTGCTTCTCTGTCTGTCCAAGGCCCTCGCAAATTCCCTTGGCAGCCCAGACTTTGCCCCAGGGCTGCTCCAGCGAATCCAGGAGAAGGAAGGCTTGCTGGCCCAGTCCTTGGCTGAGCAGGAGCAAATCCAATCCCAGTGGCATAGACGCCTGCGGGCAGCCGATGATGCAGCTGCGGCCAGGGAACGGGAACTGCAGGTAGTGTTGGGGACAAGGGGCGAGAGTGTGCATTGGGGCAGTAGCCACAGGGTGGCCTGTAGGGTCTCCCCTCCCACCCTGCCTAAGGGACAATCCAGGCTCCTTTCCCAAATTTTTGTCTTTAATTTAAGTGGAGTGGAGTAGCAAGCCCGCTTCTTATTTAAGAAAAATAAGTGGGGTTGGGGGGAGAACATTCAGGTGGTAGTCTGTCCAAGAGCTCAGTAAATCTGTTTGTGCCTTCCAGATAGGATTGCCAACTGACAAGAAGAACCCTAGCCTGGTCTGCTCCTGTGCCTTTAAATAGCAGCTTAGTCTGCAGCAACCATCAGGAGACTGTTTCAGGAAGTGGCAAATAAGCATTACCCCCTGCTAATGGCTGCAGATGAGGCTTCTGTTTAAAAGCACAAGAGCAATTACTGATGGATGAAAAAGAAAGTTGCCAGCACTGTTCAGTGACTTGCAAAAGCCCAAGGTATGAGAATCAAACAATTGAGCACTTGTCACCAAATATATTCAGTCGCATTTAAATGTCTTGCTTTGTTTTTTCTTTAATAAATATAACTTCCCTGTAAGCCTATTAGGGAGCAATCCTACAGCCCCCAGAAAGCATCTGGGGGCCATAGGAGTTTTGGATCCAAAGTCGAAGACAGCGCCCCAGTCTCGGAGCCGGGAATCCAGACTCCCTTCCCCCTCGCAGCAGGCGTGGAGGGAACTGCGCCAACTGCCTCTCTGAGGTCACAAAGGCAGCCTTGGAGAGGGGGTAAAGGGGGCATGCCAGTGGGTGAGGAAGCCAAGATACGATGTATCCTGAGGCCACCACAACCTCCTACCCTCCCGCTCCAAGACACCCCAGCTAGATGGGCAAAAAAGCCCATCTAGCCAAAATGCAGAGCAGGAGGAGTGCAGAGGCAAAGGTTGCCTCTACTGCTCCTCCCACTCTGCATTTAATACCCATAAGCCTCTGAGTTTGGAGGCTTACAAGCATCGGCATAGGATTGCACCCTCACTTGTATTTAGACCAAACAGTTCTTCATTACTGGTTAACTGCAGGCCATTGCAACTTTAATATTTATATCCCATGTCTCTGGAGCAATCAAAGCAGCTCATAATTAAACGTAAGAAAATGCTTCTTTAAGAAACAGCAAGAACTCAACTTCTCTATCGCTTTGCAGGGGCAGGTGCGTCAGCATTTCCAGGATGCCCAAGAACAGTCCCAGGAAGCTGAAAAGCTACGCAAGGGCCTGGCGCAGGCAGAAGCAGAACTGGCCCACGGAGCCACAGCACTGGAGGAGTGTCGCGCGGAACTGGCTCGACTTCAGGGGATGGAGAATGAGAAGGACCTTGCCCTAGAGGTGAGCTAAGAAGTCAAGGAATACTCTGGGGGAACAGGAGACTTAGCAGTACGTTCAAGACTTGGAAAATATGTCAATAGCAGGAATGGGATTTCCATTCAGCTGAAAATGCACACAGGAAAACCTCAAACTTCTGTGTTTGCTCAAAATTATTGTAAATACTGTACCTTTTTCCCAAGAACTGACTGAGAAAATTGTATCAACAGCACAGTCCTATATATATCTACTTGGAAATCCCATTGAACTCAGTGGGGCTTACTTCCAGGTAAGCGGATATAGGATTGCAGCCTTGTTGTTGTTGTACAGTCGTTAAGTCGTGTCCGACTCTTCGTGACCCCATGGACCATAGCACGCCAGGCCTTCCTGTCCTCCGCTCTCTCCTGGAGTATGCTCAAGTTCATACTCATTGCATCGGTGATGTTATCTAGCTATCTCATCTTCTGCCGTCCCCTCCTCCTTTTGCCTTCGATCTTTTAAGCGTCTTTTAATTTCATGGCTACAGTCACCGTCTGCGGTGATCTTGGAGCCCAAGAAAATAAAATCTGTCACTGCTTCCATTTCTTCCCCTTCTATATGCCAGGAAGTGATGGGGCCAGATGCCATGATCTTAGCTTTTTTAATGTTGAGTTTCAAACCAGCTTTTGCGCTCTCCACTTTCACCCTCAATAAGATGCTCTTTAGATCCTCATCGCTTTCTGCCATTAGGTTGGTATCGTCTGCGTATCTGAGGTTGTTGATAATTCTCGCAGCAATCTTAATTCCGAGCTGTGATTCATCCAACCCGGCGTTTCTCATGATGTACTCTGCATATAAGTTAAATAAGCAGGGTGACAACATGCAGCCTTGTCGTACTCCTTTCCCAATTTTGAACCAATCGGTTGTTCCATGTCCGGTTCTTACTGTTGCTTCTTGACCCTCGTACAGGTTTCTCAGGAGACAGGTAAGGTGGTCTGGTACTCCCATCTCTTTCAGAATTTGCCAGAGTTTGTTGTGATCCACACAATCAAAGGCTTTAGCGTAGTCAATGAAGCAGAAATAGATGTTTTTCTGGAATTCTCTTGCTTTCTCCATGATTCAGCAAATGTTGGCGATTTGATCTCTAGTTCCTCTGCCTCTTCGAAACCCAGCTTGTACTTCTGGTAGTTCTCGGTTCACATACTGCTGAAGCCTAGCTTGTAGGATTTTGAGCATCACCTTGCTGGCATGTGAAACGAGCGCAATTGTACGGTAGTTTGAACACTCTTTGGCGTTGCCCTTCTTTGGAATTGGAATGTAAACTGACCTTTTCCAATCTTGTGGCCACTGTTGAGTGTTCCAAATTTGTTGGCATATTGAGTGCAGCACTTGAACAGCATCATCTTTTAGGATCTTAAATAGCTCAGCTGGAATACTGTCATCTCTGCTAGCTTTGTTGTTAGTAATGCTTGCTAAGGCCCACTTGACTTCACTCTCTAGGATGTCTGGCTCAAGTTCAGTGACCGCACTATCATGGCTATCAGGGACATTCAGATCTTTCCTGTATAGTTCTTCTGTGTATTCTTTCCACCTCTTCTTAATCTCATCTGCTTCTGTTAGGTCCCTGCCTTCTTTGTCCTTTTTCATGCCCGTCTTTGCTCAAAACGTTAAAAAACCCCAAACAAAAACCTGACAAGAAAAGGCAGTTAAGTTTGGATCAAACAGAAAAGTTCTTTGTTCTATGTTGCAGTGAAGAGACAATATAATATTCAGCTGGCTTTTATTTTGGAAGACCACGGCTGAGGTAACATTTGAACTAGGAATTCATTAGGGGCCAAACTAGGAGTGCAGAGCAACCACATGCATGTTTAACAACTTCTTTTTCCTCATTCATCTGTGAAGCAGGAGTGGAGGGCTCTATCTTGTCACAAAAAGGAATCTATGAGGGAGGGGAGAGAAACCCACCCCCTCCTCTGCCATACCTCCCTATGCTCCATATCTTGAAGCAGTTTTCTCCCTGCCTGTCTCACTTTTGATGTCAAAGCCAGGCAGAAGGAAAAGAAGCAGAGTGCAATGAAGTAATGTTGTAGGGTTGGGGGAGGATTTCAGTCCCCTCTGCCATGTAGAGCCAGCCCTACTGTTAGGCAGGGGTCGGCAACCTGCAGCCCTCAGCCTTTTTTCATGTGGGGTTAATTTCAAAAGCCTTCTGCAAGCGATTAATCCAGACTTTGCAAGAATGAACTGTCCCTCCCCTGGTGGACTGGTATAGAGAAATGGGGCTGGGGGAGAGAAAAGGAGATGCCCCTATCCACTGCTGGTGCACCCACTGCTGGAAGGCAGCCCTCGACAGATTACCCTGAGAGAATGTGACTCTCAAGAGAAAAAGGTTCTCCGCCCCTGTATTAGGCAGAGTGAGGCGGCCACCTCAGGCTGCTGATTTTGGGGAGTCATAAAAGGGCAGCAATTTATAACTTTTTCATTTTGTTCTTTTTTCTAGGGGGAGGCGCTTGCGGGATTTTCTGCCTCAGGTGCCAAAATAACTTGGCCATGCACCTTACGTCAATCTTCCTATTACATTTTTCCCGCTAATTGGAGCTGCCATGTGGAGTCTTTCTTTGCCCAGCTTTAGAAGTGGACTCAAATGTTCCATCAGCAAGGTTTAGCAAAGAGTTCTTCCTGTGGGCCTCATTTCTCTCTGTTTTGCACTCTTAATTTTTTAGCATCTGTGGCAGGAATAAAATTAGGCTTTTCAGTTTTTTTGAGAATATACAATTATCTCTTTCTTGCTGTTAGGCTTATCATAAAATCTCCCACTTGCCCTCACAGCACGTTTTCTCTTGTTCTGTTCCAAGAACTAGCGACCTGTTTTCCATGTAGAGTCAGCTAAGGCTCGTGGCTTTAATAGGAATTGCACATTTTGGCAGGCCAGCTTCACATCTGTGATTGGGCAGGTTCAGCTTTGTGGCTTGCAGCTGGTTCTGACATGAATCCCTTTCATCTCTGGTAGAAAGTTCTGCGAGAGGGAGAGGAGAAGGACCGGATCCTGAGGATGTTGCAGGAGCGCTTGTTGAGGAGGATGAAGCAGGTGCCAGCAGGAGAAGGTAAGCAGTGTGGAAGGGCTGTAAGAATGGGAAAGGACCACTGAAAGTGGAGGGTGGGACCAGCCCAAGGCATTTTGCAGAGCAAAGCGAAAGTCCAGCATGTGTGTACTCCTCTGTACGCCCCACCAATAGAAGCTAGCTGGACAGAAAGTGAAACCTTACTTCCACAGAGGAAACGGGCAGCATCCTCCACTGCCCGTCTGCTTGGTTTCCCTGCTATCCATGGAGTAAAGAAATCCTGTCCTTTCTCTGCTAACCTACTTGGTAGAAGGCTGGGTTCTTTATTAGTCTGCTAAGGGGCTAGCATCTCATCTTTCAATGCTGGCTGTGTAGGAGCCCCCCCCCCCTTCCACAGCTGGCATAGAAACAGACTACTAGCCTCTTAGCCTGCTAGTTAAAAAAGAAAAAAAAAGGCAGGCTTATAACCATCGTGGGCTTATTTACAAGGCTGTGTTATCCCCTCTGCTTCCATAGGAGCCTTTGTTAATGGGGAACTTAAAAAAAAACTTGTTTAGGAATTGCAAAAAGCATTGACAGTGTTACTTCTTCCCAGTTTCAGACCGGATTCTTCTGCCTCCCACCTGACCTGAAGAGTTCCAGAAATCAAGAGATGCTGGAGAAAATGGAATGGGCCTTCATCAGCAAAGCCGCTGTGCTCACGGAGGCAGGGAGGGATAGATAAATAGATAGGAGGGAGCTGTAACTTATTTCAGAAAGGGAGTTTTGTCAGCCGAGTTTTTCTCCCTGTTCTATTCCTGAGGATGGAAGCTAATGTGGTGAATATTGGGGGTGTTGGAGAGCAAGTTTCATGATACCAAAGCTGTTTCCTATTAACGCACTGCCTGAAACAATGATAATAAAAAGTGTTCTTGCTTTAACGGGGTGTGAACGCTCTTCTGCATTCCACTAGAGGGCACGCCACTCAGGGCCAGCACAAGCTCTCCTGCCTCTGCTGCATGTCTCTCCCACCCCCCACCCCACTGCATCTCCCACATACCTCCCTATTGCTGCTGCCACTGTTGTGCAGCTGCAGTACCAGCAATCTCTAGGAACACTCCCTCCTGAATAGAGCGGTCAGAAGTGAGGTGGATCCCCGCAAAATCAGATGGCAGGATCTTCCATGAGCAGAGCACTCCCTCTCGCAAAAGCTCCCTTCCTCTTAGGGAAGGCAGCTCTTACAGTTTGGACAATTGACATGGGAGTAGGTGGTTCCTGAAGTAACTAGGCCCTTGATGGGCTTGGGCTTTAAAGGCCAAGATGAGCAGTATGAATTGGGTCTGGAAACAAGTCGGTAACCAACAAAGATGGAACAAAATTGGAGTGATGTGCTCTGAGTGTTGGTCATCAGATGAAGTTCTGGATGCCACATTTTGGACCAGTTGAAGTTTCTAAATTGTTTTAAAGGCATCTCTAAAGCAACACACCTATTTACAAGAGCTAGCATAAATCACACAGCATGAGCAGGATTATGTAAATTCAATTATAATGTAATTAAGGCTGTCTCTGAAGCATCTGAATATAATACCCTTGAGTACAGGAGAAAGAGGTGTTCTTGTATTTGTCTATACCAGTGCCAGCAAGGGAGGTGTGTAGATCGATTTGTTGGTTTCAACATAGGTTGCATGAATGAGAGAGACAACAGTGAAGTTTAGTTAAAATCAGCTTTAATAAATTTGTCTCCTTCTTATAAAAAAGCTTTTAATTTTTGTACAGAAAGAAAGAAGTCTTATATACAGTACATTTTAGCAGCTCACATGGGCAATATAAAAAGGAATCTGAGGAGTGTTGATTGCATTTTTCACCACAAACCGGAAATTGTTTTTGTATTACAAAAATGGGCAGCCAGGCCCGTAGAAACAATGTATGGCTAGAAGCTGATCGGTAGAAGGTGGGGCTCAAAGTGTAGGAATAAAAAATAGTATGGCTGACGGGAAGTGGGTCTGAGCCAAAGTAGTTCGCAAACCAGAAGTCCACAAGAATTGGCACAGCAAAACTAGGAAGCAAATTGGGAAAAGATAAGTGTAATTTGTTAATAAAGGCACTTGGGAAACAAGATGGTTACCATTCAGGGCGGAGTTGTGCGTGCTTAAACCCATTTGTTTCACTAGGTTCAAGTGCAGAACTCTTTGTGAGAAGTCTGGCCAATGCTGTAGAGAACAAACAAGATAATCTGAAAAAGAACTACCTGGACAAGAATTGGCACATTTAGACCTGAAACTCAAGATGGCAGGTGAAATCTATTAGCAACAACAAAAAAAGAGTTTTGCCAGGGTTAGATAATGAAACTGACCTGGAAGACCAAAAGAGCTAGCAGAAAGAGAAATGAAACAGAAAAGTGGGTAGGCACAAGTAATCTGCAAATGGTCAAGAGCCAAAAATAATAATCCAGAAGTGGCTATCAGGGTGGAAACAGGCCACTATGAGACCCACTGAAGCCACTTGAGAGCTTGCTTTGCAGTAGTTCTCAACAGCTGGAGAGGAAATCAAATGGAGCTGCCAGCCACGCAGTTAACCTAGGGCAGCCTTCCTCAACCTGGTGCCCTCCAGATGTGTTGGACTACAACTGCCATCATCTTCAGCCAGGGAGATGTCATCCAACACACCTGGAGGACACCAGGTTGGGGAAGGCTGCTCTCAGGTTTCCTTCCCCACTGCAGTCATTCAGAAAGCTAGGGAAGCACAGGAATCCTGAGCTTGCCATGTGGCTGGCAGCTAGAGCAGATGGCCTCCCTGCATGGTAAGTTTTAGAACGGACTCCTACGTGGTTCCCAGTCACCTGATTTGATGCAGAGAATGGCACAGGCCACAAAGAAACCTGCTGTTTATTGAAAAATGGTAAAGACCAGAAAAGTGGCCAACCATGAGTGGAAGAACAGTCATTTTGGCATATGGTTGCCCCCAACATTAGTCCTGCTTAGGATGGACTCATTGAAATGAGCAGGACTTAAGTAAGATTAACACTGGATACAACCCCACCGTCTACAAATTGATTAGCTTCAATCAAGAAGATAGCTGGCAGGAAATTATGCAAAGGCGGCAAAGGTTTGCTTTCCTGTGTTGAATGATCAGGTGGGGGGTAGCCTCTTGTGAAGTAGTAGTAAGGGGATTGGAAGACAAGACAGACAGCAAAATAGCAGTCTGGAAGGGGCAACGTGGAGTAGAAGTGATGGCATTGGCAGGGAAGTGAGGCAAACTATTAGAGTGTGGGGTGGGTGGGCGGACACAACAGTTGGTCATAGAAGCGTTAACCTCCCCCCCCCCCCCGCCGCCCATGGTTGGATTAGAAGTGGGGCATCATGTTAAAATGGTTGCCATCATCTAAAAAATAGGATCGAAAAGAACATAGTCAATAAAATGTTGCTCTTTTGAAAAAGGTGAGGCAATGTGGCAAACTAAAATGAGGCAAAGGCTGGTCAGTTTTCTCGTGCAAAGCCCAGAAAGCCAAAAAAGGATGCAGTATGGACCGGAATGGGGGAGAAGGGATATGTTGAGCTGTTCCTGATATGGGCATAGGGCCTAAAAATCCAGAAATGGCTGACGGAGTGATACAGCAAGAAATGATATGGACGGGTAATGCAACGTGACAAGTTGTAGGGGGAGCAGCACCCCCTCCCCCCGGTATTATTTCTACTTGTCCTTGGCTTTCGTGTTCTTTTTGTTGAGGATCTTCATGAGGGACTTGGACATGTAATAAGGTTTCTCCTGGGAGCCATCATTCCGCTCCAGGTCTTCCACTACAAAGAGAAACAAGAGTCTTGTACCAGGCCCATCCATATACTGTATAGTGAAATGTGGTCAAGATGGATGAGGAACAATACTCACAAAAACAGAGGAATAGAGTGTCGACACACATATTATAGACACTGAAGAATCCTTGGGCTATGAAGTAGGAACCTACCACCACGGTCTGAAGGAGAGCAAGAGAGGGGAAACACGGAGTGAAATGGGAGGGAGCAGAACTTCAATTATAAAGCACCCCCAGAAAGCCAGACACTTTACCACAGCCTCCCCCAACATGGTGCCTTCAGATGTTTTGGACTACAACTCCCATCAGTCCCAGCCAGCATGGCCAATGGCAAGGGTTGATCACAGTTGTAGTCCAAAACATCTGGGGGGGCACTAGATTGGAGAAGGTTAGTTTACAACAGGGATGGGGGGATGCCATGCCTGGGGCTCCTCATCTGGCCCAGCAACTTCTCCCCCTGTCCCACCCCCTCTGTAATGGAGGGAAAAGCTCTTATCTCTGATCAGTGGCTGATCGGATATAAGAGCTTTTCCTGTGGGGCAGGGACAGAAGAGGAAGCTGCTCAATAATTCAGTCCTGCTTCCTGCTGAGCCATGTCGAAGGTTGCCCTGCTTAATTGCGAGTAGTCATGCTGCTACAGGCAGAGGCTTGGTGTTTGGGATGCTATTTGCTGCTGAGTGATTCTTGTCCTGCTTACTCTGAATAGCCATGCAGGGACTTGTTCTGGTTACTTCTGAGTAGACATGCAGAGGCCTGTCCTGATTATTTGTGAGTAGACATCATTATTACTATAATTTGGTAACAATGGAATTAGCGGGGGGGGGGGATTTTTCAGCCCCATTTGCTTTGCCTTTGGCCCCACCTATCACCGGAATGTGGCTTCCACAGCCTTCTCCAAAATGGAATCCAGCCCTTGAGCTGAAAAAAGGTTCCCTGACCCTGGTTTACAATATCCCTGTCAGCCATTTTCTGAAGGCTACCAATTTGTTGGGAACAACCGATATTATTTCTGCAATGGCTTGTGCAATTATTTTGTCAAACACACCATTTCTGAAGCACAGAGCTATCAGGTTGCCTTTATACCACGTTAGGTCACTGATCCACACAAAGCATGTGTTCTACAGCTGAGCTGCGGCCCCTCTTTGCAACAGGCCCCTCTTTCCTCCGCTGTTCCTTGCAGTTTTCTGCCAGTAATTTTGTTTTTCAGGGTATGTCACACTTTTTAGCTAATTCAATCCATCTTTTTGTATTGAGTCAGCCACCATATCAGATTTATGGATTGATTGCAATGATTTATATTGTGACTTTCGGGATAAAATCCTACCAAGGCCGCTTACAAGTAAAAACAACAATATATTTTTAAAAAAACACATTTAAAAATAATATTAAAAATAACTACTCATAAGGATCCGTCATGCAAGGCTTGTAGATGGTAAAAAGCCATCTTGGGGGGCAGTGGGTTGGTGGCTATAGTCCAACTGAAGCAAGGGCATGAGGAGATTTTTGCCTGCCTGCCTCGAGTCCTTCTTCCCCTGCCCAAAACTCCCTGGGAAGGGGCAGTATTAAGGGCCAAAAAATGGTCACAGTTACATACCAGAATGGGAAGCCAATAGTAGTTGAGGACGGGGGATCGGAACTGGGCGTTGTCAATGGGGATTCGCCCCGTGAAGAAGAAGAATGCCAGGACGCCCACTCCACCAACCACCAAGAGCTTCCCAAAAAGCAGCAGCAGGTCTGTTATTTTATCCAGCACAACAACTCTGCATGGAGAGAAAGGGAAGGACAGAACAGAGAACATCTTCCTCCCATTCAGGCCCATTGGCCCGCTTTTTCCTGCAGCCTGCTGCTCCCAACCTTTTGCCCTGGTTACCTGACAACGTTACGCATCAGTAGCTTGAAGGCATTTTTGGCTGATACACAGAAATTCTTTCCATAAATGGCAATCTGGGGTCCCGGGAGACAAAAGAAGTAAATTAAATCTTTTGAAGGGATCTAGGTCATCTCCCTTCCCCGTTAAAATACACACACGGCAACACCACACTTTCCCCAGAGCTTTTGCTTCCTCAGAGTTGACAAATACGCAACCCTTCCACACTGACCCAACGTTTACCTGCTTTTCTGCCCCCCACACCCCAATCACCACTACTCGTGTGCACAATTACTTCCTCTTAATTCTGGTTTTGCTGGAGAAAAGAGCCTGGAACTTTGATTGTATCACTAACTGCCAGTGACAGTCAGGGATCTCTAAATATCTCTGACACATTGCACATTTTTGTAGATTTTAATTGTACAGTCCACAAAAAATGTGAGTCAGGAGCCAATCTTGACTGAGAAGGGTTGCATCTGTGTATGTATATGATGTCTCCCCAACTGTTGAATGCTGTCCCCAGCAAGGCCCACCTGGTGCCGACATTGTCATCTTTTCAGCATCAGGTTAAGACTGTCCTCCAATCCCAGGCATTTGATGGCATTCAATGGGCTTCTTAATGGAGTTGTTTTGTCAAGTCATGGTATTTTACAGTTAATTGTTTTTAGCTGTTCTAAATTGTTTTAAAGTTTTTGTAGGTATTAATTTTTGTTGTAAGTTGCCATCGTCTTTTTTTCTGAGAAAGGTATCTAAGAAATTTAAGGCAAGGAGGGGATCTTTGCCTCCATTCTCCTCCTGGTCTGCATTTTGGCTAGATGGGCTTTTTTGCCCATCTAGCTGAGGAGTTGCAGAGCAGGAGGGACAGAGACTGAACTGGCCACAGGATACAGTGTAAACCAGCCTCTCCAGTCCCCTCCCCACCCACCAGCATGCCCCCTTTACCCCCTCTCCAAGGTCACCTCTGCAACCTCAGAGAGGCCACTGGAGCAGTTCTCCCTATGCTGGCTGCAAGGCGGAGGGGGAGGGGAGCATGGATTCCTGCATCCGTGGCCAGAGCCACATCTCCAGGAATCTGAATTGTCCTATGGTCCTCCAGACTCCCTTAACCAATCAGTCAAATGCATGTGCATGTATGTGCGTATAATAAATGCTAGCCACAGAGCCCTTGAAAGCACAATTTAGGTTTGCAAACCGTGATTTTGACCTGGTTTGTTTTAACTGTGGTGTATGAATAACACAAATGATGAATGCAGGGAAGGAGAAATTGCTCTGCTGGTGGTGCGGGGGGAATTAGAGAAAAGGCACCTATGTTTCCCAGGCTGGGTCCTCCTGTGCAAACCATAGTTTTCAGGGAGCCAGTGTTGCATTTGCACAGGGGTCCTTTGGAAACAGATTAGGACCCACCAAGGGAGGTTGGTGGTAGCCAAGCAAGGATTTGAACCTAGCTTTCCCACATACAAATGTACCACTCTAACCGCTGCACTGCACTGCCTTTCAGGCCTCCTGGGTACACTTTACCCATCCTTTTTTGCTTTCCTCACATCAAAGGCCCCTTTCCTCACAACCAGCCCAGTGGCCCCCCAGATCTTCTCTTTCGCCCAACAGCAAGGCTCACCATGATGTAGGCATTTCTGTTGAGGAACTTGATGAACTTCTCCAGACACCAGAAGCAACATTTCAGACAGCAAAGAATACAGCGGGCAGCTGGATTGTGGGAATCTGCAAACACCACAGTAGAATTAGACTGGGGGGGGGGGGGGCTCACATTGGTTATGTTGCAACTGTACTTTCAGACTGTACTAGGCTGTGTCCACTCCTCTTTGTAAGTACATCTGTACACAGCTAAAGATCACAGGATGGATCCAGGATCTGCCTTTCGCAGAACGAAGGGTTCCACTCGTGGAAGGTCCTTCCACCCAGTTTTGGAGGATCCAAGCTCCCCCCACACCAGAGCTCACCCATTCAGCAGGGTCTCCTGACTCTCTGTGGCCCAATTTACACATGGGTTATTCAACCCACGATGAGCCACGGGATGTGCCGGGTGCCATTGTGAATATGCAGTCCCCAATAGGATTGTGGCAAGTCATCTGAACCCTTGCATAACCCTCGGTTTATTGTAGGGTTGTGCAGGGGTTGGTTAACTTTCGCACAACCCCTGATGGACAGGTTTGGATGGCACACCACAAACCCATTGGGGGTTGCATATTCAAAATGGCACCCGGCACACATTGCAGCTCATTGTGGGTGAAATAACCCACAGTGGGCCTAGCGTGTTGTGTGAACTGGGTCTCCGTGTAGCATTTTCAGGGAGCTGGAGGGAAGAAGAGGACAGCCAGTGCGGTTGCTCACATGTAAATCATGATCCAACTCAGTATCTACAACTCCTTCATCCTGACCCTGCCAGTTAAAGGCCAGCTTCAAAACCCTTCTAGAATTTGAAAGACTATGACTCCTAAATCTACTTCCAGTGTTACTGAACCTGACTGGGGGTATTTGGGGTATTTATTCCTGACTTATTTTGTGAGCTGCGCAGAGAGTTTCGGCTATGGGGAGGTGCAGAAATATAATAAATGAAAATGACCCGCCTTCTCGCCTGCTCTGCACTTGCCTTTCAGCTTGTGGTCCAAATATTCCAGAATGATGCGGATGACTTGGACAATGGTGAGGATGAGGGCACCAAATGCGAGAGACCCTACATGGTATCTGTGGAGAAAGAAATAGAGCAGAGACCCCATTATATGGACACACCTCTGAAAATACTCCATGTTAAGACTGGGAATGGGTAGTTAATTTGAAGACCAATGTGGAGTCAGAATGGACTCCACAAACAGGCTCTCATGTACTGATGACATCTTCAAGGTGCAGGGTGGGGAACCTGTGGCCCTTCAGATGGACTCCAACTCCCATCAGCCCCAGTCAGAATGGCCAATGGTCAGGGATGATGGGACAACATAAAACCAGAAGAAGAGCCCTGCTGGATCACACCGAAGGCCTATCTAGTCCACCATACTTTTCATACACTGGCCAACCAGATGCCCATGGGAAGCCCACAAGCAGGAGATGAGGGCTTCTGCTCGTGTTCCCTGGCAACTGGTATTCGGAGACATGCCGCTTCTGATACTGGAGGGGAGATAAGGCCATCATAACCAGTCCCCATTTATAGCCTTCTCCTCCATGAATCTGCCTAACATCTGGTGTGCCACAGGTTTCCCAGCTCCGGCCTGGAGACCTTCATGAAAGGCCAGACCTCTTGGAAGCATGGGAAATGCAGTTCCCATATGCCGTGCTGGGACCTAGAGAAGGCTGCAGTATAGAGGGAGGGGACTGGGCCCACAGAATCATGTGAGGGGAGGTGTGGCAGGGAAGAACTTGTGGACCCCAACTAACCCAGGCCAATCTAACATGGACTAGGTAAGCACTCAGATCCAGATAGCACAGATTTCAATGCCATCCCTAATTCAGACTGGGTTTGTTCCACTTATACAAAGCTTCAATTTTCATGTATTTCCCAAAACAAAGCCAAACAACACTAGCAACTTCTGTGGAACTCCTTTTAGAATAGGGATGGGGAACTTCTTGCCCATGGGCCGTATGTGGCCCATAGGGTTTCCCCATGCCGCTGCCAGCCACTTCCTCAATCCCCGCCACCCTCCCCTGGTAGGGAAAACCTTATCTCCGATCAGCAGCTGATCAGAGTTAATGGCAACCCAACAGGGAAAAGGTAGTGAACTTTCCATGGAGGAACAATGGTGTGTGTGTGTGTGTGTGTGTATGTGTGTGAGAGAGAGAGAGAGAGAACAGGGTGAATGGAACATGTGTATGTCTGTGCATGCACATACAAGCAAGCCCAAGGCCACTTGCCATCAGCAGGGGTGGCACTGCCACTCCGGGCTGGGGCTGTGATCCTGCCCACTATTGGCATGTGGTCCCTAATGTGCTGCCTGGAGCCAGTACAGTTCTCAAGTCAAAAATGGTTCACTACCCCTATTTTAGAGCATCAGGTAGATCAGACACAGTCCCAGGCCATGGTCAGAAAGCACATGCAGCAGTTACTTTGCTGAAGCTAAGCGGGTCTGGGTCTGGTCAGTGCTTGGAGGGGAGACCACCTGGGAACCATATGTAGCCACCTTGAGTTCCACGATGGAAGAAAGGTGGGATATAAATGTAATAAATAAATAAAATTTTAAAAATTAAAAACTGGCAATGGTCCCTGGATTCAGCCCACACAGCAACAGGTTCTGACCACCATCCTATATAAATTAGCAATGGATGCGTACATGTCCCCACCCTAGTTAGAACTGGCAACACTATATGGTAATGTGTCTGACCCTGTAAGGCAGGGGTGCAGAACCTCTTTCAGCTCAAGGGCTGAATTCAGTTTCAGAGAAGCTCTCGGGGGCCACATTCCAGTGGTGGGCAGGTCTGAAGCCAAAGGGGGCAGGGCTAGAATAGCAGCATATTTTAGCTTAAAGCTCTTACAGTCAGTAAGTAGATGTTAGAAAACAAATTTCAACCTTTTAGAAGGGGGAAAAAAACTGCAGAAAAGCCAGGAAAGCACCAAGTGACAGGGGTTTGTGGGAAAGGGGTGGGGCCAGGGGGAGAGGGCCTGTCCTTCTGGGGAATCCCAGAGGGCCGGATTTGGCCCCTGGGCTGAAGTTCTGCATCCCTGGAGCCACCACCCCCATTCCCAAAGGAGATACTGGAGAAGGTGCCTTCGAAGGGGGGAATAGCCACAAGCTGCACACCGTAATGTCCGGAGGAAGGCACTGGTCACAGCGCAGGCTGGAATATCTCGGGGCTTGTCGAAGGCCCAGTAGTAGGAGGCAAAGGCGCCCGCCAGCACACACTGTCCAAGAGCGATGACAAAGTTCATGCACCAGAGGAAGCCCAGGACATTGTAGATCTGGAGATTGAAGATGTTGCGCTGGAACAGCCCTTCGTCGTTGTACTTGTAGAAGATGCATTCGGTCATGCAAGGGAGGTCTTCGGTGGCATTGAACGTCTGCAGGAGGACATGAGGGAACATGGAACAGCAAGGCATGAAAATGGCTGCTCTCAAAAAATGGAGAGGCAGAAATGCTGGCAAAAAGGAACAAACTACAGATGGGGCTACCCTTTAAGGTATTGGTCTGGCTAGATGAGACGGCAACAGACATTACTGATCACTAAGAAGCCAGGAAGCTTCTGTCACCCACAAATCTGGACCCAGGGGAAGAGCGATCATCATCCTCCAGTCAAGGAGAAGAGGAAGATCTGCCTGGCCAGCATTCTTCAAATGCACCCAAAACAAAAACCTGCAAGTCCATCCCCAGAGGGCAAAGAAGCTCTAGATTTTGACGCAGGCCATGTTTCAAGTAACTCTGCCATGCTTTGACCAACTGGAGGAGAGCTGGGGGTATGGAGTACGAAACACAAGGACATACCTTGATTAACATGTTTTGAAAAACAGTTCATTGACAGTTCAACGAAACAGTTCTTTAACATTAAAGGCTAAAATGGTGAAGGGGTGGGGCAGGGATGGTGTTATGCTGCCATGTCACTCCTGACAGAAGCTGAGCCACTGGGTAGCCACAGGCTAAACATATGGGCAGGAACTCCGGGGGGGGGGGGCGGTCCAGGCACAGTGGCTAATGTTAAGGCCCCCTTCCCCATGTCCCACCCCAATCACTGATCACTGGGTGGTTTCCTGGCTGATCTGGTATAGGGCAGCTTCATATGAACCCATATATACGTAAGTGAAATAAACACACCTTTCTCCCCTATTTACCCCCGCCTCCATTTCCCTCTAGCAAGGAATGATCAGCTTCCTCATCAAACTACAATTCCCAGCATTCCTTGAACAAAGGGCACATGACCTATCCAGACCTGTCATTTTGGCAAAAACGTCATTGAAGCTGACGGATGTATACATGCGGTGGGTTACGCCAGAGGCAGATCTGGGAACCCAGTGTGCTTCCAGAGGAACTTTCATCTTGCTATCACCCTGCCTCATGCAATTTTACAGGGTGTGTGTGTCCAGATGTTGTCATCTTCAACTAATAACCCTCCCATGTTTTCCCACTGCTTCTTCCGTCTTTTTTTCTTTCCACAAAAAAAAGTTAAGGAGGAACAGACAGGATTCGCTGTACGTCGCCTTTTGATTGGTAGCTCTAGGAGCCCTCTGTTTTGAAGCTCCCCAAGTCGCCTCAGTCCTGTTTGTGATCACTCACCAATGGACTGCAGCTCTTATTACCAGAGATTTCGCTACAGCCAGGAGCACTCTCATTTGTGGGGGTGATGCGATAAAGCGGCACTCCGGAGGTGGCGAGATATCTAAAAGGTGAATAGTAGTCAAGGACGAAGATCACACACACACACACAGTCCCCCCACACACAAAACAACACAGAAACTTTTTCCCCTCCCACTTTTCACCATCTTAAAGATGGAAATGTTATGGCTTCAGATACCATTGTGGCTGTTTTTATTAATAAGCGTGCTCCTAGCTATTTCTAACAGAGCTTTTGAAAAGCTCTGTTAGGTAGTCTTTAAAGTAGGTGAACAAAATAAGGGCTTCTCTGCATTAAGCAAAAGTGCTGCACCCTTACCCGGGCTTTCTTCTTCTGGAGTCTTTCCGGTTTTACGATGGGGTTCTTTAGACAGCAAACACATGAATTTGGAATTGAAAACTTCTCTTCTCGGCAATGCTGTATATGTTCAATGAAACAGCACCATCTAGTGGCTGAAATATAGTGCAATGGTGGCATTTCACACTGCCAATATAGTGCCATTAAGGTTTATTACAGCTTATCTCCGATCTTTTTAAAAGCAGGATAAAGGGGGGAAAGTGCAGGAGATATCCCCATCATGTAAAGTACCAGCAAACGTCCATGAGTGACCAATCAGAAGCATGCAATAAAAGCCTCATGTAGAAATGCCCTGAGTCTTTAAAGTGGGTGAATGCCAACAAAATGGAAGGTGAGTTTCAGTGTAAAGTAAGTGAAAAAGGATGCACATTGGGGCAAACATTTCTAACTTCACCTGTACGCTGATGGGAACTGAACTATCTGTGACTACCCATGAAATGGATCACTTCAGTGTGTAGCAGTTATAGTGAAAAAGGCAAATTATGGGTCAGAAATGACCAGGAACACGCTTATGAATACAAACAGCAACAGAAAAAGTATCAGAATGCTTTCATATGAATCTACGGTGCAGCAAAGTATGGAATGCTATTTATAGTTCTGGGCACCCAATCTCAAAAAGGATATCGTGGAGCTGGAAAGGGGCTTGGAAATGGGCAACCAAAATGGTCAAAGTGCTGGAGCACCTTCCCTGTAATGGATAAAACATTCGGACTTTTTAGTTTAAGGGAAAAAAAGCGGAATAAAAGGAGATGATAGAGGTGCGAATGGTGTAGACAGTGTTGACAGATGAAATGTTTTCCTTCCTCCCTCAAAATACTAGATTTTGGTAGTATTGGGCCAAAATATTTGGCCCAGTGATCGAAGACTACTAGTTCTGGCAGAGGTATCTATCATTTCCATCATGGAGGTATCCAGTCAGATACCTTCAGGAAGCCCACTGGCAGGGCATGAAAGCTACAGGGTTTCTCTGTAGTTTGTCCCCTGCAGCTAGCATCCAGAGGTATATTGTCCCTTAAAAATGGGGGTTCTATTATAGCGAGGGAGGGAGAAAGCATTGGTGGTAGAAAGAGGAAAAAAGGGGCAGGTAAAATAGATGCGTGTGTCGAGCAAAAGGGACCTGGGGAGAGATGAGGGAGCTTGCTATGGATTCGAAAGAAGGGGAGGGACCCTGGCTTGGTGGCAGAACACTGGCTTTGCATGCAGGTGGTCCCAGGCTCAATCCCAGGTATCTCCGGTTAAAAAAGAGTCACATAGCAGGTGCTGGGACCTCGGGGGGATGCTGCCTGTCAGAATAGATAATACTGGGGCAGATGAACATTTGGTACAAGGCAGCTTCATATAAAACTGGGTTAAACATGTAAAAAAACATTATGTTCTGTTTCGAAGTTAATGCAGCAGTGCAGCCCTCCTGAGTTTAAAAAAAAATGTAGAACTGGCCCTGTGAGGCGGACTGTACTATTTCAGATTGTATGTGGAAGAGTGCCATTTTTAACATGCTTTAAAGCAGGGAGAGGGCTTGCGTGCTAGTATTTTTACTTGCAGGGAGTTGGTTGTTTTTTTTTACACAGGGAGCATTAAAAAATGCTATTCCCAACCTGTAGTCTGTACAGCTCTACTAGCTCGTTCTGCATGATCTGTAGATTAAGGGGTCTGTCACACGGGGGCAGAAATCCGCACCAGTACCGGGGCTTTCTCCATCCGGTTTCATCGCGGGATTAGATTGGGCTCCTTTACACAGTTGTTTCTATCTTGTTATATTCCGTCCCTTACCATTTCACAGGGTGGCTCCTTTTCCGTGAAAAGCCATTACATGCACTGGGGGCATTGAGAAATGTCCTCCCTGGCTCCTGCCCCGTTCCCTCCCCTCGCAGATTACTGGTGGTTTGGTTGTGGTTGACATGCAATGTGGGTGGACAGCAACCTCCACCGAACTGCCCAAGCCCCAGCCCCGCAGGCACTGGCTTCCCGGCGAACTGCTGGCAGGCTGGCATGCTGACCGTTCTGTGTTGTGGAGTGAGCAGCTGAAGTCGGGAGCAAAAGTCGGTGCATTGCATTTAGTCACAGTGTGGCGGCAAGCCGGCAGGTCAGGATGCCAACACGCCCACCACCCCAACTGTGGTGCTCCTGTTGCACAGGCTGAAAAAACGCTGCATTTTTTTTTTCCATTTGGGGATAACACGGGATAGGCAGGGGAAATGGTGGAACATCACTGGAGGATTGTGACGTCGTGTAATGGACCTGCAACCTTCCGTGAGTGGCCAATCATCAATATGCAATAAATTGCAAGTGCAGAGACGCCCTTAAAGCTCACCGGCTCCCTTTGAAGGGAGGGGATCATGGAACAAGAAAGAAGTCTCCACTTAGGAAGGATACAGGGCAGTCATTCCCCAATAGGCCACACATATCACCAGCAAGATGAAGGTCAGCACTGGGTAAGCGAGGGATGACATCATGTGTCCAATGGCTCTGGGGAACAAGACAACAGAGACACCTGTAAATACAGGCCATGGGGCCTCCAGCTTCAATCAGTTCCCACTAGAAGCAGTACTATGGGTCACAGAGACTCACCGGCTGGCTTCCCGGATGAGTGCAATGGCAATAAAGATCCGATTGCGGAGGAACAGGAGGGTGAGCAGCAAAATGGCTTCTGTCACAGAAAGGACTATCACTGGGGGGCGGGGGGGAGGGGGGAGAGAGAGAGAGAAAGATTCATCTGGGTCCGTGACAAAAACAAGCTGGGAAAGAGACTTAAAGGAGTCAGTCTAAATAGAAAGTTAAAACTAAATCTCATTTGATGGGCAATCCCAAACCTTGGTGAGGGATGAAAGCCAAAACTGGGCCTCGGGTCAGTTCCCCAGCCCCAAAGGCTACCCACATACCCCTATCTTGATATACCAAGCTTCTCAGGTCTATATTTCTGGAACACATTTGTTTGTTTGATTTTAATACCACCACCTTTTCCTATAAAGGCAGGTTACGTGAATGTAAACAATTTATAAACAATGGCTCAATTCAGACATTATACCAAACAATGGTTAAAGAAGCTTTAATTATGGTTTTAACTGAAGTTGTGAATTAACAAACCATGGTTATGACCACAGCTCTGCCTCCAGAGGCTGCTGCACCATGACAATGGGAGCGAGTTTATAGAGAGGGGTGCTGAGAGGACAGAAAGCAGTCAAGCAGCTCTAAACCATGGTTTGCCAGTCGCACATTTTAATGCTCAAATCACGCCTGGGATTCTAAACCACGGTTAGCACATGCCATGGCTTGACATGATGTTGGAATGGAGCCCTTGTCTCCAGAACTCTCCAATTCTTCAAGTTGTAGAAGTCTCTTACACACTAGGCTCACAGCAAGTAACAATTGGAAGCAAGGCTGTAACCACAGGAAACTCATGTGACCTGGTTCACACAACATGACAGTTCATTGTGGCTTAATTTACGTGTGGGGGATGCGTGTCACATTGTGCCAGGTGTCCACAAGCACCATCTTTGCATGGCGGCACCCATGGGCACCTAACACAAAGCAACAGCTCCTGCAGGTAAATTAAGCCATGGTGGGTTGTCGTGTCATGCAAACCAGGTCTATGTGGGGTGGGCCCCCCTCAGGGAATTTCCAGATCCCCTTCCTGAATTTTCAGCTTTAATAAATATTTTTTTTAAGAAACCTGTATGCCTCCAGCTGTCTTAAATTTGCAGAGATTATAAAGAAAAGCAGGATTCCACCCATTTGGTCATGAAAGATGAATCCTGCTCTTTCCTTCGGAGGTAAATTAGCCCAAAGGCACTGGGACCAGTGTCAAGGACTGGGCCCTTATTTTCAAATGGTATGACATCAAATTTTATTCTGTTGACATTTAATTTTAAACATATTAGCTTTCCTGCATTTAACCAGTGACTATTCTGCAATGATTCCCTGATTCCTCGTCACACGATTTCAGTCTCTGGGCCCGTTTGCAACACCAGTGTTGCCTTTGGAAAAACCCTTCTCCCCGCCACACGCACCCTCTACCCCGCCCCCGCCCCAAGCCACAGGAAGCCCACTCCCCTCCACCCAGACTTACAGGCCGCAAGCCAGGTTTCTTTAACGCTTCCGTACGCAACCAAATTGGTGGTAAATCCAATAGTCTGGATGGTGGCGCCCCGCTTGTTGAGCTCGGTGTACTCCATGTAGCAGTGGTAGATTCCTGGAAAACAACAAGCAGAGGTGGAGAGAAATCCCCCAGACAGGCACGGTTCCCAGCAATGGAGGCTGGTGGCGCCAGTGTCCGCGGGGCAGTGAATCCACTCTGGGTTTCAGTCAGAAGCAGTCAGAACTCTAAAGGAGCTATTCAAGGTGCTGAATCCCATCCCCAAGGTAGGTTCAGCTCCTTGGATAGCTCCTTTAGCGTTCTGACTGAAACCCAGAGCGGATTTACCGCCCCACTAACATTGGAGCCCACCAGCCTCCACTGGTTCCCAGTCCTCTTTCTTTTCTGTCGGTTTATAAAGGCCCTTTTCCTGTGTGTGTGAGGCTGGCTGGAGGGTGGGAATGTGCCACATCATGGCATCAGGTCGCTGGCCTGTTGGGCAAGAAGATGACACCCATCTGCCATTTTTGGCAGCAGACACAGGTAGATGGTGACCTCCACTTGCAGATGTAACGGCTGGCCCAAATCACTTCAAGACTGAACTGGGAGTCGGAACCCAGATCTGTCCAGTCAATATCCTATGGAATTGTTTAGTGGTGGCACTGGAAAAAAAATACAGAAAGGGCAAAGTGTATTTCTAGGGACTGAGCCAGTCCCTAGGGTGGCCAGGTGGGCTTACTTTACAGCGGACAGTCCCCTGTTTGAAGAGCTGCCAGAGGACAGTCCTCTGTTTGAAGGTGTCCTCTATTTGATGGGCTGCCCAGACCAAGTCTGGTTGAAAGCTGAAGAACCCTAAGGAGGGAGAGCAGCGGGGGCCTTGAAGGTGCCCATTCACAGTTAGCACCTTGGAAGCGGACTGAGCAGGGACAGGCAGCTGGTCGGCCACTGTGTGAAAAGAAGGCCAGACAAGGCGGATCCTTGGTGTGATCCAGCACGGCTCTTTTTATGTTCACACCGGTCACCTAGTCAGTCTTACTCACTCTGGTGAGATGTATTGCATTTCTATTTAAATCAGCAATTCTTTCTACATTTGCATTTATATATAGACATTAGTGTATGCCAGTGTTATGCAAATTGGCCTCTTTTTGGTGATGCATTTCCTCTTTGGGGGCAATGTGTAAGTGGCCACCCTAGTAAGCGAGCTCCATCCCACCTGTTAAGACTTCTGAAGAAGTAATGACATATCTCACATCAGTGCGCCCACCTTAAATGTACTGGGCCAGTTCAGATGTAACAGGAAACCATGGCTTCCCACTATGTTGGGATGGGGAACCTTTGGCCCATGGGCCAAATGTAGTCCGTGGAAATTCTCCATTTGGCCCGCAGAGGTTTCCCTCCCAAGCCAAACCCTTCTCCGCGGAAAGAACAAGGTGAGCATGCGCACCGCGTGAGATCGTCACAGCGTGGCCATTGGCTGGGGCCCTCCACTGTAGCGCAAGGCCCTCCCCATTGGCTGGGGCCCTCCACTGTAGCGCAAGGTGAGCATGCGCACCGCGTGAGATCGTCACAGCGTGGCCATTGGCTGGGGCCCTCCACTGTAGCGCAAGGCCCTCCCCATTGGCTGGGGCCCTCCACTGTAGCGCAAGGTGAGCATGCGCACCGCGTGAGATCGTCACAGCGTGGCCATTGGCTGGGGCCCTCCACTGTAGCGCAAGGCCCTCCCCATTGGCTGGGGCCCTCCACTGTAGCGCAAGGTGAGCATGCGCACCGCGTGAGATCGTCACAGCGTGGCCATTGGCTGGGGTCCTCCATTGTAGCGCACTTGGCCTAGCCGCTAATGGTGCCCTGTGCTTGGGATTCTCTGGTTCAGCCATTTGCCACCACTCTACTCACCGTATGCAGTGACAGCCAGCACCCCCACGATGAGAATCCACACCAGCACCCCGGCCGTGAACCGCAGCAGGAGGAGGAACAGGAGGCTGAGCACCATGGCGATCAGGAGCCCTCTTGCGGTTAGAAAGAGGCGGGGGAGATTTACAAAACGAGGGCACAAAAGTGGCCTCCTCCGCATCCACACTCTGCTGAAAACAGCACTCACCCAGACTCACACCCCCCCCGGGGACTCCCACCTTTTGCCCCTGCTGGGCAGCACAGCAAAGGCCAGAAGGTGCTGGAGTCTGTCCCCCTTGTCCCATGCCAGGGCCCTGTGCATTTTTAAAAGATCCAGGGTGCTCTACTGGATCAATTGGCATTGGACGGACTGAGGTGATGCAGGTTCGAGTCCCTGCTCAGCCACGAAGCTCAGGGCCAGTTACTCTCAGCCTACCCTACAGGACTGTTGTGAAGATCAGGCACATACAGTAGCTCGAGCCCCTTGGAGGAACAGCACGTTACAAACGGAACGGGTGGAACCTGCAACATGTTGCGCTGTGGGGCGCTCCTGTTCTCTGTTCCAGTCAGCCAGCCAGTTATACCCTCCTCCGCAATACTCCATTCCATCCCAACACCACCACCCCGCCCCAGAACAGTCAACTGCGTTCCATGGCCGCTGAGCATGCTCGGTCCTCACTGGGCTGTTTCTGGGGTCCTTCATATTTTTTCCTAAGGTTTTTTGTATGCATGTGGGGTACTTCTGCAAAACCTGGGATTCATGCTGACTTGTGCGTGGGTAGTGCCGTTTGACTACATAAGCATCGGCACTCACAACTGAACCTCAGGAATAGAGGGAATTATAAGCATTAGACTAACAATAATGCTCAGATTGTGCCAGGCATCTCTGACATACCAGAGACAGCACAGGAAATTCAACAGCATTCTGATTCTGGTGCAGCTGCTTCTGGCGGCCAATGTGTAAATTGGCATCAAGTACAGAATCCCAAAAATTAGCACTGTAAGTGGTACCACTGGAAGGAATGCAGGACCAGCAGTAGTCCCCATCTACTACTGCACTCACATCCTTCCTTCTTGACCACTGAAAAAGCTACTCCCTTGAGATTTCACCACTGTTCACACATTCTCACATTTTTCCATGCATCCATATGGATTAGAACTTGATTTGTTTTTAAACAAAACCCAAGAAACCCAAGACGCTGGATTCCAAGACAGAACCCACATCTCATACTTGCACAGTGAAATCACATGTATGCAACATACACACAGTTCTGACCATGACCTTGCACCCATAGCCCCGAGAGTCATTCTCATTCTGTCTGCTAACATACAAAGTACTGTTGGCCCCTCATTCACAGTGCTTGTCTCCCAACCACTCACATCAGGATCCAGTACCACGACCGTGTGATATCCTCAAAGATCTTCAAGCCGACATTCTTAGCACCAAGCGATTGTATCAGCTGTCTGCCGAGAGAAGGAACCACAAAGGGACCATTAGAGGGGAATCCACAGCTAGGAACTAAAAGCTTTTGCCAAAATTGGGGGGGAGGAAGGGGGGAAACTAGTAAGTGAGTTGAGGACAGGCTCACCCTTGCCATTACGGGGCAGTAGGTGGCTGTCTAGGACAGCGCTTTTACTGCTGCAGCAAACTCACGGAATTTGATGCTAACCTGGGGCATGTTGGGGCTGCCAACTTTTCATTTCAATGGTTTAGTAAATGCAAATTTATCAAAATACAAAACAAACCCTGAACAACAAAAGTGCTGTAAATCTCTCAAGAGAAGAATACTTCCATCACTGATAAAACATGATACTAAAACATAATTGCAAGAATGAATACTATTCTAGCAATGAAGAAGGATATTCAAACTTTTTTTTTAAAATGGGCTTGTATCAAGTTTGGCCTCCTGCAAGAATTTTATAGCATGAGACATTAGGGACATAGGAAGCAGCTTCATAATAGAATACTAATCTTAAATCAGACTATTTGCCCATCTAGCCCAGGGAAAGGCCTATTTCAGGCTTGCAAGATCTACTTTATTTTTTACTAGAACCCCAAGATCACCCATCAGAGCCAGATGCAAAATAGTGTGTGTGCGTGCGCATGCGCGCGGGGGGACATACTTACAGTTAGGGAACAAGAGTGCCTCTGAGCAGATGCTCAGACCAGGGATTTAGAGTTTTTGTACACGAGGGTGTTAATCGGCTGTTAATCTGCTGTATCTACTTTCAGTTTCATTACAGAATTGAGATCTGAGCACTACAGGAAGAATGTTTCCTTTCCCGCTTTTCCACTACATAGCCTCTAGGTGGCACTGTGGTATAGCAGAATACCACAAATACCAAAGAGGAAATCACACTGTCTTTCATTTTCACAATTAAATGTCGCATTTTCCCTGCTCTAAAAAAACTCGCTGAAACTGTGTCAAGATCTTCCTTGGAGGGCTTGCTTCCTCCACTGCCTGAAGTATGGTGGATAGTGGCACAGGTCAGGGCCTTCATTGCAGTGGCACCAGAGCTGTGGAAATTCCTCCCTGAAGAAGTTGGCCCTGCACCTCCCTTATTGACTTTTAGATGTTAGTCGAAGGTGGCCCTCTTCTGGAGGACTTTCCGGTTACCCTAATAACCTTGTGAGTGTGTGGGGGGGGAGCGTTACTCTCTTTAATAATGTGCGGCTCTAAATAATGTGTGGCTACTACTTGGCAATTTCTTTAACACCTCAGTCAGGACCTATTAGATGGGATGGTGGATGTCCATGATTGGATCTCCATTCTTTAAATTTTAGCCAAAAGCATCCATGGGAGGGGGCGATTTGGATCAGGGCCATGGCACTGGGGGAAGGAGAGTTAACCCTTTCCCCCAGTGCTTTCTCAGTGAAAATCCATTCTCCCCCACTTCCCATGAAGCTGCTTTTTGCCTGTTAGGGGAACACTATGCTCCCTCATTGCCATGGTCCCCATCTAACCTCCCACCCCTGTGAGTGCTGTTTGCTAAAATGTAAAAAGATATGAGATTCAATTACAGATTCCCATCATCTCATCTAGTTATGTCCTGAGAACTAGGCCTTTGTGCAAGAGGGAAGGTGACACATTAATAGGGCATGTGCCACTTTTAATAATTTTCCTAGAGAGCCCCAAGGCTTATGGTCTCTTTGGCTGAGGCTCTGGAGAAAAGGACTTACTCTGTACCAGACTTGATATTTTCCAGGGTTTCATTGGCTGTCATACTACCCACTTTAAAGTTTTCAGCTTGAGAGATGTCAAAACTAGGGAAGCAACGATTAATGACTGTATAAAAAAACAGATGGAGATTAGGAGTGGTTCTGAAGAACAGAGGTTAGTATAAACACTGAAGGCCTCACACCACACAGCTCTCCCCACACCTGCAATTCCCAGGCCTCAGGCCAATTACATTCCATATCGGGAGGGGATATTTGCTGAGATTTTGAAGGGATGCTTAAATTCTGTTCCATTCTGCTTAGTTCCACCTGCCCGTTACAGACACCATAACATCAGACACTGCCAACAAGAGATGGACGAATCTGTAAGGGCGTAATCCTATGCATATTTAGACAGAACAAAGTTCTACAGCTCCCAGCATGCTCCAGCCAGCACAAATTCATCCCAAATTCTGAGAATTTTTCCAGTCTTAACTTCAGATCATCCTGGACTTTGAGAATATTTTTTAAAGTTTGCACTGAAATGTATATGCATTTTTATGTGCATTTCTCCAAACACATGCATTTTTTTGTATGCGGTTTTGCCTAATATACCCATTTTTGCAAGCAATATTCCTAATATACCAATCTGAATTCATTTCTCCTCTACCCCTATCACCAATGTGTTTTTAATCCCCACCCCCGACCCCAAAGTTATGATAGCTAGACACTTGGAAACTGAATTCTCCAGATACAACATCTCCATATTCTTTGCTTGCAATAAAATATTATTATTCTTTATTCTATTTATATCCCACCTTTCCTCTAATGCGCTCAGGGAATGCAGGGAAGGTTCATGTCCTTTTAAAAGTTGTAGAGAAGGTCACATTCTGCTAGGTGCTGCTTTTCCCTTTGCAGTGCTGATGTGATGGGAGAAGCAGCACCTGACAGAAGTCTCTCCTTTGGTACAACTCATCAAGGTAGAGAAGCCCTCGCATGAAGGATCTGGAGCTGGTGACCCCACTGAGCCGGAATCTGTAATTAGCACTTACTGGGTTTGGTTGGGATCGTGAATTCAGGACAAAGTTGCTGGTTGAGAATGTCTGCCGTAGTCTAGGGGCGGGAAAAAAAAGAAACGAATTTGTTTGCTGGTGCAAATGAGATTATCATCTACTGGTATAGCATGTTGCTTTCATGTTATATCTAGAATATTATTACCTTTGCTCTGTACCTCAGCTAAATAGCGAGCCACAACTGGTACCTAACAAAGGCTGGGAGATGTGCATGACAGCATTGCATTGCGTTAATATGGTATAACCCCTTCATGGATCACTGCCTTGTTGTGGCGAAGGGGCTTGCGTAACTCAGTGAAGCCATAAACTATGCCGTGCAGGGCCACCCAAGACGGACAAGTCATGGCAGAGAGTTCTGACAAAATGTGGTCCACTGGAGAAGGAAATGGCAACCCACTCCAGTATTCTTGCCAAGAAAACCCCATGGAACGTATCACAAGGCTAAAAGAGATGACGCCGGAAGATGAGCCCCTCAGGTCAGAAGGTGTCCAATATGCTACTGGGGAAGAGCAGAGGGTATTTCCAAGTAGCGCCAGAAAGAGTGAAGCGGCTGGGCCAAATCCGAAAGGACACTCAGCTGTGGATGTGTCTGGTGGTGAAAAGAAAATCCGATGCTGTAAAGAACAATATTGTTTAGGAACCTGGAATGTCAGATCAATGAATCAAGGTAAGCTGGAGGTGGTCAAACATGAGATGGCAAGATTGAACATCGACATCTTGGGAATCAGCGAACTAAAATGGACAGGCATGGGCGAATTTAATTCAGGTGACCATCATATCTACTACTGTGGGCAAGAATCCCTTAGAAGAAATGGAGTAGCACTCATAGTGAACAAAAGGGTGGGAAAAGCAGTATTGGGGTACAATCTTAAAAATGATAGAATGATCTCAGTACGAATCCAAGGCAAACCATTCAACATCACAGTAATTCAAGTCTATGCCCCAACCACTGAGGCAGAAGAAGCTGAGGTTGATCGGTTCTATGAAGACCTACAACACCTTCTAGAACTAACACCAAAAAAAGATGTCCTCTTCATCATAGGGGATTGGAATGCTAAAGTAGGAAGTCAAGAAATCACCGGGATAACAGGCAGGCATGGCCTTGGTGTACAAAATGAAGCAGGACAAAAGCTAATAGAGTTTTGCCAAGAGAACATGCTGATCATAGAAAACACTCTTTTCCAACAGCACAAGAGGCGACTCTACACATGGACGTCACCAGATGGTCAATATCGAAATCAGATTGATTATGTCCTTTGCAGCCAAAGATGGAGAAGCTCCATACAGTCAGTAAAAACAAGACCTGGAGCTGACTGTGGCTCAGATCATGAGCTGCTTCTTGCAACATTTCGGCTTAAATTGAAGAACGTCGGGAAAACCACTAAACTGTTCAGGTATGACCTAAATCATATCCCTGATGAATATACAGTGGAGGTGAGGAATAGATTTCAGGGATTAGACCTGATAGAGTGCCTGAGGAACTATGGACGGAGGTCTGTAACATTGTTCAGGAGGCAGCAACGAAATCCATCCCAAAGAAAAAGAAATGCAAGAAAGCAAAGTGGCTGTCTGATGAGGCTTTACAAGTAGCTCACGAAAGAAGGGAAGCGAAAAGCAAGGGAGAAAGGGGAAGATATACCCAACTGAATGCAGAGTTCCAGAGAATAGCAAGGAGAGACAAGAAGGCCTTCTTAAATGAACAATGCAAAGAAATCGAGGAAAAGAGCAGAATGGGAAAGACTAGAGATCTCTTCAAGAAAATTGGAGATCTCAAGGGAACGTTTTGTGCAAAGACGGGCATGATCAAGGACAAAGAAGGCAGGGACCTAACAGAAGCAGATGAGATTAAGAAGAGGTGGCAAGAATACACAGAAGAACTATACAGGAAAGATCTGAATGTCCCTGATAGCCATGATAGTGCGGTCACTGAACTTGAGCCGGACATCCTAGAGAGCGAAGTCAAGTGGGCCTTAGGAAGCATTAGTAACAACAAAGCTAGTGGAGATGACAGTATTCCAGCCGAGCTATTTAAAATCCTAAAAGATGATGCTGTTAAAGTGCTGCATTCAATATGCCAACAAATCTGGAACACTCAACAGTGGCCACAAGACTGGAAAAGGTCAGTTTACATTCCAATTCCAAAGAAGGGCAACGCCAAAGAGTGTTCAAACTACCGCACAATTGCGCTCATTTCACATGCCAGCAAGGTGATGCTCAAAATCCTACAAGCTAGGCTTCAGCAGTATGTGAACTGAGAACTACCGGAAGTACAAGCTGGGTTTAGAAGAGGCAGAGGAACTAGAGATCAAATCGCCAACATTTGCTGGATCATGGAGAAAGCAAGAGAATTCCAGAAAAAGTCTATTTCTGCTTCATTGACTACGCTAAAGCCTTTGATTGTGTGGATCACAACAAACTGTGGCAAATTCTTAAAGTGATGGGAGACCAGACCACCTTACCTGTCTCCTGAGAAACCTGTACGAGGGTCAAGAAGCAACAGTAAGAACCAGACATGGAACAACCGATTGGTTCAAAATTGGGAAAGGAGTACGACAAGGCTGCATATTGTCACCCTGCTTATTTAACTTATATGCAGAGTACATCATGAGAAATGCCGGGGTGGATGAATCAGAGGTCGGAATTAAGATTGCTGGGAGAATTATCAACAACCTCCGATATGCAGACGATACCACCCTAATGGCAGAAAGTGAAGAGGATCTAAAGAGCCTCTTCTTGAAGGTGAAAGAGGAGAGTGCAAAAGCTGGTTTGAAACTCAACATTAAATAAACTAAGATCATGGCATCTGGCCCCATCACTTCCTGGCATATAGAAGGGGAAGAAATGGAAGCAGTGACAGATTTTACTTTCTTGGGCTCCAAGATCACCGCAGACGGTGACTGTAGCCATGAAATTAAAATACGCTTGCTCCTTGGGAGGAAAGCTATGGCCAACCTAGACAGCATAGTAAGAAGCAGAGACATCACCTTGCCGACAAAGGTCCGTCTAATCAAAGCTATGGTTTTCCCAGTAGTAATGTATGGCTGTGAGAGCTGGACCCAGAGAGCTGGAGCGCCGAAGAATTGATGCTTTCGAACTGTGGTGCTGGAGAAGACTCTTACGAGTGCCCTGGACTGCAAGGAGGTCAAATCAGTCCATCCTAAAGGAAATCAACCCTGAGTGCTCATTGGAAGGACAGATAATGAAGCTGAAGCTCCAATATTTTGGCCATCTAATGCGAAGAGAAAACTCCCTGGAAAAGACCCTGATGCTGGGAAAGACTGAAGGCAAAAGGAGAAGGGGACGGCAGAGGATGAGATGGCTAGATAGCATCACCGATGCAATGAATATGAACTTGAGCACACTCCGGGAGAGAGCGCAGGACAGGAAGGCCTGGCGTGCTATGGTCCATGGGGTCACGAAGAGTCGGACACGACTGAACGACTGAACAACAACAACAACAACAACAATATGGTATAATCACTCCCTCTAATAGCAAATGCAGGTGATAAGTGCCAACAGGACTGGAACCAATCAGGGGTCATTGAGAAACAAGAGGGAGGTATCTGCATGCTCAGCAGAATCCTGAGGTTTGCAGAAATACAAAAACTAATTAAAAACAAACAAACCAATGACTATGGAGCATGCTCAGTAGCCGTGGAATGCTGAGCGTCAGTTGTGGGGAGGGGGAAAAGAAAATTGGTGTGGCGGAAAATGGAATGGAATATCTGGAGGAGGCCATGGCAGCTGGCTGGCTGGCACCCTGAATAGGAGCACTCCTGCAAGAAGGTGAGGATGCACTGCAGTATTTTGTTGAAGGTCCCACTTAGATCAGACCACATCTCATCAAAGATTGTAGCCCTAGTTACCTGAGAGCCAGTGTGGTGTAGTGGTTAGAGTGTTGGACTGGGATTTGGGCGATCCCGGTTCTAGGCCTCACCTGGCCTTGAAGCTCACTGGGTGACTTTGGGCCAGTAACAAGCCACCCAGAACCCTACAGCAGGCCATGGGTTCTGGGTGGCTTGTGTTACCCAGAGCAACAAGCCACCTTGCCCAGGTGTGCAAGCTGTGCTGGTGGGGGTAATTACGCTAATCCCCCCAGCATGCGACCGGCATGTGCAGGAAGGGGAAATTAGCCACCGTGGCTTATTTCTCGTCTATGATCATGAGAACTGACTCTCAGCCTAACCTCACTGAATCTCAGCCTAACGTACCTCACAGGGTTGCTGTGAGGATAAATGGAGAGAAGGAGGGCCGGGTATGCCACCTTGGCTTCCTTGCAAGAGGAGAAAAAGGCAGGATATAAATGTAATAATAAATACATGTACAAATAAATAAATAAAAATATTGTAATATATTATACAATTATAATGCAAAGAGTAATGAATAAACTACCTCAAGTCTGGGTTCGTACTGAGTTACAAAACCACTGGCTATAGTCCCAAGTAAAGGATTACTGACATAACTGAAATCTGTTTACTCCTGAGGCGGAGCCTTGGTACTGATTCTGAAGATTGCCTTGGTGGGCCTTGGTTCAGTACTTAATTTTGAAAAAACAGAGGTGATGGCCAGAAGCCTTTTAAGAAGCCCTGCCCGGCTCTGTGATCCTAGGTGCAGAGAGGGACATGCTATGGGTTCTTCATGGTGGTGAGGGCATGGCCTTCTGCACATGCTCAGAGAAACCTTTGCACCAGTTCATACATCCCATTATTCAGCCTGGGTGTGGAAAACAAGTTCTGGAGCTGAACCCTGGCACAAATTAATCCCCGCCTGGGTCAAAGCAAGCTTGAAGTATGATATGTTTGTGGGGCTATGGGAGGCCGACATCCATCCATCCATCCATCCATCCATCTATCTATCTCATTTATATCCCACCTTTCTTCCATTGTGGAACTCAAGGTGGCCACATGGGAATCCCAGGTGGTCTCCCCTCCATGCACTGACCAGACCCAGACATGCTTAGCTTCAGCAAAGTGGCTGCACCATGTACCCTCAGACCATAGCCTGGGCCAGGAGTGACCCTGGGCAAAGAGCCAGGCTGGCCTTGCAAAAGGGTGAACAGCGCCTCACTTACCAGATTGGTAGTACCCAAGTCAATACTTGGCTGGCACAGTGTCTGGTTCCATACTTTGGAAGGGCGCACGTGTTGTAAGGAATTTGGAGGAATGAAGGCACTTGGAGGCACCACCCAGAAACTCTCAGAACAGGACGAGACACAAATCTGGAGAGGAAAAGGAAGAGGCGTGTGGAATAAACTTGGGTGGAATCTGCAAAGTTATTCATCGCTTCTAGGATGTGACAGAATCCCTGATCACTGTATCCGGGGTCTGGAAGGAGTTGCCCCCGAGCCCTACATGCACACACCGTTCCCAGGGTTTTGCCTTCTCTTGCAGGCAGGGTGGCCAACATTTTCTCCCGTGTCACTGCTCCTGTGCCTTTCGCAGCAGCATGGTACACACAAGACAAGGGCCACAACTCAGGGGCAAAGTACATGCGCCGTATGCCAAAGGTTCAAGGTGTACGGATTCCCTGGCTGGCATTCCAGGTCAGGGCTGGGAAAGACCACCTGAAACCCTGGGAGAGCCGCTGCCAGTCAGCAAAGATAAGGGATGGGAAACTCGTGGCCCTCCAGATGCTGACAGACTACAACTCCCATCAGTCCAGCCAGCAAAGCTAATGGCCAGGGATGATGGGACTTCCAGCCCATCGTCTGGATGGGCTGCACATTCCCCACCCCTGGATAGACGGTGCTGTGTTAGCTGGATCGACGGTCTGACTCAGTATATAAGGCAGCTTCCAATGTTCCTAGAAATATAGTAAGTGACGCTTTTCCCACCACACAGATAAGGTGACGGGGGGGGGGGGAGATGTCCTTAGTCAATTATACCTGACGGGGTGCTTCTTCTGATATGAACCTACCTGTATACTACATTCATCATCTGAGGCCGTCCTCTGACTGCCTTCTCCAGGGGAAGCTCAGAGGATGGCAACAAGGGAAAGGGTCTATTTGGTGGCGGCCCCCAATTGTGGAACACTCTCCCCAGTGAGGCCCACCTGGCACCAAGCTTGCCATCTTTTATGTGCAAGGTAAATACTTTCCTCTGCTCTCAGGCATTTGACACCATATTTTAGTGGGATTTACTGTTGATTGTTTAAAACAGTTATATTTTGTACATTGACATTATATTATATTGTATTTTTAGGGTTTTAATCTCTGTAATTTGCCCAGAGAGCTTTGGCTATTGGGCAGTATAGAAATGAAATGGAATTTCTACTCCTCATGCAATTTCTTTGAGGCACAGGACTTGACAAGAGAAAAGGAAGAGGGGAAAACCCTTGTGCTCATCGAACCCACATGCCCTGGCTCCCCGTGCCATCTCCTGCTCCACCCAACTCAATCGCCAGGCTTCCCTAGATCAGGGGTGAAGAACCTATTTAGTCTGGGGGCTAAAATAGGCCCAGAGCCAGGCCAGATGACATCAGAGGGTGGGGCCATGGCACAAAGCCCCTGCCCCTCCCTGATGTCATGCGCTCCTCCCTGCCCATTTTGCCTTTGTGCATGCAGAGGAGAGGCACAGAGTTCTGTGCTCCCCTCTGCATGGAGGAATGGACTCGGTGAGCAGCTCCTCTGGGCATCAGCTGAGCTGGTTGTCTTCTCCGGGCGCTGTGCACCTTCCCAATCAGTGTGATGGGCAATGTGTGAAGGCCCACTCTGCCGGTGCCTGGAAGAGTGGCTCTTGCAAGGGCTGGCTGAGTTGAGTGCCTCCTTCAGGGTAGTGAGCAGCACACAAAACCACTTGGCCAAAACTTGGGACTTGGCTCGACTGGGACAACAGACAGCACACAAAGATGGGTCCCCACTGTTCTCTCTAATCTGTGATTGGAAATAACAGTAGGGATTCCCCTTAGCACACCTGTTGCCATCCCCAATTGGGAGGGGAAAGGAAGTGCAGGGAAATCCCTGCTGTTATCTCCAATCACTGGTTGGAGATAACAAAAGGGATTACTCCATGGGCTCAAGGAATCCTAGGGGCTCTGCAGGCCAGGTTGAGAACATCCGGGTGGGGTTCCCCACCCCTGACCTATATCTTACCTGTGTGGTAGGGCACTGTAATCCATTCATTGCGATTGACAACGCGTTCAGAGTTGTGACACATTTTATGATGTTGAAATAGAGAAGAAAAGGTTTGTCGCTGCAAACAAAGAGGGGGGGGACCAGATTAAATAATTCAAGGTAACAAAAAGGACGAGAGGGTATTAAGCAGGTGCACGATCAATCCAAGAGTTCAGATGTCAGGGGCCAAAGGAGGTTCCCTCCCAGGGTTAACAGTAGCAGCTTCAGAGGAGGGGCAATTTTCACCAGGATTATAGCATGGGGAAAAGGGGGTAACCCTCCTTCCCCATGTGTCTTGGTCCCAATCCTGCTTGCTGCCTGAGGCAAAGCAGCCAATGGCACCGCCCCAGCCAAGTCAAGGTGCATAGCTCCCAAGGCTGGTTAAGTTATTTTGGCACCTGAAGTGGACAATCCCATAAGCATCTCTCCCCCTCCCTGGTAGCAAAAACACAACAATGATAAATTCAGTAACTAAGATTTTGCTGCCCTTTCCACAACACCAAAATCAGCTTCCTGGGGTGGCTGCTTTGCCCAGTGTAATGATACGGCCGGCCTCATTCAATTAGCATCTCATCTCAGTTGGCCCCTGAGTGGTCGTCGAAGAATTCCATGATGTTCCCACCACACACCCTTGCTCGTACATTCACAGGCTGCTGAACTCCCCCTGTGGGAACCATGAATTCCATCCTCTACTGCTATGCACCAGAGGTCACACACTTCCTCCCCTTGTTTTTATGACCACTAATCCAAAGAGTGGTCATAAAAACCACTGACCACTTTTTGTGAGAGCTGGACTATAAGGAAGGCTGAGCGCCGAAGAATTGATGCTTTCGAACTGTGGTGCTGGAGAAGACTCTTACGAGTCCCCTGGACTGCAAGGAGGTCAAATCAGTCCATCCTAAAGGAAATCAACCCTGAGTGCTCATTGGAAGGACAGATAATGAAGCTGAAGCTCCAATATTTTGGCCACCTAATGCGAAGAGAAAACTCCCTGGAAAAGACCCTGATGCTGGGAAAGACTGAAGGCAAAAGGAGAAGGGGACGGCAGAGGATGAGATGGCTAGATAGCATCACCGATGCAATGAATATGAACTTGAGCACGCTCCGGGAGAGAGCGCAGGACAGGAAGGCCTGGCGTGCTATGGTCCATGGGGTCACGAAGAGTCGGACACGACTGAACGACTGAACAATCCAAAGAGGGATGAGAAGAGCACTGCTCTTGCCAGGAGCTAGCAGTTCTTTTTAAAAACGATTGGGCACATAAATCAGAAAATGAATCCAGCACTTATTCATGCAATGCATGTTTAACTTATGGAAATCACTGCCACAAGATATGGAATGGATTTTTTTTTTAAGCAGGGGTGTAGAACCTTTTGCCTGAGGGCCAGATCTGGCCATCTGGGGAACCAATCTGGCCCTCCAGGGTTTCCCAGCAAACCACACCCCTTTACCCCAACCATCAATCGATTGGTGGCTTCCTGGCTTTATTGCTGTTTCCCCTCCATTCTAAATGACTGAAATAAGAATATAAGAAGAGCCCTGCTGGATCAGACCAAGGGTCCATCTAGTCCAGCATTCTGTTCACACAGTGGCCAACCAGCTGTCGACCGGGAACCCACAAGCAGGACACAAGCACAACAGCACCCACCCACCCACGTTCCCCAGCAACCGGTGTACACAGGCTCACTGATTCTGGAGGTAGCACATAGCCATCAAGACTAGTAGCCATTGATAGCCTTCTCCTCCAGGAAATTGTCTAATTCCCTTTTAAAGCCACCCAAATTGGTGTCCATTACTACATCCTATGGTAGCAAATTCCATAATTTAACTCTGCACTGTGTGGAAAAGTCCTTCCTTTTATCTGTCCTGAATCTCCCACCCATCAGCTTCATGGGATGACCCCGGGTTCTAGTATTTTAAGAGACAGAGAAAAATGTCTCCCTATCCACATTCTCCACACCACACATAATTTTGTACACCTCTGTCATGTCTCCCCTTACCCTCCTTTTTCCAAGCTAAACAATTCCAGCTGTTGCAATCTTCTCTCAGCCCCTTGATCATTTAGTTGCTCTTTTCTGCACTTTTTCCAGCTCTCCTAAGGTTTACTTCCTGCCAGTAAGAGCTTTAAGCTAAAATATGTTAGTATTTTGGGTATGTTGGCCCCTCCCCTTTCCCCTTCGGCCCTGCCCATCACTGGAATGCAGCCCTTGAGAGTTTCCCTGAAACTGATTTCAGCCCTCAGGCTAAAAGTGGAGTGGAATGCATCCTTTAAGGATTAGACAAAATGTTGGTTGATAAAGATTATCAACAGCTATTGGATACCAATATTTGCCCATGCTTTAAGATTAGCATCAGAAGCCCCACTCATTGCCCCGCCATTAAGATCCATTAGATTAGCAAGCACAAAAGACAGGGCCTTCTCAGTAGTGGCTCCTACCTTATGGCGCTCCCTCCCAAGGGATTTGTGGTTGGCCTCCTCAGGGGGTATTTAAAAAGGCTTTGCAAATGCACAGGTTTTGAATGGCTTTTAACTGATATGTTTTATTGGTCATACTGCTGTTTTATTGCTATGGCTCTGGAAATGTTTTTATACTGCATTATTAGATTTTAACTCACTGTTGTTTTGCATTTTTGAATGTTAAGTTTTATTAAAATATTAATTAATTTTATACTTCTGTTATGTTCGCCACCTTGGGTAAACTTGGTCCAGAAAGGTGGCTTATAAATATGTAAGGGCGCAATCCTATGGCTGCTAGCCAGCGGCTAGGCGTCCATAGGACAGGTCAGTTCCGGGAACCAACCCCTACCCCCTCCCGCCCTGCCTCGTAGGCAGCATGGATCAGCCCCATGCTCCGCGCTCATAGGAGCAGCACAGAGTGGCGAAAACGGGGTGTTCCCTGGGGTGGGGAGGTTGGAAATGCCGGTATGACACTTCCTAAGTGTCGTCTGGCTGCTGCGTCCCAGGGTCTGAGGTCCCATGGCTAGACCGCCAAAATTGGCGGTCTAGCCGCAAAAGCTGGGGGGGGGGGGCGAGGAGGAGATCCGCTCCTCACCACTCCTCCCGCCCTGCACTGGATAGGTGGTCGCCCCCGGGGTCGGAGGCGACCGTCGATCCAGATAGGATTGCTCCCTTCATGTGTGAATATGTATATCAAAGCAATTATTACATTCTTATGTCAAGGGATTCTTATCCCAGGAGAATTGCTTGCCCCCAAAATCCCTGTGAAAAATCGTGACTTCCCTTCCTTTCACCCGGTCATGTTAGGAAGCCCAGATAGGAACAGAACAAACAAGTAAAATGAAATGGGGAGTCTCAGTGGCAGAGGTAGCAACAATATAGATATGCAAACAGGGAGCCACAACAGAGAAGGCTTTACCCCTCATCACGTAACGGATCGAAGGTTCTTTGAGAAGAGCCTCCCCTGCAGATCTTAAGACACACAAGGGACCTCTTTTAGGTAGAATTTTGTCTATATCTTGTCTTCTTCTGTTCAGCCTTCCCCAACCTGGTGCCCTCCAGTCATTTTGGACTGCAACTCCTATCATCCCCATGCAGCACTGGGCATGCATTTGAACACATCTGGAGGGCACCAGGTTGATGAAATCTGTAGCATTATGATATTTCAACTATAAACTGGATGAAGATAAGCTTAATAAACTTTTTTTGAAGTAAAAGCAAGAAGGACAATGAGAAAAACCAGGAGGGAGAAAATGAGATTCAAGCGTGTCAGCCTAGCCCCCAAGTCATGTTTTCCTGGCATGGATTCCAGCCTTTGTGTGCTGATTAAACACCGCCCCTGTGACAACACTCCCCACTTCCATTGGTTCCCCTTTCTTCTCAGGCATCTCCGAACCCACCGGTTGACACCAATTCCACAATAGGATCCAGTTGAATTCCTGGGATAAATAACTTGCCGAGGATCACCGTACAGCCAGGCTTGCATATGAGAGAGAGAGAGAGAGAAAGGAAAGTGAATGTGCTGTTAACACTTTACATATGAAAGCCAGTGTCGTATCATGCGGTTAGAGCATCTTTCCCCAACCTGGAGCCCTCCAGATGCATGGTTGTTGTTGGTTGCTGTTACATTTATATCCACCTGTTCCCCTCTTGCAAGGAACCCAAGGCGGCTCACATGGTCCTCTGCCTCTCCAACAACAACCTTGTGAGGTAGGTTAGGCTGAGATTCCATGACCAGCCCAGAGTCACCCAGGGAGCTTCATATCCAAGTGGAGACTAGAACCCGGATCTCCCGAATCCCAATCCAGCACTCTCACCACTTTACCACACTGGCTCTCGGTGTGGACTGCAACCCCCATCATTCCCAGCCAGCAATGCCTCTGCTGGCTAGGAATAGTGGGAGTTGCAATGCAACACATCTGGAGGGCAC
Organism: Heloderma suspectum; assembly: GCF_057233095.1. NCBI lineage: Eukaryota > Metazoa > Chordata > Lepidosauria > Squamata > Helodermatidae > Heloderma > Heloderma suspectum. Next base: position 359,033,477 of record NC_139459.1, on the reverse strand, counting down.
CAGGTTGGGGAAGAGTACGTTACAGTGTCAGGTTAGGTTTGAGGAGACCAGGTTCAAATCCCCACTCAGCCATGCTCCCCGCGGGGTGTCCATGGGCCAGTCTCTGGCCGCATTCGCATGTCACTTTAGGCCAGGAATCCTGCCTTCTTAAACCACAATGTGCATGAGCCGCGTGCTCATACCCACAGCCTACTTGCTCTTGTTTCACCCCTCCCATCTGCACAAGCAGGTAAACAAACCATAAGTGAGTAGGTCAATATTACACTTGAATCCAGGATGATGGTTTATTGACCACTTAAAACATATGCTTGTTGTCAAACACCTGGGAGTAGAGGAAAACCTTAACATGGTGCCAAAAAGATGACAATGCTGGTGCCAGGTGAACCTCACTGAGGAGGGTGTTCCAAAATCGGGAAGCCACCACTAGGAAGGCCCTGTCCCTTGTTACCATCCTCCATACTTCCCTTGGAGGAGGCACCTAGAGGAAAAATGTATTATTTGGCCTGTTATTGTAGTTATGTATTATTGCAATCCATGTAGTGATATACATTCTTGTTTTTGTTATTTCTGTTCTTGTGCTGTGAGCCACTTTGAGTAGATGGTGTGCATACAAATTAAAAGTGACGATGATGAAATACAAGACATCTGACCATAGTGGGGAGTGACTGGGCAAGCTGTGTGCCTGCTCATTCACCTTTGTCCAGGTGGCAACTGTTGAAGGGCAACTTCAAGGCCCCTGTGCTCCCTCCCTCCTTAAGGTTCTTTATGGTTCTTTATCTTGGAACAGCCTTTGGACTGGACAGCCCTTCAAATAGAGGGCACCTTCAAAGGGAACACTGTAAAGGAGGATGCATGGCCACCCTAGGTGGAGACAAACAGCTCCAAGCAGCAAATCCACTGCCCGGCACCAGTTCCCCAGCTCAGTACAAAGGCCAGTGTTTCTAACTTTCCCACACCTGCCAAGGCTGAACTGAGTTTGCCCCCAGAACTAAGCACGAACATAAAACTATGTGCACAAATTCATTCGTCATACGGGGCTGGCAAAATCTTGCTTCCCAGCAGTGGAAGCATCGTGTTTTTGTTTGGTTCTGATTTCCAGTTAAATGCTCTCTGCCTGCCAAAGCCATACTCCCATACTTCCTCACCCTCCTCTCCAAGTTATGAAGCTTTCTGTGCTACTTACCCAGAATCCCCACCACAATGTAGCCAGCAATGAAGACCATGAAGAGAACGCAGCAAATGATATCAGTGCAGCTCCTGGAAAAAGGAACACGGCGCCAAACACAAACATATGTCGTCACGCAGATATATAGTCAGTCTCTCCTGATAAGACTGGTGGGGAACCAGTGGCCTTCCAGATGTTGCTGGGCTGCAACTTCCATCAGCCCTAGCCAGATGAGCCTCTGGTGAGGGCTGACAAGAGTCACAACCCAAAAACATCTGGAGGACCACATGTTCCCCATCCCTGCCCTATCTCAACCTGCCTGTGTCTTAAGATCTTCAGAGGAGGCTCTTTTCTAAGTTCCCTTGCCAGGGGAAGCTCATTGTGTAGGAACAATGTAGAGGGGCTTTTTTTGTGGTGGCACCCCATCACTGGAATGCCCTCCCCACTGAAGTCTGATTAGTGCTGATCATTTCAGTGTCAGGTTAAAACTGACTTATGGCACAATCCTATGCATGTTTAGACGGAGAAAAGGTCTAAAACTCCCAGCATTCTGTCTGGGGAAAGCTGGGAGATTTAGGACTCTTTTTCTGTCTAAACATGCATAGGATTGCTCCTTGATTTGCCCAGGCATTTTAAAGTATTGTGCTGGTTTGTTTGCCCTGTAGTTTTCCTGCTTTTGATTTGTTTCTATTGTGATGTTTTATTATTTTATTATATTATATTGTGGCATATTTTGTGCCCCCCAAAGGGCAGTGTACATCAAATGATCTAAAAACAGAATGCCTCTTGTATACCACCCTGCTCTCCTAGGATGAAGGGTGGGTTAAAAAAGCAACAACTTTTAATCATAAATACATACATACATAAAATAGACTGCTCTAACTCCAAACCTCTAACCCCTGACTAGAGCACTTAAATTTAATTCAAGGCTCAGCATTGGAAGAAGTCATAAAAAATAAACAAAATGCCTCTAAGCATGCATTTTATTTGCCACTGAGTAACCTTAGCTGACCTGCACAAATCTGAAGCTGGGGGCACAGCTGCCAGGCAAATTTGAGTTCCAGGCACTTCCACAGGCAGGAGCTGTGAGGGGAACAAGACTCGACCCTAATGCTGGACCCTATGGAAATTATGACTAAATCATTAAGTGGAAATTAAAATAAAACTGCAGTCCTATGCATGTTCAAGTAAAAGCTAACTCCATCGAAATCAAATAGACTTGGGGCACAATCCTATGCATGTTTAGACAGAAAAAAAGTGCTACAATTCCCAACATTCCCCAGCCAGAATAGCTGGCTGGGGAATGCTGGGAATTGTAGGACTTTTCTTCTGTTTAACATGCATACAATTGCACCCTTTCTTGAGAGAAAGTAGGTTTAGGGTGGGGCCATTCATGCGAAATCTCCCTCTAGTTGTCTTTCAGAAACCGAATGCATGGGACAAAGCTTCCATCCCCACCCCCAAAAATGCATTTGGCTCCCCAGTATTTCTTTCTGGTACACCACTGCTCCAGGCCTACCCACTGCCCTCCAAGCTAACCTGGCTTCCTGCCTCCTCTTCAACCCCACCAGCATCCCACGAATCCAACAAATTCTAGTCAGCATATCTGTTCATGCCACGAGGGGTTCTTACCTTTTCTGGATAGGACCACGGAAAGAGGGGTCATATTTACATTTCTCCCCTGGTGAGAGAAAAAGAGAGGGAGTAAACACAGAACATGGCTGATTGACAAGAGCATGGAGTTCTTCAGTAGGCTGGTCTAGGGATGTCGGGCAAATCCACGACAAATTCAATTACGTTTGGATTTCTGTGAATCCAACTGGCAGATTCTGCAGTGGACCAGCTTTTTCCAAGCCACACAAATTTACCTGCAGACTTTTTCAGTTTTGTGTGCATGATGGATTTGAACTAATTTGCATCAGTGCTACTGCGTACTTGCACAATGCACAATGCACCAATCCACATTAGCTAGAGAGCAATCCTGTGGCCCCTAGACACTGTCTAGATGGCCATAGGATTTTTCAGTTTCTAGGAACTGAGGTCATCTGACCTCGGTTTCGAGAAACCACACTCCCCACCTGCTCCTTCTCATAGCTGGTGTGGTTCTTTCTGCACAGCCGCTGTCTCAGTGCTCATAAATGGAGTGCGGAGAAGGCGAAAAGGGGGCGGTCCCAGGGGCGGGGGGGCGAGGAGACCACAGAAGCTGCTTTAGACGGCTTCCTGTCGGGTCTCTGGGTCCTTTCCCTCCCCGGAAACACACATCTAGCCACAAATGCAGGGTGACTGGAGCATGGAGGAGAGGATCCCCTCCATGCTCTGTCCGCCCTGCATAGGATACGGGTCAGCCTCTAAGTTTGGAGGTTGACATCTATCTCCATAGGATTGCACCCTTAATGAGCATTCATAATAATTTGCATTAACTAATACAGTTTACCGTATTTGCACAAATACACAGTAGCGCTAATGTGCATTACTTAGACGCATTAGTAATACTATGAATTAGCGCAAGTAGAATGAAGTTCTGGTAAAAAGAGGCCTTGGATAGCTCCTTTAGAGTTCTGACTGAAACCCAGAGCGGATTCACCACCCCACTGACATCAGAGCCACCAGCCACCACTGGGGGTGGCTTCTTTCTGGTTGGAAGTCATTGCCCATATAAATTTTCTCCTTGAAAAATCTGTGTTAATTGTGGATGTTCATGCGCTTTTAAATTATGTCCCTGTGATGTGGGGATTAACAGATGACCAGCAACAGTGGACACTGAGAGCCCATACAGCTGGCAAAGAGATTCTGGTCTTTTCTACATGAGCCTTTTATTGTGTGAGACATCATGACCCTCTAGTTTCACTTCTGTTTTTTAAGGCCACTTTTGGGGGATGGGGAAAATGCAGTATTTTTTTTTTCCATCCCAAAACAAAGCACAAGTCTCCACTAGCGTAATTGTTGCATTATTCTGCTATACCACAGCACCACCTAGAGGTTATGTACCAGAATGGCAGGAAAGGAAAAATTCCGTGTAGAGATGAAATCTTAATTCTGCAACGACTTGGAAGTAGATATGGCAGGTTAACAGCTTTGTCTAGAAAAGCTCACACTTCAAGCTTGGAAGGATAAACACCCACCACCTATTATTTAATGATCTGAAGATCTTACTGCTATTGCTGCATTTGGCTGTATACCCGACAGTCATCCGTTTTGACTGGATGCTTGTTTATATATATGGACTGCTTTATATTAATGTGTGGTGTAGTATGGTGAAGTGTCTAGAGTGTTGGACTGGGAGTTGGGAGATCCGGGTTTTAGTCCCCACTCAGCCATGGAAGCACACTGGGTGACTTTGGGCCAATCACAGACTCTCAGCCCCAACCTCACAAGGTTGTTGTTGTGAGGATGAAATGGAGAGGAGCATTATGTACACCAGCTTGGGTTCCTTAAGGTGGCAAAAAGGTGGATATAAATGTAATAAATATATATATTTGAAGTAGAAGTGTTGAATCTTCTTTTCTTTTTTATTAATGGTGTTGTGGATGGTTATTGTGGATGGTTATGTTTTTAGTCATGTTCTTTCTTTTCTTTTCTGTTTTTGTTCCCCCCACCCCATTTCTGTTTTTCATTTTGCTTATAATTGCAAATAAAAATAATTATTTTAAAAAGGCCCCTGCTGTTCCCCCTTATGGCTCTATATGACTCAGGTCACACATAATAGTGGCAATTCATGAGTTAATTAACCTACGATTTGTTGGGTTGTGCGACACACACGAACCGCTTCTGCTTTGTATGATCAGCCTCCGATTGGCCTGATTGTAGGTTGCGGTGTGAGATGTGAACCTAGACACTATGAGTTATTCGTGGGTTAAACAACCCACACTTAACCTACGATTAGTTCTTAGGTTAACTCTGGGTTGTTTAGCCCAAAAATAACCAATAACATTCAGATTCGCACATCACGCAGCAACCTATGATCAGGCCGGTCAGAGATTGATTATGCAAAGTGAAAGCGACTCATGCGCAGCACATAACCCGGCAAATCTGGAGTTCGAAAAGAGGATGCGTTCAACAGAGGCCTGTCCTCTGACAGCTCTTCAAACATAGGACTGTAAGGGAGGACACCTGGCCACCATAGTCTTCAGATGTGGGCCCTGGGCCGGGCTAGTCAAACTCAGAAAAGGGGCCCCTGGATTCTCAGAGGAGAAATGCAGTACATTGGAGGAAGAAATTTGGGGGTTGTGAGTAGGCCTTACATTGTGAGCAAGGAACCACCTGGATGTTATTCCACAATCTGTTTGCAATGCCAGAGCTTAGACGTGCAAGTAAAGTCAAGCAGAGAGAGTGCCTTGGAGCATGCACAGAGTAACTCTCTCTTTGCCCACTGAGTAATCACAACCAGCTTCACTACATCTGGTCATTAAAGGAAAGCATTTCCCAAAGGTCTGAAATCTTGGCAACATGCTCAGATGAAATCCTCTAGCCCCTGTGCTCGACACTTCCCAGTTTTAGCTAAAGCGCACACCCTGTAGCCTCCTAACGGCTATGAAGGCAAGATTACCAGGCAGCAGCATCCAAACTACAGGGGGACATTTTGTACTAAGAGGACCGTCACAAAAGGTAAGGGGCTCCCGCCTCCCTCTGCCCCCTTGTAACTGGAGCACTGCCTGGTAAGCTTGAGTTCTATGCACTGGTTCTTTTTAGACAGCATTGGATTAACAGGCTCTCAGTGTTTTGTTTTTTAAGGGAGAAGGCAGCACCTGAACTGAAGGGCACACATGTTTCAGAATGGGGAACAAAACCCAAGCATTCCAGCTCTCATATGACAGATTCAGAGTGGATTGGCCAGGCTTGGTGCAGAACTGTGTGTCCTGGTCTCTGACTGTGTCTCTGTGTGTTTTGTTTGCGAGTCAATTCTCCAAGTTCAATGACAACCCTGAGATTGACGCTGTTAGGTCCAATTACCAGAGATAAGAGATAAGCAAGGACTTTCTGGCTGTAAAAAATCAACCAGGAAATAACCAAAGGGGCGGGGGGGGGGGAGCCAGAAAGTGTTTGTCAGGCGCTAGAAAACTGTAGCGGTCACGGCTGTGGAATGTGAAACGTCATAATGGAGCACAGGCAAGCTTCTTGCCCAGAATGACATCACCAGGAGATTGTCACTCCACAATGAAATGAGCAAAGGTGTATCAGGCTCTCGCCAAACAGCAAACAATCAATTAGCTGTGGAATTCAAGAAGCATTAATTCCATCTCAAACTGATCGGATGCCAAAGTGCCCAATCTCTTGTGTGGGGACTGGTAACCAATACAGCAGTTACCACATCCCAGCAAGATTGGCAAAAGGAACCTCGAAGATACACTCTGTTTCCTCATATTTATTCCTTATGACCATTGCCTCTCCCTTCCCTGCAGTCACCCAACTGTCAACATTTTTATTTCATCTCTCAGGGGAAGGAATCTGTCTCTCCCCCACCCCTATTCATTTTCCCCTGTAAAGTACCACATAGTTATACAATCAGAACTTTTTTTACCCCACACTTCACACAGAAACTTTCAAACAACGTACAATAAATAACACATAATCATGCAAGGAAGGGAAATTGGGGTACACACTGATACGTTGAAACTTTCATGTTTCATGTATATCAATGGTATAATAAATAAAATTAAGCAGGCGCTCCCCCAAATGCATTAGAACAGGCTGAGGAACCCTCTTTCTGTTGAGGTCCACATGCCCACATATTTTCCCTCTCTCAAGATCATCACCACCCCACACTGACTTTCACTTTGTCCCCCCCTCCCGCCCCATCATCCATTCACACAATGGATGGGTGAGAAATTAACTGGGTTCGCATTCTAATGCAAGATTACCCAATTCGCACCCCACAGAGCTGAATATGGAATGGAACGCAATGTGCAATCAGAAATCTGTACGTTTTCAAGTGATGTGTTCAACATCATGCACACATTTGGAAAATGTGCATGGAAACGTGTATATATTTCTAAAATGCACACAGACATACTTTAGTTGATGGGTGCATGTGTACAAAAGAGCAAACATTTGAAAAATGCACACCAAAACTGCACACATTTTGAAAACCCTGGACAAATAAATGCATACATTTCGAAAAACACACACACAAAAATATACGAATTCCTAGGCAGAAAAATAAAGGTTCCCAAGGAACCAGGACTGAATGAGCCTAGAGATGGAAAACTGAAAACCTGAACGACCTTGAACTTAACATTTCTAGTTTTCTGTCACTCACTCACTCACACACCAAGTGTTCTTCCTCAGGCAGAATTCCTCCCGAATGCAATGCTTGTAATCCAGTGAGGTAGGCACATCTGTGCAAGTAGGTTTTTCCCACTGCCAGATATCTAAAAACAGCTGCAGAGCTCTGTCAGCCTCAGGGTGCAACCCTACGCATGTTTAGACAGAAGAAAGGCCTACAACTCCCAGCATGCCCCAACCAGCCAAGCTGGCTAACGGTGCCTAGGACTGAGATTTTAGCCAACAACAAAGCCCCCAGGTACTCATGGGCCTCTGGACAATGGCCGGTGCGTGTTTACTCCAATAAGCCTGAGTAACTAACAGAAGTCTTCATCGCCCCAGTTTACAGGAGTTCCTTTGCTCGGCTACTGCTTCCTTTTACAGATCTTTCTGATCTGTTTTGTTTTTTATTGACCAGATTCTTCTTTTGTTCAGGTGGCCTACAGCAGATTTACTAAATTTCAGGGCAAGCTACTTTTGTCTTCAGGGGGAGGATCTTGACAGAACACAGTTCCCTTGTCCTGCCTCAGGAAAGGCAAGGCATAGATGCCTTGGGAGCCACCCCTCCCAGGTGCTTGGGATGTTTTGAGGCTTGGTGTCCTACGTTACAGAGAACGCGGTGCTGGAGCTGGAGCACCTCAGTGACGCCATGAGCTAAACCGTGAAGGGACACTCAAGACGGGAAGGTCATGGCGGAGAGGTCAGACTAAATAAGATCCCAGTATCCCCTAAATACGACTAAATAGGGAAGGTAATGGCAACCCACCCCAGTATTCTTGCCATGAAAACTAAATGGATCAGTACAACCAGAGATATGTCGGTATACCATCGGAAGATGGGACTCCCAGGTCGGAAGATAGTCAAAATGCTGCTGGGGTGGAACAGAGGATAATTTGATTAGCCCCAGATGGGATGACGCTGCTAGCTCGAAGCTGAAAGGACGGCTAGCGGCCGACGGTGCTGGTGGTGAACGACGAATCCGATGGAACCTGGAATGTAAGATCTATGAGCCAGGGCAAATTGGATATGGTTATTGGGGAGATGTCAAAATTAAATATAGACATTTTGGGTGTCAGTGAACTGAAATGGACTGGAATGGGCCACTTCACATCAGATGACCACCACATCTACTACTGTGGACAAGAGGACCACAGAAGAAATGGAGTAGCCTTCGTAATTAATAATAAAGTGGCTAAAGCAGTGCTTGGATACAATCCAAAAAATGACAGAATGATCTCAATTCGAATTCAGGGTAAGCCATTTAACATCACAGTGATCCAAATATACGCCCCAACCACAGATGCTGAAAAAGCAGAAGTAGATCAGTTCTATGAGGATCTGCAGCACCTACTGGATAATACACCAAAAAGAGATGTTATTTTCATTACAGGAGACTGGAATGATAAGGTAGGTAGTCAAACGACACCTGGAATTACAGGCAAGCATGGTCTGGGAGAACAAAATGAAGCGGGACATAGGCTGATAGAATTTTGTCAAGACAACTCACTGTGCATAACAAACACTCTCTTCCAACAACCTAAAAGATGACTTTATACATGGACTTCACCAGATGGTCGACACCGAAATCAGATTGACTACATCCTTTGTAGCCAAAGGTGGTGGACATCTATACAGTCAGTAAAAACAAGACCTGGAGCTGACTGTAGTTCAGATAATGAACTTCTTATTGCACAATTTAGAATCGGACTAAAGAGAATAGGGAAGACCCATAGATCAGTTAGATATGAGCTCACTAATATTTCTAATGAATATGCAGTGGAGGTGAAGAATAGATTTAAGGGACTAGATTTAGTAGATAGGGTCCCGGAAGAACTATAGACAGAAGTTCGCGACATTGTTCAGGAGGTGGCAACAAAAAACGTCCCAAAGAAAAAGAAAACCAAGAAGGCAAGATGGCTGTCTGCTGAGACACTGGAAGCAGCCCAAGAAAGAAGGAAAGCAAAAGGCAACATTGATAGGGGGAGATATGCCCAATTAAATGCAAAATTTCAGAGGTTAGCCAGAAGAGATAAGGAATTATTTTTAAACAAGCAATGCGCGGAAGTCGAAGAAGATAACAGAATAGGAAGGACAAGAGACCTCTTCCAGAAAATAGAAACATCGGAGGTAAATTCCAGGCAAAAATGGGTATGATCAAAAACAAAGTTGGCAAGGACCTAACAGAAGCAGAAGAGATCAAGAAAAGGTGGCAAGACTATACGGAAGATCTGTATAGGAAGGATAATAATATCGGGGATAGATTTGACGGTGTGGTCAGTGAGTTAGAGCCAGACATCCTGAAGAGTGAGGTTGAATGGGCCTTAAGAACCACTGCTAATAACAAGGCAGCAGGAGACGACGGTATCCCAGCTGAACTGTTTAAAATATTGCAAGATGATGCTGTCAAGGTGATGCATGCCATATGCCAGCCAATTTGGAAAACACAATGGCCACCAGATTGGAAAAAATCAACTTATATCCCTATACCAAAAAAGGGAAGCACCAAAGAATGTTCAAACTATCGAACAGTGGCACTTATTTCGCATGCCAGTAAAGTAATGCTCAAGATCTTGCCAGGTAGACTCCAGCAATTCATGGAACGAGAATTGCCAGATGTACAAGCTGGGTTTAGAAAAGGCAGAGGAACTAGAGACCAAATTGCCAATATCCACTGGATAATGGAGAAAGCCAGGGAGTTTCAGAAAAACGTCTATTTCTGTTTTATTGACTATTCTAAAGCCTTTGACTGTGTGGATCATAACAAATTGTGGCAAGTTCTTGGTGGTATGGGGATACCAAGTCATCTTGTCTGCCTCCTGAGGAATCTGTATAACAACTAACTAGCAACGGTAAGAACAGACCACGGAACAATGGACTGGTTCAAGATTGGGAAAGGAGTACGGCAGGGTTGTATACTCTCACCCTACCTATTCAACCTGTATGCAGAACACATCATGCGACGTGCTGGACTTGATGAAGCCAAGGCTGGAGTTAAAATCGCTGGAAGAAACATTAACAATCTCAGATATGCAGATGATACCACTTTGATGGCTGAAAGCGAGGAGGAGCTGAGGAACCTCATGATGAAGGTGAAAGAAGAAAGTGCAAAAGCTGGGTTGCAGTTAAACCTAAAAAACCCCAAGATTATGGCAACCAGCTTGATTGATAACTGGTAAATAGAGGGAGAAAATGTGGAGGCAGTGACAGACTTGTATTTCTAGGCACAAAGATTACTGCAGACGCTGACTGCAGCCAGGAAATCAGAAGACGTTTATTTCTTGGGAGGAGAGCAATGACAAATCTTGATAAAATAGTTAAGAGCAGAGACATCACACTGACAACAAAGGTCCGCATAGTTAAAGCAATGGTATTCCCTGTAGTAACCTATGGCTGAGAGAGCTGGGCCATAAGGAAGGCTGAGTGAAGGAAGATACGTAGATGCATTTGAACTGTGGTGTTGGAGGAAAATTCTGAGAGTGCCTTGGACTGCAAGAAGATCAAACCAGTCCATACTCCAGGAAATAAAGCCAGACTACTCACTTGAGGGAATGATTTTGTTTGTTGTTGTTGTTCAGTCGTTACGTCGTGTCCGACTCTTCGTGACCCCATGGACCATAGCACGCCAGGCCTTCCTGTCCTCCCCTCTTTTCCGGAGTGTGCTCAAGTTCATATTCATTGCATCGGTGATGCTATCTAGCCATCTCATCCTCTGCCGTCCCCTTCTCCTTTTGCCTTCAATCTTTCCCAGCATCAGGGTCTTTTCCAGGGAGTTTTCTCTTCGCATTAGGTGGCCAAAATATTTGAGCTTCAGCTTCAGTATCTGTCCTTCCAATGAGCTGTCAGGGTTGATTTCCCTTAGGACTGACTGATTTGACCTCCTTGCAGTCCAGGGGACTCGTAAGAGTCTTCTCCAGCACCACAGTTGGAAGGCATCAATTCTTCAGCGCTCAGCATTCCTTATAGTCCAGCTCTCACAGCCATACGTTACTACTGGGAAAACCATGGCTTTGAGTATATGAATCTTTGTCGGCAAGGTGATGTCTCTGCTTCTTACTATCCTATCTAGGAATGATATTAAAGGCAAAACTGAAGTACTTTGGCCACATCATGAGAAGACAGGAGACCCTGGAGAAGATGCTGATGCTACGGAAAGTGGAAGGCAAAAGGAAGAGGGGCCGACCAAGGGCAAGATGGATGGATGATATTCTGGAGCTGGGGGTGGCGACGGCCGACAGGAAGCTCTGGCGTGGGCTGGTCCTTGAAGTCATGAAGAGTCGGAAGCGACTGAACAAATAAACAACAACCGGACCAGAAGCCTTGAAGTGGCTCATCCACAGTTAGCTTCTGGACAGCAGACTGAGGAGGCAAGCAGGCAGGGCCAGTGCCAAGGGTAGGCATGGTTGGGCACCTGCTGAGGGCCCACACCCCAGCAGGGGCCCACTGACAGGGTCCCCCTGGAGTTGCCCCTCCTTTTCTCCATGGCAATGGTGAGAAAGAGGATGAGGGGCAAGAGCAGCTAGTGACAATGTTGGTGAAAAGGCAGGCTAACTGAGGGAGGGGGCCCATCAGGGGTGTCTTGCCCAAGGGCCCTCAGAAACCTAGCGCCAGCATTGCATGCAGGTCACTTGGTCGCAGTCTTCCCCATTATGGTGCGATGCATGGTACTTCTATTTAAATTACAGTCATTATCTACCTATTGGTACATACTAGCATATTCAAATATTTTGCAAATCTTTCCTCTGTTTTGTTCCCTCTTTTTTGGCCAACCTAGGCAACAGCCCCTGACAGAGCACACTATCCCTGCCCTTCACCCTTCTGTCCGGAAAGGCAAGGGGTGGAAGCATCGGAAGCTGCTGGCCGGGCATGGGGCAACAGCAAAAGAGGTCCAGTGCCAAAGAGGAAGGGGCAGGAGGAGGAGGAGAGAGCGTGGGTGGGATGGGTTGCACCGCAGGCCAAATCTGGCCTACCAACAGTGGTTCCCCACCACAGCATTAGAATTTGGTCTGCTTCACCCATTACGACGTTCCCAAACAAATGGAACTCCAGGAATCCTGGGGTGCTTCCTGGGGTAGGAGCCCTGGCGCACTCGGATGCTTTGGACTACAACTCCCAGCAGCCCCAGCCATCGTGGTCAATGGTCAGGAATTATGTGGGAGTTATAGTCCAAAACATCTGGAAGGTGCCAGGTTGCCTGCCCCTGCTCTAGATGGGGGGGGGGAGCCTATCATTGATAGAAGGCATTGTGCAGCTTTTCTGTTTTGTTTTTTTTCTTTAGGGCGCAATCCTATTTGGATCCTATTTGGACCACAAAAAAAGCCTACAACACCCAGCATTCCCCAGCCAGAATGCTGGGAGTTGTAGGTTTTTTTTTCTAAACAGGGGATAATACCTTTAATGGATTTTCTGCAGTACGGAAAAAGATGAAAGCAGCGATGGTAAAACCCCAGAGGGTGGCCACCAGAAGATGATGATGTCTGGACCCCGCGCAAAATTCCGTGAATGAGGCAGGGTGATGGCAACATAAAAGCCTCGTCTGGAAGGGCCTGGAATCTATCAGAAGCGCTCTGGATAAGCTGCAGTAGATTCGCCAGAGTTTTCTAACTCCTCACTATTTAACAACAGCATTGTTTTAACAACAATGAAAAGGCTTTTTTTGGAGGTCCTAAGACGGCTAAAAACAAACAAAGCTTGAAGGGGAGCAGGAGTAGGTTTTTGTGTAAAAGGACTGTGAGCTCAGTTGTTGTTCAGTCCTTAAGTCAATTTCCTGGGTTGAGCATGTGCTCAGAGGCTTGCTTTTGCTTAATTCTGAGCCAGCGGTGTCAAACCTCTTCAGCCCAAGGACCAAATTCAGTTTTGAAGAAGCTCTCGGGAGCTGCGTTCCAGTGGTGGGCGGAGCTAAAGGCAAAACGGGCGGGGCCAAAAAATACCAGCGTGTTTTAGCTCAAGGACGCAACCCTATGCCTGTTTAGACAGAAAAAAAATCCTACAACTCCCAGCATGCAGGCTGGGGAATGCTGGGAACAGTAGGACATTTTTCTGTCTAAACGTGCATTGGATTGCGCCTTAAAGCTCTTACTGCCAGCCACTAAGCCTTAGGAGAGGCATTTCAACCTTTTAGAATGGGGAAATACTGCACAAAAGCTGGGAATCCCAAACGATGGGCAGTCGGGGGAAAGGGGCGCGTTCATCTGGAGAACCCCCGAGGGCTGGATTGAGACCCCAGTCGGGGCGGAGGCTCAACACCCCTGTCCCCACACCCCTGTTTTGCATCTGGCTTTGGTTGGACCTCGGAGTTCTAGTAAAAACAAGCAAGCATGTAGATCCCACAAGCCTGAAGTGTGCCCACTCCTGTAGTGAGTAAGTGAGTGCATAAGCCCCAGGCTTCAGCTTGCGCAAGGCTAGGTACGTTGCACCACCAGTGCAACACTGCGGAGTGGGTTTCCTGCACTGGTGCAAGGCCACAACATGGAATGGTGCAAAGAGCCCTCACCCTTGACTGGAGACAGTTCTCGCCCGGTACAGTGGGATTGTAGGATCAGCTTGCAAGCCTCATCAGTGTAAAGGGATATATATATCAGAGGACCATAAGAAATCATGATTTGTCCTCAACCTGTGCCTGCCCTGAGACTCTGCCACACTGCATTTACTTCAGGAGGAGCGTGAATAATTATCATAATTACACTGCGGCAAGAGGAATGCCATCGGTGCAGTGCACTCGCTCTCGGTTGCGGGCACATTAAGTGCATGAACGCAGCAGGGCAACGAACATTCCAGGCTTTCCCTGGAGAGGAAGGGCTCACCCTCTCACTCTGCCTGCTGAGCATGGAGGCGCAATGCTCACATTTCTGGTCAGACCAGTTCACCAAGGACGTGACCTGCAACAGGGAGCCCTGCCATTCGTAAGCTGATGTGGTCCAGTGGAAAGAAGGCTCAAAGTCCAAGTCAGCAAAAGACTCTAGGCTGCTGTTGTGCACATTACGAAGTTCCACAACAGCTTAGTTTAGATAGTTTTAAAAGGAGCAGACAAATTCATGGAGGACCGGATCTGTCAATGACTATTAACTAATGACAAGTGGGACCTGCAACAAAATGTTGCAGTGTGAAAGGCATCTGGTCACAGTGCCAGCCAGGCAAGCATGCCCTCTTCCAGGAGACTCCATCCCATTCCCCCTCCCCTCTAGTTTGTCAGGTTCCCCCCCTCCAACAGTCAGCCAACATTCTGTGGCTACTGATCATGCTCAGTCCTCATTAAGCTGTATTGGAGGTTCACTGCCACCACCACAAACTGTAGGCTTTTTTTCCTGAAAGATTTTCGTGTACTTATGCAACGCTTGAGGTTTCTCCAAGCCTGCCAATACCTCCCTCTTGTGTGCAGGTTGTGCCGTTTGGGTTACATAAGCGCTGGCACTTGGAGAATTGAGTTTGCTCTCAGGCTTCTCCAAACTGTTACCCTCTGACTGCCTCAGACTACAAACCCCATTGTCCCCAGCCAGCATGGTGGGGGTGATGGGAGTCGTGGCCCAAAAAATCTGGAGGGCAACGGGTTGGGGAAGGCTGGCATGTATGATAACTCTACAGAACCTCCAGTTTCAGAGGCCATGTGCCACTGAATACCAGTCTCTGGGGTGGGTGGAAGAAGAGAGGGCAGTTGCCTTCACTTCAGTGCCACTGTAGGAAGCAGAACCAGCAAGATCCTTTGGTCCTGGGCCAGCTCAAGGCATTTTGCTGCCTGAAGCAAAGGACGGTGCCCCCTCCCATTCCACGTACAACAGCTAAATGGACTGGCAGCTGAATCTTTCTTCAACACTGGCAACGGGCCAGCATCTTCCACCACACCTGAAGGCAGCAAGCTAGCTTGGGCAGTGCAAGGCAGGCTGCATGGTCCATAGCTAGGCTGACCATACGTACCGTTTTAAACGGGACAGTACCGTTTTTTTCATATTTCCCGACCGTCCTGACATTTTAATATAAATGTCAATTTCATCCCGTTTTTTATTTTTTGTAAAAAATTGAACACGCTTATCATAAGGCTCTATGCTAATCAATGCGTGCAGTAAATCTACTGGTGTGATGAAAGAGGAAGTTCCATTTCCTTTATCCAGCCAGGGCCAGGCTTCTTGAGCTAGCGACGATCAGACGCCACCCCCTTGCTTGTCTGCAGTGGTGGGGAATTCAAGAGGCGGCGGCTAAGCCCCATTCAGCGTGTGTGAGCCAGGAGGGTGAGTCTTACTGTTATTTCTACCATTATTCCATCCACAGGGATTCTTTCTGCCCTACATTCAGTTTGATTCGGACTTTTCAGACTCATATTTCAGCTCAACAGACTATTAGCTATTTTTTTTATTACAGCGAAACTCTCCGGTGGGACATTACATAACCCCGTCCCGTTTTTGTCATCCCAGTATCCCGTTTTTGTCTCAAGGAAATATGGTCAGCCTATCCATAGCTCTCTCCTCCAGCACCTTGCTGCCACCTCCCAGCGTCTGCCACCTGAGGCGACTGCCTCACTTTGGCTAATGGTAGGGCAGGTTCTGGTTTGGCCTGATACTGCAATGCTCTTCTTATGTTGTTAACATAAAGGCAACTTTGTCAGCACCATAGCACAAGTTGGATCCAGCCTGTGGCAGCAGATGCACAAGAGCCAGCTCAGAGCAAGGAGGGAGCTACACCACGCCAGCTTTCCAGAGGCTTTTGCTGTAGTTGCCAAGTCCCCAAGAGTCTTAGGAATAGGCAACTGAGCGACTTGACCAAGGACACACAATAATCAGTGGCGGAGGTGATATTTTAATTCAGGAATCCCAGCAGAGAGGAGGGGTGAGCTGAATCAGGACCATCCATGGCAGGCTCTCTGCCCCAGCCATAGTCCCAACCCGAACCATGGGGGGGGGCACAGGATTGAAGCCTCCCACACCATGGTCCTGATCTGGCTTGGGCTGCCCTGCATCAGTGATTGGTTAAACAGAAAGAACTATGTCAGGATAAACTACATGGCTAGGGCCGGCCCTACCAATAGGCAGAGTGAGGTGGTCGCCTCAAGCAGCAGATACTGGGAGGTGGCAGCAACGTGTTTGAGGAGAGAGCTGTGCACTCCCTAATCTAGCCTGTCCCTTTCGTTGCAGTGGAGGACACTGACCCATTGCCCGTGTTGAAGTCCGGTTGGCTTTTGTACATGAAATGGGAGGAGGCATCATCTTGTTCTTTGCCTTGGGCAGCACCATGTCCTGGGCCAGCCCTGTACATGACAAACATCCTGTCTGGTTGGCCCATAGTTTAAACTATTGCACAGCACGTTCATGAGGATAGAATTAACCCCTGCTATTCTAAGCTCCTTGGAGGAGGAGAATAAAACCTGAAATCCCTCCCCTTGGATAGAAGCCCCCGAGCCCCGTTAACTCTCCTCTGATGTATTTGCTGCATGATGGCTTTGCTCTTACCTTTCCCTCCAAAGACTTGTAAAGAGGCATATGGGTACGCCGACTACGAACCAAACAAATGCTGCAAAATAAATGGACAGGGCAGCCTGCTCCAAGCTGGTGCCCTCCAGGTGCGCCAGACTGCAACTCCCATCAACCCCTTCGGCTAGCTGGCTGGAGATGATAAAAGGAGTTGTTGTCCAACACATCTGGGGGGTGCCATAACTCAGGGGCCAGAAGTGCGGCTCAATTACAGAGCAACTGCTTTGCATGAAGGTCCCAGGCTCCATCCCCGGCATTTCCAGGTAGGGCTGGAAAAAATCTTGCCGCTGCCAGTCAGTGTCAACAGTACTGGGCTACATGGACCAAGAGTCTGACTTAGTATAAGGCAGGTTGCTATGCAGGGCCAAATGGCCTTTAATGTATCCCATGGACTGAAGGATGGAGATGGAGCATATTCCATTAAGGAGGTGCAGAGATCTGTTGAGAGCTTTTGCTTACCACTGTTTCCTGCCCCTGTGGCAAATAAATATTAATCTCAGATAATGAGAAAGGATAAACTTCCTTTTAAACATCATAATAGTGCCGTGAGAGCCTCCCCCACCTCCATGGTTCACCCCACAGCACAGTTGTTAATATTTACAGGAACTGACTGCATACTATCAGTTGAAATTGAAAAACAGAATTTGACTATCCCAAAGTACTATGGGGCTTTCACATTAGCAAGGTTTAATGTGATGCAGTCCCAATTATTAGAGGATTTGTATGGAGAAATACTTACTGCTGTAAGACTCTGCCCTTGTGATTCTGGGGATATTGAAACACTGACCTGGTTCGCACATAACGACAACCCAGAGTACAGGTTGAGTATGGGTTGTTGTTGAATTATAGGTTGTCATTACATGTGAATCCTGCACTATGGTTTAACTATAGACTGTTAACCATGAACAACCCAGGAAAAGAACCCACAGTTTATTGTTGGGTTGTGAAGTCTGGGTTGTTTGTGGTTAACAACGCATAGTTAAACCATAGTGCAGGATTCACATGTAATGACCACTCATGCCTCAACACATACTCAACACATGCTCTGGATTGTTACGTGTGAACCAGGCCATCGATACATATGATGTTTTATTGTGACTTCCACCAGGGGGCTAGAGCAAATATGATTCATTCAGACGTGGTGCTACTGGAGGAGAGTCATGTCAACATTACCTAGAAGGTTTCAATGTTTTTAAATACACTTTTCAAAATCAGACCACAGAGCAGTGCTGGCTCCAAGTTCTTGAGGACAGTGAGGAAAGGCACCCTCCACGGCCTCCCTCCCTCCGTGAGCCTGCCTTCTCGCTGCCGCTGCCACCGGCTGCTGTTGCGCCTCGTCCTCTTTCTCATCTTTGCGACCACTTGCTTGCCTGACACGGAGAGAGCCAGGGAGCAACGAGGCCGAGGCATTTCCTGCTGCTCCTTCGTACCACCACTATTGTCTGGGTCGGAGCGAGGGGCAGGTGAGCAAGCAGGTTGCAGCGGAGAAGAGGAGGCACAACTTCAGGGGGGTCTTGACAAGCACACTCCCAGGCCTACCCTCATCCAGAACATACGTGCAAATGATGATCCTTGATGTTGCTCATTTAATATTACGTATACGCGGTTGTTCTCCTGATACTGTTACAAGCATACATTTTTGTCTGTGGGTGCATTTTCATTTTATTTGTAAAGAAATGCAAATAGTCTGTGGACTAATGCTAAATAAATATATATATCTAAATATTTACAGGCCTGCAACCTTGTTGTGCTGAGTCAACTGTGCAAGCCGGTAACACAAAATGTTAGGAAGTTTTGAGGCCAACAGAATGCTTCTTCAGGCTTGAGAGTAAAACAAAGCAACACACAGAGGGGGAGAGAAAGGATCTGTTTGCTTGCAGCAGACACAGTCTAATCTAGGGATGGACAACCTACAGCCCTCCACCTCATTTCCAAAGCTGTCTGCAAGCAATAGGTTCAGAAGTTCAATTTGACCTCCCCTGGCAGCTTGCTGGGCAGGGAGGAAGAAGGAGAGAGAATGAAAAGGGAAGGGGAGAGAAAGGAAGGAAGGAAGGAAGGAAGGAAGGAGGAAGAAAGAAAGAAAGAAAGAAAGAAAGAAAGAAAGAAAGAAAGAAAGAAAAGGGGGTAAGAAAGAAAAGGGGGTAAGAAAGAAAAGGGGGTGCCCCACCCAGTTTTGACTTTGGCCTCACCCACTGTGAGGCCAAAAGTATGCACAGTGTGGAGAAAGTGGATAGGGAGAAATTTTTGTCCCTTTCTCATAATACTAGAACCCAATGGAGTCATCCCATTAAGCTGATTGGCGGGAGATTCAGGACAGATAAAAGGGAGGACTTCTTCACACTGCGCATAGTTAAACTACAGAATTTGCTGCCACAGGGTATAGTGATGGCCACCAATTTGAATGGCTTTAAAAGCGGGGTCAGACAAATTCCTGGAGGATAAGGCTATCAATGGCTACTAGTCCTGATGGCTATGTGCTACCTTCAGTACTAGAGGCAGGAAGGCTATGTACACCAGTTGCTGGGGAATATGGGCAGGAGGGTGCTGTTGAGCTTGTGTCCTGCTTGTGGGTCCTGGTTGACAGCTGGTTGGCCACTGTGCAAACAGAATGCTGGACTAGATGGACCCTTGGTTTGATCCAGCAGGGCTCTTCTCATGTTCTTATGTTGGGAAAGGCTACTCTAGAGCACATCCATGTCACTGCATGCACACAGAATTATAGAGCTGGTAAGGACACCTTGGTGGTCATGGCTTCTGGGTGGGCAGAAGGTAGATCTCTGGGTGATTTGCAGTAGTAGATTGGAAAGTGTTTCTAACTCCCAGTTGTTTAATAGGAGAAGCAACCTATTGACTGTATACATACACATACATGATGATGTATTTTAATTTTTTATTTTCTAAACCAAAGAGATTTTTAGATATGTTATATAAATTGATTTTTGATAAATAATCATAACAACACTCACACCTAAATTATAGTGCTGAAACTAAGGAAGCTTGGGGTAACCAGGAGTAGATTGTTTGTGCAGAAGGACTATGAGCTCTGCTCAGTTCTGGTGTTCAAACAAAGTCTTGGGCCCCGGCGTTCTTAAATTCTGAGCGTTCTTAAATTCTGAGCGTTCTTAAATTCTGAGCGTATGTTCTTTGCACCAGGCTCCTGTAGGTGAATCTTGGGATTCTAGTTAAAAACAAAGTAGAACCCACACGCCTGACCCCTGTTCACCCATTCCAGCCCCAAACGCTGCTCAGTGCAGGACAGCCGTCCAACCCAACCTCTGTTTAAATAACTCTTTGAAAGTCCACCACCCACCACTATGAAAGCCACCCGCACCCCCATGGCAATCTGTCTCTTCCACTGTCAAACAGCTCCTACCATCAGGAAGTTTCTCCTAACATTTAGCCAAACTCTTCTTCCCTACAATATCCACTCATTAGGGGCATCTCTACATGAGCCTAAAGTCCTGCATTTAAAACGGGACTTTCTGCTTCCGTTTTAAATGGAGGATCACAATGACTCCCTTTTTCACCTGCTTCCTTTCCCCCCTCCCCCTTCTCCCTCCTTCTCCCTTGGATTCTCTCTTGGATTCCTGCGTTGAGCAGGGGGTTGGACTTGACGATCTTATAGGCCCCTTCCAACCCTACTATTCTATGATTCTATGATCCCCATATCTGAATCTTCCATTATCTTTCATTGATCTCGCTCCTCTTCTTGCCGCTTTCCCTCTTTTCATGGAGGGAACTCATGCGGAACACAATGGGGTAATTTGACAGCTCTTTATCTGCGATATATTTAAAAATGGAACGAAGGGCATTTAGTCCAGGAGATGCCCTGGAGGTTCACAGTGTCATGTAAAGAGCCCGCAAACTTCGTGAGGGAGCAATCTCAAACGCAGGATAAAAGCCATGTGTGAAGAAAGCCTAGTTCTGGTCCTGCCCTCTGGAACAGGAGAGAAGAACTCTGCTCCACCTTCTGCATAACAGCCTTTCAGATATTTGAAGGCCGCAGTCATGGCTCCCTTAGTCTTCTCCAGCGTAAATATACCCAGCTCTTTCAACCATTTTTCACATGACTTGGTTTCCAGACTCCTTACCATCTTGGTCACGCTCCAATATCCTTTTATAATGTGGATGTGGTTTGACTCCAACTCCAACTCCCATAAGCCACAGCCAGCATGGTCAATGGTTAGCAATGGTGGAAATTGTAGTCCATCGTCATCTGGAGGTGCCCCATACGCAACATGTCCCTAAATCCTTTCCAAACATACAAGGCTTCTTTAGCAAACCAATTGCTGGCGGAAAGGCTCCCCAGCTACAAGGATTTTGAAAGGGAAATGCCACAATCTGAGAGGGTGCTGTAAAACTTTTATTACAGGTTGGGAAAGGTTGCTCTAAGCAACCCCACCTTGCCATGTGGTATTCCTTACTGCAGGGCCAGTGTCAGCTCTCCTGCTACCTGAGGCAGGAGAGCACACACCCGCCCCTGCTGCATAACCCCCCTCCACCCCCCGTGCCAAACACTGCATTTCTCCCCTCCATGGCTCCCATCTCCTACTTCCCCGCCATTGCCACTGCTGTTGCTCTCTGAAGAACCATGTCAACCCTAAAAAGCAGCCCGGACAGCTCTGCAGAGACACAGCCATGCCCAAATGCCCAGCTCTGAGGGTTCCTTCCACCCAGAGGGTGGATTGCTGCTCAGAAAAGCCCCTTCGGTTTTTCTTCCCAACAGCCCCACTGTTCTACTGCGGACATTTTCCGCAGTAGGATGGTGGGGCTGTCGGGGGTCCATGGAGCACCAGTTATTGTGCTGCTGGGCTGGGCAGCAGTTCCAGAGAGCCCTGGTGGCTCTGCTCTCCCACTGTGGCAAATGCCTCATCCACCTGCCCGGCAGCATCTGCCCAGCGGCACGCATGGGATGGAGGCTTCCTGGTGGGGGTGGGGGGAGCACACAATTTGCCACTCCTCCTGCTCTGCCACCTGAGGCAGGAGATTCATCCTGCTTCATGGGAGGGCCGGCCCTGCCTTGCAGCATCAAACTCTGCTTTCTAAACCAATGTTAACGTCTGTAATTCGCAGGTGAAGCACTGGCCATGTTTCCACGACAACAGAAGGGTGAAGTGAACGAAGGAATACTGGATTTTCATGGAATCGGCATGGCTCTGTGCAGGGCTCCACGAAGGACTGCACTGCATCATTATAGGTCGCTGACAGAAACATACTTCCAGGTGGGGTGGGGGGATTGGAAGTGAACATCATCAGACTGGCAGGGGCTGGTCAACCAATAAGAGAGGCTCTCCCTTCCAGGCTCTACTCCCCTTTCTCCTGCCCCCCGGTTAGGCGATGATGCAAAGGATTGAAGCTGGCATTAATTACTCCCAAAAAGCCTTGAACTAAACTGCGGAGACACACAGCTTTGGAAAAAGTGCTTCATAGCCATTAGGGGATTTACTATGCCTTTTACCAGATGAATACATGATGTACCCTGGGTGTACTTAGTGTTTTGGCTTAATAGCAATCACAGTAAATTCGAGAACAAGCCTTGTTGACTGCAACGGGAGTTACTTCAGAGTAGACTTCCTGGACTTATGCCTGATTCCACCCATTTTTTTCCTTTCCCTCTAAATACCGGGCTTCCGCATTAGAAGGCGGATTTTATCTTCTATTAGAAGATAAATGCGCTATCATACAAGAGCACAAACGCGTGATAGTGCACTTTCAGGAACAAGCCTCATTGACTACAACAGGAGTTAGCAGGAACCCCTGAACTAATACGTTATCGCACAATAGCGCAAATGCCTGTTAGTGCTATTTCGTGTTTGTGAGATACTGACATAGGGGGCATGCATATTGATGGAAGAAATGTGCAATAGTGTTATAAAGCAAGGGAGGGGGGTAGAGGTGCTGCTGGAGAACTAGGGCTTTTTTCACTGTGGAGTGATAGTGATGTCTTCTAAATGCGCAACTGAGGATTCTGCAGTAACTACCTCTAGAACTGCGATCTGGATGGGAACTTATATATGCACACTTCACCCCATGGCTCTTTTAGTAGCATCAGCCTTAGCCCTTGATAAAGTAACGACTTTAAATGTCCAACATCAATACAGTTAGAGGCTGGTGAATGGGGAGTGCTTACTTCTGGTTTGCGACATAGTGCTAAAGCACTGTTTTACTTTAATCCTTTACTAAGAAGAAAAAAAAAAAGAACTCTGGTGGCCAATGGGGAAATGGCAGAAACATCAGGGAAACACAGGAGGGGAAAACATTGGGGAAACACCCCTTGACCGGGGTCACGGTGAAAGGCACACCTCTGGTCAGGGCTAACACACTGGAGTAAATGCGGGGGGTTGGTGTATGCCACAACAAAAGCACCGACAAGCCGAATTAAGGAAAAGAATCGGACTATAAGCAATCTCAGGAAATCTGTTTGTTCTGCGATAAGCAGGGAAGGGGGTTGCTGGATGGCCACGATGTCATATATCCCTATCAACCTCCACACGCAGCCAGTTCAGAATAAATCGCTAGTGGAAACAGGCCCGCTGACTAAAGGACTGTGCAGCCTCCCATTTCACACACAACTGCTGAAGTATATTTGGGAGAGTCAGGAACAAACTAATGGATAATTATGTGTTTTTCCGGTATATCTTCTAATTCAGGGTACACACGTCATTTTGGCTTTTAAATTTGTGGAGAACAGACTGTTGCAGGGTTAACAGATAGAGCAAGTGGAGCAAGGCCTACAGCAAAGATACTGGTGGGGGGGCAGCCTTAGGCAGTGACCCCTGGCATAAGGGTCTGTCATAAATATTATCTGTCTTCACCTGTGAAATGCTGGGGGGGAGGCCAGCCTGAGGAAGAATTGTAGCAAACTCAAGCGCTTGCTTATAATTTCAGATCACCGACTGGAGGCTGTGGCTCCAATGTCAGTGGGCGGTAAATCTGCTCTGGGTTTCAGTCGGAACCAGACAGAACTGTCTGGTTCTGAGTGAAACGCGGAGCGGATTCACCGCCCCACTGACATCAGAGTCACAGCCTCCACTGAGTTCATCCCAATAAAGGTATTTCACTACTGTTGCTTCCGCATTTTTCATAACTCATCTTTCATGCAGAACGCAGCAGTTTCAGGGCTGAGGTCAGAACCTGGCGTCAGTTGCCACGGCCCCAGCAGGACCCATTGCTAATGCCTCCCCTTGATCTAACTGCCATTTAACTTTCCCAGAATGCCCCCACTTACAGCACTCCTCTACGGTACTGTGAAAAGTTAAAATGCTGGCTGGAGTCAGCTGTCCCCCGCCAACTGTGTTCTTTGGAGCGCTGCTGCCTGTCGCCAGGTAAGCCTGCCAGGGCCCACAGGTGGGGAGGGTCTAAAGGTTGAACTTCTGTAAACTACCCAGAGAGCTTTGGCTATGAGGCAGTATAGAAATGTAATAATAATAATAATGGACACTTTGCCCAAAGCCCCCTCAAGCTCTCAGTCAGCCCTAAAGAGTTTTAACTGAATGACACTTGAGGGACAGCACAAGCGTTTTATGGGCCTGATTCGCTTTGTTGGCATCTTTAAGCCAAGGGAGAAGATCCAAAGGCCATTCATGCCAATGGAATTCCAGCCCCACCTTTACATTCCTGGAATGAAAGGAATAAAGGAAAGTCCTCCCTCCATCCCTCCCATACCCGCCCCTCTCTACTCCTTTCTGAACACAAAATGTGCTGGGCTTGCCCTCAGGATGCTAACAGTGTGAGAAGAATACAGTCAAATGTGTGGAGTCTGTTTATAGCAGAAGTGCAGAACCTCTTCCAGCTCATGGGATGAATTCAGTTCTGGAGAAGCTCTGAGGGACCCCATTTCAGCGGCAGGTGGGGCCAAAAAAAAAAAAAAAAAGCCATCATGTTGTAGCTTGACACTCTTCCTGCCAGGAACTCAGCCTTTGGAGAGGCATTTTGACCTTTCAGAATGGGGGGAATAACTGCACAAAAGCCAGAAAACCACCCAACAAAAGATGGTTGGGGGAAAGGAGATGGGGATAGGAGAAGGGGGCGTGGGCATAGATTTGGCCTGGGTGCTTGAGGCTCTGCACCCCTACTTTATAGCAAGAAAAACAGCTTTAGTTAAAGCCTCTATCATACCATCCTCATCAGTGTACCATGGCAGGATCAGTTCTCCTGCTTTTGACTTACACAAATACCATGCAAATACAGGGAATCCACTTCTGGGTGTGGTTTGGATGCCACAGAGCCAGGACTTCATTCCTTCATTCGATGGCAGGTTAGATTTGCCCAACAATCGGAGGGAAATGAATGACTGGCAGGGCTGGCTCCAGGTTTTGGAGGGCCCTTGGGCAAGACACAGTGAACGGGCCCCTCCCTCGGTGAGCCTGCCCTCTCACCGCCATAGTCACCAGCTGCTCTTGTGCATCATTGCTGCCTCTTTCTTGTTCGCCAGGCAGAGAATCGGCGACCCAGGGGGCAGCGGCACCCACCGCTCCTCCTTCGGGCCACTGCCGTTGTTTGAGCCAGAGCGAGAGGCAGGCGAACGAGCCGGTTGCAGAGGTGAAGTGGAGGAGCAATTCCAAGGGGCTCTTGTCAGTGGGCCCCTGCTGGGGGGGGGGGCTCGGTAGGTGCCCATCCATGCCTACCCTGGACCCAGCCCCGATGGCAGTGGTGGCAGCAAGCAGCCGCAGTGAGGTGGAGGTGGTGGCGAAAAAGAGGAGCAGTAGATGCCACTCCCCACGTGCTCTGCCTGCCAAGCAAGCCGCAGCAACGATGAGAACAAGAATGAGGAACAATAGCAGCTGGTGACAATGGCAGTGAAAAGGTGGACTGGCTGAGAGAGGGGGCCCATTGCCCAAGGGCCCTGAGAGCCTGGCGCTGGTGCTGTTCTTTCCTCCTTCCATTTAAATAGTTTTGCTTCCTGCTGGCTGCAGAAGCAAACTGTCCTGATCACGACCTTGGGTGTTTTATAGACTCCCAGTGAAAGCGGCTTTTTTTTTTTTTGCGTTTCCTTATTCTCGATTAGGCAGAGGTAAGCAAATATCCGCCTTCTCCTTCTCCCCCTTGTTGGGCTACACCCTTCTGGCCAAACATGTCGCCAGGGATGGTTTGTCACCCCCTCAAGAAAAGGATACAAGCCCATTTTGCCCAGACAGGGAGAGGACCGTCGCCAAAGCCACTGAAGAGGATTATTAAAAGGGGCATGGATCTCCAGCGCTTGCCAGATGAAAACAACTACACTTGTTTTGATACCAAGAGAAACATTTGCCAGTGTAGTGTATTGGTTAGAGTGTTGGACTGGGATTCAGGAGATCTGGGTTCTAGCCCCAGATCTCTGCCATGAAACTCATTGGGTGACTGTGGGCCAGTCACGGATTCTTGGCCTAACCTATCTCACAGGGTTGTTGTGAGGATAAAATGGAGAGGAGGAGGAGCATGCAAACCCCCTTGCATTCCTTGCAAGAAGGAAAAAGGCGGGATATAAATGTAATAATAACAATAATTAAAAAAAAAAAACACCTTAGGGGCAGTTGGTAAAATATGTCATGCCTCAACTGCTTGGATCAGGAGGATGTTAGGAAAACTATAAAGAGCCTTTGAGGGCACAATCCTAAAAGCCTACAACTCCCAGCATGCCCCAGCATAGGATTGCACCCTATAGCAGCAATTTGGTGACTTGTAGATGTGTTTGAACTGCAGCTGTTATAATTCCCAGCCAGCATTAGTCATGCTGGCTGGGAATTATGGGAAATACAGTCCAGCGCATCTGGAGAGCACCAGCTTGGTGAAGTCCGCCTTAAAGACCAATAAATGTATTGCAGCAGCACTTTTCGTAAGCAAGTCCCTGTTTCAAACAGAGATGGACCCATACAGGTACATGGCCAGATGTTTTATTATTTTACAGAGGACTGTCCAGTGTTTGAATGGCTGCTCAGTCCCAGTGCGGTTTAAAGAGAAAGAACCACCAGAAGGAATAGCTGGGCCTTGAACTTGCCCATCCACAGTGAGCACCTGGACAGCAGAGCGGGTAGGCACACAGGCCACCCGGCCACAGCCTTGCCCATGACAGAGAGATGTCTCATATTTCTACTTAAATTACAGTAATGATTTCTTAAATGTATACTGTATATATATATATATTATCATATGCAAGATGAATGCAGACTTGTCCTCTTTTATCGTCTTTTTTGGGCGGTGAATTACCTCTTTCTTGGCTCCTAGGGATGCCAGCTTTGGGGGTCTACAGGTGACCATATAAATGACCATATGACGCTGCCTTAATACAAGGGCAATGGACCACCTAGCCCAAGACTGTCTCATCTGATTAACAGCAACTCACCAGAGTCTCAAAGACAGGCCTTTCCAACCCCGGAGGCCAATGATATTTCTCAGTGGAGATATGGGGGCTGAACCCTGGGACTTTTACATGTAAAGTGTATGTTCTTTCGCCGAACTCTGGCGCTTCAGATTGGCATGGAGCGGGTTCATACCTTTGGGGCCGCTTCAGTGTGCATCCCTATCTATTGGGATAGACAACCTACTGCCCTCCTGATTTTTTTTAGACTACAGCTCCCATCAGCCCCACCCAGCATGAGCAATGGTAAAGGACTGTGGGAATGACATCAGGAGAGCACCCAGTTGTCTATTCCTGATTATCTATTATCCATACAGTGCTTTCAGACTACACGGGGCTTTATGATTTCTAGATTCCGTGAAAGGGACATGTTAAACCAAGGGATGGATGCAAACTTTCTGAACAATGCTTCACTCCCTGCCTGACTCTTGGCCATTTCCCTGAACTCTGACCACAAGACATCACCAAAAGTTGTGAAACTAAATAAATTATTCACTCAGATTGCTTTCACTCTTGCTAAGTTGTTTCCCTGCATCCAACACAAGCCAACTTCTCTTTTAATACACACACACACACACACACACAACTCTCTCCAGGTTCTCATTCCAAGTCACTGCAAAGACCTTCAAAGAGATGGTACCTATATATTGCTAGTACGATTAGGATGCCAAAATATTGAACTATTTGGGCTGTTGGCCAATACATGCCTATTATTATTATCATCATCATTATCATCATTATTAAAAACTAGAAATTTCAATACCACCTGTCCATTGGAAGCCCTAAAAGGAAGCTAGAAGGGAGGAATCTTTGGCGTCCAGAGTCAGAAAGGCGTAATGGAAGTTAGCCACTTCACGCAAGGAAGCTATCTTGAGTACATGTTACAGCAAGCAATACATCAGCCTTTGCCAACCTGGTGCCCTCCAGCTGTTTTGGATTTTAACTCCCATCAGCCCCAGCCAGCATGGCCAATGGTCAAGAATGCTAGGAGTTGTAATCCAAAACAGCTGGAGGGCACCAGGTTGGAGAAGGTTACAATACACCATCTAAACAGTCCCCTCCACCCCAGTAAGACCATTCAGTCCAGAGTTTAAGACTACCCAACTGCAGCACTGGTTTGAAGTGCTAAAGGTTTAGCAGTTGTGCCTTGAAGTAACTTATTAAACAGCTGGGTACTAGAAGGACCCTTGCGTTTCACGCAGGTGATTATTAGCTTGACATTCAGCCAGACAAGGACTCCTTGCATAATACAAAAGCGTCCATACGCTTTCATTCACAGGAGGTGTGACTCAACAGGATACATCCTCGTACTTATTTGGTAGAGCACGTGGCAGGCTGAATAGAGGTAGGTGTGGGTGGACTTCGAACATGTGAGACCGACTTTATTTTCTTTTTACTAGAACCCTGAGCAGTGGAGGCTGGTGGCTCCTATTTCAGTGGGGCGGTGAATCCGCTCCGGGTTTCAGTCAGAACCAGTCAGAATTCTAAAGGAGCTATCCAAGGTAGGTTCTTTAAAGTTCTGACTGGTTCTGACTGAAACCCAGAGAGGATTCATCTCCCCACTGACATCGGTGTGGTCCTTTAGAGTTCTGACTGAAACCCGGAGCAGATTCACCGCCCCACAGTCACCAGCCTCCTCTGACTCTGAGATCTACTGAATGGAGCCAGATGCAAGATGGTAGCTCGATGCAGGCAAGGGAGTCATCTGTCTACTGAACCCAGTGTGGACCACCAAAAAAAGGCAGGTGATAACGGCAGCAGAAGTAAACACCATATTATTCCTGTAGCTATGATGGTGCTATGATTTAAGCGAGTTTAAAATACAAAACTGCACGTGCTCAGAGTTTGTTTGTTTGTTTGTTTGTTTGTTTAAAATCAGGGTTGGCAAATAGTTTTGTTGTTGTCATCCTAAGATCCGTAGACTGTAGAAGCAGTTATAAAGCATGGCATAGTGGTTGTGGGAGAAAGAGAAACGTTAGTGGTGTGTTTCACAACAGAATTATTGATGTTTGTGTTATTTATTTATTATTATATTTACACCGCACCTTTTTTCCGCTTGCAAGGAGCCCAAAGCGGCTTACACGGTCTTCCTCCTCTCTGTTTTATCCTCAGAACAACCCTGTGAGGTAGGTTAGGCTGAGAGTCAGCAGTTGGCCCAAAGTTGCCCAATAAGCTTCATGGCCGAATGGAGACTAGAACCCGGATCTCCTGAGTCCCAGTCTCTAATCACTACACCACACTAGGTCTCTAAAGGGGGCTCCAAAAGTCCATTAAGTCCAGGGTCTAAAATTAGCTAGCTGCATCACTGCCTACACTTCATGAGCTCTACACTGGGATAAGCCACATGTACAAGCACTTATGTACATATGAGTTAGATCAGAGATTCAGATGGACTCACTTAGAAAGGAGGTGGGTGGGTGAAGCTTTTCCGTTGTTGCTATTTAAAAAAAACAGGGAGTCAAAAAGCCTTGCTGGTCTAAGTCACCCAGTAATCTACCAGCAGATCCCCATTCACTTCTGTCCACCCGCAAAGTAGAAAGTACTGGCTTAGATGGATCAGTGGTTTTGACTCAGTATAAGACAACATCATGGGTTTCAATGCTGCCAGCAGACACAAGAGCATTGGCACATTTTGGGTACACAACTTGCCAGCAAGAACTGGTGCTGAGAGAAGGTTTTCCTAAGCCGAATCAGGCATTTGCCACATTTGCAAGAGCAGCAATGCTACTGGACTGATAATTCTTGATTTCCCCAGGCAGACAGGGAGAGTGTGAGTGTGAGTGTGTGTGTGTGTGTGTGTGAGAGAGTGAGATAGAGTTATCATTACAATTTTGTCCCGACTGTTCTATTTATAAGCAAGTATTGCTTCCTGGTCTCATCTGTGAATAGCAGGGAGTAGGGTAGCAATGTTAGCTTATATTTTCCCCTTGCAGGCCAAACAGGGAACCTTTATTTCCTTAAGTTTAGGAGATCAATCAGTTTTTCTATATACTCTCCATAGAGTTCTTCTTGGCCATAAGAGTTTGAATAGCAGCTAGGAGATTGAGCTACAAATCTGGAGGTGATCTTGATAGCTACAAATCTGCTATCAAATCTTGATAGCAAGACCTCTTGCTATCAACTCACCAGGGTGGTCTTTGAGAAGCTGCTATCTCTGGGCCCCATCTCCAATACTACCTATCCTCTCTTACAGGATTGATGCAAGGATGGCAAGACAAGGCATACCAGGAAGTACTTTGAACGTTCTAATCTAAAGCACTATATAAATGCTAATTATTATTATTAAGTTAGTTATGCACATATGAAGTGGCCTTATTCTCAGGAGTCAGAACACTCGTCCAACTGCCTTAGTACTGACTGTTCTGGCTGGTTGAGACCCTCTGAAGCCTTTTCCATTACCAGCTACTCGATTATTTAGCTAAAGATCCTAGAAATTGAGCCCAAAGACTAGGAATAGGTAACCTGGTGCCCTTTAGATGTTTTGTACTACAACACCTTAACTTCTGTAAACTACTCAGAGAGCTTTGGCTATGGGGCGGTATAGAAATGCAATAAATAAATGGTCAGGGATGATCATGGGAGTTGCAGTTGAAAACATCTGGCAGGCACCAGGTCGCCTACCCCTGCCCAAGACCTTCCACACACAAAGCAGGTGCTCTACCAGAGCTATTGTCCTCTCTGCTATCACTACTAAAGGCTTACCTGGAGTAAGTTTCTACAGGAAGTAATCCTTGAGTTGTCAAGTGGAAACTTTTCACTCCCCCTACCCATCTCCTTTAGAAACTAAACCAAACAAAGTATTCCAGAAGCACAATGCCTTAGTCCACATCCCTTACTGTGGGGGTGGGGAACCTGTGATTCTCCAGATGTTGCTGGACCACAATTTCCATCATCTCTGACCATTGGCCACGCTGGCTGGGACTGATTGGTGTTGGAGTCCAACAAGATCTGGAAGGTAAGAGGCCCCGCACTGCTGCTCCAGATGTTGTCAGACTCCATCTCCCATCAGCCCCAGCCACCATGGCCAGTGGTCAGAAAAGGTGGGAGTTGTGGTCCTACAGATGTTGTCAGAACACAAGTTCCCCACTGGAAATAAGCATAAATACTTGCAAGTGAACTGAACAAATTATCCATTGCCTGTTGACTTCTTGCCCTTGTGTCTAAGTTTAGATTGTAAGTTCCTCAGGGCAGGGAACCTGTCTTCTTGTTACTCTGTATTGTGCCATTGATGGCGCTATATAAATAAAAGATTTAGGGTGCAATCCTATGCATATTTAGATAGAAACAAGTCCTACAGCTCCCAGCATTCCCCAGCCAGCCAGGAGTTGTAGGACTTTTTTCTGTCTAAACATGCATAGGATTGTGCCCTTAATCACTTGCAAAAATGGGGGGCTGATATTCCTTGCTTCTAACCCCCCCCCTGCCCAATATACACCTCCTACTTTCAGATCCTGGAGTTAATGAGTGGATACTGATCACATCCCAATGATCCAAACACTAAAGAACTAGATTTTCATTCCTCTTCCAGAACAAGCACATACACAAAATAAAAAATCCTTATCTCCACCGGTGAGCTCCTTTACTGCATCAACTCCACCCACCCCCGCTGCCAAAAAACACATTACAAATATCACTTGCAAATTTGTGCGTTCAAACCTCTGGACCCAGAGAGATTTCCCGACTTCTTCCCAACCCTTCAAGTAGTTTGATAGTTCCAGCTAAACCCGCCCCCCCCCCGAATTTCCCCTCTGGCTGTGTTGGACTACAACTCCCATTGCCCCAGCCAGCAGACTCGCCGGCCACGCTGGCTGGGGATGATGGGGGTTGTAGTCGACAAGCCTTCACCACTTCCCATCTTCTTCAACCCTCTTCCTGAGCTCTCCCCAACAGATTCCTAAAATCTCGAACTTGCAGAGATGGGGATGGGCGGGGAGAGCACGGAGTTGGGCCTTGAAGGCCCCCCAAACACACCAGATTCAAGTTCCACCCCCCGATCTTTCAAAGCCCCCAAATGTCCCCGCCGCACCCTGGATCTGTCCGTTCTCCTGCGTCGATATCAGAGAAATCCTCCAATAACTGACTGCTCCAAAGAAGAAAAACAGAAAGGGGGCGGGGCGGGGGGGGGACATTTGTTAGC
Source organism: Heloderma suspectum (assembly GCF_057233095.1). Taxonomy (NCBI): domain Eukaryota; kingdom Metazoa; phylum Chordata; class Lepidosauria; order Squamata; family Helodermatidae; genus Heloderma; species Heloderma suspectum. The sequence continues at coordinate 359,001,123 of NC_139459.1, read as the reverse complement.
CAAATGTCAATTTATCCCCGAATTCTGGAGCTTCGGGAGCCCTTCCCGAGCCCCCGATATTTCCTCCCTCGAGCCCCCTCCCTTCTCCCAAGCACCTGCGAAACTCAGCGAGCAAAGATCGCTGCAGGGACTCACCGTAGAGGCCAGTGGAAGAGGACGCCTCGGCAGGGGCATCGTCCTTCTTTTTCTTTTTGCCCCCCATGGTAAGGAGGGAGAAGTTGAGGGGGGAGAAGAACTGCGATCAGGCAGGCGCCACCTGATTGCCGGCGATGGAAGGCGAAACCGAAGTGTCAGAAAAGCGAGATTCTGATCTGGAACCTGTTGCCTGGCAGTTGCGTTCCCCCGCCTGCTTTGACATCATCGCCGCCGCCAGCCCTGCCTTGGGCGCAGCCACGCTCACCTGCGGGCTGCGCTCACCTGCCTCTCAGCCGGCCGCCACGCCCAGCGGAGCCCAGGCCGCGCCCCTTTCCCTCCACATCTGCGCGGCAGCCCGCCACAGCTGGGCTGGACTTTCGCGCCAGGCGAGACCTCGCGCCCCCCACCCCGTGCTCAGCTGAGCGCCGGGGCTTGCCACGTGCTCCAAACTTTTCCTACAGAGGAAAGAAGCCTCTTTCTCTCCCCCCCCCCCGCCCCTCAATCCTTAAATATAACTTTGGTCAGGCCCATGGGAGGGGCGGGGGTGTTGCCAGATCCAGCTAAAGATAGGGTTGTCGGCTTTATAAATATTAATATAATAAATAATAATAATAAATAGTGATAATAATAGGCAACTTTGCTTGCCCTACAAAAATGGAGCAGGGTCTACCACGATTGCAAGCTGTTGCTATCTTGCCTGTACACTGACTATTTTATTATTTGTACCACACTAGCTGTGTACATACTCGATCTTGGGGGAGCTGGGGGTGGCGACGGCTGACCGGAAGCTCTGGCGTGGGCTGGTCCATGAAGTCACGAAGAGTCGGAAGCGACTGACTGAATAAACAACAACAAGCTGTGTACATGGTGCCCTATCATGTATCTGTGAAGATTTTTACCCTGATTGTAAGACAATTTACCATCAGGAACACCAAACTAGAACCACACACTTACATACTAACTTCAATTTAAAACAGTCTAAAAACCAGAAGATACTTTTTGCCTGACCAAGTTTCGTTGGCCACATAGGCAGGTTCCTGCTCCATAGTAATTTATAAACTAACACAGGTGGGTAGAACGTAGTCTGCAAATGTCTTGGACTTCAGCTCCCAGTATTCCTGACCATTGACCTGCCTGCAGGGACTTCTGGGAGTCGTCTAAAAAATCTGGAGATTTACCTTCTGTCCGTCCCTCATCTAAAACATTAGGGAAACAAAGGGACAAATAAAATGTCAATTTAACACTATAAACACAGAGGCTGGGGGGAAGAAATGTAAGAGTAGAATATCTCACCAGGTATACCGCCATGCCAAGAAAAATAAGATTCACTTGCTTGTATGACAAGTAGCTGTTAAAATTGTTTAACAGTTAAAGCCATTGAAGCCTTGCCAGCAAAAAAAAGTTGAGGGCCCTTGTGCCATCAGCAATTGCACAGAAAGGAGACCTTTGCAAGCTGCAGCTTCTCTTGCTACAACAGCATGATAGTGGGAGAAGTTGAAATGCCTGGTGAAAGTTTCCTTTCTGTGCAGCAGTGAAGAATACAGAAGGCCCCTAGAGTGTCCCATCAACCCTGGCAATACTATCGCCCCCCCCATCCCTCTACCCTGCTCCCTGTTGAGAAAAAGTTACAACATATAATCTGCACGTTAGTTGCATCCTCAGTGAAACCTGTGAGGTAAGTTAGGTTGAAAATGTTGTAACTATCACCCTGTCGGCATTCATGTTCTGCTGTTCCTGGAAGGGGCTCAAGAACAGTGGGTTTTGTTTTGTTTTACCTCATGACAACCACAAGAGGCAGGATAGGCTGAAAGAAAGAGCTGCCCACAGACCACCCCATAAGCTTCCTGGGTCCATGTCCCATATTCAAACCCAGGACACTATCTACTACATCACCATGGCTCTGATGGCAACTTACTCCATGCCCAGGGGTTGTCAGGACCAGAGTCTGAAAAAACTCGACCTTGGGGGAGCTGGGGGTGGCGACGGCCAACAGGAAGCTCTGGCGTGGGCTGGTCCATGAAGTCACAAAGAGTCGGAAGCGACTGAACGAATAAACAAACCTTTATTCAACTGATACATTTTTTTCTTACATCTTTCCATCAGTGAGCGGACAACAGAATGAAAGGTTCCTGACAATCTCTGAAATGTAGATGGAACAGATTTTACCAAATCCAACATCCCTAATCAGAATGGATGTAGCAACAGTTAGACAGCTTGAGCTCTGAGTTGGGAAGCCCCAGCTTTGAATCTCACCTCTGCTTTGAGGTATTTAGGTGGTCTTAGGCATGACATCATAAAGTCTCTACCAAAGTCTTCTGTCAGGAAGAGCCATCTTTATACAAATATCAAGATATTTGTCCAGATATCAATTATAGGCAAGGTCCTCTTTATTTTATTACACAAAAACATTTTATTACAAATAACCAGTGTGGTGTAGTGGTTAGAGTGTTGGAGTGGGACTCAGGAGACTCGGGTCAAAGTCCCCACTAAGCCATGATGCTCACTGGGTGACTTTGGGCCAGCCACTGGCTTTCAACCTAACCTACCTCACAAAGTTGTTGTTGTGAGGATAAAATGGAGAGGAGGACCATGTAAGCTGCCTAGGCTTCCTTGCAAGAGGAAAAAAAGTTGGGATATAAATGTGATGATGATGATAAAAAATAGAATATGAAAATATTAATAGAAGCTAATATAAATAATAAATCAAATAATAAATCAAAAAGGAAAAAATGAATCAAATAGTAGCCCCAATGTCCCTCACTCTCTATTGACCCCCACTGGCACAAAACTTAAGGACAGTCAGTCTGCTTGTCCCTGGAACAAGGCAGATAAGTTTCTCCAGAAAATCCTCCCCCCTACTAAATCCTCCTTATTCTCTTTTAAGTTCTTCATTCCCCTTCCAAAAATGTCAGCCTGTCCCTCTATGTCTAAGCAAACAGCTTAATCTCCCTTCCAGAAGCAAGACTCCAGTTTTGACTAGGCATGGACTGTGAGAGTCTCTTGGGTGGCAATTAGCAAAATGATGTGACCTTGCCACTTTCTGGCTTGTCTCCAGTTTTTCAAGCATGTTATGTGAAAAAGGAGAGAGGGGCAAAGTGGCAAACACAGTCCTTGGCCCATCACGGAGTCCATTTCACTTGTATGTAAGCAAACCTCCGCTTGAGCCAATGAAGCCCTTGATGTGGTTGCTAGGATTTCACCATTCAAGCCCCATACACTTCATAACCTATGATACTTTTAAGGGCTAGAGACTTGCCTTAAAAAAAACAAGATATAAGCAAGTGTTATCCATCTTTCTTAGCTGAACTGAATGGGGGACATGACAGGATGGTGGCTATTCATTCAGCCTTGGCCTCCTCATCTGCAATATGGCAGTAATGCCAGCCTACCTTACAGGGTTGTTGTAAGGAAGACAACAGTATATGTGAAGGGGGAAGGGCCCTGGCTCTGTAGTAATACACATGCTTTGCATGTGAAAGGTCCCAGGTTCAATCTCCAGCATGTCCCACTAGGACTGGGAAAGACCCTTTTGCATGAAACCGCTGCAGGGCCGCTGCCAGTAATTGACTGGGTTCACTCAACACACTAACCTACACTCAGTGGTTGAGTGTGGGTTGTTGTTGAACTATAGGTTGTTTGTTGAACAGTGGGTTAGTGTGTTGTCTGAACCCAGGATATTTTCTGCAGGATGGCTTGTTAACCATGCAATGTGGCTTATTTTCTCAAACAAGTCATCCTGGGAATCCATGTTATCATGTTGGGTTGTTCAGTGTGGTCAACAAGCCACCCTCTGGAAAAAGTCTTGGGTTCGAACAACATACGAACTCATGGTTCAACGAACAACCCACAGTTTAACAACCCATACTCAACCACTGAGTGTGGGTTAGCATGTTGTGTGAATAGCCCCATTACAGATAGACAATGCTAGATGGAACAATGGGCTGACTCGGTATCTATGTGAATCACAGACCTCACAGGCTGCACCCGCATACATGAACACACTGTAGTGGAAACACTGAAGATAATAGTTATTTCGGGGAGTTAGTGGTGTACCACACTTGGTCCTTCTGTGCCTAGACTTCCAGTTGGTCCTGTTGCTTTAAGTTAAGCTCCTCCTCCTATTATTATTATTACTACTACTACTACTACTACCCAGAGTCAGTTATCTGTTGGAGACTGAACAACCTGAGAGGCTAGGAGATAAGCCTCTGGCGAGATCTCAAGGTGAGCCATTTGTTAGGAGAGTAGCTGGGATGGCGTTATCTATGCTGGCTTACTGCCACTGTGCAAGAGTGTGTAAACATTCTCGAAGTCATTGGTGTATGGCCAGGATAGGGGTGGGATAAATATGAGCCTAATAGTATATATGAATCCCTGAGACACTCTCAGTGTGGGGTCTCAGCGCAGGCTGATCTGGAAAGGTGCTGCGTACCAGGCAGTTATCAGAGTCACTCCTGTTGCTGTATTTTGATGGGATTCCCAACAACTGTAGGAACGTAAGCCTTATCATCTTGCTTTGTATTTGCTTGCTGCAATCATTGCATTTCAGTGTTCTGCTTTAATCACTTTGTTAATTTGCTCCTGCTTAATGCAATTTGTAGCCTTTACCTATTAGTGAGTGTATTGTTTCTGAATCCTCAAAAGCACCGTTGTCTCTTGGCACATATCTTGGTTAATGGTACAAACAGACCACCACTAAACAAGCTTGCAAGAGGGTTTATATGGGTCAGGGTTCAGTTCTGGAATCTGTTTTCTATAGCCCTGGCATATTTGAATCTGGAAGAAAAGTGTTTCTCTGAGCATGTGCAGAGTTAATCCCCTCCAGGTGTTTGCAACCAATCCCCCACTAGCCAGGGATAAAGGGAATGGAAGCCCAACACAGTTGTAGGGGAACCAGGCTGGGGAAGGCCAATCAACATGAAACAACTGGGAGAGGTCATGTGGGTTGAGGTGTCCCCAGGATGCAGACAACACCTGGCTTTCTCTCTTTTCCATCAAGTGCAGATGAGACTGTGGATATCCTGGATCAGGGCATAGGCACAGGAACAGGCTGGATAAGGGTGAATAAACTGAGATGCAGCCCAGACAAGACGGAGGTACTGTTGCAGGATGGTTCATCCACCCAGGTAAGTGATGTTCAACCCATCCTGGAAACATGGATGAGGCTCACAGTCTGGGGCTTATTGACCCAGGGTTGCCTTCAGAGCAGCCTTCCCCAACCTAGATTGGTTGCAAACAGCTCTCTGCTGGCCAGGGGATTCTGGGAGTTATAGTCCAACACATCTGGAGGGCACCAAGTTGGGGAAGGCTGCTTTCAAGGTGCAGGAAGCCCCAGGGTTCAAAGTGCCTTTTATCTCCTTTGGCTGATATACCTGCTGCAACCACGCCTGGATGAAAATTGCTTGGCCAGACACTTGTGCTCTGGTAACTTCCCATCTAGACCATTGCAACATGTCATACATGGGGATGCCCTTAAAAACGGTCTGGAAACTGCTGTTGGTTCAAAATAGGGCTGCTAGACGAGGAACTAGGAAGGGGTGCTTCGATGGTATACATACATATTTACCAGCTGCACCGCATCCCAGTCTGTTTCTGGGACCAATTTTTAAGGGCTGGCTTTAATCTATAAAGCCCTTAATGTGGGCCGGGGCAACTTATAGCCCTCTGGCTGTTTTGGCCTGCAACTCCCATGATCCCTCACCATTGGCTATGCTGGCTGGGGCTGAAGGGAGCTGTAGGCCAAAACATCTGGAGGGCCACAAGTTGCCCACCTCTGCAATGGCTTGGAAACTGTTTAGCTGAAAGACTGCCTTGTGAAAGCGATGTGGTTGACTATTAGAGACAGGGCCTTCTTCACAGCATCACCCCAGCTCTGGAATAGTCTGGTGAATTCTTTATAGTCTTTCCAGCCATTGAGGTTCAGCAGGTCATATTTTTAGCACCAGTTGAAGACCTTCATATTCACCCAGTCCTTTTAAACAACTTTCATTTTTTTAAAAAGAATTCAAGGACAGAGTTAAACTTTATGATCTGAGCTGCTACTTAGTTCTGCTAGCAAGTTTTTTAGGCCACATTTTACATCAGTTGTATTCTAATAATTACATCATATTTTATGATCTGGTGTTAGCTGCCCAATGCATGTTGATAGGCAGTCATATAAATATGGCAAATATGTAAATTTTAAGAAGATGGATTGACTGTCCATCAGTGGCATAGCTCAAGAACGTGACACCTAGTCATCTGAAACTTGGCATGCGAACTAAGGAGACCACAGAGGTATGCATCTCAGGGTTATTTTGTTTTCAAAACATATTAATTTTAATTAATTTAAATATGTGTGTGGTTGATGCCTGCAGTAGCTAGGGACTACAGCCACTAGGGACAGACTTCCCTAATCAACACATACAGTCAGGGCCAGAAATATTAGAACAAGGATAACTGTTTTGGCAGTTGGCCTCTGTACACCACATTGAAATTGAAAGGAAACACACCCAGATGGGAGTGGTCAGGACTTTCAGCTGTAATTCAAGGGGTTTGACAAAAGTGGGGCACTAATCATTCAGGAAGTACAGCCAGTGGCATACACACACACCCATCTTTGGTGGCTTGTAAATAATGGAACAAACCAACATCATTTCAAACTTAAGGATCGCCTTTAATACCTGGAGGAAAATCCTTTGCAGTCAATGACTGCCTGAAGTCTGAAACCCATGGACATGAGCAAATGCTGAGTTTCCTCCCTTGAGATGCTTTGCTAGGCCTTGACTGCAGCTGCCTTCAGCTGCTGCTTGTTTGTGGGTCTTTCTGCCTTCAGTCTTGTCTTCAGTAAGTGAAAAGCATGCTCTATTGGGTGGAGATCAGGTGACTGACTTGGCCATTGAAGAACATCCCACTTCTTTGCCTTGAGAAACTCTTGGGTAGCTTTTGCTGTATGTTTCGGGTCATTATCCATCTGTAATATGAAGCGGTGTCCTATCAGTTTGGCAGCATTCGGCTGAATCTGAGCAGAAAGTATAGCCCTACCCACTTTAGAATTCATCCTGCTGCTTTTATCAGCAGTCAGGTCATCAATAAACAACAGTGACCCAGTTCCACTGGCAGCCATACATGCCCATGCCATAACACTGCCTCCACCATGTTTGACAGATGACATGGTATGCTTTGGATCATGAGCTGTTCTTTTCCTTCTCCATACTTTTCTCTTCCCATCATTCTGGTACAAGTTAATCTTGGTTTCATCAGTCCAAAGAATCTTATTCCAGAACTGGGCAGGCTTTTTTAGGTGTTTGCTGGCAAAGGCTAATCTGGCCTTTCTGTTCTTGAGCGTTACCAGTGGTTTGCACCTTGTTGTGAATCCTCTGTATTTACATTCATAAAGCCGTCTCTTGACTGTAGATGTTGGCAATGACATGCCTACCTCCTCAAGAGCGTTCTTGACCTGGCTAGATGTTGTGAAAGGGTTCCTCTTCACCATGAGCAGAATTCCGCGGTCGTCCCCTTTAGTTGTCTTCCGTGGTCTTCCAGGCCTTTTGCTGTTGCTGAGCTTGCCAGTTAATTCCTTCTTTTTCAGGATGTTCCAAACTGTTGTGTTGGCCACTCCCACTGTTTTTGCTATCTCTCTGATGGGTTTACTTTGTTTCCTCAGCCTAACAATGGCGTCCTTCACTCGCATGGACACCTCTTTGGACCTCCTGTTGCGAGTTCCAGTGAACAGCTACCAAATGCAAATATAACACTCAGAACCACCTCCAGGCCTTTTATCTGCTCGATTGGTCATGGGGCACCCGGGAAACAGGCCACACCTGGCCATGCAGCTGCTTGTCAGCCATTTGTTCCATTACTTATGAGCCACCAACGATAGGGGCATGTGTATGCCACTGGCTGTACTTCCTGAATGGTTAGTGCCCCGCTTTTGTCAAACCCCTTGAATTACAGCTGAAAGTCCTGACTTCGCTCCCATCTGGGTGTGTTTCCTTTCAACTTCAATGTGGTGGTGTACAGAGGCCAACTGCCAAAACAGTTATCCTTGTTCCAATACTTCTGGCCCTGACTGTAGCTCTGCAGTTGTGATTCCAAGAGAGATTAGTAGGCCGAGGGACAGAGCTATAAGCCCACTGCCTTCCCTCTACTGTGGAGCAGCCCCCCTCAGAAGAACAGAGTGAACAGACCCTTCCCTCAGAGGGTTATAGGGGTGCATCATGGCAGGGGCCATGCTTAGCGGTGCCACTGGGTATAGCTTCACTCAGATGGGGCAGGCACAACGTGTCCAAATCTGACTGCTGTGTATGTAGCAATATAAAAGAAGTACTGGAGTCGGCCTGAGGTGGTTATACCTCCTGGGAGGAACCAGGAAGTGGTCAAGGCAATAGCCTGAAAGCTCAGTGGAAAGGCTTTGTTTAAATAAAACTTAGGTTTCTTTGGAAGACAGAGTCTGTGTGATTCTGTGGGGTGCAGTACACTAACTTTGAAACAGCATATGTTTGCTTGAAGGCTTTGCCATATCAAAACAAAGGGTTATTCCGACCCGTGCAAAGCCGGGTTCATTCACTAGTAAATCAATAGAATAAAATCCAGCCTCCCCACATACGCTTATGCACCACAGCCACTTTTCCCCCAAGTGGAAAGGCTCTTTAGCCCCAACCTATACCACCCACCCCGTGAGAAAGCACTCCCAATTTATTATACCTTTCAGTTGCTTCCTGCCTTTTCCCTCTGCCTTGACAGTGCCCTGGAGTGAGTGCCTGAGGCGCATCATGAAAGGGAAGGGCTCTGGCAAAGTCTCTCTTGTCACATGGTGTGACAGGGGCATTTAAAAAAACCCTTTGCCCCTCTTGGGGTTCCAGTGGAAGGTAGTCAGTGGCCAGAGCCAACATTTGCTGGCCCTTCAGCCCTTGCTCAGTTGAAAATACGACCCCTACTAGAACAGGTTGCAGACAGGGCCCTGCAAATTGTGGTTGGCCTCGGAGGCCAGGAAAAACGTTGTATTCTCCCTGCATGCTGCTTGGAGGGCCCTTGTCTTTGAAGTTACACTGAGCTTCAGAGCTCTCCATCCACCTCGCTCACCACAATGACTGCAGGAAGTTGTTTTGTGGGACTTCCCCCGCCTGCCTGCAGCCTAGGGAGGTGAAGGAAACATGATCCCTGCTCCTAGAGATGAAAGAGGCAGGAAGATGGAAATACAATTCAGCATTAAAGGGATGTAACAAGAGTCCCACCCAGGAGGGATAGAAGGAGAAGAAGAGATAAACACACAAAGTCCACCTCAGCTCACTTGTGTTTGTATCAAAATCACCAGATGCCAACATTTATTTGTTTTATGGCCCCAGAAAATTACAGTTTAAAAAACAAAAAATGTGAAAACCCATAGAAAAGAGGAGAGAGAGAGAAAGAGAAAGCTGGCCCCTTAAAACCGAATCAGACTTCCATTGCTGTTCCACGGGTTGAAAGGGGTAGGCAGCTCTGAGAGTGGAACTGGAGGCCGAGAGAGTGTCCAAGCATTGGCTCCCGTTCAAAAGTGAACCTTTCATTAACAAAAAGCTAAACGTTAACTTGGCCCCAAACAAGAAAAAAGGCCATATTAACACATAAGTTCTTCCAGCCAGCAAGGCAGATCAGACAGGAAGACAGAGTGACACACACACACATACACTGTCCCCACTGGAAGATGGCGGTATTCTCTTCAACATAACCATCCATCCTTCCGTCTCTCTAGATCAGGTCTGCAGAAAACAATGGCCTGTGCCAAGCCAAGTATAACCTCCCTACCACACGTTGGGGCCGGCCAGGGGCTTGACAACCAGCCTGCTTCTTGCACACTCGCAGAGAGGGGGCCAAAACTGAATGTTTGGTGAGCCTCTCTTGCAGGGGTGGGCAACATGTGGCCACTCCTGCAGTTGTGGTTTACAAATCCCATCAGCCCTCACCATTGGCTATGCTGGCTAGGGCTGATGGGAACTGTATAGGGCCACAAGCAGCCCACCACGGCTCTAGTGGGCTGCCATGCATGGATGCTAGGCTGTGTTAGTGCAGGCTCGTATAATCTGGGGCCCACCAAGCTTAAGGCAGCCCACCCGGGGCTTCCCAGCTTGGGAGTGTCGAAACAGAGGCATGGCTCGGGTACTTGTCAGGCAATATTACGAGGCTGGGGGAAGGGGGAAAAGAAAGAGAGAACAAACACACACACACGTCTTGGCTCCAATCAAAACGGAACCATTCCTTATGAAAACTTAAACAATAACTTGGCCCAAAACAAGAAAAAGGCCACTGATGTGCAGGTTTTTTTCCAGCAAGCAACAAGTTGTGGGTGGATTGCAAATTGTATCAGCCTGGCTCTAATGGAGGAAAGAACTCCAGAAGCTCAGGTGCTGTTTTCTTCCCCTCCCCCAGGCCTCTCTCCTATGCAAAGCATCTCTCTCTCTCTCTCTCCCCCCCACCCCCTGCCCAGAACAGGACATGCTTTCTTGGCTGTCTCTTGCCCTTCCACCAGCTTAAAGTTTCTTCGAGGCGAACTCCCCATGGAGAAGAGAAGCTTCTGCATTCCAGCAGAGTAGCAGCCCAGGGCTGGTGGAAGAAAGGGAGCAGGGAAGAGGGGGAAGGGTCCCAACATTCTGGATCAGCAGCCAGGCCCGGCTTAGGCCTGTGTGGCAGGGAGGCTGCTGCTGTCAGGCAAGCCGTCCTGGTGGGCCTCAAGGCGGGCAAGGCGGCTCTGCTCCAGGGCGATGGCCTCGGCTGAATGTTTGCACTTCTCCGATCCGCACTGGCATGTGAAGTATTTGCTCTTGATGTCCCAAAAGCGGTCGCCGTAGTCAAACCTGCAGCCCAGAGCAAAGAGTAAGAGGGAGGGGCTGTAGCTCAGTGGGCAGAGCACCCTGGCTTTGGATGCAGAAGACCCCAGGTACGATCCCTGGCATCTCCAGGTCAGGCTGGGAAACCCCCTGCCTGAAACCCAGGAGAGCTGCTGCCAGTCAGTGCTGACAACACTGGGCTACATGGGCCAACGGCCTGATCCATTTAAGGACGCTTCCAGTGGGGATGGCAGCTCTGGGGAGTGGTGCTTCCTGCCTGTTGAGAGCCCTCCCCTTGGCTAGTTCTCAGTTTGAAGTGGCAGACGTTCCTGTTTGGCAACGGCAGACCTATGGGCAGACGCCCGTTCCTGGTGCCCCCACAAACTAAGTTGGCCACCTTTCCTGCTTCCTCTCCACCTGCCCCCTCACATTCTGACCTGATCCATCTCACACTGCAGCTGTTCCAGAGTGGCGGATCTGCCACACACACTCCTCAATGCGCCACCCCCTCGTGCTGCTCCTCCTATGACTCAGGTGTGCTCCCAAACCAAGGCGCTAAGCCAACCCCTTCTGTTCCCACCTTGGAGCCAAGAACAGCCATTCCCAACCTGGTGCCCTCCAGATCTTTGGACTACAACTCTCAGCATACCTGACCACTGGCCACACTGGCTGGGGCTGATGGGAGTTGGAGGGTGCCAAGTTGGAAAGGCTGGCCTAAAGTAAGTACTGCTCCTTTTTCAGGGCAAAGGTCCTATAGCTGGACCAAGTTGCCCTTACAACAGGGCACCTTTCCTTATTCTGAAACCGCAACACACACACACACCAGCCCCAATTCCCCTACCTCCTGCCATGTTCCCATTTCCTTCTCCTCCCCATCTCTCCCCTCCTCTCATCTCCCCATCCACTGACCCGAGCTCTTCCCCAGTCTGGATGTCCCGGCTGCTGAAGAAGGCGATGCGGGGGAAACGGAGGTCCTGGTGCAGCATGAACACCCGCACAGGGATGATGTTGGGGTCGCACAAGTGGTTGATGAAGCGGCTGACATTGCCATAGTAACGCGCATCAATGCAGTACACCTCGCCATCCTGCCAGTGGGAAAGGGGAGAGCAGGGGCGCAGTGCTTTCAGTCCCAGAACTTGGATGAATCTAACTCATCCTCATTTTCCTCTCTTGCCCTCCCACCTGCTCTTGCAGAGAAATCAGGAGTTCTGATTCCCAGATCCCTCACTCGAAGTCAGGGGAGTTTCACTCCAAGGGCCAAATTCAATTTCAGAGACGCTCCTGGGGGCTGCGTGCCAGTGGTGGGCAGGACCAAAGGGGGCAGGACAAAAACACCAGCCTATTGTAGCTTAAAGCGTTTACTGCCAGTGATGAAGCCTTAGGAGAGGCATTTCAACCTTTCAGAAAGGGGGGGGAGCAAATTGCCAGGAAACCACCAAATGATTGACGGTTGGGGGGAAGGGGGCGTGGCCATTTGGGGGAATCCGGGAGGGCTGAACTGGGGCGCCAGGTGGGTCAAATTTAGCCCCCAGGCCAAAGCCTTTGCAGCCCTGGTATAGATTGTGGAAGAAAAACACAAAAGCCATAACCAAGTAAATAGACAGGCTATCTGGGTCAAAGAGAAATATTCATGCCCCAGCTTCAATGCCACTTGAATAACCAGATTGAACCAGAATGGCAGGAACTGCTTATCACACTGGCAAGTAAGCTGTATTGTTTTTCTATGTGGCAAATACTAACCAATCAAAAGTGCAATGCGATTTATCCTGCTCTGTATCCAATCAGCATTAGCCTTGACTTTACTATGGTCATTCAATGTATTTGTTTGAATTGTAAACGAGGACATCCCCTTACAAGATTCTTGTAGGAAACTCTGCATACGTATGCTTTCTTTCTTCTTTTTTTTTATTTCCATAAAGAAGTGAATGCTTATCATGCTGTAAAGATTTCTTTGACAAGATTAAGAAGTATTTTAAGTCATTAGAGCCCCAATTCCTGTCCAGGTGATCTGGGAGCATGGGAAACCTTACCTTATTGTCTAGATCAAACAGGTAGGAGTCGTCTTCCCTTACATCAGCTTCTGCATCAGAAATCAGTTCCCCCACGTATCTGTGTGCAAGAAGACACAGAAGGTGAGAGTGGGGCCACTGGAGGATTACTCATCTCTCTACGCCAGCAAGTCTGTGACCAGTGTGGCAGCCCCCAAACAGGGGGGAATAGGCCTCCGGTTCCCTCCCTCCCACCCACCCTCACATATAGTTGGAGCGGGAAAGAAATCTCTCTCCCACAGCGGCCACTCACTCGCATATAAAAGTTCCCTGGGGGATCGTCTGTAGTGCTCGGACGCCCCATCCCATTTTGGCAGTGCGGTAGAGCTGTAAACGGACCCTGCAGTGAAGGAGAACATGAGACACAGAGAGACAGTTGAAGACTGCTAGGACCCAAGAGGGTCCGACGCCTTGCTCACCTATAGGAAGGGCAAGTGAAAAAAAAAACCAACAGTAGAGATTGTCTCTTATAATACAGCAGAAGCAACGGAGAATCTTGTGGCACCTTAAAGGCTAACACATTTCTTCTGCATAACCAATGATCTCTATAATTCCCTGATGCACGAACTGCTTTTGGCAGACTACTGAGAGTCAAGGCAGTATGTTGTGGGGCCAACACTGCCTTCCATAGCTCGGGCAACTGTGAGAGCAGGAAGAAAACAAACAAAGCCCCCCTCACTTGATGCCACTCTGCACCACGCGATTCTTGCAGTTCCTCCAGCAGGTGCAGGCCTGGTTACATTCGAAGATCAGGGGTGGCTCAATCTTGTTGAACTCTTGCAGCAAGCGGCCGTCCTGCAAGGGAAGGAACAGGAAGTGATGCCGGTAGGAGTTTCCTTCTCCCCCCCCCCCCAAATCTGTAACTAGAGCTTCGCTAGGCCATGGGATGTGCACCTCCTTGGCATGTCAAGATCTCCCCAACAGCGCCTACAGACAAAAAGTGAGGGTTGCCTAGCTTTCGCTCTCCTGAATACAAAATGGAAATTCTGCCCATAAGTACGGGTAGTCCTCCAATCACAGACTGGAGACAGCAAGGGGACTTCTTTCCCCGCCTCCTCCCCAGGCTCCCGGTAGCTTCCAGGCCAGGGGGTGGGGACTGCAGCGGGAACACACGTCTCTCCTGGCTGCATGGGGCACCACCGCAGGCTGCAGTAGGGTCTGTGGGCCGGAGGTTCCCCACCTGATTCAGGGTACAGCCTGCAACCTTTCTACCCTCAGGGAACTGTTTCCCACTGACCCATCTGCCGAGAACATCTCGGTAACACCTCAAAACCCCTGCACACTGCGAAGGATCCTGGGGCACATTGCAGGGCCCAGTCATTTCACGAACAGCGCTGTCGCCCTGAGCAAATGGCTCCTTCTCTTTGCGCTCGTCGCTGCTCACTCCCCTGAAGAAGGCAGGTGGACAGGCAGCAACAGCAGGGGGGACGAGCTGCAGGGCCAGGGGCTTGGGAGTCTGGCAGCGGGTCACCTGCTGGGGCATGAGCCTCGGCAGACGCCCAGTGACGCTGACTCCCAGTGCTGGGCTCGACTGGCAGTGCATGGCCTTGGCAAGAGTTGCACAAAAAAATACAAGATGGGGACCAGCAACGTGGTCAGTCCGTTTGCTCAGGACCCAGGTGAGAAGGGCGACGCCCCAAGGCCACCTGTTTGCTTGAGGAGGGGCTGATGTAATGGGGACCATTTCCCCCTTTGACAAAAAGAGCACACCAGTTTCCACATGTCTCCTACAGCACGGTGGGGAGCCATTTTTCTATTAAGGGCCACTGACCCACCCGGAGGGGGGGGGGGATTAAGGAATTGGGGCCTGCGCTTATGGATTCATTTATTGCATTATTAAGTGTATAGGGTCGGAATTAAGATTGCTGGTAGAATTATCAACAACCTCCGATATGCAGATGATACCACCCTAATGGCAGAAAGCGAAGAGGATCTCAAGAGCCTCTTGTTGAGGGTGAAAGAGGAGAGTGCGCAAGCTGGTTTGAAACTCAACATTAAAAAAACTAAGATCATGGCATCTGGCCCCATCACTTCCTGGCATATAGAAGGGGAAGAAATCATAGAAGCAGTGACAGATTTTACTTTCTTGGGCTCCTAGATCACCGCAGACGGTGACTGTAGCCATGAAATTAAAAGACGCTTGCTCCTTGGGAGGAAAGCTATGGCAAACCTAGACAGCATAGTAAGAAGCAGAGACATCACCTTGCTGACAAAGGTCCGTCTAATCAAAGCTATGGTTTTCCCAGTAGTAATGTATGGCTGTGAGAGCTGGACTATAAGGAAGGCTGAGCGCCAAAGAATTGATGCTTTCGAACTGTGGTGCTGGAGAAGACTCTTACGAGTCCCCTGGACTGCAAGGAGGTCAAATCAGTCCATCCTAAAGGAAATCAACCCTGAGTGCTCATTGGAAGGACAGATCCTGAAGCTGAAGCTCAAATATTTTGGCCACCTAATGCGAAGGGAAAACTCTCTGGAAAAGACCCTGATGCTGGGAAAGACTGAAGGCAAAAGGAGAAGGGGACGGCAGAGGATGAGATGGCTAGATAGCATCACCGATGCAATGAATATGAACTTGAGCACGCTCCGGGAGAGTGCGCAGGACAGGAAGGCCTGGCGTGCTCTGGTCCATGGGGTCACGAAGAGTCGGACATGAGTGAACGACTGAACAACAACAATCTACTAAACATTAATTAAATAAATTATAGGTTCTCAGTTGTATTATGAACAAATACAAATACAGCAATGGCTAGGAAGATGGTGCCCGGGTGCTGCCCTCTCCTGACGCTCCGGCTACTCAGGTTGGGATCCACTACCAGGAAGCAATGCAATCCCAGAGAGAAGGCGGGGGAAGACACACACCTGCTTCTTTCTGGAAATATTTCTGCCGGAGCAGGGGAGGGTTGGAAGGAACAACATCTAGAAAAAGCTCCGAACGAGCCTCTTTTCTTGACAGCCCCTTCTTCGGGGGGATGGAGCTCCGTGGAAACGCCAGTGGGCCGGATGAAATTAAGCAGGGACATCCCTCACCCCGATCACATCCCTACCATTTGGTCAACTCCTAGGCTTCCCTCTGTCCCCACCTTTACTGATCAGCCAACAAGCCCGCCATCCCCGTGCCACACAAACTCACCTTGTCATACCAGCAGCGAATGCTGAGCTGCCCACATAGACAGTTGCTGGAGGAACAATCGTCCTGGCACGTGCAATGCTGGGAGGGCAAGAAGAGCAGCCGTAAGACGGATGGGCCACTCTGGGGGGTGATGGGGCTAGCCCCCACCCCAAGACAAAGCCACGCGCAGTCCTCCTCAGGGATGGCCAGTCCAGCTGCACTGTCTCCGGTGTGGGAAGAGAGGGAGGTGGAGTCGCCACAATGAGAATCCAAGCTAACAAAGTGGAGATGGGGGTGCAGAGGCTCCTCCTCACAAGTAAGGGAGGCTCCTCCTCCCTGTACATATTTATTTATTTATTAAACTTATTAATCCCCCATCTGGCCGGCCACCCAGCCACTCTGGGCGATGTACAAAGCATACAACGAAACAGTCTAAAACAATAAAATTCTACAATAAAAACATTTTCTAAAATACCCTAACCCACCCCTAATGCCTGCCTGAATAACCACATTTTTAATGCACGGCGGAAGCTCATTAAAGAGGGGGCATGGCGGAGTTCCCCAAGGAGGGAGTTCCACAGAGTGGGGGCCACCACAGAAAAGGCCCTCTCCCTTGTCCTCATCAGTCTAGCTGTCCTGGCTGATGGGACAGAGAGAAGGCCATCCGAGGCTGATCTTGTTAAGCGGCCTGTCTGGTGCTGCTGGAGGTGCTCCCTAAGATAGGCTGGGCCGGAATCATATAGAGTTTTAAAGGTCAAAACCAACACCTTGAATTTGGCCTGGAAAACAACTGGTAGCCAGTGCAGCTCCTTCAGCACTGGAGTGATGTGATCTCGCCGGCGGCTGCCTTTTAATCAGGCGAGCCGCTGCATTCTGCACCAGCTGCAGCTTCCAAACCATCTTCAAGGGTAACCCCACGTAGAGCGCAAACTACATACTGTAGAGGGGCGACGGAGGAGCAGATCAGAGGGGAGACGGGGTGCAGAGGCTCCTCCTCACAAGTAAGGGAGGCTCCTCCCCCCTGTACATGCTGTACAGAGAGCACTGTGCCATGTTGGGAATGAGCTGGTTGAAGTCCCTCACTCCACACCCTCACCCTCTTCTGCTTTAACTGCTAAGCTGATGTGTAGGAAGATGCCTTATGCCAGGTCCATATAGCCCATTTCGGGGGCTGAACATTGGCCCACTTGGCTTAGTATTGTCTACTCCAGCTGGCAGGAGCTCTCTAAAGGCCTTTCGCACCACTTACTACCCCCCTCCTTGGGGGGGAAATTGGAGATGCCAGGGATTGAACTGGAGACCTTCTGCATGCAAAGCAGGTGCTCTACCACTGAGCCACAACCCCACCCAAGCTGAAGAACTCGCTTGGGGCTAGTTTTTAATCCTTGCCCATCCACTTCCAGATCGGGACAGGGATAGTTTTTTTCTTGTTCCTTGCTAAAACCCATTTCTAAACCTTTCTGGCCTGCCCCCTTTTTTTGCCTCGATAGCTGTTGCTTTTTGGAAGGGCCGAGCCGAGGCCGGTACCTGCAGGTGGGTGATGTTGCGGTCAATGTTCATGGTGGACGTCTCGCAGTTTTCCGAGATGTACTTGTAATCGTCCGGGCACGGCTCGTCGTCCACGGAGTTGACGCAGGGGATGGGCACATTCTCGTAGCCACGGGCCACGTCTCTGGAAAGGGATGGCAGAAACAACGACGGATACTAGTTCTAATGCAAGGGTTTTTAAAATATGCCATGTGTCTTAACACTCTCGGTCTTCACTGCCACCGCGATCTTGCAAAACTGTCTTAGATCCATTTAAAAGTGTTATTTGATCCTTGCTCATTGCCATGTTATTGTTTGTAAACTTCCATGATTATATTTTTATACAGACTGGCGGGGAAGAAATATCTGGGAGGAAAACCAAATAAAAAGTATTAAGTAATGAAATACTTTTCCCTTGCCTTTCCTGCCTTCCCAGATAAGATATTTGAAATCTGAGGTGGTACAGTCACAGGGAAGGTCTATAGCACCCGAGAAGCTGCATGTTTGAAATGACCACAACTCTCAATCCATCAGGCCACACAGGGATGCAAGTACAATCTCATCCAGCAGAGAGCAGCAAAGACGAGCACCATCCCTAGCGCTCTCTGCCTCCCTGTCTCCCTCACACTCACACACAAGAACAGAGGTGTCAAACCTCCTTCAGCCCAGGGCCGAATTCAATTTTGGACAAGCTCTTGGGGGCCACATTCCGGTGGTGGGAGGGGCCAGAGGCAAAATGGGGCAGGAACGAAATGTCAATAATACCAGTATATTTTAGATTAAAGCACTTACTGCCAATAACTAAGCCTTAGGAGAGGCATTTTAAGAACGGGTGAAAAGACTGCAAAAGCCAGGAAATCACCAAATGATTGGTGGTTGGAGGGGAAGGGCCAGGGGAAGACAGTGGGGCCCCAGATGGGCTGGATTCAACACCCCTGCCCCGAAACACAACACTGCCCACCTGCTGATGATGCGCTCGGTGCGCACAGAGCGGTTCAGGATGCCTTGGCGGATCTTGCGGTTGAGCTGCAGGGCAAACCACACTTCGGAGTTCTCCAAGGTCAGGTCCACAGGCGAGTCCCCCTCCTTGTTCCGCACTTCAGTGTCAGCCCCTCGCGACAGGAACAGACTGCGATGGGGGGGGGGGGGGAGAAGAGGGTTAGAGCCAAGGCGTCGTGATATCCAGCCTGCTCCCACGGCACAAAGAGGACCCAGGCACCCTGTGGCTTACAGGACACACTCGTGGTAGCTCTCCCGGGCTGCGATATGCAGGGGCGTGTCCCCATGGAAGTTGACGGCGTGGAGGTCACACTGGGCATTCAGCAGGACTTCGGCGATCTCTGCGCTGCCTGTGAAGGAGGCCCAGTGCAAACAAATGTTCTCTTCCTGCTTGGGAGAAGGGGAAGGAGTTAAAGGGAAGAGCACAGACATGCAGGGAGACCAGACGCCCACAAGTCCCCATGTGACGGTTCCGCCTGTCTGTTAAGATCTTCGGGAGAGGTTAGGGATGTACGGATTTTCTGAAATCCATTCTGTCTGCGTTGTGCGGATTATCAGCTGCCTTTTGTCCCAGTGCCTGCTCACTGACAGAACTCGATTCCCCCCACAACTTCCCGCATCTGTGCAAATTCGCACTTATGAAAATGCACAAATTCCCCCCCCCCGCCCCCCGCATTTTCATGCTTTAGACTATGGGGGAAATGTGCATTTTTGGCAAGTACTTTTTTATTTTACGTATTTCTCTATGATTACATTTGCATAAAATTCTGGAAAGTAAAAAAAAACTGGTGCGCAAGCCCGCAGAATCCATGTGATTCGGAAAAAGCTGATCCGCTGAGGAATCCGCGGGTCATAAAGATTCACAGAAATCGGAACTCATGTGATTCCATTGTGGATTTCTCTGACATCCCTAGGGGAGGCCTTCCTCCATTTCCTGCTATGGTTAGAGGTTTGTCTGGCGAGTATACAAGAGAGGGCCCTCTCGGTGGTGGCACTTACACTCCAGTACTTCCTCCCCTGGGAGGCTTATTTAACTCATTCCCACCCAGCCTTCAGAATGAGAGTTAATAATTGTTTTACTTAGAGCTGCTTTTTAATGCTCTCTGATCCCCAGAGTTTTGCTTATGATGATGCTGTTTTTATGCTGTTTTTAGTACATACATGATTTGCCCCCAAACCAAGACATAAATATTTATATAAATAAAGTTCAAGAAGGAAGAAGAGATACAAGGGAAGACTGGACAAAAACGTGCTGCCTCCTTGTTCCATGAGCTCCACTCAGCAACTCTATCCAACAGCCAAAATTTAAAATAAGTACAATGGGAGGGGAAACTACACAATTTTGTTCCTCCGCTTTGCTTATTTTCACTGATTACACCTCCTACAAGGTGCTTTGGAATGGCATTTTTTTAGTCTTACAACCCAGGAACAAAGGTTGGATGAAGAGAGGAAAGCTGCCCAGTTTGCTCCAAAGTCCAAGAGGAATTTAAACCTGGGAGTCCCACATCCCAACACATTGTGCCTGGTTCACTGGTGGATGGTGTAACAGTGACCAAACTGACTGACGGAATCCAGACTAGATGTGGGTGGGGTGGGGTGGGGGGGACAGATGCCTGTAATTCCTGTTCTTTGGAAGGGGGAGATGGGCTGGCCATTGGCAGAAAGTGTCTATGCTTGATTGAGCAAGAGAGGTGTCCGTCCCCCCAACCCCTCACCTGGTTCCTGATTTGTTACATTTGTACCCCACAAAGGTCTCAGAGCATCACAACTACCTAGTGAGGTAGATCAGGTTAAGAAAGAGAAGTGGGAATGTCACTGTACGGAACTGAGGGGAGATGTCAATCAAGATCTTCCTCGCCCAATTCTAACACTACTCAGTGAACCGTCCTGGGCGCCCATTTCCCTGTGCCACCATTAGGACTGAAATGTTTTAACAGTTAATTCAGCCTTCTCCAAGCAGGTGCCCTCTGGATGTTTTGGACTACAACACCCATCATCCCTGACCATGCTGGCTGGGACTGATGGAAGTTGTAGCCCAAAATATCTGGAGGGCACCAACTTGAGGAAGACAGAATTCATTGAACCAATTACATACTGGATTCTAAATGATTTTAAAAGACCCCCCTGCCCATTAATCGAGCACCATTTAGAACCGGCATTCCCCATCTCCCTCTCCCACTTCTAAACTGGCACCCGCTATTTCCCATCTCCTCCCCTCCCCGCCACAACTGGGCGACAGGATAGGGAGAAATTGCTGGAGGCAGGCCTGGTAGTTCAGGGCTGGGGCTGGGGCTCTTCCGGTTTCTCTGCTTGTCTCTTGGAAGAGCCAGCTTGGTAAAGAAACAGGACCGATCTAGTCTATCAGTGACTTCTTGTTGAGTGTACCTGTATGATGGGTGCTGAACCTCTTTCAGCCCGAGGGCCCAAATTCAGTTGCGGAGAAGCTCTCGGGGGCCGCATTCCAGTGGCAGGTGGGGCCAAAGACAAGGGGAAGGGCCAAAAAAACAGCCTATTGTAGCTTACAGCTCTTTCTGCCGGCAGCTCAGCCTTAGGAGAAGCAGTGCAACCTTGCAGAATAGGCGGGAAACCACGCAAAGCCTGGGAACCCGCCAAACGATTCAGGGCCAGGGGAAGAGGGAACCACCTCGTTATGTGGGGAAGGGGGCATGGCCATCTGGGGAACCGGATTTGGACCCCAGGAGGGCCAGGTTCGGCCCTCGGTTGAACACCCCTGCTGTATGGCAAACTGCTGCTTATGAACACATCGCACATGATTTCTAGGCAGATACCTACACAATGTCTTAGGTGTGCACCTAACACTGAAAGTGTGAACTGAAGCTGCATGAAGGTGGGAAGTGCACCCAAGTCAAAACTCAAGCCTGGGAGATGGGCGGTGGTTGGGATTGTTAAGAGAAGATGGATACGCCTGTAAAGGGTGACGAAAACGGTCAAGAGGCTGGAGCAACTCCCCTATGAGGGGAGTTTACAACATCTGGGATTGTTTAGCTTGGAAAAAGGGCGAGTGAGAGGAGACATGGCAGAGGTGTACAAAATGATGCACGGTGTGGAGAAGGTGGATAGGGAGGCATTTTTCTCCCTCTCTCAAAATACTAGAACCCATTGGGGTCATCCCATGAAGCTGATTGGTGGGAGATTCAGTCAGATGAAAGGAAGGGCTTCTTCACACAGCGCAGAGTCAAGCCACGGAATTTGCTACCACAGGACGTAGTGATGGCCACCAATTTGGATGGCTTCAAAAAGGGAGTGGACAAATACAAATACATGGCAGATAAGGCTATCGATGGCTACTAGTCCCAGTACTGGAAGAAGCATGGCTATGTACACCAGTTGCTGGGGAACATGGGTAGGAGGGTACTGTTACATTCATGTCCTGCTTGTGGGCTTCCCGTGGGCAGCTGTTTGGCCACTGTGTGAACAGAATGCTGGACCAGATAGACCCTTGGTCTGATCCAGCATCGCTCTTCTTATGTTCTAGCCCAGCAGTACTCTGGGCTAGCCCTTATGGAGCATGTTGCTTCCTTGCTTGTGGACTAGTTGATTTTACTGTTCTTAGCTACCGCAGCCATTTTCTATGGAAAGGCAGGGTATACACTTAACAAAACGAACCTATAAATAAAATTAGTGGGCCGCACCACCAAGGCAGAGCATTCTACTGGGAAGGTCTGAGCAGGCTGCAAGGCCACAATGCTGCAGATTTTCTCAGGAATAAACCCCACTGAAAGCAGTGGAACTGATTTCAGAGTAGCCCTGATCCAGACAGCACGTTCTTTATCTACACAGCCACTGGATTTATGTGTTTGTGGATTGATGTGCGCTGAATTGATTAAGCCGCTGATTAAAACTCACGAACTAGGGACTCGATCTCTATGTGCAGCGGAACAGGGTGATGGGCAATAAGAATGCCGAGGCAGTTGCAGGGACTGTACCACTCCAGGTTGCGAGCAGGGGCAATCAAATTTTTGAACACCCCCCTACATTAAAAATTTCCAGCACACAGAAACCAGCACATCAGACCGAGGGCTGGGCTGGAACATTTCTGGCGCTACTTTTCCATTTGCAGGGTGGTTTTTTTATGTGAAGGCACATTCAACAACGCTACCCGCCCCCCCACAGTCCAAAGTGGTACAGTCCCCTCGGCCACCTCATTCTGGGGCTGATACGAGGTTCCCTTCTTCCGGCGATGGCTCTCGTGAGCAAGAGCCGCCCCGCCCAGTTCTCTGTCGCGCCAACCTCAGAAGCCTGGAGCTCATCCCACTTGGGAACCAGGGGCCAAAACTCACATACATTGTCAGTCAACGTGACGTCGGCTCCGCGGGTGAGCAACATGCGGATCACCTCGATGTGCTTATGCTCGGCAGCCCAGATGATGGGGGTCCAACCTCCGCTATCCTAAACGAGGAAAAAGACAGTGCTTGTGAGATGTGAATGCAAGAGCTACGGCTCATAAGGTGATGCGTCCTGCTATTTTGAGCCACCATTAACAACATACCTGAAGGGGCGCCTTCTCCCATACATTCCTGCCTGAGTGCCAAGACATCTCTGGAGGCTCTTCTCTGGGTGCCGCTGCCCACAATGGTGCAGCAGGTGGCTACCAGGGAAAAGCCTTCTCTGTGGTGGCCCCTTCTCTGTGGAATGTCCTTCCCAGGCATTCCTGGTATGACCCCTGTGTATATTTAGACGCAACTCTCTATCCACCCCATCTCAAAATAATAACAATGGTCTTGCCTTTATCGTTCTGTCGCTACCTTTCAGGATTGTTTGACTGTACTGTTGCCCCTTTAATGCATTTGTTTTGAACATTTTTGGTTTCTTAACGAGTTGTACCCCGCTTTGAATATGTATGTGTAGAAAAGCAGTTGATAAATGACATGAAATGAAAACACATGCATACTCCACCAAGAGGCCGGGGAAAGGAGAAAAGCAGGTCAGGCCCAATTCTGTCCCCTTTGGAGGAAACCCCTCACTCACCTGGGCATTGACATCCACCTGTCCTGTGGAGAGTAGCAAGCTGACCATCTCAACGTTTCCATTCTTGGCAGCGTGATGGAGACAGGTAGAGCCATCGTCCTCCTTTGGCAGTAGCAACAGGAGGGGTAAAACAGTTAACGAACACGTGTGAGACAGATATCTCATCACACACACACACCAGGTCCATTCCCTCATAAGATGCTTCTGTCTTCACTTCCTCTCTCATGTGACATCTGACCTGACACAGGAGAACATTTTGCTCTATCTCCCTGAGATCATTTGCTGACCTTTTTATTTTACCCAAAACCCTTAAAGGAGTTGTGGCAGCTGCATTTTAACTGTGGTGCTCTTATTTGCTGCTTTATATTATAGTTGTAATTTTTTAAAAAAAACACTGTTAACTGTGTTATGCATTATTTTATATCCCTAACGTGACCCACACAAATGTGGGTTGAAGGAGCAGGGTAAAAAGCTTGAGTACATGAACAAAAGGAATGAGAACATATCGTGAGGGAGTTACTGGTGTGCCTCAGGTAGTATGCAGCCAGAAAAACATGACATCTGTTGACACCCCTCAGGAGTTTCTGGTTCTGACCTGTTGATTCCCTTCAGAGTTCTGCTATCACCTCAAAACAATTTTTCACTCCCTTGCCAAATTATTTGCTCACTTAAGTTACCAGCTAAGCCCCATGCGAACATCACTCGCTCCTCAGATAGATAATCTAGTTCTCCCTTGCCCTCACACAGTTATTCCAAGAGCCCCCCCATCACATGTAATATTATCCCTCACACCATCTAAGATGTTGATTACCCTCACAGGGGTACATTTATAACACAGATTGCCTCCTGTCTCCACCCCCAGCCACAAACACCATTCATATAACAGAGAAACAGTACTGCCAACTACAAAAGTTTGCCATCAGTTATTATAGCAGGGCTCTTGCTCCTTTAACAGCAGTGGGGCATGCAGAAACTCAACCGGTGAAGCATTCCTCATCATACCAAGAACTGCACCTGTGGGATTTCTTCCTGTTGTATACCTGTTAAAGGCACAGGAGCCCTGCCAGAAAAAAACACGGCAACTCGACTCCTACATCAGTACTCTTTCACAGCGCCCCAAGCATCCCCTTTAAGAAACAACCCCTTCAATTCCCAGCCACACATACACCCCTCCGCCCTTTGCCTCCTGACCTTGGTGTAAACGCAGCCTCCCCTTTTGACCAAGTAACGTGCTAACTCCACATGGTTGTTTGCAACAGCTTCCATAAGAGGTGTCCGGCGTAACTTGTCCACCGTGTTTATGTTGGCACCAGCCTGTAGTGGGGAAAAAGGTGAGTTAAACAGACCCCATAGCTCTCCCCACAAACCCAGCATGACACGCCCATCCTTTACCCTTGCCTCTCTCTCTCTCTTGCAGAAGGCTCCCTTCCCCTAGTTGCAAGTTGGGCTGCCAGTTCATGACCCAGAGATAGTCCCTGTACTTATTTAGCCTTGGTTACGGTTAGGAGTAAGAACAGGGGTGGGAAACTCAGGCCCAGGGACCAAATCTGGCTCTCCGAGAATGGCCCCACCCCCTTCCCCCGGCCCCACCCCCTTCCCCCGGCCCCACCCCCACCCCCTTCCCCCGGCCCCACCCCCTTCCCCCAACCACCAGTCATTTGGTGGTTTCCCAGCTTTTGTGTAATTTTCCCCTCACTTCAAAAGGTTTAAATGCCTCTTCCCAAGGCTTAGTCACTGGCAGTAACAGCTTTAAGCTACAGTGGGCTGGCATTATTTGCATTTTTAGCCCCACCCCTTCTGCCTTCACCCCACCCCCGTCACTTCAGCCCCACCCACCACTGGAATGTGGCCCCCAGGAGCTTCTCCAGAAGTGGATTCAGCTCTCGGGCTGAAAGGGGGTTCCCATCCCTGGACTAAACTGAACTAAAGAGGTTAAGCCAAAGACTGCATGGAAAAAGTGGGGTTTGAGAAGAGATTTGAAGGAAAGTGGGGGGGGAGAGACAGAGACAGAGAGAGAGAGAGAGAGAGAGAGAGGCACAAGCGCATGAGTGTTTGGGGAAGGAGTTGCAGCATGAGGAATATCGGGTGAAGTTACATTAGGGAGCAGAACTTTGGGAAACTGGGGGCAGTCGAGTCGGTAAAGGGACGGTCGAAGGTGGGACACAACTAAAAATAAGGCTGGAGAGGTAAGGTGGGGAAAACTCCTAAACAGCTCTAAGGTGTCCAGCGTAACTTGTCCACCGTGTTTATGTTGGCACTGGCCTGTAGTGGGGGGAAAAAGTTGAGTTAAGCAGACCCCATAGCTCTCCCCACAAACCCAGCATGGCAGGCCCATCCTTTAGCCTTGCGTCTCTCTCTCTTGCAGAAGGCTCCCTTCCCCTAGCTGCAACTTGGGTTGGATGCAGCCAGTGAAGGCAGCCGGATACACACGCGCACGCGTGTGCGTGTCCCACCTGCAGCAAAACGTGGCAGATTTCCAAGAAGCCCTTCTGTGCTGCGGCATGCAGTGGGAAACGCTTGCTCTGCTGCTCACTCTGGAAATTGGGATCCAAGCTGTCCACTGGAAAGGAAGGGCAGACATCTGGGTGCCGGGAGAGACACAAGCAGCCTGTAAAACGGGATGTGGCGGGGGGGGGGGGGGGAGGCCAGAAAATTTCCCAGGCACACGTGGAAGCAAGTGGAAACAAGGCCATAGCCTTGGGTAACTAGCCAGCTGGGTAGTCTGCGCTCACCATCGCGGCAGTTGGGATTTCAACCCGCACACGCAAAGAGGCACTGACCGATTGGGGAAGAAAGCCACCCTTTTACTGCTCTCTTCAGTAGAGATGGGCAAACACAAATCTGTTTGCCTCGAAAGCCATCAGGGATTTGCAAGCATTATTTCTGAATGCTCACAGAAACTCTGAGGGGTACGGTGAGTGCTTGCAAAAACCTGGCAGTTCCCCCTCGCTCCCCCACTTCACAATGTGCCTACTTAAATCAATAGACACAATGGCTGCGTTCGGACATCATACTAAACTAGTTTAGTACAGGGGTGCATGACCTGCGGCCCCTCAAGGGTGCCCTGGCCCCCCGCCACTGCCACCAAATCCCCCCTGCAATTTCCCCACTGCCTGTACTCTCCCTCCATCCAGAGATCCTACAAATTGCTCTTTCCCTGCCACTGCTAGCAGTGATGAGAGCGATCTGTATCAGGATCGAGGGTGCATGCGTACACACATCCGCAGCCCCTGACCCTGCATCACAGGTGGGCCTCGTGGCTGAAAATGTTGTGCATTCCTGGTTTGGGGCGACAGGAATAAGCTGCAGCAAGCCTCAGACTCATGAACTTCCCCCTGCCCTCTTCCTTTAGCATGGCCATAGGAGGAGGAGTTTGCTTCCATTCTCCATTTCCATTAATATAGCTTAGCGTTTCGTCCAAACCCTAAACTGTAGTTAATAACTATGGTTTGTTGAAACAAGCCAGCTTCCTAATTCATGGTTTGAAGCTGGCCTGTTTCAAACAAACCATAATTAACATGAACCACAATTTGTCAGTCCACACAACATGATAAGCTGTGGTTAAGGAAAAATGGAAGCGAAAGCTTCCAAACTCCTCCTTGCAGTCGTGCCAGAAGCGAGGGGAGTGCTCAAGACAAAGTTTGCTGCGGTTCATTCTCATGATGCTAAACTATGGTTCCCCACGACATCCGATTACGGCCAGTGTCTCTCTTGATTTAAAAAGGTTTTAAATCAAGAAACTGTGGGCTGTTTTCAGCCCACAGTTCTGAAAACAGGTGGGGTGGGTGGGGTAAACTTCAGCCCGCTGATGAAGACCATGGAGCAAGATAGCTGGTGGCCCTCACTGGCCACGTTCAGGTCGTCAGCCTGTTTAACTCTGCCTATGTAAGTCAACAGAGACACAATGTCTCCATTGATTTCAGCGGACAAAGTTAAACAGGCTGCAGAAAGCTAGCCCCATTCTGAGTCTGACCAAGACCCCAGTGAACTTCTATCAGATTCAGAATGGGTTGCAAGCCACAAGGTGTGTGTGTGTGGGGGGGGGGGGGGGGAGTGTTTTTTTGGCTGCTCCTTTCTAGAAGCTGGCTCCATCCTTACTTACGCAACATTAGCACCACTTTCTGGAGCTCTCCTTGCTTAACGGAGAGATACAGCTGGCGGGGGTGGAATCGCAGCTTCTTGCGCCTGCCAGAAAGAGAGAGAGAGAGAGAGAAGTTACGAGACAGTTTTCTCTCCCAGGCTTAACAAATGGGATTTTGGGAAAAGCGCAAACTGTGGAAGTCAAAAGACAGGGCAGGAGAGACTCTCCTAAGCTTCCAGAACCAACGCTTGTGCGCTAGTCAGCACTGGTCCACGCATACTTATAAAAGAGCTTTGAGCCTTTGTTGTACAGCCTATACCGGTGCCAGCAAATAAATAATTACTGCTATAATAAAAAAATAGTAATAGTGGTCTTGCTTCCAGGGAAGCGGAGGGAGAAAGAGAGAGAGAGAGAGGTGAATGGGTGGAGATATGGCTTCACTTACCGCTCAGACTCCTGCACCACCAGAGCACGCTCCAGTTGCTCCCGCCCAGACCCCGAGGGCAGGCCCTGTGCGGAGAGCACTGCTCCATTGGGCAAGGTCAGTCGTGGTCCGGCACTGTCGATCCCTGGGCCGCCAAGACCTGCCACGTCATCCGGCAGGTGTTCTATGCTTGAACCCCCACGCATGCGGGCACTGAGAAAAGGAAACACACAGATCTGGAACATATGCAAATAAGAACCCCTTCTCTGGCTTCTGAGGAAGGCGAGAGGCCTGTCAGCTGCTCTTGCCATCTCTGAATTGGAGTTCTTCTGAAGGTAAGCCTTATAAACACACACACTAACATATATATCCATGTTTAGATAACGTTCCAGGTCTCCATCTCAATCATTTTGGTGCTGCTTTCCTGGTCCTTCAATCCCCCTTTCTAATTAGGGATGTGCGGATTAGCAAAACTTGAGCTTGCTGAAATTCTCCAAATTTCATCTCAAAGTGTGTTCCCACTGGAGTCCAGATCAGATTGCATGCATTGCTTTTTTCCTCACATTAAAATCCATGCATATGTCTGTGCGTATTTTTCTAAACGTATTCATCAATTGTGCGCATTTTTGAAATGTACACCTTCTGTCGAATGCATTTTTTTTGGTGCGCAACTGACACTGCAAGCTCAGAAATGTACTGACTTCGATAGCAGATTGCATCTGAGTCGGTCCGGAAGGAACAAACTGGGTAAAATCCTGATCAAATCCTGAAATGAATTTCTCATACACCCCTATTCCTAATATCCTTGTTCTCACCCTGCCAGCTAACAGTTATACATTCTTACTCCTCCTGGCTGAGGTTTCCCGCATCCAAACTAGCCTTCCACTACCCTTTCAGAAGATGTATGTGTATGCGTATAGGTATATAGATACACACACACACGTATGTGATCAATATGTATATGTATATGTATATGTATATGTGTGCGTGGATGTATACTCCAGGGGTGAGCAACTCATAGTCCTCCAGTTGTTTTGGCCTACAATCCCAATGATCCCCCACCATTGGCTATGCTGGCTAGGGCTGATGGGAATTGTAGGCCGAAACATCTGGAAGGCCACAAGTTCCCCACTTCTGATAGACAGTTGCAAACCCCACAACCTGCAGTCTTTGGTTGAGTTGCTGCATCATCACAGAATGTTCACAAATATCCTAGATGCTTGGGGAGAACAGCAACGTACAGAATGTTGGCAGATAGCGCGTCTTCTGAGAGGAGAGTGGAAGGCTAGTTTGGATGATGGAAGCCCCACACAGGCAGCCAGAGGCAAGAAGAATAAACACTGTTAGCTGGTAGGGTAAGAACAAGGACATTAGACAGTTAAGGAGGCTGAAGGGCCAGGAAGGCAGCACAGACATGGCTAAGAGAACTGTGAAGATGGTGTTTGAATGAAGGGAGAAGCAGAGACCTGAGGGTAGGACGGTGTAGGCGAGGCGCAGGGCTGAGGGTAGAAAGGTCTCAGGAAAGGGGGCCTGAGGAACACCCTCACATAGGGCCTAGCAACAGATGGGGGATAGCTGCTGTTGGTGGGAAGCCATGGAGAAGTAAATGTGAGTTAGGAAGTTAAAGGAAGAGGGAGCTTGAGGAATCAGAAGTGGATACATTTAATACAATGACTCAAAAGGTTTATGAGTCAAATATTTTGCTGCAGGTCTCTCAGAGATGACAACTGCACAAACATTTATACACTAAAAAGATACTATGTAAATTATCAATAAAAAGAGCCGTATTTCCTTTCAGAGAAACCAGGATTCCAGATTCCTAACCTGCCACCATCCCCTCACCTGGGCTGGGTAGTGTCAGCACGGCCTGTCGTTTCAGAGGTGCCCTGTCCATGTGACAGTGGAATGGGGACAGGAGTGGAGGTGTCCGCCTTGGCTATCGTGATTTCCTGGGCCTCAGAAGCATCTTCCCCACAGTGTGGGCAGAAGATCATGCCGTTGAGCTGGGAAACGCAGGCCTTGTGGAAGCGATGAGCCACACGGAAGTCAGGGTGGCACTCCAGAAAGGTGCCCTGGGGGGTGGGGAAAAACACAGATCGTCAGGGATTCTGGGGCCAGGAACCTCAAGGACTAGATGACCAAACTTTGCAGAAATGTGGGTGCTTAGGCCTCAGAAGGAAATAAGGAAGTGAAACAATCAGCCTCTGAAATTGGCAGGCAGTAAAAATCCTCTGGACTGGCTGGGCCTAGCACAAATATTTGAAGCCTGGCCATCAGCTCTTGCCTGGTCAGCAGAGCATCCCTTTTTTTTTTTGTTACCTCAGGGGCCGTGGATCCCCCAGGTCTGGATTCAAGTAAAGCCCACCTATGGCTCCAGCCAGGCCTTGACATAGATATGGGCAACTTGGACCACACTCTTCCTCTCATAGACCCTGCGAGTCCTGGCGATGGCCCGCTCAGCCCTGACAACCAGCACCCCCTCCCTGCAAACCATGGGTTTCTTTTCTCACCGCAGTGCAGAAATAGCCACATCCAGGGCAGCAGTGGTGCTTCACCATCCTGGCTCGATGGGCTTCACACAGGACCATGAGGGGAACCCGGCTGGAGGGACGCATCGTCTCCCGCTTCAAGATGCTGCTGCTACAGCCGTTTAGCTATGAATGCACAGACAGGAAGATGGCGTGTGTGTGTCTCTCTCTCTGGCCTAGCTCACACTGAGGTGGTCAATCTATGCCTGACCTGTATTGCTTCAGACTGCACAGGACTTGCATATCTGAATGCTCTTCCATATATATATATTTTAAAAAATCCATTCCACAGACATGTCACCACCCTTTGTTAACTTAACACAGAGCCCCAAAGTCCGGCCCAAAGTAGGAGGTCTTTTAATATTTCCAGAAAGAGTTTGGATTTCGGCCAGTCTCATAACTGACTGAACCTGATGCATACAACCTATTATTTTATTATAACAGGTTAGCAACAAAATGTTCCTAACAGGAGCACTCAAGTTCAGGCTTCCAGCCAGCCATTCCCTCCAAGCAGGACGTTCCACTCTCCCCTCCCCACCTCCTGGTTTTTCATTTCCAACTGACACTCAATGTTCTGCAGCAACTGAGCATGCTCAGTCTCATTGGGCTGTTTGGCTTTTTTCTGGGGGCTCCCTCAGGTTTTTTTAAAAGATTATTTTTGTACTTCTGTAAACATCAGAGTGTCCCCGAGCAGACTGACACCTCCTTGTTTCTCAATGGCCCTATTTTGGCTCCATTTCTATTGGCACTCACCACCTGAGTTTGCTAATAGAGTGATGATTATTACTGATAATCAACAGAGGGCGTGCAACGGATCTCTGGGATTATAATGAGACAAGGAGGAGATACATTAAATAAAGAACTCCTGAGCCTGCTTCCTTCCAGATCCCCCATCTTCTTACCTCTCCATCAGCACTCTCCGTTGCCATGCACTGGTTCCCGGCCTGCTGGCTGAGGCGTTCGATAGTTGGAGCTTCCATGCGGCAGGAGCACAGGGGCAGCTCCTCAAAGCGCTCTGTCTCTAGTGAACTTGTCTCGTTCGACACCCCTGTGAAGGGGGAGCAGGAGAAAAGAATGGAACCCTGGAATAGTTGCTTTCAGCTACTAAACCCTACACCCATCCCCAGTCTATCCACATGCCAAGGTCTCTTTAAAATTTGCAACAACATCGCAAGGCCTCACAAGTCCTGAACCAGCAACTCTGTGGCCACCAACACCATCTTTCTCAACACTGCATCATCTCATGGTCTCACAAGTTCTATTCAACACCCTGCTCTATTAACTATGTTCCACAAATGGCCCAAGATGCTTTGGGGCTTGAGATAGAAAATCCAATGGATGCCCTCTGAAGCTATAAAACTGCAATAATCAACTATATAATCAACAGTTTGCAGCTCTTCAAAAGGTACCCATCCACTCTTATACTAGGACTACAACCACCATAACCCCCGACCACTGGCCATGCTGGCTGGGAGCAATGGGAGTTCTAGTCCAAAACGTCAGGAGGACCACCGTTGGAAGACTGTGTCAAAGCATCTCAAAAAGGATATTGTAGAACTGGAAAAGGGCAACCAAAATGATCAAAGGGATGGAGAAACTCCCCCGTGAGGATAGGCTACAACATCCAGAATTATTAAGCTTAGAAAAACTTGAGTAAGGGATGGGGGGATGACTGAGGTGTAAAAAATTATGTATGGTATGGAGAAAGTGGATAGAACGAGGTAATACTAGATGATCCCATAATACTAGAACGCAGAGGTCATCCCATGCAGCTGAATGGTGGAAGATTCAAACGGAACCAAAATGATCAAGAGGCTGGAACAACTCCTCTGTGAGGAGAGGTTACAACATCTGGGACTATTCAGCTTACAAAAAACTTGAGTAAGATGGGGGGTGGGGGAGAGACAGAGTTATAAAAAATGATGTATGGCATGGAGAAAGTGGATAGAACCAGATAATACTAGATACTCCCATAATACTAGAACCCAGTGGGGTCATCCCATGAAGCTGAATGATGGGAGATTCAGGACAGATAAAAGGAAGGGCTTCTTCACACAGTGCAGAGTTAAACTATGGAATTCGCTACCTCAAGATGTAGTGATGGCCACCAATTTGGATGGCTTCAAAAGGGGAGTGAGCAAATTCCTGGAGGAGAAGGCTATCAATAAACGCTAGACCTGATGTCTATATATCACCTCGAATACCAGGAGGCAGTACGCCTATGTATACCAGTTGCTGCGGAACACAAGCGGAAGGGTGTTATTGCACATGTCCTGCTTGTGGGCTTCCCATGGGCAGCTGGTTGGCCACCATGGGAACAGGATACTGGACTAGATGGACCGTTGGTCTGATCCAGCATGGCTCTTCTTGTGAGGGCACCAGTTTGCCTACCTGTCTTACATATTTGCTATCAGATGACACCATGATCATAAAATGGAATGACACCACCATCATAAAAAAGGAGATTGTTGATTCCATGGAATGTTTGATCACTGCCAAATAATAGGTGACCAAGTGAGAATATTTGACTGAAGCCCCAATCCTAGCTCTTCTGGCCTCCAGCACAGCTCTCCTGGGAGGGAGCCTATTGTCACCTGCCTGTCCAGGGTTCGTGGAATTAAAAGCTACTCAAACTTCCCCCAGAGAAGGTGACACAGGCATGGAGGCTCCTGCTCAAAGGCATCCACTCACAAATCCATAGCTGTGCTTGGATTTGAAACCCACAGCACCATAGTGGCTGCTCCCGTGGTGACCCCGGGAGGGATGGAGGGAAGGCAGGCACGCACCAGCGTTGTTGGGGGACAGTGCCCCCTCGTTGGGCAGCTCCAAACAGCCAAGAGGCACTTCCGTGTACTCGCTCTGTGTGGTTGAAGGGCCACCATTCAGACCTGGAGAGGGAGAAACAGGGAAAAGAGAATGTCACGAGGGAGGGAAAGACAATGATGCTGGCCAGCCGGACACCTCTGCACTTACCTCTCATCAGATCTCATCGGCCATTTTGATGGCTATTCACCCAGTTTGGAGAGGTTCTTTTAGGGTAAATTTGCTTTGGATTTCACCCTCACTGCTTGTTCCAGATGACTTAAATAGCCACTGGTTCCCTATTAATCCTAGAAGGCGTCCCCTATTTATTATACACACACACACACTCACTCACTCACACTCACCTGTGGAAACCATCTGTACTATTTGGCCCTCTGTTTCCTGTCTACCAATGCACAAGGGACACATTGTCTTATCCTGTGGTAGTAATCCCCAGATGGAGAAGTAGGGAGATGATCTCATGCCAATGTGGTGTATTCATTAGAGCAGAGGTGAGCAACTTGTGGCCCTCTAGATGTTTTGGCCTACAAGTCCCATGATTCACTCCCAAACTCACAACTGGCTATGCTGGTTAGGGCAGATGGGATCTGTAGGCCAAAATATTTGGATGCCCACAAGTTGCCCACTGCTGGGTTAGAGTGTTGGACTAGAACCACAGAGACCGATATTCAAATCCCCACTCAGCCATGAAACTCAGTGGGAGGCCTTGGGTGAGTTGCCATTTCTCTCCACCAAGGCTAGAGTTAAAATCGCTGGAAGAAACATTAACAATCTCAGATATGCAGATGATACCACTTTGATGGCTGAAAGAGAGGAGGAGCTGAGGAACCTCATGACGAAGGTGGAAGAAGAAAGTGCAAAGGCTGGGTTGCAGTTAAACCTCAAAAAACCCCAAGATTATGACAACCAGCTTGATTGATAACTGGCAAATAGAAGGAGAAAACGTGGAGGCAGTGACAGACTTTGTCTTTCTAGGCGCAAAGATTACTGCAGACGCTGACTGCAGCCAGGAAATCAGAAGACGTTTACTTCTTGGGAGGAGAGCAATGACAAATCTTGATAAAATAGTTAACAGCAGAGACATCACACTGACAACAAAGGTCCGCATAGTTAAAGCAATGGTATTCCCTGTAGTAACCTATGGCTGAGAGAGCTGGACCATAAGGAAGGCTGTGCGAAGGAAGATAGATGCTTTTGAACTGTGGTGCTGGAGGAAAGTTCTGAGAGTGCCTTGGACTGCAAGAAGATCAAACCAGTCCATACTCCAGGAAATAAAGCCAGACTGCTCACTTGAGGGAAGGATATTAAAGGCAAAACTGAAGTACTTTGGCCATGTAATGAGAAGACAGGATACCCTGGAGAAGATGCTGATGCTAGGGAAAGTGGAAGGCAAAAGGAAGAGGGGCCGACCAAGGGCAAGATGGATGGATGATATTCTGGAGGTAACGGACTCGACCTTGGGGGAGCTGGGGGTGGTGATGGCCGACAGGAAGCTCTGGTGTGGGCTGGTCCATGAAGCCACGAAGAGTCAGAAGCGACTGAACGAATAAACAACAACAAAACCTTCCTCACAGGGTTGTCATGAGGATAAAGTGGGAAGGGAGAGAAAAAGAACCTTGTGTACTGCCCTGAACTTGATGAAGGAAGAGAAAGACAAAAAGGTTAGAAATAAATGGCAAGAGGATTTCATGCCTCAGGCCTGGCACTATACTAGGCCCAAATCCATCAAGCACTACTCACGCCCCCAGCCTCATGGACCAATTTGTCAAACAGTTTGCCTGTCTGTGGCCAGTTTTTAAAAAACAAATAGCTGGCATTGGGGGCGGGGGGGAATGGGGATTATTGTGGGGGGGCCTTCCCCTCTTCCCCCCTTCCCCCCAGTGATGATCCCACTGGGAACCATCTCCTCAAATGCACTTGCTATTCACAATTGATAGAAAGTTTCCACTGGTACCAATAGGAGCTTCCCTCCCATTATGAATATTAGGTATGAGTGTGTGTGTGGGGGGGGGGGGGGAGTTGGGGTCTGATTAGGAACCTCTGGCTTCCAATGGTCCCAATCTGTCTCCCTGCCTCCAGCAGCATTTTTTTGTTCTTTGTTTAGAAAAGAATAAACTACGCCACAGCAAATTGTGTAAGAAACACTGCGTGTAGTTTAACCCTCAGTACGAGACAGCTTCTGATGCACTAGGCCTGAATCTAAGGCAGGCATCCTTTTTCCAATTTGCAGCCCTCTAGATGTGTTGGACTACATCACCTATCATTCCCAGCCTGTTTTGACTAGGGATGCTGGAGAAATCCGTTTGGGGGGGTGGAGTTCAACAAGTTTACCTAGGTCTAGCCCCCCTCAACTTCATTTCAGTTCCTGCTATGGTGCCTGACTCGATCTGCAGTGAATCAGGCCAGTTTGTGGATTTTCTGGGCACTTTGCGCATTTTCCCCCAGGTCCCACAATTGTGCAAATGCAGCCATGATTTGCGCAAATTGCTCAGAAATCTGTGGAAATTGTAGAACCTGCAAAAAAATACGCAAAAAATATCACAGAGTTCAGGGGAAAGCTCAAAGCTCAGTTTGCAAAGACAAACTGAGCTGTACACGCTGCAGAAATCTGTTGAGTAAAAAGAGAACTGGATTTCCCGGTGATGGACATTCCTAGTTTCGACACGCCTCGTGCAGTTTTTCACATCCAATCCTCATGGCACCACCACCACCTTCATTTCTGGCTTCCCTTTCCCAGTGGAACAAACCCCATCTTGTCCCAGCTTTGACAATGGAAGTCACCTCTAGCATCCTTGGGGTGTGGCTCTTTGCGCTTGCGCTTCCGCGACGGCTTGACCCAGGGGCTGTCATTCCGCCAGCGCTTCCTGGCCTTCCGCTTGGAGCTGGAGGCAGCGCTCTGAGCGAGAGAGAGAGACACACAGCGTGAGGACAGGAGAGAGAATTACCATCACTCAGAAACACTCATGCTTGGCATGCAGAAGGTCGGAGGTTCGATCCCCAGCATCTCCAGTCACCAGCCAGCATAAACCAACCTGGTGCCCTGCAGATATTTTGAACTACAACTCCCAGCATTCCTCATCACTGAGCATGCTTGTTGGGGTAGATGGGAGCTGTAGTTCAAAACACTTGGGTGGCACCAGGTTGGTTGTCATACTGGTGTCTAAGGCAGCTATGAGGCCTGGTATAAGGCAGCCTTTTGCATTACCTATGTTCACAAATGACAACTGAGGTGATCCAGGCTGGAGAGTGCAGAACATCAGGCCTGTGGGCCAGATCTGGCCTGCCAGGTGTCCTAATTTGACCCTCTCAGGTTCCCCAGATGGCCACGCCCCCTTCCCTGTCCCCACCCCCTTTCCCCGGACCACAGACCATTTGGTGCTTTTCCAGCTTTTGTGCAGTTTTGCCTCCCATCTTAAAAAGATGAAATGCCTCTCCTAAGGCTTAGTTTTATTTATTTATTTTTATGTATTTATTTATTACATTTCTATACTGCCCAGTAGACAAAGCTCTCTGGGTGGTTCACAAAAATTAAAACCACAAATACAGCATCAAAACGATGTAAAATAGGCTAAAATATGCTGCCATTCATGTTATTTGGGGCCTGCCCCTTTGCCTTCAGCCACACCCACCACTGGAATGCCGCTCCTGGGACCGTCTCTGAAATTGCGGCCAATTCTTTAATTCAGCCCTTGGGCCGCAAAAGGTCCAACACCCCTTTTCCAGATTAAGCTTTTATCATGGAATTGCTCTGCAGGCAGGAGGTTCTCCACCGCTGGCTTAAAAGGAAGGCAAAGGTGGGAGCAGACCTGAAAACGCCAATGAGAACCAAGATCCCTCTCCTCTAGTCTCCATTTCTCCCTTCAAGATGGCTCCTAGGAAATCTCCTAGGCTTTGCACATATGCAAGCACATATAAATATTCAAAAACAGCACTTTCAAAATTGAGGACATTAAGCTGGGTCTGAAATTGCTTAGAGCGGAAAACACAATTAGCCAAGGAGAGGCCGCTTTGAACAAATAAATTTCTAAAAGCTTTCCTAAAGGCCAAAGTTGTAAAGGCGTTTCACAACTGAGGGGCCACCACAGAGAAAGCCCTACCACTTGTACTTGCCAATCAAGGAGAAAAAAGAGGATACATTTAAAAAACAAAGCCTCAACTCACTCTGTCAGAGAGGTTACCCGATTCTTCATCGTCATCTTCCTCTTCGTCATCATCGTCATCTTCCTCCTCCTCCTCTTCCTCCTCCTCCTCTTCTTCTTCCTCTTCCTCCTCCTCTTCCTCCTCTTCTTCACTCATATGCTCTCCACCAACATCTGCGTCTGACTATAATGCAAAAAGGACAAATTGGGAGCCGGGATTGGGGAGGAGGAGAAGGAACAGCGTGAATTAGGAAGGATCTGCTTTCCTAATTCCTAACCTGATTTAGTTAAGTGTCCACTCTCTTATCCCTCAGCTCTATGTATAGTCCCCTCCCCACCTCCAGCTCCCAAGAAATGTTTGTTTCACAGTACCTTGCTGTCCGAATCAACGTGGCCATCCACAGAGTAGCTGTCGTAGAAGAGGCTGAAGTCATCCCCTACCTCGGTCTCCCATTCCTGACCCCTCTCCTCCTGCGAGGCCGTGGCTGGGGCTGTCATCTCTTCCGTCACTGTAATCTGGGAATTGGTATTTATTTATTTATGTTATTTATTAGCCACTCTTCATCTGTAGCTCTGAGAGAAGCTTACAAAATAAAAGCACAGTAAAATAACAATTTGAACAGAGATCAGTTGAACAGGCCTGAACAAATAAAGAAGCTTGGGGGTGGGGGGAGTTTCTGCCAAGCACCAAAAACAAATCAAGGACAGTGCCATGAAAACCTCTCTGGAAGGGAATTCCAAAGGCAGGAGCCATAGCTAAAAAGGCCCTGTCTCTAGCCACCATCTATCTTACTTCAGGTGGTAAGGGGAGAATCAATGAAAATGTCAGCCCCGTGTTTGGCTCCTGTAAAAAAAAACAAAAAGGCAAACTCGGTGTTAGGCATAATTAGAGAGCCAGTGTGGTGTAGTGGCAAGAGTGTTGGACTGGGACTTGGGAGATCCGGGTTCTAGTCCCAACTTGGCCATGGAAGCTCACTGGGTGACTTTGGGCCAGTCACACACTCTCAGCCCAACCCACCTCACAGGGTTGTTGTTGTGAGGATAAAATGGAGAGGAGGAGGATAATGTAAGCTGCCTTGGGTTCTTTGCAAGAGGAAAAAAGGCGGGGTATAAATGCAATAAATAAATTAGGAAAGGAACTAAGAATAAAACTGTCAATATCAAACTGCCCTTATACAAATCTATGGTGTGACCACACTTAGAATACTGTGTGCAGTTCTGATCACTGCACCTAAAAAAAGGATATTGTAGAGTTGGAGAAAGTTCAGAAAAGGGCAACTAAAATGATCAAGAGACTGAGACAACAGCTGGGATTGTTTAGCTTGGAAGAAAGGCGAGTAACAGGAAAGATAAGAGTGGTGTACAAAATTATGCATGGGGTGGAGAATGTAGATAGGGAGACATTTTTCTCCCTCTCATAGTACTAGAACCTGGGGTCATCCCATGAAACCGAGTGATGGGAGATTCAGGACAGACAAAAGGATGGACTTCTTCACACAGTATATAGTTAAACTATGAAGTTCACTACTACAAGATGTAGTGATGGCCACCAATTTGGATGGCTTTAAAAGGGGATCGGACAAATTCATGTGGATAACGCAATCAGTGGCTACTAGTCATGATGGCTCTATGCTACCTCCAGTATCAAAGGCAGTATGCCTATGTACTGCAGTTGCTGGGGAGCATGGGCGGGAGGGTACCGTTGCACTGATGTCCTGCTTGTGGGTTTCCCGTGGGCAGCTAGTTGGCCACTGCATGAACAGAATGATGAACTACATGGATCCTTAGTCTGATCCAGCAGGGCTCTTATGTTCTTCATGAGAACAGGGCCTCTGTGGCCACTCTTAAAATCTGGAGAGATCCACGTAGGAGCAGGCAGCCCTTTAGATCAGGAGTAGGCAACCTGGTCCCTCTAGATATTTTGGACTACAACCACCATCATCCCTGACCACTGACGATGCTGGCTAAGACTTATGGGAGCTGTATTCCAAGACATCTGGAGGGTGCAAGGTTGCCTACCCCAGCATTCAATAATTGCTTTTTTCGTATGAAATGTGAGCAGATCAAATCCATTAAATCCCATGACAGCCGATGGGCCTGGCCAAGTACGATGTCTTTAATCAGGTTGAGAGCCCTAGTCGAAATCTGCCAATCTGGACCCTGTAGAAGAATTCTTTAAAATGTCAAGACAAGGAATGAGGCATACCTCTGTTGTCGCTCTGGGACTCGACCGCTGGAGCGAGAGAGGCACCCTTTTGTGCATTGCATCCGCCATATAGTCGAACTTCCTGCGTTTGGCAGGTTCTTCTTTGGAAGAAGAGGGAAGAGGAGGGAAAAATGAAAAGAGTATCCTGACTGTCCACCCTTCCCCAACCTGCTGCCCTACAGATGTCTTGGATTTCAAGTCCCCTGCCAGCATGGCCAATGGTCAGGCATGCTGGGAATTGTGGTCCAAAATGTCTGGAAGGCACCAGGTTGAGGAAAACTGCAACAGGCTCTAGTGAGACCCCTTAATTTTGATCCAAGAAACCCCTCCTCTACCAGCCCAAGCACCACTTCGGCCTAAATGCCACCAAGACGTACCTGGCTCTTCGATGCTCCTCAGGTCATCTGGGACTCGGAAATGCAACATCTCAGAGACTCGCTTTTCAGGGACCTTGGGAGACAGAAGAGGAAGGGTGGTTGAAGTGAAGGTTGGGTCTTGGGATTCTTTTTGGCTAGGACCCCATTGCTCAGGGTGGAT
Organism: Heloderma suspectum; assembly: GCF_057233095.1. Taxonomy (NCBI): domain Eukaryota; kingdom Metazoa; phylum Chordata; class Lepidosauria; order Squamata; family Helodermatidae; genus Heloderma; species Heloderma suspectum. The sequence continues at coordinate 358,960,794 of NC_139459.1, read as the reverse complement.
CGATTTAAACCATGATTTAAATCCTCAAGAAAAGGGGCAGATTCAAATCAAGCTTTTCTGGAACAAACTTGCATACTAACGGGCTACTTTAACAATTAAAACACATCAGTTGGCCAAGTAGGATTATGCTCCTTATTACCCAGGAGCGTAATCCAAAATTGTTTGGAAGAGGGGCACTGGCAAAATTTAGAACAGGGGCGGACAAGTTCAAGAGGTCCCAGGACCCTTTTTGTTCCCAACCCTTGGAACCCCCTGTGGGCTGCATACCCCCACCCCATGGGTACTGAAATGGGAGGGGGAATTAAAAACAATAAAATGGCAATTATCAAGCTAATTTTAACCCTTTTGGCGCTCCATAGCAGCTCCAGACACCATTTATTTTGCAAAAAATAAAGAACGTTAGATTTGGGGGGGTCCCCCTGAATTTCGGGGAGTGCTAGAGGTGCTGTGCGGGGCAGATGTTGCCCACCCCTAATTTAGAATGTCTGAATAAAATCCAACATAAATCCTACTTAGAGTAGACCCCATGAAATTAATGTGATTTCAGCTAGTCATGACTATCTTAAATCCCATTTATTTCAATAGGTCTACTCTAAGAAGGACTTAAGTTGGATTTTACCATCTGTTTGGTGCTCTCTATACAAATATAAAGACACCAAGCCAGATCGCTGGTTTGAGGATTAAGTGCCTAGAATTCTCTATGTTACTCCACATCGCTTTGTAACAGGGATGAGCAACTTGTGGCCCTCCAGATGTTTTGGCCTACAACTCCCATCAGCTCAGGCCAAGGTGGCCAATGCTGAAGGAAGAGGGAAGACGTGGGCCAAAACATCTGGAGTGCACCAGGTTGAGGAAGGCTGGTCTGAACATTCAAAACGCAGACGACGTTCCTATATGCTAATAGCAAACTCATTCTCAGAGTGCCTAGATGGGGACAACATAAAAACAGCCGAATGAGAACTGCGGATGTGCAGTGGGAACAGAACACCGACTGAGTGTTGCGAGGGGAGGGGTAGAAACAGAAAGCATACCCCCTCAACCGAACATTAAAAAAGGTACAGGTTCTAGAAATAATAAAAATAAATAGAGTGCCACCAAAGAAAGTATAAAAATCTTCAAAAAAATAAAAAAGAGGAAGGATGCCAAGTCAAATCTGTTTGTGTAAAATCATCCCAATAACTCTGGGGGTTTCTGGTGGAATTCCAAAGCCTGGATTATTAAATGATTCTCTCCTTCCCGTGCCCCAGGGCGAGTTCACGCATGTGTGCTCATGACTGGAGTGAAGGCTGCAATATCAAGTGAGAACTTGCAGGTGGGAAAACAGGCCAAACACCACAGGTAATCACCTCACATCACCACCGAAACACAGCACATTTCCCCAGAGGAAACATTGCAACCATTCAGCTGCAAGCTTTCAAGGAGACACGTGTGGTTGTCAGTCAGCACCTGGACAAAAGCTACGCCTGTGGCCCTACCTGCCCACTGTTGGGCTTGGACATGGTTTTCCGGGCCCGGTGGACCTTGGGCTTGGGTTCTTCTGCTGCTGGAGCCACAGGCTGAGCAGGGGCCGGGGTCGGAGGCGGGGCTGGTGCTTCTGCTGCGGGAGTCCCGGGATCGCCAGGCAGCCGCGACCCAGGCATGCTCAGCAGACGCATCGCCAAACTCTGGATGGAGGTCGGGGACTTGCTGGTCCCGGTGAGAGACATCTTTGCCCGGCTGGGTCCGCCTGCTTTGCTGGGGGATGATGGGAAAGTCTTGGCAGCATGGCCTGAAGTGGAAGAAGACAAGGGAGCAGGCATTAGAAATGCCCCCCAGCTCCACCTGCACTCTTTTCATGGGGCGCAGATCTAAATGAATAAAGAGCTGAACTAGGGATATCAGACGTCCATATCAAAGGCCCAGGGCTGATGTTGGATTGGCATCATTGAAACCTGCTGAAGCCCATGGAGTCCTCTGGCCCCACTGCTCTTTACCTGGCTCCCAAGGCAGAAAATAATAAAGCAGTATAAAAGCACACAACAGCATATCATCAAACTATCAGACATCACAATACCATAATGCTACAAGGTAAGAACAGAAGGCCTCATAAGAACCTAAGAAGAGCCCTGCTGGATCAGACCAAGGGTCCATCACCAGCATTCAGTTCACACAGTCGCCAACCAGTTGTCCACTGAAAACCCACAAGCAGGACATCAGTGCAACAGCACCTTCCCACCCATGCTCCCCAGCAACCAGGGTTCATAGGCATACTGCCTTCAATACTGGAGGTAGCATATAGCCATCAAGACTAGTAGCCATTGATGGCCTTATCCGCCATGAATTTGTCCAACCCCCTTTTAAAGCCATCCAAATTGGTGGCCATCACTACATCCTGTGGTAGCGAATTCCATAGTTTACCTATGCGCTGTATGAAGAAGTCCTTCTTTTTATCTGTCCTGAATCTCCCACCAATCAGCTTCATAGGATGACCCCAATGGGTTCTAGTATTATGAGATTCTAGTATTCTATCATAACACTCTAGTATTCTATCATATCATAATACGGGTTCTAGTATTATCCTAACAAAAACACAGCAGGAGCAGCAGCCACAAAACCAGTGTTTTCTGCAGAAGAAAATGGTATTCGATTAGGTCCTGCTAAAGCAATCTCCAGCTCACCCCACACCCCTCCCTCTCACCTGGTAAACCTTTATTCCCCGGACTGGCACTGGTGTTTGAGCCAGCCAAGATGCCCCCCGTTTCGGGCGACATTCCTCCCACTTCTTTAGCACCCACGTTCATCTGCATCCGTGCCCCATCGTCACCGTTCCTGCCAGATGAGAGCAGGCTCTCCCCCACACCTCCCACAGAGCTTTTGGGCTTCCGAGGAGACAAGGATCCGGAAGAGGGATCGGGGCCGTCTCTGGAGGGTGCAGCACCTGGGTGAACACAGACATGCACACACACACTCACGATCCTGGAGGGTTATAGTTCCAGCAGGCAGGGACATTGCTAGGGTGGGTCCCATGAGGCCCTAGCCCTGAACCTATTTCACAGGGCCCTGCATGTCCATTGGTGCCAATGCAAGTTTTTTTTTCCTGTGCTTAACTGCCATGAAGGGGCCTTGCAGTTGAGAAGGGAAGGGATAACTCTCCCCTTCCTTCATGCTGCAACACTCCCCCCACCCCATAATCTTCCCCTCCTCTAATTAAACATAGAAAAACATTTTTTCCATTGGTTTGGGATGATCACGGTACAAGTTAACTGAAAAAATTATTTTATTTGAGATGATGTGGATGAGAAATTCACTGACCAGCTTTGCCTCCTGTGGAACTTAATTAAATCTGAGTACTTATTTCTAATTGTGCATATATAGATAAAAATTAGCATATGCAGATTTTACAAAGATTTCTGTCCTATGGGCCCCTGAATCTTTTACAAAGATTTCTGTCCTATGGGCCCCTGAATCTTTTAAGTGCCTAGAAACACCCCTGCCAGCAGGTTTCAAATCTGGGCAAGAGGTCAGGAGAAAAGCAGAACTCACCCTATTTCCAACCCCAAACTTCCAGAAAAACCTACCCGTTTCGTCTGGTTCTGCTTCCACCAGCAACACTGCCCCTGTCACCCCTCGAGGAGCCTCACCCTGAGGAATAAAAGCAGAGATTAAGAACTGAAGCTGAATTCCATTTTTATCTAGCAAGTGGTTTTTGTTCTTTTGCTGGAGCATGTTCTGGTAGCAATGTGAGCAATGAGCCAGGAAGTACCAGGCTCAAGTAGTGTGCAGGTTTCTAGGTGGCCTTAGACAAGTCCCTACTCTCCTAGCCCCTCTCCTTAACCTCCCCATGTATAATATGGGGATAGTAATACTGGCCTACTGTACAGGCCTGTTGCAGAGATAACTGAGATACTGTATGCATAGTACTTTGGACACTTTTGTCTTCTGGTATTATGTTATTTTATTTGGCATTTTACAAACCACCCTGGAGATTTTTTGTTGAAGGACTATTAAATACACAAACAAAAACTTGAATTGCGCTCTCTCTCTCTATATATATATATATATGTTGTTATCAAGGCCAACATGATGTTTATTAATTATTATAGGATAATTATGTTACTTTAAAAAAACAAACCTATGGTTTATACTGCTTAGAGACATTTTTAGATACATTCAGCAATATATAAATCTATTAAATAAATAAAAAGACAAATTTAAATTATCTGGGTAAAAACAAAGATTGCTACTTGCCATCTTGCTTCCTCCTCCCTTCCCCTTGTATAACACTGTGCAAAAGCATGTTTATTGGAAGTGAGTCTCACTGAATTCTATAAGGATTACTCCCTGGATTAGGGAGTAGGATTAACACTACATGAGAGTGTTTAGGATTGGAAGTCCTTACATAAGAACATAAGAAGAGCCCTGCTGGATCAGACCAAAGGTCCATCTAGTCCAGCATTCTGTTCACACAGTGGCCAACCAGCTGCCCACGGGAAGCCCACAAGCAGGTCACGAGTGCAACAGCACCCTCCCACCCATGTTCCCCAGCAACTGGGGTACATAGGCTCATTGCCTCTGGTACTGGAGGTAGCACACAGCCATCAAGACTAGTAGCCATTGATAGCCTTTTCTTCCAGGAATTTGTCCAACCCACTTTTAAAGCCATCCAGATTGGCGGCCATCACTACAGCCTGTGGTAGCAAATTCCATAGTTTAACTATGCACAGTGCGAATAAGTCCTTCCTTTTATCTGTCCTGAATCTCCCACCAAACAGCTTCATAGGATGACCCCAAGTGCTAGTATTTTGAGAGAGGGAGAAAAATGTATCTCTATCTACTTTCTCCACACCATGCATACTGTTGTAGACCTCTATCATGCCCTTATGAGAGTCCACTGTAATCTTAGAAGCCAAAGCAGTGGCTAAAATAGATTTCTCAGCAGTCCTTGTTCTTCCTGATTTCGCCCTGAGCAACTGCGAAAGTGCTCTCCCTTCTGCCCCTGGGTAGGAAAAAAAGGAAGCTTAAGAGAACCCAGAAGTTCCATCGCCAAACAAACCATTGCTTTATTACACTGGTCTTTCCCTACCTCTCAAGAAAGGCCAATATGGGGTAGCAAAGCCTTCCACAACCTGGTGCCCTCCAGATGTATTGGACTTCAACTCCCCACAGCCTCAGCCAGCATAGCCAATGGTCATGAATGCTGGGAGTTGTCGTCCAAAAGATCTGGAGGGCACTGTGTTAGGGAAAGGTTGGCGGAGTGGTTAAGACTGTTGGACTAGGGAGACCTAGGTTCAAATTCACACTCAGCCATGAGGCTCACTGGACCAGTCTCCCCCTCCAGGCCAAACCAACCTCACAGGGATGTTGTGAGGATAAAATTGGGAGAGAATAATTTACATTGAGCTCCTTAATTCAGGGGTCCCCAAGGTGGTGCCCGTGGGCATCAATGCACCACAGACACCTCTCTTTCCACCTGCCAGGCTCCCTGTACCTCCTCATTTGTATTTTCTTTCTTAAGATTTTTTGTAATTAAAAAAGGTAACAGGGAGGCTAGCACACTGAAAAGCAAAGTGCTGCCCTCCAGAGTAGTTTTGTAGCTCAGACCTCACTTCTGTCTTGAACCTAGGTTCTTGGACAGGTTATTTTTCTTTTAGTCTCACCCATTTGCCTTCTGGGAAATGAGTGTTTTGTGACCAGCCATACTCACCATGGCATCCATTTCATGAACAGGCAAGCCCCTACCAACCCCATGGCAGCCATTTTATCGGAGCACCCACAAGACTCCCTCAGAATTCCAAAATATGCCCACTGACCCAAAAAGATCAGGGACCCCTGCCTTAAGAGGAAAGGCAGGATTAAACTGTAGTAAATAAATCTCTCCCTACCAGTGCCAGTCACCAAATGTACAGTAACTAACCTTAGAAAAACCAAGTGATCTATTTCTACATGTGAACAAGGTCTAAATCTTGGTTATTTAACCAACCCCCAATCACACAGCCATCATGAGAAACGCCGGGTTGGATGAATCAGAGGTCGGAATTAAGATTGCCGGGAGAATTATCAACAACCTCAGATATGCAGACGATACCACCCTAATGCCAGAAAGCAACGAGGATCTCAAGAGCCTCTTGTTGAGGGTAAAAGCTGGTTTGAAACTCAACATTAAAAAAACAAAGATCATGGCATCTGGCCCCATCACTTCCTGGCATATAGAAGGGGAAGAAATGGAAGCTGTGACAGATTTTATTTTCTTGGGCTCCAAGATCACCGCAGACGGTGACTGTAGCCATGAAATTAAAAGACGCTTGCTCCTTGGGAGGAAAGCTATGGCAAACCTAGACAGCATAGTAGGAAGCAGAGACATCACCTTGCCGATAAAGGTCCGTCTAATCAAAGCTATGGTTTTCCCAGTAGCAACGTATGGCTGTGAGAGCTGGACTATAAGGAAGGCTGAGTGCCGAAGAATCGATGCTTTCGAACTGTGGTGCTGGAGAAGACTCTTACGAGTCCCCTGGACTGCAAGGAGTTCAAATCAGTCCATCCTAAAGGAAATCAACCCTGACTGCTCATTGGAAGGACAGATACTGAAGTTGAAGCTCAAATATTTTGGCCACCTAATGCGAAGAGAAAACTCTCTGGAAAAGACCCTGATGTTGGGGAAGATTGAAGGCAAAAGGAGAAGAGGACGGCAGAGGATGAGATGACTAGATAGCATCACTAATGCAATGAATATGGACTTGAGCACACTCCGGGAGAGAGCGCAGGACAGGAAGGCCTGGTGTGCTATGGTCCATGGGGTCACGAAGAGTCGGACACGACTGAACGACTGAACTACAACAACAACAACAATCACACAGCCACACACAGCATCCTGATCCACCCATCCTCTCCTATATTCCAGAATAAGACAACCCCAAAATGAAACCCCTTCCACTTTTGACACATCTCCTCCTCCATAACATCTGCTTCCATTTCTCCCTCCCCAACATCCTGGTTTTCCTCCAACCTGAGCCAATCTGAGAGAATTCCTCTGCCCCATTTAGAACTACCAGGCAAACTTAAGTGAAACAACTCTTAATCGAGCCTTTCTCCACCCATCCGGTGAGGGCATGGCTTGTTGCCAACTATATAAACCTCACCCACCCTTTTGATATAAATTCAGTCCCTTAAAGAAAAAGAGGCATCCAAAAAGAGGGGCTTCAGCTCAGTGGTAGAGCACGTGCTTTGCATGCAGAAGATCCCAGGTTCGATCTCCAGCATCTCCAGGTGTGGCTGGAAAAACTCCTGCCTGAAACCCCGGAGAGCCGCTGCCAGTCAGTGTCAACAGTACTGGGCTAGATGAACCAAGGGTCGGACTCAGTATAAGGCAGCTTCCTATGTTTCTCTTCATCTCTAGTGTGGTGTGTATAGAAGCCTTGTCAGGTGAGGCCTGGGTCCTCAAATTTTCAGACAGCAGGTGGAAACCTGAGTTCTTTGACAACTTTCACGGAGTAGCAACTACTGTGGGCTCCAGGTTTTAGAGTGCCCCTGGGCAAGACACCTTCAATGAGTCCCTGCCCTCAGTGAGTCTACCTTCTCACCATCATTGTCACGAGCTGCTATTGCTCCTCACTGTTGCTACCACTTGCTTGCTTAACAGGCAAAGAACCAGTGAACACGTAAGCATTGGGTCTGTTCCTCCTCCTTCTCACCACCACTGTTGTCTGGTCCAGAGTAAGAGGCAGGTAAACAAGTCAGGTTGCAATGGTGAAGAGGAGGAACAACTCCAGGGAGCAATTGTCAGGGGGGCCCTGCCAGGGTGTGGGCCCTTGGCAGGTATCCAGCCATGTCTGCCCTTGACGCTGGCCTTGCATGCAACATTGGTGTTCTGGTAAGGGCCCAGTTGGTGAGGGCGGATATGGCATTCTCTTTTGATTTTAGTACAGTTTTAACAGTTCAATGTCTTCTGTTGAATGGTTATTTATTTATTGAATTTATATGTCACCCAACTGGCAAATCCCCTCAGGGTGGTTTACAATAATAATTAAAAAAACCCAAACCAACAAAATAGCTAAAACAATAAATACAACAATGCCAATATCAACATAATAAAACATTAAAGAGCCAGCAGTAAACTTAATAATGTGAGCAATACATTAATGATTAAATGCCTGCTGGAAGAGAAAAGTCTTAATCTGGCATCTAAATGTATACAGTGAAGATGCCAGAGGAATCCCCCTGAGAAGGGCATTCCACAAACAGGGGGCCACTGCAGAGAAGGCTCTTTCCCTAGTGGCTGCCTGTCACACCACTGTGGGCTGAGGTACCCAGAGAAGATGTTCCAAAAATGATTTTAGCAACCAGACAGGAACATATGGAAGAAGGCACTCATTCGGATAGATGGGTCTTAAGCCACTTATGGCTTTAAAGGCCAGCACCAACACTTTGAATGTATATTATTGTTAGCTGTTTGGGGTCCCCGATTGGGAGATAACAAGCATGAAAAATGCTCTACAAATCTTCACTGCTGTTCTCATTTTCCTTGACACGTTTCTGTTTCTCTGATTTCTTCATGCAAAGAACCAACAACCTAATTCTGTGTGGGGTTTAGGTGTGCCATCCATTGATTTCAATGGATGGAAGGCTTGGTTGCCCAGTGCAACATACTTGGATAAGGTACTTGGCTTTAGACCAGTCTTCCCTGACCTAGTGCCCTCCAGATGTTTTGGACTGTAATTCACATCAGCCTCAGCTAGCATAGCAAATGATAAGGGATGATGAAAGTAGTCCAAAACAGCTTGGCTATGGCGGTAGAGGCATTAGTAACCTCAAGACTAGTTTACCACAATGCGCTCTATGTGGGGTTGCCCTTGAGCCTGGTCCGGATGCTGGAGCTAGTGCAGAATGCAGCAGCTCAGCAGTTGTCAGGAGCTGCCCTTTTCCAGCATTTCTCTTTGCTGAGGGAACTGTACTGGCTGCCTATTCACTACTGGGCCAAGTTTAAGGTATTAGTACTAGAGTACAAAGCCCTAAATGAACTTGAGCACGCTCCGGGAGAGAGTGGAGGACAGGAAGGCCTGGCGTGCTATGTTCCATGGGGTCATGAAGAGTCGGACACGACTGAACAACAACAACAACAACACAAAGCCCTAAACAACTTGGGCCCAGGATACCTGAAAGAGCACCTTCTTCTTTACCAACCTGCCTGGTCACTGAGGTCATCAGACGGCACGTCCCTGGTGGTTCCACATAGACCCAAGGCCCAGCTGGAGTCCACCAGGAACACAGCCTTCAGTGTGGTGGCCCCCTTCCTGTGGAAATCCCTGCCTTTGGAACCTGTCTGACCTCCAATGTTGTGTTGCTTTTGGTGCCTCCTGAAGACACTGTTATTTCGAGAGGCCTCCCTTGAGTGACCAGCCGCGGTTTATTAAGTTCAGAACCTATTCCTTTTAAAATGTTTTAACTGTTTTAATTATGGGGTTTTATTATTTTATCTTGTTGTTCACTGCTCCAAAATCTTTGCTGTAGAGCGGTATATAAATATTTTAAACAAATTTAAAATAAAAATAAACTTCGGGAGGGCATCAGGTTGAGGCAGGCTGCTTTAGACTGAGGGTTCAACCCCCTGCACACACACTTTGCCATAAAGCTAACCAAGTAGTGGTGGGCAAATCACTGTCCCTCAGTCCAGCTTACCTCATGGGGTTGTTGTGGGGATAGAATGAGGGAACCCCTGAGCTACTACAAAGGAAGGATGAAATGCAAATGTGATAAACAAATGTGATAAATAATTTGGTAAGAATGGAAATAAAAGAATTGAGTTGAGGCAATGTGCCTATGTGCACCAAATGCTGGGGAACATGGGCGGGAAGGTGCTGTTTCTCTCATGTCCTACTTGTGGGTCTCCCACGGGCAGCCGGCTGGCCACTGGGAACAAAACGCTGGACTAGGTGGACTTTGGTCGGAGCCAGCATGGCTCTTCTTATGTTCCTAACCAGTATCTCATGAAACAGAGTCTCCTTTTGAATTAATTCCTAGCTAAGAGATTGGGGAGATTAAATTCTTGTCTGAGCTCTTATTATTTTGGAGCATTGGGGGGTGGAAAGGGGTTGAGGCGAGGGGAGCATTGTTGGAGCTGTTTGAAATACGTATTTTATTTAATTACATTTCTACACCACCCAATAGCGGAAGCAGGTAGAGACTGAAAGACTCACGGGTTGCAACTTGGGCTAGGAAGGAGCGTGAACGGTCGGTCGTGATGGAAGGAAAGAAAGGAGCAGATGGTGACAGGGGGTAGCTGAGAAGTGAGGATCTGAGCGCAAGTTTGTCCTTCTCCCTGATGCAACGGATCCCGGTTACTTTCCTTATTTTCCCTTCCCCTGAATCCGCCCCTTTCTCGTTCGCAGTCCTCGTGAAATCATAAAAGGGCTAAAGGGACGTTCACCCGAAGCCCCCCTCCCCACTCATTGCATCGGGAGAAGCTGGCTCCCCAGAGCCAGTGCGACCTGGGAGCAGCGGGAATCCTCGCTGCTCGCGGGCTCCCACCCCCGCCTCTGTCCCAGTCACTTCCAATTTCAAATCCCAGGCTCCCCTCCCACGATCGGCTCCCCTACGGGGCTCTCCCCCGACCCCGCCACGCCACAACTCCCACGAGCAGCCCCCGATCGGGGGAAAACAAAAATCTTCCCTTTGCATTTCCTAATCGCGCCGCAAGAAGCCCCTCCCAGTTTGCGAGGGGGAGCAAAAAGGAGGCCACGAATGATGGGGACTGGGGGACACTGGGAAGCCTTCCCCTCGTCCCCCCCTCCCTAGTTCATCATTTTATTTCTTTTCCAAGGCCCCCTTCGTCCTCGTCCTCCCCCATCCGCGCCCCAAACCTGCGCGGCTCCCGCTCCGGGACCCTCCATGGCCTCGCGCCGCGGCGGGAGCAGCGGCGGCAGCAGCAGCAGCAGCAGAGCCGGCCCCGCACTGACGTCACGGCCACGGAGCGGGGCGGGGGGAGGAAGCCAGTTAAAGGGGCCGGCGCCTCAGCGTGCCCCGTGCAGACAAAGAGCAAGGCGGGGGGCAGCCCTCTGCTCTTGTTTGAGACGGCCGGCCCCAGGATGGGTGCTCGGGGTCAGGGCTGCCCACGCCAGGAGCTGTGCTCGGGGTCAGGGCTCCCCACCTCCCCGCACCCCAGGAAAATAGAGAGGAAGCACCTCTGAGATCGTGCGAAGCAGCCTTCTCAAACCCGGCGGCCTCCGGATGTGTTGGACTACAACTCCCAGCATGCTCCAGGCAACATTCTGGCTGGGGCATGCTGGGAGTTGTAGTCCAACACATCTGCTTGGGGATTTTTAATATTGTGCTGTATATAAATAAATATTAAGTGAGGGCACAGTCCTATGCATGAACTTGGACTCGATGGTCTTATAGGCCCCTTCTAACCCTACTATGATTCTAAGTCCTACAGTTTCCAGCATGCCCCAGCCAGCATGCTGGGAGTTGTCAGGATTTTTTTTCTGTCTAAACATGTATAGGATTGCGCCCTAAATAATAAATCTGGAGGGCACCGGGTTGAGTGTTGTTGGTATATGCATGTGGGGGTGCTTTAGAGCACAGATAGGCAGAAGGCGAATAGGAACAAAGGAACCTGCCTTACGCCCAGTCAGACCATGGATCCATCTAGCCTCAGTGTTGTCAACCCTGCCTGGCAGCTGCTCTTCAGTGTTTCAGGAAGGTGTTTTCCCTGCCCTACCTGGAGACTAAACCAGGGACATTCTGCATGAAAAGCATGTGCTCTACCACTGAGCCATGGCCCTTCCCCAGATGTTTTGGACCAACTCCCAGACGCCCCTGCCAACATGGCCAAAGGTCAGGAATGCTCAGAGTTGAAATCTAAAACATCTGGAGATCTGCCTTCTCCCCACTCCTGCTTTAGAGCAGCCTTCCCCATCCAACCTGCTGCCCTCAGGATTATAGGAGTTGGGCGTCCAGCACCTCTGTAAGGCACCAGATTGGAGGAGGATGCTTCACAATCCCAACCCCCAATACTCGCCCTGCAGCGTGGCTACTGTTCCAGAATGGATTTTTAAGGGGCCTGGATAGTGCCCATGATCAGCCCTTTGTAGACTCATATTTTTTATTTTATTTTTAAGAGGACTAGAGGCAAACACATCAGAGTAATTTATAGGTATGAATGGTATTATGGGGAAGATCTCCATCTCTCATAACAGTAAAAAATCAAGAGTTCATCCAATAAAAGTTGATTAGGTTCAGGGCTAACAAATAGTACATCTTGCGCAGTTCATTACTGCAAGAGGTGGTGATGGCCACTGGCTTAAAGCAGCCTTCCCTAAACTAGTGCCCTCCATATTTTTTGGACTTCAACTCCCATCAGCCTCGGACAACATGGCTAATGGTCAATAATTCCGGGAGTTGTCATCCAAAACATCTGGAGGTCACCAGCTTGGGCTTAGGCTTTATGGAAGGATTAGACAAGGGGTGGGGGACTGGTGGCCCTCCAGATATTGTTGGACTAAAACTCCCATCATCCCTGGCCATTGGCCAGGCTGGCTTGGGCTGGTTAGACTTGGGAGTCCCCAGCCATGGATTAGACAAAAAGTCACAGGATAGGTCTGCTGATAGAACCTCCAAGTTCAGAGCAGGAATTCAACCCCTTGGGCGGTCAAACCACAGGGGGAAATGTCAGGCCTTACATTTTAAGCTTCTCAGAGTCACCCAGCTGGCTGCTTTTGGAAACAGAATGCTGGACTAGATGAACCCCCTAGGAGGGTCTACTGGCCATTAGGCAGAGGCAGCCCAGGTCCCGCCCACCATCGGTTCTGGCCCCACCCACCAGAATGCATCCCCCCCCCCCGAGCTTTGCATGTGGCCCTCAAAGGACAAAATGGTTACCTGTCCCTGCTCTATGTACCAAGGTGGTATAAGTCTGAACACCAGATACTAGGGGACAAACCAGGGGTGCAGGAGGAGGCCATGAGCTTCATGCTCTTGTACGTTTCCCACAGGTACCAGGCTGGGCTAGATGGATCTTTCATCTGAGCCAGCGATGCAGGCAATCCATATGACTCTTATTTTCTCACTACCTTCTCTTTGATGCTCCACCCCACTGAATTTTATGGCTAGGATTTTTTCCAGTGGATCCTTCCCAACATGCAACGCAGGAATCTTGCTCCACTTCCCCACTGGTTCGGTCTTACAGCTAACAACAACAACAACAAATTATGGTGGCTTTTATTTTTTTTTATTTTTTTTAGAAAAAAATAATGAAAAAACAACACTAGTTAGGGTCCAAGGGATCAGAGCCAATACTGCCTTGAGGAGTAAAAAAAAAACAAACACCATATCCCATTGTTGCCTCTGGGACCAATTCCAGAACTGTGAAGATTCTATGTAGGTTGGCATTTTGGTACTGGGTACAGAATGCAGTAATCCAGAGAATTTCAGTTCCGTGTTGTTGTTTTTTAAAGGAAGTTTCTAGCCCTCAAGGTTGTGACGATAGATGCTTGAAAGTATGTGGGCAATGTCTGCTGAGATTTCAGAAACCAGAGCTCAAGTTAATTGGGACTTCTAGTAGACAGGGTTTAAGAATTTAGTACCTGGCATAGCTCTTTCACACCCCTAATTCTCAATTAGAGAGTAAATGATAGAATATAAGCAGTAATGCATGGGCACATTTGGCTTGATGTGCAACATCTCTACAGCTTGCAGAATCCAGCTTTTCACGGCTCAGTATTGTGATTTTTTTTTTTTTTAGCACAAAGAATACATCTATTTTGTCTTTTTTTAAAGCTAACAAAAGTTACTAGTCTGCATTGCCATGCTGGCTGTGGAGGAATGGAATAGAAGCCAACCCCCTTCCATGGCCATCATGGAAACATAGGCTACTAGCCTCTTAGCAGGCCAGTAAAAAAATAAAATAAAAAAAGAGCGCCTTAAGTGAACTGGGGGGGGAAAGATAGCATGATCCATCCCTCCTCCATCAGCCCACACCACGTGCCTGCATGGAATTCTGGGATGCTTTTGGCTACCAGGCACATTGTTAAGTACACAGTACTTACTCATGTTCCTTAGAAGACACCCACATCCCACGTTTTGTTTGCCCTCCTCTGGACTAAAGAGCCACTAATACGAGCCATGTTGGAACAGACTAAAAGTCTAGCTAGTCCGGCATTCTGTTCACACAGTGTGCCCACAGGACACCTGCAAGCTGGACGTGAGCACAACAGCACCCTCCCACTTGTGTTCCCAGCAACTGGTAATTCAGAGCCATGCTGCCCCTGGTCCTGGAGGTAATATACAGTTCTCATGACTAGTAGCCATTAATAGCCTCATCCTCCGTGAATTTATCCAATTCCCTTTTAAAGCTATCCAAGTTGGCGGCCATCACTACATCTTGTCGTAGCAAATGCCATGGTTTAACTGGGGGGCACGAGCAGGAGGGTGCTCTTGCACTCACATTCTGCTTGCGGGCTTCCCGTTGGGGCATCTGGATCGCCATGGCGGGAAGCAGGATGCTGGATGAGATCAGTCTTTGGTCCAATCCAGCACAGCTCTTTGTTATGTTCACTATTTTGCTTTTAGCTCTGGCTGGTGGACTTTGGGGGCGGCATCCAATGCGACATGAGCACTAACATGAATTATGTTGCACTAGCAATGCCAACAGCATTAGCTGGCACAACAGGTTTTCCCATCCTGCAATGCAGCACTCACGTTGCACTAGATACTGCCCTGAAAAAGCAGATCCCATAAGCCTGAAATTTGCCTATTCTCTCTACAGTGGTTTTTTAAAAAAAATTTAGTCACTTTATAAGGGACTAAGGGGGCAACCCTGCCTAGATAGGCGTCCGCCTCCAAACTCAGAGGCGACTGCCTATCCTAAGCAAGGCAGAAGAGGCATGGGGGGATCGTTCCCTCTGCACCTCTCCTGCCTTGCTATTTTTCGCTAGACAGCTGTTTTCGGGGGGGCTGACCGGGAGAGGAAGCTGTTGTATTTTTTTTTTTTAATTAAATTTATTAATCGCCCATCTGGCTGGTCACCCAGCCACTCTGGGCGATGTACAACATACAATAAAAACAGTTTAAAACAATAAAATTCTACAATAGAAATATTTTCTAAAATACCCTAACCCACCCCAAATGCCTGCCTGAACAACAGCGTTTTTAATGCACGACGGAAGCTCATTAAAGAGGGGGCATGACGGAGTTCCCTATGGAGGGAGTTCCACAGAGTGGGGGCCACCACAGAAAAGGCCCTCACCCTCGTCCCCACCAGTCTAGCTGTCCTGGCTGATGGGATAGAGAGAAGGCCATCCGAGGCTGATCTTGTTAAGTGGCCTGTCTGGTGCTGCTGCAGGCGCTCCTTAAGATAGGCTGGGCCGGAACCATATAGGGTTTTAAAGGTCAAAACCAACACCTTGAATTTGGCCCGGAAAACAACTGGTAACCAGTGCAACTCCTTCAGCACTGGAGTGATGTGATCTCGCCGGCGGCTGCCTTTAATCAGGCGAGCCACCGCGTTCTGTACCAGCTGCAGTTGTACAATACATTGGATGCGTCATATGTGCAGCTCCGCTCTCCCCGACCCGGAACGCCCCTTTTCAGTCACTCCACGCTCATCTTCTGAGCACGGAGGATGGGGCTTCTCCGCACTGCCTCCAAGGCAGCATGGACGAGGGGGGAGGTCGGATTTCCAGGAACCGACCTTGGAGTACGGGCTTCGAGGTCGGTTCCTGGAAAAGAGCATATCCTATGGCCCTCTAGACAGCATCTAGTGGCCATAGGATTGCTCCCTAAAATAATAATAATCTGTACTGGCCAATCACCCACACCAAATTTCTAAACAAAGATTTCCTGTTTCCTGTGATATGTCCACTCTGTGCTTAGAAAAAAATAAAAGAAAATCCATATGTTGCACTGAGAAAAGCTAAATCATGTGACCTGAGCAAATTATACGAAGTAAAGAATTGACTGGCTTTTTTACTGACAGCATTGATTTTGCTTCTGTTAGCCTGAGGAAGGGGCAGGGAGATTGTGCTGGAAGTCCAACTTCCTGAGCCCTGCTCAGTGCTCCTCCAGCTTCCAAGGTTCCAGTCACTGCTTCAAGAACATATTCACAGTCATGAGGACTAGAAACCTCCTTTTAAGCCCCTAAGTTAAAAGTTCAAAAAAAAGAGTCTTGTCAGGTTGAGATTCCACTTTTGCACAGTGTAATCATGGAGAAGCCCTGCCACTTTCCTTAACAGGTTGCCTTCATGCCCCTCTTGTTTCCCTCGGATTACTGGCTTCTCTGTATTCGGATAAAATCGCACCTCACAACCCACCCCACCAACCAAGACTAGTGGGCTTCT
Source organism: Heloderma suspectum (assembly GCF_057233095.1). Lineage (NCBI taxonomy): Eukaryota > Metazoa > Chordata > Lepidosauria > Squamata > Helodermatidae > Heloderma > Heloderma suspectum. The sequence goes on along the minus strand of NC_139459.1, from coordinate 358,944,487 downwards.
GAAGTCAAACTACACAGTAGAGACTCTCGTTGCCCAAATGGTTTGGGGGTCTAAATCTCAGGACGAATTCACACATTAGATTGAGGCTGCTACCCCCTTTCACTGCTACAGTCACCCAAAGGCTTTGGGCCATGGGGGGGGGGAGCAGGGCCTTATTTATGGGCTCCTACCTGAACCACCCTCACCTCTTGAGCAGTTACCAGAAAAAACAGGAGGCAAGGTGACAGGTCTATGATGGTGCTTGCTGAATCTTCCCCTGCCTGAGATCAATTCACCCTCTCTGCTGATGGCCATAGTGTTTTTATGGCCTTTTTCACTTTCTTTGGCTGCTGAGACAGAGCAAGATCTCATCTGTGCCCCTTCAGTGAAGGAGGTATTTACAGTCTCGTGCCTCTCCCCCAAACAACCCAAAGGCCACAATCCTACACCTGCTTACTCAGGAGTCAGACCTACCAGCTTCAGTAGGACTGGACTTCTGAGGAAACACACATAGGATCGGGCTCTAAAAAGAGGTAGCAATTTCTGGTAACAGGGCCCTGGGAGCAAAGAGACAGGACTGGTGAAGGAAGAGAATGGAGCCCAGGAATCCTGCATCTCCTAGCCCCCTGCTCTGACTGACTAGATCCCCTTTGCCTTCCAGACAATCAGGGAGCCTTGCTTCCCATGTGCCCTACTTTTTTTCTAAGCAACTATTCCCACCCACCCCCACACCCGTTCCACAGAATCCAGGAGTTCCATCCCTCTAGTATACTAGACACTAATCCTATCCCAAAAAACTCAGGGGTCCTGGCTTGCCACACCCCTACATTCTAACCACTACACCCCGCTTCCCTCCCTCCGAGCTCAGGAGCCTCCCCTCTTCCTCTTCTGCCTCTGGCACTGCTGCCTCCTCCTTCAGCGTATGAGGACGTTGATCTCGGTCACGCTGGCTTCCATGACGTTCTCGGCCGTGGTCTTGCCGTGCTGTTCCTTGAGATGGCGCCGGATGGCTGGCTTGTGCGCGAAGCGGACATCGCAGTAGGAGCAGCGGTATGGCCTCTCGCCGCTATGGAGGTTCATGTGGTCGTGGAGGGTGGACTTCTGGGTGAAGCACTTCCCGCAGATGGTGCAGGAGTGCGACTTCACGCCACGGTGCACGTTCATGTGGCGGTTGAGGTTGCTGCTGTGGTTGAACTGCTTGCCGCACCGGGGGCACATGAAGATGAAGTGGTGGGCCCGCATGTGGAAGACCAGCTTCTCCACCCCTTGGAAGACCTCCTCACACTTGGTGCAACGGATGATCCTAGAGACGCCGCCGCCGCCCCCGGCCATGCCCGAGCCACCCCCTCTCCCCACTGCAGGAAAGGCAGAAAAGGGACGCCCGCTCAGTCCTGCTAGCACCAGCCCCATCCCGCCACCACTGCTCTGGCACTCAGCAGCAACAGCTGCCGCCTCGCTGGTCTCCTCCAGGTAGCTTCCGCCAGGGATGAGGAGGAGGCCTTCACCCTCCGCATCCTCAGAGAGGCTGTAGGAGGCCTTCACCACCCCGTGCTGGGGCTTCTCCGGTGTGGATTCCGGAGAAGACCCCATGGCTTCTGCCACCGTAGAGTTGACTTGAGGCTCTTCCGGGTCTCCAGATCCATCCTTGTTCCACCCAGGTGGGGGAGAAGATTCTTTGCCCCAAGCTTGTTGGGGAGATGTTTCCTTGCTCCAGCTTTGCTGGGGAGACATATCTTTGTTCCAGCCAGTGCCCGACTGCTGCTGCTGCTTCTTCTGCCGCTGGGCCACCTCCATGGCAGACTCTATCTTCACGATGCAGATGTCAGAGACAGCATCCTCATCCCCGTAATCCTCTTCCTGCTCTTCATCCTCATCCTCTGCCTTCATCTCTAGCTCTTCTTCCAGTGGGAACTCCAGCTTGACGGGCCTTTGCATGGACCTGCCAGTCGCAAAGACACAAAACATCAGTGCAATCATGGGGAAATCTGGCTGAGAGATGGATTATGAAGTTAACTTATACTGAGTCCAGGCCAGCCTCCCCCAATCTGGTGCCCTTTGGACTCCAATTCCTATCTGCCCCAGCCAGCATGGCCAATAGTCAGGAATGCTGGAAATTGTAGTCCAAAACATCTGGAGGGCACCAGGTTAGGAAAAGCTGATCTAGTCCAAATGCTAGTTATTCCAAATTGTCTGGCTGCATCTCACCAAGCTTTCTGAGGTAGAGGGTCCTTCATAGTAGTGCTACCTGGGATTCTTTGAGGTAGCAAAGTCAAAAATTGAATGTGGAACCTTCTACAGGAAAGCCAGGTTTTCCACCCCTGAGCTATGGGCCTTCCCCCATAGCCATGGGTTAGAATGAATTGAAACGTTGACAACCATCTACAGAGGAGGTGGACAGAAAGTAGATCTCCAGATGTTTTGGACTCTCAGCATTCCTGACCATTGGCCATGCTGGCAAGGGCTTCTGGGAGTTGAAGTCCAAAACATCTGGAGATCTACATTCCATCCACCCATGATCTACAGTAGGAATGTTTTTAATCACCATTCCCATGTCATGTGAATCATGTTTTAATCACCATTCCGGTTATAGCCAGGGAGACCAAACAATACATTACGTTCAGCATCCAAGGTTGTCCTCCAGGTGCTTCCTCCAAAGGAGGCTCAGAGGGTGGCAACAAGGGAAAGGGCCTTCTTGGTGGTGGGCCCCCAACTGTGGAATGATCTCCCCCATGAGGCCCACCTGGTGCCAACATTATCTTTTTGGTGCCAGGTTAAAACTGCCCTCTTCTCTCAGGTATTTGGCAGCATATAATGCGTTTTTAATCAGGTCCTGGATTGTCTTTTGTTGTTTAAATCTTGTTTTTAGATATGTGTTGTCTATGTGTGTGCTATCTGTTTATACGTTTTTATGTAAATGGTTCTGTACTCTGTATAAATTGTAATGGTTTTTAAATTTTTGTGAACCGCCCAGACAGCTTCGACTATGGGGTGGTAGAGAAATATGATATATGAGATGAAATGAAAAATCCTGACTGGAGCCAGATGTCACTGCTTTGGCTGGAAACAACGGAACGACAAGGCACACATGAGATGGCCACAATCCAGGTGTATCAGGGCCACTTCGCACGTCAGCATGGCCAGCTCCAGAGAGCGGCAAGGCAGGACACAGGCCAGGGCCGTGGAACTGGCAGGGAGCCTGCTGGGATCTGCAGACACAGAACAAGAACGCGAAACGAAGGAACTCTACTTTTTGCCTACCCTTTAGTCTTAACTAGCACTGTGTACTGCAGCCTATCCCAACCTGGTGCCCGCCAGACATTTTGGACTTCAGCTCCCATCAAGCCCAGCCAGCATGGCCAATGATTAGGAATACTGGGGTTTGTAGTTCTAAACATCTGGAGGGCTCCAGGATGGGGAAAGCTGCCTTACTACCAGACGAGCCTGTGCATAAGAACCTTCATTAGGGGCTCTTGTCCGGGTGCCCCTTGCCTTCAGAGGTTAGGCAGGGGGTGATTGGAGGGTGGTGCCCCATTTATAGTCCTCCTCCCCCATTACTGTTCATTAAAAACATTTATCATGGACCATTACATGTTCAAATAATATGCTAAACTGGTGCCATCACAGCTTTGTTTTCGGTAGCAGGTTTTATCTGCCCAGCTGTTTAATGATCAATACCATAGCTTTTATCTATCGAGAAATTCTGTTTCTAGTCAGCATATCTGCTATCTGGTGCTATTAGTATTTTACTCTTCAGCCCTTATTTGTCTCTCTGATTTTATATTCGATTGCTCATTTAGTTTCCCTGTGCTTGACATTTTAACGTCAACTTATTTTCAGCAGGGAAAAGCAGGGTATAGATCTCTGAAAATAAGTAAGCGGCAGCACTGGTGTGGAGAATGGTAACACTGCCTTTCATGATCCCACTGGGAGTGGGAAAGGGATATTTTTCAAGAAGAATTTGACATGCGACTTGGCTAGCTTGCATGAGTCATCTGGTACAGGACTGTTGGGTGCAGCCCTATTTTGCATGCCATATCCCCTCTCCTTATCACTTGAAGGCACGGCAGGCACCGATACTTTCTTACCGGACGACAAAATCCGGAAGATTGCCCTGCATGACAATTTTTTAGGAAGTGGGAGGCATCTATTACATATATTAGGGATGTTGGACCCCTTTCAGCCCAAGGGACAAATTCAGCTTTGGAGACATTCTTGGGGGCTACATTCCAATAGTAGGCAGCATTGATGTAAAAATGGGGCAGGGCCAACATGCCAGAAAAACCAGCGTATTTTAGCTTAAATTGTGTTTTGATATATGTTGTCAGTGTGCGTGCGTGCTATCTGTTTGTATGTAAATGTTTTTGCACTTTGTATAATGTATTTTTTATGGTTTTTCATTTTTCTGAACTGCCCAGAGAACTTCAGCTATGGGGCAGTATAGAAATATAATAAATGAAATGCAATTTTAGCTTAAAGCTCTTACTGTCAGTAACTAAGCCTCAGGAGAGGCATTTCAACAGTTTAGAATGCGGGGGGGGGGTGTACAAAAGCTGGAAAACCACCTGGTGCCCTCCAGATGTTTTATACTTCAACCCCCAGCATTCCTGACTATTAGCCATGCAGGGTCATCTGGGGAACCCTGCAAAGCTGAATTGGGCCAGCAGGTCTGAAGTTCTGTATCCCGCCAACCAAAAAACCCCCATACTTCCACGGAAGGAAAATGTCTGCACTTGTGAAAAACAACCTATGGGTTCAGACTCCATAATCCAAATCACTACCACATTATTTGATCCTCCATTGTATACATGCCCATGCTCAAACAGAGGATGAAACGTGTGACCCAGCATATCTAGCACAAGATGCCGTTAGTCATTTCGACAATTACAGCAATGTATTTTCCAAGCTGCTGCATTCACACTACCACTGGGACACTGCAACTGTATCTGTGGATGCCAGGCCACACATTATATCCACCTTGTGACTGTATCTTCAGGGACACTCAGTGTGCATTTAAGACAGGCAATTCTGAGCACGTGAACCAGTGTTTATAGGTTGATCAAACCGGCTAATAGAATAGAGTAAATATGCATTGAAGCAGACGGTGTGGTTATTTCTCCGGCTGCCAGGAGATGGGGCTATGGACTTATTTACCCACAGTATTCCTTAAAACACAGTTTAAAAGATGTTATTAAGAACAATCTTTAAATTGCTTGCCTTGGTCGCCTGTGGCGGGTAAGAATCGCCTCCAGACGACCAGGCAGGGAACCTTGACAAAAAGTTGGTTGTGTTTTGTTTTGTTTTTCCTTTTAGGAAGGAACTTGGCTAACACAGATATGTGTGCCCAAGAGGGCTAGTAGCTTCTGTGAATTTATTTGCAAGGATCAGAGGATCATGGGACTCTTCAGCAAACCTCTTGCGTGAATGTTCTTTGCGAGACGAGGTAGAGCAGCCCACCACACTGGGGGACTTGGACCGCCGGTGGCCTCCAAACTTCGCCGTTTCTTCCTTGAGGCTGATCTTGGGTTCGATGAACTGGGACAGGGCGTTCCGACACTTCTCCACCACATGCTCCATCTGCAGGTAGCTTGCTGCGGTCAGATAGTTGACAATGTCCCTGACAGCGAACTCCAGGGCGCCCGTGTAACAAGAGAGGAGGAGGTCGGCCACAATCTTGGCGCTGTGCATGAGGGAGACCTGGAGCTCCGAGGAAGGATTGAGGAGGAACTGGTCCCGCAGGAAGGGGGAACAGGCAGCCAAGATCACCTTGTGGCCCCGGAACTTGAGGCTATCAGCCACGATGGTGACGTCGCAGAAGCGCTCCTCGGAGCGCAGCTGGTTCATGTTGCGCAGGGTGGCCGCTTCGTGGCCTGGGAGCTGGAAGCGAAGGAGCTCCACGCCAGATGCCATTGGTTCTTACAGGATGGAGAAGAGAGTCAGTGGAAGGGACAAGGGAAACAGGGCAGGAGGCGGTGAAGGTCGGAGGGTCAATGAGAACAGGCACTGAAAACAAAGAGAGAGGAAGATGATATGGGTTTTGACATTGTGTATCACCTTAGGTGCCTGTGGCCAGACAGCCCTCTGCCCCTCCAAACACACAAACACAGGGACACAGTTTCTCTTTGTCAGATTTGCCTATTCTCAAATTTTCAACACCACTTTCTCTGAAATTCTGCCTTTTTGTTGAAACCCTTTTCAAGTTTTTAGATTGCTGATTTGTTAAAAGTCTACCACCTATTCATGGCCACACATATTTTCCCCCTTCTCCCCCGCTCCAGTCCCCCTTTTTTTTCTTTCCCATCTCACCTGCCCCACCCTAATTCACATACCTATGTATTCCCCCATTACTAAATGTTTATTGACCTTGTACCTCACCCAACAAAACAATCTTCTAAGAATGAGTGTGCATACTGCAGAGCATGTATGCCAAACCTCTTTCAGTCTGAGGGCAGAGTTCAATCTCAGAGAAGCTCTGGGGGGCTACTTTCCAGTAGTGGTCAGGGCCAAAGGAAAATGGGCAGAGCCAAAAACCACCATATTTTAGCTTAAGACCCTTTCTGCCAGTAGCTAAGCCTCAGGAGATGCATTTCAGCCTTTTAGAAGGGGGGGGGGACAGGACAGCACAAGTGCTGTGAAAGCACAAGCACAAAGCACAGCACAAGTGCTGTGAAAGCACCAAGCGATTGGTGGTTGGGGGAAAGGGGCGTGGCCATTTGGACTAGATTCAGCCTGCAGGGCTGATGTTCAACACCCCTGCTGTAGAGTAAGATCCGCTGAACTCAGAGAGACTTACTTCTGAGTCACCATGCTTAAGACTACATGGTAGGCATCTAAGAATTCTACCAACATAAGGCACAATCAAATCAAAGCACACTGTAAGATTAAAGATACCTGTACACCACTGAAAGAACTTAATTATTGGTGGTCTAGAAGTGCAATAAATAAGCAAACAAACTAAAGACACAGTTACAGCACAACGCTGTGCCTGTTTCATCAGAAGGCAAGCCTCACTGTGTGACTGTGTTTAGGATTGTGACCTAAAATATACTAGGCCAAAAGAAGTGTATCTGTCCTGGGATTTAAACGCTCCCAGAACGCAAGACCTTTTCCAGTCTTCTTGCTCTGCCAAAGAGGCAGTTGTTTTGCACAGGCAGCATCTAGCCCAGTGGAGGCTGGGGTCTCTGATGTCAGCGGGGTGGTGAATCCGCTCTGGGTTTCAGTCAGAACCAGTCAAAGCTCTAAAGGAGTTATCCAGATAACTCCTTTAGAGCTTTGACTGGTTCTGACTGAAACCCAGAGCAGATTCACCACCCCACTGACATCAGAGCCACCAGCCTCCAAATAACACATTGCACTTTTCTCCCTAAATTCTTCAGTCTTAATCCACACCGCCATCTTCTCACCCCAACCCTGCACTTTGATTCAGAATGGCTCAGCTGCAATTGGTTGAGGCTTTCATTTAGGGTGCATTCATATGCTGTCGCTGTGTGTGTCTGTGTCATCCTGCTGCAGAAACCTATTAGGAGGACGAACTTTGTGGATGAACCCCAACATAGGGGTACTTCCCAACTGATCATCACCCATTTCATAGAATCATAGAATAGTAGGGTTGGAAGGGGCCTATAAGACCATCGAGCCCAACCCCCTGCTCAATGCAGGAATCCAAGTCAGAGCATCCCTGACAGATGGTCCAGCTTCTTCTCGAATGCCTCCAGTGTGGGAGAGCCCACCACGTCCCTAGGGAATTGGTTCCGTTGTCATATTGCTCTAACAGTCAGGATGTTTTTCCTGACATTCAGCTGGAATCTGGCTTCCTGTAACTTGAGCCCATGATTCCGTGTCCTGCACTCTGGGAGGATCGAGAAGAGATCCTGGCCTTCCTCTCTCTGACAGCCTTTCAAGTGCTTGAAGAGCACTATCCTTTCTCCCCTCAGTCTTCTCTTCTCAAGGCTAAACATGCCCAGTTCTTTCAGTCTCTCCTCATAGGGCTTTGTTTCCAGTCCCCTGATCATCTTTGTTGCCCTCCTCTGAACCCTCTCCAGCTTGTCTGCATCCTTCTTAAAATGCGGTGCCCAGAACTGGACACAGTACTCCAGAGGAGGCCTAACCAGTGCTGAGTAGAGGGGAACCAGTACTTCATGGGATTAATGCAGCCCAAAATAGCATGTGCCTTTTTTGCAGCCACATCACATTGTTGACTCATTTGGGATGGAGGGAACAAATCAAGTAGGAATGATGGCACTATTGGCTGTGCATATATGGTTTCAGCTTCATCACCTCAGCATTGTGGGATATAGCCACACAAAAGCAACTCCTCATTCACTGTGGTAGCGTAGTGAGTGGGCCCACAGTTCTCTGTGTTTTTAGGTTTAAGGTAGCTCTTTGTAGAGGCACCACTTAAAGAAGGCCCTGTGTTTCAGAACATTTATTTATTTAAAGCATGAGTCACCTGATAGCTGAAGCTCTCAGGGCAACATAATACAAGGAAATGCAATAAAATCAATGATAAAACCAATAATAAAACAATTGTTTTTAAAGTAGCAAGAATAATTCAGAAAAATGTAAGAGAAATGAATAACCAACCAGCTAAAACATGGAGAAAGATGGGGTTAAAACAATGCAGTAAACATGTTAAAAATACAGCAAGCAGCTGTTAAAAACTCTTTTAAACGGCCTGAGAGAATAAGGCCTTGGCCTGGTGCCAAAAAGTCAACGAAATAGGTGGACCTCTCTAGGTAGAGCATTCCAGTTGGGAGTCACCACAGAAAAGACCCTTTCATTAGTAGCCACCCACCAAATCTCAATATGTGGGGGTATTCAGAGCAGTGGGAGCATGTGTAATCATGATTCCTACGGAGCTTCTGAGGAAGGGAGGGACCATAGCTCAGTCGTAAAGTCCGTGCTTTGCATGCAGAAGGTCCCAGGTTCAATCCCTGGCATCTCCAGGTAGGGCTGGGAAAGACCCATTTGAGACCCTAGAGAGCTACTGCAAGTCACTGTAGACAGAAATGGATGGACCAATGTCTGACTCAGTACAAGCAGGTTTGTATATATTAATGTGCATCTCTGGCCAGCTAGCCAATTCTACACACCTGCCCTGATCAAGCCGTCTTTTTAAGCTTCCCTGAAAAGGTATCTAGAGATGACTGGTTGCGGCAAAATGTGTACAGGAACACACATTCCACTGAAAACAATGCCGTGCAGATAACTGGCATCCACACTCAAATGGGCATCACATTCATGCCCATGGTTTTGGCTCTAGCAAGTTATACATATGCACACAGGGAAGTCTGCTTATCTCCTTACCTGGATCAGGGTGTCTGAATTGCTAGAAACAAATAAGCGGGTCTATATATATCCTGCCTTTCCTCTGAAAATAGTGCTCAAGGTAGCGGGGCTTTGAACCTTACTATCCCTCTCACCACTTGTGATTTGAAATCTGAAATGACAACCCTGGCACTTTGATGTGGTTATTTTTTGTCTGGAAACTGCTACACTCTTGCACCCTGTTCTTCCACAGAATATATAATGTAGATTCCTACATGTCACTATTCTTCCTTCCCACACATTCATATGTCTCTATTTCCTTCTTTCAATTCATCTTCCGCAGAAGATGTAATATACATTTATTTTTATCTCTATTCTCCCTTTCCACACATTTCTCCTGTAGGAGAATGGTCCTCACTCACTATGGCTACATTCTGACATCACAATAAACCATGGTTTATCATAACAAGGAGCGGAGCCTCCCCCTTGAAAGGGAGCACTCCACTCTCTGGCTTGGCTGCGAGGAGGTTGGAATCCTCTGCTTCCTTTTTAGATTAACTGCAGTTTAGTGTGTCATCCGAACCCTAACTGTAGTTAATCTTAACTATGGCTTGGTTGAAATAAGCCTGCTTCATAAAACATCAACCTGGTTCGCACAACACAACTGCCCACTGTGGTTTATTTAACTTAGTGGTTAAGATGCTGAACTGCAGACCGGAAGGTTGGCAGGACAGCAGTTCGAGACCCGAGTGCTGCGTGATGGAGTGAGCTCCTGTCTTCAGTCCCAGCTCCTGCCAACCTAGCAGTTCGAAAGCAAGAAACTGCAAGTAGATAAATAGGTACTGCTTTGGTGGGAAAGGTAACAGCGTTCTGTGCCCCTCGGCGTTCAGTCATGCTGGCCACATGACCACGGAAGCATCTTCGGACAGCGCTGGCTCTTCGGCTTAGAAATGGAGATGAGCACCACACCCTAGAGTCGGACACGACTGGTTGGGGACACCTTTAACTTTTTAAGGGTATGGCATGTGCCTGCCACTATTGTGCATATTCAACCCCCAATCATTCACGGGTTGTCATGTTGTGAGAACCCAGCCATCGTGGGTTATGCGAGGGTTGTGGCCGGCTTCGCATGACACGACAACCCCCGGTCAGGAATTGAACATGCAAAATGGTGTCTGGCACACGCCATAGCTCACCATGGGTTAAACAACCTACAGTACATTGTTTAATCATGCAAACTGGCCTATAGTTTGAAATTGCTTGTTTCAAACAAACCATACTTAAGGTTAATCACAGTTGGCTGGGTTTGGATGACACCACAAGCCACAGTGAAACAAAAATAGAAGTGAATGCTTCTGATGCCCTACTCCTGGCCACATCAGAGGAATAGAGGGGAATTGGGAGCCTCAGGAGAGAGGGGATAGGGGTTCATTTCTATCATAATAAACCATGGGTTATCATGACATCTGAACACATCCAATAACTTTACCACTCTCTTTAGTTCAGTGCCAGAGGGAGCAATCCTATGGCTGCCATACAGCAGCTAGACAGCCATCGGATATCTGATTTTCCAGGAACCGACCTCCCCCAACTTCCATGCTGCCTCGGAGGCAGTGTGGAACAGCCCCGTCCTCCACACTCGCAAGAGGGACGCAGAGCAGCCGAAAAGGGGCGTCCCGGGGCAGGGAGGGTGGAAATGCCTGTACAACACATCCAATGTGTCGTACAGCAGCCTCTTCCCCCACTCTGCCCTCCCATAGCTAAACAGCCGCAATTAGCTGTCTAGCTGAAAATGCAGGGCAGGAGAACTGAGGGAGGAACGATCCCCTCCATGCTTCTCTTGCCCTGCATTGGATAGGTGGTCGCCTCCGGGTTCAGAGGCAGCTGCCTATCTGAATCAGATTGAGCCTCAAATTCAATAAAATTAATTTATCTGGCCTTCCCTTCCCAACCTCACTTCCCACATTATATACTTCTTATACTGCAAAAGAGATATGAACATGTGGGTACATCATCATTGCAGAATTCATTCATTTATTTATTTAACTTATCTTACACATCCACCCCATGTTTCAGCCAGTAAGATGTTTGAGCTGCACATTTCAAGTATCCATGTGTTGGGAAGCTGCCCTTGGACGTGGCTTTCCAGCACATGCTCACTGTGAAATATACACACGTACGAACACCCATGCAGGTTGAAATGCTATTTGTTGCATGGAAGTGATGCATGGAGATAGTGTGTTAAGAAAAAGTATAATGAACCACATGTTGCTTGTTCTGCCTGATGATTAGGTGTGCATTTCACCAAAGTGCACACACTGGGAAGCTGCAACCCATGTACATACCATATGAAATGCATGCGTGTGCCAGCATCACACATGATGATCTATCCACAGGCTGCATAGTGATTTCCTACACGCACGTGCCTTCTGTGTGGGAAATGCACACGGTATGAAATGTCCTGCAATCCATTCTCTCCAAGTCCTCCGTTCAGACGCTGCCCATGTGCCATAAGCCACCGCTAATGGTGCGCTCGACATCCCCTTCTGCATGCGCAAAGCTTTCCATGCTGCCTCTCTCATGCATTACAACGAATGACTGTATCTTCCTTCCCAGTTCCTTTTCTCTCTCTTTTTGCATGCTTCCCAAGCGCGCGCGCGCGCACCTACCTACTCTTACCCATTCTTTTTACACACTCCTTTCTCACACACAGCAGAATACAATTCAACGGAGCTCTTTTATCCCTTGCAAATCTCCCCCACTCCCATTCACAGCCATATACAAACAATATGATCCCCACCCTCTACTCCTCCTCCTCGTCCTCGTCCCCGTCTCTCCTTTTCCCCTTTACACGCTCCTTTCTTCCTTGCGAACAACCAAGCTCAGATCGGACGCACCTCCCGGCCCCCTCGCCCCATTTCCCAGCCTCTCCCTCCCCCCTCTTCTCACCTTGCACGCTGCTCCCCCTCTCTTGGAGGAGAGGGGGTGGCCCCGAATGGCCAAACAAGGAGGCAAAGCGAGAGAAAGGAATTAAAGGGGCCTCATTAAAGGGCCAGGCGGCCAGAAATGGGACAGGAATATTTGCCAGCCACATAGAAAACGAACAGAAAAAGGTCAATGAAAGAAGCGGGGGGTGGAAGAGAGGAGAGAGAGAAATAACTTCATTGCATTGTGGGAGAGTCGCTAATCCATTTGTGGGTCTTTAAAATCCACTCCCTCTTCCCCTTTAAGGCCAGTGATGTCATAAAAATGCGCCTCTATAAGGTTGGTGGGAGAGTGCATTTTTCCTAGCCTCCTCCAAATCACCTTGGCAACTCATCCCCCCTCCTTCTGAAACAGCAGGTTTCCTCTTACATAGAGCTTTTTCCTTTAAAAAGGGGGATTTTAGCCTTATTGAAAGCAGTATCGGTTGCAGAAGTCTTTAAAAGCGCTTGAGTTGCGTGCCCTCCCACTAACGGCCCCTCCATGCAACGTTTTCAAAAAGCACGCTTGGCTGGGAATTAAACTCCAAGCACCTGAATGAGATAAAGGTGATAAACTGGAAAGAAAGCTCGTCGCTTCGTCATTCTGTATGGGCTCTTGAGCCTTCAACAGCTGCACCACAGGCAGAAATTCAGCAGATACAGCTTTTCGTATCTCTTTAATACCATCCCTACATAACTGGCTTTACATCTTGGATTTCCAGCTGTTATACCTCTAATAACAGAAGTAATGTTATTTGTATAAGCTCTTTAATACCATCCCTACATAACTGGCTTTACATCTTGGATTTCCAGCTGTTATACCTCTAATAACAGAAGTAATGTTATTTGTAAACATTTGTAAATGTTTGTAAACCGCCCACAGAGTTTTGGCTATCGGGCAGTATAGAGGTGTTAATAATAATAATAATAATAATAATAATAATATTGAGTGACTCAGAAGCTTTGCTAGGAAAACGAGAGAGAGAACATGTCCATCTGTGAATTTCTGTTAGGGCTTTCTGATTACTATCTTTTTCTATAGACTGTTTTCTCGCGTAATGTTTTATTTCTAGAATCTTAAAAAACACACACCATACAAATGACTGAAAAGCTGAAAAGAACTGGGCTAGGGGAAAAACTTGAGGAAGGAATTTGCGTAATGGGGAAAAGGGGAAAAGGAAGTAGGGAGTACAGGAGTAATTTATGTTGAGTCTGAGGTGGTTAAGTTTGGTCTGGTTAGTTCATTCTGTTGTCCAAATATTTGTTTAGTTTCAAGGATTACTGAGTGTCCGAAAAGGTAACTTTTTCAGAAAATGCCTCTTTATACTTAAGGTGCTTCCAGATGGAGGGGTCCTAGCACTAACTTTTAGAAGACATTGTGCAGCTATTCCATTTTAACAGATTTTCCATGGTAAGAAAAGACAGAAGAAGGGGTAGGAAGACAAAGGAGGATTACAAGTTGATGATATTGTCTGGACTGCCCCCCCCCCCAATTCTACGAATGTGGCTGGCTGGGGAATGTTGGGAGTTTTTTCTGTCTAAACATTCATAAGGTTGTACCTTAAGTCTATATAGAAAGGGAATTATCCTGCTTCATCTTACACTTATTCTTGATTTCTCCCCACTCAAGCGCTAGTGTGGACAGGATCTTTCTGGGTGTGGCTCCTCAGCTCTGGAACTCTCTCCCCATGTCAATTCACCTGCTACCACATCTGATGGCTTTTAAATGCCAATGAATAATTACTTTGTTATCCCAGGATGTTCCTAGATGAACTAACAATCAAAAGGCATTGCACAACTATTCTGTCTTCCATAATAGATTGTTTCCTGATAAGAAAAAAAAAAGCAAAAGCAGCAGCTGCCAGTGGGAAAACATGAGAGTGCTTTATCTAGACTCAGTATTATGTGAATAAGGTAGTATGACTGCACAATAAAAGCCTCACCTGGAAGTAAAAAGGTAAAGGTGTCCCCAACCAGTCGTGTCCGACTCTAGGGTGTGGTGCTCATCTCCATTTCTAAGCCGAAGAGCCAGCGCTGTCCGAAGACGCTTCCGTGGTCATGTGGCTGGCATGACTGAACACTGAGGTGCATGGAATGCTGTTACCTTTCCCGCCAAAGCAGTACCTATTTATCTACTTGCAATTTCTTGCTTTCGAACTGCTAGGTTGGCAGGAGCTAGGACTGAAGACAGGAGCTCACTCCGTCACGTGGCACTCGGGTCTCGAACTGCTGTTCTGGTCTGCAGTTCAGTGTCTTAACCACTAAGCCACCGCGGCCCCTGGAAGTACCCCTGGTTTTTTAGGGTGGGCAAATGCAAAGGAGGATAGAGCTCTTGCACCTTAATTGTTGAGTAGAAGAGGGAGATTCAGCTGGTGTAGCTTGCTTGATACCTGCTGAAATTCCCTCTTCCACATTACTATTGAAGGTGGAGGAGTCCTGTCCTCTTTTGCATTTTGCCACCCCATAATTTTATTATTTTAAAAGTGCTCATTGAGCACTTTGCTGCTGAAAAATGCTGCTGTTTTATTTAACTGTTTTTATTGCTGTATTTGGTGGTGATACTTAAATAGGTGGTGTAAGCCACCTTGAAAATATTGTATTGCAAGGTGGAGTAGAAATGCTTTAAACTAATTTATGTATAATCCACCCAAAGATCAACATTCAGAGTATTTTTTCCATGTTTACAGTCTTACAGTTACTAATGAGGCATGTCTTAATAAGGCAACATTCCCAGAATTTCAGTCCCACAATTTGGCTATAAATTCCAGTATGCTCTGTGATGATTTCTTGGATGTTGTTGTTGTTCAGTCGTTCAGTCATGTCTGACTCTTCGTGACCCCATGGACCATAGCACACCAGGCCTTCCTGTCCTCCGCTCTCTCCCGGAGTGTGCTCAGATTCATATTCATTGCATTGGTGATGCTATCTAGCCATCTGATCCTCTGCTGTCCCCTTCTGCTTTTGCCTTCAATCTTTCCCAGCATCAGGGTCTTTTCCAGGGAGTTTTCTCTTCGCATTAGGTGGCCAAAATATTTGAGCTTCAGCTTCAATATCTGTCCTTCCAATGAGCACTCAGGGTTCATTTCCTTTAGGATGGACTGATTTGACCTCCTTGCAGTCCAGGGGACTCGTAAGAGTCTTCTCCAGCACCACAGTTCGAAAGCATCAATTCTGTGCTCAGCCTTACTTATAGTCCAGCTCTCACAGCCATACGTTGCTACTGGGAAAACCATAGTGTTGATTATACGAACCTTTGTCAGCAAGGTGATGTCTCTGCTTCTGACTATGCTGTCTAGGTTTGCCATAGCTTTCCTCCCAAGGAGCAAGCGTCTTTTAATTTCATGGCTACAGTCACCGTCTGCAGTGATCTTGGAGCCCAAGAAAGTAAAATCTGTCACTGCTTCCATTTCTTCCCCTTCTACATGCCAGGAAGTGATGGGGCCAGATGCCATGATTTTAGTTTTTTTAATGTTGAGTTTCAAACCAGCTTTTGCACTCTCCTCTTTCACCCTCAACAAGAGACTCTTTAGATCCTCGTCGCTTTCTGCCATTAGGGTGGTATCGTCTGCGTATCTGAGGTTGTTGATAATTCTCCTGGCAATCTTAATTCCGACCTGTGATTCATCCAACCCAGTGTTTCTCATGATGTACTCTGCATATAAATTAAATAAGCAGGGCGACAACATACAGCCTTGTTGTACTCCTTTCCCAATTTTGAACCAATCGGTTGTTCCATGTCTGGTTCTTACTGTTGCTTCTTGACCCTCGTACAGGTTTCTCAAGAGACAGGTAAGGTGGTCTGGTACTCCCGTCTCTTTAAGAATTTGCCACAGTTTGTTGTGATCCACACAATCAAAGGCTTTAGTGTAGTCAATGAAGCTGAAATAGACGTTTTTCTGGAATTCTGTTGCTTTCTCCATGATCCAGCGAATGTTGGCGACTTGATCTCTAGTTCCTCTGCCTCTTCGGAACCCAGCTAGTACTTCCGGTAGTTCTCGGTTCACATACTGCTGAAGCCTAGCTTGTAGGATTTTGAGCATCACCTTGCTGGCATGTGAAATGAGCGCAATTGTGCGGTAGTTTGAACACTCTTTGGCATTGCCCTTCTTTGGAATTGGAATGTAAACTGACCTTTTCCAGTCTTGTGGCCATTATTGAGTGTTCCAAATTTGTTGGCATATTGAGTGCAGCACTTTAACAGCATCATCTTTTGGGATTTTAAATAGCTCAGCTGGAATACTGTCATCTCCTCTAGCTTTGTTGTTAGTAATGCTTCCTAAGGCCCACTTGACTTCACTCTCTAGGATGTCCGGCTCAAGTTCAGTGACCGCACTATCATGGCTATCAGGGACATTCAGATCTTTCCTGTATAGTTCTTCTGTGTATTCTTTCCACCTCTTCTTAATCTCATCTGCTTCTGAGGGGCACCGAATGCGCTGGCATTCGGCCTCCCCGAGATCCGTGGCGGAACTTCCGTACATCCCTATTAATCTCATCTGCTTCTGTTAGGTCCCTGCCTTCTTTGTCCTTTATCATGCCCGTCTTTGCACAAAACGTTCCCTTGAGATCTCCGATTTTCTTGAAGAGATCTCTAGTCTTTCCCATTCTGTTGTTTTCCTCAATTTCTTTGCATTGTTCATTTAAGAAGGCCTTCTTGTCTCTCCTTGCTATTCTCTGGAACTCTGCATTCAGTTGGATATATCTTCCCCTTTGTTTTTGATTGTTTTTTAATCAGCTGTGATAGGCTACGTAAACATTTACGTAGCCTATCAAGGTGTTTTTTTAAAATCTAACCGCGATAGGCTACGTAAATCTTTACGTAGCCTATCATGTTTTGTTTTTTTAACCTGGAAATGGCAGTGGCGGCAGCTGGTCGGAAGACCGGCCGCTGCTGCCGCCGCCAGGAAAATCCGCCTAAGGTAAGTCCCGTCCCAGGCGGGGCGGGGGGCCGTTCCACCACCGATTTAGGGGGGACGAATGCGGTGGCATTCGGCCTCCCCGAGACCCGTGGCGGAACTTTCGTACATCCCTACTTCTTAATCTCATCTGCTTCTGTTAGGTCCCTGCCTTCTTTGTCCTTTATCATGCCCGTCTTTGCACAAAACGTTCCCTTGAGATCTCCGATTTTCTTGAAGAGATCTCTAGTCTTTCCCATTCTAATTTTTTCTTCGATTTCTTTGCATTGTTCATTTAAGAAGGCCTTCTTGTCTCTCCTTGCTATTCTCTCGAACTCTGCATTCAGGTGGATATATCTTCCCCTTTCTCCCTTGCTTTTCGCTTCCCTTCTTTCTTCAGCTACGTGTAAAGCCTCATCAGACAGCCACTTTGCTTTCTTGCATTTCTTTTTCTTTGGGATGGATTGAGTTGCTGCCTCCTGAACAATGTTACAGACCTCTGTCCATAGTTCCTCAGGCACGCTGTCTATCAGGTCTAATACCTTCAATCTATTCCTCACCTCCACTGTATATTCATAAGGGATATGATTGAGGTCATACCTGAATGGTTTAGCGGTTTTCCCTAAGTTCTTCAATTTCAGCTGAAATTTTGCAATAAGAAGCTCGTGATCTGAGCCACAGTCAGCTCCAGGTCTTGTTTTTACTGACTGTATAGAGCTTCTCCATCTTTGGCTGCAAAGGACATAATCAATCTGATTTCGATATTGACCATCTGGTGATGTCCATGTGTAGAGTCGCCTCTTGTGCTGTTGGAAAAGAGTGTTTGCTATGATCAGCGTGTTCTCTTGGCAAAACTCTATTAGCCTTTGTCCTGCTTCATTTTGTACACCAAGGCCATGCTTGCCTGTTATCCTGGTGATTTCTTGACTTCCTACTTTAGCATTCCAATCCCCTATGATGAAGAGGACATCTTTTTTTGGTGTTAGTTCTAGAAGGTGTTGTAGGTCTTCATAGAACCGATCAACCTCAGCTTCTTCGCCCTCAGTGGCTGGGGCATAGACTTGAATTACTGCGATGTTGAGTGGTTGCCTTGGATTCGTACTGAGATCATTCTATCGTTTTTGAGATTGTACCCCAGTACTGCTTTTCCCACCCTTTTGTTGACTATGAGTGCTACTCCATTTCTTCTAAGGGATTCTTGCCCACAGTAGTAGATATGATGGTCACCTGAATTAAATTCGCCCATGCTTGTCCATTTTAGTTCGCTGATTCCCAAGATGTCGATGTTCAATTTTGCCATCTCATGTTTGACCACCTCCAGCTTACCTTGATTCATTGACCTTACATTCCAGGTTCCTAAACAATATTGTTTTTTACAGCATCGGACTTTCTTTTCACCACCGGACACATCCACAGCTTGAGTGTCCTTTCGGCTTTGGCCCAGGCGCTTCACTCTTTCTGGCGCTACTTGGAAATACCCTCTGCTCTTCCCCAGTAGTATAGTGGACACCTTCCGACCTGAGGGGCTCATCTTCCGGCGTCATATCTTTTAGCCTTGTGATACGTTCCATGGGGTTTTCTTGGCAAAAGTACTGGAGTGGGTTGCCATTTCCTTCTCCAGTGGACCACATTTTGTCAGGACTCTCCACCATGACCTGTCCGTCTTGGGTGGCCCTGCACGGCATAGCTTATGGCTTCACTGAGTTACGCAAGCCCCTTCGCCACAACAAGGCAGTGATCCATGAAGGGGGATTTCATGGATAATCTAGTTTAAACTTCTGTATATGGTGTTCTCTTGTTCCATCTAAGAACAGCCTAGACTGCTGTTAAATAGTCAAATTTAGCAGTAGTACAAAACAGATACTAGTGGTTTCTTTTTTTGCTTTTGAAAGCCCAGTGGATTTGAAGTTTTGCTCTATCTCCACTGTTTATTTGCTACAATATTGGATTTTATGTTGTTCATAAGTTGTGAGCTGTCTTATATTTGCTTTGCAGGGCAAGGTGCGATAGAATTTACATGCATATATAATTCACACACAAATAAATAGCAGAGCTTTTTCTGGCATAGGCATAAGTAATGTGAATTGCTTCAGCTGCTTACATTTCCCTGCTGTTTAAAAGTACAAAAGCAGGGCAATTTGAAAAAAAATATGACAATGATATGTTGTACTTCCACTTCTCATAAAGTTAAAGGCAGAAATTTTATTGTTACAAATAATGAACAGTAAGTAGCATAGATCTAGAATGGCCAACTACAGGAAGCCATGTTCTCTTTTCATAGAATCGTAGAATAGTCGGGTTGAAAGGTGCCTATAAGACCATAGAGTCCAACCCCCTGCTCAATGCAGGAATCTAAGTCAAAGCATCCCTGTGTAAGGCCCCAGGCCTGAACCAAGCTATTAGTAGTTTTAGAGGGGCTTAGATGCTTTCTGACTTTGGTCAGTTGGCAGGCTGTTTTCCCTAACAGGCCTCTTGATTTACCAGGATAAGTCAAAGGGTGATAGTAGCACATTCCCTATTAATGAGTGGAGTGTTTAATCAAGATGTGCCTGGGAAGCGAAGTTTGTTTGTTTTAAAGCTGCAGGTGGCTGTGCTGAGAACCAGGCACTGCTAGTCTATGCTGGGAATGAACGCTAGTGGGCACTTGCTGCTGTCATGCTGCCTCACTGCTAACATGTATGGTATAAAACCCATTTTACCCATGGCTCTGGGCTCAGAGAAGCTGTCTGATCCAACTATTGGGTACGCCTGTGTACTGTAAGTTACTCAATAAAGTATCTCCTTGTAAGTAAATCTGGATCTGATTTATCACTATCTTGGCACCTCTAAACTAAGAGCTCAAAGCCCACTGCAGGGGAAATACACCCTGACAGATGGCTGTCCAGCTTCCTCTTGAATGCCTCCAGTGTGGGAGACCCAACCACCTCCTTAGGCAATTGGTTCCATTGTCGTATTGCTCTAATAGTCGGGAAGTTTTTCCTGATGTTTAGCCGGAATCTGGCTTCCTGTAACTTGAGCCCATAATTCCGTGTCCTGCACTCTGGGATGACTGAGAAGAGATCCTGGCCTTCCTCTCTGTGACAACCTTTCAAGTACTTGAAGAGTGCTATCATATCTCCCCTCAGCCTTCTCTTCTCAAGGCTAAACATGCCCAGTTCTTTCAGTCTCTCTTCATAGGGCTTTGTTTCCAGTCCCCTGATCATCTTTGTTGCCCTCCTTTGAACCCTCTCCAGTTTGTCTGCATCCTTCTTAAAGTGTGGTTTAACTGTTTCCTGTTTCCCGCCTCCCAGCTGAGCAGAACAGAGCAGAGCAAGCTGCTCCAGCTGGTCCAGGGACTACAGAAGCAGGCAAGCTCCCAGAGAGCGAGCGAACAGGGGGAGCAAACAGGAGTTGGCCAGGGGAGTTGCAGTGGTTGAAGAGACAAGGGAGACAAAGGAGACAGAGGCTAAGAGGTAAGTGGGCTGCAGGAAGCCCAGGGCACTGCCCTTTATCCTTCTGATTGGCTTTGAGCTCACCAGGAGCTTCTGAGAGCTCCAACTGAATTGGAGGAGTGTGGCCTGAGTACTCCCAGCAGCTGACTGGGCGGGAAGCTTCAGTCTGTTTCCCGCCTCCCAGCTGAGCAGAGCAGAGCAGAGCAAGCTGCTCCAGCTGGTCCAGGGACTACAGAAGCAGGCAAGCTCCCAGAGAGCGAGCGAACAGGGGGAGCAAACAGGAGTTGGCCAGGGGAGTTCGGCAGGGGAGGTCAAGGGGGAGGCCCCTAACATTTTTTTTTATTTTTTTTTACTAACTTTTTTTCATTTATTTGTCTTGTAACACACACTTCCACACCAGTGGGACTCTGCTTTTAACCTCTACTGAGTAGAGGAGCAGGCACAGGCTAGTCTAGAACAATCACAAAGCTAGACACAAAAAGGGAAAAGAGGCTATGGAAGGACAAGACTCTCCAGTGGTGGTGACCTGCAAGGTGTGTGCAATGTTTGTTTTCTTGCCTGAGAACAACATGGCCTACACCTGCAACAAGTGCAAGTTGATCACGCTGCTGGAGGAAAAAGTAAGTGGACTGGAGCGGCGACTGTCGACCCTCCGGGGAATAAGAGAACACGAAGAGTTCTTGGACAGAATGGGGGAACTACAGCAGCAAAGGGCAGACCAGAAGCTTGAAGAGCAACAGCAAGATGAGGCAGTGGGAAATGCTGAGGTGAAGAAAAATGGAATAGAGGATACTCCTTGGAAAAGGGTGACAGTTAGGAGAAGAAGAACTAGACGCCACTCTGCACCAGTGGAAGCAGTGGAGCTGTGGAACCGATTCCAGGTACTTGCGGATGAGATTGGAGGACAGCCTGCAGAGGAAGAATCACAGGGGAACCTGCATGAGAGTGAGCAAGAGGCTAAAGGTCAGTCAAACAGAGGCGATGAAACCCAGGCCTACAAGAAGAAGAGAAGAGTGGTAGTAGTGGGAGACTCCTTGCTGCGTGGGATCGAGACCCAAGTATGTCGCGAAGACCCATGGACTCGCCAGGTATGCTGTCTCCCGGGAGTACAGATTAGAGACGTGACTGAAAGGTTGCCTGCACTCATAAAGCCCACTGACAGGTATCCCTTTCTTCTCATCCATGTGGGAACAAATGATACCGCCAAGCGGAGCTACAAAGAGATCACGTCAGACTTTGAAGCTTTGAGAAGGAAACTCAAGAACTTTGGGGCCCAGATAGTTTTCTCATCCATCCTTCCAGTAGTTAGAAGAGGGATAGAAAGGGAACGAAAAATACTCCGGGTGAATGACTGGCTACGAAGGTGGTGCCGACGAGAGAGATTTGGATTCTGGGACCACGGCCTATACTTCCTGGAAGATGGGCTGTTGGCTAGGGATGGGTTGCACCTCACAAAGGCTGGGAAGAATGTGTTTGGCCACAGCATGAAGAACTTCATCAGGAGGGCTTTAAACTGAATCCTACGGGGAAGGGAGATGTAATGTTGGGGGTAACGATGGACATAGGCGCATACACTGCAATGGAGAGAACAGCTCTGATAGCGCCCAATAATAGTCTTCAGACATATGTAGGAAGAAAGCCAGACTATGAAGCACATGGTCTTCGATGTCTATATACTAATGCCCAGAGTATGGGAAACGAACAGAACGAACTTGAACTCTTAATACAGGAGGGAAATTATGACTTGATAGGTATAACTGAGACTTGGTGGGATGACTCTCATGACTGGAATACAGCAGTTGAAGGATATAACTTGTTCAAAAAGAACAGGAGGAACAGAAAGGGAGGTGGGGTTGCACTGTATGTGAAAAATACATATCTCTGCACAGAAATACAGGAGGAGGATCTTGGTAGCCCCATCGAGAGCATCTGGGTTGAAATAAATGGAGCAAAGAATAAAAGGAACCTGGTGGTCGGAGTCTACTACCGGCCACCCAATCAAGGAGAAGACAAGGATGAAACTTTTGAAAAGCAAATAGCCAATGTTTTAAGGAAGCATGATGTAGTAGTAATGGGGGACTTCAATTTCCCCGATATTTGTTGGGAGACAAATTCTGCAAAACATGGCCCCTCCAGGAAATTCCTGACTTGTGTGGCGGATAACTTCCTCCTACAGAAAGTAGAGGAAGGAACTAGAGGATCGGCTATCCTTGACTTGATCCTAACCAACAGAGATGACTTAGTGGATAAAGTAGCAGTTACAGGAACTCTGGGGGAAAGCGACCATGTTGTACTTGAGTTCTTGGTTCTAAGGGAAGCAAAAGCCAAGTGTAGTCAAACGCGTACCCTGGATTTTAGGAAAGCTGATTTTAATAAACTCAGAACAATGATCAGTAAGGTCCCATGGCAAGCGACGCTAACGAGAAAAGGAGTCCAAGATGGGTGGGAACTTTTAAAAAGAAATTCTCAAAGCACAATCACAAACAATTCCAACAAGAAGAAAAGGTGGAAGACAACAGAAGAAGCCAATGTGGCTTCACAAAAAGCT
The DNA here is from genome assembly GCF_057233095.1 of Heloderma suspectum. Taxonomy (NCBI): domain Eukaryota; kingdom Metazoa; phylum Chordata; class Lepidosauria; order Squamata; family Helodermatidae; genus Heloderma; species Heloderma suspectum. The sequence continues at coordinate 358,921,407 of NC_139459.1, read as the reverse complement.
TAGGGATAACCTGAAAACAAAAAAGGACACATATAGGAAGTGGAAAGAAGGCCAAGTAACAAAGGAAGAGTACAGGCAGGTAGCACAGAATTGCAGGGATGGCGTCAGGAAGGCTAAAGCAGAGAACGAGCTGAGGTTAGCGAGGGATGCTAAAAACAACAAAAAGGCTTTCTTCAGCTACGTGCATTGTAAAAGGCAGAGGAAAGAAATGGTTGTTCAGCTATTGAATAAGGATGGCAAAATGATAACAGATGACAAAGAAAAGGCAGAGGTGCTCAATTCCTACTTTGGCTCAGTCTTCTCCCAAAAGAGGGTCTATGACCCCCCTGGCAAAGGCGAAGTACAGGCTGAAGGGGCAGGATTGCAGCTTGAGATCGACAGGCATATGGTCAAGGAACACCTCATTACTTTGAATGAGTTCAAATCTCCAGGGCCAGATGAACTGCATCCTAGAGTCATAAAGGAACTGGCAGAAGAACTCTCAGAACCGCTGTCTATTCTCTTTGAGAAATCATGGAGGACGGGGGAAGTGCCAGATGACTGGAGGAGGGCTAACGTTGTCCCTATCTTCAAAAAGGGTAAAAAGGAGGAACCTGGGAACTACAGACCAGTCAGTCTGACATCAATCCCTGGGAAAATTCTGGAGCAGATGATAAAGCAATCCATCTGGAAGCACCTTGACAACAATGCCGTGATTACTCGAAGCCAACATGGATTTGTCAAAAACAAGTCCTGCCAGACAAATCTGATCTCATTTTTTGATCAAGTCACCTCCCTTGTAGACCGTGGGAATGCTGTAGACATCATATACCTCGACTTCAGCAAAGCTTTCGACAAAGTGCCCCATGATATCCTGATGAGCAAACTAGCTCGAAGTGGGCTAGATGAAACAACGATCCGGTGGATCCACAGTTGGCTACAGAATCGGACTCAAAGAGTGCTTATCAATGGGACCTTCTCAAGCTGGGGAGAGGTAACTAGTGGGGTACTGCAGGGCTCAGTCCTGGGCCCAGTGCTCTTCAACATTTTTATTCATGACTTGGAGGAGGAGGTGCAGGGAATGCTGATCAGATTTGCAGATGACACAAAATTGGGCGGGATAGCTAATACTTTGGAAGACAGAAACAAAATTCAAAGTGATCTGGATAGACTGGAGTGCTGGGCAGAAAACAACAGAATGGCATTTAATAGGGACAAATGCCAAGTTCTGCACCTAGGAAAAAGAAACCAAATGCACAGTTACAAGATGGGGGATACGTGGCTCAACCACACTACGAGCAAGAAGGATCTTGGAATTGTTGTCGATCACAAGCTGAATATGAGCCAACAATGTGATGTGGCTGCAAAAAAGGCAAATGCTATTTTGGGCTGCATTCATAGAAGCATCGCTTCCAAATCCCGAGAAGTACTAGTTCCCCTCTACTCAGCACTGGTTAGGCCTCATCTGGAGTACTGTGTCCAGTTCTGGGCACCACACTTTAAGAAGGATGCAGACAAACTGGAGAGGGTTCAAAGGAGGGCAACAAAGATGATCAGGGGACTGGAAACAAAGCCCTATGAAGAGAGACTGAAAGAACTGGGCATGTTTAGCCTTGAGAAGAGAAGACTGAGGGGAGATATGATAGCACTCTTCAAGTACTTGAAAGGTTGTCACAGAGAAGAAGGCCAGGATCTCTTCTTGATCATCCCAGAGTGCAGGATACGGAATCATGGACTCAAGTTACAGGAAGCCAGATTCCGGCTGAACATCAGGAAAAACTTCCTGACTGTCAGAGCAATACGACAATGGAACCAATTACCTGGGGAGGTGGTGGGCTCCCCCACACTGGAGGCCTTCAAGACGAGGTTGGACAGCCATCTGTCAGGGATGCTCTGACTTGGATTCCTGCATTGAGCAGGGGTTTGGACTCGATGGCCTTGTAGGCCCCTTCCAACCCTACTATTCTATGATTCTATGATTCTATGTGGTGCCCAGAACTGGACACAGGACTCCAGTTGAGGCCTAACCAGTGCTGAGTAGAGTGGAACTAGTATTTCATGGGATTTGGAAGCTATGCTTCTATTAATGCAGCCTCAAATAGCATTTGCCTTTTTTGCAGCCACATCACATTGCTGGCTGATATTCAGCTTGTGATCGACAACAATTCCAAGATCCTTCTTTCTTGTAGTGTTGTTGAGCCAAGTATCCCCCATCTTGTAACTGTGCATTTGGTTTCTTTTTCCTAGGTGCAGAACTTGGCATTTATCCCTATTACATTTCATTCTGTTGTTTTCTGCCCAGCGCTCCAGTCTATCAAGATCATTTTGAATTTTGTTTCTGTCTTCCAAGGTATTAGCTATCCTAACCAATTTTGTGTCATCTGCAAATTTGATCAGCATTCCCTGCACCTCCTCCTCCAAGTCATTAATACAAATGTTGAAGAGCATTGGGCCCAGAATTGAGCCCTACGGTACCCCACTTGTTACCTCTCCCCAGTTGGAGAAGATCTCACTGATAAGCACTCTTTGAATCCAGTTCTGTAGCCACCTGATAGTTGTTTCATCTAGCCCACTTTTAGCTAGTTTGCTAATCAGGACTCATGGGGCACTTTGTTGAAAGTATTGCTGAAGTCAAGGTATATTGTCCACAGCATTCCCACAGTCCACAAGGGAGGTTACCTGATCCAAAAATGAGATCAGATTAGTCTGGCAGGATTTGTTCTTGACAAATCCATGTTGGCTTCCAGTAATCACTGCATTGTTTTCAAGGTGCTAACAGATGGATCGCTTTATAGAATAATAGAATAGTAGAATCATAGAATAGTAGGGGTGGAAGGGGCCTACAAGGCCATCGAGTCCAACCCCCTGCTCAGTGCAGGAATCCAAGTCAGAGCATCCTTGACAGATGGCTGTCCAGCCTCGTCTTGAATGCCTCCAGTGTGGGAGAGCTCACCACCTCCCTAGGTAATTGGTTCCTATAATCTGCTTCAGAATTTTCCCAGGGATTGATGTCAGATTGACTGGTCTGTAGTTCCCAGGTGCTTACAGATGGATTGCTTTATAATCTGCTTCAGAATTTTCCCAGGGATTGATGTCAGACTGACTGGTCTGTAGTTCCCAGGTTCCTCCTTTTTGAAGATAGAGACAACAGTAGTCCTCCTCCAGTCATTTGGCACTTCACCCATCCTCCATGATGGCTCAAAGATAATAGACAGTGGTTCTGAGAGTTTTTCTGTCAGTTCCTTTATTACTCTAGGATGCAGTTCATCTGGCCCTGGAGATTTTGCACCTTTAGTAGTTACAGTTGCTGGATTTTCCTTCTCTACACAATAATGAAAGGTGCAAGAGCACTGTCCTCTTTTGCATCTGGCCACCTTATCAAAATCTTTTGGGTTCCTTGATTATTATAGATGCAGGATGATCTGAAGCAAATCAGAAGAGTTCAAATATCAAAGGCCCTTCCACCTGCCTTCTCTTTCTCCAGCCCCCAGGTGGTATAAAGGGGAAGGCCCTATCCTGCTGTCTTCCTTTTTTGAGTAAGGCACAACACAATCCTGTACATGTCTACTCTGACATAAGCCCCACTGAGTTCAATGGGACTTACTTCCAGGTAAATGAGAATAGGATTGTAGCCTATATCCAAGACATGTTTTCAAAGCTTCATATTATAGCGCAAGAGAGAGTTGAGGAAAGAGTATGGTATTGGAGAGCCAGTACCTGTAGGAGAGCCACCATCCAGGAAGAGGGAGTGCCTGCTGCTTGCTGCTCCTGCCACCACCACCACCACCACTCTTCCTGTGGGCTTCTGCCTGGCAGCCTGCCACTCCCTGCAAGACCAGGCCCCCAGGTACCGAGCCAGCTGCTGCTGTCTGTCACCACCTGTTCCACCTGGAGGGACCATATGAGCTGGCTGGCTGAGGTGGCCTGGGAGAGCTAGTACTGGTAAAGGGGATGTTTTGTTTTGATTTTTGTTTAACTGTTGGTGGGGGGTGGGTTTGGGGGGGTTGTGTTTTTAGGGGTGGGTAGCCTGCCTGATAGGTGGAAGCAAGGGGGCCTGTGTCCACCTGACGGAGGCAATGGGGGAAGTGTTGGGGGCCAGACTATACAGCGGCTGGGCGGCAGGCACTGGCGGAGCGCTAGGGGCAGGCCATGCCAGGCAAGGGGAACAAGGGAGAGATGTGTAATATCTGTCCCGTTCTGGGCCTGGCCAGAGCCAAAGGATGGCTGGGGGAGATGTGACTCCATCTTCTGGCCTTTATTTGCTGCTCTGCAATGCCAGGTCTGTTACCCAGAAAACATCCCTCATCCATGATGTGATCCTGTATGAGCGTGCAGACCTGGCATGTATTACGGAGACCTGGCTAGCTGAGGCCGCTGCTCCAACTCTGGTGGCCATGTGCCTAGCTGGATTTTCGTATGCACAGCAGCCGAGGCCTGGGGATTGGGAAGGAGGAATGGCTGTTATCTACTGGGAGTCCTTGGTCTTCACCAGACCCCCTCTCTGGGAGACCAAGGTTGCTGAGTGCATGTACTGGAGGTTGGGCCCAAAGGGCAGTCTGGGGATTCTGCTCATGTACTGTCCACCCGGCTGCATGACTGACTCCCTGGCCAAGGTGCTTGAGGTGGTCTCTCATGTGCATGTGCAGTCCCCTAACTTATTGGTGTTGGGGGGCTTCAATGTACATTCAAAGGCCATCCTCACGGGGGCACCTTGGGACTTGATGGAGACCATGGTTTCCTGGTAGCTGTACTCTATTCTAACTGGGCCCACCCATGTAGCCGGTCATGCACTGGACCTTGTATTTGTTTCTGGAGAAGCGGGGAGTGATCTGGAAGTCGGGGGTATATCCACCACCCCCTTGTCATGGCCAGATCACTATCGGGTGACATTGGACTTCTCAGTTCAACCCCTCTGCAGGGGTGGAGGACCCATTAAAATGGTCCGCCCCAGGCGTCTTATGGATCCAAATAGATTCCTGAACGCACTTGGGGATTCTCTGGAGCACGCAAATGACCACTTCGTCGAGGCCCTGGCTGGGATGCTGCAATCACTGGGGCATTAGATTGGGTGGCTCCGAAACACCCTCTCCCCCTGAACAGGGTTCGAACTACACCATGGTTCAATCCGCAGTTATGAGCCCTGAAACAGGAGGTGAGATGGCTAGAGCACCGGTGGCAGAAGTCTTGCTCCGAAGACAATCAGACATAGGCTAGAGCTGTATCCTCAGCCTATCACATGGCAGTGAAGGCAGCAAAAAAGGAATATTATGCTGCCTCCATCGCATCTGCAGAGTGCTGTCCCAGGAGGCTGTTCCAGGAGGCTGTTCCAAGTGGTCTGGAGCCTGGTCGGTCCAGTTGCTCCGGAGCCACTGGAGCATTCTAAGGCCTCCTGTGAGGCCTTGGGAAGGCACTTTGCAGGTAAAATTGATTGGATCAGGAGTGTTATTCTGTGCGCCATGGATACAGTTAGCGAGCGAGAGGCGGCCTGTGGAAAACTGGTTTTGTGGGATCGGTTCCAGCTTCTTCCTCCTGATGAAGTGGACAAGGTGCTTTCATCTGTAAAGCCAACCACCTGCTTACTTGATCCTTGCCCATCTTGGCTCTTTCTGAGCTGCAGAGAGAGACTGGGTGAGGGGATCAGGGCTGTGGTGAATGCCTCCCTTGAGGAGGGAGTGATGCCATCAGCCCTCAAGGAGGCAGTGATAAGGCCACTCTTAAAGAAGCCCTCCTTGGATCCCCAAGGTTTGAACAACTTTCACCCAGTCTCAAATCTGCCATTTTTGGGCAAGGTGATTGAGTGGGTGGTGGCGATGCAGTTGAAGGCACACTTGGAAGAAGCCGATTGTCTAGATCCATTTCAATTGGGCTTCAGGCCTGGGCATGGGACAGAAATGGCCTTGGTCGCTTTGGTGGATGATATGAGGAGGGCTTTGGATAGGGATGAATGCTCCTTCCTTGTTCTCCTCAACCTCTCAGCGGCTTTTGATACCGTTGACCATGGTATCCTCCTGGACTGCCTGGAGAGGATGGGCATTGGAGACACCGTGTTATGGTGGTTCCGCTCCTTCCTCTCGGGCAGGTACCAGAGGGTAGCACTGGGAGAGGAGGTGTTGGACCCATGGCCGCTGACATGTGGGGTGCCACAGGGTTCTCTCCTCTCCCCGATGCTATTTAACATCAATGTGAAGCCACTGGGGGCTATCATCAGGAGGCTTGGGGTGCGGTGTCATCAATATGCAGATGACATGCAGCTCTACCTCTCATTCAGATCTTCACCAGGGTTGGCTGTGAAATCCCTGTCTAAATGTCTGGAGATGGTGAGTGGCTGGATGGGGAGGAATAAGCTGAAGCTGAACCCTGACAAGACTGAGGTACTTTTGGTGGGAGACAACAGTAGGTTGGGGGATGTTGATCTGGTGTTGAATGGGGTACGGCTACCCTTGAAAGACCAGGTCCGCAGCCTGGGGGTCATTTTAGACTCCCAGCTGTCCATGGAGGCTCAGGTGTCAGCCGTGAGCCAGACAGCATTGTACCAACTCCATCTGATACGGCGGCTGCGCCCCTGCCTTCCCAACCATCTGCTCCCATCGGTAGTAGTGCATGCCCTGGTCTCCTCTCGTCTAGACTACTGCAATGCGCTCTGTGTGGGGTTACCCTTGAAGATGGTTCGGAAGCTGCAGCTGGTGCAGAACACGGTGGCTTGCCTGATTAAAGGCAGCTGCCGGGATGATCACAACACTCTGGTGCTGAAGGAGTTGCACTGGTTACCAGTTGTTTTCCAGGCCAAATTCATGGTGTTGGTTTTGACCTTTAAAACCCTATATGGTTCTGCCCCAGCCTATCTCAAGGAGTGCCTGCAGCAACACCAGACAGGCCTCTTAACAAGATCAGCCTCGGATGGCCTTCTCTCTGCCCCATCAGCCAGGACAGCTAGGCTGGTGAGGACAAGGGAGAGGGCCTTCTCTGTGATGGCCCCCACTCTGTGGAACTCCTTCCCTAAGGAACTCTGCCATGCCCCCTCTTTAATGAGCTTCTGCCATGCACTGAAAACTTGGTTATTCAGGCAGGCATTTGGGGTGGGTTAGGGTATTTTTAAATAAAGTTTTAATGTATAAATTTACTGTTTTAAATTGTACCATTGTACATTGCCCAGAGTGGCCAGGTGACTGACCAGGTGACCGACCAAATGGGCGATTAAGAAATTCAATCAATCAATAATCAATCAATCAGCCAAAGAGGTACTAACTACTGCACAGATTGCCAGGGCATTTCAGGGCTTAAAAGTGCTGGTGATTACCTCTAAAAAGCTCTAAGTGATCAGAGTCTAGGTTATTTGAAGGACTGCCTGCACCTGTATGAGCCTGCCTGGGTGCTAAGATCAGTCATAGAGGCCCTGCTCACATGCCTGCTGGTAATAGCCATCAGACTTATGGACAAGAGACAGGGTCTTTTCTGCAGTGGCCCCTTCCTTATAGAATGCCCTTTGCAGGAGGTATGTCTGGCTCCCTTCTTACTCAGTCCAATTCTATTTGATGCTGGTCTGTATATTTTAAGTGTTATGTCATATGCTTTTAACCATCACTGATATTTTATCTTTGGTTTATGTTGAAATGGTACTTTAATGCTGCTGCTTTATTTAATTGTTCTATATATCTATATAATTATTTTCAGTTTCTTGTTTTCTTTTGTAAACCACTCCCTTGAGAAGGTGGTATAAAAATAATTCAAACAAAGAAATTCTGGGTCTGGTACAAATTCAGCACATATCACTAAAATGTATATGTTGTGTAGCTGCCATGTGCTCATAACTTTTATAGACTATTCATATGTCAGCAGAGCCTCTGTCCATAATAAGCAGAAAGTGTATAATAACTTTACTATGTGATTACAAGTCCCACTTAAAAGGTTGTACGCCATGTTAGTCCATAGGAAGATTTCCCAAATCCTTGGTTAGGCAATACCTTTATTAGGACTAACCAAAATATGCAGAAAACTGTGGGTAAGCTTTTGGGTTTGCCATATCTCTTCATCAGACAAGGTGTTAATGTAGTGGGGAGAGGAGGGGGGAATGTCTGACCTCACTGCATGATCAGATCTTAAGATGGAGGAAGAGGCACAGACTTAAATGGATTGGGATTTTCTAGGTGCCATGCCAGTTCCAGGTTATGCTGAGGCAGGGCCACCAGCCCTATCGTGAGGCAAAGTGAGACAACTGCCTCAGTTTGTAGGTGCTGGGGGGCAGAGAGTGGCCGTACAGTATTGAAGAGCAGAACTGGGTGTTCTACACAGCCTGCCCTGTGACGCCAAAGCTAGCCTGCTGCCCTCGAGTATGGTGAAGGATGCTGCCCTATCCAGGCCAGTTGGCTTCTGTACATGGAATGGGGGCAAGGTGCCATCTTTTCCTTCACCTCAGGCAGCAAAGTGTCTTGGGCTGGCTCTGCACATGGGACAAACAAACACATAATATGTAACTTCCCCATTTGATAAATAAAATCTAGTCGTTAACCCAGATTTTTCTCCAACTTTAGGTGAAACACAATTGTCACACTAGTGACAATTTCCAGAGGGGTGGCTCTGCCATAGCAAACAACAAAGAGTCTTGTGACACCTTAAAGGCTAACACATTTATTATGGCATAAGATCCTCTGGACTGAAGCATCTAATAAACATGGACTGTAGTCTAAGAAAGCTTGTGCCATAATAAACGTTAGGGTGCCACAAGGCTCTTTGTTATAGTTACTGGCCTGTTCCTTAATGTTTATTGATTAAAATTGAATTAAAAATGGTACCAGCCAGGTATCCCTGACTATAGTGTGGTTTCAATTAGCACCTTGATCTCCTCTGTTTTGCCCCACTTAAGGCAGTTGAATTCTTTCTATGTCTAGAATTTGTCAAGTTAAAAGGTGGCAATATACCAACTTTGCCTAACTGGAATGGGAAGGGCCAGTATTTTAATAGGGGTGGGAAGTAGCCTTGACTCCTGGCTTAGCAAACTTGCAAAAATAACACAGACTTACGGGAAATTAAAGTGGCGTTTTGTTTGTGCAGAGCATGTTTTGCCACCGCGACAACGTAACTCATGCCAGCTACGCTGGGGCAGGCTTGAGCGAGTCGCCACCAGACACGACAATATAATACGTAAAAGCAGACAACCCCTGGCAGCAGGAGGAAAAGACCTGGGGCCATAAACACACGTGTCATTCTAACGTGTGTATACATATTCCCTCTGTCTTTCATATACACCCCCCCCTACCTCTCCCCCTCTTTTTTGTTTTTGTACCCCTGTTTTAACCCTTGCCCGGCTAACAGCAACTTTGGGGCAGTGGTAGAGTGAATCTAGGTCGAGAAAAATGCATGGAGGAAAGGGTTAAATACCTCCTTTTCCCGGTACCACTACTTCGATCCAACTTGAAGCAGCAGCGATAACCTGCATACCAGTACAATATCTCTTGAATGAGATGTCCGTACGAGAACTGCAAGTTTGGAACGAGCTTGCTCAATCCCCCTTTCTCCCCTCTCCCCCCATCAGTTTCCCTTCTCAACGTTTTGAAGGCGGATCCGAAACTGTTCTCCCAGCAGCCTGGAAACCAATTTGGGAGATTCCTATTTTGCAGCTGCTGCATGAAACAGGAGCGGACCCCGAGGCTGATGAACCATGTTCCCCTTGCTGTGTACCCTCCTCAGCCTTTTGCCAGGTAGTAGCCACAGACCCGCGCTGCTGTCTTGTGGTGGGATGTCCTTGGCACTGGGGCGAGGCGGGAGAGGGGTCAGAACCCCCACTAGCCGGTTGCATTTCTGCCTGGCTTTAGAATAATTTGTGTGTGTGTTGTGTTTGAACCTGACGCTTTCTCGCAAGTTCTTGCTTTCATTCCTTTTCCACATTTCCGTTTTGTAGGGCAATCCTACTATGCATGCCTACTCAGAAGTAAGTTCTATTAAGTTCAATGGGACTTACTCCCTTGTAAGTGTGTATAGAGTTGCAGCTTTAAGCTCTCTGATTTCTTCCTCCTCTCAAAGTTCTTTCCTTGTTTTTGATCTCACTTTTTACTTACTTTACTTTCATTCCTTTTCTCTCTAATTCGCTTTAGCGCTTTGGTTTGTTTGTTTTTCCTCCCTTCAACTTTTCCACATTGATCTTCTGGACAGTACAATCCTACATATCTACTCAAGTCGGCCCCACTGAGTTCAATGGGACTTACTCCCAAGTAAGTGTGTATGAGGATTGCATCTGTAAGAAAACAAAATTAGGAAGACATGTAAAAGGAAACAATGCAATCCTATATATTCCTCCCCGAAGTCCCACTGAACTCAAAGGGGCCTCCTTTAGGGTAGACAAACATAGGAATGTGCTGCTGTTATCATTCCTTCATTCTATTTCCCTAATACCCTTCATTTTTCTCAAACCTCTCCTCTCACAGCTCAAACCCATGCATGTTTACTCAGAAGCCTGTGTGTGTTTACTTAGAAGTAAGTTCCACTGTATTTTATGAGGCTTACTAGTCAATGCATTTAGGATTACATCTGCATTCTTGTTCCACCACCCCCTGCAATCTCTTTATTTTTCTTCTTCTCACACCCATTTGGGTTTTTCACTTCCTGGAGATCTTCCTGCTTGGGGCCAGGAAGACACATATGAAGCTGTCCTCCTAATTCAGGGGTGTAGAACCTCTTTCAGCCAGAGGGCCAGATTCCATTTTAGAGAAACTATTAGGGGCCGCATTAGTGGTGGGTGGGACCAAAGGCAAAAGGGCATCGAGCCAAAGAAAAAACCCCAAATACCATCATATTTTAGCTTAAAGCTCTGACTGCCAGTAACTAAACCTTAGGAGAAGCATTTCAGTCTTTTATGGTGGGGGAAAAACTACACAAAAGCCAGGAGCTCACCATATGATTGGTGGTTGGGGGAAAGGAGGCTTGAACCTCAGGAGAACCCCAGAGGGCTGAATTCAGACACTTGGGGGGCCAGATTAGGCTTCTGGCCCCTGTCCTAATGTGTCTTGCTGGCTAAGGCATGGGTTAACACTACAGTTGATGCCAATTTGCATCAAGTCAGCAAACATTCAAGGATTAAAATTATACTGTTTTGAATGTTGAACATTTTCACTTCTGAATCTCAGCTTTGGCAGATACTCTTAAAATAAAATCAGATTAAATTAATTAAAAGATTAATGTTGTGTAAAGAAGAGACACGGTGGATGCTGAAATATCAAAAATCTGCTCTAGTCTTCCTGACTAAACTTTATGACAAAACTTCATTTTTTTTCTCTCAGGGATGAACTAGATGTGACATTTGTCATGTAGTTTGGTCTTGTGTCTTTATTTTTAAATAGCCCTAAGCCAGATACCACTGTGGTGTGGCAGGAGGGGGAACCCTTTGCCCCTGCCACAGTTGCAGTCAGAATCAGCCCTCCACATTTGCTATTCACAGTTGGGGAAAAGCTCCCATTGACATTAATGTCCCTTAGCCTCAGTTGCCACAGACACACACACAATACGCAGATAATGTTGACTTACCTTACAGGGTTGTAAGTACTGTGTAGATAATATATATGAAGCATTTTGTACATCCAAGAGTGCTGTCCAAATGCAAATTTTATTCATTATTTCTGTTTGGTGAAAATAAGGCTGCTGCAGTCGTAGAGACCAGGAACGCTCACCAGGAAGTAAGCTCTGCTGAACACAGTGGTACTTCTGAGTAAAGCTGCATACAGTTTGACTACACCTAGGCTTCCTCATTGTTCCCATCTTTTCCCTTTATTAGAACATGTCTGGCTAGTTAATAAACTTCTTTTATTAACAGAGGACAGGAGCAACAGGACAACTGAAGTTTTTCAGTTAACCTTTTTAAAAAGTGACATTTGTCGACTTTGGGAAGGGACAAATCATTTAAAATCCGCATTTTGGGTTGATTAGAAGTCTAGTATTTCACTGATTAGCAAACATATCGCCCTTCAACTCTGGCAACAAGACAGCATCCTCCACCACACCTGTGGGCAGTAGGCCATCTCAGGAAGTGCAAAGAAGGCCATCTGGCCTGCTCTCCAGTACCTCACCATTCACTGTCTGAGATGACCACCTCACTCTCCCTGTTCTGCTGCACGTGTAGACTAGGCCTAGGATGAGTTCTTCAATCTAAAACAGGGGTGCAGAACCTCAGACACAGGGGCCAAATCCAGCCTTCCGGGGTCCCATTCCGGCTCTGCAAGGTTCCCCAGATGGCTATGCCCCTTTCCTCTGGCCCCACCCCCTTTCCCCCACCCACCACTGAAATGCAGCCCCTGAGACCATCTCCAAAATGGCTGAAAGAGGTTCTGTACCCTTGACTAAAACCTTAACAATGCAATCTTATGCATGTCTACTCAGTAGTAAGTAATGAACATACTCCCAGGTAAGTATGTACAGGACAGGAGCCTAAACAGTCTCTGGAAACCCTGTCCTGCTTTTTCCCAGGAAAAAGGGAAAGATGCGCTACATATGTTCTGGGCATACCTCTCTTTATAACTGCTTCACAGCCTGATGTAATCATTGGTAGCAGTACTGAATCCAGGTTCAAAGTGAGCACTGGGGAAGGGTCAAAGTCCTAAAGAGATTTTATTTCAAACCCTGTGCAAGTGACACCTGCTTCCCACTCCTTGCAGCTGTTGGCAGCCAGGAATCTGTCCTTGATACAACACCATCGTGCCCAACAGAGGTGTCTATCAGGGGAGGCACCTTGTCGCTCTCAGATGGGTACCGCCAAGGAAGCATCCTCACCTATTCCTGCCCAGCTGGCACCTATCCGTACCCATCACGAAGCCGGGTCTGCCAGTCAGATGGGAAGTGGACTCCCATGCGCTTACCCAGTGGAGGCCGTACCAATTTAGCGCAATGCAAAGGTATGTCAGGCTTGCTGGCTACTTTGGAGTTTGCTGGCAAGCTAATGGTGTAATCCTGGGATTTCCAATGTGGCGCCCATGGCACCAATATGCCCTTGCACACCTCATGATTTTAATTTTATTTTTAAATATTTTTTGAAAATTCTTTTTTAATTGGGAGGCTGGCATGCTGTAAAGTGAAATTGTGCCCCCTAGGCTAGCGCCATCTTTATTTGGGTTCAAAAGAGTGGTTTTGTGTTTTGGAGCTCAGACCCCACCTTTGCCTTGTACTTAAGTTCTTGGCCAAGTTACTTTTCTTTTTGTTTCACCAGTTTGCCTTCTGGAAAATGAGTGTTTTGTGATCAACCATTCATGCTGTCAGATATGGATTGTCCCTTCCCTTCGCAATCAACACCACAATAGACAAAGCTTCCAGCTAATAAGACTTTATTTTGCTAGAGCCTAATCTCTCTACAAATGCAGATTCAAGGAAAACTCTCAGGCTGCCCCCAGGCTCTAAACAACTAATCAACAATCTCTAAGCAGAGGAGATAACCAGCCCAGCCCTGGTTTGGGGTATGAACCTCCAGGCCAAACTAGCTTCACAGTAATGCCCCCCCCCCATAGGGTGGCTCCCTACTCCTTTGGCTTCCAAAAGTGGCTATCCGGGTGGCACGTCTGAGCCCTGTCCTAACTTTTCCCGCTTTGCTTTGCATTGTGCTCTAGCGTCTTTCAAGTCATACCCCAATTCCTCCTCCTCCTCCTTGGAAACTTGTATTCTCACAGTGGAGGGGGGGGGCATCTCAATCTGGGCCATCTGTGGGTCAAGGTCTTTGAAGGACTCTCTTCCAGTGTTTTGGCTCACTAGGGAGGGTACTTTCCCCGGCCTCTGATCTAGCCGCTGCTCCAACTCTGATTCAGAATCGGAGCTGTCAGACATCTCAAGGTGCTTAGACTCATCCCTGACACCCACCATGGCAGCCATTTTATGAATAGGCAAGCCAGCCCCCTCCCCATGGCAGCCATTTTGCAAGAGGGTCCGCAACACTCTCAAAATTCTGATTGGGCCCACTGACCCCAAAAGGTTAGGGATCCCTGATGCAATCAGATACAAGGCCAATTCACACACTTGCTCCAACATATACTTGGAGAGGTGGGTTGCTTTGTGGACTGGAAAGAAAAAACAGTGACTGAGTTACTAAAGTGCCTTTTTATTGTGTGTGTGCCCAACGTTTTGGAGAACACATCCCTTTCTTCAGGGGCTGCCTGCACTATTTATATCCACTTCAACAACTGACCATTAAACAATCATTTTGCTGCCTGAGGTAAAGCACATAATAGAGTGCAACCCCCGTTCCACCAGTCATTCTGTGTACACAGACTGACTGGCCTGGCTGTTGAATCTTACTTCAAGGCTGGTGAGGGGACAAAATCTTCTGTTGCATCTGAGGGTAGCAGGTTAGCTTAGGTGGGGCGGGGCAGGGCAGGTCGTGTGGAACCCACGACTCTGTCCTTCAACACCTTGCTGTCACTTATTCACTGCTCTACCTGGTTGCTAGCACTGCCCCCTCTCCCATCACTTGAGGCAACCGCCTCACTAATGGTAGGACTACCCTTGACAGGACAGCATTAATGCTCGCTCACCTTTTGCCCTCTGCTTTACTGTCTGACTGACTGAATAAGATTCCACTTCATGTTGACCAGGGGCGTTGCTAGGGTCTTAAAAGATCCGGGGCACAGGCCCATAACACAAATTTTCATATACACACACACATACGAGTCTGAGCGCACATCTAATATATATATGTGTGTGTGTGTGTGTGCGGTGTGTGCATGCGTGTGTGTATAGATTACATACATACATACATAAGAAGTGTGCACTGACCCCCCACCCCACTTCAACTCAGACCCCGATTCAGCATTTTGGAAAACTTCCTCTTCTGCTCAGGCCAATTTGTAGTCGGACCACCTCAGCTCAGCACCAGACCTTAGTCTTTATGCTTCCTGTTGACTACCATGGGAAATTAGAAAAAAAAAAACACCTGTAACTTTTTTCTTTTGGTCAGAACTGGATAATTTCAGGCATAGTAGCCCCCTAGAAGGAGATTACATCTGCCCAATGTCAGAAAAATAGGGGCAGGGTTTATATTTTGATTTTCTTTTAAAGGGAACTGCCAGTAACGTTTTAATTCCTTGGAAGAATTGGATAAAAATTTCAGGAGTCATTGCCCCATCAGGGGAGATCATGTCTGCCAGATTTCAAAATGCTAGCCACAAGGTTTTTTTTTTGCAAAGGTGGCCTTGACATTTTGAGGTCTCCAAAAGAAGACATAGTTATCTCCCTAAGTTCCTTGTAGACCATTGTTCTGAAAATTACAGACAGCCTAAGTTGTCCCTAAGTAAGAAACCAGCAAAGTTTCAGAAGGATAGGTGCAGCAGTTCATGTGGAAGGGGAGTTCTCCATTTTGGGGGAGGGAGTGATTTGCTTTCCCTTCCATTCACCCCTTCCCCAATAGTTTTTGGGTAAATTTATATGAAAATGCACAGGTCATTAGAGGTGTCCCCCAGGCAAGAAACCTGCAAAGTTTCTGAAGGATATACATACATTCTAATTTAGAATTACTAGAATTTATTTACATTTCACCAATGTTAGCAGCAGGGGAACATGGGTGGGAAGGTGCTATTGCACTCATGTCCTGCTTGTGGGTTTCCCATGGGCATCTGATTGGCCACTGTGTGAACAGAATGCTGGACGAGATGGACCTTGGTCTGATGCAGCATGGCTCTTCTTATGTTCTTAAATAGAGAGTGCCTCTGAGCATGTGCAGAATGTTTTTTTTTTTACCACTGAGCACTTACATTCTCCCCCTACCAATTCTCTTCCCCTCCATGCAACCATCCCTCCTCATCCTACCATCCTCCAGCAACTCTTCATCAAAACAAATGTCTTGTTTTGTACAACTCCTCTCTATGCACAAGCTCTCATTGTATCTTCCTCCCCACAACTTCATTTGTGCCAAGACTTCACCAGGATTCAGCCAATGAGTCTGTTTTCAAAACTAGGGCTCTGTTATGGAGAAACTCTGAGCATGCACTAAGTGCCTTTCCCTCACCACCGAAGCTAGAGTTCATGCGAAAAAAAACCCAAACCCACAAATGACAAAACATGCATAGGACTGAGCTGAAAGGTAGTCAATTAATTAGACAGAATTGGGTAGGCACTGTATTAAGCCTGCAGTACCGTGCTCACAACTCAGGGCTTATTACTGAGTAAACGTGTAGAACATCAAGGTGCAAACCTCCCTGTAACTTGTGTTGGAAACCTATGCACACTTTCCTGAGGGTAAGCCTCATTAAACATAATGGGGCTTCTGAGTAGCCATACATAGGCTTGTATAAATGAGCAGCATTTATCTCCCCTTCACTTAAAAAACAAACCAAAAACTCATTTTTTTATTAAAGCTTTCTGTTCAGAGGAACATAGGAAGCTGCCTTATGCTGAGTCAGACCCTGACTCAGTACTGGGCCATCCAGCCCAGTACTGTTGACACTGACTGGCAGCGGCGGCTCTCCAGGGTTTCAGGCAGGATTCTTCCCTAGCCCTCCCTGGAGATGCTGGAGATTGAACCTGGGACCTTCTGCATGCCAAGCAGGTGCTCTGCCACTGAGCTGCAGCCCTTCCTATTGCTGGATAATGGCAGCTGACAAACAAAACAGCCCCAGTTTTGTTTCTCTGCAACCATGTCAACCTACTTTTCTCAAAAGCTTGAGCGAGAAGGAGAAAAACCAACCCTCTTGTCTGTATAAAGTCAAATACAGTTCAGAACTTCTCTTGCCCACCAAAGAGAATTCTCTTTAAGAATTCCCCAAGATATGCTCTGGGTGGAATAAAGAAGAGAAAGGAAGAACAGGATAGGGGAGGGAAGACAAGAAGAATGGTGATTGGAAATGTGCGCGGGGGTGGGGGGTAGAGAGAATTCCCTAAGCCAAGTGGCTCCTTTCAGAGAGGTAGTATTTCAGAGGAATTTAGGAGGCTGTGGAGGGTTTGCAAGGATTGCACATACTTAAATGAACTTTATGAGGCGAGGTGGCTGAGGGCTTTTTCTAGCTTTTTAAAAACTCTACAACCTATTTAAAAGCCCCAGCAGTTTCTCGATCATGACGCCACATAGCCCTAACCCTCCCTTTGGGATTATTTGAGTCCTACAGCTATTTAGGAGAAATTAAAGTAGAGGGGGAGAAAGAAGTTTGTGGAGACTGATTGGATCCTTTGCTGTACTGAAGCTACTAAACTTCTGCAGAAGCCAAAGATTCCACTTTGGGGCAGTAAAATCAGATGTTGTGTGAAATAGCAGTATTTCATATGGAGCTCTTTCTTCCCTTCCTTCTCCCTTTTCAAAATTTCATTGCAGGCAAACTCACAACAGTGGGCATGTAAGAGCAGAAAAGAAAAGTAGGGGGAGAGAGGTTTTTTGCACCTCAAAAAAAAACCCTACACCAGAGATTAGGGATAGTGACCTCCTAATGGTCACCTTAAACACCTTCTGATTAGGATCTCTAATCCCCTGGGTGACTTGACAGTTTTTACTTTTGGTTTTAGACTTTGAGAAAAGGAGACTTTACACATGGCTAGCGCAAAAGCCACTAGACTTAACTGTCTGAACTTTGGCAGGCTCAGTCATCTCTATAGGGGCTTCCAGGTCCCCAAATTCCATGCATATATGTGGAAGCAAAAAAAAGATATAGCTCTTTGCTTTGACAGATTTTCTTGAAAATAGCAAATTTTACCTGTGACTAGCACAAAGGTCACTGGACATAACTGCCTGAAATTTGGCAGGTTCCATCAGCTCCATGGGGGCTACCACGTCTCCAAACCCCATGTATTTATCCTACAAACTAAAAAAGTTATGGCTGTTTTTGTTTTCCATGCAAGTCAATGGGAAAATGTAAAAAAAAATGGCAATTAGGACAGCTCAAAAAGATCCAGGGACCGTGCCCCTGGTGGGCCCCTCTTAATGACACCCCTGAGGTTGACGTTGTCCCTGTGGTGTCAGAGGCAGAATCTGTTGTCAGCTCTTTTTTTATATTGCAGTTTGTAGAGGGAGCCCTGAAAGAGGCTCATTCTTCCTTTATTAAGAACTCTGCCTGGAAGACCTACTGAGACTCTTGATATCATTCTGTCTAGATAATTTCTGCTAGTGAAAAAGTAGCTAAATTCTTTCTGTTCAGTACAAATTAGGAAGCAGATGTTAAAGGAAGAGCTCCCTTTTGGTTCTTCTGTGAATTTGTTTTCTTATTATCTAATGTATTTTTATTAATATTTGTCTGTGACTGTGATAAATGATTCATCCACTCTGCACATTCTGAATTACACTTCCCATCTATTATGATCCTGTATGTTGATGTAAGGGATAGAATTTCCTGTGGTATCCCAGAATGCATCACACTGGAATTGCCACAGGGTGCTAATACCCATAGTCAAAAGAGAGACACAAGCCTCACATTACGCCTTGCTGGAAGTGCCGGGAAAGGGAAAATGAAAGGGAGAGGGGGAATTCCAGTCAAGAGGGCCTCTGTGGCCCTGGTCGATAATTAAATTTTAACAGAGGTCTTTTTTTTCTAATTGAGCAAGAGTTAAAGGGCCTGTAGCAACATTAGTTCTTCCCCAGTCTCTCATGAACAGACGTCAAGGCAAAGGCCAGCTTAACCCTGTGTTGTCAAGGCTGGCGTCACTATGTGGCATCCTTGGGCAGTTGCCAGGGCACAAGTGCCCCAGCAGAGCCCATCCTGACACCTGCCCTGATCCTCCTGCAGCTGGGTCTGGGAACCTCCTGCCATTTTAAATTTCCCACAATGCCCTTGAGGACAACACTACATGGGGTGCTTGGAAGAATTGTGAGAAATGTAAAATGCCTGTTGGGCCCAGCAGTGTAGAAGAGGTGTCTGTCCACCCTTGCTGAGGCTCCCTCAAACCTGGAGCCGGCCCTGCCAGTTGTGAAAAGCAACAGAGGCTCTGTCAGAGATCTCCACTTCAAGAAACTCACTGCTGACTCCCATGTGTGAACGAAGAGACAGGCAAAAGGGAGTCAGCAGCTGAGGCACTTAACTAGAAACCTCTGTGAAGCCTTTGTTTTTTGACCCAGAACTCTTGGCAAAATAAGGGGAGGCTTAGGGACTATGTTGAGGGGCCAGATAGAAATCCCTTCTGGTGGATTGAGCCTCAGGCATGGGTCACCAGTTTCCTGTCCCTCAAATATGGTAACTGGATCAGGGAGTCTGTGCCAAGAAAGCTGGGCTCATTAAGAGGGAAATTTTTGGATGGTGTAACTTCACTGTATGTGAAGTACTTTGAGCCACAGAAAGTGTTATTCCAAATGCTAGGAGTTATTACCACGAACAGCTTTTAAAACTCTTCTTCCTTTTTCAAGCAGAGAAGGCTGCAGTTCAAGAAACTCGAGTCTTGGGCTTGCTTCTATGGTACCAATTTTTTTTTCTGGAATTGCCATACTTTGATCACTTAGTATTTATGGAGAATTCATATAATGTTGTCAAATTGTTGCATTCTGGTTTTTTCTGTATTGTCTTTTATTTGTTTTTCCCCAGACTTAATATGTAGCCATTTTTCTTGCAATAAAACAATGGCAGCAACACCCTGTCTGGTGTGGACCAGGAAATTGCTATTGAGGCTTATCATGGCTACGATGCCTTTAATTGAAAGTTTCCTCCTTTTAGGTTCTGTCCATTTTATTACTTGCTGTTCAGTGAAGCTAGAGAATTTCTGATGAATTGCCACTTACTATTCAGCTTGTGGTGCTTGTTTTTGTTTGTTCTTGCACGGGAGATGTTTCTGGTTTTCTTCCATTATTAAGCAATTTGGGGTGCAATCCTATGGCCACTAGACAGTGTCTAGATGGCTGTAGGGTTTTTTGGTTTCTGGAAACTGAGCTCGGTTCCCAGAAACCTCCCTTCTCTCCCCCTCCCTCACCGCCTTATAGGCAACATGGTTTGTCCCCAGCTCCATGCTTGTAAGAGCAGTGTGGAGTGGGCAAAAAGAGGGCATTCCTGGGGGTGGGGAGGAGAACATGGAAGTGTCGTTACGACGCTTCCTATGCACTTTCTGCATGCCCCTCCAACGCGCCCCCCGCTAGACAGCTGAAATCGGCTGTCTAGCCACAAATGCAGGGCAGCTGGAGCGCAGAGGAGAGGAACCCCTCTGTGCTCTGCCTGCCCTGCACTGGATAGTTGGCTGCCTCTGAGTTTGGAGATAGTCGACTATCCCCATAGGACTGCGCCCTTAGGGTACAATCCTGTGCATATTTAGACTGAAAAAAGTCCTTCAATTCCCAGTTTAATATATGGGAAACAGCAACACCCACCAGATATCGTCAAACTCAACAGCTATTTATCGTAACTTACAGAAACATAGAACAACCTTGTAACTGGTACAGTCATGTAGGCTCAGGATTGTCCTGGCTTCTCAAGAGATTATGCAGGCCCAGCTGCTCCTAGTGAGTTCTGCTCAAGCGCAAAAACATTCCTTTCTATTCTTCTAACATGGGCTGCTAACACTGAGGTCTTCTGGTCATGCCTCTTAAAGAGGCAGTATACAACACCCAGCATTCCCCAGCCCGCTGGAAGTTCTAGGACCTTTTTCTGTCTAAACCTGCATAGGATTGCACCCTTAGCTATAAAACAAAGAAATGAGAAATGCAAGAGAAACTAGTAATTTATCCCCACTCCACCACAAGCAAAGAACAGAAGCTGACTCATAAGGTGCAATTCATCACTAGTCCCTGCATTGGGCTGAACAGAATGTAATAAGTTGGGCACAACCTGAAAGAAGAAATTTTTAATTAAAGTTGCAGGTGACCTTTGCTGAATGTGACTTACTTGAACATTACAGAAGTATCTTGGCCAGGGGGAAGAGCTTGCTGGATAATAAAGTGTGCTATTAAGTGCTGCGTGGAACTGCTGTTTTAATTCCACCTTAAGCTAATTGTAGAAAAGCAATGCCTCTGCAGCACCTACACGAGTCTAGTGTGGGAGCCACATAATTTCACAGTTCTTTGGATTCTAGGTCAAAATGTTGCTGTTATGTCTGTTTTAATTCCTGTCCCTTCTCTTCTGCAGCCATACGCTGTCCTCCACAAAAGACCTTTGAACATGGCTCTTTCAACCCACGACGGAATGCTCATCCAGTTGGTGACATCCTGAGCTTTGAGTGTTCTGATGGATACCAGCTTGTTGGTTCGTCCCAGCGGCACTGCCTGCCCAACGGCCGCTGGAATGGAACCTCCCCAGTTTGCGACGACGGAGGTGAATCCTGCTAGGCTTTCAGTACACCCACTTCCTGCAACAACTTGTCCTGTCTGAGAAAGAAAGAGTGCTTATGCTGTGGGTTGTGAATGCATCACACACCAAAACCTCTACATAAAGAAAAGCTCAGTTACGCAACCTGTATGAATTAGGCCATACCATCACATTTCATATCTGTGTTTGCAGTCATTTGTAATTGCAGGATTAGGCTGGCAAAACTGAATTTTCACCAGTCGTGGGGCTGGGCTTAGCTGTCCTACTTAGCCATTTGTCCTCCCCATATCTAGCATCAACAAAAATATATTCAGTTTTTCATAATTATTGTAGGGTGCAGAATTCAGATTTTCTTGGCTTAACTGCTGTCATGCAGTATACAAACACACACACACACACACACACACACACACCTAAAAGGAATCTTTCTCACACTATATAAAATCTATTTTATTTTCATTTTTTAATCATTTTATTTCAAAAGTATAATACAAAAGAAATTCCTCAGATGAAGTAAGAAAAAATACCAAATGTAAGTTTATATGTACATTTTCAAATATCTAGAAAGTAGTGATACACATAATTATATAAGTGAAAATATACATATAGTTGTATATTGTCATGATATTTTATGTTTCAGTGCTTTATAAACGAAACCCGACTATTTGAGCAATTTAAAAAACATTTTTAATTTCTCAAAACTTGGAGGGCGTGTCTATATCATCGTTGTAAAGCACTGACGTGCGCACTGATCCCATAAAAACAATGGAACACGTTAGTTGCAATGTCATTTAAGTTTCATGCAGCTTACTGTCTAGTAAGTGTATTTAGGATTATAGCCTTCCTTGTGACCTAAGAAAGTCTGAAGAGCCCTGCTGGATCCGAAATTGCATGTGACTCTTAGGCTGAAAGAGGTTCCCAACATCTGCCTTATCTAGACCAGCATCCTGTTTCCCTCAGTAGTCAACCAGATGCCTCTGAGAAGTCCATAAGCAGGAGATGAGGTCAATAGCAGCATCCCACTGTTTTTCCCCATGGTGCCTCTGATCCTAGAGGTAGCTTATAGCCATCACACACTGAGAGCCAATGTGGTGTAGTGGTTAAAGTGTTGGACTTGGGAGATCCGGATTCTAGTCCCCACTCAGCCATGAAGCTCACTGGGTGACTTTGGGACAGACAGTAACTCTCAGCTTAACCTACCTCACAGGGTTGTTGTGAGGATAAAATGGAGAAGGGGAGGATCATGTAAGCTTCCTTGGGTTCCTTGCAAGAGGAACAAAGGCAGGATATAAATGTAATAGTAAATAAAAAATAAAATAAAATCATGCCTAGTAGCCATTAATGTATCTTCCACCATTTTGTCTAAGCCCCTTTTAAAGCTGTCTGAATCAGTGGCCATCACCATATCTTGGGGTAGCAAATTCCAAGCTTACTTTAGCTGGATCTGGGCCATGGAATTTGCTGTGGTATAAAGTTGAGGAGATGCTGTGCTTTGCTTGTTGTGTGCTTTGGAGCGGGGTGGTTGCCATGCCTATCCCCATATCTTGTGGTTTCTCTCTCCATTTGTGCACACATCATCTTTTTTACTCTGCAGAGGGGTACTGCCAAAGTATCGCCATTCCACCAGGGGCGATTGCTACTGGCGGGCACAACAGTCTTGGTGATCGGGTCTCATTTCAATGTCAGAGCGGCCTGGACTTGGTAGGGTCATCCCAACGTGTCTGTACCCCAGAGGGAGAATGGTCAGGAGCTGAGCCAAGTTGTCGAGGTAAGCATCCCAGTGACATCTCTCTACTAGCAGGTTGGACTAGATGACCTCGGTGCTTTCCAACTCTGTGATTCCATCTTCCCTGACTTCCTTAGCTTTTTGTGTGTTCAGTGTAAGCTTTTTAGTTTTACTTTGGAATCTCTCTTGGAATCCCTCCCTTTCATGTTTCTTCATTTAATATTTTTGTTAAACCCTGTCTGTGTTCTTATTATTACATGGGTGGGAAGGCATCAGGCTTTTTTTTTTTTTTTTTTACCCCAAGTTCCACAAGCCAGAGCCAGGGGGATAAGACAGACACTTAGAATTAAAGAGCAGGGTGCCTTTGATCACATTCTGAGCCCAGGGATTTATTTTGAGTATCAGAACTGAACCGAGCACATAGTCCTCTCTTATAAAGGCCCACTCCTGGTTACCCCAAGTTTTCTTCAATTCAGCAGCCTAATTTAGGTGGGAAAAGCCATATTTTTGTTGCTCCTGTCTATTGCGAATTGCCCACAGACCTACCAGCAGATCCTGAACTACCTTCTGCTGACCCCTGCTTTTTGGATCCAATCATCCATTTTCTGTTGTGATACCTTGCTTCTGAAATTCCCTTCACCCAGACAATCATACTGTTTCATCTACGCTTTCAGCCTTAGCCTTTTCTCTCACACTTTTTCTAACTGAACTGTCATGTACTATTTTCAGTTACCCTCACTTCTTTTATATTTCATGTCTACTTTAGGTTGTAAATTTTGGACTGGGGGTCATATCTAATTATTTGTTCTATCTACAGTGCCCAGCAATTTGTACGTTCTTATTAAATAAAATTATGTAATATTATCGTCATCCTGTTCAACCAGTGCTTTTAACTAATGAATCCCACTATCTTTTCAGTGATCCCAGGAGTTCTGGTGCCAGCCCAAGGCTTATGAACACCCTAACCCTTTCAGCACCAAGTCAAGACATACTTACTTACCTAGGCTTTTAAAAATTGTTTTTATCACCACTCTCTGCCATGCAAAATTATGGTTTTGTAGCCTCTCAGTTTTAGGTCTGTGGCCACATTCATGTGGCATGCTTATCATGAACAAGGCATTGTGCTGGTGCAGGCTGTAGCAGGAGCTGCGAAACAAAGCATGAACCTTCCATCTGGTTTGTTTATAGTGAGGGGCAAACCAGGAACTCCAGCTTATTTCCAGAGTTCCTGGTGTGCTCGTCACAATAAACAAACCATGGATAGAAGGCCCGTGATTTGTTCAGCTGTTCCTGCTTGCACAAGGAGCCAAGCCAAGCACAATCGATCATTGTGCACCAGCGCAATGGCTCGTTCACAGCAAGCCAGAATTCTTCGGAATGATTGTACCCTGTACTAGAATCTGTTAGGGTGAAGGGCGGCCTAGGTGTTTTTAAAATACTCGTAATGTTGCTGTTCCAAGTGGAACCCCAAGGGGTGCCCCCCGCCCACAAAGTCCAACTGCACCATTAAGACACCAGTTCTTGTCTTCATCTATCCCCCCTCCCCACTCATGGTGCCACTTGAAGTGGGTCAGTTCATTCTCCTGCATGGCAGGACCAGCCCTGTCTATGTTCTGTCTGAGCAGACCCTGAATCAGGGCTGGGCAGTTGGTGGCTCTCCAGACATTCTGGCCTACAATTCCCATTATGCCTTACCATTGGCTATGCTGGCTAGGGCTGATGGGTTTTGTAGGCCAAAATATCCAGAGGGTGACGAGTTGCCCACCCCTGCTCTAAAGGGAGGCCAGGAAACCCTGTCATGAAGGTCCCCTAGTTTTCTGATCCCAAGTTCCATCCCCCCCTACAAAGTCTGGCACTTATTTCACCACCACCACCACCATACCTTCCAGCTCTAACCCACTGGATTCCCCCTCCTCCTCAGACAACCTGAGTCATTTGACACCTTTGCCATCTCCTCTTGCGATGACAGAAGGCCCTATTTCCTCTCTCTTTTCCATATAGCCCCGTATTCTTTCGATCGGGCCGAAGATGTTAGAGCTGAATTCGGAGCCTCACTAACCGATGTCCTGAGCGAGGTATCATCTTCTGGGCCTGACCCTTCTGGGACACCTGAAGGTGGGTCTGAGCCCTCTACCTGCTGATCCCTTCCGTCTACCTTCTGGTGATGGAATTTCTATAAGACAATTTGAGACCCAGATAACAGAGACTGGAAGGAAATCTAATTAGAACATTATTTTATGGCCCACCTGTGCTGGTTCACTCTTAGATTTTTTTTTCCCCCAGGAGGGGTAGCTCTGAGTCACAGCTTAGCTCCAGAACCTGTTTTCAGTGCCAAACTACATATTACCTGAAATGCATCTTTGCATTCGTGTGGGTTTTAAAATAGCAGCCGTGGGAAGCCCCAATCTAGCTTGAGATTAATCACCCCTCCACCATCACTGTGCACTTGATCCAGATTGGGGGTGAGGGAGGCCCTTGTGGCAGCTGTTAGAGAAACACACATGCAAACAGTGTTGGCTCCAGGTTTTGGTTTGGGGGGGCGCTTTGGGCAAAAAGAAATATGCCCTTAGTGCCCCCCGCATTCCACCTCACTGCTGTCACCACTGGTCATTCGCTTACCCTCTCTGTTTGGACCCAGTTCACCCAGCCACCAGACGGAGAGGAGGGCACAGGCCACTGCTCCTTCTCCTGTTGTTTCTCGCTTGCCTGTCATTGCTCATCTGGTAGGAGAGGTGGTCCAGCCTCATGATAAATTTTGGCTGCCCTTTTCTGCACCTTTCCGAGCTCTACAATAAACTTTTTGAAATGATATTATAGAGCTAAAAAAAGTTTAGATGGAGGCCTCAAACCACCAGCTTGTGAATCCTTCCTGAGACCTGCTGAGTTCTAACATGGGTAATAAAAGGAAACACAATGTTCCATATGAGCTAAGAAGTAACCAAAATGAAGGTCATAAAAAAATCTCATGTGAGGGGATTGCCTATTGGGGGAAAGTACAGCCAGACCAAGCTATTTTGCTGCCTGAGGCAAAGTACAATGGCACTCCCTGATAGCATGTTCAGAAGCTGACCAAACTGAATCTAGAGTTGAGCTGAAATTTCTCAGACAAAGGCCACTTTGTAGAAATTCCTCCCCAAATATTCTCCACCATTTTTATTTTTGTGGCAACCACCATTTTACTCCCACAATGCCCCAGAACAACACTGGGCCTGAGGCATTGTGGAGGATGCACAGTGGTGGCCAGGCTGCCCACAGGCTGTTGCTGTCACTTACTAAAGCAGCAAAAACAAAAAAAACCTTAGGGAAGAAAGAAGCAGCTGTGAGATCCATTCCCAAGGAACCGTTGGAAAATTTCTCCTCCAGTCAGAAAAATCCCCACAATCGCAATTCCTCTCCCCGCAAATAAGTTGAAGAATTGTGAGAGGCCATTTACACACAGCTCTAGTTAGACTAACCCCTTCATGGATCACTGCCTTGTTGTGGCGAAGAGGCTTGCATAACTCAGTGAAGCCATAAGCTATGCCATGCAGGGCCACCCAAGACGGACAGGTCATGGCAGAGAGTTCTGACAAAATGTGGCCCACTGGAGAAGGAAATGGCAACCCACTCCAGTATTCTTGCCAAGAAAACCCCATGGAACGTATCACAAGGCTAAAAGAGATGATGCTGGAAGAAGAGCCCCTCAGGTCAGAAGGTGTCCAATATACTACTGGGGAAGAGCAGAGGGCATTTCCAAGTAGCGCCAGAAAGAGTGAAGCGGCTGGGCCAAAGCCGAAAGGACATTCAGCTGTGGATGTGTCTGGTGGTGAAAAGAAAGTCCAATGCTGTAAAGAACAATATTGTTGAGGAACCTGGAATGTAAGATCAATTAATCAAGGTAAGCTGGAGGTGGTCAAACATGTGATGGCAAGATTGAACATCGACATCTTGGGAATCAGCGAACTCAAATGGACAGGCATGGGCAAATTTAATTCAGGTGACCATTATATCTACTACTGTGGGCAAGAATCCCTTAGAAGAAATGGAGTAGAATTCATAGATAACAAAAGGGTGGGAAAAGCAGTACTGGGGTACAATCTCAAAAACGATAGAATGATCTCAGTATGAATCCAAGGCAAACCATTCAACATCACAGTAATTCAACTCTATGCCCCAACCACTGAGGCTGAAGAAGCTGAGGTTGATTGGTTCTATGAAGACCTACAACACCTTCTAGAACTAAGACCAAAAAAAGATGTCCTCTTCATCATAGGGGATTGGAATGCTAAAGTAGGAAGTCAAGAAATCACCGGGATAACAGGCAAGTATGGACTTGGTATACAAAATGAAGCAGGACAAAGGCTAACAGAGTTCTGCCAAGAGAACACGCTGATCATAGCAAACACTCTTTTCCAACAGCACAAGAGGCGACTCTACACATGGACATCACCAGATGGTCAATATCGAAATCAGATTGATTATGTCCTTTGCAGCCAAAGATGGAGAAGCTCTATACAGTCAGTCAAAACAAGACCTGGAGCTGACTGTGGCTCAGATCACGAGCTTCTTATTGCAAAATTTCAGCTGAAATTGAAGAACGTAGGGAAAACCACTAAACCATTCAGGTATGACCTCAATCATATCCCTTATGAATATACAGTGGAGGTGAGGAATAGATTGAAGGGATTAGACCTGATAGACAGCGTGCCTGAGGAACTATGGACAGAGGTCTGTAACATTGTTCAGGAGGCAGCAACTCAATCCATCCCAAAGAAAAAGAAATGCAAGAAAGCAAAGTGGCTGTCTGATGAGGCTTTACACATAGCTGAAGAAAGAAGGGAAGCGAAAAGCAAGGGAGAAAGGGGAAGATATATCCACCTGAATGCAGAGTTCGAGAGAATAGCAAGGAGAGACAAGAAGGCCTTCTTAAATGAACAATGCAAAGAAATCGAAGAAAAAAATAGAATGGGAAAGACTAGAGATCTCTTCAAGAAAACTGGAGATCTCAAGGGAACGTTTTGTGCAAAGACGGGCATGATAAAGGACAAAGAAGGCAGGGACCTAACAGAAGCAGATGAGATTAAGAAGTAGGGATGTACGAAAGTTCCGCCACGGATCTCGGGGAGGCCGAATGCCACCGCATTCGTCCCCCCTAAATCGGTGGTGGAACGGCCCCCCGCCCCGCCTGGGACAGGACTTACCTTAGGTGGATCTTCCTGGCGGCGGCAGCTCTGACGGCAGTTCGGCGGCGGCGGCAGCAGCCGGTCTTCCGACCAGCTGCTGCCACTGCCATTTCCAGGTTAAAAAAACAAAAACAAAACATGATAGGCTACGTAAAGATTTACGTAGCCTATCGCGGTTAGATTTTAAAAAAACACCTTGATAGGCTACGTAAATGTTTACGTAGCCTATCACAGCTGACTGCAGGGATGCAAACGGTGGCAGCTACGGCCGCCGCCATTTGCGTCGCTGCTAGCCAGCGGCTGGATGTCCGGCTGATGGCGGAGCCGGCCGGTGGCTCCGCAGAATCGCTGCGGAGTGGAGCTGGCCAGCCAGGATTCCGGGGGGGAGGAACGGAGCGCCTCCCCCCCAGCATCAGCATAATCCGTGGAAAGGTAAGTACCTTTCGTACATCCCTATTAAGAAGAGGTGGCAAGAATACACAGAAGAACTATACAGGAAAGATCTTAATGTCCCTGATAGCCATGAGAGTGCGGTCACTGAACTTGAGCCGGACATCCTAGACTGCCAGACACCCTAGAAGTCAAGTGGGCCTTAGGAAGCATTACTAACAACAAAGCTAGCGGAAATGACAGTATTCCAGCTGAGATATTAAAGATCCTAGAAGATGATGCTGTTAAAGTGCTGCACTCAATATGCCAACAAATTTGGAACACTCAACAGTGGCCACAAGACTGGAAAAGGTCAGTTTACATTCCAATTCCAAAGAAGGGCAATGCCAAAGAATGTTCAAACTACCATACAATTGCACTCATTTCACATGCCAGCAAGGTGATGCTCAAAATCCTACAAGCTAGGCTTCAGCAGTATGTGAACTGAGAACTACTGGAAGTACAAGCTGGGTTCCGAAGAGGCAGAGGAACTAGAGATCAAATTGCCAACATTCGCTGGATCATGGAGAAACCAAGAGAATTCCAGAAAAACCTCTATTTCTGCTTCATTGACTACGCTAAAGCCTTTGATTGTGTGGATCACAACAAACTGTGGCAAATTCTTAAAGTGATGGGAGTACCAGACCACCTTACTTGTCACTTGAGAAACCTGTACAAGGGTCAAGAAGCAACAGTAAGAACCGGACATGGAACTACCAATTGATTCAAAATTGGGAAAGGAGTATGACAAGGCTGTATATTGTCGCCCTGCTTATTTAATTTATATGCAGAGTAAATCATGAGAAATGCCGGGTTGGATGAATCACAGGTCGGAATTAAGATTGCCGGGAGAATTATCAACAACCTCAGATATGCAGACGATACCACCCTAATGGCAGAAAGCGAAGAGGATCTAAGGACTATAAGGAAGGCTGAGCGCTGAAGAATCGATGCTATCGAACTGTGGTGCTGGAGAAGACTCTTACGAGTCCCCTGGACTGCAAGGAGGTCAAATCAGTCAATCCTAAAGGAAATCAACGCTGAGTGCTTATTGGAAGGACAGATCCTGAAGCTGAAGCTCAAATATTTTGGCCACCTAATGCGAAGAGAAAACTCCCTGGAAAAGACCCTGATGCTGGGAAAGACTGAAGGCAAAAGGAGAAGGGGACGGCAGAGGACGAGATAGCTAGATAGCATCACTGATGCAATGAATATGAACTTGAGCACTCTCCGGGAGAGGGCAGAGGACAGGAAGGCCTGGCGTGCTATGGTCCATGGGGTCACGAAGAGTCGGACACAACTGAACGACTGAACAACAGAATTAGTTAGAATAAACAGTGTCAACGGGCAACATCTTCAACCCCACCTGAGGACAGCTGGCTAGCTTAGGGGGTTCAGGGCAGGGTGTGTGGCAAATACAGCTCTGTCCTCCATCACCTCATGGTCCATCCCCTACAATCCGCTACCTGAGGTGCCCACCTCACTTTGCCTCATGATAGGAGACAGTCTATTTAATTTATCTATCTAAAATTATTTCTAGGGCACCTTTAAGGGAGCAACCCTCTCAGGGTGGCCTACACGATAAAAACACACACAAAGTGTATACAGTGGAAAATCCATAAAATAATGTTTCAATAAAATCCATAAAAACAGGAATTGCTAATTAAAATAATTAAAAACTAAACTTCCCAATTAAAAGCAACTGCCCTGGCTTAAGGGAAGGTCAGCAAAAACAGCTAGGTCTTCAGAGCTTTCCTGAAGACCTCCAAAGAAGGGGCCCGAGAAGCCCCTGATGGAAGTTGATTCCAGAGGTGCAAGGCCACCACTGAGAAGGCCCTATTTGTTGTACTCACCGGTCCTGGAAGGTGATAGTTTTTCCTTCTCTATACCAGCTCCATCTTTAGGACGAAGGCTTATACTGTCCAAAGACAATTTCCTCTATATCTACTTGCTTGTGGATGCTTCCCATAGTGTCACTGAAGCCAACTTCAAGATCTTTAAAAAATGTCTAGAAATCATCATCACCAGGGTAAGTTTCTACAGATATGACTTGTTGAAGGGGTAAGTAGTGCCAAGTTGATTTGCTGTGCTGATTTCTAGCTGCCTCAGGACATGTTTACATTGCAAATATAAGGTAATTCTAAACATTTAATGGTCACTCAGGACATTGCTTTAATAGCGTGATTAGTAACAATGTATGAGTGTTAAAAAATTAAATAAGAGTGCGGGGAGGATTTTTACTGGGACCACAGTGTGCAGAGTAGTTATTTTTATCTCTTTAGCCATGATCCCAACAAAAATTCTCCACAACTCGGCAATGAGCCTTAAAAAAAGCTCCTATTAGCACCAATGCAACTTTTCCCCCTAATGTTAATTGCCGTGGGGTGTGGAATCTGTGTTCTGAATGTGGCTAGGGAGGGAAGAGTTAAACATCACCTTGTCACACACTGTGGTCTCAGTGAAAATCCCCCTCCCCATGCAATTTAATGGCTTCCTGCAAGGCACTCTGGATAATTTAACTTTTTGAGAGGGATGAGAATTCTGTCAGAACTACAGTTCACAGCGTTCCTTGAGGGAAAACCACGGCAATTAAGTGGCTTTTAACCCATACGTTTACTGAGGCTTCTGCTTCCAGATTCTTTGTGGAATTAAGATCTGCTCCTTTACACATGTTTTTTTCTGGGGTGTTTCTTTTTCTGCCTCTCTATATGTTTCATTACACAAGCACTAGATGGTGCTGTTGTATAGCAGAATTGCACAAATACATGAGAGTCTCATTCCTCCATTTCTAAATATCACACTTTCCTCGATCTAAAAAAAGCCTGGGAAGTGGTTGCAAAGAGCGGGAGAGGCCCGGGAGGATGGTGACCCACAAATAAAGGACCCACAAACTACCATGAGTGAGCAAGCACAAGTGCACAACAAAAGGCTCTATGTTTGTAGTGTAGACATGACTTTCATGGTGCATGGGGAAAATGCATTAAAACCAAGTTTTAAAGTTAGAATGGGTGGTCATATCAAAACATTAATTTGAGTTCTTGCCTATCTAGGCACATGGTGTGTTATTAACTGCTTGCTCTGAGAATGAAGCAAGGAATTCCTGAAATCAAGCTAGAAAGACACTTTTAACTAATGTGGCAGGGCACCTTTGCTGAATGGGACTTCCTTGTGAAAAAATGTTATAAAACTCTTGTCCATGGGTGAGGGCATTGATGGATAATGTAACATGATTAAGTGCTGCATAGAACCACAGTTTTAATTGTGCTTCCAGTTAATTATGGAAAAGCAATGCCTCCACAGTTCTAAAGGACCCTATTATAGAAGCAAACAACCTTTCCTGAAAGACGGATTGCCTAATTCTTTTGGTCTCCCTGTGGAATGCATAGTTGTGTGTTTTAGGTCAGTTCAGACAGGGCTACCTTGAGGATCAGCAGGCCTGCCTCATGCTTCACATGAACTGAGGGCGTGGAGTGCTATGGAACATACCCCAGAATCCTTTGCACATTATACTTCCACAGCGGGTGCACAGGGGCTCCTTTGTAGATAGGGTGATGTGGAAAAAGGGTACCTTGATGGTAAATTGTTTGAACGATCCTTATTTATGGGATACTATCCGGAAAACAGTTTTACAGAGAATGTAAATATACATTTACAAAGGTAACTCTTTTTCTTTAGAAGGCAAAAAAAAGTTTTTAAGAGTTTTTCCAAGAGAAGTAATTTAAATATTTATTAGACCAAAATGCACTCGTGGAGTTGAATCTTCAATTGTATGGTTCCAACACATTTTTCTTCTTTCCCCCCTGCTTTTCTCCTTCCCCCTTTGCTTTTATGTTTCTCCACTCTGCCCCACTTCCTTTCTCCTCACAGGTTGCCAGCTTTGATGTTCCCATCAAGTTCTCAGTCATCTCTTATGCCAGCCAGCCCAAGATCATTGTTAACATCTATGACGATATAGCTGAAGACCCAGAAGTGGTTCTTGACATGATAATGAAGGATATGAACTACAAAGGTTCTGAGAGTTGCTTCTGATTGCAGAACATGCAACTGCATGTTCTGAGTTTATTTTGAAATGCAGGGCCTATCAAATGCTCTGGTCTTTTCTTATTATTTCCCTTAGTGGGGAATGGTTACCCCAAGCTTTCTCCCCCCACCATTTTCCCTCCAAGTTATTCCTTTCCTGCAGCCCTTCTGGTTCATTTGGGTATCATAAATCTGTATGCCTTCAGCTGATGCTGCACTTACAGGGTTAACAGGGAATTGTAGCACACCTGCTTTGCATGTGGAACATCCCAGGTTTAGGGCCAATCTACATTGCGCCCGCCATCGCAATGAATTCAGCGTCCTGTCGGGTTAAACGTTCTCGCATTAAAACATGATTAT
Organism: Heloderma suspectum; assembly: GCF_057233095.1. Taxonomy (NCBI): domain Eukaryota; kingdom Metazoa; phylum Chordata; class Lepidosauria; order Squamata; family Helodermatidae; genus Heloderma; species Heloderma suspectum. The sequence goes on along the minus strand of NC_139459.1, from coordinate 358,888,567 downwards.
CCACACTCACCCATTTTCCCCATTGCGGTGCTTCATCGAATGCGCGAGCTCGGTTCACGCTCGAGCGCTGTGCTGTTTTCCTGCTCTTAAAGATGAAGGCTCTCATTGGAGGATCAGAAACTCTTCCTGTTTCTGCTGATTCCATGCCCACCACACTCACAGCTCTTGACGGCCCCATGTCGTCTTCCAGCTACTGATCGCATAGCTTCCTCAGCAACAAGCCAAGGGCTGGATTTTCGAATCTCCGAATTTTTGAATCTTCGAAGATCATGCCTGAATTAGAAAAAAAAAATCACGGAAAAGCCACGATTCTTAGAAGATAACTCCTGAATTTTTTTTTTTAAAGCCAAAGCGGGGATAGAAGGGGGTAAAACTTAGACTCATTTGAAGGGATAGAACAACCCCCTGCTCAGTACAGGAAGCCTGATTACTAGGCAGTCGCCCATCCAACTACTGACCGGGGCCGACCCTGCTTAGCTTCCAAGATCAGACAAGCGTGCGCACATCCAGCTAGGGATGTACGAAAGGGACTTAACCTGGTCCCGCAGCTTGCTTCGCGGTGGGGGGAGGCGCTTCGGTTCTCCCCCCAAAGTTCAGGCCGGGGGGGGAGGCGCCCCGCCTCACCCGGCTGAAATTCAGGCCGGGGGGGGAGGCGCCCTGCCTCGCCCAGCCGAAATTCAGGCCGGGGAGAAGCGCCCCATCTCCCCGGCCGCGAAATACAAAGTGGGGGGGGGAAACCCCACCCGTGATAGGCTACGTAATGATTTACGCAGCCTATCACGGCTAGATTTCCAAAGTCAGCCGTGATAGGCTACGTAAATCGTTAAGTAGCCTATGACGGGTGACTTTGAAAAAAAAAAAAAAGCATGTACGCAAATGGCGGGGCCCATGGGCACCGCCATTTGCGTTCCTTATCTGGTCCCGGGTAGTCTATGTAAAGATTTACGTAGACTACGGCAAAAATAAGGGCAACGCTATTTGCGTTTCCCTTATTTTCGCTGTAGTCTACGTAAATCTTTACGTAGACTACCGGGACCAAATAAGGAATGCAAATGGCGGCGCCCATGGGCGCCGCCATTTGCGTACGCGCTTTTTTTTTTCCAAAGTCACCCGTGATAGGCTACGTAACGATTAACGTAGCCTATCATGGCTGAATTTGGAAATCTAGCCGTGATAGGCTACGTTAATCGTTACGTAGCCTATCACGGGTGTTGTTGTTTTTTTTACTTTATTTTGTAATGGCGGCGGTGGCAGCTGGTCGGAAGACCAGCCGCTGCCCCCGCCGAAATGCCGCCGAGCCGCCGCTGGGACCCGCCGCTGGGAGGGACATTCGCAGGAGGTAAGTCCCATCCCGGGGGGGGGGCAGGGGGCGTGGAGAATTTCACCAACAATTTCGGGGGGCCGAATGCGTTGGCATTCGGCCTCCCGGAGATTCGGGGAGAAATTCTCCGCCATCCCTACATCCAGCCCTTTGCTTGTTGCTGAGGAAACACTGAGTGCTGAGGAAGCTATGCAATCAGTAGCCGGAAGATGACATGGGGCTGTTGAGAGCTGTGATTGGACAGGGTGGAAATACAAACACCGCCGTATATGGACAGGTAGTGGAGGGGACTACAACCAGATGCGGTAGCAAAGGCTGAAAATCAGAGCACATTAAGAGGAAATACCAGGATATCAGGGTATTGAAAGCGGGAGCACGGAAGCGGGAAATTCCGGTTCCAATTTGAGGCGAGTACTGCATAGTGTGAAAGACGGGCGGTGAAACCTCATTGGAAGCGAAAAAACCCATAAGTGTAGATTGGCCCTTAATCCCCTGTAGCTCCAGGTGGGTCTAGGAATGAATCTTGCCTGAAATCATGGAGCAGTGCTGCTGGTCAGTGTTGACAGTACTGAGCTAGATGGACAAAGGATCTGAGTCAGTTTAAGGTAGCTTCCTATGTCCCCTTCATGTGCCAAATACCGTTCTTCATCCCTCTTCCAAAAGCAGTACTGCTTTTATCCATCTTCTCATTCCATATCAAAAACTAAAAATCCTTTCGGGCTCTACCCAGGAGTATAAAAGTTTTTTCTGGGCTCAGTCTCAAAAGGTAGTCTCGAAGGGCCAAACTAGACATGGTGTTAAACACGTTATTGTCTGTCTCCCCTTTTGGGGGGCAAGGACAGATCGAGATTGGAAAAAGGGGGCATTTAGTGCCAATTTCCCCCTAAATATCCCCCACCCCCCAACAAGCTGCCATTTGTTGCAGGGAAAATGTCATAGAGAGAAAGGGATGACCTCTCCCCATCCCCTCCACCCCATGGTCCCAATTGGGTTGGGGTCCTCTGCAGCTGCTGTTTTAAAGGGGGGCGCAACAAGAGTGACAATGGCATCTTTAATGTCTCATTTAGTTTGGATCTCAGCTAGCCCAGAAGACTTGTTTTAGCTATCTCTTGAAGCAAGTGGGGCCATTCATACATAAGGGGCCAGACGTCAGCACCCAGCATCATCAGGCAAATGACTGGGTCCCTTGGCCATTGAGGGCCCACTGAGACTAATGCTGGTCACCTATACCCCCTTTTCTTTCGTTTTTAACATTTTAACTAGAGCATTGGAAACATTGTGAAGCAAAGCACTGGCTGAGACTACAGTCAACCACCATTTTCTTTTACCCAGAATGCCTCTGAGCCCTGCTATGTCATGGCCCAGAGGCATTCTGGGGGAAAGAAACTGGTAAGCAGCTGCATCCTCAGCAGGTCATTCACTCCCCAGTGCGCTCACCCTAGTAAAAATGTAAAAAAGAAAGAAAAGGGGACCCATGCCCACCACTGCCTGGTAAGCTAAGGGTTGCACAGTGGGTGATGGGGGGTGGGGGTACCTTATCCAGGGCCTCCTGAAATGTCAGGGCCCAGCCCTGGGACATAATACTCAGCCATGACAATAAGCAGGCATGAACTTCAGGCTTGTGTCCTCCCCTCCCCTCCTCCCCTCACATGCAGCAGTTGGTAACGTCTGGTTCTTGTTTATGGCAAACCAAGGTGGCAAACCAAAGTTTGCCACAAACTCTGGGAAGGTTCTCCCCCCACACACCAAACAAGCAAACTATGGCTTGCCTGCAAGCAAGCCTGACCAGGAAGGCCTTATAGGCTCATCAAGGTCAAGAGAATTCCACGGGTGAATGTACAGAGGGAGTGAAGGACTGTGGCCACTGGCCCTGGCCTCCACGCATTCAGCAGAAACTAAGAATGCCTTCTACGCACCCAGGGTCTGTATGCACCATCAGAAACCCTGGTATGGTTGGGGTTCCTGATTGCATGTATAGAGCCTATGTGTCTAGAGCCCCCTCTGGCCCTCCACTGAACATGCAGAGGTTGGCAGTGGAGTCAGTGGGTGCAACCCCTCCCCTTCTACATGTTCACACACGTGGATATAAGGAGACAACAAGACTTTAAGACTGGCTTTTGGAGGGCAGTGGTACTTGTATTGCATTTTCATCTTGCTGCCACTTTAATTTTGTTGATTTGTTGTTTTTTAATTCTTACTTTATATATATTACACCTTAGTTTTGTAGAGTGTCTCACGCTTTGGAGGAGGTGAGGTGTAAACAAATAAAACTCAGTATCAATTTGCTTCCTCTTGCAGACCATGGCAATGCAACAGGAACCAACATCCAGGCAGCTCTACAGGCCGTCTACAAGATGATGATCAGTGACCAAGCATCTTCCAAGGAGCAATGGGACAAAGTCCGTCACGCTATTATCCTGCTCACAGATGGTGAGGAGAAATAGGGACACAGAAAATGTTTAGGGGAAGATCACACACAGGCCAGAGAGTCAAGTCCCTCCACTTGCCAACGAGCTGACGAGTGCTGTTGCAACTGACAGCACCAGTGCCAGTTTTAGGATTATGGGTGTTTCTGGGCAAGAAGGAAGAAGCCCATTAGTGTGCCTCCTTAGCCAGCTAGGGGTGGGAGGCAGAGTCTTACAGCTTCTGTACACCAGGGTTTTATCCTGCACCTTTACTGGGGCTTCTGCTTCTGGATTCTTTGCAGGATTAAGTTCTGCTGCTTTACACATGCTTTTTTCTGGGGGTTTTCTTTTTCTGCAAGTTCTATATGTTTCATTAAGCAGCCACTAGATGGCGCTGTGGTATAACAGAATTTCAGAAGTACACACAGCCATTGCAGCACTTCTAGAAAACATGCCAGACTTTCCCCAATCTTAAAAAAAAAAAAGGATAAAGGTTATAAAGCATGGGAGAGGCCCTGGAGGTTGACAACATCGTGTAAAGGACCTCCAGCTTCTATGAGTGCCCGATCATGAGTGCACGATAAAAGCCTCATGTAGAGATGCCCACAGAATTCTCTACCCAGGTGAGATTTGGAAGCAAGCAAAGGGGAGGGACCCTAGCTCAGCGGTAGGGCACCTGTTTTGCACACAGAAGGCCCCAGATTCAATCCTGATCCTCTCTAGTTAAAAGGATCAGGTTGCAGTAGAGATACTGGGAAAGTTCTTGGGCTTGGAAATGAAGGTTGAGGGTCTGCCTGTCTCTACTGCTCCCCACCAGCCCCAAAGGTCCCTCCAGCCCCCACAATCCCAAAAAACATCCCCCCTGCTCTTTCCTTACCTTAAACTGGCAGCAGTGTGGTGTGGAGCGCAGGGCCTTCTCTGGTGTGACGCCCACCATGTGGAATGATTTCCCCATTGAGATCAGGCAGCGGGAGTGTTTCCCGCCACAACTTAAGACGCATTTGGTTGCCTGGGCATTTCCTGACCGCTAGCATTGCCAGCTACCCTTGATTATTTTAATGAGATATTTTATTGTTTTATGGATTGATTTTATAGTATTTCATCATGTTTTTATCTTGTAAACTGCTTTAGGATTTATTTATTTTTAAAATGAAAGCAGTATAGAAATCTTATGAAATAAATAATAAATAAGCAGCGAATGAAGAGGGAGGGTTTTTCCTTCACTGCAGGAACCCTTGGAGGAACTACATCTCCTGTGGTGGTCACCCAGGTCTTAGAGCTAAACTGCATGCTACATTAAATGCGTAGCATGTAGATGATCCTAACTTTTTTTTTACCTTAGTGTAAGCATGTAGGATCCCAATCCAGATCAGGACCACGGCATGTGGATGGGGTGGGGGATGGGGGTTTAAATTTTCCCTCTAAATACCACCCCTCCTTGCTGGCAAGGGCTAAAGAAAGAAAAAACTCCATTGGGCATGCTGGCTGGGGTATGAGGGGAATTGCAGTCCAGATGTGTTAGAGGGCACCAAGTTGGGTGGTCTTGATCTAGATCGGGGCTTGGGTGACCACTACGGGAGATGTAGTTCTCCCAAGGTTTCCTACAGTGAAGGAAAAAACCTCCCTCTTCTCTTGAGCCTTAAATATGTGTAGGATTGCACCCTAAATCAATAAATACTGGTCTAGATGGACAAATAGTCTAACCTGGTAGAAAGCAGCTCCTTATCGTTCTGTAAATCCAAAACCAAGTCACATTTCAAATGGCTTTTTAAAACTTCCCAGTACTACTTATCTGTATCATAATTTAAGGGCAGCTTCACCATTCCCCAGAGTCAGGCTGCCCAGGAGCAGTGCCACTCCTCCATCCCCTTGGGTTGCCTATGCAAAATCATACCTTTTCATTTTCGGAACATACATGACATCTCAGTTTGGGCCTGCAAGAGCAGCCTTTACTTATTGACTCCTTATGGAGTGCTGGCTGGCATGCCCTGGGACAGAGCGTGGGAATGGCTGCCTGTTTTTTGTTTTTCGCTCTCTCTAAGAGCTTTTCTACACAAAGTGTTTATTGCTCACTCATGATTTCTTACTCGTGGTTGTTTAGATGCCGTTGTGATCTTCCATTTTGCTTGTTTTTTCAGAGGGCTTTCCTGGGTTGTTTTTTTTTTTTTTTGGAGCAGGGAAAATGGGGTATTATTTCTGAAAATGCTGTTTCTACTAGTATATTTGCACTATTCCATCATAGCACAGCTCCACCTGGAGGCTATGTAGCAGAAAAGCGGGAAAGGAAATCTCTTTGTGTAGAGCTCGGATCTTTATTCTGCAATGGATCCAAAAGTAGCTATGGTGATTAACAGCCTCATGTAGAAAAATACCTAAATCATTTGGTTGTTGTCTTAGGGAAATCCAACATCGGAGGTTCTCCCAAAACAGCAGTGCTCAGTATAGAAGACTTGGTGAATGTGAGAGCGAACCGAAATGACTATCTGGGTGAGTGGTATAAAATGACTTTATCCGAGCAATTGTTATGAGGAAATCCAACCTGCCCTAGGAAATCGACCTTTCTCAAATCAACAGAACCAAGGGCTCTATTCTGAATCCCAGATCCAAGGGAAACATCATGGTGGGAGAGCTGGGGTCAGGGCCTCTACTGCACTGCAGTGGTTTATCAGACTTTGGGGAAGGGCTGTAGCTCAGTGGGTGGGCACATGATTTGTATACAAAAGATCCTGTTGCACTCATGTCCAGAATGCTGGACTAGATGGACCCATGGTCTGATCCAGCAGGGCTCTTCTTAGGTTCTTATGTCCCCGGTTCAGTCCCTGGCATCTCCCAGTAGGGCTAGGAAAGACTATTGGCTGAGACCTTGGAGAGCCCCTGGCAATCAGTGTAGGCACGACACAGGTGGACGGACCAATGTTCAGACTCTAACTCTCACACAAAAATAACTAAAACATCACACATAAATAAAACACTTGAAAAAAGGTACTGCTAACAATACATGAAATGTGTTAACAATAAACAACCTCTGGTTAAAAACCAGAAAACGACAGTAACACTAAGGGGTTCATCACATGGAGCTTTGATCCTGCTATTGAGATGGCTCTGTAACAGAAGTTTGCGGACTCTTTAGATGACGCCATTACCCTCCAGGGTGTCTCCTGCAATTTCCCCCAGCCTATACTGTGTTTTCCCCAAACCCAGTAAGTGTGGTATTTTTTCCAGCTCACAGAACAGGAGCACCATGACCTCCCTGTGAAATTCTCCAATAGGGGGAAAAACTGCTCTGTCCACCTGCTGTGGGTATTTGTTTTCAGTTGCTGGGGGCACCCATGGTCAGGATGACGAAGGCATTGAGGATGGGAGCGAGGCGTGCATGAGCAGATTTGTCAGGTGGGATGGCAAGAATCGCCTGCCAATTGCAACTCCTGCCTCTGCTCAAGTCTTGCTGAGGAAGGACTTTCCTCAATTCCCAGGGGTCTGCCATGTAAATGCTTGAGCACATTTCTCAGTTGGAGGGAGAAGAGGGTAAAATGCCTCCCTGTGATGAAGGGAGACACATCTGATCCCCCACCCCACCAAGCTCAGGAGCAACATCCTCTGTTGATTCAGAGCACCCCATTAAGTTCAATGGGGCTTACTCCCAAGTAAGTGTGCTGAGGGTTGCAGACTTACTGCGCGATCTTATGTCTACTCTGAAGTAAGTCCCATTGAGTTCAATGGGGCTTACTCCCACGTAAGTGTGCCAAGGGTTGCAGATTTACGGCACAACCTTACATTTTATGTCTACTTAGAAGTAAGTCAGAGGTTTCCTGGGGACTGCAAGAAAAGAGTACAGCAGAAGGTAAGCTGCGAAAACAAGAACACCCCCCCACTCCTTTGCACACATGCCAGGGAGGGAGGGAGGCACTCCCTCAGTTCAAACCACGTGTCTGCCTGTAAAGGAGCCCTTCCTAATCCCGCAAAGAAGCCGAAAGCAGGAAGCTCTGGAAAGGATGTGGATTTTTGTGGGTTTTTTGCTTAATGTAGAAACACCCTAAGAAAGCACAAATACTGAATGCAGAAGTAATTCAACACAATAAATATTGTGTAAGAACATAAGAGCCATGCTGGATCAGACCAAGCGTCCATCTAGTCCAGCATTTTGTTCACGCAGTGGCCAACCAGCTGCCCACAGGAAACCCACAAGCAGGATATGAGTGCAACAGCACCCTCCCGCCCAAGTGCCCCGGCAACTAGTGTGCATAAGCATATTTCCTCTGATACTGGAAATATGTACTTATAAATATAAAGATGTACTTCCTCATCATACCGGGAAGAGTCTTCTTTGTTTAAGGAAGCTTATTTGCTTTATTTGTTTGTTTGTTTATTTATTTTAAGACTGCCTTAAAGGGTAGAACCCTCCTGTGTTGCACAGGGAGCGTCTATCTTTATTTATTTCTATACTGCCCAAAAGCCTAAGCAATCTCTCTGTCATGGAATCCTTACACATTTTAAGGGATTCTGGGGCATGTCAAAATGCACATGCTCACCCCACATGGAGCCCTTGGCCAGGCCTGTTCAACTGAAAGTGCACCTTTCATGAACTGAACGTGCATACTGTAGAACACCCCCAACACCTCCCTGCACATTTGAGAGCGGCTTGCTTGCTTTCAGGAAAGCTTCTCCACCCTTATCCTGATAGGATTCTAAAGAACCCCAGGTTTCTTCAGCACCCAGTTCAAAAAGCACAGCTAGAATGCCCCACACATTTTCTGGAATTCCTGCACGTTCCTTAGAATTCACCCACATCCCCTGGAATTCACCCAAATTCGTCGACGCTTGGTGGGCAAATCAACACCTTCCTATTTTAATGCATTGGATTGCATTAAAAGGTGTTTAATGCATCGGATTCATTCATTCTTGCATCTCGTTGCTGGTTGTGTGAATTGTTGAATTTTGAGCAACCTCAGCTGATGGGTTTTTTTTGGAATATCCAGTCTTTACTTCCAGAATGTCTAGTGATGACCTTTCCTGTCTTGGTTTAATTCAGATATCTATGCTTTTGGGGTTGGAAGCATTGATGTGGACTGGCAGGCCATGAATGAGATAGCATCCAAGAAGCCGGGTGAGAGGCACGCCTTCATACTGCAAAATTCTCAGGAACTCAAGAAAGCCTTTGAAGACGTTCTTGGTGCGTATGATCGCACACTCATGCACACAGCAAAGCTGGGGCCTGTGCAAGAGGAGGAAAGGGGCAGCGGCTAGTGAGTACATAGTGTCAGATGCAACTACCCTACGTTCAGTTTGCTTCTAAAGCCAACACTGGACCCCAGTTCTGGCTTTCTGGATCTCAGTGTTCCTGCTGAAAAACATCAGCTGTGCACCTCCCAGCTTCCACATCTATAGATCCCATTCTCTACCTCACATAGAACCAAGGGACTTCACCTTTTCTAATCCAGGGATGGCCAACTTCTGTGTACCTGGGTTGCCCTTTTCAGACCTGGTGTCAGCGCATAGCATCCTTGCACAGCTGCAGGGGCTCCAGATTTAGCCAGATGAAATGGTCACTGATGATAGGGGCAGTTCTGGGAGAGGAGGAGCCAAATGGCAGTTGGGTCCCAGTGGAACCAGTGGAACGGGCCTCGCTGCCTCTGCTTTCCCTCTGAGGCAGACAGTGAAGGAAGGGAGTCTTGGGAGAAGAGGAGCCAAGTGGCCATTGGTCTAGCCAGGCTGAAGGAGGGGTCGCTGTCTTATATTCCCTCATAACATATGTGAAGTTTTTTAAATGCTCAAAACGTGCTGTATAGATGCTAAGTGTTCCTATGCACACTGACTCCCTTAATTTCCCACATGCAGAAGCTAATCACAGCACCACATTTCTAGTTGGAGGGATGTCCCTGCGTGTGGGATGTCCCACCAACCCATTGTGAATGGGGTTCTTTTAGCATAAGGTGCATGTGTTGGCATGCTGGAAGGATTATCTGGGGTTTGAGACCCAGAAGGTCTGCAAGAAAAAAATAAAAGCAAGAAGGAAATGCTGTGACTGTGTTGAAAATTAGTTGAGCTTCTTTCCAACACTCTCAGACCCCAGAGATCTGGATGATATATGTGGATTGGCAAACTACTCTGACAGTGCTAGATGGGATCAGAAGAACCCGTGGCATGTACTCCTCCAAGGCAAAGTGAGTAGAGCCTGTCCTTTACCCACCCTCCCCAATACCATTACAAAATTTCTAATTCCTTCTTCCCAGGTTCGGAGAGACCTAGAATAGCCTTCCCCAACCTGGTGCCCTCCAAGTATTTTGGATGTTAACTCCCATCATCCCTAACCATTGGCCATGCTGGCTGGGGCTGATGGGTGATGTAGTCCAAAACGTCTGGGGGACCAACATTGGGGAAGGCTGGCCTAGAGCATAATCCTGCGATTGTTAGCTCTCCGTTGAATTAACTCAGTCACTCTTGCTTTAGTTTCATACAGAATATGCTTGCCGGGGTGCCTTAATTTCAAAGACGTGGGTTCTGACATCAGCTCACTGCTTCAACAAGTTGAATGACACTTCCGGCTGGATCATTGTTCTGGGTAAGCTGCAAAGGAAAAAGCAAACTTGATTTCATTTATCGCTGTACGCTACCTTTGTAGGGCTTCTACCCTGAAAGGTGGCCAAATATTTTAAATAAATAAATTCATTGCATTTGGTTCCGGTGGAGCTCTGAGGCCTTTACTAAGGCCTTTGGGGCCTGTTCAAAAAGAAGCAGGGTTCAGCAGGTGAGGGCAAGGCTGCTTCCATGCTGGAGCCTTTTAGTGCTGCGGAGGCACAACTCTTCCAGAATTCGCTGGAAGTGGAATTTAAAAAAAAAACATTTATTTTATTTTCATTATTTTTGGATCGCCCCTGCACTCAATGAGTGCTTTAACAATGTCCACACAGTGCTTAATATAGTATGGTATTTTGGTTTGTATATAGTGCCATCGGTGTGCATGGGGATTTATGAAGTGCAAGAGAGGACAGGTCCCTGCCCCAAGAAGTTTACTGTCTAAAAATGCAACAGAAGGGAAACAACAAGGAAGCCAGAGGTGAACAGGAGAAGAACGTGTGATTGCTTAGCCTTAGCTGCAGGCTTGGTCCTCACTCCTACATCCCTGGGACCTCCAGTGTGGTGACAGTGGGCAACATGTGCCTGCAGACACCGCTCTTGGTGCCCACCAGGCTCTCTGCCCCTCCTGGTTTTGATGTTATTAAGGACTTCTTCAATTTTACTTTTAATTGGGGGTCTGGTATGCTGCAAAGCGGAGTACTGCCCTCCAGCACCATCTTTATTTGGGGTTCAAAAGAGTCACCTTGTGTTTTGGAGCTCAGAGCCCACCTCTGCCTTAGGTTCTTTGGCAACTTACATTCCTTAGCAGTTTGCCTTCTGGGAAATGAGTGTTTTGTCACTGGCCATGTCAACAATGGGCAAGCCCCCATGGCAGCCATTTTGTGAAAGTGCCCACAAAATTCTATCAAAATTCCAAATGTGCCCACTGATGCAAAAAGGTTGGGACCCCTGCTATACCCACTTACAAGGGAGTAAGTCCCATGGAACTCAGTGGGACGTAGTACTGAGTAAACGTGTAGCATTGTGCTTTACAGGGAACTAGGGGTTGAGCAGCAATGCCCTTTCAGATGGCCAAGGTCCTTCTGTATGTTTACTCATGACTCAGTCATATTCAGCAGTCACCTGACTGAGTCTGTCACCTGCCGTCAGTCTCATTCAGCAGTCAGGTTTACTCAGCCACCTGCAATGCTAATGAGAAGTTTTTCTTCTTGCAGGTTTAGCCCATTTTTATTGTTTTCTATTCAGAGGGGCAGGGGGGATTAGAGAAGAATTGTCCCTTAATTAGTTAGCTTCTTTTCCCCAGGGGAAAATTGCTGTCTTCTGTCCATTTTTCAATTTTATTTAGTGCTATTTCACTATGAATTGTTTTTTAAAACATGAAAAATAACCAGGTAACGAGTAACAAAAGACACTGCCTCCTCCTTCCTGCCAGAAACAGAATGCAGTCAACAAATGCTGGACAGTTTTATGGTCCCCAGGTCCAGATACATAAAAGGCATACAGCTCAATCAGCCTTCCCCACCCTGGTGCTCTCCTGATGTTTTGGACTTCAACTCCTATCAGCCCCACCAGTATGGCCAATAGTCAGGAATGCTGGGAGTTTAGTCCAGAACATTGGGAGGGCACCAGATTGGGGAATGCTGAGCTAAATTGCTCCCTGCCTCTTCTTCCCAGAGTAACCCTAAGTTTGCTAGTCCAGTACAAGACCTGAAATGGATCACCAGTTGCTGGGGAACATGGGCAGGAGGGCAGTGTTGCACTTAATGTCCTGCTTGTGGGTTTCCTGCGGGCAGCTGGTTGGCCACTGTGTGAACAGAATGCTGGACTAGAGGAGCCCTTGGTCTGATCCAGCACGGCTCTTCTTATGCTCTTATCAACCTGTGATCAGAGTCTTCTGAGAGCACTACAAGTGGGCCTAGTAGGTTACAGTCAAAGATGCTGGAAGGCAGGATTCTTGGGACTGCTAGAAGATAAGGGTGGGAGTGGGGAATCAATGCTGATACGTTAGCGCCGCCTCCTCCAGCCTTCAGTCAAAGCTGTCATCTCTGGGGCCGCGTTCTGATCAACTCTGCCTCCCCACAGCAGCCAGGAAACTGCTCACTGGTCTCGGGAAGCGGAAGAAACACATGGCAGGGCAGCTAGACGCCGATCAACATCTGAGGGGGCGTGCCAGGACTGATGTAATATGTCGTTTGGCCCTGAGACCAATGGCCCTTCTGGCCTAGTATTGTCTGACGCAGTCTTCCCCAGCTTGGTGCCTTCCAGCCATGCTGGCTAAGGGTGATGACAGTTGTAGTCCAGCATGTCTGGACAGCACCAGATTAGGGAAGACTGGTCTATCGTGACTGGCATAAGTTTTCCTGGGTCTCTGCCAAAGGCCTTTCTCAGCTCCATTACTTTGTTGTTCAGTCATTCAGTCGTGTCCGACTCTTCGTGACCCCATGGACCATAGCACACCAGGCCTTCCTGTCCTGCGCTGTCTCCCGGAGCATGCTCAAGTCCATATTCGTTGCATCGGTGATGCTATCTAGCCATCTCATCCTCTGCCGTCCCCTTCTCCTTTTGCCTTCAGTCTTTCCCAGCATCAGGGTCTTTTCCAGAGAGAAACCTCTTTGCATTAGGTGGCCAAAATATTTGAGCTTCAGCTTCAGGATCTGTCCTTCCAATGAGCACTCAGTGTTGATTTCCTTTAGGATTGACTGATTTGACCTCCTTGCAGTCCAGGGGACTCGTAAGAGTCTTCTCCAGCACCACAGTTCGAAAGCATCAATTCTTCTGTGCTCAGCCTTACTTATAGTCCAGCTCTCACAGCCATACGTTACTACTGGGAAAACCATAGCTTTGATTAGACGGACCTTTGTTGGCAAGGTGATGTCTCTGCTTCTTACTATGCTGTCTAGGTTTGCCATAGCTTTCCTCCCAAGGAGCAAGCGTCTTTTAATTTCATGGCTACAGTCACCGTCTGCGGTGATCTTGGAGCCCAAGAAAATAAAATCTGTCACTGCTTCCGTTTCTTCCCCTTCTATATGCCAGAAAGTGATGGGGCCAGATGCCATGATGTTAGTTTTTTTAATGTTGAGTTTCAAACCAGCTTTTGCACTCTCCTCTTTCACCCTCAACAAGAGACTCTTTAGATCCTCTTCGCTTTCTGCCATTAGGGTGGTATCATCTGCATATCGGAGGTTGTTGATAATTCTCCCGGCAATCTTAATTCCGACCTCTGATTCATCCAACCCAGCGTTGCTCATGATGTACTCTGCATATAAGTTAAATAAGCAGGGTGACAATATGCAGCCTTGTCATACTCCTTTCCCAATTTTGAACCAATCGGTTGTTCCATGTCTGGTTCTTACTGTTGCTTCTTGACCCTCGTACAGGTTTCTCAGGAGACAGTTAAGGTGGTCTGGTACTCCCATCACTTTAAGAATTTGCCACAGTTTGTTGTGATCCACACAATCAAAGGCTTTAGCGTAGTCAATGAAGCAGAAATAGACGTTTTTCTGGAATTCTCTTGCTTTCTCCATGATCCAGCGAAAGTTGGCGATTTGATCTCTGGTTCCTCTGCCTCTTCGAAACCCAGCTTGTACTTCCGGTAGTTCTCAGTTCACATACTGCTGAAGCCTAGCTTGTAGGATTTTGAGCATCACCTTGTTGGCATGTGAAATGAGCGCAATTGTACGGTAGTTTGAACACTCTTTGGCATTGCCCTTCTTTGGAATTGGAATGTAAACTGACCTTTTCCAGTCTTGTGGCCACAGTTGAGTGTTCCAAATTTGTTGGCATATTGAGTGCATCACTTTAACAGCATCATCTTTTAGTACCTTAAATAGTTCAGCTGGAATACTGTCATCACTGCTAGCTTTGTTGTTACTAATGCTTCCTAAGGCCCACTTGACTTGACTCTCGAGGATGTCCGGCTCAAGTTCAGTGACTGCACTCTCATGGCTATCAGGGACATTCAGATCTTTCCTGTATAGTTCTTCTGTGTATTCTTGCCACCTCTTCTTAATCTCATCTGCTTCTGTTAGGTCCCTGCCTTCTTTGTCCTTTATCATGCCCGTCTTTGCACAAAACGTTCCCTTGAGATCTCCGATTTTCTTGAAGAGATCTCTAGTCTTTCCCATTCTGTTGTTTTCCTCGATTTCTTTGCATTGTTCATTTAAGAAGGCCTTCTTGTCTCTCCTTGCTATTCTCTGGAACTCTGCATTCAGTTGGATATATCTTCCCCTTTCTCCCTTGCTTTTCGCTTCCCTTCTTTCGTCAGCGGCTTGTAAAGCCTCATCAGACAGCCACTTGGCTTTCTTGCATTTCTTTTTCTTTGGGATGGATTGAGTTGCTGCCTCCTGAACAATGTTACGGACCTCCTTCCATAGTTCCTCAGGCACTCTGTCTATCAGGTCTAATCCCTGAAATCTATTCCTCACCTCCACTGTATATTCATAAGGGATATGCTTTAGGTCATACCTGAATGGTTTAGTGGTTTTCCCTACGTTCTTCAATTTAAGCCGAAATTTTGCAACAAGAAGCTCATGATCTGAGCCACAGTCAGGTCCAGGTCTTGTTTTTACTGACTGTATAGAGCTTCTCCATCTTTGGCTGCAAAGGACATAATCAATCTGATTTCAATATTGACCATCTGGTGATGTCCATGTGTAGAGTCATCTCTTGTGCTGTTGGAAAAGAGTGTTTGCTATGATCAGCGTGTTCTCTTGGCAAAACTCTTATTAGCTTTTTTTTGACCCCCGGAACCCGTGAAGTTGCCCGCCCCTGCTTTAAAGATAGAATGAGCTGGGCACCTTCTTCCATGCATAAAGCAAGTGTCCTGGAGTGGACCTGCGTTTCTCTGCAGAAGAAGCTTCGTCCCGGATAAGAGGCAAAGGTGTCCCCCTGCAAATTGGGCCCCTGCTCCTGCCCTCTCACCAGCTCTGGAAAGGCATAAAAGGTGATGGCCAGGATCACTGGGTCCCTCATCAAAACAATGGGACATTTTGCAGTAAAGAATGGATTCTGAGGTTGATTGACTCTGCTTTCTCCCCTAGGAGGAGGAGAGAGGAAGTTGCGAATAAAGACGCGGATTGACCACGAATTGTACAATGTTCGAGCTAAGTTGGCCCAGGGCATCGAGGAATTCTATGACTATGACATCTCCCTACTCGAACTGGAGAATCCTGTGCGGTTTGGTGGGAGAATCAGGTAACATTGCCTCTACAGACAGGGTTAGGCAAACAACGAAAACACGAAGGAAGAATCTGGGGCTATAGCGGCTTGCTCTGAAACTTTTCTGTTGATTGAAATGTTGTGTGTGTTCCCTATACAAAATAGAAGTTACATTAAAAAAGAAGAAGGAATCCAGTTCTATTTTTGCCCTCTCAATCACATCTTGCTAGTTATGCCTTAAGATTGCTGAATATGCGCTCTTGCTTTGTAAATGCAGGCTACAATTTTAGTGGGCAGGCAGAGTGGGGAGGTAAACCATACAAGATTGAAGTGTCACTGTTGTACTTGCTTGCTCTTGTATGGCCTCCCCCAACCTGGCACCCTGGAGATGTGATGGACTGCAGTGCTCATCATCCCCAGCTAGAGGAAAGTGTGGGTTTTCCTATTGGCTGTGAAGTTACTGACTCAGAGGCCAAGTGAGTAAACTCCTCTGAAGCCAGGTAGTTCTTACTTTGCACACTCTCAAAAAGACCTTTTGGGGTACAATAGTGAAGTTTGCCTCTTATTTAGGGAATTCCCTCCCTAGAGAGGTCAGGTTGGCTTCCTCTTTATTAAACTTTAGGCAGGCAGTGAAGACTGTCCTGTTCCGTCAGACGTTTAAAGGTGTTTAGCATTTTTATGTCACCTTTTACTGGCACTCACTCTCTAATTCTATTGCATTGAATTTTTTTTTTCCTTCTTGGGGGTGGCGGGGAGCAGAGCTTTATAACTAGTTTTTATTGTAGCTTTATTGAGTATTGCTCTGAGCACCTAATAGGTGGAAGGTACAAATCGTGAATCAAATCAATATATAAATGTAATTAAGTGCAGGGGGGTGCAGGAGAGGGAGAGAAACCTGGTTCACACTATCACCGGAGCTTAAACAAGGCTGATTTAAGCCACGGTGTGTGCCAGGCACCATTTACCTAATCACCCACCCAGACACAGCTTCTTGTGTCATCCGAACCCAGGCAGCATGGCTTTTTGGAGGGGGAAATAACCCTCAAATAACCTGTGGGCTGTTGTTTGGTTATTTGACAGTTGTTTCCTGCTCCAACAAGACATACTGCCTGGGTTCAGGCAACATGACAAGCTGCTCGATTAGGCAAATGGTGCCCAGCACGCAGCGTGGCTTGAAGCCACCATGGCTTGTTTAAGCAACAGTGATGGTGCGAACCATCAGTGTCTCAGGGCCACGAGGACATCATTCACGTGCAAAGCAGGTGTGAGAGGGGCTGTTTTTAACAGCAGAAAGAGCACATGTAAGAGGGATGGGGGATGTTGAGTCATCCTCCACTCCACACCTTCACTCTCTGCAGCTAGTTGGCCTAATTCTGGTTTTGCTCATCATGGGATTGGCAAAGAGCAACGCAGGCTACCAAAACCCTGCCTTCCCGTTTCTCTGTTCTCCTTGCTGGGGCCCTTCCAGCATCCTGCTCTCTGTTTCTTTTGATGGTGCAAACTCCAAACCAGCAGCAAATGTCTTTCTGCTTTGCAGGCCAATCTGCCTTCCTTGCACGGAAGGTGCCAACAGAGCCCTGAAGAAGAAGCCGGGGACCACGACATGCAAGGATCACGGTGAGCATACCAGGCCACCAGATATCTCTTTGAATGAGCTGCAGTGGTCAGTGCTGTGTGCTCTTCTCCTTAGACCAAGGCCTGGTTCCCTCATGCAGCAGAACAAGGTGGGAATGAGGCAGAAGAGTCCTGAATTGGGCAGAATGCACTGAATCATTTCAGATGAGGAAATTTTTGAATGCTCCTCTACATTTAAAAAACCAAATGAACACTGCTGTCAGAAGAGTAGCACAGCAGGGAGTGGGCTGGAATACAACCTTTCTCCCTGATGTGGCAGGTTTGTTTGTTTGTTTTTAAATTGCAGGAAGGTTGGTAGATGGGAGAGCAATTGAAGATGGCATCTCACCTGCAGTCTGAAGTGGTACAGTCCACTCTCCCGCTTTAAGATTCTACCAGTTCATTTTGCTATATGCGTAGACCAGGCTGTGGAGACACTGCAAAAGGGAAAGCCTAAAGAAAAAGAGCTGGGGGGGCTGGGCTGGCCATGTTTATATCCGTCTTTCTCCAAAATAATGAACCTAAGGCAGGTTACAGGGAAGATTCCTGAACGTTGAAGTGTACCTCCAAGTACATATTTCGTCCATTTTATCATACTGATGCAAAGTTGGGGGAAGGTACACATGGTAGACTGTTCCTTGCAATACTTAAAGGTACATTGTCGATTCTCGTCACTGAGTAATGTATGGGCAGTACTTTGAGCACTGGAGAGGTAGGAAAACACTACATAAAATATTAAGTCTTAAAGTGTTTGAAGGAAGTCTACTGACTACTATTTCTGAAAAACGTACAGCCTCATTTCTTAATATGTTCCCACCATAGTTCTGGTGTGCTATTCCAGTATTGCTCAATAATTCTATTATTGCTACATTTGAAGGGAAACTAGAAGGGTGAACCCATGTAATAAAAATAATGACATTTGTCTGAAATGAGGACGAAGTACTGTTAATAGAAGGTATTGGATGCTGATGTAGCATCACTCTGGGGCATTGTGGGAAACTGAAATAGTGGCTAGAGTCAGTTATCCGGTACTGAGAAGCGGGGGGCGGGGGGCACCTGAGGTCCCTGTGCCTTGAGTCCGCTCAGAACTGGAGCTGGCTCTGTTTTTAAAGCTGCTTGCTCTGTCCACACCCACATCAGTTTGGATGTGGAGGAAGACAGAACGGGGCAAGTGGAGGGGGCAGTTTTTGTTGGGCCATGCGTGCACACCAGGGTTGGGACCATGGTGGGCACACAGGGATATTTTGCTTCTTAAGCCAAGGTAAAATTCACTTGGCTTTCTTCCCTGCCCCTTGGGAGAAGCTCCTTTCCTTCTTGAAATGAAGTTGACATGGGGGCTTCTTTAAGAAGTACATAGCAGAAGGTAAGATTGCAGTAAGCATTACTGAGATTGTGTATGTCGGCTTTCCCCAATGTGGTGTCGTCCTGATGTTTTGGGGTACAACACCCATCAGCCCCAGTCAGCATAGCCAGTGGTCGAGGTGATGAGAGCTGTAGTCCCACCTGGGGCAGCCTCCCCCACCCTCGTGCCCTCCAGTTGTTTTGGGCTACAACTTCCAGCCTGCCTGACCATTGGCCATGGGGGTAGGGGCTGATGCGAGTCAAACTTCAAAACATCTGGAGGGACCCAGCTTGGGGAAGGCTAGCAGGTGCCATGTGTTCTACGTAACACATTGCTAAGTATTAAGAACTGGTGTTTCCCATCAGCTCTTTGAATCCTCCATCTCCCTAAGCCAGCACAGAACAGGTGGGGGATTGGAGTAAGATCTGAGCCCACATTTGGAGGGACATTGGAAAGCAACAGCTGCCTTGCAGATCGTTGCAAAGGTGCTTCTTGAAGGCAAGGAAGGCCGGTGTCGGGTGGGGATTTTCCTCTGCTTAGAAGATGTCTTATACTGAGTCAGCCGATTGGATCATCTAACACAGACTTCCCCAGCTTGGTGCCCTCCAGATGTGATGGACCACAACTCCCATCATACCCAGCCAACATGCCCATGGTGGGTAGAGGATGGTGGGTAGAGGATGGTGGGTGTTGTAGTCAATCACATCTGGTGGGTGCCTGGCTGGGGAAAGCTAATGCAGCCTTGGTACTGTCTCCACCAGCTGGCAGTCTCTCTCCAAAGTCTCAGGCAGAGCGTCCAGCCCAGCTCTGCTGGCTGGGATCCTTGTAAATGTGGCTGTGAGGGCTAAACTGTTTATAAACATGTTTATATCCGTCTTTCTCCAAAATAATGAACCTAAGGCAGGTTACAGGGAAGATTCCTGAATGTTGAAGTGTACCTCCAAGTACATATTTCGTCCATTTTATCATACTGATGCAAAGTTGGGGGAAGGTACACATGGTAGACTGTTCCTTGCAATACTTAAAGGTACATTGTCGATTCTCGTCACTGAGTAATGTATGGGCAGTACTTTGAGCACTGGAGAGGTAGGAAAACACTACATAAAATATTAAGTCTTAAAAGTGTTTGAAGGAAGTCTACTGACTACTATTTCTGAAAAACGTACAGCCTCATTTCTTAATATGTTCCCACCATAGTTCTGGTGTGCTATTCCAGTATTGCTCAATAATTCTATTATTGCTACATTTGAAGGGAAACTAGAAGGGTGAACGCTCAGGCAGAGCGTCCAGCCCAGCTCTGCTGGCTGGGATCCTTGTAAATGTGGCTGTGAGGGCTAAACTGCACAAAGACATAGTCAGCAGCTGAGCCTTGCTTTCTTTTCTACATGCAAGAACGCATGTGGGCCCACAATCCAGATTAGGACCACCATGCATAAATAGGGGAGGTTAAAACTTTCCCACCCAGCCGCTCCCTAAATTCTACCCCACACACACCTGCAGGGGAGCTAACAAAGGAGAAGAAAAGCCTCTATTGGCACTTTTTGACCTAGAGAAGCTTTGGAACGCAAAGCATGTGCTGTTCCACTGAACTAAAGAGGAAGAAGGGTTTCAGGGTGAACAGAAATGCCCAAAACATACTGCTTTGTTGTTGCCAACCTCCCAAGCAAACAACACAACCCAGTTTCATAGAATCATAGAATAGTAGGGTTGGAAGGGGCCTACAAGGCCATCGAGTCCAACCCCCTAGAATTCACTAGAATAGTTTATGTACTGTGTCAATGAGGCACGTGTGGCCCATGGAGCACAGCTGCTGCTTTCGAGAACTGCTCCCTTCCTCTTCCCACTTCCTCTCCATGCTGCAGCCACATGTCTCTCACATACTTCTCTTTTCTCAGGCTAGTAGGCCAAAATCCCCCAGTCCCGTTCTTCCCTGTAGCTGCCCCATTCCTTGCTTTTCCTATGAGGAAAGGCTAAAGTGTTTCGGATTTGTTTTTAGTGCAGGGGGTGGTGGGGAGACAATGAAGGCAGGACATGACAGAAGTTTATGAAATTATGCATAGTAGGAGAATTTACTCAGTCACCCAATGAAAATGATTTCCAATAGATTCAGGTCAGATAAGAGAAAGAAATTAACAACATGCAGTGATCTCTGCATATAAGGCTCCTTGCAAATAGAAAACTAGCACATAAGGGATAAAGGTCCAAGTCCAGCCATCATCTGCTGTGCCAGTTTTCTACTTGCAAGGAGATTTTTTTAAAAAACAAGGGAGCATTCAGAAATGGTATCTCCCACCCAGGTTCTACCTCAGGACCCTTGGGCAGCAGTTAGGGCCCCAACAGGGCCCATCTACACTAATGTCTGCACTAGGCCCCAAGCTGGACAGCAGGGGCTACAAGCCACCATTTTAAATTTCCCACAGTGCCCCAGAGTGCCTGATGTAGCATCAGTTTGGGGCATTATGGGGAATTTAAAATGGCTGTCACCAGGTAAGTGTTGTTTAGATTGTAAGCTTGAGGCCAGGAACTGTCTTATTATTAATTAATCTTTGTAAGCCACTCTTGAGAGCCTCAATGCTGTAAATAAATAAATGCTTTGCTGAGGGCCTCCTCAGACCTGGACCCAGCCCTGTTCCCACCTACAGTCTGAAGAGCATCAGTCCATACCACCCCTTTGAAGCGTCGACTGGGCCTATAACTACCGAGGCCACACAGGTAGTTTCATGAGC
The DNA here is from genome assembly GCF_057233095.1 of Heloderma suspectum. Taxonomy (NCBI): domain Eukaryota; kingdom Metazoa; phylum Chordata; class Lepidosauria; order Squamata; family Helodermatidae; genus Heloderma; species Heloderma suspectum. The sequence continues at coordinate 358,867,426 of NC_139459.1, read as the reverse complement.
CAGACTGTACTTTGGATGTATTTATTTTCCACAAAGGAATGTTCCCAGTGCCACAGGGCAACAGCTCCTTTTGAAACCAAGGGGAGTTTCAAAACTCCATCATGAGGGTTCAGTAGTCAGAGAGTGAGGAAACTGTCACCATCTGCAAGTGAGGCTGGGTGGTCTACACATACAGCAAATGAGGCGGTAGAACACTGAGGTGGTAGAATAGATGGAGCCGTGTCTTACTACAGGTGCAGAGAGGGGGTGCTCCTTTTGAATGCTCCTCTGCAAACAAAATTCCCTCCCAACAGAAAATGTGTACATCTAGGAGAAAGTCCAAGCCCAGTCTTTTGCTTGTTCTGATTTTCTATTTGCAGGGAGTTTTTTTTAATGTGAGGAAGCTTTGAAAAATGGCACCACCCCCTGCTGCAGTCTGAAGTAGTCCAGTCCATTCTACCACCTCAACATTCTATCATCACATTATATGCCTAGACCAATTCTGAGATAAAACATTTCCTGGGTTGGGTCAAATTAAGCCACAGGCTCCACTCCTGCTGTGTCATTCAGTCAGTTCATGTTTTGTCTCTGGAATGTTGGCGCTTTCAAGACTCAAAGACTGCTTTCCTGGAAGCTGGCTAACGGGTCAATGCCACTTGTCCCACTAAAGTTGGATGTCAACTACTCGGGGCTCCCATAACTAGTTAGCATGCCAGAGTCTCATTCGTTATTGGAATTAAGCAGACAAATCTCTCCACCATCTAAGAATGGCCATGCACCACCACCCACAGATTCAAGAGGGAACTATTAGTCTGCCCACTGAGATAAATGTTTGCCAAGTCTTAACCCACCTCAAACTTTGGTGTTAGGTTCTGTTACTGTGGTGTTAGGTTCTGTTACCTTCCTTTGGAACCTGGAAGTTGTGACTATTAACTCCCCAGTCCCAGAGCGCACCACCCATTGACTTCACTGCTCCGCCAGAAAAGCCTATTCTAGGTCACCTTCCCCTGCTGTAACCAACTGAGTGGCTGGGCCTCACTTCTCTCTCAAAGAGCCCAGAACTTCTGCTATCCAAGCTCACAATCACCACACACACACACCTTTTTTCTGCCTTGTAGAGCTGGAGTTGCTGAGTTTTGAGAAGGTGCCTGCCCAGTTCATTTCCTTAGACAACAAGAGGATGAATGTGCAAATCAAGACAAAGACAAGTGTAAGCGTGCTATTTCCTGCTTATAGGATAATTGGTAATAATAATTTGAAATGTAAAAGCCTGGAAAAATGGAGATGGGAGCATTTCTGGGGGTTTTCCTCGAGACCAGTAGGATGAATGAAAATAGACTTTTAAAAGTAGTGTTTTAAAATAATATTGTTACAGCCAGTTAACACTGCTACAAAATCTGTTAAGAGCCAAGATCCAAAGGTAGCAGTATTGGTATTGCAGCTGCGTTTGACTGGATTACTAAACAAGCAACACTCTTGGGACTTTACGTTGGAAAAGTACTTTCAAATTTTGCAGTGTTCAGGACTGCCACTGCTGTGGCATCTCCAGCAGGTGATCCAGAGAGCGTCACCAGCCGCTCTCCTGTCATAGCATTTACTGCAGCGAGAGAGCAGCCAGCGGGGCTCTCTGGAGCAGCCACCCACCCTCCGTTTCCCTCATTGCATGTCCCCCTTACTTTTGCCTCCATATTGGCTCTAAAGAGAGTCCCGCAGCCGGGAGAAGCAGCCACAGGGTTCTTGCAAGACCCAGGTGAGTTCTCATGAGATCCCTGCACCTACTTCTTCTGGCTGCACAGCAACAGTAAGGGAAAGGGAGCCATGACGCGTGGGAAAGAGTGTGATGTGGCAGTGGCACGTGTTCTCTCCCACCTCAAGCAGAGAGAGCTTCCACCACGGCTGCTCACTTGCCTCAGATTTCTCTATCTGCCGCATCAAATGAAACTAATAAATCAAGTGAAACTAATAAATGTTTGAAAGTGTGCACACGTAACAACCGAGGAGCACGCTAATGTGAAAAAGTTGAGAAACTTCTTCCATTTTTTGCAAACCATCTTTTTTCTGAAGTCCATGAAGCTCAAAGTGAAAGTTCAGAATCAGAAGCTGTGGGTCTTTCAGACACTGACAGAAAACCAAATCAAAGTTAAAATATTATTTTCAACAATATATTATTTATAGGTTTCTGTATACATTGGTTTCTGTATAGCTCCTTTTGAATATAGTAGCTAAGACACGCAGCCCAATCTTTTGCATGTTTACTCTGAAGCAAGTCCTGTTGCATGATTCAGTGTGGGGCTTTCTCTGAGGTAAGAGCATAGAATTGGAGCTTTACTGTGTATGATGGAGATATGCCCTTGAAGAGTTCAGTGATCTTATCAAGGGCATCTCTGCACCAGCCTAAAATCCTGCATTTAAAATGGGGCTTTCTGCTTCTGTTTTAAATGCAGGATCACAACGGCTCCCTTTTTCACCTTCTTCCTTTCCCCTCTCCCCTTTCCCCCTCCTCCTCCCTTTATCTGAGTCTTCCATTATCTTTCATTGATCTCGCTCCTCTTCTTGCCCATGGAGGGAACTCAAGTGGAACACAATGGGGTAATTTGATAGCTCATTATCTGTGATCTATTTAAAAATGGAACAAGGGGCATTTAGTGGAGGAGACGCCTTGGAGGTTCATGGTGTCATGTAAACAGCCCGCAAACTTCTGTGACGGAGCAATTTCAATCGCAGGATAAAAGCTCCATGTGAAGAAAGCCCAAGTTTAATTGAACATCCAAATCTATTGCATTACAGGGATGAGCTTTTTCTGAGCTGTTCCCTCTAGAAATATGCACTTTTCCCTATTTCTGCATCATAATGTTATGGTCTACGTATTGTTTCTAAGGCCAGATAATGAAAACCTTTGTTTTACTTCTTTATTGATGGTTCCATATTTCATATTTCATATTTCATTTTATTCTTTCCCCTGCCCCCTCCACAATATTATCCTAATATCCTAGCTGGCCAGAAATAAAACATAAAGGCATCATAATTTTCAGTGCCATTTCTACAACTGGGTATATTTGCAATTATTGTTTTAATAAAACTTAGACAATGTTGTTACGCTTTTAATGATGTATTGTTTTGTAATATGTTATAAACTGTTCTGAGATTATTAAAATGGGAAGTGGTATACAAATGTTCTAAATAATAAATGTATACCTTTTAAAATGTCATAATTATGCTAAATAGTACTATTTAATGTGTGACAGTGCTATCCTTTGCATGCTTATTTGGAAGTCCCACTGACTAACAGGGGCTTACTCCCAAGCAAGTCTGCATAGGATTGCAGCCTAATGGTGTAAATCTTATATATGCCTACTCAAAAAGTCTGAGTTCAGAGGGTCTCAAGTAAGTATGCATAGGACTGCTGCCTCAGTTGTACTTGGTGGAGCTTACGTCTGAATAGATATGCATAGGATTGCAAGTAGTAGAGGAAGTTTGGATATGATAAGACTGTAGATACATCATATTTTTCATTTTTGTCTGTAACATATCTGGGTTTTTTTAAAAAAATAGGAACTCTCTCTTTCCACGGCTTCAATATTTCTGGGAATTTTATACCTCTAGTAGTAATAGGTCTTATGGATTATATGGGTGGCGTGTTTTAATTCTTTTCACATGGACTCCCAGAGGATTAGGATGCCAAAACTTACAAAGATGGGAGGCTGTTTTCATGGAAAGTGGAGATTTTGAGTATTTAAAAGAGAGAGAAAAGAAAATAAAGAAAAAAGTCTGACAGGACGACATCAGAGTAACTACTGCCCAAGCACTCTCTGAGTGATGCTGCAGCAAATAGGGCTTCTTTTGATTTGCAGGGAAGCAATGACAAGGAAGCTTCTTTCTAGGTTACACAGATGTTGCAGAGATGCTGGAGCCAGATCAGGTGCCTTCGTGGCTTAATAATGAGACGGATGCAGAAAACAACCCTACGCTCTTTGGCAAGAGAGAGAATTGGCAAAATTATAGGAATGAAAATGCTGTGTTCATGCGTCATTTTAAGCCAGGAATCCTGGCTTATTAAACTACAATGTGACTGAGCAGCATACTGGCTCCTGCAGCCCAATCATGCCTGCTTGCTTCTCCCACTTGCATGAGCAGATAAATAAACTGGGCATGGTTAGCTTAGCATGACGTCTGAACCCATCACACTAAGCTACCCATGCCTGGTTTGTTTGCCCATTCATGCAGGAGAAGAAAAGAGGCGTGAACAGGGTGTGTGCACCAGCAGGCAGCTCACCCGCATTGTGGTTTGATAAGATAGATTCCTGGCTTAAAATGACATGCGAATACAGCCAATGTGTCATGGAGCACGGATATGCTGAGTCTCAATTCTGATAAAGCCATCAGAGAATCTGAATTTCAAACTGGAGGGAAATCTCTAGCAAACAGCAGACAAGCGTGCTTTAAACTCAGTGATTTTCATTATGTGCAAGTTTTCAAAGCACTGGGGCTGAGCTACTGTAGCAATTCTGCCATCACATATATGAAATGTGTTGCTCCCTATAGCGTCCCTTGTGTATTTCCGGAGCTGTTCAAGAGGATATGATATATTCCAAAGTGTCTGATGTCTCTGAAGTGGTGACGGATAGATTCCTGTGCAGTGGGGAAGATAACGCTCTGGAAGCTGCCACTTGCAAAGGTTGTTTTGCTTACGTGAGAAGGGTGAAAGTATCCTGATTCAGTGGAGGGGCAAGGGGAAAGATGGTTTTGAATCCTGAAGAAACTTCTCATCCAAGTGAAGCTGTACAGGTTTTCCTGGTAACCAGAGCTATAACGACAGCCAGTGTGGTGTAGTGGTTAGGAGTATTGGACTCGGCAGATCTGGGTTCTAGCCCCCACTCAGCCATGAAGCTCACTAGGTGACTTTGGACTGATTGCTGACTCTCAGCCTAACGCACCTCACAGGGTTGTTGTGAGGATAAAATCGAGAGGAGGGCCGGGTATGCCACCTTGAGTTCCTTGCGAGAGGAAAAAGGCAGGATATAATTAATAGCAGTAGCAGTGATGATGATGATGATGATGATGGTGTAGAGGTATCTAGGGATGGCATGGGAGTCCAAGGAGAGGGTGGAGTCCGACGGACTTCCTACCCCCGCCCTGTCCAGCCTCCTGGACCCTGCTCGCCAAGCTGCGGGACATTCACAGACCCAGCTGCCGAGCACCACAGAGCTCAGTGAGCGGCTGGGAGTGGTGCCGAGGATTTGTCCTGCCTCTGCTGGCTGTCAAGGAAGCCCCTGACAACCAGCGTGGCCCTTGGCAGCGCCCCAGCACTCTAGCCCTGTCCTCAGGAGGAGGAGAGGGCTCTAGTGCTTGGGGGGTGCGCCGTGCCAAGGACTCCGGCAGGCAAGCCCTCGTGCACATAGAGTACAAGGGCTTGACTGCCAGAGTCCTTGGTGCGGAGAGGAGTGGCAGCTCACACGGCTGGGCGGGCGGGCGGGGTGAGCAGGGAGGCTGGACGAGCGGGTCCAGGCTGCCGAGTAGGGGTGGGGCAGCTTGTTGAGCTCCCCGACGACCTGGACGGAGATGAGTCCGTCCATCCCTGGAGGTATCCTTCACAGTGATGAGGTATCCTTCACCAAGGTGAAATTCCCTTGCCAGCATTGAATCTAGTTGCTGACAACTTTCATTTAAAGAACCCTTCCTCCAAACTGAGTAAGTTTCTAGTCCTTGTTGTTATAGGATAAAATGTCTGGTCCGGGCCTTGTGAATTTCAGACACCAAAGGAATCTGAACAGGGCTTATTAGGGGTAGTGTCCATTTCACATTTGCCATGTGGAAGCCACATGGACCAGCCTTCATGTGACAGTTGCTTCACGGAGCAGCCACTGTATATATAGGACATACCAGTCTGAACGGCAGCTGACTTAGCCTGCTCTTTTGTTTTATGTGAATAACCACACGGAGAGAGGCTTAATGCAGTTCGGCTAAAGGTTTGGCTTCCAGTTTCCTCAGTTAACACAGCTGGGATTTGAAATGAACAGTGGGAGCCAACGTGACAATTCTTGGGACATTCAAGATGGAAGAGATCTGAGGAGCGAGTGCCATACCTGCAAGAGAGTTTGTTTTTGTTTGTTTTAAAAACACAAATCAAAAGCTAGATAGAAATTATCTCTTACCTTCCAGATTAAGTTGCCATGTTAAGGCTGTAAGTTTAGAAGTTCTCTATCTAATATTTCCAGATTTGATGGTTGCTCTGTGGGGTTGGGGGGAGATAAAGGTATCCTGTCGTCTATCGTTCTGGTCCCCCTATCAGAAATTTACTGGTTAAGAGGCCTGAAAATAAAATTAGAGCTTTTCCCTTCCTGAAATAGTGGTGGGAAGGGATGGTGGGGCTTATGTCATCTTTTAATCCCCCTTCTTTTTGCAGGTGAATCTGGCGGATCACTATTTGTGGAGAGGAGGGAAAGACATTTTCAGGTAAGTAAACCTCTGTTCCCCTTCATGGATCACTGCCTTGTTGTGGCGACGGGGCTTGCGTAACTCAGTGAAGCCATAAGCTATGCCGTGCAGGGCCACCCAAGACGGACAGGTCATGGCGGAGAGTTCTGACAAAATGTGGCCCACTGGAGAAGGAAATGGCAACCCACTCCAGTATTCTTGCCAAGAAAACCCCATGGAACGTATCATAAGGCTAAAAGAGATGACGCCGGAAGATGAGCCCCTCAGGTCGGAAGGTGTCCACTATCCTACTGGGGAAGAGCAGAGGGTATTTCCAAGTAGCGCCAGAAAGAGTGAAGCAGCTGGGCCAAAGCTGAAAGGACACTCAGCTGTGGATGTGTCTGGTGGTGAAAAGAAAATTTGATGCTGTAAAGAACAATATTGTTTAGGAACCTGGAATGTAAGATCAGTGAATCAAGGTAAGCTGGAGGTGGTCAAACAGTAGATGGCAAGATTGAACATCGACATCTTGGGAATCAGCGAACTGAAATGGACAGGCATGGGCGAATTTAATTCAGGTGACCATCATATCTACTACTGTGGGCAAGAATCCCTTAGAAGAAATGGAGTAGCACTCATAGTCAACAAAAGGGTGGGAAAAGCAGTACTGGGGTACAATCTCAAAAACGATAGAATGATCTCAGTACGAATCCAAGGCAAACCATTCAACATCACAGTAATTCAAGTCTATGCCCCAACCACTGAGGCTGAAGAAGCTGAGGTTGATCGGTTCTATGAAGCCCTACAACACCTTCTAGAACTAAGACCAAAAAAAGATGTCCTCTTCATCATAGGGGATTGGAATGCTAAAGTAGGAAGTCAAGAAATCACCGGGATAACAGGCAAGCATGGCCTTGGTGTACAAAATGAAGCAGGACAAAGGCTAATAGAGTTTTGCCAAGAGAACACGCTGATCATAGCAAACGCTCTTTTCCAACAGCACAAGAGGCGACCCTACACATGGACATCACCAGATGGTCAATATCGAAATCAGATTGATTATGTCCTTTGCAGCCAAAGATGGAGAAGCTCTATACAGTCAGTAAAAACAAGACCTGGACCTGACTGTGGCTCAGATCATGAGCTTCTTGTTGCAAAATTTCAGCTTAAATTGAAGAACGTAGGGAAAACCACTAAGCCATTCAGGTATGACTTCAATCATATCCCTTATGAATATACAGTGGAGGTGAGGAATAGATTGAAGGGATTAGACCTGATAGACAGAGTGCCTGAGGAACTATGGACGGAGGTCCGTAACATTGTTCAGGAGGCAGCAACGAAATCCATCCCAAAGAAAAAGAAATGCAAAAAGCCAAGTGGCTGTCTGATGAGGCTTTACAAGCAGCTGATGAAAGAAGGGAAGCGAAAAGCAAGGGAGAAAGGGGAAGATATATCCAACTGAATGCAGAGTTCCAGAGAATAGCAAGGAGAGACAAGAAGGCTTTCTTAAATGAACAATGCAAAGAAATCGAGGAAAACAACAGAATGGGAAAGACTAGAGATCTCTTCAAGAAAATCGGAGATCTCAAGGGAAAGTTTTGTGCAAAGACGGGCATGATAAAGGACAAAGAAGGCAGGGACCTAACAGAAGCAGATGGGATTAAGAAGAGGTGGAAAGAATACACAGAAGAACTATACAGGAAAGATCTGAATGTCCCTGATAGCCATGAGAGTGCAGTCACTGAACTTGAGCCGGACATCCTCGAGAGTGAAGTCAAGTGGGCCTTAGGAAGCATTAGTAACAACAAAGCTAGCGGAGATGACAGTATTCCAGCTGAGGTATTTAAAATCCTAAAAGATGATGCTGTTAAAGTGATGCACTCAATATGCCAACAAATTTGGAACACTCAACAGTGGCCACAAGACTGGAAAAGGTCAGTTTACATTCCAATTCCAAAGAAGGGCAACGCCAAAGAGTGTTCAAACTACCGCACAATTGCGCTCATTTCACATGCCAGCAAGGTGATGCTCAAAATCCTACAAGCTAGGCTTCAGCAGTATGCGAACCGAGAACTACCTGAAGTACAAGCTGGATTTTGAAGAGGCAGAGGAACTAGAGATCAAATTGCCAACTTTCGCTGGATCATGGAGAAAGCAAGAGAATTCCAGAAAAACGTCCATTTCTGCTTCATTGACTACTCTAAAGCCTTTGATTGTGTGGGTCACAACAAACTGTGGCAAATTCTGAAAGAGATGGGGGTACCAGACCACCTTACCTGTCTCCTGAGAAACCTGTACGAGGGTCAAGAAGCAACAGTAAGAACCAGACATGGAACAACCGATTGGTTCAAAATTGGGAAAGGAGTACGACAAGGCTGCATATTGTCGCCCTGCTTATTTAACTTATATGCAGAGTACATCATGAGAAACGCTGGGTTGGATGAATCACAGGTCGGAATTAAGATTGCTGGGAGAATGATCAACAACCTCAGATACGCAGATGATACCACCCTAATGGCAGAAAGTGAAGAGGATCTAAAGAGCCTCTTGTTGAGGGTGAAAGTGGAGAGTGCAAAAGCTGGTTTGAAACTCAACATTAAAAAAACGAAGATCATGGCATCTGGCCCCATCACTTCCTGGCATATGGAAAGGGAAGAAATGGAAGCAGTGACAGATTTTATTTTCTTGGGCTCCAAGATCACTGCAGACGGTGACTGTAGCCATGAAATTAAAAGACGCTTGCTCCTTGGGAGGAAAGCTATGGCAAACCTAGACAGCATAGTAAGAAGCAGAGACATCACCTTGCCGACAAAGGTCCGCATAATCAAAGCTGTGGTTTTCCCAGTAGTAACGTATGGCTGTGAGAGCTGGACTATAAGGAAGGCTGAGTGCCGAAGAATTGATGCTTTCGAACTGTGGTGCTGGAGAAGACTCTTACAAGTCCCCTGGACTGCAAGGAGGTCAAATCAGTCCATCCTAAAGGAAATCAACGCTGAGTGCTCATTGGAAAGGCAGATCCTGAAGCTGAAGCACAAATATTTTGGCCACCTAATGCAAAGAGAAAACTCTCTGGAAAAGACCCTGATGTTGGGAAAGACTGAAGGCAAAAGGAGAAGGGGACGGCAAAGGATGAGATGGCTAGATAGCATCACCGATGCAAGAAATAAGAACCTGAGCACACTCCGGGAGAGAGCGGAGGACAGGAAGGCCTGGCGTGCTATGGTCCATGGGGTCACGAAGAGTCGGAGACAACTGAACGACTGAACAACAACAACAAAAGCCTCTGTTTGTAACATGGTGTGGACCTGCCACTTTTCATGAGAATTCATGTGGCATAGTTGTTAGAATGTTGGATTTAGACAATGGAAGACCCTTGTTCAAATCCCTTCTCAGCCATAAATCCTGGGGTCAGTCAGTGGGCTGGTTTGCCTGATCACTGCAGTCCCCTGTGGGTTACAACAGATCATGGGGGATGTCTACATGGGTACGGTTTCTGAAGCGTTTTGTGATTATATCCGGATTTTCATTACATCACTTTGGTCTGTCAGCGGCGCACAAAACAAGGAAAGCAAGGTATACACTACCTAAAAACCCACTTTCATGGGTCACATGGCACTTGAGACTGCCATATTTGGGATTGGGTGGGCAGAGTCCAGCGAGTAGAACTGAAAGTCATCAGCCGCATAGGTGCTGCTCAGCCAATGAGAGAGGCTTGTGCCCCCTCCCCCCTGCCATGTCCACTCTCCCCTGCTCAGGGAAGTTTAATGGAAGCACTGATTTAAGCCCCTGTAGTTTATTGCAAATCTCTCCCCTCTCATCCACCATTGGGATATTGTGAAAGGTTAAAAGAGCTCTACTGTAGTACTGTGAATGGTTAAAACAGTGCTACAGATTGTGAATAGGTAAAACAGGCTACTGCAATATTGTCAATGGCAAAATAGCGCTACTGCATTATTGTGAATGGTTAAAACAGTGCTGCTGTGAAGTAGTAGGGGCAGGAAGCCTGTGTCCAGAACTGCCCTACTACAAATGGGGAAAAAAGAGGGGGGCTACCCCTTGACCATCACTGTCAGGACACAGAAACACCCCTAGGCATGCCCAGGATTTAATGCGGGGGGATGGGGCACATTGCAGTGGAACCTCATTTAAGGAAAACAATGCACTAAAATGACTGTGGAAATGCACTGTTTCTAGTGGGAAGCTTTGGGGTTGCTGCAGATTGGCGACAGCGTCATCTGTCATGAACAACTCCAGTGTGCTCTCGCTCCACACTAAATCAGCCGTGTAGGTTGGGCCATGGGTTGTTTAACCCTCAAACAACTCCTGCTGCCTGAATTTAGATGACACTGCAAACAATGGCACCCCACCACCACCCTCATGTGCCGTAACCCACTGTGATTGTGCAAACCTGGTCACTGTCTCTTAGCCTAACCTACTCCACTGGGTAATTATGAGGGTAAATGGAGAGATGTATGTATCCACCCTTTGGAGGAAGGGTGGGATAAAAATCAGAGAGAGAGAGTCTTCTGACACCCAGTCATTTCATCTCCATCTCCACCACCGCAGAGAAAGAGAGAGAGAGAGACACACACACACACACGTACACACATATATACATACATACACGCAGCAATGAGCTTGGCAGGATCAGGCCAGGTGAGGGAAATCCCAGGATGATCACATCTGGCAGAAAATATCAATAAAAACATAAGTTAGTTGCTGGATCAGAACTGTGTTCTGTTTCCAATAGTAATCAGCCAGATACTGCTGAGAAGCTCACAAAGAAACATGATTGACACAGCCATCCAGTGTTGTTCATATCCATTATATGACTGTCCGAGGCATATATATTATCCCTGTTCAGTACCAGAACTGAGTTTACAGTTCTGGTACTCAAAGAAATCCACTTCTAGGGTAGTTTTTTTTTTTAACATTTTAGCAGCCTAATTTAATTTAGCACCCAAATTTAGGGAGCCTTGTTGTTGCTGTCAAACAATTAGGAGTCAGAAACCCTTCCCAATCTATTGCAGGTTGCCCAGAGATCTACCGGTAGATTCAAATCTACCTTCTGCCCACCTCTGCTCTAGGGGGAAGTTGTAGCATTCTGGAGTATGATTGATTTTGATCTTGTGAATTGTAGATTTCCTGCTTTAGCTCTTGACCCAGGTCCTTTACCTCTCCTGGCAGGTGGGTGTGATCAGCTGGGGCACATATGACCCATGTCAAAGGAAGATGAAAAACCTGAACACGGATGGGACAATACGGGATCCCCCTCAGAGCAAACATAAACCACGAGATTTCTACCTCAATCTCTTTAGTGTGCAGGACTGGCTGAGAAAACACTTGAGCAATTCCCTGAAATTCATCCCCATGCAATGAGCCACAAACACATATTCATTGTTACCCAGAATTCTTCTCAGCACTGTTTGCTAAGACATCAATTTCCATGAGGGTTATTAAAAAATAAATAAATCTTGAGTATGTAAGGTGTGTCTGTTGTTGTATGCTCGTGCTGTTTATACTCCCAGCTGAAAGATCAGAATTTAATTGTGCCAGAACTCATCAGTTTCGGAGCCCTGAGTTGCTTCCATACACATTGAGTTTCCTCAATAAGTTAGAAGTAGAATCAAACCAGTGGTTCTTCCTAGCACTTAATGTAATAATATATTATGCAGGAATACCAAGATCTGTCCCTAATGTATATTCAAAAGGCAGTCCTGTTCAACAAAGGTCACTTGCAATGTTAATTAAATCTTCCTCCTTGCTGGTTCTGCCCCTTTTATTGCTTCCTGTTGAGCAGAGCAGTGGCATTACTGATGAATAGCCTGTTCAGGGACAATATCAGTTCAAGTTTTCTGGAATGGGTAAGTTCATGCATCCACACATGTGTGCACACGCTTCAGTTACAGATTTCCTCTCATTTTTTCTTTTCATTGTTATATAGTGAATTAGCTTATATATTGTTTTACATATTATAGCACCAATTTACTTATTTCTTCCTTTTTATTGTTATATAGCAATTAGTGAATGAGGAAATTATATTAAGAGGCTCTTCATCAGTAATCCTGCTACTGTGCTTAACAGGGAGCAATAAATGGGGCTCAATCTGCAAACAGAAAGCTTTTAATTAAGCAGAGAGCTGTTCTGAAAAGCCTCAATAGTACTTCGGCAATCTAACCTCGCAAGCTACCACTGCAATTTCGTTTTAAATTTAAGAAATAGTCAGAAATTGGGTCTGGGACAAAAACAAATGAACAGAAGGACAGCAGAGGAAACACTAAAAGTCGGTTACATCATCTGGATCCACTGGGTGTTGTGTGGTTTTTTAAAAGTGAATAAAGGATAATAATTCCAGGTTAAACTTGTGTGGAAGCAACCTCAGAATCTATTTTTAATGAGTTGGGGTACAGTCCTAATACATGTGAAGTAGTAATAGTGAGGGTACCTCTGAGCATTCACAGAGTGCCACAATAACCACAACTGGGAGCAGAGGAGAATTCTCTGCATTCTCTGGATTCCTGCACTGAGCAGGGGGCTGGACTCTATGGCCATGTAGGCCCCTTCCAACCCTACTATCCTATGATTCTATGAGAAGGCTTTAAAGGCCTGAGGCTGTAATTTTATGGCAGCCTAGAGCCCTGGTAACTCTCATGTTTGCAGCTAAACATTTCCAGGAAGTTGCCAGTATTGGGAATGTCCTCCAAGGCAGTGCCCCTCAGCGCATGTTTTCCCATCTTCTAACACCTTCCTGTGATGCAGCAGGCAGAAAATAGGCTTGCAAACAAATCTGTGTGTGTGTCTGCTCAAAACCAACATGGGTTAGGAGAAAGCTGTTGACCTTACTATTCAAACACGGAGAGGCACTCGGACTTGGGACCCATGAGGACTATGGAAAGTTGGGTTATGAGAAGAATATGACTGTGAGCTGGAATAATGGATTTTCTGTCTTTTTTATCTTCAAGTGTGTTGTTATTGATCCCAATTACATATTCATCGAGTCATTAAAAAAAAGCCGAAGGAAAACAAATTATAACTGTAATGAAGAAAAGAATGTTTATAACTGCGGAAATGGATTATACACAGGCATACCAGAAAACCCTTCCCCAAATTGAAGAATATGAACCATCTTGTTCATTATAGACAGACCCCAGCATCAGAAATACCATTAATTCTGGATGTGGGGTGTCTTTAGATTTCCAGGATCTTGCACATAGCAGTCTAGCTGTCAGGAAAATGCAGCATTTCCCCACTTCTTCCCAACATAACCAGAAGCAGCAGAGCGCTCTTGCAACCATCACATGACCTGCTGACCTGCGGACTCCTCCTCCCACAAGACACCTGGTACTAAATAGTCGGGATTTGCAGACAATGCGACTACACCATCTGCTCACCTTGTTTTCCCTCTCCTCCTCTCTCTCTCCCCCCCCCCACCCTACCCTACCCTACCCTACCCTTGCCTTTTTAATTTGCCTGAAAGAAGAGATCTGGAGATCTCGAAAGCTTTCACAATTTGGGGGTGATCTTTTCATTGAAAGGTATTGCAGCAACATGGATTCTGGAATTTTTCTTAATGATCAACATGGCTACCTTTGCTTCTTTGTCCTTTAACACTGTTTCTTTATGCAAAGTCCAGGCGCAATGTAGGTACAGGTGTTGAGGAGTTAGCCTGTTCTAGACAGAGTAGCACTCCCTCAGGAAGAACGGGTACATAGTTTGGGGCTGCTCTTGGATTCAGCATTGTCACTAGAGGCCCAAGTGGCTTCTGTGGCGAGGAGCAGCTATTACCAGCTCCGGTTGGTACATCATCTATGCTATTTCCTGGACAGCGATAGCCTGGCCACTGTAGTCCATGCATTGGTAACTTGTGTTTAGATTTCTGTAATGGGCTTTATGTATGGCCAACCTTGTGCTGGATCCAGAAGCTGCAACTGGTGCAGTTTGTGATGACCAGGGTGCTGAGTGGAGCGCCTGGCTGTGCACATATGACCCCACGGTTGAAGCAGCTGCACTGGCCACCTATTTGCTACCGAGCCAGGTTCAAGGTCTTGCTGTTGGCATATATAGCCCTGAATAACATAGGACCAGGTCACTGAATATAGGTCTGTGTGACTGCTAAAATCACCAGAGGAGGCCTTTCTGATTGAACGAGCAGCGGATTGCCATGTGATGGCAACCCTGAAGCAGGCCTTCCTGTTGGCACCTCTGGAATACCCTCTGCCTTGGTATTTGGGAGGTACCAACCGTGGTGTGTTTTTTAGGTGCCTGTTAAAGACCCAGCTCTTTACCTAAGCCCTTCCTGAATGATTGTGTTGCCCAGTTAGTTTGTTTAGTGCTTACTCTGTTTTGGTTTTAAATATTTTAAGCATTTTAATTGTTGAGCTTTTATGTTTATTAAGATTATTTTAATTTTTGATTTCAGAAACTGCTTAGATATATTTTTAGATGTGGCAAGTGGTATATAAATTGATTAAATAAAGTCAATAAATATATTCTGGGATCAAGTGGCAAACTGACTTAAAGCATTTGGTTAACTGAATGCAAAATTTCGATCCCAAATGTTCTTGCTTTGCTACATGTCCAACCAACCAACAGTGGATAAATCTTTAACTCCATGCCACAAAAAGCTACACCTGCTAATTTAACGTACTGTTTTCTGTATATCAGACCTCTGCTGGGAAGGTCATGCTGGCGGGGGGTATGCACGTGTGTGCGTTTTTCTGTCCACTTGGCGACCCTGATTTGGTAATTACCCTGATTCAGAAGAATTGAAACTTCATACTGTGCGCCTCGCCTACCCTGTCACCTGACAGCCACAAGTGTTTAGCAATCTTTTTAAGTTCATTCGTGTTGAAAAAAAATAGAGGAAGTTTAGTGTCATTTAGCTGGGTCAATATTGGAATGTTAGAAAACCAAATACAGGGGGAGGTGCAGGAATTGGGTCACGACTGTGGGGAAACTCTCCATGCTCATGGGGCTGAAGTTAGCCACATCACCTAGCAATACCGGGGAGCTGGCCGATCCCTGGCCAGTAATCCTCTGCAAGCTGACCATTCCAAAACTCATGTGTAATGCGTCTATGCTGGGGATTTCCCTGCTTCACTTTCTTCCCTTCCTGCCTTCAAGACATTTGGGTTTCTCCCTATTTCCTTCCCTCAGGGGTGACTGGATTTCTGTCCACCTGCAGGCCAAAATTATCCTCACCCCTCCCCATGCCACCCTGGAGTTGCTTAATGTTTATGCCATTTCCCAAAACTCAGCTGCTTTCTCGGGGTGGGGTTAGCCAACAACTAGCCTGTGAAGAGGAAGACCAAAGTTTCACTAGTAGCAGAACTGTACTGGCGCTGCCACTATAGAAACAGCAGAGAGGCTGAAAGACAAACAGAAGAAAGAACCAGAAATGCAGCGACTTCACCAGCTTTTCTCCATCCTTGTTGCCCTTGGGGCATTTTATACAGGTAAGAGAACATATCGCAGAGCCAGCTACAGAGGGATTCCAGTGCTGCAAGCTTCCCTCACAGCAGTGCACTGCCTAATTGTACTTGGTGATGCCTTGAGAGGAAAAACCCTAGAGCCTCGTTTCTGTTTGAGATAATGCGAGCATAATTCATTCTGGATATTTGTTCTGATGTAGAACATCTGAAAAGACTTTGAAATCCTTTTTGAAGTTTTCCTGTCTGAACATTAGGTTGTATCCAATATTAGTTTAATTTGTCTCATTCAATTAAATGGGTCTACCTTACGTAGGGCTATCATTCGATACAACCTATTGCTGTTGAATATGCCTGAGATTTTTTCTGAATTCTCACTTGCCCAATATTTGGTTCCTGTATTTGATATTCTACCAATAATTACTTAGGCTGCAATCTTATACACATTTACCTGGGAGTACATCCAACTGAACTTAATGGGGTTTATTTCTAAGTAAACATATATAGGATTGCACTTTCATTTTCTGTGGAAGTATTGAATAGATTATATGTAATACTATTTAGTATCTGGCAAGATTTAATAATGATGTTAGTATTTGATAACTGACATGCAATGGTATTAGTATCTGACAACATGTCTGATTTCATATATAATGTCTACCAAACCCTACCACGAATAATCAAGAGAAATTGTGTAGAACAATTTAATTTTTTAAAGAAAAAATAATCATGTTCAAAATTAAATTTTGAAATTTGAATTCAAATGTTCACACTTAAAATTTGAATGACAAAATTGGAAAATTAGACTATTTGCAAATATGCATTTCAGCCCTGTTCTAATGCTTCAGAGCCATTTCAAATGTTGCAGAATTCCTGCGTGAGATCACTTAGGAATTGAGTGTGTAACCTACCTGCGTCTATTGTACACATGCTTCTTTATGTGTACGTATGCTGGGTAGTAATCATTAGCTGTGACCCAATGCATGTATTCTGGACAAACTACACATAGTGGGTTGCAGGTTATGAGGCAGTATAGAAATATAATAAATGAGCTTCGGCTATGGGGTGGTATAGAAATCTAATAAATGAAATGAATTCCTACATGGAAGAGGTTTCTGCATAAGATTCTTATAATGGTTGGAGCAGCCCTCTGATGTTCACTGGGGCCCCCCTTTCCCTCAGACATCAAGGACCTAAACTTGTATTTTGGCCGTGCCACCTCAGACTCCAGCTGGAGCCTTAAATGCTTGAATAGTTTTTCGTACAAATAATGTAATAGAGAAAGGTTCTAGCCCAGCTTTCTACAACCTGGTCCCTGCCAGACATGGACTTTCAGTCCCATCAGCCCTGGCCAGCATCACCTATGGTCAGGAATGTTGGGAGTTGTAGTCCAAACTAACTGGAGGGCACTAGGTTGGGGCAGGAGGTTTTGGGGATGATTATTTTTTAGGTTGAGGAGCATTCTCTTATGTAAAACCACTTTATTTATTTATTTATTTATTACATTTATATCCTGACTTTTTTCCTCCTTAAGGAACCCAAGGTGGCATACATAGTCTTCCTCCTCCTCCTCCTCCGTTTTATCCTCACAACAACAACCCTGTGAGGTGGGTTGGGCTGAGAGTCTGTGACTGGCCCAAAGTCACCCAGTGAGCTTCCATGGCTGAGTGGGGACTAGAACCCAGATCTCCCGGCTCCCAGTCCAACACTAGCCACTACACCACACTGGCTCTCCATCTGCATCTACACCCTGAAGTGATACACTCCAGACACAGGGTTAGCACCTCAGCAAGGACTAGGCTGAGGCCTTCTACAATTAGGGATGAAGCCTTTGGTGTCTACCTTTTGTGTGTGATCATTTTTGTTTGTTTGTTTGTTTGTTTGTTTGATTTGTACCCCACCTTTCTACCAAGAAAAGTGGTGCTCAATGCATGCTGTATTGCTTTTTTTTCTTTTTTTTTGAAGGGAAACAAAAAAGGATTGTATATTTTTTGTTCTGTGGTTTTCTAATGAAAGTGAAAAGGTAGCACAGTACAGGGCTGGATTTCAACTTTACTGTCTTAGGGCATAAGTAACTTTAAGAACCCCTTCATGGATCACTGCCTTGTTGTGGCGAAGGGGCTTGTGTAACTCAGTGAAGCCATAAGCTATGCCGTGCAGGGCCACCCAAGACGGACAGGTCATGGCAGAGAGTTCTGACAAAATGTGGTCCACTGGAGAAGGAAATGGCAACCCACTCCAGTATTCTTGCCAAGAAAACCCCATGGAACGTATCACAAGGCTAAAAGAGATGACGCCGGAAGATGAGCCCCTCAGGTCGGAAGGTGTCCAATATGCTACTGGGGAAGAGCAGAGGGTATTTCCAAGTAGCGCCAGAAAGAGTGAAGCGGCTGGGCCAAACCCGAAAGGACACTCAGCTGTGGATGTGTCTGGTGGTGAAAAGAAAATCCGATGCTGTAAAGAACAATATTGTTTAGGAACCTGGAATGTCAGATCAATGAATCAAGGTAAGCTGGAGGTGGTCAAACATGAGATGGCAAGATTGAACATCGACATCTTGGGAATCAGCGAACTAAAATGGACAGGCATGGGCGAATTTAATTCAGGTGACCATCATATCTACTATTGTGGGCAAGAATCCCTTAGAAGAAATGGAGTAGCACTCATAGTCAACAAAAGGGTGGGAAAAGCAGTACTGGGGTACAATCTTAAAAATGATAGAATGATCTCAGTACGAATCCAAGGCAAACCATTCAACATCACAGTAATTCAAGTCTATGCCCCAACCACTGAGGCCGAAGAAGCTGAGGTTGATCGGTTCTATGAAGACCTCCAACACCTTCTAGAACTAACACCAAAAAAAGATGTCCTCTTCATCATAGGGGATTGGAATGCTAAAGTAGGAAATCAAGAAATCACCGGGATAACAGGCAGGCATGGCCTTGGTGTACAAAATGAAGCAAGACAAAAGCTAATAGAGTTTTGCCAAGAGAACATGCTGATCATAGCAAACACTCTTTTCCAACAGCACAAGAGGCGACTCTACACATGGACGTCACCAGATGGTCAATATCGAAATCAGATTGATTATGTCCTTTGCAGCCAAAGATGGAGAAGCTCCATACAGTCAGTCAAAACAAGACCTGGAGCTGACTGTGGCTCAGATCATGAGCTGCTTCTTGCAAAATTTCGTCTTAAATTGAAGAACATCGGGAAAACCACTAAACCGTTCAGGTATGACCTAAATCATATCGCTGATGAATATACAGTGGAGGTGAGGAATAGATTGAAGGGATTAGACCTGATAGACAGAGTGCCTGAGGAACTATGGACGGAGGTCCGTAACATTGTTCAGGAGGCAGCAACGAAATCCATCCCAAAGAAAAAGAAATGCAAGAAAGCAAAGTGGCTGTCTGATGAGGCTTTACAAGTAGCTCACGAAAGAAGGGAAGCGAAAAGCAAGGGAGAAAGGGGAAGATATACCCAACTGAACGCAGAGTTCCAGAGAATAGCAAGGAGAGACAAGAAGGCCTTCTTAAATGAACAATGCAAAGAAATCGAGGAAAACAACAGAATGGGAAAGACTAGAGATCTCTTCAAGAAAACTGGAGATCTCAAGGGAACGTTTTGTGCAAAGACGGGCATGATAAAGGACAAAGAAGGCAGGGACCTAACAGAAGCAGATGAGATTAAGAAGAGGTGGCAAGAATACACAGAAGAACTATACAGGAAAGATCTGAATGTCCCTGATAGCCATGATAGTGCGGTCACTGAACTTGAGCCGGACATCCTAGAGAGTGAAGTCAAGTGGGCCTTAGGAAGCATTAGTAACAACAAAGCTAGTGGAGATGACAGTATTCCAGCTGAGCTATTTAAAATCCTAGAAGATGATGCTGTTAAAGTGCTGCATTCAATATGTCAACAAATCTGGAACACTCAACAGTGGCCACAAGACTGGAAAAGGTCAGTTTACATTCCAATTCCAAAGAAGGGCAACGCCAAAGAGTGTTCAAACTACCGCACAATTGCGCTCATTTCACATGCCAGCAAGGTGATGCTCAAAATCCTACAAGCTAGGCTTCAGCAGTATGCGAACCGAGAACTACCGGAAGTACAAGCTGGGTTTCGAAGAGGCAGAGGAACTAGAGATCAAATCGCCAACATTCGCTGCATCATGGAGAAAGCAAGAGAATTCCAGAAAAACATCTATTTCTGCTTCATTGACTACGCTAAAGCCTTTGATTGTGTGGATCACAACAAACTCTGGCAAATTCTGAAAGTGATGGGAGTACCAGACCACCTTACCTGTCTCCTGAGAAACCTGTAAGAGGGTCAAGAAGCAACAGTAAGAACCAGACATGGAACAACCGATTGGTTCAAAATTGGGAAAGGAGTACGACAAGGCTGCATATTGTCACCCTGCTTATTTAACTTATATGCAGAGTACATCATGAGAAATGCCGGGTTGGATGAATCAGAGGTCGGAATTAAGATTGCCGGGAGAATTATCAACAACCTCCGATATGCAGACGATACCACCCTAAAGGCAGAAAGCGAAGAGGATCTCAAGAGCCTCTTGTTGAGGGTGAAAGAGGAGAGTGCAAAAGCTGGTTTGAAACTCAACATTAAAAAAACTAAGATCATGGCATCTGGCCCCATCACTTCCTGGCATATAGAAGGGGAAGAAATGGAAGCAGTGACAGATTTTACTTTCTTGGGCTCCAAGATCACCGCAGACGGTGACTGTAGCCATGAAATTAAAAGACGCTTGCTCCTGGGGAGGAAAGCTATGGCCAACCTAGACAGCATAGTAAGAAGCAGAGACATCACCTTGCCGACAAAGGTCCGTCTAATCAAAGCTATGGTTTTCCCAGTAGTAATGTATGGCTGTGAGAGCTGGACTATAAGGAAGGCTGAGCGCCGAAGAATTGATGCTTTCGAACTGTGGTGCTGGAGAAGACTCTTACGAGTCCCCTGGACTGCAAGGAGGTCCAATCAGTCCATCCTAAAGGAAATCAACCCTGAGTGCTCATTGGAAGGACAGATAATGAAGCTGAAGCTCCAATATTTTGGCCACCTAATGCGAAGAGAAAACTCCCTGGAAAAGACCCTGATGCTGGGAAAGACTGAAGGCAAAAGGAGAAGGGGACGGCAGAGGATGAGATGGCTAGATAGCATCACAGATGCAATGAATATGAACTTGAGCACGCTCCGGGAGAGAGCGCAGGACAGGAAGGCCTGGCGTGCTATGGTCCATGGGGTCACGAAGAGTCGGACACGACTGAACGACTGAACAACAACAACAAACTTTAAGAAATGGTGCCATATTAACAAAGACTGGATTAACCATTACGTTAAGTACACTAAACTCCAGGGTCACTGACAAAAACTGGAGCCTCTGCTATGGTTTGGAAATTTCCCAATGTGAAGAATATGTCAATATTGCACCTTCCCTCTTCTTGTGTTAGGGTGGGCTTGCATATGTGCAGTAAACAGTAAAATACTGCATTCAGATTTGGGAGGTATGGGTTCAAATGTGTCCCTAGCCACAAAGTTACTGGGATGCCTAGGGCACGCACAGCCTGAGGCTGGTTCTCATCCTACACTTCCTCATACATATATATATAGGGGATAATTTATATTAAAAAGGGGGTAGTTAGCTGCAAGCCACATTCCTTGATCTTAAAAGCCCTGTCTCTTAGACCACTGGTCTCCAAACCTTTTTGATCACGCACCCCTATCAGTTAAAATTTTTTGAGCATGCCCCCCCAATATATGTATATTAATTTATAAATTATATACATGTACTACTGTACTAATATGTACATTATAAAACATATACAAAAAATAAAAATTAAAAAGGATGAGATAAAGATGGAATAAACAGCATTTTTTATGTTATTAACGGTACAAAACCCCTTTTTGCTCTCACATAAAAATGATTGTTAATAATATTTTTTAGTGAGAGCAATGTGATTGAATATGCTTCATTATTTTTGAAAATCTTGGTTTAACACTTTGTGGTACAGCAATTCGAAGGTCTGATTCTAAGTTCAGTTTATTTCAATACTTGGTTTTAATGGCTGTCATAGCTGGGGGAAAAACACCTCACCAAGATATGTAAATCCAAATGGAAGAAGTGCATCTTCGGCTACACTTACTAAATCATAATACTCATTTTTCAATCCCATCCACCAATTGTGCAAAGGTTTTTGTTGAAATTCAGCTACTACATTTCCATCTTCCCTGATGTCAATCAGTTGTTCTTGCAAAGTAATCGGAAGGTGTTGCATTTTTATATTAACAAATGGGTTCAAAACCCACTGAAACTCTTCGTTTGGAAGATTTTTAAACAGGTTAGAAAATTCCTAGGGTTTTTTTTTTACCTCGTAATGTGGCCGATGAAGAGCTCGTACTAGGAGTAGGAGAAGCGTCAGCTCTGCCATTTTCTTGTTGGTCGCTTGTGCTCACATCATTAGTATTATATTCAATCCGCGGTTTCTTTGCAGGAATCTTTTTAAGCCACTTGTCCATTTTGTGAGGGTTAGTTTAGTTAAAACTAGATAATCTGTAAGTGCACTTAACTGGGCACTCATCGTTGCGATACGCTGACGATTGAGAGAGGGCGCCACTGTCAACTTGCAAGGAGGGGAAAGGCGGGCTTGGCCGGGCTCCTGCCTGCGCCAGAGCCAGGAATCCTGGGCTCCTTCACACAGAGCTTTTATGCTGCAATTGAGATCGCTCAGTCACAGACGTTTGTGGGCTTTTTACATGAAGCCGTGACCGTCCTGGGCATCTCCTGCACTAAGTGCCCCTTGTTCCGTTTTTAAATAGATCTCAGACAATCAGCTATCAAATTACCCCGTTGTGTTCAGCTTCAGTTCCCTCTGTGAAAAGCGTAAAAGCAGCAAGAAGAGGAGTGAGATCAGTGAAAGATAATGGAAGATTCAGATACGGGGGTTAGGGGGGAAAGGAAACGGGTGAAAAAGGGAGTCGTCGTGATCCTGCATTTAAAGCGGAAGCAGAAAGCCCCGTTTTAAGTGCGGGATTTTAGGCTGGTGCAGAGATGCCCTTGGTCACACCCTGCACAGAGTCCCCGCTCCTTGGCCGACTGGCGGCTTGGCCTGGGCTGTTAACCCTTCCCGCTCTCCCTCGGCAGGATGGAAGCTGAGAGGAACGTGCCCGCTTCCTTCTCGGATTCATTCTGCAAAAGGAGAGTGGGAGGGTTAATCTCCTTCCCACTCTCCTTCGGCAGGAAGGCAGCTGCTCCGGTGCCACGGCCCGAGCAAGCAACTGTGCCTTCCTCTGCTGTGCCTGGCAGAGCCTGGCGCGGTTGCTCTTGGTGGCAGCAGCAGAGGCAGGATAGGACTGGAGCCGAGTGAGAAACGCCATGGAGCTTCCCTCGTGGATCCCGTCCCATCCTGCTGCTGCCGCCGCCACCGCCGCCATTGCACACAGCGGCAGCTCGTAGGAGCAGCGGGAGGCTCCTCAATTATCAGGCGGGTCGCGCACCCCAGTGAATCATCTTGCACACCCCCTGGGGTGCGCGCACCCCACTTGGGAGACCGCTGTTCTACACAAGGCTGTTAATCGACAATTGGCTGTATCTACTTTCAGTTTTATCGTAGAACTGAGATCCAACTACTACCCGAGGAGCAGTTTCTTTCCTGCTTTTCCACTACATAACCTCTAGTTGGTGCTGTAGGACAGCAGAACAGCGCAAATACACATGAGGAAATTGCGTTTTCTTTCACTTTCACAATTAAATGCTGCATTTTCCCTGCTCTTAAAAAAAATTGCCAAAAGTGTTGGTTAGACACAGAAGCAAAACTGGTAAATAAATGTGTCATGTAGAAGAGCCCTGGGTGTGAGTTCTGAGGAGATTCTTACTGAGTGTAGTCAGAGGGAGACTGAGAGACGTGTCGCACACTTTATGCAACTCCATCCACTCCCATTTTGTTGCTTAGAGACTTCGTTGCTTAGAGAATTGTATACCTAACAGAGTTATTCCTCTTGCTTTATCCCCGCCCTTTTAAATAAGTCCTAGCTGCTCTCCCCCCCCCCCATTCTAGTAAGTTGCCCACTGGTTGTTTCCTATACCTCCTTTCAAGAAGCTTGGCGACTAGTAGGCTAGAGGCACCATGCATTATCTCGGGGCTCTGGCATTTGTCCCCCTCATCCATCTCACTAAGGTTTGAACCCTGGTCCCATAGTTCTCTCCACAGCAAGGGGCATCACTGAGATCCAGATGTAACCCCACGTTCTCTACCCTTTCTGTAAGTATTATTGCTTAGTAATGTTTGCAGACGAAGTTGCTCTTAAAGGCAAAGGACCACAGGCCAGAGAAGAGTTGGTAGCTCTATTCCCGACTTTTGATAGCTGCAGGACAGGCAGCCATTTAACTAGTCAAGGGTTCCATCACTGTTCATACTGGAAACAGCTTTACCTGCTGAATTTTTGCTGCTGCTGCTATTATGTTGTTATTCAAAGCACAGAAGCCTTGCCCTCCCCAAAAGAGCAATAGGATAGGGTTAAATATATTTTTTTAATTGCTGTCCAGTTCTGAACCAGTTCTCACCTCTGCCTTCCGTCTGAGCTAAATCTGAGCTTGCTCGCTTTCAAATTAGTGGCAAAGCTGGCTAATTCAGTTAATATTCTCAACCACTCCTTGTTTTCTATAGTCTTTAATTCGTACGATAATTTCATAGTCAGTCTGAGATTTTAGAAGAATTCTAGAAGCAGTTCCTTACCAATGTGTGGTTGCTTCAAAAGGATTCTTCCCATAACAACAGGGCAACTTTGTCTGGCTCAAAATCATCAACAATCATTGTCCTCTCGACTGACAACTTTCCTATGATGTTCGGCAACTATAAGTCAGAGTAGCAATTTCATTGTTTCTTTTCATGTACCTTAATTATGTTTTCTTGAATAAATCTTTCTTTTGTTTAACGGATTTTGTTTGCCCCAGGTTGTTGAAAGCTACAGAGGATTTCCCAGATATTTAAACTATATTACATGGTACAATACAGAGAGTCAGTAGTTTTGAAAGCCACCTGGATTAAATAAGGAAAGTGTACCTAGATCTATGTCAGCTAAGCTGCTGGTTATTGGTGAATCCCCCATCCCTGACCCTTTACTGTCTGGTTGTAAAGGAAGGAGTAAAATTATGGCCTACTCTGCAATCAGACTCCAGAGTAAAATCTGGCTGGTCCTGAGTGTACGTCTCTGCAAGGCAGTTCTTAGAGCTTCACTACACTAGGCTAAAATCCCACATCCTTACTGGGAGTTCTGCTTCCGGATTCTTTGCGGGATTAAGATTTATTTATTTATTTATTTATTTATTTCATTTCTATACCGCCCAATAGCCAAAGATCGGCTCCTTTACATGGGCAGACATGTGCTTTGAATTGGGGAAGTCCTTTCTCGGCAAGTTCTATACGTTTCATTTTACAGCTACGAGATGGTGCTGTGGTTATAGCTCAACTGCGCAATTACACACAGCCAATATATTGGATCAGTATTCCTTATCGGATTATCTCCGATCTTTTTAGAGGAGGGGTAAAGGTCGGAAACCACCTGGGAGGCGCCCTTTACGATGTCCTGTAAAGGACCAGCAATTTCCTGTGAGTGACCGTACACAAGCGTGCAATAAAAGCCTCGTGCAGAAATGCTCTTAGGGCACAATCCTATCACTGCTAGTCAGTGGCAAGATGGCCATAGAATAGGTCCGTTCCTAGAGAACCGACCCCCACCCCCTCCCATGCCGCCTCATAGGCAACATGGATCGGCCCCATGCTCTGTGCTCAGAACAGCAGCGTGGAGCGGGGGAAATGGGGCGTTCCCGGGGGAAGCCCGGGGCGGGGAGGTCAAAAGTGCCGGTACGACACATCCTATTTGTTGTCCGGCTGCCCCTTCCTGCTCTCTGAGGTCCTGCGGCCAGACAGCCTAAATCAAGCTGTCAAGCTGTCAAGCTGCGAAAGCAGGGCGGCAGGAGCAGGGAGGAGATCCCCTCCTCACCGCTCCTCCTGCCCTGCACTGGATAGGTGATCGCCCCCTGGCTCGGAGGCGACCGTTGATCCAAATAGGATTGCTCCCTTAGTGTTGTAAGAGAGTATATAGTCATTAGAGCAAAGTCTGGACTACAACCTGGACAGATAGGTTGTGCTTGCCAATTGTGATCTGAACCCTTTTCATTTCCACATCTGCTTTCCCCCAGATGTGGCCAATGGCGCCTGTGACCCCAAAACAGCCGAGATTGAAGGAGGCACCTACACAGTGCTGGGCAATGGCACAGCACTGCTTTATTCATGCCCAAATGGGAAATACCCATACCCTACGGAGATCCGGACTTGTGAGTTCAACGGGCGGTGGAGCTCCATGGAAAATGCGTACAAAAGGATCATCCACAAGGCCAAGTGTGAAGGTATGAGGGCAGTTGTTCATTTCTAAAGAGACGTCTTGCATTTCAAGCTGGCCTGGAAGCAGTGGTGAAGTTATGTCATTTTACACTCCAGACGTAATGGATTTATAGCCCCCACCCCCTCTCTTATGTTAAAATGTGATAAGCCAGCCCTGCTGCATTTGGGGACCCTCCTGCTCATTCTGCTGAGTGGGGCTCTGGACCTCAGCCCCAAAGTCCTGCAGTGACAGCACCACTGCCTGGAAGCCACACCCTCTAATCTTGCAAGCCCTTCTTCCTAATTTGAGGTGGAATTGTTTCTGGCTGGGGAGTTTTAATGTCAATGGAAATGCATTCTGTATAGGTATCTATGTACATGTTACGTGCATGCACGTGTGTGAGATGTATGTATTTAAAACTGTTTTATCCTGCCTTGAATTGATTTGTTTGCCTGTAACAAATATATTTGTTTGTAATTATGTTTGCTTGTAATACCTCATACCCAACCTTCATCTCAAAGGCTCTCAGAGTGGCTAATGGCAGTTAAAAGAATAACAGAACAGCCTGTAAAAGATTGTAAAAGTAGCAGACCAACAAGATAAAATAAAAGAAATTGACCACTCTCGCATCAGGTTAAAACCACAAACCTTGAAACAGAAGATCTAAAAAGCCTGTGAGAATTAAAAAAAAGTCATCTTGTAACAAAAACACACACACATTAAGCTCAGTGCTGGGGGTGGGGACTCTCCAAGTCCACACAGAGGGTTCCTAGCAGTACCAATCAGAAGGCATTCTGCAGCAATTCCATCTCTTTTTCTTAATGATATCCTGAGACAGAAGTGGCAGGAAGAACTGGTGGGGAAAAAGACAGAAGAAGTGTTGGGAAGACACAAGAGAGTTACAAGAACAAAACAACAATGTCTAGATCCCCTGTAAAATTCTGTGAATGAGGCAGTGCGATGGCACCATAAAAGCCTCATCTGGCAGCAGGTGAGGTGCCCCCACTAAGAAGACTCTGTTCCCAGTCACCATCCTGCTCACCTCTGACAGCAGGGCCCCCTGAAGAAGGGCCTCACAGGAAGGCCCTTATGTTACCAAATATTTATTTATTTAGATAAGGCCCTTTCAGATGCTTGGAAGGGAATACATATTCAGTGACCATGCCTGGAGCTGGGGTGGGGTGGGATTGTGGTGACGGGCTCTGCCCTCAGAATGTGTGAAAGGAGCTATATATTTTTTATCACGCAGGATGATACAGAGGGTGGATACAGATTGTTTTACCACACATTCTGTTTTCATATATTTTAAGCAAAATCTACATCTAGTAAGAACATATGAAGAAGAGCCCTGCTGGATCAAACCAAGGGTCCATCTACTCCAGCATTCTTTTCACACAGTGGCCAACCAGCTGTCGACCAGAAACCCACAAACAGGACACAAGCGCAACAGCACCCTCCCGCCCATGTTCCCCACCAACTGGTGTACTGTACATAGGCATACTGCCTCTGTTACTGGAGGTAGCACATGGGTACAAGTAACCATTGTTAGCCTTCTCCTCCTGCTTATCACTTTCAAGGTGACACAGATGACTGAGCTAACCTGAGATGAGGATGCTCCCCAAATATGCCAAAATCATATATACATTTGTAGTATAGATACACCCAAATTGGCTGCATTCTTATGTAACCTTTTATTCATTATTTTTATACTGTGAATACCCTTTTGGATGCTCCCCAGCCCTGCAGCCAGCTTTCCTTGTTAGGTGGGGCAGCCACGGGGGGGGAGGGGCATTTTTGCAGGGGGCACATTGCGCCAGCCAATCCCACCCCTCAGAGGGCCGGGCCAGGAGAAGAGAAAGGCACTGACTTTCCCCTTCACTCCTCCATGCAGGGAGTGGGCTAACTTACATAATGGACTATGTAAAGGTCAAGGTTACAGGAAATGTAGTATGAACACTGAGAATTAAATTACTGGCTTTTTTTGTTGTTGTTTCATAAGGAAAAAAAGGATGATAAGGATACAGTGAACAAGGGGATACCAAAAGGTTTCTGACCAGAAACCCCGAAAAGCCCTCATGCTGAGCTGCACACATTGGGAAAACCAGAAATTAGGTCTGAGTTACAGCCTAGTTGGCCAGCCAGCTAACTGCAGTGTGCACAGCAGTGTTTCTATTCCTTTAGGGATATTTTCATCCTTTAACATCAAGTACTAGGGAGGAGTCTAACTCTAGCCCATAATACAAAGTTCTAATATATAACTCTTCAAGGGTCATGTTAATATACAGGCTATTTTTTTCAGGATCACTTAAGCAAATTACAGGGTGATTGTGATCATGAAAAATCCACCCTCAATCAGGGGAAGTCTTGAGTGAGCAAACAGAGCTCTTCCAGATGAGGCTTCATTGTGCACTCACCCCGGCTTATTTACTGAATCTTTCAGAGGGTCCTATTCTCACATTGCTCATGTTCTTAAAACAAGCTGTCATTCTTTAAATGGAGGCTGTCATTGTCTGTTATGTCACAAATTAAAAAGACAATCCCACCCCCAATTCCTAGGGGAGGCAAAGCAGAGCTCTAGGGGGTGGGGGGCAGTGCACCCATTTGCCCTCCCCTGGCTACAGAGCTGATGTTCCCTGGCATACATATGTAGGATCCACAACTGATCAGGAAAAATGTTGACCTGGCCTGCTCTTGTGCATTTCAACAGCTGTTGGATCTGCAGGAATCAGCAGGAGAAGCTTTTTGTGGCATGTTTTTTGTCACCTGCTAATGTCCACAGATAAAGCTGGTGCAGGAGCTGGTAAAAAAGAAAAGATGCCAGTTCGACACATCTGATAAGAGCTGAGATTTACTGTGTCTTGGAGCCCTTTTGCTTTTCATGGTGATTTTACCACATCTAAAATGATTGTGAGAATAGGGAATTCTGGCCACCCTCCTCTGCATTTTCAAATGTTGGCAGCCGTGGCCTCAAGGCTGAAATGGCCTCAGAGTGGCAGGACAAGACAGGATTGTGAGGTGGGGGAGGTGCAGGGTGGGTTTGACAGACCATGCAGACAGATAACTAGATCCCTCTTATTGACATTTGCTATTCTTTCCAGTCATCCGCTGCCACAGGCCTCTCGAATTCGAAAATGGCCAGTATGAGCCCCGCCAGCAATACTACAATGTAAGCCAGGAACTGAGGTTTGAGTGCTACCAGGGGTACACAATGCGAGGGTCCCAGATCCGCACCTGTCAGCCCAATGGGAAATGGAGTGGAGAGACAACTATATGTGATGATGGAGGTGAGTTTGATGTTGAGCTGCAGGGAAGATCTGCCAGCTCTTCCTCTTTGGAAAGGGGATAGATGATAAAGATTGGTCTCTTTTTCCCCATCTTTTGGTTCCTTCCACCTACACCCTTCTGCACTTGCTCATTCATCATAAGCTTTGCGAGAACTGAGCCAGATGAAAGCAGAGAAACATGTATGTGCCCTGTTTCTCTTTGAGCTAATATTGATAGCAGGACAAGCCCTTGAGACTTGGAATTTCTATGTTAACTAGATCAGTTTGCAAGGACTCAGCTCTTCCTCTGATATTCCTCTGATACGTCAAGATGTTATTTGCAAGATGTAATCTCTGACTCAGTTAAGAGAGTACAGGTGCAGTTCAGCCTTATAATATGTATTAGCTTCCTTTGCTGCATGGATCAGAAAACAAGAATTTCTGGATTCCTGAAATAACAGAGAGTGTGGATAATTCGGTAAGGTGAAGGAGTGTAACCTTGTATCTTTGGGAGTTTTTTGAGCAATGACAGATATTTTTTACATGCACACAACAGCATGTCTTTACTGTTACACGCATACACTTTAAAATGATTGACAGTTCCATAATTGTGTAATCTCTTCTCCTACCCAGGTGGCCACTGCTCTAACCCTGGTATCCCAATTGGTGCCCTAAAAACTGGCACTGAATACCGGGTAGAATACAAGGTCCGCTACCGCTGTGACAGAGGACTCACTCTCGTGGGGTCCAAAGAACGGACTTGCCTAGAGTCAGAAAACTGGAGTGGATCAGAACCAGAATGTCGATGTGAGTAAATGGGGACGGGTAGCAGGTGGGGTCTGAGATTGGGGGGATAAATCCCAAAAGTGACCATGAGGGGGTTTCCTGTTTACGAAATACATTATCTGGGGATAAGCGCCCTTCATTTCACTTCAGATTTGTTCTTGCTTTCAGGGGTTCAGTCGGAGGAACGGTTCAGATGTATGGTATGGCCATCATGAATGGGCTTCAGGTTTATGCACTCCCTCTTTCCCTTGCCTTGCATGCTCTGATTTCCTTCCTCGCTTCCTGGTTTGAACAAATCATAGTTTGCCAAAAGATGTAAATCAAACTATGTTTTGCCTACAAAACAGAACTGGAAACCTAATTCAAACTGTGGTTTCCAATTCTGTTTTGCACATGTAAGGAAACTATGGTTTGAGGTAAACATCACTTGCCTGATTTATGGCATGGTTTGCTCAAACCAGGGAGGGAATTCGAACACACAAGGGGAGGGGAGGTTTGGGGCAGGTGGGTGAAAGAGTGCATGTCTACCCAAAGCCCACATCAGCCAGTCATGGTTTGGGTATTATATCTGAACTGGGTGAGAAAGCGAAGGGAAATAGTCCATTTCATCTGGTAAGATAAGGGGCCTTTAACCTGCATCTAGGGTTGTGCATAGACCACAAGATTCATTTTGGACCTGATCCCGCAATTTAGAAAATAGCCCAATTCTCCTCAGACCAATTCAGAGGCCACCCAATTTGAATTGGGGGCCAAATCCAAACCCCAATTCCCATCTCCTTACCTGGGTGTTTTTCTTCTAAGGACAGCTTGAGAAGAAATGTATCCATTTTTTCAGACACATTCTCTCTCCCTCCAAATCTGGATTGCTCAGAATGCTTCGGGAGGGTTCAGATTCAGGCTTGGTCTAATTTGGAGGCCCCGAACTTCAATTCAGACACCTCACAAATCTTTCCAAATCAGCCCAGTTTGGTATTGGGTTCAGCCAAATCCAGCGTACACCGCTGCCTGCGTCTTTTTCATCCAGGATCCCAATAATAATAGTAGGTTTGATACCCCATGTGGGTGGAGTTCATGGTTCCATAAAGAAACACAATGAACAATTCATGAATGACCTACAAACATAGGAAGGGCATGGCATATGGCTGAAACACACTGGTATTCTTTGTCCATGGAGAGTGCCCACTAGGAGAGGATCATAGCTCAATGTGAGAGCACATGCCTGGCATGAAAAGGGTTCCAGCTTCAATCCCTGGCATTCCCCAGTTAAAAAAGGGGGCAGTAGCAGGTGATGGGAAAAGAACCCTTCTCAGCCTGGGAGCTGGAGAACTGTTGCTAGGCAAAATAGATAATATCGGGCTAGGTAGACACCAATTCTGGCCTGGTGTGTGGCAGCTTTCTATGCACGTGTGATGAGCCAGGACAGAAAAAGCCCAACTGGAGTACAGTGAGAGAAACCGAGAGAAAAGGCCCAACTG
This sequence comes from Heloderma suspectum, assembly GCF_057233095.1. Taxonomy (NCBI): domain Eukaryota; kingdom Metazoa; phylum Chordata; class Lepidosauria; order Squamata; family Helodermatidae; genus Heloderma; species Heloderma suspectum. Next base: position 358,835,683 of record NC_139459.1, on the reverse strand, counting down.
GAGTACAGTGAGAGAAAAGGTGCAACTGGAGGAGTACAGTGAGAGAAAAGGCCCAACTGGAGGAGTACAGTAATCCAGAAAGGGGTTTACTGCTTCAGCATCAGAAGCAGTCTGTCACACCTCAGGCAAGGGTCAGGCTCTAGGCAAGAAGGCAGGTTCCAGGACCCAGGATGATTCAGTCCAAGCGGGCCATAACAAAGTGCATGGGCCAAACCAGGCAGGGGTTGAGTATCAAGGCAGCAATAGGCAGTCAAGAGGGCCAGATGCAGTCTAGCCCATTAAGAAGGCAGGGGTCAAGTTCCAAGGGAGCAGGCTGAAGGAGCGAACCATTAAAAGGGTTACATTGGTAGAGGAGAGGGCAAGCTCCCAGGACTCAGCCCCGCCCCACCGCCATCTCCTTAGCATTGTATCGTCACCCTTTCCACACTGAAGCCCTTTAGTGCTACCGAGGCCTACCGCTTTTCCACAATCAGCCAGGAGCGAAATTAAAATGGAGGTTCCTCACAGCAATTCATGTAGCACAAAAACAGCCCCATGGTCAAGATCCTTCTTCAGTGTTTATTCACAAGTAATCCCCATTCAGCAAAGCAAACTGCTCCTCTTCCCCCACTCCCTGCCAACTATCCTTTCAACCCCTGCTCTGGTTTGCACCAGAATGTTATATATTTAGTTGTGTGAACAAGCTCTTATACTCCTGTTCCTAATTCTGTCTCCCCATTTTCCTTCTCAGACCCGTACACCTTTGACACTCCAGAAGAAGTTGCCTCCAAGTTCATCTCGTCCCTCACTGAAGTTGCCGAGTCCTCGGATCCTGATAAAAATGTTTGTAAGTTTTTGTGAATGGTGTGTGGCTTGATGCAAGGACCCCCTCCCCCTGGCATAGAACAAGGGACATCATAATATTGTTAGATGCCCCCCACTTCCCTTAGTGGTAAGATATTCCAGGGTAGTGCCACTGGCATTACTTTCCTTTCCTGTGGAAGAGAGAGCACTGGAAACGTTTCTTTGTTTTGTTTTAAAATTACCTCTCCTTTCCTCAAAAGTTCAAGAAAGTGAACAAATGCTCACTAGAAACATCACAGTGAAACAATTGGGTGTATAGGTAGTGTTTTCTTTGTTTACAAATCTAAAAGGAGAGCATAAGTTGAGTATAAGTGGAAGCAAATAGCTGGTATTCCTACAAGGCAGAAGATCCCACCGATAGCAATTTGGATTGCCCTGACTTGGCTGTGCCTCCAGTTTTAGCTAACTTCATTTAGAAACACTGTTCTCTCTCTCTGTCTCTCTCTCTCTCCCCCCCCCGCTCTCTCTCTCTCTCTCCCCCCCCCCCCCGCTCTCTCTCTCTCTCTCCCCCGCCCCATCTCTTCTCACACACACATCTGCCCCTTCCCTGCAGCTGAAGGGATCTCACCTTCTCCATCCATGGTGGGCATCTCATTCAAAAACACAAGGAGGTGGCCACTAGTGGGATCTGCAACAAAAGGTTGCAGCATGGAGTGCTCCTGTTCAGGGTTCCAGCTGATCAACCATGCCCTCCTGCACAATATTCCATTCCCCTTCCCACCTGGTTTTCCATTCCTCCACCCCCCCAGTCAGCATTCTATGATCATGCTCAATCCTAATTGGGCTGTTTTGGGGGATTCCCCCCCCCTGGTTTTCCATTCCTCCACCCCCCCAGTCAGCATTCTGTGATCATGCTCAATCCTAATTGGGCTGTTTTGGGGGATTCCCCCCCCCCAAAGGTGTTGTTGTTTTTTCCTAAAGATGTTTTGTACTTCTGCATACCTTGGGTTTCTCCCAAGCCAGCTGATACTTCCCTCCTGTGTGTGGTTAGTGCTCCTTTGGCTACATAAGCAATGACACTCACAAGTGAACATTGGAAACAGAGGGAATTATGATGAGAGGGAACCTCTGTAGGCCAGATTGGGACCTCTGGCAGGCTGGATTAGGCCCACAGGCTGAGAGTTTAAGACCGCTGGTGTAGATGCTGGATGAGGCTGGGAAAACCACCCCTGATCTCTGGTTCTATTCTCCCCACAGCTGCTACAGAGAAGCGTAGAATCAAGATTGAAGCAGGTGGCTCAATGAACATCTACATTGTCCTTGATGCCTCCCAAAGCATTCGCCGGGAGACGTTTGAGAAAGCAAAGAATGCGGCGATCAAACTGATTGAGACGGTGAGGAAGGCTTAGAACCTTATTTGCTCCCCCTTGCCCCAAGATCGTGGCCGCGTTCGACAGTTGTGGGGGTGAAAGAACCCATCATGGATTCTTCCCCTACCCTTAGGTGTGCTGGTTGCGTGACTGCGATTTGCATAATTACCCACAATGCAGCATGGGTTGCAGTCTCATCTGAGCCCAGCAAGCAGCACGATGGGGGTGGCTTCTCACCAGCCCCACAACCCCTACTGCAAGCTGTGGGTCGTAGGGTGGGTAAGAAGCTGCCCCAGCTGTGTGGTGCAGCGGGTTCAGACAACACAGCAACCTGCACTGCATTACAGGTAATTATGCAAATCACGGTTGTGCACCTGGCCTGTACAGGGGTGGGGGAAGAACCCATGATGGGTTCTTTTGCCCCCACAATCATCTGAACCTGGTCTGTAAGCAGTGTAGATGTAAGGCCTACATTCTTGAACAGGATTGCCAACACTTGAAATAAGGTCTAGTATCTGGGTGGGGATTTGTGGGGCAGAGCTCTATGAGTATAGGAAGGGGTGGGTTCCATGAGTGGTATCAGGCTTTGGCAAGGGTTAGGCTCCAGAGAGTCAGGTTCTGGGACCTAGGGAGAGCATGCTTTCAGTCCAAGGGCTTCTCCACACCAGGCTTTTTATCCCACAACTTACTGGAGCTTCTGCTTCTGGATTCTTTGCGGGATTAAGATCGGCTGCTTACACAGGCTGACATAGGGATTTTTTCTGGGACTTTCTTTATCTGCAAGTTCTACTTATTTCATTATACAGCCACTAGATGGCGCTATGTTATTGCGGAACTGCGCAATTTCATACGGCCATTAAAGTGGATTAACATTTATTAGTGCATTATCCCTGACCTTTTAAAACTGGGATAGAAGTCAGAAAGCGCGGGAGACACCCCGGAGGTTGACAATGTTGAGTAAAGGACCCACAAACCTCTGTGAGTAACCAATCACGAGTGTGCAATAAAAGCCTCCAAGTGGGCCAGAAGCAGGTACATGGTCAAAAGATACAGGGTTTGAGTTCCAAGACTCAAAAGGGCTGGAAGTGAGTGCACAGTCAACACTAGGAAAGGGTCAGTTCCAGAGTGGCAGTTGTGGATACTGCTGGGGTAAGAACTAAGCGAGCACCCCTGCTTGAATTGGTGTAACCAAAATGGAGGTGGACACACCTTGATTGTGCTCATATCACCTTGATTCTGCTCATGTCACCAGCCTTACACTGGCTGCTCCCAAGGGATGCCTGAGAATTTTGTTTGGTCCTCGTATTGAAGCAAACTGACCTGATTCACATCACCTGGACTAATCTGTGGCTTGGAATTATCCTTCCTATTCCACACTTCTCTGAATTTTGTGATGTAGTTTTCAGCTTTAAAAACATACGAAAGTCTGCATAAAATTGCATATTTTACCATAAAACATATACAATTCTGTATTTTATCATAAAATGTATATTAAAATGCATCTTTTAGGATAAAATGCATACATATTTTTGTGCATATTTTTTCAACTCTTCCCCCCACGTGGCCAGAGATTAATGTGCAAAAAAGATGGAACACACTTATGAATGTGAAACTGACATGGACTGAAAATAGTCTGATCCAGCCCTACTACTACTTCATTCACTTCTCCTAAGGACAAAAAACCCTCACCTTGTGACAGGGGGACAGGGTAGCAACTGGCAGAGAGATGCAAACAAGAGGACTGCCTATTTGGCAGCAAATCACACAAAGTTGGTCTTTTCCCACCAGGAAATCCTGAGCTGGACTGCAAGCCCCATGATTCCCTGACAGGAAATGACACTTTTCATGTCATTTCTGGCCAGATGGGCACCCCCCCTCCCCCCGGAACCTCTAGTCTTGGTTGGAGCCCTCCTCCAGCTACCCCCCTATCCACTTTCCCTAAGGTGAGGAGGAGTGCTGTCCTTGGGGGAGGGAAACGGTAGCAGCTGTAGGAGGGCTGGCATTTGTGTCATTTGAGTGTTAAGCTTTACTTTCATTGAGCTCCCTCAAGTGTTCAGGGCTGAAGGGCCTAACTGCTTTTCAGGGCAAGCACAAGGCTGCTCACACATCTCTAATTGTGGAGAGGCAGCAAGTACCTAGGCAGCGACCTGGTTTGCACGATTGCCAGTGAATTGTGGGTTTCTGCTGTAGGTAACAAACTACCCAGAACCCATGGGCAGCAACAGTCAAGAACCCATGGGCAGCAACCCACTTTCGCTGGATTTGGACAACACACCGGTGAAAGTAAATAAGCAAATGGGGCTGCATGAGACCGGCGTGCATAGCCTGGTTAACAAGCCACCACGGCTTGTTAACTGCCTGGCAATTGTGCGAGCCAGCCCAGTGTCTTCAACCAAGAGACTGTAGCCACTGTTGGAGGCCTGGCTATGTGTCCTGTTTCCTCCAGAGACTTATCTAGCTAGAATGCAGGGCAGGGCCTTTTCAACTGCGACACCCAGATTATGGCACCCCCTCCCCAGAGTCCCCACCACCACGAGACCTTTTGTCTGGGTTTAGATTTTGTTCTCTCCTGTGAAGCCTTTTAGTGGTTCTAGCTTTAGCTGTTTTTATTTTTTGTTATTGGTGGTTGTATTTCATATTTTATTGTCTGTTTTTTTAATCATTGTAAGTGACTTTGGGCCAGTCACTGACTCTCAGCCTAAGCTGCCACACAGGTTTGTTGTGAGGATAAAATGGAGGGGAGGAGGATCATGTTCGCTGCTTTGGGCTCTTTGGAGTAAAGGCGGGATAGAAATGTAACAAATAAATAAAGTTAAATAACAAATAGATACTGTTGGATGGAGTGAGGAGCAAGCTCTGAGGTGAGGGCTTTCTAGAGCTTGGTGGGCATTGGTCCTTGGGGTCAGTTGACCATGCTTAGACGGGCTGGCACTGCAGTCTAGATGGCATCCTAGACTGAAGCACAGATCTAGGTCTTCCTGACTGCTGGGAGCCCTGTTTGAGGCATCCTCTAGCACTGTACAGGCAGAGGCCAGCAATTTCTGTAGCTCCAGGGCCAGAGCCCAGTCATTACTTGCAAGTCTAGGGGCAGAACACGAGGCAAATGTTCTTTATAGACCTAAGGTGTACAGCTTTAAAAAAAAACTGTCTTGAGGAGGGAAGATGCAGTTTGAGTGATCCTAATGGTTCCTCCCTCTCCTGACACTCTGGCCTCCCCTTGTAGGTCTCCAGCTATGACGTCTCCCCCAGATACGGCATCGTCACCTTTGCCACCAATGCAGTACAGGTTGTCAGTACAGTCAACCCAGAGAGCAGCGATGCCTCCTGGGTGATTAAGAAACTGGAAGACATGAAACATGGTGGTGAGATGCATTCCTGATCCTTGCCATGGAGACTGTTGTGGGGGGCTGGGCAGGAGGCGGGGAGGGGGACTGGAGAATTTGCGCACTGCTAGAATATAATGTCTATTGCAAACAGCACCTTTGGGGTGCAGGCCCAGGAGGGGGCTGGGGGGGCATATTCGGCAAGAAACTGGATAGCGCACCAAGCTAGACAGGGAGCATGTTTGTCCTTCAAAATGCAAGTGGCCAGCTTAAGCATGCTTATTAAAATGCAGGGATAACATAATGCATCCTTTGGCCTTGAGGTGAAAAGGAGAAAGCACTCAGTGAGGAATGTGACAGATGTCTGTGCTCCTCCATGAAGCTTTCTGGAGGTCAGTTGGCTTGTGGTGTTTCGATGAGAGAAGGAAGAGGGGGCAACAGTTGAGAACTCTCTTCACCCCCACAACATACAAGAGTGCTGAGCAAAACCCAAGAGGCTCTGGGACGAATGCAACAGGACAGATAGTCTTATCCCCTGGAGAAGCTTGTTTCTTAAACTGGGGCCCCCCAGGCCTTCTGAGGCCTGCATAGGCTATCCAACTAGTGCGCTGTTCACTCTTCTTCTTGCTTCCCCAGAACACAAGAAGAAGCCTGGAACCAACATCTATAAAGGCCTGTTTTCTGTCTACACGATGATGATTGAACAGGAAGCAGAAGAGAAGAGGCATGGGTTGAACCCCCCTCCTGTTGCCAACAAGACACGCCATGTTATCCTCCTCCTGAGTGATGGTGAGATTTTAAGGAGTAAAATGCACCCTGTGATCCTCTCAACTGGAATTTGGTGGCCCTTGCAGGACCCCTTTTCATCACGACAAACTAATTTTTGCCCATTTTTGTTTTTAATGTTTTTAATAACATTTACTATTAAAGATATTTATTTCCTGCTTTGCAACCAAAAATGGGCACATCATAAAGGGCTTGAGTGTATTGCCCCGTGCCTCTTCTCCAGGGAGCAACACATATTTTTTAAAGCATGCAAGGGTAAAGTACCACTCATCATGTGCAAAGAGTCTTTCCTTTGTGGAAGGACTATCAGCTGGAAGGCCCAGACTCTCTGCAAAATGGAACCAGACAATGGCTATTAGTTCTGATGGCCAAATGGGACCTCTGTTTAACAGGGGCAGACTAGCTCTGGGGAGTCCCAGATGTTGGGACCATCCTGCCTTCTGGCCCTGCTTGTGGCTTCTTTGAAGCCTGTAAAGGAACAGGATTCTGGACCGAGTGGACTTTTCTTTGATTCAGCAGAGCTGTCCTTATGGCCTTTTTAGTCCCCCACCCCCCACCCCAAGCATCCAGACATTCCAGGTCCAAACCTTTCTCTACAATAACTGATTCTCTCTCTCTCTCAATCCCTCCCCCCCCCCCGCCCCCAGGTGACTACAACATGGGAGGTAACCCAGTTCCTGTTGTCGGGAAAATAAAAGAATTCCTCAAAATTGGATGGGCCGAACCTCGTGATGACTACTTGGGTAGGATTTGATGATGTGTGGACTGCATGGGGGAATGGGAAGAAAAGTAACAGGGCTAAAGAGGAGCCATCACCACCTCCAGGCCACCATTCGGGAATGATTGGCTTATTCCACCTTGGCTGTACTTCACTGTGGTAACTCCCAGTGTGATCATTTTTCACAGGATCTGGAGTTTCAAACCAGACTTTCTGCCCTTCCTAGTTCCTTATGCCACTCTGGTGTGTGTTTTTTTTACGATGAGAGTCTGATCTACTTCTGGTCATCCTACTGCAAGGAACAAGAGAGGGAGAACAATATCCAGATGAAATAATTGACAGGAGACAAAAAAGCAGTCTCTGAACAACTTGTGACCCATCCAGCTGACTGTAATGCACCAGCTGTGTGTCCACTGGGAGCGTGATTCATTTCTGCTCTTGGCCGCCCAGGTCTGCAAAAAAGGTTACATGGATTGTGGACTGCATTTGGCATGATAGGTCGCAAGCTGTGTTAGCCTATCATAAAGTAATAGAATTGTATAATACAAATAAATGTGAATATATTTTATACAAACTAGTGTAAAGCCCGTGTCAACATGGGCGCTAGTAGTCTGAAACATACTGCAAATTGCAGTTCTGGGTATGCTGGGCAATAAGAAAATCCCACCTGTTGGGAAGCCTGAGAGGCCTTTATCAGTCGCTGTAACAGCAGCTGATGGGGGTGACGTGCTCCCAACTCCGCAGAAGAAGCAGTCCCTTGGCTTAGTCCAGGCTGTTCTGTGTCCACCCCATGCACCTTCCAAGGCCAGAGTGGAGCAGAGCCAGGAGGAGGTGATGCCTTCGTAAGGGCTCCTGCTTCCCAGCCTGTGCACTTGCCTTCAGCAAGTTGTTGTTGCTGTTATTACAACATTGTTTCAGGCTGTCTGGAAAGAGCACCGTTGCAAACAGAGAAACGGTGCAAATAGAGAAAGTTGGGAAAGGGAATTGGGGAAGCAGCAACAATGGAGTGCTGAAGATCCCAACCCTAGAAGGAAAGGGGCAAAGAGGGCTTCCCAAAGCAGGGTGGGGTGGGGGTGGGGGAGACGGTTGGATGTGGGTGCTAGGGCGCCCTCTGAGAGACAGAGGGGGAAAGAGGTGGCTACTTCTTGTGGGGGGGTTGTTTAAAGATAGGAGGATGAGGAGATCAGGAGCATTATGCGGGGGGGGGGGCTTGCTATACATTCCAATGGGTATTATTGCCATTTATTTCTTTTTCTGAGGTGGGGGGTTGATGCTGTTCTATTCATTAGTGAATCGTATTCCCTCACATTCACGAGGGGGGGAGGGGAGCAGAGGAGAGCCTGGAGGATTTCCATGGCAACCACCGGGCCTCTTCTCTTTCCTTCTGGAGCTCATATTTCCCCTTATCAAAGTAAAGCAACTGCCCCACCATGTAACTCACCAACATTCTCTTGCCGCCGTCTTTGTCATCTTTGTCATCTTTTCTGTTTTATTTATTTTTATATGAACAAAGTTTTCCCTTGTTAACGTCTGGTCAGCGGAAGCCTTTTCTGCTCACACAAAGCATTTAGATGGGAGGATGGATAAATGTGGCAGTGGGTGCCATCTTTGTCTCTGGCAGAGAGGCTGTTCTTTTTGAAGGGCTGATGGCAGGTCATGCTATCTTTGCTTCTGGCTAGGATGGACTTTTTGTTTTTAATGGAGATGGGAGAGGGAGAGAAAAATGGACCAGCTGTGATCTTTGTTTCTGGCACAGAGGCTTCACTTGTTATGCAGCAACAGCAAGAAACACCATTTTTGCTTCTGGCAGAGAGGCTATACTTGTTAACATATTGTTTGGCTATTAAATCTCGAGCTATGAAATTTTCTGAACTTTCAAAATTATCTGCATGTCTACGCTGCTCAAGCTTCAGTATAAAACAAAAACGAGCAAAATCAGTCTGGTAGATCTCGAGTAATAAGCCTTACACTACTCTATTCTTATATAAGACTAGTGTAAAGCCCATGTTGTCACGGGTGCTAGTAGTCTGAGAATAATTGGATGAAAATTAGTGCTGTGCCAAAAATTTCAATTCTTCCATTTTTGGCATTTCGGGGATGGGGGGTGGGATGAAAGCTCTGGCAAAAGAGGCTGGGGAGGTGAGAATTTTGAGTAACTTTCTCCTTGAGGAAGAGGACATGATTTCCCCTTACCTTTTTTAAATGTAGGCGGTGGCTGAGGCTGAGGATCTTCTTTCTGTTGTGTATTGATTTTACTTTAAAAATGCCCCCCCACACACACACACAAACACACTTGCATCTGTCCAGGACTCTTTAGAGAGAAGCTTCTCCAGCCCAGCAGCTCTTTCTGAACTCCAGTGAGACTATGTGACTGTGCCTTCTCCTAGAGGCATTCGGGAAGGATTCATGGGCTGCTTTTCTTCTTCCTTGAAGCAACATAGAGCAAGCAAGATAAGATTTTGTTCTAACGCTCCAAATGTCCCATTTATTTTTGTTTGCAACAGCCCAGGCCTCTTTCAAAGCTTCTGCTGCCCAGGAATTCTTCCTGAATGCCTACAGGAGAGGGCAAGGTCATGTGGTCTCATGGGAATTCAAGAAGTGCTGCTGGGCTGGAGAAGAGCAATAGGAGACTGTTTGGCATGGAGCCAAGAAACATACTGTTTTGCTGTTAAAGCTTGAGCTTTGGACTTTGTTGCAGTTTCAAAATTTTCTGCACATCTACACTGCTCAAACTCCAGTTTAAACAAAAATGAAGAAAATCTGGTTGGTAGATCTTGAGTAATAAGCCTTACACATTGTATTTCTCTAGTCACCCATGCCTCCATCTACTCTTGTACTTAGATGTTTATGTCTTTGGCGTTGGGAATCTGGTCAACATGGGCAACATGAATGACTTGGCATCTCGTAAGCCTCAAGAGACACACATCTTCAAACTCAAAGACTACGATGATGTACGGGTGGCCTTTGAAGACATGATCGGTAATTGAATTGGCATTTTGTTGATTCCATTCTTTACCTACTGGAACTCTCAACATTTCCTTTCCCAGAACACACAGGAATTCTGGCTCTCAGCCTTCCCCTTTTTTGTCACCCTTGAGAGCAGATTCTCATACACCTGCTCTCAGTGAATCCTTCCCACATCCATTTCTCTCTAGAGGAACATGGCAGAGGATTCTGGGAAGTGTTCTAGGGGAGATACGCAGTTTACAGAAAGCATTGGCCAGGCCTGTTGGGCCTTAGTGTTGCCCCGCTTGACCTAAAAGTGCCACAAGGGGGGTTGGAGAAAATGGAGAAAATGCTGTTATCTACATTGGCTATATGGAAACTCCATATTCAGAGGAAGTATAGCTCTCTCTCTACCAGTTGCTGGGAAATAAAAGCAGGAGAGGACTATTGCTTCCACACCCTGTTTGTGGGCTTCTCAAGAGGTATATAGTTGGCCACTGTGGGAAGCAGGATGCTGGACTAGAGAGACCTTTGTTCTGATCCCGTTGTACCCACTCTACAACACTGGCTCAATTATTCTGAACCGCCCAGAGAGCTTCGGCTGTTGGGCGGTATAGAAATGAAATGAAATGAAATAAATAAAATAAATAAATAAATTCTCCCAGAAAATCCAGGGGCTTTGGTGCTTAGTTGCCTTCTCTCCTGTCTGACCCACTTTCCTTCCCATGAACACAGGAGTTTCCCCCCTTTTCCTCCTTTCCAACCCACTTAGCCCCTCTCCTTTTCTAGAAGATGCCAAATTACAGAGGCTTTGAGAACTTTGTATTTCCAGATGAAAGTCAGGCGTTGTCCATGTGTGGCTTGGCCAAGGAGTACAAAACAGCAGAGGACCAAAAGAAGTATCCCTGGCACACCATGATCACCATCAGGGTAAGTCTTGGGTTTGTTGAGTAGAGTCAGAGTCAAAGAAGAATGCTTTCTTTAGTCAGCCTGGTGGAGATTGGGTTGGGCTCACAGCTTCCAGATTCTCTGGATAGGCAGGAAATGTTTTCCTCAGATTCTAGGGCATTGGCATCCATCCCTGGAAGTAACACTGTCTCTACTACACTTCAGGAAATACGTTGCGGTTGCTTAGCCACTCCAGGGCCCACTTTCCAGCCACCTAGTTGCATGGGTCCTTTAAACCAGATGTACACATTACACAGAATGGGGTGACAGGCTGAGAGGAGGTAGAATTCTGGACTTGTACTACTTCAGATTGAAGATGGGAATCCTATTTTTGAATGCTCTCTCACTTAAAATAAGAACAACCACCTGCAAGTATCCACCCGCGACATCAAGGAGAAACGTTTTAGCCTAGCCTGCATCTTGCTGTGCTAAGTTTCTACTTGCAAGGAGTTTAAAAATGTGATTCTACCACTTGCAAACTGAAGTGGTATGATCCGTTTTACCACCGCAGCATTCCACCCACCTCATTTGGCTGTACGTGTAGAACAGCCCTCAGATCCTGGCTCTGTTCTTCCTCATGCCAATCCTACCAAGTCCCTTTGAGAAGCACAGGTCTCATGGGGGCTTTGTAGGAGAAAAAGGGAGGAGTGCATGAGCAGGAGTGTGTATGCTTCTCCAGTCCAATTGCATTTCAGGTAGGTTTGCCAACAGTCCCCCTCCCAAAAAAGTCTCCAGCCTGACATACTCTGGTACGTTTGATAGCAGCTGGATGTGTAAATATCACCCAATAAAACTTTTGATAGTGTAGAGCTGCCTAAACATGATCACCAGCTATTATCTGCAGATCAAGTTGCTGTTGAAGGCGCAGGAGCAGGGGTTGGTTAAAACGTGGTAGCAATCGTGTTTGCGGAAGTGCAGCCTTGCTGAGATAGCTTGTGGGGTCACAAGTAAGAGAAGGAGGAAGCGTTCCCTCTTTCTGTGGCTGGGACAATTGATGGGATTATTTGGTAATGATGCCACCTGTTAGAAAGGCCATTAGCAGAGAAAAACAAAAAAGGCAAAACAGAAGGAGCATTTACCAGCCCCACATGCACACAGGCTATCTTAGCACAATAAAGGAGACCACACTTTCTTCAGCGAAGGAAAGAAAACCGTTTTACTCACAAATATTTTTGCACGTACAATGCAGGTGCAGCGTAGAGTTTCAAAAGAGTTTGTTCAGTCCATGTTGTGTTCCATCACACCGACAGGAGTGGGAGAGCAAACGCATGTGCTCCCAGCAATGGTGGAAGTCAGAGAGGGCAGGGAGAAGGAAGGGGAGGAGCAAAAGAAAGAAACCACAGGAAAACATATTGTAGGCTACAGAGATCCTAAGGCTACCTGTGGACAAAATTCCCATGAACTAACTAACTGCAACACTGCAACACCTTCCAATAACTTACAGATGAGGTTGCACATTCCCAGCAACAATCACGTAACCTCTGTTCTTCCTCTTTTCTTCCCACTCCCTGATGTCTTTCATTTTGGGAAGCAGAGGAAGGCATGGCAGAGGAATGGCTACTGAGGGGATCAGGTGATTCCCATGGGCGGGGGTGGGGGGACAGATTAGACCCCAGGGACATCAGCTGTAGGCCTCCAGTTGGTAAGAGCAAGCTGCAGGGAACACCAATCACAGGGAAGGCCTCAGAGAACAACCCAGGCACATGGGCCATGCAAACACATCTCTCCCCAGACCCTCTGGCCTTTGAGGATTTGCTGGGCACTCTACAGCCCTAAGAGATAGAAATATTCTTTTTTTTTTTTTTAGCTAGACTCTCATGATCCCAGTGTTTGCATATCAGATGTCAAATTCTGTGCTTCTGCAGTAATCACATAAGGAAACTCTCTCTCCATGTTACATCCCATTGACTCCACTCATAAGAACATAAGAAGAGCTGTGCTGGATCAGACCAAAGGCCTGTCCAGCCCACCACTCTGGTCCTGTGGTGGCCAGCCAGCTCCCCCAATGGGAAACTCCCAAGCAGGATATAAGAGCAATAGTACTTTATGGCTTGTGTTTCCTACAAATGGTGTTCAGAGGCATTCTGCATCTGATACTGCTGATAATTTTTAGCTATCTTGACTAGTAGCCATTGATAGCCTTATCCTCTACTCACCTAAGTATTTTGACATACTCGATAAAGACTGGCATCTGTATACCTGACCTTGGAGTCTGAGCATTCCTTTGAAGTGCCATAGGTCTAAAGTGCTTGGTTTAGTCAGTGGTTTGCTGCAAGAGCTGGTCATCATATCCAGCTGCCTGGGGCATCTGAATTAAAAAGTCAGCAGCAACACAAGAGGCAGGAGTGGGAGACACAGTAGCCACTCTTGCCCCACAGCCATGGGACAACGTGGTCTGGAGGATGGGGAGGTGTCACCTAACATGATTTCCCCAAACTACAATCCCTACTCTTGATTCCATTTGCTTATAGAGCAGTGGCGAGCATCTGCAATACCCAATTCCTGGCCCTGCATGAACAAGAAATGGTGCATGAATGGGAAAATTAATGTTTTGCCCTCAGCAGCAGTATAGAACTGAGAGGAGACAGTGAGCATACTGTTACACTCACCCCACTTTTCCGAGTGGTGAGAAGTTCCAGGGGCTCAGGCCAAACCAGGTTTGGTTTCCTTTGGAATGAGTTTGCTGGAGGCATGTTGTAATATTTGAGTTTATTGACAAATATATAGGTTTAACCTAGGTGGAGGCACAACTTAAGCTCTCCAACAGACAGCTCAATCTACTGCCCCACATCTTATCTCCAGAGTCCAAAGAGAGGCAGCCAGCATCCCAATATGCTGTTATCTTACAGAGCCCAAACTCAGCTGTCCTTGTCTCTTTCTCTGTTAGTCTGTCTTGCTCCCATCTGTCCCTTTTGTTTCATTCCCAAACACCCAGATCAAATCCTTAGCTGGGGGTGAGGTCTCTTTTCCCTTACTCAGAAGACTTAAGGAACATGTCTAACAAGCAGCTCCCATGGAACCATATCACCACCAGGCAATCCTGCTATTAAAAACGCCTTTGTCAGCTCCAAGCCCTGGCCAGGTATTGCCTCCTGGCAACCCGCAGAATAGTTATTTTTTTATAGAAATCCATTAGGAAACCCAGAACAATACTATTCAGCAAGCTAGGGTGAATGACAGCTATCACATTTGTGGGGGGAGGACATATCTTCTGTGCCTTTAACAATTGGCAGAAATTAATCAAATACAGTTCTCCATCCTAGCAAAAGGATCACCTGTTGAATTTCTGCCTACAGTGCTGCTATTAAAGTCACAGAAGCCCAAACAGAAAGACAGAAGGTTGCCTACTGCTAGGTGTCTGAAGCTGCACTTCTGTACACACTTACCCAGGAAGAAGCTCTATTGAACAGGGTGGAACTTTCTTCCAAATAGAAATGTATAGGATAGTGATGTGCGTTCCTTCAGTGCCCCTCTGAACTATCCATGGTGCTTTTCTCTTCCAAATCAAAGCGTTCTGGGGCTGGATTTGAGCGCTGTAAAGGAGCCCTTGTTTCTGAATATTACATCTTGACGGCAGCCCACTGCTTCACCATAGATGATAAAGCTGAGCAGATCTCTGTCTCAATTGGTAAGCCAAATCCTCTCACAACAGGGATGGAGGGAAGGAATAGGGTGGTTCCCAACCTGCCAAGAAAAAAATCTGACCTGGCCTGCTCTTGTGCCTTGAACAAGCAGCTGGATGAGCAGGAATGAGCTGGTGATGCTTTTTATCACCTGGAGATAATTACTGTAGCCTGCTAATGTCTGCGGATGTCTCCAGGAAGCTTACATTTATTCTCTTCCCTAGGCAAACAACCCTTTGATGTGGTTCAAGTTCGATCCCACCCGCAGTATCGCATTGGGAAGCTACAAGATCTTGGAATCCCTGAATTCTATGATTATGATGTTGCCTTGGTGAAACTTGCCAAAAAAGTCAGCTTGAGTGCCATGGCAAGGTGAGATGGAAGGACTAGAAAGAAGAAAATGTTGTGAAGTTTGACTTCACTTGAAGTGGGGAATCCCACCTTTGCTCCTGACTGAAGGATCCAAGTCATGTTAGGGGCAATCATAGGCGAGCAGCTAGTTCTACTGCAATTCTACAACATGTGTAGAATTTGGGATCTGGTGCAGAATCTTGAAGATCTGTGCTTTTTATCTTTAACAACAAGCTGGTAGTCCTCAGTGATATGGATATTAGGGCTGTGCAGGGACCCCCAGTCTGATTTGGAAGCCACTTTGTGGCTTCGGAGGTGGGCTTGATTCGGCTGGGGCTAATTCGCGCGGGGGGGGGGGGGCTGACCCGACTTGGCCCCAAATCCTAAACGGGATTTGGCCATCTGAATCCGAAGCGGGATTCAGCCATCCGAATCCTGCTTCAGCTCCCTTTCCTACCCGGGCTGCTACCTCCGCCTCCATCTCTACTGCCTCCTCCTCCTCCGCTGTGGCCACCTCTGCCTCTGTCGCCAACAGTGTCATCACCGCCACCCACCGCTGCCAGGTCCTGAGCCCTGGACACGCACCTGCTCCTTTTGGCAGGAGTCACCATTTTTAGAAAGGCGACTCCCTGCAACAAGAGCATGTCCAAGGTTCAGAAGCTGGTGGCAGTGGCAACAGTGGTGGTGGAGGTGGCCTCCACTGCCGCCATCGCCACTATCACTGCTGCCATCATCACTGCCTGCCGCCACCAGCTCCTGAGCCCTGGACACACGCCGGCTCTTGTTGCAGGGACTTGCCTTTCTAAAAATGGCGACTCCTGCCAAAGAGGGCCGATGTGTGTCCAGGGCTCGGGAGCTGGCGGTGGCAGCGAGGGAGGTGACGGGGCAATGGCCAACTCCTGTGTGTCACCTCAGGTGAGGAGCTGGAGGTGCTGGCGCGGCTGGGTCGGAGTGCCGAGGCTCTGAAGTGCACCAAGTGCTTCGGAGAGCCCCCAACCCACTCTGGGTCGCGTCGTGCCCGCTTCGCCTCCGAAGGGACCCAAAATGGCCCGAAGCAGCCCACTTTGACTCGGCATTCAGGCCCCGGGCCAAAGCAGTGCACAGACCGAATGGATATATGTTTTGGTGGGATTTGAAAAGGCCTCTGGGTGTAAAGAGTAGATCTTTCTGTGCAGTGTATTGTGGCATCCCCAAACTCCATTATGACCTCTGATCACTCGTCTGTAGCCATTCACTTATGGCCACATGACCCTGGGAAAGGGCCATAGCTCAGTGGTACAGGACATGTTTTGCATGTCTATGGTCCCTGGTCCAAGGCACAAGACAGGGTTAAGCTGAGATTCTGGGTTCGAATATAACAACAAGCATACTTAAAAGAAACCAGGATTCATAAGCCAACAACAAAACATGACTTCAGATTGGGATTTGTTGCTGAAAAATAAACCATGGTTTCTAGCCAGGGCGGGTTGAGACATTCAAACAAACCACAACTTGGCTAACCAAATCATGGCTTAGCATTATGTGCAAATGTGGCCACGTTTATAATGACATAAGCTTTAATAGAACAGAGCCTGCTGCATATGATAAAGTGGATTGTAGTCCACAAAAACCTTCGCCATAATAAATGTATTACTTGTTAAGACTTGGCCTGTTGTGTTTGTATGCAAGTACTTTGTGGTGAAGGAAATGCACTTTGCACCAGTTCAGGAGACTTTCACCCAGTTGCAGTTGATGAATTCCAAGGGTGATCCTCGGCATTATACAAAGGTGCCATGCTTGAGCCCTAGCGCAAATTAAACCTTGGTTGTCAGATTAGTGGGATAGTTCCTAAAACAGGAGGTGTGTGGCAGGCAGTTGGTTTCAAGAGAATGGCCGGGTGTTGGTTAAAGATGCCTTATAGTCTAATGGAAGATGTTTACACTGTCCAAGCAAACTGGAAATAAGAATTAGGCAAGTTGTAGTCCCCACCCCAGGGCAGATGTGATGTCCTACTAATTTTTCTCTGGTGCTTCTCCTCCACAGGCCAATCTGCCTCCCATGCACAGTAGGAGCCACCCGAGCTCTGAGGAAGCCCATTGGATCGACCACCTGTAGAGACCATGGTAAGAGGTCATCCGTTTTTATGAATGGCTAACCCATAGTGAGGTGCCTCATGTGGTGTAGACTGCAGAACTTTGAGTGTGCAGTTGCCCTGCCTCATTCACAGAATTTTAGAGGGGCCCAGAGAATGCCATCTCCCATTCCTAAATGCACGCATGCATGCACACGCGTGTGTTCTCCCACCGTTCCTTCAATCCTTTTTCTTACCACAGAAAATCCATTAAGGGGGAAACATGGACTAGCTGCACAATGTCTTTTGACTGGTATTGCTGGGAGCCTTTGCGGCACGCCTAGACAGAAGCCGGAGGGCTGGTGAATCGGGCTGTGACGCAGACTCAGGCCTACCCTCCTCTCTCCCTCTCCACTCCTGCATTGCTGTCTGCCCTCTAACTCAGTAGACTAGGACCAAAACCATCCCACTAATGCTAGGGGTGGGGAGGCATTGTGGTGCACACTACACAGGTTCTATCTAGTAGTTGTTTGGACTAGACTTGTGGCACACTTGTCTAAATTGTTTGCTACCACTGGTCCACTGGAATCCTGACCCTCCCAGGCTTCTCCCCCTGCTCCCCCCATCTGCCCACCCATTCATGCCAATTCATCCCCATCACATTAGTTGTCGTTTGCTTTCCTCAGAGGAAATACTCCTGCCTGTCGGGAACATCCCTTCTCGTTTTGTAACCGACTGTACCTACCGCGATGGACGAGGGAATGGACTGCGTCACAGAACTGTGCGGATCAAGACTAGTGAAAAGGTGAGAATGGCATCTGGAGGCCCATTTTGAGCAATGGCCACTAGCACTATGATAGTGATGAGAACAAGAATGAAAACGAGCTACATCACACCTCCCTTGTAGCCTTGGAATGACTCTTTCCAACACTTTTCTCAGGATGCCGCCACCCTTGGATGTATGGCAGGTGGGCACAAAAGATGGCACCTTTTGGGTGGTGGCACCTGGAAGCTGGAATTCCCTCCCTAGAATGTTGTCTTTGACCCCATTGTTGCTTGCCTGTTTTATTTCAGTGGGCTCTCTCCAGTTGCCACTTCTAAGATTTATTGCTGCTGGTTTTGCTTTGATGGTTGTTTTAGCCTTGTTTATGAATGTTTTTATTGCTATTTTATTGGTTTTATTTTTTTTTTGTTAGCTGCCTTGATTATTTGCATAGAGAGGTGGGATATTAATACTAGAACCAATAAATAATAGGAAGGGATGCCACCTGATCAAAGAGATCCGAGTCAAAAATAGTGTGAGTTTTAATCAAGAGCAATTAAATCTGCATATGAATAAAATAAGAGTTCTGAAGAAAGAAAGCCTCCTTAGCTTGATTTTAAATTATGCATGCACATATATGCTGGCAGCTCTTTCTTGAAAGAAGCCTTTCCTCTTATGGAAGAGAAGGAGGGAATGCCTCTGCTAAAATGGTGGCAGCCCCCCCTAGAAGTGCTAGTATTAAAACAGTAAGTTCAGAGAAGAAAAGCTGCTAACACTGAATTGGGGGCCCATCAGAGAAGCTGGGCCAATGTCAGCCAGAATGGCTGTGACGCCTCTGCCTGCTAAGGCCAGGGGTGATGGTGGTGGTGTTATAGCTGCAGTAGATTCTAAGCTTTAGACAGTCGTTGGTTCAATCCCCAGCTTCTCTAGCTAAAGCAAAAAAAGGGGTAGGGACAGGGAGAAGAATCAGATAGCAAGTGATGGGAAAGACTTCTGGCTGAGACAGCCACTGCTAGTCAGAGCAGACAATATTGGGATAGATGGACCAATGGTCTAGAACAGAGGTGGGCAACTTGGGGCCCTCCCGCTGTTGTTAGACTGCAGCTCCCATCATCCCTCACAATAGGTATGTTGGCTAGGGCTGATGGGTGTTGCAATCCAACAACCCCTGGAAGGCCACAAGTTGCTCACCCCTGCTCTAGAGCAGATATGTGTTCGCGGCTCAGCATCACTCACAGCGTGCCAGTTGTGAACACACCAGTTCTTCATAAATGTCAATCTGAGTTCTAGCTGAGGTGGCAGATCTGTGCCTGGACTCTACCACTGCAAGTGGTGGCTCAAATCCTTGGATACTTCTTTGTTCCACCCCCAGATTCTCCACGTGGAAAATTAGTTATCAGGAAGCAAGATTTTAATTTGGCCTTTTCTCTCCCATGCTGGTTGCTCATGGACAATTTTTTTGTTTGGAGCAGCATCATGTGATCAGACTGTAGGTGGGAGAAGAGGTAAAGAACTATAGTGAGAACTAGGCCCAATAAATATTTGGTGTCAAGTGTACATGGGGTTCGTTCTGGATATATTGCTTTGTCTCTAGAAACCTACCTTTTCATCTCTCCCTTCAGAAAATGGCCTGTGAGGAAGATGCCAAGAAAGCCAGCCACTACCAAAATGTCACGGATGTCTCCCAGGTGGTGACTGAACGCTTCCTCTGCACAGGAGGTGTTGACCCCCAGGTGGACCCCAACACTTGCAAAGGTGAGGAACAGAAACATCATCCCTATCCCTGTTTCCCTCCTCTTTAGGGCGCCTAGTTGCCACAGTCACAGCAGAGCTGCAGGTAGGCCGGCCTTGTGTTTCAGTCTAGCGCTACATTTCAGAGGGAGATACGTTTCTGTAGGGGCTCTTCAGGACTATAAAATGCTGGTTTCTTCCCCAAAGAGAACCCCAGTCAGTAGTCCTGTGAGGATAGGATATCTCTCTCCAGTATTCTCAGCTTACTTCCTCCTGTAGGGATGAACAGAGGCCCCATGGGAAGGAAAGATCAGACCCCACATCTGTAACCTTCGCATGAATGAACACGGCAGGAATTGGCAGACGTGCTCTCAGTGTGAATAGTACAGCTCATTAACATGGCCTCAGCCATCCAGGTCTTTGAAGCATCTGGCCCGATCATGTGGAGCAGCTTTTCCAATGCAGGCAGCTCTGGCCCCCTCCCCAAATCACAAAGCCCTTTTCTGCAGAGACCAGAGGATAGGGTGGGCCAAACAACTAGGACTTCAGGAAGTAGGGAATCTTGTCCAGGTGAATCCAGAGCCGGGACGTAATGTGTAGAGAAAAGACAGGAGCAATGGCTGTGTGGATTCAGAAGGTCTCTAGGATTGGTTCCCAAGAACAGCATGTGGTGTTTTGTGTGGTACATGACATGCTGAGAACCTCTATAAAATTTGAAAACCAACATTCTAGTCCTTATGGTTTTAGAGAAACTCTTGAGAATGTGTGGACTGTTTCTGGTGGAGTCTCAGAAGCCACAAGGGGACTGAGCGCAGGTTTTAATGGGTTCAGGGTAGGTCCTGTTCTAATTGCTCTAGACAAGTTTTTGTCTTGCCCCATGTGGCTGGCTATTATAACATGGCCATGACTTTATTCCTACCATTGAATCTGAGTCAAAGTGCAGTAGAACTGGCCTTTAGGTATGTATACATGCATGCATGAAACTCTCCCAAGAAAACTCTCGCACATGTCCTGACTCCCAACCACTTTTTCAGTTTCAGACCTGAGCTTTGCACAGCCATCAACTCCTCAATGAATCCCCTCTTTCCTTTTGCTTGCAGGTGATTCTGGGGGTCCCCTCATCATTGAGCACAGAATGCGCTACTTCCAGGTGAGTAGCCCCAGGCTCTGTTAGACAACAGCAGACCCATATTCAGTGCCCTGCAGAGAACTAGCAGCTGCATTTCCCATCCCCTTACATTGTCCATAAGCAGAGGTGTGGGTCCCCCAGTTCTACAACTGTACCACATAAGTGCCGCATTTGGTGAGAGTAGGAATGGACAAATCAGTTTCTTCCACATTCACATTTTTTAGCTGTTAATAGGGATAGATTAATCAGTCAATTTCAGTTTCTCTCATTTTCTCATTTTTCCAATCTTAAATTCAATTTGTCCCAGATTTTGAGAACAAAAAGCTTTTCACATAAAAGTCATACACATTTTTGTGCACATTTCTCCTAAGACATGCATTTTGCTAATATCATGCATTTTAATGTTATTTTCACTAATATATGTGTTTTTCTGGCCACTTCCCCCTAATATATGCATTTTGTACAAATATTTTTATTGGAAAACTCAGCTGCAAAATTCAGAGAAGTGTAAATTTTGAAGGATAACTGAGTTTCGGTTCACATAGTGGTTCAAAGGTGCAAAATTAGGTAAGTTCGCATTAAAATGCAAATTGAACAAATTTCTCCCCCATCCCTAGCTGCTAACAATAAGGAATCTTGTCAGAGAAAAAGAGATGGCTACCTTAAACACACAAACATGGTTGAATACATAGGGATTCAAGGCCAGACCTTTAAGACCTAAAATCTCTAAGCCCTCTGCCTAGATGGATGAATGTGTCCATTTCATTTTCTCCCACATTAGAGTTTTTTTAGATCTCAAGTTCTTTCTATCCTGTTTATGAAAAAAATATATGCAAATTTTGGTAAGTTTTTTAATGAACAAAATTCTCACCCATTTCTAGGTGGGGGTGCAGGAAAGATAGCTCACAGCCACAATGTCAGCTTTCTTTAAAAATCCTTTGGTGCACAGCTTGGTAGATCAAAGTCAGCGACACGTTCAGCCATTCTGCTTAACTGATGAGGCTTTCTTCCGTCTAGGTCCTGTAAAACTTCAGGGCTGTGTTTTCACTCCATCTTCTCTCTCTTTTTGCAGGTGGGCGTGATCAGCTGGGGCGTAGTTGATCTCTGTAAAATTAAGAGGCTGCCCGATTGTGACAGTGACAATGCACACATGGAGCAGTCACCCACCCATGCCAGGGATTTTCACATCAATATTTTTAAGGTCTTGCCCTGGCTCAAAGATCAGTTGGTTGAGGAGGATCTGGGATTCATCTAACTCTGCTCTTCCCAACCCAACTGTTCTGTGTAAATAGAACTGGTATCTTTTAATTCTGTAAAGTGAATGCAGTGTTAACAATTGTGTATTAAATGTAGTTGTGCAAAAAAAAAAAAAATGATGGGAACATGGTCTTATTTGCTTGTCTCTGACTCTGTGACAGGGGATTTGATATCCTATGGAGAGCTGTACATATTCCATTCAGTTATAACTTGTTAGCGGGCACAGAATTTAGCACCCTCAAGATCTCAGCTCTCTCTCTCTCTCTTAGAAGGTTCCACATCATCTGATTGCACAGGTAAGCCAAGGAATGGTAACCCAATGTTACTGTCTGAAATCGACCCCGCAGTTAAGAGTGGAACCACTGTAACACAGTGCCTCCCATGCCCATCCCACAGAGTCAATCCAGGAAGATACCATGGTCAAAAGCCAATGAGAGATTGAGCAGAATTAACAGTGTTGCACTCCCCCAGTTCCTCCCTCAATAAAGGTCATCCATCAGGGCAACCAAGGCTGATCCAGTCCCATAACCAGGTCGAAACCCAGACTGCAGTGGGTCTAGATAATCTGTATCCTTCAAGAGTCCCTGCAGCTGTTTCCCCACGACCCTCTCCAGTACCTTCCCTAAGAAGGGTATTTGCAGCTGGGTGGTAGTTGTCTAAAACCATTGGATCCAGAGTGGGCTTCTTCAGGAATGGTCACACTGCTACCTCCTTAAGGACAGCAGGAACCACTCCTTCCTGTAGAGAAGCATTTACCACACACTGGACCCACCCAATCATACCCCCTCAGCTAGCTTTTATTAGCTAGGAGGGACAAGGATCAAGAGGGCACGTGGTCAGTTGCATTTCTGCAAGCACCTTGTCCACATCACCAGGCTGCAGCAACTGAAACTGATCCCACGAAACTGGGCAGATGGTGGCATGAGACACCTCAACTGGAACTGCACTAGCAACAGCATCAAGTTCACTACAGAGATGAGAGATTTTGTCCTCAAAGCGAGATACAAAAAGGAAACAGCGGGTTGTTAGGGGATCAGGGCCCCATCTGTTGAGGAGAGTGTTAACAGCCCACGGACCACCCGAAAGAGCTCTGTTGGAAGGCTGCTTGATGCAATGGAGGCAGCAAAGTAAGCCTTTTTTGCTGCCCACACTGCCACACAATAGGCACAGTTATGTGCTCTAGAGCGTGCTTGGTCACCATCACTTTGAGTCTTGCGCAATTTGCTCTCTAGCTGATGTCCACCTTGTTTCATTGATCGTAGCTTCCCAGTATACCAGGGAGCAGAGCGGGGTCCACAGCGCTGGAGAGGGCACTCAGGTTCAATCAAGTCAATGGCCTTCTGCATCTCACTGTTCCACAGCAAGACTAGTGTCTTGGCTGGATCACCAGCTTTCTCCACTGGAAAATTGCCAAGAGCTTGCAGAAATCCATTGGATTCCATCAGTCTCCTGTGGCGGACCATCCAAATGGGTCCTCCACCCCCGCAGGAGGGAAATAAGGACATAAGTTCAAATCTCACCCGGATATGGGTTCTAGGTTTCTCCTTTTTGTCTGTTTCAAAATCTCACATACTTTCTAAGCATGGCTGACTGGTCCAACTGGGGCTCACAAGGTATAGGAGTGCAGCTCGTAAACAACTCAAATAGCCACGGCTTTCTTGGCATCCATTCCCTTGGCTACGCACTGGGAAGGAGTTGGATCCGAGCTGCTCTTCTGTAGATCTGTTGATGTTTAGTTATAGCCCAGAGTGCACTTGGACAACAAGGTCCTTCACTATACACAGCGGCCTACTTCCATCATACAATCTTCCCAGCCTATCCCAAGATGCATAGGGGCCCATGCCAGCATTAATAGTTCCCATACACCCATTCCTGCATTTATGGTGGGACATCAGTGTTTCACACAGAAAGGACTCCATAAAATAGGCAGACATCATTGATCACAGCCAGGGTACTGTGAACCAGTGAAGAGGGAGGAGCAAGCCAGATTACCTGTCACTTCCCTAACCCATTAGATTTCCTTCCCCTATGCAGGAACCCAGATTCCAGGTACCTCTTGGGTATCATCAGTCAAGATGTTGTGCTGAAAACGTTGGAAAGTTGGAGCTAATTCTCTTTCAGTATCCTAAAGACCCAGAGGTTAAGAGCATGCTGGACTTGACCCTGTTCCATTACACTGGTTCCTGTTCCACCTATACCCATTAGGTCAGCTTACTTTCAGCTTCCCCTCAAGAGTATGAGAGCCCTTGAACCCCGAATTCTTGTGCTCAGGTTTAATGGTGCTGATGGCCTGCCATCTTCACCAGCATCATGGCTTCTTCAGTATCTGTGGCTGTGCCCACTACTGACTGGTCCAAAATGGCTGGGGAGAAAAGAAAGGTAACCCAGGCACGACTGCATCATACCCCAGCCCAGCTCTTCTCTAAAAGATTTAGTGTTTCCTTCCTCCCTGGCTGACTTGACTGGTTGACCTCTGCTGCTTCTTTAAGGCCATGAGGGTTTTCTTCTGGGGTGTAAGGAACAAATAAGAACTGACATCCATAAGCCAAATCTCCCTCCCTCTCCAGAACCCCTTTTATTAGAGAATTTACTTCTCTGTCAGTGCGCCATGACCAACTGAGCCACAAGTCAATGGTAGAGTACATGCCTTGCATGCTGACGGCCTCCAGTTCAGCCCCAGACACAACCAGTTTATTTAGTTTTTTATTTAAAATTCTGTATGCTGCTATTCACATAAAGTGTTCCCGGACTGGTAAACAAGGCCGTAGCTCAGTGGTACAGCACATGCTTTGTATGCAAAAGGTCCCAGCTCCAGTCTCTGGCATCCACAGGTGAGCCTTCTGTATGGCCTGGCCTAACTAGAGTAGTATCCACCTTTAGCACTGTGTTGCCATGATTGGTCAGGAACATGTCTATACTCATCTGCAATCTGTTTCCTGTGATCGGGGAATAAACCCTTCCAGAACATAAATGACTGGGGGGAATTTAGCTCAAATATGCTAGGGGATCTGTTTCCTATTGTGACCCTGGCTCTACTTTTGCCTGTCCAGTAGAGATGGCCCAGAAACCAGCACTAAAATAGACAGAAGCACAGTGTGAGTAACTTTGTATAGTAACTCTGGAGTAAGACTGTATAGCAGAGTACTCTTGTGAGCTATATAAGAAATCAAGAGAGACGAGATCAGTACTTTTCCAGAAATAGATTTTTATTGAGAAAATGATGTTGATGATGATGATGATAGTTAATAATATAGTGCTTTGTCGCAAAGTGCTGTACATAAAATAAATAACTCAACAATTTAAAATACATAATTACAATAATTCTAATAAAACTTAACTCAAAATTATTAGGGATGTATGGACTGTGTAAAATCCGCTCCGTCTGTGTTTTGCGGATTGTCAGGTACCTTTTGTTCCGTCATCTGCCCACAGATGGATGCGATTTTTTTTCCTCATGCGGAAAAATATGGAAATAATTATGTAAAGTATTTACGTAAGTATTTACATAATTTACCCCAGTACATAACATTTAGTGTATTGTCCCCTATTCCATTCTACGTTTCCTCAGCAGAAACTTATGTATTTTTCTACGGATATATATGCGTAAATTTTGGGAAAGTAAAAAAATCATCCGAAAGTCCACGGACTCTATGCGGCCTGAGGGGGTTGCTCCGCAACGGATTTCGCAGGTCGTATTCTAAGAATTTCTCTAGCATCCCTAATTACAATATTATAACAAGTGTCTTAATAACCCAAATAAACATAAAATCAGCATACTTTACCTCAAAAACAACCAACCATTCCCCCTCCTACTCAAAAAGATAAGTTTTCAAACCTTTCTTAAACACCTCCAAACTCTCAGTTAACCGTAATGGTAGGGGAAGGGAGTTCCACAGCTGCAGAACAAGGTCCTGGAATACATGATAACAAGACACTGAAATCTGTGAAGTACAGCAGGTCAGAAAAGCCTGGCCCGTGGATCTAGTGGCCCGCCCTGGGACAGACCAGGACAAGAGAGAGGATAGATAGGCTGGGTAATGCAACCCTAGGGCCTTAAAGCCCAGGACCAAAATCTTGTAAAGGGCCCTGGCCTTCAATGGAAGTCAGTGCAAGGCCCTGCGATAACCAGTAATATCAACAAAATGGGGAAGGTCCAGAACAATCCTGACAGCATTGCTCTGAACCAGGATTAAAGGATGGAGAGAGGAAAGAAGGAGGGATGCTAGAAGACTATTATAATAGTCTAGACGTGAAACAACTGAGGCCCAAACCAGAATGTCCTCAGTCACCTGAGACAGGAACCTGTGGATCTGGTGGATATTCATTAAGTAGAAATTACAAGTCCTCTCTGTACTCTCCATAAAGGAGCACAGCAAGAGACGATCATCCACCAGGACCCCCAGGTCCCTGGCAATGGGGACTGGGACAAGTTGAGTACCTTGAAAGCAAAGGGGGCAGGGTAAAGAAGGAAAAGGAGAAGGACGATCTGGGTGGACGATCAAAATTTCCGTTTTGTCCATGTTCAAATGAGGCAGTGGGCAGATATCCACGAAGAATATCTCTATCTCCCACCGATGCTCACTCTGGGCCGATCTACATTGCGCCCGCCATCACAATGAATTCAGTGTCCTGTCGGGTTAAATGCTCTCGCATTAAAACGTGATTATTCACACTCACCCATTTTCCCCGTTGCAGTGCTTCATCAAATGCGCAAGCTCGGTTCACACCCGAGCGCTGTGCTGTTTTCCTGCGCACGCTTGTCTGATCTCGGATGCTAAGCGGGGTCGGCCCCGGTCAGTAGTTGGATGGGCGACCGCCTGGGAATCAGGCTTCCTGCACTGAGCAGGGGGTTGTTGTATCCCTTCAAATGAGACTAAGTTTTACCCCCTCCTATACCCCACTCCGGATGTTTTTTTTTTTAATTAAGGCATTATCCTCGCAGAATCGGGGCTTCTCTGTGAAGTTGTGAAGCTTCACAACTTCGAATCTTCGAAGATCATGCCTCAATTAGAAAAAAAAACATTGCTGAGAAGCCCTGATTCTGCGAAGATAACGCCTTAATTAAAAAAACAACAACATCCAGAGTGGGGGATAGGAGGGGGTAAAACTTAATCTCATTTGAAGGGATAGAACAACCCCTGCTCAGTGCAGGAAGCCTGATTCCCAGGCGGTTGCCCATCCAAGCACTGACTGGGACTGCCCCTGCTTAGCTTCTAAGATCAGACAAGCACGCACACATATCCAGCCCTTTGCTTGTTGCTGAGGAAATGGGGGCTGCTGAGGAAGCTATGTGATCTGTAGCAGGAAGATGACATGGGGCCGTTGAGAGCTGTGACTGGACAGGAGGGAAATACAAACACTGCCGCATATGGACAGGCGGGGGAGGGGACTACGACTGGATATGGTAGCAAAGGCAGAACATCAGAGCACATTAAGGGGAAATACCAGGATATTAGGGTATTGAAAGCGGGAACACAGAAGTGGGAAATTCCGGTTCCAGTTCAAGGCGGCTACTTTGTAGTGTGAAAGGCGGGTGGTGAAACCTCATTGGAAGCGAAAAAAGGTGGTAAGTGTAGATCCAGCCTCTGTTTCCCCAAGCTGGTCAAAAGACATAAACCTGGGTATCATCGGCATACATATGATGCTGAAAACCACAATCATAAATTAGGGAACTCAAGGGAAGGGTATAACGCATAACAAAAGTGAAATTTGACTGTTAGCTATTGAAGGCTGTCTCAGAAACAAGTGAGGGTGAGAAGTGATATTGCCAAGGAGGCTGTGCAGTGGATTGCTCTGGCCTGTGGGAGGAAAAGCAGGGGAGTTGCAGTTAAAATTGAAAAGCTGTCAGGAAAGAGAAAAATTATGTGTGTTATAGCTTCCCTTCCTAATGCTCTGTCCAAAACACAGAGCAGGAGAGGGAGGGTCAGAGTCAGGGCAAACCCTACACCCACCCCAAAATAAGCCCCCCCCCAAAAAAAAACTTTCCTTGACCAGGGCAAGGCTTACTGGGTACAGCCCACTGGAAGCAGAAGTGCAAAAAAGGGGCTCTCAAAGCCAGGTGTCCAGGGCTGAGTTGATCTCAGCAGACTTCTCCCGGAATCACATAGTGTTCAAGGATTCAGAGTTCCAAGAATTGCCATCCAGTCTGGGAGCTCAGGAGGCAGCCAGACTGAATGTTTCTTGCTAAGTCCACTCTCCCGGAAGAATGTGGGGGAAACTCCTCATTCAGTTCAGGGAGTCTAAGGATGTTCCAGACGATGCTTTTATTGTGCAATCTCTCTGCCTCATTCACAGATGTTTATGGTGGTCCAGATTATGTCATCTTCTACCTGTGACTCTTCTGGTGTCATGACCTGAAGCCCTTGCCCCTTGGACCTTCCAATGTGCAGCAGAGGACTCTGATGAGGACAAGGCTAACTTCCTCAGGGACAGGACAGTCAGTGCCTTATCAGGGCCCTTCCAGCTCGAGGACACAGCCCTGTCGTCATCCTCTCATCCTGTTATCATCTCATTCTGCTGTCATCCTGTAGCAGAAGTCTCAGGCTACAAAATCAGGTGAGGGCCCTTTAACAGTCCAGTCTGCTCCTCCAGGAGGGGTGGAAGTGATCAGATCTTGTCAGCCTACATAAGGCTTCAGTTGGCTTTAGCTCCCTGCTGAGAAAACATCCTTCTATTGTTGGAGTAGTACTGAATCATAGAATCATAGAATAGTAGAGTTGGAAAGGGCCTACAAGACCATCGAGTCCAACCCTCAAGGTGCTATTTTCTTCTTGCTTTATTCTGATTGGCATCAGATGCTACCAGCTTCACTTACAAGCCTCAAGGGACCACAGTATGGGACATCTGTGTTCTTCCACTGCTTTGTATATCTTTTTCCTCAACGCAGAAAATCCATTGAGAAGAAAAAGATGGAACAGCCATACAATGCCTTCCAATTTCTATTGCTAGGAGCCCTCCATCTGGAAGCACCCTAAGACAGTTATAGCCTATGATTACAAAAACTCAGAAAAAAGTAGGTGGTTCCTGGAATTCCCCGAGTTCTGTCAGCTCTACACAGGTTCTGCTGCTGAACGGCTCTAGGATGTGGCAAAAGTCTTGCTACGCCTGCATATCCTAAGATACACTGCTGGCATGACAGATAAGCTAGTGGAAAACCCCAATATGCTGGTGGAACACTCTGTTCTGCCAATGAAGATACGCCAGCAGAATACACTTACACTACACCCTGTACTCCTCCAGAGTACAGCTATATCCTCTTTAAACCTTCTTTTGAGCTAGGAATTTCCAGAGTTAAGAGGTGGTAAGTATCAGATATTAAACCAGGGATGTTGAACCTCCTTCAGCTTGATGGCCCAATTCCATTTCAGAGAAGATCTTAGGGGACCACATTCCAGCAAAGGATGGGGCCAAAAGCGAAAGGGGTGGAGCCAAAGGCAAAATGGCAGGTCCAAAAATACAACAAATCCCAGCCAATTTTACCTTACTGCCAGCAATGAAGCCTTAGGAGATGTCAGGAATTAATCTGAGCGTGTGGAGATGTCTGGCAGTTCGGATTCAGAATGGGAACAGCCAGAACAGGGGGAGGCACCCTCCCTAGTAAGCCCAGATATGGCAAGATTTTCTTCCCAAGACCTTGACACATTGATGGCTCAGCCTGAATGCCCCCTGCCCCTATTCCTCCACCATGAGACCTCAAGTTTCAGAGGAGGAGGAGGTCAAGGGGTGTGACTTGAAGGATGCTAAGATCCATCGCAGAGCGAAGCAGGGGACGGTAGGGGCAGGTCTCAGATGCTCCGCCAGGTTGGCCACTTGTGGAAGCCAACATAGGAGGGAGCCACCCTAAGGGAGGGGCATCCCTGTAAAGCAAGTCTGGCTGAGAAGTTCATGCCCAGACTGCTGGCAACTCCTCTAACTTCCACTTTGTCTCCTCTATTGATATTCATAGATGTGTGGATTAGCTGGTTCTATGCAGTCTGAGAGTGTCCTAGAATCTGCATTTGATCTGCATTTGTCAAGATTTGTGCTAGAATCTGCATTTGATCTGCATTTTTCTCGTTAACTACTAAAGTAGTGAGCCTGTAGCCTTGTTTCCTGGAGTGTGTTGATTGCGAAGGGGGAGGACGAAGGAATGCGACAGGAGAAGCATTTCAACCTTTTAGAACCAGGAAAAAACTGCACAAGAGCTGAGAAATCACCAAATGATCAATACTTGGGGGAAAGAGGGTGGAGATGCAGGAAAGGGGAAGGAGCCATCCGGGGAGCCTCAGCAGGCTGGATTGGTGTTTTTTTTTAACTTTGGAGTTTTGTGCTGGTCCCTGAATGCTCTTTTCCAATTGAATAAGGCTTCTGGTTGCCCATCTCACCCTATCACCCTGGCATGGCATAATGGATGTTAGCACTTCCCCAAACTCAGCTGCGTTTTTGGGGTGGAGTTAGCCTTCCACATTTTTGGCAGAAAACTAACACTTTCAACAAATAGTAGAATTGCACTACTGCTACCACTGTACCAGACACAGAAGCAGCAGAAAGAGAGACAGAAAAACAACCGGAGAAGTGCAAGTCAGAAATGCAGCTTTTCTACATCCTCATTGCCCTTGGGGTATTTTGTACAGGTAAGCGAAGTTACCTCAGAGCAATCTACGTGCTGTGAGTTTTCCCACAGAAGGGCTTTGCCTAATCATAATCAGTGAAGCCTTGAGGGCAAAAAATAATCCCCATTTCTTTTTGAGCCACTGCCAGAATATTTCATCCAGGGTACTTGTTTTGATAAAGAGTTAAAAATAATTTCTAAAGTTAAAAATAATCCTTTTTGAAATTATCTGCTGTGAATTCTGATGTGGAACATTTTCCAGATATTTTTGTAACCCTAATTTGCCAAGTATTTGCTGCCTGTATCTGACATCCTATATTTGTTTTAAATCTTTCCTTACGGTTTATTTGATAATTGACAGGAATGTATAGGCCAGGGATGGTGAACGTGTGGCCCTCCAGATGTTGTTGGAAGCAACTTCCATCAGCTGTAGCCAGCATAGCCAATAGTGAGGGATGAGGAGATGCCATCCAACAGCATCAAGAGGGCCACACATTCCCCATCCCTGATATAAGTGATATACAATAGCATGTAGTATTTGGCAAAATGTAATAGCATTGTATTAGGCTGTTAGAATTACATGTTGCCCTGAAGGGATGGGAGAAGAAACAGATTAAGCCTGAACTCATGATCAGGAGGCAAAAGAATCATAGAATCATAGAATAGTAGGGTTGGAAGGGGCCTACAAGGCCATCGAGTCCAACCCCCTGCTCAATGCAGGAATCCAAGTCAGAGCATCCCTGACAAATGGCTGTCCAGCCTCGTCTTGAAGGCCTCCAGTGTGGGAGAGCCCACCACCTCCCCAGGTAATTGGTTCCATTGCCGTATTGCTCTGACACTCAGGAAGTTTTTCCTGATGTTCAGTCGGAATCTGGCTTCCTGTAACTTGAGCCCATTATTCCGTGTCCTGCACTCTGGGGTGATCAAGAAGAGATCCTGGCCTTCTTCTCTGTGACAACCTTTCAAGTACTTGAAGAGCGCTATCATATCTCCCCTCAGCCTTCTCTTCTCAAGGCTAAACATGCCCAGTTCTTTCAGTCTCTCTTCATAGGGCTTTGTTTCCAGTCCCCTGATCATCTTTGTTGCCCTCCTTTGAACCCTCTCCAGCTTGTCTGCATCCTTCTTAAAGTGTGGTGCCCAGAACTGGACACAGTACTCCAGATGAGGCCTAACCAGTGCTGAGTAGAGGGGAACTAGTACTTCCCAGGATTTGGAAGCGATGCTTCTATGAATGCAGCCCAAAATAGCATTTGCCTTTTTTGCAGCCACATCACATTGTTGGCTCATATTCAGCTTGTGATCGACGACAATTCCAAGATCCTTCTCGCTCGTAGTGTGGTTGAGCCACGTATCCCCCATCTTGTAACTGTGCATTTGGTTTCTTTTTCCTAGGTGCAGAACTTGGCATTTGTCCCTATTAAATGCCATTCTGTTGTTTTCTGCCCAGCGCTCCAGTCTATCCAGATCACTTTGAATTTTGTTTCTGTCTTCCAAAGTATTAGCTATCCCGCCCAATTTGGTGTCATCTGCAGATTTGATCAGCATTCCCTGCACCTCCTCCTCCAAGTCATTAATACAAATGTTGATGGACACTGGGCCCAGGACTGAGCCCTGCGGTACCCCACTCGTTACCTCTCCCCAGCTTGAGAAGGTCCCATTGATAAGCACTCTTTGAGTCCGATTCTGTAGCCAACTGTGGATCCACTGGATTGTTGTTTCATCTAGCCCACTTTGAGCTAGTTTGCTCATCAGGATATCATGGGGCACTTTGTCGAAAGCTTTGCTGAAGTCGAGGTATATGATGTCTACAGCATTCCCACGGTCTACAAGGGAGGTGACTTGATCAAAAAATGAGATCAGATTTGTCTGGCAGGACTTGTTTTTGACAAATCCATGTTGGCTTCGAGTAATCACGGCATTGTTGTCAAGGTGCTTCCAGATGGATTGCTTTATGATCTGCTCCAGAATTTTCCCAGGGATTGATGTCAGACTGACTGGTCTGTAGTTCCCAGGTTCCTCCTTTTTACCCTTTTTGAAGATAGGGACAACGTTAGCCCTCCTCCAGTCATCTGGCACTTCCCCAGTCCTCCATGATTTCTCAAAGAGAAACTTCAGGAGAAGAAAGAAAAGACGAACAGGCCAGCAAAGCATATGCCAGTCCAGAAAGACAATAGATGCAGAGCAAAGCTGAGTACAACTGATTCCAGAATAGTATTGGGCATGTACACCGCCTTGGGTTCCTTAAGGAGGAAGAAAGGCGGGATATAAATGTAATAAATAATAATAATAATGAATCAATCATCACCATCGTGCTTTTTAACTCCTTCTTCCCAATCCCTTTCCTTGTGTGTCGTGTGTTTTAGATTGTAAACCTGGGTCAGGGGCTGTCTACTGATTCTTCTAAGCTGCTCTGGGAGCCTTTTGGCTCAGTATTTGGATAAAAATGCTTGGAAGGAAGGAAGGGAAGGGAAGGGAAGGGAAGCAGGCCCACTCCCCACTTAACTAAGAAATCAGCTTTTGGCACCTCCTCTCTTTGAACTATTTTCCATTCCAGCAGGTTGTTATATGAACTTTGTAACAAAGAACTAGTGCCTGAGTTTGTTTTTTTCTTCCGCCCTCCAAATTCCATTTCCCTTTGTGTTGTGTCCTTTTGATTGTAAGCTTGAAGGTAGGGTCTGTCTTATTACTGCTCTTTGTAAGCTGCTGTGGACCTTAGGACTGACTGTTTTTTGGTGAAATTTTATAGAATCATAGAATAGTAGGCTTGGAAGGGGCCTACAAGGCCATCGAGTCCGACCCCCTGCTCAATGCAGGAATCCAAGTCAGAGCATACCTGACAAGTGGCTGTCCAGCCTCGTCTTGAATGCCTCCAGTGTGGGAGAGCCCTCCACCTCCCTAGGTAATTGGTTCCATTGTCGTGTTGCTCCAACAGTCAGGAAGTTTTTCCTGATGTTCAGCCGGAATCTGGCTTCCTGTGTCCTGCACTCTTTGTAAGAGTGTCCTGCAGTCTTTGTAACAAACTGCATTTATATGGCAGTTTGTTAAAAAGCAGGGTTTTTTGTTTCTGTTTTATGGTTTCCTAATGGAACTAGAAAAGTAGCTCAGCACAGGATAAGATTTGAAAGTTATTGGGTAGGGGGGAATAAATGACTTTAGGAAACAGTGCCATAAGCAGAGGCTGGATTAACCATTATGCTAAGTACACTAGACTGTAGGGTCACTGACACCACAGCAGTCACTTCCTGGGTTTAGGAATTTCCCAATGTGAAGAATGTGTCAATACTGTGTGGGTGGGGGATGCTATTGACTGGGTCTACGCATGCAGCAGAATGAGGTGGTAGTCTGAGGTAGCAGAATTCTGAAAATGACCACTTGAGACAACAACAGGCCAAGGGAATCATATTTTTCAATGCCCTCCTAAAATCAAACAATCACACTGTTAAAAAAATCTTGTCTGACCATTGAACAAATAGGTTGTCCTCTACCAGTTGTGACCTGAACCCTTTTAACATTTTTTTGTGTTTTCTCCCCAGATGCGATCAATGGCGCCTGTGACCCCAAAGCAGCTGAGATTTTAGGGGGCAACTACACAGTGCTGAGAAATGGCATGGTGCTGAAATATGAATGCCCAGAGGGGAAATACCCATACCCTACAGTGTTCCGGTTTTGTGATCTTAACAGGGAATGGAACCCTCTGAAAAATGTGCATGGAGGGAGAGTCCGCAATGCCGTATGCCGAGGTACGAGGACAGTTGTCCATTTCTAAATAGAGAGGCCCTGTGTTTCAGGCAGAGCCAGCATTTTCCCGCCTCCCCCCGTCTTCCTCTCTCACACAGTCACCATGCAAGCACAGTCTTTCTCAGTGAGGCCTTTCAGGCATCTAGTCTGTGGAAGTGGGGTTACCACTCAGCTGACAAGCAAAGTCTATGGGCAGGTTTATACAGGATAGACATACGCTCAGAGGCACTCTAACCTTTATCGTTACTTCAGCTATCCCAGGGATGAGCCCTGGACCACAAACTGGTGCTGGGGTAAGGCCTGGTGAACCCAAGCACAAAATGAGGTTATGAAAGTGTGCTTACTGGCACTAATTTTACCACACATCTGCACTGAATGTGTGGCAAAGTTCTCCTCCCTGCTCAGCAGGAAGATACAGAGGGCAGATAACTGTTTTGCCACACATTCTGTTACCACTGAAGCCCTGTGATAGTTGGGAAGACCTGTGAACATTCAGTGACTGCAAACCTGGTAGGCAGGATTGTGGCATCAGGCTCTGCCCCCTCCTTCCTCTGAACATCTGAAAGGGGGCATATTTTACCACCAATCTGTGGCTAATACATGGCAAAATTCTCTTCACCACATCACAGGATGACACAGAAGGTGGATGCAGGTGACCATTTTTCCGCACATCTGCAGCAAATGTGTGGCGAATTTCTCTTGATCACATTGCAGATTGATACACACAACCAAAGTAGTCAAGGATGAGGATGCACACCAAATATGCTGATATATTGGTATATGCATTTGAAGTGTAGATATGCCCCCATTGGCTCTATACTTCCATTTGTTCTTGAGGTGATAAATTTGCTGAGATTTAATTTTTAGCCATTAGTTTTGTATTGTTATTTTGTTCTGAATATTTGAAAAAAAAAAACCCTAACACAGGCAAGTTGCATAGACAAGTAATATCTAAATGTATGAATACATTTAAAACAAAATAAACACAAAACAACCAACATTAATCTTTAATTACATCTTCCCTATCCCACACAAACAGAAACTTCCTCTTCCTCATCTCACTGTTGAACGGTTTCTACACTGTCACTGTAGAATGCCACTACAGTGTAGAATGCCACTACAGTGAGAATGCCACTGTCATTCTCTTGCAGCTCTTTCCCCATAATTCCAAAGGGCATTACTTTCGTGCCCTAGCATTATATATTCTCCACACATTCACACGAAGTATTGCCAAATGATCAAGGGAAAAAGCTGTGCTTTTAACAGCAGTTTGATCTGCAGAAATCAACCGGGGAAGCTTTTCGTGGCATGGAGAGAAGCATTATCACGCCACAGAATGCTGAACTAGATGGACTCTTGGTCCGATCCAGCACGGCTCTTCTTATGCTCTTATGTAAGTGCAGAGGGCTAATTACCTCCAAAACAAGGCTATTGAGATATAAGACAGAAGTTTTGGCATGTTCAGTGGGAACCTCAATGTAGCGTTTGTGATAGGCCCATTCCTTGAGCCAGGCCAGGCTTTCTGAATCACCTGGATTAAGTACAGATAATCTGTCCCAGGATTTATACCAGACTGGCAAGGCCCCTGGACACAACACCCAAGACCTACAGAAGTACAACAAATCTTTTGGGGAAAATGTAAGGAGATAACACCCTCATCCCTTTACACTAGGGATGTACGAAATGTACTTACCTTTCCGCGGATTATGTTTATGGTGGGGAGGGAGGCGTTCTGTCCCTCCCCCCGGAATCCTCGACGGTGGGGGAGGCGCTCCGTTCCTCCCCCCCGGAATCCTCGATGGCCGGCTGTGCTCCGTGGTGGCTCCGCGGAGCAGCCGGCCAGGCCCAGGCCAGAGCTGTCCGCAGCTGGATTTCTGGCCGCAGAGGGCTCTGGGTAAAAACAACAACAACAACCGCATATGCAAATGGCGGCGGCTACGGCTGCCGCCATTTGTGTTCCTTATTTTTGGCCGTCTTAGTCTACGTAAATATTTACGTAGACTATGATGGCAAAAATAAAGGGGAACGCAAATAGCGTAGCGGGCGCTATTTGCGTCCCTTTTTGATTCGCCGTTTTAGCCTATGTAAATATTTAATAAATCAAAAAGGGACGCAAATAGCGCCCGCTACGCTATTTGTGTTCCCCTTATTTTCGCCGTCTTAGTCTACGTAAATATTTACGTAGACTAAGACACCAAAAAAAAGGAATGCAAATGGCGGTGGCTGTAGCCGCCGCCATTTGCGTATGCGTTTTTGTTTTTTGTTTTAACCCAGCCATGATAGGCTACATAAATCTTTATGTAGCCTATCACATCTTGAAAAAAAACACACCACAAGTCTGCAAATGGCGGCGGCGGCAGCCGGTTGGAAGACCAGCCGCCGCCGCCCGGAAGATCCGCCCCAGGTAAGTCTCGTCCTGAGGGGGATCCGTGGGGGGGTGGGGGGGTGGCAGGCCGTTCCGCCACAGATTTCGGGGGGCTGAATGCACTGGCATTCGGCCTCACCGAGATCCGTGGCGGAATTCTCTGCCATCCCTACTTTACACACACACACAGATACACACACATGCAGACACACAAACAGTGAGCCCAAGCAGGCCACAGAATGCTGTTTCTATGAGTTAAGGAGGAAAAATGAAAAAAGGGGTGAGTGGGTGTGGGAACAGAATGGAGGAGGGCATGAGTGCCTGGCTGAAACTCTGAAGAGAACTACAGCATGCTGCAGCATTTTCTTGCAGGTCCTAGTTGTTATCTGCTAACATCAGCAGATCAAGGTGCAGTTAAAGAAAAGGGAGCATGGGGAAGGCAGGATAAAAGTTGGCTACCCTAGATATGTGATAAACGCAGAGATTTACCACATCCTGGTGCACTTTCACTTTATTTATCTGCTGCATCTTTATCACACTTTTCAAGTCATTCTTGTCTCCCAAAGCAGCTCACATCAATAAAAAGAGAGAGACAGGCCCTTCTATCGGGCTGACACACTAAAATGACCAGACACACACAAAGGAAGCGGGGAGGTGTGATCAAAGCATATCATGAGAATCAGGACTTTTGCTACCACCTGCTCAGTGTTTTTAAATATTGGTAGCTTGTGAGGCCCAGAACTGGAATAGCCTTGGAGTTCACAGGAATGACTGTGAATGGCAGAAGCTGGGGTGGTGTAGGTAGGTTGGGTTTGAGGGAACAAGTGCTACAAACAAATCGCTCCCTTCCTTATGCCTTCCAGACATCCGCTGCCCAAAGCCTGCGGAATTCGAAGATGGCGAGTATGAGCCCCACCAGGACTACTACAGTGTAAGCCAGGAACTGAGATTTGAGTGCTACGAGGGGTACACGCTGCGGGGGTCCCAGGTCCGCACCTGCCTCCCCAATGGGAAATGGAGCGGAGAGACAACAATATGCGATGATGAAGGTGAGCTTGATGTTCAATTGTAAGGAAGATCGGCCGATTCTTCACCTCTGAGAGGTCTCTTCCATCTTTTGATTCCATCCATCTGGTGGCCACCTTCTGCTTAGTCAGTTATCATAAACTTTGCAAGAGGTGAGCTGCTAGATGAAGGCAGAGCAACTTGCATGAGCGATGTGGGTTTTTTTGCAAGCTAATATTGATAGCAGGGTAAGCTTTGCAAGAGGTGGATTGTGGATATTAAGTGTAACCAGGGGTGGTGCTAGGTATCTAAAAGAGCTGGGGCACAGTGCACAAATTTGCATATGCTGATTTACATATGCAAATATATGTGTATAATTAGAAATAATTACTATAATTTAAATTTTATAGAAGGCAAGCCCTAACCTCTTGCTTGCTTTCAGGACAAAACCATGTCCCAAATTGTGGTTGCATAAAACTTACCCTCCGTGCACCCACACTTTTCCTTGGTCTTTCAGGCCCAAATCCAGATGGGGAGGATGAAGTGCCTGGGACCAGAAAAGAACTGTATGACATCTTAAACATTTATCAATTAATTGCAAACTGAACATGGCACACTGGTAGGGATGTCGCGGGTGTTCAGTTGGAGCTTGAAGCTGGGCGATTTCTTGCTGGCTTAGTCACCCAGACAGCAGTCCACAGATCCTCATGTTTGCCAGACTCGGCGTGTGCCAAGTCGGGCAAGCGCGGGGATCCCTGCTCCCTTGCTGTGCTGCAGAATGGTGGCTCAGCCTTTTCTATAAAGGGCCCTTTTACGCAAATGGTCGCCGTAAAGCGGCCCATTATGTGAACTTACAGGGGCAAATTGTCTAAATAGCCACCATTTGCGTAATATGGCCCTTTACAAAAAAGCCCAAGCTGCCATTTTGCATAAAATGGTGGCTCAGTGAGGGAATGGGAGGTCACTTGCGGGCACCCACAAACTGCCCAGTAGCTCGCTGCACACACAGCAAGCAGGGTCGGGCAGCCGGCAGGGGTCTGGTGAGTGGCATACAAGGTGGGCTGAGGTGAGTCCATCCATCCCTACACAGTGGCAAGGGAGAGTGTGGGAATGTATTGCAGATTATAATAACCCATGCTCTTAGGCTGCAAACTTACACAGTTACTAGGGAGTAACTCCCATTAAACATAGAGGAAATCCTTACTCACTCTTCCCCTCCCATCACCAACAAGCACAACAGCACCAGACAGAGACCTCAGGACTAGAGAACGTTGCTTTGCTGCTCCTGGCCCCTGGTCCAGGTGAAGAGGCAGAGAATGGTGCCAAACGTGGATCCTCATTTCATTTCAAATGCTTTTGTTTGGTTTGTTCTGGGATTCTGGAGCACTTTTTCTTTTTTTTACAGCTCTTGGGTCCTAACTTCTTGAAATCCTAAAAAATGTTGCAATGTTAAGTTTCTAGCAACCTCATCATCATACAACTCTTAAAGTACCAAACTGCATAGTTGGATACCTTTATAAGGACAAACCAAAATTCCCAATAAAGGTATTTCCTAACTGTGGATTTTGGGTTTTTATTTCTCATGGACCAACGTGGCTACCTTTGTTTCTGGTTGTTTGTTATTTAATTTGCCAAAGTCCCCAGTCCCCAGGTTTCTCTCTAGATCCAGATACTGGAACTATCCTCAGGGTAGACTGGTTGAAGCTCTGAGCACATTTAACTTATATGCAGAGTACATCATGAGAAATGCTGGGTTGGATGAATCAGAGGTCGGAATTAAGATTGCTGGGAGAATTATCAACAACCTCCAATATGCAGACGATACCACCCTAATGGCAGAAAGCGAAGAGGATCTAAAGAGCCTCTTGTTGAGGGTGAAAGAGGAGAGTGCAAAAGCTGGTTTGAAACTCAACATTAAAAAAACGAAGATCATGGCATCTGGCCCCATCACTTCCTGGCATATAGAAGGGGAAGAAATGGAAGCAGTGACAGATTTTACTTTCTTGGGCTCCAAGATCACCGCAGACGGTGACTGTAGCCATGAAATTAAAAGACGCTTGCTCCTTGGGAGGAAAGCTATGGCCAGCCTAGACAGCATAGTAAGAAGCAGAGACATCACCTTGCCGACAAAGGTCCGTCTAATCAAAGCTATGGTTTTCCCAGTAGTAATGTATGGCTGTGAGAGCTGGACTGTAAGGAAGGCTGAGCGCCGAAGAATTGATGCTTTCGAACTGTGGTGCTGGAGAAGACTCTTACGAGTCCCCTGGACTGCAAGGAGGTTAAATCAGTCCATCCTAAAGGAAATCAACCCTGAGTGCTCATTGGAAGGACAGATAATGAAGCTGAAGCTCCAGTATTTTGGCCACCTAATGCGAAGAGAAAACTCCCTGGAAAAGACCCTGATGCTGGGAAAGACTGAAGGCAAAAGGAGAAGGGGACGGCAGAGGATGAGATGGCTAGATAGCATCACGGATGCAATGAATATGGACTTGAGCACGCTCCGGGAGAGAGCGCAGGACAGGAAGGCCTGGCGTGCTATGGTCCATGGGGTCACGAAGAGTCGGACATGACTGAATGACTGAACAACAACAACAAGACTCCAATACTACATATACTTACCTGGGAGTAAATCCCATTGAACTCAGTATGACTTACTTCTGAATAAACATGTTTAGGATGACACAGTAAGTTTGGTATAATCCTGAACATGTTTTCCTATCCACAGATCTCTCTGTACCCCCAGTTGTGTCCCTACCCCACATAATTTCCTGTACCAGCTCAGCTACCTTTTCCCACCACACAGGTCTCTATAGCTGTGTCCAGGGCTGGCCCCAAGATATTTTGCTGCCTGAGGTAGAGCAGCAAATGGTGCCTCCCACACCCCCACACCCCATCCTGGTCAAGGTACACAGTAGTACTCAAAGCCTGTCAAGTTGTTTTGGCCCCTAAGGCAGAAAATACTACAAGTGCCTTTCCCCTTCCCTGGCAGTGAAAATACAATAATAATTAAGAAATTAAATACTGAATTATTTGCTACTTTTTTATGACGTCCCAAATAAGTTGTCTGAGGCAGCTGCCTCAGGCTCTAAAATGTGTGCGCGCGCGTGTGTGCGTGCATGCGCATGCATGTTTTTAAGGGACCCTGTCTCCTAAGGACACCCTATATGTAAAAAGGGGTTTATGGACAGGGAGTGGAGGGCATTTGATTTCAGAAAAACAGAAAGATTCAAGGGAGGCAGCAGGAGAGGAAGCACATCTGGGCAAAAAGCCAGCTCATCCAGGGGGATCAGATGGAACAGAGATAATCAGGGCTCCTACACCTTTATTTCAGCAAGTGCCATTTCTCTCCAGTTACACAAAAAGCAACATCTTTCAAAATAACTTTCTGTACAGTGGATTCCGATCCATGAAAGCTTATTATGCAACAGTACATTTGCGAGTCTTTAAGGTGCCACAAGGCATTGTGGCTTTTGAACACAAAAGAGCAAGAAGCCCCTATCCTCCTCCCACATCTATTCACCTTTCTGTAGCCTAGTGGAAACCCCTGATGCCAAAGAATACCATGCAACCACTAGAATCTGGCCACACAGATCATGCCAAAAACAGGTGCACTCCAGAAAGATGATTGCAGAGCCAAAGAGCTCAAAATACAGTCCAGCAAACCAGGGCAAGCTCATGCATTACTTTGCCCCAAATTCAGACATTGCTGCCCATTCAAACCCTTTTTGCCAGCAAACTCACTTCTGGTTTTCCCCAAGGTAAGGGGCCTCGGTCAGCTTGGAGGAAGCAATGGATGAAGGAGGCCTCTGGCACTGCATGTGATATGTGAACAGCCAAAGCGCCTGCTCTTCCTCTTGTCAGGGCCTTGCTGCCTACAACGGCCAAGGGTGTTTGTTTATATATTTATTAGATTTATTAGTGTAGGGCCCCAGGCTGAACCAAGGCTATTAGTAGTTTTAGAGGGGCTTGGATGCCCCATAATGCTGTCTGACTTTGGTTCAGAAGGCTGCTGTTTTACCTAACAGGCCTCTTGATTTACCAGGATGAGTCACAGAGCGATAAGGCCAATGGGGCAGCCTCAAGCACGTCTTATCAAGATGTGCCTGGGAAGCGAAGTTTGTTTGTCTTAAAGCTGCAGGTGGCTATGCTGGGAACCAAGCACTGCTAGTCTATGCTGAGAATGAACGCTAGTGGGCACTTGCTGTTGTCATGCTGCCTCACTGCTAACATGTATGGTATAAAATCCATTGTACCCCATGGCTCTTGGTTCAGAGAAGCTGTCTGATCCAACCATTGGGTATGCCTGTGTGCTGTAAGTTACTCAATAAAATATCTCCTTGTAAGTAAACCTGGATCTGATTTATCACTATCTTGGCACCTCTAAATTAAGAGTTTGAAGCCTACTGCAGGGGCAATACAACTGACACAGCAAGCAGGGTGCCAAGAATACTGCTGTGTTCAGATTCCAAGGGAAGGAGGATGCAGGTGTTGGCGCGTTAAACCAACTCCCGGGCTGGCCACAGTTGGAGCTGTGCAGTCCAGCCGCAAAGCCATCGGTGGTCCTGAGCGGACCAGGAGCATGCCCAGAGGTCGAGGAGTACTGCACACCAGTGGGTCTGGAAACTGCATTGGAATCTCTGCAGCTGGAAAAGTGGTCAACTAAAGAGAAGCAGCTTGCAGGGCCTCTAGCATGGTTTGTGCTGACAGCAATGTAAACTGTTGGGCAGAAGGAGTCAGAATGGAGAGAGGAAAAAGCAGAAAAGCTCAAGGACGGGCTAAGAAAAGAGCAAGATTTAAGGCTGTTAATTAGAGAAACGTTGCAGGACAGCCTGGCCTCCAACGAGGCGTGGGAGCGTGAGGCTGAAGAAGTAGCTGTTAAACTGATAAACTGATACGCCGAGCTCAGAAGAATTGCCCAAAGAGTGCCGAGGTATGCAACATAATCACCTTGTCTGATTGGGATGAAATCCTTAGGAAGTGGAAACTTAAGATGAAGACCCAGAAGATGAAGACGCAGAACAGAGTAAAAGTGAAGAACCAGTGCCCCCAGGGCACAGGCTAGACCCCTCTTATAGTGGAAAGTGCACCAGAGGACGGTCCCAAAGCAGAATGAAGTGGAGAGACCACGTTGAAGATCTCACTCAAGGTAACCGTGTTTAGCTTTGAACTGTTCTAGAATTACATAGAGCCTGTAGCTACTGACCATCAGCTATATGATTTCTGAAGAGTGTAACCATTAAGCTTTTGCCATGGGATTCCCTGCAATGAAGAAATCTCACTGATTTGAGTGTCCAGTGTTGAGCGTGTGCGCTGAAGAGATCGAGAAACCTGGCAGCATATGCTCCTACACACTAACTATCATGCTCCTGCAAGCCGCAACAAATTGTGTAAGCTGGGTGACCCAACCTAATTGAGAAGAAAAGAAGATAGTAGTAGCTGTCTTCAAAAACACCGAGACCTGCATATCTGGCTGGCTGACTCTGTAAGTGATGTTACAATTGCAAACTAAGACTGTTTTCCTGTTTGAGACCCCAGTGGAAAAAAGCTGACCTGAGTAATTTGTCGCCCCTGACAAGGCAACGATTAGGTTGCCCTGTACCTCATTGTGTCTTGTTTCAAACTTGGGATTTACAAATACAAACAAACTGTGACTTTCAAGTCCTGCAAATCACCCTGCTGCCGCCTCCCAAAAAAGATTGATGGCTGCGTAAAGAATGCAAGTATAAGGCGACCCCCATCTTCCTGCAGCGTCGTGAGTTTCGGAACTTTGTTTTTGTGTGCCAGGTAGACAGAGAAGAAGGGTGTGTGTGTCATGTTGTGAATCCCTGGCTAGCCTGTTTAGTGATTGATAGCCCCAAGAGTTCCCCCCCCCCCACGCAAGCCTCAGTTTCCTTAGTCCTTGCTTAAGAAGTGTTTGAAAGTACAATTGTTGTTCCCTTGCTGTTAAGAGCCGTGCAGTTCAAAACTGCCCTGTAATTGTAAGTTTACTTTTGCAAGGGGGAGGGGATCATAGCTGATTAACTCTCCTTTTCTCCTTGCAAAAGAGATAGTTTTGTTATTTTTAATGTGTTTGAAATAGCTTAGATTTAGATTTCCAAGTAGACCTATTGAAAGCTCAGAAGCACTGGCAATGTTTTTGCAAGCTCCCTAGTTAGACAGTCGCTTCCCCTCACCAATCTCCGAGCAACCAAGCCGGGACAGTGTGGGGGGAGGGGAGTAAATTTTTAGAGTGAAGAAGTGTTATGAGAGCAAAAATCATGTCAAGGCCCAGCATCAGTAATGCAGTGAAGCCTTGTAAGCTATAGCCAAGATTTAGTTAGAAGTAGCCTAGAAAGGATTAGGCCTATTCAGTTTTTAGAATGTTCAGAGCCTGTGTGAGCTTATCTCTGTCAGTGTTCTCAGAGCAGAGCCAGGGGGAGTCACCCAACTCCCTGTCCGCCCCTGGTCTAGCCTTGGTGGGCAGAGAGGCTGGAAGATGTCTGTGAGAACCTGACAGAGGTGAGATAAGATTTGCAGAAAGGTTGCCCAGGTTGAAGCGTCACGGCTGGAAAGTTGAGCAGTGCTGCTCTGTTTAGACGGAAGCCTTGCTGAAAGGCTAAAAGCCCTTGTCTGTTGGGGATCTGTCGGGGGATCTGGAAGGGGTGTACAGTCACACCTTCCCTTTTGAACTTATGCAGAGGCGGGGAGCCTTTGCTGAAAACATCACGTCTTCATTGCCCAAAGCCTTCTCTGTTTGGATCCGTCATCATCTGGGCTTTTGAGAGGCACTCTGCACATGGACTGGGACTTTGGATTGTTAAGGACTTGCCATGGAAAGTACTGTGAGGCTTTTCATAAACTTGAACTCTCATTGCTGTGGATTGTGTGTCTGTGTGTTTGTAGTCAGCTCAGTGTACAGCAGGCTGAGTGTGATCTATGACTTTTCGACTTCCCTCTGCCAGAACTCATGCAGAGTAAAGTTGGCCTAGAACTCTTTGCATATGTGAGTATGCCCTTCCCTTGATCTTGATGGGCCCTGATCATGCAACCTGGAGAAGCAGTATGATTGCTAGATCTGCTCCATCATGCCTCACCATGCAAGAAATGTTTTCCAGTCATGGTGTTAAATTTCAATGAAAGTTTGTTATGTGCATTTTATGATTTCTTAAATATTATGTGAAATATTATATTTGCAATACTTGCATATACCATTCCAGCTTCTCAGATTACACATATACATGGTGCGCACACAAAGGCATACACTTTAGAATGACAGAATCCGTAATTGTGCCATCTTTTCTCCTACCCAGCTGGCCAATGCCCCAACCCAGGTATTCCAATTGGTGCTCGAAAAGATGGCACCCATTATGAGTCAGAAAACCGGATCCGCTTCTATTGTGACAGAGGACTCACTCTCGTGGGATCCAAAGAACGGATTTGCCAAAAATCAGGAACCTGGAGTGGATCGGAACCAGAATGTCGA
Source organism: Heloderma suspectum (assembly GCF_057233095.1). Classification (NCBI taxonomy): domain Eukaryota; kingdom Metazoa; phylum Chordata; class Lepidosauria; order Squamata; family Helodermatidae; genus Heloderma; species Heloderma suspectum. Next base: position 358,790,745 of record NC_139459.1, on the reverse strand, counting down.
AGTGAGCAAATGGGTGAAGTGAAAGACCAGCCTGGGATTGGGGATAGGTCCTGTGGACAAAGAACTGGGATCATGAGGGGGAGTCCTGTTGGTTATTGTTATTTATGTAACGTCTTCACATAGTGCGTACTGAAAGTATGGAATTGGCTCCCACAAGATGCTACCTCCAGTATCAAAGGCAGTATGCCTATGTATACCAGTTGCTGGGGAACATGGGTGCACTCATGTCCTGCTTTTGGGTTTCCCATGGGCAGCTGACTGGGCATTGTGTGAACAGAATATTGGACTAGATAGACCCTTGGTCTGATCTAGCAGGGCTCTCCTTATGTTCTTATGTTTAACTGGTGTACATACGCATTCTGCCTCTGATACTAGAGGTAGCCTATAGCCATTAGGACTAGTAGGCATGATAGCCTTCTCCAAGAATTTGTCTAACCCCCTTTTAAAGCCATCCAAATTGGTGGTCATCACCACATCTTGTGGTAGTGAATTCCATAGTTTATGCAATGTGTGAGGAGAATTCATTCCTTTTATCTGTCCTGAATCTCCCACCAATCAGCTTCATGGGATGACCAAGCAGCTGTCCATGGGAAAAAGTGAAGAGAAGTTGAGGAGGAGTGTATGATTTCTCTAAGTGTGGAAGAAATATTGGCTACTTTTGATAGCCTCCCATTTTTATCATCATGTGGTCAGGAGATACCTATGTATATACTGAATCCAATGGAACGTAAAGTTAATTTTTTGTTGCATCGTCTTTGTGGGAATGGGGTGGCTATGTGGCTGACAAACACTTGCACTTTATGACAAGTGCCTACCTGCACTTCAAAATGTATCACTATACAACTGGTAAACAAGCTCCTATACTCCTATTGTGAATTCCCTCTCTCTTTTTCCCTTCAGACTCGTTTACCTTTGATACCCCTCAGGAAGTCTCAACCAAGTTCACCTCATCCCTTACTGAACTGGCTGCATCTGTGGGCCCTGACAGAGTTGTTTGTAAGTTTTTATGAACTGGTGGGGCTTGGTGCAAGGACCCCCACCCACAAAATTAGTAGGAGAGGGAACATTACATTGTTAGATGCTCCCCACTTCCCTGACAGTTATGTTATTCTGGGGTACTGCTGCCTGGTTTAGTTTCCTTTGGATGAGAGAGCACTGGAGACATTGGGCATTTCTACATGAGGCTTTTATCCCTCACCTTTACTGGGGCGTCTGCTTCCAGATTCTTTGCGGGATTAAGTTTAGCTCCTTTACACATGCTTTTTCCTGCGGGGTTTCTTTCTCTGCCTTTCTATGTGTGTCATTATATAGCCACAAGATGGCGGTGTAGTATAGCAGAATTGCACAATTATACACTATAAATAGAATGCCATTCAGAAAAGTACTGCACTTTCCTTGATCTACCCCCCCCCCCCGCAATAATGGTTGCAAAGCACGGGAGAGGCCCTGGAGGATGACGATGTCATGTAAAGGACCTGCAGACTACCGTGAGCGAGCAATCAATCACAAGCACACAATAAAAGCTTCATGTAGAAAAGCTCTTAAAGCCACTTCCACCTCAAGTTAATGTGAGGTGGAAGGTGTTTATGTGCTGGGGTGTGTGTGTGTGGAATCTTTGCTTGTATATTTGCCAGTAATGCAGATATTACAAAGAGCCTTTGTAATATCTGCATTACTGGCAAATATACAAGCAAAGATTACACACACACACACACACCCCAGCACATAAACACCTTCCACCTCGCATTAACTTGAGACATGTTACTTTCTCCAAGCGTTGGTGGGTGTAAAGAACCAGGGCGATTCCATTTTCTATTAGGTATCCATTTTCTGTAGCAGCTCTTTCGAGCTGATTAGCCTTGTGAGAGGCCCGGGCGGAAGAGCAAACGTGAAGGCATTTGACCACCTGAAGGGAGGGTAGGTTCTGGCTTATCTCTTGTCCTCTGTCTCTCTCTCTGGCTTCAAGGTCATAAAACGCTTGGTTCTGTGGGAGGGCGTAGAGATTGCTTTCAGCTGTGCCTGAGTGAAAAATGTCACCTCTCCCTTTGGTCTTCCATCAAGGAGGGGAGGGGTGGGGAAACTGGAGACTGGCACAGTTAGTGTATATAATTGGGGAGGGCCGTTGAGCTAGCTGACTTTGTTCTCATTTTGCCTCGGAGAAGGAGGTGTTCAAGTCTGTTGCAGCTTGTGAGAAAGCCCATACTAAGAGCTAAGGAGGCTAAGCAAGCCTGAGGACTCTCCTGTCTCACTCAGGCTGGTAGCAGCTTTCTGTTAGAAGTGGTTCGGCTTTGAATCACGTTCTTTCCTCTGCTGTCCTTTATAGTGGGCATCTCATTCAAAAACAGAGAGGTTTATTAGGAGACTAGCTGCTAACCATTAGTGGCTGTTGAAGAATTGCCTACCTACACATCAGCTTGACTGTATGCCAGATTTATCATCAGAGGCTCTTCTCAGAGTGCCCCTCCTGAATGAGGTTCAGTGGCTGGCAACTGGGGACAGAGCCTTTTTAGTGGTGGGTCTCTCCTTATGGATAATGCTTTCTCCACCGAATCAGATGACCACATGCATCTTGGTGACCTCCCTTACTAAATTTTAGAGTAGCCACATTTTAAGTCTTTTTAATGAAAGCCACCAAAGAAGAATGTCAGGTTGAAATGTGTTTGGCTATCATTTGTTTATAACTTTATTAATATTTTAGTATCATCCTATTGAAATAAAGTGTTGTTTGTGTATGTGACACCAAAGTATCCCAAATAGTTTTTTTTTTTTTTACTGCAATTAGGGATTAATTATCTTCTTTGTACCAGCCCCAGTGAATATTTACATTGTACTCGATGCCTCCAGAAGCATTGGCAATGGGAAGTTTGAGGAAGCTCGGAAGGCGGTTATCAAGTTGGTTGAGAAGGTACAGTAAGCTCAGAAATCTTGCTTGCTCCATGAAGATTACAAAACAGTATACATAAGAACATAACATAAGAAGAACCATGCTGGATCAGACCAAGGGTCCATCTAATCCAGCATTCTGTTCACACATTGGTCAACCAGCTGTCAACTGGGAACCCACAAGCAGGATATGAGCGCAACTGTCAGGATTCCCTTTTTGCCTTGCTGAGAACTCCAAAAGCCAAATCAAAACACAGACAAGAGGCTTTTATTCCACAGTTTTAATCCAATTACTCTAATGAGGTATACAGATGCAAATTGCTAGTGACTCCCAGACTACAAAGGAAAAGCCTTCAAGGAGTTCAAAGGGAAGCTACGAAAGTTGGCCACTGTTTGGGAAAAGGTGGCAAACTATCTTGACTTAAGGGGTGGGAGGGGAAGATCTCCCTCTCTCCCATGACACCTCTAGATGCAGCTGTTGACGCCGAGCGAATCGGGCAGACCGCCTAAGCTCTGCCCCTGCTATCTCCCGTTTGTGTCTGCGTCTGCGCCTGGCGTCTAAGAGGTCAGGTTCTCCTGCCCCTGCTTCCCTCTGTTCGTTATCTATCACAGGGATGTGAGAAGGGGGGTCCTCTCCATCCAGCTGTGCCTCTGAAGCCTGGGAAAGTTCCTCCACGTTTTGCAGCTCTTCCTCAGAATCTGAACTGCTCTGCCACCCTATGTGCTCAGAGGCAACCCTGACAGCAACAGCACCCTCCCACCCATGTTTCCCAGCAACTGGTGTTCATAGGCTCACTGCCTCCAGTACTGGAGGTAGCACATAGCCTACAAGACTAGTAGCCATCGATAGCCTTTCCCTCCAGGAATTTGTCCAACCCCCTTTTAAAGCCATCCGAATTGGTGGCCATTACTACATTCTGTGGTAGTGAATTCCATAGTTTAACTATGTGCTGTGTGAAGCTGTATAGGTGTAGGCCTACCTTCTTGCATATGATTACCAACTCTGGAAATAAAATGCTAGAGTATCTGGGTAGGGGCTTGGGGGCCAGGGCCCTATGGGTATGTGGGGAGGCGGTGTCAAGGGTCCGGCCCCAAGCAGTCAGGCTCCCATGAGGAGTATGCTGTTGGTCCAAGTGGGGCAGAAGGAGGTACATGGCCCCAAAGAGGCACGGATTGATTTCCAAGGCAGCAAGCCAGGCTGAGGGGCCAGTCAAGGGTGCAGAGTCAAGTCCTGGCAGGGGTCAAGCTCCAGAACAGCAATGGAGGATTGGGAGCAGATGCTTTGGCAGCATCCTCTTCACACAATGTATTTGTTTGTTTGTTAATTAAAAGCTTTCTAAGAGAGCAATCCTGCAGCCCCTAGGCAGCACCTGGGGAGCCATAGGGTATTTCAGATTCCCGGATCTGAGGTTGGAGACAGTGCTCCGACCTTGGATGGGGGAATCTGAGCTCCAGTCCTCTCCATCGCAGCTGGCGTGGGGAAAAAAATGTGATGGCTGCCTCTCTGAGGTCAGGAATGCAAGGCTGGGTTGGGCGGGGGGACTATCTCAAGACTGCTCCAGTCTCCTTCCCGCCCCCTCCAAAACACCCCAGCTAGATGGGCAAAAAAGCCCGTCTGGCAAAAATGCAGAACGTGAGGACAAAGAGGCGAAGGTTGCATCCTCCGCTGCCCCTCCTGCTTTGCACTGGATGATCTAGGGGCTCTGAATTCAGAGGCTTAGAATAACTGAGGGTGGAAGTAATAGGATTGCACCCTAAACCACCTTTCAAGGGGTAATAGCCCACACAAAGCTTCATATACTTCTAAGAGAAAACACAGTAACAAAATCATCAATTATTAAAACATACATGCACCCCTGAAAACGAACACTATAAATTAATCCAAAACTCACCCAAGGCTGAGGGGCAAGCTCTAAGGCTGGGGCCTTTATAAGACCAGGTGGAAAGGGATTCGCCCTTGGGGTCAAGTACCCAGCTGACCAAGTACTCAGACAGGCTGATACTGCAACCTAGATGGTGTCCTCAGAGCATAGATCTTCATCTGCCAGCTTAGTGGAAAATTGCCAATAACACAGTCACGTTTTACTTCAGAAAAGGAAACACCTCTAAAATGAGGAAAATGGTAAAAAGGAAGTTGAAATGGGGTATCAAGAGGGTTAAATCCCTTCAAAATTCTTGAAGGTTACTCAAAACCACAGCAACAGAAGCTGTCAGGGTGGAAACTGAGCCCATAGAACCCCAGAGCAGTTCTGATTCTGAGGAGGAACAGCAATTTGTGGGACAGGAGCCCGCTCATCCCTCACAGGCACAGCAGCTGGCAGAGATTCCTCCTGCCAGCATTCCTGAGATAGATAGTGACCCTGGCAGTGAGAGAGTGCGGGAGGGGGGCTTGCTAGACGCTCGACGCAGACGCAGGGAGCGATGAGCGATGGAGGGCGTGGAAAGGAGGTGTAGCGCCCGTTTGGTGCGCAAGCAACGGCCGCGTTCCATGGACCCAAGGGAAAGAGGGAGGAACTCTCCCTAGCCCATAAGTTCAGGGTCTGCAAGTGATTCTCCTTCAAATGGGGACCAACTGCCTACTCGGAGCATAAGCTACTCTGCTATTCATTGGTTAGACGCTGGTGATTAGCATCTGAAAGAGTCATTAAGTTGTAAAAGGATTAAAGCCTTGAAAAGAATCCTTTTGTGTGTGTCTTGAGTTGGCTATTGGAGTGTACTGAAAGAGGGCGCTCCTGACAGCAGCTCAGCTAGAAGGTATACCACAGGTCAGAAATGGTGCCACAAAAACTGAGAGGTTACCATCCGCATGGTTAATGAGCAGTGTCAAAGAAGCTATTAGAGAAAAGAAGGCTTCCTTCAAAAACTGGAAGTCTTGCCCAAACAAGGAGAACAGAGAGGAACACAAACTTGCACAAAAGAAAAGCAAGCAGACAGTAAGGGATGTAAAAAAGGATTTCGAGGAGCATATTGCAAATAACATTAGAGACAAAACTAAAAAAAAAATCTTTAAATACATCAGAATCAGGAACCTGGGCTTGGGAGGCAGTTGGTGGTCCATTAGATGACAAGAGAGTTAAAGGTGTACTAAAGGAGGATGAGGAGATTGCAGAGAAGTTGAATGAATTCTTTGCATCTGTCTTCACTGCAGATCATGTAGAGCAGGTACCTGTGCTTGAACTAATATTTTCAGGAAGGGAGTCTGAGGAATTGAGGAGGGCTCTGATTTTTTAAAAATAAAAATGCTCTATGGCTGTATCTCCGTGTAGGGCCCTGGAGGTTTTTTTCTCGATCATATGGCCCCTGGGAGGCTGATTGTTTCTTTATCTGCAATACTTGTATACCACTTAATATAATAAAATCTTTAAGTGGTCTTGGGACCAGAGTTGTGTTGTTAGCAGTAAATTTACTGATGGCACCAATGTATTTAGGGTGGTTAAAACAGAAAGGGACAGCAAAGAGCTCCAAAAGGATCTCTCCAAAATGGGAGAATGGGCATCAAATGGCAAATGCGATTCAATATAAGCAAGTGTAAAGTGACAGACATTGGGGCAAGAAATCCTAATTCCATATAAGAACCTGCTCATGACATTTTGCCACTTGGGGAGAAGAATAGTATGGCACCTTGCATTCCACATACAGAAGTTGACCTTAGTGATAGCTGAATCTGGTAGATAAGGAGGTGCAGGACATCCATAGCTATATCTGGCAGCACCTCATTGCTGTTCCCCCAGCTTCTGCCATCTCACTTTTCCTAATAGGTAGGGCTGGTGCTGCTTCACATATACACTGATGAGATCTGAGCTGGGGGTGACTTAACTAGGAAAGGGGTCTTTGGGTTGTGGTGGATAGCTTGATGAAAATGTCAACCCAGTGTGCAGCTGTTGTGAAAGGGGCAAATTCCATGCTGGGGCAAGGTATCAGAAATAAAACTACCAATATCATAACAACCACACTTGGAATTATGTGTTTAGTTTTGGGCACTGCAACTCAAAAAGAATATGGTAGAGCTGGAAAAGGTGTAGAAAAGGGCAACCAATATGATCAAGGGGATGAAGCATCTCCCCTCTGAGGGAAGGTTACAATCTTTGGGACTGTTTAGCTTAGAAAAAAGGGCAAGTAAGTGAGGGACATGATAGAGGTGTATAAAATTATGCATGGTGTGGAGGAAGTGCATAGGAAGAGGTTTTTCTCCCTCTCCCATAATATTAGATCCCAGGGTCATCCCATGAAGCTGATTGGTGGGAGATTCAGGACAGATGAAAGAAAGGACCTTCACCCATAGTTGAAGTTAAACGATGGAATTCACTACCACAAGATGTATGGCATCTCTACACGAGCCCAAAATCTTGCATTTAAAATGGGGCTTACTGCTTCCATTTTAAATGCAGGATCACAACACTCCCTTTTTCACCCGCTTCCTTTCCCCCCTCCCCTTTCCCCCTCCTCCTCCCCTTATCTGAGTCTTTCATTATCTTTCATTGATCTCACTCCTTTTCTTGTCGCTTTAACTCTTTTCACGGTGGAAACTGAAGCGGAACACAATGGGGTAATTTGATAGCTCCTTATCTGCGATTTATTTAAAAACGGAACAAAGGACATTTAGTGCAGGAGACGCCCTGGAGGGTCACGTAGTTATGTAAAGAGCCCGCAAACTTCCGAGAGGGAGCAATCGCAATCGCAGGATAAAAGCTCCATGTGAAGAAAGCCGTAATGATGGCCAAGAACTTGGAGAGCATTCGCAATCGCAGGATAAAAGCTCCATGTGAAGAAAGCCGTAGTGATGGCCAACAACTTGGAGAGCATTAAAAGGGGATTAGGCAAATCCATGGAGGAGAAGGCTGTCAATGGCTGTCAGTCATGATGGCAGTATATTGCATCCAGTATTGGAGGCAGTATGCCTTTGAACTCCAGTTGCTGGGGAACGTGGGGAGGAGGGTGCTATTGTGCTCATGTCCCGTTAGTGGGCTTCCCATGGACAACTGGTTGACAACTCTGGGAACAGAATGCTGGGTCAGAGTGGCCTTTGGTCTGATCCAACAGGGCTCTTTTTTATGTTCTTATGAGACAGAGATAGCAGAGGAGGGGAAGGCATCTGATTGCTGGGACTTCTGGTTCAAGACATGCCTGGCACAAGCAGAACCCAGTGCTTTGTGGTGGGCCTAGGTACAGAACCCAGTAAATTCCAGGGTTGGAACACAGCACAAAGAGTGCCTATTGATGGCTTTTAAAAAGCTGTCTGAGGAGGGAGAATGTAGCTTGGGTCATCTTAATGGTTCTTCCCTCTCCTGACACTTTGGCCTTCCCTCGTAGGTCTCCAGCTATGACATCTTCCCCAATTACAGCATCATTACCTTTGCCACCAACAGCAGAGTGATTTTGAGAACAACTGACCCACAGAGCAGCAATGCCACCTGGGTGACTGAGCAAGTGGAGCGCATGACATGCGATGGTGAGATACGGTCCTGCCATGGGCTGGGCGGGATGGCGGAAAAGGGAGGATTTGCGCACAGCTAGACTGGGGGGGCCAGCTTTTGCCACATGGATACTAGACGTCTGAGAGTTTTCACATACCTACAAGAATATAGGGCCCCCATAAGACATATGAGACTTAAAAATAATACCCAAAGGGGTGCACAACACAAGAACAATACAAGGGGTAGTACACAATGTTAGTCCGACATAGAGTAGACCCATTGAAATGAGTGGGACTTTAGATGTGACTCGTTCATTTCAATGGGTCTACTGTATGTAGGACTAACATTGCATACTACCAAAGAAGAGCAACAGAAATCAAAGCATCATGATCTGTCTGATCTGGCCATGGTCACGCATGCCTTCATTACATCCTGTTTAGAGTATTGTAACGTGCTGTACATGGGGCTGCCCTTGAAAACTGTGCAGAAATTTCAGCTGGTCTAGAATGCTGTGGCCAGACTGTTGATCTGGGCCGGTCACAGGGAGCATGTGACTCCCTTGTTACAACAGCTTCACTGGCTACTGGTCTGTTTCCAGGCACAATTCAGAGCATTGGTTATGACCCATAGAGCTCTACAGAGCTTGGGACCAGGCTACCTGAAAGGCTGCCTTCTCCCATACCCGCCTATCCAGATCTTAAGATCTTCGGGAGAGGTACTTCCTTCATCATTGCTGCCTTCAGAGTCACATTTGGTTGTGATACAGAAGAGGGCCTTCTTGGTGGCTGCTCCCAGGCTGTGGAACTCCCTGCCGAGGGAGTCTAGTTTCACTCCCTCTCTGCTGTCCTTCCACCAGCAGGCAAACATCGCTTTATTCAAGAAAGCCTTTGGCGTTTAAGTGGGTCTGCTGAGTTGGGTGCTGTTTTTATTCTGTTGTTGCTGTGTTTTTATTGTATTTTAATGCATTGTTTTATTATTGTTTTAATCAAATTTTATTATGATTGTAAGCCGTCTTGAGTGCCATTTTTGTGGTAGGAAGGCAGGGTGCAAATCAGATAAATAAATACATAATAGCCTGATATCAATTCAGTTCAACACATCATATAGCAATCCAAATACATTTCCCAATTCTATAGCAGTTCATTTTGATGATACTAACAACTTTTCAATAATATTCTGAATTGGTTACAAGGCAGCAGAATCCATCATGTGTAGTAACACAGCATCAATTAATATTATTTATGAGTTGTTAAAATAAAATACATGAGCCAAAGCCAGATACAATAAAACTTTCCAGAGCTGTCTGGTATTAATAAATAATATTACCAGCAATCTGTTCCTCAAGAGGTGGCAAGTGCAAGAAAAAGCAACCCAGATTATTTAGACCTGCCAGCATAAAAGCTAGGTGCAGAAGTACCAAAACGTTGTAGTGTTATGGGATTGGGGGTGGTCGGAGGGATCTCCCGGGGGTCCTTCCAACTTGGTGTCCCTTGATTCTCAGGGTGAACCTGAGTCTGAAACCTGCCAGGCAAGGATGGTCCCAGGCACATCATCTGGCCAGGCACATCCTATTGCTAGGTAAACTAAGGGGATAAGTTGCCCAGGACCCTCCTGTTGTTAAAGAGATTAGTTTGGAGCCTAAGGAAACAGGCAGAGACTCCTTCTAGAATTGGGGAAGGTGTGTGTCTTTCTCCCCCCCCCTTCTCTGCAGGGGATGTCATTCAGCTGTGTGAATGCACCACCTGTCCTCAGCCTGTATATTTGTAAATAAATGCAAAATTTACAATCTGGCAGTAAGCCTCCACTGACCTCATTCCAAAGGAAACCAAATCTGGGTAAGCGATGCACCCCCAGAGTTCTTGTCGCTTGAAGAATTGGGGTGCATGTAACAGTACGCTTGTACGCAAATATACAAGGATTACTGAGCAAGTGTGCTATGCTGGATGATGGGAGACAGGAAACAGGTATTCCCTGCTCTATGGTTGTATTTTACCCCAGACAGTTTCTTTAAAAAAAACAAACACGTTTTGTTTTATTTTATTTTTGTCTTATAAATGAAATAAACAGTACCAACAACCTAATCGGTAGCTACAGTTTCCCAACAATACAATATTCTTAGGAGGACACAGCAATAACAAAAAGGAGAAGAAAAGAAAAGAAAAGAAAATTATTAAGGATTACATTTAAACTCCAATACACACAGGCTTCAAATCCCATTCTACTTAAAAATTATACCTATAACACTGGCAATATTACAATTCAGTACAGCATGTCATCAGTCTTATAGCAAGGAAGGAGGCCTACAATTCATTTCCAGTAACCATATATTGCCCTTCAGTTAACATGTAATAGTAAAGCTTAACAATTTAACCAGCCAAAAATCTTACTAACCAGTCCCAGAATAATGATGATGATGATGATGATGATGATGATGATAATAATAAAAAAGGAAGGAGATTAAAAAGGATAAATAATAATAGTAACAAATCACTTATAAATTTTATAATGTTATATAATAATAAAGCTTAAAAACACCCTTGTAAAAATCAATAGTATATTTTGTACTAGATATATAAATGAGTGTGCACATTTCTATACACCCTCAAACAGTATATTTAAGTACAGTATGTCATATCCATTTTAAAGAGAAAGGATTAAAAAAAAAGCGAGAGAGAGAAAAATGAGAGAAAGCAGGCAGATATATGTATAAGCAATTATCTGTAGCCTAACCTGAATCATTCAGACTAAACATAGCCAGTTAACAAAACATGTTTGTAGATCCCAGTTCATGGGGCTGGAACAGAAATCTCACGCATTTTTGTGTTTAGCCATGACCATTTCGTGATTTAGGAACTTCTTCATCTGACCTTCAGAAACAATGCAAAATGTAGCAGGATATTTTAAGTGATATTCTAAGTTCATTTGTTTTGCCAGATTTTTCGCCTTGATGAATTGCCTTCTTTTATCAGCAACTTCTTTGGTGTAGTCCGGAAATAGCATAACTTTCTCTTGTTTCCAAAAAAGATTTCCACCCCCTCTTGCCAAATGCAGGATATAATTTTTTGTAGAGATTCTTGCAAATTAGACTATAATTGTATAACCAGTCCCTTTGGCATTTGGCACACAGAATGCCTGCTCGATATCAAGTAAATAATCAGATGGCATAGGGAGTATCATGCAAAAGTTTATCTACAAAAGTAGACAAATTTACATCACCAGGCAGATCCTTAATACCAATAATACGTACATTTGCCCTGCGCATAAAAGCCTCCAGTTGGGAAATTCTGACGGAAAAATGGTTGAACAAAACTTGGGATGCAGTTTCATTCGCTGCCACCCTATCTTGCAGCTCGTTAACCTTCACCTCCATTTTTTGCCAAGAAGTGTTAATTAAATCCACAGCCCCTTGCAATGCGGTGATGGAATTTTGAATTGTATCCAACCTTTTAGCCTGTTCAGCAAATTGCGAAGACAAAGTTTTTATCAGAGTAAATAACTCCCCTATATCTTCGGTTCTCGGCGCCTTTGCCAAAGAAGGTATGGGGGGGGGGGTTAGGTGGAGATGCATTTCCTTTTTTTCTCCTTGCTGTAGCCATGTTTCTCTTCAAATACATCTTGCAGGTCCTCAAATATCCTCAAATATTGTTAATATTCTTAAACCATTCCTCAGATATTGTTGGTATTTCTTAATCCATAAATTACAATGGAGCACGTCAGCCCTGATTTCTCCTAATTAGATAGGAGTTTCAAAACAATTTTTGGTGATGATTAAGCTCTGGGAGGGAAGTCTCGGAATCCAGCCCCCCTGCTGCGCCGAGAGGACTATTCTTCCGAGACTTCATCCAGATGCCGCCTTGCCTCCCCTTTTAATTCCAGGGGAGAGATGAAAAGGTTTTTCAACCTTTTAAAAAGCTGTTTGAGATAGCATCCCGCGGAGATTTTGCGGAATGCTGCCAGGGCGACATTGACTCCAACCGGAAGTCCCAAGAGCTACCCCAGACTGGTTCCAGAGCAGCTCCAGGATTTGGGTGGCCCTCAGAAAGACCCTTGCCGGAACACCCTCTGGAGGCACCTCTCGCTCCTCTTTCTGACTGCCGTGTGCTTGCTTGCTCAGAGAGCCAGAACTGAGCAAGGGAGTAGGTGATGGAGGTGATTGGAGGAACAGCAGCATTAGGAGTCAGCAGTAGGCCCCTTTTGGGGAGTTGGGGCCTTGGCAGGTGCCTGAGGCTGCCACCTCCTGGGGGCTGTCTTCAAGAGTGATTTGGTGCGAAGTTAGAGCAGTCTGAGGTGGCTGCTCAGCTGGTCCAGGGACTACAGAAGCAAGCAAGCTCCCAGAGAGAGAGCGACCAGAGCGGGTGAACGGGGGGAGCAAACAGGAGTTGGGCAGGGGAGTTCGGCAGGGGAGGTCAAGGGGGAGGCCCCTAACATTTTTTTAAAATTTGTCTTGTTACACACACTTCCATACCAGTGGGACTCTGTTTTTAACCTGCAGTGAGTAGAGGACCAGGCACAGGCTACTCTAGAACAACCAGGAAGCTAGACACAAAAAGGGAAAAGAGACTGTGGAAGGACAAGACTCCCAGTGGTGGTGACCTGCAAGGTGTGTGCAGTGTTTGTTTTCTTGCCTGAGAACAACATGGCTTACATGTGCAACAAGTGCAAGTTGATCCCGCTGCTGGAAGAAAAAGTAAGAGGACTGGAGCGGCGAGTGTCGACCCTCCAGGGAATAAGAGAACGCAAAGAGTTCTTAGACAGAATGGTGGAACTACAGCAGCAAAGCGAACAGAAGCTAGAAGAGCAACAGCAAGCTGAGGGAGAAAAGGAAACTGCTGAGGTGAGGAAAAATGAAGTAGAGGATATACTCCTTGGAAAAGAGTGACAGGAGCAGAAGAACTAGAAGACACTCGGCACCAGTAGAGGCAGTGGAACTAGGGAACTGTTTCCAGGTACTTGAGGATGAGAATGGAGGACAGCCTGCAGAGGAAGAATTACAGGGGAACCTGCATGAGAGCGAGCAAGAGGCTGAAGGTCAGTCAAGCAGAGGTGGTGAAACCAAGGCCTACAGTTACAAGAATAGAAGAGTAGTAATAGTGGAAGACTCCTTGGGTGTGGGTGATCCAAGTATGTTGCAAAGACCTGTGGACTTGCCAGGTACGCTGTCTCCTGGGAGGATGGATTAGAGATGTGGCTGAAGGGTTGCCTGCACTCATAAAGCCCACTGACAGGGATCCCTTTCTTCTCATCCATGTGGGAACAAATGATACCGCCAAGTGGAGCTACGAAGAAATCACATCAGACTTTGAAGCTTTGGGAAGGAAACCCAAGAACTTTGGGGCCTAGATAGTTTTCTCATTCATCCTTCCAGTATTTAGAAGAGGGATAGAAAGGGATAGAAAAATACTTTGGGTGAATGACTGGCTACGAAGGTGGTGCCGACGAGAGAGATTTAGATTCTGGGACCACGGGCTATACTTCTTGGAAGATGGACTGTTGGCAAGGGACAGGTTGCACCTCACAAAGGCTGGGAGGAATGTGTTTGGCCACAGCATGAAGAACTTTATCAGGAGGGCTTTAAACTGAATCCTATGGGGAAGGGAGATGTAAAGTTGCGGGTAACAATGGACGAAGGCTCATGCACCGCAATGGAGAGAACAGCTCTAATAGCGCCCAATAATAGTCTTCAGACACATGTAGGAAGAAAGCCAGACCATGAAGCACATGGTCATTGATGTCTACACTAATGCCCAGAGTATGGGAAACAAACAGAATGAACTTGAACTCTTAATACAGGAGGGAAATTATGACTTAATAGGTATAACTGAGACTTGGTGGGATGACTGTCATGCTTTGAATACAGCAGCTGAAGGATATAACTTGTTCAAAAAGAACAGGAGGGACAGAAAGGGAGGTAGAGTTGCACTGTATGTTAAAAATACTTATCTCTGCACAGAAATACAGGAGGATGAGCTTGGTAGCCCCATCGAGAGCATCTGGGTTAAAATAAATGCATCAAAGAATAAAAGGAACATGGTGGTCGGGGTCTACTACCGGCCACCCAATCAAGGAGAAGACGAGGATGAAACTTTTGAAAAGCAAATAGCCAATGTTTCAAGGAAGCATGATGTAGTGGTAATGAGGGACTTCAATTTCTCCGATATTTGTTGGGAGACAAATTCTGCAAAACATGGCCCCTCCAGGAAATTCTTGACTTGTGTGGCGGATAACTTCCTCCTACAGAAAGTAGAGGAAGGAACTAGAGGACCGGCTATCCTTGACTTGATCCTAACCAACAGAGATGACTTAGCGGTAAAGTAACAGTTACAGGAACTCTGGGTGAAAGCGACCATGTTATACTTGAGTTCATGGTTCTAAAGGCAGCAAAAGCCGAGTGTAGCCAAACCCATACCCTGGATTTTAGGAAAGCTGATTTTAATAAACTCAGAACAATGATAAGTAAGGTCCCAAGGCAAGCCACCCTAACAAGAAAAGGAGTCCAAGATGGGTGGGAGTTTTTAAAGAAGGAAATTCTCAAGGCACAATTACAAACAATTCCAACAAGAAAAAAAGGTGGAAGACAACAGAAGAAGCCAATGTGGCTTCACAAAAAGCTAAGAGGTGACCTGAAAACAAAAAAGTACACATATAGGAAGTGGAAAGAAGGCCAAGCAACAAAGGAAGAGTACAGGCAGGTAGCACAGATTTGCAGGGATGGCGTCAGGAAAGCTGAGAACGAGCTGAGGTTAGTGAGGGATGCTAAAAGTAACAAAAAAGCTTTCTTCAGCTACGTGCATAGTAAAAGACAGAGGAAAGAAATGGTGGTTCAGCTATTAAATAACGCTGGCAAAATGATAACAGATGACAGAGAAAAGGCAGAAGTGCTCAATTCCTACTTTGGCTCAGTCTTCTCCCGAAAGAGGGTCTATGACCCCGCTGGCAAAGGCGAAGTGCAGGCTGAAGGGGCAGGATTGGAGCTTGAGATCCATAAGCATATGGTCAAGGAACACCTAATTACTTTGAATTTCAAATCTCTAGGGCCAGATGAACTGCACCCTAGAGTAATAAAGGAACTGGCAGAAGAACTCTCAGAACCACTGTCTACTATCATTGAGCAATCATGGAGGACGGGTGAAGTGCCAGATGACTGGAGGAGGGTTAATGTTGTTCCTATCTTCAAAAAGGGTAAAAAGGAGAAACCTGGGAACTACATACCAGTCAGTCTGACATCAATCCCTGGGAAAATTCTGGAGCACATTATCAAGCAATCCATCTGTAAGCACTTTGAAAACAATGCAGTGATTACTTGAAGCCAACATGGATTTGTCAAGAACAAATCCTGCCAGGCGAATCTGATCTCATTTTTTGATCAGGTAACCTCCCTTGTGGACCGTGGGAATGCTGTGGACATAATATACCTCAACTTCAGCAAAGCTTTCGACAAAGTGCCCCATGATATCCTGATGAGCAAACTAGCTCAAAGTGGGCTAGATGAAACAACGATCCGGTGGACCCACAGTTGGCTACAGAATTGGACTCAAAGAGTGCTTATCAATGGGATCTTCTCCAGCCGGGGAGAGGTAACGAGCAGGGTACTGCAGGGCTCAGTCCTGGGCCCAGTGCTCTTCAACATTTGTATTAATGACTTGGAGGAGGAGGTGCAGGGAATGCTGATCAAATTTGCAGATGACACAAAATTGGGCGGGATATCCCTTGGAAGACAGAAACAAAATTCAAAGTGATCTGGATAGACTGGAGCACTGGGCAGAAAACAACAGAATGACATTTAATAGGGATAAATGCGAAGTTCTGCACCTAGGAAAAAGAAACCAAATGCACAGTTACAAGATGGGTGATACTTGGCTCAGCAACACTACAAGCGAGAAGGATCTTGGAATTGTTGTAGATCACAAGCTGAGCCAACAATGTGATGTGGCTGTAAAAAAGGCACATGCTAATACAAGCATAGCTTCCAAATCCCAGGAAGTACTAGTCCTCCTCTACTCAGCACTGGTGAGGCCTCATCTGGAGCACTGTGTCCAGTTCTGGGCACCGCACTTTAAGAAGGATGCAGACAAGCTGGAGAGGGTTCAGAGGAGGGCAACAAAGATGATCAGGGGACTGGAAACAAAGCCAGATTCTGGCTGAACATCAGGAAAAACTTCCTGACTGTTAGAGCAATAGGACAATGGAACCAATTCCCTAGGGAGGTGGTGGGCTCTCCCACACTGGAGGCATTCAAGACGAGGCTGGACAGCCATCTGTCAGGGATGCTCTGACTTGGATTCCTGCATTGAGCAGGGGGTTGGACTCAGTGGTCTTGTAGGCCCCTTCCAACCCTACTATTCTATGATTCTATGAGGCCCTTCGCAACAGATGACGTCATCACCAATCCATTGCCAACCAGTCACTTCCCTCTTGAAAAGCCACATTTTCTGAAACTCCTTTTACTCTGACTTTTTTTTACTGAAAGTGGCTCCCTGGCAGTTTTGCCACAGTGTGCCATGTCTCTCCCCCCACCCCCTCATTAAACCCTGGGCGTGCCTCTATGACCTGACAGTGACATCGTCAAGAGGATGAGAATCCCCATTCCCTCTTGTTTCCCCAGTGGAAGTCGTTTTTCCCATTGAGAGAATCCCCAGGAGCGCAACACTGACCCTTCACATTACCGCCGTAGTGGGGACACTCATTCACCTTAGCTAGCCTGCTTTTAATCTTTAACATATCCCCCCCCCACACACACACTTCTGTGCATGTTTACTCAGAAGTAAGAAATAAATCTTACTCCCCTGCAGTGAATCTTTAACATATCTCTGTGCATTCAGAGCAACGGGTCTCATCTATAGACCTCTTCCAGCTTCTCCAGGGTATTTTGTTAAAGCAGTAAAGGGTTAAAGGCTAACTTTAGTAACTTGCCCTAAAGCACTCTTTCCCTTCTCAGATGTTATGTAAAGTAACTGAGCTTTCTGTAGGGAGAAGAAGAAAGGGGTGGGGTTTGGAAGCAATAACTTCAGAGTGCTGGAATGGGTGAAATTGGGGGGCTGGGCTGCTCTCAGGGGGCCTTCAGATGCTGCACTTCAGAATCAGGGATTTTGGCTTCTCAAGGCAAAAGCACGCACATTGGGGAAAAGGACTGGGAGATAACGTAGTAGCAGGGGGAGCCTTCAGAATAGAACTGTGAATAAGTTGCTCTCCATTCATAATAACACAGTAACAGGAGGAAGCTTGGACAGGGGCAGAAAACAAGCCTCTCTCATTGGATGAGCAGCCCCTTCCAGGTTGATGACCTTCAGTTTTACTCCCTCCACCCCACCCAGACGTCTGTTGCTTTCATAGAATCATAGAATAATAGGGTTGGAAGGGGCCTATAAGACCATCGAGTCCAACCCCCTGCTCAATGCAGGAATCCAAGTCAGAGCATCCCTGACAGATGGCCGTCCAGCCTCGTCTTGAATGCCTCCAGTGTGGGAGAGCTCACCACCTCCCTAGGGAATTGGTTCCATTGTCGTATTGCTCTAACGGTCAGGAAGTTTTTCCTGATGTCCAGCTGGAATCTGGCTTCCTGTAACTTGAGCCCATGATTCTGTGTCCTGCACTCTGGGATGATCGAGAAGAGATCCTGGCCTTCCTCTCTGTGACAACCTTTCAAGTGCTTGAAGAGCGCTATCATATCTCCCCTCAGTCTTCTCTTCTCAAGGCTAAACATGCCCAGTTCTTTCAGTCTCTCCTCATAGAGCTTTGTTTCCCCGATCATCTTTGTTGCCCTCCTCTGAACCTGCTCGAGTTTGTTTGCATCCTTCTTAAAGGGTGGCTCCCAGAACTGGACACAGGGCTCCAGATGAGGCCTAACCAGTGCTGACTAGAGGGGAACTACTACTTCATGGGATTAGGAAGCTATACTTCTATTAATGCAGCCCAAAAGAGCATTGGCCTTTTTTGCAGCCACATCACATTGTTGGCTGATATTCAGCTTGTGATCTACAACAATTCCGAGATCCTTCTCGCCCGTACTGTTGTTGAGCCAAGTATCGCCCATCTTGTAACTGTGCATTTGGGCCTCCAAGGTGAAGGCATTCCACAACCGAGGTGCCACAGCAGAGAAGGCCCTCTCCCACATCCCACCATAGTGAATCTCTTGCACTGGTGGGACGCAGAGTGATGTGTGACCCCTGAAAACCGTATTTTAAAGGAACAGTTCACTCGGCTTACCTTGCTTCATGTGTCCCTGACAGACCAAAGCCGATTCCATGACAATCCACGTGATACTCCAACGTGCTTCTCATTCCGTTGTCGTGAAGATCCCCCCGCCCCGGTCCCGGCCTTGAGTGCTCCAGTAGTGTATCTCCTTCCTCTGCAGCAACAGCTGCAGAGTGTTGGGGAGGGGGTTTCTTTCTCACTTTGTCTTGGTGGTTGAGGTCTGCCTCCTTGTGGCAGCACTGCTGGGGAAGCTGGAGTGGAGTGGGGTGGTGTTGGGGTCGTAAGACAGCAGAGAAAGGAGGAACCCCGCACCTCTTTAAGCCATGTTAGGTACAAGAGAAACAGGAGCGGTGGTTCAAGGAACATGACAGCCATGCCCATCCGTACACATTGCCAAAAAAGAGGGAAAGCATCACCGACAAAAGAGAACAGGAGATGCAGATTTGCAAAACATTTGCATATGCTAATTTGTATACATAGATGCAAACTTATAAATACTTACTGTAATTTACATGGAAATACAGTACATCTCACCGTAGTGCAGAAGACTGTCCTGTGTGTCTACTTAGTCTGCTGTCTAGATCCTGTTGATGGACAAATTCTAGACGCCTATTGCTCTCCCTTCTTATGGTTCCTTATCTTTAAAGCCACTGGAGGTTGGTGGCTCCGATGTCAGTGGGGCGGCAAATCCGCTCTGGGTTTCAGTCAGAACCAGTCAGAACTCGAAAGGAGCTATCCAAGGTGCTTTGCACTGACATCAGAGTCACCAGCCTCCACTGTTTAGAGTGGACTTGGACTGAACAGCCCTTCAAAGAGAGAACACTACTCTGTAAAATAGGACCCATGGCACAATGCTTTCTGGAGGTTGATTGGCATATGGTACTGTTGTGAAAGACAGTCATGGGGGCAACAGTTGAGAACTCCCCCTCCCCAACACACACACAACATAGAGGAAGGAACTAGAGGATCGGCTATCCTTGACTTGATCCTAACCAACAGAGATGACTTAGTGGATAAAGTAGCAGTTACAGGAACTCTGGGGGAAAGCGACCATGTTGCACTTGAGTTCTTGGTTCTAAGGGAAGCAAAAGCTGAGTATAGTCAAACGCGTACCCTGGATTTTAGGAAAGCTGATTTTAATAAACTCAGAACAATGATCAGTAAGGTCCCATGGCAAGCGACGCTAATGAGAAAAGGAGTCCAAGATGGCTGGGAGCTTTTAAAAAAGGAAATTCTCAAGGCACAATCACAAACAATTCCAACAAGAAGAAAAGGTGGAAGACAACAGAAGAAGCCAATGTGGCTTCACAAAAAGCTTAGGGATGACCTGAAAACAAAAAAGGACACATATAGGAAGTGGAAAGAAGGCCAAGTAACAAAGGAAGAGTACAGGCAGGTAGCACAGAATTGCAGGGATGGCGTCAGGGAGGCTAAAGCTGAGAATGAGCTGAGATTAGCAAGGGATGCTAAAAACAACAAAAAGGCTTTCTTCAGCTACGTGCATAGTAAAAGGCAGAGGAAAGAAATGGTGGTTCAGCTATTAAATAAGGATGGCAAAATGATAACAGATGACAAAGAAAAGGCAGAGGTGCTTAATTCCTACTTTGGCTCAGTCTTCTCCCAAAAGAGGGTCTATGACCCCCCTGGCAAAGGCGAAGTACAGGCTGAAGGGGCAGGATTGCAGCTTGAGATCGATAGGCATATGGTCAAGGAACACCTAATTACTTTGAATGAGTTCAAATCTCCAGGGCCAGATGAACTGCATCCTAGAGTAATAAAGGAACTGGCAGAAGAACTCTCAGAACCGCTGTCTATTCTCTTTGAGAAATCATGGAGGACGGGTGAAGTGCCAGATGACTGGAGGAGGGTTAACGTTGTCCCTATCTTCAAAAAGGGTAAAAATGAGGAACCTGGGAACTACAGACCAGTCAGTCTGACATCAATCCCTGGGAAAATTCTGGAGCAGATGATAAAGGAATCCATCTGGAAGCACCTTGACAACAATGCCGTGATTACTCGAAGCCAACATGGATTTGTCAAAAACAAGTCGTGCCAGACAAATCTGATCTCATTTTTTGATCAAGTAACCTCCCTTGTAGACCGTGGGAATGCTGTAGACATCATATACCTCAACTTCAGCAAAGCTTTCAACAAAGTGCCCCATGATATCCTGATGAGCAAACTAGCTCAAAGTGGGCTAGATGAAACAACGATCCGGTGGATCCACAGTTGGCTACAGAATCGGACTGCAAGAGTGCTTATCAATGGGACCTTCTCAAACTGGGGAGAGGTAACGAGTGGGGTACCGCAGGGCTCAGTCCTGGGCCCAGTGCTCTTCAACATTTTTATTAATGACTTGGAGGAGGAGGTGCAGGGAATGCTGATCAAATTTGCAGATGACACAAAATTGGGCGGGATAGCTAATACTTTGGAAGACAGAAACAAAATTCAAAGTGATCTGGATAGACTGGAGCGCTGGGCAGAAAACAACAGAATGACATTTAATAGGGATAAATGCCAAGTTCTGCACCTAGGAAAAAGAAACCAAATGCACAGTTACAAGATGGGGGATACGTGGCTCAACCACACTACAAGCGAGAAGGATCTTGGAATTGTTGTCGATCACAAGCTGAATATGAGCTAACAATGTGATGTGGCTGCAAAAAAGGCAAATGCTATTTTGGGTTGCATTAATAGAAGCATAGCTTCCAAACCCGGGAAGTACTAGTTCCCCTCTACTCAGCACTGGTTAGGCCTCATCTGGAGTACTGTGTCCAGTTCTGGGCACCACCCTTTAAGAAGGATGCAGACAAACTGGAGAGGGTTCAAAGGAGGGCAACAAAGATGATCAGGGGACTGGAAACAAAGCCCTGTGAAGAGAGACTGAAAGAACTGGGCATGTTTAGCCTTGAGAAGAGAAGGCTGAGGGGAGATATGATAGCACTCTTCAAGTACTTGAAAGGTTGTCACAGAGAAGAAGGCCAGGATCTCTTCTTGATCATCCCAGAGTGCAGGATACGGAATCATGGACTCAAGTTACAGGAAGCCAGATTCCGGCTGAACATCAGGAAAAACGTCCGGACTGTAAGAGCAATACGACAATGGAACCAATTACCTGGGGAGGTGGTGGGCTCTCCCACACTGGAGGCCTTCAAGACGAGGCTGGACAGCCATTTGTCAGGGATGCTCTGACTTGGATTCCTGCATTGAGCAGGGGGTTGGACTTGATGGCCTTGTAGGCCCCTTCCAACCCTACTATTCTGTGATTCTATGATTCTATATGAGAGTTCTGAGCAAAACCCAATGGGTTCTGGGTGGCCTTCAAGCCTCCTGAGGCCTCCTAGGCTGGCCAAGCACTCAACTCTTCACTCTTGTTTTTCCTTCTCCAGACCACAAGCTGAGTCCTGGGAGCAACATCCATCAAGGCCTGTATTCTGTCTACACAATGATGATTGAGGAGCAACAACAAGAACTGAGGCGGGGCTTGCTGACCACCCCTGTCACCACCACCACCCACCATGTTGTCACCCTCCTGACTGATGGTGAGATCTTAACCTGTGGGCCCCTGAGTGGAATATGGTTGCTCTCAAAGAAGCTATTTTTTTCATCACACCCAAAACACTCATCTTAGTCTGGGGTTGCCACTTTTTTGTTGTTCTTAAGAATTTGTATAACGTTTATTGATTAAGGAATTCATTTCCTGTTTTATAACCCACAATGGGTCCACAACAAAGTTCTTCTGAGCATGTGTAGTGTCCCATTTCCCTTCTCCAGGGAGCAACATATATTTTTTAAAGGATTTAAGGGTAAAGTGCCACTGATCATGTGCAGAGTGTCTTTCCTCTGTAGAGGATCTGTTGGCTGGGAGGCCTAGACTCTGCAAAATGGAACCAAATAATGGCCATTGGTCCTGATGGCTAAATGGGACCTCTGTTTAACAGGGCCAGACTAGCTCTGAGGAGTCCCAGATGTTGGGGGCCAGCCACAGGGGAGGGGCATTGCTTTCTAGCCCTGCTTGTGGCTTCTTCGAGGCCTGTAAAGGAACAGGATTCTGAACTGAGTAGACATTTCTTTGATTCAGCAGAGCTCTCCTTATGGCCTTTTTAGTTCCCCCCAAAAGCATCCAGACATTCCAACTCCAAGGCCTTCTCTACAATAACAGATTGTCTCTTCAATCTCTCTCTCCAGGTAACTACAACATGGGGGGTAACCCAGTTCCTGTTATCAAGATGATAAAAGAATTCCTCAGAATTGGATTGGCCGAACCTCGTGATGACCACTTGGGTAGGATGTGATGATGTGTGGGCTGTATGGGGGAATGGGAAGAAAAATAACGGGGCTAAAGGGGAGCCATCACCACCTCCAGGCCACCATTCGGGAATGATTGGCTTATTCCACCTTGGCTGTACTTCACTGTAGTAACTCCCAGTGTGATCATTTTTCACAGGATCTGGAGTTTCAAACCAGACTTTCTGCCCTTCCTAGTTCCTTATGCCACTCTGGTGTGTGTTTTTTTTATGATGAGAGTCTGATCTACTTCTGATCATCCTACTGCAAGGAACAAGAGAGGAAGAACAATATCCAGATGAAATAATTGACAGGAGACAAAAAAGCAGTCTCTGAACAACTTGTGACCCATCCAGCTGATGGTAATGCACCAGCTGTGTCCACTGGGAGTGTGATTCATTTCTGCTCTTGGCCGCCCAGGTCTGCAAAAAAGGTTACATGGATTGTGGACTGCATTTGGCATGATAGGTTGCAAGCTGTGTTAGCCTATCATAAAGTAATAGAATTGTGTAATACAAATAAATGTGAGTATATTATATATAAACTAGTGTAAAGCCCATGTCAACATGGGCGCTAGTAGTCTGAAACATACTGCAAATTGCAATTCTGGGTATGCTGGGCAATAAGAAAATCCCACCTGTTGGGAAGCCTGAGAG
Source organism: Heloderma suspectum (assembly GCF_057233095.1). Lineage (NCBI taxonomy): Eukaryota > Metazoa > Chordata > Lepidosauria > Squamata > Helodermatidae > Heloderma > Heloderma suspectum. The sequence goes on along the minus strand of NC_139459.1, from coordinate 358,767,314 downwards.
GAGCTCACTGGGAGCTCAATACATTTCTGCTCTCGGCTGAATAGGGCTGCAAAACAGTGGGGGCCAGGGTATGTTTTGTCAAGCTACTGGCAGGCACCATAAATGAATTGTGGACTCCATTTGGACTGATAGGTCACAAATTGTGTTAGCCTGTCATGAAGTACCCCTTCATGGATCACTGCCTTGTTGTGGCGAAGGGGCTTGTGTAACTCAGTGAAGCCATAAGCTATGCCGTGCAGGGCCACCCAAGACGGACAGGTCATGGCAGAGAGTTCTGACAAAATGTGGTCCACTGGAGAAGGAAATGGCAACCCACTCCAGTATTCTTGCCAAGAAAACCCCATGGAACGTATCACAAGGCTAAAAGATATGACGCCGGAAGATGAGCCCCTCAGGTCGGAAGGTGTCCAATATACTACTGGGGAAGAGCAGAGGGTATTTCCAAGTAGTGCCAGAAAGAGCGAAGCGGCTGGGCCAAAGCCGAAAGGACACTCAGCTGTGGATGTGTCTGGTGGTGAAAAGAAAATCCGATGCTGTAAAGAACAATATTGTTTAGGAACCTGGAATGTCAGATCAGTGAATCAAGGTAAGCTGGAGGTGGTCAAACAGTAGATGGCAAGATTGAACATCGACATCTTGGGAATTGGCAAACTAAAATGGACAAGCATGGGTGAATTTAATTCAGGTGACCATCATATCTACTACTGTGGGCAAGAATCCCTTAGAAGAAATGGAGTAGCACTCATAGTCAACAAAAGGGTGGGAAAAGCAGTACTGGGGTACAATCTCAAAAACGATAGAATGATCTCAGTACGAATCCAAGGCAAACCATTCAACATCACAGTAATTCAAGTCTATGCCCCAACCACTGATGCCGAAGAAGCTGAGGTTGATCGGTTCTATGAAGACCTACAACACCTTCTAGAACTAACACCAAAAAAAGATGTCCTAATTGAGTTTTGCCAAGAGAACACGCTGATCATAGCAAACACTCTTTTCCAACAGCACAAGAGGCGACTCTATACATGGACATCACCAGATGGTCAATATCGAAATCAGATTGATTATGTCCTTTGCAGCCAAAGATGGAGAAGCTCTATACAGTCAGTAAAAACAAGACCTGGAGCTGACTGTGGCTCAGATCATGAGCTTCTTGTTGTAAAATTTAGGCTTAAACTGAAGAACGTAGGGAAAACCACTAAGCCATTCAGGTATGACCTCAATCATATCCCTTATGAATATACAGTGGAGGTGAGGAATAGATTGAAGGGATTAGACTTGATAGACGGAGTGCCTGAGGAACTATGGACGGAGGTGCGTAACATTGTTCAGGAGGCAGCAACGAAATCCATCCCAAAGAAAAAGAAATGCAAGAAAGCAAAGTGGCTGTCTGATGAGGCTTTACAAGTAGCTGAGGAAAGAAGGGAAGCGAAAAGCAAGAGAGAAAGGGGGAGATATATCCAACTGAATGGAGAGTTCCAGAGAATAGCAAGGAGAGACAAGAAGGCCTTCTTAAATGAACAATGCAAAGAAATCGAAGAAAACAACAGAATGGGAAAGACTAGAGATCTCTTCAAGAAAATCGGAGATCTCAAGGGAAAGTTTTGTGCAAAGACGGGCATGATAAAGGACAAAGAAGGCAGGGACCTAATAGAAGCAGATGAGATTAAGAAGAGGTGGAAAGAATACACAGAAGAACTATACAGGAAAGATCTGAATGTCCCTGATAGCCATGATAGTGCGGTCACTGAACTTGAGCCAGGCACCCTAGAGAGTGAAGTCAAGTGGGCCTTAGGAAGCATTAGTAACAACAAAGCTAGCAGTGATGACAGTCTTCCAGCTGAGCTATTTAAATCCTGGAAGATGATGCTGTTAAAGTGCTGCACTCAATATGCCAACAAATTTGGAACACTCAACAGTGGCCACAAGACTGGAAAAGGTCAGTTTACATTCCAATTCCAAAGAAGGGCAACGCCGAAGAGTGTTCAAACTACCGTAGAATTGCGCTCATTTCACATGCCAGCAAGGTTATGCTCAAAATCCTACAAGCTAGGCTTCAGCAGTATGCGAACCGAGAACTACCAGAAGTACAAGCTGAGTTTCGAAGAGGCAGAGGAACTAGAGATCAAATCGCCAACTTTCGCTGGATCATGGAGAAAGCAAGAGAATTCCAGAAAAACATCTATTTCTGCTTCATTGACTACGCTAAAGCCTTTGATTTTGTGGATCACAACAAACTCTGGCAAATTTTGAAAGAGATGGGAGTACCAGACCACCTTACCTGTCTCTTGAGAAACCTGTACAAGGATCAAGAAGCAACAGTAAGAACCAGACATGGAACAACCGATTGGTTCAAAATTGGGAAAGGAGTACGACAAGGCTGCATATTGTCGCCCTGCTTATTTAACTTATATGCAGAGTACATCATGAGAAATGCCGGGTTGGATGAATCACAGGTCAGAATTAAGATTGCCGGGAGAATTATCAACAACCTCAGATACGCCGATGATACCACCCTAATGGCAGAAAGCGACGAGGATCTAAAGAGCCTCTTGTTGAGGGTGAAAGTGGAGAGTGCAAAAGCTGGTTTGAAACTCAACATTAAAAAAACGAAGATCATGGCATCTGGCCCCATCACTTCCTGGCCTATAGAAGGGGAAGAAATGGAAGCAGTGACAGATTTTATTTTCTTGGGCTCCAAGATCACTGCAGACGGTGACTGTAGCCATGAAATTAAAAGACGCTTGCTCCTTGGGAGGAAAGCTATGGCAAACCTAGACAGCATAGTAAGAAGCAGAGACATCACCTTGCCGACAAAGGTCCGTCTAATCAAAGCTATGGTTTTCCCAGTAGTAATGTATGGCTGTGAGAGCTGGACTATAAGGAAGGCTGAGTGCCGAAGAATCGATGCTTTCGAACTGTGGTGCTGGAGAAGACTCTTACGAGTCCCCTGGACTGCAAGGAGGTCAAATCAGTCAATCCTAAAGGAAATCAACCCTGAGTGCTCATTGGAAGGACAGATCCTGAAGCTGAAGCTCAAATATTTTGGCCACCTAATGCGAAGAGAAAACTCTCTGGAAAAGACCCTGATGCTGGGAAAGACTGAAGGTAAAAGGAGAAGGGGACGGCAGAGGATGAGATGGCTAGATAGCATCACTGATGCAATGAATATGGACTTGAGCATGCTCCGGGAGAGAGCGGAGGACAGGAAGGCCTGGCGTGCTATGGTCCATGGGGTCACGAAGAGTCGGACATGACTGAACGACTGAACAACAACAACAATCATGAAGTAATGCAATTGTGTAATACAAATAAATGTGAGTATATTATCTATAAATATGAAATGCAAATTAAATAAAAACAGGAAAGATTAACATGGCTGTAATTCAATTCAACAAGTACAAAACCATGCACAGGACAGCAATAATGAATTACAAAAAGGGGATTAGACAAATGCATGGAGGATGCTTTATTAATAGCTGTTAGTCATTATGGCTGTATGGAACCACTATGGTCAGTGAGTTGCCCAATAAATTCCAGTTGCTGCTCTAGATGTGCCTTTGGTCTGATCCAGCTGGGCTATTTTTATGTTATTAATGATGCTCTAGTACTCAGCTCATTCAAATCTCCAGATGTTTTATGAGAGACTGGTCAGCTAGCCCATTTGATTTGGAGGATGAGTGCAGTAGCTACAAGGCTTGTGCTAGATACAGCTTGTGGTAGAAGGAGTTGGCTTCCATGCTGACTGAAGGCAGCTCACATTGCCTTATGTCATTAATCAGTGGGAAGAACTCCTGTTCCATATGAAGGCATTTTACTGCAGTACAGAATTAATGACTCTCTGCTCCATGCTGCTGCCATCTCTTTCTTGGGAACCTTACCACTTATCTACTCGCCCATGTCTCCATCTGTGCTTGCACCTAGATGTTTACGTCTTTAGTACTGGGACCAAGGCCAACATGGAGATCATTAATGGATTGGCTTCTCAAAAACCCAGAGAGAGACACAGCTTCATACTCAAGGATTACGAAAACCTACAGGTGGCCTTCGACAAAGAGATCGGTAATTTGAACCTGCATTTCGCTGATGTTATCTCTTACCTATTGGACCCTCAACATTTTCTTTCTTAGGACACACAGGACTTCTGGTTCTTGGCCTCCTGCATTTTGTGGCCCTTGAGAGCAAGTTCTCAAAAACCTGCTCTCATCTGTTTTTCTGTTGAGGAACATTGCAAAGGATTCTGGGAAGTATTCTAGGGGAGACATTCAGTTTATGGAGGATACTGGCAAGCCAGAGCATTGCTGTTTGATCTGAAAATGCCACAATGGCCAATAGCTTAAGTGGCTTTAAAAAGGGTTTGTGCAGTGTAGGTGGGTGGATCCGATTCCGGTGCGGCTCTGAATCCATTCCAGGTTTCAGTCAGAACCAGCCAGAACTCTAAAGGAGCTATCCAAAGTGCTAAACCCTATCCTCAAAATAAGTTAGGAAGAGCTTCTTGGATAGCTCCTTTAGAGTTGTGGCTGGTTCTGAGTGAAACCCAGAATGTTTGCACAGCCCCGCCGAAATCGGAGCCACCAGCCTCCACTGGGTTTATGTAAATACATGGGGAAAAGGCTATTAGCCATGGTGGCTACGTGGAACCTCCAGATTCAGAGGAAGTATACCTATCTATACCAGTTTCTGGGGAATAAAACCAGGAGAGGGCTATTGCTTCCACACCCTGTCTGTGGGCTTCTCAAGAGGTATCTGGTTGGCCATAGTGGGAATCAGGATGCTGGACTAGAGAGGGCTTTGGTCTTCTATCTATTCCTGCTCTTCTTATGTCTTTTAGCTACTCTGCAATACTGGCTCAATTATTCTCCTCCCAGAAAACTCAGGGGCTGTGGCTTTCAGCTTCCTCCTGTCCCACCCACTTTGCTGCCCAGGAAACCAGAGGTCCTGCCCCTTTGCCTCCTCTCCAACCCACTCTTATTTTCTGGGGAACTCCAGATTCCTGAGGCTCTGAGAAATATGCCTTTCTCCTCACAGGTAAGAGTCAGGCTTTGTCCTGGTGTGGTTTGGCCATGGGGCACGAAACAGCAGATGACCAAGAGAAGTATCCCTGGCACGCCAGTATCACCATCAGGGTAAGATTGGGCCTATTGAGCAGAATCAGGGTTACAGAAGAATGCTTTCTTGATAGTGATTTGGTGGAGATCTGGTTTGGGGACAGGGCTGCCGAGTGTTTTGGGCAGATGCTGGGGCACTGGGATCCCTGGTGCTAATGCTGCCACCATGGCATGGAAGTACATTGCGGTTGCATAGCAACCAGCAGGCTTACTTTCCAGCCACCCCCTGCACAGGCCCCTTGGACCAGATCAACGCATTGCACAGAATGAGGTGGTAGAATTCCAGACTGTACCGCTTCAGAATGAAGGTAGTAGAATTCTATTTTTGATATTCTCCCCATTTTTTAAAAACACATGCAAGTAAAAAAATAAAAATGAAAAAGTAGATAAAGGAGAAACATTTCAGCCCAGCCTGTTCCCTTCTGTGCTATTTTTCTACTTAAAGGCAAGTGTTTGTTTTACACAAGGGAACATCTAAAAAATTGATCCCCCATCTGATATGGTATGGTTGATTTTACTACCTTAGCATTCTATCCACATCTGGCTGTATGTGTAGACCAGGCCTCAGAGCCTGCTCTGTCTCTTCCTCATACCAATCACCAATTCTCCCAAGACCCTTTCAGAGCCATGAGTCTCAGGGGTTTCTGAACAACTCAGGGGATAAAGCAGTGCGTATGTGTGCATGACATGCACTTCTCTCCTCCCCTCCAGTGGTTTCAGAGTTACCATTGCCAACTGAGCAAAAAAAATATCTACAGGATGACCTGGGCAAAAGATAGCTGGTGAAGGAGGGAAGGTGAGGCTGACACAAGTAAGAAAAGGCTATCACTTGACCTCTCCTGCTTAGGCAATCACTTGACCTCTTTCTCTCTCTCCTACTTCCTGCCTGATGGGTTTCATTTTGGGAGGCAGAGAAATGCATGTGAGAGGAATGGCTACTAAGGAACCAGGTGGTTCCCATGAGGGAGAGACAGATTAGGCCCAGGGATGTCAGCTGCAGACCACCATTTATAAGAGCAAGGTGCAGGAGCACCAACCGTCATGGGGAAGGGATCAGGAGTTGCCAGAGAACGACTCAGACACAGCCACGCACACACATCTCTGCCCAGACCCTCTGGCCTTTAGCTATAAGAGTAGTTAAATTTGCCTTATCTTTGAGGCTTGTCAGATGGGAGACAGGAATGCCAGACCATCAGTAATTGATGATAGGCTCATTGGTACTCTTTAGTGATAAGAATCCAGACAATAGGTACCAGGTTTTGCAGTTGGGGCACCAGGACGTCAGTGCCCATATTAGATTTATAGTCACATCTCCCTCATAGTATCGTAAAAACAACCATAAGGGCAACTATTAAAACAGTTGCTTGATAATAAAATCAGGTATCCCCTCAGATAAGGTAATAAGAGGGAGCTTCCCAGATCGTAAATACAAGAGATGGAATATTTTTTATGTCACATGCGCTCCTGTAACATGTTGCAAGCATCTGGAATGTATGTATATCTACATACTGTTGTTACAATGATTTATTTTGATAAGAAGTTTGAAATTCAGCATTATTATTTAGACATAAGTTAATTTAAAATAGCAACATATCCTTAGGAATGTAGCTTAATGGCACATAAATTAAGATAGTAAAAACCATCTAAGCATGTTTGATGGGCTCTACAAGAGTATATGAAGGTGACCTTCTGCACAGAAAGCATGTGCTCTGTCACTGAGCTACATCCCCTCTGGAAACCTTTGTCACATTGAAGTTGCCTCATTCATTCCACTCAGCCAAGTATTTTGACACTAAGCACCAACAAGCCCCCCCCCCCCCAGCTTTGGCTTAAGTAGTTTGTTGGCAGAGCCCGTCCAAGCCAATAGGCCAGGCTGGGTGCATGACCTTTTTGATCCTGAATGCCAAATTCACTTTTGCCGGGCGGTCCAGAGGCTGCATGTGTGGGGTGTGCACACATACAGACATGTATGCGTGCACACATACATACTGGGGTGGGATGGACACGCACACAAGGGCACACACAGAGTATTGGCAACCACCTGGGGCATTTTAATTGAAGAGGCAAAAGCCTATTCTGGAAATACCTCAAGAAGCATGGGGGGCAGGCACAAATGCCAGGAGAGTCTGGAGCAGGGGAGAGGTGTGTTGTCCCCTGCCCTCCCCCTCACCATGATTACCCCCGAAGGCAGACCCTTTTCTTGACCCAGTTAATTTAGCTTATAGAGCAGTCAGTGGAAAGAATGTCCAATGTAGAAAATCATGAGAATGCACAAGGTACATTATGTGGACAGGAACATTCATTTCTGCCCAGGGCAGCAGTATGGGGCTGTGAACAGACTCTCCTGCAAGCCAAGATGGCGGTTCTTTCTCTCTCACACGCATACTCACACAAACTATGTAAAAGCAGACCTTCTGTGCCTTTGACAGCAGGCAGATATTCAAGATGTATAGTGGAACATGTAGCTGCACCGACTTCCAAGTAAACATACATAGGATTACGCTGTGAGTTCCTTGGGTGCCCCCTCTTAGTTATCCATGGTGCTTTCTTCTTCCAAATCAAAGCGTGCTGGTCGTGGATTTGAGCACTGCAAAGGAGCCCTCATTTCTCAGTATTATGTCTTGACGGCAGCCCACTGTTTCACTGGAGATGATAAGGCCGAGCAGATCACTGTCAGGATTGGTAAGCCAAATTCTGTCAGCACGGGGAGGAGAGAAGGAGGGAATGGGGTGGGTTGCCAACTTCTCTTGAGGTGTTGGCGGGAATAAGCAGGCGGAGCCAGAACTCAGAAACTTTTCTCCAAAGCTCCACCTTCTGTGTGTGTGCCAGGCTAGCCTGTGCAGTGCTGGGCTGTGGATCAGCTGCCACTGGAGGCTTTGGGGCGGGGAGCCCAGCATGAGCACTGCCCTGGCCACCGATCAACTAAGCAATGGGGCGGAAGGAGGAGCCATAGGCAGAGAGCATTGTGATTGGCTGCCTCCTGGCTACAGCAGAGGCGGTCAAAACTGAGGTGGCCAAAATTGAAAGTATGACAGCTGGGAGAGAGCAATCCGGGCAGCAGATTGGCGTTTGCTGTGCACAGTGAGAAAAAGACTGAAAAGATCAGGAGGGACTTGCCTGGAGAGGATTCCCTGCACAGACATAGAAGAAAAGCCCCAAACACCTCTGGGGAACCTGCCCACCCCTTTATCTGGGGGTGGGTGCAAGGAGAGGCCGCCCGGTGTCCACCTGGGAAATGCCTCCATGTGGAGCGAAGGCGATGCGCTGGCTCAGCTTCCCACCCAGCTTGGGTGCATGCATGGTTTCCCTGACTGGGGAAGGCATGCTCACACTGAAGCCTTCCCCGGCTTTGACCAGGAGCTTACTTAGTGTGCTGCGCGCCCTCCCAAGCTGGAGAGGGAGCGGCATGCATGTGGGAGAATGCCCATTTGATCTCTGATAACCGCTCAGAGCTTCCTCTTCCTTCCTCTTCCCCAAGCTCCCAGTAGCCTCCAGGGGGTGGGGGTGGGGCATGGGGAGGGGAGGGGAGGGTGGGAGCCCAAGACTTCCTGGGCTGGATTAGGCCCACAAGCCAGAAGTTCCCCATGTCTGCTCTAAAATAAGTTTCTGAGGATGAAGCAGGGCGACCAGATGCAGTAGGGGTGCAGACCAGTGTATCTTTCTTTTAAGAGATGCCAAGAAAGGGAAGATATGGGATGCGGCAGGTGCAGCTTTTCTTAGCCTCATGCAGCAGCATGGTGGCAAGCCACACCTGCTGAAACACTGTCCAAGCATCCCTGTCTTCCTTTACATGTGGTTGCCCTGGACTTACCTGGAAAGCCTGTCTGGAAAGAAGGGAGGGATCCATCCTCTGACTCAGAAGCCTTGCCTCCCAATCCCAAATGATAGGGGTCATTTGGAACCTGGCCGTAACTGCAAAGTAACATGCATTCTGTGCAAGTTCAGAGCTGCCCTCTTTTTACTGTTTCAGTTCTCCCAAGCGTCCGAAAGTGCCCTCTGCTCTCAAGTGACTTGGATGGGAAGTTAGTTGGCTTGCCTCTCGTGAAATTAAAATACTAGTAATGATTTCTAAATTCCCATCTATAATATAAATTGGCGCATCCAAATTATGCAGTTTGGATCCAGGACACCAAATCTTTTCAGTATCTAGCAGCGCCCCTCTGTGACAGCAGCTGGTGATGCTTTTCATCACCTGGTGATAAGCGCTGTCATGTGCTAATGTCTGTGGATGTCTTCAGAAAAACCTACATTTTATCCTTTTCTTCCCCAGGCAACACCTACTTTGATGTGACTGCACTCCAGGCCCACCCAGAGTACAACATCAGTAAGCTCCAAGATCATGGAATCCCTGAATTCTACGATTATGACATTGCCCTTGTGAAACTTGCTCAAAAAGTCACATTCTCTGCCAATGCAAGGTGAGATGAAAGGGGAAGAAAGAAGAAAATGTTGTGAATTTTGACTCCACTCAAAGTGGGGAATCTCACAGTGCTCCTGAGTGAAGGATCCAAGTGATGTTAGGGGCAATCATATGAACTGCTGGTTCTGCCACAATTATGCAGCATGTGTGGAATTTGGGATCTGGTGAAGAATCTCGCAAATCTGTGCTTTTTATTTTCAAGCTACTAGTCCTCAACGGAGTGCAGATATGTTCGGAAATGTAACAGAGCCAGTGTGGTGTAGCGGCAAGAGTGTTGGACTAGGAGCTGGGAGATCCGGGTTCTAGTCCCCACTTGGCCATGGAAGCTCACTGGGTGCCTTTGAGCCAGTCACACACTCTCAGCCCAACCCACCTCACAGGGTTGTTGTTGTGAGGATAAAATGGAGAGGAGGAGGATAATGTAAGCCACCTTGGGTTCCTTGCAAGAGGAAAAAAGGCGGGGTATAACTGCAATAAATAAATAAATAATAAATAAACATGTGGCATTAGCAAAAGGCCTCTGTGTTTAAAGAGCTGACCCTTCTGCACATTGTACTGTTGCATTCCTAGCCTTCATTATGCCTAATAGCCTAATGGAAGATGCTGACACTGCCCAGATAAACTGGAAAACAATCACAAGGCAAGTTGTACATCCCACCCAAGGGTACCCTGTGATATCTTGCTAATTTCTCTCTGGGGGTTTCCCTCCACAGACCAATCTGCCTCCCGTGTACAGCTGGAACCACCCAGGCTCTCAGGAAGCCCCTTGGACAGACCAGCTGCAAGGATCATGGTAAGGGATTGTCAGTGGCCGACCCACGGTAGAGGTGCCACAAGTGGCACAGGTGGCAGTTTGAGGCAGGCCTTTAGACATGAGCAGGAGGGCCGACAAACCTGGCTGTGGCACGGAATCAGGCCTGCTCTCCTGCCTTCCTCTGCAGCACTGCATTGTTCTCTGCCATCCGGCCAGGTAGACTAGAGCCAAACCATCCCAGTAACGCTGGCGAGGAGGCTTGTACTCTACTGCAGTGGAGTGGTTCCATCGTATGCGTGCCTAAAATTTTGGCCACCGTTAATCTATTGGAATCCTGGCCCTCATTGGGTTCTCTCCTGTTCCCCCTGTCATATCCGCCTACCCGCAGTGACTTTTAAAGGGGGTTAGACAAATTCCTAGAGAAGGCTATCAGTGGCTACTAGTCCTGATGGCTGTACGCCACCCCCAGTACCACCCCTCGTGCCTCTGTACAGGAGTTGCTGGGGAACTTGGGTGGGAGGGTGCTGTTGCTTGTGGGTTTCCTGTCAACAGCTGGTTGGCCACTGTGTGAACAGAATGTTGGATTAGGGCTTTCTCTCACGGAGCTTTTATCCTGCAGTTGAGATTGCTCCTTCATGGAAGCTTGCAGGCTTTTTACATGACGCCGTGATCCTCGAGGGCATCTCCTGCACTAAATGCCCTTTGTTCCATTTTTAAATAGATCGCAGATAAAGAGCTATCAAATTACCCTGTGTTGTGTTCCGCTTCAGTTTCCTCTGTGAAAAGAGGAAAAAGGGCAAGAAGAGGAGCGAGATCAATGAAAGATAATGGAAGACTCAGATACGGGGAGAAGGAGGGGGAAGGGGGGAAGGAAGCATGTGTAGAGGGGGTTAGTTGTGATCCTGCATTTAAAACGGAAGCAGAAATCCCCATTTTAAATGCAGGATTTTAGGCTGGTGTAGAGATGCCCTAGGTGGATCCTTGGTCTCATCCAGCATGGCTCTTATATTCTTATGTCTCGCCAGTTCACCCCTATTGCATTTGATATTGTTCGCTTTTTCCAGAGGAAGAATTCCTGCCTAACGGGAACATCCCTTCTCTTTTTGTAATGAACTGTGCCTATCGTGATGGACGGGGGGATGGGCTGCGTCACCAGATTGTGCGGATCAAGAATGGTGAAAAGGTGAAAACAGCATCTGAATACCCATTTTGAGCAAGGACCACAAATGATATTGGGCACCTTAAAAATAATGAGAACAAGAACACAAGCTCTCCTTTTATCCTCAGAACGACTCACTAAGATGATACACTTCTGAGGCCCTTCTCAGAATCCCTCTGCCTTTGGCTGTATGGAGAGGATACAAGAGATGGTGTCTTTTTGGCGATGGCACCCATATTTGGAGTCACTTCCTTAGAATTATTTCTATGGCCCATTTCTGATTGCCTGTTTTATTTCAGCAAGCTTTCTGTGGCTGTCACTTTTAAGAGTTACTGCTGCTGGTTTTGCTTTGATGGTTGCTTTATCTTTGTGCACCACAGTTTTTACTGGTATTGATTGACTGATGGCTTTTTGTTGCTGTTAGCTGCTTTGATTACTTGCATATAGAGGTGGGATATCAATATTGTAACAAACAAATAAGGCAGGGATGCCATCTGATCAAAGAGATCTTGTAGATTAATTTTGTGACTTTTAGGGTGCAATCCTATGCATGTTTTGACAGAAAAAAGTCCTACAACTCCCAACGTTCCCCAGCCAGTCATGCTAGCTGGGGAATGTTGGGAGTTGTGGGACTTTTTTTCTGTCTAAACATGCATAGGATTGTGCTGTTAATCAATTATTTGTTAATAGATCTTCTAAAAAGCTCTAAATTTCTTTTCAGGCTGTCTTTTTAATAACAGAGATATTGGTACCGCAACGTTATGTCAGTTTTTAAAAAAATGATTTTAAAACCCCTTTTCAATCACCGCCATTAACCATATTTGTAGTGAGCAGACAGTTTTTTCCCCATTATTTTATAAAAAGTTGCATTATTCTATTATAGTGCTATACAAACAAAATTATAGCATTATGGTGTTACAGCACTATATCTGTTATTATAGCTATAAAAGCATTTAGCGCTAATTAAAAGATTGATTAAACAAACAGAGTAATTGCATGGTGCCCACTGTAAAAGTTATAGTAAATGTGTGTTGAATTTTAAATGGGCGCTCTGGTGACTTGCATTTCCCGCTCCTGCACCCTCACCCAGTGGTATACCGAACATAGCAAGATGTACAAACAGAAAAAGTGTGATGCTTCCATTAGTGTGGAAAGTCTATTGCAATTCTGCTTGTAACTTACAATGGAAGAGCAATGAATGGGTAGCACTAGGAGGCCAGTGTCTTTCTCTCACTCTCCAAAGAAATTCAGTCTAGAGTTTTCATCCTTCCTGAAGTAGCTTGGCCTTTTACAAAGCTTAATTGGCCTCTAGAGGACAAGCGGCAGGGAGTTGCTGTAAAACCTCCGCTTCTTTCTTTCTGCTGTGGAAAGTGGGGGTGAAAGAGAGAGAGAAGCCAGTTTGCAAGTAGGGCTGAAGAATGGAGGAGGACCATGCAGAGGGAAGGAAGCAAGCACTGAACAGACTGGTGGGAGAAAAAGGGAGGTTTGAATTGCTGCTGCTTTCCGATAAAGCAGCAGCCACTTGTTTTGTGCAGCATTATTGAATGGTCCTCTATATTCCCACCACCTGCAATCTTCCATGTATAAAATTATTGAGGGGCAGGATTTTAACTTCTTGACATTCTTATTGTCTGTGGGCTTTGAGGGTGGGTGGGTATGGAGGAGCATCATGTGATCAGACAGTAGGTGGGGGAAGACATACAGAAGTTTAGTGAGAACTAGGCCCGATAAATATTTGATGTCAGTGTACGTGGGATTCATTCTGGATATATCATTTTGCCTTCGGAAACCTACCTTTCCATCTCTCTCTCAGAAAATGGCCTGTGAGGAAGATGCCAAGAAAGCCAGCCACTACCAAAATGTCACGGATGTCTCCCAGGTGGTGACTGAACGCTTCCTCTGCACTGGGGGTATTGACCCCCAGGTGGACCCCAACACTTGCAGAGGTGAGGAACAGAAACATCATCCCTATCCCTATTTCCCTCCTCTTTAGGGCGCCTAGTTGCCACAGTCACAGCAGAGCTGCAGGTAGGCCGGCCTTGTTTCAGTCTAGGGCTACATTTCAGAGGGAGATACATTTCTGTAGGGGCTCTTCAGGACTATAAAATGCTGGTTTCTTCCCCAAAGAGAACCCCAGTCAGTAAAGTCCTGTGAGGATAGGATATCTCTCTCCAGTATTCTCAGCTTGCTTCCTCCTGTAGGGATGAACAGAGGCCCCATGGGAAGGAAAGATCAAACCCCACATCTGTAACCTTCACATGAATGAACATGGCAGGAATTAGTGGACGTGTTCCTTCTTAAAGAAGAGCCTAAGAGCCTCTCAGTGTGAATAGTACAGCTCATTAACGTGGCCTCAGCCCAGGAATCCAGGTCTTTGAAGCATCTGGCCCGATCATGTGGAGCAGCTTTTCCAGTGCAGGCAGCTCTGGCCCCCTCCCCAAATCACAAAGCCCTTTTCTGCAGGAGATCAGAGGAAGAGGTGGGCCAAACAACCGGGACTTTAGGAAGTAGGGAATCTTGTCCAGGTGAATCCAGAGCCGGGACGTAAAGTGTAGAGAAAAGCCAGGAACAATAGCTGTGTGGATTCAGAATGTCTCTAGGATTGGTTCCTAAGAACAGCATGTGGTGTTTTGTGTGGTACATGACATGTTGAGAACCTCAAGTGTTGTATATATACAATTTGAAAACCAACATTCTAGTCCTTATGGTTTTAGAGAAACTTTCGAGAATGTGTGGACTGTTTCTGGTGGAGTCCCAGAAGCCATAAGGGGACTGAGCGCAGGTTTTAATGGGTTCAGGGTGCGTCCTAGTTGCTCTAGAAAGTTTGCTCTAGACAAGAACAGCATGTAGTGTTTGGCACGGTACATGACATGCTGAGAACCTCACGCATATATTTTTAAGAAAACAACTTTCTAGTCGTCATGCCTGTACAGAAACAGTTATGAATGTGTTGACTGTTTCTGGTGGAGTCCTAGAAGCCATAAGGGGACTGAGCGCAGGTTTTAATGGGATCAGGGTGGGTCCTGTTCTAGTTGCTCTAGACAAGTTTGCTCCAGACAAGAATAGCATGTAGTGTTTGGCATGGTACATAACATGCTGAGAACCTCAAGCATATATTTTTAAGAAAACAACTTTCTAGTCCTCCTCATGCCTGTACAGAAACACTTAAGAATGTGTTGACTGTTTCTGGTGGAATTTCAGAAGCTATAAATGCAGACTGAGCATAGGTTCCATGGGTCCAGTTCTAGTTGCTCTGCACAGGTTTCTGATAAAAGCAAATACTTCTTCACACAGCACATAGTCAAACTATGGGATTTGCTCCCACAAGACATAGTGATGGCAACCAATTTGTATGGCTTTAAAAGGGGGTTAGACAAATTCCTGGTGGAGGAGGCTATCAGTGACTACTAGTCCTGATGCCTCTATGCTGTCTCCAGTATCAGAGACAGTATGCCTATGTACACCAATTGCTGGGGAACATGGGTGGGAGGGTGCTGTTGCACTCATATCCTGCTTGTGGGTTTCCCGTTGACAGCTGGTTGGCCACTGTGTGAGCAGAATGCTGGATTAGATGGACTCTTGGTCTGAGCCAGTATGGCTCTTATATTTTTATGACCTGCCCCATATGGCTGGCTATTATAACATGGCCATGATTTATTCCTACCATAGAATCTGAATCAGAATTGGGCGTTTTGGTACGTGTACCACATTAAACTCTCCCAAGAAAACTCTCCCACGAGTCCTGACTCCCACCCCCTTTTCAGTTACCAATGTGAGGTTTTCGTAGCTATTTCATCCCCTCAGTTAATCTCCTCTGTTCCTGTTGTTTGCAGGTGACATCGGTGGTCCCCTCATCATTCAGAAAAGGCTGCGTTACATCCAGGTGAGTGCATACTTGAGCTGGTCCTGGCCTCCTCTGCTGAACAACAGTGACAAGACTCATATTTCACACCCTGATTATAATTGGCTCCATGTCCTATTCCCTTACGACCTATGTGAGTGGGCTGTTTGTCACCCGACTCTACAACTGCATCACACAAATGCAGCATTTGGTGTAGATAAAAAACAGCAGCTCACAAAGCATTTGGGAGACCAAATTAAGCTGCATGTTTAGCTGATGGTGCTTTCCTTTTGCTAGGTCATGTAAAACCTGAGGGCTGTGTTTTCCTTCCCTCCATTCCCCCGCCCCCCTCTGCAGGTGGGTGTGATCAGCTGGGGGGTGGTTGACATCTGTAAAAATAAGAGGGTGCCTGGGTGCGAGAGTGACAGCGAGCGGCCGGAGCACTCCCTCCCCTACGCCAGGGATTTTCACATCAACATCTTCAAGGTCTTGGCTTGGCTCAAGGAACAGCTGAGCGAAGAGGGTTTGGATTTCCTGTAAATTGGTTCTTCTTACTGCACATGGGATGTTCTGGGTAAATGCAGCATTAAAGATACACAGTATCTTTTAAACCCTTTAAAGTGGATGCAATGCTAACAATTGTGTATTAAATTCCATTAATTAAATTAAATTGTGCGAAAAAACATAAATGGAATAAATAATACTGTCACTTCTTCATTCCCGACTCAATGACCTGGCTCCCATGCCACGATAAGCCACTGTGGGTTAATTCCCCTGCGGGGCTCCAAGACATGTGCTGGCTGCTATTTTGAATATGCAAGTTGTGGCAAGGGCGCGCTGTGGCTTGCCCTGTCATACAAACCTAGGTATCATGGTTATTTGAGAGTTAAACAACCCTTGGGAATGTTCTAGGGTTATTGGAGGGTTAAACCGCCCCTGCTGCGGAGTGAATAGTCAAAATGGCAGTCGGCACGTGTCTCAAAGTCCTGCAGGTGAATTAACCCATGGTGGCTTATCGTGATGTGTGAACCAGCCCTGTGATAGAGGTTTTGATATCATATGGAGAGCTGTGCCGATTCCACACAGTTGTGAGTTGATATCTGGCACAGAGTTCAGTGCTCTCAGCATCTCAGATGACATTTCCTTTTCTTTTTCTTTGTTTAAAGAAGTGTAGGTCTTATGGTTATACAGAAAAGGCTGAATGTGGTGACATCTCAGACATCAGTCAAGGGCAGATCAGCAGGTGATCATAACTGCTCTGCAAGACTCCTCGTCCTTCTCCCATATCTAGCAGCAATGTGATCAGTTAATTGATTTCCTTGATTTGTAATGTTATTGAGGGCCCAGGTACCATGCTGCAAAAGCCTGGAGTTCCAATACAGACCACAGAGAGCCTGGATCCTAGTAAGGGGAGGAATGGGAAGGAGGGATTACCATGCCATGACTAAAAATCAAGAGCAATGTCATCCAATTGACCAGATGACACAAAGAACCACTTACTGGTAATTTGGAACAGGACAATGACTGAAAGGTGTGGCGGTGTGGCAGAGTGTCAGGGCTGGGCCCAGGACCAGCATCAAGGACAGACATGGTTGGGCACCTGCCAAGAGCCCACTCCCCAACAGGAGCCCCCTGGAGTTGCTCTTCCTCTTCCCCATTGCAACCTGCTCGCTCACCTGCCTCTCCCTCTGGCCCAGACAATGGTGGCGGTGAGAAGGGGGAGCAGCACATGCCATGGCCTCCTTGCTCACTGCCATTGTCTTAGCGAGGATGAGAAAGAGGATGAGGAGCCAGAGCATCTGGTGACCATGGCAGTGAGAAGGTAGACTCAGCAAGGGCATCGGCCCACTGAGGGCGTCTTGCCCAAGGACCTGGAGCCAGCACCAGCTGGGCCATGGCAGCAGTCTGGGGTGAGTCAGGACCAAAAAGCAGTTTGGATTGGAGGAGAAACCAGAAGGCAGGGCCAGAGATCAAGCCAGGACCAAAAAGCAAGATTAGAAGCAGGTCAGGCCTTGCAGCTGAGCCTTGGTTGAGAAACGGCAGGAAGCCCTTAATACTCCTTTCTGCCAAGAAGGATCCAGCCCATGTCTGGACAGTTCTTTGCAGAGCAGCTGCCACCTGCAGTTCAGTGGTCCTCCCCGGGGAGCATCCCCACGCGTGTGCCTCCTGACACTTCACCGAGAGGCTACAGTTACATGCCTCGCCACCTGGGGCAGTGGTGAGCAGGTCCTGACACAAACTGTGTATACACAGGGCTCTCTATGAAGTTCAGGGGAGGAAAAAAGTAGAACAGCAGAGAATGCCTAATGCATTGGCTTCCCCTGTTGGAATCAAGACAAGATAATTGAGAAGCACCCCTCAGGGCATCTCAGACAAGTTCCACCAAGCTGGGGTGGCCAAGTCACAGTCTGGATACCTACTTAACAGGCAGGTCCGGACTTTAGTAGGCCCTTGGCACATTTGTTTTCAGGACCAGAACTCACCGTATTTTCACAGAAAAGTCTACACCTGGTTTCCTGCCCCAAACCTTTCTCATTTCAGCAGGCTAGCTAATTTAGGTGAGGAAAAAAATCATTTTGTTGCTGCTGCCGTTAAGTTAATTGGGACTCAGAACACCTTGCTGATTTATTGCAAGTCAGCTAGTCGATCCTGATCTGCCCACCTCTGCGTTATGGAGCCAAGCTTTTTCCCAGCTCTGACAAATTTTGAGGTCCAAGCGTGAGTAGAAAAAGCATTAGAAAGGATGGGTACAGTACTTTTCGAAGATGCAGTCCTGAGGTGAAATTATGACAGCTCCCAAAGATAAAAATGGCCAACATTTATTGGAGCACCGCAATTAAACAAAGCAAAAGGAAAAATGCCGCACTGCTCCAGTGGGGATTGCTACACCAGCCTCAGAAGATATCCTCGTAGACCACCTGGGATCGCTTGTCTCGGTGAGAGCCCTTGACGCTATTCTTCACAGCTGGAAAGGGGAGCAGCACATCAGTGATCCCAGCAAGAGAACGATACCCGCTTTTTCCACCTCCACCTTCAAAGTAGTGGGGGGGGGGGGTTTGCCAGTTCGTACTAGGTAGTTGTATACTCCCTAAACTCATTTCAGGTACAGGAATGTTTTGGGGACTTATATTCATCTTAATCCCTTCGATAAAATACAGAAAAGAAACAGCTTACCTTAGCTTAGACTTAGCTCTGAACTTTGAAATAGGTTTCTACTGTGGTTCCCAACATAGAGAAATGTTTTGAAAACCCAGCTCACACTCCCCTCCCCACCCACTTCATGATCCCGTTTCTCCTCTGAATCTGATTCCTGTCTCTCAAAAAAACACAGGAGGTTTGCGCTCCATGAGTCCCATATCCATCCATTCCCCCCACTGGGTAGGGTCTTGACCAACCCAGCCCCTCACATCCATTCTCTCCTCTCCAAAGTCAGAGTACTTACCCAAAGATGCCCACACAGATTTGCCAGTGGCTGCATCCAGCATAGGTTGTTTGCGGGCAATGCTGACCTTCAGCTGCACATCTTCTACAACCATGCCATTGAGCTGTAAGGAGACCAAAAGATCCTAAGCAATGTGTACAGCAGTCACATATGGTGCAATCCTATGCATGTTTAGACAGAAAAGAAATCCTACAATTTCCAGCATGACCCAGCCAGCATGGCTTACTGGAGGGATGGTGGGAGTTGAAGGATATATTTCTGTCTAAACATGCACAGGATTGCACCCTTAGTGGCCTAGAATGACTTCTAGAATGATAAAGAATATTGCAGCATCTTAAAGACTAACAAAAACTAACTGCGCAATCCTATGCATCTTTGTTCAGAAATAAATCGCACCGTGTTCAAGGGGGCTTGCCCCCAAGTAAGTATGCATTGGACTGCATTGTAAGGGCACAATCATATGCATGTTTAGACAGAAAAAAGTCCTACAACTCACAGCATTCCCCAGCCAGCCATGCTGTCTGGCAAATGCTAGGAGAAGTAGGACTTTTTCTGTCTAAACATGCGTAGATTGCGCCTTAAATGTGTTAAGTCTTTAAGGTGTCACAAGATTCTGGATTGCTGCTGCAGCTGTGTAACATAGCCACCCCTCTGGAAGATGCCCCTAAACTATAGTTTAGCACAATCTGAAGAGGCTTAGCCTCCTGAGCCAGAGACCTTGGGCCAGGGCTGATGGGAGCTGTAGTTCAGCAACATTTGGAGGTCCACTGGTTCTCCACCTCTCCTCTAGAGAAGCCATGATGGACTAAGATGGATGACAAGTGTGGAAAAATCCCGCTCAGTGCAAGCTGCTTGCAGTTTTGCCAGATTTTAGTGACAGCCAGTGTGAGACCACAGCACCTTAGCTGATAGTCAGCTCCTGCTGATGAAAAAGAAATATATCCAAT
Source organism: Heloderma suspectum (assembly GCF_057233095.1). NCBI lineage: Eukaryota > Metazoa > Chordata > Lepidosauria > Squamata > Helodermatidae > Heloderma > Heloderma suspectum. The sequence goes on along the minus strand of NC_139459.1, from coordinate 358,747,643 downwards.
AAGGTGCTAACAGGAGCTACCACAGGCCCACAGAGAATGCAAAATCAACGCATTCTTGGATCGTCTGGAAAAACATGCTGAAATACGCCAAAATGCCTGTGCAGAAATCTGCCTAAAGAACAGAGTCCTAAGTACACTTCATTTCAGTTAAAATCTTGAGTCTGTGGACTTTGATACTAAGTATGCTTTACCCCCTGGCCCACTGGATTGCAAAGGTGCAGATTTGAACTCAGACAAGGCCACCAGATTAACATGGCTGACTCACTGGAACACCGAAAAGGAGCTCTCCATGCTGCAGTGCACACACACACGTGCACACAGACACTAGCATTCCATGCTGCAATACACACACACTAATTTTTTTTATACACACACACATGTTGTTAATTAATTTAAAAAGAAAAAACTGGCTAAAGGATCTCGGGAAGCTGTCTTATACTGAGTCAGGTCATCAGCTCATCTTGCCCAGTGTCATCGACATGATCGGCGGCAACTCTCCAGGGTTTCAGGCAGGGATTTTTCCAGTCCTACTGAGAGATGCCAGGGATTGAACGTGGGGGCTTCTGCACGCCAAGCATGCATTCTACCACTGAACCATGGCCCCTCCCCTCCTGTTTCTCAGGCCCACTGCAGGCGATACAGAAGAACAGCCAGAGGCTAATACCTTAGCAATGGCTTGATCTGCAGATTCCATCTTCTCGTAAGTGACAAAAGCGCAGCTGAGGGTGGGAAATGAGAAGGGTTAGCGTTGACATATGGAAAGCACCCAGCATGCCTGACTGCGCTCTAGTAAAAGGCGTTCATAAACGGCTGCTGGCGGGCATACCACTTTACAAAGCACAAGGTGGCGAGCCCCTGTCCTTGAGTCTAAAGGGGAACCACAGAGGAAAGGGGTGGGAAATGGAGGACGGATTTGAAGGAAGAGAGAGAGCTGATATCACACAGGCATTGTGGGAGGCATAAGGGGCAGCACAGGAGAAAAGGAAGAAACCAGAACTTTCTAGCCATAAAGGGCTGCAAGGGAGAAAAAGCAAAGCGGTTCAAGGGAGAAAGATAATTTCAGGCCACTGAGTTGGAGGAGCAAATGTCACAGGCAGGGATGTATCTGGATATAAGATGCAATAGGGTAGGGGGAGAGAGACAAGGCCATGGAGGGTTTTACATTAAAGTAACAAGCAAGGCAAATTCTCATTTTGGATCAATGAGCAGACAAAATAATTTTGTCCCTTTCTCTTGCCTTCAGGAAACATTGTGGAAGCGTTCGCATGTATCGTTGAACCACGGTTTAGTGCTACGTGCACTGCTTAAGAGATTTTACTATATTAAGCAGTAAGCCAACTAAGTATTACAAATCCCCTTCATGGATTACTGCCTTGTTGTGGCGAAGGGGCTTGCGTAACTCAGTGAAGCCATAAGCTATGCCGTGCAGGGCCACCCAAGACAGACAGGTCATGGCGGATAGTTCTGACAAAATGTGGTCCACTGGAGAAGGAAATGGCAACCCACTCCAGTATTCTTGCCAAGAAAACCCATGGAACGTATCACAAGGCTAAAAGAGATGATGCTGGAAGATGAGCCCCTCAGGTCAGAAGGTGTCCAATATACTACTGGGGAAGAGCAGAGGGAATTTCCAAGTAGCGCCAGAAAGAGCAAAGCAGCTGGGCCAAAGCCGAAAGGACACTCAGCTGTGGATGTGTCTGGTGGTGAAAAGAAAGTCCGATGCTGTAAAGAACAATATTGTTTAGGAACCTGGAATGTAAGATCAGTGAATCAAGGTAAGCTGGAGGTGGTCCAACAGGAGATGGCAAGATTGAACATCGACATCTTGGGAATCAGCGAACTGAAATGGACAGGCACGGGCGAATTTAATTCAGGTGACCATCATATCTACTACTGTGGGCAAGAATCCCTTAGAAGAAATGGGGTAGCACTCATAGTCAACAAAAGGGTGGGAAAAGCACTACTGGGGTACAATCTCAAAAACGACAGAATTATCTCAGTACGAATCCAAGGCAAACCATTCAACATCACAGTAATTCAAGTCTATGCCCCACCCACTGAGGCCAAAGAAGCTGAGGCTGATCAGTTCTATGAAGACCTACAACACTTTCTAGAACTAACACCAAAAAAAGATGTCCTCTTCATCATAGGGGATTGGAATGCTAAAGTAGGAAGTCAAGAAATCACCGGGAGAACAGGCAGGCATGGCCTTGGTGTACAAAATGAAGCAGGACAAAGGCTAATTGAGTTTTGCCAAGAGAACACACTGATCATAGCAAACACTCTTTTCCAACAGCACAGGAGGCGACTCTTACACATGGACATCACCAGATGGTCAATATCGAAATCAGATTGATTATGTCCTTTGCAGCCAAAGGTGGAGAAGCTCCATACAGTCAGTAAAAACAAGACCTGGAGCTGACTGTGGCTCAGATCATGAGCTTCTTGTTGCAAAATTTTGGCTTAAATTGAAGAACGTAGGGAAAACCACTAAACCATTCAGGTATGACCTCAATCATATCCCTTATGAATCTACAGTGGAGGTGAGGAATAGATTTAACGAATTTGATCTGATAGAGAGAGTGCCTGAGGAACTATAGATGGGGGTCCGTAACATTGTTCAGGAGGCAGCAACTCAATCCATCCCAAAGAAAAAGCAATGCAAGAAAGCAAAGTGGCTGTCTGATGAGGCTTTACAAGTAGCTGAGGAAAGAAGGGAAGCGAAAAGCAAGGGGAAGATATACCCAAGTGAATGCAGAGTTCCAGAGAATAGCAAGGAGAGACAAGAAGGCCTTCTTAAATGAACAATGCAAAGAAATCGAGGAAAACAACAAAATGGGAAAGACTAGAGATCTCTTCAAGAAAATTGGAGATCTCAAGGGAATGTTTTGTGCAAAGACGGGCATGATAAAGGACAAAGAAGGCAGGGACCTAACAGAAGCAGATGAGATTAAGAAGAGGTGGAAAGAATACACAGAAGAACTATACAGGAAAGATCTGAATGTCCCTGATAGCCATGAGAGTGCAGTCACTGAACTTGAGCCGGACATCCTCGAGAGTCAAGTCAAGTGGGCCTTAGGAAGCATTAGTAACAACAAAGCTAGTGGAGATGACAGTCTTCCAGCTGAGCTATTTAAAATCCTAGAAGATGATGCTGTTAAAGTGCTGCACTCAATATGCCAACAAATTTGAAACACTCAACAGTGGCCACAAGACTGGAAAAGGTCAGTTTACATTCCAATTCCAAAGAAGGGCAATGCCAAAGAGTGTTCAAACTACCGCACAATTGCGCTCATTTCACATGCCAGCAAGGTGATGCTCAAAATCCTACAAGCTAGGCTTCAGCAGTATGCGAACCGAGAACTACCGGAAGTACAAGCTGGGTTTCGAAGAGGCAGAGGAACTAGAGATCAAATCGCCAACTTTCGCTGGATCATGGAGAAAGCAAGAGAATTCCAGTCTATTTCTGTCTATTTCTGCTTCATTGACTACGCTAAAGCCTTTGATTGTGTGGATCACAACAAACTCTGGCAAATTTTGAAAGAGATGGGGGTACCAGACCACCTTACTTGTCTCCTGAGAAACCTGTAAGAGGGTCAAGAAGCAACAGTAAGAACCAGACATGGAACAACCGATCGGTTCAAAATTGGGAAAGGAGTACGACAAGGCTGCATATTGTCGCCCTGCTTATTTAACTTATATGCAGAGTACATCATGAGAAACGCCGGGTTGGATGAATCACAGGTCGGAATTAAGATTGCTGGGAGAATTATCAACAACCTCAGATATGCAGATGATACCACCCTAATGGCAGAAAGCAACGAGGATCTCAATATGCCTCTTGTTGAGGGTGAAAGTGGAGAGTGCAAAAGCTGGTTTGAAACTCAACATTAAAAAAACGAAGATCATGGCATCTGGCCCCATCACTTCCTGGCATATGGAAGGAGAAGAAATGGAAGCAGTGACAGATTTTATTTTCTTGGGCTCCAAGATCACCGCAGACGGTGACTGTAGCCATGAAATTAAAAGACGCTTGCTCCTTGGGAGGAAAGCTATAGCAAACCTAGACAGCATAGTAAGAAGCAGAGGCATCACCTTGCCAACAAAGGTTCGTCTAATCAAACCTATGGTTTTCCCAGTAGTAATGTATGGCTGTGAGAGCTGGACTATAAGGAAGGCTGAGCGCTGAAGAATCGAAGCTATCGAACTGTGGTGCTGGAGAAGACTCTTACGAGTCCCCTGGACTGCAAGGAGGTCAAATCAGTCAATCCTAAAGGAAATCAACGCTGAGTGCTTATTGGAAGGACAGATCCTGAAGCTGAAGCTCAAATATTTTGGCCACCTAATGCGAAGAGAAAACTCCCTGGAAAAGACCCTGATGCTGGGAAAGACTGAAGGCAAAAGGAGAAGGGGACGGCAGAGGACGAGATAGCTAGATAGCATCACTGATGCAATGAATATGAACTTGAGCACTCTCCGGGAGAGAGCGGAGTACAGGAAGGCCTGGCGTGCTATGGTCCATGGGGTCACGAAGAGTCGGACACAACTGAATGACTGAACAACAACAACAAAGTATTACAAATAAATAATAAAATAATAAACAGGAAGGGCATGCTCCCCTCTCTTCCTCTGGCATGACTGGGAGGAGGAATAAACCAGAATTCCGTTTCATTTTAGCCGATTTCTCGCTGGTTGTTAGGTGCAAACTGGGAACTGAGGTTTAAAAGAAACTTGTTAATTGCTGAAGAAGCCAGGGCTATTTTGCTGGCTTGTATTAAATAAATAGGGTTTATTTTAAACCACAATTCCTGATTTGTTTATAAGGACAAAGTGGGACTCTGTTAAAGCAAAACTTAATTCTTGGTTATTCCTTCTCCCGTGGCTTAGCATTATGTGCGACCCAGGTCCACTTTACGATTGTTTATGAAAAATATGCTACCCTTCTCCAATTGCCAGCAGTGCAGCGTTACAAAAGGCTGCTGAACACACACAAGATGTGGTTGGCCTGTTTTCTCAGTTCTGGACAGAGCTTGTTGTCCATATCAACTTGGTTCTGGAAACATTATCTAAAACTCACGGACAAAGTAGCATTGATGGGATATCTCCCGCTTGTATAGAACCTTTCCTCAAGAGAGTGGAAATGGGTTAGTTGTGCCCTGTTGGCCTCATAGGGCAAGGCAATCTCCAGGTGGCAGATTTGGGTTGCCATTAAGGGTGGCAGAGAGGGAAGTAGACAGATCTGGCCTCTCAGGCACCATCCACTGGGAGGTTGTGTGCTTTTCTGCACAGCTCTCATTCGTTTTAGCGTACCCTGTGCAGAAGAACATCCTGGTGGGTTCGGGCCCACGCTAGGTCAGGGCAGTGGCATCATCTGGATTTTTTTTGCCTCAGGCACCAGAGTGCCTTGAGTGGGTCCTGCCTTCTCCTTTCCCAGCACTCACTTGCGGGGGTTGTCCATAGACAGGTCAATTATATTTCCAAAGGCCGAGAAAGCGGTGCGCAGCATGGTCTGGTTCATGTCCGCCCCATACACATACACCGTGTTCCCTTTGCGCGGGGCCCGTCGGTCTGGGAAAGAATCCGACCCTGGGCAGAGGGATAGGAACAAAGGCAGCTTAGGAACAGGCTATCACCAGGAGGACCCTCTTGAACCTCACTGGATGCTAAATCCTCTCAGAATCTTAGCTGCCCTCCCAGGGAAACTATGCATCCTGCTTCCCAACTGGCCTCTCCCTCTTACCAACTTCACTTATTTGCAGAAGCCCCCAAACCTGATGCCAGTCTCTCTTGGAAAAATCATAATGCCCAACTCCGCTACCCACCACCTTCGCTGAGAAGCCAGGACTTCAGCTCGAGCTAAGAAGCTTCTGTATCCATACTGCCCTCTCTAGAAGACCCACTTTAATTTCTTACGGCGGAAGCTGCCCTCTCGGTCCCGATCTCGGTCTCTGTCTCTATCATGGTCCCGATCTCGGTCTCTGTCGTGGTCCCGGTCTCTGTCTCTGTCACGGTCTCGGTCTCTGTCACGATCCCTGCTCCTGTCCCGGCTCCGATCCCGGTCATAGTCCCACTCGTAACCGCGCAGATTTTCACTCCGGTCGGACTCCTTCTCTGGGTCCCTACCCGTTTCTGGATCCTTCTCTGGATCCTGCAGACGGTCGCTGGAGCTCACAAAGCTGGGGAAGAGCAGGCAAGGCAGAGGATCAACTGGCAGGGGGCTATAGCGTGAGGAGGAGGAGGGGACTGGGATGATTGGAAGTGCTGGCAGCCGTTGCCACCACCGCACCTGGTTGAAAGCCAAGAAGTGACGGCATTACCGAACTTCCCCCTTTCCTTCACTCCCATTAATTTAGCAATGCCAGAATGTCTGTGCTGTCACCATCAAGATTTTGTGATTGTCACTCTCTGTACTTTCTGCATTTTGTTACCCTCTGACATCCTCTATCCCCACCCCAAGACCTGCAACTCACGATAAAGCTTTATGCCTCAGCCCAGCCTTCCCCAACCTGATACCTTCTGGATGCGTTCCAGACTTCAACCCCCAGCATTCCTGACTGTTGGCCATGCCAAAGGGGCAGATGGGAGTTGAAGTCCAAAACATCTGGAGGGCACCAGGTCATGGAAGGCTGCTGTAGTCCATAAAAATGTATGCCATAATAAACCTGTTAGTCCTTAAGGCGTCTTTTAACTTTAACTTTTCAGCAAACCAGTGGGATGGAGACCCCCACTACATACCTGAATGTTTCCCAGTATCTATACCACCAAGAGAAGAAAATGGTGTGTTTTGAAAGGATGCAAAACTGGTCACAAAACAGCAGCCATCACACCTCAGCAGAAAATGATTATGCCACTACAACCCACCCATAGTTCACAGGATTTTGTGGAAATCCGCCCAGATTTTACTGGCCAAATTTCATACTGAGAGGACAAATTATCTGGATTTTATGATGAACGTAACAGCATAAGACCAAAACCAACCTTTCATAGAGAGACTTCCTCTGGGGGCGCCGTGCCTAAAATGTAAGATTACAAATGAAAAGGAAAGAATGACACCAGCAATTTCACAATAACTATCAGATCACAATCCCTGGGTAGAAATCAGGACACTCGGAGGCACCATCAGGTTTGAAGAGGCTCTGGCCAGGGTATTCTCCGAGGAACCCCCCCTCCCCTTGGCCAGCCTCTCCCTGCTGCCCTGCTAGCCAAACCTGCCGTTTTGATTTTTACCTGGGGGGCAGTGGCCGCTCCTGCCAGGCCACAGCACCGCTAAAGGAAAGCACCGGTGCGGTAGCCTCTCACCACTCTGGTGCCCCCCTAAAGGCAGCACCTGACTGGTTCAGCGCACTGCTGGTCAACATTAATGAAGAGAAGCACTGCAAATCAAAGTGGCATGCTGCGGGGCTGCACTGTTGACCAGCCGCCGCTGTGGTGCATTCCGTTAGTGTCACAGCAGCAGCAGGAAGAAGAGCTACCACCCACAGCTGCCTGTGAGGGGGCCCTCTTGGAGTGCAGGGCCCCAGACCTGCGCCCCATGGCCCAGCCCTAGCGGTGCCTCTGAGGACATCCACCACTTTGCCTTTAGACACCCCAAAGATCTTGTGGGATCTACATTTTTCCTTCACTGTCTGTTTCAAGATGGCGTGTTGTTGATTCTAAGCCTGGCTGGCTGGATAAACTGTAGCTCAAGGCATTCGAGAGCAGCTCGCAGATAATAACTCAAAACAGAGTCCTTCCTACTTCATCATCTATTCCCTTGGTATACCCCGGGAGTTCGGTTAGAGAGCTGCTCTCCTGGCGATCTGCTGATTTTCAGTTACTTCCCACAATGCACTTGTACAACCAGGTCATCCCGCTGTGTACAACAGCCGACATCCATCATACACTCTTGCTAGCCTATCCCACGTTGCATAGGGGCCCCTGCCAGCACTGACCCATCCCTGCATGTAGGTCAGGATATCAAGGGTTCACAGAAAGAGGGTGGAGCTCCAGAAAAGAGGAGGACACGACAGGACACCCCCCAGGTACTGTGAACCAGTGAAGCGGGAGGAGCAAGCCAGATCTGCCCAACCCTGCCCTAACCCATTAGATTTCCCTCCCCTGTCCGGGAACATAGACTCCAGGTACCTCTTGGGAATCGTCATCTGCTGAGATGCTGCGCTGAAAAGGCTGGAAAGTTGGGGCCGGTCCTTTTTCAGGATCCTAAAGACACACAGAGATGAAAAGTATGCTGGACATCACCACCTCCCATTAAACCAGAGGTGCAGAACCTCAAGCCCAGGGTCCCAATCCGGCCCAGCTGGGGTCCTTCAGAAGACCACCCTGCTTCCCCAGATGGCTCCATCCCCTTTCCCCAACCACTGGTTGTTTGGTGGTTTCCCAGCTTTTGTGTATCCCCCCCCCCACAATTCTAAAAGGCTTAAAAATGCCTCCTCTAATGTTTAGTTACCAGCAGTGAGAGCCATAAGCTAAAATTTTTGTTATTTTTGTTTTTTTTGGACCCGCCCCTTTGGCCTTTGGCCCCGCCCACCCCTGGGATGTGGCCCCTGAGAGCTTCTCCAACATGGAATTTGGCCCTCGGGCTGAAAGAGGTTCTGCACCCCTGCATTAAAGTGTGTGCCATGGCACCTCCGCCACCCATTAGCTCAGCTTACTTTCAGCTTCCCCTCCAGAGTGCGAGAGCGCTTGAACCCCGAGTTCTTGTTCTCAGCTTTAATGGCGCTGATGGCCCCCGTCTTCACCAGCATCTTGGCTTGCTCAGTAGCTGTGGCTGTGTCCACTACTGGCTGGTCTGAGATGGCTGCAAGGGGGTGGGGGGAAAGGGAAAGAGAGAGAGAGAGAGAGATGTCTAGGAGTTGATGCCCCTGGAACCACCACACCTCATTGCACCCCTTTCCACGGAGGCCTGACTTACAGCGTTTAATTCCGCCCTGGCTAGCTTGACTGGTTGAGCTCTGTTGCTTCTTTAAGGCCATGAGGGCCTTTTTCTGAGGTGGAATATATAAAAAAAGAGAGAGTTAAGAACTGATATTTACAGCCCGATCTCCCTCCCGTTCTGTAATCCCTTTTATTGGGACAATTTCCATCTCCGCCCTGTCATGATCTACTACAACATGGATGGGCAACCTCCAGCCCACTGGCCTAATTTAGCCCACAAAGGTTGCCCAAGCAGCCTGCGGTGGTTGGGCCTCACTCTGTGGGCCTCACCATCTCGGTCTGGAGGCTACCGGGGGCTTTGGAAGGAGGTGGGGAGAGGAACCCACCATGGGAGGTCGAGTGGTGCAAATGGGAATCCTCTTGTCATCTCTGATCACAGATGGCGATAAAAAAGAGATTCCCCTGGGGGAATGGTGGTTGTACACTCATTCAGCGCTTGCAGGAGGAGTGGGCTTCGCTTGGCCTTTGCCTTCCCTGCAAGGTTGGGGAAAGCTGAGATTGGCCAGTGGCCCGACTTGGCTGAAGGGCAGCTTCCTAGCCCCTTAGTTTGGCCTGGCCAGGGTAATGTTTGCCCTCAGCACTGGCACAGCATAGTGGGTTGACACCAGAAGAACTGGATTGGAGTCAAGAGTTGAACTGACACAGTGTCCTACATGCTGTTTGAATGCATAGAGACTTGGGTAGCTTAACACAGTGAGTAGATTTTAGCAAGTTTTAGCTAATTAAGGCAGGGCCTTTGTACAATGGACAGCTACTAGCAGGCCTCTCACACGCCTTAATTAGTACCAAGCAAGTACAGCCACAGCTGTTTGGCCTTAAGTGAATTGGTCTCATCCTTTGAGATAAGGATGTTCTTCTATCGGGAGAAGCCCCCCTTCTCCAGAGAAGGGAGTGTGTTTCGCATGACAGGCTCTTGAACTAGAAAGAGACATCTATGAAATCCAGCAGGCTGGTTTGGTGGTTTAGTTTCGCTCCAAGGAAGCATGTGCACGCTACCAGCCAGGAGAAAGTTGCCAGTCCAAGGGGAACATCTCGTATGCTCTGGGGACCATAGAGTCCAGCCAGCTGTGCCCAAGGCCTGCTTTGTCAACTGAAGGGACATGACCTTTCTTTACATATTCTTTCTGCCTCCGTTTATCATCTTTGTGTAATCAATTAACCGTTAAACTGATGTGTTTGTGACTTTGTCTCACGTTGGCATATATGAATCTGGTTTAATTAGGACCTAAGTAAATCAGGATCCCAAAATCAATACCCATGGTCTGACCTTTTTCTTGAGCTTGGCAAATTTCTTCTGCAGAGCTTCCTCTTCCTCCGTCAGTCCGGGGGGCAAGACAATCATAGCTGACTGGCAAGGTCACTGTCTGGAAGAGGAAGAAAATGAGAGTCAGACAGGTGAAGCTCATGGATGCTTGGGGACGGGTATGGCAGGATGGGCAGGTGGGCTTGGCACCCCTTCTGGCTGTTTTTCACCGGTTTCTAAAGCCACTTTTACTCCAATAGGGTACTCATTAATTCATTTATTACATTTCTATAGCACCAATAGCCAAAGCTCTCTGGGCAGTTTACAAAGATTAAAACTCTAAAAACACAATAGAATAGCATAACATAAAACCACTCACATACAAAAATATAGAGCAATTTTGCAAAATCAACAATAAAAATTCCAGGAACATTAAATCTTATCATATGCTGTCAAATGCCTGGGAGTAAAGTCTTAACCAGGCTCTGAAAGGATGACAATGTTGGTGCCAGGTGGCTGTCACTGGGGAGTGTTCCACCACTCAGAAGGCCCTCTCCCTTGCTGCCATCCTCCAAACCATCCTCAGAGGAGGGAGGCACTTGAGGAGGGCCTCAGATGAAGACCATAGTTTACAGGTAGGTTCATAAGTAGGCTTTTGCCAACCTAAGTGTCTGCTGTTTCATGTAAAAGTTATGTTTTTTTCCCCCCGTAGTCTCTGCTTTCGTTGTAGTTCAGTGAATTTTTAACTTATTGTGTTGTTGTATTTTTAATGCCCCCTTCATGGATCACTGCCTTGTTGTGGCGAAGGGGCTTGCATAACTCAGTGAAGCCATAAGCTATGCCGTGCAGGGCCACCCAAGACGGACAGGTCATGGCGGAGAGTTCTCACAAAATGTGGTCCACTGGAGAAGGAAATGGCAACCCACTCCAGTATTCTTGCCAAGAAAACCACATGGAACTTATCACAAGGAGAAAAGATATGACGCCGGAAGATGAGCCCTTCAGGTCGGAAGGTGTCCAATATACTACTGGGGAAGAGCAAAGGGAATTTCCAAGTAGCGCCAGAAAGAGTGAAGTGGCTGGGCCAAAGCCGAAAGGACACTCAGCTGTGGATGTGTCTGGTGGTGAAAAGAAAGTCCGATGCTGTAAAGAACAATATTGTTTAGGAACCTGGAATGTAAGATCAGTGAATCAAGGTAAGCTGGAGGTGGTCAAAGATGAGATGGCAAGATTGAACATCAACATTTTGGGAATCAGTGAACTACAGATACTGAAGCTGAAGCTCAAATATTTTGTCCGCCTAATGCGAAGAGAAAAGTCACTGGAAAAGACCCTGATGCTGGGAAAGATTGAAGGCAAAAGGAGAAGGGGACGGCAGAGGATGAGATGGCTAGATAGCATCACCAATGCAATGAATATGGACTTGAGCGCACTCCGGGAGAGAGCGCAGGACAGGAAGGCCTGGCATGCTATGGTGCATGGGTCAGACACGACTGTCACGAAGGGTCAGACACGACTGAATGACTGAACAACAAATTTTTAATGCATTTTATGACATTATGATTTTAAATTGTTACATGCTGCCGAGAGTATTGCACATGCCCTAGAAGGACAGGATAAAAATCTCTCTATAAATCGATAAATAAACTAAAAGGGGAGGCCCGAGTTCTTATTTTAGATATAGCTACCAGCCTGTTCATAGTCACTGCTGGCTTTCAAAAATGTGGCCACAAAAATGCAAGACTCAGGTTTACACAGTTTTTACTTTAATGTTATAATTGATATTACATTTGTGTCTCTTAGGGCCCATGGCTGAAGCAGAAATGGCCAGTCCTTGTGGCAAAGACTTTCAGAGATCACGTCAGAAGCATGAGACACTGCTACTCTAGTGCATGCTACAGTAGGGAGGCAGCTGCCTTCCCCTTGCCTTCGTGGCTTTTGCCTTGAGTTGTGGGATGATCATCCAATTCCAGTTATTTAAGTGTTATACAATTAAAGCTGTCACTGACAACACCGTTGAAACAACAAAGAGTCCTGTGTCACCTTAAAGACTAACAGATGTATCATGGGTTAAATTTTCATGGACTAGAGACAGCTTTACCAGATGCTTTCATGTCCATGAAAGATTATGCCATAATAAATCTGGTAGTCTTTCAAGTGCCACAAGCCTCTTTGATGTTTCTACTGCAATAGATTAACACAGCTATCTCTCTAGCGGTTAATACAATTAACCTTGCAATCCTATGCATGTTTACTCAGAACAAAGCCCTTTGATTTCAATGGGACTCCTTCCCAAGTAAGTGTTTGCAGTTTAAACAGCTTTTAAACATATTTATTTATTTAGGGCTGGCTGGGGAATGCTGGGAGTTGTAGGCTTTTTCCTGTCTAAACCTGCATAGGATTGCACTAATAAAAAATACTTTTTTTAATGCTGTTCCTCAGCCATAAAAAGCCTCCTGGACCAGTTTACAATCAAGCAGTAAAATAAGACAATAATTTAGCAATTTGGCAATCTGCTGTTCCGCACTGACTGATTCCCTCTTTTCAGCATGCATACACATTTTGTGGCTACTACATATGGGCCTGCCTCCTTCATATCTTCTAGGCATAGGCAATCTGATGCTCTCCAGATGTTTTGGATCACACCTCCCATGCTCTTTGACCACTGGCCATGCTGGTTAAGTCTAACAGGTGTTGTAGTCCAAAACAGATGGAAGGTACCAGGGGTAAAATCCAACAGAAGAACTACTTAAAAGTAGACTAACTTACATCCCATTCATTTCAATTGGTCTACTCTTAAGTAGGACTTATGTTGGATTTTACCGCAGGTTGCCTGCCCCTGTCTTACGCTATGCAGAAAGTAGACCAGGATCTACTGATAGATTTCTGGATGATTTTCCATAGATTGGCAGGGGTTTCTGATTCCCAATTGCCTGACAACAGCAACCACTTATAAAGTATTCCCCACCCCCGGCAAATAAGTTGCTGAAAAAGAATGCTTGGCAGAAAACCAGGAGCAGGTTTTTGTGTGAAAGGACTGATGTACTTGGTTCTAATACTGATCAGAAATTTTTGGCTGAGCATATGCCCAGATGCACCCTTTTTCCTTAATCGTCTGTGTATGTCTTACTTGCCTGAGCCACTATTTTGCACCTGGCTCCAATTGGTGGATCTCAGGGTTCTAGTAAAAACCAAGTTGACCCCCAAAGTCTGCCCACCTCCGCTCTGTACCCATCAAGACTTGGGGCAACCCTTTCCTAGGATGCTGAAGGGCTGACATCATTTTTGTGAACCGCCCATACAGCTGCGGATATTGGGTGGTACAGAAATGAAATAAATAAAATAAAAATAAAGACAATCAATACAAACAGGTCTCTCACACCCATCCCACAACACACCAGGCCAGGCATCATTTCCCATGATGCACTGAGAGTCATGTCAATTTCCCCATCCTGGGCTTTGGCCAACCCTGCCCCATGATGCACTACGGCTCATGCCAATACATACTGCACCTTCGACTCCCTCCTTTTAAGTTTTCCACTCGCCGGTCGTCGCTGCTGCTTCGTCTTCCGTTGTTCTGCCTCTTGCTCACGCTTCGCGTCCACAGTATAGACACGCCCCAGCGCAACCACGTAGGAGGAGGGAGGTACTTTGATTTGCATAAGCTGCCTAGCAACGCGAAGCGTATTGGCTGGTGAGATAGCTGAGTTTGTGGGCCCGATGCGAGGAAGGGTGCAAAAAAAAACAAAGCAAGGCGGAGAGGTCTTGATTTACATACCAGCCGCTCATTGGCTGAACTGTATAGCAGGTCGAAAACGTTCGAAGCACGTGAGGTCCCGAGACCAGACAGTTTCTGATTTGAATAGCAGGCTGTTGAAGCTGACGTATGATGGGGCGGGGAGATCGGGAAGCGTTTTCATTTGCATATCGCACTGCTATTGGACAATAGCTAGTTCATTAGCTAACTTACCCCTTGTCTTTAAAATCCTATTTTAAAACAACAACACAAAACCTTCCGCTCCCCTCCCAACGGTCCCTTCCGCTTTCTCAAGCCGGGCTTCCGCTCTCACCGCGATCGACCAATCGCCATATCGCTTTGGGTTTCCACTTCCGGTTTTTGGTGCCGAACTGCGGACATTACTTCCGCCCGGCCGAGTGACGACGGCCCTGCCTTCCGCCCTTTCTGCTTATCTTTCTTGGACGTAGCTGAAGCTTCCGCCCTGCGTTTATGGACCAGCAGTGAGCGCATCCGGGTTAAGGGACGTCCCGCCCCTGCGCCCGCCGTGGCAGCTGAGATGGAGCTGGAGAGGATCGGTGAGACTGAGACAGAGGTTTCTCCTGGCGACCCTCCTCCTGACTGCCGCTCCCCAGCGGCTGGGGCAGCGTGGAGGGGAGGGCTCGCCCTTGTCTTATACCGTTCAGCGGTTGCTAATTCCCATTAGGTGTCCGGGCTGCTGATCAGGGTCCACTCCCCCCCCCCCCCGCAAGGATAGAATCGAATGATGATAGTAATAATTAGCAATATTTTATTTAGTATTGCATTTATATCCCGCCTTTTTTCCTCTTGCAAGGAACCCAAGGCGGCTTTCATGGTCTGCCTCCTCTCCATTTTATCCTCGCAACAACCCTATGAGGTAGGTTAGACTAAGAGTCAGTGACTGTCAGTATTCTTCAAGCACTTGGGAGGTTGCCACAGAGAGGAAGGCCAGGATCTCTTCTCAATCATCCCAGAGTGCAGGACATGGAATCATGGGCTCAAGTGACAGGAAGCCAGATTCTGGCTGAACATCAGGAAAAACGTCCTGACTGTTAGAGCAATACGACAATGGAACCAATTACCTGGGGAGGTGGTGGGCTCTCCCACACTGGAGGCATTCAAGACGAGGCTGGACAGCCATCTGTCAGGGGTGCTTTGACTTGGATTCCTGCATTGAGCAGGGGGTTGGACTTGATGGTCTTATAGGCCCCCTCCAACCCCACTATTCTATGATTTTATGATTCTATTACTGTCCCAAAGTTAGCCAGGGAGCTTCATGGCTGAGTGGGGCTAGAACCCAGATCACCGCAGTCCCAGTCCCAGCATTCTAACAGTAACCACACTGGCTCTTTATTGTTTATGTTAAGTTTATTTAACATGTTTAGCGTCACCCTTCAGTTGAAAACCTCCAGGACCATAACACAGTAAAGCAGCACCAAACGATAAAACAGGTCCTAATAATTGTCAGCAGTACTAGTTGTTGTTCAGTCGTTCAGTCATGTCCGACTCTTCGTGACCGCATGTACCATAGCACGTCAGGCCTTCCTGTCCTGCGTTCTCTCCTGGAGGGTGCTCAAGTCCATATTCATTGCATCAGTGATGCTATCTAGCCATCTCATCCTCTGCCGTCCCCTTCTCCTTTTGCCTTCAGTCTTTCCCAGCATCAGGGTCTTTTCCAGGGAGTTTTCTCTTTGCATTAGGTGGCCAAAATATTTGAGCTTCAGCTTCAGGATCTGTCCTTCCAATGAGCACTCAGGGTTGATTTCCTTTAGTATGGACTGGTTTGACCTCCTTGCAGTCCAGGGGACTCGTAAGAGTCTTCTCCAGCACCACAGTTCGAAAGCATCAATTCTTCGGCGCTCAGCCTTCCTTATAGTCCAGCTCTCACAGCCATACGTTACTACTGGGAAAACCATAGCTTTGATTAGACAGACCTTTATCGGCAAGGTGATGTCTCTGCTTCTGACTATGCTGTCTAGGTTTGCCATAGCTTTCCTCCCAAGGAGCAAGCGTCTTTTAATTTCATGGCTACAGTCACCGTCTGCGGTGATCTTGGAGCCCAAGAAAATAAAATCTGTCACTGCTTCCATTTCTTCCCCTTCCATATGCCAGGAAGTGATGGGGCCAGATGCCATGATCTTCGTTTTTTTAATGTTGAGTTTCAAACCAGCTTTTGCACTCTCCACTTTCACCCTCAACAAGAGGCTCTTGAGATCCTCGTTGCTTTCTGCCATTAGGGTGGTATCATCTGCATATCTGAGGTTGTTGATAATTCTCCCAGCAGTCTTAATTCCGACCTGTGATTCATCCAACCCGGCGTTTCTCATGATGTACTCTGCATATAAGTTAAATAAGCAGGGTGACAATATGCAGCCTTGTCGTACTCCTTTCCTAATTTTGGACCAATCGGTTGTTCCATGTCTGGTTCTTACTGTTGCTTCTTGACCCTCGTACAGGTTTCTCAGGAGACAGGTAAGGTGATCTGGTACCCCCATCTCTTTCAGAATTTGCCACAGTTCGTTGTGATCCACACAATCAAAGGCTTTAGCGTAGTCAATGAAACAGAAATAGACGATTTTCTGGAATTCTCTTGCTTTCTCCATGATCCAGCGAAAGTTGGCGATTTGATCTCTAGTTCCTCTGCCTCTTCGAAACCCAGCTTTTACTTCCTGTAGTTCTCGGTTCGCATACTGCTGAAGCCTAGCTTGTAGGATTTTGAGCATCACCTTGCTGGCATGTGAAATGAGCGCAATTGTGCGGTAGTTTGAACACTCTTTGGCATTGCCCTTCTTTGGAATTGGAATGTAAACTGACCTTTTCCAGTCTTGTGGCCACTGTTGAGTGTTCCAAATTTGTTGGCATATTGAGTGCAGCACTTTAACAGCATCATCTTCTAGGATTTTAAATAGCTCAGCTGGAAGACTGTCATCTCCACTAGCTTTGTTGTTACTAATGCTTCCTAAGGCCCACTTGACTTGACTCTCGAGGATGTCCGGCCCAAGTTCAGTGACCGCACTCTCATGGCTATCAGGGACATTCAGATCTTTCCTGTATAGTTCTTCTGTGTATTCTTGCCACCTCTTCTTAATCTCATCTGCTTCTGTTAGGTCCCTGCCTTCTTTGTCCTTTATCATGCCCGTCTTTGCACAAAACGTTCCCTTGAGATCTCCGATTTTCTTGAAGAGATCTCTAGTCTTTCCCATTCTGTTGTTTTCCTCGATTTTTTTGCATTGTTCATTTAAGAAGGCCTTCTTGTCTCTCCTTGCTATTCTCTGGAACTCTGCATTCACTTGGGTATATCTTCCCCTTTCTCCCTTGCTTTTCGCTTTCCTTCTTTCCTCAGCTACTTGTAAAGCCTCATCAGACAGCCACTTTGCTTTCTTGCATTTCTTTTTCTTTGGGATGGATTGAGTTGCTGCCTCCTGAACAATGTTACGGACCCCCATCTATAGTTCCTCAGGCACTCTGTCTATCAGGTCTAATCCCTTTAATCTATTCCTCACCTCCACTGTAGATTCATAAGGGATATGATTGAGGTCATACCTGAATGGTTTAGTGGTTTTCCCTACGTTCTTCAATTTAAGCCGAAATTTTGCAAGAAGCAGCTCATGATCTGAGCCACAGTCAGCTCCGGGTCTTGTTTTTACTGACTGTATAGAGCTTCTCCATCTTTTGCTGCAAAGGACATAATCAATCTGGTTTCGATATTGACCATCTGGTGATGTCCATGTGTAGAGTTGCCCCTTGTGCTGTTGGAAAAGAGTGTTTGCTATGATCAGTGTGTTCTCTTGGCAAAACTCAATTAGCCTTTGTCCTGCTTCATTTTGTACACCAAGGCCATGCCTGCCTGTTATCCCGGTGATTTCTTGACTTCCTACTTTAGCATTCCAATCCCCTATGATGAAGAGGACATCTTTTTTTGGTGTTAGTTCTAGAAGGTGTTGTAGGTCTTCATAGAACCGATCAACTTCAGCTTCTTCAGCCTCAGTGGTTGGGGCATAGACTTGAATTACTGTGATGTTGAATGGTTTGCCTTGGATTCGTACTGAGATCATTCTATCGTTTTTGAGATGGTACCCCAGTACTGCTTTTCCCACCCTTTTGTTGACTATGAGTGCTACTCCATTTCTTCTAAGGGATTCTTGCCCACAATAGTAGATATGATGGTCACCTGAATTAAATTCGCCCATGCTTGTCCATCTGAGTTCGCTGATTCCCAAGATGTCGATATTCAGTCTTGCCATCTACTGTTTGACCACCTCCAGCTTACCTTGATTCACTGATCTTACATTCCAGGTTCCTAAACAATATTGTTCTTTACTGCATCGGATTTTCTTTTCACCCCCAGACACATCCACAGCTGAGTGTCCTTTCGGCTTTGGCCTAGCTGCTTCACTCTTTCTGGCGCTACTTGGAAATACCCTCTGCTCTTCCCCAGTAGTATATTGGACACCTTCCAACCTGAGGGTCTCATCTTCCGGCGTCATATCTTTTAGCCTTGTGATACATTCCATGGGGTTTTCTTGGCAAGAATACTGGAGTGGGTTGCCATTTCCTTCTCCAGTGGACCACATTTTGTGAGAACTCTCCGCCATGACCTGTCCGTCTTGGGTGGCCCTGCACGGCATAGCTTATGGCTTCACTGAGTTACGCAAGCCCCTTCGCCACAACAAGGCAGTGATCCATGAAGGGGCAGTACTAGTAGAAGTTGATAATAATAGTAATAGTTGTGGTGGTGATGATGATGGAGTACCTTCTTGCAGATGTTCAGATACAGAAGAGCCCTGCATGATAGGCAGAAATTTTGGCAGGTGACATTTCCTTCACCATCACAGTTGATAATAACAACACCATTAATAAGCCTATTAATAACTATACCAGTAGAAGGTGGGTGAAGCAGCACCAGTTGAGTTTCTTTCAAGAGTGGCTGATTACAACAAAAACAAGACTCTTGTGGTGACCATGTTGGCTGGGGATGATGGGGAGTTGTAGTCTTACATCTACATGTCATGAAGATGTTAGCAGCAGAGCAGCCTTGCCAGAGAAGGGAGGGGGAAAATGATACTGCTCTACTAATAGTACAACATATCCTGCTAACCTGCACCTTTTTTTTTTGTCTGTCTGATGTCTTTTTTTGATCCCAAAGCCTGTAATTATGTTAGCATGTTTTCTTTTTGAAAAAAAAATTGGAACATCTGCAAAGTTTAATATATGAGAGATAGGGTGTCTTATGACAAGATACACCAATTTTGACTGAGATGTGAAACTGCAAGCTAATGGTTAAAAATGATCTTAGGCAACATTCCAGTTGCCACGATGGGTTGATTAAAAAGGTCAAACAAACTCTAGAGAGAGACATACCCTGAGAGAGAAGCAAAGAATCCTGGGAGTCACAGCAAGCATCCTTATATGGTAATGCATGGGCAAATTTCTATTTATACATTGCACCATAATTCCTCATAATTCCTCTTATCTTGTGGCCAAGGCTGGCCTGAGGCAAAGGACAAGATGGTGCCTTCCCTCCATTCCAGATACAGAGATTGACTGGACTGGCAGTTGAATAACATTGACATTGGGACGCAGCACCCTCCACTGCACTTGAGGGGAGCAGGCTAGCTCAGGGGCCACGGGGCATCAAGTGGCGCACACAGCTCTGGCCTCCCAAGAACTCACTGCTGCTCCCCACCACTCAGGATCTGCCGCCTGAGGTGGCCTCCAACTCTGCCTAATGGTCAGGCCGGTGCTGTTTATGGCCTACATGGTTTGCAAGTTGCTGCCACAGCCAGCTTCTCTTCCTCCTCCATTTCTTCCTCAGACCCCAGTCGCTTACTCAGGACTGGTTTGGGGTCCATGATGATGGGAAAGTCAGTATTCAGATGTTGGACTCCAACTCCCATCATCGCTCACCATTGGCTATGCTGGCTAGGGCTGATGGGAGTTGTAGTCCACAACATGTTATTGCTTTGTATTTAATTGTGTTTTAGTGCATTTGTTTTATTCTTTTAATCAAGTTTTATTTATGATTTTAAGCTGCCTGGAGTGCCATTTTTCTTGATAGAAAGGAGGGGTACAAATAAAATATGGAGGGACCCATATTCCCCATCCCTACTTTACACATATCACCAGGAGGGTTGCAACTCAGCACTTTTGTTTATTAAAAGGAGGATACCTCTCTCCCACAGCCCTGGATTTGGCATGCTGGTTGCTTTCTAAAAGCTACATGACACAGAGAAATTGAAGAATCAAGTTTTTTCTGGTCATCTCAGCTCCACCATTTTGAGGAAAGCTCCCACTTAATGAATGTCTCCTTGACATGCAGCTGTCGCGGGAGTCTCTGTCAGGAGAGGAGTTGGCAACCTACCTTGTTTTATAGTCTGTGACATGAAATTAGAGCCCTCTGGAAGCGCTTAGTTCAAATTGAAATGGGTTTAAATCTCATGGCTCCCAGGTCTCAAACAAAGGAATCTGTCCCATAAAACAGGCAAAGTAGCATTGAAGAGGGTGGGTGGATGGGAGCAGTGGCTGAAAAGCTGGTGATGGATTTCAAGATGTCCTTGTCTCATCGTTATTTTCAAGCCCTGCCCGCCAGGGGACCCTTGGAGCTGCCCCTCTCTGTTCTGGAGGTTGGATGTGCTGGCCGTTTTGAGCTCATCACCCAAGAGGAGGGCCCTAACCGAGATGGGTTTCCGCTGACCACGGTAAGGGCTACAATCAGCCCCAGGAACGAGAGAGCAATGTATCTTAACAGCAACAGGCAATGACCAGCTCCCACTGATGCGCATCTATTGTTGGAATGAATTCCAAAATTTCTAACATTGTTTTCAGTGATAACAGCTTCGAAAAGAAACCAACCACTCAGTTAAACATGTTTACTATCGCTTTCCTTTTTTCATACACGTGTTCTAGTGTTGCAGGGGTGGCAGGACCTTGGGCGTGAAGGATCTGCTCTGTTGTTTACAAGAATCCATGAAGTGGAGCCAGGTGGAAAATTCTGGCTCAGGTGGGCAGATGTATAGTTAGGATTAAAGAGCAAGGGTGCTTCTAAGCACATGTTCTGCTGAGGAATTTGCTGTCAGCATCAGAACTGAGCTCTCAGATCATTCATACACAAATCCATTACTGTGGGTGGTTGGTCAACTTGTGGCCCTCCAGATGTTTTCGCCTGCAACTCCCATGATCCTTTGCCATTGGCCATGCTGGCTAGGGCTGATGGGAGTTGTAGGCCAAAACAGCAAGAGGGCTACAAGTTTCCTTCCCCCTCACTATTGGTTCCCCAGCCCTAAGCTTTCCTAGTTTTGCCCATCGAATTTTTAAAAAGGAAGACTTTTGGTTGCCATTATCGTTAAACAAGTGGGGAGTCAGAATCCTTGCTGATCTGCTGCAAATCACCCAGAGATGTACCAACCTGATAATCACAGGTTCTGCAGTGCAGGATTCAGCTGCAGCATCCCTGAGAGATGGCTGTCCAGCCTCATCTCAAATACCTTCTGCAAAAGAGCCCACCATCTCCCGAGACACTCAGTTCCACAGTTGAACAGCTACCCACCTTAAGTTGGGATGTGTCCCATTTGTGACTGTAGCATAGTTGCCTGCCCTTGACAGTGGTATCTAGGGATCCAGAGTATTCTGTTCTGCCTCCACAGGCATGGCAGCTGAACATTTTTCATATTGGCTCATAAGAGAGAGAGAGAAATGTTCCTGGCACCTAGGGAAATCTCTTTTTATAGATTTGAGAGGTAAATAAATGATACCTCCTTTTTTGTTTGCCTCCACAGCTGCCCCATGGGTTGCCTCCTTATACGGAGGATCTGGCCTCTGAATTGGAGCAGCTCTTTCTCAGCAGCCCAGAGTGGCTTCCCATCCACCACCTCGAAAGGTCTCACAGGTGAGTTGTCAACGGCTGCAAGTTCCGTGCAAGGTAGACAATGTCTGTCAGAGCTGTCTCTTGCGTGGTGGGGTCAGGATCTCCACTTCCAAAATGACCAAAGCAGGATATGATTGCTAATGTTATTCATTTAGTTAAAAGATTTTTTAACCTGCCTTTCAGGGTGCACTGCCCTGATGAGGCATTATACAAGTTTATAAGACACATGAAAATACAATTACAATTAAAACACACAGCAGGGTGCAAAAGGTAACAAATGCCAACCTGAATAAATGTGTCTTCAGCATATTTTTTTTTTTAAAAACCCAACAGTGATGAGGCCATATGCGTCTCTCTGGGGAGAGAGTCCCAAAGGTGTGGGCCACCACTGAGAAAGCTCTGCTCCTAATACTCACCAGCCTAACGTCTTTATCTGGAGGCCCAGAGAGCAGGGCCACCGACACTGGTCTTAATGCTCGGGCAGGCTCATTCGGATCATGTGGTCCCAAGCCATTTAGGGTGGCAAAGGCCCAAACCAGTGCCTTAATTGGGCCCGGGAACAAATAAGCAGCCAATGTAACCGATGCAGAATAGGTGTAATATGATCCAAGAGCTTAGCTCTCAAGTGTTTTAGCTGCTGCATTTTGTACCGGTTGTGGCTTCTTTTTTTCTTTTTTTGAATATATTGTTATTTATTTTATCTTTATAAACACTACCAAAATTACCAACAACCTACTCAATATGTCAGTTCTCATCCATACAATATTTTAGTACACCATAATAACAGAAAGAGAAGAAAGAGGAAAAAAGAAAGGAGAGGAAGGAAGGAAGTCAAGAAAAAAGAAACAAGTTCTTTCCCCTTCCCTCCCTCTCTCCCCCTCTCCACCCCTTAACAATTAAATTTAAACTCCAACATCTCCCAACCTCCCATGGTATTCCATTTTAAAAAACTATATCTATTATGCAATCTTACAATTTAGTAAAACAATCTTTTATATCAATGCAACAGTTCTACGCTTCATTCCCAAAAGCCTGAATATTAGTAATAATAGTAATCAAAAAGAGAGGATATAGTATTGTATAATAATAAAAGTTAAGATGAATCTTCAACAGTCAATAATGTTTTTATACTAGATATTTTATCTATTTTAAAATATAAAATAGAAGAAGAAACATAAAGAGAAAGAGAAAAAAATTATAAGAAGAGAATACATACAGGTAAAGAAATATGTATAAAATCATTGCTTCTGAGTTAGCCTAGATCATGAAAGCTGCACGCAAGCAGTTAACAGTACTTGTTTAGAAATTCCATTTCATGGAATTGTGACAGAGTTCTCATGCATTTTAACATTCAACCAAGCCTGCGCCATTTCATGGTTCGTAACTTCTTCATCTGGTCTTCAGACACAATACAAAGTGTAGCAGGGCATTTTAAGTAATATTGTAAGTTCATTTGTTTTGCCAGATTCTTTGCTTTGATAAATTGCCTTCTTTTATTTGCCACTTCTTTAATGTAATCTGGGAACAGCATAATTTTATCCTGTTTCCAGGAAAGGCTTCCAGCTTGTTTTGCCAAATTCAGGATATAACACTTTGTGGAGACTTTGCAAATTGAACTATAATTGTATAATCATTCCCTTTAGGATTTGGCACACAAAATGCCTGCTCAATATCAAGAGAATAATCAGAGGATATAGAAAGTATTTCATGCAAAAGTTTATCCACAAAAGTAGACAATTTCATATCATTAGACAAGCTAATGTCTAATTAATAAATTAATGTCTACAATTAGATACATACATTGGCTCTCTTCGTATAGGCCTCCAATTGAGAGATTCTGTCAGATATATTTTTACAAATAACTTGTGTCGTAGTTTCATTTCTTGCCACTCAATCTTCAAACTCATTAATGTTGGACTCTGTTTTTTTTCTGTGATGCATTAATTAAATCCACGGCTCTCTGCACATCAGTAATGGAATTTTGTATTAAGTCCAGCCTTTGAACTAGTCCCGAAAATTGCGAAGATAGGGTTTTCATCATCGTAAATAATTTTGCTAAATTTTCTGTTTTCGGCACCTTTGACACAGGAGTTGTGGGAGGTGTTGAAGCAAGCCCTTTTCAGCTCCTTGTTTCAGCCATAATTTTCTCCAGTAAATCTTACAGGTCCTCAGATGTTCTCAAATATTGTTCAAAGTTCTTAAATCATCTCTCATAGGTTGCTGATTTTTCTTGGAGGATATATTGTTATGGAACACGCCAGCCCTGTTTTCTCCTATAAAATAGGAGTCTCATTACAGCTTTTCATGTTGGTACGGCCCTGGGGGGATAACCCTGGCATCCAGCTCCTCCACTATCGCGTGGGGGTTACCTTACTCCAGGCAAAAATCCAGAGCTATTTGCCTTGCCCCCCCTTTCAATTCTAGGGGGGAGATGAAAAGGTTTCTCAAACTTTTAAAAAACTGTTTGAGAAAGCTCCCACAGAGGGTCCGTGGAAGCTGCCAGGGCTACATCGGTCCCAAACCGGAAGTGCACCGGTTGTGGTTTCTGAATTGCTAATGACCTCTAAGTTGGGACTGGAGCTGCGGGGGCATGGGGGGCACATGGGAACGGCTTTCTGACTCTGCCTACTTTCTTGAGGAAGATTTTGGCCCCGTGAGAAAGACATCCAGTCGCTCTTCAAGGTAGACGTCACACCTGTGCACTCCACACTTCAGGCTGAGCGCAACCCTACCACAGGAGAGCTTCTGGGTTTCAGAGAGGTGAGAAACAGCCCTTACCACCCTACCCCCCCCCCCGACCTCAGAACAGCAGTCTGAGTGGCAAGTTGTAAGGGCGCACAGGTGGTTCAGTCAGTAGTCCAGGGCTAGTGATACCAGGTGGGAGGGAGTGGGGTAGGCACCCATCTTGCTGCTGTTTTTCCCCTCCTGGGAGAGGAAGGGTTGAAGCAGAAGCGGGCAGGGCCTTTGGCAGGCCGTGTTCTGCCTTCTGCTGGGAGTGCTTCCAGATGAGCTGCTCGTAGGCTTATCAGCCAAAAGGCATCGTGCAACTATTCTGTCCTTCCCTTCTTAACGGATATTTTTACGGGAGGAAAGAGCACAGGAGAAGCATCCGGAGAACACGGAAGGGTTACAAATGAAAGATGGCAATGCGTGGCCCTCTCCTAAAATTGCATGGTGGCACTATCTGAGCTTTAACTGGAAGCACCCTGGATCTCCTGACAGCTCCGTGGTAGCTGGTAGGGGTGCACGAAAGCCACTTACCTGGTCTCGCAGCTTTTCGCGGTGGGGGGGAGGTGCTTCGCTGCTCTCCCCCCGAAGTTCAGGCCAGGGGGGGGGAGGCTTCCCGCCTCGCCCAGCCGAAATTCAGGCCGGGGGGGAGGCTTCCCGCCTCGCCCGGCCGAAATTCAGGCCGGGGGGGAGGCTTCCCGCCTCGCCCGGCCGCGAAATAAAAAGTAAAAAAAAAAACAACGCCCCCGTGATAGGCTACGTGACGATTAACGTAGCCTATCACGGCTAGATCTGCAAAGACAGCCGTGATAGGCTACGTAAATCGTCATGTAGCCTATCACGGGGGCGTTTTTTTTTTTTTACTTTTATTGGAATGGCGGTGGAGGAAGCCGGTCGAAAGATCGGCTGCTGCCCCCGCCCGTGACGAAGACCCGACGAACCGCTGCTGGGACCCGCCGCTGGGAGGGACATTCGGGAAAGGAAAGTCCCGTCCCGGGGGGGTGCGGGGTGCGGGGGGGTGCGGAGAATTTCTCCCCGAAACTTCTTCGGGGGGCCGAACACGTTGACGCTCGGCCCCCCGAAGTTTCGGGGAGAAATTCTCCGCCAACCCTAGCTGGGCTCTGGTGCAGATAGTTCTTTACTGCCCCCTGCTGGTTGGAGGAAGGATTGCAAAGTTACATATAGAGTGCTTGAACATTCTGCCCCTCCACCAGCCTGGATTGGCTCATTGCCCTGAATCGTTCATCCGGATAAGAATGTAAGACTCGTAAGAAGATGTTGGAGTTGTGTATGTATGTGTCTACCTGATGACGCTCTCATCCTCCTACCACTTCAATTCCAGGCACTTGTGGACAACATGGGCTTATCGGCCAAGAATTCCCTTTCCTTCCAGCGAGCGCCTGGCCCCCCGGCCGAGGCTCTGCGAGGCAGTGCCACCAATTACCCCTTCTGGCCAGGTATCCACACCCTCTGGGGGATTGGTGCTATAGCTTCCCGTGCTGAGCCAGGGGAAGGCAGTTGAGCTTGAGAACAAGATGCCCCTTTGATTCCTGAGGGGCCCCTTGGAAATATATTACGGGTTGCACATAACTTCTATGCGGGCGCTTTTGCACCCAGCGGGCGCCTATATGGGAAATCCCTGCCCGTGGGTGTGATTCAGTTGCAGAATTTGAGTCTTCTGAAGGCCGAATTCTCACCATGCACACAGCCTAGCCCTTAGCCATTGACAGCTTGCTGTTTTAACACAACCTCTCCAGGTGGGATGGATGAACCCAGCCTGGAGCAGATCAAGGCTCAAGAAGACCTGGAAGAGGACATCGATTTTCAGAAAGGTACTTGCATCTGTTTTAACCGGTGACCATGCTGGTGCACCTCCTGTCAAAATCCTGACTGTTCTGTTCTTCAGTGCCTTGTGTCCTCTGTGGGACACATGTTGTGAGCCCTCTATGTTTTACCCAGTTTACTGTGTACAGACATAAGAAAGATGGGAGGAGGATGGATGGATGAGAGGCAGGAAGGCAGGTGATAAGATGTGGGAACATAGGAAGCTGCCTTATAATGGGTCAGACCATTGGCCCATCCAGCCTAGTGTTGTCGACACTAACTGGCAGTGGCTCTCCAGGGTTACAGGCAGGATTCTTTCCTTATCCTACCTGGAGAAGCCGGGAATCGAACCTGGGATCTTTTGCGTGCAAAGCATGTGCTCTATCATACTGAGCTATGCCCCCTCCCTGGGAAGACTCTTGAGCAACAGGGACTGGGCAGTGGGATTGGCTCTTCTGTATATATGTAAACACACACACACACACGGTCCGATAACATTGATAGAGGAGGGCTAGGACAACAGCCAGGAGGAAACCAATCTGAAATGGCTATCCAAATGGCCTTTGCGTAGGACTGAAGATCACCTTCTAGCATGGGGGAGGGATGGGGGCAGATGTTGAGTGCAAATTATGATCTTTAATGGTAGGGTATTTATTTAAAGCAATTTAATCCCCCCTCTTCATCTGAAAAGGCTCCCAGAGCTGCTTAGATCAATAACAAACAAGGCAATCTCTGCTCTCGTGGTTACAATTTCAAAGACACGACACAAAAGGCAGAGGGGAGGAGAAGGGGAGAGGAAAACAAGCAAACTTGAGCACCGTTTCTTAAAGTTATGTAATAGTTCCTATCATGGCCGGCTGGAATAGAAACAGTTCTGGGGCAGGAAGAGCCAAATGGAACTGGTTTCTCAGCAGAGACTGTGCTTCCCGTCTCTCCCTCCTCGATAGTTAGATGAAATGGCTGACACCAGGTGACAGCTGAGGAAGAGCCTGTTGGAGCTGGTCTCTCAGTGGAGCTGATCCACTCTCAGCCTGTGCTGGTGACATGTATCATTAAGATAAAATTATTATTTTGTTAAAGTATTTTGATCGTGCTGCTCAGACAAAAAGGCTCCTGAAGCAGCGTACATATAATCAGTAAAACAAGGCAGCCCCTGTCTGCAGGCTTGCAATCTAAAAAGACACACGTGCACGGAAAAAGGAACGGGAAGGGAAAGGGGGGAAAAAAATAAGTGCTTCATCAGGGCTGGTGGAAGGGCCCCGCTCCTCACTCTCATCTCCCTCTGTACAGCCTGCTGGAATGGCAGCTGGTGGTGACAGTAGACGGAGAAGGGGCCTTAACAGGGCTGTTTCCCCCGTCATCTCCCTCCAAACATTTCATTCGATCACGTGAGCGCCAATCCAGGGGCAGCCAGAGCGACCGCTTGCTTGATCGAGGAAAGCAGGCTTGTGCAAATCGACATTTAGGCCCGGGTTTGCACATTTGTGTTGCAGGATGTATGGAGTGTTTGTATGTTTTTGCCAATAGCGACACGGAAGTTGCTTCAGTGTAAGAATTCTGTTAAGAAGTGAAGGAGCCCTTGGTTTCCACAAAGGCCATGGAACCCGGTGCTTCTTCCCTCGAGCCATATGTTTCTCCCTCCATGCCTGGGGTCTCCAAAGTGGTAACCATGGTGACAGTGTGCCTACAGACACCTCCCTTGGTGCCCACCAGGCTCCCTGCCCCTCCTGGTTTTGATTTTATCAGGATATTTTTTATTTTTTAATTGGGAGGCTGGCGTGCTGCAAATAAAGTTCTGCCCTCCTGCGCCATTTTTAGTTGGGTTCAGAGGAGTGGTTTTGGAGCTCAGACTCCACCTCTGCCTTGTACTTGGGTTCTTGGGCAAGTTACTTTTCTTTTAGTCTTGCCAGCTTGCCTTCTGGGAAATGAGTGCTTTGTGGCCAGCCATGCCCACCCTGGCAGCCATTTTGTGAGAGCACCCACAACACTCTCAAATGTCCAGATGTGCCCAACGACTCAAAAAGGCCAGGGACCTCTGCTCCATGCTTTTTCCTCTCTCCCTCAGATTTGCTGACAGTGCCACCTGGCTGGAAGAAGGGGGTGGAGTTCACCAAGCAAGGTAGCCACCTTTGGGGTGGGGAGGAGGTTGGGGCGGGGAGGAGACTGACTTGGGTCTGCATCTCTTTTGCAAGCCTGAAGGGGCTGGAAGACCACAGCCGGTTTTGTATAGGTTTGCCTCGGCATGAAACCAAGCGCCCATCTTTCATGGTGCTGATAAGAAGCCATTTCCTGGGGAAGCGCAAAGGTTTTCCCCCTTGGGATTCCTGGATGAAGGAATCCATCTTGTGCCCCCTGTGTGTTCGCCTCTGCAGAGCTCAAGGCCTCCCCGGGGCTGCTGAACTTGACAAACTTGCTGGGGGCGTTGGACACCTTTGAGCTGGGAGCCTCCAGTGATGAAGAAGGCAAGGAGAAGGCTGAGGAGGTGGAGAAGAGGAAGAAGAAAGGGAAGGGGAAAGGGGCAAAAGAAGAAGAAGTGCCCCCGGCAGAACCAGCACCGCTGCAGAGGGCAAACAGCCTGGAAGAACTGGTGCTTAAGGTAGGACCGTGCGTGTGTGTGCGCCTAGTAAGGAAGCATCTTGAGTCCACATCAGAAAAACCAAGGGACCAATGCAGGGGACAGCTCTAGGTATATAAAGGTGTGGGGAGGCTGGAGCAGGATGTGGCAGGAACCAAGAGCAGCTGGATCTCGGGAGGAGCCATGCAGCACACTGCCACCTAGGAACTGAAGCTGCTTTAGCCAGCCATTGTCGATTGGGTGGGAGAGACCAAGGCTGTGTTTGGATGTCATGATCACCCGTGGCTCGCCATGATGGGATGAGCCTAGCTTCATGTGTTCCCTGCTCCCCTCTCCTCTCTCCTTTGCCGTGTCTGCAAGGAGATCAGAAGCACCCTCTTACATTTTAGCTTAACCCCAGGGTAGTGGGTTGTCTGAACCCTAAGCTGTGGTTAATCTTATCTATGGTTTGTTTGAAATAAGGCAGCTTTGTAAACCATGATTTGAAGCCAGCTTGTTTCAGACAGAGGTAATTAAGATCAACCAACGCAGTTGACACAACAATGGTTAAGAGAAAAGCAGTAGCAAGGAAGTAACAGCTTCCAAACTCCTTGTGGCCGTGCTGGGGGGGGAGGTGGGACCACGTGAAGCTGGGGGAGGCGAGGCTCATTCCTGTCATGAGAAACCATGAATGCAGCCAAAAAAGGAGGGCTGCAGAGTCTAATTGGTCAGCTGAATCCAGTCCTCTATTTGGTCAGATGAATCCTTGGTGGCTAGGAATTATAGGAGTTGTAGTCCAACACATCTGGAGAGTGCCCGGTTGGGGATGGCTGGAGTAATCTATTGAATAACGCTTGACTAAAAAGCTGCCCTGATTTCATTAGAGCAGACTTTTTTCTTTAAAAAAACGGGTACTGTGAATGGAAAGGCTTCTAAAAACTGCAGGTGGCAGGCGCCATCTTAGAAGAGGCATTCCCCCCATCCCCTTTCTCTGTCGCACTCGCTCACGCTCCCTCTCTCACACTCACGCTCCCTCTCTCACACTCACGCTCCCTCTCTCACACTCACGCTCCCTCTCTCACACTCACGCTCCCTCTCTCTCTGTCATGTACTCACTCACAAAGGAAAGTTTATTTTAAGAGATCTAATGTGACACTTGTATATCTCACTTAAAAACAAAACAACCCTGACTTTTGCTTCCAGACTGTACTTCAGATATGAATTGACTGACTTTTGATAGCTCAAGTCAAAGAAGAAGAGAAGGTGCTGTTAACCATTTCTGAATGCAGAGTGTGTGCATGTTAGAAATTCCCTTGTATTGATTAGGAAAGCAGCTGAGTACACGTCTTCTTCTTTTGTCTTTAACGTCTCTCACACGCGCTTTCTGTTTTTTTTATTTGTCTGTCCCTCTTCTTCTGCCTGGTTCTCAGGAGGTGACCCCCACCCCCAAATCGGCCCCACAGGCTGCCCCGGCACCAGCTGCTGAGCCCCCCAAAGAGCAGTGGGCCATCCCAGTAGATATCAGTTCCCCTGTGGATGATTTCTACAAGCGAATTCCTGACCCAGCTTTCAAGGTAGGGTGCCGGTTCTGATGGTGCTGCTGGGAGAGCAGGGGGAGGGCCAAGGCTAGGCTTCCTCTTCACGCGATGTTCTTTGTGCCCTCCTCAGTGGCCTTTTGAGCCTGATGTGTTCCAGAAACAGGCGATTCTCCACTTGGAGAAGCATGATTCTGTATTTGTTGCTGCCCACACATCTGCCGGAAAGACCGTGGTGGCCGAATACGCAATTGCTCTGTCACAGAAGCACATGACGCGGTAAGAGTGACCTTGGTTGTTTTTATTGTGCTTTCTAGCTGCCCTCTAAATGTCCAAATGGACACAAGGGGGTGTAAAATGTGGCAGGGTCAGCACTGAGCCTGCTAGGCCCTGGTCTGTGGCCTGTTAAGAATTCCTGTGGGGCATGTACCTTGAATGGGTTGGGATTACTTTCTGTGGGGCATTTGGACATTAGTCATGACCCAATTCTGGTGGACTACTTTTATGGTGGTCATTCTAGGCTGTGGGTGCGGTGGGGGGGAGAGATTTTGTGTATTGTGGCTGAACACTTTTCGTGTTGTATTATTTTTAGATTATGTTCTATGGGGTTTGTTTGTGTTGGTATGATGGTGCTGACTATGGTTTATACTGATTTTTTTTCCCAGTCATTTCTGTATTTGTAGGTGTAAGTTGCTTCGAGATTGCTTTTTGCAGTGGGATGCAACACACACATTTAATTCTGATAAAAGCGGAACCCTCTCTTAGGCAGCTCCCTAGGACTGCCTGGTGCTGAGCTGGGGAGCCTGTTGGCCCTCTCAGTGTTGTAGGACTCTGACCCCCGAGGACCATAGCTCAGTGGCAGAGCCCCTGTTTTGCAGGCAGAAGGTTCCAGGTTCGATCCCCGGCAGCTCCAGGTGGGGCAGGAAAACCCCCTGCCTGAAACCCTGGAGAGCGATTGCTGCCCGTCAGTGTCGACAGTACTGAACTAGATGGACCAAAGGTCTGACTTCATATAAGGCAGCTTCCTGCGTTCTTATGGCACTGATGGGAATTGAGAGTGCCAGCAGCATCTTCGAGGACCCTAGTTGCCCTCCTGTGATCTAGGCCAGCGAGTCGCCTTACAGCAATCCTGACAGTCTATTTATTATATTGTGCCGGACGAAGGCAGTCCTTCAGGTATCCTGGAGTCCAGGATCCCCTCCCTCCAGGCTTCTAATTCTTCCCTCCCCCTTCCTCTTTTCAGCACCATATACACCTCCCCAATCAAAGCCCTTTCCAACCAGAAATTTCGGGACTTCAAGAACACCTTCGGAGATGTGGGGTTGTTGACAGGGGATGTCCAGCTGCATCCAGATGCCTCCTGCCTCATCATGACCACGGAGATCCTTCGGTGAAGACTGGGATAATGGGAGAGGGGCTGGGTCTCAGGCATGTGGGGGTGGGTGGGATGGGATGGGATGGAAGGAATGGTGAGCCCAGCTCCCAAGTGCTTCACCATTTCTGCTTTTTCTAAATGTTTTATCTTCAAGATGCTGTGTGCTTTCTGCAGGTTTGGTAACCAGGCAGCTTCAGCTAGGACTTTTGAAGGAAGCAAGTTTCTAGCTCTTATGGTTCTAAAGATTGGCATGAGAGTGTGGGGCTGGCAAAGTTCCAAAAGCTGGGGGCTTTTGGAGTTGTGCCTCCAACCATCACTACATCATCAGTGCCCTTCCTAAGATACCCCACCCCTGATGACTAGTAGAAGTAGAATAAGGGCGCAATCCTATGCTTGTGTAGATGGGAAAAAGTCCTACAACTCCCAGCATGCCCCAGCCAGCTGTGCTGGCTGGGCATGCTGGGAGTCGTAGGACATTTTTTTGTCTACACATGCATAGTATTACACCTTTAATTATGCAGAATTGGCAAATGTATTTACGAGTGGGACCTATAACAAACCGTTGTTATGGGGAGTGCTCCCTATGTAGGATTCCAGCCTTGCCACTCCGTGCCATTCCCCCCGCCCAAGTTTTCCATTTATTTTTTTCCTCCACAGTCAACATTCTTTGATCTGGTGGAGGCTGGTCCTCTGATTTCAGTGTAGCAATGAATCTCTTCTGGTTTTTAGTCAGAACCAGCCCGAACTCTAACGGAGCTATCCAGGGTGCTGAACCCGATCCCCAAAATGGGGTCAACACCTTGGATAGCTCCTTTAGAGGTGTGGTTGGTTCCAACTAAAACCCAGAATGGATTCACAGCCCCACCGAAATCGGAGCCTCCACGGCCGTGACCACTGAGAACGCTCCCATTTCCTGTACAGAAACCAACTGGACTGACAGCTGAATCGTTCTTCAGCACAGGCAATGGGTCAGCATCCTCCACTGCATCTGAAGGGAACAGGCTAGCTTAGGGAGGAGCGCACAGCTCGCTCCTCGAACACCTTGCTGCCACCTCCCAGTATCTGCCGCCTCAGGCAATCGCCTCATTCTGCCTAATGATAGGGCTGGCCCTGTGGCCACATAAGGCCAAAAAAGAGAGGGAAAACTTTATGCGCTAGGAATATGTATTTTGTGTTGGCTCAAGGGGTTTTCAGGAAAAAAAATAATAGAATCATAGAATAGTAGGGTTGGAAGGGGCCTACAAGGCCATCGAGTCCAATCCTTCCTCAGGGGCATGTTTCTGGCAACAGCTCTCAAACATAAGTATAGTGCACTTCCTTATAGTGTCCCTTGCACTTGAGAACTGTTCGCTTGGTTAGTATCCAGCGTTCGTCCTGTGTAGAATAGACCTACTGAAATGAATGGAACAAGTAAGTCTTGACTAACGCAAGTCAGTCATTTCAATGGTTCTGCTCTACGTAGGACCAACATGGGATACTACCCCTTATGTTGAACTGCGTTTGCCATTTTAATGTCCATTTCCTCCAACGCGGAGAGATCTTTTGAGTGCTTTTAAGTTGTCTCTCTTTGTTTTGACCACTCTAAAAAAATTATTGTCAGCGAACTTGGCCGCTGCACTGTCTCACTACCAGAACACCAGATAATTTTTGAGCAAATTAAAACGGACTGGTCCTGATAGAGATCTTTGGGTGGGGGGCAAAATCTGGTAGCCTTGTTCTGCTGTTGGTCAGAGTAAGAGTTCTGTTCTGCAATATCCTTCTTGTTTTTGTTCCTAAAACCCCAGGTCCATGCTGTATAATGGCTCGGATGTCCTCAGAGACCTGGAATGGGTGATCTTTGATGAGGTGCACTACATTAACGACTCTGAGGTGAGCAGACATTTGTAGACCGAAGGTGGGCAGCCTGGCGCCCTCCAGATACTTTGGGCTACAACTCCCATCAGCCTCAGCCAGCATGACCAATGGTCAGTAATTAGGGCTGTTGTAGTATAACATCTGGAGGGTATTGGGTTGCATCCCCCTGCTGTAGACTAAGATTGGGGGAGGAGGGATGGGAGCCAGTGTAGCTGGGTGGGAAGTGGGGGGGTGCAGTTGGAACGGTGACCGATAGTCCTCTACAACCAGGATGGATAGACTTTGGGCTTGTGAGATTTACTTTGGTCTTTATTAGAACCCCGAGATCCAGCAACCGGAGCCTGGTGCCAGAGTCAGACACTTAGAGCTAAAGACTTCTGAGCCCAGGAATGTGTTTCTGAATACCGGAACTGACAGTACTCACGGTCCTTCCCCACTAGGGATGGGTACTCCACAGCCTGAGGTTCCATGTGGCCCTTGGGCACATAAATAAATATTTATTTATTTGATTTCTACCCCACCTTTCTACCAAGAAAAATGCCACTCAAGGCAGCTTACAATCATAAATAAAACTTGACTAAAAGAATAATAAAACAAATGCATTAAAACACAACTAAAACCAAAGCAATAACATGTTGGACTACAACTCCCATCAGCCCTAGCCAGCATAGCCAATGGTGGGAGATGACGGGCATTTCAGTCCAACAACATCTGATGGCCCATGTGCTCCCCGTCCCTGGTGTAAAGGGATGCAGTACTGCCTTTCCCATTGTTCTTCCTGCACCCCAAACCCGTCCTGATTAAGAGACTGGGGTTTGAGGAAGAAATGGGGGAGGAAGAGAAGCTGGTTGCGGCAGCAACTGGCAAACCGTGTAGGCCATAAGCAGCATCGGCCTGACCATTAGGCAGAGTCGGAGGCCACCTCAGGCGGCAGATCCTGAGCGGTGGGGAGCAGCAGTGAGTCCTTGGAGGACGGAGCTGTGTGCGCCACTTGATGCCCCGTGGCCCCTGAGCTAGCCTGCTCCCCTCTAGTGCGGTGGAGGCTTACAATCACGAATAAAACTTATGTATAATTTCTGTTTTTCTTTTCTTTTATTGACATTTCATAATAAATATAAGTTTATAACCATCACAAATAAAACTTCATCAAAACAATAATAAAATAATTACATTAAAACATAATTAAAAATACAGCAATAACAGAATAAAACAGCCTCCAACCCAACTGACCCACTTATGCACCAAAGGCCCTGCTTGAATAAAGCAGTCTTTGCCTGCTGGTGGAAGGGCAGCAGAGAGGGAGTGAAAGTAGCCTCACTTGACAGGGTGTTCCACAGCCTGGGAGCGGCCACTGAGAAGGCCCTCTTTCACATTGCCATCAGATGTGCCTCTGAAGGTGGCGGCCTCGAACTAAGGTCTCTCCGCAAGATCTTAAGACCTGGGCAGGCTTGTATGGGAGAAGGCTGTCTCTTATGCAACCTCTCAGCCTAATTTCAAATGTCTTCTGCGTGCAGTCAGTTCAGACTTCTGGCAAGAGCAGTTTGTTTCTTTCCTGACAGCCCACTGGGTGGGAAGGAAGAGGGGTAGAGAGAAAAAGGTGGTGGCAGAAAGAAAAAGGGGTGACCTACCCACTCTAGTCTCTGGCCCCACCCACTGCCTACATGTGGCCCCCAACTGATCACCCACAAAAGTGGCCCTCGGCAGAAAAAAGGTTGCCCACCTGTATGCCTTGGCCGTGGGCTGCCAAGGTTTGGAGGTGCTGCAAAAATGATAAGCCAGATCCAGGTTTACTTACAAGGAGACTTTATTGAGTACTTACAGCGCACAGGCATACCCAATGGTTGGATCAGACAGCTTCTCTGAACAAAGAGCTGTGGTGCAAGATGGGTTTTATACCATACATGTTAGCAGTGAGTCAGCAGGACAGCAGCAAGGGTTAATTAGGGTTCATCTGCAACTTTCCCAAAATATTTGGCAGAAGCAAGACTATCAGAATATTCCCAGCACAGACACCTGTAGCTTTAAGATAAACAGAGCTCCACTTCCCAGGCACATTGAAGACTCTGATAAGATAAACGGTACCAGAGCTCGTTACCATGGAATGTGCTGAGGCGGCCATATTGACCTTTGACTCATCTTACAAGCCGAGGGGCCCACCTTGCAAGAGAATTGCGGCTAATAATGAGCCAAAGCAGAAAGCACTATGGATCTCTAAGCCTCTCCCAACTACTGTTAGCTTGCTTACAGGCCTGGGGCCTTACACCACCCCTCTTGTACACAAACATTCACTTAGAGTGCAATCCTCTGCAGGTTTAGGGAGAAAAAGGTCCTACAGCTCCCAGCGTTATAGCTAGCATGGCTCAGTTTATGGCGGCAGGTGGAATCATTTTGCTTTTGCTGCTATTAAACAGTGGGGAGTTGGAAACCCTTGCTGATCTACTGCAAATAATCCGGAGATCTAGGGGTAGGTCCCGTGTATCTTCCGCCCACCCCTGCTCTACATTAAAAGAGCGAACCATCAGGAGAAAAGCAAGGAATGCAGGGAGCTGCCTCACACTGAGTCAGTCCATTGGTCCATCCCATTCGACGTTGTCTGTACTGACTGGCAGGGGCTCTCCAGGGTTTGGACAGGGGCCCCCCTCTGCTGTCCCTGGAGCGGCCAGGAACCCAAGCTGGGACCGTGTGCATGCATGGCGTATGCTGGACTTCGGAGCTACGGCCCTTCTCTGATGCGCTGGGTTTCCATAATGCAGGGAGATTCTGACATGAGGGAGGGCACCCAGTCTCCCTGCTTGCACCCGGAAGCAGTACAGACCAGAAAGGGCTGTACCATGTGACATTTCTGAACAGGTAGATTGGTCTTTAAAGAGCTGGAGGGCCTGGTGTGCTCCAGTCCATGGGGTCACGAAGAGTCGGACACGACTGAACGACTCAGCGACAACAACAACGACAAGCAGACAGACTGACAGCAGTTCGCCGAGGTTTCAGGCACAGAGGCCTTGCCCAGTCTTTGCGCTCCTAAGCGGAAATATCAGGGACTGAACCTTATGCAAAGGCCCTGAACCATAGCCCTTCCCTGCTATTGGCTCTCCCCCCAGCCCTTCCCTGCTATTGGCTCTCCCCCCAGCCATATCCTTCAACTGCCCATCTTTACCAGTTTCCATGCTGCCCCTCTTTTGGGCACCCAGACCTCCTCAGACAACTTAGCGTTCTTTGGACAGTTCTCAAGTCAGGGAAGTAGAGAAGCCATTGCATGTTCTGAGCTCAGGACTTTGTGCTTCCCTTCTTGCAGAGATGCTCTTTCGTTGGCCTGCAGAAGCACTTCAGTGGGTCTTCCTCTTCTAGTTCTCAGCCTCCCTCTTGTTGCTCTTCCCTCCTTTGCAGCGCGGTGTGGTCTGGGAAGAGGTCCTTATCATGCTGCCGGACCACGTGAACATAATCTTGCTGAGTGCCACCGTCCCCAACACCCTAGAGTTTGCTGACTGGATCGGGTGAGCAGAGAACACAGAAAGAGCCTTGCTGGACCAGACCAGAGGCCTACCTAGTCCAGCATACTATCCTCACAGTGGACAGCCAGCTGCCTGTGGGAAGCCCACAAGCAGAACATCACTGTAATAGCACCAGGCTGGCATCAAGGGTGGGCATGGTGGGGCATCTGCCGTGGGCCCACACTGAGCAGGGGGATGCTACCAAAAGCCCTCTGGACCTGCTCCTCCTCTTCACCGTGGCAGTCTCCTTGTTCACCTGCCTCTTGCTCTGGCCCAGACAAGGGTGGTGGTGAGAAGGAGAAGCAGCAGATGCCCCTGCCTACTGGCTCCCTGGCTCTCTGCCTCTCAAGCAAGCAAAGGGTAGCAATGATGATGAGAGAGAGGAGGAGAAAGAGCAGCCGGCGACCATGGAGGTGAGAGGGCAGACTCACCGAGGGAGGGGGCCCGTGGAGGGCGTCTTGGCCAAGGGCCTTCCAAAACCTGGAGCCAGCGTGGAATAGCACCCTCCCAGTCATGTTCCCCAGCCGCTGGTGTACCAAGGCATGCTGCCTCTGCATCTTGCGGTAGCCTATGGCCATTGTGACAAGCAGCTGGCAAGAGCCACGAATTCGTCTAATTCATCCTCCATGAATTTATCTAATCCCCTTTTGAAGCCGTGTCAGTTGGTGGCCCTGACCGCATCGTTGTGCGGCAGTGTGCATGTATGGAGGGGGCAGAGAAACCAGAGGCTTGGGGGGGGGGGGGATGAGAAGTGGACAGTGGGGGGTTTCAGTTTGTCACTGCAAAGACCTGTGAGCAGAGGCAACAGTAGGGTGGCGCGTAAGATGCTCTGGCAGCTTCAGCTCTCTGAAGAAATTGTCCTCTGCCTTCAGCCCATGTGCTATGGTACAGCTTCTTCAAACCTGCGGTCTCCAGGTATTGTTGGACTATACCACCATCTCTGACTACTGGCCATGTTGGCTGGGGATGATGAGAGGTGCAGTCCAACAGCATCTGGGGACCCAAGGGTGGGGAAAGCTGTGCCAAGACCACGACCCAGAAAGTCCTCTGTTCAGAAGATAAGAAGACCAAAGGTTCATCTAGTCCAGCATTCTGTTCTCCCATTGGCCAGCCGGATGCCCCAGGGGGAAGCCCACAAGCAGAACATGAGCGCAATTGTAGCCTTCTGCTTGTGTTCCTGAGCAACCGGGGTGCATAGGCATCCTGCCTCTGATACCAGAGATAATATATAGCCATCAGGACTAGTAGCCATTGATAGTCCCCCCCCCCCCCCCCGGATTTGTCTAATGCCCCTTTTAAGCTGTTTGTGGGTTATCAGCAACAATAGTTTTGTGAATGGCCATTGTGGGGAACCTGCGGCCCTCCAGCTATTGCACGTCAACTCCCATCAACCCCAGCCAGCACGGTCAGTGGTTGGGGGTCATGGGAGTTGTAGTCAGCAGGCCACAGGTTCCCCATCCCTGCCTCAGGTGAGGTGGGGGAATGAAGAGGCTTCAGGTGGCTCTCAGTAAAATACCAGTGTGGGCGCTCTCGCCTCTTTACAGGAGGATCAAGAGGAAGAAGATCTACGTGATCAGCACCTTGAAGCGCCCCGTCCCGCTGGAGCATTACCTGTATACAGGCAACAGTCAGAAAACCCAGAATGAACTCTTCCTCCTGGTTGATGCCCGGGGGACATTTCTTACCAAAGGGTAAGGGCAGAAATGACTAAAGATCTTTTGACAGCTGGTGGAAAACCCAGATGGTTTCCACGCCGATGGGCGGCAGCTCTCCAGGGTTTCACATGGCTGTCTTTCCCAACCTCACCGATAGCAGCCGTTGAAATGGGGGCCTTTTGCCTGCAAAGCACAGGCTGTACCTCTGTGGTGGTATTAAGTGTAATAAACCAAATAACTGACACACCATTGACAACTGTAGTACCCCAAATCTGTCTCTTGAGGCAGTGCACTTTGTCCAAAGTTGGGGGCAGCTTTTTAACATGCTGTAGGGCAACTGTGACCTCCATGAAGAGATGGTTATCTGTAGTTTCTGGACAGGGGTGGCCTGAGACATTTTGCTGCCTGAGGTATGCAGCCAAGGGCACCCCCCTCCCCAGGTCCAGGTGCATAATACCCAAGGCCGGCCAAGTTATTTTGGCACCTGAGAAAGAAAAACGCACAAGGGGGTAAAAATGCAACAATAACTAACAACTTGCTGCCCTTTTATGACGCCCACAATCTGCTGCCTGAGGCGGCTGCCTCACTCTGTCTAACGATAGGGCCTGCTCTCTGGATCCATGAGGTGGTTCCTCCCACCACTGCCACCTCTAAGTAGTTTGCCATGGAGGGTCCTCATTGCCTCAGGCCTTCCCTATTGGTGGAAGGGGATATCCAGAGCTGGTTACTTGCTCCCATTGGCTCTCAAGGCAGGGCAAAGCAAATTAGGTGGCCTTGAAAACGTCTGTCAGGAGGCGGCCCCTCCCAGTCCCAGCCCTGCCTGCTCTTGAGGCAGGGAACTTTTCTAGGTCGGCTTTCCCTGATTCGGGGCCCTCCATATGTTTGGGACTGCTGCTCCCATCATCCCTGAGCATCGGCCATGCTGCCTGGGGCTGATGGGAGTTGTGGTCCAAAACATCTGGAGGGCACCAGGCTGAAGGAGGCTGGTCTAGTTTCTCCAGAGATTTGAGTGGCTGCCCCTTAGTTCTGTTCCCAGCCCTTCCTTAGGTAGGGCAGGAACGGAGCCAGCTAATGACCCCCAGTTAGCAGCTGGATTGACAGGACACCTAAGCGGGCGAGATCCAACGCAGTAAAGCC
Source organism: Heloderma suspectum (assembly GCF_057233095.1). Classification (NCBI taxonomy): domain Eukaryota; kingdom Metazoa; phylum Chordata; class Lepidosauria; order Squamata; family Helodermatidae; genus Heloderma; species Heloderma suspectum. The sequence continues at coordinate 358,707,696 of NC_139459.1, read as the reverse complement.
ACAGCAGGGCTCCTCCCCAAAGCGCCCTGCTGGTACTTCTTCTCCACGGGGGTGTGGGGTGCGCCTGTGAATTGCCAGCCCCGCTTCTCCCACATCTGGGGCTTCAGCTTGCGAGGGCACCGCCCGCCCTGGAAACAGTAGTGCGGTTTGGCCACCAGCCCCTCCCTGTGTCCCTGCTGTTCTTCTTGCACAGCTCCACGCACAGCCTAAGGCCTGCTACACTGTTTCTGTTCTGTGCGTTTTCAGAAAACTGAAATGCCATAAAAACAGTGTCTTGTTTTTCATAAGAATGTAAGAGCAGCCGTGCTGGATCAGACCAAAGGCCTCCCTAGTTCAGCTTTCTGTTCCCACAGTAGCCAACCAGATGCTCCAATGGGAAGCCCACAAGCAGGACATGGGTTTAATAGCAGCCTCCCGCCCATGTTCCCCAGCGACGGGTATACGCAGGCATACTGCCTCTTATCTCAGAGGCAGTATATATAACTAGCAGCCGTTGAGAGCCTTCTCCTCCACGAAGTTGTCTAATCCCCTTTTAAAGCCATCCGAGTTGGCGGCCACCACTTGTTACATCTTTGTGGTAACAAATTCCACAAGATGTGTGAGGAAGATGTGTGGTTTCCTTTTGTCTGTCCTGAATCTCCCACCGTTCAGCTTCATTGGATGACGCCGGGTTCTAGTATTCCGAGAGAAGAGGAGAAAAACGTCTCTTTCCCCACACTCTTCACACCATGCATAATTCTGTACACTTCTAAAATGCGCCTTGCCCTCTATTCACTTTTCCCCTCTACGCTTGTCCTCCAGGTATTATGATGCTGTGGATGCCAAGAAAGAACGGGCCAGCAGACACTCGCAGACCTTTGGGGCCAAACAGCCCTTGCATCCGGGAGGCGGGCCAGGACAGGTATGCTGGGCCAGGTGGACTAGGGCTGGGTGTTGGCTAGATGCACACAAACCCGGAGTAAAAATAAATAAATAAAAAGCTACAATGCTGCCAAGGTTTCTGTAAGGAAAAATTCTGAGAAAACTTTAATTAGCTGATAGACCTATAATTGCATGTAATTTCATTTTTAATTTAATTACTGGGGGAGAACAATCCTATGGCCCCTAAACAGGGTCTTGGGGGCCAAAGGATATTTCAGATTTCTGGATCTGAGGTCAAAGACAGCACTTCGACCTCAGAACCAGGAATCTGCACTTGGTCACCCCTCCCCTCCCCTCACTCCCTCACAGGTGGTGTGGAAAGAGCCGCATTGGCAGCCTCTCCGAGGTCTGGAACCCGACCTCAGAGAGGGAGTAAACGGGGTGTTCCAGTAGGAGGGGAGGGGAGGGGAGGAGACAGGAGAGGCTGGGATATGAGCTATCCTGAGGCCTCTGCAGTCTCCTTCCCTCCCCCTCCAAAACGCCTCAACTAGACAGGCTAAAAAGCCCGTCTGGTGAAAATTCAGAGCAGGGGGAGCGGCAGAGGGAACAATTGCTTCTGCCAATCCTCCCGCTGTGTACTGGATGCTTGTAAGCCTCCGAGTTCGGAGGCTTACGAACATAGAGAGCAGAGGTAAAAGGACTGCGCCTTAATTGTGTTTTTAATTTTATTTGTTTACGTGTTATATTTTAATAAAGATCTTGTTTTTAATCTGTCTTTAATTGTTACTCGCCTTGAGCGCCATTTTGGGCAGAAAGGTGGGATAGAAAATAAATAAACACATCCCTGCTGAACTTCGCTCAGCATTTGTTCTTCATGGTGCCCTGTTTAGTTTCCGTCCCTCTTCGCCATTTCTAGTAAAGAGGGCATGAAATAGAATGGTGTGATGGAAACTGAATGGATAAGGTGAGAAAAGTTCTTAAGAGGAGTGGATTTGCTTCCAGGCCAAATCACAGAGGTAGGAGGGGCTTAATTGTCAATGCTCCGCCTCCTCAAGATGGATCATCAGCTTGCCTAGTTGTTAATCAAGCAACCCACCCATAACAAACATGCACTGGTTTGGCTGAGATTAGAAAGCTAAAGGGCTGTGTCTGAGGGCTCATCGTGTTCCAGCAGCTGCCATTTTGGGATGTTTGAAGAGGGGGCAGTCAACAGGGTTGGATCCATGGGCCCCCTTTCCTATTTGTAACAGATGCACTTTGTGAGGAGATTTCCTGATGAGTCTGGGCCTTGAACCAACCTTTGACCACTTGAATTCCGCCAGGACAAGAACATCTGGCTCTCCCTCATCGACATGCTTCGTAAGAAGGACCAGCTGCCTGTGGTCGCTTTCACATTCTCTCGCAATCGCTGCGACGACAACGCTTCCATGCTCACCACCGTCGACCTGACCACAACCACTGAGAAAAGCGAGATCCACGTCTTCTTCCAGAAATGCATTTCCCGCCTTAAGGGCACAGACCGCCAGTTGCCTCAGGTCAGAGAGACGTGAGCACCGCGAGGCTAGAAGTGGTCAGCTTCTTAATAGCGTGGCTAATGCGGAAGATGGGCCTCTTGATATGGCCACGTGCCTTGAGCTTTGGGATAATAGCTTTGCTTCAGGCCGCTGAGTGGCAAAATAGCATGGCTGCCAGCCTCTAGGGGGCAGGTTCAGCGTCAAGGGTAGGCATGGTTGGGCACCTGCCAAGGGCCCACACCCCAGCAGGGGCCCACTGACAAGAGCCCCCTGGAGTTGCTCCTGTGGGTCATCACTACAGCCTCCTTATTCACCTGCCTCTCGCTCTGGTGAAAAGGAGGAGCAGCAGATGCCCCGGCCTGCTTGCTCCCTGGCTCTCTCTTTGTCAAGCAAGCAAGTGGGAGCAATGAGGAGGAGGAGTAGCAGCAGCAGCAGCTGGTGGCAATAGCAGTGGGAAGGCAGACTCACTGAGGGAGGGGGCCCATTGGGGGTATCTTGCCCAGGGCTCTCAACAACCCGAAGCTGGCACTGCTCAGGGGTGAAAAGCACACCTTGACTGCCTCAGCAATTTGGCTTGCCGGTTGTTGGCTTCAGTGTGACCAGAGAGCAAAGCCTTTGGGTGGAAAAATTAGTTCTCCGAGAAAATTAGCTCTCTGGTTTGAGATTTTTTAACTGAGAGCGATTTTGATTCATTCATTCATTCAAAGCATTTATATCCCACTCTTCAGTCAAAAGACTCCCAGAGTGGCTTACAAAAATCAGCAATCAGATAGTCCCTGCCCTCAGGCTCACAATCTAAAAAGACAGGAGACACAAGGAAAGGGTTTTAAACGTTTTAGCTGAGATACTTTTGTATTGTTTTTAAATAACTGTGAACATCTTGTATTCTTAACTTTCATACCGTAAACTGCTTTGAGAGGTCTTTTTAGATATAGTCGAGCAGTCTATACATTCATGAAAGAATAGGATTGGGCCTCAAGCTTGTGGCTTCCAAGAGGTGGAGTGGAAGCTGGGGAGGAGGGAGAAATAATGAATAGATGTTTGCCTGCCTGAGGTGTGGGGAGTGGATTTCAGCATGCTCCCCACCTCCCAGTCCATTCACAAACACTCCCAAGGGGTTCAGCTTACAGCTACCAGAGTTGTGTAGTCAGGGCTCCCACAAAGTTTAGTGACAATCTCTTTCAGATTGGACAGCTAGAGGAGCAAAGAAATCCAAGCCAGCAGGTCATCAGGCCTTGTCTGTCTGTCTGTCTGTCTATCTATAAAAAATAAATTTCAATGCCTAGTGGTTATGCTTTCAGGTTCTTCACATGGTGGACCTCCTGAAGCGTGGCATCGGGGTGCATCACAGTGGCATTCTGCCTATCCTCAAGGAGGTGGTGGAGATGCTGTTCAGCAAGGGCCTTGTCAAGGTGAGTCCCGTTAGCCTTATTGACCCAGTTCACATGACATGGTGGGTTATTGTGGGTTAATCAATTAATAAACCCATTATTAGCGGCAGTGTGTGCGGCTGCCATTCTGAATATGCAACCTCCGACTGGGGCAATAGGGGGTTGCGGCATGTTGTGTGAACTTGGCCATCATGGGTTAATCGAGGGTTAAACAACCCACGCTCAACCTTTGATTGGGGAGAAGAAAGTCAATAAAGGGAGCCGAGCGTGCAGGAATCAGCCATCTTTCTCTGTCGCTCTTGTTTAGATCCTCTTTGCCACAGAGACGTTTGCCATGGGGGTGAACATGCCAGCCAGGACTGTGGTCTTTGATTCAATCCGTAAACATGATGGCGCTAACTTCCGGGATCTGGTGCCAGGTGTGTTCCTCAATTTGCGCTCTGTTTTTTAACATACAGGGGTGCCCAAGTACCTCCTGGCTTAAACATGTGAGGAAGAAGGGTAGGCAGACATGTCCCCCTTCCCCCCTTCCTCCAGCTTTTCTACCCCGTTTGCTTATCTAGCTATTGTCCTTGTTGCCTGTCTTGAAAGCTTTTAAAGATGGAACACCTGGAAGGGATAGCCTGGCCGCGTTGTTAGTTTCCTGCAGGGTGGCTGCTCACTCTTTTTGGCCATTTTTTTAAGACTAGGAGCATGAACCTAACTGCCACAGCACCTCCATGCTGTTTCTCTCCCACAAGGAATGGCAGAGCAGCCAGGCGCTCTTGGCTGCAGGTCCCACTTTGTAGGCAGCAAGACTAATTCAACAGCAACAGGACATGCAGCCATTGTGTGTCTCTTGTTTGATCGCCTGGAGGAAATTTAATACTCACCCTAGGTACTTGGGCAAGAATGAAGCTATGGATCTCTATAGATTCCTAGTTGGCAGCCAGATTAACTGTTGAGCTACTGTGGACCCCAGTGTCAGCATGAACATGTGCATCTCTCTCTTGAATAGCTGAGTACATCCAGATGGCAGGTCGGGCGGGGCGCCGAGGTCTTGACACTACTGGGATGGTGATCATCCTGTGCAAAAACCAAGTGCCTGAGATGGCAGATCTTCACCGGATGATGTTGGTGAGTTGCACACACCCTCAGGCCTTTTCTCCATGAATTTGTCTAATGCTTTCTTAAATCCATCTATATTTTCAACCTGTATGAGTTTAAGTAAGTTGAGTAAATTTGCCTATTTTTTTTACTTTGCATAATTCTGCAGGTTTTTACTATAAAGCAGTGACAGGCAGCCTTTTTTTTCTGTCGAGGGCTGCATTTCCTCATTGGTAATCTCTCGGGAGCTGCATGTTGAAAGTGGGTGGTGCCAAAGCCAGTGATGGGCAAGGCCAGCGCCAAAAGTGAATGGGTCCCCCAGTAGTGAAAGGGAGCAGGGCACCTGTCACTTTTGAAAAGGGGCGTGGTTTTGAGTTGGATGCGAGGTACCCACTTTCACTACTCACCCCTTTTCTCTTTCTGTCCCTCTCTCTCTCTGCCACCCCCTTCTCTGTCTGTCTCTCTCTTTCTGCCACCCTCTTTCTCTCCCTCTCCCTCTTGGCCAACCTCTCTTTCTCTCTCTGTCTCCCCCCCCTTTTGGCCACTTTTCTTACTTGCTTGCTCTCTTTCGGCCACCCCCTTTTCTCTCTCTTTCTCTGCCACCCTCTTTCTCTCTCCCCATCCCTTTTCCTCCCTTCTTGTGCAGTGGGCTGCTAGGGAAGGGACAGATTGCTCTTGCCAGAGGTCTGAACAGATAGCATGCTGAGGGCTGCATGAAATTAGGCTGAGGGCCACAGGTTGCCCATCCTGAATAAGGCCTGATGTACTCCGCGTTTGCCAAGTATGTGGAGGAGCAGGGAGCTATATAGAGCATCAAAGCCCTGCCCCTCATACACTAGCAATGTTATTCAGCCACCCCTCTCTTTGGAGATTTCCACAAGTGCATCGCTTATGTGCTTACAAGCCTGTCTTCACAGCCATAAGGGCTAGAAACCTGGGTACTGGATTTAAATAACAGCTGTGACTCTCAGGAAGTTGAACTCAGTACCCAGTGCCATTCTTCTGTGCTCCTATGGATTCACAGTGCAGACCCATCCCTGACCAGTGCGCTCCCTTCCAACGCCTTCCTGGGAAACTTGATTTGTCACTGCCTGCTCTAAACCCTCACTTTCTCTCTGCCTCCAGGGTAAACCAACTCAGCTGCAGTCTCAGTTCCGCCTGACGTACACCATGATCCTCAACCTGTTGAGAGTGGAAGCACTGCGAGTGGAGGACATGATGAAGAGGAGCTTCTCTGAGTTCCACACCCGCAAGGACAGCAAGGTGGGGCAACTCTGGAGAGGGGAGTTGGGTGACCTGATCAGATCTGACTCAATGGCTCTTTGGAGTCTGCCTGTAGGACAAGCAGGGAGAACCTCTGGCCCAGCTTCCTTCCCAGGCCCTGCCCCCTCTCCTGGCAGCTCATCTCCAGTCAGCTGTCAGTTGGAGAGGAGAGCTTTTCCCTGCCAGGATAAGAGCTTTCCCCAGTGATTCAGTCCTGCTTATGTCTGAGGCTAGTCCTGCTTACTTCTGAGTAGCCACATAGAGGTTTGTCCTGCTTACTTCTGAGCAGCCACATAGAGGCTTGTTCTGCTTACTTCTGAGGCTAGTTCTGCTTACTTCTGCGGCTTGTCTTGCGTAGGCTTAAAATTGGTAAAAATCACGTTTTGGCCTGCATCCTCTGCCTTTGGCCATGCCTGCTCTGTCTTTGGTCCTGCCCACAGATGGAATGTGTCCCCACAAAACTTCTTTCAGCCTGGCATTTGGCCCTAGGGCTGAAAAATGTTCCCCACCCCTCACCTAGGAGTCCAGGACTGTGGAAGAAGAGGAGAAAACTGTAGATCACGGGTGGGCAAAATGTAGATCTCTGGGACATCTGCAGTAGGTCAGCAAAGATTCTGATTCCCGGTTGTTTAACAACAGTTACAACTAAAAGGCTTTCTCTTCTAAAACTAGGCTGCTGAAATGAAGAAAGCTGGTGGTGGGGAAACTGGGGCTGGTTTTCTGTGTGAACAGATTACGAGCGTAGTTTGTGTGCTGACGGCAAATTCCTGAGCTGAGCCTGTGCTTGGCGGCATCCTGGTCTGTAATTCCAAGCGTACGTCTGCCCACCTGGGCCACTGCTTTGCACCTGGCTGTAGTTAGTGGACCTCCAGGTTCTTGTAGACAACCACGTAGATTGTCGAGTCTGGCTAGCCCTGCCGTAGATCACTGGGCCCCAGAAGACTCTCGGAACTGTGACGTGGGAGGTGGAATGAGCTGTGCAGGGGACGGAAGTGTGGAGGAGATGGGTGCTGGGTAAGCGGAGGAGCATGGGAAAGGAAGTAGAAGGCAGCTGATTGGAGCCCCCCTCTTAGATCAGCATGGCGGTACATAGGAACAGAAAAGGCTCTCCTATAGCTGCTCAGATGCTTTGTCCATGTGGCCCAGGAGTGCAGAACCCCTTTCATCCCAAGGAGGGTGGCCGAGTTCCAGTTTGGAGAAACTCTCATGGGCTGCATTCAATGCTGGGTGGGGCTGAAGGCAAAAGGGGCCGGGCCAAAATATCAAAGATATCAGCATATTTTAGCTTACAGCTATTACTGGCAGTAACTCAGCCTTCGGAGAGGCATTTTGACCTTTTAAAACAGAGAAAAAATAGCACAAAATCTGGGAACCCCCCACACACACACAATTGGTGGTCAGGGAAACAGGGTGAGGCCAGGGAAGTGGGATGTGGCCTTCTGGGGACCCCCAGGAGGGCCAGATTGGGACCCTGGGGCTGCAGTTCTGCACCCCTGATCCAGTCCAGTGCTGTCTGCTCTGACCGGCAGCGGCTTTCCAGGGACTCGGAAGAGGCTCTTCTGCCTCACCTGCTGCCAGGGGTTGACCCGGGAACCTTCCGCAGGCAACACTTGCACTCCTCTGCTGAGCTGTCATCGACAGGCCTCTGGGGACTGAGTAGCCAGCCTCCCTAGCAGAGGCCTCCCGTGCCCCACGCCTTTGCTTTCACTTTGTCTTTGCTCCCGGAGGGGCTTGGGAGTAGGGGATGGGAGGGAGGGCAGGAGGCCGGGAGCTCTGCAGCTCCTCTTCACCTTCTTCGCCCCCCTCCCCCCCCCCCCAGGTCTACGAACACAGGATCACCGAGCTCAGCCGCGTCTTGGCCAGCACGGAAGTGGCGGATATGTCGGGACAGCTTGGCGACTTACAAGAGTATTACTGCGTGGTCCGAGAGCTGCAGGAGACCCGGGAACTCGTACAGGTACTGGTTTGGAGGGATCTGGGATACAAGCCCCCCCCCCGGGCAATGGTCAAAGTTCCCATCTCAAGCAGCAACATGTTTCAGATGTATTGCCTGGAGCCTTCACGACTTGCCTCTAGAAGGCACTGTGGGTGAATATGCCCAAGGCGGACTGCTCCGGGTGCAGCTTCCCCACAGGATATGGGACTATGTGGCTGGCTTCCGTGTTCATCCTTATTTAAGAGGAGGGGGAGGGTAGTTGTGGGCAAGGCAGGCCACCCCCCCTTGTCTCTGGCAGCTGCACCCCCCCCCAGCAGATCGGCTGTCCCTCCCAGCTACCATACTTTAAAGAGGTCACGTAGACCTGCTGTTCCTCCCCAAAAGGGTGCTCCATAAAATCCAGATTAAAAACAAGATCTGAATTAAAACAGAACAGAAAAACAATTAGATTAAAAACATGACAGTAAAAGTAATAAACGGCACCCAGCCAATTAAAACTCCCTTCAGCAAGATGAGCTTATAGGCCAAAGGCCTGTCTGGATAAAAATATCTTGCCTGCCGGCTGAAGGACAACAAAGGGGGGCCCCACGTAGCCTCCCTCGGCAGGGATAAGGGTACCCTCGCCCCCTTTTCTCTATTCTCATTAAACACAGACACACCTCTACCTACCTACCTACCTACTTCCTGGCTTGTCTTCCCCTTATCTGGGTAATGAACATCATGGAAAGAGGTGAAAGGCTTTGGGAGGGTGGATCCCAGACCTGTTCTGCTCCTTGACGTTGCCGATACAGGACTGGCTACCTAAGGGGGATGCTCCAAATATACACAGGCTTCCCTAGTCTGGGGCCCTCCTGATGGGTTGGACTACAATTGGCTGGGGGTGATGGGAATTGTAGTCCAGACCATCTGGAGGGTTCCCAGTTGGGGGAGGCTGGAACCCAAGGGCCTTTCCCCTCTGGAGTTGCAGGTCTGGTTAGCTGCATGTGCTTGGGGCAAGGTCTTTCCTAGCCCTTTCTTCCTTTTCAGAGGCGAGTCATGGAATCAGTGAACGGACTGAAGGCCCTTTCGGTGGGGCGAGTGATCGTAGTGAAGAACCAGGAGCACCGGAATGCCCTGGGGGTGATCTTGCAGGTAGGTGGGGGAGCTCCAGCAACCATCACCCCGTGGAGCTAAAGAACCCCAAATTTAGTGCTCATGGAAGTCTATCCATGTTGCCTGCTCTCACGTAGCATTCTCATAACTCTCGCTGGGTGGATTTGGGCTTGGAACAGCCAAGGCAGCCTTCTACAACCAGGCGCCCTCCAGACAGTTTGGACCACAACTCCCAGCATTCCTGAGCACTGGTTTGAAGATAGCACTAGCCCCCAGGGGTGGAGCAGTGGGGCCGAGGCTGGGGGAGATGGGTTGGTTATTGAAACTCTGTCTCTTCGACAACTGGGCACTGCATCCAAAAGCCTAGCCCACCCTTTTTGGACCTGTGGGCACATTTGAGAATTTAGAAATTGCTGTGGGTACCACCACAAAAGGGCTCCCACGGAGGATGTGGCTAGTTGCATAATGGCTGTTGTGGGGGCCTGGTTAATCAAATAGAAAGAAATAATGAGGCTAGAGCCTGGGAGAGAGGGGGAAATAGCAAGGCAAAGGGGTAGAGGGGAGAGAAAGACCTAGGCTAGAGGCTAGAAAGGGAGAGAAAGAAGACCGCCCTAACATTTTCCAAGGTTTTTATTAAAGATTTTTTGAAGGGGGTAGGGAGTGGAGATCTTAGTGGGCACCTTTGGAGGTCCTGTGGGCACTGCATTGGGGACCCCTGGCCTAGCCTAGCCTTTATTGTTTCAGGAACTCGAGTAGGCATAGCATGTATATTCTCTCCACAAGCATGAGGGCTAGTTCCTTGCTTTTTGAAATGAATGCTGAAGTTAAGCAGCGCCTAGATGCTCTATTGTGGAAACATTTGGGCCCCTAGAATGCATCTTGCCTGTGGAAACAACGGGAGGCAGCCCCTCCTGTTCCCTCCCAGCCCCTGGCATGGATTTTGTCTGTGGTATCTTAAAGCATTTACAAAGTTAAACCACTCCAGAGTCAGCTGCATCTTGGCACTGAAGGAGGAAGCGTCAGTGTTTGGTTTCCCATCCTCCACTCCCTTTCCTAGGCGTCGGTACGGTGCTGCCGCTGCCACCTTAGGCCCCCAGATATTGTTGGACTACAACCCCCATCATCCCCAGCCAGCATGGCCAATGATCAGGGATGATGGCAGTTTTCTAAATCCACAGCCAGGCAATGCTTTTAGGTATTATTAGAACCGGCCAAAATGTCTCAACATTGTGAGCAAGCTTTTGAGTTCTCCAGAGCTCTTCATCAGGCTTGCTGGCTGGCTGGGCGGAGAGTTGAGGAGGGAAGGAGTAAGCTGACTCGATGTTCAAACTGTAAGGCCTGCATTTCGTCAGTCTTATGCTGGAGTACCGGAAGAGATTGCGTACTTAAGCTTACCCATTGACCTGGAAGTAAGCCCCCTTGAATTCAGTGGGGACTTACTGCTGAGTAGACATACTTAGGATTGCCCCATGAATTGGATTAGAGTCTATGACAGGGTTGGGCAACTTGTGGCCCTCTGACGTTGTCAGACTGCAACTCCCATCATCCGTCACCATTGGCTATGCTGGCTAGGGCTGATGGGAGTTGCAGTCCAACATCATGGGGAGGGGCCAAGTTACCCACCCCCTGTGCTACAAAGTGCTTTGAACGCCTGGCGCTGCATCCTGTGATACAGTTGCTTTCTGCACGTGGCCCCTTGTAGTCTGGGGCACCTGGACTGAGCTACGGAGATCTGGTGGGGGGTGGTCCTGAGCTTTGGGTCCCCTTTCCAAATCAAGTTCTTGGCCTTTGACTTCAGGTTTCTTCTGACACGGCCAACCGAGCCTTCAGCACCCTGGTGATGTGTGAGAAGAGCACCACGGAGCGGGATTTGGCTGCGAGCAAGGAGACGGGTCTCACCTCCCCTCCGGAAGTGCCTCTTCCTGATGACCTTCTGCGCACCAAGCTCTTCCTTCCAGAGGGTAAGATGATGGGATTTTCAGGCCGTTGGAATAAGTGCTCTGCTTTGGGGAGCAGAGTTGTGGCTTAGAACAAAAAAGGGACCAGGGAGAGCCAGGACTCCCGTTAGCAGATCACAAGCAGATCTGCTTATATTCACGCAAAGGAAACTCAAAACGATCTCTTCAAGAGGTAACGTGGAAATACAACTTTGCCTGTTAAATGTTATGAAAATTTGGAATGGGGCAGTAGCAGGAGGCCAGCACAAGGTGAGGAAACATGATCACCATACATCCCTCCCTTAGCAGCCTTTTTCAAATGTTGCTGGCAAGAATTTACTTCCAGAGAGCTAGAAACTTGCTTTAAAGGACACACACTTTTAAAAAAGAAGTGTGTGGCCAGGAGAGAGGTGATACTCCTAGGAATCCAAATTTTGCAAATGGTTGGAGAGTGCTGCCTGCCCTTTTATTCTGAGCCGCGGCTGCTAATGGAATTTCCTAGCATCTTTTTTTCTCCATTGTGCCCAGGCCCCTGTGGACATACTATAAAGAAGCTCGGCCCATCTGATGTTCCGGGTATCACAACCAAAACCCTGCGTGTCAACACTGAACGTATCCTGGAGGATTTCAAGAAGCGACAGATGCCCAGGTTCAGGTATGCCGGCAGGCGGCGTGTGCCCTGCTCATGTGTGGCTGGTGAGGGTGGTCTTCCGCACGTTTGCCCCACGTGGACAATTGTGACTGGTCAAGTGGGCAGGCCTCAGACAGGCAGGATCTATGCTGGATTTTTGTTAGAACTCCAAGGGCCACAAACTCGAGCCTTGTACAAAAGAACGGCTGGGGATGGGGGTCAGAATCAGCCCTCCCCAACCTGGTTCCCAGCTGCAGGAGTGCTGGGAGTTGTAGTTCCCAGTTGCCAGGGAAGATGGGCTGGAGGGCACTGTTGCCCTCATGTCCTGCTTGGGGGCTTCCCATGGGGGCATCCGGTTGGCCGTTGTGAGAACAGAATGCTGGGCAAAATGGGCCTTTGGTCTGATCCAGCAGGGCTCTTCCTGTGTTGTTGAGGGTTAAGAAGACAACTGGTTTTGGATCTCGGGCACGAAAAGTGTCCTGCATCCACCTCCTCCTCTCCATCTTCTGTCGTCTGCAGGAACGATCCTCCTGGGCCCTCCGCTGCCACGGCAACCCAGGAGCTGCTGCGTTTGGCCGAGGGCTCCCCTGAGGGCCTCCCGCTCCTGGATCCCATCAACGACCTCCAGCTGAAGCATTTGGAGGTTGTGGAGGGCGTGGTGCGGGCCCGTCGCCTGGAGGAGGCCTTGCCCGGGTTCCAGTGCGTGCACAGCCCCCGCTTCCACACAGAGGTCAGTACAGGGCTGGGCTTGGAACTGTAGGGTTTAGGCTGCCCCGGCACTCCTTGATCTAACCGAGGGTTAGCTGCGGCATGTGTGTATTTTCCAAGATTCTACACAAGCACAGAATTCAGCTCCCAAAAATTCTTTCACTTCGTGTGTGTGTGTGTGTGTGCGTGTGCGTGCGCGCGCATGTGTTTTTAGAAAGCAAGTTTCTAGTCCTTATTACAAATACAAAGGCATAGAACAGGGGTGGAGAACGTGTGGCCCACCCGATGTTGCTGGACTGCAACTCCCATCAATCCTAGACAGCATAGCTGGTGGGGAGGGATGATGGGGGCTGGAGTCCAACATCTGGGTGGCCAGATGTTCCCCATCCCTGGTCCTTGGGCAAGGAGTGCTTAAAGCTCAGAAGCCAGCGGAGTGATAGAACAGTATTACAGTATCTTGATCTACGTACAGCATCGTTTATGCATGGCACAGAACCTGGGGGCGGAGCCCCATTTGGATTTCCTTTTTGAGAGCAGATTTGCAGCACAAGGTTACACGTACCGCCCCATCGTCCAGGTGGCTCCGGTGCTCTTGGCTTTAATCTGCCCTTGTCCAGAGGGCGTTTCAGAAAAGGGCTGGGGGCAGCCTTCCCCAACCCAGTGCCCCACCAGGCCTGTTGGACTACAACTCCCACAATCCCCAGCCAGCACGGTTGGGGTGATGTGAGTTGCAGAGAACTGGCCAGGAGGGCACCAGGTTCGGGGAGGCTGGGTTCGAGACGTGCGCCATCCCTCTCCCCTTCTTCTTCCCCAGTTCGTGCGCTTCCGAGAGCGCCAGCGGGTGCTGGAGGAGCTGGAACAGCTGCGCTTCCTGCTCTCCGACCAGTCCCTCCTGCTGCTGCCCGAGTACCACCAGCGCGTCGAGGTAAGAGGCTCTGCAGAAGGCTGACAGCAGGAGGGCTCCAGGGCGCTGGAGTTGGGGGGCCCGGTGCCGAGAGAGGCCTGGGGCCGCCCCAGGCCTCCCCAAGGGCTTTCTCATGTCCTGCTGGTGGCAGCGAGCTGCACAGTGGCACCTTCCGTGCAGCCCCTGCCTGAGAGCGAGGCACAGGCCCAGCCGCTGGGAACGCTGCCCCCGCATTTGGGCCCTGTCCAGCCCAGCTCGGTGTGAGCGGGTACATGCCACACTTAGTGGTTTTTAATTCATTTAGCTGAATGATCTTTTCTCAGGGCGGCAGTCACACAGTGCCAGATCCATGTTTAGCGGGGGTTTTTTAGCAATTGATCAAATGCTTTCTTTTAAAAAATCCATTTACATTTTGTATGTGACTAAACAGTAGCTTTGATTTAAAAAAAGAAGCCTGCTTTCTTTGGGTTGGATCCCGCCTTAGTCATGCCTAGAGTGGACCAGGGCTGCAGAACCTCAGGCCTGGGGTCCCAGTCTGGCCTTCCCGGTGTCTCAATCCAGCTCTCCTGGGGTTCCTCAGATGGCCGCCCCCCCTCCCCCTTTCCCCCCAAGCACCAGTTGTTCCGTTGTTCCTGGCTTTGTGCCGCTTTCCCCCATTCGGAGAGGTCGAAATGCCTCTTTGTTCCTGGCAGCAGGAGCTCTCAGCTTAAATATGCTGGTGTTTTCAGCACTGGACTCTGGCCCCTGAGAGCTCCTCCGAAATGGAATTGGGCTCTTGGGCCGGAAGAGCTTCAGCAACCCTGGAGTCGGCCCATTGCAATCCATGGCATAGCTGGCTGAGGGATGCTGCGAACTGCATTCCGACCCATCCGGCGTGCGCTAAGTTGGGGAAGGCCGATCTATGGCACAGCGCTCCGTTTTGGCCCCCCAAATAAAACTCTGTCAGCAGGGCTCTGATGGACCTGCCGGGGTGGGGGGCTGTCCCCTCCCCTCCATGGCACCCCCTCCTCTGTATGCTGTGGCCTCCAGGTCCTGCGTTCCCTGGGCTACATCAACGAGGGCGGGGCTGTGGAGCTGAAGGGCAGCGTGGCCCGCCAGATCAGCAACCACGAGCTGCTCCTGACCCAGCTGCTCCTGGACAACGCCCTGACGGACCTGCGGCCGGAGGAGATTGTGGCCCTGCTGAGCTGCACCGTCTGCCAGGTCCGCACCCAGGTGGAGCCTCAGCTGCCCTCGGTCCTTCAGAAGGTGAGTGGGCGGCCGAGGGAGGGAGGGAGGGGGCCATGTTGGAGAAGCCGGGACTCTTTCAAGTGCCACTTTCTGGGTTGAGAGGTGGGGTACAAGTCCAGTAAATAGAGGAAGAGGGAGGTCTGAGCACGGCCGCTGAGGTGTGCTCGGGCTGGCGGTGCCTGTGGCCTGCCCTGCGTCATCCGAGGGGTCCTTGTCCCTCTTTGCCCTTTTAGGGCATTGAGCACATCCGGTCGGTGGCTGAGGAGATCGCCCTGCTGCAGCGCAAGTGCGGCCTGCGGGAGTCGGTGGAGGACTTCGTGGAGCAGTACAAGTTCGGGCTGGTGGAGGTGGTTTACGAATGGGCCCGGGGCATGGTAAGGGTTCCTGCTCCGACCCCAGTCTCCCACTGTGAGTTTGCCTACCCTGAGGGGTCCTCTTGCAGACTCCTCCAGACCAAAGCTCCTCTTCAGTGAGCTGCTGTCGCCTGGGCCTGGGTCTAGCCTTTCCTGGCTCTGGGGCGCAGGGGGAGAAGATTGTTGCCGTGCTTGGCCTCCCGCTGGGGCAGGAGCGGGAGGAGGTGCCGAGTCGTGGGATCCCTCAGCCTTCTGCTGCTTCTGGAAGAGGAAACCTCTCTGGTCCATGGAAGCAGTGGCAGCCAGAGGAAGGGCCAAGAGGAGAGGGGCAGCTGCCCATCAGTGACGTTCTGGCTGCCGACCAGGACAGTCCCCAGCTCGAATCTTTCTTCTGCCATGAACTCACGGTGACATGAAGCAAGCTCCCCCACTCTTTCTGTCCCCCCATGGCAACACAGGGATCACACTGACCTGCCTCAGCGTAGCTGTAATAATAATATGGTATATAGGAAGTGCTTCGAACCCTCAGGAGCCCTCCCTTCCCCCTCAATTTGGCATCCTCAAGATGTCTTGGACTGCAACCCACATCATCCCCTGGGGCGATGGGAGTTGTAGTCCAATTCATCCAGAGGGCACCAGGTTCAGGAAGGCTGCCCTAAGTAGTGCTCCTGCTGTTTTTAGCTGAAGCCAAGAGCATCTGACATACATGTGAACCAAGGCTCCCCTTCCGAGCCAGGCTGGGCCTTGGGGCAGGAGGGCTGTTGCTCTGGGGAAGATCTGCCACCACTGCAGGCACATAAGCAGCAGAGGACATAACAAAACACAAACCAGGAGGAACACATGGGTTTCAGCGGGTTTCTCCTTGAGTGCCCCTCCCCAGACTGAGAATTAGGATGCTCCTTCTGCTCCTGGGGTCCCCAACATGGTGCCCGTGGGCACTGGTTCGCCCACAGACACTTCCCTAGGTGCCTGCCTGGATCCCTGCTCCTCCTGGTTTTTAACGTTCCTGAGCAAGTGACTTTCCTTCTAGCCTCACCAGTTTGCTTTCTGGGAATCAGGTGTTTTGTGCCTGGCCATGCACTCTGTGGCGGCCATGCACTCTGTGGCAGCCACTTTGTGAAAGTGCCCACAACACTGCCTCAAAATCCCAAATGTGCCCATCTCCCCCAAAGGGTTGGAGACCCCTGATTGGCTGGGGAGGGATAATCTGCTGGCATTGGAGGTAAGATAAACCCAACTCCTAATACCCAGCTCTGCTGTCTTCCTTTACTATTTTTTCCCTCCTTCTCCCTCACAAGCCGTTCGCTGAGATCGCCCGCCTGACAGATGTGCAGGAAGGGATCATCGTCCGCTGCATCCAGCGCCTGGATGAGACCTGTCGTGAGATGCGCAACGCGGCCCGGGTCACTGGGGAACCAACGCTCCATGCCAAGATGGAGGCTGCCTCCAACATGATCAAGAGAGACATTGTCTTTGCTGCCAGCCTCTATACCCAGTGAGAGGCGGGGTCAGGGGGTGCCTTTGGCTCATCTCGCCTCCCCGGAAGCATGTCTGCCTGTCTCCGATTCTTGACCTCTGAGAGGTTGCAATGCATCTTGCAGGTACAAACAATAAAAGATGCATTCCTGACAAGAGGAGGGAGTTTGTTGCATTTCCTTGCATCACGCACAGCAGAGGATGATGCAGTGCAGGGTCAGTGCCCCCTTCGCTGGAAAGATGTGGCTTCGATCCCTCTGCCCTCCCACCTTGAGTTTTTCCTCCTGTCCTTCAACTGGTGCTAGGTCCTGCAGGGTTTACAACCAGCCAAAGGGCATCCTATTTCTCTGCAGTACAAACAGATTCAAAAATTCAAATGCATGGGTATCTGGCTTGGCAGCAGGACACGTGGAGCAGACCTCGGGGTTGTCAGCCGATCACAAGCTGAATGTGAGGCGATGGTAGCAAAAAAGGCGAATGCAGTTTTTGGCTGAATTAACAAAACCATAGTTTCCGAGTCACAAGAAATACTTTGGCCAAGCATAAAAAGGTAAAGGTGTCCCCAACCAGTCGTGTCTGACTCTAGGGTGTGGTGCTCATCTCCATTTCTAAGCCGAAGAGCCAGCGCTGTCCGAAGACGCTTCCGTGGTTATGTGGCCGGCATGACTGAACACTGAGGTGCATACTGTAGCTTAAAATTCCTTGGGAGAGGCATTTCAACCTTTTAGAATGGGGTGGAACACTGCACAAAAGCTGGGAAGCCTCTGAACAAGGCGTGGTTGGGGGAAAGGGGGTGTGGTCTTCTGGGGATCTGTGGAGGGCCAGATTTGGCCCCCAGGCCTGCCCTTCCCCACCCCTAGCTTAGGAGGCTGGGGCTAAGCCCCAGAATTTGAGACATGCTGTATTACACAAAAAACCCTTTAGGAAATCAGTTTCATTGGATGAGCCCGAGCTGAGCTGTCGATGGAAGAGAATGGTCCAGTTTGGTGACCATGCTTTGGACAGATCATAACTGACCTTCCACAATCAGAGAGTAAGAGGCTGGGGTGGGTCAGCAGAGATGTTGACTGTGATGACTAGAAGTGAAGAAGCTCTCTGGCATTAGGGAAGAAACCAAAAAGAGGGCTAATGGACTCTCTTGAGGCACAAGGGTTGGCAGGGGAGCAGAGCTGGAGGTATCTGAAAGTAAAGGCCTGACGTTTAGGGGGGAGTAATGTGGTTGGCCCGAGGACGTGGCCACAGACGTAGTACCAGCTCTGCCTGAGCTCCAGCACTTTCAAAACCGTCTCCTGTGTGAGCAGGAGCGGCCTTACCTTTGCCAAGGGGTTATGTGAACCCCAAACCTGAAAGCACCAGCCCCCATTTCTGAATAGACTTTAGCGCAAAGTTCATGGCAAGCGGTTACAGCTGGAGCTGTGTCTGTTGCAGGATTCTGAAGTAGATGCAGAATTTGGAAAGGTCTCAGCAGTGTATTTATTTTATTTATTATTTATTTCATTTTATTTCAGTGTAGGGGGTGAGGATTGTCTTTCCCAGCCCAGCTGGAGATGGCAGGGACAGGCACCCTCCAGATATTTTTGGATGCCAACTCCCATCAACCCTGAGCACTGGCCATGCTGGCTGGGGCTGATCGGCGTTGTAATCCAACGCATCTGGAGGGGCCAAAGTTGGGGAAGGCTCATCTAGCATTGCAGAACGGCCCCTCCCTATTAAAGCTAGAGCCCTCTGTCTCTTCCCCCCACCCCAGGATGTAGGGGCTTGACTCGGAGTGAGGAGTTAACTTCCCAAAGTCAGAAACATGGCCCTGGACCAGTGGAAGGAGCCTGTATAGTCCCTGGGCTCTGGCTGTGCTGCCTGGGGCTGATGGGAACTGGAGTCTTAACATCTGGAATGCTGCTGGTCCCCCCACCCCCAGATGAACCAGCTGGCATAAGACTTACCCTGTTGGGTCTGAGCAGAGACCTGGTACAAAGGAAGCTCCCTGCAGGAGCCTCTGAGTAGCAGATGGTCTGGGGAAGTACACCAGCCCAGCATGACGGAGCTCGCTCTCCTGTCTTGTCTGTCCCACACCTTTGCAACGCAGAGGCTTCCCCAGGAAGCTGCCTTTATAGCAAGTCAGATGACTGAACCATCGAGCCCAGTGCTGCACATGCTGACGGGCAGCAGCGCTGCCGGGAGAGAGGGGGCTCCCCATCTCCTGCTACCCAGTCATTAAACTGGAGATGACAGGGACAGAAGCTGGTGCCTTCTGTGTACAACGCCTGCACTCGAGCCCTGCTTGCGAGCATCCTACTGCAGGAACAGAATGGCAGGCAAGACACGCCGCTGGTTATGTCCTTTGAACAGGGAGGGCCAAAGGTCTTTTGGGCCGAGGGCCAAAGTCCCGGGGGGGGGGGGGGGGCAAAAATGCCTGCACATTGTAGCTGAAAGCGCTTCCTGCCAGGTACTTCAGTCTTTAGAAACATGCAAAAGCTGGGAAGCCACCTGTGGCTGGTGCTCAGGGGAAAGCAGGAGGGCCAGATTTGGCTCCCCAGCCCAGTGTCGGGAGCATGTGCTCTACCACTGCGACATGGTCCCTCCGCATGACATACTGCCTCCAATGGTGGAAGGATCACTCTGGTTTAGCACCCGATGAAAGATCTTCTGCAGCCTGGGTGGGCAACATGCAACCTGTGGCCTGCACGCTGCCCACACCCCCTCCAGCTCCTGCACTGCTGCAATGTGCCAGGGGTGGAGAAGTAGCTCTTTTTCAAAGTCAAAAGCAGTGGCTTGCAACCAGGATTAGGCAGCGCCAAAAGGAGGTTATTTTAAAGCCAAATAGCCCTGTTTTCCCCATGGCAAACCACCACTGTGGGCTTTAGAGCAGGGGTGGGTAACTGCAGGCAATCCGGAGGCCAATTTCAAGCACTTGGATCTCCACAGGGGACGCCACGCTGCCCACAGTGGGAAAATGAATGGTGGTTTACCACTGAAATTCGGTTTCAAACCACTATGGACTCAAAAGGGCCACATTTAGCTTGAAAACAACCTAAACTTGGCACCTTTGAGACCCCGTAGTGGTTTGCTGCCAAACCTCCACAGCAAACCACAATTTTTTTGCCATTGTGCCAGGGCAGCACTCAAGACCTGGGGGGGGGGTATGCCCCCCCCATTGCCAACCCCTGTTTTAAAAGCAGACAATGGGGGTGTTCACACAACACACTAACCAATACACAGGTGTTGAGTGTGGGTTGTTTGTTGAATCACAGGTTAGCATGCTGTCTGAACCCAGGACATTTTCTGTAGTGCAGCTTGTTAACCACCCTAAACAACCCAACCATGGGTTCTCAAAGTGGCTTGCTCGAGAAAAATACGCCACAGTGCACAGTAACAGGCCACCCTGCGGAAAATGTCCTGGGTTCAGACAACACACTAACCCACATTTCAACAAAAAACCCACACTCAACCACTGAGTGTGGGTTAGCATGTTGTGCAAACCCAGTCTATTTTTCCTTGCTGCTGCCACTGAATTTCGGTACTGCAAGTTGCCCATTCATCCTTGCTCTATAGGCCAGTCCAGCTTTTTTAAAAATGCCATTAATAAGCTGGGAGAGAAGGAACCCCCTCCATAAACACTGCTAGGAAACACTGCATTCACAGCATAGTTTATTGCCCTCTTCCTCCTTCATTGTGCCTACTGCGGCCCCCTGGTCACGTGCGTCCCCCTCCCACTTTGCAAGCACCAGGTGTCAGCCTCCTCATGCCTTTTTTGCTTGTATCCTCCCACCACCCGCCCTGGGTTTCCTGGCCCACCAACATCGCGGTGCAAAAACCGCTTGTTCCCCAGCTCTAGGTCCTCAGTCTGGGATCCGCGGGGTGGGGGGCTTCTCAGTGCTCAGTGCCTCCACGTACCAGTCGGGCAGGAAGGTGTGCTCAGAGTCCCGGTGCACCGTGAAGGAAACAGGGTGGCCCGGCTCCCAGGCAAAGAGGTGAACCAACCTGGGAGGAGAACCAGATCAAGTGTTAGATGCTGGGGGAGGGGAGGGGGAAGCTCTCTCTTGCACTGAGCCCTGGGCTTATGTATTTATTCAGAGTGCTTATAAGCGGCTTCTTAGGACCATGGCCTCACAAGGTGGCGGACACAAGAAGGAACGCCTCCGAAGGTGCACAACTGAAGGTGTTCCGGACCACACAAGCCCCTTGCAGACTCACTCAAGGGCAGCTCTGAAGAGAGATGGATTCAAGGCCCACTTAAATTCCTGCGACTGTAAGGGTGAGGCAGACATCCATCAGAAGGAGACCCAGGGCTGTGGGGCTACCACAGAGAAAGCGGTCCACCCTGCATCCCCCTGGCCCTTCCACCACCACTCTGATATTATTTATTTAAAATATTTCTAGGCCGCCTTTCAGGACCTTCCCAAGGTCGCTTGCAACAATACAACAGGCAGATACAATTTCATAAAAACAATGGTAAAAATACACACACACTATTGGGGAAAGGCCAGAGTAAACAAGTAGGTTTTCAGGGTCTTCCTAACAGCATGCAACGCTGGGGCCTGATGGACCCACAACGGCAACTCATTCCAGAGGAGTGGGCCACTGCGGAAAAGGCCCTCTCTTGTGCACTTGCCCACCTAACTGCCCTCAAAGGTGGGCAAGTCAGAATGGTCTCTGTTGCTGTTCTTAAAATGCAGACAGATGGATATGGAGGATATCTGCACTGTCTCCTCTTTGGATTCCCTCAAACCTATGCTACAAACACCTACACGTGACACTGCCTTTATGCTCTCAGTTGGTCCGTCTGCAGAGTCATGTTGTATACACCAGTCTCCCCCAAGCGGGTGCCTCCCCAGAAGGGCTGGAGTACAACTCCCATCATTCCCAGCCAGCATGGCCACTAACTGGCAGGAGCTCTCCAGGCCCTCAGGCAGAGATCTTCCACATCACTTGCTCCTTAATCTGTTTCAGTTGGGGATACTGGGGCTTGAACATGTGACCTTCTGCATGCAAAGCATGAGCCCTGCCCCTCAGCTGCATCTCCTTCCATATTTAGCTTATTGCTTCCCCCCCCCCCCCCAATGCTGCATCTACTTAAGATCACCCTTTCCTAACTTGGTGCCCTCCAGCCATTTTGGACTACAAATCCCAGGATTCCTGACCATTGGCCATGCCTGCGTGGGCTGATGGGAACCAAAGTTTGCCAGCCCTTGCCTGAGGGAAGGGAAAAGATGTGTGCCTGGCTAGTGGATCTACAGGCAGAGTTCCTTCCTGGTGGGGGAGTGTGATCACTGCAATTGCTCACTTTGGATTGTCTTCTGTGACCACTTTCTTCACGAAGGCTAGAAATGCTGCACAAAAATTCATGCACACAGCCGGCTTCCAGCAGCCGGGGTCTTCCTGTCAGGGAGGAGAAAGGGGACGGAGTGTTATTTAGGAGTAAAACAACCACAACTGCGTTTTGTCTGCATTCATGCAACCAGCACACGTGAGCCTGTCTTGTCCCCTTCAGTGTTTACGGAAGTCTGAAAGGAGTTTGGGAAAAAGGCCTCCTCTTCCCTTGGATTAACATAGCAGCAACCATCTCGATCTACGCGACCGAGCAAGTGGGAAGTGAGCCACTCCAAAACGAGAGAAGATTCAAAGGCAAAGTTGGAGGATGGCAGGGAGTAGGCGGCCCAGAAGAAAAAGGGTTGGGAGAAAGAGCAAAAAAGTGAACTGGAAGAGGTAAGGAGAAGACAGGACTCTTCAGTTCTTTAAGGAACACTGTAAGAGGTTGAGTTTGCAAGCATATGACACGTTACAGCACGGTTCCCGCAGCGGCCAACCAGCTGCCTGTGGGAAACCCACAAGTAGGACACGAGTGCTTGTGCTCCCCAGAGACTGGTGCGCCCAGGCACCCTGCTTCTGACACTGCGGGTGGCATGTAGCCATCAAGGCTTGTAGCCACTGGTAGTCTGAATTTGTCCAATCCCCTTTTCAAGCCACAAACTGGAGGCCATCACTACGTCTTGCGGGAGTGAATTGCATAGTTGAACTATCCGCTGCCTGAAGGAGGTCTTCCTTTTCTCCGTCCTGAATCTCCCCCCAGTCAGCTTCATGGGATGACCCCTTTGGGCTCTAGTGTTATGAGAGAGGGAGTAAAATGTCTTCCCATCCACTTTCTTCACACTGTGCCTAATTCTGTACACCTCTCTCAGGTCGCCCCCAACTTGATTTTTTTTTCTGAGCTGAAAAGCCCCAAAAGTTGTAACATTCTTCGTAGGGGAGTTGCTCCAGCCCCTTGATCACTTGGTTTGCCTTTTTCTGCACCTTTTCCACCTCCACAAGAAATGGGAGAACAAAAAGATCTTCCCCTGGTGCTGAAAAGACTCTAACATGGGTGATCAGGCAAGCCTCTCTACTTAGAGTGAAAGGGCACCAGATTGCCAGGCAGGCAGCCTTTTCTGGAGTCAGACTCACCCTAATGAGCTGGAAGATCTTCATGGTCTCGAAGGTCTCCAGTCCCACAATGGAGCCATCTGGGCCCCGGTATCCTGCCACGATCCGCGACACGCCAGGAAGAAAGGACTGAGCCCACCATTTGATCATCTTGTGCCTGAGTAGGAGAGAGGCAAGTGGCAGGAAATCGCCAATACCTTCCCTCTGCTGAACGTCCCCCCAAGCAACTTCAGCTGCTCTCCTCCAGAATTCACAGCTCTCTGGCACCCTCCCTAAGTACTACTACTAAATACAGAAACACCAAACAACCTAAGTGGCCTGCTGGGTTAGACCAAAAGCTCTCTGTAGTCCAGCATATTGTCCAACCAACAGTCTTATGGCAGGGTGGGGAATGTCAGGTCCACGGACCAAATCCAGCCCTCCGGGGGGACCTAAATTATCACACCCCCTTTCCCCTGACCACAGCTCATTTAGTACTTTCCCAACTTTTGTGCAGTTTTTTCCTCCCACTCCAAGAGGATGAAGCACCTCTCCTACAGCTTTAGGTGCTGGCAGTAAGAGCTTTTTGCTCCTGAGTAGGAGAGAGGCAAGTGGATGGTATTGCGACCACATCCCTTTGGCCCCTGAGAGCGTCTCCAAAATGGAATGTGGCTCTCAGGCTGAAAGAGGTTCAACACCTTTGCCTTATGGGAAGCCCACAAGCAGGACAGGAGGGTGAGAGACTCCTGACAAAATATCAAGAGATGTGTCAGGGGTGTATGTGAGATTCAGTCCACACTTCCCAAAGCGTTCTGAACTCTGAAAACGTCTTCAGAGGAAAAGCCATTAAGGGGAAGAAAGCCTGGGCTCCAAAAACACCATAAACAAGATTAAAAAAAAAAATTGAGTAAGAGCCCCCGGCCCTCCTCTGAAGCCTGCAGAAGGAGGGTTAGGAGCCTCCCACACCTTGTACTGAGCCTTGGAAAGAGGAGCTGGAATTTACAGGCCTGTCATCTTGTGTCCCACAAAAAAAATGGCTGGAGAGCCTTATTGAGGCTTCGTTGGATAAAGGTAGAAGCCAGTGGGTTTTCCAAAATGTTATACCATCAGAAAACCTCTTCCACATCAACCTGTCTGCTGAGGAACGTGTTGTATATTTGTTATCATTTTATTCTCCCTGGAAAAGTTTATTCCCCAAATTGTTATATTTCAGTATTTAAATGGCATTTTAGTGTTGTATGCTATAAACTGCTCAGAGAAAAAAAGGTTACTAGGTGGCTTTATACATAAATATGGTAAACAGAGTCCGCCACAGAGATCTCGCATTTTACAAAGGATTCTGGGACTGGGAGAAAGTGTTCTAGTTTGCACACTTGGTTCTCATGGAATACCACTCAGGCCGGTTAGGCTTTTGTGCTATTTCAGGTGAGCCAATACCATTAACTAGCACACATCCAATACTCTCCTCTGCCAGCAGAAAACCAGTAGCTGCTTTGGACTCACTTATGAGGTAAAGTGAGACAGGCTATATATAAAACAAATAAAAATGAACTTTCATTTTGAGCGAAGGCTTGTCCATCATCACAGATCTTCTCACAGAGGGCCCTTTGAAAACCCTCTCAGGAATGGCAGGTGTACTCTGAGGGCAGGGGTATGCAATGTGCTGGCTGGGGGATGCTGGGAAATGTAGGACTTTGTTTCTATCTAAACATGCATAGGATTGTGCACTAACAGGTTTATTGTGGCGGAAGGTTCCTCAGACTTCGAAACACCACTGTTACAAGCTGAACAAGGCCAGGCTGAGAATGCCTCCTAGTGCAGACTAAGAACGCCACAGCAGCTGAGGGGAAGGAGCCATTCCTGTACCATGCCTCCCTACTCAGGGGTGTGTGTATTAAACACTGTATGGAAGCAGGGGTGGCTGTCATCCTCCAACACCCCAGTCCCCGCTCCCCTGCTGTAGCCCACTGGACTTTGTCTCCTTCTTCCACACCACCCACAAATTCCAGCCCATATTGCTTGAGACGCCACAGCCTACACCCACCCCAAGAGCAAGCACAGCCATCCCCAGCCATAAGAAGAAATGGCTGCCTATTAGCTACCAAGCCACATACAAGGTTATGACATTATTATATACAGCTCTAAACAACTTGAGCCCATGATACCCAGCTGACTGCCTTCCCTCATATATACCCAGCCAACCTTTCAGAGGAGGCCTTGCTGGTCATTCCAAACTAACAGAATGCCACCATGAAGAACCTCGCTGGCAGGCATTCTCGGTAGCGACACCCTCCCTCTAGAAAACCCTCCCCCATGCAGCTCAGGAGGCAGAAAATGTGACATCATTTAAACGCTTCCTGAAAACGCATCTTTTCACCCAGGCTTCCCCTGGACTGGAACTGCTGCTGGGTTTTACTTTGTTTTATGCAGTACTTTTAAACTTCTAAACATTTTATATTGTACTTTGTCATGTAGTATTTTATGGTTTTAATTGTTGCGACCTGCCTAGAGAGCCTCGGCTATTGGGCAGTACAGAAATGTAATAAGAACATAACAGAAGCCCTGCTGGATTGGACCAAGGGTCCATCTAGTCCAGCGTTCTGTTCACACAGTGGCCAATGATGGGAAGCCCACAAGCAGGACATGAGTGCAACAGCACCCTCCAGGTGTTTTGAACTACAACTCCCAGGATTCCTGACCACTCGCTATGCTGGCTGGGGCTGATGGGAGTTGAAATCTCAAACATCTGGTTGGACAAGGCTGAGCTAGCAGCAATGACTCCATAGTAGCAAATCATCGTGAGCGACTCCTGACATCACCTTTGTGGCTCTTTCCCTCACCTGTAAAAACTCTTCCTCTGAGCAGGGCTGTGCATGACTTTGCTGGTCTTCAGCTCCACGTAGCAGCTTGGTGGCTCTGGCCAGGGGCTCCGGGGGTCAGTGCAATCCACCTCCCCCGAGAACAGGAGCGAGTGGGTCCCCAAGCGGGTCCGGATCACCGTGCAGAAAGCCTCATTTGTGTTCACCACCCCGGTCAGATCAGGAGTCCCATCTGGAGTATCTGGAGCAAAAAGATGTTTAGATGGTCCCCTAGGTGGTTAATGGTGGGGGTAGGACTGCCTCATAACCAAATACCCAATTTCTCCAGGAGACAATACAAATTGGGCTAGATAGCATCACCGATGCAATGAATATGAACTTGAGCACACTCCAGGAGAAAGCGGAGGACAGGAAGGCCTGGCGTGCTATGGTCCATGGGGTCACAAAGAGTCGGACACGACTGAACGACTGAACAACAGGGCTACAATATTTACATCAATTAGGGCACAATCCTGTGCATGTTTAGCCAGGAAAAAAGTCCTACAACTCCCAGCAAGCCCCAGCCAGCACAGCTGGCTGGGGCACGCTGGGAGGTATAAGACTTTTTTTCTGTCTAAACATGCATAGGATTGTGCTCTTAATTAGTTAGATTAACCCAGTCTTCCCCAACCTGGGACCTCCCAGATGTGCTGAACTGCAACTCCCATCATTCTCAGACACCATGCTGGTGGGAGTGATGGGAGCTGCAGTCTAACACATCTGGAACACATCTGAAGTCCAACTGCAGGCACCATTTTGGAAGAGGCATTCACCCTTCCCTTTCAAGCAAGACAGAAATGCCTCTTCAGAGATTATACCCACTATAACACACTCAATCATCATCTAAAAACAGAGAGAGTATGCTCTTTGCTTCAGGGCTATTGTCATTATCCAGATGCAAATTTAATTGAAATTTAGTCAATCAGTTAAAACATGCAATTAACTAAGACTTCAGTCCTATCCGCTCTTACCAGGAGAAGGCCCCACTGAGTTCAATGGAAGTAAGCCCCATTGAACTAAATGAAATTTACTTCTAATTGGGCATGTATAGGATTGCAATGTAAAGTTTCTTTAATCAAGTCAATGCCCTAATTAAAATACACGACTTAGAAGTTCATTGAGAGGGAAGGGAATGCAATAGCTAAGAGGGTTAGAAGGTTGGGTTTATGGAATAGCAGTTTGCAGCTGGGATAAAGGAAGCATCTAGGCTTAAGGCAGACTTGCAAAATTATCCACAAGAAATTCCTGCTTCATACACAACTTTTTTTTCTGCTATGCCACTCTCTAGTCACTTGTGATATATTTGACAGTCTAAATTAAAGAGCCAACATTTTTTCCAGTTTGCAAAAGCTTTCCTGTGTGGTTACGTGGGAGGTAATCATTACTCGCCACAGGTGACCAGGGGAGTGGCTATTTCCAATAGTGGGTGAGGAGCCATGGTTCTGGGGTTCCTAGGAAAGTGAGGAGGCCTGCCAGGAATTAAGAAGGGACTTTGAATAAAAAACTCCTGGGTAATCTGTGAACAAGAGGGGCCCTGTCATCTGAGCAGCAACTAGTAGCCAGGTAGGTAGGCTGCTCGAGTTTTGTTTCTGTTATTTCCTGCTACTGTTTTGGTGTTATATTGCGGGGGATTTCACCTGTTAATTTACGGTTTTCTCTTTGCTGCTAGCTTATTTATTTAAAATTATTTCCAGGCCATCCTTAAAGGTAGAACCCTCTCGACGCAGCCTTGAGCACTTCCAAGGAAAGGCAGCATCTAAATGTTTTAAATACATAAATGGGTATATTGGGGTTTTGGGGTTTGTTGGCACAGCAGCAGCAAGGCAAATGCAGAATTCTTGCACCAGTGCCTTGCTTCCAGAAACTGAAATGGCCTCCAAAGAGGGCAGCCAGCTAACCGAACTCAGGAACCCGAACAAGGCTCAGGTATCAACACTGGTAGCCAGGAGCAAGGCAAAATTCGGAGCAGGGGTAGAAACCCGGGACTCCTGCAGTTCTCCAGGACAGCCTTACCGGCGCACATGCACTGCTCAAACTTGTAGCCCATGTACATGAGTTCCTTCAGCAGTTCCGAGCGCTGCTCCCGCTGCTTCCGGGCGCTCTCGGTCTCAACCTCGCTGACGTACAGGGTTCCGCGGAAGAGGCTGACGGCCAGCAACCACCCGTCCTGGGCTTCGTAGGGCGTGGTCAGCACTTTCGTGAGATGCCCCCGCCACGTCACAAAGTCTGCGTTCAGCGACCGACTGCAGGGTCGCAGGGAGGGGGTGGGGACAGTTAAAAACAAGAACATAAAGAGGGAAGCAGGCAGGAGCGGCCAGACTTCGTACACGGAAATGCCGAAGCCGATCGCCAGTTAAAGCAGGGGTGGGCTAACGTGTAGCCTACTAGAATATTATTATTATTATTTATTCATTTCTATACCGCCCAATAGCCAAAGCTCTCTGGGCAGTTCACAAAAACTACAAATCACAAATACAAGGTAATAAAACACAGTATAAAACTTTTAACGAACAAAATCTAAAACAACTTCAGCAGCTAAAAACAATTTCAACATGATACTAGACCTGATCAAGGCAGCTGACATAAATGCCCCACCACATACCTGGGAGTAGAGGGCAGTCTTAACATGTCGCCAAAACGATTGCGGTGTTTATTTATTTATTTAAAATATTTCTTGGCCACCTCTCAGAGCAGAAGCCCTCCCAAGGCTTCTTACCACAATAAAATACGTAAAAACCAGTAAAATATTAGAAGTGATAAAAATGTAAAAACAAGAAAAGCCAACAACAAACAATTAAAACCAACAATAAAACCAACCATGATGTTAACAGCAGCAACAGTAGCAGTCATATGAGTAGAAGGCCAAGGTAAAATGCTATGTTTTCAAGGCCTTCTTAAAACTCTGCAATGAGGGAGCAGGTTTGCGGACCTCCAATGGCATCGGAGCAGGCTTGCGGACCTCCATCGGACCACCGATGGCAGCTTGTTCCAAAGATGCAGGGCAACTGTGGTGTTGGTGCCAGGTGGGCCTCAGTGGGGAGATCATTCCATAATTGGAGGGCCTCCACCTACTACATTCTCATGGACTGTGACTCCCATCAGCCTTAGCCAGCATAGCCAATGGTGAGGCATGATAGGAGTTGCAGTCCAACAACATCTGGAGGGCCACATATTCCCCAGCCCTGAGCTAAAGGGCTTAAAGGAGCAGAACTCTCAGCACCAGAGGGCAAAAACAGAGGCAGGGGCATTGCTCAGGAGTAGAGCACCTGCTTTGCCTGCAGACGGTCCCAGATTCAACCTCTGCATTCTCCAGTTTAAAAGATCAGGTAGCAAGCGACAGGAAAAGCCTCTGCCCCAGATGCTGGAAGGACACTAGACAATACTGCATTAGGTGGCCAAACAGTCTGACCTGGTATAAAGCAGGTTCTTAAGTGAAAAGGGCACAGTCCATGTTGGGGATTGTTAGGAAAGGAATTGAAAAATAAAACTGCCAAGATCATAATGGCTTTATGCCACTCTATGGTGCAACCATAGAGTGCCGTGCATGGTTCTGATCACTGCTCCTGAAAGAAAGATATTGTAGAGGTAGACAAGGTGCAGAAAGGGGCAACTGAAATAATCAAGGGGCTGCAGCACGCACCCCCCCCCCCCATTAGGAAAGGTTACTAAAATTGGACTCTTCAGCTTAGAAAAGAAAGGCGAGTATGCGGGGACAAAGTAGAGGTGTACAAAGTTATGCACGGTGTGGAGAAAGTGGAAAGGGATATGTTTTTGTCCCTCTTTCATAATACTTGAACCCATGGGTCATCCCATGAAACTGATTAGTAAGAGATTTAGGACAGAAAAAAGGAAGGACTTCTTAACACAGCACATAGTTAAACTATAGAGTTTGTTACCACAAGCTGTAGCGAAGGCCACCAGCAAAGATTACTGTAAAAGGAGATTAGACAAATTCATGGAGGAAAAGGCTATCGATGGCTACTAGCCGTGGTGGGTATATATTATGGCCAGTGTCAGGGGCACCATGCCTCTAAAGCCAGCTGCTGGGGCATATGGGCGGGAGGGTGCTGTTGCACTCACATCCTGCTTGTGGACTTCCCGTGGGCACCCTGCAGGCCACTGTGGGAACACAGTGCTGGACCACATGGGCCTTTGATCTGATGCACCAGGGCTCTCCCCATCTTATGAGAGCGCGAGAGCGTTCTACAGTCGGGCAACTAAAACACCCACCCTCCAGCCCAGCTCCCCCACATTCTCACCCTTTGTCCTCAGTCTGTAACTGCTTCCGGTTCTGAGCAACCCATTTCAGCAAGTGCTCCAGTCCCTCATGGACACTCTCGTCCTGCCGCACGTAGCGGTCGGGGTAGCCCTCACGCAGATCGAAGCCAGGGGAGGGGCCCTCGACGGGGGGAGGGGCATAATAGCGCAGCTGGCTGGCGTCCCCGTGGTAACAGCGCTGGGCGTCGAGGGAAAAGTGTCCCATCTCGGCAGGCCGCCGATAAAAGGGGAAAGGGGCATCGTAGCGAGACGGGGTGACAGGCAAGGTAAGGGGAGGCTTCGTATCGCTCCTCTGACGCTTGGCGCTGCAGTCTTTCGAGACGTCCCCGTCATCCTCACGGCTGTGAGTCCTGGGGTGGACCGCAGGCTTCATTTGCGACTGCAATCGACAAGAAGAAACGTGATCATGAATCCTGGGTTTCCAAACATACAACTAGCAAATTGTCCTTATCTGATGAGATATACACATTACTATAATGGGGACAAGCACTTATGGGTGCATTTCCCCTTGTTGGGTTTTTTCTCCTCCCCAACACCTGCCTCTCTTGATCAGAATGCTCACTGAAGATCACTTCCTATAGTTCTCTCTCAGTATCTTTTAGACACCTTGTACTCACAAACAGAGCAGGAATGGGATCTCTCACCCCCCCACACACACCCTTTCAGTGCATGTATAACAATGAAATGGGGATTCTAATATGGGTTACTGATCATAGAATTGGAAGGTATATCAGAGGTCATCTAGTCCAACCCCCCTGCCAATGCAGGAAATCCTTCCTACAGCATCCTTGAGAGGTGGCCATGATTACGAAAAAGGGGCCTTTACAGCTGAGGGACTTTTTATTCTAAAATTAGAATAAAATATATTTTTTAATTTCCATATCGAACTTGTTGCTAAGTGTTTCACATACATTACCTCTGTCATCGTTACAACAATTCTGTAAGCTTGATACAACATTCTGTAGGCTTGATACAACACTGGTGCCTCTCAAAGCTGTCAACCTCCCAGTCATTGAGGTGTAGGGATGTGGGGCAGCCCAAAATTCTTTTTGGGATATGGGCCACATAAACCTCACCTCCTTATTCAGGCTGCTCATCCAGGTCTGAATAAGGTGTCTCCCAGATGGGTTAGAGTACAAGAAAGTAAGGTGCACTCAAGATGGTTTTTATGTTATGTATTATTACATTCATATCCCATCTCCCCCCCCCCTTGCAAGGAACCGAAGGTAGATTACATGGTCCTCCCCCTCCTTCCCTTTTTATCCTCACAACAACCCTGTGGGGTAGGTGAGGCTGAGAGTCAGTGACTGGCCCAAAGTCACCCAGTGAGCTTCATGGCCAATCGGGGACTAGAACCCAGTTCTTCCACGTCCCAGCCCAACACTCTAACCACTGTACCGTGCTGGCTGGGGGTGGTGGGATTTGTGGCCCAACCCATCTCGAGGGCACCAGCTTCAGGGAGGCTGATTCTTCACTGGTAGCAGCTCTTCGGGGTTTCCGATGGAGGGGATGCGCCTGTCTTTCCCACCCCTACCTGGATATAACTCTAAGGTAGCGTAGACATAGAATCATAGGGTTGGAAGGTGCCTGCCAGACCATCGAGTCCGGCCCCCTGCTCCATGCAGGAAGCCTGATTCCCAGGCGGGCCCCCATCCAAGTACCAACCAGGGCTGACCCTGCTTGGCTGCCGAGATCAGGCGCATCCAGCCCTTCGCTCGCAGCCGCCTGGACTCCTCTGCAGGCACAGCACACGCTCTGCCTCAGACCCAGGGCCCCTCTCTGCCTACTGCGACGTGCCCACAACGCTTTTGGGATGCAGCAGGCTGCAGGCCACACAACGGCTCCTTCCGCCCCTGCCCCGTCCCCGCAGCCCCTCCAAGTCTCCAGAGAGACCCTTCCACAGGTCCCCTCCCTATTCAGTTTATGGCCCAAGAGCTCTCCCCTCACCTCTCCCCCGCCAGCCGGGCTCCGCAGTCTCCAGCCGCGACCCCCCCCAGGTGCGGCTCAGCCCCCTCCCCGCTTCCTTCTTCCAAAGGACCCAGGAGTCCTGGCGCCCAGCACCCACTGGTCAGGGCTCAGAGGGCGCCTCTTGCCCCGCTCCTCCCCGGCCTCCCCCCCCCGCCCCAGCCAATCAGGGATGAGGAAGCCCCCGCTTCGCCTTCCACGCTGACCCCTTCCGCGCCGCCGTACTTGCCTGCTGTGACGTCACCGCGGGCGCCGAGAGCGCGCGCGAGGCTGGCGGCCGATTCCTCCGGGGCTCCGCCGTGGGCGCGCGCCTCTTTTATGCCGCCTACCCAGCCACGACTGGCGCACCCGCCATCTCGACCAAGCCGTGCCTAATTTCATTTATTAGCGCGAAGGCCGCGCGCTGATGACGTCATCGCGGGACGCCGGTTGCGTGGGGAAGCCGCCGCCCTTCCTTATGTAGTTTTTTTTTCCCCCAGGGGTCGTGCAGGTCAAAGAATGGCCGGTAGATGGCGATCACAGCCCGCCTCCTGCCTTCCCGAAGGTGGCTTTCGACACACCTCTCGGAGGCCCCCGTCGCTAATGTGGGGGAGAATCATACCGGCCTACCTTACGGGGTTGTTGATAGGTGAAATGATTCGAAGGCTTGAAGCGTGCGATATAGATGTGAATCTGCTGTGTGCAAATTTGTGAATGGCCGCTGTTAATAATGTGATTGTCACTGTCAGTACTTAATGGATTTAGGGTGCAATCCTATGCACGTTCAGACAGAAAAAGTCCTACAACTCCCAACATTCCCCAGTCAGCCATGCTGGGTATTGTAGGCCTTTTTTTCTTTATAAACATGCATAGGATTGTGCCTTTAATGTCCTTCTGACCTCACTGTTTGCAATTCTCTCTCCTCCCCGCCCCCCCATCATATGTATTCTTACATGTTACCTGGAACTCAGGATAATACTTCACGCATCTGCTGCGGTGGAGAATGTCCACAAAAGCTTGTGCCAAAATATATCTGTTAGTCTTTAAGGTGTCACAAGACCCTTTGTGGTTTTTTTGCTGCAATAGACTAAAATGGCTACCCCTCTGGAACATATAAATGCAACGCGTTCTTGTTGTTCATAGTATTAGCATTATTATGTATTGTGACCGCTTGGCCTTGCACACACATTAGGGTTGTTTGGCGTTGCTGAGGCTGTTCTGCAATCAGGCGGAAACAAGTCTATCAGCGCAGTCCTGGACACCCCATTACAATCCCACAGTGCCCAGCCCCCGGGCAAAGGCAGAAATGGGAAGGAATTGCAAAGACAGGTATCAAGGGGAAATTGCTGAAATAGCTCTATTTCCCGTGGTTTGAACAAGGACAGCGGTGTTTTTTGTTTTTGCTATTTGATCTCTCTGCATGTGTTAATCAGCTCAGCATTGCAATGATTACCCAATAACTTTTTGTGAAGGTCAGCTTTTAAGGTAATCACTGTCTGTACTTTCCGCATTTCAGTTCCCTCTGACAACGCAGTTTACATCTCTCCCCCCCACCCCCTAGCATGTCTATATAGATCTATCAATTTGAGCTTGACGCGTCATACATCTGATGAAGTTGACACAAAAGCTTATGCCAGCGTGAATTTGTTCGTCTTTAAGGTGCCACCAGTCTCTTTGTTGTTAGATCTGCTCGAGGGGGCCATCCATTAAAGCATTCTGTGTATCTTCCTGTCTGTTTAGAGAGCTGGTTTGTGGCGCTTTCCCTGACCTTCAATGCAGTTACAGCGCCAGCCTTCCCTGTGTGGACTAGCAAAGCACATTTGAGATGACCAGAGTGGAGGGAGCCCTTGACAATGTGGTGGATGAAGCCACCACCTGAATAACCTCTGCCATTACATGTCCCACAAAAAAGTCCCCTTCCCTCCGTTACATGTTAACTAACAGCTGGCATTGGTATGGTTTCTTCATTTTTAAAAAAATTCAGTTCCTTTTCACACTAAACCCTGTGTGCTAATCAAATAGAACAATGAGCAAAAGTTTGGACATTTTTTTCTGCTTGGGCCTGCGAGGGCTGGTTTGCACAATCACAGGGTGGTTAATAAGCCATGGTGGTTTATTAGCCACCCTGTGTGTGCTGGGATTAGCATAATTACCCTTGGCAGCGCCGCTTGTGTTGTGCAAGCCCGGCCAGGGTGGCTTACTTCCTCTGCACACATGACAGGAGAAATAAGCCACTGTGGCTTATTTCCCCAGGCGCAATGGTGTGAACCAGGCCTGTGGAAGTTGTCCTCGGAATTGAAATGTTCCCACCTGGTTTCTGAACATGTCCATTCCTGAGACTGGCCTGTTTGTCCTTTGTAGAATGCAACAGGGTGCTGCTGGCATATTTGTCTCCAACTCTGCTGCTCTTAATACCCAAAAATCTTAGATCTTAGATACCCAGTCTTAGATACCCAAAACCTGCCACCTTCAGCAGCTGCCTCATCATGTTGCTTCACCTCTGCTGATTGCTGGCTCAGAAGAAAGGAATAGCAAAGATTTCCTTATCAGGACATTGTGTACCTGAACGGAGGCTGTTGCAATACCTGATATATTGCCTGCTCTGTTTATCTGAGAAGCGGACTTCATTTCTTTGTTGTCCTTACTGTCTGCCTGACAAGTACAGAGGTCTTCAATTCTTCTATCTGTTCTCCCAGAAAACTTGAAACATATTGTCCTGGAGCCCTGTGAGTTTTATGTAGACTTCAGGGATAAATGGATTATTGCTACAGATAAAAAGAACACACATACCCCTCAAAGAATGCATTTCTCATGAGATCTAGCCTGCAATCCTGTACATACTTTCCAGGGAATAAATCTGATTGTACTCAGTGGGACCTGTTTCTGAGTAGACAGGCATATATTGTTCTGTTAAGGACAAGGAGAGTGCTGGTTTTAGTCATTTAGCAAATACGGGTTGGGAGCAAAAGAAATGATGAAGCATAGGCTTGCATTGGATTTCATTTCATTTATTACATTTCTGTACTGCCCAATAGCCAAAACTCTCTGGGTGGTTTACAAAGATTGAAAACCTTAAAAATACATTATACATAGTATAAAACCATTTACATATAAACAGACAGGAGACACACAGAGACACATGTATCTAAGTCTTCCCCTGATTGCATTTTCTCAGACTTGGTTACAGATGCAGTTGTGTTGTAGGTTCTGTCTTATGCTAATGTTTGTTGTTTTGTGGAACTTTTGCTGCTTTTATTATCACACCATTGTTGTTTTTGTATTCTGAATTTTATTATATGCATGTTGATGTTGTACACTGCTTTGGAAGGGCTCCTGCCTTGAAAGGCGGCCTATAAATATTTTAGATAAATAACTAATTGAGCTCCATGGATTTTACTCCCAGGCAAACAGGTATTGAATTTTATGCAACCTGCTTTGTATCTCAGCAAGGATGTTATTTTCAGAAGGCAATATTAGGGGAGAGAATGTCAGTAATCCAGCTATGTATTGCTCTAATAAGGCTGTATCCTACACACATTTGTTGTTGTTCAGTCGTGTCCAACTCTTCGTGACCCCATGGACCATAGCATGCCAGGCCTTCCTGTCCTCCACACTCTCCCAGAGTGTGCTCAAGTCTAAGCCACAGTCAGCTCCAGGTCTTGTTTTTACTGACTGTATAGAGCTTCTCCATCTTTGGCTGCAAAGGACATAATCAATCTGATTTCGATATTGACCATCTGGTGATGTCCATGTGTAGAGTCGCCTCTTGTGCTGTTGGAAAAGAGTGTTTGCTATGATCAGCGTGTTCTCTTGGCAAAACTGTTAGCCTTTGTCCTGCTTCATTTTGTACACCAAGGCCATGCTTGCCTGTTATCCCGGTGATTTCTTGACTTCCTACTTTAGCATTCCAATCCCCTATGATGAAGAGGACATCTTTTTTTGGTGTTAGTTCTAGAAGGTGTTGTAGGTCTTCATAGAACCGATCAACCTCAGCTTCGTTGGCATCAGTGGTTGGGGCATAGACTTGAATTACTGTGATGTTGAATGGTTTGCCTTGGATTCGTACTGAGATCATTCTATCGTTTTTGAGATAGTACCCCAGTACTGCTTTTCCCACCCTTTTGTTGACTATGAGTGCTACTCCATTTCTTCTAAGGGATTCTTGCCCACAGTAGCAGATATAATGGTCACCTGAAATAAATTCAGCCATGCTTGTCCATTTGAGTTCGCTGATTCCCAAGATGTCGATGTTCAATCTTGCCATCTACTGTTTGACCACCTCCAGCTTACCTTGATTCACTGATCTTACATTCCAGGTTCCTAAACAATATTGTTCTTTACAGCATCAAATTTTCTTTTCACCACCGGACACATCCACAGCTGAGTGTCCTTTCGGCTTTGGCCCAGCCGCTTCAGTCTTTCTGGCACTACTTGGAAATACCCTCTGCTCTTCCCCAGTAGTATAGTGGACACCTTCCAACCTGAGGGTCTCATCTTCCGGCGTCATCTCTTTTAGCCTTGTGATACGTTCCATGGGGTTTTCTTGGCAAGAATACTGGAGTGGGTTGCCATTTCCTTCTCCAGTGGACCACATTTTGTCAGAACTCTCCACCATGACCTGTCCGTCTCGGGGGGCCCTGCACGGCATAGCTTATGGCTTCACTGAGTTACGCAAGCCCCTTCACCACAACAAGGCAGTGATCCATGAAGGTATAAAACACACATTTACTAGTGAGTAAACCTCCTTTAATTGTACCTTGAATAGATGTGCAGAAGAAGACAGTTCAGTAGATGTACCTTTTTCACCCTCGCTGAATCCCACTTGAATTCCTTCTTCTGTACAGCTGTTACTAGTTCAGGAACCCGGTCTTTTTCTGCATGGCGTCTCCCTTTCTTGGAAGCCCTGCTGCAGATTCCAGATGTGTGGGGAGGTGGGATGGTTGTGATGACTCCGTTTTGAGGGAGCAGAACTTTGTACATGATCAGTGGGGCTTTTCATTATGATTGCATCACTTGAATGAATGAACCAGTGCATGACAATTATATCTTGCCTTTCCTCCAAGGAGCTGAGAGGAGCATACGTGGTCCCTCCCCCGTTTTATCCTCACAACGACCCTGTAAGGCAGCCGTCCCCAACCTTTTTGGCGCCAGGAACCAGTCCAATTTTTCTACGGACTGGGGGGGGGTTCCGCTGGTGGACTTCCAGCCGCTGGGACACAAATGTCCCATTTGCATCCCTATTCTTTGCAGTAATCGGCTACGTAAAGTTTTACGTAGCCTATTACATGTAGAACAGGGACGCAAATGGCTTCCGCATACCAGGCGCCATTTGCATCCCAGCGGCCGGAGCCGGCTGGCAGCTCTGCAGACTCGCCGCGGAGCAGAGCTGGCCGGGGCTGGCGAGGATTCTGGAGGTGGGGGGAGGGACGGATCGCCTCCCCCCCCCCCGCGGACCCAAGGTGAGGGGGTTTCGCACACCCCTGTGGTTGCTGACAGGCCACGGACCGGTACCAGTCTGCGGCCCGGGGGTTGGGGACCCCTGCTGTAAGTTACTCCATACAGCCGAGTTCTGGGATTAAAAATCACCATTGTGCTTTCAGAAAACTTCAGCTGATGAATGGTATAGAAATGTAATAACATGAATAAGGCTCTCGAGATGGACTTTGTTCTTTACTAGAACCTGGAGACCCACCAACTGCAAAAGACATGCGCCTAGAATTAAAGAACTCTGCGCCCAGGGATTCGTTTTGAGCACCGACATTGAATGGATCTCACAGGGTTTCCACACAAAAATCCCCTCAGCTTTCGTCGTTTTAGCAGCATAATTTAGGGAGGGGGTCATGTTGTTGCTGTTGTTAAACAACTGGGGGTCAGAAATTCTGACTGATCCATCGTAAATCACCGGCAGAGCCCCTTGCCATGTAGTAACAGACGCCTTATTTTCCCACATCCAAAATGGCCGCCAGGGCGGCTTCCTTCCCTTTCAGCCGTTTTCTTTCTCAACGAAGATGGCGGCTTCAGCCGGGAAGGGAAATTATTCATTGGTGCTCTGAGCCGTCAATCAGGCCTCTTCCTCCCGCCCGCGTTAAGAATGGCGGCCTGCGGAGGGCAGGAGGGTGACGTCATCCGTCGAAGACGAACAGCCGCAGGAAGAGAAGTAAGGGCCGCGCCGACGCGGGTGAGGACTGAGGGGGAGAAGGGCGTTTTTGAAAAGTACGGGCCAGTGACGTCATCCGGGGGGTGTTGTGGGAGCTGAAAGCAAGAGGGGAGCGGAGGACCCCTTGGTAATCCTACAAGCCGTGAATCGGAGAGGGAGATGTTCAAGTGGGCGATGGCAAGGGGAGTTTGGTTATGAATAGGGCAGCCTTTCCCAAGCTGGGCCCCCCCAGACGTGTTAGACTGTACCTCCCATCATCCCCAGGCAGCATGGCCGGTGTCTTCATGTGCCCTATTCATATCTCCTTTACACACACACACCCATTTAAACATCCCCCCCTAGTGATGGCCATCCTGGCCAGGGATGATGGGAATTATAGTTCAATGCATCTGGAAGGTCCCAGGATGGGAAAGGCTGTCGTGGGAAAGGTAGGCACTAGGAGTATGAGAGAAGCAAAGAAGGAGTCTGGTTATATCCAATGAGGTAGACTCCAGTCCACAACAGCTTTTCCCATGATTCATTTTATTTTATGGATTTAAAACATTGCTTGGCTGCCTTTCCAGGGAGCCCTCCTGAGGCAGTGTACAACACTGAAACTCACATAATACATGATAAAATGTTTTGGTTTTGAAGAGGCTGCAAGACTCCTTTTTGTTTGTGGTTATCAGTGGGAGACCCTGAGCAAAGTATGGGGCAGGGGTAGGTAGTCTGGCGCCCTCCAGATGTTTTGGACCTACCGTTCCCATCAGCCAGCGTGGCCAATGGTAATGGTTTATGGGAACTGTAGCCCAAAACACCAGGCCGCCTACCCCTGGCAGGGCATGTTTGGGGAGGGTGTGGAAGGGATGTGCAATTTCTTCATTTTACAACAGAGGGCTGAAGTAGACATCAAGAGGGAAGACAGGTTTGTTCACATGTCTGGCCTGTTCACTTATCCAGTACAGGGTGGGGACTGCTTTTTAAATCAAAAATTGTGCGTGGGTGAGGAGGACTGAGTCCCTGTCCCCACATACTCCCCTCTGCCTTATTTCCTTGTACTCTTGTTGTTGTTGCTATTGTTAAACAACTGGGAGTCAAAAATCCTGACTAATTTATTGTAAATCATCAACAGAGCTCTCAGTAGATCCCAATCTACCTTCCGCCCCACCTCCCTCCTTGCCATATTTTTCTGGTATTTTTCTCCCGACTGAACTGAGGAGAAAAACGTCTGGGGTGAAGAAATGTAGTGAGGTAAAGTGGGGGAGGCAGGGTTCTAGTTCCCCTGACCCCACCTATGCATAGCTTTTATTGTAAAAAATAGACCCCACTTTGCATTAAATGTGAATAGGACATATACATGAATGAAGGAATAGAGCTACTGAGTCATGTTCAGTGTGGCCCAAAGAAACGTGTATTTTAGGGTGCAATCCTATGCCTGTTTAGACAGAGAAAAGGCCTGCAACTCCCTACAACAGGCATAGGATTGCACCCTTAATCATTTTCTACCGCATAAGCTGTTACGGTGTAGAGCTCAGTTCATCAGATACATGGTCAACTGTTTGGGTTGTTATATATATCTGATGAGATTCTGGTGTGTGTGTGTGTGTGTAGTCTTCAGAGGACAAATTCACCCATTTGCTGCTTTGCGTTGAAACAGAGGCACCAGGGAAGTGGCGAGGGTTTGGTACAGCATGTGGCACCAAGGACTACGATGACAACTTCCTGAATGCAAGAAGATCATGGGATGTTTGCTAGAATGAGAGCTGAGGGACCAGCCCTATGTGGGATGGTTTGTAAGAGGAAATGTAGAGAAGAGAAAGCTCCTTGAAGAAAGGAAGGCCTTGGAACTTTATTGAGAAGGGGCTGGGGAAGATCCTTATGAGCTTGAGGGGGTTGTGTTTGGAAGGGGCACACAGTATGGATGTGAGGTGGGAGAGACTGGAGGCTAGCAAAGGGAGCCATTTGGGGAAAGCAGAGCCAAATGAGCAGTGGTATTTGGCAGGGGTGGGCAAGTTGTGGACTTCCAGATTTGGGGGGGGGCTACAACTCCCATGATCCCTCACTATTGGTCATGCAGGCTAGGGCTGATGGGTGTTGTAGGCCAAAGCATCCGGAGGGCCAAAAGTTGCCCACCCTGGTGTATGGATTGCCTCCATAAACACCCAGTTGTTGATCCTCAGTCCTCCCCTCCAGCCACATGAAGCGGAAGCATCAACTCATCTCAGATACTTTCAAGGCTAAGAAGCGAAGGCTGGCTCTTGGACTGGAGCCTGTGGAACAGGGTGAGCATGGAGGGAATGTTTTGACGCGCATCATCTGAATGGGGGTGGTGAGAGAGCCAGAATTTGTGGATGGTATGAAGGGGAGTCTTCTGGGGTGGGGATGGGGAACGCTTTTCAGCCTGAGGGGTGAATTCAATTTCTAAGAAGCTCTCAGGGGCCACATTCCAGTGGTGGGCAGGGCAAAACAAAAATGCCAGTATATTGTAGCTTAGAGCACTTCCTGCCTGTAACTAAACCTTAGGAGGAACATTTCACCCTTTAAGAACGGAGGGGGAAGATGCAAAAGCTGGGAAAACACCAAAAGAGCAGTGGTTTGGGGAAAGCGGGTGTGGCCAGATGGGGGCCCCAAGCGGGCCTGAGGTTCCCCTCCCCTGTTCTGTAGAATGCTGGGTGTCAGGACTCCTGGGTTCTTATGTATTGTGTTTCTTTTCCCAGAGGGGCCTGGGGCAGTTGACGCTGCTCTCCAGCACTTGGTGTCTCTCTTCCCTCGCAAACTATTTGAGGATTCCCTGCCGCCCTTGATTCTGAGACACCAGATCTACAGTCTCGTCAAAGACCGCACGACTGTGGACAGGCACCTGGTAAGAGACTCCCTCCCCAGTTTTGATGTCCTCAGTCCCAATCTACCGTCAAGTCATATGGTCCAGTTCAGCCTGGCTCCAGCCTGGTTAGGTGTTCTGGCATCCTTTACCAATGGTGATGCTAAGGAGGTGTGTACTGGATTGGTCTCTGGATGGGAGACTGGTGGGAGCCCCATGGAAACAATTCTCAGTTTTCTAAGGGAGCATCTGGATAGTAGAATCTTTAAGAAGAGGCTGTGTGTCTGTCTGTCTGTCAGTGTCACAGTGCTAAGACTGTGAAACCTAGACACCTGAAACTCGCCATCCATACTAAGGGGGCCCTAGGGGTGTGCACCTCAGGAATATTTTGTTTTTAAAATGTATTAATTAATTTTAATTAATTTAAATGCGCCTGTATGGTTGAAGCCTGCAGTATCACCTCCTGCTGCTAGGGGGCAGACATCCCTGCCCAGCATGTAGCCTTGCAGTTGATACATTTTGAAGTGCGGGGAGATTAGTAGGCCGAGGGACTGAATAATAGGTCTGCCTCCACACCTGCCCCCGGAATGGAGTGGACAGATCCTTCCAAGGTTTTCAGTCACTTGGTAGCATACTCCCCCAACCAGTGCATAGCTCTGCAGTTGATACATTTTGAACCTAAGGGGACTAGTAGGCCAAGGGACACCATTATATGCCTGCTCTCTTCCCACTGCATTGGGGCAGCCCCACTTGGGGAATGACACCATGTCCCAGGCTGTGCCTTGGGGCTCCAGCGAGTGTGGTTTCACTCAGACATGGCAGGCACAGCGTGTCCAGCTCTGACAGCTATGTAAATTCGCTTGAAGTCTTCACCATGTCTAATGAAGGGCTATTCGCACCCATGCGAAGCTGGGTCTGTTTGCTAGTAATAAATAAAGCAAATAAAAACCCATGAACTTTCACTGGGTATTCTGACTGCCCCTACCCCCATCCCAATGAAATAGGGTATGTGGGGAAACTAAGCTTTGAGGTAACCTAATTTCCTGCCACCAGTCCTTTCAGCAGTGAAGAGACATACTCCTTGACAACGTGAGGAAGTGTACCTGTGATACCTTCACGCACTGTAGTTTGGGGAGCAGCAAGGGGATCGTTCTGATCTACCCTGCTGCTTTCAGCAGATGTAGGTGGCATCTACTGTAGGCAGTCACCCGTCCCTTCAGTTCTTCCCTCCCTTTCAGTTCTTCCCTCCCCTCTCACTCCAGTTCTCCACCCTTAGAGTTTGCATATGAACTCTGACTTTGGAAATAGATGGATTAAAAAACCCATATCCTTCGTCTCTCTGCAGAGCCTGCTGAAAGATGAGGGCCGGATCCGGGTGTTCCAGCATGGCTTTGATGCAGACACTTTGGTTGTGGCATTCACGGACAGTTATAAATCGAAGGTCTTGTGTCTGTTCAGAGGGATCCTGGGTTGAGCAGAGGTGTGAAGGGCACCAGCAAGGTGATTTTGATAGCTCTTCTCCCCTGCCCACCTCAGGTGCTGGAGTTCGTGTCTGGGAAAGAGTTTGCCAGGACGGTGCAGAAGTTCCTGGATTCTGTCCTCACCTCCTGTCCTGACATCAGTTTTGACAAAAGGAGAATGCTGAGGGAGTTTGGCTTCAGCGACATGGACATCACGTGAGCAAGCGTATCCTCAGCGGGGTGGGAGAGTTGCTATCCCTACCATGCAAATGGCTTTTGTGAGGCAGGTGTGTCTTGGGGTCCCTGTATAAACAACTGGTTTTCCCCTCAGCATTTGCTGTCCCTCTGCTAGAGCTGCTGCCTAATGAAAGGGAATCCATCTGCTTCATTTTGCAGATAGACACATTCATGGAGGATAAGGATTAATATTATCATTAAAATATTATCATTAAAAACCTTATTAGAAATATTCAGTTTTTGAGTTGCCCTATAGCCAAAGCTATACTTAATACAAACAAAGACAATAAAACTAGTGATAAAGCACACAACAAACGTTTAAAGAAGTATTTAAAGACAATAATTCTCAAGCATTCTCTCCTTTGGTTTTAGATCATGTACATGTTACAGTAGGTGTCCATCTTAAGAACATTAGAAGAGCCCTGCTGGATCAGACCAAAAGCCTATCTAGTCCAGGGTTCTTTTCCCACAGTGACCAACTAGATGCCCCAATGGGAAGCCCACAGACAGCACCTGAATACAACAGCACCCTCCTATTTGTGTTCCCCAGGAACTGGTATACAAAGGCATACAGCTTCTGATACTGGAGCTATACATAGAGACATCAGGACCAGTAGCCATTGATAGCCTTTTCCTCCAGGAATTTGTCCAACCCTCTTTTAAAGCCATCCAAATTGGTGGCCATCACTACATTCTATGGTAGCAAGTTCCATAGTTTAAACTATGCCCTGTATCATAACAGAGGCATTTTCTGCCTATGTGAAAAGCAGGGAATGTTTCTTCTAGGATGGTGCCCTCTTCCCCATATTTTTAATTACTTTTACCAAAAAATAGCCACAATTTAAAAAATGCTTGATTAATTGAGGGCACCTCTTTACGGAATCTAAAGGACTTGAATTGAGTGATCAGTTAGATTAATCAATAGTGCAGTCCTAGCATGTTTACTCAAAAGTAAGTCCCCCGTGTTCAATGGGGCTTAGCTCACAGGTAAGTGTACATTGGATTGCAGTCCGGGTGAGAGTGTGTGACCCACAAAGCCTCACACAGCCCATCAGTCATGTTGTTCCCTGTCGGGTCCTTGCCAGGCTTATAAGGCTATTAATGGGCTGCCATATCTAACCAGAGGGTTGTATTCCAGTTGATGGGTAGCAAGTTGCACAGACCTGCTTTGCCCAGTGGTCTCAGAGGAAGAAAGAGCTGTGTTTATGCAGGGCCCACAAACCACACTTCCCTTGGAATCCACCCCCGCCGCCTGGCTCAGCCCCAGAAGCGGCTATATCTTTGTGCTAAGGGAAGAAATCGTAACTAAGGGAACTGTATTTTTCCCCCCCTCTCCCTTTGTGTTGCATTCAGGCAGCTGGTGAATGCTGGAGTCCTGACTGTCCGTGATGCTGGGAGCTGGTGGCTGGCGGTGCCTGGAGCAGGCCGCTTCGTCAAATACTTCATCAAAGGTTTGTTTGCCTCTTGCCATCCTGAGATTTTGGAAGAACCAACTCCTGGTCCAGAACTAGCAGCATAGTTGGGAGATCCCCCGTTCTCCCCCACACCACAGCCTACCCCATTCAGCAGGGTCCCCCGTCCCTCTCCGTAGCATTTTTGTGGGGATGGAGGGGGAGTTCTACTTTTGCTAGCTCAGCTGCACATGCTTAAATCTCGATACAATCCATTGCAAATAAATAAGGCTGGAACACCTCTGAAGGGAGCAGCCCGCTGACCTGTGTGTCTCTTCCCAGGGAGGAAAGCTGTGCTGGGTATGATCCAGAAAGCCAAATACAAGGAAGTTTTGCTGTCTGATCTACAGAACCGTCGAGCGCCAAGTGCCGTGAAACTGGGTCTTCCCTACCACATACACGACATCATTGGAGCCCAGCTGGTAGACTGGTACTAAATTCCTGCCCATCCTGCCCCCCCCCCGGTTGCCCCCTTCCAGTTAGCCCACATCCTAGCTCTTTGGTTCTTTGGATCTTAGCTCCGCCCTTGTGTAACCTGCTTTCCTGGGAGTGTGTCCCACTGACCTCAGAGGGACTTAATTTTTGGGTAGACCTGTGCAGGATTGCACTGTAAGACACTTTTTTTTCTCCTTTCCCAAAGGAACCCAAGAACTTTGGTTCCCAGTCTCCCAGAACTGAGTGTGGTAGCTTGCAGGGCAAGTTTGTGAGCTGTGAGCCAGGAACACCCCAGTTCAAATCTTACCTGCGCTATGAACTCTCTCAATGGCCTTAGGCAAGCCACTCTTCCAGCTCTCCTCTCCAAAACTGCATTTATTCATTCCAATTATATCCCACCTTTCTTCCATCATGGAACTCAAAATGGCTACATACAGTTCCCAGCTGGTCTCCCCTCCAAGCACTGACCAAA
This sequence comes from Heloderma suspectum, assembly GCF_057233095.1. Classification (NCBI taxonomy): domain Eukaryota; kingdom Metazoa; phylum Chordata; class Lepidosauria; order Squamata; family Helodermatidae; genus Heloderma; species Heloderma suspectum. Next base: position 358,662,826 of record NC_139459.1, on the reverse strand, counting down.
CCCAGACCTGCTTAGCTTCAGCAAGGTAGTTGCCTCATATGCCTTCAGACCATGTCTTTGTATGCATATAAAGTAATTGCCTTGCTGAATAAAAGGCCTGTCTAGTCCAGTGATGGCTTTCCCCTGTTGCTCATTTGAAACCAAGATCAGGTACACAGCAGTAGAATGTGGGTTGTAGCCAATGTTAGTCCTGTCTAGAGTAAACTCATTCAACTGAATGGGACTGAAGTGAGAATAATGTTGGATATAACTGCTTATTATCCTTTTCCCAGGGTTTGTAGTAGCCTTGGTTGCAATTTGTTCTGGATTTTAAGCTGACGGCCTCTATCTCATGTTCTGCAGTGTGCCAACGACCTCCGGCACTCTCCTCCGATTGGCCAACAATTAAGATTGTGCTGCGTCGCCATCAAGCAGAGAGTTGTGCCTGAAATGAACTAACCTGCCTTGGAGCTCACAGAGTTCACCCTGGGGCGCAGGGACCTCTACTTGAGCCACCAGCATTAGCGGGAACAGAAAGACTTCTTTCCAGAAAAATAAGTTTTACTGATGAACAGATGTATGTTTTGCACTTAATATGGGTCCTCGTGTGGGAAGAGCACTTTAGCAGGACCTCTGACTGCCATGGAATGACTCTGATGTGAGACTGCAATGAGAGCAAGCAGCTTGTGGCGCAATCTTTCTCCATAGCCCGCGGATGTTGTAGCACCGTGAGACGCCTATCTGTCTAGGGTAATAAGCTGCAACATCAAAGATGCCCCACAAGCCATTCACTCCTGTTTGTGTGGTGTTGGGAAATGCCTTGAAGTTTAATTAAAAGAAGTTTCTTTCCATTCTTTGTGGCTTGTTGGCTTACTGAGGAGTTCTGAAAATGTAGCACTTGGTTTGTTGTTCTTCTTGTACTGGCAGGAAGATGTGTTCACATGAGCACACACGCTGTTGAGGTGTATTCAAGAAGGGCATGCGTGCCGTATGTATTCTTCACCCCCATTTTTAAGAACTGGAACACATAATTCTGGCTTACTTTTTGTTTCCTTTTTGTTACTTTTTGTTTCCCTTTTGTCGTGACGGGTCCTTGACTTCCTCTTGGTTTTGCTTTGTACAGTGCAAGCATCCTGCCTTCCTAAGGGAACCCAAGAACCTCTGTGTTACCCTCTGTGACTGGGGTCCCTGGTGTGGTACCCATGGACACCCCCTTTGGCTCCTGCCAAGGTCCCTGCCTCTGCTGATTTTTAAAGTTTTCGGGTGAACCTGGGAACTTGGAAAAATAACATGCAAAGCTAACAGACTCCAGTTCTCTCCTCACAAGAAAAACTAACTCTGCAAAAGGAATTTTGTACCGCTCAGGATGGCAACTGGGGAGCCATCAAAACAATATTTATTTATACCTCTCCTACCTTTCCCATGCTGAGTTGGGCAAAAGCATCCTGTAAATGCGGGAGAGTGGGTCTCAGTCTGTACCGTCCACACAATCCCACAGTGCAGGCATTAGACTCCTTTTTAAATAAGAGCTGTACTGTGCCCGCTGTAACTCTTTGTTTAATCAAAGATCAGAAGGTCCAAACATATCAGACTGATCTTGGTCTGCTTGTACTGGCTGCCTGTGTGCATCCAAGCTTAATTCAAGGTGTTGGTTTTAACTTATAAAGCCCTGCAGGGCTTGATGGAGCACCTCCCCCAACATGAACCTACCCATACTCTACGCTCAACATCTAAAATCCTCCTCTGGGTGCCTCCTCCAAGGGAGGCTTGGAAGGTGGCAACAAGGGAGAGGGTCTTCTCAGTGGTGGCCACCCAACTGTAGAATGATCTCTCCAATGAGGTCTACCTGATGCCAACATTATCTTTTCAGTGCCAAGTTAAAGCCCTCTCTCTTTTCTCAGGCACTTGGCAGCATATGATTAGTTTTAAAATCAGTCTTGGATCTGTCTTGTGGTCACGGTTGAGTGCTAAAAGTTGTTTTTAGATCTATGTTGCCTCCATGTATACCATTTGTGTTTTTTTATGTAAACGTTTTACAACTTCTATATTGTATTTTAATGTTTTTAATCTTTGTAAACTGCCCAGAGAGCTTTGGCCGGGGAGTGGGATAAAAATGCAATAAATAACAACTAATCAGTAAAGAAGGTGAAGAGCATTAAGGACACACATCTGTTAAAAGGAATACGTGTTTATGTGGATTTAGGCAAAATGGACTGTGACACTTTAGATGCAGAGAGCTTTACTGAACATCTGTAGGTTTTGCCTTTATTACTTGGATGCTTGTAAAATGTACATCTACATGAGGGATGGAGTGTGGATGAAAGGAGGGGTTGCACATTGATCAGATGCATATTTGCGCTTACCACACATCCCTGTCAGTTGTACTTTTTTTGCATTGGAATTAATGGCAACGGTTTGTTCATAAACAGTTGTTTCTGTCCTACCTGATCAGGTGTACAAAAGCTTTTTAATGTACTGCCTGAAGAACAAATTATAAGAAGTGTAATCTATAAAAATTAGTTGAAAGCTAATAAGGAGTAAGGGTGACCAACTCTCATTCCATAGTGCGGAAAAGATGAGACCCCTTACAGGGGTGGCAGAGTGTGAAGAAGAGAACTTCCTAGTGTATCCTTTTGAAAGGACAGGCATTTGAGGCTGGACATGGGACGTTTATTCCCTGCCCCTATGCATACTTATGCAGTAGCACCACGGAGTCCCATAGGTAATTCCCTGGGTAAGTGCAGGTACATTTGCCAGCCTTAGGGTGCAATCCTATGCATGTTTAGACAGAAAAAAGTCCTACAAATCCCAACAATGCACCCTTAATAGTGTTACTCGATCAAACCAGGGGTCGTAATTCAGCATCTGGCTTCCAGCAGCGGTCACACAACTGCCTTTGGAAAGCTTGCAGGCCAGACATGAAGGCAACACCTGTTTTGTTTGCTTCCCAGCATCTGGTAGTCAGAGGTATATTGTGGCTGGTCTGACCCTGATGCTGGGAAAGACTGAAGGCCAAAGGAGAAGAGGACGGCAGAGGATGAGATGGCTAGATAGCATCATCGATGCAATAAATATGGACTTGAGCACACTCCGGGAGAGAGCGCAGGACAGGAAGGCCTGGCGTGCTCTGGTCCATGGGGCCACGAAGAGTCGGACACGACTGAACAACAACAATGCGCAACTAGGGGCTATCTGCCATTGCTTTTATTTTTTAAAATAAAAAATAACCCGTAAGAGCAGCGTTCCCTACCCTGGTGCCCTCCAGAAGTGTTGGACAGCACCTCCAGTAATTCTCAGCCAGGTTCGGGAAGGCTGACCTAGAAGTTGTTCCTGCCTCTCCTCCCTCTTGCTGCTAAGGTCAGGAATGGGAATCTCTCGAAAATCTCCAGACACTTTGGCCTACAGCCCCCATCAGCCCCAGCCAGCGAAGGCGGACAACCGCGGGAGCCGCAGCTGAGCCCCGCCTCTTTCAAGAGGACGGCTAGTGGGCGGAGCTAGCGCTCCCGCGAACGTTACGCGGAAAGGTCCCCGAGCAGAGCGACCAGCGCCGCGGACCTCAGCTGTGCGAGGCCGCCGGAGCGCCGCCTACAGAACGAGCTCCGCCATTGGCCGCTCTTCCCCGGGGACGCCCCGACGTCAGCAGGCCGGAGCTTCTGCGGGCGCCTTACGCTCCTTTACCGCCGCTCTATGGTCTTGTTGCTCGAACGCGGAAACCCTCGCGGCTTGTAAAGCAAACTCGGGCGCCGGCGCGGGGCGAGCGCGGCGATCCCGACGGGCGCAGCGATGAGCCCCTGGCGCGACCTCTGGCGCGGACCCCGCCGCTGGAGGTGGCCGGACTCCGCGGGGCGCGGCCTGTGCCCTTGGGCGCTGCTCTTTCTGGGCTTTTGCTGCTGGCAGGCGCGTGGCGTGGCCACTCCGGATCAGGTAGGGGGCGAAGGGGCTCGGCCCCTGGAGCTGTCCGCGCCGCTTCCCAGCCCCAGCCCGCAAAGGGGAAGGCAGTGAGCCCCGCCCCAGATCCACTGCCGTGGGGACCAGCCATAGAAGGGTGGCAACAAGAAGTCTTGTGGCAACTTAAAGATTCAGGACATTTTACTGTGGCAGAAGCTGCCTTGGTTTATTATATGTGTATATCCTGCCTTTCCTCCAAAGAGATCAGGGCAGTGTACGTTTTATCCTTACGACAACCCTGTGAGGTAGGTCAGGCCAAGAGAGGGTAACGGGTCCAAGGCCGCCCAGTGAGCTTGAGGGCAGAGTAGGGATTTGAACCTGGGTCTCTCCATCCCTAGACCAACCCTCTAAGCCAGCCAGCCCCAACCTCATGCCCGGCAGATGTTTTGGACTGCAGCCCCACCTGGCATGGCCATGGATGATGGGGATTGTAGTCCAACACATCTGGAGGGTGCCAGGTTGGGGGGGCTGCTCTGGCCACTCCACCTCACGAGCCAGAGTCCACTTCATCAGATGTGTGTGCAGTCATCCTTTATATCAGAGGTGGGGAGCCTTCTTTTCTGTTGTTGTTAAGGCTGTTGACTCAAAGGAAAAAAAATACATCTGGGTGAGACACTAATGATTCACTAACTTATTGGTTAATTGTCTTATGTTCTTGTATTATAAATACCATAAATATATAAACATATTGTCATGCCTAGGAAGACAGTGCCGAGGTGTTGCTGTCTCCAAAGCTCAGACTACTCAGGTTGCTTGGGGTATCTTCCAGCAATGGTAGCCAGCTGACCACTCTCTTCAGTGGTCTTTCCCTTGGGAACTGTTGGCGGTGTGTGTGTGTCTTGGGCATCACTGCTGAAAGGTGCTTGGAGCACCGTCCATCAGCAGTGGCCAACTGGTACCTCTCCTGGCTGGCCCTTTCCTGGCAGAGCGGGGAACTCCTTGGAAATTAAGTGCAGCAGAGGTGCATCTGGCCCTGGGCTGAAAGCTCCCCACCCTGCTTCATATATAGGAATACCCGGTGTACAAGAGGGAGGAAAGGTGCTGCAGTGGTGCTTAAAGCTGGTTTTTGCTTCAACATGATTTTGTTGATGTTTTATTGTTATGAGTTTGAGCTGCTGCAGCAAGCAACTTCTAAAAATTGGTATCGATAGAATAAAAGGGGATTTAAAAAGCAAAAGCAACGTGGCATAGCGAGGGTGCTTACTGAAGGTCACTTAACACACGTCACCCTTGCAATGACTGTTTGTGGAAGAGGTGGTTTTCTCTCTTTCCTGCTGCCTCCACTGGCTCCCACCTTTTAAAAGGCATGCGTATGGGTGAAATGCAGATTATTTTGATCTGTGTTTGTGCTTATGAACCCAGTGTCAACTTGGAGCACGCGTGGCTTTTATTTTTTTTAATCTACTCATTTCCTTCTTTCTTTTGCTTTCACCTCAGCCTTTGGAGCAGGAAGTTCCCTGATATCCCTTCTTGGCAGTCTTAGATTCTGCACCACCTTCTCATGGACTCTTATGACTTTTGGCTCCATTTTCAGTCCAGTCCTGCTCCTGCACTCTCCTCCCCCCTCTGTTGCCATAGGTTCTTTACACATTAACTTTTCCCAAGATTAAGGTGTGGAGAGAGCAGCAAGAAATGGTTAGGTACACAGGACAACCGACGGTGATAGCAGCAGAAATCCTGAGCAAATCAGCCCATTTTGTTCCTAATCTGCTTTGCTTCAGCTTAGGGTCTGAACAAAGAGAAATTAGGGTCTGTGTGTCAATCTTGAGTATGTCCATCAGTCAGCCAAAAAGATATCAAAGGTGCTGCTTTGTCCCAAGGGGATGGTACTGGAATTTTAAGGTTGCTTATCATGGGTTAGTTCCTTCTTAAAGCAGCTTCATGCTTTCTGTGGCAGCCAGCTTCCGCCTTCTTGTCCTACAGTAAATTCATAATGCAGGGGTGGGCAGAAAGTAGGTCTTTAAGGGTTTTTGACTTCAGCTCCCAGCATTCTTGACCATTGGCCATGCTGGCAGAGGCTTCTGGGAGTTGAAGGCCAAAACATCTGGAGATCTACCTTCTGCCCACCCCTGCCATGAAGTGAAGTGGGTTGGTGGTGGCCCCTGAGCATTTGGAGAAATGCATCTGGGAACCATTGAGAAGGGCAACCTCTAGATATTTTGGACCGCAGTTCTCACAAGCTGCAGCCTGCATGGCCAGTGGTCAGGGACTATGGGAGTTGTAGTGCAAAACATCTGGAGGATACTAGGCTGCCTACCCCTATGTCCGCATCATAGTTTAAGGCAAGCTTCTCCAACCTGGTGCCATCCAGATATTCTGGACTGCAACTCCATCTATCCCTGACATTGGCCGTGCTGGCTGGGCCTGATGGGTATTGAAGTCCTAAACATCTGGAGGACACCACTTTGGGCAAAGCTGTTCTGGAATAATTAACAATGGTGTACAGCAGCCTCCTCCATCCTGGCACCCTCCAGATGTGTTGGACTACGACTCCAATCCCTGACCATTGGTCGTGCCAGCTGGGGGTGCTGGGAGTTGCAGTTGGGAGGATGCCAGGTTGGGGAATGCTAAGATATGCGGTGCAGTTATATGTGTGTGTGTGTGTCTGTTGCTGTGGAGCACACATCTCCTGTGAGTCAACCAGGCCAAGATGCCTGAATAGTTTCCTCTGGAGAAACAGGCTTCACATATTCTTCTCTGGTGCCGCTGAGGGGGGGACAATGCTTGCCGTTTTTCTCCCTTTGTTTCTTGTCCTCGTGCCCCTGACTCCTTGGCAATATTGCCCCCACCGTGTGCTCTTCCTTTCCATTGATGTCTGCTCTTCCTGTTTTATCAACTGGTCTTCTGTCTGCTCTGCCGCCAAAACCACTTCCTGATCTTGTAAATGGAGAGATTCGCTGTGCCTTGAGATCTGTTCAAACGGGCCTGTCAGTTGATCCTTAACCTTGGAGTTCTGCGTACTGCTGACACTGGCATCTGGACGCTTGGAATCTTATTGTGTTAGCACCTCACCTGGAGCTTCTGGGGAGGAGTGGGGGAACAAGCAATACAAACAATTCTGACTTACTGCTCCTTTAAATAGGATGGAGGCTTAAACTGTATACTATAGAAACCCCAGAAGCAGCTTCTTTATCCCATGCTGTACAAGGTAGGAACATAGAAAGCTGCCTTATACTGGGGCAGACTATGGCCTGGTTCAGACATAGTGCTCTTCATCTGATCAGTCTAGGAACAAGCTGTGTGCCCACGCACTCCCTCCCTTTCCTTCCTCCCCTTGTCTGCCTGGTTTCAGCACAGCTCTTGTGGTTTCTTCAGGCACAGTTTCCAGTGATGTCTAAACTGGCAAACTGTGGTTTGAGGCCTCCCTCCTTGTTTTATACCCTGAATTGAGTGACTCCTTAAACAACCGTTTTAGAGAGCCAGTGTGGTGTAGTGGCTAGAGTGTTGGACTGGGAGTCAGGAGATCTGGGTTCTAGTCCCCACTTGGCCATGGAAGCTCACTGGGTGACTTTGGGCCAGTCAGAGACTCTCAGCCCAACCCACCTCACAGAGTTGTTGTTGTGAGGATAAAATGGAGGAGGAGGAGGATTATGTATGCCGCCTTGGGTTCCTTAAGGAGGAAAAACGGTGGGATATAAATGGAATGAATGAATGAATGAATGAACAGTTTCCCAGTTCGGACATCATGGGAAGCTGTGGTTTCAGAAACCAAGACAGCTTGGTTGACATCAGGTGCTCAAGTGGAGGAGGGAATGCATGAGGCAAATGGATCTTTTCAGCTGGACCAAAGTGTCCGTCCAGCTCAGTAGTATCTATTCTGATTGGTGCTTCCGGATCTTGGGGAGGGCGTTTTCACATCACCTACTGTTGCCTTCCCCAACTCGACACCTTCCAGATTTGACCGTTTCCAGCAGGGTAGGTGTATTACCATTGAAGTAAAAATAACAAGAGTCTTGTGGCACCTTAGAGACTAACACGTTCATTATGACAGAAGATCTTGTGGGCAATAGCATCCATGTCATCAGATGCATGGATTATTATGGCGAGTTTCCCTTCCAGATGTTGTGGACTACAACTCCCGTGGCTGGGAATGATTAGTGTTGCCATCTAAGACATCTGGAGGACCCCAGGTTGGGGAAGGCTGAGCTAAGCCCAGTTCCTTTTATTTTAATTGGTGATTGAGTCTTCTGCATGCAAAGTGTGTGCTGTCCCACTGAGCTGTAGACCCTCCATTGTTGATAGCTCATACTGGAACAAAGGCCTCCTGCCCCATAAATGGTACAAGGATGTCCGGTAAGCACTTCACTAATCCTACATCCACGGAGAGCTTGGCCCCGGTCTCTCTCTGCCAAAGGACCGTGTGAAACTGGGTCTTTATAAGCTCCAGTGAGCCAGGTGGGAATATAGCCGCATCCATCAGGGAAGGAGAAGTACAGACTGGGTAGCTACAGGAGTAGGGGTGGCTGGCACAGGGGCGCGGTATTGAATGCAGGGGATAGAGAGATGTTGCCCAACAGGTAAGACAGGGCCTGTTTGACAGGACAGGCAGAATAGTTAGCTGCCTGGGGTGGCACAACTCACCAGGACATTTTGCTGGCTCTCGAAATGAAATTTAAGAACTGGTACCTGGGCAGGAAGTGGGGACCGAGGCCAAGGTGTTTCTGGGGGCATGGGCGTGGGATGGGATGGGAGAATTCTCAGGAGGCTACACGGCAGCCTGATGTTTCTGCCCGGATACCTTCTTTTGCAAGGGGACCATCTACCTGCCCTCATTTCTGATTTGTCTGCTGATTCGCTCTTTCTTCCTTACCTCTTTCCGTTCTGCCTTATGCGTGGGATTAAATGTCGAGCTGACCCCAACCTTCGCCGCTCTCTTCTCTTGGTACGTGGCCAAACTTTGAAAGGCTGAACAATAGACGTCAGAAGAGTGCATCTGAACATAATTCGTTGCTGCAACTTTTAAACAGTCCATGGTTTAACACTGAAACTGGGATGGGCAGCATTCGGTTTGTTGGTTTGTTTTAAGCCTGTTGAAACAAATGCACACAATTAATGCTGGCCCTCTAATTCCCCTTCCTCTTTTTAATGCCCTGTTATTTCAGCAATAGTACGATTTCAGAATTAGAGCACAGCAAGTGGGATCTAGAACAAAATGTTGCAGTGTGGGGTGCTTCGGTTCAGGATTCTAGACACGCCATTCCATTCTCCTCGACCCTTGTCTTTTCCCCTTTTTTAAATCATCCATCAGGCACCATTCTGTGCCCAGTGAGCAGGTGCAGTCCTAACTGGGTTGGGGGGGACACACGGGCAGATTTCTCTACTGATTTCTATGGGCAGCTCTCGCTTCCGTTCCTGGGGGCATTTACAAATAGCTCCTCAGTGTAAGCTAGGAAATGAGCTATCCATACAGTGAGATGGTTTTATCTAGATATTTTATAACTGTGTGTCTCTTCCTTTACCCTCCTTTTCTAGCTATTCCCTTCCATTCCCCCCTCTCACCTGGTTTTCGGTTTTTTTCTTCTCAATAGTCTGTCAGCATTTCTTGTGCACTAAGCACACACACTCCACAATGGCCTGTTGGGGGGGGTGTCTCCCCTCTTAAAGCCTTTTTCTATTTTTTTTTTTTTTGTATTTTTGCAAACCCCAGGGCTACCCTGAATCTGCTGATACCTTCCTCTTGTGCATGGCTGTTGCTGTTTTGGCTACATGAACAATGGCACTCAATGGCTTGAACCGGAATTAGAATATAGGATACATAGACCTGGTTTGCTGTGGTCCATGGGGTCACGAAGAGTCGGACACGACTTAATGACTGAACAACAACAGACCTGGTTTGCACATCACAACAATCCAATTTTTTTTAATGTTACTCTCACTTCTTATTATAGGAGGCCAAATAATAAACATAAAGCATGGTCCAGTCAAAGTGACACACATTTCAAATGCAGTGATGTTTATTTTTAATGGGTTAAGCGCATCCTGAACTCTTCCATTAAAATCTGTGAGACAGGTTTGCATGTAACGACAACCCATGGGTTATTTAAACCATGGGTTGTTGGGGCCAAGTGTGAGAGAGTGAGTTGCCTCCTGCACGCTTGCCACTTCTGCTTTGTTAAACAATGCAGGAATGCCCTTTTCCTGGGTTGTTAGTCATGATGTCTGAACCTAGCATTCTGGGTTGTTGAGGGTTAAGCAATCTAGACTTTGAACCCATGGTTTGTTGTTGGGTTCAAACCCGGGGCTGTCTAACTCTCAACAACCCCAGGTGCCAGGTTTGGATGTCATGACTAACAACCCAGGAATGGAGCATTCCTGGGTTGTTCAGCAGAAGTGGTGAATGGGCAGGAGGCAGCCTACTCACTCCCACGTAGCCCCTTGTTAATTTGGCCCTGTTTAACTTCAGAGCCTATACAAGATGGGTTCTAAACACCCCAGTGGGTAACCAAGCTAAGTCCAAACAGGTAAACGTCACTACAGATAAAATTGTAAATTGAAATATATTAATGCCTTATTTAAGAAAATTACAAAATTAAAGAATGTCGCATGGTGGTTATATGAGCATTAGAAATGTTCTTTGTGATTACAGGGAAAGCAAATGTAACAGAAATGTGAGCTTAACCAAAAGAATTGCAATTGACAAAGCTGGCACTACAAATGTAGCGAGCGAGATAACAACTTGAGCTTCTAACATTGTTATGACTCCTCTTTCTTATCCTCCGGCTTACTACTTGGAATTTAACGCTAAACTAAAACATTGTTAACTCTCCCTTTTACTTCCTCCTGCACATTACTTGAATATAAAAAACTAAGCTAAAGCATTACTAAGTTCCTCTAGGTATGTGAAGCATTATGTTAGATAAAGGTAAAAGCTAGAGTGAAACTGAAAACCGAAGACTTGGAAATAATTCTAAGTTTCATCTTCAAAAATAATTCTAAGTCCCAACCTCAGAAATAATTCTGTCCCAACCTCAGGAAATATTCTGAGTCGTAGCTTCAGAAATAACTCTAAGTCCCAAGCTCACAAATAAAGTCTAAGTCCCAATTTCAGAAAGTGACGGGTTAAAACCATTTGCAAGTTCTAAGGTCTGGGAGTCTGAGGCGGTCCATAATTACTCAAAGCCTTGGGTCTGTGAAGCAGCAAGGAAGTGAAGTGAAGCAGCAACAGCAGAAGAACGAAAGAGCTCTCCTTACCTGTGATTTTGTACACTCTTGAAGTTAGGGCCCTCAATGAGTAATGAGACAACCATCTTCCAATCAAAATGGGGTGCATGGATGGTTCGATCACTCGCTAACCAATCAGAAGTGAGGTGTCTGTCTCCAGCCATCTCATGCTTTATGCCTACATGTTTTGGGAACATCTCTGATGGAATCCTTCTGGACAAGCTATCTGGGCTGGGAGGTGGCTCTTCTCCTACTTGGATAGTTGATTCCAGAAGGTGGTGCTGGGGGAATCATTGCTCTGTGCCTTGGCAACTATGTACCACAGGGCTCTATTTTATCCTCCATGCTGTTTAACATTTACATGAAACTGCTGGGGGAGGTTATCTGGAGGTGTGGGCTGAGGTGTCAGCAATATGTGGAAGACACCCAGTTCTATCTCTCCTTTTCATCAAATCCAGGTGAGGCAGTGGGTGTTCTGAACCAGTGCCTGGGCATGGTAATTGACTGGATGAGGGCCAAAACTGAGACTTCAATCCAGACAAGATGGAGGTGCTGTTAATGGGTGGTTCATCTGCCCGGCTTAAGTGATGTTCAACCTGTTCTGGAAGGGGTTGCACTCCCCCTCAAGGATCAGGTTCATAGTTTGGGGGTGCTCTTGGATCCAGAACTGTCACTCAAGGCACAGGGGGGCTTGGTGGCATGGAGCACCTTTTATCAGCTTAGGCTGATATACCAACTACATCCCTACCTGGACAGAGATAGCCTAGCTACAGTTATCCATGCTATGATAACCTCTCGTCTGGATTACTGCAATGCATTATACATGGGTCTGCCTTTGAAAATGGTTCGGAAACTTCAGCTGGTCCAAAATAGGGCAGCAAGACTATCAACAAGGACTGGCCAACATGAGCATATTATGCCAGTACTCTCATCTGCACTGGCTGCCAGTCCATTTCCGGCCCGATTTAAAATGCTGGCAGTAACATTCAAAGCCCTAAATGGCTTGGGGCCAGGCTACCTGAAGGATTGTCTCCTCCTATTTACACCTGCCTGGACCCTAAGATCAGCTTCAGCAGTCCTTCTACGGGAGCTCCTGCCAAAGGAAGTGAGGTGGGTAGCTACTAAGAGGGCCTTTTCTGCTACGGCACCCCAGTTGTGGGATGAGCTTCCCAGAGAGGTTCGCCTGGTGCCTACATTGTGCTCTGTTCAGCACCAAGTGAAGACCTTTTTATTCTCCCAGGCATTTTAGTGTTTCAATTTGTTTTTGTCCGATATTGTTTTTTTTTTTAATTGCTCTGCTGCTATTTATTTATTTATTGCATTTATACCCCGCCTTTCTCCCTCTCGCAAGGAACTCAAGGCGGCTTACATTATCCTCCTCCTCACCGTTGTGCTAGCTTCTGTTGGTCATTTTTATTTTTATATTGTGGTTTTAAACTTTTATATTGTATTTTATCATCTGTATTTTATTGCCTGGTATTTTATGGTTTTAATCGTTGTGAATGGTATTGGGCAGTATAAAAATGAAATTAATAAATCATACCACTAAGAGGTTAATTTGAATCTCTTAAATGTGGCTAAAAGTCTACTAGCTGGGCGTGTTATCTTGATTCACCTGTTTCTCCCTGGTACATTTTCTTTGAACTCACGTTCATCTTTGGTCAGATTTGGTCATAGCCGCCCCCAACATCTCCTCCCAATTGTTGCTCATGCTCAGGGCTATGGCTTCCTGTGCCCATCTGGCACTGAGTAAGAACATTGTCTTATCTGCAGGTGTACACCACAAGCAGTCAAACAGTAATTTTTTTCCTCCCATCGGGCATCTGAGCATGCTCAGTTCTTCTCATCTTTGTCTGCCTTTGTTGCCTTGAGCTTGCTTTGTGAAGCTGCTTGCAAAGACAGCTGCATTTTCCCCGTCTTCTGCAAAGTCTTAGTTAGAGGTATTATACTGCCATAACATCAGTTAGCATAGAATCAGAACTTCAAGGTCTTCATGCGCATGAGTCAGGGGTCTGGATTATAAGTATGAGGTCTTCCTAACTATGAGTCTGGGGTCTGGAATATAAGTATATCTTCTTAAATATGAGCCTGGGAACTTTTAGGGGGTCTTCTTGTAGGTCTCCCCAAAACCCTCATTCAGGTCATTCAACCATAACATATCAAATTAGCCATCTTCAGTTTGAAGTAGCCTCTTCAGTCTTTTGTTAGCAAAATTATTTAACTGTTTTAGTACCAGATTAACATTCCTCAAATTCATGGGTTGTTTAACTCATGAATTGGCGCTACTGGTGAACCAGGTCACAGTAGTACTTAGCAGTCCAGAGAGATCATGCAGTCCACAAGGTTCTGGGCTGTGAAATCCATAATCCTTGTTCCAGTTGATGTATTGGGTTTATGTAAAAAAAGCTATTCAGCCAAGACACAGTGATGAGTAGTTTGATTATTACCACTAGAATAAACATAGCTTAAAAGATGAAATTTATGCATGCCATCATAAGGAAACAAACATGAGGGGGGATAGATAACTTTTTAAAAAGTAATGCATTTGAGAGGGAAATCTTTTTAAACATTGTATAAAGCAAGAAATGTACACATCCCACGTCAGACAAATCTTCTTTAAATTACATTAAAAAAAATAATCCTTACAGCTTTGATTAATCCCATCTCATGATCAATTTAGTAGCATTTCCAGAAAGTAGAATTGCCTCTCTCTAGCGGACAGAAAACTCTTGTCTGCTTGATAACAACCTTTAATTTGAAGTAAGCTTTGATTATACCAGGCAATAGTCTTTGGGTGTTTAGCAGATATAACTGACATACTGTAAGTCTTTCAAGCAAGTCTCTGGCTTCCTGTCAGACTTGAGTATGCTAGATCAGGAGATCCAGCTGGAGATAACAGCGGGGTTTCCTTTAGCTTCCCTTCCTAATAGCAAGGGCGAGTGGCACGCTAAGGGGAGTCCCCACTGTTATCTCTGATTACTGATTGGAGATAACAGTGGGGGTTTCCTTAGCACACCACTTGTCATCCCAATTGGGAGAGCAAGCAGCACGCTAAATGCTTTGCTTGCCCCACGTCCTCCCAAGTGGGGGGTGGGCACTGGACAGGCAAAGCCACCTTGGCCGAGGTGCTGTCAGGTGGTATGGCCATGCCCCCTTATGTCATCATGGAGGGCTGGTGGGGGGGGGGTCACATTTGGCTCCCCATAAAAATTAAGTTAAAACTCCATGTTAGGCATAATTAGAAAAGGAATTGAGAATAAAACTGCCAATATCATACTGCCCTTATACAAATCTATGGTGTGACCACACTTGGAATACTGTGTACAGTTCTGGTCACCACACCTAAAAAAAGATATTGTAGAGATAGAAAAAGTGCAGAAAAGGGCAACTAAAATGATCAAGGGGCTGGAGCCTCTCCCCTATGAGAGAAGGTTACATCAGCTGGGATTGTTTAGCTTGAAAAAAGGAGGGTAAGGGGAAACATGATAGAGGTCTACAAAAGTATGCATGGTGTGGAGAATGTGGATAGGGAGACATTTTTCTCCCTCTCTCATAATACTAGAACCAGGGGTCATCCTATGAAGCTGATTGGTGGGAGATTCAGGACAGATAAAAGGAAGGACTTCTTCACATTGCGCATAGTTAAATTACGGAATTTGCTACCACAGGATGTCGTGATGGCCACCAATCTGGATGGCTTTAAAAGGGAGTTAGACAAATTCCTGGAAGAGAAGGCTGTCAGTGGCTACTAGCCTTGATGGCTATGTGCTACCTCCAGTACCAGAGTCAGTGAGCGTATGTACACCAGTTGCTGGGGAACATGCGTGGGAGAGTGCTATTGCACTCATGCCCTGCTTGTGGGTTCCTGGTCGACAGCTGGTTGGCCACTGTGTGAATGGCATGCTGGACTGAATGGACCCTTGATCTGATCCAGCAGGGCTCTTATGTTCTTAAGTTCCCCACTCCTGCACTAATAGATTAGGCATATCCTATAGCAACCTTTCCCAACCTTGTGCCCTCCACATGTGTTGAACTGCAACTCCCATCATCCATTAGCCACACTGACTACAGATAATAGGATTTGGAGTCTAACATATCTGGAGGGCACCGGGTTGGAGAAGGCTTCCCTAGAGGGCTTGAGCTAACCATTCCTCATGTCTCTAACATAGAATCATAGAATAGTAGGGTTGGAAGGGGCCTACAAGGCCATCGAGTCCAACCCCCTGCTCAAGGCAGGAATCCAAGTCAGAGCATCCCTGACAAATGGCTGTCCAGCCTCGATAATGTGGAACATGATAATGGAACATAATATTGTTAAACAGTTGGTAGCCCAAAGAACAAATATTCTGATAATATTCTGGAACATGATAATGTGTTCCAGAATCCACCAGCAATACCTTTCTTAGGACTAACCAAAATATGCACAAAATCATGGACAAGCTTTCGAGACCTCCAGATCTCTTCATAAGGCGAAATGTTACAAAAATGGGGGGGGGGGGGGAGAGGCTGACTTGACGTTGAAGTCATGAACTCTGTATGGCCAAAGCCTAAAGATGGAGTGGAGGTGGCTGCAGCAGCGGTGGAATACACGTAAATGGATCTGGTTCTACAGGTGTCATGCAGATTTCAGGCTGCACCTACTGTATATACAATCGTCTATATTAAAACAGCAGTGAGAAGAAGGTAGTTCTGGATCTGCTGGTAGATTTTGGGGTGATTTGGAGTAGTTCGCCAAGGATTTCTGACTATCACTATCAGTACTTTCTGCATTTATTTTCCTCCTGTTTGCAATCCCCCCCCCCTCGCCGCCAGCACCACCACAGTACACCCACGGAAACTCTGTGTGTGTGTGTGTGTGTGTGTATACCTGAAGCGCTCAATAACACTCCACACATTGAATGAAGTGGCATAAGCTTCACAAAACCTTATGCCAGAATAAATTGGCTAGTCTTTAAGTCTCTTTGTTCTTTGGGCTACCAACTGTTTAACAATAGCAACAGCAAAATGACTTCGCTGCCCTAAATTATCCTGCTGAGCTGAAGAAAGCGGCAAAAGGGGAGTGGATTTTTGGTGTGGAAGGACTGTGAGCTGCATTCAGTTCTGATATTTAAAAATATGCCCTGGGCTCAGAATTCTTTAACACTAAGCGTGTGTCATTTGGGCCAGGCTCCTGTTGGTGGACCTGGGGAGGGGGAGTTTAACAAAAATAACAACCCCTAAGTAGATTCCCCCAAGCCTGAATTCTGCCCATCCCTGTGTTAGAGTAGATCACCGCGACTCCCATACACACACTGGCAGTCTGATGGTGGAGCCTAGATACAGCTTTGCCACCACTATGAGAACTAGGCCCTAGGATATTTTATGATATCCTGTTTCAAGGGGTATTTTGATGCTTTGCTTTCTAACTTGTTTGCAGAATGATTCATCAGCACCTCCAATCACATGCCTTGCAGGAACAGCAGCTCTGCACACACAAGGCACGAGAAACATACAGGATGTGTGACAAGCAGTGGAAAGATTCACATTTGCTTTAGGGTTGTTTTCTTTTCAGTACACCAAAGCTGAACTAGAGTCCTGCCCTTATGTTTTAGATGCACTTAGGGCACAATCCTGTGCATCTTTAGACAGAAAAAGATCCTACAACTCCCAGCATTTGAATTGATCCCTTATTATGCCCCACATTTTTATTATGTGTTTCATTTATATCCTGCCCTCCTTCCATGAAGCTTGAAGCGGCACAGACCTCGCCTGTTGCTCAGATGGGCATTTTGCATGTCTACATATATGCCTCACCCAACCTAGTCCCCTCCAGCAGTGGCTGTGGTGGCCGGGGATGATGGGATTGTAGTCCAACACATCCAGAGGGCACCAGGTTGGGGAAGGGGGATATATACTAATGGGACCTGCAATAAAATGTTGCAGTGTATTTTCACTTCCAAAGATGAGTGCTCCTGTGTTGTCATTCTTTTATTAAATTTATATCCCACCTTTCCCCTAAAATAGGACTCAACATGATGACAATAAAATGCAGAAACCATGACAGTTATAATTAAAATGCATCCAATGAAAACAAATAAAAATAAAAGACAAACACATCAATAAGAAAGAAAAAAACAGCACCCACTGGATTAAAAACCCAATTTGGCAGCAAATCAGCTTAGAGGCCACAAGTGTGTCTGAATCAAAATGTCTTTGCTGGCTGGAGGAAGGATAACAGATGGAGCAACTCGGCCTCTCCTGGTAGGGACTTCCAGAGACTGGGAGCAGCTGCCGTGAAGGCCCTCCCTTGCATGTCCATCGAGCGTGCCTCTGACAGTGGGAGCATGCTTCTGACTGACAGTGGTGGGACCGAGCAAAAGACCTCTCCTGAGGAACTTAAAACCCACAGTATTTCAGATAGCCTGGTCTCAAGCCATATAAGCCGCATCAGGGAGCTGACCGATTCAGGCTTCTCCACCATGCCATTCCATTTTTCTTTTGCAGCTCATAACATCCTGCATTCCACCATATTGTCGCAGCCAGGGAAGGTTGTGCGGCGGAGGGCCTCTTGTCAGCAACAGGCTCATGGAGGGCATTCCCCCCTGCCACCGTTATAGTTCCCCAACCCAACTTAAGGGCTTTTGTTTTCCTTTCTTTGTAGTCCTGCAAACCTCGGGGTTCTCGCAAGCCTGCGGACGCTTCCCTCTTGCGCGTGGGCATGCTGTTTTGGCTACATGAGGATTGGCACTCAGGGAATTGAGACGGGTATTACATGGTGATGTTTAAGTGATAGTGATGGTGATGGATCCCATGGCAGGAATGTGACGCTGCCCGCCCCTTGCTTTGCCTGAGGCAGCAGTCCCTGGGGTAGATGGGAAGGGTGTGGAGTGGAGGAAAAGCACCAGGGGAGTCAGGACTGGAGCGCCATCTCCTTCGTGTCCAGCTTGACCACTGTTTAGCTCGGGGGTAGTTAACCTGGTGCCTTTCCAATGTTTTGGATTACAGCAGTCATAAGTCCAGGCCATCAGGGCCATTGGCGAGGGATTGTGGGAGTTGTAGTCCAAGACATCTGGAAGGCACCAGGTTGCCTACCCCCGGCTTAGCTTCTCATTCCTGTGTGGGGCATAGTGGCTAGTGTGCCAAATTCGGGCTTGGGAGACCCAGGTTGAAGTCTCTGCTCAGGCATGAAGCCCATTGGGGGCTTTAGTCAGTCGCTCTCCCTCAGGCCTATCTCACAAGATTGTAGCAGAGATAAAAAGGGGGAGGGTGAAGAACCATGCCTTGAGCTCAGGGAAGGCAAGGCAGGATATAAAAGAGAGAGATAAACACACAGGTTATCTGGAGGATAAAGGCCTTCCTCAGTACCAATCTAGCAATCGCTAAGACCCTCAGAAGAGGCCCTGCTAGATGTACCGTGACCTGCAGATTGCCATCTGGTGGTAACCTGGATGTGGGCCTTCTCCGTGGTGGTGCCCACCTTATCGAATGCCCTCCCCCTTGTATTCAGTGGGCGCTAACTGTGGCGTATTTTAGGCGCCTGTTAAAGGCCCATCTCTTTGTCCAGGCCTTCCCTGAATGATTGAGCTGCCCTGTTAGTTTGTTAATGATACATTTTAAGTTTTGGTTTGTAAACCGGTTAGAGATATTTTTGAGACACACATATAGACGTACACCGATTTTTTAAGAAGCCAGTTTCCAACATTTGGTCACGCTCTAGCCGTGACCAAGAAACCACACCCAGGGCAGGGCTGTGAGCTGGGGTTTGCCACATGGATGATGCCCTTTCTCTGCACACACACTACCTCCCTTGCACCGCCCATCCTTCCTTTCTTGGGTTTCTCTCGGTAGGTGAAGCCCCTCATCACCATGGAGCAGTTGCTATGGGTGAGTGGCAGCGTGATTGGGGAAGTGAACACATTCCGGATCCCCCTCATTGCGGCGACGTCTCGGGGCACCCTGTTGGCCTTTGCAGAAGCCCGGAAGCACTCCTCCTCTGACATGGGAGCGAAATTCATAGCCCTTCGCAGGTCGCAGGACAAAGGTTTGAGAGGCTGAGAGTGGGGAGGAATGGAAGGTAGCAAGACGTGTTTGTGTGTGTGTGTTGGAAGTAGGAATGGCCGTTGCGGAGAAATCCAGCCCTTTTTGGGCCCAACAGATCCCCGTCTTGGCTTGCATTTGCGAGCAGAGCCGCAGGTTAGTTCCCGAAACCTGGGAACTTTATCAGATGGGTTTTTAATTTGAGCAAAACTGCAGGTATAAACAGTCTAATTTGCGCAAATTAGACTATTTATGCCTGCAATTTTGCGCAAAATGCACTATTTACGGCCGCAATTTGTATAAATAGCCCCCCCCCCCTCCACGAGCTGGCTTGACTCATCGCACGCTGAACTAGGCCAGCTCACGGATGAGCAAGCCAGAGTCCAGGGGGTCAAGCTGGCCAAAACCTGCTGAGCTCCACCCCACAAACAGATTTCTCCAACATCCCTAGTTGGAAGGAATGAGAGTGTGTCAGCGGCAACTGAGGAGGAGAAAACTTAAATTCCCCCTCTTTCCCCATATAATTCAAGCACTTCAGGAAACACAAGACAAATAACGTTCAGGTATAACCACTTTCCCTAACCCAGTGCTCTCCAGATATGCTGGACAGCAGCTCCCAACATCCCCAGCTAGCTTGGCCAATGATGGGAGGGTGAAGTTATAGCCCAACACATCAGGAGGGCACCAGTGGATTGGCTTGAGGTCTATAGTGGCCCTGGCCTATATGTTGCCAGTGAGGGAGACAGTTTCTCCTAAATGTTTTTTTTTCTTTTCTGCTGGCTGCAGATGATGGGAGTTGTAGTCCACGACATCTGGAGAACACCAGGCTGTGGAAGGCTATATCAGACTGTATTTCATCTTTGTTGTGTGTTTTTTTGCTCCTTTGATTGTAGGCCACCTTGGGTGCAGTACATGCAATAAAAGGGCAAGGTATGGATGTCTGTAATAAGTATAACTCGTTTCCTGCATGCCTTTTCCAGGTGCTACCTGGAGCCCCACTTCATTCATAGTTGATGATGCTGCCCTGAAAGACGGCCTCAACCTCGGGGCCGTGGTGGTGGATTCGGAAAAGCACTTTGTCTTCCTGGTATATACCCTCTGCGCCCACTACTACAAATGCCCCACCTCCAGCGTCATGATCATTCGCAGCAGCAATGACGGGGTCACGTGGAGCGTCCCCCGGAACCTCTCTGAGGATATTGGCACTGCCATGTTTGCCCCTGGACCAGGTTATGGCATCCAGGTGAGCCTGCATATGCCAGATGAAGGTGTGGTACTGAATAATATGCCATTTTTCTTATTCACGTGGTTGTGTCTGCCATGATTTCATGGGAAAAAGAAAGGCAAGGTTCCTCCTGTGCAAGCACCGAGTCATTGCTGACTCCTAGAGACATGCCGCTTTCGCTGGCGTTTTCATGGCAGACTATAGCGGGGTGGTTTGCCATTGCCTTCCCCAGTCGTGACTACCTTTCCCCCAGCAAGCTGGGTACTCATTTTACCGACCTCGGAAGGATGGAAGGCTGACTCGACCTGAGCCGGCTATCTGGGACCCAGCTTCTGCTGGGATTGAACTCAGGTCGTGGGGAGAGTTTCGGTTGCAATACTGCTAAGTATTGCTAAGTACCACTCTGCGGCACACGAGGCTCTATGGGAGTCCATGGGAGTGCAGGGAAAAAGCATTGAATGTGGTACTGGGCCCAGTACTCTGCTTCTTGACAATCTTAGCTTTCATTTAATAAAGGAGCAAGTTCCTAGTCCTCATGATTGCGAAGATTTGCTCAAAAGCATATCGAGCAGGCCTGCTAAAATCTGAGAAGCTTGAGGGGTGGCAGGGAATGGTGCGGGCCAGTGGTGCTCTGCATAACTCCTTTCTCCTCACCCCCACCCCCGCCACCATCCATGACTAGCATCACCAAAATAGATTATACAAAACAGTAAACACTGCAGAAGACATTACTCAAAGCTAGAGAAATTGTGCGAATTTGTTCGGTGTACATGTTATACACTTTCCAGTTGGGAGGGTGAGCAGTGCGCAAGGAAATCACACCGCTTGTCCTCCCAATCGGAATCTCCCATTATCTCTGATCATTGGTTGGAAATAACAGGAAGGGTGTGTGCATGAAGCCAGGGACTCGTCCGGGGCTGGGAGGAGCCGGATCTCCCAGTGCTAGCTGACTTTTCCTTCACACACCTCTTGCCACCATCGATGAGGACATTGAGAGGCAAATGGAGGAGGCACCTGACTCAGCCAGTTTGGGATGCCATAAAATTGAGGCAACTACTAAAAGAGCCACGTTCCTACCTCCATCAGCAAAGGGATTAGGAATGGGGAAGTAGCCAATGCTGCCCCTGCACCTCTGCTGATTATCTTGCACCAGCGGAACCCACCGCCAGCGCAAGCAATCTGGGAAACGAGCTGAGATGCTCGTTTCCAGAATGAGCCATGTCAGTGGAGCTCCCTTCCATGAGCTTGGCTGACCCGTTCCATTCCGGATTGTTTCCCATTGCTTTAGGAAGCACTTGCTTCCCGTTGCACCGGTGGTGGGTCCCGCTGAAGCATGGCTGGCGTTGGGTACTGCCCAGGGCTCCCATCCTGCTCTCCATGGAGAGGAGGGGCTCGCATGGGAGGAGACGTTCTCAGGAGCGGAAGGAGAGAAGTACTCAAGGGCAGGGTCAGCAAACGGGCCTGAGTTCCACCCATCACCTCCGGTTTCCAGAAGCGCTACGAGCCCAAGAAGGGGCGTTTGATCATCTGTGGCCATGGAACACTAAAGCGGGACGGGGTCTCCTGCCTTCTCAGCGATGACCATGGTTTGACGTGGCGATACGGGCGGCAACCCTTGCACGGGATCCCTTTCGGCACGGATAAGATCCCCAGTGACTTCAGTCCGGATGAGTGCCAGGTGGGTATGACAGTGAACACTTTGCTACATTGCTGCAAGGAGCAGGAAGGAATCAAACACTTACTCCACCCCCACGTTTCACACGCACTCCACCGATATGGTTACATGTGAACACGCAAATGAGGCAGTAGTACGAAGAGCAGGGCACTTGTTTACTCCCCTAGGTAAACACGAATTTTACCCCCGCAGGTAAACACGAATTTAGGGCACTCTTTGCAGGTTGTGAGAATTTGGCTTCCAGTGCAGCCATAAACTTCCTGCGAATCTCAGTAGAGAATTCAGGGGGGGCGGGGGGATGCTTTCTAGTCCTCATGATTCTACAGAAAAAATTAAAAATACAGGCAATGTGATCCTGCCCAAGTTGACTCAGAAAACCGCCTGTTACCACTGGACTTTTTCTCTGCAGACTGGAATTTATCTCAAGTGGCTCTTTCCATGACTCAAGCTTTTGCAGTCTCTGAAAGCTGCATCACTTAATGCTGCTCACAGTGAACGGAAACTTTTGACGTGCAGAACGTTGCCGTTCACCTTTGCAGTCCACATGCACGGGCAGGGACGAGCGAACCATTTCCCCCTCTGGCTGCAGCCCCCTGTGCCACATCAGACACCGCTGGGAAAATCTCCCCCCGCCCTTGCCCCCAAGTGCTTCTGCAGTGGCAGTTCAACGTAGATAGGGCTGCAGTGGGACTGGGGAAAGGGCTGAAAAGCCTTGGTGCGTGAGGCCCTCTATATCCCGTGCTAGTAGTTTAATACTTTTAGAGTGCAATCCTATTCATGTTCTCCATGCTGGCTGGGGAATGCTGGGACTTGCAGGAATTCCTGGCGTCTAAACATGCACAGGATTATACCTGACATATTACCTAAAGAGCCACGCTTTTGTGAAAGTCATCTCTGTGGCTGGATGAGTGGCTGATTGGAGCCCTTGCTTATAGAGTGGAAAGGTGGCACTGCTGTAGGGGGCTGTACCTTTAAAAAACTGGGGAGGCGCCATAGCTCAGTGGTAGCGTGCCTGCGGAAAGTCCCAGGTTCAAGCCCCAGCATATGCAGCTAAAAACCTGCCTAAGATCCGAGAGAGGAGTTGTCCATCAGAGTAGAGAGTGCCAAGCTGGATTGACTAAGAGTCTGGGCTGGTTCACACAATTGCCACAGCCCACCATGGCTAATTTAAGCCGTGGTAGGCTGTGGCGTGTGCCAGCAGGCATTTTGGATATTCAACCCCTGGTGGGGGATTGCCATGGTTTGCTGTGACTTCCGAGCCCAGGCCGCAGGGCTTGTCAGAGTGGGAAAGAGCCCTCCAATAACCTTACAACCGACCATGGGTTACTGGAGGGTTGTTTCCCCCTCCAATAAGGCACGCCGCCTGGGTTAGGACAACGGGACAAGCTGGGGCTTCAGTAGGCAATGTGGTGCCCGTGGGCGCCACAGCTCATCATGGCTTAAGCCACGGTGAGCTACAGTGATCATGCAAACCAGGTCACTGACTTGGTATCAGGCAGCTTTATGTGTAACCCCTGCCTTTGTATTCATTGGTCCGTACAGTGGGAGCAGGTTAAATAGAGCTTTGGCTATTGGGCGGTAAAAAGGTAAAGGTGAAGGTGTCCCCAACCAGTCGTGTCCGACTCTAAGGTGCGGTGCTCATCCCCGTTTCTAAGCCGAAGAGCCAGCGCTGTCCGAAGACGCTTCCGTGGCCATGTGGCCAGCATGACTGAACACCGAGGTGCACGGAACACTGTTACCTTTCCCGCCGAGGCGGTACCTATTTATCTACTTGCAATTTCTTGCTTTCGAACTGCTAGGTTGGCAGGAGCTGGGACTGAAGACGGGAGCTCACTCCGTCACGCAGCACTCTGGTCCCGAACTGCTGACCTGCCGACCTTCCAGTCTGCAGTTCAGCGTCTTAACCACTAAGCCACTGCAGTCCCCACAATTTCTATACCGCGGTATAGAAATGAAATAAATAAAATAAAATAAATAATTCTTGCTGAGCCAACTGGGTAAAATACTGCCTGCAGGGTTCCCCCCCCCACTTCCGTCTCTTTAAATAAAAGTAGAGTACGTTTAATTAAACAAACACACTTAAATGTGAAAGAGGGATCTGGAATACCCTTGAGGGGGCCAGGCTCTCTGTTGTACTGCCCTGCTTATATAACCTCGTCCCTTGAAAGCCAAGGTTTCAGAGCAGCCCGCTCAGATGGTAGCTTCTCCTTTCTTCGGGTCGTCCATTTTAAAATTCTACATCAGCCTTCCCCAACTTGGTTCCCTCCAAATGTTTTGAACCACAGCCCCCGTCATCCCTGACCCTTGGCTGTGGTGGCTGGGGCTGATAGGAGTGGTAGTCCACAGCATCTGGAGGGCACCAGGTTGGGGAAGCCTGGGCTAAGTGGTACAAGGGGAGGAGGCAGAGGAGAGTGGAGCACCCAGGACAAACCAAGGGAACCTTCTTGCTTCCCCCAAACATGTCCTTATCTACATTCCCAACTGTCTGTTTACAGCCCTATGAGCTGCCAGACGGCTCTGTGGTGATCAACACCAGGAACCAGAACTTCTACCACTGCAGGTGCCGCATCCTGATACACAGCAACGACGCCTGCGAAACCCTCCCACTGGAAAACGTGACCTTTGACATGACCTTGGTGGACCCGGCTGTGGCCGCAGGGGCCCTCGTCAAATCTGGCCTCGTCTTCTTCAGCAACCCAGCTCATGAGAGTCAACGTGAGTGAAAAATTGGAGCGTGTGCATGTCTCAAACTAGGCTCTCCAGCTTGACTATAGCTGAGCTACCCATGGAAGTAGCGGTGTCTTTAGGAGCCATTTTCAAAATTCTAGCAGAAGAGGAGGTTGCAGCCCTCAAGAAGGTGATTCTTGATTTACCACAAAGTTGGATCCTAACCAGGCTTCTGCGAATGCAAAGTCTCTCTTGGTTTATAGACAGGACCAAGGTCCAGTGGGGGCAGGGAGGCAATTTCCTCCCATTCCCCCCTTCCCCTTGAAGCAAACCCGCTGCTCCCCCCCCCCACTGTTCGGGTCTCCAGCCCTCCATAGCAGGTTTTAGGAGACGTGTTACTGCATGGGAAAGGGGCGTGAAAGTCACCTCTCTTCCCTTCCGCTAGCAAGAGGATCCCGTGAATGGAACTCTGCTCGGGGGACAGTCTTGCCTGAGGGAGCAGACTAGGGATCCCAGCTGATAATCGTTTCTGCTCATGGATCTGAAATGAAAACAGAGCAGTCACCCAGCCTCCTGAGGAAGCGTTCTCGTCTGTTGCTCCAGGAATCTTCTGGGCTCTGCCTTGTAGACCAACTGTCCTGTGGTTGACTCCACCAGTAGCGATACCTTGTGCGGTTGCAACCTAGTCACGCAACGATAGGAACATAAGAAACTTCCTTGTACCGAGTCAGAACATTGGTCCGTGTAGCCCAGTACTGTCGACACTGGCTGGCAGTGGCTCCCCAGGGTTTCAGGCAAGGTCTCCTAACCCTACCTGGAGATGCCGGGGATTGAACCTGGGACATTCTGCACACAAGCCATGTGCTCTACCACTGAGCCATGCTCCTTTCCAGTGATGGAGGTGTCCCCACGCCACATGATGTCAGAGGGAAGAAGCTGCTGGGTCTTTGCAGGGCTGGGCCTTTTCCAGAGAGCCCGTCTGGCCGGAGGGGCAAGTTAAACATAGGAATATAAAAAGCTGCCTTAGACCAGGTCAGACTCTTTGTCCATCTAACCCAGTATGGTCTATTCTAGGAGTGTTGAATCTCTTTCAGCCGGAGAGCCAAATTCAATTTCAGACAAGCTCTCGGATGCTGCATACCAGGGGTGGGCAGGAACAAAGGCAAAAGGGACAGGACCCAAACATCAAAAATACCAGCATATTTGAGCTTACAGCTGTTGCTGCCAGTATCTCAGCCCTTGGAGAGGCATTTTGACCTTTTAGAATGAGGGAAAGCCATGCAAAAGCCGGGGAACCCCCGACAATTGGGGGAAGGGGCAAGGCCATCTGGGGAGCCCGGGGGGGGGCGGTCTTGGCCCATGGGTCAGAGGTTCAGCTCTCGTGGTCTGTTCTGACTGGCATTGGCTCTCCAGGGTCTCAGGCGGGCAGGCAGAGGTCCTTCACATCCCTTCACAACACCCCTGCTGTCCTTCCTTTAACTGGAAATGCCAAGGATTACTCCTGGGGCTTTCTGCATGCAAAGCAAGGTGGAATGAGCTCCCTAGAGAGGTTTGCCTGGCACCTACATTGTACTCCTTTCGGTGCCAGGTGAAGACCTTTTTATTCTCCCAGTATTTTGGCATCTTAGCTTCCTATTCTTTTAGCTTTGGTGTTTTAAATCCGTATTTTAAATCTCTGCATTGCCGCTAGGATTTATTCTGGTTGTACTGTTACATTGTGGTCTTAAGCTTTCATGTTTTATATTGTTTTATGCCACGCTTTGTGGTTTTAATTTTTGTGAACTGCCCAGAGAGGCTTGGGTATTGGGCAGTATAGAAATGAAATAAATAAATTAAATTAAATTAAATTAAATAAGGTGCTCCAACACTGTGCTGTGACCCCTCTCCTTCGGTGAAACTACATGCCAGAATGACAGGCTGAAGTCAGTTCCGGAGAGCAAGTCCAGTGAGATGCCAGGAGAAGAAACATTTAGCCTTCCCCCAACCAGAGCCCCTCCAGATCTTTTTCGACTACAAACTCCCACTGGCCCCAGCTCACATGGCCAATGGTCAGGGATGATGGGAGATGTAGTCCAAAACATTTAGAAGGGCCCAGGATGGGGAAAGCTGATTTAGGGCGCAATCCTATGCATGTTTAGACAGAGAAAAGGCCTACAACTCCCAGCATTCTCCAGCCAGATGGCTGGCTGGAGAATGCTAGGAATTGTAGGCCTTTTCTCTGTCTAAACATGCATAGGATTGCACCCTTAGGGGGTCTGCAGGAAGGAGGGAACCAGGGGATGCCAGCAAGGCCAGCAACTAAAGCCAGGACCAGGCCAGAGCGGAGACTGTGAGTTGTTCCCAGCAGGTGCTGTGTTGCACAGACAAAGCTGGCGAGGCAGAAGGCAAAAGTTTATATCAGGACATTTATATGGCAGTGACCAATCACAGCAGGAAAGGGTTGAGGCAAGGCAAAGAGGCAGTAAAGTGTCTCAGGTTCTGGGAAGCCTTTGGCTTTCCACAGAGATGCCGTGGCTCCAAAAACGGGGTGTCAGCCCCTCCACTGAAAGGCCCGGGGTCAAAGTTCACCTGTGGCAAATGAATCTGGCAGGACCTTTGCCACTGCTAAGGTCTCATGGGTGTGCTTTGATTCTAGCAGGCATGAATGTCTGTAAAGAGTAAGTGGGAGTTACAACCTGTGGTAAAGTTTTTGACCCCCCACCCCGAATTATTCTTTAGAGGTATGTTAAACATTTTATAAGAGGGGGCAAAGTGGTAATGTTGTAGTACCAGTAGAATAGTTAGAATTCCTTTGAGGGTGGAAAATTGAGGGACCAGAACATTTCCTCTCGGACATGGCCTAACCTGCTGTAAAGTGATCTTTGTTTGGGATGGGAGGGTAAGAGTCCTAAGGACTTAATAATCCCTCTGATGATCCCCCCTTCCCCACGTAACACTAAAACATATATTATTATTTATGGTATTATTTATAGTCCTTATTAATCTAATACAAATAAATGTTCAATTACAGTTTTTCCCAGATAACAAATGAGTACTCTATGGACTACAGCCACTGTATAATTTGCCAGAAAGCCACAGCTGAGGGCCTCTGTTGTGCTGCTTCAAATTTGAACTCTTCTGTAATTGCAGAAACCTACGAAAGCTTTTATCAAAAACTGAGAGCTATTCCGCTTAGCTGGCATCACAATATCAATGAAATTACCACTAACAGACGCTACCGTTGATAAATTAGTAACTAACATAGACAAATCGCATAAGAATCGTTGCCGTGACCTATGTCCAGACAGGGTAGAGTGCAAGCAGATAATAGCACAGAAGAGAAGAGCCAAGTCGCCTGCTCCATGTACAAGTGACAATGTGCCCAAGAATCAAAGGCTGAGTAGCAGGAGAACAAAAATACCACATATTTTGAGCATTTGTCTGTTTTACTTCAAACCAGAAGGAAAAAATAATATTCTTCACCCATTTCAAAAATTGCAACTTACTGAAGAACTCTGACAAAGAGCACACCTCTTGAATGAGTCTAATGTTTTGGCTCAGCTTTCAGTAGGAGATGTTGTGGCAAATGAACTGAAGTACCACACATACTACCTTGTTAGCTTTAATCACCATTTTGAGTCGGTCCATGTCACAAAAGATAATTATGACGACCACGATACATCTGGAGGACGTAAAATAGTTGAAGTTCTTGGTATGGTTGAGGAGGATCTTGCAGCTGGGAAGAGATACTTTACCCTGAATGTACTCTATCAAGAAATGAGCACAAGAGCTGAATTGTATAACGTAGCAGCTGTGAATCAGACCAGACTGAAAAATGCAATATTGCAACGTTTTTTTCCTATGCTAAAAGAGGAGGAAGGTTTCCGGAATGAGATAGTGCTAGTGAGCATTAAACAAATGAAGGATTTCGTACAATCATCTTTGTTGACAACATCTCTGTCAGAAGACCGCTGTATTATCTCAAAAGCTGCTCTGATGTGTCACCGTGAAATGTCTAAGCAAGACAGCTATGATTTCCAAAAGGATGGATTTCCACTAGATTGTCAGAAGAACTCTGTTGCTGACCACTTTAAATTTCTTCTTGGTCTCATCATGTACAGCCCTTCTCATGAATATAATGTTGAGAATGAACAAAGTACATTACCTATTAGCCAACTCATTACTTTCAACACACATTCCCATCAAAAAAATGAAACCCCATTGCCAGTGTATCTCGGACTTCTGATTCACTCTAAGTTTCGCAGTGAGTTTCTGGTAAATAAATGAAATTGTTTTGGTCTTTCAGTGAACTATAAAGTACATAGAACGCAAGATGTGTAATGTGGTTCTGCAGCACTTTCATAATGAGAATCTTGTTTGTCCAACAGAAATGGGGAATGGTCTTTTCACAGCTGGAGCAGTTGACTAGATAGATCACAACCCATCCGCCACAACTTCCAAGGACTCCTTTCACAGCACTGTGATTTCTGTTTTTCAAGCAAGGCAGAATGAGGTGATGGAGTGAAGAGAGATTTCCATATCCAACCAGGCGAACCTTATAAAATGTAAAACTTCCAGATGAGTTCATTGTCATTCCTCAGCTAACTGGAGGATTAAAAATAAGCTCTCAAAATTTAGAAAGCAGCATAATAAATACAGATATGAACACTGAAAATTGCCTTCTTTCAAAAGAGCTCAAAGAAGAGGAAGAATGGGCAAAATCAATTGCCTCACAGATTGACGATCATACAGATCAAAATGATTGGAATGTTAACTTAGTCAGCATATCACTGTGGAGAATATATAAACAAGACTGTGCCACATATTAGTGGCTTATTCCCTTTATTCAAAGAGTCATCACGTGATCCAAGAATTATTCTTCATGCAATGGAAGTAATCAAGAAAAGTGTAAATTTTCTTAATCCCAGTCAGATGTTAGGGTTGGATTTGAGCCCATAGAGTCCCAAAGCAGCTCTGATTCTGAGTAGGGGATACAATCTGTGGAAGAGGAACTCTCTCAGATTTCAGAGGTGCAGCTGGAGGGGGAGCCCCCCCCCACTCACATTCCTGGGAGCAATAGTGACCCTGGCATGGAAAGGGAGGGACAACTTGAGCTTTGAGATGAGAGGCACAGGCACAAGCAAGAGGTTGCGGGAGCCGAGCTTAAGCGCTCAGCCCGATTGGCTTGATGTCAACAGCTGTGCCCCAAGGCCCCACGGGAGAGGGGGAGACCTTCCCCTCCTGCTCCTTAAGTTCAGAGAGTTCCCACGCTTTCCCCCAAACGGAGACCAACTGACGTCCTAACTCTTAGAAACCCCTAGTAGGCTGTTCCTTTGAATTTCCCCTGAGTCTCAGGCAATTAGCATCGGTAAGCTTCATTAGGTTGAATGGAATTAACGTCTTGGAAAGCAGCCCTTTTTGTCTGAGTGTTGGTTCTGGCTATTGGAGGATCCAGAAGGCAACAGGGGCATTCTTGACAGCAAGTACCTGTTGTCACTGGAGATGTCACTGGATGAAACAACTTCAGTGGACCCATGAATCTGTGGGGGAAATTGTAGTAATGCTTGGAACACTGAGAAACACGCTTCTGTAGCAACTGGAGATATCTCAAAGGAATCTGGATGGACTGACGCTCTTGTTGAAGCTGGTATAGCTTGTCCAGGAACAGCCGATGGAATACTGAAAGCTAGACATGTCACCAAAGCTCGGTATGCCCATCAGGTCAGCTATGTGGCATTACAAATACTTCTTCATGGAGCTCACCAAGGAACATCACCTCAGGAGGAACTGGATGACTAGATGCAGAAGTTTAGTGGAAGTCCTACTTCTGTCTATTGGATTCAAGTGATGCGATTAGAGGCTGTTCTGATGACTTTTGTTCGTGCTCATAGGGAGAGGAACTTTGATATCTATGCAGAGAGCTTAGGAAGTCTTGCGGAAGTCTTCTTTGCCTGGGACCACCATCGCTATGCGAGATGGAGCACAGTGCACATAACCAACATGAAACATCTGCCCAAATCAGTAGTAGATGAGTTCAGAGATGGAAAATTTACTGTGAGCAGATTGCAAAAGTGCTTCTCTTCCATTGTAATTAATCAAGGTCATGAGCAGCTAAATAATATACTGAAGGGAGATGGTAGAGTTATCAGCTTGACCCATAGTCCTGTATTGCTGATGAACTGGCCAGTGAGCGGCCCTGAAATAAACAAAAAACTGGAAGACTTCAAAACAGCTTCTGGAAGTACGGAGAATTATGTGTGTGATTTTTTCCACCATGATGAAATGATCAAACGACAAGCTGATTTTCTGTCTGATGTTAGGAACATGTCTGAAATCATCCGGAGGAATGGAAAACCTTTCTTTGAATTGAGCTAGTTAGCCTTGGAGGATAAATCAGGGAGGATAAAGAATATGTGGCTATATTTATCAAAAGAGGAAAAGAGCAGTATAGCAAATTTTTGAAAGATATCCTGATTGAGAAAAGCAAACTATTCAACACACCTATAAAAAAGAATGCCTTTCTCTTCTTCAAAGCACCAAAGAAAAAGCAATCACAATCAAGGAAACTGGGGCTGCTGAAATCAAATGTTTCTCTCCTTGGACAGATGTACATTGCAACGCAATCAAAAAAACACAACATAGATGAATTTTTCGCTCATGAATGTCATGAATATCCACCTTCACTAGGAAACAGTGTTGAACAGATGTACCATTCGAATAAGTCAGATGTGCTTGTTTGCTTGCAGAAAGAGATTGATGCATATTAAGAGCTTGATGTTTTAGCTGTGCCATCCAATTACGATACAGTTGTTTTAGATGGTGGAGCTGTAATCTTTGAAGACTACTTTCACCTGTGCTTCTTGAGGCATATTGAAATGGAGTTGAGGGTGGCATTGCAACAGCATGTTGTTTAGGACTCTTACTGGCAACTTTCGATCAAGGGCAAGACAAGAGTTAGCAGAGGCCATGGAGTACAATTAAAAGTTGGCCCAAATGTCCGGCTTCCAAAAGATTGGTCAATTTTTCTGTCTGTACCTGAGAACAAGTTGGAACTCTTTCGATATATCAGTGGAGAAGCTCTTTCTACCCTTGAACATACAACACAAAATGATTTCTACATTACAAGCGATGATGATGTGCATCATATTGGATCTTGAAGTAGTATGTCGGAAAACTGTGACTACGAAGAGGCAGACACCCGAACTGTGTTGCAGGTACCTCATGCTCTACAAGACAGGACAAAGTCAGAATTGGTGCGATCTGTGGATTCTGATGGTATAATCATTTCAGTATTCCACTTCAGCCACTTCACTGACATTTTAGAAGACTGTACAGTATCTGTCAGTTTTGGAACAGGAAAAAACAAAAGAATGTTTGATGTTGGACAAATGTTTAATGCCCTTGGACCCCATCAAAGTCTTGCCCTGCCACTGTGGTATTCTGTCATTGACTGTGACTCTACATCATCAATGAGGGGGCGTTCCAGAAGAATGGCATATAATGTGTGGAAGAAGAGCTCTGATTCAGTGACAGACTCAATGGTGCGACTCATGGAGAAACCCTTTACCTTACTTGACTTAGATTCTCCCTGCCAGGAATAATTCTGAGCGTGTGGAGATAGTTAGCGGCTCAGATTCAGATTGGGAACAGCCAGAATTGGGGGAGGTTTCCTCCCTAGTGAGCTCAGACATGGATAGGCGTTCTTCTTGGGAACATGGCACACAGATGACTCAACCTGAAGGCCTCCCCTTTCCTCCCCTGTGAGAACCCAGGTCTCAGAGGAGGAGGAGGAGAGTGCGGGGTGTGACCTGAGGGATGCTAGAGTCTGACGCAGAGCAAAGCAGGAAAAGTTAGAGGTGGAGCTCAGATGCTCCACCCAGTTGGCTATGAGTGATAGTTTACGTAGGGGGGCACAATTGGAAGGGAGGGGCATTCCCCCCTAAGTTATTCTGGCCGGCAAGTTCTTGTTCAAACTGCCGGCAAGCTGTCAGGTCCCTTGGTTCTCTCCATTGGCAGTCACACACTCCAAGGCACCACGCTTCAGGCTCACTACTTTATTAGTTAGCTACCAGGTTCCTTACAAATGCAAAACCTCAGAGACTGTCAGACTACAAAGGAAAACAGCTACTCCACACTCCCCAGTTTAAAGATTTGGAGCATTTTGTTATCAGTTTGTACACAAGTGGAGCATTGGACAACATTAATGGAGGAAGAAAATAAATATTCTGCCACTGCAGTCAAAATCCTGAGATGATGCCTCCTATGCAAGATGCATTTTTGCAACACTGCAGATGTGCTGTTTATCAAGCAAGCATCTGGGCCTGTGCACATAAGGCTGAAATCAAGTCTCCAGATCCTTGTCAATATGGATGGAAAGTAACAGAAAACAGGCTACACCCGATTTGGGTGACTATTCCGAGGGTCAGTTCAGCCTGTCAGGAGCTTGTGAAGTTCAGCTGTAAACTACAGTGTTCAGAGTTATGCAGCTGCAGGAAAAAAACTGTGTGATTGTACAGCTCTTTGCAAGTGTCCTTGTGCCAAAAACTGATTTGTGTAATAATTAACTATAGCCTGTTTAGGAGTAAAGGACAATTTGGACTGGAGCCAAGAGAGAAATGCCATGGAGCTTCCCTCTTGGATCCTGTCCCATCCTGCCACTGCACACAGTGGCAGCTTGTAGGAGCAGCAGGAGGCTGCTCAATTATCAGGTGGGTTGTGCACCCCAGTGGATCCTCTTGCGTACCCCTTGGAGTGTGCACACCCCGCTTTGGAGTTCACTGTGCTAGGGAATAGATCGGGAGGGAGGTCTGTAAAGAGTTAAATTGAAGAGGGAGGGAGTGTGACCAGGATTTGTGTGTATGAGAGGATATACATAGGAGCTTTAAAAGTTACTGATTTACTGTTGAACATCTTAATGCTGTAATTAGGAAAGATGTCTTTGTTTTATAAAATCCTACAGCTTCTGCTCTTGGCTACAAAAGGGTAAAGTAATAAAGGGAATAATACAGGTTATAGAATAAAGCCAGTGTGTCTTCACAGCTTGAGGACAAAGTAAAAAAAGCAGGGGGTAGGTAAAAGTCGTGGTGGCAGTATTACTGTGTGTGGGGGAGAGAGTCGCCTGCTGTGGGAAAGGCCTTATTGAAAAGGAATTCTCATTGGCAATAGGCAGGAACGCCACAGTCTCCAGTTGTTTTGGCCTACACCTTCCATCAGACATAGCTAGCATAGCCAATGCTGAGGGATCATGGGAATTGCGGGTCAAAACATCTGGAGGGGCACCAGTTGCCCACCTCATCTGTATAACCACTACACCACACTGCCTGTCAGCTAAAAACCACTGCAAAAAAAAAAAGAATGCAAAGTTTGGCAAGGGCGACGACAACATAACGAATTTGTGAATGAACAAAGAGACTACAAAATTCACCTTCATGACTGTGATGATTCTGCGTTCTCTCTCTTCTCCAACCCAGGGGTCAACTTGACACTCCGCTGGAGTTTCACCAACGGCTCTTCGTGGTGGAAAGTGCCCCTGCAGATCTGGGCCGGTGCCAGCGGCTACTCCT
Source organism: Heloderma suspectum (assembly GCF_057233095.1). Taxonomy (NCBI): domain Eukaryota; kingdom Metazoa; phylum Chordata; class Lepidosauria; order Squamata; family Helodermatidae; genus Heloderma; species Heloderma suspectum. The sequence goes on along the minus strand of NC_139459.1, from coordinate 358,628,613 downwards.
CCATGGCAGCGCTGGATGGAGGAGCCCCTGAGGACGCCCACAGCCTCTTCATCATTTACGAGAAGGGGCAGCTCACGTCGACAGAGAGCATCTCGGTGGCCAAGATTAGCATCAATGGGGAGCTCTGACCACAGGCGGGCCCTCAACCCACTCCCCCACTCCCAAGTGCCTTGATCACTGCTGAACCTTGTGGCTGCTGGGCCAGGATAGAAGGGAATTTGCATTGGGGCTGGGAAAAATCAGCAACACTGGTGCAGAGAGCAAAATGTGGTGATTGAAGGACATTGGTGGAGAGCTTGGGGGACGTCTGACAGCAGTGGGAGTGGGCCTGTCCTCCAGGCGTGTTCTAGACCCATGTGTGCCTCCCCTGCACTAGTAGCACAAGCCTTTGTTTTGCCATTTCCGCCACAGTGATGTTGGGGCTGCCGTTCTACCTCAGAAACACTCCTTATTTTAGATGCTGCTCTTGCATTCCTGAGTGGGTGGGGATTTATGGAGGTGGAGAGGGGCAGGGAGGTGGGAGAGAGAACAAGAGGGAGGGGGAGGAGGAAGGAAAAAGGAGTGAGCTTGTAAGAAAGGCTGACAAGGAGCAAATGGTTATTCATTTCTTATCAGTGGAATCAAATGGAAACAAGAAAACTGGAAAGATTTTAAATAAATAAATTAATGTATCTTTACCTGTTGTTTCCATCTAATTTTTTTTTAATGAGAGGGGTAAGAATTGCTGGACAAGACCAAGGGTCCATCTAGCTGGCCAGATGCCTCTGGAAGTTCTCGAGAAGGACGTGATGGAGAGAACACCCTCTCCTATTAATTTGTCCCCAGCCTCCAAGATTTCAAACATTGGTCTGTGTATTTATTTTATGTAGGTATGTATTTAATTAAAGGATTCCACCCCCACTTTTCACATGAAAAAGGCTCACAGAGAAGCTTGCAAAGATTAACAATAAGACTATCTCTGCCTTCAGGCTTACAATCGGAAAAACACAACACAAAAAGAAAAGGGATTGGGAAGGCGGAGGGGGAGGAAAACAAATTCAGGCTCCAGTTCTTGGTTATACAGTTTGTGTGAGTGTTATTTTTTGGCAGGGACAGGCAAAACAAGCTCCCTGCGGCAGCTGCTCTTTCTCCAGCCAATGGATGGGGCTAGTCTGGTCTCGCCCATGCCGTGATGTTCTTCCTGAGAAGAGGGAGCGCAGCCTCCCAGTGACCCTCGGTTCTCTGGCTGACGCCAGAATATGCCACCTATCAGCTCACCAGTCCCAGAGCAACATAAATCTTCCATTTAACTCTCATGGCTAATTGCTGATGTTTGGGGTCTACACAAACTTGTCTAATTCTTTTTTTAATAATCCTAAGCCAGCAGTACATCTTGTGGTAGTGAATTTTGTTAAATTTTTCTCCTGTATAATGATTTTTCATTGTCATGTCACTGAGAATGAATCCAGATTTGGGGACAAAGTGGGAAGGAAATGCTGTGGGTATTCCTTCCTATTGGACTTTGAACAGGCATGATTATTATCTTTTATAGACTTTTGTCACACACACCCCAAATAAACTACCCAACGTTCTTTGCTTTTACTGGGAAGAAGGTAAGAACATAAGAAGAGCCCTGATGGATCAGACCAAAAGGCCCGTCTAGTCTAGTGTTTTATTCTCGCAGTGGCCACCCAGATGCCTATGGAAGCCCATAAGCCAGACATGACTAGCAATTGGTCCTGAGGAGCATACTGCATCTGATACTGGAAATAATGTATAGCCATCATGGCCAGTAGCCATTGATAGCCTTCTCCTCCATGAATTTGTCCAGTCCCCAGTCAGTTTCAGAACAGTACCAAGCAAGGAAGAAACCAGACAAGAAGACACAAGGCAATCCAGGGTCTGCTCACAGGAGGCCCAACAGAGGAATGGCTAAAAAGTCAGAGGCAAGGTGATCAGGGACCAGAGCTGGTGTAAAGACTGAGGCCTGTAAGCTGAAGCTTCCAGAGCCTCACCCAGAACTCAGGTGCTCTGGAAGCTTCAGAGGCTCCTGACAGACATTCTCATGAGGGCCCTACTCTCAAGGAGCCCTTTACTCACAAGGAGCCCTCCTCTGCAATCAGGCACTCCTTCTATTCCCCTCTTCCCGGGTTTTTCTCCCACCTCCCCAACAGTCAGCTATTCATGGCCACTCAGTCCTCATTTAGCTGCTTCGGTCCCGTCCTTTCCCCCGCCTGCCCCAAGGTTTTACTTCTACAAAACTCAGGGTTTCCCCATGTCTGCTGATACCTCTTTCTTGTGCAAGGGTGGTATCATTTTGGCAATGTAAACAACAGCACTCACAGCCCAAATGTTAAAAATAGTGGGAGTGATTCTGCCTGTGAACAAGGCAGTTCATGGGTAATAGTCATCAGCAAACCTAGAGATGCATTTCTTTAATCCCTCTTGAACCCATCTAAACTACATTGCCAGGCTCAGAACAAGGCTCTACCGCCTGGGGTTTGTTTACACTGATTATGACAGTGTTACAGGGCCTTGGTACAGGTCGATCATTGCTCAGCAGTTGGACTCTCCTCCGAATCTCCCCTGAAGAAGATAAATTTGTAACCCATGACAACAGAACAAGCCAATAGAAACATGGCACACGGGTGAGTGTTCAGTGTTGCCTGAAGCCCCTGTCTGCCCGGACAACAATCCTGTAACATTACTTAAGTCAATTAAGGCCAATTCCTAGAATAAAAGAAACCTGTAGTTCCACAAGGTACACAGAGTCACACTTTATCAGCAGCTTCATCAAATAAAGCTTTAGTTCAGCTTTCCCCAACCTGGTGCCCTCCATATGTGCTTGACTTCACACACACCCAGCATCCCCAGCCAAGCATGACTATGCTGCTGGCGATAATGGGAGTTGTGGCCAAACAGCTGGTGGGCACCAGGTTGGGGATGGCTCCTTTAGCTGATTGAGCAGAGCCAGTTTCAAGTGGTAGGGCTGTAATGAAGCACACTGTTGCTTACTTGGGGGGGGGGGAGCCTATTTGTGTTTGGGTGTGTCATATAGGGAAGGAGAAATAAAATATTAAAGATGGCCTTTACTTTTAACAAAAAGTGATAGTTTTCGTTTATTAAATAGAAACTTGGCTCAGACTTCAGCATCTCAAAAAAGTAACCTATCTTGTGGTTCTGTTAATACGCAACTTACTTTCACTGTAAGTGATCAATCAACAAAATGGTAGCAGAATAAACTGAGCATTATTTAATCAACTGACAGCCCTGCTGCCCTTATTTTCAAAACATCTTATGCAACAGGTTTTTCTTTCAGTGTACTGCTTTGGCAGGGAGTGGTGTGTGTGTGTGTCTCTGTGTGTGTGTGAGGAAACACTGTATTTTTCCCTGTTTGTGTTGTAGTGTTTATATTTTGTAAGTGACTTCTGAGTGAGGTTAGAATGTAACCGAATAAGCCTGGCTTTCCTACCATGCATTGGGTATAAGATAATAGTGGCTGCCTTGGTTACGGTTGCTATGGAATGGAGACTTCAAACTGGTAGTCTAAAAATGATTACTGTAGGAAGCTGCCTTCATTTATATAGGCACCAAGTGGACAGTAAAGTACAATTTGGATTGGTCAGAGGGTCAACAAATGGGATTGGTTGTTAGAAGGTCTATAAAGAACAGGATTGGTCAGAAGTTCTGACCAGGATTAAAAAGCGAAAGGAAAGTCAATTAGACCGTTAATGGAGACTGACATTTGGCGAGGTCAGTTGAAAGAGAGAGGTGTGGTGTCATGATCGGAGTGCTGGACTAGGACTCGTGAGACCGAGGGTCAGATCCCACTCAGCAATCAAGCTCACTGGGTGACCTTGGGGCAGTCACTATCTTTCAGCCTGCCCTACTGGCTTGTTATGAGGATAAAAGGGGTGGGGGAGGCTGATGTATGCCAGCCTGAGCTCCTTGGAGGAAAGGGATGGGATAAAAATGAATACATTACTAGAGTTTTGAGGACCTAATGGTGCTCCTAGGTCTTAAGAGGTCACATTATAAGGATCAACTTTTCTCATCCTTGCAACCCTGTCCCCTGACATGACCAGCTATGCCATCTATCTATCTATCTATCTATCTATCTATCAATCAAAGGCACAGAAGAGAAGCCTTGGACTCCGTTGCATTTGGCCATATATAGCAATGAAGCACTGCAGAGCACTGGGAGAACAGACGGAAAGCGGGGGGCACTAGGACCTCAGGCTGCCTTGCTAGGATGTGGTACCCGGTTGAGTGGATGCAGGAGGATTTGCTGACTTGAGCATCATTGCTAGGGAACCATGGCCAGCCAGACCCAGGGAATTCAGCAGCTGCTGCAAGCAGAGAAGAGGGCTGCTGAGAAGGTGGCAGAGGCTCGAAAACGTGAGACAGTTTCCCAGGGAAGGCCCTTGCAGAAGATAGTTGGGTGGGAACACGAATTTGCCGAGAACACAAATGCCTGAGTATACCTGAGTTCTCCGGAAGGCCATTGCAGTGGAGTGGGTTATCACAGAGGGGAGTAGCTTAGAACTAGGATTCGGGGGGGGGGGATACATTGGAAAGGTCTTGAGAGGGGCAGGGCTTTTCTATGGCTCAGGCCCAGGGGCTAAGTGCTAATTTTAAGCCACCCCCACCCGGCCCCCGCTCTCCTTCTCCTCTTCTTAGAGCGTACTATTGATGTGATCCAGGACACGTGTGAGGCTTGGGGCACTTCCCCCACCCACACACCTCTACAAAGGATCTGGGAAGGGAATCTCTCTCCATCTTGCCCTTCTGTGTGTCTCTCCCCAACCCCCTTCCCAGGGAAGGCCCGGAGGCTGAAGCAGGCCAAGGAAGAAGCCCAGGCTGAAATTGAACAATACCGCTTGGAGCGTGAGAGAGAGTTCCAGCAGAAGCAGCAGGCGGTGAGATTGGGATGGGGAGTGGTGTCCTCAAGGGGTGGGGGTTGTTATGGTTCCATGGTGTGTGCACGTGAATGGAGGATGGGTCTCAGGAGGAAGAATCGGAAAGGATCAGCAGTGCTGGGCAGGGAGGATACGGGGGATTTCTTGGGAGATGTTTAAAGGAGGCATGATGGGAATATGGAGGGGAGCAGAAAAATGGGTAGCCCAGAGGCCTGTTGAGAGGATGATGGACAACCCTTTATGACTTCCCCTTAAGTTAGTACAGCCTTGCCCTACCTAGTGCCCTCCAGATGTGTTGGACTGCAAATCCCATAATTCCCAGCTAGCATCAGTGGTGTAGGGGAGCCAGGGCTCACAGGGACGCAGCACCAGCACTTGTTTATTAGCAGGGACACTGACGTCATCTGCCACCCCACTCCCCTCAGACTTCTCTGTTCCCTTTGAGCTTAGCTGCAATCCTTACAGTGACAGGGTTCACACAACACACTAACCCACACTCAGTGGTTGAATGTGGGTTGTTGTTGCACTGTGGGTGGTTGTTGTACCGTGAGTTATCGTGTTGTCTAAACACAGTGTGTTTTCTACAGGGTGGCTTGTTAACCATGCAGTGTGGCTTATTTTTCTTGAACAAGCCATCTTAAGAACCCATGGTTTGTTGTTGGGCGCTTTAGGCTGGTTAACAAGCCACACTGCATGGTTAACAAGCCACCCTGTGGAAAACACACTGCATTCAGACAACATGATAACCCACCCTGTGGAAAATGTGCTGCGTTCAGACAACATAATAACCCATGGTTCAACAACAAGCCACAGTCAACAACAAGCCACACTCAACCACTGAGTGTGGGTTAGCGTGTTGTGTGAACCCAGCCAGTAGCTGTGCAGGGAGGGGGGATAAATTTTCCCAGCAAGAATATACTGTTCCCTGTTGTAATGCAAAGTATTTTGAGGGATGCTTGGTCTTGAAAGGGCACTTAAGCCCTACACAAGACCTGCTCCTGGTGGAGATGAAAACTGCTAGAACTGGTTTTTGATATGGATCAACACAACTGCCTGAAGTTTTGAACTTTCTTTGGGGATGTAGCTATGGTGACTGCCACGATGAGTGCCTGCCTTTCAGAATTTAGCACTACAGACCTGGCCAGCATGGTCAGTTTTGGGAATTTGGTGTCAGGCTTGGGGCTCTTTTTGATAAGGTAAGGACTCTGGGCCTGCCCAAGACATTAGCTATGGATTTAAGGTTGTCAAGAACCTTAGCCAAAAAAGGAATATTAGCAACTGGGTAGTAGTTATCCAAACTCCAGAGTGTTTGACATAAAAAAAGTTCCCCATCCCTGATTTAGGGTAACCGCAGAGCCCTCCTGAATCACACCAAAAGCCCATCTAGTCCAGCATCCTGCTCTTCACAGTGGCCAACAGATCCCCCTGGGAAGTCCAGAGGCGGGACAAGAAGGCAATAGCCCTTTTCTGCCATCCCCCCACCCTGCCCACTTCCCAGTGATCTCTGTCCAATGGCATTATGAACATGGCGACTCTATAACAACAATCACAGTGAAAAACATCCTTTGCCCCATTGCTAACATATTAATTTGTGGGTGATGCAGACTTCTTAATATGTGGACTTTCCTTTACTCCAGAAAGGAAATTTTGAGAAAGCAGACAATCATTTTGGACACTGCCATAATTTCAAGATAAGCTTCCTTTCCAACTTGCACCTTCCATCTGGTGCTCTCTGTCTGTGCACATGTGTGTCTGTGTCTGAATTCCTTGGTTATCGTAATTTCGGAATAACCTTGCTCTTTCCTTCCCCAGGCACTGGGCTCGCAGGGCAACCTGTCTGCTGAGGTAGAGGCCCAGACACGCAAGAAACTGCAGGCTATGCATGGAGGACAGGCCCGGGGCAAGGATCGGGTCCTGCGTCAACTTCTCACCCTTGTCTGGGATGTCCGGCCCCAAATACACCCCAATTACCGCCCGGCTATTTAGGGAACCCACTGACCCAGCCTGCAGTTGCCACCTGGTTGCCTAAGGGACCTTACAGACCTACAGCCTCCACGAATCCCTGAGCCCTAAAGATTTAGCTTTATATCCCCCAGAATCTCAGCCCCCCCACATGTCGCCCTAAAGCTCCCCTGAATCCTATAGAACTAATTATAGATCTAAACCGCTTAGAGATATATTTTAGATATGGTAAGTGGTACATACATTGATTAAATAAGTAATAATAATTAATAACTTCCTGTGCTCCCAGAACCTTCCCACCGGTTACTTTCTCATACCTCATATCAAGACTCTGAATTCCACTTGATGGTATTAAGGCTGCATTATCCCCAAACTTAGGGGAGAGGGGGGAAATTGTCTCCACAACTATTACGGATGACCTTGGCACTCTCCGTAGAAAGACACGCCCCAGTTTTAAACCTGCATCTACGGACCTGTCTTCATCCAGCCCCATTTCTCTACTCCCCAATCCTAGCTGCTGTGTTTGTTTTTTTTAGGGAGGGAACTGTAAGGTCCCCATAGCTGATCCCTACAAAATGGGTCTTTTCCCTTCACATCACAATTCCAGATTCCTCTGCTCCACCCCATGGCATGAAGGGGTATTTCTAGGAAATTAGAGGTTCCAGGAGCACCCCCTGGTTTCCTGCTGGTGTGTCTGTGTGTGCTGAAATGCTGGCTCTTTATCTTTGCTCTGTTACCTTTGTACCCCGATAGTCCTTGCTTAATCCTTCCTGCCCCCCAAATGTATGTATCTACAACTTGACATTTCAATAGTCACTTCTGAATATGATTAATAAAAAGTGACATGTGGTTAAAAATGGGGAAAAGGTGATTCTTATTCAACTGTGGAGGAGATTTCTCTGCAAAATGAGTGGGATCCAGCAGTCTGAAAAGTGAAGCTGGTATTTTACCCCCCCCCCTTTCTCTCTTCAGGCGCTTTGAGATAGAGGGCTTCTAATGCTACCAATCAAAAGACATTGTGCAGCTATTCTAGCAGCCACATCAGGTGACTGGTTCAGATTCCACTTGTGATCAGCTAAGGGCGCAATCCTATGCATGTTTATTCCCCATGCTGTCTGGGGAATGCTGGCAGTTGTAGGACTTTTTTTTTCTGTCTAAGCATGCATAGGATTGTGCTTTAAGGCACTGTGATTATTTTCACATGGACTGTTGCCAAGCCAGGACTCTCCCATTCTATACATGTGCCTTTGATTTCTATTATTTATTTATTTTTGAAACTAAATGCAGGACTTCACATTGATCTCCATTGAATTTCATCTTGTTGGTTTTAGCCCAGGATTCCAGCTTGACGAGAGAATTGTAGATCTTGATTCTGTCTTCTTGGGTGTCCTCCGAGCTTTGTGTGACCTGCAGATTGGAGAGGCATCTCCTCTACACCCTCATTGTCCAAGTCATTTATATAAAAGTGGAACAGCACAGGTTGCGCTCACTTAGAGCACACAAGGGGGACCTCAGATGAGGGGAAACAGCGGAGAAAGGGCACTTTGCACAGAACGCCCATTGGAAGTCAAGCATGTTGTTAACACCTGACTGGCCAAGACCTGTATGAGAACCTTGCCTTGGCACTCCAGACACAAAGCCCCCAACAGCAACCCTCACTCCATTTCACATAAGTGCCCTATGCAACGAGCCACTGAACCTGCTGCTGTCAGTGTGCAGTTGTGGGAGCCACGCAACCGCTTGTTGCGTGTCCTGGCCCCGCCCTCTGGCTGTTTAGCAGGGGAGTCTTTCCCTCTCTGTGAAGGTCTTGAACCTTTTGCCAGGAGGGCTGTGCGTGCTCTCTGCTACGTGTTCAGTGGGCTCTCTTCTCTCGCGTTGAGTGCTGAACCCCAAAACAGTTCAGCACCCCATGACTCCACTTCCTGCTCCACCGGTGGAATTTTCTGCCAGCATTTTGGGGGAATTCTGCCAGTGTCCTGCTGGCGGCATTTCTCAAAATCCACCAATGTTGCAGAGGCTTCCACCACCGGGTCTTGAGTATAGGATTGTGCACGGAAGCTGGTGAGTTTTGTTCTCAATTGTGAAGTACAAAGAGTTCGTTTTGAACTGTTAAGTACAATAACACTTTACAGGACAATTACATTTGTTCTAGTATATCTTTAACCAAAAGAACAATCATCCTCTTTGTGTGCATTTTTTTAAATTATTGCAAACATACCCAGTTGGTGACTTGAGTTGATTCCTTTTTGAAAGTCTTTTTATTAGAACATAGAACATAAGAAGAACCCTGCTGGATCAGGCCAAGGGTACATCTGGACAGCCATCTGTCGGGGATGCTCTGACTTGGATTCCTGCATTGAGCAGCGGGTTAGACTCGATGGCCTTGTAGGCCCCTTCCAACCCTACTATTCTATGATTCTATCTCTCCCAGCATTCTGTTCACACAGTGGTCAACTGGCTGCCTATCAGAAACCCCCAAGCTGGACATGAGTGTAATAGCACCCTCCCAGTTGTGTTCCCCAGCAACTAGTGTACACAGGCATGCTGCCTCTGGTCCTGGAGTTAATCAGGACTAGCAGCTCGTATTCACCCTGAATTTGTCTAACCCCCTTTTAAAGCCATCCAAATTGGTGGCCGTCACTACACTTTGTGGTAGCAAACAGTGTCAGCTCTAGGTTTTTGAAGGCCGTTGGGCTAGGCACACTCAATGGACCCCATTCCTCAGTGAGTCTACCCTCTCACCACCATTGTCATCAGCTGCTATTGCTCCTCATTATTTGCTTGCTTAACAGGCAAAGAGTCAGTGAACAAGTAAGCAGTGGGATCTGTTCCTCCTCCTTACCATCACTGTTGTCCGGGCCAGAGCAAGAGTCAGATGAACAAGCAGGTTGCAATGGTGAAGAGGAGGAACAACACCAGGGAGCTCTTGTCAGTGGGCCCCTCCTGAGGTGTGGGCTCTTGGCAGATCCCAACCATGCCTACCATTGACACTGGCCCTGGTAGCTAATTCCATAGTTTAACTATGTGCTGTCTGAAGAAGTAGTACTTTTATCTGCCCTTACTCTCCTAGTTAGCAGTCTAGTTGCCCTCTTTTGGACTAACTGAATTTCCTGGACTGTCTTCAAAGGCAGCCCCACATATAATGTGGTGCAATAATCCAAACTGGAGGTTACCGGGGTATGAATAACTAGCAAGGCTGTCATATGCCTCTGTATACCAGTTGCTGGGGAAGACGATTGGGAGGGTGCTGTTGCACTCATGCCCTGCTTGTGGGCTTCCCCTGGACACCTTTCTCTGGAATCTTATGTTATTCTGCTTTTCCAGGAAAAGGCCTTGGACCAAAGAGGCATGAGGATGAATCAGAGAATAATTCTAAAGAACGCGGAAAGGGCCACTTAAGTGTTCAGTAATAAGGGCTTTAGCTCATACTGAAGAAAACTATTCTCAGTGCTTACTTATGAGAGTTATACTATGGCTGATGAATAAAAACAGACTGGAAAACCCTTTTGCAGTCATGTTATCAGACAATGTTGAGATCTCAGTAGGGTAGCCAGGTGAAAAAGAAGAGAGGACTCCTGTACCTTTGTGAGAAAAGGGAATTTCAGTAGGTGTAGCTTGTCATGGAACCTCTACCTGGTGCAATTCTCTCTAACTATTAAAGGTGCAGTAGCCCTGCCCACCCTGCCTGCCCTGCCCTTTTACTACTACTACTACTACTAGTAGTAGTAGAAGTAGTAGACGACATAATGCTGGTAAGCAGGGCACAATCCATCCAAAGTTAAGCACATTGTATTTCCACAGAGTCAGGGGTGTCGTTATAGAAAGCCCACCTGGGCACGGACCCCAGATCCTTTTTGAGCTGTGCCCCAGATCTTTTGAGCTGTCCCAACTGCCATATTTTTTACATTTTCCTATTGACTTGCATTGGAAAACAGAAACGGCCATAACTTTTTAAATTTTGTATGATAAATACATGAAATCTGGAGACCTGGTAGCCCCCATGGAGCTGATCGAACCTGCCCAATTTCAGGTAGTTAAGTTCAGTGGCTTTTGTGCTAGTCACAGGTACAATTTGCGATTTTCAAGAAAATCTGTCAAAGCAAAGAGCTATATTTTTTGTGTGCTTCCACATAAGTGCATAGAGTTTGGGGACCTGGCAGCCCCTATATAGATGGCGGAACCTGCCAAATTTCAGACAGTTAGGCCTAGCGGCTTTTGTGCTAGCCACAGGTAAAAATTGTTTTTCAAGAAAATGTGTCAAAGCAAAGAGCTATAATTTTTTTGTTCTTCCACATAGGTGCATGGAATTTGGGGACCTGGCAGTCCCTATATAGATGACTGAATCTGCCAAATTTCAGGCAGTTGGGTCCAGTAGCTTTTATACTAGTCACGGGTAAAATTTGCTATTTTCAAGAAAATCTGTCAAATCAAAGAGCAATTTTTGTGCTTCTACATACATGCATGGAATTTGGTAACCTAGCAGCCCCTATAGACCTGACTGAACCTGCCAAATTTCAGACAGTTAGGTCCAGTGGCTTTTGTGTTGTTGTTGTTCAGTTGTTAAATTGTGTCCGACTCTTCGTGACCCCATGGACCATAGCACGCCAGGCCTTCCTGTCCTCCGCTCTCTCCCGGAGTGTGCTCAAGTTCATATTCATTGCATCCGTGATGCTATCTAGCCATCTCATCCTCTGCCGTCCCCTTCTCTTTTTGCCTTCAATCTTACTCAGCATCAGGGTCTTTTCCAGAGAGTTTTCTCTTCGCATTAGGTGGCCAAAATATTTGAGCTTCAGTATCTGTCCTTCCAATGAGCATGCAGGGTTGATTTCCTTTAGGATGGACTGATTTGACCTCCTTGCAGTCCAGGGGACTCGTAAGAGTCTCCTCCAGCACCACAGTTCGAAGGCATCAATTCTTCGGCGCTCAGCCTTCCTTATAGTCCAGCTCTCACAGCCATACGTTGCTACCAAGAAAACCATAGCTTTGATTATACGAATCTTTGTCAGCAAGGTGATGTCTCTGCTTCTTACTATGCTGTCTAGGTTTGCCATAGCTTTCCTCCCAAGGAGCAAGCGTCTTTTAATTTCATGGCTACAGTCACTGTCTGCGGTGATCTTGGAGCCCAAGAAAATAAAATCTGTCACTGCCATGACCTGTCCGTCTTGGGTGGCCCTGCATGGCATAGCTTATGGCTTCACTGAGTTACGCAAGCTCCTTCGCCACAACAAGGCAGTGTGATCCATGAAGGGGGCTTTTGTGTTAGCCATGCATAAAGTTTCCTTTTCTCAAAGACTAAAACAATACATAAAAACTGCCAAGCCACACAGGGGAATCATAGAATCATAGAATAGTAGGGTTGGAAGGGGCCTACAAGGCCATCGAGTCCAACCCCCTGCTCAATGCAGGAATCCAAGTCAGAGCATCCCTGACAAATGGCTGTCCAGCCTCGTCTTAAAGGCCTCCAGTGTGGGAGAGCCCACCACCTCCCCAGGTAATTGGTTCCATTGCCGTATTGCTCTGACACTCAGGAAGTTTTTCCTGATGTTCAGCCGGAATCTGGCTTCCTGTAACTTGAGCCCATTATTCTGTGTCCTGCACTCTGGGATGATCAAGAAGAGATCCTGGCCTTCTTCTCTGTGACAACCTTTCAAGTACTTGAAGAGTGCTATCATATCTCCCCTCAGTCTTCTCTTCTCAAGGCTAAACATGCCCAGTTCTTTCAGTCTCTCTTCATAGGGCTTTGTTTCCAGTCCCCTGATCATCTTTGTTGCCCTCCTTTGAACCCTCTCCAGCTTGTCTGCATCCTTCTTAAAGTGTGGTGCCCAGAACTGGACACAGTACTCCAGATGAGGCCTAACCAGTGCTGAGTAGAGGGGAACTAGTACTTCCCGGGATTTGGAAGCGATGCTTCTATGAATGCAGCCCAAAATAGCATTTGCCTTTTTTGCAGCCACATCACATTGTTGGCTCATATTCAGCTTGTGATCGACAACAATTCCAAGATCCTTCTCGCTCGTAGTGTGGTTGAGCCACGTATCCCCCATCTTGTAACTGTGCATTTGGTTTCTTTTTCCTAGGTGCAGAACTTGGCATTTGTCCCTATTAAATGCCATTCTGTTGTTTTCTGCCCAGCACTCCAGTCTATCCAGATCACTTTGAATTTTGTTTCTGTCTTCCAAAGTATTAGCTATCCCTCCCAATTTTGTGTCATCTGCAAATTTGATCAGCATTCCCTGCACCTCCTCCTCCAAGTCATTAATAAAAATGTTGAAGAGCACTGGGCCCAGGACTGAGCCCTGCGGGACCCCACTCGTTACCTCTCCCCAGTTTGAGAAGGTCCCATTGATAAGCACTCTTTGAGTCCGATTCTGTAGCCAACTGTGGATCCACCTGATCGTTGTTTCATCTAGCCCACTTCGAGCAAGTTTGCTCATCAGGATATCATGGGGCACTTTGTCGAAAGCTTTGCTGAAGTCGAGGTATATGATGTCTACAGCATTCCCACGGTCTACAAGGGAGGTGACTTGATCAAAAAATGAGATCAGATTTGTCTGGCAGGACTTGTTTTTGACAAATCCATGTTGGCTTCGAGTAATCACGGCATTGATGTCAAGGTGCTTCCAGATGGATTGCTTTATGATCTGCTCCAGAATTTTCCCAGGGATTGATGTCAGACTGACTGGTCTGTAGTTCCCAGGTTCCTCCTTTTTACCCTTTTTGAAGATAGGGACAACGTTAGCCCTCCTCCAGTCATCTGGCACTTCCCCGGTCCTCCATGATTTCTCAAAGAGAATAGACAGCGGTTCTGAGAGTTCTTCTGCCAGTTCCTTTATTACTCTAGGATGCAGTTCATCTGGCCCTGGAGATTTGAACTCATTCAAAGTAATGAGGTGTTCCTTGACCATATGCCTGTCAATCTCAAGCTGCAATCCTGCCCCTTCAGCCTGTACTTCGCCTTTGCCAGGGGGGTCATAGACCCTCTTTTGGGAGAAGACTGAGCCAAAGTAGGAATTGAGCACCTCTGCCTTTTCTTTGTCATCTGTTATCATTTTGCCATCCTTATTTAATAGCTGAACAACCATTTCTTTCCTCTGCCTTTTACTATGCACGTAGCTGAAGAAAGCCTTTTTGTTGTTTTTAGCATCCCTCGCTAACCTCACCTCGTTCTCCGCTTTAGCCTTCCTGACGCCATCCCTGCAATTCTGTGCTACCTGCCTGTACTCTTCCTTTGTTACTTGGCCTTCTTTCCACTTCCTATATGTGTCCTTTTTTGTTTTCAGGTCATCCCTAAGCTTTTTGTGAAGCCACATTGGCTTCTTCTGTTGTCTTCCACCTTTTCTTCTTGTTGGAATTGTTTGTGATTGTGCCTTGAGAATTTCCTTTTTTAAAAGTTCCCACCCATCTTGGACTCCTTTTCTCGCTAGCATTGTTTGCCATGGGACCTTACTGATCATTGTTCTGAGTTTATTAAAATCAGCTTTCCTAAAATCCAGGGTACGCGTTTGAGTACACTCGGCTTTTGCTTCCCTTAGAACCAAGAACTCAAGTACAACATGGTCGCTTTCCCCCAGAGTTCCTGTAACTGCTACTTTATCCACTAAGTCATCTCTGTTGGTTAGGATCAAGTCAAGGATAGCCGATCCTCTAGTTCCTTCCTCTACTTTCTGTAGGAGGAAGTGATCCGCCACACAAGTCAGGAATTTCCTGGAGGGGCCATGTTTTGCAGAATTTGTCTCCCAACAAATATCGGGGAAATTGAAGTCCCCCATTACTACTACATCATGCTTCCTTAAAACATTGGCTATTTGCTTTTCAAAAGTTTCATCCTTGGCTTCTCCTTGATTGGGTGGCCGGTAGTAGACTCCGACCACCAGGTTCCTTTTATTCTTTGCTCCATTTATTTCAACCCAGATGCTCTCGATGGGGCTACCAAGCTCCTCCTCCTGTATTTCTGTGCAGAGATATGTATTTTTCACATACAGTGCAACCCCGCCTCCCTTTCTGTTCCTCCTGTTCTTTTTGAACAAGTTATATCCTTCAACTGCTGTATTCCAGTCATGAGAGTCATCCCACCAAGTCTCAGTTATACCTATCAAGTCATAATTTCCCTCTTGTATTAAGAGTTCAAGTTCGTTCTGTTTGTTTCCCATACTCTGGGCATTAGTATATAGACATCGAAGACCATGTGCTTCATAGTCTGGCTTTCTTCCTACATGTGTCTGAAGACTATTATTGGGCGCTATCAGCGCTGTTCTCTCCGTTGCAGTGCATGCGCCTACGTCCATTGTTACCCCCAACATTACATCTCCCTTCCCCGTAGGATTCAGTTTAAAGCCCTCCTGATGAAGTTCTTCATGCTGTGGCCAAACACATTCTTCCCAGCCTTTGTGAGGTGCAACCCATCCCTAGCCAACAGCCCATCTTCCAGGAAGTATAGCCCGTGGTCCCAGAATCCAAATCTCTCTCGTCGGCACCACCTTTGTAGCCAGTCATTCACCCGGAGTATTTTTCGTTCCCTTTCTATCCCTCTTCTAACTACTGGAAGGATGGATGAGAAAACTATCTGGGCCCCAAAGTTCTTGAGTTTCCTTCCCAAAGCTTCAAAGTCTGACGTGATCTCTTCATAGCTCCGCTTGGCGCTATCATTTGTTCCCACATGGATGAGAAGAAAGGGATACCTGTCAGTGGGCTTTATGAGTGCAGGTAACCTTTCAGTCACGTCTCTAATCTGTCCTCCCGGGAGACAACATACCTGGCGAGTCCACGGGTCTTCGCGACATACTTGGGTCTCGATCCCACGCAGCAAGGAGTCTCCCACTACTACCACTCTTCTCTTCTTCTTCTTGTAGGCCTGGGTTTCATCGCCTCTGTTTGACTGACCTTCAGCCTCTTGCTCACTCTCATGCAGGTTCCCCTGTGATTCCTCCTCTGCAGGCTGTCCTCCAGTCTCATCTGCAAGTACCTGGAATCGGTTCCACAGCTCCACCGTTTCCACTGGTGCAGAGTGGCGTCTAGTTCTTCTTCTCCTAACTGTCACCGTTTTCCAAGGAGTATCCTCTACTCCATTTTTCTTCTCCTCAGCATTTCCCACTTCTGCCTCATCTTGCTGTTGCTCTTCAAGCTTCTGGTCTGCCCTTTGCTGCTGTAGTTCCCCCATTCTGTCCAAGAACTCTTCGTGTTCTCTTATTCCCCGGAGGGTTGACAGTCGCCGCTCCAGTCCACTTACTTTTTCCTCCAGCAGCGTGATCAACTTGCACTTGTTGCAGGTGTAGGCCATGTTGTTCTCAGGCAAGAAAACAAACATGGCACACACCTTGCAGGTCACCACCACTGGAGAGTCTTGTCCTTCCATAGCCCCGTTTCCCTTTTTGTGTCTAGCTTTGTGATTGTTCTAGACTAGCCTGTGCCTGCTCCTCTACTCAGTAGAGGTTAAAAGCAGAGTCCCACTGGTGTGGAAGTGTGTGTTACAAGACAAATAAATGGGAAAAAGTTAGTTAAAAAAAAAATGTTAGGGGCCTCCCCCTTGACCTCCCCTGCCGAACTCCCCTGGCCAACTCCTGTTTGCTCCCCCTGACCGCTCGCTCTGTTCGCTCGCTCTCTGGGAGCTTGCCTGCTTCTGTAGTCCCTGGACCAGCTGGAGCAGCTTGCTCTGCTCTGCTCTGCTCAGCTGGGAGGCGGGAAACAGACTGAAGCTTCCCGCCCAGTCAGCTGCTGGGAGTACTCAGGCCACACCCCTCCAATTCAGTTGGAGCTCTCAGAAGCTCCTGGTGAGCTCACAGCCAGTCAGAAGGATAAAGGGCAGCGCCCTGGGCTTCCTGCAACCCACTTACCTCTTAGCCTCTGTCTCCTTTGTCTCCTTTGTCTCTTCAACCACTGCAACTCCCCTGGCCAACTCCTGTTTGCTCCCCCTGTTCGCTCGCTCTGTTCGCTCGCTCTCTGGGAGCTTGCCTGCTTCTGTAGTCCCTGGACCAGCTGGAGCAGCTTGCTCTGCTCTGCTCTGCTCAGCTGGGAGGCGGGAAACAGACTGAAGCTTCCCGCCCAGTCAGCTGCTGGGAGTACTCAGGCCACACCCCTCCAATTCAGTTGGAGCTCTCAGAAGCTCCTGGTGAGCTCACAGCCAGTCAGAAGGATAAAGGGCAGCGCCCTGGGCTTCCTGCAACCCACTTACCTCTTAGCCTCTGTCTCCTTTGTCTCCTTTGTCTCTTCAACCACTGCAACTCCCCTGGCCAACTCCTGTTTGCTCCCCCTGTTCGCTCGCTCTGTTCGCTCACTCTCTGGGAGCTTGCCTGCTTCTGTAGTCCCTGGACCAGCTGGAGCAGCTTGCTCTGCTCTGCTCTGCTCAGCTGGGAGGCGGGAAACAGACTGAAGCTTCCCGCCCAGTCAGCTGCTGGGAGTACTCAGGCCACACCCCTCCAATTCAGTTGGAGCTCTCAAAAGCTCCTGGTGAGCTCACAGCCAGTCAGAAGGATAAAGGGCAGCGCCCTGGGCTTCCTGCAACCCACTTACCTCTTAGCCTCTGTCTCCTTTGTCTCCTTTGTCTCTTCAACCACTGCAACTCCCCTGGCCAACTCCTGTTTGCTCCCCCTGTTCGCTCGCTCTGTTCGCTCGCTCTCTGGGAGCTTGCCTGCTTCTGTAGTCCCTGGACCAGCTGGAGCAGCTTGCTCTGCTCTGCTCTGCTCAGCTGGGAGGCGGGAAACAGACTGTACCCGGGTCAACTGCTTGGAAGGCAGCTATGCTCACCACTATACTATATATATACTATATATATATATAGTATATATAGTATACTATATATACTATATATAGTATACTATATACATAGTATATATAGTATATATATACTATGCTCACCACTATACTATGCTCACCACTATATTAGGATTAGAGATCCTAATCAGAAGGTACTTAAGGTGACCATTAGGAGGTCACTATCCTTAATCTCTGGTGTAGGTTTTTTTTGAGGAGCAAAAAACCACTCTCCCCCTACTTTTCTGTGGAACCTTTGACTTCTGCAGAAGTTTAGTAGCTTCAGTACAGCAAAGGATCCAATCAGCCTCCACAAACTTCTTTCTCCCCCTCTACTTTAATTTCTCTGAAATAGCTGTAGGACTCAAATTATTTCAAATGGAGGGTTAGGACTATGTGGCATCATGATCGAGGAACTGCTAAGGCTTTAAAACAGGTTCTACAGTTTAAAAAAAGCTAGAAAAAGCCCTCAGCCACCTCACTTCATAAAGTTCATTTCAGTACGTGCAATCCTTACAAACCCTCCACAGCCTCCTAAATTCTGCTGAAGTACTATCCCTCTGAAAGGAGCCACTTGGCTTAAGGAATTCTCTCTCCCCCCCCCCACATTTCCAATCACCATTCTTCTTTTCTTCTTCCCTCCCCCATCCTGTTCTTTCTTTCTCTTCTTTATTCCACCCAGAGCATACCTTGAGGAATTCTTAAAGAGAATTCTCTTTGGTGGGCAAGAGAAGTTCTGAACTGTATTTGACTTTATACAAACAGACAAGAGGGTTGGCTTTTCTCCTTCTCCTCACTCAAGTCTTTGAGAAGAGTGGGTTGACATGGTTGCAGAGAAACAAATCTGGGGCTGTTCTGTTTGTCAGTTGCCATTATCCAGCAATACGAAGGGCTGTAGGTCACTGGTAGAGCACACGCTTGGTATGCAGAAGTCCCATGTTCAATCCCCAGCATCTCCAGGTAGGGCTAGGAAAGAATCCTGCCCGAAACTCTGGAGAGCTGCTGCTGCCAGTCAAGTGCCAAAAATTCTAGGCTGGATGGACCCAGGGCCTGACTCAGTATAAGGCAGCTTCCTATGTTCCTATGAACAGAAAGCTTTAATAAAAATAGGAGTTTTTGATTTGTTATTTTAAGTGGAGGAAAGATAAATACTGCTCATTTATACAATCCTATGTTTGCTTACTCAGAAACCCCATTATGTTTAATGAGGTTTACCTTCAGGAAAGTGTGCATAGGATTCCAGCACGAGTTACTTTTGCTGGGAGGTTTGCAGCTTGATGTTCTGCATGTTTACTCAGAAATAAGTCCTGAGTTGTGAGCATGGTATTGCAGGCTTAATACAGTGCCTACCCAATTCCATTCAAAGAACTGACTACCCTTTCAGCTCAATCTTATGCATGTTTTGTCATTTGTGTTTTTTTCATTTTGCATGAACTCTAGCTTCAGTGGTGAGGGAAAGGCATTTAGTAAATGCTCAGTTTCTCCATAAATGAGCCCTAGTTTTGAAAACAGACTCATTAGCTGAAACCTGGTGAAGTCTTGGCACAAATGAAGTTATGGGGAGGAAGATACATTGAGAGCTTGTGCATAACAAGGAGGTGGTAGAGGAGAGTCGCACAAAACAAGAGATCTGTTTTTATGAAGAGTTGCTGGAGGACAGTAGGATGAGGAGGGATGATTGCATATAGGGGAATAGAATTGGTAGGGGGAGAATGTAAGTGCTCAGTGGTGAAAGAAAAGCATTCTGCATATGCTCAGAGGCACTCCATATTTAAGAACATAGGAAGAGCCGTGCTGCATCAGACTAAAGTCCATCTAGTCCAGCATTCTGTTCACACAGTGGCCAACCAGATTCCCACGGGAAACCCACAAGTAGGACATGAGTGCAATAGCACCTTCCCACCCATGTTCCCCTGCTGCTTATATTAGTGAAATGTAAATAAATTCTAGTCATTCTAAATTTGCATGCATGTATATCCTTCAGATAGGATATACATGCAGATAGGATATACATGCATACATACATATCCTTCAGAGATGCTGGGAAAGACTGAGATGCTGGGAAAGATTGAAGGCAAAAGGAGAAGGGGACGGCAGAGGATGAGATGGCTAGATAGCATCATCGATGCAATAAATATGAACTTGAGCACACTCCGGGAGAGAGCGCAGGACAGGAAGGCCTGGTGTGCTATGGTCCATGGGGTCACGACACAACTTAACGACTGAACAACAAAATATCCTTCAGAAACTTTGCAGGTTTCTTTCCTGGGGGACACTTCTAATGACCTGTGCATTTTCAAACAAATTTACCCCAAAAATTGTTGGGGAAGGGGTGAATGGAAGGGAAAGCAAATCACTCCCTCCCCCAAACTGGAGAACTCCCCTTCCACATGAACTGCTGCACCTATCCTTCTGAAACTTTGCTGGTTTCTTACTTAGGGACAACTCTAGGCTGTCTGTAATTTTCAGAGCTATGGTCCACAAGAAAAATAAGGAGAGAAGTATGTCCTCTTTTGGAGACCTCAAAATGTCAAGGCCACCCTTGCACAAAAGCCCTTGTGGCTATCATTCTGAAATTTGGCAGACTTGATCTCCCCTGATGGGGCAATGAATCCTGAAATGTTTATCCAATTCTTCCAAGTAATAAAAATGTTATTGGCAGTTCCCTTTAAAAGAAAATTAAAATATAAACCCTGCACCTATTTTTCTGACATTGGGCAGGTGTAATCCCCTTCTAGGGGGCTACTATGCCTGAAATTATCATCCAGTTCTGACCAAGAGAAAAAGTTAACAGTTTTTTTTTCTAATTTCCCAAGGTAGTCAACAGGAAGCATAAAGACTCATTTTTCCAAACCTTGTCTCAGGTTTGGTGCTGAGCTGAAATGGTCTGACTACAAGTTGGCCAGAGCAGAAGCGGGATGTTTTCCAAAATGCTGAATCAGGGTCTGAGTTGAAATAGGGTGTGGGGGGGGTCAGTGCACACTTGTTATGAATGTATGTAATCTATATACACACACAAGCACACCACATGCTCACACGCACACACACACACACATATATATTAGAGGTGCACTTAGGCTCGGATATATAAGTGTGTGCGCGTGTGCGTGCGTACGTGTGCAGATGTGTGTTATGGGCCTGTTCTTTTAAGAACCTAGCAACGCCCCTGCACAGAGTTAAGTTCATGCTTTACAGTGTAGTCCTATACATCCTACTCTGAAGTAAGCCCTATTGAGTTAAATGCAACATACAAGTAAATGTGTATAGGATTGCAGCCTTACTCTCTCATAGGAATCAATGATCATTAAGGGTGCAATCCTATCCAGATAGGCAGCCACCTCCGAACTCGGAGGCGACTGCCTATCCAAAAGCAGGACAGGAGAAGCACGGAGGGGATTGTTCCCTCCGCGCTTCTCCTGCCCTGCTTTTTCTGCTAGACAGCTGACTGCGGATGTCTAGCAGCAGGAGCATGGAGCGAGGAAGGAGGGTGCTGTGTTGTGCAGGCAGCTATGATCTCCTTGCCCTGGACGCCCCCGCCCCCATGCCCCTTTCTGGCCGCTCCACGCTCCTCTTGCAAGCATGGAGGACAGGGCTGTTCCGTGCTGCCTGTGAAGCAGCACAGAAATGGGGGAAGGTTGGTTTTCCGGGAACCAACCCGAGTGCGAGGTCGGTTCCCAGAAAACAGCATATCCTATGGCCGTCTAGCCACTGTCTAGCTGCCATAGGATTGCTCCCTAAAAGTGCTTAATGTGGGCTGGATCTTAATGTATGTGTGGAGAGAGCGAAAGAGAGCATATTTCTAAAGTTCAAAAGTGCTTCATATGCATTACATATAGTGTTACCATATTCCAATTCCCCAACTCAGTTACGGTTTGTTGCTCTGAGAATGTTTGTTATAGAGTGACTCATAAATATAATTTATAATAAATTAAACAAACAAATACCATTGAACATTCGATTTTGGTTGGAAGGGGGTCTGAGAGGGCAATTGAACTTTACTAGGTTGATCTTTGTGTTGTTTTAAAGGGGTGGGGGTATTTTTGGCTGAAAATCCAAAGAGCCATTGACAGAGAGTGACCAGATACTGTCAGATGTTGGTAGCAATAATAACTTGTACTACAGCATTTAAAATATAACAACCCTAAGGCTCACACATCACATAAGCCATGCTGGGAACAATCCTGTGTAATTATTATAATCATTAACCCAATATTAGAACTAAGTGGCTGAGCGAATAGAGGTGGATCTGCTGAGTTCATTTGTTCAATCGTTAAGTCATGTCCGACTTTTCGTGACCCCATGGACCATAGCACGCCAGGCCTTCCTGTCCTCTGCTCTCTCCAGGAGTGTGCTCAAGTCCATATTCATTGCATCGGTGATGCTATCTAGCCATCTCATCCTCTGCTGTCCCCTTCTCCTTTTGCCTTCAGTCTTTCCCAGCATCAGGGTCTTTTCCAGGGAGTTTTCTCTTCGCATTAGGTGGCCAAAATATTTGAGGTTCAGCTTCAGGATCTGTCCTTCCAATGAGCAGGCAGGGTTGATTTCCTTTAGGATGGACTGATTTGACCTCCTTGCAGTCCAGGGGACTCGTAAGAGTCTTCTCCAGCACCACAGTTCGAAGGCACCAATTCTTCGGCGCTCAGCCTTCCTTATAGTCCAGCTCTTGCTACTGGGAAAACCATAGCTTTGATTAGACGGACCTTTGTCGGCAAGGTGATGTCTCTGCTTCTTACTATGCTGTCTAGGTTTGCCATAGCTTTCCTCCCCAGGAGCAAGCGTCTTTTAATTTCATGGCTACAGTCACCGTCTGCGGTGATCTTGGAGCCCAAGAAAGTAAAATCTGTCACTGCTTCCATTTCTTCCCCTTCTATATGCCAGGAAGTGATAGGGCCAGATGCCATGATCTTCGTTTTTTTAATGCTGAGTTTCAAACCAGCTTTTGCACTCTCCTCTTTCATCCTCAACAAGAGGCTCTTTAGATCCTCTTCGCTTTCTGCCATTAGGGTGGTATCGTCTGCATATCGGAGGTTGTTGATAATTCTCCCAGCAATCTTAATTCCGACCTGTGATTCATCCAACCCGGCATTTCTCATGATTTACTCTGCATATAAGTTAAATAAGCAGGGTGACAATATGCAGCCTTGTCGTACTCCTTTCCCAATTTTGAACCAATCGGTTGTTCCATGTCTGGTTCTTACTGTTGCTTCTTGACCCTCGTACAGGTTTCTCAGGAGACAGGTAAGGTGGTCTGGTACTCCCATCACTTTAAGAATTTGCCACAGTTTGTTGTGATCCACACAATCAAAGGCTTTAGTGTAGTCAATGAAGCAGAAATAGACGTTTTTCTGGAATTCTCTTGCTTTCTCCATGATCCAGCGAATGTTGGCGATTTGATCTCTAGTTCCTCTGCCTCTTCGAAACCCCGCTTGTACCAGGAAGTGATGGGGCCAGATGCCATGATCTTAGTTTTTTTAATGCCGAGGTCATAGCTGTGAGCTTTAAAGCTGGGACATAAATCTCGCATAATGCCAAAATTTACTGCACACAAGAGGAAAGGTACTTGTGTAAACGGGAAGAAAAGAATTGTGGGAACTACTTTTATAGGTCCTGCTCTCGTGCCTTCAACATCAGCCTAATGTATCAGCTGAAGATTTTTCTCTTTCAGTGTTAGGAAAAGCATGCGATTTCTTTTGTCCATTTCAGGCTGCTGTTAAAGGCACAGGAACGAGCATTATTCAGTCCTAATGAGAACATGGCAATCTGAGTCATGACATCACTGGGCAAAAGGCTGAACCACACTGCTTCCAGCAGGCATAGAAGAGCTTGTGTGGAAAATTCTTAGGAAAAGATGTTGGTTGCCACTTGTTTTTAATGGCAAAGCTCTTGTGGTTTTTAGCAGCTTAATTTAACAGGTGCATATTTTATATATATATATATATATATATATATATACACACACACAGCCTTTTAACAGCTTCATTTAACAGGTGCATATTATATTTATATATATATATATATACACACACACACACAGCTTTTTAACAGCTTCATTTAACAGGTGCATATTATATATATATATATATATATACACACACACACACAGCCTTTTAACAGCTTCATTTAACAGGTGCATACATTTTCTTTCACCTGTTAAATGAAGCTATTAAAAAGCTGTATATATACATAGGGAGCGAGTGAGTGAGTTAGGCTCTGAATTAGACAAACCCCTCGAGAAACTCGTGGGGTCCTCACAGCAGGCCCCTCTTGGGTCTTCCGCTGCACTCCTCGCTCGCCGGAAGCTGTCCATTCTCCACTGTGTTCGCCGCTCCGCGTAGTCGTCCAGCTCCTCCCCTTCGCTAGAGGTAAGATGCTCCCCGATAATCGCCTGTCTGTCGGTGCCCTGCGTAGTCATCCGCCCCGTTTCGGGATGAATATCGTTTGTCTAGACGATTCTCTATCCGGTGGTTCGTTTTGGGGGGGCCATTTTCCTGTCCGGACGCTCAGGAATTGGGTTGGACGAGGGGGCGGGGGGCGCCTCCTTTCCTGCCATTGTAGTATTAAGCCGTAGAATTCAAGATGGCGCCTTTCTTTGCGCGCTGCTTGGCTTTCCTTGAGCGGTTCGAAATCGAGAGACATCGGCCGCGTACTATTAACCGGGCCTTACACGCCTCGGCATTTGGATAGAGGAGCCGGTTGTGTTCCTCATGAACCAGAAAGGGGCGGAGAATGTAGAAATACAGAAGTTTTATTTTTATTGTCTCTACCAGCCCCCCTTCCGTTCTCCAACAGGGCCTTACATGTAGGGTATGGGCGACATAACTTAGCGAGAGGGGACGCATGGGTCTCTTAAAGCGGGCTTTTGGGGTGCAGCTGCAAGTGCTGCTTCTTAGTACATTGTTACTGAGGGTTAGTCCAAAGAGTGTGCTAAATGCCCCTGTGAGGTTTTGCAGTTCAGCTCTTCCGTGGGTTTGCTTATATTGCCTGGTATTTGGCGGGGGTAGGTGTAGGCTATAGTTTGGCGTAATTTGGAGACATGATTTGCCTCACGAGGTTATAGAGTAGCTGACACAGGACAATGAACAGTAGGCTGAAGTAACAAAACAGTATTTTTTTTAATGCTGCTATTAGTTTGGTTACGAAGAGGGGGCACATGACGATGTGGCTTATGTTGGGGGTGTATTTTGAGATTAATTTGCTCTGTTGTAGTATTCATCAGCACCCCACCCCCCCTTTCCAGGCATCTGTTCTTTATTGCCCTTTGTATGGTAGGGACAGGACTAGTGGGTGTAACATCATTTTACATTCACTGTTTCCCATTCCCGAGGTACCCCTCTCTCTCTCTTCTGTGTAATACATTTGGAGGTGGGAAAGGGAGATTCAGAAATAGCAATCCAAAAATCCTTCTATAAAGATCTCATTTGGCAACAGTGAAAGTTAAGAGTGGAATTCCTTCTCAACACTTCATGTTTTTCCTGCACAGCTTTTCCTTCCTTTTCACCAAGCAAGTTTCATGACTGAGTGGGCATTTGAACTTGGGTTTCCTGGCATTATCGTACAAATCCACTTTGGGGAAAAATGAGCCTGTATTTCAACACCATGAATTTCTGGGGAGCATTCCCTCACTGTGGCAATTTAGACTTGCACATCCATCTAACTTTGAGGAATGCACCCCATGTGGGCATCGTTGATAATACAATTTTACAACGCTGTTACCTTACCCCTTCCCCTATTGCTGGCAAGATGGATGTCTGGATGTTAGTATCCCAATGGCTTAAAAAGCAGTCTTGCTCCTTCATGGATTTTGAAGTGAGAAAATGTTGGTTCAGGTCTGCCTCCCTGGACCCATTTTCTCACTGTTGAGATGTTTGCTTAGAGTGCCTGGGTTAGGGATGCACACCTAGAGCTCCATGTCTTGTAGGAAGCACAGTATTACTAATATCAGAAAACAGTTGAGACCATCTTCTGTTTGTTTATTACATTTCTATACTGCCCAATAGCTGAAGCTCTCCGTTTAGTTTCATGACTGAGTGGGGATTTGAACCTGGGTTTCCCTGGTCTAAGTACAACATTCTGACCTCTACACCACACCAGCTCACATGACTTTTAGTGATCATTCTCCCCACCCCCCACTCCCCAAACACTGCTGCATTGGAGATAGATTATTGGGTGTACCCACTGGGGCCGCAATTCATGGATTATATGAGGGTAAAGCCACTAAGGGTACAATCCTATGCATGTTTAGACAGAAAAAAAGTACTACATTTCCCAGTATGCTCCAGCCATCATGGCTGGCGGGAAGGATGCTGGAAGTTGTAGGATTTTTTCTGTCTAAACATGCATAGGATTAGGGCACAATCCTATGGCTGCTAGTCAGCAGCTAGACGGCCATTGGATAGGTCCGTTCCTAGGAAGTGACCTTGTAGCCCACGCTCTGAGGATGGTTCCCTGAGAACTGACCTTAGCTCCGCACTCATAAGGGGAGTGTGGAGCAGCGAAAATGGGGCGTTCCTGAGGGCGGGGAGGGTGGAAGTTCTGATCCAAGGCTTCCTATGCGTTCCAATGCTTCCTATGCGTCCGGCATCCGTGCGCCCCCCTGACTTCCTGCGGCTAGACTGCCGAAATCAGCTGTAGAGCCGCAAGTGCGGGGTGGCTGAAGCATGGAGGGGAAGATCCCATCTGCGCTGCCCCTGCCCTGCATTGGATAGGTGGTGGCCTCCGAGTTCGGAGGCAGCTGCCTATCCTGATAGGATTTCGCCCTTAGAGACTAAAAAAATGATTTTGGCATAATACACTCTAGTCCACGAAAGCTTATGCCATAATAAAGTTGCTAGTAACTTCTAAAAATGTCAGCTTACTTTTGGGCAGCATAACCCAGGCTCTTCAAACTTACCATGCTGTGCTCAAGCTAGTGAGAGCAAATAGCGATTACTCCTTAAGTGTTGCTCAGGAGGTTTTCCCTTCTTGCAATCTTTATGGGTAGTGTGTCCCTCATAAGGGGGATCATGTCAAGTCATTATGTGAGGGTCTGTGTTCTGTGCTGAATTTTACTTCTCTAGAATACAATATATTCTGTGATGGGCAGAAGCACTTTTGCAAGAGGCACAGATCGTTTAGACGACAAAGGGTTTTGTGGCATCTTAGAGGCTGACACATTTATTGTGGCATAAGATAAGATTAGGGCCCACTTGATCAGGTATGCGAATGTTCTCAACGTTTTAGGAGACTGTTCTCCCACTGGTTTCTGAATGTTGCCATTTTTAAAAATTACCTTTTTAATTGATTTTCTGAGGAGTAATAATAATAAAAGATTTTTTAAAAAATCTTATAAATTCTCTGTATTTATTATACTTTTAGACCACCCAATAACCAAAGTTCTCTGGGTGGTGAACAAATACACTAAAAACATAAAATCATAATAAAACAATAACATACAGTTGGAATGATATAATAAAGACAATTACAAGAACAGCTTGAATGTTACCATTTTTAATGTCAAATTTCTGGGCATACTTTTGTGTAGAGACTGACCTGTTTGTCCTATGCCGGCAGCAGAAGGGTCTACATACCAGTGGGAGGACAGTTTCCCAGGACACTGCCTCTAACCTAGAAGTTTGCATTCTTTACCAAAGTAACTTCAAAGGAAGACCTGTGGAGAAATCGCTGGATTAGAACTTGCCAGGAAGTTTGTTTATCCATTTAGGCCTGAACTGAGGTGATTGGCTTCCTCTTCCAATACAAGTGTTAATTAGCTAAGCTAGGATGATTGTGTTACCACCTATTATTGCTGTTATGAATGGTCACTGTGCTTTATAAATGCAAGCTTTATATAGAATTGTCACCAGCTGTAGCTCTTGCTACATGACCAGTCTATACCCAAATAAGTATATTTACCTGCCAAGTGAGAATAATATTCCATGCAACTGACAAAGTGGACTGTAGTCCATGAAAACTTATGCTATAATACATCTGTTAGTCTTTAAGATGTCAAAAGGTTCATTGTTGTTCTCGCTGCAACAGACTGACACAGACTGACTCTGGAACTTTTTATCAGTTTAGAAGTGAATCTGTTTGAAACGTGCACTGGTTCAGTTTATCTGGTCCTGCTGCATCAGGACAGTGGCCAGGTTTTCACCCTCTAGAATGCTTCAGCTCCAGTTTCACATGAGTCTTGGTCTCAGTTTTTAGAGAGAGGCATCACCATGACTGAGAATGATGTTGACAATGAGCTGCTGGATTATGAGGACGATGAGGTGGAAAACCAGGCAGCTGGAGAAGGAGTGGATGTCCCATCTAAGAAAGACGTCAAGGGATCCTATGTCTCCATCCACAGTTCTGGCTTCCGTGATTTCCTGTTAAAACCAGAGCTCCTACGTGCCATTGTCGATTGTGGGTTTGAGCACCCCTCAGAAGGTGAGCCCAGATAAGCCTTGTCTTGGGGAGAGGCTGGTGGGAAGAGTTTGGGAAAATGGCAGAGAAGAGCTGAAAGCCAGGGCTTCTGCTGTCTCTGCAGCACCAGAAAACATTAGTTGTATTTCTATTCTCTATGCAGTGCAACATGAGTGTATCCCACAGGCAATCTTGGGCATGGATGTCCTGTGCCAGGCCAAATCTGGCATGGGCAAGACTGCTGTCTTTGTTCTTGCTACACTTCAGCAGTTGGAGCCAGTCACAGGACAGGTATGTGTGGGAAAGAAAAATCCCCCCCCCCCCCCAAAAAAAAGGGTGGATGGGTTGGTTGTCAAGGAAGCATGAAAATCCACCAGGTAAATGGACTTGGATGAGTGTCAGCCAGGTGGGCAGGAGAAATAAAATATTTCCATCCTCCTTGGCAGGTGTCTGTGCTGGTGATGTGTCACACCCGTGAGCTGGCCTTCCAGATCAGCAAGGAATATGAGCGCTTCTCCAAGTACATGCCCAGCGTCAAGGTGAGAGCCCAGGGCGCTGTTTCTGTCCCCTCTCCTCAAGTCTCTGCACAAGCCCTTATCAGCATGAGAGTCAACAGTAGAAAATGTATCTAGGGAATTGTTGGATGATTTAATGGGTTGGGGCTAAAACTGATTATGGAGATAATTATGAAGTAAACTGTTAATATTATGAGTGCTGCAGAATTTGCATCCTGCCTATGGCCTTGATACCATTTTGTCTATCCATTTTCATAACTTCAGGCTGCTTGTGTGTCCTGGTTGTTGGGTTTTGTGTGTGAGTATGCGATCTCTCTCTCTCTCCCCCTATGCAGGTGGCGGTGTTCTTTGGGGGCCTGTCCATCAAGAAGGACGAGGAGGTGCTGAAGAAGAACTGCCCCCACATTGTGGTGGGGACCCCGGGCCGCATCCTGGCTTTGGCCCGCAACAAGAGCCTCAACCTCAAGCACATCAAGCACTTCATCCTGGACGAATGTGACAAGATGCTTGAGCAGCTTGGTGAGCAGGGGCAGAGCATGCTTCAGGTGGGGTGGACAGCCAGTTCTCTTGGGCAAGCTAAATAGTCTTTGAGGCAGCTAGAAGTCTGACATTTTGCCTTATTGGAAACTGTGTTTCCTTGAACAAAAAGAACAGTGCTACTTCCAAATACAAAGAATGTGCAGAATAGTCTGGGGGTTCCTCTTCTCCCTGCTTGCCAGGCCACTGGCCCGTCTTATGGGTCTTTCCTGACTCCAGCCTCTGGGAGGCAGTCTCTGTGGGCTGGACATGGAAGCAGCTTATCTTTCTCCTTGGGGTCAATCCTGCTGTGCCTCAGCAAGGAACAGGAAGCAGATAGTGGCCTGTTGACCTGGCAGAAAAGAGAGAGATCACAATTAGAGATGGCATTCTCAGATGGAGGTAGAGCTTGTGGATCTGTATCTTTCAGTAAATAATGGCTATGCAACAGTTGCAGCTAGGATGGAGTTGTGGGAGGATAGCTGAGTTCCCTTCTAAATTGGGGGGGGGGGGGTTGAGAGAGAACGTTTGCTCGCAGATTGACATCCCCAGGAAGGCACAGAGCAGGATCTCTTCGGAGGCAGCATTCTCAGAGACAGTTTGTTTTTTTGAAAATTTGACCCTACCCCTTACCTCTCAGGGCAGCTTACAGTTAAATACGAATTTTTAAAACAAAGATAGCAACAGCATAGTTAAAACAAACAGAACCAGTACGGTGGAGTAGTAGGGGGTTCATACTCCTTAAAAAGTAGCCCGTACTCCTATTCCTACCTTGAATATTACTCTGAGAGATCAGCACAGGAGTTATTAAGGGTGTGTTGGAAAAAATATTTCATATGGACGTGGCCAGGTGGAGGAGGAGAAAAGGCTTGCTGAGTTCTCAGGTTAGGACAAACCACCATTTCTAACCACTTGGTCCTTTATTCCTCCTAGATATGCGCCGGGATGTCCAGGAGATCTTCCGCATGACCCCACACGAAAAGCAGGTCATGATGTTCAGTGCCACTCTCAGCAAGGAAATCCGCCCTGTGTGCCGCAAATTCATGCAAGACGTAATTAAATCCCTTCTACCTTCTTTATCCACCTGGCCAGGCGGCCAGCCTCCCTCCCTCCCCAATGAGGGAAGGAGCAGGGGGCCAGAGCTTAGAACACCACCACTATCTACAGCACATTGGGCTGCACCGCTGCTGCCTGTCGCTTACCCCAACCCTCCTAAGGCACTTGTAGGGCACATACCTTCCGGAAGATCATTCGGGTTACGCTAGCCAGCTTACTCACACACACGAAAGACAGGCCTCTCCCAATAGGGCTAGAGAGCATTCACACCACGATCTTGTACTGCCCGCTGGCACACTTGGCTTAGAGATCGTCCATATTTTGTCCAGGGGGATCCATCCCAGAAGGATCCTCTTGTGCCTGCACACCTGGCAGGTGGCGCACAATTCCTGGCGCCCCCCTGCTATCCTGTTTCCCTGCACTCCCTCAGCGTGGGATCCACCTACTTGTCAGCGCCGTGTTCAGAAGATCCTGGCCCACACACCCCCATGTTCAGAAGATCCTGGCCCACACACACCCAGGCAAGTGTAGCTCTTTCTCTTACCGCCATGCTTTAATCAGGCGCACGCAGACACGCACACACTCGCTGCACGCATGTCCATGTTCCTGCCCTCCTTGCCCTGCCCCTCCCTGCCCACTCACTCTGGCTGGCACTCTGGAGACCTGCGGCGAAGGACTCCCCGAGGGATCCGAGAGATCAGCAGCAGCCAGTGGAGCCGACGCCTGGTGACCTGGAGGAGAAGTTTTATCCTTTTTTTGTTCTGAACTGGCAAAACGCGTCGTTTCGTTTTCGATTACCCTTTTTTCCTTCCCCTTGCGCCGTGTGGAAAAGGGATTGATTTGAGGGTCCCCGCTGTGGGAGGGAAGCAGACTGACATTTTCCCTGAAGAAGCCATCAAAACATGCAGCAGGAAAGGCATGAAAGTCGGTTCTCATTAGTCAGGAGTAGGTAACTGGGTTGCCTCCAGATGTTTTGGACTACAACTCATATAATCCCTTACCATTTGCCATGCTGGCTGGGGCTGACAGGAGTTGTAGTCCAGAGCATCGGGGTGGTGGGAGAACTAAGCTGCCTATCCCTGCTTCAGATAGGGACTATGGGAATGCTAAATTAATCCTGGAATTAATAGGATGTAAGTCAGTGATTGCTGTGAGGCAAATAGTGGGAGTTCTGGGTCAAATGGAGAGATGAATTCCTGGGAAGGGATGGGCCTGTCAAGCTGCTTCTGGTATGCTTCTAGGGAGGCCAGGAGAAGCAGCTCCGTTTCTTGCTATTGCTGTAGGTACTTTGCTAGATAGGTCACTGGATAGTGCATGTTGGGAATCGCAGGGAAGCGGTACATGGCCCTGGACAATGCCCCCCCCCCTCCCCCCCCGGCCCTCCGCTATATGCTCTTAGAAAGAAAGCTGTGAGGAATGGTCAAAGGCCAGCATGGTTAAAGTGGTTGAAGCTTTCCTTTGCAAGTGCTTTTGAGGGTTTTTTACTCCCAAGTAGAACAAAAACTATTGGGTAGAAATCTAAGCTTTTGGAAGAAGACTTGTGACTCTTATTTGCTTTTTTTTTTTTTAAAGTTCAAGTCCACCAAAAATGCTTTGCAAAGGGGAATACTTTTTTAGAAAAAATTAGTGGCAGTGTGAGCGTTTTTCACAGAATGCTTTGCAGGATAAGTTCTTGGCTGAGTGGGGAGAACGTTGTTTCCCAGGATGCTTTGCTTAGAAGATTTTGGCCTCTTGAAGTTGTTGGGGGTGGAGGGGGTGAGCTATCAGCTCTTTGCTGATCTGTTAATTTTAAGGGACCATAGAACTGGTGTGTGTGTGTGTGTGTCTGTGTGTGTGACAGGGAAAGGTGCTGCTGTGCACGTTTGTGCTTCTTGTTCCCCTACCTCCCCCTCCAAGCCCAGGTCAGCCTTGCCCTGGTCTAACCGGCCCTGGGTTTGCTCCTCAGCCCATGGAGATCTTCGTGGATGACGAGACCAAGCTGACGCTGCATGGTCTGCAGCAGTACTATGTCAAACTGAAAGACAACGAGAAGAACCGCAAGCTCTTTGACCTGCTTGACGTGCTGGAGTTCAACCAGGTGCCTTCTGGAAGTAGATCCTGCCTCAGGGATGGGGATTGCCAATGAAGGAGGGGCCCGATCTTTCTAAATCCAGTCCACCTTTAAAGATAAGAGGGGTGACATGGTAAAATATGGGCAGTGGGCGTCTGTCACTGGCTTTATTGATCCAAGTCCTAAAGGTTGAGCATCAAGCTTAAGTATAACCTGAATTACAGCTCAAAATGCTTTGTTCTACCTTAATTGCTTTCTGCGAATAAAGGCCCAAAATGTTTGAGGAGGGGTTGGACAGGAGGGCATAGTCAATGGTGATGGATGATGGGAGTTGTAGGCCAAAATGTCTGGAGGGCCACAAGATGCTCACCCCTGCCCTAGAGAGTAATCTAGTTTAGCCTGTTCATTTTACTTGTATTTGGTAAACAAAGCTAAAGAAGTACCCCATGTTATTTTTTTTGTCTCAATACACTGTAAGTGTTTGACCTGAAATAGTTGAGGAAAAAAGTAAAGCACATCTAATGTGATTTAAATGTTACGTAGATTTTTTTACTGGAATTACCTGAAAAACATTAGTTACAACTTTGAAACTGCCAAAGTTGCCTAATACTGTATTTGCAATTGGCATCTATTCATTGTTCCTAATGAATTTATGAAATGGAAAAAATTTCCATTTTGGATCATTCACACCCCACCTACATCACTGGCTGTAACAAAGTGAGATCACTTCACTGCCCTCCCTAGCTGTGAGTAGGTGTGGCTGACCCTGCTGTTCCCCATCTAGGTGGTCATCTTCGTGAAGTCTGTACAACGCTGCATAGCGCTGGCTCAGCTACTGGTGGAGCAGAATTTCCCGGCGATTGCCATCCACAGGGGCATGCCCCAGGAAGAGAGGTGAGGAGGGCCTGCAGCTGTGGCAGGGGTGGGGTCCGGGTGGTTGTCTGAGGGGCTCATTTGCGATGATGAATTTGCTCAGACTAGAGTCTCTGACTCCTTCGGTGATGCTTCTCGAAGCCCTGAGCAATGGCCCCTGCAGGAGCTCTGTTGCTGAGATGTAAGCAGGAGTTGATCCTTTTACCAAGTGTGGTTTGTCGGTAGGAGAAAATGTTTGGCAAAAGGCCCACATGCAGCACAAGATAATACTATTCTTATGATTCATCTTGGTACAATTAATGCAACCTTCCTCCTGGGTATGGTCATGGAGTCTTCTTTGGGACCTAGGAAAAAGCCTTTTTTCATTTGAAAATTTGATGCAGGAAACCTCTGATCGTGTATTTAGCAAGAGACTCCTTTAGTGTTGCACATAGCCATTAATGTTGTGTCAGGATCAGCACTTGAGATTAGAC
This sequence comes from Heloderma suspectum, assembly GCF_057233095.1. Taxonomy (NCBI): domain Eukaryota; kingdom Metazoa; phylum Chordata; class Lepidosauria; order Squamata; family Helodermatidae; genus Heloderma; species Heloderma suspectum. The sequence goes on along the minus strand of NC_139459.1, from coordinate 358,595,138 downwards.
TGCTACTTTTCCTGGTTTGGGGGTGGGGGAGGGAACCAAAGCCCAGTTAGCAGTGGGTGAATGTGAACATGGTAAGGGCAGTAATGTTTGGTGAGTTAGAACAGAGTGAGTGGAAGTTGGTCCTCTAGTGTTCTTCTAATGGATGGGGTTTTAGCGGGCAAGGGTTGTTAACATATAATTTTGGGGTTTCCCAGGTTGTCACGGTACCAGCAGTTCAAAGATTTCCAGCGCCGTATCTTGGTGGCTACCAATCTCTTTGGTCGTGGCATGGACATTGAGCGGGTCAACATAGCTTTCAACTATGACATGCCAGAGGATTCGGACACCTATCTGCATCGGGTAAGTGAGGCAAACCAGAAAGGGCTTAGAGGTCCAAGTTGGGATGGGTAGAAAAGTCCAAGGTAGAGTTGCACTGATGAGTTTGCTCAGACTAGAGTCTCTGACTTGCACTGATGTCTCTTCAAGCCCTGAGCAGCACCCTTGGCCCAGGTGGGGTTGGTTGTCTTCTAAAGTTTAGAGGGAGCGGAGTTTCCCTTCCCTTTCCTGAGGCTCCTAGTTGGGGCTATTGCACAGGCACCAGGTCCCATCTTCTCCTTTGTCTCTGCAGGTTGCTCGTGCGGGGCGCTTTGGCACAAAGGGTCTGGCCATCACTTTTGTGTCGGATGAAAATGACGCTAAGATCCTGAATGAAGTGCAGGACCGCTTCGAGGTGAACATCAGTGAGCTGCCTGATGAAATCGACATCTCCTCCTACAGTGAGTTCAGCAGAAAATAATTGCAGTTGGAATGAGGAGGAGAAATCGGAATGAGGAGGAGAAATCTGCAGGAAGTGCTTGGTTGAGTCGGAAAGCCAAGCAAGGATTTGGGGCCTGAAGGTGGCGTGTGTGTGTGTGTGATGAAATCAAGCAGTTTACATTTTCACTTAAATCAGCAAGAAAAAAGGCTGATTTAAACCATTGATTTACATCAAGTTTCCCATTGATCCTACTTCATATACTTCCCAAACAAAGGTGGAAACCTAACCGCTAAATAAGAGTATAATTTACACTGTTGTGTCATTTTTAACAGCCAAGCCTTGCTTCTTGGTCACCGTATAGATTTTGCACATTTCCTTTCTTACCTGTAGAGGGAACATCTGTAAAACATTCCCATACAAGGTCTTTCTTAAAACCAGCAGCCATGACAGTTTGTGAGATGAAGTGTGGAATGTAGAGCCCTTTGCACTGTCTTTTCAGCATTGCTCCTTTCTGCTTCATTCTGCCTTGGCCCAGCCCCCACCCTCACAAAAAAGCAAAGCAGCAGACAAAAAAGGGAATGCCCATGACTGTTAGGTAGAAGTAAGGTCTGATATTTATTTTATTTGTTTGTTTGTTTGTTTTTATTTATTTCATTTCATTTCTGTACCGCCCAATAGCCAAAGCTCTCTGATAGTTACTGGGCAGACTGGAGCATTATATTTCCATGAAGTGAAAATAAAATGTTTATGTCTAGTAAGTATAGTATGAATGTTAGATTTGAGCAATTATCACAGATGCATAGAAGAACCTCCTTGAACTCCATGTAAATGGTAGACAGCATTGATTCAGTTAAGAGATTAACTGTAGGGCTAAAGTGGTTATATTCAAATTATTTAATATTAACCAAATGTAAGAGAAACTTAGAAGCTACAATTTTGGGCAGTGGCTGGGGGGATGACAATTAAAAACTCATGTTTAAAGTTTTATTTTTATCTACCCTGTAAGCTGGTGAAGTAATATGGTACTTGGCTTTGCGTGAGTAGTACTGAGAGAGCAGGGAAAGTTGAGCGACCAGTATTAGGAAGCAGTTGTATACAGGCTTGCTTGCCTTGTGGGAGTTGCTATTTTTACCATGTGGAGTTGGGCAGGAGAGCATTTAATTTGGTAACAGTGGACAGACTTTGACCGAAGTCTGAGGGGCAATAAAGTTTGAGGGGCATAAAGTTTGAACCTGCAGCCAGAGCTTGTCTGCCTTACTCTGCCTAACGTATTGTGTGTGTGTGTGTGTCTCTCTCTCTCTCTCTCAGTTGAACAGACCCGATAAAGGGGGCTTTGCCTCTCTACATTGACCTTGGTTCAATTCCTGACCTCCTTCACTTCCCTGAAACTTCACGTTTAATTTCACCTGACGGAGAATGAGGTGACTGACAGTCTGGAACACACAAACACACCCCATTCCCGTGGCAGGGATGGAAGAGCTTCTGTCACTAGGCTGTGCATAGTGGAGATGGGGCTGACTTCAGCAGACCTCTTGCACTTCCCAGAGTCCTAAGAGCCCTCAGGGCAAAAGTCACATTGCTTAGCTGGCTCTAAGATGACGCGGAGGGTCCGACTGCTGGTGCCTCCACACAAGACCCACTTTCAGATGGATTTCCACTGCCTGCCTGCCAGCCAGCATTTTGGGACTCCACCTATTGTATTGCTCCAGTTCATCCTTATGTCAGCACTACCCAGTGATCTGCCTCTATGATGGGAAGCACAAAAAGGGGGGAAAGTTTAGGTGCTCTGTGAATCCCTGGCATTTCAAATTACGTTGGGGGGGGGGGGCTAAATACAAGAACATTCTTTTGTCTGCCCATTCATGCTGTTTTTAAGACTTATTTTTCTTATGTGTGTGTTCCCCCTCATTTTTAATTTTGTCTGCATGTTAAAATTAATCCCCTGTCCCAGCTGGTATCTCTTGGCAGGTAAATGAGTAGTGAAAGATTGGTAATGTTTTAGCTGTGGCTTGTTCTCTCTCCCTTTGATACCCTCTTATTTTTTGGTAATAAAGGAGCCCAGCTCTTATGGGTGTCTAATTAAACTAGTCTTGTGAGTAACCTTTTGCTGGTGTGGCTTCGTTCTTTAGGGTCGGAGCTTCTTTCCCCTCCTGAGCTGTGTGTAAGAAATATTTAACTGGGAAGATACAAAAGTAGCTGCAGGCTCTAACATTGCTTAAAGGACATTTAGATTGCCCTTCAGTAAAACTGAAGGTGTACTAGAAAATAAAAATATCAATATAAAATAAACATAGAACATCTTGGACAAAATTCAGCAGAGTGGATGCAATCTAATCAACCTCTTCATTCTGTGCTGTAATAAAATCCTCCCTGGTGCTGAAAAGTCAACATACTTGGCACTTAAGTCAGCCTTGTAAATAAGCTCCCAAACCTGCCCCTTCCCTTCCCCCCAAAATTAGTAGCCTGCTGGGGCCTGGCAAATTTAGGATGTAGAATTTCATCCCTCTGGCAGCTTGTTTGGTTTCTTTGCTGGCCAGAGTGAAGGGATGGAGTGCTCTGTCCCCCTCCTGCCAGCCCATCATGTGCCTGTATGGAATTCCATGCACTCACCTGCATGCAGTTCTGGTCACCCATAGCTACCAAGCTAGTGCTTAAATACAAGGCTGCACAAGGTAAACTTCCTCGTTGAGGACGTTCCATTCCAGGAAGGACAAACATTGCCAAAGGGGAGTTCCTGTTTTCTCCCCACATACAACAACAGTGTTCCATTCTTTTAGTTTTGCTAGAATCTGGCTTGGTCGGGCCACCTGCAATCATGTTGATCATAACTAAGCCAGTAGAGATGGGTTGGGTGAAGAAAGATGACATTCTCATAACACCCATCTTTACTCAGCTTCATCTATAAAGCTGGGAAGGGGGGAGTACAGGATTGAAAACTTGCGTACTAAAACCTGTCTGGGCCTCAAGAACACACAAATTCACTGAAGTGCTGGTCCTACAGATCTTTGCCAGGTCCATGGTTTTGCCACAGAACACCTCGCAATGTTGTCAAAGACCCCTCTATAATCAGTAATTCATGATGAGATTGGTAAGGCTCTTTGATATTTATAGTACGTAGTTTACTTTTCACTTTTACAATTATGAACTAAGGCTGTACAAGTAGTGTCAGTAATATGGCTGGGCTGAAATCCAAAGTTAGCACCAGGCTGAGCTGCCTTAATCTTTGACAGAAAAGCTGGGGCATTTAGGTGTGTGTGTCAAGTCATTCAAACCTATACAACACATTTGAGGCTGTGGCTGGGATCACTGGGGTTTTTATCTGCTTGCCCATGATTATTACTGTTAAGTGGTGTTCAATTCCTCCGTAGACCTATGATAAAAACACTGGCCCTATTCGGATGCACGTAGGGGGAGGGTGGTTAGGGTAGCTACAGATGGGTAACGAAAGGACAACGTGCACGGAGCCATGATGCACCGCATGGTTCCCATAATCTTTCCTCCTGTTACTATAACCATCCTCCTGCTCCTAGGGATCCCAGCAGCCCTCCTGCTGCAAAAATGTGTACGCTGGCTGCTCCATCCATTGCTATGCAATGGTGACCATAGAGAAAGTCTGTACCACCTAGAGCATCACTGGAGGTGCAGGATGGTCTAGGCCACCATCTCTATGGTTGCAGCCTAGAAACCCCCTGGAGCCATGCATAATGGTAAGCCACCTTGGGGCCCCTTAACCCTGCTGCAGAGGGATGGTTACCCAAGGTGGTTCTGGAACTGTGGTTAGCAGGTTTTTCTCCCCCTACATGACGTGGTAAGCCACCATGGTTAGTGCAAATTCCCTAACCATCACGCCTTTGCGTTACATGTGAACAGGGCCACTATGTACTCTGTATGGAGAATTAAGAATGGGAACCCAGAACAAATGTAGACCAGAAGTAACTTAAGGCTGGAAGTTCTGTTGGTGTTGTGTTTCCTTGGCTAGAGATTGACCCCTAACCAGAAGTAGTTAACATTTTTTATTTATTTAAATTGCCTTCCTGCCTTTCTACCAAGAAAAATGGCACTCAAAGCAATCATGAAAGTCATGGCCAGGCTAATTAGTTTAAATTTGTAGTGTAGAAGTACCGTTGGATCCTGTCCTACCTGCTCTTGCTGCCACGTTGGTCGTTCTTAAGGTATTGGGGTGGTTTGCCTTGTTTATAGCAGCAGGCTAACATGGGCTATGCCTGAACTGGAAAAGGCCTCAAGTAGCAACTGTTTCTATAGCAACAGGAGTTTCTCCTTGTTGCTGGAAATGAGCATGTGCAGCAGCCACAAAGCCCCTATTGCTTTTGAGGCTGATTTCCTAAAAGCCTGAACATTCGCAGTGTATTAAATGGTTCTTCATTAATTGCCTGGAATGTCATCTTTGTCCATTCTTTTCAGTTAAAACCTTTTGATAAAGACACAGTTTGAAGCCTGAGGGGGGAGTAGGAATTAGCGAATCCTGTAAAACAAGAATGCTTTATGAGCGCTCACATCTGCGCACTGAGAATTTGGTTATTGCTGTGATTTGTTTAGGAAGCTACTTTGATTAGAGAAATGTTTAAATATATATACACACACACACATACACACACTGCCATCTATTTGTTAACACCACAGAATAAAGTATTTTCCAATCTCTCTGTGTGTGGGGGGTAGTTTTTCATCTCATATTGATGGAAATTTCTAACGAATCCTGTTTTTCAAAAGCAAAGCCTTCTCAGCCAAATGTAGTGAAGTCGCCTATGTAGCCAGTTTAACACATATGCACAATCCCATTTTATTTTCATTTAAAACAAGGTTTTCAATAAAATCCATCTAAATTAAAAACAGTTGAAAACACACTACAATGGAATTTGCAGCAGCGTTAAACTAGCAAGGGATCATTTTATTGCTTGCCAAAAGCATAAGAAAATAGTTTTGAACTGCCACCTAGAAGGTAAAAGAGTAGTAAAAGGTAAAAGATAGGTATTTTGGGATGGTATAACAAAATACATTTATTGATTTTAAAAATTATTTTTTCCCAAAGGAAAAAAGATCAACAGCAGCACTGTAAAAACTGTAAAATTAAATTGGTGTAAATAAGGGATGAGGAACCTGTGGCCTTCCAGACACTGTTGGACTACAACTCCCATCATCTGACCATTGCCCATGCTGGCAGGTGCTGATGGGAGTTGGAATTGAACAACATTTGGAGGACCACAGTTTCCTCACCCCTTATATAGAATTCTGACCATTGGTTTCAACAAAAATATCTTAAACCACTAACACCGCTGTGCTATATAGAATAAACTTTGTAGGCCAAAGATCACTTTGGTATTTGTATGAGAGAGTGAATATTATGAATATATGGGGAAATGGTAGGGCACAATGATTACTTCCTATAAAATACAATGGTTAGTTTTTAGGTGCCAGAGGGCTCTTTTCTTGTTTTGGCTGTAACTTACCCTTTTGGATCTTGTCCAGAAAAGGCTGTTGGAATGCGTGTTTACCTTTTCTATGGGGCGGCTGCTGCTGCTTAAGGTTTCTTTGGAATAGGATATCGGTTCTTGAAACAAGTCACAGTTAAGAATCCTCAGTTTTGCTCTTGTGGGGCTATGGGTTAGGCTTTGAATCTATACCTCTAGGGACTCGACTCCCTTGTCCCAAATAAGGATTTTGGGGGTGGCTGTATTCATTGTGTTGCTCTACTTTTAATTATTTATCTGGGTCTTGCCCCCATTGATTTTATTATTCTTACTGGGTTGATACATATATTATTAATGGCTTTTGCTATTTGTTAATTTTTCTGTTACAATGTAAAGTTATATATTGTGTATTTATATGCTAGACACCATCTTGGGAGGGTTTGAGTCTGAAAGGTGGCCTACAAATATTTCACTATTATGATTAATAACCAATAATAATAATAATAATAACCACCCTTAATGGCAAAAGAATACAAGACAGTGCTTCGTTCCAACGCTCTTCCCTCTTTCTTCCAGTAAAACCCAGAGTTCTAGTTTCCACACTCCTGCCCATTTTCAACCAGCTCAACTCCCCTTCTGCTACCTGAGAAACCACCTCATTCTCAAGGAAGCTAGGAGTCCCCCTGCCACCACCCTTGCTACCACAAGCACCCAAGAATTCTAGTCAGCCCAGCATTCTCTTCTCACGGTCACCACCCAGATGTCATGGGGAAGCCCACAAGCAGGACTTCTCTGTTCCTTCTCTGGAAAGAAACCAAAGAATCCTAGCTGCCCGGCCCTTGCCTTGCTACTACAACAGCTACTAGCACTAGCAACACAGGGGATGAGATTCTTCGGTTTCTTTCCAGAGAAGGAACAGGGATGAATTGCGCTGCTACTACTATGATACTACTACTACTACTACGCCTCACTGTAGTAACTGTAACTTGTACTAACTACAAGTTTTTAATGTTGTGAAGCTGCCTTGAGTCCCAGTATTGGGGAAAGGGCAGGATATAAATAAATAAATGATCATACTGTAAAACGTGGGAGTTCTACTCCCAGCTCTTTTTCAGGAGATCCCTGCCTCACTATTACTAAAATATCCAGCTCTTGGAGAAAGAACCCAGGAGTCCTGGCTGCCTCGGCGTCATTATTACTGCAGCGCGTGGGAGCCCTATTCCTAGCTGCTGGTTACGGAACCCAGGAGCCCTGGCTACCAGTTCTGACTAGCCTGGAGAGCTCTTTCCCGCCCCTGAACCCGGCTGAAGCCCAAGCGGGCTTTCCCGCTGCCCCGCTCCTTCCCTCGTTCATCCACCAGCAGGCGTTCCCCCAGAGGCTCCACCCGTCTTTGGGGAGGCGCTTCTCCTATTCCGGTCCTGCCAGAGAATCCCAAGGAAGAGAGTTTCTCTCTCCCCCCTCCTCCATATCGCCTTACCCCTCCCTCGCCACATCCAGGGTTGGGCTGGTCCCTTCCTTTTCCCCTCCTTTTGCTCAGCGGATCCAACGCTCCTTAGGAACCCTGCCCTCCTCCTCGCGTTTTGCTGGAGCTTGGACTTTTATTTTAAATAGCAAGGAAGGGAACATGGAAAAGATCATTGTTTAAAAAAGGCGGCGGCGGCGGCGGCGGGGGGAAATAAACCCTTTAAAAATCAAATTAGCCCTTTTGCAACGCAAGTCTGAGATCGGAAGGAAAGGAATCTGAAAGAGGGGGGAAAGTTGCTCCGGAGGCATCAGCTTCTCTCCCGGTACGTGTTAACCCGAAATCGCCGCGGTTGGGGCGGAGGGCGGCGTTGCTGCGTTGCGGCCTCCCGCAAGAAACAGGCGGCTGTTGGAGACTTCTGGGGTGAGATGTGCGTGGGGTTTATTTCGAGGTGTGGGGCGATCAGGAGAACGACCCTTATTAGGAACGTTGTGTGTCAAAATCTTGGAGGGAGGGGAGCAGGAACCAAGGCCTGAACCTCCTGACAATTTGCTGGGGGTGTGTGTCTTGATAGATTAGGGAAGAGGGGGAGAAGAGGAGAGGCCAGGTTTAGGAAATTCCGATTTAGGAAATTTATATTATATGTACAATAAAGGCCCATAGGAATAGTTCCAATGTCCTCCACAGGGAGCCTCATAAACAGACATACAAGCCTATAAATAGATCAGATGTTATCCCCCCACCCCCACAACACACGCGCGTACACTTACACCACTTTCATACGTTACTGAGCTAAATGTATGTGCTGAGTATTTTAACCACATGAAATATGGTGCGTAAATTCTAAGTATCATTAATTCTAAGTGCTACAGAAGACGGACAGACACAGACAACCTTTGTAGAACTTTAAAAAATCCTGGAGGCTTCCATGAAGAGAGTATTGGGGCGCAAACCTATGGGGATAGTCGGCCGCCTCCGAACTCGGAGGTGACTGACTATCTATTGCAGGGTGGGCAGAGCGCAGAGGGGATCTACTCCTCCGTGCTCCAGTCGCCCTGCATTTGAGGCTAGATGGCCGATTTCGGCTGTTCTACCTGGAGTGGCGGGAGGGGGGGCGGATGGCACATAGGAAGCATCGAATTGGCGCTCCTGCCCTCCCCGCCCCAAGAATGCCCCCTTTTCCCCTGCTCCGTGCTGCTCTTCTGAGTGCAGAGTTGGGGACGAACCGTGCTCCCTACAAGGCGGTGGGGGAGGGGGCACAGAGGTGGTTTTCTAAGAACCAACCTCCAAGCACTGGCTTTAAGGTCGGTTCCCGAAAACTGAAAAATCCTGTGGCCGACTAGCCACTGGGGCATGCTGGGAGTTGTAGGACTTTTTTCTGTCTAAACATGCATAGGATTGCACTCTTATACTATAAATGCAATCATACAAGATCTTACCCACCCGCTCAGTATACCTCCGCAGTAGAGATTTTGATGAAGATTTCAGACACCCTTCCTGCAAAAAGCCCATTCCAGAGCTATAGAGAGTAAACCAAATGTAATACCAGAAATACTCCCACACCAGAACCCCCTCTGCCAATTCCCTACAGCTCCCTAGAGACAACACCCTCAAGGTTCTGTACACCTGGTGGGATGATTTCTCCTGCATCCCCAGCAACAGAAGGTCCCCTATAAACATACATGTAAGAGCGTAATTACCACAGAACAGACTCTCTGCCTAGTTTGAAAATCCCCCAAAGGAACCCCAAGTGGTTCATATATACCCTCTCCCATTTTGCACATGTACAGCAAATTCCATCAAAAGGCACTAATACTGCCATTTAATTGAAAAAGACTCAAACACACACACAGATGGTTTGAGGTGTGATGTGCTTGTGTATATATGTAGCTATGTGCAAAAGGTTTGATTAGTCAGGCTGTGAATCCTGCAGGGATAATTGCTGTGTATGTGGATGGTTATGAAGCCATTCAGTTTCAGACATTTTGGTTCAGTGTTTTAAAAATAATAATAACAACAACAACAACAACAACTTCATTTATAATTACCTTTTTTAAAAAAAATCAACCAGGCAACTTACATAAAATCAGTACAGTAGAAAATAAAAGTATAATCTAAAAAAAAAACAGAGTAGAGAACAAAAGCCACATCAATTAGCAGCTCAAAACAGCAGCAGAATACAGGATAAAATCAAGCACTGAAAATAGCTTGCTTAAATAAAACAGATTTCATTGCCTGCCAAAAAGCAGACACTGAGGAGGGCAGACGTTGCTCTGTCTTGGGAGACCTTTCCACATCCTGTTTAATTTGTAGCATGAGAATGGTAGGGACTTAGACTGCATCGAAGTCATGCCTTTGCCCTAATTCTGTTTGCAGTTACTCAGTGGTAAGGGGAAAAGCATGCTGAGTGCTCAGAGGCATTATCTTAATTATTACTACTTCATGGGTTCTTAGGCTGTGGTGTTCTGACACTTGATCTCTGCTAGCCCCTTATTTCAAATATCATTTTCTTGGTGCTGGAAATCTTATTTGGCGTGTATACCTTTTTTCTTGCTGGCCAACAGTTAATGTGCCATTAAGGTATGCCCATTTACCTGGGAGTGAACTCCATTGAACTCACTAGGAGTTACTCTTGAGTAGACATCTATAGGATTGCACTGTAAAATCTGTCTGTTTTCTGAGAGTTTGATACTTTTTCAATGTAGGGTTCAAGGGCTGAAATATTTTTGGCAGTGTAATTTCTCCATAGCACCAATGGAAACAGGTTTTAACTTGATGTTGCAAAATATATTACCCACCTATTACACCATGGGAATATTGTTTTGTGGCAACAGCCAGTCGATAGCCATCTGCTTATTTTCATTTTGTTACATATTTTGGGTTTATGCCATCCCGAAGAGATTATTATTAGAGGAGAAAACCTGCAAGCCTACTAAGATTGGACTGTTTCATAGGGAAGTAAGAAACCCCTTTCAGAATTTTAGAACTAAGTTCCAAGCCAATCAAGAGCTTGAGGGGTGGGGAGCTGTTTAGCTGTGTTTGTAGTTTGAGTTATTCCTGATTTCTGATTTCTATATGCAGGGAGTCTTTTTCTCTCAATGTATTAAGATATTCAGCTCCCACCTGCAGACTGAAGTAGTACAATTCAGGAAAAGATAAACCACTCATTTTCTACCGATCATATAAACCGGCCCTTAATCTCTACTTGCCTGTGAAAATTCACTGGGTAATCTTGGGCAAGTTATTGCCTCTAGGTCTAACGTACCTTGCAGGGTTGGGAGAGCCCCTGCTTATGCCACACTGAGGTCAATGTAGGATGAGGATATAAACATGATCAATAAAATAATGATGACTTGCGTTACAATCAGTTTTGAGAATGGGTGCTGTTTGGGGGCATTCACCATGTGAACTGATTTATTTGGGTGTGTTTTAAAAAATATGAGAATTGCCTTAAGAAGCCAACATGTAACACAGTTAACTTCAGTTCTTTGTCGGTATTTTGGGGTATAAAACATGTCCTGCCAGCTGAACAGAACAATCTTGATTTGGGTGAACAAAAGTTTAATTACTGCTGTACCTTAGAATACAGAGCACATTTTGGTCTTTTATCATGTTAGCCATCCCCAACTTGATGCCCTTCAGATGTGTTGGGCTGGAGTTGATGGGAATTGTGGTTGCTGAAGGCTGGTGTTTGCCCTCACAACAAGCTTGCAGGGTAGCTCACCGGTACCCCATTTTCCAAGACACAATGTAGGTAAAATAATAGACCAAAATAATAAAAGTGTCCCATTGCATTCTCACTAGATACCTGTTCTTAGGGTTATCAGCTGTTGACCTGAAGATTCTACCTGTTCTATCAGCGGGGGTGAGTAAAAGGTAGATCTCCAAATATTTTGGACTTCAACACCCATGAGCCCTTGCCAGCATAGCCAGTGGTCAGGAATGTTGGGAGTTGAAGTCCAAAACATCTAGTGATCTACTTTCTGCCCAACTCCTGCCTTGCAGAATGTAAGTCTTTCCCTGCCATCTATTTCCCATGGCTGAGAGTCCACTCCTCACATTAATGCCACCTTGTCCCTTGTGCAATCAGTTCACTGATTTGAAAATTGCTTGCTTTGTTTCAGGGGGAGGCCAGTTTGGAGCAGAAGGATCCCATCTTGGATTGGAGATGGTGTGATGTTTGGACACCTTGAATTAATAGGAAACTGGTTTTGTTTGGGGGATGCACAAATACACCTCTTTGGAAATCGGAAAGAGAGTCCTCCATGCTTGTTTTGAGAAATGGGCCTGCATGTCTTAAGTAGGTCACATTGTTAAAGGTATTGGAAAATTTAGTGTGATGTGGCAGGCAGCTGAATTTACTTGTATATAAGGAAACGATTACCCACCATATGCATTTCCCAGAACAGAGAAAATTATATTCTTGACAGGCAAGGCCTAGAACAGCTCCAAGCCTGGATGAGCCTTGATTTATGCATGTCTCAATTGTGGTTTCCTTGGGGATGAAGCCAGCAACCTCGGCTTCTGAAGCACTGCAAATCAAGCTGATGCTAGCAAGGGTGAAACACACAATCCTAGTCTGTATTCTTTGCAACGGGAGCTGATCTCGAAGAAGCTCAGGTCCCAAGTTATTTTTAGTTGATTTGTCTGTAAGTGCCCACTTCTGCTTTTTAAAAAAAGAATTTATTTTTCTTTGGCTTGGCCTTTACCAGAGAGAGCTAGAATTCTTTCCCTTTGCCATGTTCTTAAGCAGAGCCAAGTCATGGCTTCCTGGGCTACCTTGGCGGCGAGGCAAGGGGAAGGACTTGAAAAATCAGGTGGAGGAAGAGCCGGAGGAAATACAGGAATACACAGCACCCGCCAAGGCCAAGTGGTGGAGTGGCCGCCGGTTCGTGGAAGCCATTGGATGGGGCCAACGTTCCGCTGCAGCAGATCAGTCCCTATTGGCTGGAATCCCTCAGCATCTTGCCCCTCACAGGCCGTCTGTTGAATCACCAGAACACTTGCAGATCTGTTTCAACTTTGCTCGCCACCTCTTTGACTTGTGTGTGGTGACTTTGCTCTGCGCCTCCTCGCCAGCATTCCGGCTGGTTTTGGATATCTTGGGCTTTGGGGGTCCCCTTAAGGTCTGGCTTCATGGCTTTGCCTGTTTCTTGGTCACCGCCTATGGGATGTACTTGGCACTCTGGCTGGTGCAGGAGTATCTCGTGCAGTTTGCCTGCCTCTATGGCTTCCTACAGACCCTGGTCTTGTGCGTCAGCATCCAGGCTGGATCATCTGAGCCCCAGGAAGAGTCGGAACAGGGCACTGGCCCTGACATGGCCAAGGAAGAGGACCTGTCGGCCCCTGACATGTGCAAGCAGTAACTGCCACTATGAGGAGGAAGATGGTGTTGATCCACCTCTTGCAGCTGTTAGGAAAGACTTGGGGGATGGAAGCCAAAGAGATCAACCAAGATGGTTCCCGCAAGGAAGGAAGGAAGAAAAATGGAGTTTGTGTCTTGTATTTAGGATGGCTGGACAAACAAACAAAAAGTGATGGGTTGGCAGTGTTCATATGTTTGCAAAAATGAATAAGTGGTAATGGCTCAGGGAATAAGATCTAGAATGACAGAGCCTTTCCCTGTAGGTGATTCCAAGTCCAACCTGGGAACGGTGATGAGGAGAGGACCCATTAGGTGGGAGGGAAATCCCTCCAGAATGAATCCTTGTCAACACCTTGGCCTTGGAGAGCAGGAATCAAGGGGGGAAGAGGACTGAGATCATCTACGCTACACACGTAACCCAGTTTGATTTCCCAGGTTTTCCTGTCATGGCTGTCTGCAGAGGACCTTGGAAATTGAAGTGTTGTGTGTCTGAGGGAGGGACAGAGATCATTAGGTCTGTTCTTGGGTTCCTTTGATGGAGGAGCCACTTGACCACTGGTTTATAGTTGTAGTATTGACATGTCCATCTAGAGCATATTCATCTGGCTTCTTTTGAAGGACAGTAGAAGAGCAACCAGCATGTACCCAGCTCTTGCCATCTACATAGGCCTGTGATTTCATCCTGCCCTGGGCCCTTTGCCTGGCCATAGCCCTCTTCCCTTTTTTGTGGGGATGCCTGTAGGCCCAGTGTGAACCGTCTAGAATGAACAGGCTTTGAATTGGAGGGCAAACACTGCTTCCTGCACTGAATGGTTGAGTATATGAGGGAAAAGGGCTGGACCTTTGGATAAAACCTTTGCAGTTGGATGGGAGGGAAAAAAAGGAATCTGGGAGGAGCCAGGATATCACATTTAATGGGGGCAAGATGCAATGTATCAAGGCCAGGGGATGAATCCAGTCCTGTCATGGAGAAGTGGGACTGGATAGAGAAAATCCAATCTAATTGGAACCAAAGAGTGGATTTATCTTTATCTGAGCCACAGTAGACTTAGGGGTGGATTTGAGAAGTAAGAGTTGGATCCAGTAGACTGGATTTAAGATTGTCTTCAAAGAGCTGTAATCCATGGGTGTGTGTGTGTGTGTGTGTGTGTGAGAGAGAGAGAGAGAGAGAGAGAGATCTACTGTACCTGAATAAGAGGACTGAGATGAGCCAATGGGAGAAAAATTGACATTTGAAGAGAGGGTGGTTTTAATATGGTTGGGAGAAAGAAGGATAAAAGATTCCAGGGATCAGATCCAGATGTAGTGATGTGTAGTCATGCGATTGAAACCTATGGGACTTCAGTTAGTCATGACTAAAGTCCCATTGTTTTCAGTGGGTCTACTCTAATGACTTCATCTGGATCTAACCCGGTGGGTCATAATCTGGCAGAGGTGGATCCAAAGAAGATATGAAAGACACCACACTCAGTCCAGCACAACTTTTGAGGAAAACCAGCAGAAAAAAAGATAACTACTGAGCAGAAGTCTTCATTACTCCCTGTTAGGGGTGGGCTGGCTTTCCACAGCTGCTTCTGATGGAGTTGCTGATGGGTGGGGATAGGTATCAACAAAGCTTGATCTTTTTTCCCCCTCTACCCCAAACCTCAGGGATAAGCAGTTCTGAGCCTTGAATTTCAGCTAGATCCCACCTGCTCCTCTTTCACCAGCATCTAGAAACCTCTGAAGCCCTGAGAGGGACTATCACCTCATCCTGTTTTCTTGCTTCCCCTTCCAACACTTTTGCAATATTATGATTGTTCCACTGGATCAATCTGCATGTGTCCTGAGGAGCTGTGTGCAACCAGGAGAGAAGGTAAGCACCCCTTCTCTGGCCCACTTCTGCATGACCCACGCAGAGATACAAATGGCTATGTTACCATCACACTTCTGCACCATATGAGTGCTAAAACCCATCCTGCCACTTGGTTCCCATTTAATGACCAAGCTACTCCAGGACAAGAGAGTTCACCTCTGGGAAATGTCATCTGAATGTGGTTGGGGTTGCTGTTGGAGTTTTGATCTGCCTTATCTCAAGTTGCAGTGTAGGTGCTTTTGTTGGTGGTCTTGGGTGAAATCACCCCCTCCTTTTCAAGGCCCTGCTTGTGCTTGTTGTCAGGAGGTAGAAAGTTATAACAAGGCATGGCTGCCTGCAACCATTGGAACCAGAGACCATCCGAGCAGATGTAGTACAAAGACTGACGTCTTGTTTCTTTTCTCTTGAATTGGGGAAACTCATTCTGGTAAGGCTTGTGAATTCCTGACAAAACATTTTTTCAGCTCGAGTTGGCATTCTTCACTCATCAGATCTGTTGTGACCTAGATTCTAGACAAGACCGCTCTTGGGTCTAGAACAAGCAATCCATCCCATGATACAGCTCAGCTATGTCTATAGCAATCCCCTTCCAATTTATATAGTGCTTACATTTCTGTCTTCCCCCTTCAAAATCTACAATCCCAGGTACTATGCAGTCTTAAGTAGAATGAATTACCTAGAATGCTCATGAAATCATCTTTCCCTCCTGAGCAATCCCCACCCTGATGCCCTCCAGATGTGTTGGACTGCAGTGCCCATTTTCCCCATGGGGTGATAGGAGTTGTAGTTGAACACTTCTGGAGGGCACCAGGTTGGGGAAGGCTGGGTTAACCCCTCTCCTCTGAACATTGGGGATATTATTTCAGATGCAGACAGTAATGCATAAAACAGGATTTAACTCTGCATCTCTGAAACTTAGGTTATATGCCCCTTTTTCTCATTAATCCTTTTGCTGGTATCCATCTTTCTCTAGATCTCACTTCTGACTCCTTGAGATTCCAGGACATCGAATTTAACTGGGGCCCTCTCTTATCTCCAGGCAGTGGTAGACTAAGTGGGTGGCATCACTAGTCGATATTTAGCAAAACCAAACAACCCTATTCAGATGGGTGCAGGAAATCATTCCTCATTGCAACCACATTAATAACAAGCCCCATCTCATTTCAAGCAGAATTTTTCCACATCTCTGGAAGAAAACTTTCCTTGGGACACAAAGTCTCCAGAAAATGCTGCTCCTACAATAGCTTCCTCATCTTAATTTCCTTCTCCGATTATTTCCTGGCCCTGTAAGATAATGCCCATGTGATATTTTCAGGCGACACCCCCCCTTTCAATTTAAGGATTCTCTCTACCTGGATAGTTCCAGAGTGTTCCATGCCATCTGCTTTGGGCAAGAATAAAAACATAAGCTTCCCAGTTATAATGTAGAATGCCTTCTTTCCACCCTTACGAGTTTCCAGCCTGTCACCATGACTACCATCACCCTGGGCTTTGTCGTCATGCTGAGGCCATCTTAACGGCCTGATCCAAGGCATACAGCCCTGGAAGTAGTTCCCATTGATTTCAATTGAATGTACTTCCCATTAGAGAAGAGTCAGGAAGTGAGAGGAAACTGTTCTCTTGGCTTCAGTGTCTTTGGAATTCGCAGCAGGTCTCAAGTGCCCACCTTGTTCATTCCCCCGCTCACCACAAGTTTTCTTCCCCCTGCTGAGGGATGTAAGGCCCTGGCCTTATTTTCCCTCAAGGTACTTTTCTACCTTAGCGTCCCCATCTGCTGTTCCTGCCACTGGGGAGAGCAACCAGGGGTAGGATGGTTGGAATTGTGCTGTGAAGCTTCCACACTATTGTTTCTTCTGATCTGGACACCATTTTCTTCCAACATTCTGAAGACTAGTGAGAAGGGAGGGTCCATTTGGAATTGTGCTGGCCCACCTGAAGAAATGCCAGAGTAGGTCTCTTTCCTCAATCTCAGGGCCTTAGCAGCTGATCGATTCAGCTGATGATTCGCGCCAGTCAGATACATGATAACTCTATGGTACCATGCCCTTGGATGACTAAAAAAATCCCTCTTGTGATGTACAGCTAGCTGAGTGGCACAAAGAAGCCTCCCTTTCTCCCCACGATGCACACCTGGAGCTGCAGAGCAGCCGTGCAACTGTAGAAGTCATGCATGCGCCAGCAGGCCTTTGCCGCTCAGTTTGTTCTGTTCTCAAATTGATTTGAGATGGACTATTAGGGGCCTGGGCATACATTTAGAACTGTAATGTTGAAATCATATTTTTAATACAGTCTGGAATGGCACTAGCCACTCTGGAACAAAACCACCAGCATCTTTCTTTATGTACAACAAAGACGTCTAAAATTCTGCCCTTGGATACAAATCTTGCCTAAAACCTGCTAGCTGGGCCCTCTAGAGCAAAGCCATCCTTCCACCCACAGAATGGTCTTGAAATACTGGTAATGCTCATTCCTAGAAGAGGGGCCAATGTAGAAAATGGACCGGGGAGGCAGAACAGGGTTTCTCAGGGCTTCCACAGATGATCACTTTTTTGGAGCAATGAGCGTGACTCCTTCCCCTCTGGCAAGGGAAAATCTTGTTTTCCCCATTTTTCAAAGAAAAAGACAGAGTGGGACAAACCTGTTTGAAATGACAGAGTGTTACTGAGGGGCAAATGGGATACTTGTGCTCCCCCCACCCCCATCCTGGGACCAGTAAAAATTAATTACAAATAAGACCCTTTCAAAGCTTAAGCACTTACGGGCAGAACCACCTTGGGAAACCTGTGTTTGCTGAGGCAATGTGAACTTTTGTAGGGGAGGACAGGTTTGAGGGAGGTGCATGTTAACTATTCTTGTATTTATTTGTTTTCCCCTGCAATTCTCCATATACACCCCGTTCTTTCCTCAGCCAGCAGGAACAATTAAGCACTCCTGCCTGCTCACTCATTCTCCCCTGCAAGTGTCCTGACCCCCACATTTGCCCTAAGAAGAAAATAAGAAGCTGGGAACTCCTCATAATGTGAAGTTCTACCCTAAGTTAGCTGTGTTTGACCTGTTCTGTTTGTTTCTGTAGGACTTAGAGCTATTTTTTAAAAAGTCTTTTAAAGAGTTCTACAGGTGCTTATTTGGAAAAGCCAGTAAGCGCTCACTCTCTACTGATTGGTGAGGGGGTTGTGTGCTTGTCAGTGACAGGTACTAGCCAATAGGTGCCTGTGACATTCAGACAGCAACATACTCGCCTGTCTCACAGCACTAGGATTTTAACAGGTAGGTCCTGAGGCATTATTATGCAAACCACAAGAAAACGGTTTGCCAGTGATGGAAGTGCAAGAGGATAAGTAATAATAAACATATATTGTGCACAGCAGAAGGAGGATGAGCACTTCTCTGTCCCTAAAAACATGCTGTCTGTACAAACCCCAAGAGCCAAAATATACCTCTTCCTTGTCCTGTCCTGTCCCACTCTAGGAGTCTGGATGATCTCTAGTGCATTTTCTAGAGAGAATGTTGCTGTATGTGGGTTTGGAAGTATGGTGAGTGTATTCCTTCTTAAGGGTAACCAAATTAGCTCTACTCTGTTTTACTTGGGAATGCATGGGATGTGAATAGGGTGGGTTGTGGGTGGGAGAAGTATATAAACTAACCTGTGTATCTATATCCTGACCACTGTTTATCCTCTAAATGATACTGTTCTGGATCTGTTTATTTTTCCAACTTGTGTTAATATATATATATTTAAATAAAAAGGGAAGCATCAAAGAACAGGACATGCTCCATGATACTTGATTACAACCTGAGGGATCAACAGTTAGAGATACTGCTAGTCCTCATGGCAATTGGATAAAGCTTGGGCACGCAGGCAGCTTTTGCTAAACTCTGACAAAATTTAAACTAATTCTGGTTGAGGATTCCAGCAATCAGGGTACTTATTTACACAATTCAGGTTGGAACTCCATGTTGTCTCGGTAAACATATGTTCCCAAAGCTGTGTTAACAAAGATTATGGGAATGGAGGAGAGGGGGCATATACAGGAAGGATGTGAGGGAGTCGGAGGTTCCTAACCATTCAGGCACCTGCCAGTTCTTTCTTGCAAATACCCCTGGATCATTTTCTGCTTTGGTAGCTTAGCTGGGGGGAAATTATTTTAAATGGCTGAGATGAGCCATTTTCAGTGAAGAATCGGGAAAGGAAGAACTTCCTGCCTGCTGATTCTTGGCTGCTAAATCAACGTTTTTGAAGGAAAGGATTTGGAACCTTGTGCTTCCCTCCTAAATGTAGTTCTGCCCTCAGATTCTAGCCAAAGGGGAGAAGCTATAACAGCTCAACAATGGAGCACGTGCTTTCCGTGTATTTCTTTGCTCAGTCCTTGCACAATCTCCAGTTGAAATATCTTGCCAGTGTTGGGAAAGACCTGTAACAGATCCCAGAGAAACACAGGGGGCTTCCAGACCTTGGGCTTTTAGCGCTACCAAAAGACATCGAGCAGCTATTCCGTCTTTTCCTCCTTAACATTTGTGTGTGTGTGGAAAGAATCAAGGTGGAAGAAGCAGTGAAAACATGGGAGGGTTATGAGTGGAAGACATCATTGACTGGATGCCCTGTAAAATTCTGTGAAGGAGGCAGGTCGATTGCATGATAAAAGCCTTGTCTGGGAGAAGCACCCATAGAAAGGTGCCTCTTCCCGAGTCAGCCCATTGGTCCAGCTAGCATAGTATTGTCTACATCAGCCTTCCTCAACCAGGCTCCCTCCAGATGGGCTGGACTACAACTCCCATGATTTCCATCTTGTATTGCTGGTGGAAGATGATGCGAGCTGTAGTCCAACACATCTGGAGGGCACCCTGTTAGGGAAGATCAGCCTATATACTGACTGGCAGCAGCTGTCTGGGGTTCCATGCAGGGGTTTCCCTAGCTAGAGATGGTGGTGATTGAACTCACGTTCTGCATACAAAGTGTGTGCTCTACCATTGCGCTATGGCCCTTCCCCAAATCATAGAGTCATAGAATAGTAGGGTTGGAAGGGGTCTACAAGGCCATCGAGTCCAACCCCCTGCTCAGTGCTTCCAGTTCATTGGCCTGCTAAGTTATTCCAGTACCATCGGCTTACTCAGTTCTTCTGCCTTTTCGTCCCTGCCTATCAGTTCCTCCTTTTTCCCCTTCCCAACCCTGCATCAGCGTTCTGTGTCCCAACCTCCCTTGATTAAAAGCTGATTAAAAGAAAAAGAAATAGGAACAAAACACCCCAAATTATTGGGGAGGGAGTGTGGACAAAAAGTGTGTAACCAAAATCAATTGATGATGTAAAAGTAATGTGGTTTTTGTCTGGTTTGAATAATTTATTTTAAAAGCAGCATTTGGGAAATCTAAAGGTGCTGATTATAATTACTGCAATATTTCCAGATTTTTAAAAAGAGGATTGTGTCTCCAAGCAATTTAATACCCTTATATCTCAGTCCTTGACTCCACAACCCCACCTCTTCACTGAGGGTACTTATTCCAACCAAAGGATGGGCAGATCTGCCTGTTTGCAGCCCTCCATTTCCACATTTACCTGTTTTTAAATCTCTCTCAAAATACATATTTAGATGCATATTTTGATATATTAGCTGACAAGAACTGTGCTGCAATATTCTGAGAGGTGTGAAATCCTGTGGAAAGCTAAGCCATTCCAGGGGCGGGCAACTTGTGGCACTCCAGATATTGTTGGACTGTAACTCCCATCATCCCTCACCATTGGCTGTGTTGGCTAGGGCTGATGCAGCCCAGCAGCATCTGGAGGGCCACAAGTTGCTCACCTGTGCATTAATCCAAAAACTCCTTTTGCTTTGGGATCCACAAAGGACAAGTTCTTCAAGCATTCCTTTGATCCACCCCTGAGAGCCCAGCCTCGATCATCCTAAGTGCCACCATTCTTGGATTCTACTATCATTCAATTGTCTATACATTACAGTTTGGTGGTGGTGGGATTTTTTTTGGTCACCAGAAAAGGAACTTTATTTAACACGACAAGATGCATGAAGCAATTGATTCTCCAAGTGAGTGAGGCAGCTAAACGTCAGTGGATGATTAATTCCTGCCACAGTGGGTTGGAAGCTGAGGACAGAACAAGAAAGAAAGGAATGAGGAAATGAGGGGGTGGGAAGGATGATATGAAGGAATTTGAGGCTTCCTATTTCATCGGGTGGTGAACTGGACCTGGTCAGCAGATTCTAGAAGACAAGCCTGCTGCAATCTTAATGTTTCCAGTGACTGTTGTGCGACCAGAACTGTGCAGGCTCATGTGCTTCTGCCTTGTGTGCAAATTTCCCCTCCTTCCCCTTTTCCATGATGCATTGTTACACGTGCACTGAGATAAATGTTAACCATGGTTAGCCTCAAACTACAACTTACATCATGGTAAGAAGTGAATGTGCAGATTGATTTGAGCTAGCCATAGTTAACTTTAATCTTAGTCAAGATGTGACCCTGCACTGTGGCTAGCTCAGGAAAAACAATGAGGGAGGGGGAATCCTATGCAACAGAGAGTGAGCTTCTGAATACATGAGGGGCTCTTGGACTGTTCAACCATGTTTAGAGGGTTATGTCTATAACAGGCCCTAGCTCTGCCCATGAGTTTGCCATATGCCCCCAGTTCTGCAAACTGGTTAGTTGGCTAACTCCCATGAGGCTTCACCTAGTATTGTAATCCAGTGGCCCATTCCTATGAAACTGCTGGGTTCACACATACATGCATAAGACCAGGCTCAGGGCTGCTGTGTGAACACAATGTAAGAGCTTTTGGAGTTGTCCTGATGGTATGAGCTGGCCCAAACTCTTGCTAGTTGTGCAGCTTCATATCAACACTCCTATAGTACTCAAGGTTGCAATTTTCATTCCTATAAGCCTTTATGGCTCAGAGCATGAGAGAGGATAGGAGACAATTCGTCCACATTCCATTCTAAAAGACTTCTCCGCCTCCATAGATCCAGCTATGTGGGCACTTTTCTATGACCTTGACAGACCGTAGGAACAATGTACAGAACTGTAAACGCTGCGTTAAAACAATAAAAATCATTCCCAAGGGTCTCAAGCTCCACATCAAGAAAAGTTACCATCTGTATAAACCATACTGTTTTATATAATGTACAAATGTGCATATGTTTACATATTTTGCAGAATTGCTTCCGTAAGAGTTATGAAGGGCGTCACCTCCTTCATCACCTCCTGAGCATAGCCAATCAGCTGAAGCAAAGCCCCACTTTCGCTCTGGCTTATGAGATTTCACCACTGATTACTCACATACTTTTAGGCCTACTTTTGAAGCCTTAAGGGCTAAAAACATGCTTTCTTAACACAAAAATTAATAAAGTGCCCCTGTGCAATGTATTTCTATAGCAGGGTTCACAAAACGTCAGGAAATCCTTTCTACCTCAGCCTGCCAGCTAGGGAACCTTACTTCTGCCACGGAACTCCACCACATTGCAGAGGACTCTGGATTATATTCTAGTGTGAACTATGTATGTTCATGCAGTGCACTGGCTAAACCTGTTGGGCCTCATTGTTGCCCCAACTTGAACTTGTGTGGTTTCCTCCATTCTAAAAGGCTGCAGTGTCTCTCCTAAGGCTGAGTTACTGGCAGTAAGCGAAAATACTCCAGTATTTGGGTATTCTGTCTCCACCCCATTTGCCTTCAGTCCCACCCACTACTGGAATGTGCCCTCCACAATTCCCTGAAATAGAATTCGGCCCTCAGGCTGAAAGAGGTTCAACACACCTAATATAGTGTAGGCCCTCTTTCTCTATCCCACTCCTTCTCTCTCTCTCTCTCTCTCTCTCTCTCTCTGCCAACCCATCTCTCTCTGCTACTCCATCTCTGCAGGCTGCATGAAATTAGGCTGCAAACTCTCCACTCCAGATCTCTAAGGCTTTGGGGAGTGAATCATTACAATTTGGCACTCTATGAGAAGGTGTTTTGACTCTTGGAACAGGGAGATTGTTTTTCGAGGATGGTAGTAACAAAACCGTGTATGTGTACAGGGTGGGACAGCATGGTTTGTCTTACCCCAGAGTTCGAGGGTCAGGATTCTTGGAATTCACAGGCACCTGAGTGATAGAAGGCAAATTGTTATAAGAGTGGAATTTATTTATTTTTGCCACGTTGGTTATGACCCTGGCCTTTGGAATCCAGAAGTGTATTTGTGAGTCTGCAACTATCCAGGCACAAGAAGAGACAAAGTTAGCAATAGTAATGTCAAGTTGTTATATCAAAGCCTGTCATAGACTAGGAATTTTGCAGTCTCCAGCCCCAGGAAATTGTAGTTGAGCTATAAGTCAATTGCAAAATATGCTTCTGCTTAGGGTGGATATGAGGTATAAGATCTTGAATCTGCGGTGCTGTAAAACAGTTTTTGTAGAAAGCAGTAAAGACATAACCTACTACATCTGACAAAAAGGACCCTTTAAACATAAGAATTCCCTTGCTGGGTCAGATTAAATCAAAGTGTGATATAGTAATTAAGAGTGTTGACCTAGGACCAGGGAGATTCAAGTTAAAATCCCCACTCAGCCATGAAGCTCGCTGGGTGACCTTGGGCCAGTTAGTATCTCTCAGTCTAAGCTACTTCACAGTGTTGTTGCACATTGCCCAGTGGTGGTGTGGTAAAATTTGAAGTGCAGGCGCCCATCATGACAGTCCCCAAGGCCACACCCCCAGGGAGAGTTCAAACATGCAGGCAGCTATGTTGATCCATATTAACAAACCAGTTCTAGCAGTTTTCATCTTTCACTAGGAACAAGTCTTTTATGAAGCTATTGGGTCTTAACTGCCCATTCAAGATCAAGCCACCACAAAATATTTTGCAGTTGTGAGGGATAGCTGACGACTGAGAAAATTCATCCCCTGTTCCTGCAGCTGTTCTCACAACATGCTAACCCACACTCAGTGGTTGAGTGTGGGTTGTTGTTGAACCATTGGTAGTTTGTTGAACTCTGGGTTAGCAAGTTGTTTGAACCAAGGACATTTTCCACAGAGTTGTTTGTCAGCCATGCAGGGTGGCTTGTTAATCTCCCTGAACAACCCAACAACAAACCATGGATTCTCAAGGTGACTTGTTTGAGAAAAATAAGCCATACTGTATGGTTAACAAGCAACCCTGCAGAAAATGTCCTGGGTTCAGACAACACGCTAACCCACAGTTCAACAAAGAACTCACGGTTCAACAAACAACGCACACTCAACCACTGAGTATGGGTTAGTGGGTTGTGCGAACCCAACTGTGAGGACTGCAGCTAAACTCAGAGGAAACAGGGAATTCTGAGGTGGGTGGCAGATGATGTCGGCACCTCTGCTAATAAAAAATGTCGGTGCTCCATCCCTGTGAGTCCTGGCTCCATTATACCACTGGTGCTGCCCAGAGCTCCTTGGAGGGAGGATAAAAACTAGTCAGTATACATATACATACATACATACAGGTCTGTCTAATCTAGTGTTGTGTCTCCAACACTGGTTAGCCAGGTGCCCACAGGAAGTTCACAAGCAGGGCATATTTGGCTGGGAGCCACCCATTGTAGGAGGAGTCAAGCTGGAGGACATTTGTGGAATTCAGCAAGCCTCTTCAACAAATCTTACAGGAACATAGGGAGGTGACTTATACTGACTCAATGGTCCATCTAGCCCAGTATTGTCAACACTGATTTGGCAGAAGCTCTCCAGTGTTTCAGGCAGGTATTTCTCCAGCCTTACCTGGAGATATCAGGGATTGAACCTGGGCCTTTCTACATGCAAAACATGTTCTCTACCACTGAGTTATGGACCTTTAAATCCTAGAGTGGGCCCCTCCACCAGGGGCCAGTGCTAGTGCCGAAGGTAGAAAAGAGGCTTGTTCATCGGTAGTATACATACCTTGATTCCTGGGTATAAGCAGAAATTCACCCATATTAAAACAGGAAGCTTTGTCCTTGAAATCAGCAACACAGTCTTCAGCAGGATGGAGCACCCGGGCTGGGGAGAGAAGGGAGGTGCAACTCAGACCCAAAGAGAGAACCCAGGATACTTGAGTTTGGAGTGCCCTCCCTCCTAACCTATCCAACAGCATTTCCTTTCTCCTGGACTCAGATGTTGGGGCAAAGCACTTACAGTACAGGAGGATCCTCTGATAGTCTTGGTCTGATTCCTGCACAATGATGGAGTCGGGACACTTGGCAGAGAACAGTTCTGTCCTCATGTGGGGCCGGCCTGGAGTGGTGAAACCAGACAAAGACAGGTTGATGGACCAAGAGAGAGGTGGGTTGCAGTCCAAGGCTGATGCACATATACAAGAGAATTAGGTGGTACAGCCTTCCTTGGACAGTATCATGTCAGAATGTAGATGAGAAAATTGTGTGTTTGAATGCTCTTCTGTGTCCAAAGAAAAAGTCCCTGCCTATGGAAAGTTAGTCTGCCAAGGGCAAGTAAAGAGGCTCACACTCAAGTACAGATCAATGCAGCAGCTCGATGCAGTCGTAAATTTATTACGAGTATAAATATTTTTGGAAGCGCAATTAATTTTGAACTATTCTTTTAATTGGGTTAATACTAAAAGAAATTATAACATACAAATTATAAACATATAAACCATAATTTCACAAGAAGAACTAAGACACTTTTGTTTTTTAAAACTTGTTTCATGCATATAAAACAATAAAAGTAGGTTATCCTACATCTCTAACTATTCTAGAAAGATATTAAACTATATTAATGACTGAATAACCACTATTGCTTTACCTGATGCTTTACATCAAGGATGGGGAACATGTGGCTGATGGGAACTCCCATCATGCCTTACTATGCTAGCTAGGGCTGATGGGAGTTGCAGTTCAACAACATCTGGAGGGTCCCACATTCCCCACAACTTCTTTACATCAAACTTCTGACATCTGATGCAGGAGTGATGACTCGGTCATTGATATATTGTTTTACCAGTTGGACTGATAAATGTACGTCTTATTCGTTTTCATGTAGTTTAAGTTGCCCAGGCTCGAAACAAAGTGCATGAAAATAGATCTGCAACTTTGTTATCCTTAAATTATCTTTAGTTTTCTTTAATGACTAGAGGTATGGCGTGGCGCATCGGTTTTCCAGATACTGGGTTGGATCCAGACTGACTTAGTTCGTCATGACTAACAAGTCTCATTAATTTCAATAGGGACCCAGTGTGATTAACTTAGTTTGCCTCCAAGTCATTGATTCTTGTAGACACCTTTGCTCTCAGTTTTTGACTGCTACATCGTGTGTTTCACAGTCTTAGTAGTGCTATACCAGGGGTGGAGAACCACTTTCAGTCCAAGGGCTGAATCTGAAAGTGGGTTATCAGCTGAGCTGGGAGGAAAGAAAGTTGTCTGTTACCTTCTGTAGCCATATCAGGGCTCTCTTCCATAAGCAAGTAAATCCATGATTTGTGGAAACACTGACCTGTCTTCCTGGGAAAGAGAACAACAGATAAAAAATTATGGGAGGATAGATGGATGGATATGGGGGCCAAAATGTAGTGGATGCTTTGAGGCAGGATTGGTGAGGCAGAGAATCATAGGGAACTGATAGGGTTGAAAGAAAGAAAAAACGTCACTGATCATCTCTGTATTTTTAAAAAATTCCTCTTGATTTTTCAGGATCACTCCATCTGACTTACAGTGAATTCATTCCCAATACATTAATAAATCCAGGGAAAGGTTCCTCATAACTAGTGCATCCCTGACAAATGCCTGCCAAGACTTCCCTTGAAAAATAATGGACTGCACAGAAGGATGGACAAAGGGATGGATTTATGGAGAAAATGAGGGATGGTTGTTTGAGCATCTGCTAAACCGAGGTGTATGGAAATGGTGGAGAGCGGTTATGGCAGCTTTCTCCCACCTGGGGTCCTCCAGACTACAATTCCATCCCTTTAAGCTGGGATATGGTAACAAAGTTTCAAAGTAAGAGATCTCTGGACTCTACCTGGAAATCATGACCTCTGACATGGATGCCTTTTCCCTGCCCTTAGTTATTCAGTACTCTCTGCCCTTACCATGGGGGCGGGGGGGGGGGAGAGCGAGAAGGAGAGATGTGCCTCAGGCATCATATTTTGGCTGCCATTGAAAGGTAGCGAATTTGTCAGTTTATTACTGTAAGCTGAGACCATGAATATTTATTTCATGGGTGAAAAAGAGAGGATAAGAGGATGCCCTCCATGGCTAATTGCCCTTCTTCCTGTGATCCCTTAAACCGCAGAGGACCAGTACCCCTTTCAGCTTAAAGGACCAGGGTGTGTGGGTGAAAGATGCCCAATTCTTCCCCTTCCATTTAGGCTGCAGGCTGAAAGGAAGCTGCTGCAGCTGGCTGAGAGCTTGTGACTATACCTCTCTTTGCTTTCAGAGTTCCCTGTAAGCACAAGGGCAATGCATAGGCACAGACCTTGGCCTCCCTTGGTTTGGGAGGCAACCTGCTGACATTTTCCTGCAAGAATAGGGGGTCCTTACTGACACAGACAGCTTCTCCTAGCCCGTCCCTGTTTCCTCTCTTGTGCTAGGGCTTCTAGGATGTCCACATAAGAAGGGTTCTCTTCGAATTTTCTGCCTCAAATATAAAAATATTTTGAGTCCTACACTCTGCACATGCTCAAGAGATGCTCTTTATTATGATTACCACACATGTTCCAAGGTCCAGCAGTTCCAGAGGGCATTAGGGTGTTTCCAGATGAGGCTTTTATTGTGCAAATTATTTCTGTGCTTAGTCCACGGAATGTCACAGGGGATCCAGGCATCATTGTCTTCCACTTGTAATCCTTCTGTGTTTTCCCACCAACTTTTCTGTCTTTTTTGTCCATCCACAAAAAAAAACGGTAAGGAAGAAAAGGCGGAATAGCTGCACAATGGCTACGTCCACACAATGGCTGTGTTCAACATAATGCTAAGCCATGTTTTATCTCAGTCATAGTTTATTGCTTTAGCCATGAATTTTCTTGCATATGAGCAAACAAACCTGGCTTGTTCCCTCTATTTCTGGTTTGTTTCTCTCCCGTCCATTTTACCAGCCTTCAGAGTGTTCTCAGTTTTAGGCTGCTCTTGCTAGGCACCTCTGTTTCAGGGCAGAGATATCAGCACAAACAAGCCATAGATAAGCTATGATTCTGGGTTCAGACATCACAACAAGCCATGGTTTAAACAGGGATGGGCAGAAGATAGCTCTCCAGATGTTTTGGACTTCACCTCTCAGAAGCCCCTGCTAGCATGGCCAATGGTCAGGAATGCTGGGAGCTGAAGTCCAAAACATCTGGAGAGCTACTCTCTGCCCACACCTGGTTTAAACAAGCCCGTGTTCACAACCCAACAACAACAAACCAAGGGTACTCTTTCTGAGTTGTTGGTGGTTAAGATATTATGGGTTGTTTGCATGGATGGATTCAGACACAATAACAATCCAGATATCAGCAAACCACACCATGTCGGTGTTATGTGCAAACTAGGCCAATGTCGTCTGACTGGTTATGCTAGGATCCATCCATTTGGAAGCATCCTTGGTTCAAAGCTATCCCTGGAGGGATAGGGTGGGAAGGGATGCACTTCCATAAAGAGGACAGAAGTGTTGGTGGGAGGGGAACTCACAGTCGGATGGCAGCCTGTAGTTGTAATCGCTCTGGGCTGTTGGTCTGAGTCATGCTAAACATGGTGCTGTCGGTACTGGTGAATGTCTCCAACGAGGAAGGAGATGATGAAGCGGCAGCTATGAAGAGCCACTTGCCGAGATACTGCAAAGGCAAGAAATGTGTGTATTTAAACCCCAAAGGCTTTTCCTAGGGAAAACCAGCTTTCAGAGGGGACGATTCTTTCCCCAGCTACTACATTTCTGCTGCCACATTTGGCACCCCACAGGGTAAAGCACCTTGGAGTAGACACTGAGGAGGGAATTGTGGCAGAAAAATGTGGGCAAAGAGTTTAGCACTTTTTCAGCTTTTCACTGCCAAAAACTGAATTCCTTGCAAATTGGTTAGAATGAAACAGGATGTGTCAATTTAACTCAAACAAAGAAATAAAATCGCCCCCTCCCAAACCTGTTTTTCCCTAGAAAAAGCAACCATCAAGCTTTAAATACATGCATTTACATGGGGAATGCTGGGAGTTTGTAGGACTTTTTTCTGGCTGGGGCATGCTGGCTGGGACATACTGGGAGCTGGAGTTTTTTTCTGGCTGGGGAATGCTGAAGTGTGAGGCATGTTTAGCAAGCCATGCCACCAGACCTCATGGAAGAGACTTTTGGCTTGACCTGTGCACACTGTAACCCCACATGTTCACCAAACATGGAAGAGTGCACCCATTTTTAAAATTATTTTTGGGCAAGACTTTTTTTGTGGATACAACCCCCCCCCCCCGATAACTTCTGAATGTATTGGGTGTTTCCATATGAGGTTTTATTGTGCAATCACCCTGCCTCAAACACAGAATTTTAAGAAGGTTCTGGATGAAGTCATCTTCCATTTGTAACCCTCCCGTGTTACCCCACTGCTTCTTCCATCTTTTTTCTTGCCACAAAAAATCTGTTAGGGAGCAATCTTACAGCTGCTAGTCAGCGGCTGGACCGCCGTAATATACGTCAGTTCCCTGAGAACCAACCTTCCCCCCTCCTACACTGCCTTGCAGGCAGCTCGGAACAGCCCCGTGCTCCATGCTCGGAAGAGGAGCATGGAGTGGCCTAAATGGGGTGTTCTGGGGGGGCGTTCCAGGGCGGGGAAGGCAGAAATGCCAGTACAACACATCCAGCATGTCGTCCAGCAGCCTTCTTCCCTGCTCCGCCTTCCCGTGGCTAGACAGCTGAAATTGGCTGTCTAGACGAAATTCAGGGCAGCTGAAGCACAGAGGGGACAATCCGTGCTTCTCCTGCCCTGCATTGGATAGGCGGTCGCCTCCAAGTTTGGAGGCAGACGCCTATCCTGACTGGATCGTGTCCTCCAGGAGAGAAAGGTGGAATAGCCCAACAATGCCTTTTGACTGGAAGTGCTAGGAGCTGTCCATCTGGAAGGATCCATTGACACAAACCTATAGAGTGCAGCCATTATTCCCTCTACTTTCAAGGCTAACCTATACTTTGGGGGCATATTTGAGATCAGATGTTTAGAGATTATATTGAATGGTAATGTACTACATGTTAATTTCAATGGAAAAAGAAGAGCTGGACTGCCATGCTCTTGAATAAAATTACTAGTTATAAACTGTTGTGGAACTGACAGATAAACTCAGTATAGACTTTAAAAAAATGGATTCTATTTATTAGATACTGGAATAGGTATAGACAACTATTAGCAACTCTGGATAAACTGAGATCAATCTTATGTGCTGTAACAGCAACAAGGATAATTGTACATGGATTAGAAAGAATCAGAATTTTAAGTAAATAAAATAAAAATAATAAAGATAAAATAATACAAAAAATCTCTGTATTTCCAGAGTTCAGGTGTGAATGCCATTGCTTATGTAGCCAAAATGCACCACCCATGCACAGCAGGGAGGTATCAACAGATTTGGGGGAACCTTGAGGTTTGCAGAAGTACAAAAAATATTTGCACATCCCACCCACAGCGGAATGGAGGACTGCATGTATTCACTGGTTACAGAACGTTGACTGATGGGTGAGGGTGTGGGGAACCTGGAAACTGGGTGGAAAGAGGTCTTGGAATGGCGTATTGTGGAGAAAGGCATGGCTGACTGAATGGAACAGTGAACAAGAACACTTCACACTGCAACATTTTGTTGCAGGTCTCATATACAGGGCATTTTATACCATGCAATAAAAAATTATGTTAGTAGTTTATCTGAAAGAAACAGCAATTTAACAGCATTTTGAGTTAGTAGTGAGTTTCCTAACTGCAGGAAAAATATTCACTGCATGCAATTGGAAAAGTCCTACAATCCTTCCATTTAAGAATGGTTTAAAAGAGAATGGACAGCTGCACATTATAAGATTACTGCACTTTTGTGAGAACTGGGAAACTGGGAAATAACTTTATCAGAAGATAGATTACATTTGTGATGTACTGGAATGGAATGACAAATATTGATATAATGGATTTCAGTGCTTTCACTGCCATAAGATATGCCAGGTCCCTCCGGCTTAGATATCTTTTAAAGGGGATTAGAAACATTTGTGGAAGTTAGGTCTAGGCATGATAGCTAAATAGAACCTCCAAGTACAGCAGCAGTGTGCCTCGGAATACCAGATGCTGCGGAAGCAAACAACCAGAGAGGCCTTTTGCTCTCACCCCCTGTGTACACACTTCCTGAAGGCATCTGGTTGGTCACTGTTGGAAACAGGAAACTAAAAGACCCTTCCCCAGCCTGGTGCTTCCCAGATGTGTCAGACTACAACTCCCATCAACCCCACCCTGCATGGATTATGAAGTGGATGATGAGAGCTGTAGTCCAGACATCTGGAGGGTGCCAGATTCAGGAAGTCTGTATGTTCTTTTTTATGTTCTTAATTTTCATCCTTATACTTCATTTACATTGACACAAAACTACTACTGCTACAAATAACACCCCACCCTGCCGTGTTTATTATTTCCTTCTCTGTCAAATGCTGGATTGATATTTTTTCTTTCTTGGACAGCTCTGCCCTGTACCAGCTGGAGCCATTTGGGACTTTGAAATAACTGCATCTGTGTTGCTCCCCTCCATACACCTCCAGTTATTAACCCCAGCACCCCTAGCTGAGTTTGTAGCTACCTGGTCTCGGTTCAGCTCACTGGCGTGCAGCTTCATGGGTCTCTCGCACAGGGAGAAGACATCCACAAAGACCCCGTAGAGGTAGAGGAGATAGGACCAGAGGCCCTCCATTGTTGGAGTTAATGGAAGTTTTCTCTCAGAATCCACCTGCAAGGCTCACCTTTGCCCCCTACTTGTTAAATGTTTAGCCTTCTGGGGTCTAGAGTCCACACTGGACTGCCCTGTAGCTCATAGTGTACGTGAAACTGAAATCCAGAAAGCCCTACCAAGCAAAACCAGGGGCCTGAGCAAACAAAGGGGGATTAATGAATCCAACAGTGTTTGTGATGGCGGAGAGGATGTTATCACTGGTAACGAAGGTAATACTTGGAGTTAAGAAGGGATTTCCCCCTATGTTAGTATGGCTGCTCCACTGACTTAATTTATTTTATTCATGGGGCCAGGGCTGGTTTTTTCCTGCTGTGTGTGGTGTGATCCACAGATACAGCTGGCTAGTTTAAATTGGTGTGTACATTTTAACACCATCTCTGCCACTCCTTGTCTTCCCCTGCCCACTTGGTTTCTTTCCCTGCTCCCTCGCTTACAAAGTACCCTAGTTCATCTGCTCCCTTTTAGCTAACAGCACACAACTTCTTCTGTCCCCATTCTTGTGTGATGCCCCTGTAACTGCCCTCCCATTTACCTTGCTGAAACTTGACTGTTTGTCAACATTCTATTGCTGGCAGCTTCCCCTTCAGCATTGTTAGTGAACAGATTCATAGCCACTAAGGAGGGCCATTGCTACCTGAGGCAACTATAAAAGATGCATATGAACTTATATGGTTTAATAATAATAATAATAATAATCCCAAAGTGTTTCAGTCCGCAGAGCCTCTCTTAAGTGGAATATTTGTCAAAATGCCATGCCATGACAGCAGCTTATCCAATGGGAAGGGATGGTGACAGATGGGTTTAAGAGGTGATTGACAGGCAACACCCACTTTTTAGTATTTACTCTGCAGGCAAAGTTCCCTGCTTAGGGGCACACTGCAAACTGGATGGTATAGGCTGAACTGTGGTGGTGGTGTTGAGAGGCTGGCCCTACCTCATGACCTGTCATTGCACATTTGCACATTAGTTTATGCTTGTTAAATCCATGTACATTTCAGATTGATGACAGGCCAAGCTTTTTTTTTTTAAAGAAGCAAAACAAAAAAACCCCAAACCTCAGTCAAAGATATATTTTTTTTAAGGGGACAGGCCGTCTTAAAACGGCAAACTTTGCCCTTATCACTCCCTCAGTGATGAAGAATACGGCTTAGGACTGCCTAATAATAATAATAATAATAATAATAATAATAATAACAATTTTTAAATGGCAGCTTTTATATAGTGCTTCTAAAGTGCTTCACATATATTATCTAGTCATCTTTACAACAACATGATAAGTCAGTGTTATTATTCCCATATTGCAGATGTGGGGAACTAAGGCTGATAGAACAGTGGTTTGCCTTTTAGGCCATCTGGTGCTGGGGTGGACAGAATGTAGATCTGGATTTACTGGTAAATCTCTGGGTGATTTGCAGTAGATCAGCAAGGACTTCTGCCGTCCAAGTGTTTTAACAGCAGCAACAAAATGACTCCTTCCTCCCTCTCCCAATAATACTGCTCTGAAATGAAGAAAAGTTTGCAGTAACTTGGCATGTGCAAGGACTGTGAGCTCCATACTGTTCTGATACTCAGTACTAATTCCTGGGCTCAGAATTCTTTAATTCTAAGAATTCTAATTTGCACCAGGCTCCAGTTAGTGGATCTTTGGGTTCTAGTACAAAACCTGAAATCTCCCCCCCCCCCCCATTTTAGTGGATTCGTGGCTGAGGTGAGATGGAATCTGGGGAACTTCTGAATTGTAGCTCCACCTCCTAGCTACTACATCACCTCCTCCTCCAGCGTGATCTGTAGAAATATTGGTGCAGCTTTTCAGCGCATGCAGAGATTGGGGTGGGTGGGGGACCCCCCACTTGCTGAAACAAAAAAGAGTCACGTGTCACTTTAAAGAATAACAAAACGTATGCCTTAATACATTTTTTTAGTCTTTAAGGTGCCACAAGACTCTTGGTCACTTTTGCTATTACAACAGGTTAACAAGGCTACCTCCTCTGGAAATTCTCCTCTGTTGAATATCTGCCTGTCAGACACCTATCAGAGTTCTGCCCTGCTCTGGAAGAATGGCAAATGTATTCTTTATAGTATGGGTCAAAAGATCTACAGTTAGATTTTTGGCCAAAAGTTGTAATTAACAGCGGAGGCCCTGTAAATCTAATAACGAATTGAATATTGGCACCTGCTAGCCTTCCCAACTTGGTGCCCTCCAGATATGTTGGACTACAACTCCCAGCATGCTTGCTGCAAGATGCTGGGAGTTGTAGTCCAACATATCTGGAGGGCACCAGATTGGAGCAGGTTGGATTATGGGAAAACACAGAGCAGGGGGGGCGATTTGTGGTCTTCCAGATATTTTGGCCTACAATTCCCATCAGCCCCACCAGCATAGCCAATAGTGAGGGATAATAGGAGTTGTAGGACAAAATAGTAATAGTAATAACAATATGTTCTGCAGGGCCACAGGTTGTCCACCCCTGACCAATAAACGACTCTAATGGACGTGCCCCATTTCGGATATCCTTAATTACATTAATTTAGTGACCACGTCAAATAAAGTTGCGTCTTAAGGACGATAGGGCCGTTTCCATTCTGCGAACAGTTGCTAGGATACGGGCTAAACAAAGATGGCGGAGAAAGGATTTGGTTTTGGGATTAGCGGGGAGATTGTCCTAAGCAAACATGACAGACGTCGCAAATGCCTGTAACTAAGATGGCAGACAAGCTTGCTTCACCGCGGACCATTTGCCCTGAAGCGGCATGGCGACCACAAGCCACCAACAAGAGCGTTAATTGCGTCACAAGAAAGCTGCGTTAAGTGAACAGTGCGCAGGCGTGAAGCTGCTAAGCTCATCCTACGCCGTCCGAAGGTTGAGCTAAGTTTTTTGTTACTGAATATACAATGCTGTCTCCGCTCAGATGCTAAAATATATTTTAAATCGAATAATGGGCAAAAATGTGGTTGAGGAAGCTGAGAGGGAAACGGCTGCTGTTACTGAGATGCGTAGCTAGAAAAGCAGCAGGCATTGTTTTGGACAACTATAAATGGGAAACGGAAGAGTAATGAGCGAAGGGTCCTAGCGCATGCGAAGGAGCGGGTAGCCTGGGAACGCGGCGACACAACGAGGCAGGAGACGCTCCAGGCGCGAGGCCAGCGGCGGTTTCGCCACCAACGCCCGGTTCGGAGGCTTGTGGACTTCGAGAAGGGGCAGGAAAAAGGAATTTAGTGGGAAAAGAAAGGAAGCTGAAGAATTCGGCGATCAAGAAGCCCCCTTTCTCTGTTGCCTCCGAGGGAAGCGGAAGTGCCGCCATCTTGAAGAGAGGCAAGTGAGTGGCATAGGTGGAAAGTGTAGTTCGTAGAGATAAAAACGTGCAGAAAGATAAAGTCTGAAGTTCCGGTAAAAAATGACCGCCTTCATTGTTCATGATCTCTGTTGATGCGGAGTGACGTTGTGGTGTCTCTTGGTTTCTTCATGGTGAAACTTTGCACTGGAGGTTTAAGAGTAGAAAGGCGTTTCAGTCTGAGGCCGGTAGTGTTAATAAGGACTCCGGTGGTTTATGACTCTTCCCTTTGCTTCTTTTTTCTAGCTCTATGGAGCGTGGAATCCGCATCTGAACGGACGTTTGTTTGACCGGAAGTGTCTAGTTTTTGAGCGGAAGTGGGACTTTTGTGCTGGAATTGGTTCCTATTTGATGGGAAGTGAAAGGACGGGGGGCCAGGTTGGAAAAATAATACTGGGGTCCAGTATATTTTATTATATGTGGGACTTGAGGGGGAGGGAGGGAGGGTGTTTTCATCTCCATGGTGGGCAAAGGTTTGTGTGTATGTGTGTGGGGTTATAAATATATAAAGTAATTTGAGGCTCAGATCCCGAGACATATAAATGGGGCAGGTCCTGGGAGCTTTGTGGAGGAGTTTAGTGGTGCCTGCTGGGCCCAGAGCTTAGCAGCTGACTGCTCAGGGAAAGGACCTCTGGGGCATGGTGGTGTGGGGGGAGCCTGGCAGAAATTAGCCTGGTCCTTTGATTCTGTCTCCTTAGTGTGAGATTTCATACCTTCCCCCTGAGAAGGAGGAAAAACCCCTAAAATGTCAGATCATGTCCTGAGACCAGGCACCATTCACTAGATACACTTGTGCCCCAGGGGAGGGGTAGCTGCATTCTCCATTGGGGAGGGTTTTTATTGCCATTAGGCTTTTATAAGAGATGAGGTCACTTTCTCCCCCTTAAAACTTTTATGGTCTTATCTCCCTTTGTTGCTTGCTGTGGTGGCAGTTGGCTGTACTCCAGGAGCCTGCTTTGTAGATAACAGTCAGAGATGTGTATTGCAGTCAGACTTGTTGAGAAGGTGACTGGATTGGCTTTGCTTCCAGGGGAGCTCAAATGAAGTTTGTTTATGTAGTACCATCCAGGTATATGGTGCTTTGCAGAGCAACGAGTAAAAACCAAAGAAGCAGGTTCCTGTCCAGAGGAATTTACAACTTAAATTTTGACTGTGTGGGAGAGCGCAGTGTGCTACAGCAGCTAGAGTGTTGAGAAACTCTAGGTTTAAATCTCTGCTCAACCCTGAAGGAAATAGGGTGCTCTTGGGTGTGTCACTGTCTTGCATTAAAATGGTCTCACCCTTAAGTACGCTACCATGAGCTCCCTGGAGAAAGGACAGAATAGAAATGTGGTAAGGAAATAATGTCACTGTGGCTTTTGCTTCTCCTGTTCAATGAGTCTGAGCCACCTGAAGGTCTCCTGCTCTCCCTTACACACTATCTGTATTACTGTTGTGTAAAGCGAACTGCGAGTTGAGAGGGGGTCAGAGCAGTACCTTGCAGTTTATGAACTATAAAGGGGGATTGCCTATTTCCACTGCTTAATGTGGACAACAGTTTTGTAGTTTGTTGTTGTTGTTGTTGTTATTATCCATCTTTGATTTGTGGCGTTAGAAAGAATCAAGCTCTGGAGGGAGCAGTTCTATTGGATGGTGACCGGACTATCCAATGCAGGGTGGGTGGAGCATGGAGGGGATTTTCTCCTTCACACTCTGGCCACCCTGCATTCCCAGCTAGACTGTCAATTTCGGCTGTCTAGCCATGGAACTTTGGAGTGAGTGGCGGGGGGTTGGGGAGAAGCCAGGCGATGCATAAGAAGCATTGTACTGGCACTCCCCACCCCGGGAATGCCCCCTTTTCCCCCACTCCATGCCGCTCTTTTGAGCGCGGAGCCCAGGGACAATCCGTTCTACCTATGAGGCAGCAGGGGAGGAGGCAGGGAGGCGGTTTTCCGGGAACCAACCTTGGAGTGCAGGCGTTGAGGTCGGTTCCTGAAAACTGAACAATCCTATGGCTGTCTAGCCACTGTCTAGCAGCCATAAGATTGAGCCCTAAATTACTTTTAAATTTTTGTGTATAAAATACTTAAAAAAATCATTTTACTGTATTTGCTTAATTATTAAATTGTGAGCCCCTTGTGGACTGAAAAGCGTGCCTTGAAAAAATCTGCTGTAGTGTTTTGAAAAGGCAGCTTTATCTCTCTTTGTTTAGGAAGCAATCTTCATCCCCTACCCCACTTCCTTAAATTTATGATGTTGCCTTGACTCTGCTAGGTTTATGAGATGACTGGCAGTTTCTGAGGCAACTGATGCTGACAGTGCTGTGGTGCTTTTCTAGGAAACCGGCAAGCTTTAGCCAGGCTTCCTGAATACACCATCTTATTAATTTTGGCAGGAGATGTGTGCATCATCCATACTGAACCGAACCCTTCTTTACTAGATAGCATAGGAGCATAGGAAGCTGCCTTATACCGAGTCAGACCGTTGGTCCATCAAGTCCAGTATTGTTGACACTGACTGGCAGCAGCTCTCTAAGGGTTCTTTGAACCTGGGACCGTCTGCATGCGAAGTAGGTGCTCTCCCCTGAGCTATGGCTCCTCCCTATAGCAAGGCCACTGTGGGATACACAGTTTTGTTTGTCTGAACTGCATGTGCCTTTGCTCGGGCAACAGTACATTTTGGATGCAGAGTCCGTTCCATGAGGCTTGTGATTTTATGGGCATCTGATCTGCTTTTTAAATTTGCAGTCATTCTTGCACCCCTTCTGCTCCTCATTTTGAAGAATAGAACTTAAATATTCATAACAGGATTTCTGTTATAAGTTTATAAAATGAGAGATTTATTTATTACATTTATACCTTTGCCCTTCCTCCAAGGAGCACGAGGTGGCATAGGTGGGTTCTCCCCCCTCATTTTATTCTCATAACAACCCTTTGAGGTAGGTTAGACAGAGATATTGTATCTGTGTGCCTGGCCCAAGGTGAACTTATGGGGTGAGTGGGAATTATGAACCTGGGTTTTCCCAGTCGTCTGATGCTAATTTGTGAGGGTGGCATGCAGCCAGTGATGGGCAGAACCAGAGAAAAAAGTGGGAGGAGTCAGCGTACACTCCCTCCACCCCCATCTCTCCCCACTCCCTCCACCCCCCATCTCTCCCCACTCCCTCCACCTGACTGCACTTTCCCCCTGTTTTTCTCCTTCATTACTCCCATTAAGAGAGGTCTGAACTGATCTCTCTCTCTCTTTCTCAAATACACACACATGAAGAGGAAGCGATTCCCAGAGCGATGGTCCAGAGAGGGGGGGGGGGCTACACTACAGTGTCCAGAGAACTGAATTATGCTGTGGGCTGTAGGTTTTCCAACAGTGCTCTAACCACTACTCTTCATTCTCTCTAAAATGAGAGATGGCTATAGAGATGTGACCCCCCCCCCCCCGGGAAAAACCCAGAACAGATTTGAAAAGCCTTTTTTCCCCCAGGGATTTTTGGA
This sequence comes from Heloderma suspectum, assembly GCF_057233095.1. Classification (NCBI taxonomy): domain Eukaryota; kingdom Metazoa; phylum Chordata; class Lepidosauria; order Squamata; family Helodermatidae; genus Heloderma; species Heloderma suspectum. Next base: position 358,556,627 of record NC_139459.1, on the reverse strand, counting down.
AACTTTGGAAAAATGTTTTCTCAATTTTTTTTGTCCCCTGTCCCCAGACCTTCTCATCTCAAGATTGCTACAATCTTGCTTTATCTTCCTTTCTTATATATACTGTGCTATGATATGTGCTATGTAGTAATCTTACATTTTATAACCCAGTTATATGCTACATAGATATACATGGATGGTTATAATTTATATGTTGCTTTTCTTAAAATAATAACCCAAGATGTATTTGAGTAAGCAAGTACTCCTTCCCCCTTTGGTTTTTGATACCTTCACATCTGCTGGTAATTCTAGACCTCTGGTTAAAATTTCCAGATTGACCTGTATCTCTCCCCGCCCCCATCTCACAGAAGTATTTAAGGAAGCATTTCACGAGGCACCATGGCGGAGCCAGAGAGCCTTGAGGTGATGGTGAAAACCTTGGACTCTCAGACAAGGACATTCACAGTGGAGGAAGAGGTGAGAAGCAGCTGGGAGGCAGAAGGCAAGGGGCTCAGCCTGTACGATTACCGCGAAGGGGCTATGGTGTAAGTGTGGCAGTATTCTTCTTGGCAGCAGGCCACTGGGGTGGGGGTGGGAAGAGGCAGTTAAAGTAGATTTCTTCAGTGTTGTTCAGTACCAACGAGCATCAAAAGTTGCCCTGGATCCAGAGGTGGCGGGGTTTAGCACAGCTTTGGCCGTACAAAATAGTATCTCCTTGAGCTCTCTGGTACAGGGTATGGGTTTAGGGCATACTCCCTGGTGCCTTCCAGATGTTTTGGACCCCAACTCCCATCAGCTTCAGTCAGCATGGTCAGTGGTCAGGAATGCTGGGAGTTGCAGTCCAAAACATATGGAGAATGCCAGGATGAGGCAGGTTGCTGCAGAGCGACCCTCCTGTGACCTTGCCTATGGGTAGGAGCTGCGCTTTCTGTCTCTGGCATGTGTGGCACAGGTTGGCCAACTTGTCAGTATCTCAGTTGCACCCTCCTGTTTTAATAGATTGTCTCCTGTAATAGCTTTTTGCCACTCAGGTGCTGGTACCATAAGGAAGTGGTACAGTCCCCGGAAGGTTTAGAACTTCTTAGGCTAATGAGACGGAGGAGGGGCCAAGGATTGGCCAAAGAGTAATGGCGATGGGGGAGGGACGGACTTTTGCTGCTGGACCTTTTCCGTTTTACCTCTGCTTTGCAGATCACAGTGAAGGAGTTCAAGGAACATATTGCAGGCTCGGTCAGCATTCCCTCGGAAAAGCAGCGCCTCATCTACCAAGGGAGAGTCCTGCAAGATGACAAGAAGCTGAAAGAGTACAGTGAGTGGGCAGGAGGTTGTGGGTCAAGATTGGGGTGGCTGCACGCGGGGAGCAGATAAGGAGTGACTCGGGGAGGAATCTCAGGGCATTTGATATGGGGAAGGGGCACAGATGAAATTAAAGCTCTGAAGGTCACAGGGGGCCTCCCAAAAGGCCCTCAATTGCTATCACAAACATAGTGAAATGGAAGCATTGTCTAACGTTCTTGTTATGGAATTGTTTTGAAGTGTGCTCGAAGCAGCTGATGGCTCTGATGCATGCACCATGTAATGTGGAGCTCTGAGTTTTAGAAACACGCCCACTGCAGCTGGCTTGGGGAGACTGCACTTTTAAGCAGGGAAAGGGAGGGGTGCCTAACCCTTTCCCTGCCAGCTGTTTTTCATTCAACATTGCTTTTGCGCCCCCACGCCCCAGGGTTGTTTTTTTAAAAATTATTACTAGCAGAGTTCCAGGCACATTTTTATCTTTGTCAACATAACGTTTGTGAAGCCAGTGCGGGGCAAACAGCTTGGCAGGGGATGATTTTGAGCACAGAAATGGCCGGCAGAGAAACGGGTTAAGCATTCCCTCTGTCGCTATTCCATGTAAGATAAGATTCCGGGGGGGGGGGCATTGCTCGAAAAGAGAAAGAGAAACTCTTGGGGCTTCACTACATATATTGCTGGCTGGGGGATTATGGGAGTTGTGGTCCAACACATCTGGAGAGCACCAGATTGGGGAAGGGTGTACTATTCAAAGATGGGACAATGCAATCCTATACTGGTTTACTCAGAAGTAAATCCCATTGAACTCAGTGGGGCTTATTCCCAGGTAAGTGGTTACAGGCTTGCAGCCTGAGAGACAGTGGCAAGGATGCTAGAGACATCCCTGCTTGGCCACCAAGCTCACTGCCCTTGCTTGTGTGAGTCCTTCTCGGGCAGATCTACCCTGCAGGTTCATTGTGAGGAGAACACCCGCTAACCCTTGCGATCCCCTCTTCTCCTGTGCTCTTGTCTTTGTGGCAGATGTTGGAGGCAAAGTCATCCACTTGGTGGAACGTGCACCCCCTCAGACACAGTCGCCCTCCTCGGGGGGTCCCTCCGGAGCCGGCTCATCCTCCGTCCCTCACAATGGCGCAGGCCCTCGGGGGACGGGCCCCACGGTGCACGACCGCAACGCCAACAGCTACGTCATGGTGGGAACCTTCAACTTACCAGTAAGCATTATGGACCCGCAGCCAGCCACACAAGTGAGTCTTAGCTAGAGGGTGCTGCACTGCAGGGGGAGGGGGCGGATCGTGCCTCCCCACAATGCGTTGGGACCCGCCCCCCCCACCCCAGTAGAAGGAGGAATACGCTGGTGCTATGCTATGCATTTGTGGGGAGGGGGGCACCAGCGTATGAGTCGGAGTGGGCTTTGTAGCGTGGTGCCCTTACCTCCCGCATCTGTGCAGAGTGGAGTCAGTGTTGGGGACTCTCACCCCAGGCACGCACCTTTTAGGTCTCTTGATGCAGTAGGAGAGAAGGCCGCTTCTCACTTGATCCTGTTGTCCGCCCCCTCCCTCGCCTTCTGCGGCGAGCCATTCTCCAGATCTGCCGCACGACTGGTGAGGGACGGCAACAGGACCAGAGAGGGAGCAGGTTAGAGTAGCCATGGCAGCCTTCTCCCCTACTATTTGGGAGACCTGTAGGGTTGTGTCCTGTATCCAGAGTAAAAAGTGGCGACCCTAGTTTTGCATCTGCTGGGTCCCATCAGGTAGAAATTTCTCTCTTTTGTATCTTCGTATTCCTAACCTCTTGTTGTATCACGTGGGCAGCCTGCATGACTTTAGATGGACTGGGCAGGTGGGGGTGGTGGGAGTGTTTCCTGGTGGTGGCAGCAGTGTGGGGAGTAGTGAGGTAATGCCAGGGCCACTTTTGATATTACACACGCTTGCTTATATGCTTTGACCGATATCACTCAGGCTTGTGGATGAGTCCTCTTAAGATGCATATTCCGTGTTCCACATACTTGCAGATCTAATGGTGCAATCCCATGCGTGCCTGCTCAGCAGTAACCCTCATTGAACTCCTGGATAAGTGTGTACTGGTTTGCAGCCTAAGTGTGCCAGCCCACCTTTCAAAACACATTTTCAGTGACCTGTTTTTGGAAGGGGTCCTGGAATCCTTGTCAGAAAATGGCTAGCTGTGGTCAGGCCTGATACTGGTTCTCTCTGTGAGCCTCCACCTGTGATTCCACTGGAGCACAGAGCAGTGTCGAATGTGCCCAAATTTCAGCTTCCTGACAATCCCAGCTTTTAAAAAATTTTTAAATCCAAGTTTCAAGCCCTTATGACATTATTCTTGAAAGTGTGCGCACAACGCCTGCTGAACTCTTAGATCCCCAAGAGGTGGTTGAATAAGATGGCCATTGTTTGCAGGTGGGGTTTCAGTACCCTCCATAGCTCATTGCTAGTTCTGATGACAAACAAAACTAAACAAAATCATACAAAATCTTACCCTTTATGCAGGCCTTGGATTTCCACCTTCCCTGGCACAGAAACTGAATTGCCTCAGCATAGTATTTCTTCTTCTTTTTTTAGTACATAGTGTGCACACACAGTCTTGAATAATATTTAAATACTGAATAATAATATGTCTGGACCAAGAGAGAATCTCATGGGAAATAAATTCTAGTATGCATCTCTGACCTAGGCTCTGGGTGTTACCAGTGCTAAAAGAAAGTATCTTGCAAGTACTGTGTAATGTCAGAAGAGACCTCGAGGGGTGGGGTGGAACCCCTGGATGATATAGTACTTGGGACTCCTGTGTTCCCTTGCCTTTCCTTCTGCTCCATTTTGTTTTCTCTTTTCTCCTTCATCTCCTTTTTCCCATCTTTTTTTGTTTTGTTTCTTTTAATTTATTTCCCCTGTCTCTTCCTTTTCTCACCCCCCGCTTTCCAAAGAGCGATGGATCATCTGTGGACGTTCATATAAATATGGACCAGGCTCCCATACAGGTACAAGCGGGACGGGAAGGATGGAATTTAAGGCTGAAAGATGTGGTTGGGGTGTGTGTGTGTGTGTGTGTGTGTGTGAGTGAGAGATTTAAAAATATGTGGGAAGGATCAACTATATTTCAGTAGCATCTCAGTGATGCTTGGTTTTCTTGGGAGTTCTGCATTTCCATAAAGGGATCCTTCCAGTAGTAGTTACAAGTTAACAGATCATAGAAGTGGCACCTGCCCAAAATTTGTGGGAGTCTTGAACTGTTGTTCAGATGTAGACTCTGGTGTAGTGCAAGGTGACCTGGTCAGTTGACAGCTTTGTTGACCTTTTATTTGACTTCAGCCAAATATTCCATGAAGTGAAGAATACCCTGGTGTAAGTGGCAACCTACCTTTTTATTATATAGCAGCGTTATCTGAGGTTATCTGGTGGTAATGGCTGGAGCGAGGGGCAGGAGTCAGGCTGGCTGGGTGTGTCTCTCTCTCTCTCTCTCACATTCCCACATGCAGTATCCCTGCTCTACTTGGGAGAAGGTTCCCTGCACTGCTATTCTGTCCGAAGAGCTTCTGCTTTTTCCCTTCCCAGTCTGTTTATGTGGCTTCTCTTTATGAATGCTTCTCTGGGTGGCATCGCAGAACAGGAGCACAAGTTCAAGAGGAAGCATGAAGCAAACGCATGCACACACATGATCCTTGCAGCAGCCTGGGCCCACCATTGCCAGCCAGCCTCAGTTTGACATGAGTGGTGGTTGTAGCTCCATTTGCTGTGCTGTGAATGCGAATGGTCCATACATTTCTGCCCCTGAGGACCATGGAGCGGGGGGAGCAGTCCGATTTTTCTGGGTGCCTTTGGTGAGTTGTCATGCTTCTGCCTTGGTCTGGTCTACCAGAGGCCCTGCAGACAAGCCTGCCTGCCAGCCCAGAGTAGAGTAGAGTGTGTCCCCGTCAAGTGACTGCCTGCCGTCCCATCCTGGTGCACTTCTGGGCAGTGCTGCGTCTGGGGAGCCTCTGATAAAGGAAAGCTACTCTGTGCATGCATGGGGGCGCTTTGCTCTTGCGTCCTTTTTGAAGACATCTTCCCCATTGGAAAAGAATTCTGCACATGGTCCAGGCTGCTCAGGCTTAGGAGAGACCTTTTGTAAACTGAAGGTGGCAGGTCACCACTGCCTAGGAACCTGGGGCACCACAGCGTCAGTGCCATTTACTCTGGGAAGGTGGGGCCTTCCTGTGGGCGCAAGTGCTATGTAAGGCTTCTGGGAGTGATTGGGCTCTTCTGGTCATTTTTTGTAGTGATCATACTTATGTTTTTGTTTTGTTCTGCTGAATTCATGTTTGCAATTCATGGTTCTTATTTGACAGGTCAGGTTTGGCTTCCTCTGTCAGGAACTTGTTTCATAAGAACAGCCCCAACCTCTTGGCCTGCCCCCCCCAGCCCATTTTCTTTCAACAGAATTTGTGCTGGAGACAACTCCAAAGGACTGTGTCGCAAGTGTGTGGATTCAGTTTTCTACTCAGTGACCTTTGGGAAGGTCGCTAAAGGAACTTTGAGAGGATTTTAAGTTTTAAAATCAAATAGTTGGTCACTACTTACCCCAGTCTGGTGCTTTACTCTGTTTACAGAATAAAAGAGATCCAGTGTAGTGGTTAGAATATTGGACTGGGACTCAGGAGATCCGGGTTCTAGTCCCCACGTGGCCATTAAGTTCGTTAGGTGACTTTGGGCCAATTACCTACTCTCAGCCTAACCTACCTCACAGGCCTGTTATGAGGATAAAACGGAGAGGAGGAAGACCATGTAAGCTGCCTTGGGCTCCTTGCAAGAGGGAAAAACGGCAGGATAGAAGTGGGACCAACAATAATGCTGCTCAAGGCGTTTTGCTGTAACATCAGTATTGCACAACGCCTATAACATAGCACCTGCTATGGGGGTCCTGTGGCTTCACCCTGGTGTTTAAAATACAAGGAACAAAGCAAGAATGGTCACAAAACATCTCTGCACAACACCCAATAATTTCTGTCTGTGGCCAGACAGAAAGCTAGCTTGAAAAGAGACGGCTTTCCTCCTAAAGGCTCTCGGAGAGCTCTAGCGGGCTTCTCTAGGGGAGGGAGTTCAGAGGGGAGGTGCCACTACGGGTGAGGCTGTTCCCTAGCAGCCTCACCTGTTCCCCCATTAGACTTTTGGGGGCGGTGGGGTGGGGGTGCCATTCCTGTGACAGGCAGGGACTGTCGCTCAGGGGTGGAGCATCGCCTTTGTGCGCAGCAGGCTGCAGCCTCAATCCCTGGCATCTCCCGTTTAAAAAAATAGGCCCCAGGAGCGCCTTGGCACTCCCTGAGCTGCTAGAGCGCCACCCCCAGTTCGAGTGGCTGATATTGGGGTTCGATGGACCAGTAGTCGGACTTGGCAGATGGCACCTTGCATTCTAGGAAGGGGCCTCTGAGGCACCCACAGTTAGGGGAAGGGGGTGTCAGGTGGGAGGACTAGAGGAGGGCTGCAGACTTTCTGGCTCCAAGCGCTACTTTGTCATGTGGCCCCTGTGAGCAAATCTAAAGGGGGGACAGGAGGGGCGTTGGGGATGTGGTCCGAAATGACTCTGTGTTGGACTCTTATGGGGTGGGGCGTTGCCTGTGTAGACCCCACAGTCTTGTCTGAGGAGGGCGCTGGAGGGGTTCTGATTCCGGCAAGATGGAGCCAGACTCCTCTCCTCTCTCGGTTGCAGAGCGAGCCTCGAGTCCGCCTTGTTATGGCCCAGCATATGCTGCGGGATATCCAGGGCATCCTGAGCCGGCTAGAGGTGAGCCAGACTTTATCCTTGGGGTGGGTGGTGGTGACATAAGAAAGGAGCATGGAAGTGGAGCAGGGATCTGCTTCTAGGCAATGAAAGTTGCAGGCCCCCCTCTTCAGGGTCACACCAACGGCCAGGCCGCATCGGGACCTGAGGAGACGCCATCTGCCAGCCATGCAGAACGGGAGCTGATGGAGGGCGCTGAATCTGAGCCTCTCAGTGAGCCCACGCCTGCAGAGGAGCTGCCCCCGAACGGGGCTGAGGCGCCCCCGAACGGGGCTGAGGCGCCCCCGAACGGGGCTGAGGCGCCCCCTGTGGCTGAGGCTGCTGCACCCAAGTAAGGCGCGGGCCCATTTCGTGGGGAGGGGAGTTGGGGTAGCCCAGAGGCCCTGCCAGGGGTCTGGGCTGCCGCCCTTGTTCACTGCTGGGTGGGATGGAGGCAGGAGCCAAGTGGGAATGCTGGGCAGGAACCAGGCAGGGCTTGTCTGAGGAGGGTTTGGGCCCAGGGAGGAGGCCAGGGGCAGGCAGGCCATCTGTCTCTTTGGCCAGGGCCTGAGTGCAGGAGCCCAAGCGATGGCTGAGCATCCTCGTCTCTCCCTGGCAGCCACCCATCGCCAGGCGAGTATGTGGAGGTGCTGGGCGAGCTCCGCGGGGTGGAGAGCAGGCTCCAGCCCTTCCTCCAGAGATACGAGGAGATCCTGGGAAGCGCTGGCACTGCTGACTACAACAATAACGTAAGCGGGGCTTGGGGGGAGGCGGAGTTGCCTTGCGCTATGTGGCAACAGGAGGACCTGCAACGTTCCTCACTCTGTGCCTAGTTCCAGAGCATCCCAGAACATTACGGAACCGTTTTTGTCCTCACTTCCTCGGGATGGATCTGTTCAGTCGGTTTCCCCGGCACATACACCTCAGTTTCTTTCTTTCTTACATTTTTATGCCGCCCAGTTGTCAGAAACCTGCCAAGTAACTAGGACCTCTGTGTGGTCTGACTTTCTCCTGCCCACCCCCACCTTCCTTTCCATTAAGCACTTGAGTGGTGAGATCAGTGCGGGGCCTCGGCCCACCTGGACTTGTGGCTTGGATGGCAGTAGTCCGCGTGGAGGCTGATGGTGGTTGCTCCTTGAGAAGGAAGGGTCTCTTGCACGTGCTCAGAGGCACCTTATTCTGTAGGGCTGAACCTTGGGGGTTTAAAAGAGGCTCTGGGTCTAGCCCTTGGTGAGTGTCTCTGCCCCCCTTCCCAGCGTAGGCTACTCTCATGTCCTGTTCCTGTGCTTTTGGGACAACCTTGTTTTGTCGGAAGGAGAGAGAGAGAGGCGTGGGAAGAAGGTCGGCTTGGTCTTTCGGCCACACTATTCCGTGTATCACGTGGCAGCTGTCAGAATGGGGTGGATGGAATAGCCAGCTTCACTCCGTCTGCCTGGTGGCCCTTTTCCTAGCACAGGCTCGGTTGGTAACCACTTCGTCCGGCCCTCTGAAATAACTTGTTGCCTCTCATGCTTACCCGGGGTCCCTCGTGGTCTCCTGTCCAGGGAGCCAGATGCCTGACTTTTCTCCTCCTGAGAGCAAGGCCACATGCATTTAGCTCCAGCAGTGTTGCAGTGTTACGTGCTTCCAGGCTGTTTTCTCAGCCCCTCTCGGTCTTACCTATTTATTCTAAGTATTTTTATTCTACTCTTCAGCCCAAAAAAGGCTACCGGAGCAGCTCACAACCAATCAGTAAGCAAGACAGTCACTGCCTGCCTGCTTACGATATGACAAAAGAAGACATGACACACAAGGAAAAAGGGATGGGGAGGGAAGAAGAAAAATGACGCAGACCTTGCTTTCCCATCTTCTGGGGGGTGAGGGATGAGAGTTTCAAAACACTGAATCCTGTTTGCACTCCTTCTCTCTTCTTCCTGGTGGAATGTGGAGCCGGGGCCTGCTTGCTCTATTTCCCTGCCACTTATTTTTGCCAGACTGACGGCCGTGAAGAGGACCAGCGAATGATCAACCTGGTGGGGGAGTCGCTGCGCCTCCTGGGGAACACCTTCGTCGCCCTCTCGGATCTGCGCTGCAACCTCTCCTGCAGCGCCCCCCGCCACCTCCATGTGGTGCGGCCCATGTCCCACTACACGGCCCCCATGGTGCTGCAGCAGGCGGCCATCCCCATCCAGGTGAGGGGGCTCCTGGGACTGGGGGCCTCCGCCTCGCCTCCAGCAGCAGCCACAGATCTCTGGGCGCAGCCCGTTCGTGCCTCACCAGCCTGTCTCTCGCCTCAGATTAACGTGGGCACCACAGTCACCATGGCTGGCAACGGGGCTCGCGCAGCGCAGGCCAGCTCAGAAGGGTCTGCTGCCCCCCAGGCTGCCACTCCTGCTCAGCTGGGCACTTCTAGTCCATCAGAGGCCAGCCGGCCCTCCGAGGGGCCGCCCCCTGCCTCCTCCCCAGGGGCCGCCCCTACTCAGACGCAGGCCTCCCAGACGGGCCACCCCCGTGTGATCCGCATCTCCCACCAGACAGTTGAACCTGTGGTCATGATGCACATGAACATACAGGGTGAGTCCTTTGCGGGGCCCTTCCACCAAGGAGAAGGGGCGGGAGATGTCAGCTCCCTTCTAGTGTTGGCTCGTTGGGCTGTTTGGGGAGTGGTGGGTTGGAGGGCCTTGTGAGGTAAGAGGTGTCGGGCCCAAGAGGTCCTCCAGATGGCTTCTGCATCTGCTGTTCTTGGAGGCCGTCAGTGCCCCAGCCGTGGATGCCCGCTGTCTATGTGGTGTTCGGCCCGCTTAAGAGCTGGCATAGCGAAAGTGTTCCCTGTTCAAATCTCACCTCCACTGTGAACTCGCTAGGTCAGCCTTGCCCAACCTGTTTCTCTCCAGGTGTGTTGGACTGCAACTCCCATCATTCCCGGCCAGCATGGCCTGTGGTCAGGAATTCTGGGACTTGCAGTCCAACACATTTGGAGGGTACCTCCTTGGGGAAAGCTGACCCAAGTGCTCTTAGATGAGCTCTTCTCCTCCCCTGCAGGTTTGATGAAATACAGGGATGATAATACTGACCTACGTTACAGGGTTGTTCTAAAGATGGAGATAGTATGAGATGGATAGTATGAGATGCATGGCTTTGAGGGCTTTAAGGGAGCCGTACAAGTGCCCACCTCCACCCAGCCCAGTGCCCTCCCTCCCACTGTGGCCGGCTGGCTGAGCCCCAACAGCCCACAGGCAGTGCCTGGTGGCCCTGCAGCCCCCTCTCGTGATCTGTCCCCAGCCCCGCTTCTCAGTTGTTGGCCACGTCCGGTCTTGGAGAGTCCGTGTAGTGACCAGGGCTTCAGGGCAGGGCTGGGCCACTTGTGGCCCTCCTGATGTTGGTGGACTGCAGTTACCATCATCCCTTGCCAACCTAGCCAATGATGAGGGGTGATGGGAGTTGCCCGCCCCTGCTTTGGGAACACCGGAAGCAAGCTGCCTCTTTCCGAGTCAGACCCTTGGTCCATCTTGCTCAGTCCTGCCTACACTGAGTGGCAGCAGCGGGTCTCTGGGATTTCAGGCGGGTTTTTCCAGCCCCACCTGGAGGAGTCAGAGATAGGGCCCAGGACCCATCTGCATGCAGAACAGGGGCTCTGCCGCCGAGCTGCAGCCCTTCCTCCTCAGCAGTGGCCTTGCTTTCCCCCCTCCTCAGACTCCGGCTCCCCGATGGGAGGGAGCGGCTCTGGTGGAGTGCCGTCGGCAGGACCTCCTGGGCTGGCTGGGCATGGCCAAGGAATGGGTAAGGAGAGTGGAGACCCCCGATGCTGGGAGAGCCTGGGGCTGGGACGGGTGTGTGGCTGCACGGCCAGCCGCCAGGGCTGTGGGCTGCTCCTGGCCGAGCCTCCTGAGCTTGCCCCCTTCCCCTCTAGGCGGCCCTGCTCACCTGCCGCTCCCCAGCCTCCCGCCGGAGTTCATGCAGGCTGTGGCCCATCAGATAACGCAGCAAGCTATGGCAGCCGCCGCCTCTGCTGCTGCTGCAGGTAACAACGCAGGGGCTGGGGGAGGGGAAGCACAGCAGAGGATGGGGTGGGGAGAGGCACGTAGGGTCCCCTCCTCCTCTGCGGTGACCTGGAGAGCCGGGCCCAGATTCTGAGCGCAACAGACTTCCCCTTCCCGCCTCCTAGGCCAGCAAGTCCCCAGCTTCCAGTCGGCTCCGACACGCGTTGTGATTGCCAGGCCCTCTGCTCCTTCTGTTCGGCCGACGCACCCTGGGTCGCCCCAGGCACCAGGACAAGGGGTGAGCACATGCCGGGGGGGCTGGAGATGGTGAGGCCTCTTACCCCATTTGGGAGTAGTGATCCCCCCCGGAAGGGGGAAATCTTTTTCCTCATCTTTCTCCTCCTCTTCCAGGGCCCTGGCCTGGGTGGGAACGCTTCGTTGGCCCAGATGATCAGTGGCTTGGTGGGGCAGCTCCTCATGCAGCCGGTGATAGTAGGTATGTGGCGAAAGGTGGTGGGGAAGAGCCCCCAAGCATTGAGTGCTGCTTTTGTGATGTTGGCATGTAGAAACCCTTTGATCGTCATGTCCGGAGCACCTAATGTACACTCACCCTAACTGGTGTGCAGAACCTCTGGCCCTCTGGGGTCTCCCAAACAGTGAGGTCCTCTCCCTTTCCCTCATCCTCTGCTTGCCCAGTGGTTTCCCTGCTGTTCTAAAAGGTTGAGATGCTTCTCGTAAGGCTTAATCACTGTCAGAAAGAGATTTCAGCGAAAGCAATCTGGTAGTTTTGAGTTTTTGGCCCCACACTTTTTGCTTTTGGCCCCAGTATGGGTATGGAATTAGTAGTTGGCTAGCTGAAAGGAAACAGTTAAAATCGGGTTAGTTGTCGGTGCCCTTTGGAAGGGAGGTGAGCAGTCAGAGATCCCAGACCAGGTAAGTGGGGCATCTTGAAGTGCCCAGGGATGGACCAGAAGTTGTCTCTTCCCCTTGCCTAGAAGCCCTCTCGGTCTTTCCTTCCCAGCTCAGGGCAGCGGGACATCCTCCTCCTCTTCCGCCAGCACCCAGGCTACCTTCAGCACCAGCCATTCCACTTCCCCACCCACCGCCTCGGCCAGCGCTGGCACGACAAACACTGCCACCACCGCGGCGGGGGGCAGTTCGGCGGGTGCCCCTGGAGGGCCCTCCCCCTCTGGCCAGCCTCCGACGGCTGCCGCCGAGCTCCAGTTCTCTCAGCTGCTGGGCAACATCCTTGGAGCAGCAGGCTCCAGCGTGGCCGGGGTGGCTGGCGTGGGCTCCCCCACCATCACAGTGGCCATGCCGGGTGTCCCTGCTTTCCTGCAAGGCATGACGGACTTCCTTCAGGTGAGTTTTGCTCCTAAAATTCCTTAATGCCTAGCAAGTGGGCACTGTTTCAGTTGGACACTTTACCGCCAGGCTGAGGGGTAGTGGCGGTGTTACTTCTCACAGATATATTTGGCTTTGGTTTTTCGAAAAATAGGAACATGTGCGAGTGGGAGGGGGGTGGCAGCAGAGGCAGTCTCGCAGTTAGTTTCTCGTTTTCGAGCCGTGGGTCATTCTTCAGAATGTGAACCTGTTTGAGCAGCAAATTGGCCCTTTGTTGCAACCACTGTACCTTTTGGGGGAAGGACTGCTGAGGCCCGTTCCCTGGACCAACTGGATGTTACAAGGGATCCTGGGGTATCTTTTAAAGGGAGGGGTGATGCATGAAGGCCCTGCAGCTTGCTGTACAGCGATAAGCAAAAAACAAGACAGCTCCTGCCTGCAGGATCACAGTTCAGTAGATACGATACACAAGAAAAAAAAGGGTATGTGGAGGGGAAAGGAAAAATGAGCAAACTCAGGCACCAATTCCTAAAGGTACAAAACTCATCTTCCAGTGACTAGGGGGGATGGAGGCGGCAGCGCCGAGGGGGGAGAAGCCAAATTAGCTGGTCTGAAAGTTGACTCATTCCACACACAGCGCTGGGCTTAAATGTCACCCTGTGTTAGCAGAACCCCCACTCTGCAGATGCACCCGGAGTCCCCCTCTTACGTAAGTGGTAGAACTAGGTCAGCCTTCTGGGGCACATCTGGAGGCCGCCAGGGTGGGGAAGGTTGACCTAGGTAACAGGACAAGCTGTATTTCATGGGAGCTGGTCTGCTGTCATTGATCTCCTGGAGGGCTGCCTGGTGCACATGGAGGGCTGGGGGACATTGCTCCCTGGAGTGGGGCATGCGTTATGCGCAGAAGGTCCTTGCTTCGATTCCTGGCATCTCCACTTAAAAGGCTCTTCAGCTGGGAGGGCCCCTGTCTGTCTGTCTGTCTGTCTGTCTGAAACCCTGGAGAACTGCTGCCAGGCCAAGTGGACGACAGCGGGTCAGGTGAATCGGTGGTTTGACTCCCGGCAATAAGGCTGCTTCAGCTGTTTGCATCTGTCCGAAATGGAAAAGTGGTGAGATGTTGATTCTATGCAGCGGAGCATTCTAACTGAAATTAGGAAGCTGGGCCGTTTGGACGGGGGCTCTGGCAAAAGAGGTGACAGTCCTCCTGGCTGTCTGGGGGGGATCCGGTCCACACAGTCCCGAGGACAGAGGCCCTACGAGAGGCTGAGCAAGTAGTAAGCGGAAAGCACGGGCAGCAGTGTGCTGTCATTGGCTGTGCAAAGGCCTGTCCCGCTTTGCTTCGTCTTTCTCGTTTACTGGGATCACCTTGGGGATGAAGACGCCAGGCCCTCAAGCGGTCTTGGCAGAAAATAGCTTCTTGCTGCCACTGCTTTCTCAGGCTATTTCGTTGTAGATCTAGAGGTCAAGCCCTATTGATCCTAGGCATCCAGTGGTAGCCCCTTTGATGTCTTCCATCATGCCTTCTTCCTTGTTCACGTTAGCAGGGGACATCCCAGCAGCCTTTGCAGGTGCTCTGAGCACTGCTGCAGTCCCTGAGCTCCCCCTCTTTCTCTCCCCAGGCAACGCAGCTGGGGGCAGCTCCCCCACATCCTCCCGAGCAGGCGCCGCTTCCGCCACAGCCGGCGGCCTCCCCCCCGCCACCACCTCCTCCCCTTCCCCCCCCGAGCGGCACAGAGGTGCCACCAGCCGGCGTGGGAGGTGGCGGCGGCAGCAACGGACGTGGCGGTGCCTCGGCGGATGCACTGCCGCTCGAGTTCTTCACCAGCGTAGTCCAGGGTGTGCTGTCCTCCATGATGGGCTCGCTCAGCGCCCAGCAGGGCAGCACTGAGAGCATCGCTGACTTCATCCAGCGCCTGAGTGGCACCAGCAACATCTTTGAGCCGGGCACGGAAGGGGCCCTTGGTAAGGGGAACACTTTGACACTTGGTTACGGAGGGCCTGCCAGGCTGGAGAAGGCTGTCTTTTGCCCATGATCCTTCCAATGCCTTGTCCTCCTGGTGGCAAGATACTCTGCTTTCCAGAGCCCTGGGTGCCCCAGACCTCATGGTGGACTCTTCTTTCTTAAGAGTTTTTAAATTGGAGCCTGGACGGTCACCGGTTGAGAATGCTCAAGCAGTGGGTTTCCTGCATTGGCAAAGGGTTGGGCTGGATGACCTTTGAGGTCACTTCCAGCTTTGTGACTCAGTTCTGCTCCTTCTCCCTGAATGGAGAGATGGACTGGGACTCAACTGAATCCCAAATTGTGCTTGTCCTTGTTCTTGGTAGCTCCTTTACTCTGCTCCTTCCACCTTCCACCCACACTTTCCTGCTGCCTCTATGCTCAGTCCCTTTCTGAGCACCCCCGTTCTCAGTGGAGTCTCCTAGAGGTGGTGGTGATGATGATATTGTTCTTGGGCTTTGAGTCCTCACTTTCTCTGCCCTTTCAGGCAGGCCAGTCATCTTCTCCCTGTATTTTAGGTGGGGAGTTCAGGCCAAGGGCTTTTAATAATGAGCTCATGGCTGAGGCAAGGTTAGAAACAGGATGTCCTGGCTTACAGCTCAGCCTCTTAGTTGCTCCATGCCCCTGTCAGTGGCATCTAACCACTGGAATGATGGAACCTCAGCTCCTGGCTGGCCTCGCTTCCTTTTCCCTGGCTGGGCGCGAGTGCTGCTGTGCTCTTGCTTCCTGGGGAAACCCCGGGGTATTGTGGCTGCCTCTTTGCTTTCCTGGCCTTCCAGTGGTGCTGTGGGCCAGGAAGAGGCCTCCTAGGTTGAACCAAGAGGGCCAGAGTGGAGAGTTGGTAGCTCTCCTTTCCCCCCCTTTCCTCCTTCATTTTTGCGCCTGTCCGTTTTCCAGGCTTCTTTGGAGATCTGCTCTCTCTGATCTGCCAGAACTTTTCCATGGTCGATGTGGTGATGCTCCTGCACGGGCAGTTCCAGCCGCTGCAGCGGATCCAGCCCCAGCTCAGCCACTTCTTCCGTGAGGAGTACCTGCACGGCCACGAGCCCACTGAGCGCAACGTCCGGGTGAGACAGCCTTCCCCTGTCCCGGTCCCCTGCTCTTCCAGCTCTGCTGGTGCTTCTCACTCACGTTCCTCTTGCACTCGCTGACAGCCACCCCTCTCTCCCGGCTCTTCCAGATGGCCACTTACAGTTTGATCAATGGCTTGGAGGAGTACATCCGCGAGAGTTTTGTAAGTTTCACTACCCCCCCCCCCCCGTACCAGCCTTAGTTCTCAACACCCCCAGCAGTAGCTGAGGAATGGGAGCAGACCCTCTCTGGTGCTTGCAGAGATGAAGCTGGGGATTGGCTTAGATTGGCTCCGGCCTCTTCAGTAATGTCTCCTGGTCGCATTGAAATTGTTGGGCTGTCCTGGGAGGTGTGCGCATCCCACATCTTCACAATCATGGTCAGAGCTGTGTGCTTTTTAAAAAGGAAAAAAGTTGAAATTCTGTGCTGCAAAGCAGTATTCTGCAACCTGCAATAAATTATGCATCAAAAGGGGCGGGGGGCGGATGTCCTTGCATGTGTCCTCGTATTTTTGCATAGCAAAGAGCTATGTGGGAGACTGAACCCCTGCCCCGAACAACTGGAAACCTTCTACCACCCTTCTTTCCTTGCACTTCCTTTCACCCACCGGCACAGCTTTGAGGGCTAGAAACGTCATTTAAAAAGTCAGCTAAAAATAAACTGAGGTTCTCAGAAAGCTGAACTTTGCACCCATGATCCCACCCTGCAGGGCTTTTGTGCTCCCATGGAATCCGGCAGACACAGTCCTGGTGATGTACAAATGCATTTGCAGCCCTGTTCGCGACAGAAGCAGGCTGCCGAGTTGACTTCTCCTTGCAGTTTGGGTCTCCAGTCCGGCCATGCCCCCCACCCCCTGACCCCTTCTGCTTCCACACCCCAGGCCTCTGTCCGAGTTCATGACGGCGTCGACATCACCCGCACCAACCTGGAGTTCTTGCAGGAGCAGTTCAACCGCACTGCCATGCACATCCTGCACTGCACCGGTAGGGAGAGGCAGCGTTCAGGGGGCTTTCCAAGGGGCCCTTCATCGTCTCCTCCTCAGACCATCTCGCATGTCTCGCTCTCCTCCTCTTCCAGATAACACCTTTGGGCACCGGCTGCTGGAGCTGTGCAACCAGGGCCTGTTTGAGTGCTTGGCGCTGAATCTCTACTGCTTGCGGGGAGAGCAGGCAGCCCTGACGGCCGTCGTCAGCGACCGCATCGTGAGTGATGCCAAGCTGTGTCCCGTTCCTGCCCCAGGGGCCTGCCTCGCCTTGGGCTGCCTCCTCCCAGGGGTGGCTGGGGTGTTTTTTCCTCCTCTAGAGGTGCTAGAGCCAGTGGCAAAGAGGGGAAGCTCAAGAGCTGTGGCGTCCCCTGATGATGCTTGTGGTCTGTGGCCAGAATCATGCAATGAAAGTCGAGGTTAGGATTCGGCAAACCCATTCGTCTAGGACATGGGTTTGTAAAGTTGGAAAGGGACATTTAGGCCACCGAATCCCACCCCCTGCTCATTGCAGGAATCCAGTTTAGAGCACCCCGAAAGATGGCTGTCCAGTCTCTGCTTGGATACCTCCAGCAAGGGAGAGCCCAGGACCTCCTTAGGCAGTTGGTTCCATTGTATGACTCTTCTGACTGATGGGAAGCTTTTCCTGACATTCAGCTGAAACCTGCCTTCCCATAACTTAACACTGTTTTTTTGTGCCCTGGAGTCTTGGACGGTAGAGAACCGGTTGTAGCCCTCTTTTGTGAGACAACCCCTTAGGTACTTGAAAAGTGCTATCATATCCCCCCTCCATCTTCTCTTCTCAAGGCTTAACATGCCCAGTTCCTTCCATCTTTCCTCATAGGCCAGAGTTTCTAGTTCTACGGTTGAGACTTGTTGAATATGATGTGGAAGCCATTGGGGGGGAACAAAACCCATGCTGTATAAAGTTGTGCTCTCCTGATGAGTGTGGCCTGATTTCCACATAACGCTAACCCATGGTATGGGTTGTTGAATTCTGGCTTGCTGAGACATGTGAACATGGCCATGCTAACAAACCAACATTTGTTAACCATGAACAACCCAGAAAAAGAACCTATGGTTGTTGGGTTGTGGATTCTGGGTCGTTTAAACCATGGGTTGTCGTTACGTGTAACCCCAGAACTGGGTCCCCACACATAGGTTCTTTCGTCAGGCTATGGAGGTGGCAGGCAAGAACAGTGCAAAACAAAAAACCAGCTACTCTACATGCCAGTACTAAAGCGCCACAAAGGCATTTGGGATGCAGAGAGGGAGCAAGTGAAGGAGAAGGGGAATGAACAACCCAGGGATTGAGAAAACAGGTTATTTGATCATTTGCCAAATGCTGGGTAGGATGACAAACTATGAGTTAGCTGTGGTTAAACCAACCCTGGCCTAGTGTTACGTGCAAACCAGGCCCATGTGTGACACTTTTGTGTCAGGCTGTTTCTAAGAGGTCCCCAGGGTGGTATATGTGGTGGCTGTCCCAGTTTTTTCTTCTCTGCAATCTTGTGAGGTAAGGTAGGCTGACAGCGAGTGACTGGGCCAAAGTGCCGCCCATTTTGCTTCACACCCAAGAGTTGAACCTTGCTCTCCCCCAGTCCAGGTCCAGCGCACCATCCATAATATCACACTGGTTTTCAAAGCTAGCACGTTTTTGAAATTGTGAAAGGCCCTGAAATCATCTTATGCAACCAAATCAAGTTCTGAAGTGGCCCTCTCCTTTCTGAATCATCAGCCTTAAGGACTAGCAACTTGTCCTTGCAAATTCTGAGAATGTGAGCTTTCACTGTGTGGCAGATGGTACCGCTTTGATAAAGCATTTTATTACTTTGCTGTGAATTTGCCCCAAAGGAATTGTCACTTGTGCTGGCAGGAGGCCAACTGCAAGGCCTTGGAGGGACTTGGCCTTCTTTCCTGAAAATGGCTCTTTTAGAATAGCAGCTTGCCACGCATCTGGTTCTCCTTTCTGGTCTTGACGGCCCTTTCCCCCTCTCTCTCGGCCCATCCCGGCGGCAGAGGCGAATGTCGGCAGATATGAACCCGTCCTTGGTGAGCTGGCTCACCACCATGATGAGCATGCGCCTGCAGGATATCCTGGAGCACATGCCCGTCACAGAGGAGCAGGTCCTGCAGTACGTTCGCAGGGTGGGCGACCCGCCACAGGTGAAGCTTTTGGGCCACTGGAAAATCTGAGAGGGGGCTGGGGGGAGTGGGGGGGGGTAGGGCTGTTAGCTCCAGGAGCTGGTCAGTGGCCTTGGGGGACCACAGTCTGTGCTCTTGGAGGCCATTCTGCTCTGCAGGAGGTGGCGCGCGGCAGAGGGCAGGTCTTAAAGCATGGACAGCCCACCCCTTCAGGGGCAACCAGGCTCTGCAGCAAAGCCAGCATGGTCAGTAGCAAGGGCACTGTGTTTCTGGGCGCGTGTTCAGGCGTGGCTGAGCCACTCAAATGCACATGTGCCGTCTAAAGGGAGCGGCTGAAACGCGAGCGGCTTCTCTCCATTCCTCAAAAGCACCTTGATTTTTCTGCAGGAAAGCCCCCTCAGCACTCTTTGGTCACAGTTGGGTCCGGCTACCCACCTTAAGAGCCAGAGGGCTTTGGGGACCATGTCCTGGCTCGAGGGGCTGCTGGCTGGGCAGGAGCAGAGCAGCAGGGCCTGGGGAGGACGATTGTGGGGACGGGCATGTTGGAGGGGTGGATAGGCCCTGATATGCTCCCTTCTTCCTGTCCTCAGCCCACTCCTGAAGAGCCCATGGACCTCCAGGCTGCAGAGCAGCCCCCCGAAAGCCTGCAGGTGCGAACAGGAGGGAGAGGCCTGATGTGGCAAGGCGGAGGGAGTTGCGAGTGTGTGTGCGGGCAGATACCAGGCATGGCAGAGCAGGGAAGGGGGTGCATGATGGTGATACTTCCTATGTGTCTGGCTCTTCCGCGTGCTGGTGTGCGTCAGTCACCAGGGATATTTATGAGAGCCCCCTCAGGGGTAGGCAACTCTTTGTGTTCCCCTCTTGCAGGCAGGGGGCTGTGGCTGCCTTGTCCCAGCACCCCTGCCACATAGGGTGTGGTGGAGGCGAACGTTGGCACCAGAGACTTCCTGGTCCCTCAGCTCAGCCTCCCAGCTGCTAGCACATTGAGAGGCATCCGAAAGATCCCAGTAGCTTCCTCCTCCGGTGTCCGACCGTTGGGTCGCCTGGCCCAGGGTCCTCCACTGGCTGGGTTCTGAGCTGAGGTGGCAGGCGCTGAGCCTGGCATCTCATTGTGTGTGCGAAGGTTGGGCTCGGCCTTTGTGCTCGGCCCTTGTGCTCAGCCTCTCCCCTGTGCGGAAGGGCTCTGTGTGGGCGCGAGCGAGTGCTGCGTGCATTGAGGCAAGGTCCCCTGCCCTGTCCATTTTCTCCTGCCCCTCCTCCAGCGCGAGAATGCTGCCTCCCCAGCCCCAGCCACTACCGCAGAGGAGGCCATGCCCCAGCCGCGAGGGGAGCCGGAGCACGAGGAGCCCCAAGGAGAGCCCCCCGCCCCAGATGTGGAGCCCTGGGCTGCGGCAGTGCCCCCGGTGAGTTCCCTGGGGGGGGAAAGGGGCCGTGGAGGGGGCGTGCCCTTGGCAGGGCATGCTCCGGGCTTGCTCACAGATCCCTCTGTTTCCTCCCCCCCCATCCAGGAGTGGGTGCCCATCATCCGGGAGGACATCCAGAGCCAGCGCAAGCTCAAGCAGCAGCCCCCTCTCAGCGACGCCTACCTGAGCGGCATGCCCGCGAAGCGGCGCAAGGTGAGGCTGCCCTTCCCAGGGGCAGGAGACGTGCTGACCATGCGGGTCCAGAAGGATGGGAGTTGCAGTCCAGCAACCCCTGAGGCCCCTTCATGGATCACTGCCTTGTTGTGGCGAAGGGGCTTGCGTAACTCAGTGAAGCCATAAGCTATGCCGTGCAGGGCCACCCAAGACTGACAGGTCATGGCGGAGAGTTCTGACAAAATGTGGTCCACTGGAGGAGGAAATGGCAACCCACTCCAGTATTCTTGCCAAGAAAACCCCATGGAACGTATCACAAGGCTAAAAGATATGGTGCCGGAAGATGAGCTCCTCAGGTTGGAAGGTGTCCAATATACTACTGGGGAAGAGCAGAGGGAATTTCCAAGTAGTGCCAGAAAGAGCAGAGCAGCTGGGCCAAAGCCGAAAGGACACTCAGCTGTGGATGTGTCTGGTGGTGAAAAGAAAATCCGATGCTGTAAAGAACAGTATTGTTTAGGAACCTGGAATGTCAGATCAGTGAATCAAGGTAAGCTGGAGGTGGTCAAACATGAGATGGCAAGACTGAACATTGACATCTTGGGAATCAGCGAACTAAAATGGACAAGCTTAGGCGAATTTAATTCAGGTGACCATTATATCTCCTACTGTGGGCAAGAATCCCGTAGAAGAAATGGAGTAGCACTCATAGTCAACAAAAGGGTGGGAAAAGCAGTACTGGGGTACAGTCTCAAAAACAGGCAATCTCAGTATGAATCCAAGGCAAACCATTCAACACACAGTAATTCAAGTCTATGCCCCAACCACTGAGGCCGAAGAAGCTGAGGTTGATGGGTTCTGTGAAGACCTACAACACCTTCTAGAGCTAACACCAAAAAAAATGCCTTCTTCATCACAGGTGATTGGAATGCTAAAGCAGGAAGTCAAGAAATCACCGGGATAACAGGCAAGCATGGCCTTGGTGTACAAAATGAAGCAGGACAAAGGCTAATAGAGTTTTGCCAAGAGAACATGCTGATCATAGCAAACACTCTTTTCCAACAGCACAAGAGGCGACTCTACACATGGACATCACCAGATGGTCAATATCGAAATCAGATTGATTACGTCCTTTGCAGCCAAAGATGGAGAAGCTCCATACAAAAAGTAAAAACATGACCTGGAGCTGACTGTGGCTCAGATCATGAGCTTCCTATCGCAAAATTTCGGCTTAAATTGAAGAAAGTAGGGAAAACCACTAAACCATTCAGGTATGACCTAAATCATATCCCTTATGAATATACATTGGAGGTGAGGAATAGATTTCAGGGATTAGACCTGATAGACAGAGTGCTTGGGGAACTATGGATGGAGGTCCGTAACATTGTTCAGGAAGCAGCAACTCAATCCATCCCAAAGAAAAAGAAATGCAAGAAAGCAAAGTGGCTGTCTGATGAGGCTTTATAAGTAGCTGAGGAAAGAAGGGAAGCAAAAAGCAAGGGAGAAAGGGGAAGATATATGCAACTGAATGCAGAGTTCCAGAGAATAGCAAGGAGAGACAAGAAGGCCTTCTTAAATGAACAATGCAAAGAAATCGAGGAAAACAACAGAATGGGAAAGACTAGAATTCTTTTCAAAGAAATTGGAGATCTCAAGGGAACATTTTGTGCAAAGACGGGCATGATAAAGGACAAAGAAGGCAGAGACCTAACAGAAGCAGATGAGATTAAGAAGAGGTGGAAAGAATACACAGAAGAACTATACAGGAAAGATCTTAATGTCCCTGATAGCCATGATAGTGCGGTCACTGAACTTGAGCCAGACTTCCTTGAGAGTGAAGTCAAGTGGGCCTTAGGAAGCATCACTAACAACAAAGCTAGCGGAGATGACAGTATTCCAGCCGAGCTATTTAAAATCCTAAAAGATGATGCTGTTAAAGTGCTGCACTCAATATGCCAACAAATTTGGAAGACTCAACAGTGGCCGCAAGACTGGAAAAGTTCAGTTTACATTCCAATTCCAAAGAAAGGCAATGCTAAAGAGTGTTCAAACTACTGTACAGTTGCGCTCATTTCACATGCCAGCAAGGTTATGCTCAAAATCCTACAAGCTAGGCTTCAGCAGCATGTGAACTGACAACTACCGGAAGTACAAGTGGGGTTTCGAAGAGGCAGAGGAACTAGAGATCAAATCGCCAACTTTCGCTGGATCATGGAGAAAGCAAGAGAATTCCAGAAAAATGTCTATTTCTGCTTCATTGACTACGCAAAAGCCTTTGTCTGGCTCACAACGAATTGGCAAATTCTTAAAGAGATGAGAGTACCAGACCACCTTACCTGTCCCCTGAGAAACCTGTACGAGGGTCAAGAAGCAGCAGTAAGAACCGGACATGGAACAACTGAGTGGTTCCAAATTGGGAAAGGACTACGACAAGGCTGCATATTGTCGCCCTGCTTATTTAACTTATATGCAGAGTACAGCATGAGAAACACTGGGTTGGATGAATCACAGGTTGGAATTAAGATTGCCGGGAGAATTATCAACAACAGATACGCAGACGATACCACCCTAATGGCAGAAAGCGATGAGGATCTAAAGAGCGTCTTGTTGAGGGTGAAAGTGGAGAGCGCAAAAGCTGGTTTGAAACTCAACATTAAAAAAACGAAGATCATGGCATCTGGCCCCATCACTTCCTGGCATATGGAAGGGGAAGAAATGGAAGCAGTGACATATCTTATTTTCTTGTGCTCCAAGATCACCGCAGACGGTGACTGTAGCCATGAAATTAAAAGACGCTTGCTCCTTGGGAGGAAAGCTATGGCAAACCTAGACAGCATAGTAAGAAGCAGAGACACCACCTTGCCGACAAAGGTCTGTCTAATCAAAGCTATGGTTTTCCCAGTAGTAACGTATGGCTGTGAGAGCTGGACTATAAGGAAGGCTGAGCGCCAAAGAATTGCTGCTTTCCAACTGTGGTGCTGGAGAAGACTCTTACGAGTCCCCTGGACTGCAAGGAGGTAAAATCATTCCATCCTAAAGGAAATCAATGCTGAGTGCTTATTGGAAGGACAGATCCTGAAGCTGAAGCTCAAATATTTTGGCCACCTAATGCGAAGAGAAAACTCCCTGGAAAAGACCCTGATGCTGGGAAAGACTGAGGGCAAAAGGAGAAGGGGACGGCAGAGGTTGAGATGGCTAGATAGCATCACCGATGCAATGAATATGAACTTGAGCACGCTCCGAGAGAGAGCAGAGGACAGGAAGGCCTGGCGTGCTATGGTCCATGGGGTCACAAAGAGTTGGACACGACTTAATGACTGAACCCTGAGGGTTGGGGCTGGCTGGCTTCGTGGATCTGTATTGGTTCTGGCCTCTAGCCATGGATCCTTGTCCAGAACCTGGAAGGGCAGAGATGCTGAGCCTCCAAGTCATGGCTCTCCAAGTGGGCCCTATCCGTAGGCACAAGTGGAACCCGTCCTGTGGGGTGGGGGCCGGATTGGCTCACTGCTGGAAGAGCCGTTGCCCCCTTTGGTGGGGGGTGGCTTTTTGGCCTGTTCGGGGGGGGGGGGGAGTGCTGCTGCAAGGAGCCTGCCCCGAGTCCCCAAGTGCTGTGGGGCAGGCAACCTGCTGCTTTTGCTTGGCTGTAGCCTGCCTTGGGAAATGTCGGATTGTCTCTCCCTTCCTCCACAGACGATGCAGGGCGATGGGCCCCAGCTGCTTTTGTCCGAGGCGGTTAGCAAAGCTGCCAAAGTAGCTGGCGTAAAGCCCCTGACGAGCACCGAGAGCCTGAGCCGAGACCTTGCTGAGCCAGCGCTGCAGGAAGGCTACCGACAGCAGGTGGGGGACGTGTCTCCAGCGGGACTGAGCGGGAGATGCAATTCTTAATTTTCACCCCAGCAAGTGTCTCTTTACCCCCCAGTGATTTGGGGTCACCAAACTCATCCCCTACGCCTTTCTCCCCCTTTTTCTCTTCCAGCTGAAATCTGATTTGCAGAAGCGGCTGCAAGCGGATCCTAGCTTCACTCCCCAGCGGTTCCCCAATGCCCAGCAGGCCTTTGTGGCTGAGGACTCGTAATGGCTGCTGCCCAGACCCTCCTGGGCAGGAGGCCCACTCCCTCTGGGGCTTGCCTCTTTGCCCTTCATGCACGATGCAGACAGCCGCTCTCTTCTCAGGCCAAATATTTAAGTTCCTCCCCATCCCCCCCCCCCAGTTGCTGTGACCTTTCTCCCCCAGTGGAGTGTCCCAGTTGCTGCTGAAATCAGTAAATAAAGCCACTTGTCCCAGGGCCTGGTTGTACTTGTGTCCCTCAATGTTTTTTGTGTGCGGTGTGCTTAGGGGGAATAATTAGCCTCTTGGTTTGTAGCTCCCCTTGGGTCCATCTGCATAATTACCTGTGGAATTATTTTGCAGAGCTTGTTTTCATGCCTGTGTTTTATGCAGTGAAGTTGTAAGCAGGTAGCTCTCTGTCCAGACCTTTCTCACATGAAGGCTTTCAACAAAAAGTTGCATCTGCTTTAGCTTTGTTTTGCCTTGGTAGGATGTCCACCTACCACACTACCTGTGCACAGTTAGGCAGTCGCACCACCATTGTTCCCACTCTTATGGTGACCTAAGCTTGCACTGGTGTTGTTATGGATCAGCAGGCAGACTCTAGAGACTGTAAAAGCAGCAGTATTTTTCTTCAGAAGTATTTACCAGCGCAGTAGTAAAAACGGTGGTGTGCCAGCTCCCCTTACTCCATAGGCTGCATTTTTATTGCAGAGTGGTGACTGATGTGCAAGAGAACATAAGCGCCATGCTGAATCAGGCCAAATGCCAAATGCCTACGAGTCTGTTTGCAGTGGCCAGCCAAGTGCCCAGGGCAAGCTACAATCATAAAGATGGTAATACCACCCTCTCGCTTGTGTTCCCAGCAACTGGTGTGCCCAGGCATACTGCCTCTGATACTGGAGGTAGCATAGAGACATCAGGACTAGTAGTAATTGATAGCCTTCTCCAGGAATTTGTCTAACCCCCCTCTTTAAAGCCATCCAAATTGGTCTTAAGGTAGCGAATGCCAGTTTCACAATGTGCTCTGTGACGTTCCTTTTATGTCTGGAATCTCTCGCCATTCAGTGACCCCCATTGGGTTCTAGTATTATGAAGGGGGAACATCTCCCTCTCCACAATGCATAACTTTATACACCCCTCTCATTGCCTCCCCATACTTGCCTTTTCTTCAAAGCTAAATTATAGTCCCAGATGTTGTAAACTCTCCTCATAGGGAAGTCACTCTAGCCCTTTGAATGAGAACAAAGCTGCATAGCAGCTGAGGAACAGCAGAACAATTGCTGGCTGCGGGGAAGGGGTGTGACAGCTGAGGAGGGCTGACTTTGGCTTTTAGGCCCAAGGTTTCCCACCCTGGCCTTGGAGCATGCTGCTCTTTGGAGACTGCTGGCCCTTGCCAGTATTGTCAATGATGAGGGGTGATGGGAAGCACAGTTTAACATGGGCAGGGCTCATCCCTACTTTATATGAAAACCGGAAAACACAAATGAGGCCTATTTCACGAGAGAGGTTCCCCCAGCTCAACGTCCACCTGTCTAAGCAAGCTCAGGTGCAGAATGGTGCTGCTGCTGCAAAGCAGCTGCCACCAAGTCTGGCAGTGCACCTGCTTTGCATGCAAAAGGTTTGGGCTGGGAAAAGCTCCTGCTGGAGCTGCTGTCAGGAGATACTGAGCTACGTAGCTCAATGGTCTGACTGGGGAACATAGGAAGCTGCCAAATATAATCAGCAGAGCAGTCCACAATGAAGAGTGCAGCAAGTCCTTGGTCAGTCTTGCATCCGATGAGAGGTGGCTGCGCCACAATCCATGTCTGGAACTAGATGCATTACACACAGCCTCCAGCTACTCAGGTGTTGTATTTTCAGCCCAACTTGAAACTGTGTCCCCTAAATCAGAAGTGGGGAACCCACAGCCTGCATGTGGCCCCCCCAATGGCTGACTGACTCCCCCCTTGCCCTCACTGAGTTTACCTTGCTGGCAGCAAAAAAACTGATTTTGCAAAAAAAAAAAAAAAAAAGCACGTGGGGAACATTCCTCCTTTGGAAGCAGTGCAATTCTGTTCATGAACAAGCATGGTTTTCTTCCAAAATCACTGCTTTTTGTGCGTGTCAGCAACAGCAGAACAGCAATGCAGTCCCCTGACCCCAAGCTTGTCCATCCAAGCTGCCAATAGTTTATAACCCCTTGTGAGATCTCTACCATCCCATGGTTGTTAAAACCACTGTGAACTACTGTAGTACTATTTGTATAGGTAGCAACAGGTCAGCAAACTAGAAATCTTTGCTCTACAGCTGGTTCTTCAAACACTGAGGGGGAGAAAAGTCTTTTGACAGCTGTGCAGTCACGTTTTTCTGGAGGGAGAGAAATACAGGTATGCCTTCCTGTGCCTTGAGGCAGGTTTTACTCTAGCCTAACCAAGGAAGGCAGACAAGCAACTGTGCTGTAGCCAGGCTCAGTCATGTTGCTGCTTTCAGCTAAGCCACAGGGGCAGCTATGCTGTCAGATGACTGACTATTCAAGGTAGAACCTAGGGGTGGAGGACTTTTGTTCTGTCCACAGGTCAAATTTCAATCTGGGAAAGGTCTCGGACGCTGTGTTCCATCCATGGGTGATGCCAAATTTGATTCTTACAGATTTTAAGCCTGCTCCGAAGAAATCAGGAGCAGCATGTCTATTCATCAGCAAGCAGGACTGAAATGCTCTTATCTCCTATCCCAGGGGCTGATCAGAGATAAGAGCGATTCCCCACTGAGTGCTGAGAAAGGGTACCTTGTCCAGTGCCCAACAGGAAAAGCATGTTGACAGCCAGGCCTCCTCCCAAACAAAAACATTGGGGAAAATCAAGGTGGTGGTAGTGGGGGAGACAGATCAAAGGGAGGATGGGTTGAAAGTGACCACATCCACCAACAATCGTTTCACCAGCAAGAGGTTCCCCATCAATGGTTTAGACATTCTAGACCAGAAAATGTCAGGGCTTGCCTGTTTCTGTCATGAGGGGACTACCCTATCTTTTCGAAGCTAGGGGTGTGCACTGGAATAAACAAAGCAGCCTCTTGGATTGCCAAGTGGTATAGCTTTAGGTCAGGGGGGTGGTCAGCTTGGGGCCTTCCAGCTGTTTTGGCCTACAACTCCCATCAGCCCTAGTCAACATAGTCAATGGTTAGGCCTGAAGGCCAAAATATCTGGAGAGACACAAGTTGCCCACATCTCATTTAAGCTATACAGAACTAGAGGCACCCCGACCTAAAGGGAGTTGGTTGTTTGTATACAAAGTTCCTGGAGATCTGGCCTTTTGTTAAATTGTTTTAAGTACTTGCAGCAGAAGACTGGGCTTGTGGCTGGTTTTTCCTCTACAACCTACTACAGGAGGTAATGGCACCGTTTGCATGTAATGGCAGCAAACAGTTGGTTAATTACACCACAACTTGCCGGGCTGCCATTTTGAATAAGCCACCTCCAGTGATCAGAGGTTGCTCCATGACATCCCAAACCAGACACTATGGGCTAATCATGTGTTAAACAAGCAATGGTTAACTTAAGAACTGTAGGTTAATTAATCCACAATTTGCTGCTGTTATGTGCAGCCCTGTTCTGAAAGTTCAGAGGCACATAAGACTATATAGAAGCTCTATCACAGTTGCAGCTCTACCCCTTTCTAGGACATTATCTTCTGTGACACACAAGAACAGGCATCACATAACATGACTAACCTAACCCACTGACATCAGTGGATTTACTTGAAGTATGACCAAGTCTGGATCTAACCTATGTTTAAATTTAATACAAGCAAGAGTTAGCACATGGAAACCCCAACAGTTTGACTTTTTATTTTATTGGTTTTTTTAAACAACTTTTTTGGTTTTTATTTATTAAACAAACCAGCTTGACCACCTTTTTAAAAACTCAACGCTTCCTATTTCAAACTCAGGGGAGCAAAGAGACAGGAGAGGTGGCAGGCTCCCAGATTCACCTCCCCCTACCCCCATAAATAGAAGAGGGAAGAGGCGAGACCCCACTTGTTCATATTTATATATATTTACACTCCACACCTCAGAGCTGCTCCCCCCTCAGATCAACAGGGCAACACAGCCCCTGCCAGAAAAATAAACTCAGGTGAAACCCAAAGGAAATAAGCAAAAATACATTCAGCTGGGAGCCTCCCAAAATCCTGATCCTTGCCCCCTCAAATTACACTCCGAGCACCCCACTAAGTGTCTAACACCCCTAAGTGAGGGGGCAAATTCCAGTGTCCCCCCCCCCCCCCCCGACAAACAGAAAAGGAGTTGAGGAGACACCCCAGACTCAGGATACATCAAGGGGGAGAAGGAATGAGCCCCTTCCAAGAGCCCTCGCACAATTTTGGGGAGGGGGTTAACAGAATCAAAAGGGGAAAAATGAGCATCCTGGGCTAGTGGTGGTGGGAGAGACTGGGGTCCTGCTTGTCAGTGTGGGAGCGGGCCTCGGGTTCAAGGTGGCGCGCTGGAGCTCCATCACGAGGTTGAGCTGCTCGCTCCCAGGCGCGGGGCGGGTTCCAGCGAAGGACATCCGACTGAAGCCAGGAGTGAGGGCAGGGCGAAGACACCAAACAGAGAAGCGTCAGAGAGCCCATTCCCCTGACCATGCCCTGCCCGCCCGCCCCCCCGTGAAGAAATATCAAGGCAGCAGCCTCACCTGCTGGTAGACCTCAAAGCGCTGAGCACGGAAGATTCCACCATAACCAGACCCAGGGGATTTCAGCCTGGCATTGAAGCCTCCAGAAAAGGGCCTGTGGGTGAGAGAATAAGCCTCAACCATGAGGAGAGAGCCCGAAGTGTGCTGTCACCCATCTCCCCCCTCAGGGAACAGTCTTCACTACTGCCAGGTTGCTTTCCCAGGGAGAAACGGGCGGCTGGAGCCCTTGCTCTTTTTCAGGTGTTTCTTTGTATCCTGCGTTCCCTTCCAAAAAAGGAAGTGCAAACAGGCAGCTTTGCTATTATTTTTTAAACAGATTTATGTCTCCAAATAAAAGTCTCACAGACCAAAAGGTTCAAAAGCCTACAAAATCTAGGTATGGCGGCACCATCTAACTGTTCCAGCTGCTAGGGTGTCTTGAAATCCCCAATGCTTGTTATTTATTATTACATGTAGCCCACCTTCCCCCAAAAAGAGCTCAACCTGGCATATATGGTTCTTCTCCACTCACTGTAAGACAGGTTAGGGTACCTTACAGACCCAGGATCTGGCCCAGGGTCACCCAGTGAGCTTCATAACTGAGTAGGGATCTGAACCAAGATCTTTCCAGTCCAAGTCTGACACACTATATTCTCTGCACATGAAGTCACAGAATCATAGAATAGTAGGGTTGGAAGGGGCCTACAAGGCCATCGAGTCCAACCCCCTGCTCAATGCAGGAATCCAAGTCAGAGCATCCCTGACAAATGGCTGTCCAGCCTCGTCTTGAAGGCCTCCAGTGTGGGAGAGCCCACCACCTCCCCAGGTAATTGGTTCCATTGTCGTATTGCTCTTACAGTCAGGAAGTTTTTCCTGATGTTCAGCAGGAATCTGGCTTCCTGTAACTTGAGCCCATTATTCCGTGTCCTGCACTCTGGGATGATCAAGAAGAGATCCTGGCCTTCTTCTCTGTGACAACCTTTCAAGTACTTGAAGAGTGCTATCATATCTCCCCTCAGTCTTCTCTTCTCAAGGCTAAACATGCCCAGTTCTTTCAGTCTCTCTTCATAGGGCTTTGTTTCCAGTCCCCTGATCATCTTTGTTGCCCTCCTTTGAACCCTCTCCAGTTTGTCTGCATCCTTCTTCAAGTGTGGTGCCCAGAACTGGACACAGTACTCCAGATGAGGCCTAACCAGTGCTGAGTAGAGGGGAACTAGTACTTCCCGGGATTTGGAAGCGATGCTTCTATGAATGCAGCCCAAAATAGCATTTGCCTTTTTTGCAGCCACATCACATTGTTAGCTCATATTCAGCTTGTGATCGACAACAATTCCAAGATCCTTCTCGCTTGTAGTGTGGTTGAGCCACGTATCCCCCATCTTGTAACTGTGCATTTGGTTTCTTTTTCCTAGGTGCAGAACTTGGCATTTGTCCCTATTAAATGTCATTCTGTTGTTTTCTGCCCAGCGCTCCAGTCTATCCAGGTCACTTTGAATTTTGTTTCTGTCTTCCAAAGTATTAGCTATCCCTCCCAATTTTGTGTCATCTGCAAATCTGATCAGCATTCCCTGCACCTCCTCCTCCAAGTCATGAATAAAAATGTTGAAGAGCACTGGGCCCAGGACTGAGCCCTGCGGTACCCCACTCGTTACCTCTCCCCAGTTTGAGAAGGTCCCATTGATAAGCACTCTTGCAGTCCGATTCTGTAGCCAACTGTGGATCCACCGGATCGTTGTTTCATCTAGCCCACTTTGAGCTAGTTTGCTCATCAGGACATCATGGGGCACTTTGTCGAAAGCTTTGCTGAAGTCGATGTATATGATGTCTACAGCATTCCCACGGTCTACAAGGGAGGTGACTTGATCAAAAAATGAGATCAGATTTGTCTGGCAGGACTTGTTTTTGACAAATCCATGTTGGCTTCGAGTAATCACGGCATTGTTGTCAAGGTGCTTCCAGATGGATTGCTTTATGATCTGCTCTAGAATTTTCCCAGGGATTGATGTCAGACTGACTGGTCTGTAGTTCCCAGGTTCCTCCTTTTTACCCTTTTTGAAGATAGGGACAACGTTAGCCCTCCTCCAGTCATCTGGCACTTCCCCCGTCCTCCATGATTTCTCAAAGAGAATAGACAGCGGTTCTGAGAGTTCTTCTGCCAGTTCCTTTATGACTCTAGGATGCAGTTCATCTGGCCCTGGAGATTTGAACTCATTCAAAGTAATGAGGTGTTCCTTGACCATAAGTCTGGAACATGTGTCAGAGCAGCGACATGGAATAGGAGTGTGTGCGCACGCGCGTGAGAGAGAACACGAAATCAAGGCACACTCCTTTGTTTCAATCTATTTCAAAGCAGAGGCGGCCCCATTTTACCTGGGCTGCATCTACACAGTCATCAGGGGAAAGGCTGACCGATGATGACAGCCAGCAACAGTGCTGACCAGACCCCACCCCCCAGATCTGCAAAGGAACCCCTTAACTGGTTCCTCCCATAGTTTTGAAAGCTATCAGGATTGGCTAGCAGACAGGACTCCTTGGCCAATAAGGAATGGGACTGAGACGTAGCCAGCTGTAGAAGATGTAGACAAAAAGGGTCTTCAACCGCTCATGCTGATGAAGAGGGAGGGGTAGGGAGGGGTGGGGAGAGGAGGGGAGTTAGCCTCAGGCGTGTGGAGCTGGTCAAGCTACACTGAGCAAGCATTAGCCCTCCACTCAGTTTCTCCCACTCTCCCCCAAGGCAGTTTCTGCCCCACCCTGAAGACTCACCTGCCCCCGGAAGAGGGTCGGGCCCCCGCAGACCCCAGGCCATTGAGTTTCCTGTAATCTTGTAGCGGCTTCATTTCCAGAGTGTGGAGCTGGGGAAGAGAAGGGGCATCAGCACCAGAGGACAGGGAGACCACAACTGTCCAGCAGGTCCCAGCCTCCCAACCCCCCTCTTTACCTCACTACGGCCCACTCCGCCGTGAGGGAAGGCTCGCACGGCTGGAGACACAAGGCGCCCAGCCAGCTGTCCCGGCGGCCGCAGGGCCTGGGTTGCCACAGGCACCAGGGGCATTGGGGGAGGCGGTGCAGGGGCAGCAGGGGGCGCCTGCTGCAAGGAGCCAAAGTTCACCACAGGTGGCAGCTGAGGTGGCTCCACCACTGGCAAAAGCACCTGGGGCAGAACAGAGAGGAGACAGGCAGGCACAGCATTCAGAGCGGGGCAATGCCCAGGAAGGGGCCTGGCTGCCGGAGATGGTGCTGCGCTCACCTGCTGGGCAGGGCCGGTGGCGGCCAGGAAGTTGCTCTGGCTGCCTTGGCCCAGGGTGGCCGGGTAGAACTCGGAGGGGGAGGCGAGTTCTTGGCGCACCTGCAGAGGGGGAAAAGAGCAGCAGGTCACAACGGCACAGAGCCTGTTCTTCGAAGGGCCAGAGGGGGAGACCAGCTTCAGACCCAGTGCTTCTACTGTCATTGGTGGGAAGGGCCGGAGCACATTCCGTGGCCGTGCTTTGTGCACAAATGGTCCCAGGAAAGGCTGGGAAAGACTCCTGTCCAACCCTGGAGAGCCGCTGTCAGCTGATGACACAAGACTGAGCCAGGTGGACCTATAGTCCAACTAGATTCCTAGCTGTAGCTGTCAGCATTACCACAACCCTTCACAGCTCTGCCAGCCAGCAGCCCTTGCTCATCCTGGGAAACCTATATAATCTTCAGTGGCTGGCAATGTGCCACAGAGCTGGGCCTCTGGGTACGGTTTTCTGGAGCGGTGAGGGAAGGGGCTCTTTGAGCAGGCGGCTGCCATTCTTGGCCAACTGAAAAGGAGGTGCTACGCAAGCACTGATGGTGAGAAACAACGCTCAAGGATCCTCCCCTGGGCCCACCCATGAAGCATGGGAGGAGGCCCCACTCCACGCCCCATCACTGGAGGAGACTGAAGCACAACTCAGACACCCGTTTGGTGCCCAGGTCTCCTGGCTTCAGGGATTGCTGCCCTAGCCTTCCCTGCCCTCCAGATGTGTTGGACTGCAACTCCCATGATCCCCAGCCAGCGCTGGAGCTGCAGTCGGACACACCTGCAGGGCGCCAGGCAGGGGAAGGCTGTGGTGCACCCCGCTTTGTGGTGCATCATGGCAGCCTCTCTCCTGCCCATCCCAGGCCACATGGCAGAGCCGCCACCGCCGCACCGTTCTTGAGAATGTTCTCCGTTCTCCCCCGTACCTGGAGCAGGGCTTGCTCAGGAGCCAGCTGGCTGCCGCAGAAGGCGGAGCTGTAGATGAAGGATGGAGGGGGTGCCTGGTACAGCACGCCTGTCGCCGGGAGCTTGGGAAGCTCCGCTGCCTGCAGTGCCGAGATCTCCACATACTGCCCCTTCAGGGCCACCCCGGAGAGCAAGGCTGTGCCGGGCAGCACTGCCCCCGCAGCCGTCGGGGCTGGGGAGGCAGGGGCGGGGCTGGGCTGCAGGTACAGGTGCTGGGACCTGGCGGAGGAGGAAGACAAGCCCATGGGCGCCCAGGCTCTGGCTCGCCAAGCCAGGGAGACGTGCCGCACTGAGAAGGGTCGGCTGTCTCCCCTCCCCTGCCCTCCCCCTGCCTGTACCTGTAGGTGTGCAGAGAGGGGGTGCTGGGGCGGTAGCTGCTGCCCCCACTCGCACTGTGAAGCTGCGACTCGAGCTGTGCGTTGGGGACCTGCAGCAACAGTATGCAAGAAGAATGTCAGAGCACTGGGAGAAACCTGACCCCCCCCCAACACTTAGTGAGGCCCCCTTTCGGCAGCTCAACAGCCCAAATGATCCCCCTCACCCTGGCCTGGCACCACCATGCCCAAGCAGCCCCAGGGCTCTGGACCAGGCAAGCCCCTTTCCCTGCCATCAGCCAAGGTGGGTACCTGGTTCCCATAAAACAGCTCTGGGTACAGGCGCTGGCCCTGGCCCCTTTCACCTGCAGAGAGGGGGAGGAAGACAGTCAGGCCCCACTTCAGGCTGCCCCCCCCCCCCCGCCCCAGCTCCCTGCTCCAAATCTCACCCCGTACCTGAAAACACGGACGTGTCTGCTGGGAGGCCGTGGAGGCAGGAGGCAGCGGCAACAGGGAAAGGTCTGGGCTCACAGGAGCGACCAGGAGGCCCCTCAGGGGAAGCTCTGTGGCTGGGAGGTGCAGGGGGAAGCAGCTCCCACTCCCTGGGGGCAGAGGTCAGCTGTAGAGAGAAAGGGGAGGGTGAAGAGGGGTAAGGGGAGGGTGAAGAGGGGTAAGGGGAGGGTGAAGAGGGGTAAGGGGAGGGTGAAGAGGGGTAAGGGGAGGGGCAGGCCCACGCTCGTTCTCCAACCACTCCCCGCCCCTCTCTTTGGAGACCCAACCTGTGGCTCTCCAGATGTCGTTGGACTGCAACTCCCATCAGCCCCAGCCAGCATAGCCAATGGGGACGGATGACAGGAGCTGCAGCCCAACGTCTGGAGGGCCACACATTGCCCAGCCCAGCCCTGCCCTAACAAAGCCAATGTTGATTCATTCACAAAGTACACCTATACTGTGCCCCTCTAGAAGGAGTCTGTGGCCGCCTACGAAGATACAGTGTAAACCAAGGCATTGCTGCAGCAAAGAAAACTGGATGGAGCTCCAGTGGAGCTGACAAAACATGTTCTGCCTGTCAGGGATGGGCAGAAGTCGGCTCTACAGGTGTTTTGGATTTCAACTCCCAGACGCCCCGCCAGCAAGGCCAACAGCCAGGAATGTGGGCGTTCCATTCAAAATATCCGGGGATCTACCTTCTCCCACCCCTGTGGTATATCTCATGCCAGTCAGAGCAGCCCAGTGCTGCATTTCGAAACAGACATTTCTGAGACACCCTCAGAGGGCCTTGTAGCAGGCAAGGCATGGAAATCTTTCGGGATTTTGATCCTCCAGGGAGTAGGAGTAAAAAAAGGTAGCTAACGGGCTAAGCAATCCCTTATGGGCAGAATGGGGAACAGGCTTCTGAACAGGAGAAGCCGCTTGTTCCCTGCTCCCCTCCAGGAGCCAGGCCGAGACTGGCCTTTCTCAGAGGAGAGACTGCGATTCAGCCGCAGATTTTGTGGCTTGAGCGAAGAGGCTCCTACGGAGCAGTCCACAGAGCCACCGACTACAAGGGGTCACCGACTGGAGCCTCTCTTACCTTCGCAGAGGAACTGCGAGGCCACCCATGCCCAGGCCAGGGAAAATCAGCCCTATTTCAGCCCTCCAAGGCTGCCCCCCGCCCCATCCTCCCCGTTCGGCACCACTCACCCCCTCAGCAAGCGCATGGTGCAGCTCTTCTTTGCCTTCATTTGGACCCTCATTCACCACGAAGCGAAGGTCAGCTTCCTGAAGGGGGCAAAAACCCGAATGGGGATTAGTGCCTGGGATTTTCTGCTCAGGGTCTTGTTGAACAGCCTGATGGCAAACCTGGGGAGCCCTGCCTCTCTCCTCTCCTGCGCAGGAGGAGCCAGGACTCCAGGCCGTCCCGCTTACCTTCTCGCTGGTTCCAAACTGGATGGGTGGGCAGGCCCCCGGGCACTCGAGCGGAGGGCTTGGCTCAGGCTTCACAACCCCCAGCCCCTCTGCGCTGTCCTTCGCCTTCTCCGCTCGCTGGGAGCGCTCTGTGCCAATAGCGCCAGGGGGAGGGTGGTCTCGGGGCGGCGGCTCAGGGGAGCTGCTCACCTGTCGCAGGAGGAGGAGCGGTGAAACTCATGGGCCCTTCTACAGCGGGGAGGGGCAACTTTTTGGCCCAGGGCGACATCTGGCATGGCTGGCCTGACCCCTGCGCCAGGAAGAGACCAACTCCCAGCTGGCCAGAGACCGTTTCCACACAGGCAATGGCTCTGGCAGTGGCAGCCGCTAAAGCCGCCCCAGCTGGCTGCACACATCACCGTCTCCACCACTTGCACCCCTGTTGACAAGACGGAGAGGCGACCAGCCCCCAAATGAGGCCCAGATGTCTTCTGACACTCACACCAGGTCATGCCAGCGTTATGAGGAACAGGAGAGTGAGACAGGGCAGTTCTCCTGCACACTGAAGAGGCCCAGGAGGGGGAGAACTGGATGATGCATGAGGGCCAGATGTGGCCCCCAGGCTATCATTTGCCCACTTCTGCACTGGAACACCCCCACATACTGCAGGGGCCCCCTCAGAACAGTTATTCCTCATTTTGCCCAAGATGAATCCCACAGAAACTTCAAAACTGCTGCTGCTACACTACTCGTTTATTTAACACCAACGGTGTGCTTTCAGCTGACAGGGGAGCACTAAGAGAGACAGGGCCGAGGGTTAGAACCCAGCCTGAAAGGAGTCAGAGAAGAGACCCGATTGCTCCTGCAAGGAGACCGGTGAAAAGTAAGCAAGCAAGTGCACGACAGCGTACAGCAGCCTTGCCCAGCTTAGCCCCCTCCAGCTGTGTTGGAACTGCAACTCCCATCATGCCCAGCCAGTATGGCCCATGGGGGTTGTAGTACAACGTGTCTGGAGGGAGCCCTACTGGGAAGTCTGGTGCAGGCCGAAGGCTTGTAGCTATCCCAGAATAGATTTTGTACCTTCTTATCCTTAAGCAGGCCAGTGTCTCTGGCCGACGGAGGCCGCCGCCTTTGCTCTTTCAGCTCTGCTCCCTCAGGCCCAGCAGTGGCCGTGTCCTCGTTGCCCTTGCCGATGGCACCGCCGCGCTTGGTGCCAGCGTCTGGTGTGGCTTTCAGACCCCCATCAGGAGAGCTGCGCTGGCTGCAGGTGGCCGAGGAGACCTGCGAGTCACTGCTGAGGTCCACACCGCTGTCAGACAGGCTCATCTGGGAAAGGGGCAGCGGAGAGTTGGCAAACAGGGTCAAAGGGACAAGGAAGCCGAGAAGAGAAGAGAAGAGAAGAGAAGAGAAGGGCCTCCCCCCCCGCCTCCTCTCTCTCAAAGGGAACCTCCCCCAGCCACACACACATGCACGCTGCCTGGCACACTGGCACAGAGCAGCTCAGTGACCCTCACCTCTGTACTGGCCACCTCTTCAAAGGCGTTCAGCGGGTCAATCCAGGGTTCCACAGAGGCCGGGCGGTAGCTCTTCCGGGAGGAGGCTGAGGAAGAAGCAGGAACGTGGGCAGCACGGACAGGTGTCCAAGCCATCGCCAGACCCTCCCCCTCCTACAGTGGGCTCGAGCCTCACCCCACCCCACCCACATGAAGCTTTGGCACAGCGCAGCGCAGGAGGTCTCAACCCACAGCAAACGCCAATTGTTCATTCCCAACCCACTACAAGTCTCTTGTGGAAGTTGCCATCTCTGAACGTGGAAAGAACCCAGATGCAACCTTTCTGCCTCCCCGGCCAAATGCGCACCCGGGATTTCCAGGGGATCCACCCCAACCTCCCAGCTATCCCCGCAACCAAAGAGCAGCCCCTCTTATTGCCAGCTCTGACTCCTGCCTGCCCCCTAAAGCACAGCCGTCCCAACAACTCACTAGAATTCAGCTGATTCCAGATCTGTGGGGCGAGCCCCTCAGACACTGGGACGCTCCTGCTGCGAGGCTCCCCTGGGGTCTCCTCTTTGGGGGCTGAGAAGCCTGGGCCACTGGGGAAGGCCAGAGGTTCCTGGGGGGGGGGGGGGAGAGAAGGGGGGAGAGAAGGGGGGAGAAATGTAGGCATGAGAACTTAAGCCAGATGCCCTCCTCTGTCTGCCTGCCTTTCCCCTCCTCCCAGGACCGTGGGGTAATCTGCTGACCTGCTGCAGCAGGTCTTGCTTGCGAGGCCGTTCCCGGCGCTTTGCAGCAAAGCCGCTCATGGCGCCAGGCTCCCTCAGGGGGGCGCTGCTGCTGGAGCGGAGTAGCTGGTTCTTCTCCGGGAAGCAAGAGTCTGAATGGGGGGGGGGGGGAATAAAAGAGTTATGGGATCTCTTAATAAATGAGGGTGAGGGTGAGGGTGAGGGTGAGGGTGAGGGAGGGAGGGAGGGAGGGAGGGCGGGGGGAGCGCCTTGCTCATAGCTGACTGAACTGCACTCAACATCTTAGAAGAGCCCAATTTACATCTTAAGAAACGGGGTATCAGACCTTCCGTTCTTTGGCCTTGGCTATTGCCAACTCATGTGAAGCCTGCTTTGGGGATATTAATGACTTTTGAGGCTGCCTGTAATCCACATAATTTATATGGGTACTGCAGGACAAGACAGTTTGTGGATCCTTTTCTTACCAAGGAAAATTTTGAAACAGAGATAATAGCCAGGACTCGGTCTATACATAGTCATGTGTATACAGCATTATGACCTACTCATATGTACACGCCCATTTTTCTGGAATACTTTTTGCATTTCTTGTATATGTTTGTACTTTTCCAAATACGCTTGGTGCGATATTGCATCTTGCTGGGATTGTTTGAACTGGGGATTGTTTGAACTGGGGATTGTTTGAACTGGGGATTGTTTGAACTGGGGATTGTTTGAACTGGGGAGTGCTTTTTGCTCAGAAGAGGAGGAAGAGCACATGAAAACCCCGGAAGCCCAGGCATCTGGCCCCCGCAAGGCTGGGCACGCTCGGCAATGCAGCAGACAGTGCAACCATCCTCACCCAAGCCCATTAGTGCGAGCCTGGGGAGTCTGCAAAGCTGAGATCGCACTGCACATTGGCGAACCTGGCCTCTAATGCAGTTTGCAGCATCGAGAAAACCTACTGTCATAGGGGTGGGAGCCACTGATGGCAATTTCAGAGGAAGAGTTAAATCAATTAATGCACTCAGCATAGTTAGCAGTCATGCCCCTGTGACGCTCATCTCCTGTCACTGCTGCAGTTTCCTTTCCCCCCATCCCATGAGTTAAACTCCCTCTTACAATTCCAGTAAAAATAAATATTAGTTAGCAGCAGGCAAATCTCTCTCTCTCTCTCTCTCACACACACACACACACACACACACACACGGACAGAATTTGGGATTTCTGAGCCCAAAAGGAGCCAGAGTTTCTGGCCTACTGACCACACACACCACTCGTTACCTGTGCTGCTGCTGCTCCTACTCTCGAAGCGTCCCAATGGGAGGGCAGAGGGGTTGCTGCCTCCAGGCCCCAGGAAGGGTGGCTGGGCCGGACCAGGGGAGGCTGGCTTTGTGTGGCGGCTGCCCAGTTCAGCCAGTGCCTGCTGGATGCCAGCTGGGTCACTGTGGATGACGCGGTCCAAGCGATACACCGTGCTGGTGGTGGGGGCCGGGGGCAAGCTCAGGCCCGGCGAATGGTCGTCTGTATTCCGGCTAGAGGAGGAAGGTAGGAAGTGTTACAAATCAGAAGATGGCACTCTCTGCTCAAAGGGAGGGGATGGGGCTGTTATGGCCCTCTCCCTGTCCGTAGGCAATCTTCACATTCCCCTCGCCTTCGCTGTGTGATTACGGCAGTTTCTCTTAAAGTCTCTGATGGAAGATGCCCCGGCCTGCTGCCCATTTCTCATTCCCATGCCCCCTTGCAGGTGCTGTCCTGCCTCTTTTTGCTCCAGCCCTGTGTTCAAGGGATTCAGTTAATGCTGAATCCCAAGGACGTCACCTTGAGTTCCACAGGAGAGGCAGAAGAAAGAAAACAGTTTGTGCTGGACCCCTCAACACCGGCTTCCCTCATGCGCCTCTCCCTCCGCCGAGTATCTTCATCTCTTCTCTCCATGGCACCATGTGCCTCACTACGCCTGGCCACTGGCATCATGCTATGGGGGCTTCCAGTTCGGCTCACCCCCATGTGCTCTGTGGGCAGGTGCCTCTGAAGGCAGTCTGGGAACACCAGCTAGTGCAAATGCTGCTCACCTATCAACAGTCTCGGTAACCATTTTCACCTATTCTGAAACTTCTGCTTTTGACACCAATTTGTTTCTGGGCTGAATAAAAATTGCAATTTTAAAAAACCTTTCAAGCCCTAAATAAATGGCCCAGGTCCCCATATGAGCGCCCCCCCCCCCCCGAAGTTAAGACCTCCACTTAGTTCCATCTCACACCGAGGCCAGGCTGGCCTCCACGAGAAACAGGACCTCTTCCATGGTGGCCCCAGCACTTTGAAATGCCCTCCCCAAAGAGCCTTGTATGGCCACCCCACCCCCCTGCTGTTTTTTCCATGGCAGTTCAAGCTTTGAGATTAGCCAATCTTGCCACTTTTTTGTTTTTGCATTGATAAAGATGCCTAAGACTGAGAGAAACTATACTTTTTATTTTTGTACACTTTGGATTTCTTTTAAACATGAAAAGTGGTATAGAAAATATAGTGACCAAAAACACAACTGCTCAGCTGACCCCCATGTCTGACGCAACACCATTTTACTACCCGCTCTGTTGATTTCCCTCCCCTCGACTGGCCAGCTCCTACTGTCCTCCAGATAGGGCAGTCTATAATTCCCATCACCCCAATGATGACCCTGGCTGAGGATGATGGAAGTTGTAGTTAACACATCCAGAGGGCCCCAGGTTGGGGAAGGCCACTTTAGTCAGCCCAAGCAATCCAGTCATGAACTTCCCCATGCCACCAATTCCATTACCCCTTTTTTGTCTTACACCTCCTCCACTCCCATATCCAGATGTGGTCCGGCTCTCTCAGCCCCCCACCCCGGTTCGTTGCTCCCAGAACTTGCCTGCGGTTCTTGGGAGAGGGCCAGCTCCTCTTGTCACCGCCGCTGCGTCCACTACCACTCCCTCCACGGCCGGTTTTGCCTCCGCCCCCTGGGCCAGGGTTGGACCGCCGATTCTGCCGGTCCATGCCAGGCCGCTGACTGGAGAAGCTACGCTTGGACATCTCCTTCCTCTGGGCTAAGCTGAGCTCGTTGCTGGAGGGCCGCCCACCCACAGAAGGTGTGCCAGAACAGCCGCCTTTCAGGAAAGCAGTGGGGGGAGGCCCCCCGGGAGCTGGTTCCTTCTCGCCAGTGCCCCGGCGCTCGGTGAAGTCGCTGCTCTCCGAAGCCGTCTCCCATTCCTCATTCGCCTGGTCTGAGTTCTGGTTGGACAAGTCGGGAGACTTCGTGCCAGCCACACGCCGGGCAGCCAATTCCTCGGGGAGGGGGGCAGAGGGTGCTGGGGAGAACGGCTGACCCGTCCTCTGTTCACCGTTGAGTCGGGCTGCGTTCTCCCGCTCCTGCTTCAGCCTCCGGAATCGGGGCGGCTTGTCCTGCTGCTGAGAACGTCCGTGGCGCCGTCGCCGGGGCGGCCGGTCAAAGCCACGGTCTGAGCCAGGGCCAAGTAGTGGCTGTTTCGGGGGGACTTGGAAGCCTCCGGAATCTTCCAGGGTCACTGCTGGAGTTCCTGAGGATGGCTTCTCCTTTCCAGAGGACTCCAGAACTGCCTCTTGTTGCTTCTCCGGTTTCTTGTTGGGCTGGGGCTTGGACGGAGGGCTCCATCCCCCTGGGGGAGCACGGCCGCCTCCTCGGCCCCGGCGTGAAGGGACACCGCGGGGCGTGAAGACACGTCCACCACGGGTGCCAGGATCCGAGAGGCGTGGTGGCATTTTGTCAGCAAAGCGAGGGAAGCCAGGGTGGTGGGAAGAAGGGCCAGATGCTGATGACACTGGGGCGCCCCGGCTGCGCTGGCTTGGTGCTGGCTCTTTGGTCACCTCCTTATCTGAATGAGCCACATCACTGGCACTCTCATGCGTCTCGCTCCCTGTCTCTGACCCCCGCTGACGGCGCCGTTTGGGGATCTCTTCATACTCTGAGCCTTCGCTACGCGTCTCACTGGTGTTCCGCGGGCGGAAATTGGAGCTTGGCCCAGTGGCTTTTCCAGCACCGTCATCCAGCCGGTAGAAAGGTTCACGGTAGCTGCGGAACTCCCGGCTCCTTCCTCGGCCCCCTCGCCCGCGGCCACTGTAGGCACCCCGGAACCCCCGCCCTCGGGCAAAGTACTCGCCTCGCCCCCTAGCCCGGCCACGGCCAGCGTAGCCACCACGCTCGTAAGGGCCGTCCCGCCGGCGGCGGCTTGGTGACAGTGGGCCCTGGTGCTGCTCCTTGGGCAGCATGATGGTTCCACCGTTGACCACCGGCTTGGCCTTGTTCTCCTTGCCCGGCTTTGGAGACTCTTTAGGCGGCTCTGGCTTGCCGCCCGCTGGCTCTCCGCCCTCCTTGGCCTTCCCCCCGGGACGCGCCTCCTCACTGTCGTCTTTGGCCTCCTTAGGAGGGAGCGGTTTCTTGATGGGCCCGGCTCGCCGGGGGGCCTTGTCCCCAGCTATCTCCTCAGTTCTCCGGCTGCTGCCCGGACGGGGCCCCCAGCGCGTCTCCGTCTTGGACTCACGCCGGGGCTGCTTGTGGAAGGCATGCTGCTGCCGTGGTGGCTTGTCCACCCGCCGCAGAGCCTCTTCTTTGACTGGAGCCTCCTCTTTAGGCTGTTCGGAGGGAGGTTTCTTAGCTACCGCTGGTCGAACGACTGGCGGCTCGACCGATTTGAGCTCTTCAGGGGGATCCCGATGCAGCAGCTGTGGCTCCTCCTCGCTTTTGTGAGACAGCTGGATTTGGGGTTCAGGGCGCCCATTTCTGCTCACCTCTGTTGGTGCTGCCAGAGCCACACTGGCTTGCCAGGGGGCTCCTGGTCGTGGTGGCTCATCCACTTGGAAACGGTGTAGTGGGGCAGGGTTGCCATTTTCTGAGAAGCCCTGGTAGTTCCCCATGTAGGGCTGGGGGGTGATAGCCTCACGCAGGCGAATGGGAGGCGTCTCGCTTCTGAAAGAGAGATGAACAAGCACGATCAGCCCCAAGGAGAGCCATCGGCCTCTCCTGTCCCAGACGGCCATGCCAGAGGGTTATGAAAGAGCAGCTGGCCGCTCTAGGGATGGGGCCGAAGATCCTGGCCCACCCCTCCTTCGTCATGGCTGTCAGTGGAAGGAGTCACCGGCCTCCAGATCTACGACTCCAGAACTTGCTGATGTGGCCCCAGTAAGAATGAGTCGGCCTTCCAGACCAACACTGGTCTACTTCAGTTGCCCTGGACCTCATCTTCCCTCGCCCAGCCACCCTCCAAAGATCCCTCACCTTAACCCTTTCTCTTCCTCCTCCTGCTGCCGGAGGGATGCCGCTTGAGGCCGCCCGTCTGCACTAGAGGGGGCATTAGCGAAGACGTCTCCAGCCCAGGCCAGCTTGGGATCAACTGGTGGGGTGCCGCGCTCGCGGAGGATCGGAGGGTGGCGGTCGAACTGCTCCGAACTGGAGCCTCCACTGTCCGATCGCTCACGGGGCAGAAGACCTGAGGGAGAGAAGGAAGGCAATGCGCGCACACACACAGGAGTCAAACTGGATGGCTCATGCAGACCTCTAAGCTCCCCCACTCTGGGTCAGTCAGGTGAATCTGGCTAGCCCTGTTCCCGCCCCTGCCCAGCCCTGTTCCTGCCCCTGCCTGCGCGCAAATCAGTGGCAGAGCCAGGGCTTCTCTGGGGCTCCTTACCAGAGGGGTGGACCCCAGGAGGGTAGAAATCCATGGGGGGCCGCCCTTGCATCATGCGGGGGTCCATGTAAGGCGGGATCATCATCCAGCGAGGATCAAAGTTCATCTGCGGCATCGGCGGGGGCCGTCCAATGGAGCCTGGGTACATGCCTTTGGGCGGAGCTTGCTGCGCTGGAGGTGGGGCCGGGGGCTGCTGCTGCTGCTGCCCTGGTGGCCCAGGTTGAGCATGAACATTGCCTGAGGGGCCCAGAGCCGCCAGAGGAGCCCCTGTTGCCTGCTGCTGGGCAGAGGAAGCTGCCAAGGGGGGCTGGACCTGGCTGTGCTGCTGCTGCCATTGCTGCTGCTGCTTTAACAACTGCTCCTGAGATTGGGGGGGGGGGGAGAGTGAGCGACCCCTTAGCGAGCAACTGTCAACAACAGCCCCCTAATGTGAGCTCCCCGTTCTCTTTGGCCCGGGGCTCTCACTCAGCGGAGAAGCACATGTTGCTCAGGTAGCTGTGAGGACATCAGCCGATGTCAGAGACTCTAGTCTCAAGGCTCATCATGGCAACAGGTGCTTCCCTTCCCGTTCCGAGCACGCCTCTTGTCCCTTGGCCAGGCACCGGTCTCCATTCCCCATACCTGCTGCTGTCGCTGGAATCGAGGAGGCAATGACTTCTGGTACTTCGAGTAGCCCAGAGTCTGCGCTGGAGGCGGCTGGCGTGCCTGGAGGACCGTCTCCCCCTTGGGCTCCCCCTTGGCAGGGATGGGGGCAGCCAGAAGCGCAGGCCCAGGTAGGACCGGCGGCTCTTCCCTCACTTCGGGTACTTCCTTGGGGGGAGGAGCCGGAGGCGGCTCGACTACAGTGCACATACAGGAGAGAGGCAAACTTTGTGAAGCAGTCAATGGGCGCTGGGTTCACCCAGCTTAAGCTCCAGAACCCTTCAGCCCTATCAACCTGAAAGAGCACCTCTCCCCATACCAGCCGGAGAACTGCGTCTCAAAATTTGCAGGAGAGGCTCTTCGCACAGAAGCTTCAACTTATCACGTGACACCTAAGGAAACAGCTTTCTCTGTTGCGGCACCCCATCCTTGGAACACCCTCCCCCAAGAGCTGCGGCTGGTGCCGGCTTTACAACAGTTTCAGCACCAAGTCAAAATGGGTTCGGTTTTCATAGGCATTTTAAATCAGTCAGTCTGTCCTACCGTTTACTGTGGTTTCATTGTTGTATTTTATTTTGTGTCTGATGACCATTTTTATTTATATTTATTGTTTACTGCCTTGATCTCTCTTGATGAAGAGTAGTTATAAATATCCAAATAAATAAAATGTACCTTTCAGATTAGCAGCTGAGGCGTTGTTCCTCACGTACATTCCAGTACTAAAGAAATTCAAACTGTGAACCTGAGCAGCCACCGGGCTTCCATGGTGGTGGTGGTGGCCTGCTCTATGAATATCACTAACCTGAAAAATACATGCCTTGCACTCTTTTCAATCCACGCATTAACACACCTTTTTTTAGTGATCAGGAAGACGTTTGAGAAAAATACTGCTGGAGGACTGTGTACAGTTTCACTTCATATGCGGTGTAAACAGCTGCTGATTTTAAATATTTTGTTTAACAGGTATGTTCCTCAATTTTGTTTCATTGTATGTGTGTTTGAGAGAAAAAGCTAATTTATGTTTTATAAATTAAATTCAGAATTTGTTTATTTTAACATGGTGTTTTATTCTTTTATCTTTGCAGTTCATCACTCTGAAATCTTTTGATGTGGAGTG
This sequence comes from Heloderma suspectum, assembly GCF_057233095.1. Lineage (NCBI taxonomy): Eukaryota > Metazoa > Chordata > Lepidosauria > Squamata > Helodermatidae > Heloderma > Heloderma suspectum. The sequence goes on along the minus strand of NC_139459.1, from coordinate 358,511,750 downwards.
GTATATAAATATTGAAATAAATAAATAATACGAATGAAATAAGACAGATTGTGGCTCGGTGCTGACAGAGGACTTCCTCCCCACTTCCAGCTGAATTCTTTAGGGCAAGTTCCCATATTAGTGGTCGTTACTCAAAGACTACAAGATCAACTGATAGCCTGCATGTGTGTTGTTTCACTGCTGTTTCACACAACACTGCAAAACGGAGGGTGTTCATCCATGCATCCAAGAATCATTAGACAAGGACACACACAAAGTGGCACCTGTTCAGGTGAAACAACTCATGAGATCAGTCAAACTTGTCCACCCTTTAAGATGAAGCCCTTCTCCAGGTGATCCCGCCTTCGGAAATTCTGCAGGTGGTGAGAGGAGATGGGTCCTTTCTGGTGATGGCCCCACAGTTGTGGAGCACTCTTCTATGGGACACCTGCTTGGCACCTACTTTGCTATTATCTGGTGCCTAATGGTTCACAATCTGATTCTCCTGAAGTTTAATAGATTCAATTACGGCTCCCTTGTAACTATTCTTTTACTGCTGTTTTTATTTTTACTAGATGACTCTCCTTTTCATCTCCGCAGTTTATGTTTTTTACTCTGTTTTGGGGGGTGGGGGTAATTTCCTCATGTTTTAATCTGGTGATTCATTTGCTTTTCGCTCCTCTATCCCACCCCATCAGCATAAATATCTTTTAAGAACAAAGCAAACAAGTTACCGGGACTGGAAGAGTCCAAGCTGCTCCCACTGCTGCCGCCGCCGCCACTGACAGTACTGCGCGCTTTGCCCGCCAGAATGGGCTCCTCTGCCTCTCTCTTCTCTTCTGGTGGTGCTGGGGGAGCAGGTGGGGTGGAGGGCACTGGGGGGGGAGCTGGAGGAGGCGCAGGCGGCTCCTTGGATGGCTCCGGCTTCAGGCGCTTGTCGGGAGTGCCAAACTTCTCATCCAGCCGCTTGAGTTTCTCGGCGCAGGCAGCCCGCCGCTCCTCTTGCATACGCCGCTCCTCCTCCTCCCGGCGACGTCGGGCACGCTCCACCGCGGCAGAGATCTCCGAGGAAGACTGCTTTCGGCGCTGGCGCCAAGCTTCGTCTTCATCCTCTGGGGGAGGTGGCCGCAGTGGGCGGTCCTGGCAAGGAGGAAGAGACCTGGCTCACAGCTGCTCCATTAATGAACCTGATTCCCTTGCTAAGCGAGGCAGCAGGAACTGAAATTCCAGCATTTTATCTTGCAACTTATTTTACTCTCTTGCTACTTCATCAAAGCTGAGAGACCCCTGGCTAGCTCAAACCATCATCAGATCACCTAATTTCAGGCATCTTCAGGAGAAGGGCCACTTAGGTGACTTAACCCCACAATCCACACCACATAAGCACAACATCTGGTATCAAGCACAGCATTTAACATGAGAATCTTGGCTCTTATGAAAATGACAGGGAGTTGTCAGACCTTAAGACTGCAGATATATGCCTGAAAGGGTAGGTGCTATGCCTGGTGTAATCTTAGAGAGGCAATCAAGGAAGACTTCCAGTGTTCAAGACTCCAGGGCTTCACACAAGGCTTGGTGTAGTGCTGGATCCCTCCCCATGACTCACAAAAGCAGAAGGAAGCAAAGCAGGCCACAGAATCCAGCTTTTCTTGGGGTACGCTGCATTAAGAACAGCTGCCCTGCTTCTGCCACTCAGTATTCTCATTGCTCTGCTGCCTTTGGAATGGGACTCACTGCCTAAACGGGACTGCAATGCATCCCGTGCACAGGTTCACATCCCACATAACTCAGAGACAAAGCCTTCCTCATAGGAGTCCACAAATTATGTCTAGGCTTTAGTGGCCAACAATTCTTTCTACTAACCAGCAGAACTGTAATAGTGCCTCCAAACATATGCAGACTGCCTTTCTATCTAGTATCCTGCTCATCCCACAGAATGAAGGAGAAGGGCAAACAGCAAGGTAACACTGCTCCCCATTAGCCTGGATCTCGTTAATGATCTCTCATTAAGTTTCTTTCTGAAAAATAAATGTTGCCCTCACTTTCCTGGCAAGCTCCAGCACAGCAAGCATCTGTTTTCAAAACCAGTCCCTCCCTCTCCCCAAAAGAAATCTACTCCAGATTTTCCTTCCTTCTCTACAGCAGCCTCCCCTTTACATCCCAAAGCTCGTCCATATATGAGATGTGTTTTTCCTTCATTCTGGTGTGGAAAGGAGTGTGAGAGAGAAGCCTGTTGCAAGTGGGGCTGGGTAGAGGGAGATGCAGAGGGAAAGAAGGGATGGAAAAGGAAATGTGAAGATCTCCTCTCCCATCCAGCCAGTAACACAAATCTTCCTGTTCTTTAAAAAATGAAAAAAATGTTCATCAAAAAATTGGAATGAAATGGCAGGGACTTGTTGTCTGGGAGGTATTTGGAAGGGATATATCCTCAGGGTGAGGGCTGGAGCTGGAAAGCAGCTGCTGCTGCGTGCCAGGAGAACAGAAGAGAACTGTGTTGAGAGGAGAACAAAAGACTGCATGGGAGAGGGGGGGAGAAGCTTTGCACACGGAGAGGGAAAGAAATACACACAGTACTGACCACCAGAGAGAGACTGAAAATGGTGCAGCAAGCCCCAGCCCATATATCAGTTCTGCTGTATTCCCCAAAAGCGAGGGAAGGGGAAGGAATGCTTACCAGCATCACTCAGAACTAGGGAACAGAATCTCTCCCCCACCAAACTCTACTCCAGGTTTTTCTGGTAGCCCAATTTTAGCTGCTGTAAAGCAAAATCTCTGAGCACTTGTGCTGGTCAAGATCAAAGATTCTCTTGGCCCTGGCCTGTTGGAAAGTGGATTTGTTGAATGCCAATTCCTCACAGTATGTTCTCTTGCCTCCTACCCTGGCCTCATATCCACCATACAGAATGGATCCTTCCTCTTCCAGCTAGATTGCATGCATGATGTCTATATTTTATGACAAATACATCTGACATTCCTGGGATTCTGCCCAGATTTGCCACTAGAGGTCCAGTCCACCATACCCTCAAACAGGAATCAGCGTTCCCATGGCAAATTTCCTACTCCTGGACCTACTGCAGTCAGAGCCACTGAAGAGCAAACTCCCTCTCCACAGAGGCCAACACTGTTGACCTGGATCACGAGTAAGGAGACTCAGACCCAGTTCAGATATAACGAGAAGCCAGGTTTCTGGTGGCTTATAACGCTGGCTTGTCCGGGAAGAGCCAAGCCAGAATTCCCAGTTCTCATATAACAATAAACCATGGTTTGTTTAACCACACACACTTGCAGGAGGAGCCAAGTGGGAGCCATCAGGCACCACAGACCAGCAAGCTGCTCAAGCACTCTAAGCCAGGGTTCCCCTAGAATCCTGGCTTATCGTTGCATCCAAACCGGGGGCCTGTCACTGACATGACTCACAATTAAGTTCTGACATGTCTGGGAAGGCAGTGCAGAGTGGGGAATTCACCATGGGGAGACCAATTCTCACAGCAAATATAGATGAACATCTAGACCAGCTCAGAGCCAAATCACAGTGAGATCATGGGGGTCCAGACGCTTTTAGACTTCCATACACTGTGTTCTGACCAAAGGGAACCCACTCTGACATAGCCAGATGCATTATTCCTTGCCTGAAGCACCATCTCTGTCCCCCATCTCCATCCTGTGCCTTCATTCCTACAGACTGGCAACCCTATCTGGCCCCCCAATGTCACTGTCTCTTGCCAGTTCCCAGGTGTTGCTTAAGCCTATCAACTAAGCAGTAGGAACTGATGATCCCTCTGAATGTTTTAACTGCCTGGTGCCTTGTGAAGAGATGATGGGATACTGTGTGTGTGTGGGGGGGGAGTTCTCACTGAGATGGCATAACCTGTATCTGGGCTGCATCACTGGAGTGTGCAGGGGTGGACTCATGATGAGATGCACCTCTACAGAAAAAAGACTAGAGGGGTTTCCAGCATACAGAACACTAGCATATCAAGGAGGAGGTTAGGGCAGGGCACCCAAGATTTTTTTTTTTTAATGTGGAGGCAGCTTTGGTATGGCAGGGCATTCTGGTCACATGAATCACTTATGTCATCTGTAAGATGTTTTAGAATTTTGTTTTAATGGCTGTTTTTATATCTTTAAAAAACAGTCTCAATTTGTTGGAAGTTTTAGATCTTTTAATTTTTGTCTTACCTGTTGTTTTACATCAGGGGTGGGCAACTTTGGGAGGCCTGGGGGACATTTTCACACACACCCCCAAGGCCATAGTCAGGAGTCCCAAAGAAAAATAAAATGGGCGGCGGGGGGAATGGCATCCGCAGCTGCTGCGGAACACCAGAAGTGTCAAAGAAGTCAACTTTTTTCCTCAAAAGTGTCTTTCCCTTTTTTTTCCAGGGTGCCCTACAAATTTGGCAGGGGCCGCACCGGGGGCCACATGTTGTCCACCACTATTTTAGGTGCTGCCATTTTTTAAATATACATTGTACTATTTTAACCTGTCTTGATTTTTACTGTATTTTTATTTTAAGTAAAGTGCTTTGGTTACTTCTGTAGCTGAAAAACATGGCAGACATAAGACAATGATAGTAAGATTTTCTAGGTGAAATAAGCTTTCAACATTACAAGGATGTTTGTTCCTTCGCTTCACTGGACACCTATAGCAGCCATGGCTCAGTGGCAGAGCACCTGCTTTGCATGTAGCAGGTTCCAGGTTTGGTCCCCGGCATCTGGAAAAACGCCCGCCTGAAAGCCCTGGAGAGCCACTAATGGTCAGTGTCGACGATACTGGGCTAGATGGACCAATGGTTTGACTCAGCAGAAGGCAGCTTCCATCATGGCTATAACCTCGACTCTAGCTTAATTTACTTTTACGTCCCTTGACGTAATGCAGGCTCCTAGTCCTTATGCTCTGGTCCACCTGAACGGCAGCTGACAATGCCGGGCACTGGCAAGCTTTATAGCCTGTGTAAACTCACCGGGAAATCATTGGGCTGCCCCCAGTTGCCCCGGTTAGGTGGTGGGGGCGGCGGCCGGACTGCAGGGGAAGGTGTTGCTGGTGGCTCTTTGGCACCCTCTGGGGGATGTGAGTTTTCAGCCCAGGCCGTTTTCACAAGAAGTTGATCCTCTTTCGGAGTTCCAACCTTCTTTGTGTCTGTGCCTGTTGATTGGCTGTCAGGGCCAGAAGCCTCATCATTGCTTAGGGACAGATGCAGAAGAACAGAAAGAGATTAAACAGGGCTTGGAACTGGGATGACAAGGAACAAGAATGGGTTTGACTTGGGGGTCCTTGAGATGTAGCCACAGCCACATGGAAGTTGCTATTTTGTGAGGTGATCTCACATGGCTGGGGGCTGCATCTCAACAGTGGCACGTGGGCAGGGCTGATTACAAGGGTTCTCTTTCCCAGGGAACTGACATCCTGGGTGCCCATTTTGTGGGACAGATGGTGATAGGCCACACGGGCACTTCACTGCCAATTCTCACTGGTTCTCAGTGGTTTCTTCATCAGAGTCCTTCCCATCTTCTTCATCGCTGAATTTTAGCTTCTCAGTGTAGTCCACTTCTTCATGGGCTCCTAAGGGAAACAGACAGGCAGCTTCAGATCGACCAATTCAGTCGTAAGGGGCTGGGCAGGAAATGTCACGAACAGGAAATTCTTCTAAACTTTTGGGTCTCAAATAAACACAGCGGACAGCTCAAGGTGCTAGGGTTAGGCTCGGAGGTTATGTTCTCCAGTTACCTGCCCAGCCTTCATCATTCTCCTGGTCCAACTCATCAAATTCTTTTAGGTCGTCCTGTTTGAGGACGGGTGGCCGGCTCACAGGCTCTGTCATACGCACTGGGGGTTGTGAGGGGCGGGGTCCCGGGAGCCGCTGGAACCTGAACAGGATGGGGATTCATGGAGAAAACAGCAGGACGGCCATTAGCAGAAGCCCTACCTCTGTCCTCCTCCCCAACCAAAAGATGCTGTAACCCCCTAGACCAGGGATGAGCAAAATGTGGCCCTCCTGATGTTTTGGCCTACAACTCTCACCAGCCTTAACCAGCATGGCTAATGATGCAGATGATGGGAGTTGTAGGCCAAAACATCTGGAAGGCCACGAATCGCCCACTCCTGCCCTAGAGGCCCAAAGGCTCAAGCAGAATGAAGCAGGATCTGCCTACAGAGGTCCATCCTCTTCACCTGCCTGTTTTTTCTTCACAGGATCAGAGGGCAGACAACTGGAGTATTAGTCACATAAGGTGGGCAGGCATAGTTTAGAACAGCCTTCCCCAACCTGATGCGCTTCGGATGGTTTGGACATCAACTCCCATCAGCCTCAGCCAGCATGACTGCTAGGAGTTGTAGTCCAAAGTATCTGGAGAATACAGGGTTGGGGAAGGTTGGCCTAGAGTTTCAGGGTGCAGTGGCTGCCAGGCTGTATCATGCCACTCACAGAAGATGCTCCTTTGAAGTCAGACAGTAGCCTTGCACCCTTGGTTCAGCAGCAGCGGCAACTCCCTGACTGTGGTGTTCACTGATGGGAAACCAATGGAGTCACCCCTCTTCATTTTTGTGTGGATGCTGGGAGAAAGGAATGCTGCCCCTCAAGGGCATTTACCATTCCACAGATGCCATCTCCTGCTCCCCTTGGTCTGTCTGGCCCCGTGGATTTGCTTTTGAAACATATGAACTCTTCCCACAGCCAGGCCCTTCATGGATCTTACTCTTGGAGAAGATCAAAGCAAGCCCTTAAGTCAAATGGGTGAAAACAGTTTCAGAATGCTTCTACTGGACCCTAATATGCTCCCACAAAGAACCCACATCTTCTGGCTCCTCTACCGTGCCCCCCAGTGGGCCCCAACCTCCTGCCAGAGAACAGTTCTCCTCCTTCACCCAAGCTCTGGCCCTCCCTCTATACACTCCCGCTGTCCCAATGCCTGGACCCCTGAGCACCATCACACATTCTACCGATCTCCCTTCTGCTTACCTCTGCGCCTCTGCTGTGGGGTAGCGGTACGGTCCCTGTGGCCCATACGGAGGCGGGAACGGGAGGTACGGGGGATACATCTGTGGTGGGGTAGAGGAGGAACTGGTTACCAGCCAGTTTCCCAGTTTCCCCCATCTCTCTAACACAGGCCACCTCCCATACTTACAAATGGCGGCATCATCCCCCGGTAGGGAGGAAACTGAGGTGGGACGTTGGGCTGCATGCCGACTCCAGCCCGGCCATCCTCAGGCACCAGCTCCCCGTCCGTACCTCTCCCGCCTCCATCCCGCCAGCTGGTTGCGTCTGCAAGAGATTGGGGGGAGGGGAAGAAAAGTTACGAATGATGCACCCCTGGTCTGCCTTGGAGGGGGTATCCCCTCACCCCAGGGCTGTGGATCAGCTGCCGCTTGTGTGGTGGCACTCACTTTGGGGGCGGAGGTTTGGTCCGGGCCCATACGACGCATCGGTAGTGTCCTTTTCTTTGCCAGCTTTGTCCTGGTCGCCAGCCGCCTGCAGGGTCGGAAATTCCTCGCGAGAGAATCGCGACAGTAGGCTTGATCCCTTTCCACCTTGAAGTCAGAGAAAGAAAGTCCAGGTGGATCCCATTACAAGACCGCTCCCTCATGGTCTCTGTGCCTCTGGAGGACTGTTCTGCTCCTCTGGAAGGAGGCAATCCAAGATTTGGGAAACGGATGATGGAATGCACTGGATTGAACAGGGAACGCAGCCCCCTCTGAACATGTCACTCTGGACCAAAGCATTCTGCCTTGCCCTCTAGTGGACACCAAGACTCACAACCCACTGCTCAGGAGTCAGCAAACACTATTGACTGTATAACGGAGGGCTGATACAAAGGCCCTCACCCTAACAAGAGGCAGGCTCTTGGGCTTGATGAAGAACAGGGCCCTGGCCAGACTAAAGGCTTCCAATGACCACAAGAACCACTCCTTACGGACTATTCCTTGATCTTTCCCAGTGCCTGAATTCCCAGCTTCACACAACATGAGTTGAGGCCCAACTTACCATCTCCTTGCGCTCCATGGGTAACGCTGGCCTGTGCCCAGGACTTTACCCCGCTTGGTACTGTAGGGGGATTCTGAAAGAAGAGGGATGGGAGGTCAAAATTAAGCAACAGACCTTCCTGCTGGCTTCCTTTTATCAGAAGTTCTCAGCAACTTGACAGAATTTAGAGGACCACATCAATTTGTTTGAAAACAAACAATGTTTGACATCCGTGATTGAACAATAAATGAGTGTGGCTCAGAACAAGTGGCAGGGTGACTTATGGTTGGTCAGTGCACATAACTGAGCCTTCCTTGCCCGTTGCTGTGTAATTATTCTCTCTCTCTCTCTCTCTCTCACTCATGCACGCACGCCTCATTTGGACAGGATGCTAAACTTCTATTTAGTGTCACACGAATGAGCCTCAGGCTCATAAGTTCCTCCTCCTCCTCTGGCGCATGCACACTGGCACTCACCTCTCTGTGTTCCTCCTTCTCCTCTTGCACACACAAGAAACGTTTGTGTCTGTTTTTAGCTAACTCCAGTTAATCATTATGTCTGAACGCAGGCAAAATATGATTAGTATTACCTATGGTTTAGGGAAACAAACCAACTTCAAACTGTGGTTTACGATCCTGGCTTGTTTCTCTAAACCTGGAGTTCTCAAACTTTCTATCACTAGGGGTTGCTTGAGAGGGCTAAAAATTAAGATAGATGCTTAGGGCAGAGCTGGCCAAAAAATCATGACACCCAAAATCAGGTGTCTGAGGCAGCTGCCTCACTCTGCCTAATATCCTTCAATCAATGTGAATACCATGGGCGTTACTCCTGAACAAATTTGCATGCTTAGGATCAAGCTGGACCCCTGGGACTACAGTTGATGGGGGGAGAAGAACTGTAGAAAACAAGCCTGTGCATGCTTAGAGACCTCATTTCTAAGGGACTGAGAACAGGTTATAAGGATGAGCCCTATCTCAAACGTTCCCACAAACGCCCAAAGCTCCAACACCAGATGGCCGCAGAAGGAGGTGTGAAGCTCCCAGGCACACTAACACCCCTCCTGCCACCTCTTTAGTGCTCCGCCCCGGCACTTCTCCAATTGCCTGAAGGAGCAAATGCACTTGGAAGACACAGCCTGCTACAGCTCCCGACTGCCTCACCTGGCTCTCTCGTCTTCCTGCCAAGACAAACTCTGAAGGAAGTGTAACCCCCTCCTCCAGGGCTCTGCTGTTCACTTAGGACATGAGAGTCCAATGATAGGAGTTCTCCATTGCCAGCTTTCTCGACCTCCGCACCTGCTAGCTGGTTGGAGCTCCAACTGCCCGGCAGGCTCTGAGGGAGAGTGGGATGGCTGAGGCTTCCAACTACCCGGCAGGTGCAGGGACAGAGAAAGCGCCCTTGGGAAGCAGAAGCCAATGCTTCTACTTGCTTGCCTGTTGGGTGCTGCTTCCCAAAGGTGCTCCCTGCAACTTTGGGAAGTGGCATCCAACTCTTCCCCTTGCTAGGCCTTTCCTGCTCCAAGCAGTAAGGCTGGGGAGGGAGGGGAGAGGGAGACATTCTCCAAAGAACTGTGCAACAGGCTGACACGCTTTGAGAAATCCTACTCTGTTTCAGGTACAGAGTTAAATTAAGGTGACTTGAAAAACAGAAGCAATCAATTTCTGACCTCACCCCCACAGCCATGCCAGAGGACAGGGGAGCACTGAAGTCCAAAGCTCATGCGTGTAATGCCAGACCGTAGGTGAACATTATGTCCAAACCAGATTACAGAGTCAGCCATAATAAAGTCCAGGTTTCGGCACAAGCTTTGCTGACAGAATTCTGCAAAGCTGTGCATCAATTCCAATGGCAAAACCCGAACCTCAAGGCAGGAATTGTGGTGCATGTAATGCCAGAAGTTGCAACCTTTCACTAGGGAGACTGGAAAAAGAGCGCCTTACATGAGAGGTGCCTCCTAGTCCAGCCTGGTCATGTCTATTTGCTGACAAGAACCTGCTTCTTACTGGATGGAGAGTGCCCATATGTGGGATACTGAATGGTGATTAGTAGAGAAACTGGGTGCTTCTGCTAGGGACAAACTGGGTCAGAGTGAGGGATATCTGGGAGGGGAGAAGAGGTTGGGGCTATAGATCCCAGTTCTCTGCAAAAACAAGTTTAGGACCTCCTAGGCTGGAAATGAAATACACACAACTCTCCAGAGGAAGAGGAGAGGTTCTAACTGGCTGCCTCTAGCTCCCCCACTCTTGCCCCAGATTTACCTCGGGGGTTGTTGGGGGTCGTTTCGGTTGGTTTGAGGCAGATGTCTGTGAAGCCGGCGGTGACTGCGATTCCGGCGGCTGAGCTGTCGAGGCATCGGTACTGGAGGCAAAAGAAAAGGCACCATAATAAGGAAAAAGTCAAGAGGGAGGCAAACCTGGAAGCGCACCATCCAAAAATCATGACACCGCTCTTGCTTCCCCACTTACCTCTTTGGGTCTGGCTGTTCCTGCTTGCTTGCCCATCCTGTCCCGTCTTTCGGTACTAGTGAGACGTTGGGGTCATTGCCTTTGTTCTCTGCTTTTAAGCTTGGCAGGTTCGCAGGGGGTGGCATGCGTCGGGCAATGGCAACCTTACCGAGACTCTGCAAGCCATGGCGGGGAGTGACTACGGGGAGGTGAGGAGCAGGGGGTTAGATGTGGACCTGGAATGCTGCTGCAACCTTTGCCCTCCCCCTAGTTCTGCAGCACAACATCCCTTACTGATCCATGGCAACTTTCAGATGAGCTCAGAGGGGGAGGGCAACTGCTCAGGGCGCTGCGAGTGCCATCAGGAGGGCATCAGAGACAAAGCAGGTTCATCATGGCAACTACCTCCTCCTTTGAGAACAGGACTGGGAAGAAGCAGCCCCCGAAACACTGGACATTTTACCTGTAGGTTTCTGGATCTCTAAGGACTTGCCCTTGTATGTATCAAACAGGTTGAGCGATGAATACTTTTTTCCATCCTTCCCCTTTGCTGTTTGCCCCAAACGATCTGACATTGCGCTGTAAGGTCATTGAGTATGATGGTTCCTCCTGGCTCCCCGCGAAACGTGCCTCTGTTGGATGAGGAAGGGGGGTGACTAAAAGGAAGAAAACTCTCAACAGTCCTGACTCCATCCTTTCCCATCGATCAGCAGCTGCTATTTTCAAGAGCCAGTTGACAGGCTCTTTCCTGTACAAACCCAACATATTACCCAGACTAATCATGGTGAGATGTGCATCTTTTCACATCTACTTCAGAAAAGCACAATAAACTGTAGTTAAGACAACTCCCATGTTCGTGAAGGGGAGCATCCAGGCTGGAGAAAAGAACAATGGTGTGGTGGGGGAAGGCTGACCACGCCATTAGTGCCTATTTGTAAGGCTGATCAGAACCATTTACAGGTAAGGATGCTGGTCAACTGACTGACAAGCTATTGTTTTTTGATTTCTTATATATATCTGAACAGGGTCAAACATTCCATGAAGCCAGGAATGTTCTTAAGCAAGCGTAAACCTACACATCTGATTGCATCACAGCATCCCCCAATAGCAAACACAGGAGGGGTGCCTCAGTCCCCAGCTCTTCAGGTCCCCACACATACACCCCACTGAAGAGCAGGCACCCACAGACCAATAACTATCACACTGAAAAGCTACTGCAGCCTTCCCCAACCTGGTGCCCTCTAGGTGCGCTGGCTTACAACTCCTGTCATCCCCAGCCATCCCCCCAGGATTCCAATTAAAAAAATCCAATAACTATTTTCTCTCTTGAATAGGGGTGACACGTATTTGCATGACATTAGTTGTTTACAGCTAACAATCACAATACAACTACTGTGATTAGCTTAGAATTTAATTCCTGTTTCCCAACTGTTAACAAAGTTCTAACTTGTTCTTTGTATTGAAAAAAACTCTCCATTTTAGCCATTTTAACTCTCTCTCTCCATTTTAGTCCTACTACATTAACACTTTAAACACCTGGCCAATATCTGACCAGTCAATTGGCCAACTATGTTTTGATCAGCCAAAAAGCTAATCCTATCTATAAATAGGATTAGAAACATCTCTCCTGGATGGTTTAGAATAAAAGGAATCTCTTTCCCCAACACATACACACCCATGATTATTTAAAAGCACTCTTACTTTTCCCCTCGACACCCACACGCTTAAGCAGAGAGACAAGATTTGCACCATGCACCATTACCTTCCCAGAGCCTCAGAGAAGAATGATAGAATTGGAAAGGACTTTGGAGGTCATCTAGTCCAGTCCCGAGTGTTGCAAAGCCAAGCACTTGTTCTGTGTGCAGACTATTACATGAGAGGCTGGAAGACGCATTACAAACAGCAGTGCATGATTCTGGCCAACAACTGTAGGAGAAGCTGGGCTTCTCTCTACCTGGACATTTGCAACCCATTCCAACTACCCTTGCTTGCATTTCACACCCAAGGGGACTCCACCCCAATACACTTTTCACTCACCAGATCTCCTCAGCAGCCTCTAATGCCACAGGCAGGAAAATCAAGAGCTATTTCCCCATGGGGAGGGGACAGGGAAGGAGTTGAATGTTCCCATTCACAGCTTTTTTTTTTTTCATTCTAGGAATTGGGACTCTCTCAGTTTAACTCTTAAGCTGAACCGCACCAGGAAGTACAAACTTTTTCATCCCTTGACTTGCAAGAAAGAGAGAGAAAAAAAGTCTGTACATGGGCTTGATGGTTTTCCAGTGAAACACTCACCTCAGACTTGGTAATCAAGATTTCTCCAACTGTGACAAGGTTCAACATTGCAAGGCAGGGTTCTGTGCGTGGAAATTGATGCAGGCTAAAACTAGCAAGGTTATGACTGTAAAGGCACCAGGATTTTATTTACTGGCCCTTGAAATAGTGCCACACATCCCCAACACTGGGACTCAAACTGAAGATAACCTTCCCACAATCCCATTCTCTGCCCCAAGACAGCTAGCCAGATCCCAGCTACAGGAAACAGCTCCCATCTCATAACGCACCAATTAAATGATCTAGATTTGCACCTAGATCAAGCTATCAGCCATTAAACCTTCACAACCCACCAAAGTGAAACTGAATCAGCAAGTAGCTGAACAGTTCATAAATGCGACAAATCCTGGTAATAAAAAGGTAACCAGCCAAAATATTTCTACCATACTCAGCCAAAAGGACAATAAGAACTGCCTGCCTATGATACTGCATTGTTAACATGATGTTGCTCTTATGCAAGTAGGTGGAGCCACGGCTGTGCCAAGGCAGCACATAGGGATGTACATAACGGCATAAGATGGAAAGTAAATGTCCACGCTGTTTGGATAGTCCTATCCATAATCTGCCACAACAAATATGATAAATTGCACAACATCTATAACACGTGCCTCAGAAGTCAAATGTTTCCCCTATGTGGTAACAGATTTTAATTCATATTTTTGCTGAGCGTCATAAATCGAGTTATAAAATAAATCTAGAATTTAACATGTTTGCTTGCATTCAGTTCAGATGTCATTTCTGAAGCGTTTTTTTATTGACATATGCCACTGGTTTTTTTATTCATCCAGGACAGGTAACAAATCATTTTAAGTAATATAGTGTCAATTTCTGGTGGCTCTCTTTAAGGACATGGCCCTGGTTTGCACTTTGAAACCAGGACCAGGGAAACCGGCATGGAGGATGTACAAGGTCTCAGTGACAGGTGCAGGATCGAGGAGAGGCAAGGATGGGAGCCTGTCTGGGACGCTAAAAGGCTTCAACTTCCACCTGGCAGGAGGCAGCAATAAAACAAGAACAACAACAACCATTATTCCTCAGTATGCATTTAGCATGAGCCATGTCAACAACAGGGACCAAGGAACACGCTGGGGTAAAGAACCTATGAGGCTGCCTTACGCAGAGTCGAACTATTCTGACTGACTGTGGCCCTCCAAGGTCTCCAGCAGAGAGTTTCCCAGCCTCCTCCCACCTAAGCTGAATTCAGGCTTAATATACAAAACTGCCCTTATATGGAGCCAAACCACTGTGCTCTAACCGAGGACTGCTACTCTGCCTGGCGGCAGGTCACAGACAAAAGTCTATCCCAGCCTGCTACCCAAGAACCTGTAAGAACTGAGCCAGACCTTCTGTTTACAAAGCATGTGCTCTGCCAATGAGCTATGGTCCATTCCCTTGCAAGGACGAGGAAAAGTAGGGGAGTTTGGGACTATACAGAAGCCAGGGTTATTGGAAAGGGCAACTCATGCACACATGGGAGGTTTGGGAGTGCTACTGTACAATTGCGCTCATTTCACATGCCAGCAAGGTGATGCTCAAAATCCTACAACCTAGGCTTCAGCAGTATGTGAACCGAGAATTTCTGGAAGGACAAGCTGGGTTTCGAAGAGGCAGAGGAACTAGAGATCAAATCGCCAACTTTCGCTGCATCTTGGAGAAAGCAAGAGAATTCCAGAAAAATGTCTATTTCTGCTTCATTGACTACGCTAAAGCCTTTGATTGTGTGGATCACAACAAACTCTGGCAAATTCTGAAAGAGATGGGAGTACCAGACCACCTTACCTGTCTCCTGAGAAACCTGTACGAGGGTCAAGAAGCAACAGTAAGAACCAGACATGGAACAACCGATTGGTTCAAAATTGGGAAAGGAGTACAACAAGGCTGCATATTGTCACCCTGCTTATTTAACTTATATGCAGAGTACATCATGAGAAATGCCGGGTTGGATGACTCACAGGTCGGAATTAAGATTGCCAGGAGAATTATCAACAACCTCAGATATGCAGACGATACCACCCTAATGGAAGAAAGCGAAGAGGATCTAAAGAGCCTCTTGTTGAGGGTGAAAGAGAAGAGTACAAAGCTGGTTTGAAACTCAACATTAAAAAAACGAAGATCATGGCATCTGGCCCCATCACTTCCTGGCACATAGAAGGGGAAGGAATGGAAGCAGTGACAGATCTTATTTTCTTGGGCTCCAAGATCACCGCAGACGGTGACTGTAGCCATGAAATTAAAAGACACTTGCTCCTTGGGAGGAAAGCTATGGCAAACCTAGACAGCATAGTAAGAAGCAGAGACATCACCTTGCCGACAAAGGTCCGTCTAATCAAAGCTATGGTTTTCCCAGTAGTAATGTATGGCTGTGAGAGCTGGACTATAAGGAAGGCTGAGCGCTGAAGAATTGTTGCTTTCGAACTGTGGTGCTGGAGAAGACTCTTATGAGTCCCCTGGACTGCAAGGAGGTCAAATCAGTCCATCCTAAAGGAAATTAACCCTGACTACTCATTGGAAGGACAGATACTGAAGCTCAAATATTTTGGCCACCTAATGCGAAGAGAAAACTCCCTGGAAAAGACCCTGATGCTGGGAAAGATTGAAGGCAAAAGGAGAAGGGGACGGCAGAGGATGAGATGGCTAGATAGCATCACCGATGCAATGAATATGAACATGAGCATGCTCCAGGAGAGAGCGGAGGACAGGAAGGCCTGGCATGCTATGGTCCATGAGGTCACGAAGAGTTGGACACGACTTAATGACTGAACAACAACAAATTCAATTATTCGCAACGAACACCTGACCGACCAGTGAGATCTGGGAGCAGCTACTCTATCAACCTATAGCCCTCCTCCTAAGGGCAGTCTAAAGAAATCCTAGGAGCTCATGATTTTTGCAGCCTCTGATGTTTAATACGATTTTGCAGTTTGCAAGGCCAGAGGGACAATATTAACTCTGTCTACTCTGACTTCACATTTACAGAGGCTATGGAACAAATAAAGGTCACACTGCAGAGATGACCAAGTTCTCCACAAAGTCCTCAACAGGAGAGCTCACCTCCTCCTTCATGAATTGTGCAAGGGTCAATTGCACTCACTATTAGGAAACCATACCTAGATTAAAGCGATCTGCTGCCTGGGGTGGGCAACACACAAGCCACAGAACCATTATTCTGCAGCTACTGGAGCAAGTCCCACACTTACAGTTGAACAGGGTCTGGCTGCCTTATGGAGCTGCATACATTTCTGGCTCATTGCCTTGCTTTGGTATGACATGGCATCATATGAGTGATGTTACAGTTACAAAAGGCAGGCAGGCAGGCAACGTGATGTGTAAGACAGGCTATTTTTGCCAAATGGAAAGGCTGTTAGCAATTAAGTGGCTTAATTTATTGAACTATGTATTGGTGATTTTAGTGTTTTACACACATGCACACACAAGTGTAAATTATATATATAGTTACTAGAAGCTGTTCTGATGTTGTTTTTAAAAAGGCTAGGGTATAAATATTTTAACTGTATATGACAAAGGAAATTTCCACTTAGCGTAGTTTAGCCCTAAAAGGTCTGGGTTCACGTTACCTTAGGTATCTTTACCAGGTGTTTCCTCCGGCAGGCTCAGGTCATCCCAGGAGACTCTGCTTTGAGTACTTTGGCCCTGGCGGCCAGGCAGGCAAATGAGAAGGCAGGGCCTTTTCAGCAGTAGAATATAGCCCCACTCATTTGGGGCTATTTAGAAAAATACACTGAATGCCTGTGTTTCAAAAGGCTTTCAGGCCTAGTTTTAACTGCCCTCATTGGTTGATACCGCTGTATCCTTTTAATTTTATTTTGATGCGTTACATTCTAACTCTCTTATACATGTCTGCTATGAAGCACCCTGAGGACCACTTGGGCCAGAATGACGTGACTTCAACTTGAAAAATGTAAAAATATATTAAGGGAAGTTAGCAGGCAACTTCTGGCTGATAGACTGGGCTTTGCTTACCTTTTGCAACTGAACTGCCCATTAAAGGAGAGCAAACAAAATCACTCCCCAAAAGGAAAGAATTGTTAATTAATATGGAAAGTCTCATGTCAGCAGAGACAGCTGACACTTACAAGCAAACACCAGGTAGAGCTTCCGCACCTTTTACAGTTACATATTCTTCCTTCTGACCTCCAGTCTCAGGCTGGGTCATACCCCTGGGCAGAATCTAGATCCATAGAATTCTGAGCTTTTATGTAAGTAAGTTATTAGTCCTCATAGTGGTTTGGCAGTTTGAAAGCATCTACTTGGCAGAGCTTCTTTGCCTTACACAAGTCCTTTGTCTGTCCATTTACTTTATTTTGCCTGCTACAGTTGTAGGAATAACTGCCTTTCACAAGAACTTAAATATGACATTGAGTAAACCATGCAAACCAGTCATCTATTTACAGAGAAGCCAATTTCCAACATCCAATCCCACTTATCCTACACTCCATTGGAATACAGTCAGACCAAGAAAAAATGCAGGGTCTCCCACCAGCAATGAATGGGAGGGCAAAGAAAGGACTCAAACTCTCAATGCCTCCCTCACTAGTCAATCTTGAGGGGGTTTTAGCTCATTATCAAGCTCTAAACTACATGTTTAGAGCATTAGGAGGTAGGCAGAAAGAATGCACTGTTGAAAAGGTGGTTGATAAAGATACAAATAACGTAGGCAGTGTAACGTGTCTTACTCCCATATATAGTCATACAAACATGAATACAAAGTCATACAAACATGAAAGTTATAGTTAATCTGAAATTCAGTGGGTTCCATATTTGTAGTGGCTCAACTGCACTGGTGGAAATGGATCTCCCCGTTCCCTCCCTCCCACAGAAGCTCTTCCAGCCCCTTGAAAATGCTACAGAGTCAGGAGACACTGCTGAATGGGGAAAGCTGTGGTGTGTGTGTGTGTGGGGGGGGGGAAGTGTGATCTCCAAAAGATCCCCTTCTGCAACCTTCCTCTTGCAGAAGGCAGATTTTGGATCCAACCCAGTATGTGTTGGGGGGCAGTGTTTATTTCTATTCCAAATGGGCCACACTTTCATTGGAAATTTGGTTAGGCTGTAGTTAAGATGACCTTGCCAGTGGTTGGTTACATATTAGTAATCACAACATTTGGGCTCAACAAATTATTATTCCTATTTTACAGATAGGGTTAATCAATTGGCACAAGGCCTGCCATGCCAGATTTTTGTTTTCTTGCAATATTCCTTGCTCTCATTTAAGTACTGGGATTCAGAAACTGCAGATCACGCAGAGATCTCCAGTAGACCCCAATCTACCTTTTGACTGCCGCTTCTCTAGGTTAGAGATAAGCAACCCACAGACTGCATGCAGCTCTCAGCCTTTTTTTATGTGGCCCCCAGTGACTCCCCATTCCTTCCAGTACTAGAGGCCACACCTGCCATAACAATGAGAGAGAGGCCAATAGGCAGGCAAACACATGAGCTCAGAGGCACAACCAGAACATGGTGGCTAGAGCATCTTTCCACGGATGCTATGCTGCTTTAGCTACTGCACTCTACTGTAGGGCCTCCAAGTTCCTGTTCATGTCTGCCTGCTTGCCAGTCTCTCCTTTTCTCCTCAAGACAGCAGCTAGATTGATGTAGACCAGTGGTGCCAGATGAAGCAGTGAGTCCTGGAGGTGGGGGGCGGAGGGAGGAAGCGGGGCAAAAATGGGGTGAGGCAAAAAGGAGGGGGGAAGAGAAAATGGGACAGAATGAATATGTGCTTGAGAGAGAGAGAAAGAAAGGAAATGGATGGGGTATACAAGTGTGAGAAATAGAGATGATTTCTACTAAGAGCTACACCACCCCAATCTATTTCTCTCTCAGAAGTCTTGAGAGGAAAAAAAAGTGAATGGTTCACAGAACACAGTGGGCTAATTGGGGGTTGTTTAACCCACAATGAGCCATGGTGCATGCAGGTGACATTTTGAATATGAAGGCCCCACTTGGGGGTTGTTGTGTCACATGAACCTGGCCAATGAGGGTTATTTACGCGTTAAACAATCCTCACGTAACCCCCAGGTTTGCATGACACGGTAACCCTCCCTCGGGGTAGCATATTCAAAATAACCCATGGTCAGCTGGCCATGTCGTGCAAACCAGCCCAAGGAGTGTAGGGTGGAGATGATCTTAAGAGGGAGGGGCGATGCCAGCTCTGGTCCTGGTCCCCAAGAGCATACATGCAAGGGAACGCTGCCCTAAACAGAAAAAAAGTTGCCCATTCTAGAGCTTCAATTTCAAAATCAGTTTTGTACTAGAAGCCTATCAACAGCCTGGCATCTAGCCCATGGAATTTTGAGAACAAAAGTTCTTTAAAAACGCTCTTGGTATGAAATTTATCCACCACACTTCAAAACTACCGATATGTCTGCCTAATCATGCAATGACCACACAGGAACGTTGTTTTGCTGGATCAGTTCATCTAAGCCAGCATTCAGCTTTAAACCAATGTCCAGCTAAACCCCTCTGGGTATGCACAAGCAAGGCCTGAAGGTGATGACTCCTTGTTTTTCTCCACAATCTGATATTTGGAGCGACTTACCACTGAACGTACCACTGAACATGCAAAAGTTATATCAGCTTAGTGCAACAGCACACCAAAGGAGGGTATACTTGAACAGCACAGTCACAGCGGCCTTCCCCACACAATCAACACACCATGGGATGCCAATTTTGTAGGAGGGAATGATGTGACTGGCTTTCCAATGTGGTAGTGCTACTCAAACACACACCCTGGGCACATGGTGTCACACAACACTCAAGCAGCTCTTGAGCGAGAAAGAGGCAGAAAGAGAACCACTGAATTTTTGACATATTGTGTTAATTGATATACAGAGGAATGCATTTAAGATTCTAGTGGCGGTTAATCCATTATCAGGCACATGTCACAGTAAAGGCTTCTAACATCTAAATCATAATTACACTTAATTACATGCCAATCTGTAAAGTGTCATCCTGTAGGAATAAAAGATCTAAAGAGTACCATCCTATCAGCTTATACATTATAGGCGCTATCAATAATTCATGTTACACTAATGGTCACAAAGGGCCCTATTCATTTATAAATTCTTCTGCAGAACTGAAGGTACATTGAAAGCTGCCCCTCAACAATAAAAGAATCTTGATTTAAAGGTGATAGTCAATGATGCATCATAAAATGGATCAGAATTTGAGCATTTTACCCTCCCAAATCATGCAGTTTTAATGCCGATTATGTCAACTGAAGATGTAAAAAAATATTCCTAGGATGGCCTGTTCTATAACCCCAACACTGGCCCTCATGTAGTCAGATAATCAGCAATAGCGCTGATCAAGTGTTCAGTGGAGCCAGTTCTCTGCTCCCTCTGTCAGACAGCTGATCAGCATTATTGCTCAATATCTGACCACAGCTGGATCAGGCCTGGAACCACTTGCACAGCAGTCATTAGACTGTGCAGATGCCCCTAGATGTATCAGGGTGACTGTGTTTATAAAATGATTTGATCCATTAAAACCCCCAATATGTTAATTAGTATTACCTTATGAGCTTATCATTCGAAGTTCCCACTCTATTAACAGCACCCCATGTAAATCATTCAGGTCACTTTCCTAATGCCCAAACTGCAAAGGTAGTCATTTTTTGTTCTATTACCTGTGATTTTAGATAGTTTTAAGTTGATAGGGTTTTAACAGGATTGTTTGACCTTTTGAAAAGGCATCTAATATCACAGCCCTCTTTGTACTTTCACTACATAATACATATCTAAGATGTCCAATTCCCCCAGCACTGCACAACCACGTATAATGGCACCTGAGCAAAAACAAGCCAATAGCAATTTTAAAAATAGCACATCTTACTAGTAGCAGCTGATATTTTAAAACCCATTATTTATACAGTCTTTCTGGAATATACATTTCCCATCCTATTTGATTTTAATTGTATACCATCCTTTGGAGCCCTGGCTATCCATTTATTATAAATCCACATGTTTTAACAACTTTATAAATCTGCATGTTTAATAATTCAAGTGATTAAAACCTCAATTTAATGATTTTTATTGCTTGTTCAGAGGAAAAAGACCCCTCCCATTTCAAAGCCACCCTTATACTGAATCAGCAACCATTAATTATTAATATATTCAATTTATCTGCAGAATCCCAAAGCTGCATTAGAGTGGAATAGATTTTAAAGTCAGAGAAGAGACTCCTAGTTTGAACCATGTTAACAACAGAAACCAATATGTATTATCAAAATGAAAAAAACCTCAAATCAGAAGGCATTTCAATGAAAAAACAAGCCCCCTAAATTCCATCACCAGAACAGGAAGGCATCTGTTCCTGTTCTGGTGATGAGACGGTCTTCCTTGAACAACCATTTTAAAGGATGGTTTTGAATCAAGCAGGGAAACAAATAGCCACCGCCTCATCAGCGACATGCTCACAACCCTTCCCTACATTTAGCCCCCCAAAAGAACATGCTAAAAACGAGATCCAAGACTATGAAAGAATGGGGGAAGGGAACTGAGAGCACCCCCAAGGCATTGCACTCTCACTCGACCGCACAACTACGACCAGCAGCACTGTGTGAATTTGCACTAAAAGGGCTTGATATTTAGATCATATGCAATTAATGGCAAATTCACTTATCCAGAAATACAAGATTTAGCTATTTCATTTCATCTCTAATCCTTTATTGAAATCACTACACCTTTTTTGTATGCACAGTAAACCTGACAAGGACCCAGTTAAGACACTCATCCAAAAGCTGCCTTGCTTTTCAGTGTTATCCAGTATTTTGAGGCGTACCTTCAAGCGGGGGGGGGGGGAGCACCCTTCTTGCTGCATAAACACACCCTATATTTTGGAAATCACCCCATTCAGAGACCTATGGTTCTGAAATGAAAGGGAGCCATATTAGCTCTCCTTTTTTGTGTGCCAGCACCTTCAGATCACTATCACCCCACCCTCTTACCAAAATGCTGGGAAATTCGAACTCTGCTTTTAAACTAAATTAATTCTGGCTGTGCCCTATTTTTAAAAAATACCAAACAAAAAGAGGGGAAATATGCCACAAAAGCCCATTTAAGAGCCCAAGGGAGGGGATCCTTCCTCTCCCCCCAATTGATTTTGTGTTTAGAATTGCTACAAGAAACGCAAAGCTTTACCCATTAACTAGCCCCTCTGCCTTTTCCACAAGGCACACCCACCCCTTGTTTCAGTACTACTCCCAAAGAGATATGTTTATCTTCCCTAAACAGATAGATTTTCTATGAACTGGATTTAAAGAAATAAAACACCTTCAAGCATGAATACTAGCACTTTAGCACTAACAGGACTAGATTTTCACTGCCACCTCAAAACCATAATCAAAACTTCCTCAATTATTAAACAGGTTGATATTTTTTAAAGTGCAGCTGCAGTAAAATGGGTTTTTATATGAGCTCACCTCACAATTAATGCAGCATCAACTTCATGACTACCTCAGTATTGCTTTTATTTAGGTCTTCTCCCTGAAAATTGAGAAGCATCTTCTCAATTTAGAGTGGTTTTAGGGTAGGTACTGAAGAGGTTGGTTTAGCTGCCCTCTTCAAATATTACTCCTGCCTAAAATTATGGGAACACCTGCCACACCTCCTCTCCACCACCTCAACCTCCCCTTGATCTATTCCTAGGTTTGGAAAAATAAATATAGACTGAATCTAAAGGGTAGAAATAGATTTTTAAACTATGAACTGCAAACCTCAGGGGCAATGCAATTATCATCCTTAACAAAAACAGCTTCTAATCAAGCTATCTATCCCTTCCTTCAATAGATTTGGGTTTTGCTAGCTGATTGTTTTATTTTAATAAGAAAGGCCTCTATAGATAGTAACATGGATTTCAATTTACTTGATTTCCTTGTTCCAGCAGAATCATGTATCCCAGAGGTCGATACCATACTGAAGGTATGAAGGTACGTATGCTGGGGTGAAAAAGTGATTCTCCCCAGTCATCCACCCTGCTCCCCAGGAGTGGCGTTTTGGATTTGAGAAGCATCAAGTCACCTGCACCTTCCACACAAATGTTGTGGAAATAATGGCGAAATACAAAGAGGATAAAGGAATCGTCGGATTCAGCACCAGATCCTAGAGCTTCTGCCTCCCATCTTTTAGAAAAATTAAATAAAAGCAAGCTATCGCCGTTTCTCCACTTCAGTCTCCATTTAGACGTCATCTGAGGTTTTGATGGGGAATCTTTTAAAGATATGAAATAAAATCCAGGGAGCGGGGGAGAAAGCACCTCTTGCTCCCTCCTCAATTTCACTGGCATCTCAGCCCCCACCTCAAAAATAGCCTCAATATTTCTGAGCAACCATAAAGATGGATACTTGCTGGGCGATTAAATGGCTCGGGTCGCTCTTACACCCCCCTCCCCAGACACTTGCCCCAGGATCACCCTGGACCGTTGTTTCCACCCCTCCTTCACAACACCCCTTCAAATGTAGGCGATTCTTCTCTCTCCAATTATCAGGTGTGCCGTGAAATGGGGGGGGGGGGGAAATGGGGTCATAACTGAACTCCGCCTGAAACTCCGACAGGCAAGTTACTGTCCTTTCTCAATAACGGCCCCCCCCCCCCGGCTTTGGCCTGAGGGGAACCGGTTTGGGGGTGGGTGAAAACAAGAGGGCGCCTCTTTCTGTAGGCACCCGCTTCTCTCACCTCTTTGTAGGCGGCTCGACTTGGGATGACAATTCGGCGCCCAAGTACCCTCTACCTGGGCAAATACCCACCAAGAGCAACAAGGGCGGCGCTCTGGGAAGGGCAGGTCTGGTTCAGGGGAGCGGAGAGTGCGGCCCGAGGGGCGGATGGAGGCGGATTCAGTTTGGAAAGAGAGCTCAAGACGGATGAAGCAGGGGACAAAATGGCGGAGGCCTGAACGTTCTACCGGCTCAACCCGACCCATTCTCCCTCCTCGCACCAGCGCCGCTTTCTGGGAGCTCGAAGACAGGCTTACTGGGAACGAACCAGGCCGATACCCACCTCGACGGCTCGGGCTCGGTCCGCTCTTTCCGGATACGGGCTTCCCGGGGGCGGAAGGGAGTCCTAGACGGAGGATGGAGGCGGATTACGCTATCCCCCCCTCCCCCTACTTTGTAATTTGTCCCAGGCCCGATGTGGCAGCCTCGGCGTCTAAGCACCGACTAAACGGCCATCCGGGTCCCAGGCCCCGGCGGCGGCGGCGAAGCCACGCCCCTCCACGCTACGTGAGAGGAGGCGCTAAAAGGACAAAACCCGGAGGAAGGGAGTTTGGAAACAGAAAGGGGTGGTGTGTGGTTGAAGACCAATCGGCAGGAGTCCCGGCATAATTTATGCAATCATGGAATAGCTTCCCGTACGTACAGGAATAGGAAAATGGCTGGTTTTTTGCCATAATTTATGGCAAACTACAGTTCCCCGCATCCTCAGCCAGCATGGTCATTGACTTGCTGACTGGGGAATCCTGGGAGTTGTAGGACTGTCTTCTGTCTACACATGCATAGGATTGCACCCTTAATGGGTTTTCCCAGGCAAGGAGTTCCACAAGCCTAATGCAACCAGTGATATTTTGTAGCCATTTTCTGAACTTCACGTGATCTGGGGTACCTCAATAAGAACCTTGCTGGATCAGACCAAAGGCCTATCTAGGACAGCATTCTGTTAATGCAGTGACCAACCACACTTGCCTGTGGGAAGGGCCTCTTACTAATGCTCAGAAAGGTTCATAGGCAAGAAGGCATACCCCTAAGCAGGGCTATGTCAAACATGGGTGAACATTTACAGTGCAAAAAAGGGAATTTGGGGGCTTCTTAAAATGTTCTCTGGAAGATGCCAGGTTTTGCACCAGTTTTTCTTTCTGCTGGCTGTACCCCTATCAGCCGATTCTTCTTTGGGGCTACCTGATACTGCCAATTAGGAATAATGTAATCAGCATAATGGCACCACATAGCTAATCAAGGATGGCAATGATGTCATGAAGCCAAATCAGAGTGAGGACAATGCATCCTGCCTTCACTCTGAATGGGTAAACAGTTTCCCCATGTTTTGCAGACCCCAAATTATTGCTGATATTGGGGGGGGGGATTGTTGCCCAACTGCTAAGAACCTTGGACCCAAATCATGTAAGGGGTTTAAAGGTTAATAACAACCTTTTGGACTGCCCCCAGAATCTGACTGGGAACCACAAGACAAGGCTGCCCATTGTCACTGCTATTGTTTATATTGGTTCTAGAATTATTGAACAGAGATATAAGACAAGATGATCAAATTACAGGAAAAAAGATTAAAAAGAAGAAATATAAGCTGAGGGCTTTTGCAGATAACTTGGTGTTTATGTTGGAAGAACCTTTAAAGGAAATTGAAATTTTAATGAAAAAATTAAAAGAATTTGGAGAAGTGGCAGGGTTCAAAGTTAATAAACAAACAGAAGACAAAAATTATAACAAAGAATATGAACGTTCAAGAAAAAAAATTGATGGATAAGACTGGCTTCCAAATTGAAAAGAAAGTAAAATATTTGGGAGTCCTTTTGACAAATATGAATTGTATGCTTTTTCAAAATAACTATGTAAAAGTGTGGAATGAAATTAAACAAGACCTATTAAAATGGGGAAAATTACAACTATCACTTTTGGGAAGAATTGCAATGATCAAAATGAATGTATTACCTAGAATGTTATTTTTGTTTCAAATGATACCCATTATTACATCGGATTTACCTTTTAAGCAGTGGCAGAGAGATATAACCAAGTTTATAAGGCAAGCAAAAAACCCCAAGAGTTAAAATAAAAAATTTACAAGATGCAAAGGAAAGAGGTGGCTTGGGATTTGTTGTTGTTGTTGTTGTTCAGTCGTTCAGTCGTGTCCGACTCTTCGTGACCCCATGGAACATAGCACGCCAGGCCTTCCTGTCCTCCGCTCTCTCCCGGAGCATGCTCAAGTCCATATTCATTGCATCGGTGATGCTATCTAGCCATCTCATCCTCTGCTGTCCCCTTCTCCTTTTGCCTTCAGTCTTTCCCAGCATCAGGGTCTTTTCCAGAGAGTTTTCTCTTCGCATTAGGTGGCCAAAATATTTGAGATTCAGCTTCAGGATCTGTCCTTCCAATGAGCACTCAGGGTTGATTTCCTTTAGTATGGACTGGTTTGACCTCCTTGCAGTCCAGGGGACTCGTAAGAGTCTTCTCCAGCACCACAGTTCGAAAGCATCAATTCTTTGGCGCTCAGCCTTCCTTATAGTCAAGCTCTCACAGCCATACGTTACTACTGGGAAAACCATAGCTTTGATTAGACGGACCTTTGTCGGCAAGGTGATGTCTCTGCTTCTTACTATGCTGTCTAGGTTTGCCATAGCTTTCCTCCCAAGGAGCAAGCGTCTTTTAATTTCATGGCTACAGTCACCGTCTGCGGTGATCTTGGAGCCCAAGAAAATCAGATCTGTCACTGCTTCCATTTCTTCCCCTTCCATATGCCAGGAAGTGAGGGGGCCAGATGCCATGATCTTCATTTTTTTAATGTTGAGTTTCAAACCAGCTTTTGCACTCTCCACTTTCACCCTCAACAAGAGGCTCTTTAGATCCTCTTCGCTTTCTGCCATTAGGGTGGTATCATCTGCATATCGGAGGTTGTTGATAATTCTCCCAGCAATCTTAATTCCTACCTGTGATTCATCCAACCCGGCGTTTCTCATGATGTACTCTGCATATAAGTTAAATAAGCAGGGTGACAATATGCAGCCTTGTCGTACTCCTTTCCCAATTTTGAACCAATCGGTTGTTCCATGTCTGGTTCTTACTGTTGCTTCTTGACCCTTGTAGAGGTTTCTCAGGAGACAGGTAAGGTGGTCTGGTACCCCCATCTCTTTCAGAATTTGCCAGTTTGTTGTGATCCACACAATCAAAGGATTTAGCGTAGTCAATGAAGCAGAAATAGACATTTTTCTGGAATTCTCTTGCTTTCTCCATGATCCAGCGAACGTTGGCGATTTGATCTCTAGTTCCTCTGCCTCTTCGAAACCCAGCTTGTACTTCCGGTAATTCTCGGTTCGCATACTGCTGAAGCCTAGCCTGTAGGGTTTTGAGCATCACCTTGCTGGCATGTGAAATGAGTGCAATTGTGCGGTAGTTTGAACACTCTTTGGCGTTACCCTTCTTTGGAATTGGAATGTAAACTGACCCTTTCCAGTCTTGCGGCCATTGTTGAGTGTTCCAAATTTGTTGGCATATTGAGTGCAGCACTTTAACAGCATTATCTTCTAGGATTTTAAATAGCTCAGCTGGAAGACTGTCATCTCCGCTAGCTTTGTTGTTAGTAATGCTTCCTAAGGCCCACTTGACTTCACTCTCAAGGATGTCCGGCTCAAGTTCAGTGACCGCACTATCATGGCTATCAGGGACATTCAGATCTTTCCTGTATAGTTCTTCTGTGTATTCTTGCCACCTCTTCTTAATCTCATCTGCTTCTGTTAGGTCCCTGCCTTCTTTGTCCTTTATCATGCCCGTCTTTGCACAAAACGTTCCCTTGAGATCTCTGATTTTCTTGAAGAGATCTCTAGTCATTCCCATTCTGTTGTTTTCCTCGATTTCTTTGCATTGTTCATTTAAGAAGGCCTTCTTGTCTCTCCTTGCTATTCTCTGGAACTCTGCATTCAGTTGCATATATCTTCCCTTTTCTCCCTTGCTCTTCGCTTCCCTTCTTTCCTCAGCTACTTGTAAAGCCTCATCAGACAGCCACTTGGCTTTCTTGCATTTCTTTTTCTTTGGGATGGATTTCGTTGCTGCCTCCTGAACAATGTTACGGACCTCCGTCCATAGTTCCTCAGGCACTCTGTCTATCAGGTCTAATCCCTGAAATCTATTCCTCACCTCCACTGTATATTCATAAGGGATATGATTTAGGTCATACCTGAATGGTTTAGTGGTTTTCCCTACGTTCTTCAATTTAAGCCAAAATTCTGCAAGAAGCAGCTCATGATCTGAGCCACAGTCAGCTCCGGGTCTTGTTTTTACTGACTGTATAGAGCTTCTCCATCTTTGGCTGCAAAGGACGTAATCAATCTGGTTTCGATGTTGACCATCTGGTGATGTCCATGTGTAGAGTCGCCTCTTGTGCTGTTGGAAAAGAGTGTTTGCTATGATCAGCGTGTTCTCTTGGCAAAACTCTATTAGCTTTTGTCCTGCTTCATTTTGTACACCAAGGCCATACTTGCCTGTTATCCCAGTGATTTCATGACTTCTTTTTGGGGTGTTAGTTCTACAAGGTGTTGTAGGTCTTCATAGAACCGATCTACCTCAGCTTCTTCGGCCTCAGTGGTTGGGGCATAGACTTGAATTACTGTGATGTTGAATGGTTTGCCTTGGATCGTACTGAGATCATTCTATCATTTTTGAGATTGTACCCCAGTACTGCTTTTCCCACCCTTTTGTTGACTATGAGTGCTACTCCATTTCTTCTAAGGGATTCTTGCCCACAGTAGTAGATATGATGGTCACCTGAATGAAATTCGCCCATGCTTGTCCATTTTAGTTCGCTGATTCCCAAGATGTCGATGTTCAATCTTGTCATCTCATGTTTGACCACCTCCAGCTTACCTTGATTCATTGATCTTACATTCCAGGTTCCTAAACAATATTGTTCTTTACAGCATCGGATTTTCTTTTCACCACCGGACACATCCACAGCTGAGTGTCCTTTCGGCTTTGGCCCAGCCGCTTCACTCTTTCTGGCGCTACTTGGAAATACCCTCTGCTCTTCCCCAGTAGTATATTCGACACCTTCCGACCTGAGGGGCTCATCTTCCGGCGTCATCTCTTTTAGCCTTGTGATACGTTCCATGGGGTTTTCTTGGCAAGAATACTGGAGTGGGTTGCCATTTCCTTCTCCAGTGGACCACATTTTGTCAGAACTCTCTGCCATGACCTGTCCGTCTTGGGTGGCCCTGCACAGCATAGCTTATGGCTTCACTGAGTTACGCAAGCCCCTTCGCCACAACAAGGCAGTGATCCATGAAGGGGATTAAAGACTACTATAGAACTAAAGCCAGAAACTTTTTTATTGGGACTAACAGATAAAACACGTGAAAGAGAAGGGGGGAACCCTCTTTCTCTACGTGACAACGGCTGCAAGGTTATTGCATGCACGAAAGTGGAAGAATGAAACAATACCAACTGTGAGCAAGTGGATCATGAAAATGATGGAGCTGGCAGAAATGGCAAAACTGACTATTATAATAACAGAAGGGTCAAAAACTACATGTATGTTAGATTGGAAACCTTTTTTAGCATCTGTACAAGAAATAGAGAAAAATGATATCTATGTATGTGGATTTTGAACTTTGAGATGCTTGATTCTCTTTTTTCTGTTGTTGCTAAAATTAGGAGTAAGAAGATAAAGTCTGTGAACTCAATGTATGATATACAACTAAGATAAGAACTAAAGAATAATAATAATAAGCATTTGTTGTGTAAGGGGAGCCAAAGATAGATATCTTACAATCTTAAGAGATATTTTAGTGTATGTGTATTGCCGTTGTGTTTCTGTTGTTGTTGTGTTTTGTTTGTCTTTCTTAAAAAAATAAAAAATAAAAATAAAGAAACTGACTGGGAACCAGTTTATATGCTGGTTTCAGCATGGTCCTTACCAGGCCAAGGGTGCAATCCTATCTAGATAGGCGGCCGCCTCCAAACTTGGAGGCGACCGCCTATCCAAAGTAGGGCAGGAGAAGCATGGAGGGGATTGTTCCCTCTGCGCTTCTCCTGCCCTACTTTTTCTGCTAGACAGCTGATTGCAGCCGTCTAGCCGCAGGAGCACAGAGCAGGGAAGGAGGCTGCTGTACGATGCATTGGATGTGTCATACAGGCAGCTACGATCTCCCCACCCCAGAATGCCCCCAGCCACGCCCCTGTCCGGCCCCTCCATGCTCCTCTTGCGAGTGCGGAGGACAGGGCTGTTCTGCACTGCCTCAGAGGTAGCGCAGAAGAGCAGGGGAGGTCAGTTTTCCCGAGCGCGGGCGCTGAGGTAGGTTCCCAGAAAACAGCATATCCTATGGCTGTCTAGCGGCCATAGGATTGCTCCCTCCGGAAATAAAAGACCTAGAAATGCACTGCCAAGTCTTGTGCTGGTGGTCTTCTGTTGGAGTTAGTGAGCTAATCTCCTTGAGTCCATGCTATTTTATCTACCAGGCGGCACCAGGCAGCATCAGATTTCTGACCCAACAATCACCTCTTGCATGTTCTATACCACGTGAAAGATAAACTATCTGGCCAATATACCAGCTAGGGCAAGTTTAATTGATTAACTTTAGTTGATTGATTTACCAATAAAAGTGATTCCAGGTTACAGCCCTAATTGATACAAGTTCATCATATCTTGCCTTAGGGTGCAGTCCTATTGGGATAGCCATAAATCTCTGAACTTGGAAGCTTACGGCCATCCAATGCAGAGCGGGAGGAGTGGTGGAGGCGATATTTGCCTCCATGCGCCTCCCTGTGTTTCAGCTAGATGGGCTTTTTCACCCATCTAGCTGGGGCTCTGCAGAGTGAGGCAGAAGAAGACTGGGGAGGCCTAGGGATACAGCTTAAGCCAGCCTCACCAGTCCCCTCCCTGCCCACTGGCATGCCCCCTTTCCCTCTTCTCTGAGGTCGCCTTTGCAACTTTGGAGAGGCAGCTGACATGGATTTTTCTGTGCTGGCAGTGGGGGCAAGGAACGTGCATTCCTGGCTCTGAGGTTGGAGCAGTGTCTCTCACCTCAGATCCAGGAATCCAAACTGCCCTATGGCCCCCCAGACTCTGTCTAGGAGCCATAGGATTGCACCGTTACTTGCCTTTTCCCCTAAGCTAAGGAGCCTCTATGTGTGAACGCGGTACGCCATGAAATACCCATTTCTGGGGAGGGGGAGGAGCAGCAGCAGTCGTGAACAGCTATTGCCCTTGTGTCTTTCTTGTGGGCTTCCCAGAGGCATCTGGTTGGCCGCCGTTGGAAGCAGGGTGCTAGGCTAGATGGATAACTGGTGTGATCCAGCAGGGTTCTTCTTAATGTCCGTATGTATTTTTAGCATCTTATGCAAAGTGAAGAGCCTACAGGGAGGGAGAGGAGAGGGTTTGGCTTGGCCATCTATGGGGAGTCCTTCCACTTACTTCTCACCACAGCATACATGTTGGGAGGACAAGATTAGAATAATAGAATCATAGAGCTAGAGGTACCTCAAAGGTCATCTAGTCCAACCTGCTGCTAAAGCATCCCTGATAGGTGGCCATTCAGCCGCTGCTTGAAAGCCTCTAACAAAGGAGAGCCCACCACCTTCTGAAGCAGTCTGTTTCACTTCCAAATACCTTATACTGTCAGGCATCTTCTTCCTAATGTTTCGTCTAAATCCTTTCTCTTGGAAGTTGAATCCATTAGTTCAGGTCCTACCCTCCAGAGAAACAGAAAGCAAATGTTCTCCATATGACAAACCTCTTCCAATATTTGAAGAGGTCTATCATATCACCTCTGCTTCATTGACTAAGCTAAAGCCTTTGATTGTGTGGATCACAACAAACCCTGGCAAATTCTGAAAGAGATGGGAGTACCAGAACACCTTACCTGTCTCCTGAGAAACCTGTACGAGGGTCAAGAAGCAACAGTAAGAACCGGACATGGAACAACCGATTGGTTCAAAATTGGGAAAGGAGTACGACAAGGCTGTATATTGTCGCCCTGCTTATTTAACTTATATGCAGAGTACATCATGAGAAACGCGGGTTGGATGAATCACAGGTCGGAATTAAGATTGCCGGGAGAATTATCAACAACCTCAGATACGCAGACGATACCACCCTAGTGGCAGAAAGCGAAGAGGATCTAAAGAGCCTCTTGTTGAGGGTGAAAGTGGAGAGTGCAAAAGCTGGTTTGAAACTCAGCATTAAAAAAACGAAGATCATGGCATCTGGCCCCATCACTTCCTGGCACATAGAAGGGGAAGGAATGGAAGCAGTGACAGATCTTATTTTTTTGGGCTCCAAGATCACCGCAGACGGTGACTGTAGCCATGAAATTAAAAGACGCTTGCTCCTTGGGAGGAAAGCTATGGCAAACCTAGACAGCATAGTAAGAAGCAGAGACATCACCTTGCCGACAAAGGTCTGTCTAATCAAAGCTATGGTTTTCCCAGTAGCAACGTATGGCTGTGAGAGCTGGACTATAAGGAAGGCTGAGCGCCGAAGAATTGATGCTTTCCAACTGTGGTGCTGGAGAAGACTCTTACGAGTCCCCTGGACTGCAAGGAGGTCAAATCAGTCCATCCTAAAGGAAATCAACCCTGCCTGCTCATTGGAAGGACAGATCCTGAAGCTGAATCTCAACTATTTTGGCCACCTAATGCGAAGAGAAAACTCCCTGGAAAAGACCCTGATGCTGGGAAAGACTGAAGGCAAAAGGAGAAGGGGACAGCAGAGGATGAGATGGCTAGATAGCATCACCGATGCAATGAATATGAACTTGAGCACGCTCCGGGAGAGAGCGCAGGACAGGAAGGCCTGGCGTGCTATGGTCCATGGGGTCACGAAGAGTCGGACACGACTGAACGACTGAACAACAACAACATCATATCACCTCTTCTCCAGGCTAACCATGTCCAACTCTTTCCTCAGGGCTTCGTTTCCAGGCCTCTTACCATCTTTCTTGCTCTCGTCTGGACGCGTTGCAGTTTGCCAACATCCTTCTTTAACTGCAGTGCCCAGAGTTAGACAGAATAGTCCATGTGAGGTCTGACCAAAGCAGAATACATCGGAACCATCACTTCTTGTCGTCTGGACACTAGGGCACCGCTTTCACACTTCACTCCATTGCAACTGCACAGCATTGTAGCTTCGAATTAGCTTCTGCTGCGATACACTGACAATTTACTGCGGGCTTCCCCAGCAGACTCCGGCATGCTGTTTTTTGCCATGATATTTTAATGCGCAGCTGTGCAGTCCCATGAGCATGAAGGTGTGACATTCAGTGGCTGTTTTGTATTTTAGGGGTTCTGTTGTGTCTGTCCGTCCCTCGTTAGGTAAAAAGTGTGTGTTCTGTACTCCTATATTTCCATGCCATCTGTTTGTCAGTTCCCCAGCCTGGGACTCTCGCGATGGTTTGCACTAACAAGCGTGAGCAGTACATGCCTACCAATCGCTCTGAAATGGTGGCCGGAGTGAAGTAGGTCCTCCCCCAAGACCATCCCGGCCCTCGGGCACTAAGTCCAAAAGCAACCATTGCGAAGATACAATGCTGCAAAAATGTGTGAAAGTGTGATTAAATAAATGAAAACACCTCTCTGTGCCTCTGTAACTGCGCAGCTGTGAAGGGACGGGGGAGTAAAGAGGCATCACAGAATGACGCAAGTACTACGCATGCCTACAACACACCCACCGCAAAATGTGAAGTCAGTTTGGGGACGGGACAGACAGCTCACAGCCACGGGAACCCCGCAGCAAACCGAAAACATCGCAGCAAAACACTTCTTTGGAAATCCACATTTTCCGGGAGAAAGCCACAGATGGCTGTGAAGTGGCAATTTTGTTGTATGTCCTGAAGGGCCTCGTCTTGCATCCGCCCCAGAGTAAAAGGCTAGTATAGATAGGGCCTACATTTCTTTTGATGCAATGAAGAATTGCATTAACCTTTTTGGCCACTGCATGGCACTGCTGAATCATGTTTAGCATGTCCTTAGATCTTTTTCACATGTACTGCTGTCAAGTCAGGGGTGTATTCGTACAACTGATTATTCCTACCTAAATGCAGGTGTTTATAGTTATCTCTGTTGAAATTCATTTTGTTGGTTTTGGCCCAGTTCTTCATCTCGTCAAGAACATAAGAAGAGCTCTGCTGGATTGGAATAAAGGCCAACCTAGTCCAGCATCCAGTTTCCCACAGGGGCCAACCAGATACTCACAGCAAGCTCACAAGCAGGATATATGCAATAGTATCATCCCGCTCATGTTCCTGAGCAATTGGTACCTAGAGATGTATTGCCGCTAATACTGGAGGTAATATATAGCCATCATGATGAGAAGCCCTTGATAGGCTCATCCTCCATGAATTTGTCTTGAATTGTTTATGGCGACTAAGGCATTATCTACCCTGCGCAATACGATATCAACTGCATATTGGATGAACATCTCTATTCCTTCATCCCAGTCATTTATGAAGATGTTCAACAACACTGGCACCAGGACAGAATGCTGCTGCAGCGCCTGCCCCCCCCCCCCCGTCATTTCTCAAGAGGTTGACGGGGAGCCATTGATGAGCATTCTTTGGTTAGTCCACCAGCCAGCTACAAATCTACCTAACTGTAGCAGCATCTAGCCCGTATTTTTCCATTTTGCCATCAGGAATATCATGCGCAACCTTATCAGAAGCTTTGCTGAAATCAAGATATACTATGTCCACAGCATCCCGCTGATCTACCCGCCTCGTAACTTTGTCAAAAAAGGTTAGTGACTTGTTCTTGAGAAAATGGTATCAGCTCTTTGTGTTCACAGGATTCCCCTCCACCTCAAAAATGCTCACAGACTGACTGACCGCTTAACGATTCTAGAACAGCCTTCCCCAACCTGGTGCCCCCCAGATGTGTGGGACCACAGCTCTCAGAATCCTGCAGCCAGCATTGGCTTATCCACCCCCCCCCCCCATGAATTTGTCTTGAATCTTGCTTCTGTCATCTAAGGTATGATGCCATCTGCAAATTTGATGGGTGGGGAATTCTGGGAGTTGTAGTCCAAAACAGCTGGAAGATACCTGGTTGGGGCAAGTCGTTCTAGAACCTTTCCAGCTATCGAAGTCAGACTGACCAGTCAGTAGTTGCCTAGATCCTCTTTGTTCCCCTTTTTGAAGATGGGGACAACGTGTGTGGGCCTCCAGTCTTGCGGCACCTCCCCTGTTCTCTTGTCTTCTGTTCTCTCCCCAATGGCTGCCAGTCCATTTCCAGGCCCGATTCAAAGTGCTGGTGTTAACATTCAAAGCCCTTAACGGCTTGGGGCCAGGTTACCTGAAGGATTGCCTCCCCCCATATGTGCCCGCCCGGACCTTAAGATCATCGTCAGCGGCCCTTCTCCGTGAGCCCCTGCCAAAGGAAGTGAGGCGGGTGGCTACTAGGAGGAGGGCTTTTTCTGTTGCGGCACCCCGGCTCTGGAATGAGCTCCCTAGTGAGGTTCGCCTGGCGCCTACATTGTATTCCTTTCGGCGACAGGTGAAGACCTTTTTATTTTCCCAGGCATTTTAGCATTTTAGCTTTCTAAATTTTTATCTTTGCTGTTTTAAATCTGTATTTTAAACTCTTGCGCTGCTGCTAAGTTTTATTGTGGTTGTATTGTTATATTGTGGTTTTAATGCTCTATATATTTTAAATTGTTTTATTGTGTGTTGTTTGGTTTTAATTTTTGTGAACTGCCCAGAGAGCTTCGGCTATTGGGCGGTATAGAAACGAAATAAATAAATAAATAAATAAATAAAATCTCCCCCAGACCTTAAATCATTACCCCAAATATTCCCTGATGGATCTCTTTATTCCTGCAGCTGCCATTTTGAGGAACAAAAGAGGGGGGATGACAAAGTAAAATCTGATATTTGTATTCATGGCTGAAATTTTTACAGTGCAATCTTATACATGTTTACTAAGAAGTTAATCCCACTGAGTTCAGTGGGGCTTACTCCCAAGTATGTGTAAACAGAATTGCAGTCTTACAGTGTAATCCTATGCTTGGCTACTCAGAAGTAAGTCCCATTGAGTTCAATGGGCTATCAGTGGCTACCAGTCATGATGGCTGTATATTTACTCCAGTTTCAAAAGCAAGTATGACTCCAGTATGACTCCAGTTGCTGGAGAACACAAGTGGGAGGGCGCTGTAGCAGTCATGTCTATTGTGGCTATGTGGCCTCTTCTACAGAGGACCGTTCTGTCCAAGTCTGGTTTAAAGATAAGGAACCATAAGAACTGTTGCCCATCAGTTGTCAGCAGCACCTGGACGGCAGACTGAAGAGACAGGCCACACAGATCACCTGGTCTCAGTCTTCCACACTCTGGTGAGATATATTGTATTTCTACTTAAATTATAATAATTATTCCTAAATTTGCATCTATACA
The DNA here is from genome assembly GCF_057233095.1 of Heloderma suspectum. Classification (NCBI taxonomy): domain Eukaryota; kingdom Metazoa; phylum Chordata; class Lepidosauria; order Squamata; family Helodermatidae; genus Heloderma; species Heloderma suspectum. The sequence goes on along the minus strand of NC_139459.1, from coordinate 358,475,928 downwards.
TATTAACTGAAGCAAATTGGTGTCCTCTTTTGTCCTGTTTTTGGATAATGCATTTCCTCTTTTGGGGTTATTGATAAGTCATCCCCCGCCCCCACCCACCCTGTCCCGTTGGTCGGCTTCCAATGCATTGGGGCATTTGGTTGGCCACTGTGGGAACAGGATGCTGGACTAAATAAGGCCTTTGGTTTGATCCAGTAGGATCTTCTTTGCTATTACTCCCATCTAAGTGGATGTAAAAGAGAGTCCCATTGAACTCATTGGGCTTACCTCTAAGTAGACATGCATAGGATTGCACTGACAATGTTCTTCGTATTATGAATGATGTAAGATCATCTATTGTATTCAGTGAGTTTAACACAATCTTTTAAAACGGAGGGAGAACCGCAGAACTGCAAGTCACCTTGTAGGCAAAATACCCTGCCCTCTAAATTAATGAGACATGGTTCCCCCAGGAGAGGACTTTAAAAACAGTATTTTAAATGAACCGGTTCCCCAGGACTTCTTCCCCCCCGCCCCATAAAGAGAGGCTCTCCCCTGTTCTAAGGGCGCCACCTGGAGGCCAGAATCAATCATAGAAGTCAGAAGTATTTAAGGAAGATCTGCAATTTTTTTCTTTTGAGGGGGCCCGGCTGGTTTCTCATCCTTCTCTTTGGCTTTCTCTTCATACATCAGAATTCTGCAGAAAGAAAAAAAGGAAGGGCAGATGAATTCACCAGTGATGGCCCTCCTTAAATCCTGAGATTAGCGTCTCTCTGCTTCCAGGTTCAGCCCAATCCTTTCGTGCACTGTGCCACTGACCCAGTCAGTGCCGGGAGGAGTAGCTGCTTCTCCCAGGGCCACCCAAGTCCCTGTCTCCATGCTGGGAGAGGCACAGAGGTAGGCAGTGGAGGCTGGTGGCTCTGATGTCAGTGGGGCGGCGTGTCCGCTCTGGGTTTCAGTAAGAACTCTAATGGAGCTATCCAAGGTGCAAAGCACCTTGGATAGCTCCTTTAGAGTTCTGACTGAAACCTGGAGCAGACACGCCGCCCCACTGACATCAGAGCCACCAGCCTCCACTGGAGATAGGCAAATGCCTGTGGGTATGTATGTGTGATGTTAATGGCTAACTTCACTGACATCATCCAGCCTGTGGAGGTCCCCGCCCTGAAACAGTTCTACTCCCCTGAGTTACAGCTTTTATGCCCCCTGGGTAGGGGGAACTGTCCACTGTTACTCCATAAGGCAGAGCTGGGCAGGCTTGCAGGATCTCATTGTCTTATACTGGAATCCCGACATCCTCCAACCAGAGGGCGTGCAAAAGACAGACACTTTAGAAGGAAAGAACAGGGTGGTGCCTCTATTGCAAAGCATCTATGGGTCTCCCAGTAGATCCTTCGGCCCAGTGTAGAGCACCATTGACATCAATGGTATACACATCCACGCCCACACACAATAAATGTAATGCAGCCTCCAGATGTTTGGGACTTGAACTCCCATCAGGCCCAGCTGACCTGGCCAATGGTGAAGGATGATGGGAGTTGTAGTCTTAAAAATCTGGAGGGTACTAGGCTGGGGAAGACTGACATAAGGAAAGCAAGAGAAGATTGCCTACTAGGAGTGGGGCTTGAAGCAGGGATGGCACACAGTTAGGGATGTACGAAAGTCACTTACCTTTTCGAAGGGTGACATTCGCGGGGGGGGGGGAGGCGCTCTGTCCCTCCCCCTGAAATTCTCTCTGGCTGGCTCCGCTCCGCGGAGATTCCGCGGAGCTGCCCACGGCCGGACATCCAGCCGCTGGGCAGCCTGCAGGGACACAAATGGCGGCTGCCGTAGCCACTGCCATTTGCGTCCCTGTATTTTGCCATGATAGGCTACATAAATATTTACGTAGCCTACCATGGCGACAACAAAAAAAAACAGCGAACGCAAATGGCGGCAGCTACGGCGGCCGCCATTTGCGTTCCCTTTTTTTTTTGCCGTGATAGGCTATGTAAATATTTGCGTAGCCTATTACGGCAAAAAAAAAAGGGAACGCAAATGGCGGCCACTACGCCATTTGTGCCCCCCTCTTTTGTCGTAATAGGCTATGTAAATATTTACGTAGCCTATCACACGGCAAAAAAAGGGAACAAAATGGCGGCTGCCGTAGCCACCGCCATTTGCGTTCCTTTAGTTTTGCTGTGATAGGCTACGTAAATACTTACGTAGCCTTATCACGGCTTCCGCAGGGACGCAAATGGCGTACTTATACTACATATAAGTATTTATGTAGCCTATCACAGCTATATGGAAGAAGCGAATGGTGGCTGCGGCCGTGGCCGCCATTCACAATGCAGCGCGGACAGCAGCAGGTAGGTGCTCCATTCCAGGTGCATTTCGCAGGGTGGGGGGGCAGGGAGCTTCGTTCCACTATGGATTTCGGGGGGCCGAATGCACTGGCATTCGGCCTCACCGAGATCCGTGGCAGAATTCTCTGACACCCCTACACACAGTACTTACAGTTTAAGGATAGCTGATCGCTTGCCCAGCATCATACAGACAAAGTCCCGGTAGGAGATGGTTTCGCTCACACCACCTGTCACCTCAGTGATCATCTTCTTCAGTTCCAGATGAGTCTTGGCTGCACCCAGCTTTTCCAACATGCGTTTCAGAGCCATAATGTCTTACATAGGAAGACAGGAACATAGGAAGCTGCCTTATGCTCAGTCAGACCCTTCGTCCACCTAGCCCAGTGTCGACACTGACTGGCAGTGGCTCTCCCAGCCCTACCTGTAGAAGCCAGAGATCGAACCTGGGACCTTCTGCATGCTGGAGGCGCTCCTATTTTAAGGTGCGCCTCCAGTAACACCAGACAGGCCACTCAACAAGATCAGCCTCGGATGCCCTTCTCTCTGTCCCATCAGCCAGGACAGCTAGACTGGTGGGGACAAGGGAGAGGGCCTTCTCTGTGGTGGCCCCCACTCTGTGGAACTCCCTCCCTAGGGAACTCCGCCATGCCCCCTCTTTAATGAGCTTCCGCCACGCATTAAAAATGTGGTTGTTCAGGCAGGCATTTGGGGTGGGTTAGGGTATTTTTAGAAGTATGATGTTTTTACTGTAGAATTTTATTGTTTTAAACTGTTCTATTATATACTCTGTACATCGCCCAGAGTGGCTGGGTGACCAGCCAGATGGGCGATTAATAAATGTAATAAAAAAAAAAAGCAGGTGCCCTACCACGGAGCCCCTATGGTTGGGGAAGTCTGATCTACTCTGATTGCCAGGGTCTCAGGCAGAGATGGGCTTTCCCCACCACCTGCTACCGTATCCTTTTAACTGGAGATGCCAGTGACTGAACCTGGGACCTGCTCCCAAAGCAGAATCTCTAGGCTTTCATCCACCTCCTGAGGCTATCATGAGCATCAAACCCATAGACTTGGCCTTATTTTCACAACACTCTAACTGAGCTAGCCAGTTGACTGGAGATCAGGCAAAGCATTACCCACATGACATTACAGGTTTTACATATATACATATATGCATGGGTCTTGCCTGCACCTACTTTTTCCAATATGCATGTATCCATATACACATATATACATACATACATACATACATACATATACACAGTTACATGCTATACATAAGTTCCATACAGAACCAAAGAGAAGTCATAATTAAAGTAGGGCTGCCTGAGGATTTTTTTTCTTTGTGAATTTTGATACAAACAGACCCGATCCACACTTCTTGGACAAATCTGCACATCAAAGTGCAGTTCTCCTGTGAGTGTCGTACTTTTCCGAATTTTGCAATGAGGTCCTTGACTAAAAAAATGTACCAAAATGTATATAAAGACGTGTATTTTAGGATTAAAAAATACATTACAAAATGTGTACTTGGAGAGAAAACATGTTCAGGATGGATATTCATTTGAAAATATGTTTAAAAGTTAGAGATGGAGTAGAAATTCTTTTGGTTTGTATTTTAATGTGAACCTACCTAATTTGCACTTCCTGAACAAAGCAAAAGACAGGTATCCTTTGGTATTCACACTTTTCAGAATGTTGCAATGCAGTTCACCAAATGTATACAGAATGCATATATTAAAGAAAGGCATGCACATAAATGTGCATATTAGTGAAAAATAACATACAAAAATGCATTATATTAGGGGAATATGCTTGCAAAATGCACTTACTAGGCAAAAATGCATTGTTGTTGTTGTTCAGTCGTTCAGTCGTGTCCGACTCTTCGTGACCCCATGGACCATAGCACGCAAGGCCTTCCTGTCCTGTGCTCTCTCCCGGAGCGTGCTCAAGTTCATATTCATTGCATCAGTGATGCTATCTAGCCATCTCATCCTCTGCCGTCCCCTTCTCCTTTTGCCTTCAGTCTTTCCCAGCATCAGGGTCTTTTCCAGGGAGTTTTCTCTTCGCATTAGGTGGCCAAAATATTGGAGCTTCAGCTTCATTATCTGTCCTTCCAATGAGCACTCAGGGTTGATTTCCTTTAGGATGGACTGATTTGACCTCCTTGCAGTCCAGGGGACTCGTAAGAGTCTTCTCCAGCACCACAGTTCGAAAGCATCAATTCTTCGGCGCTCAGCCTTCCTAATAGTCCAGCTCTCACAGCCATACATTACTACTGGGAAAACCATAGCTTTGATTAGACAGACCTTTGTCGGCAAGGTGATGTCTCTGCTTCTTACTATGCTGTCTAGGTTTGCCATAGCTTTCCTCCCAAGGAGCAAGCGTCTTTTAATTTCATGGCTACAGTCACCATCTGCAGTGATCTTGGAGCCCATGAAAGTAAAATCTGTCACTGCTTCCATTTCTTCCCCTTCTATCTGCCAGGAAGTGATACGGCCAGATGCCATGATCTTCGTTTTTTTAATGTTGAGTTTCAAACCAGCTTTTGCACTCTCCTCTTTCACCCTCAACAAGAGGATCTTTAGATCCTCTTCGTTTTCTGCCATTAGGGTGGTATCGTCTGCATATCGGAGGTTGTTGATAATTCTCCCAGCAATCTTAATTCCGACCTCTGATTCATCCAACCTGGCATTTCCCATGATGTACTCTGCATATAAGTTAAATAAGCAGGGTGACAATATGCAGCCTTGTCGTACTCCTTTCCCAATTTTGAACCAATCGGTTTTTCCATGTCTGGTTCTGACTGTTGCTTCTTGAACCTCGTACAGGTTTCTCAGGAGACAGGTAAGGTGGTCTGGTACTCCCATCACTTTCAGAATTTGCCAGAGTTTGTTGTGATCCACACAATCAAAGGCTTTAGCGTAGTCAATGAAGCAGAAATAGACGTTTTTCTGGAATTCTCTTGCTTTCTCCATGATCCAGCGAATGTTGGCGATTTGATCTCTAGTTCCTCTGCCTCTTCGAAACCCAGCTTGTACTTCCGGTAGTTCTCGGTTCGCATACTGCTGAAGCCTAGCTTGTAGGATTTTGAGCATCACCTTGCTGGCGTGTGAAACGAGCGCAATTGTGCAGTCGTTTGAACACTCTTTGGCGTTGCCCTTCTTTGGAATTGGAATGTAAACTGACCTTTTCCAGTCTTGTGGCCACTGTTGAGTGTTCCAGATTTGTTGGCATATTGAATGCAGCACTTTAACAGCATCATCTTCTAGGATTTTAAATAGCTCAGCTGGAATACTGTCATCTCCGCTAGCTTTGTTGTTACTAATGCCTCCTAAGGCCCACTTGACTTCACTCTCGAGGATGTCCGGCTCAAGTTCAGTGACCGCACTATCATGGCTATCAGGGACATTCAGATCTTTCCTGTATAGTTCTTCTGTGTATTCTTTCCACCTCTTCTTAATCTCATCTGCTTCTGTTAGGTCCCTGCCTTCTTTGTCCTTTATCATGCCCGTCTTTGCACAAAACGTTCCCTTGAGATCTCCAATTTTCTTGAAGAGATCTCTAGTCTTTCCCATTCTGTTGTTTTCCTCGATTTCTTTGCATTGTTCATTTAAGAAGGCCTTCTTGTCTCTCCTTGCTGTTCTCTGGAACTCTGCATTCAGTTGGGTATATCTTCACCTTTCTCCCTTGCTTTTCGCTTCCCTTCTTTTGTGAGCTACTTGTAAAGCCTCATCAGACAGCCACTTTGCTTTCTTGCATTTCTTTTTCTTTGGGATGGATTGAGTTGCTGCCTCCTGAACAATGTTACGGACCTCCGTCCATAGTTCCTCAGGCACTCTGTCTATCAGGTCTAATCCCTGAAATCTATTCCTCACCTCCACTGTATATTCATAAGGGATATAATTTAGGTCATATGTGACATAGTGGTTTTCCCGACGTTCTTCAATTTAAGCTGAAATTTTGCAACAAGAAGCTCATGATCTGAGCCACAGTCAGCTCCAGGTCTTGTTTTTACAAAAATATATATTAGGAGCGTTGCATGGAAAATGTGTACACATTTTTGTGTCAAGTTTAAAAAGTTGCAAATTAATGTGGAAACATGACAAAACTAATGGAAGATTAGAAATATTAGAAATAGAGATAAATGGAAGTTGACAGATTTGCCTATCCCTATCAAAAATAAATATTCAAATAAAAATCTGTGTTGTTGTTTTTTTTAAATTGCAGATTAAAGTGGAAATGGGCTGGAATGGATTTATGCATATGAATACATGTGAAACTGACATGGACTGGAAATAGATCCATCTATTCATATATGAAATTGTTGGAAGGAAGCTTTCACTTTTCTACAACTTGGAAGCACGCTACTTTTCCTGCCTGCGGACAAACTATTTTTTTTAAATTGTCCCTTGATTAATTTTGGGAAGAACTGTCAGGGGCAGAAAAAAAATTATCGGGGTCTATCTTTGGCCTACAGGCTGCTGAGTGGCCTTCTCTGCACTCCATTAATTAGGGAGCAGGTATACCCATGGTGCAGAGAGTCACTCATACGCACACCAGCATGACCTCAATGTATGAACAAAACTCACCTATATCACCTTGTGCATTGAGGTCAAAGTCCATGTATTTCTCTGCAAAAGAGAGCAGGCTAATGTAAGAGCGCAAGAATGGCCCTGATAGATCGTACATAAGGTCTATGTTGTCCAGCACCCCATCTCTAAGAATGGTCACATTTGTGCCCCCTGGGATGTTCACAAGCAGGGTGTGCTGGAGGTACCTAACTTGCAGAATTTGTCCCCAGCATTCAAGGTATCTACTGCCTCTGAACATGGAGGTTCTATTCTTACCTCTCCAAAAATGATTAATAGATCTGTCCTGAATGGACTTGTCTAATCACCATTCAAGTCTTTCTGTGTTCATAGAGCTGTAGCCAAAACCACACCACCCACGCACAGCCGGGAGGTATCAGCAGACTCAGGGTACCCCTGAGATTTTCATATATGCAAAAAATCCTTAGGGGAAAAGCCCTAAGGGAGGAAGCCCATCCAAAACTGCCCCATAATAACTCAATGGTACAGAACGTTGAGTGAATGAGTGAGAGACAGAAAAAATTCACAGCCAGATGGGTAGGGGAAATAGAATGGAATGGTTGGAAAAGGAGGAGGAGACAGATAGATATACAACAAAGTAGAAAGAATCATCTCATTGTCTCAACAGGTCAGTTCCTGGCTCACATTGAGAAGCTGTTTTAAAATGTCCTCAGGGATGGAACAAGAGAGCTGCCCATAGATGTCAATGGATAAATACAATAATTGAATACAGCTAGGATTGGGCCGAAGCGTATGCACATACATCCCAAGTCCCCCAAGCAGAACTCCCCCCGCCCCCAAATGGCAGATCCCAGGCCCCAACAGGCCAATGTGAACTGAGCATACTCAGAGGGCACAGAATGCTGACTGACTGTTGGATGGGGAAAAGAAGGGAAAAGCAAGAAGGGGGAAGGCGGATGGAATGTAGTTGCTGGAACCCTAAACAGAAGCAGTCCACACTGCAACATTTTGTTGCAGGGCTCCATTTGTTATTTTTCTAAAAGCCACCTATCGTAATGATCATTACATCATTTGAAATGGTTAGATCTGGTTCCTCTTACTCTGCTATACTGTAAAATCTCATTCCAACCCTCCCATAACCTCAAGTCCTCCATCAGTGCCACTCACTTTTAAATATTTCTAATTTTTGCTCAAGGTCTTCATCGGTGCTGTATTTGGGGTCATCCAGGAATTCCTGTAGAAGGCAGGGGGAAAAACCTGGTTAGGGGGCGAGAACAGTGTGCAGTGTATACCAGTTAGGGATGGCTGTCCTTTGAAAATCCAGCTCTTCTTGGGCCCGACGGATCCTGCCTGGCTCACCTTGTGTTCATGAGCCGAGCCAGTGGGCTTCTCCGGAAATCCAGGACCTTTTTGGTGTCCCCCCCTTTTCTCGTCAATAGAAAGTTGCGCATACCGTGCACACAATTTGTGTAATTTGTACAAATCACATCTGTAATTTGAGCGAATTAAGCGAATTACGGCCAGAATTAGCACAAATAGACGAGAACAAACAAACTGAAAAATCCATGAGCCGCCCCAACTTGATGCAGATCAAGCCAGACCAGCTCATGGGGCAGCAAGCTGAAGTCCGGGGGGCTGAGCTACTGTAAGCTTGGCAAACTTCACCCCCCGCCTCTGGACGGATTCCTCTGACATCCCTAATCCCAGTTGGTTGCTGCCCATCTCTGGTAACAACATAAAAAGGACGTCTTAAGTCTACAATCCTACAGACACTTTTCGAGTAGGAGTAAGTCTCATTGAACTCAGGGGGCTTCCTTCTGGGTAGACATGTGTACGATGACATTGTTCATTCCATTTCTAATGCAAGGCCACCCTCCTCTGTTCTGAACGGAGCAGCCCGCCTAGACAAGCTCGCCTGGCCTTTCTCTGCCTGCCTTTTGGCGGGCAGCGAGAATGATTCTGTTCCAGGATGCATGTTATTAATCTGACCTTTTTAATGCATTTTACCTGATGCTATTTTGTTCATTTTCCTGTGTCATCGGTTTTGTTTTGCTTTGTTTTACAGTGCAGTTCTAAGCATGTTTACTTGAGAGCCAATGTGGTGTGGCGGTTAGAGTGTTGTACTAGGACTGGGGAGACCTGGGATCTATTCCCCATTTGGCCATGGATTTCACTGGGTGGCTTTGGGCCAGTCACAGAGTCTCAGCCTGATCTACCTCACAGGGTTGTTGTGAGGATAAAATGGAGAGGAGGAGGACAATGCACACCACCTTGGGTTTCTTGGAGGAAACGTGGGATATATATGTAACGAATAAATGACAAATTAATCAGTCATTAAGCCCTATTGCGTTCAGTGCGACTGCCTCCCTAGTACGTCAGAGGCTGCAATCCTAAACATAATGGGCTGGATCCAGATTTAAACTGGATCAACTGCGATGGCGGAAGTGGACTGCCAAGATCATGTTCCCCTTACACAAATGTATGGTGCAACTACACTTGGAATGCTGTGTACAGTTGTACTACGCCACACTGTGTACTACGCCACACTGGCTGTGTGAGAGCCAGTGTGGCGTAGTGGCGAGAGTGTTGGACTGGGAGCCCAGAGATCTGGGTTCTAGTCCCCACTCAGCCATGGAAGCTCACTGGGTGACTTTGGGCCAGTCACAGACTCTCAGCCCAACCTACCTCACAGGGTTGTTGTTGTGAGGATAAAAGGGAGAGGAGGAGGATTATGTACGCCGCCTTGGGTTTCTTAAAGAGGAAAAAAGGCGGGATATAAATGCCATAAATAAATAATTACAGTTCTGGTCACCACACCTAGAAAAGGATATTGTAGAGTTGGAAAAAGGGCAGAAAAGGACAACTGAAGGCGCTGGAGCAACTCCCCTATGAGGAAAGGTAACAATATCTGGGAGTGTTTCGCTTAGAAAAAAAGTAAGTTTGATTGCAGTGTACAGAATTAAGCACGGTGTGGAGAAAGTGGATAGGGAGACTTTTTTCTCCCTCTCCCATAATACTAGAACCTGGGGTCATCCCATTAAGCTGCTCGGTGGGATATTTAGGACAGACAAAAGGAAAGACTTCTTCACACAGTGCAGAGTTAAACTAGGGAGTTCACTGCCACAAGATGTCGTGATGGCCACCAATTTGGATGGCTTCAGAAGGGGTTTGGAAAAATTCATGGAGGAAAAGGCTATCAGTGGCCACTAGTCCTGATGCCTTTATGCTACCTCCAGTATCAGAAGCAGTATGCCTATGAACACCAGTTGCTGGGGAACATGGGTGGGGGTGGTGGGTGCTGTTGCATGCGTGTCCTGCTTGTGGGCTTCCCGTGGGCAGCTGGTTGGCCACTGTGTGAACAGAATGCTGGACTAGATGGACCCTTAGTCTGATCCAGCACAGCTGTTCTTATGACTTTCCCGCCCTGTTCTTCCCACAGTTGCCCCTCCAGCCCCCTGAACATGCTACACAGAGACTTAGGAGACTCTGTTAAATGGGGTGAGCTGCAGTGTGTTGGGGAGAGGGGGGTTCCCCCAAAATCAAGCAGAGGGACCTTTCCTGAGCAGAGCCCTTCCTCATGTGGAAGGTCCCTTCCTCCTGTGGAGGGCAGTTCCTGGATTCAACCCATTTACTGGGGAGTCATTCCCATTGAATTCAACGGGAGTGACGTCCACTTAAACACGCTGAGGATGGTACTGTGAATAGCTCCGAGAGCTGTCTTGGGTGCACTTGTTGCAGAAAGGTGGTAGGTTGAAATCCAGGTAAGAAATAAATAAATGACATGTTGATATTACTGAGAGGGTTCCACCTTTAAAAGCAGCCTAGAAATAATTTCAGATAAATAAATATTAATAAACTAAATTGCATATGGACAGCTGAAACCTTTTGCAACAACATCACTGCCCAAGCGCAGTCTTTCATGACCAGCTTGATATTCTTTGGGTATCCTAAACATTTCTGATCTCGCACAGCCCAGGGGAAGATTGACATAATATCGGAAACTAAACTGCAGCGAGTGTGAGCCGAGTTTCCTCCCAGATTCGCCATTTGCACAACAGACAGAAGATGCTATGAAATGGAGTGCTGGGTGAGCCCTCAGGCGCTCTGCCTGGCTCCTCTCCTCGTGTTTCAGACGGGCCACCGGCCTATTTCAAAGAATTCAACATCAGCAACTGCCTCATACCAAGCCAGATCACTAGTCTGTCTAGCTCAGTATTGTCTGCTCTGATTGACAGCGGCGCCCTGGGTTTCAGACAGGACTGTTTCCCAGTCTTACCTGGAGATGCTGGGGATTGAACCCAGGACCAGCTGTGTGCAAAGTAAGGACTCTGCCACTGAGCTACGGCCCCCTCCCCATCTCGTATATGTTTTGTTCACCCATTTGTATATTTTTCCTTTGATTCAAAAAAGCAGAGGCTTTGTAAAATCAGCTGCAAAACTGCTCTGGGGATTGGCCTGTGTGCGCATATGTGTATATCCTGGTGATACTGCAAGTGCTGGCCAATCAGTGCCAATCCACAGAGCACTCAACCCTGGAGAACATAAGAACATAAGAAGAGCCCTGCTGGATCAGACCAAGGGTCCATCAAGTCCAGCATTCTGTTCACACAGTGGCCAACCAGCTGCCCATGGGAAATGCACGAGCAGAACACGTGTGCAACAGCACCCTCATGCCCATGTTCCCCAGCAACTGGTGTACATAGGCACGCAGCCTCTGCTACTGGAGGTAGATAAAGTACATGAAGGATGGAATGCAGCGGCCCTGCTTTCAAATTGGTTCCAATGTTATGTTGTTATACTCTTTTCATCCCCGATGTTAAGGGACTGCCTTACCTTATTGAGGGAGTCAAGGAGTTCCTCCTGCTGGGTCTTCAGCGCCCCAAAAGCCTTTCCTCCTAGGAGGTGGAGAAAAGATGAATGGGCATCCTGAATCGCCATGACTGCCCCACCTGCAACATACGACTGTGTACCTCTGGAGGCTCCCAGTTTCTGTGTTTCCTCTTTCAAATGCAATTTCCTGACTCTGGCGGCAGCGGCAGGGGGGAGGTGTGTGTTTGACATCTGTAGACTGTTTTACTTTTGGGTCAAACTGTTGTTTGGGAAACTAAAGAGGAACTAAACCAAATTTCATGACTCTGGATTTTTCTGCCCACTCTCAACAACAAAGAGGAAATGGAAGGGAAAAACAGCTACCAGAATGAGAGAGAGACACCATGACCAGGGATGCAGCTAGGGTGGGAGCTCAGGGCTGATGTCCATGGTCTCACAGCCCAGGGGGCCTCCAAATGACCACCCAGAGAGAAGCAGGTGATGAGGGAAACGTCAAACAGATCCAGTGTCATCACTTGGGCTGGCATGAGCGTATCGGGCCCCTCTGGGGCAGATGCTAGTCGCATCATCATAAGAACATAAGAAGAGCCCTGCTGGATCAGACCAAGGGTCCATCCAGTCCAGCATTCTGTTCATACAGCAGCCAACCAGCTGTCACCCAGGAACCCACAAGCAGGGCATGAGCGCAAGAGCACCCTCCCACCCATTATCCCCAGCAACTGGGGTACATAGGCTCACTGCCTCTGGTGCTGGAGGTAGCACACAGCCATCAAGACTAGTAGCCATTGATAGCCTTCTCCTCCAGGAATTTGTCCAACCCCCTATTAAAGCCATCCAAATTGGTGGCCATCGCTACATCTTGCGATAGTGAATTCCGTGGTTCAGCTATGCGCTGTGTGAAGAACTCCTTCCTTTTCTTTGTCCTGAATCTCCCCCTAGCCAGCTCCATGGGATGACCCCATTGGGTTCTAGTATTTTGAAAGAGGGAGAAAAATGTCCTGCTATCCCTATCATCCTTTCGTTCTTATTTTTACAGACATTTTATAGTCGGGGCGGGGGGGGGGGCGATCAGGGAAGTTCCTATGCTCATTACAGAGGCTATTTTTCCTTAAAAGCATATTTCTTATTTTCTAAGAGAAAATGGTGCTTATTCACAGGTAAATAAGTTGAGCATCAGGGCAGCAGAAGAAACTCCATTTTAGTCTTGGAGTCATTATGGGATTGTGCTTTAAGGGAACTTAAAATGCACTGCTCAGATGATGAGGATGATTTGGTCTAACACAAGCATGGAGAACCTCAGGTCTGCGGGGACCAAATCTAGCCCTCCAGAGATCCCGATCCAGCCCTTTGGGTTTCCCCAGATGCCCCCTCTTTCCCTTGACTCCCAATTATTTGGTAGTTTCCAGCTTTTGCGCTGTTTCCCCCTTCTGAAAGGTTGAAATGCCTCTCCTAGGGCTTAATTCCTGGCGGCAGGAACTATTATTTATTATGATTTAATATGTTTTTAGCTATTTAAATCATGTATTGTTTTACACTGTTTAAACTTGATTTTATCTACATGCCTCCCTGAGATCCTAATGATATAGGGCAGAATACAAATGTTTCAAATACATAAATAAATATTAGCTAAACTATCCTGGCATTTTTGGTATTTGGGCCCTGCTCTTTTTGACTTTGAGGCCACCCACTACTGGAATGCGGCCCCCAAGATCTTCACCAAGATGGAAGCTGGGACCTCTGGCTGAAAGAGGTTCAACACCCCTGCTCTAACACATGAGGAAAGTAGAAGTTCTTGTAAAGCATGGAGTGGGGTGGGGGCGGGGAGAAAAGCAATCTTAATTGTGTGCTTCATAACTGAAGTAATGCACACGCCTGTGCAAAGCCATCCCCACCCCATAAGACCATTAAGTCCAGAGTCTAAAGTTACTTAAGTGCCCCACTAGCCAAAGTATCAGCGTATTTTAGTTCAAAGCTCTTACTGGCAGTCACTTTTCAACCTATTGGAATGGGGAAAACCCCACACAAGAGCCAGGAAATTACCAAATGATTGGCGGTTGAGGGAAAGGGGGTGGCACCAAGGGAAGGGGCGTGGCCATCTGGGAAACCCCAGAAGGCCAGACTGAGACCCCAGGAGGGCCGCCTTTGGCCCATAGGCTTGAGGTTCAACACCCCTGAAATAGAGAATGCTTTCAGATAGAGGACTGTCTTTTGTAATACAGTGGGATACATGGCCACTGTAACAGGAAAATGAAGCTAGGGTACATATCACCCTGAGGATGGAACTGGAACCCTTCTTCCAGGGCTGTGCTTATCCCCTTCGTTTTTATCAGACCCTCAGTGCTACTTAGTAAAAATAAACCATTTGGGGGCATATCTTATAAATTTCTGCTTCTGGAGATGCAGGGGGCAGCAGAGTGTGTGTGTGCCTATTCATTAAACAGAAATAGGGGCAGAATGTTTCCCAGTTTACCAAAAACCTCCTCCTAGATCTGCCCTTGGGGTTGGGGGTTGGGGGGGGGGGCAATTGCAAGGTTCACCCAGACAGCCAGCTGCTGGCAGCTAGTCTAGGGCCACCCCTGGTTAAAGGCCCAAGAACATCCTGGGTTGGATTCCCCGCCCCCCTCCTGGGGAGGCTCCGTTGACAACCCTGCTAGGTTAGATGGGTTTTCACCTCCCTTAGTCTCTTCTCATACTTTTCCTTGTGTCTCCTGCCGTACCACTTCTCAGAAAAACCTATCCTGGCTTACCTTGTGGCCCACCTTGCGTGCCTCCATTGCCAAGTGGCTCCCTTCCACTTTTGATTGCCGTTAATAATTTCTAAATCCCCATCTCTCCCCACACCTGCCACTGCTCTACTTGCAAGCCCTCTAGACAGAGAAATCTCTCCCACACACCCCAGTGGCCCTTTCCAGGTCCTTGTTGCTTCTACTTAAGCATCCTGAGCAGCTGGTACCTTGTGGGTTCATTGATCCTCTCGCCGCCTTTTCACTGGATGGCTCCCCTGATTCCGAGACTCCGCTTTTGCTCCAGCTGGACCTTCTGAGCTGATCTGTCTTGTTCTAAACTGTCCCGCTCCCCTCAGAGAGGGATATATATATACATGTACACATATGAGGTGGCTGCTTCCTCTTTTGCTCTGAGAAACCACTGTTCATTAACACTGGCGGGTAACATGTGGAGAGCAAGACAAGTTTCGAGAAGTGTTGCACGGCGGAGAACAATGTGTGGGAGAGGAAGTGACAGCAAAGGGAAAGCTCAGTGCCCAGGGTGGGCAAACGGCTGTTTGGGCAGTGTCCTGGGGCAGGGCTGGCGTCAAGGGTAGGTATGGTTGGGCACCTACCGAGGGACCACACCTTAGCAGGGGCCCACTAACAAAAGCCCTCTGCAATTGCTCCATCTCTTCACCATTGCAGCTTGTTCACCTCCCTCTCACTCTGGCCCCGACGACTGTGCTGGTGAGAAGGAGAAGCAGTAGATGCCCCGGCCTCCTTGCTCCCTGGCTCGTTGCCTGTCCAGCAAGCAAGTGGAAGCAATGATGGGAAAGATAAGGAAGAATCATAGAATCATAGAATAGTAGGGTTGGAAGGGGCCTACAAGGCCATCGAGTCCAACCCCCTGCTCACTGCAGGAATCCAAGTCAGAGCATCCCTGACAGATGGCTGTCCAGCTTCGTCTTGAATGCCTCCAGTGTGGGAGAGCCCACCACCTCCCTAGGTAAAAGAGCAATAGCAGCTGGTGACAATAGCGGTGAGAAGCCACATTCACTGAGAGAGGGGACCCATTGAGGGAGTCTTGCCCAAGGGCTGTCAAAAACCAGGAGCCAGCATATGGGACTTTTCCCATCATATGTCTTCGGATTCCCATGTCGGGGCTTCTTCATGTGGAGCTTTTATCCTGCTATTGAGATTGGTTACTCACAGAAGTTTGTGGGTCCTTTAAATGATGTCAACCTCCAGGGCATCTCCCACATTAAATGACCTTTATTCCATTTTTAAAAGATCCGAGATAACGAGCTATCAAATTACAGCGCTTGAGTTCCACTTGAGTTCCCTCATGAAAAGAAGGAAACGCACAATAAGAGGAGCTGGACCACAGTGCCATCTAGCGGCGGTATAATGAAAAATATGGAAGACTCAGCTAAGGGGGGAAAGGCGGGGGGAAGGCAGCATGTGAAAGGGAGTCTGTCGTGATTCTGCATTTAAAATGGAAGCGGAAAGCCCCGTTTGAAATGCAGGATTTTAGGTTGGCGTAGAGATGCTCTTACTGTGGTATTTTACATCTCTAAAGTTGCTAGGTGGCCCCAGACTTAGCTGTAGCTGGATGGAGTCAGGCCTGGCTCCCCTGTAAGTTCAGTGCCCCCCTCCCCAGTCACTTACTTGCTGGCAGAGTGGGCTGCAGCAACTGGCACGCATGCACTGCTCTGTTAATGACGCTATCCCTGCCCCGATGTCCATAGCGGTCTGGAGCACTGCCTCATCAGGGCTGCGACAGCCACAATAGGCAGGCCGAGTGAACCCAAAGCTCCATCCGGTAAAGCCACACCCACCTGCGTTGGCAGTGGGCCATATCAGGGATCTGGGGCCCTGGCATTTGCGTCACTAGGCCATGTGCTGGTGCCGGTCATGCTCTGACTATGCTGTTCGTGTTTGAGAGAGACACCAAAGTCCTTGCCTAGCTCCCTGCTCGGTTGTGCCCTCAGCGATGGTGCTCCAGCATGTCCAGTTTGTAGCAGGATGGAAGTGGGGCAGAGGCTCGGCAGGGTGGGCCCTGCAAGAGCTCCATGGCTCTATGCCTGATTGTCCTGCTTTAAACAGGGTCCTGACTCTTCGCTAGCCAGTACAGGGATGTAGAGAAGTGCATGGTCAATTAAGCAGGCAGGGGGTCAAAGCACAGGCAGGCAGTCCAGAATATGGAGTCAGGCATTGCAGCAGTGATCAGACACAGACACAGTTAGGCAGCCAGATACATTACTCAGCCCAGAAGCGAAGTCAAGAAGGAGTCCAAGGGTTGGTACCACAAGGAGCCCCTTTTGACTAGAGCTCTGCCGCAGCCTGGCTCTTCGTGGAGGTTCCCTGAGTTGGGTCTGCCTCCTCTGGTACCATCACTTCCTGGGACTTGGGCCTGCTCAGCCTCCTCCTCTGGGGCTGAGTCCCCCTCTTCCTGAGTGGCTGGGGCCTCAGCAGGCTTCTCCATGGCCTCAGGCCCCTGTTGCGGTGTGGGCCCTGGCAGGAACTGGGCATCTTCCTCTGCTGGGGCCTCTAACTCTTCCTCCTCGGAGGAGAAGTCCAGTGGGGGCATGACACTGATAAGGACCCAGTAGTGGTGTTGGACACATAGGAGAGATTATGCGCAAACAGCATGTGGTATGGCCCTTACTTCAGGCTGCAGGTGTGAGATTGCATATGTTGAACAGTCCCTTCATGTTAAAAAAACAAAAACAAACCCCTTCCACATGGAAAGGCAGGATTAAGTGTCACACGCTTGCTTTCTGTGGGGAGGGATTTAAAAAAAATATATATAAAGGGATGTTCAAGCCTGTGATTCCCCCACCTGCAGTGTAAAAGTGGTACAATCCAGGAAGAACCGCACCACATGCTATTTCTACATGTTTGAATTAGATCTGAGAGGCCAAAGATCCATGTCAGGGATCTGCGATTGCAAGTGTATCGCAGCAGAAACTAATTCGAAGCTGAAATGCTGCGCAGTTGCAATGAAGTGAAGTGTGAAAGCAGTGCCATGTAGATGGGGCCCAGGTTCTAGTCTTCCCCACTAGGGTAAGATGAACTGTATTTCTGTAAAATTATAATAACAATGTCTAAATTTGCCTCGATACATATAAATTAGCATATGCAAATTTCATGCAAACCTGTGTCTCTTTTTTTTGCTGATGCATTCCCTCTTCTTTTTTTTGGTGATTCCTAAGTGGGCACCCTATTACAAAATCAACTGCTTTTGTATTGACAATGAGGGCATAGGGAAATGTTGCAAAAGTTGAGACACCGTGAGCATGGTGCAAATACTTAGATGTCCCTTCATCCTGGCAGTATGGTAGTAGATATGGCTTGCCCCCAACACCCTGGCAGCTGCCATGGTGGTACTTAGAGCCTGGCTATGTGGCACACTCACCATGCCTACAGTAGCCACATATAGGCCAGGCGACAGTGGCTGCAAATTCTTACAGCCATTCCAGAGACAGCAGGTGCTTTTTCCTTTCCTTTTAGTCACGCAAGGCATAGTGAGGCAGGAACTTCATCTCTGTGTGAACTGAACGTCCCAGAATTCCTTGCAATATTGCAGAAGATTTTAGGCCACAGCCTGCACAGGGAAGCCAGCCAAGCTGGCCTTGAGAGCTTAGGCTCACAAGCTCCTTCTACAATAGAGGTGGGGACGAGCCTTGAACTGCGGTGCTCTGGATTCCTAGGGTTGTATGCAGTGTTAGTCCTACTTAGAGTAGGCCCTTTGAAACTACTGGAACAAGTTAGACTAACATTGTATACAGCCCATTGAAGATAACTCCTAGGGTGTCTCTATACCTCCAGTTTATTGTACATTCATGACTGGCCACTCACTGAATTGTATGGGTCCATTACATGACATTGTCATCATGCAGTCATTATCCCACCATTTCCGCCCGCCTATCCTGCATTTTCCTCAAACGGGAAAAGTGTGGTATTTTTCCAAGTATGCGCAAATGTAGTGCCATGACCTCCCTGTGTATTTCTCCCCTAGCGCGAATGAACTGCTGTGTTTTGGCAGCTGTGGGTGGTTGTTTTGGGTTGTTAGGGGTGCAGTCATGATGGCGAAGATGGTGGCGATGGGCTGTGGGGTGTTTCACCTTCCTGCTCCTGTGCCATTTTGGGTCCTTGCCATTTTTGGCCTGCAGCGCTCTCAACAAGGCGCAGAGCAGCAGGCCAGCAGAGCGGCAGGTCGGCAGAGCAGTGTGTTGGCCTTCTGACCTGCCAGGACGCCCCCATACTGTGCGTAAATGGCTGAATAAACCACAGAGATTGTCAAAAACATTGAATGGGGAGGCGGGGGGGGCAGGGAGATTGGTGTGTGTGTGGGGGGCTGTCTGCGTATCAGTCCCCATCCAGCAGTAATGTGCAAGGGGAGGGAAAGGGGCAGGAACCAGGGAGGAATTACCACTACACCTCGAACGCATGTAATGCTTCTTTGCAGAAAGGTGGTGATGCTTCTGAGCGGCATCACCACCCCCATGAGAAGGAAAGAAACAAAAAATAATGTGATGGGGACAGCCATCTAAAAAGAATGACCCAGTCCTGCAGTGATAATGGATTTTGAAAGAACCAGCATTGATGTGGAATTCTCCACGCATGTGATGGAGCCCCTAGTCTGCCTGTATGTTCCAATCATACAGGATCCGTATCTTCCTGCAATGTACAGAAAGCTTGCACAACTCCTAACTCACCAAGGCCGTGTTTCCATGACAATGGAAGGAGAAGCTAATGGAGGAGTACTGGATTTTTTAAAAGGAATCGGCTTTGCTGTCAGCAGGGTTCCATGAGCAGATTCTCTGGACCAGTAAAAATCACTTCACAGAACATACTTCCTGGTGGGGGGTGGGGTTTGGCATGAACATCATCTGACTGGCAGAGGCTACTCAACCCATAAAAGAGGCTACCCCCGCTCCCCTGCTTTTTCCTTTCCCCTGAAAGTCCAGATGCACCTGCATTTCAGGAGCAAGCCTAATTGAGCACAATCGGAGTTACTTCTGAGTAGACACGCACATGCTTGTGTTGGGAAAGAGCTGGGGGGAGAACACAAAGGCAGAAACCAGCCCCCATTTTAACTTGCAGGACCTCATTGACCGCAATGGGAGTTACTTCTGAGGAGACACTAATGGGTCTGTGGTGGGAAAGAGAGCAGTAAACACAAAGACAGAAACCAGCCCCCACTGTAACCCTGCAGGATATCTATAACCAAGCTGTGAAGAACATAGTTCCTAAGGCCTTGAGATCATGCTTAATCACACTTCAGGAATTGGGCTTTTACGTGTGCCATTTCAATTGAGGGGGAATCTCTGTAAGTTCTGATGTGAGCATTCAAAGGCAAGCCTCATTCAGCACAATGGCAGTTAATTCTGAGGAGACACTAATGGGTTTGTTGTGGGAAAGAGATGGAAACCAGCCCCCATTTTAACACACAGGATCTTTATAAGGGAGCTGTGATGTAGTTACTTCCTAAGGCAATGAATCGGAGCCTCGAGATCACACTTAATCACACTTACGGAATTGGGCTTTGATATGTGCCGTGTCAATTGAGGGGCTGCTCTGTTATTTCTGTGGTCACTGAGAGGGCAAGCTTCATTCAGTACAATGGGAGGAAACACCCCTTGACTGGGGTCACAGTGAAAGGCATACCCCTGGCCAGGGCTAGCATACCCGAGGTAAATGCGGGGTTTGGGGCACACAGCAACTATATCAGGGAGAACCCGACTTAAGGAAAAGAATCGGACTTCAAGCAGTCTCAGGAAATCTGGTTTTTCCCTGATAAGCTCCAGGGTGGCTGCTGGATGGCCATGACGTCATGTATCCCTAATGACGTCCACATGCAGCCAGCTCGGCGTAAATTGCTGGTGGAAACACCCCCAAGCCAAATTCAGCCCAACAGCCATGTATGGCCGACTCTCATAAGAACACAAGAAGAGTCATGCTGGATCAAGGGTTCATCTAATCTAGCATTCTGTTTACACAAGCAGCTGGCCAAGCAGCTGCCTGTGGGAAAACCACATGCAGGACATGACACCAACAGCACCTTTGTGTTCCTCAGCAACTGGTATTGATCATCATGACTGGTAGCCATCGGTAGCCTTATCTGCCATGAATTTTTAAAGCCACCCAAGTTGGTGGCTATCACGACATCTTGTGGCAGTGAATTCTATAGATTAACTATGCACTATGGGCAGAAGTACTTCCCTTCACTTGTCCTGAATTTCCCACCAATGAGCTCCATGGGATGACCCAACTGGGTTCTAGTATTATGAGAGGTGCTTTCTCCATACCATGCATAGTTTTATACAGTTCCCCTCCTTACTCGTCTTTCTTCTAAACCGAAGAGCCCCAAACCCTGTAACCTTTCCTCATAGGAGAAAGTTGCCCCACCCGCTTCATCATTTTAATTGCCCTCCTCTGCACCTTCTTCAGCTCGACAATATCCTTTTTTAGGTGTGGTAACCAGAACTGTACACAATATTCCAAATGTGGTTGCACCATAGATTTGTATGAGGGCAGGATCATAGAATCATAGAATAGTAGGGTTGGAAGGGGCCTACAAGGCCATCGAGTCCAACCCCCTGCTCAATGCAGGAATCCAAGTCAGAGCATCCCTGACAAATGGCTGTCCAGCCTCGTCTTGAAGGCCTCCAGTGTGGGAGAGCCCACCACCTCCCCAGGTAATTGGTTC
Source organism: Heloderma suspectum (assembly GCF_057233095.1). NCBI lineage: Eukaryota > Metazoa > Chordata > Lepidosauria > Squamata > Helodermatidae > Heloderma > Heloderma suspectum. Next base: position 358,454,798 of record NC_139459.1, on the reverse strand, counting down.
CATTGTCGTATTGCTCTTACAGTCAGGAAGTTTTTCCTGATGTTCAGCAGGAATCTGGCTTCCTGTAACTTGAGCCCATTATTCCGTGTCCTGCACTCTGGGATGATCAAGAAGAGATCCTGGCCTTCTTCTCTGTGACAACCTTTCAAGTACTTGAAGAGTGCTATCATATCTCCCCTCAGTCTTCTCTTCTCAAGGCTAAACATGCCCAGTTCTTTCAGTCTCTCTTCACAGGGCTTTGTTTCCAGTCCCCTGATCATCTTTGTTGCCCTACATGATACTGTATCATGTATCTGGTATGATACTGGCAGTATCTGGATGATACTGGCAGTTTTATTTTCCGTTTCTTTCCTAAATGATCTCTAACATGGATCTGTCAGCCAGTGCCACTAGCTCAGACCCTGTCAGTGTATATGTGGAGTTTTTCTACACCATCCTAAAATCCCGCATTTAAAACAGGGCTTTCTGCTTCTGTTTTAAATGCAGGATCACGACGGACCCCCTTGACGTGTGCTTCCGCCCCCTCCCCTTTCCCCCTCCTTTCCCCCCTTATCTGAGTCATCCATATGTTTCATTGTACAGCCACTAGATGGCCCTGTGGTCTCCTCTGATTTCAGGTTTTGCTCTTTTCACCAGGGAACTCAAGCGCTATAATTTGATAGCTTGTTATCTCTGATGTTTTAAAAAATGGAATAAAGGTCATGTAGTGTGGGAGATGCCCTGGAGGTTGGCAAAGTCATCTAAAAGACCTGCAAACTTCCATGAGTAAATCTCAATAGCAAGATAAAAGCTCCATGTGAAGAAGCCCATGAAGTTGGGATCTCCCCTCCACCAACCCCCACCCCTTGTGCATCACTGTACAGAAACGCTCAAGAAATCTGCTTTTTGCTGACTGCCTGGGACTACAAGAATAGAGGGAGAGGGTGTCGAGCATTTGGTAGGCCAAAATGCATGGCATTCAGCATGTTGCACAGATCTGGTGAACAGAACCGAGTGCTACTTCACAGCTGTTCTATAACAGGTACAGGAGGGCTAGGAGGAATTGCAGCTTGATACAGGAGGACTGGAATATGGTCAGCCCACAGCACGGCGGGCTGCTCCAAGGTGTAAGAGCCCAGCTATTTGAGCTGACACACTCTGTGGACATGTGCACGCTGGGGACCAGCACACTGGCTCTTCAAACTGATGGATGCTTTGGAGTGCTGACACACACATTACTGTGAGAAGTGGTATCAACAGGCACAATTGCTTTCTGACGTTTGCTTTATCTGGGTCTGTGTGTGATCGAGATGGCAGACGTGGCCAGGTTGCTACCACCTGGCAGTTTTGGCTCTGGATAATATCTTCTTCCCAGCACAAATAGCACCAAGAAATAAGAAACAAGATCTGCCATATGTAAGGATATTCATGTGATGCAGGTTACCTGTCAGGAGAGAGAGAGAGAGAGAGAGAGATTCTGCATGAAAAGCATAAGCTATTTGTCAGTGCCCCCCCAGCTCTAATCTTTAGATTTGTCAGTGCCCCTGCAACTCCCTGCCCTGCCAGTTGAGAAGCTAGGGAGCCCTGTCTTTACAGGTGTCATCCCCCCCCCCCATACCATTAGTGGTTGCATGTGATGCAGACATTTAGCAGGTACAGCTTCAACTCTGACAGAGAGAAGCAGCAATGGGGAAAGCTGCACCTGCTGGATTGCTGCCTGTCATGCAACAGTTCAGAGGCTCTGACAAGAAAACAAGGAGGCGACTGTGCTGCTTCCCAGTCGCCATGGCCCTTACTGCGTACTATTCCCCTTCCAAAGACATTGAGCATTTGGAGTTCCGGCCATGCTAGTATCCTTTTATGCTGCCAAGTCGGTTGTTCTGCAATCAGCTGGAAGTGGAAGTAAAACACTTTCCTCGGAGTAAGCCACAGTGGACTCAATGGGCCTTGCTTTTGAGTAGACATGTATATGTTTGCCCCGCACGTCAGTTACATTTCTCATGCAAGATCACTCTTTTCTGTTCTGGATGGAACAGCTTGCCTGGATAAGTTGACCTGGCCTGCCTGCCTTTTGGTGGGCAGTGGAGATGAATCTATTCCAGGCCAGCCTGCATTTTATTTAGCGGACCCTTTTAATGAATTTTATTTTATCAAAATGCATAAATACTCAGTTTAGGGTAAAATGCATACAAAACTGTGTATTTTGTGGGGAAGAAAGTAAAACAAATAATGCAGTTATGTTTTTGCAGATCAGTGCGGAAACAGGACAGAACAGACTGCTGAATGAACACATGCGATACTGACATGGACCGAAAATAGACTTGGCCCATCCAGCCCTCATTGGCCATGATGTTGATTTGGGGGGGGGGGGTAAAAAAATTGCATTAACAAATGATAATTGTTCTGGAGAAAAGAGGTGGGGTGGGTTTTATGATGGATCAACTGTGCAGCAGTATCATTAGAGATCAGAAAAAACAGCTATACGTCTGGAAACCAAAAGCAAAAAAGGAACAGCTGCACCAGTGGAATTCCTAATGCATTTTGACACTGGCCTTTATCAAGCGGAAAACTCTTAGCGATTCTTCTGGAGGATGCCCTCTCTGTTGCTTCTTCCAAAGAAAACAGAAGTATTTTCCCTTTCAAGGCATATGTCCTTTTTTGGGCTGCGGGTACATTTTACATTTTTGGGAGGGGGAATGGGCATATTATACATTTTTTCCAGGTCTGCAGGCACATTTTCTTGCTCTCCATTACAGGATTCCCACTTTTCTTGCCCCCCTTCTCCCCCCCCTTCCCACTTGGGGGTTTCCTTCCCCTGCTGCATCTCATTTCATATTTCCACCCCGGCTGCTTCTGTCCCCTGCTACATCCCTTCTCACCCCTGCTTGCCCCCAACTCCCCTGCCAAATGTGCCCAGTAGGACCCCTGTTGCACCCCCTCCCTAACTGCTGCTTCTGCCTCCCACCAAACTCAGCTCAGCAGCAAGGAAGGAGGAACTCAGCAGATCGGGAGGCAACTCTCCCAATTTGCTGACTTTCTGTTTCCTAGCTGCTGAGGGTGGCAGAAGGCAGAAGTGGTAGCAGTGATGGGGACAGCAAGGGCCCTAGCAGGAACACTTGCAGGCACCTGGTTGCCAATTCCTGCAGTAGATAGTTCTGGGCTAGATAGACCACTGATCTGCATCGGTATAAGTGCAGCTTCCTATGTTCATGTGTGTTGCAACTCACTAGGCTGCTGCAAGATGGGGTGTGTTGTAATCCACAGTGAAAGTATCCATGTTCCCGTCCCCATCATTAATCAGGACCTCTGCAGAAGGAGAACAGCAGTTCGACCTACAAAGGAGGACAAACATACAAGATGGATAAGCAGGAGAGGGAGAGAATCCCAATGGGCCCTGGGCACTAGCAGAGGGGGAGCCCAAATCCTGCAAGGGGAGCATATTTTTTAAATTAGCTAAATGACATAAATGTACTTAAATGTACAGCCTTCACTAGGTTGGTTGTAACTTTTTTTTTCTTCAGATAAAGAATATAGATTTATGGGTTTTTAAGAAAAATGTTGGGTACAGGGAGCAGCATTGGAGAAAGAGGAGGAAGACTCCAGACCAGGAGTGGGGAACCTACCGCACCATCTGAGGTTGTTAGACTCCAACTCCCATCATTCTCAGCCAGCAGGGCCAATGGTCAGGGATGGTGGGAGTTGCCCTCTAGATATTGATGCATTACAATAGGCTTCAGTATAGACTTTTGTTGTTGTTGTTGTTGTTGTTCAGTCGTTCAGTCGTGTCCGACTCTTCGTGACCCCATGGACCATAGCACGCCAGGCCTTCCTGTCCTGCGCTCTCTCCCAGAGCGTGCTCAAGTCCATATTCATTGCATCCGTGATGCTATCTAGCCATCTCATCCTCTGCCGTCCCCTTCTCCTTTTGCCTTCAGTCTTTCCCAGCATCAGGGTCTTTTCCAGGGAGTTTTCTCTTCGCATTAGGTGGCCAAAATATTGGAGCTTCAGCTTCAGTATCTGTCCTTCCAATGAGCACTCAGGGTTGATTTCCTTTAGGATGGACTGATTCGACCTCCTTGCAGTCCAGGTGAGCAATAAAGTGGACTTCACAGCATTCCTATATGCTGTTAGTAGCTATATAGAGACTTGTGTAGCTGAACACAGCGAGTAGATTTTAACAGGCTTTAGCTACCTAAAGTGGTCCTTTCATGTAAGCTAATTGGTACCAAGCAAGTACAGCTTCATACCACAGCAGTTGTGCATCTGCTACGCCTTTGCCCAGTTACCGTATCCTTCTAAGATAAGGATGCTGTTCTTTGCTTCCTGTGAGAAGCAAAAGGGAAGCCCCCCTGCTTCTTCTGAGAAGGGGGAGAGGCGTTGCCTGTCAGCTCCTGAATTAAGCTGAGAGAAACTTTAAAAATCCAACTCGCGGGCTTTGCCCTTCGGCCACACTCCATAGAGGAAAACACGCTACCGGCCTGGAGAAACTTGTGGCTCTAAGCACTACCTTGCCTATCTTGGGGGCCCAGCTGGACACCCAGCTGGGACAGCTTCATTGGCTGATGAGAGCTGTGAGCTTTCTTTGCATTGTTCTTTCTGCATCCATTTTCTATCAATAAGTGGCTTTGTCTCATCTTGGTAATCCAAAAGAATCTATTTTGACTGAGCCCTGACAGAATCAGGGCCTCAGCTCAATACAGCTGCCCAGGCCAGCCCAGTATAGACAGGAGGCATTGGGAACATCTGTAGCTCTGTGGCAGAGCAGCTGGGTTGCATTCAGGAGGTCCCAGGTTCAATCCGCAGCATCTCCAGGTAAGCTGGGGAAGACCTTGTTTGAAATCCTGGGGAGCCCCTGCCTGGCAGTGTAGGGCAGGGGTAGGCAATCTGCATCCCTCAGCCTCATTTCAAAAGCCCTCTGCAAGCAATCAGTTCTGACCTCTGGCAAGAGCAATCTGTCCCTCCCGATGGGCAGGGAGGAAGAGGGAGACAGAGAAGAAGGGAGAAGAAAGAGCAAAAGAAAAAGAAAAAAGGAGCGAGTGTCAGAAAAAGGGAAAGAGGATGGGAGCAGAGAAAGAGAAAGGGGGGAAGGAAGGAAGGAAGGAAGGAAGGAAGGAAGGAAGGAAGGGGAGTGCCAGAAAAAAGAGCTAAAAGGGGTGTGGCCCTACCCACCACTCTTGCTCTGGCCCCACCCGCCAATGGGTTTGACCCCATCCACTGTCAACATGTGGCCCCTGACAGATGAGCCCTGAGGGAATGTGGGTGTCCCAATATTTTGGCTCGATATAAAACAGCTCCTTATGTTCCCTATAATGTAGGGCAGTCTTCCCTAACCCACTGCCTTCCAGATGTGTTGGACTACAACTCCTAGCACCTCCAGTCATGGTGGGGGTCATAATCCAACACATCTGGAGGGCACTGAGTTGGAAAAGGCTGACGTAGGGACTGGGTACTGTGCAGAAGAGGGGTAGGCAACTAGGTGTCCTCCAGGTGTGGTGGACTATATGCCCCAACCAGCATGGCTAGTAGTCACAGATTCTGGGAATTGTAGTCCAAAACATCTGGAGGGCACAAGGTTTCCTATTCTTGATATAAAAGGACAGGGCAGAAATGCACAATGAAGACAGGACCCCACACCTGTGCTCCTGGCAGATCCCACGTCTCTGAGACTTATAAAGTTACTTTTGATTGTCACGTGGGACATACTATAGGAGGCTTTGCCTGGTCTTTTCTACACGGAAGGGCTCTCTGTGTAGGAAAGAAATCTCATTTGAAGTGGACCTCAGAGGTCATGATGGGACACACAGGGAAAGAGTCCACTGCTTGCATAAGGGGAACATGACAAAGGAAGGGGACAGGGGAATGCCTGGGCTGGAGTCCCTGCTCCATTCAAGCCCTCTCTAGCTCCTAAAACATTTGACAGAAGCTGCCAGTATATTTTCAATGCTTTTTCCCCTGCACTTCTGAGAACTACAACTCAGGACCAAGATATCTAGCTGACTGTCTTCCCTTATATTACTCAGTCAACCCCTGAGATCTTCTGTGGAGGCCTTACTGGTTGTTCCACAGCCAATGGAATGTTGCCAAGTAGCGGTAGGTAAGTGGGTCTTCTCAGTGGCGGCACCCTTTGGAACACTCTCCCATGACAGGTTCAAGAGGCAGGAAGGCCTCTTGAATACGCACCTATTCACACAGGCTTTGCCGGACCTGTGAAATACCTTGTTACTGCCTTGTTTTATTGTTATCATAGAATCATAGAATAGTAGGGTTGCTATGTTATGATGCTGTCATGATGACAGTTATGATGCTCTCATGTTTTTAAATGTTCTTAATTTTAATTTTTTTTTAATTTTACCGTGTTATGTTGTATTTTAATGTGAACCACTTAGGGATTTTAATATATTAAGTATTAGTATATTATAGAACTTTATCAATAAATAAAATAAATAATAAACTAGTAACGTTCTGGCTTAAAAAAATAAAAAGACACCCGAGATCAATGGGATTCTACCCCGGGGGCCAATTCCACATCTCTGGCCATGTTCCCCATGCAGGGATACACATTCCCAGAAAGCAGAGGGATATACGTACTTATAGTCACAGATGACATCCTTGCCATCATCAGTCTCCCCTGGGTAGCAAGCCAGACCAGAGGGATTTGAGTTGATTCGGACAGTGACAGCATTGTGATTGTCTTTCGCGGAAAACGTCATCCGCCAAATGTGGTGAGAGCAGTCAGGTCTGGTCTGGCTGTTGGCTACGCAAGGCATGCTGAATTTTAGAAGCTTGTGGACTGGTGGGATCTTGTCAGTTTCCTGGAGGGTGGAATACATATTGCTTAATGATACCAGTGAGTAGCCATCAGTCAATATCACTATCAACACCAGGCTGGCGCCAAGGGTAGGCATGGCTAGGCACCTGCCGAGGGCCCACACCTCATTGGGGGCCCACTGACAAGAGCCACTTGGACTTGCTCCTTCACCATTGCAACCTGCTCGTTCACCTGCCTCTTGCTCTGGTTCAGACAACGGTGGTGGTGAGGAGGAGGAAGAGCAGATGTCACAGCCTACTTGCTCCCTGGCTCTTTGCCTGTCCATCAAGCAAGTGGTAGCAATGATGAGAAACAAAAGGATGAGTGATAGCAGCTGGTGACAATGGTGAGACGGTAGATTACCTGAGGGAGGGGGCCTATCGAGGGTGTCTTGCCCAAGGACCCTCAAAAACCTAGAGTCAGCACTGATCAACGCACATGTATAAAAGACAAAGCAAAGGGAACCTACGGATTTTTGTACGACGCAGTAGTTTCAGTTGCATTCTGCAGGCATAGGTAAATGTTCCTGTCTCTTTCTGGAAACCCCTTCTGATTCAAGTGTGTGATGGCCAGTGTGGTGTAGTGGTTAGAGCACTGGAGTAAGACTAGGGACATCCGGGTTCTAGTGCCCACTGTGCCACTGGATGTCTTTGGGCTGGTCACTGACTCTCAGCCTAATGTAACTCACAGGTTTGTTGTGAAGATAAAATGGAGAGGAGGAGAATCATATATGCCACCATGGGCTCCTTGCAGGAACAGCTGGGATATAAATGTAAATAAAATGGAGAAAAGAACTTCCATAGGCTAATATTCCTTCAGCAAAGGAGATCGTTACCTTGTCATGGTGCTGGAGCTTGAGCACCTCAATGACGTCATGAGCTAAACTGTGAAGGGAAACCCAAGACGGGAAGGTCATGGCAGAGAGGTCAGACTAAATACGTTCCCTGGGGAAGGAAACGGCAACCCACCCCAGTATTCTTGCCATGAAAACTAAATGGATCAGTACAACCAGAGATATGTTGGTATATCATCGGAAGATGGTCAAAATGCTACTGGGGAGGAACAGAGGATAAGTTCAACTAGCCCCAGATGTGATGACGCAGCTAGCTCAAAGCCGGACGGCTAGCAGCCGATGGTGCTGGTGGTGAACGACGAATCCGATGTTCTAAAGATCAACACACCATAGGAACCTGGAATGTAAGATCTATGAGCCAGGGCAAATTGGATGTGGTTATTGGGGAGATGTCAAGATTAAATATAGACATTTTGGGTGTCAGTGAACTGAAATGGACTGGAATGGGCCACTTCACATCAAATGACCACCAGATCTACTACTGTGGACAAGAGGACCACAGAAGAAATGGAGTAGCCTTCATAATTAATAATAAGGTGGCTAAAGCAGTGCTTGCATACAATCCAAAAAATGACAGAATGATCTCAATTCGAATTCAGGGTAAGCCATTTAACATCACAGTGATCCAAATATACACCCCAGCCACAGATGCTGAAGAAGCAGAAGTAGATCAGTTCTATGAGGATCTGCAGCACCTACTGGATAGTACGCCAAAAAAAGATGTTATTTTCATTACAGGAGACTGGAATGATAAGGTGGGTAGTCAAACGACACCTGGAATTACAGGCAAGCATGGTCTGGGAGAACAAAATGAAGCAGGACATAGGCTGATAGAATTTTGCCAAGACAACTCACTGTGCATAACAAACACTCTCTTCCAACAATCTAAGAGACGACTTTATACATGGACGTCACCAGATGGTCGACACCGAAATCAGATTGACTACATCCTTTGTAGCCAAAGGTGGCGGACATCTATGCAGTCGGTAAAAACAAGACCTGGAGCTGATTGTAGTTCAGATCACGAACTTCTTATTGCACAATTTAGAATCAGACTAAAGAGAATAGGGAAGACCCACAGATCAGTTAGATCTGAGCTCACCAATATTCCTCATGAATATGCAGTGGAGGTAAAGAATAGATTTAAGGGACTAGATTTAGTATATAGGGTCCCGGAAGAACTACGGACAGAAGTTCACAACATTGTTCAGGAGGCAGCAACAAAAAACTAGGGATGGCGGAGAATTTCTCCCCGAAACTTCGGGGGGCTGAGCGCCAACGTGTTCGGCCCCCCGAACAAGTTTCGGGGAGAAATCCTCCGAATCCCCCCCGCACCCCCCCCCCGGGACGGGACTTACCTTCGCCGAATGTCCCTCCCAGCGGCGGGTCCGGCCGGCGGTTCGGCGGGTGTTCGAGCGGGGCGGGAGCGGCAGCCGGTCTTTTGACCGGCTGCCGCCGCCGCCATTCCAATGAAAGAAAGAAAAAAACAAACGCCCCCGTGATAGGTTACGTGACGATTAACGTAGCCTATCACGGCTAGATTAGCAAAGTCAGCCGTGAAAGGCTACGTAAATCGTCATGTAGCCTATCACGGGTGACTTTTAAAAAAAAAGAAAAAAAAGCGCGTACGGATAATGGCGGCCTCCATAGGGAGCAGCCATTCCCGTTCCTTATTTGGTCGCTGTAGTCTACGTAAATCTTTATGTAGACTACGGCAAACATAAGGGCAACGTTATTTGCGTTGCCCTTATTTTCGCCGTAGTCTACGTAAAGATTTACATAGACTACAGCGACCAAATAAGGAACGCGAATGGCGGCTCCCTATGGGGGCCGCGATTAGCGTACGCGCTTTTTTTTTTAAAGTCACCAGTGATAGGCTACGTGACGATTAACGTAGCCTATCACGGCTGACTTTGCAGATCTAGCCATGATAGGCTACGTTAATCGTCACGTAGCCTATCACGGGGGCGTTTAAAAAAAAAAAACTTTCGAGTTCGCGGCCGGGCGAGGCGGGAAGCCTCCTCCCCGGCCTGAATTTCGGCCGGGGCGAGGCGGGAAGCCTCCCCCCAGCCTGAATTTCGGCCGGGGCGAGGCGGGAAGCCTCCCCCCCGGCCTGAACTTCGCGGGGGAGCAGCGAAGCGCCTCCCCCCCCACCGCGAACAACCTTCGACGAAAGGTAAGTGACTTTCGTCCACCCCTACAAAAAATGTCCCAAAGAAAGAGAAAACCAAGAAGGCAAGATGGCTGTCTGCTGAGACACTGGAAGCAGCCCAAGAAAGAAGGAAAGCAAAAGGCAACAGTGATAGGGGGAGATATGCCCAATTAAATGCAAAATTCCAGAGGTTAGCCAGAAGAGATAAGCAATTATTTTTAAACAAGCAATGCACAAAAGCAGAAGAAGATAATACAATAGGAAGGACAAGAGACCTATTCCAGAAAATTAGAAACATCGGAGGTAAATTCCAGGCAAAAATGGGTATGATCAAAAACAAAGATGGCAAGGACCTAACAGAAGCAGAAGAGATCAAGAAAAAGTGGCAAGAATATATGGAAGATCTGTACAGGAAGGATAATAATATCGGGGATAGATTTGACGGTGTGGTCAGTGAGCTAGAGCCAGACATCCTGAAGAGTGAGGTTGAATGGGCCTTAAGAAGCATTGCTAATAACAAGGCAGCAGGAGATGACGGTATCCCAACTGAACTGTTTAAAATCTTGCAAGATGATGCTGTCAAGGTGATGCATGTCATATGCCAGCAAATTTGGAAAACACAAAAATGGCCAACAGATTGGAAAAAATCAACTTATATCCTCATACCAAAAAAGGGAAGCACCAAAGAATGTTCAAACTATCGAACAGTGGCACTTATTTCACATGCCAGTAAGGTATGCTCAAGATCTTGCAAGGTAGACTCCAGCAATTCATGGAACGAGAATTGCCAGATGTACAAGCTAGGTTTAGAAAAGGCAGAGGAACTAGAGACCAAATTGCCAATATCCGCTGGATAATGGAGAAAGCCAGGGAGTTTCAGAAAAACATCTATTTCTGTTTTGTTGACTATTCTAAGGCCTTTGACTGTGTGGATCATAACAAATTGTGGCAAGTTCTTGGTGGTATGGGGATACCAAGTCATCTTGTCTGCCTCCTGAGGAATCTGTATAACGACCAAGTAGCAACGGAAAGAACAGACCACAGAACAACGGACTGGTTTAAGATTGGGAAAGGAGTATGGCAGGGTTGTATACTCTCATCCTACCTATTCAACCTGTACGCAGAACACATCATGCGACTTGCTGGGCTTGATGAAGCCAAGGCTGGAGTTAAAATTGCTGGAAGAAACATTAATAATCTCAGATATGCAGATGATACCACTTTGATGGCTGAAAGTGAGGAGGAGCTGAGGAACCCCATGACAAAGGTGAAAGAAGAAAGTGCAAAAGCTGGGTTGCAGTTCAACCTCAAAAAAACCAAGATTATGGCAACCAGCTTGATTGATAAATGGCAAATAGAGGGAGAAAACGTGGAGGCAGTGACAGACTTTGTCTTTCTAGGCGCAAAGATTACTACAGACGCTGACTGCAGCCAGGAAATCAGAAGACGTTTATTTCTTGGGAGGAGAGCAATGACAAATCTTGATAAAATAGTGAAGAGCAGAGAAATCACACTGACAACAAAGGTCCGCATAGTTAAAGCAATGGTCTTCCCCGTAGTAACCTACGGCTGCGAGAGCTGGACCATAAGGAAGGCTGAGCGAAGGAAGATAGATGCTTTTGAACTGTGGTGCTGGAGGAAAATTGTGAGAGTGCCTTGGACTGCCAGAAGATCAAACCAGTCCATACTCCAGGAAATAAAGTCAGACTGCTCACTTGAGGGAATGATATTAAAGGCAAAACTGAAGTACTTTGGCCACATAATGAGAAGACAGGATACCCTGGAGAAGATGCTGATGCTAGGGAAAGTGGAAGGCAAAAGGAAGAGGGGCCGACCAAGGGCAAGATGGATGGATGATATTCTGGAGGTGACAGACTCGACCTTGGGGAAGCTGGGGGTGGTGACGGCCGACAGGAAGCTCTGGCGTGGGCTGGTCCATGAAGTCACGAAGAGTCGGAATTGACTGACCGAATAAACAACAAAAAGGCTAACATTCCATCCCACGTGTAGCTTAGCTTCTCTGTGCTAGATGCAAGTGGTGCTTGAGGAATTCTAATTTGCAAAGTCGAATACTAACTGACTGGACCCAGACCTCCCAGAGTAATGTACAGGTCGCCATTCAGTTATGCACCTGCTTTCCCACTTTCCAAACATCCCATTCTTGGCTCAAAAAACATATCAAAATATGTTTTTAAAAGCATATTTAAAGAGAAAATATATTTCAAAATACACATCCAAGTAAAACGCAAAGATAGACATATTGGTCCATGGGGGGGAAAACCCCAATTCCACAGGCCAGGAGGCTGTATGTGTTTCGTCCCAGGTGAGACACGGATCTGGGTTACAGCTGGTTTTTATGTTTTTAGAAATGGGGAACAGCCATTGCTTCTTTGTCCCAGAAACCTCGGTTTAAACTGATAGCTGCAGCACCTAGCAGTGACTTATTCAATCAGTCTGCAGTTTCCATCCTGAGTGAGACTGAGTCTAAGCTGCAGACCTCATGGCCACACAGTCAATATCATAGAATCATAGAATAGTATCATAGCATAGTAAGGTTGGAAGGAGCCTAGAAGACCATCGATTCCAACCCCCTGCTCAGTGCAGGAACCTGGATACCAGAAGCAAACATGGAAGACAACCATCTTTAAGCAGGTAAAAACCACTCACATAAAGAAAAGTATCAGGCCAATAGTATGCAGAAGATGCTTTTAAACCTTTCTTTCTTAAACAGCAAGGTTTTAAATACAGTAATGTTGGGCCTCTCTAGAAGTTCCACAAACTGGGAAAGCTGTACTCCTCACCCCAGCAGGAGACAGTTCTTACAGCAGTGTGGGAGGGCAGGGAGCACGATTCCCTAAATATATCAAGCTGTAAAGCAGGAGTGTTGAAGCTTTTTCAGCCTGTAGGCTGAATTCAATTTTAAGGACGCCCTCAGGGGCCATGTTCCAGTGGTAAAACCACCAAGCAATCAGTGGCTGGACCATACCCAGAGGGCCGGATTGGGGTTCTAGGTGGGCCAGTCTTGGCCCACGGGCCTAAGGCTCAACACCCCCACTGTAAAGGCTCATATTGGGAGAGTTGCTCCCTCAGGTAAACTGGACCTAGGCCACATGGGGCCTAAAAGTACTCTGGACTGGACTCAGAAAGGAATTCAAAAATGCCATTTGTTTAAAGATAAAAGAAACCAATTTCCTTTTTGCTAGTGAGGTGCTTCTCCAATTAGGAGGCAGCACGTCTTTGCTGCTATCGGCATTAGCCATGAACGATCCCACAGAAGGCAGACTACTCACCAGGGCAGCCACAGGGATGACGGTGATGGGCAGTTTCAGGTAGTTGCGGGTTGCTGAGCCTGAAGCTGTGAACGTTATGGTGCTGGAAGGACAATTAGTGAGGATTATGAATGGACACAATGTGTGTATCTGGGGGGCGGGCTTCATGGAAAGGGGAACCCACTGGGCAACCCAGCCCCTCCGCTTTGCTACCCTCAGCAATCCAACTCAACTAGGTTGCATAATTACCACTGAAACATTGTCCTATGTCCAAAGTTCCACTGAAACATTGTCCTAATCCACCAATCCTAATTCCCTGCCCAGAGAATCCAGGGGTCCTGGCACCAACTCTCTCCCCTCCCCACCTTTAAACTTCTCTGCTATGTATTTTGCACCCATCAAAGTAATTCCAAGCCACATTAGCCCAGCCTTTCCCAACCGGATGCATCCAGATGTGTTGGGCTACATACTGGCTGAGGGCTGTTGAAATTTGCCCAACACAGTCCAGCACATCTGGAGGCAGCAAGTTGGGGGAACTCTGCATTAGCCTGTAAGCCAGACCTCTGCAATATCTGGACCCTCAAATCAGGTTCACAGCTCACTACCCCCCCCTTTTTTTTTTGTTGCTGGCATGGACTATTCCTAGGGCTTGATCAGTAGGTTGATCTGCTGATGTTAGCAGATGGGAATACTCATCTCCACACCATGGAAAGTGTGAGGAGAGACTGAAAGAACTGGGCATGTTTAGCCTTGAGAAGAGAAGACTGAGGGGAGATCTGATAGCGCTCTTCAAGTACTTGAAAGGTTGTCACAGAGAGGAAGGCCAGGATCTCTTCTGGATCATCCCAGAGTGCAGGACACGGAATTATGGGCTCAAGTTACAGGAAGCCAGATTCCGGCTGAACATCAGGAAAAACTTCCTGACTGTTAGAGCAATATGACAATGGAGCTAATTCCCTAGGGAGGTGGTGGGCTCTCCCACACTGGAGGCCTTCAAGACGAGGCTGGACAGCCATCTGTCAGGGATGCTCTGACTTGGATTCCTGCATTGAGCAGGGGGTTGGACTCAATGGCCTTGTAGGCCCCTTCCAACCCTACTATTCTATGATTCTATGATCTGCTGATTTCTGCGGTGTCAGCTTTCTCCCTGGCATCTTGGCAACTCTACTCTAGGGCGGCCACATAATGCATCACCAAAAAAAGAGGAAATGCAGCACCAACGAGAAGACAAAAGAGGACACCAGTTTGCATAAAAATCACATATGCTAATTGATTTGTATGAATGCAAACTGAGAAATAATTATTACAATTTAAATAGAAATACAATTTCATCGTGGGGAAGGCAGTGTCCAAGTGACCTGTATACCCTGCCTGTTCTGTCTGCTATCCAGGTATTAACTGTTGATGGGCAAATTCAAGTCCCTAGCTTTCCCCTCTGATGATTTTTTAAATCTTTCAACTGGAATTGGACTGGACAGCACTTCAAACAGACGACACCTCCAAAGTCCTCTGGCAGCCCTTCAAAGAGAGGACTGTCCTCTGTAAAAGAGGACACATGTCCAACCTATGCAGCCTGACTGATAACCCTTCTGGTGTTGTCAAGCATCTGGCGGGCCAAAATACAAGGCACAATACAAGGCATCCAGCTTGGCACTTTGGACCGTTACTCATTTAAGCCAAGAATGGGGAACCTTTTTAGGACCAAGGACCAAACTGGCTCCAGGTAACCATGTCAGGGGCCACATCCCAAACTGCTAGCATGTGGCCCCCGACCCATGCATACACTTGCATATACTCATACACCACACACTCCCCTTTCCTGAAAGCGCCCCATGCCAGCAATTAGACTTTTAAGAAACCACCACTGGCAGCAACAGAGGTGTGTTGAAAGCCTGGCTGCAGCACTCTCCTTGCCAGTAACTGAGCCTTAGGAGAGGCACTTTGACCTTTTAGAATGCAGAGGGGGAACGGGACCGCAAGAGCCAGAAAACCACCAAACGATTGGCAGTCAGATGATGGGGTGGGGCCAAGGGAAGGGGCGTGGCCATCTAGAGAACCCTGTACGCCAGATTGGGACCCCAAGTTGGCTGGATTTGGCCCACAGGCCTGGGGTTCTGCACCCCTGTTGTACGTGCCACTGAGCTATAACCCTTTCCTATAGTGGCAAGATAATCTATGCTTTAATTCTGGCTGTACAAAGATGCTGGGAATGCTGCTCCTGGTCTAACATGTTCTTCCTGCTGCTTTTCCGGTGCATGGAGGTGAGCAAGCATTCTTGCTAGGGGAAGAGCAAGCCTGTTTCCAGGGAGGAGGCACATCAAAGGACTCATCAAAAGGCCTACAAAAACCTCTATTCAGCCCTGTTACTGGACCATACCTGACCCTGCTTGGATCCTTCAGTATGGAAAGGGATGGTGTGCTCCTCCCCCAATCTGGTCCATATCCTGGTCTTGGATCAGCACCACTCCTCAGTTGTCAAACTCTTGAGACTACTATTTCAACCAGGGAAACCCCCAAATCCTGGCACTGCATCCCCCTTTCCAAATTCCCACTCCTGTCCCAGATCACCCCTGAGTCTTGATTTCTACCCTTTGGGCAATGCTGCCCCCTACCTGGAGTTATAGCTGCTGCTCTCTACAGCTGCCATGAAGGTTGCAGTGAGAGTGACGTCCTTTCCTGGATTTAGGAATTTTGTGGCTGGGCTGAAGCTTGTCAGGAAATTCAGGTCGTCCCAGACTTTAAAGGTGAACCTACTTGGCCGACCGTCATTCACCACCTTGACAGAGATCTCCAAGGTCTCGCTGGGTGATATGGTGACTGGAGAGAAATCAGGATGATGTGCTCATGATGTGGACAGCTGCTGAGTTCCCGACTGCGGAGAGCAGCCGGCATGGTTCTCTCCGAGCCACCTGCGAGGGGGAGGGGGCGGAGCTCCGATTCCCCACTCCGAGGTCAGAGCGCTGTCTCCAACCTCAGATCGGGGAATCTGAAATATTCTGAGGCCCTTAAGACGCTGTCTAGGGGCCATAGGATTGCTTCCTTAGGACAGGAAAAAAAGCTGAGAAAGTTAGGAAACCACCAAACAACTGGTGGTCAGAAGAAAGTGGGTGTGGCCATCTGGGGAATTGGCCCTCAGGCCTGAGGATTCAACATGCTTGCTCTTGAGGGAGTTGATAGGAGACTGGGCATCCCTGGGCACCCCACCCGCTCGAGTACCATAATTTGTCTACCCCAATCCCCACTCCATACACTTTCAATAGAAAGAAAAAAGACACCATGATGGTAATAAAAGGCTGTATCCAGTTATAGCTTTGTACTAGAAGAAACACTTCCCCTGGCGCAAGATGGAGCTCTTGATTTGCACCCATCTCCCCTCCCCACTACAGCCCCTGGTGCCCCCTAAAAGTTGCTCCTGAGGGTTGGGGGATCATTTGGAATGGTATGGGATATGGCACAGAGGTCTCCAGTACGCATGGGGGATTGTTGAAAATTAAATGCCCCACCTTGCACACGCATCACCACTTTCTGCTAGTGCAAAGCCACCACTGGATACAACCCCATGGATTTCTCTGGGAGTGAAAAGAAAGAAGCAAATTTAAGACCAGGATTTCCACAGATGTGAATGGCCCAAGATAGTCATTCAGTGTCGATGGCTGAAATATACTGAAACTGTTTCCTTGCTTCTGTAAACACAGGCATTGTTTATTATTATTATTATTGATAATGATGATGGTGATGATGATGATGATGATAATAATAATAACAATAGTTCTCACTAGAGGAGTTGGACTTGTGAAAGAACAGAGTGCCTGTCATGGTGGTGTCTGTGGCTCTGTTGGGGGGAAACTGGAGGGAAGGTTATTACTGGTGTATTATTCCACGGCACCAGGGACTTACAGTTTTGGTCTGGCAAGAGCATAATCTGCACACTCTCTGTGTGGATGGGACTGGCGGTAATTCGAGAAAAGGGCAGGCCGCGTGGAGACAGGCCTTCCACACTCAGCAGGAATGACTGGAAGGAAAAGGAGAAGGAAGGGATTAATGCTAAAGATCCGTTACATCAGGGGTGCAGAACCTGTTTCAGCCCAAGGGCGAATTCCATTTCGGAGAAGCTCCTGGGGGCCGTATTCCAATGGTGGGCAGGACTGAAGACAAAAGGGGCGGGGCCAAAGGTACCAGCATATTTTAGCTTAAAGCTTTTTCTGCCAGTAGCGAAGTCTTAGCAGAGGCATTTCAACCTTTTAGAATGGGGGGAAAACCCTGCATGACAGCCAGGCAACCAAAAGATTGATGGTCTTAGGAAACGGAGTGTGGGCAGGGGAAGGCGGCATGGACATCTGGGGAACCCTGAAGGGCCAGGCTGGGAACACGTGAAGGCCAGATTTAGCCCCCGGGCCCGAGGTTCTGCTCCTCTGCTTTACACCATCATAAGTATACGGAATTATTTCAACAATTCCTGCCCCTCTGGAAAGACATACTCAAACTCTCTGGAAACAAGCAGCTGCCATTTTTATTGGACACTCTGAAGACTCAAGAAATGAGAGCCATAGCCACTTTTTGCTAGTCACACTAGCTGTATAGGAAAACATCCCCCCCTTTTTTTGCTTTGATTTAGGAGGACCTTTTATGATTCGTTTTAATTCTGATGTTCTGACATGATTTTTAAGAAGACTTTTTAGTGGTGCTTGTTTACCTTTTGTTGTGATTTTATTGCTTTTCCTGATTATATGATGTTTTTATTAGTACAACTAGACAATAATAAATTGTTGTTATTATTACTGCTTTTAAGGGAGCAATCCCGTGGCCCTAGATGCTATCTGTGGGGCCACAGGATACTTTGGATTCCCGGATCCTTGGCTGGAGACAGTGCTCTGACCTTGGGCCCAGGAGTCCAAGCTCCCCTCCCCTCCCCCTCACAGCTGGCTCAGAAAGAACTGCACCGGCTGCCTCTCTGAGGTCGGGAGCTCAACCGTGGCGAGGGGATAAAGGGAGTGTTCTGGTGGCTGGGGAGGGGAGGGGACTAGAGAGGCCAGGATACGAGCTATCTCTAGGCCTCTCCAGCCTCCTTCCCTTCCCCTCTGGTGCGTCCCAGCTTGGTGGGCAAAACAGCCCATCTAGCGAAAACGCAGAGCAGGGGGAACGGGGAGGCTGCTCCCCCCGCTCTGTGCTGGATGCTTGTAAGCTTCCGAGTTCAGAGGCTTATGAGCATCGAGGGTGGAAGTCATAGCATTGCGCCCTAAGTTTTGTAAGCTGACTTGGAAGGACCTATGCTAAAAGGTGGGGAGTAAAATGGTTGTGATTATGATTATGAAATGAACAAAAACAACAATAATACTACATGATGATGTTGACAATGATGAATGCTTCCAAATACATTTTGCACCCTGTGTCCCAGGGCTGATCTGAACCCCTCCTCCCACTTTCGCCAGACCTTCATCCTCCAACTAAGGTGGATGGAGTTTTTGTGTGACTGTTGAAGGTTTTCCATGAAGGCGGTAACACATTTGGAGATGTGTGTGCTTGTGTGTGCGTGTTATTTACTATTTGATGAGGAGGCTGAGTGGCCTGTCTTTTAAAAAAAAAATCCAAAAAGGGCAAACCTCTGATCTCAGCAGCTGGTGTCCGGTTTCATCAAAAATATTTTTGAGGATAGTGCTGGGAATGTGACTACATGATGACATAGTACGATTCCCAGTGAAGTTGTATGGAAAAAGAGAAGGCTGCTCCCCACAGGCCTGTTGGGAACCACACTATGGCAACATGTAATGCAGTGTCTTGCCCCACTTTCAAGTAAAGAAGTTCACACTCATTTTCAGTCATTGTTGAGGTGCAACTTGCACCATTCTTTAACAGAGGGGTGGGCAACTTGTAGCCCTCCAGATGTTTTGGCCTACAACTCCCATCAGCCCTCACCATTGGCTCTGCCGGCTAGGGCTGAAGGAAGTTGTAGGCCAACACATCTGGAGGGCCACAAGTTGCTCACCTCTGCTTTAAGAAATAACCATGGGAGAGGGTACATACCGGGGCATCAACGGAAAGAGAAGCAGTAGCCAAGATGTTGCCAAGGGCATCAGAGGTTTGGTTTATAGGGACAGAGCCTGTGGGGATCCCCAGATCAGAAACTGATACCAATCGCTGGATTTTAGCACCTTTGGCATCCCCCAGCAGCTTCATGGAGAATATGTACGTCGATCCTGGGAAAAATGTAGAAACTTAGCACAGAGGCCCCCCCCTGGAATTTCCATGCCCCCCACAATGTGAACTGTTTCTCTGTTCAAAACACCCCCCTCCTGAAGTTGCTTTTTCTTAGAAAAACAGCTTCCTTTCGGCTTTTCTTACACGTGCAGCTATATAATGGGTAGTTCCACCCTTGGTATAGTTGCTGCATTCAATATGCCAACAAATTTGGAACACTCAACAATGGCCGCAAGACTGGAAAAGGTCAGTTTACATTCCAATTCCAAAGAAGGGCAACGCCAAAGAGCGTTCAAACTACTGCACAATTGCGCTCATTTCACATGCCAGCAAGGTGATGCTCAAAATCCTACAAGCTAGGCTTCAGCAGTATGCGAACTGAGAACTACCGGAAGTACAAGCTGGGTTTCGAAGAGGCAGAGGGACTAGAGATCAAATTGCCAACTGTCGCTGGATCATGGAGAAAGCAAGAGAATTCCAGAAAAACGTCTATTTCTGCTTCATTGACTACGCTAAAGCCTTTGATTGTGTGGATCACAACAAACTGTGGCAAATTCTTAAAGTGATGGGAATACCAGACCACCTTACCTGTCTCCTGAGAAACCTGTACGAGGGTCAAGAAGCAACAGTAAGAACCAGACATGGAACAACCGAGTGGTTCAAAATTGGGAAAGGAGTACGACAAGGCTACATATTGTCACCCTGCTTATTTAACTTATATGCAGAGTACATCATGAGAAACGCCGGGTTGGATGAATCACAGGTCGGAATTAAGATTGCTGGGAGAATTATCAACAACCTCAGATATGCAGACGATACCACCCTAATGGCAGAAAGCGAAGAGGATCTCAAGAGCCTCTTGTTGAGGATGAAAGAGGAGAGTGCAAAAGCTGGTTTGAAACTCAACATTAAAAAAACGAAGATCATGGCATCTGGCCCCATCACTTCCTGGCCTATAGAAGGGGAAGAAATGGAAGCAGTGACAGATTTTACTTTCTTGGGCTCCAAGATCACCGCAGACGGTGACTGTAGCCATGAAATTAAAAGACGCTTGCTCCTTGGCAGGAAAGCTATGGCAAACCTAGACAGCATAGTAAGAAGCAGAGACATCACCTTGCTAACAAAGGTCCATCTAATCAAAGCTATGGTTTTCCCAGTAGTAATTTATGACTGTGAGAGCTGGACTATAAGGAAGGCTGAGCGCCGAAGAATTGTTGCTTTCGAACTGTGGTGCTGGAGAAGACTCTTACGAGTCCCCTGGACTGCAAGGAGGTCAAATCAGTCCATCCTAAAGGAAATCAACCCTGAGTGCTCATTGGAAGGACAGATACTGAAGCTGAAGCTGAAATATTTTGGCCACCTAATGCGAAGAGAAAACTCTCTGGAAAAGACCCTGATGCTGGGAAAGACTGAAGGCAAAAGGAGAAGGGGACGGCAGAGGATGAGACGGCTAGATAGCATCACCAATGCAATGAATATGAATTTGAGCACACTCCGGGAGAGAGCGCAGGACAGGAAGGCCTGGCGTGCTATGGTCCATGGGGTCACGAAGAGTCGGACACGACTGAACGACTGAACAACAACATGGTTGCTTGGTGTGCTCTTGATGCGCCCAAAACTGTACCTTTCACAGGTCGTCCCTGGATTGGAAGCACAAATTTATTCTGCTCTTCCATAATCTGGTGGGCAAAGTCAAGCAAGCTCTTGCCCCCGATTTCCACCTCGTAGGAGCCTCTGGGAGAGACACTCACAGCCCACGAACCGTGTTCCTCGATAGGAGACACCTTCACAACCTTGTGGCTGTCTGTGTTGATTACTGTGTGAGTGGACACCAATGGAGCACCTGCCATGGGAAGACACAGAGACAGAAAGAGTTTCAGGAGGAGCAGAGGATGAGCTGGCAGATTATACACGGATCTCTCTCCCACTATCCATTTACTGTAAAGTTTGCTGCTGAGTTTTCTGTATCACGGCACCCCCTACCTGAAGGCGGCAGCACAGTCATGCTGAATCCGGAGGAGGGGGAGCTTAGGCTCTTGACTGAGATGGTGATTTCTGTGAGGGTCTCATCCACTGGGAAGGAGAACTGCGTCCCATCCAGACGATGAAGGGCCACTTTAACAGGGGCAGCATTCAGGGAGCGCTCCATTATGCCCATGACTTGGGAGAGTTCAGATTTCTTGGTTTTCACATAGTAGCCACCCGAATAAACAGTAAGTTCTTCGTAAAGGTTTTCGTAACTTCTCTCAGGAACCCTGGTTCTCCTCTCAATACCTACAGAGATTAAATACAGATTTCCCCTTTCAACCTGCTCCCCTTCCCCCCGAGTTCACAGGAGGAAAGGCGAACGATCTTAGCTCGTTCAATAACACCACTTCTTAAGTCAAGTGCCTTTATTCTCCTGTTTAAGTATGCTGTCCCAAAGTTGAATCAACTTTAATGATGCAATTGTTGGAAATGTAAATAATTAAATACTGTCATGTGGGGGTGATTTCTGATAATTCTTTGCAGGGCCCCCTTAGCCATCCTCCACCAACTTGTCAGAAAATTAGTTGAAAAGCAGATTTTTAAAAAGTTTTCAGTGTAATCACAAATCATGGCCACTAGTCACAATGGCTATATACTACCTCCCGGATCAAAGGCACCGTGCCTCTGAATACTAGGGTGCGTCCAGATGAGGCCTTTATTGTGCAATCACCCTGCCTCATTCAGAGAATATCACAAGGGGTCCAAACTACAATGTGTTCCACTTGTAACCCTTCTGTGTTTTTCCACGACTTCTCCTATCTTTTTTCTTACCAGAAAAAAGACCATTTGGGAGGAAAAGGCAGGATAGCAGCACAATGCCTTTGGATAGGTAGTGCTAGGAACCTTTCATCTGGAAACACCAGCATGGTCACGGAGCCAGATGCGGTGCTGGCAGTGTTTTGTTCGCAAGCGCGCGGACATCATCTGCCACCCCCAGGACTACGCCTCACAATAGCTGGGGGCGGGGGGGGGGGGGACTGAGTTTTCCCAGCAACAGTATATTGTTCCCTGTTGCAATGCAAAGTATCTGGGGACGGCTTGGTCTTGACTGGGCAACTAAGACCTAACAACTTTACAAACCATGCTTCTGGTGGAGATGAAAAATTCTAGAACTGGTTTGTTGAAATGGATCAATGCAGCTGCCTGGGTTTGGGGGGCATAGCTATAGGAACGGTTATGACGAGTGCCTGCACTTCAAAATTTACCGACCTTCCCCCCACTTCCGCGCTGCCTCATAGGCAGCGCGGAGCAGCCCACACACCCTGATTGGAGTGTGGAGCAGCAAAAATGGGGCGTTCTGTGGCGGGGAAGGTGGAAATGTCCGTACGACACATCCTATGTGTCGTTCAGCAGCTTCCTCCCCCGCTCCGCTTTCCAGTGGAAATTGGCTGTCTAGCCGCAAATGCAGGGCAGGAGAACTGATGAGGGAATGATCCCCTCTGCGCTGCTCCTGCCCTGCATTGGACAGGTGGTCACCTCCAAGTTCGGAGGCGGCCGCCTATCCCCACAGGATTGCACCCTAAAACTTACAGTTAAAACATATAAATAGAAATATACAAAAGTTAGAAATATAATTAAATCATCAATAATATTAAAATTGTATAACATATCAGAATTTAAAACAACAACAACAATATAAACAATAGTACCAATCCATCATATTCTCACAGGTCCTGACTGTCTATCCCCAAAGGTGTCATGGGGAGAATACGGTCTTTCAGACAACCTGGACCCGAGCCGTATAGGGCTTTATAGGTCATGACCAGCACTTTGAATTGTGCCCAGAAACAGACTGGAAGCCAGTGAAGCTGTTTTAGCAGGGGAGTTGTATGCTCCCTGTAGTCAGCCCCAGTCAACAGTCTGGCAGCAGCTCTTTGAACCAACTGCAGTTTCCGAATGCCCTTCAAAGGCAGCCCCATGTAGAGTGCGTTACGGTAACCCAAACAGGATGTAACTAAGGCATGTGTCACTGTGGCCAAGTCAGACATCTCAAGGAACGGGTGCAGCTGGCGCACTAGCTTTAACTGTGCAAATGCACTCCTGGCCACCGCTGAAACCTGGGCATCCAGCCTCAGGGCTGAATCCAGAAGTACACCCAAGCTGCGAACCTGTGTCTTCAGGGGGAGTGTAACCCCATCCAGCACAAGCTGTATCCCTATTCCCTGATCTACCTTTCGACTGACCAGGAGCACCTCTGTCTTGTCTGGATTAAGCTTCAATTTGTTTGCCCTCATCCAGTCCATTACTGCTGACAGACACCGGTTCAGCACCCCAACAGCTTCCTTGGAATTAGATGGAAAGGAAAAGTAGAGCTGGGTGTCATCAGCATACTGGTGACACTGAACCCCAAAACTCTGGACAACCTCTCCTAATGGTTTCATGTATATGTTAAATAACACGGGGGACAAAATGGAACTCTGAGGAACTCCACAGACCAATGGCCAGAGAGTCGAATAGAAGTCCCCCAGCACCACCTTCTGGGTCCGCCCCTCCAAGAAGGAATGGAGCCATTGTAAAACGGTGCCTCCAAGTCCCATCCCAGTGAGGTGGCCCAGAAGGATACCACGGTCAATGGTATCAAAAGCCGCTGAGAGGCCCAGCAGAACCAACAGGGACACACTGCCCATGTCTAGTTCCCAGTGTAGGTCATCCACCAAGGCGACCAAAGCTGTTTCTGTCCCATAACCAGGTCTGAAGTGAGACTTACATGGATCTAGATCATCTGTCTCATCCAGGAATCCCTGGAGTTGAGAGGCCACCATGCACTCCACTATCTTGCCCAAAACTGGAATATTGGAGACTGGCCAATAATTATCCAATATGGTGAGTTCAGGGAGGGCTTTTTTAACAGAGGTCTCACCACCACCTCCTTCAGGCAGGCTGGAACTCTGCCTTGCCTAAGGGAGACATTAACCACTCCCCTTACCCACTCAGCCAGTCCACCTCTGGCTGCTTTTATGAGCCAGGAAGGGCAAGGATCTAGAACACACATGGTGGCTCTCACCTCTCCCAGGATCCTGTCCACATCCTCAGGCTGTACAAATTGAAAAGTATCCAATAACACTGGACAAGCAGGGGCCAAAGTTACATCCACTAGGTCTGCATCAACTATAGCATCCAAGTCAGAGTGGATCCGAGCGATTTTGTTTGCAAAGTGCTGAGCAAATTGTTCACAGTGGGCTGTCGAGGGGTTTAAATTCTCCTCTTGTGGGCTGGTGCGTAAAAGACCCCTGACCACTCAAAACAGCTCCGCTGGATGGCTCTTTGCAGACGCAATAGTGGCAGGAAAAAAAAACCTTTTTGCTGCCCATATTGCCACAGAGTAAGCCTTCAAACAGGCTCTAGCCTGTGTTGGATTGTATTCACTCTGAGTTTTCTGCCAACATCACTCTAGTTGTCTTCTCGCTCATTTCGTTGCTGCCAGCTCCCTAGAAAACCAGAGTGCTGGTGAGGCTCGACTTCGTGAAAAAGGACTCTCAGGAGCGATTGTGTCCACAGCCCTGGTTATTTCTCCATTCCAGAGATTGGCCAGGGCTTCGACAGAATTGTCTGTGGAGGCAACAGGAAAATCCCCAAGAGCCATCAGGAAACTATTCGGATCCATCAGCCTCCTGGGGTGGACCATCCTAATCAGCTCTCTACCCCTGCAGAGGTTCTGAGTGCCAACAAGTCTAAACCCCACCAGGTAGTGGTCTGTCCATGACAATGGACCTATAGAGAGCTCCTCCTCTCTCAGATCACTATCACCCCATCCAGCACAGAAAATGGGGTCCAGAGTGTGCCCAGCAGCATGGGTGGGGTCAGATACCTTTTGGGACAGACCCATGGTTGTCATGGCGGACATGAAGTCCTGAGCCGCTCCCAAAAGGGCAGCCTCAGCATGGATGTTGAAATCCCCCAACACACCAAGCTGAGTGGTCTTCAACACCAACCCCGAGACTATCCCAGCTAGCTCAGGAAGGGAGACTGTTGAACAGTGGGGGGGATGGTACACCAACAGAATCCCTATTCTGTCCCGGGCACCCACCTTCTAATACACGCACTCGACCCCAGCAGATTGTGGGATAGGGCACCTGGTCAGGGGGATCGAATCCTGATAGACCACTGCACTCCACCTCCCCGCCCCCTAGGTCTTGCCTGCTGCTGGACAGAGAACCCTGGAAGGCAGAGCAGAGAGAGACTACCTCCCCCTCTGCGCCCACTTCATCCAACCAGGTCTCTATAATACAGGCCAGGCCAGTGTGCTCATCCAGGATCAAGTCCTGGATAGCAGTTGTTTTACTATTCACCGACCTGGCATTCAGCAGCAGCCCTTTCAACCCAGGGGGTCTGTTGCCAGGGCCATCCAAGTTATTTGAGTTGAGGGACAATTTGGGCACAGTCAGCACTCTATTGTTATACACTCTGCCTTTAGAGTGTGACTGTCTCCCCACTCCGTATCTCCCTCTGTCCTGTGGAGCCGTAATGGCTGCTCCCTGTATCCCAGCAACTCCCCCCTTCTTTAAAAAACACATCTCTAGAGCAGGCAGTCCTGCAGGCCACACTGAGGCCAGCAGTCCCCCTCCCTCCATTCAAGCAGGGGGACAGGCCCTCGCCCTCGTGTTCCCCCAAAGTGGGCCACCCCACCCCCTGCTGCAGCCTGGGTTTTATGCCCCAGCTCCCACAGGTGTTGCAGCTGGGAGTGGGGAGGCACTTGGCTGGACCTGGGTCTGCAAGGAGGCAGAGCAGAAGTCCCACAGGTGGACCCCAGCAAGGCAGCAGCAGCAGGAGCACTGGATCTCACTTGCCTTGCAACGCTGTAGGCCTTCCTCCCCTTGTATGTGGCGATGGATGCATTCCAGTGGTGGGCAGGGCCAAAGGCAAAAGGGGTGCCCCCCCAAATGCCACCATATTGTAGATTAACACTTACTGCCAGTAACTATGTCATAGGAGAGGCATTTCAGCCATTTAGAATGGGGAAAAACTGCAAAAGCCAGGAAACTATCAAATAATTGGCACTTGGAGGAAAGGGGGTGGAGTCAGGGGAAGGGGTGCAGCCATCTGGGGAACTCCAGAGTTCTGGATTAGGCCCTGTGCCTGAGGCTCCCCATCCCTGTGGTATAGGTACCAATTTCTCCGCAGTAACGTGAGGATCAAGCTTCAAGCCATCTCATTTCCCCCTCAGTATTCTCTTTGTCAGATCATATTCCTTGCCAAAATGTACGTACTTCGTCGAATCCGACAGTTGTGCTCTGTGAGAAAGTAGTTCACCTCGGACTGAGTAGTATCAATGAGCCTTTTGATGTCGTCTGTCAGGTGTGCATCCTTAGCACTGGCATCAGTAAAGCTGTAGATTTTGGATCTGGAGAAGTGGGAAAGGTCTTATGCTGGAGGATTCAATGGGTATTGAATCCTCCAGCGGTATGCTTTGCAGCTAGAAGGGTAGGTGTGGTATGGGGAAGGTCCAAGCCAGGGTGATGGAGAAGGGGTGTTGGATGTCGATGTTAATTTCCTACAATGTCCCAGAGCCACACCACATCGGGGGCATGGTGGGCGATTAACATGGCAGCTCTCCGAGACCCAGTAGCTAAAGGTGGTGGGATTGGAGGCATGAAGGCCACAGGAAGAGAGGCACTGAGAAGTCAAGGCAGAAGGATAATGTGGAGCCATTACCTTGGCAAGCTCTCTTTCAGAGCCAACATCAGACCAGTTAACGACATCTCTGGGCAGTCACCACCACCGCTAACAACGAGGTCAGAAATCTGGGACTCAAGCATACTCACATTCCGGGTCTTAAAGACAGGGCCAGTATCTGTAGGAACAGAAACAGTAGGAACAAAACAACTGTGAATTAGAAGTGCAGTTACAACAGAGATTTCATTTATGCAGGTTGGGCATGGGGCAAGTAAGAACAGTTAAAAATAAGACAAAATACACACAGATCTGCATATGTTGATGCAAGTGAATTTGTTGTCAGGATTGATTCTGAGCATATGGAGATAGTTAACAGTTCAGATTCAGAAGGGGAACAGCCAGAACCGGGGGAGGCATCTTCCCAAGCAACTTCAGATATGGATAGGTGTGCTTCTCAGGATGCTAACACCCAGATGGCTGGGCCTGAAGCCACCCCCTCCTCCGTGAGAACCGAGGAGGAGGATAGTGCGGGGTGTGACCTGAGGGATGCTAGACTGCGGTGCAGAGCAAAGCGGGAAAAGTTAGAGGTGGAGCTCAGACGGTCGACCTGGTTGGCACTGCATGAGGGTTGACATAGGGGCGCATCACTGGGAGGGGGTTCCCTTCCTAAGTTATTCTAGCCAGCAAGTCCTCGTTCAAACTGCTGGCAACATCATAGTTCCCATTTGGATCCCCTGTTGTGTCATTCCTTTGTAGCTTGACAGTCTTCGAGGATTTGCATCTGTAATGAACCTGTTGATAGTGAATTAAAAGTGTGAGACTGAAGCCTCTCTTCTTGTGTGCGTGCATGAGGAAGTTGGGGACCAAGGGAACGTGACATTTGTTCTGATTTATGTGGGCTTATTATGGCACGGGGGAGGGGTGCAGTGGGGGTGGCAGGGAGGAGGCAGTAAGGCGGAGAGAAGGGGAAGCGGCAGAAGGGTGTCAGGTTCTCAGCTGTCATGCCTGACACAGGCAAGGATGACTTATCAGATGATGATTATGATTCTGAGACTGCAGAGTCCAATGATTCTGTGCATCATCCTGACATCAGCACTCCTAGCACTTCCAGGGAAGCTACACCAGGGGCTTTGTCACACGGCGCTTTTATCCTGCTGTTGAGTTGGCTCTCTCACAGAGGTTTGCGGGCTCTTTAGATGAACCACCAGGACGTCTCCCACCATTTTCCCCAGCCTATCCTGTGTTTTCCCCAAACATAAAAAATTTGGTATTTTTTCCAGCCTACAGAATAGGAGCGCCATGACCTCCCCGTGAAATTCTCCAATAGCGGGAGAAACCGCTTTGTCTGGCTGGCTGTGGGCTGTGTTCTCTCTGTGCCTGCCATCTAAATGCTTGAGCACATTTCTCGAATGGAGGTAGAAGAAGGTAAAATGCCTCCCTGCAACGACGGGAGACAGATCTGATCCGCCACCCCACCAAGCTCAGAATCAACGTCCTCTGTTGACTCAGAGCACCCCATGAAGTTCAGTGGGGCTTACTTCCAAGTAAATGTGCTGAAGGTTGCAGACTTACAGCGCGGTCTTATGTCTACTCTGAAGTAAGTCCCATTAAGTTCAGTGGGGCTTACTTCAAAGTGTGCCGAGGGTTGCAGACTTACAGCGCCATTTTATGTCTACTCAGTAGTAAGTCGTAGCTTTCCTGGGGGTGCGAGGGAACAGTACAGCACAAGTTAAGAGATGAAAACAAGACTCCCCCCCCCCTTTGCACACATGCCTGGGAGGGAGGGAGCAAGGTGCTCCTTTGATTCCCTCTACCTTAAAAGTCAGTAGAAGGGCTTCCTGCTGCCCTCCTGCTGGGGAGGAGTGGAGGGACGGGATGGACCCATCAATCATGTTACAGGAACCACGGATCAGCCTTCTGTCCTGATTTTTTTGTGCAGCCATGAAAAGGTAGAGAGTGGAGGGAAGTGCTGTGAGAGATGCCTGTATACAGGGCCAGTCTAAATCCCGGAAAGGATCCAGAATCAAAAGGATCGGTTTGTAGTGGGATAAAACGTCCAGTACTGGTGGACACTGAGAAACCCCTGGATGAGGCCCCTGAGGACCAGACATCCACCACAGAATCAGAGGGGGAGCCTGATCATCAGCCTAGCCCGCAAACACGCCGATGCCAGAAGGCAGAGGCCACCACCCAGAGGCGACGCTCACAGCTCCAGAACTGCAGCAACTGGGCTCCTCATGAGTAGGGCCCTCCTCATGAGCAGGACTTTTGTTTTACACCAGCCTGTGCCACCCTGGCTGGGGCTCTGGAAGCTCTGGCTATATCAGCTCTCAGTTAGAACTTGAGAGCTGTTGGAAACCACATGTTACCTCAGTTTCCAGGGCACTGTTTTCCGGCTTCCTTGATCTTGCCCTGTATTTGGACCTCCCTGCTGCTGACCCCTGGACTCCTGCCTGACTCTGCGTTTGGACCACGTTTTCACTCGACTGATCTCCTGGATTTTGACTCTGGCTGTGCCTTAGCCCTCACTTCTCGAAACCACCTCTGTGCCTTTGACTGTTGCTTGTGTATTGACCTGCCTTTGCATTTACCCCTTAATTAATGTCCTGCTGAGCCTGAGGCTGGAGGTAGCGGGGGGGGGGGAGATGAGAGGACTGAGTGGGGGTGAGGATAGCGGGCAGTGGTGCGTGTCCTCCTACCCTGGGCGATACGAAGTCTTGCCCTGGCCCTGTTTGTGGGAAGCCACTACACTATCCTTGTTTTGAAGTAAAAGGAACCATGGCCCCGCTATCCCACTTCATACTTTGCTGACATGGTGGGGCTCCCCATGATTAAAGGAAATCAGCCAGATGGGCGATTAAGAAATTTAATTAATAAATATAAATTAAAAAAACACTATACCACTGACCCGGTCCCCACCATCATGGCTACCCTGTCCCTAATCTCCACAGGTTGAGTGAAGGTCTGAAGGGGGAGCCAGCTGTACTTGGAGAGCCTTCTCTACGTACAGAATTGCTTCTTAGTTCCTGTTCTCCTCAAGGGAGGGGGCTGTAACTGCTGGCTTCCAGAGCACTCACAGCCAAGACAATGGCTCATTTATCTTTTTTAAAATTTTCTTTCTCGGTTGCAAATGTGACACTGCAAAGTTGTGCTAATACAACAATAAACTAAAACAATTAATGAGAGATGGCTCTGGCTGCAAAGATGAAACTAATAATTGAAGTTCTGCTCCCAGAAGGAACAAGAACGAAGTCAAGCCAATTCAGGAGCAATTCAACAATGCTTCCTGTTCACCTGCTGAACAGGAAGCACTTATATTGGCATTGTGAGTGCTTGGTTCAAATGGTTTTATAAATCTTATTTTAATGCATTTTCTTTGTAAACCACTTAGAGATATTTTTGAATATGACAAACAGTATATAAATGTACTAAATAAATACGATATAATAAATAACAATATGATATTTATAACAAATAACATAATATAGTATAGGGCAGAAGCTGCGAGGAAGCAGTTACTAATAGAAGAAAAGGTAAATCTGAAAACCTCAATAATGATTCTTTGCCAATCTATACCGGAGAATCTGGTGCTGAGCTTGCATGTTATTGTCCGCCCCACCCCCAAAAGTAATGACAAATCAGTTCTGAAAAAAGATGGCACATCTTGAATTCAACCATTTGGCAGTGACATCATATGGATTCTACATAAATACTGCATGGGCAAAGGCTGAGCTCCTATAGAAGGACCCAAACTCTTTCCTTTGCCTCCTCACCTGGATCGTTGAAGGGCACGAGAATGTAGTTGAAGGGTGCATCAGGGGAATGGGAATAATTCTGGAGGAGTTCGATGCAGGCAGATTTGACCTGAGCGATATCAGCTCTCATACTGCTGGTCGTGTCTATCACGAAGGCGAGGGAGTAGCCTTCCAAGTTGAAAAACTTCTGGAAAGTTGCTTTGTTCACCTGGATTTGAAGACTACCATCTGAGTGAAGACAGATGGGATGTGTTCATTTTATTAACAAAACCTGCAGGTGCTATGAATGGGTTGCTATCCAAATGCCCCAGCCCAGTGGTTCTCAAACTCTACCACCCCCATGGACCACCTAAAAATTGCTGGAGGTCTCAGTGGACCACTTAATAAAATGATGTTACTGTTGTTGTAGAAATCAAAGCATATACATAACTCATACTTTACTAACCATAATCTTGCCTTCATAGTGTGATGAAGGCACCTGTTTTTGTGAGCAACGTGCTGTGAAGTTGCGGCAAGGATAATGTTTATCACCTTAGGCCAGGTTCAGCATCCATCCTGCTATTAGCTCTTGAGAGCCCTGGTCAAAATGGCCTTGATCTCCATTGTCGGAAAAAAATAAATCAAGTGCAAGCACAGCTGAGTCCAAGTATCCTTGACTGTTCTGCAACCTTCCTTTGGACCACCTGAATGGAGCTCGCAAACACCTGTGGTCTGTGGACCACAGATTGTGAACCTCTGCATCTAGCTAATTTGAGCAGAACTCTTACCAGGAGCAAAACCTATACAGCAACTCCCAGTAGTGACCAAAGAAGCATCACTCCAAATCGCAGGTCCACAAGGTACCAGGCTCTGGACTTACCCTCTCCGACAAAGAAGTCCTTTGTGGCTTGTATGGCTAGTTTGGCTGCTTGGTTATGCAAATGAGAATGTGGAGAGAGCAGGGGGTTGGAGGTCTCTTTGTTGATGCCCCCAGTGGGAAAGGTATCTTGGGTCACATCATCTTTCCCACCATGCCCACACTTGCCTGCAGAAAGAACATGGATAAGTGAGGTGAGTAAGCAAAGGAGTGCCAGGTTGGATTGGATCAGTGGAAATCTCTGTGAATGAGAGCAATTTAGTGGTTTCACTTCGTTAATGAGGGCCAGGGATAGACAATCTCTCTGTTCTGCTTTCTCTTGCTTTCAAAACGTTTAACTCTCAAGTTCTTTCTGTCCCACAGATGAAGACATTTGCATATTTTGATAAATTCTGATCAAAAACAAACTTCTCATTCCCTGCACCAGCCAAACTCATAGGTACAGCTGTTCCCAGCATGGAGAGGACCAGGTTGTACCTGCCTGCCGTATAAAACCATTAAAGATGAGGATCCTCTCAGAAAAGTAGGTGGCAACTCTAATTCAGCACTAACATGGCTGAATAGACAGCCACTCAAACGCTGACTTTTAAGAGCTAAGCACTCAGTTTCCTGGGCCTGGATGGATGAATCTGTCAGTTTTGATTTCCCTCCATTAAAAAAACAACAACTCAGGTTCTTTCCATCCTGAATATGAAAAATTGGGTGAGTTTTGGTAAATTCTTATAAAAAATGAATAGAAACAAACTTCTCACTCATCCCTAATGCAGTCTTTAAATAGGCTGCAGCACCTGGCCAGGTGATCCCCTATGTCGGGGGAGGGCAGTCATGTTTGGTCTGGGGACCGGACAACCCCGGCACAAAGTCAACAGGCCAGCTGTCATCAAGGGGGCAGTGTCAAAACCCAAAGCCCTGCCCTCTGTGCCACCTGTGCAGCTCCACCCACTTAATCCCCCACCCCCAATCCTCTCTCTCTGTGGAGAAAGGGACTTGGTTGGCACTTGCAGAAACTGGTGCCTGCAAGGCCCAGCTGAGTCGGGCTTCTTCTTCCCACACAGCTCACGTCCCAGTTGGGGTGTCAGCAGTGCAGGAAGGGACTTGGCCGGGCCCTGCAGGAGCTGCAAGCCCTGGCCAAATGATGTGGGGGAATTCCCACTTTATTTCTGATGGAAGATAACAAAGTGATTGCCCTTTGCACCACTTGGCCGCTGATGCAGGGTGAAGAGCGCAAAGGGGAATCCCTTTGTTATCACCGATTGGAGATAATGTGGGGGTTCCTCTCCCCCGAAGGGACAGGGCTCGGAGAGGGCAGCGGGCGGGGCCCATGGCGGGTGCTCAACCTTCAGCTGGATTAGGTCCATGGACAGGGTGTTGCCATCCTGTGGTACAGGCCTAGTCTAAAGGCTGGTTCACACATTATGGGTAAAATCCAACATAAGCCCTACTTAAAGTAGGCCCATTAAATCAATGGGACTTAAGTTACTCATGACTAAATTAAGCCCCATTCATTCCAATGGGTCTACTCTAAGTAGGATGTCTGTTGGATTTTACTCTGTATCTCACAAAAGCCAGCCTCGCTCTGCCTCCTTGGAATCCTGAAGGTTCAACTTCTGTTGTCTGTTCCTGGTGGCAGGGAGGCAGGGCCAGCTCTGCTATCAGGCAGGCTGAGACAGCTGACGCTGGGCGGCAACGCTGCTCCCTGGCTGATCTTCTGAGTTGTTCCCACCCTCCTGAACTGGTATCCTGGTGTGGCTGTTCTTGGTTGTTGCTGGCCTGAGCTGGCAGCTGTCTCCCCAGTTGCCTTCTCCCAGCCCAGCCCTTCCAGTGCCTTTGGAAAAGGTCCTTCCTGAGGAAGCAGCCGAAGAAGCAGCTGGTTGGAGCGGTGAGCTCCAGCAGGCCTTGCTGTTGCGCTGCTCTCACTTGATACGTGCTGGCTGCTGATTCTGCTATTTGCTGGGAAGCCTCTTGAGAAATGGCTAAACCACCTCGCTCAGAACAATATAAGGTTTCTTTGTTAGGAAAAGCCAAGTGACAAAGAACTGAATATGCTTAATGATAAATAATTAATCATTTCACAATGTAAACAAGCAAAAAGTAGTAATTACATTAAAGGGAAGATATGCAAGATATAAGCAGTTTCACAATTAATTCTGGGTAGCTGGCACAAATAAATAATCATTGTCAAGATGACCCGAATAGTATCCCAAGAGAAAATGTTGCTTTGGTCAAAGAGTTATTTTGAGCAATGAACAGGAATGAGACTGCATTGTTCCAAAGTGTACTTTAAGTTCTTGCTTGTCAATTAATGACCAAAAAATACTGTGCAAGATCTAAACATAAAAACGCTGGAGATAACGTCTAGAAAAAAATTGTACACTTGGGTTTAATTAGCAAATTTTGAGTAAGAAGCTATGTTCTCAAAGGCATGATTCAGAATTGACCTTATCTAGCCTGAAAGGTGTATGTTTGAGTATTTTTGTATGTTTCAATTTTGAGGGGAATATTTAGTAACCGTGAGATAATTCAGACTATGTGCCCTACTTTATCAGACTGTTGTTCAGTCGTTCAGTCGTGTCCGACTCTTCGTGACCCCATGAACCATAGCACGCCAGGCCTTCCTGTCCTCCACTCTCTCCCGGAGCGTGCTCAAGTTCATCTTCATTGCATCGGTGATGCTATCTAGCCATCTCATCCTCTGTCGTCCCCTTCTCCTTTTGCCTTCAGTCTTTCCCAGCATCAGGATCTTTTCCAGGGAGTTTTCTCTTCGCATTAGGTGGCCAAAATATTTCAGCTTCAGCTTCAGTATCTGTCCTTCCAATGAGCACTCAGGGTTGATTTCCTTTAGGATTGACTGATTTGACCTCCTTGCAGTCCAGGGGACTCGTAGGAGTCTTCTCCAGCACCACAGTTCGAAAGCATCAATTCTTCGGCGCTCAGCCTTCCTTATAGTCCAGCTCTCACAGCCATACATTACTACTGGGAAAACCATAGCTTTGATTAGACAGACCTTTGTCGGCAAGGTGATGTCTCTGCTTCTTACTATGCTGTCTAGGTTTGCCATAGCTTTCCTGCCAAGGAGCAAGCGTCTTTTAATTTCATGGCTACAGTCACCGTCTGCGGTGATCTTGGAGCCCAAGAAAGTAAAATCTGTCACTGCTTCCATTTCTTCCCCTTCTATCTGCCAGGAAGTGATGGGGCCAGATGCCATGATCTTCGTTTTTTTAATGTTGAGTTTCAAACCAGCTTTTGCACTCTCCACTTTCACCCTCAACAAGAGGATCTTTAGATCCTCTTCAATTTCTGCCATTAGGGTGGTATCGTCTGCATATCTGAGGTTGTTGATAATTCTCCCAGCAATCTTAATTCCGACCTGTGATTCATCCAACCCGGTGTTTCTCATGATGTACTCTGCATATAAGTTAAATAAGCAGGGTGACAATATGCAGCCTTGTCGTACTCCTTTCCCAATTTTGAACCACTCAGTTGTTCCATGTCTGGTTCTTACTGTTGCTTCTTGACCCTCGTACAGGTTTCTCAGGAGACAGGTCAGGTGGTCTGGTACTCCCATCTCTTTCAGAATTTGCCACAGTTTGTTGTGATCCACACAATCAAAGGCTTTAGCGTAGTCAATGAAGCAGAAATAGAAGTTTTTCTAGAATTATCTTGCTTTCTCCATGATCCAGCGAACGTTGGCGATTTGATCTCTAGTTCCTCTGCCTCTTCGAAACCCAGCTTGTACTTCCGGTAGTTCTCGGTTCGCATACTGCTGAAGCCTAGCTTGTAGGATTTTGAGCATCACCTTGCTGGCATGTGAAATGAGCGCAATTGTGCGGTAGTTTGAACACTCTTTGGCGTTGCCCTTCTTTGGAATTGGAATATAAACTGACCTTTTCCAGTCTTGTGGCCATTGTTGAGTGTTCCAAATTTGTTGGCATATTGAATGCAGCACTCTAACAGCATCATCTTTTAGGATTTTAAATAGCTCAGATGGAATACTGTCATCTCCGCTAGCTTTGTTGTTAATAATGCTTCCTAAGGCCCACTTGACTTCACTCTCGAGGATGTCCGGCTCAAGTTCAGTGACCGCACTATCATGGCTATCAGGGACATTCAGATCTTTCCTGTATAGTTCTTCTGTATATTCTTGCCACCTCTTCTTAATCTCATCTGCTTCTGTTAGGTCCCTGCCTTCATTGTCCTTTATCATGCCCATCTTTGCACAAAACGTTCCCTTGAGATCTCCAATTTTCTTGAAGAGATCTCTAGTCTTTCCCATTCTGTTGTTTTCCTCAATTTCTTTGCATTGTTCATTTAAGAAGGCCTTCTTGTCTCTCCTTGCTATTCTCTGGAACTCTGCATTCAGTTGGGTATATCTTCCCCTTTCTCCCTCGCTTTTCGCTTCCCTTCTTTCTTCAGCTACTTGTAAAGCCTCATCAGACAGCCACTTGGCTTTCTTGCATTTCTTTTTCTTTGGGATGGATTGAGTTGCTGCCTCCTGAACAATGTTACGGACCTCCGTCCATAGTTCCTCAGGCACTCTGTCTATCAGGTCTAATCCCTGAAATCTATTCGTCACTTCTACTGTATATTCATAAGGGATATGATTTAGGTCATACCTGAATGGTTTAGTGGTTTTCCCTACGTTCTTCAATTTAAGCTGAAATTTTGCAAGAAGCAGCTCATGATCTGAGCCACAGTCAGCTCCAGGTCTTGTTTTTACTGACTGTATAGAGCTTCTCCATCTTTGGCTGCAAAGGACATAATCAATCTGATTTCGATATTGACCATCTGGTGATGTCCATGTGTAGAGTCGTCTCTTGTGCTGTTGGAAAAGAGTGTTTGCTATAATCAGCATGTTCTCTTGGCAAAACTCTATTAGCTTTTGTCCTGCTTCATTTTGTACACCAAGGCCATGCCTGCCTGTTATCCCGGTGATTTCGTGACTTCCTACTTTAGCATTCCAATCGCCTATGATGAAGAGGACATCTTTTTTTGGTCTTAGTTCTAGAAGGTGTTGTAGGTCTTCATAGAACCGATCAACCTCAGCTTCTTCGGCATCAGTGGTTGGGGCATAGACTTGAATTACTGTGATGTTGAATGGTTTGCCTTGGATTCGTACTGAGATCATTCTATCGTTTTTAAGATTGTACCCCAGTACTGCTTTTCCCACCCTTTTGTTGACTATGGGTGCTACTCCATTTCTTCTAAGGGATTCTTGCCCACAGTAGTAGATATGATGGTCACCTGAATTAAATTCGCCCATGCTTGTCCATTTTAGTTCTCTGATTCCCAAGATGTCGATGTTCAATTTTGCCATCTCATGTTTGACCACCTCCAGCTTACCTTGATTGTAGATAATATTAAAAAGGTAAAGGTGTCCCCAACCAGTCGTGTCCAACTCTAGGGTGTGGTGATCATCTCCATTTCTAAGCCGAAGAGCCAGCGCTGTCCGAAGACGCTTCTGTGGTCATGTGGCCGGCATGACTGAACACCGAGGTGCATGGAACGCTGTTATCTTTCCCGCCAAAGCGGTACCTATTTATCTACTTGCAATTTCGTGCTTTTGAACTGCTAGGTTGGCAGAAGCTGGGACTGAAGACGGGAGCTCACTCCGTCGGGTCTCGAACTGCTGTCCTGCCAACCTTCCGGTCTGCAGTTCAGCATCTTAACCACTAAGCCACCGCAGCCCTGTAGATAATATTAGCTAAGAGGTAATCTCTGCACAAAAAGGTTTGTGCTGATCTTGGAATGAATGAAGCAGCTTCTTATTAGAAGCTCACTATGCATGTGAACCTGGCTGTCGGCTGAATAGCCTATTGAGAGACTAATGAGAAATTTGGGACTTAGATGAGAAGTCCAGGAACAAGAAATGTTTAGAAAATACTATTTCCTGCTAAGCTGTTATGATCTCAGAATCTTTAGCAATGCTGTCCTTTATATCAACGAGATTTTTTAAATTTTATTTTATGCAAGTTATATTTGGTGTGATGTTATAAAGAAGTATATTTCAAAATAACAATGAAAAATAGATCCCCCCCTTACTAATCCTTATGAATACAAAGCCAAAGACTGAACCCACCTGGGACAATTGTTGGTTGAGGCTTTGTCTGAAGTCAGCAATAGGTAGTTAATTAGCAGCCCAAAGCTTCCTAAATAGGGGAACCATATTTTGAATACACTCAGCAAAGGCCAAATCCATAACAGCTGGCACTGCTGCTGCCACACCGCAGCATTTGGGAAAGGGAAGCAAACAGGTGCCAGGCACAGTGGTGAGTCTTGGAGGACAGAGCTGTGTGTCACGTGGTCTGTCCTGCGCCCCCTCAGGTAGCCTGCTTCTGTTAGGTGCATCCCTCCACAACTGTTGGTCAGATTCAACTGTCAGTCTGGCCAGCTTTTGTATGGGGAAAGGGGGGGTCACCATCTTGTCCATCTCAGGAAGCAAAATGTCATGTAGGGTGGTCATGTGTCCCCCCCCACAAAGGACCGTCCCCTATTTGAAGGTGTCCTCTATTTCAGGTGTGGGCAGAAGGTAGAGCGAGATCTACTGGTAGGTCTCTGAGTGATTCTGTCTATGTTTTGAGGATTGTCAGGCATCTTTTGTTCTGTTGTTTGCTCATGGATGGGATGGGATTTTTCTCTACTTCCCAAATTCAGGTTTGCACTGGAAAATGCACACTTGTGCAAATGTACAAATCTCCCCTCAAATCCACATTTTCATGCTGTAGCCTATGGAGGAAAATGTGCATTTTCAGTCAGTGTTTTTTTTTCCTGCCTTCATATTTTTCATATTTTTATATGACCAAATTTGCATACCATTCCGGAAAGTAAAAAAGTGATCTGCAAGTCCACAGAATCAGCAGAACTCAGAAAAAGCCAGTCCATTGTGGAATACATGGGCTGGATTCATAGAAATCAAAACTCATTTGAATCCGTTGTGGATTTCTCTGACATCCCTATTTGCAGAAGATCCATAAGAGTTGTTTTAACAATAGTGATAACAAAAAAAAGCCTCCCGTCCCCTCCTATATCAGACTGCTGAAATCCTGTTTGAGGAGAAAATCTGGAAGTGGATTTTTGTGTGAAAGGACTGCAAGCTTAGTTTTGAATCAATGATACTAAAACAAATCCTTGAACTGAAGCATACACTCAGAAAGCCCTGTTCCTTGATTCTGCGAGGTGTCTGTGTCTGTCCTGAATCACTATTTTGCATCCAAATTCAGCCGGTGGGCCTTGAGATTCTAGTAAAAAACAAAGTAGATCCCAGAAGCCTGACGTCTGACCACTCCTGCTCTGTTTGAAAGGCTGTTTGGCCCAATTCCAGTTTAAAAATTAAGAACCATAAAAACTGTTGTCCATCAACTGTTGTTCCTGGATAGCAGACTGCCCTCTCTTTGCAAGTCCCTCTTGTCCCTTGGGAACCCTCAGCATTTAGTCATCAGATGCAGACTCTCAGTGAACATAGAGGTTTCCTTTCATGTCTAGTCTCCACTGCTAGACCAGGGCCAGCCCAGCCATTAGGCAGAGTGAGGCAGTTGCCTCAAGTGGCAGATGTTGGGAAGTGGCAGCAAGGTCTTGGAGGAGAGAGCTGTGTACCACACAGCCTTCCCTATGGCCCCTAAGCTAGCCTACTTCCTTCAGATGGGATGGACGATGTTGTCCCATCACCAGAGTTGAGGAAAGATTCAACTGCCAGTCCTGTTGGCATTTCTTGATGGAATGGGAAGGGACGCCGTTTGTTTTTTTGCCTTGGGTAGCAAAATGTCTTGGGCTGACCCATCGCTAGACCCACCTTACACCATGTATGAATCACATGCCATAAAGGAAAACAACAAACATACTAGTAACTGGTGAAATACATCCTAGCAGCAGGAGGAGCTGGTCTTACCTTGTATTTTGTCCCTGCATGTTGCTGATATCTTGTACCCACTCGTGATCTTGTCAGTCACCAGTAGGTTTCCCTTACATGAGTACTCACCACTGTTAAATGGAGAAGTAGGTTAATGAACTGCTTTGAAATTAATATTCCCTGGGGGTGGGGGGGGATGGGGGGTGCTCAGGCCCAAGACCTCTCCTCCTAAGTCACATTAAATAAACCTGCTAAAGATCAGGAAAACAGTCCAGTGATAGCTGGTTGATGGCACATGAGGAGCCATTGTTCTTAGCTCGTAAGTTGTTGAAACCTGGTATAGTCCAGAGATTAGTTTATTGGGCATGAATCTGTATTCAAGTCCTGCTCCTGCCATGGACTCGTAGCGTATATCTCTACATTAGAAATGTAATTGTTTTATACCAGTTTAGCTGTCATGGCTTCCCCCAAAGAACTCTAGGAAGTGCAGTTTGCCAAATGGGCAGAGATTTCTCTCTCAGAGATTCCTGGTCTCTTTTACAGAACTACTTCCCAGGGTTTCCTACGGAGAGGGAATGGCCATCAAACCAGTGAGGTTTGTAGTGCAGGTAGGGCAATTGTGCAACCTAGAGCAAAGATCTCTCTTCACACAACATCAGCAGACAGTAACAGTCTGATGTAGGGATGTACGAAAATCACTTACCTTTCCGTGGATTATGTTCATGGGGGGGGGGGGAGGCGTTCCGTCCTTCCTCCCGGAATCCTCGATGGGGGGGGAGGCAATCCGTTCCTCCCCCCCCTCCCGGAATCCTCGATGGCCGGCTGTGCTCCGCGGCTGCTCCGCGGCAGCTCCGCGGAGCAGCCAGCCAGGCCCAGGCCAGAGCCATCCGGAGCCGGATTTCCGGCCGTGGAGGGCTCTGGGTAAAAAACCCAAAACAAACGTGTACACAAATGGCGGCAGCTAAAACGGCGAATCAAAAAGGGACTCAAATAGCGCCCACTACGGTATTTGCGTTCCCCTTTATTTTCGCCATAATAGTCTACGTAAATATTTACGTAGGCTAAAATGGCAAAAAATAAGGACCGCAAATGGCGGCGGCGTAAAGAAGTAAGTCTTTACGTAGCCTATAGCCCATCACGTCTCTGTAAACAAAAAAAAACACCCCCCCGACAAGACTGCAAATGGCGGCGGTGGCGGGTCGGAAGACCCGCCACCGCAGCCGCCGCCGCTGGAGACACCACCGCCCGGAACATCCACCCCAGGTAGGTCTCGTCCCAGGGGGGATCTGCGGGGGGCAGGCCGTTCCGCCACAGATTTTGGGGGGCCAAATGCACTGGCATTCGGCCTCACCGAGATCCGTGGCGGAATTCTCTGACATCCCTAGTCTGATGAAGCCCACTTTCATGAAGGCTGCTTCTCTTCCCTCAGCTCTTGCCACCAAGAGCCATTCCAACACTGAGATGAGAGGGGGAAGTGGGGCCATTCCACTAGACCCGCTGAATGTCTTAATTTTCTTCCTTCCCATTCGTTTTTCCTTGTGTGCTGTGTCATTTTAAGAGTGGAAACTTGCAAGTAGGGACTGGCCAAGCAAGGTGAGGATAATGGGAGTTGTAGTCTGACACATCTGGAGGGCACCAGGTTGGAGAAGGCTGCTCTA
This sequence comes from Heloderma suspectum, assembly GCF_057233095.1. Lineage (NCBI taxonomy): Eukaryota > Metazoa > Chordata > Lepidosauria > Squamata > Helodermatidae > Heloderma > Heloderma suspectum. The sequence goes on along the minus strand of NC_139459.1, from coordinate 358,413,789 downwards.
GAGAGGCCAGAATCTGAACACATTTTGTTGCAAGGGGCTGAGGCAGCCACGGGCTTGCCTGCAATATGCGACTACCGGGAATTCCTCACAATGGGATTTGCAAAATGTATTCTCACACCAAGTGAGGCACCACACAGCATGTGTTTAATATTTCAAAAAAATGAAGAGAAAGACGGGGCTTCTCTATGGCTGCAAAGAACTCTGTGCATCTCATTTCCTACCAGAGAATCCTTGTAGTCAAACTCACAATTCCCAAGTTAAGAAAGGCCCTCTTTGTGTGTCATTTGCCAACTGCTGGGCAATCCGCCGGATGCTTTTGATCTTTCAGTCTTCGGGCAGCCCTCCTCCATCTACGATCTTTTCCACTGTTCCCTAGATGAATCTCGTTTTGTCCTCCTTGTGGAAGTGGGGGAAGGCTTAACACAGGGGTGGACAACCTTTCTTCTGTCAAGCGCCACATTCCATTGTGAGTGAGCTGCTGGGGGCCACATATAAGTGGTGAGCACGATTGAAGCCAGCGGTGGGCAGGCCCAGAGCCCAAAGGGAGCCTTTTCTCTTTCTCCCCCCCCCCCGCTTTTCTTTCTGTCCTTCTGTCCCGCCCAGCAGGCTGCCAGGTAAAGGACAGATTGTTCTTTTCAGAAATCTGAACTGCTTGCTTGCAGAGGGCTTTGGAAATTATTTATTTATTAATTATTTATCTATTTGCAATATTTCTATACCGCCCCACATCTAGAACAGATGTCAGAGCGGTGAACACAAAAAACAACAGTAAAAGAATAAAAAGGTTAAGACACCACATTAAAATTATACTTGTTTAAAAAACAATGCCAATAAAACCGTGGCTGGTCAGTTAAGGGATGCCTCCTGGAACCGGGCTGCATTGCCCACCTAACAAGAGCACTCCTGTCCAGGGTTCCAGCCAACCTGAACTCAGACTTCGTTTGACTGTTTGGGGCTTGCTCAGGGGGCATTTGGGAGAAGGGGAAGATGAAAAGGACACTTTTTCTCTTTTCCTGAAACCTTCCCCTGTTGTAGTTAGGGATGTATGGATTTTGTTAAATCTGTTCCGTCCGTGTTTCATAGATTGTCTTTATGAAAAGAAAATCTTTCGTTCCATATTCCACTCATTGATGGAATCTGATTTTTTTAAGGGCTGTACAAGAATTTCATTCTACTTGCACCAGTGCACACTAACACCAATGCACCGTAGTGAAGTGTGAATTTGTGCAAATCTCCCCCCCCCCCCGCCCAGTAAAAATCCAGTCTGCAAGTCCATGGAATCCACACATTTTGAAAAAGCCAGTCTGCTGCGGAATCCGCAGGTTCGATTCATAGACTCCAAATTCATTTGAATCCGTTGCGAATTTCTCCAGCATCCCTAGCTGTAGCATACAGTTTTAAGGGGCTTACTGCTAAAGGATGGCTTCTGTGCCAAACCCAGGCCTGAAACCAAACTGAAATGGATTCAGTAATCACCTCTAAGAATATGTGGAATTGTCTGGTCACCACCTGCTTGAGCCCCTTAAAATTAATCCCCTGTGATCTTACTTTATTTCTTTGATGCAGTTTCTGCACGTTTGCTCAGAAAGAGGTGTCACAGGTTCAGAGTCACTTTCTGGATTTACTGTCGGGCACACAGAGAGAAAGAATTCTATGTTTAGGTTCTGCTGAATTCCACATAAAACTTAAATTCTGCAAGTTTTGTCCTTTTATGATAATTCTGTACTTGTCTGCGTGGAAAGATGGAGCATACATTTTTAAAGTAAGCAGTAGAAGTACTAATACTAGTAGAAGATACAAATAGCACTTTTGTAATTTTTTGGATCCTTGTAAGCAACCATTTGAATAGGAAATGTACTATTATCTTTTTTGAGATAGCATGCCTGGTCTTATGTTAAGCTGACATATTTAAGAGTGATTTCCCTTTGAAAAACACTATTGGACTGCAGGTAATACTTTCTCTGTTAATCTCCAGGTTGGACAGCTGTAATGAGCTAAACTTGGGGTTGCCCTTGAAGACTGTTTGAAAACTGCAGTTAATGCAGAATGCAGCTGCTAGATTAGTAACTGGGACTGGGTGTTACGATCATATAATGCCTGTGCTAAGCTAATTGCACTGGCTCCCTGTCTGTTTCAAGGCCCACTTCACCTAGTGCCTACCTTACAACGCAATCCTATGCATGTCTCCTCAGAAGTAACTCTCAGGGAAGTGTATACAGCCTTATTGGCATTTTGGCAACAGGCAAAGACCATCTTATTTTCTCAATAAGGAATATAACTGAATATAATTGAAAGGCAGTACAAAATAATAAATAAATAAATAAATGGCTGCCATACACATTTTTGTCGCCTTGATCTTGGCTGGTGGAACTCTTTAAAAGTAATGTAAAAAGAAATTGATATATATATAAGTCACACTGGAAATAGAAACTCTCTGTCACACACATCCACTAGTTCTTTAACAGGAAGTATTCTTCAGAATACCTGGTACCAAGAGTAAACGTACCTGTCATCCTGATAGAACTCCTTAACATTTTTTTTGCTTGAAACTTAGATCTTCTTATGAAAATATGAGCACAGAGGATTAAATTAGTTATGATGCTAAACACATCACCTGCTGTTGCTGGGGTCTCCAACGTGTGGTCTGTGGGCACCAATGTACATGCAGATGCCTCTCTTGGTGCCCTGTTCTTTCTGATTTTCGTATTTCCCAATATTGTTTTTAACTGGGTGGCTGGTATGTTGCAAAACAAACTGCTGCCCTCCAGTGCGATCTTCATTTAGCTTCAAAATAGTGGTTTTGATGCTCAGACTCAACCTCTGCCTTGTAATTAAGTTCTTAGACAAATTATTTTTCTTTTAGTCTCACCAGTTTGCCTTCTGGGACATTAGTGTATTGTGGCATGCCATGTCCACCATGGCAGCCATTTTATAAATGGACAACCCCCTCCCCGCCCCAGGAGCTATTTTGTGAGAGCACCCATGACACTCTCTCAAAATTGCAATGTAGCCACCAACCCCAAAAGGTTGGGAACCTCTGTGTTGTGTAGCTTTAAAAAATGTGTATAGGTTCTTCTAAGGACTGTAGTCCCAACTAAAATACCCCCCTCCCCACCTACAGCTACTGTTCTGAGTCCAGGAGCTTCCCATGGCACCAATGGTTGAACCCAGTTTCCAGGATTCCTTGAGCAAAGGTAAAGCAGAGCAAAGCAGTGTAACTGGTAAATGGTACATTTGACGTCTAGTTATTGTCCTAGAAGAGACCCATTAATTAAAAACATTTTTAATGTAATATGTAGTTTGGCTCTCAACAGAGTTGGTATGAAGAAAAGTGTGGCAATGTTTGAAAAATGCTCTCTTTTTTTAAGAGGAGGAAAGAGTTATAACTTATTTTTCGTTATTATTACATATATATCCCACCTTTCTTCCATCGTGGAACTCAAGGTGGCTATATGTGGTCTCCCTTCCAAGCACTGACCCAGATGCTTACCTTCAGCAAGGTGGGTGCCTCGCATGCCATCGGAACATGCCAGAATTTACAAAGGGATTGTTTTCCTTTCATGAAAAGCTGAAGGAAGTACCACAGAAAACAAGGTGAAGACCATTCCCTGTTCGGCATAGTCATTGTGACTTACTCAGGTATTCATAAGGTGAGGTTTGCCCCATTTCAACCCAGTTGGTGTTGCTATAGAATTTTTGGAGCACGTGGAGGGCTTTTCCGGCACTTAGGCGAGCTGCTTCCAAATTTGCTGTGCTCAGAGGTTTGGCCAGACTGGATAACATAGATGCCTGCAAGGCATGAAGCTGCTTGATACCTGGGAATCAAATGTACATAAGAACCTTGTAATATCAGCAAGGCTTGCGTCAAAGGGTCAGCATCAGTAGCGTCATGGCATATTCAGAAGTGCATTGTCCCTTCATGACAGTCACAGCCACGCCCCCGCACAGCCACGCTCCCTTCTAAGATTATACAACCTTGTAAGATATACAGCCTTCAAATGGGATCCAAAAACAGTGCAGCTGAGAGTAAGGCAGTGATATTTCAATTGGACGTCTGAGAAAAAATGCAGAGGTGTTAAAATCTTGCTCACTCACTCACTCACTCACTCAAACACAAATGTTTTAGGTTTTCAAAATACATAATACTTTATGGAAGCTTCACCCTCTCAGCTCAGCCCTCATGGACCTTCACAGCCCTTCTCACTTACACAGCCGCAACATTACCCATTAGCCTTCCCCAAGCTCCTTCATTATATCTCCATCCTCCCCCTCCAACAGAAACATCCACACACTCAGCTGGATTGAACTACACGCACGCACGCACACACAGTGGTGTAGTGGAAAATTTGGAAATGTGGGAGCTCACTGTGACAGTCCTCAAGGGCAGTCCAAAAATTTCAGGCAGCTGTGTCGATCCATTATCAACAAACCAGTTCGAGGAGTTTTCATCTCCAGCAGGAACATGTCTTTGGTAAAGTGAATTGGTCTTAAATGCCCATTCCAGACCAAGTCATCCCAAATACTTTGCATTCCAACATGGAACAATATATTGTTGCTTGGAAAATTCATTCCCCCCACAGCTACAGTGAGGATCGCAACTAAGCTGAGAGGGAACAGGGAATTCTGAGAGGGGTGGCAGATAACATCAGAGTCCCTGCTAATGGAAAAGTGCCGGGGCTGTGTCCCTGTGAGCCCTGCCTCCACGACACCACTGGTCAGCATAGTTGGCATTTGCTGAGGCCCATACCCCAGCAGGGGACTTACCGCCAACTAGGGTGGCCATATATCCTGTTTTACAGAGGACAGTCCTCTATATTGGAAGGCATCCTCTGTTTCAGGGGTGGGCCGAAGATTTCCAGATGTTTTGGATTACAACTCCCAGAAGCTCCTGCCAGCATGGCCAATGGTCAGGAATGCTGGGGGTTGAAGTCCAAAACATCTGGAGATCTACTCTATGCCCGCCCCTGCTCTATTTGAAAGGCTGTCCAGTTTAAAGAGAAACAACCATAAAAGGGGAGAGCATTAGGTGTCTTGCAGCTGCCCATCAATAGTTAGTGCCTGGCAAACTAAGCAGGCACACACGTCACCTGGTCGCAGTCTTGCCCACTATGGGGAGCTTTATTGTATTTTAAAATTTAAAATATAGTAACTATGCCCAAATTGGTATGGGAGAACCAGCAGTTTTCAAACTGGTGAAAATTGGGAGGGGCCATAGCTCAGTGTGAAAGAGCACATGCTTTGCATGCAGAAGGTCCCAGATTTGATTCCCAGCTTCTCCAGGTAGGGCTAGGAAAGAATCCTGCCTTGAAACCCTGGAGAGCCGCTGCCAGTCAGTGTTGACAATACTAGGCTAGATGGACCAATGGTCTAACTCAGTATAAGGCAGCTTCCTATGTTGCTATGTTCCAAGCTCATCTTAAGTCTCTGAAAATCACTTCAAAGCTCATTTCAACTCACTTCCATTTTCATTTTTGATCCATTTTTCAGTTCGTTCAAACGACAAAAGTGCACATTTCCACCTGTATTTTTCAAAAGTGTGCACTTTCCCCCCATTAACTAAAGTGTAAGAATATGTTTCTTTAAAATGCGCATTTCAGAGTGTGCATATTTTAAAAACAGATTTCTTTCACATGATCACAAATCTGGAAATGTGTGAACATGTGAAAAAGAAGTGCTCCTGGTTGCGTTTGGGTTTGCAAACGGGACGTGCTTGTAAGATTGGTGAAGAGCAACAAAATTCCCATACATCCCTACATCTGTACATTAGCATATGCAGACTTTGTACGAGTCTGTATCTATTTTTGTCCCCCTTTTTGGCGATGGGGAAGCAGCGACACTGCTACCGATCGCTGGGGGTCACCCTCCTGCTGCTGCTTGTTGCATCCCTGTTCACTTGTAGTCCCCTTTAATCAAGCGAGCAATAACCGGAGCAAGGAGAAGGAGCAGCAGCCTCTGCTCACCTTGCTGTCTCCTGCTGGGCAGTGGTGCGGACTGGGCCCAAAGGAAGAGTGTCTGTGCATGGAGAGCAGGGCCAGCAGCAACGAGGAAGCTCACTTGGGCATCCTGCCCAACGGCCCCTGAGCACTCGGAGTTGGCTCTGAATACCAGCTTCTCCTGCCTTCCCTGAATAAGAAATGTCAGGGGCAAAGCCTATTTTTATTTACCTATTTATTTCATTGACTGGGGATCATGCCCTTTTCCCTGGAATCTCTATACAATTATGCATGGTGTGAAGAAAGTGGATAGGGAGACATTTTTCTCCCTCTCTCATAATACTAGAACCAGGAGTCATCCCATGGAGCTGGCTAGGGGGAGATTCAGGACAGAGAAAAGAAAGGACTTTTTCACACAGCACATAGCTGAACCACGGAATTCACTATCACAAGATGTAGCGATGGCCGCCAATTTGGATGGCTTTAATAGGGGGTTGGACAAATTCATGGAGGAGAAGGCTGTTAATGGCTACTAGTCCTGATAGTTGTCTATTACTACTAGAGGCAATATGCTTCTCAAGACTAGTTGCTGCTGGGGAACCCAATTAAGAGGCTGTTTGTGGCTTCCCATGGGCATCTGGCTGGCCACTGTGGTAAAACAGCATGAGGAAGTTCAGGCCTGGGGGTCAAATCTGGCTCTCCTTGGGTCCCAATCTAGCCCTCTTGGGTTCCCCAGATGGCTACAGATCTTCTTGTGTCTTATGCAGCATCTCATATTGCAGCTTGTGGAAAGATGCGCTGGGGCAGACCTCAAGACTCTGGCTCCTTCGTGCTTGAGAGCACCAAGGAAAATGATGATGCAGACTTTTGCTCAACCCCCCATCACCCACGGACTCTTAGCACAAATGCCAAAAGCTTATCTGGGCCAATGTTTTTGTGTGTGTGTCGTTCCCCCCCCCCCCCGCCTAAGTTGTCTGGTAACCACAACTGGCTCTGGTTACTCATCACTGAAGGAAAGACATTAAACATATACTCAAAGGTAGTGTTCCCCAACCTGCTGCATTAGGGATGTGTTGGACTACAAGTCTCATTATCCCCAGCCAGCATGACCATGTGTAGTTTATTTTGTGGCAAAAGTAAGAGGTAGGCAGAGAATGGGATCAATAGAGAGAACTGTCAGAACATCACAACACACCCTTAGGATTTTGGTATAACATTTAGTGATGGCGAGGTCAGTCTATTTCCAGTTGGTTTCAATTTCACAGGTATTCATTCCTACATTATTTCTTCCCTGTTCTTGCATAAATGTGCAGATTTATTTTAAAAAATCCACACCAAGGTTCATACTTAAATGTGTATTTTTCCTTGCAAGATATGCATCTCTAAACATATTTACGATCCAAGTATGCATTTCTAAAACTTATATTACCTCATGATACACATTTTTTGTAAGCATTTTGGTTCATTTTTTGAGTCAGGAATGCCATTGCAAAATTTGGAAAAACTCAAGAGATAACCGAATTCCAATCCACACGCTAGTCTAGGAGCTGCAGTTCAGGTCAGTTCATGTTGGAATTCGTCAAACACCCCTAAAAACCATATGGGAATTTTGGCAAGACGTGTCACCCACTTTCATTCATGGCTACGCTCTTCCCCACACCTAAGTACCTCTCTATGCACCCCTTCCTCAAACAGGCACGTTCCCTCCCTTACTTTTGGCAATCTCTTCGCAGTGAAAGAAGAAGCTGCTGTCCTCTCTGTGGTGGACCTCCACTTGGTTATTCCCACTGACAATTTCCTGAATGGCTTTGACTAATCGCCTGGGGGAGACGTCAGCTGTGCGTGAACAAAACGGAGATGATTACAGCATTGCCAAATCCGTACATGCAATTATACCAGGTCTTCTTTGATATATAGAATGATGCTGGCCTCAAGGAGCTTACATTTTAAGGTTCGATAATGGGGAGAGAAAGGTGAGGTGCACAAGGGGCAAGGAGCTGGGCTGAGGGCCTTACAAGCAACTCACACCCATCCAGTGGGTTATACAGGCTAAGCAAGATGCCTTCCGTCCACTACCTTGGAAATAAGCCTTGAACAGTTCAGTAGGCGTCTTATCAGCTAGCTCTCCCGGGGCCATGAGACGCATTCCAGGAAGGGGGTTCCTCTCCATATACCAGGCAACAGCCTGGAGCACCCCCTTCTCTGTGATGTCGGCATCTGTGAAGTCGGTTGGAGCAATGCCTCCCGATTCGTGGTTGGGGTGGAATCCGCTCGCAACGCTGATGCAGAGGAGCAAAGGGAGGGCTCTGGGGAGCGGCATGTTTTTTGCAGCAGAGAAGGGCAGGATCCTCAGGTCTTGGTCTACCGCCTGCCTCTGCTCTAGAGCACACCCGTCACCCTGCCAGTTTAATAGCTGAGGGGGAACTGGGAAATTTACCAGCTAGCCAAAGAAGTCAAGGTAAACTGGCTCCCAGACCTCTGCTCTTCCGGTAATCATTAAACCTCCCAGATGTAGGGTAGATGTGTCACAAATGGTGTTTCTGCAAGGATGCCACATTACTGTCCCTGCTGGCAGGACCTCTGTGCCTCTAACAGCTGCACAACAGGCTTAAGAACAAAAGAAGCACCATGCTGGATCAGACCAAAGGCCTATGTGGTTCAGCATCCTGTTTCCCATAGTAGTGGCCAAACAGAAGTCCCTGGGAAGCCCATGAACGGGCCATGAGGGCAACAGCCCTCTCCCACTGTTGTTTTTCCAGCAACTGGAATTGAAAGGCACAAGTGGGACTTGCATGAAAACGTTGTGGTATGCAGTCTTCCTGTTCAAGGTTCCAGCCAGCCAGCCATGCCCTCATCCAGGGTACTCCATTCCATTCTACTCCCACCCAGTTTGTCATCTCCCTACCCCCCGCAATAGTCACACAGTGTTCCAGGCTTAATGTGCGTGCTCAATCCCACTGGACTGTTTTAAGGGGTCCCTCCCCCCCGCAGGGTTTTTCCTCATGAGATTTTTTTTTTGCCGTTTTGCGAATCTTGGGGTTCCTCCAAGCTTGCTTATACCCCCTTTCCCTGCACAGATGGTGCCATTTTGGTTGCATAAAGATCCACACTTGGAGAATGAGTTTGTTATTATTGTGATAATTATCTCCAATTTTGCATCTATGCATATAAATTAGCATTTGCAAAAGTTATGCAAACTGGTGCCCTCTTTTGTTGTCTCTTTGGGTGATGCATTTCCTCTTATTTAAACAATTCATAAGTTGTGGATGGGAGGGAGAATGGAATGGAGTATCTTGAAAGAAGGTACAGATGGCTGGCTGGCACAATGAACAGGAGCACTCCACCTTGCAACATTTTGTTGCTGTTCCCACTTGTAGAATTTAGATCCTGAAGCAATTCTTCCAGTTGTGGCTTCTACTGTTCACTGCAGCATTGTGTCCTGGCAATCTCAGTGGGACAATGAGGGCCAAGGACTTTGGATGGGGTGGTGGTGGCAAGAAGAGTTGTATTTCATGTATGCTGAATTTCACATATCAGTTTGAACTAACCAGCCAGTTCTTTGGCTGCAGGCTTTTAGCAGTCATTTACGGTATGAAACCACCCAAACCCTGGGCCCTTTTCCAGAAACTCCTGCCTGTAATCTCCACAACTAAGAGGATCAGAAACATACTTCCTTTGAAAAGCTCTATGCAGGCTTGTTCTTGGGAGTATGTATTACCTGTTTTACAACATCTGCTCTGGCTTCCAGTTCATTTCTGGGCACAATTCAAGGCGTTGGGCCTAGGGTGACCACTTATACATCACCAAAAAAAGAGGGCCAAAGACTATATGGATTTCCATAAAATTTGCAGGTGCTAATTCATTGGTGTAGATGAAAATTTAGACGTTAATTACTACAATTTAAATAGAAATACGGTGCATTTCACCATGGGCCGGGGAGGGGGGGGGCGAGGTTGGAAGCCTGTGACCGGGGGTGTTCTCCATGACAACAGAAGGAGAAGCCAATGGTGGTTTACCCAGATTTTTCAAGGAGCTGGCTTTGGTCCGTGCAGGGCTCTACGAGTGAGGGTACTGCACCAGTATAAGTTGCTTCACAGAACATACTTCCAGGTGAGGTGGGGGTGTTAGAGTGAATGTCATCTGACTGGCAGGGGCTGCTCAACCAATAAGAGAGGTTTCCCCCCCATCCATGCTCTCCCCCACTTTCTCCTTCAATAAAATCACTCTCCTTCTCTCCCCCACCGCCCTGCCCCAACATTACTTACTCCCTTAAAGTAGCAGTCATTACAGGAAGGAACACGGTGTTCTCTCTGCCTGGAAGCTGCGAACAATCTCCTTCTCTCCCCCCACCCCTCACCGCACATTACTTACTCCCTTACTTCCTTAAAGCAACATAGGAAAACAGTGTTCTCCCTGCTGTGCTGCAATCAATCGAAGCTTTGACATTTAGGGTGCAACGCTATTCAGATAGGCGGCCGCCTCTGAACTTGGAGGCGACTGCCTATCCAATGCAGGGCAGGAGAAGCACGGAGGGGATCGTTCCCTCCATACTCCTCCTGCCCTGCATTTTCAGCTAGACAGCCAATTGCAGCTGTCTAGCCATGCGTGGGGGGGGGCAGAGCAGGGGAGGAGGCTGCTGTACAATACACTGGATGTGTCGTATAGGCATTTCCCCCCTCCCTGCCCTGGAACGCCCCCCAGAACGCCCCTTTTTGGCCACTCCATGCTCCTCTTGCGAGCACAGAGCATGGGGCTGAAGTGGGGTGAGGTCAGTTCTCCAGGAACCGACCTTGGAGTGTGGGGTTCAAGGTTGGTTCCCAAAAAAACAGATATCCTATGGCCATCTAACTGCTATCTAGCGGCCATAGGATTGCTCTCTACGACTCCTAAATGCGTTATTTCAATTCATGGGATCTCAGTAACCTCGGGAGTACACATTTTGGGAACAAGCCTCATTGACCACAATGGGAGTTACTTCTTGGTAGACACCCACATGTTTGTGCTGGGAAAGAAAGGGAGGGGAAACAAAGGGATAGGAAACTAGCCCCCTTTCTAACCTGATGCTGCACAGGATTGGATGACTGAAGTTGGAAGTAGTTACTTCCGAATGGCAATAATAAACCAAACAATGGAGAATAGCAACACTGAGATCGCGCTTTACAGCCTGTAGGGAATTAGTGCTTTAAAATGTGCTGTTTCGATTCATGGGATCTCAGTAACTTCAGGAGTGCGCATTTCGGGAACAAACCTCATTGACCACAATGGGAGTTACTTCTGAGTAGACAACGTATGTCTGGGGAAAGACAGAGATGGGAAACACCCCTTGATCAGGGCCACGATGAAAGGCACACCCCTGGGCAGAGCTAGCATACCCGAGGTAAATGCAGGGGTTGGGGCACATAACAACTATACTGCAGAGAACCTGACTTAAGGAAAAGAACTGGACTTCAAGCAGCCTCAGGAAATCTGGTTTTTCCATGATAAGCTGCGGGGAGGCTGTTGGATGGCCACGACGTCATGTATCCCTAACAACCTCAAAATGTAGCCAGCTCAGAGTAAATCACTCATGGAGACACCCCCTAGGTGACCAGTATTTCTGCTCAGTCTGCTGTCCAAGTACTAACAGTTAATAGGAAACTTCAAGACTCCTGCACTCTTTTCGTATGGTTCTTCACCTTTAAACCACACTTGGACTGGAAAGTTCTTCAAAGTGAGGAAGACTTCAAATAGAGGTTAGTCCTCTGACAGCTCTTCAAAGAGGGGACAGCCCTCTGTCAAGCAGGATACATGGCCACCCTACTAGGGGATGGCCCAATATATTCTGCTGTTAGAGGCAAAGGGCAAGATGCCCCCCTCCATTCTACAAACAGAAGCCAACTTGGCAGTTGAATATTACTCCAATGCTGGCAACAGTTTCAACTGCTAACAGTTTAGCAACCCTCCACCACACTCAAGGGCAGCAGACTAGTTTAGGGTGTGCAGGGCTGGCCATGTTGCACATACAGCTCTGTCCTGAGGGAATGGCCAGGGAGCTCAGGAGAAATGGCCTGGGGACTGCCACCACTGCCCCCCAGCATCTGCCACCTGAAGCAGTTGCCTCACTCTGCCTAATGGTAGGACTGGCCCTGCACTCTATTTAGGCCCACGTTAACTAAAAAACCATCTCTACCCATATATAGTGACAGAGGTGCAACTGGTGGGGATGCAGGAGAGGTCCATTCCTAGATTCTGGAACTCCCTACCTCAAGAGCTTCATCTAGCCTTCCCTCCTAGCCTTTTGCTGCCAAGTTAACACTCTTTTATTCTGACAGTGACCTTTCCATTAGAGCTATACTGACGTGTCCTTCCCGACCCATCTCCAATTTACTCAATGTGTGAAGGGTAAAGTGGGGCTGAGCCTACCAGCCTCACCTTCGATGTCCATGTGCTTTCAAAACTCACCCTCACCTCTTGCATGCATGTCTGATGTAAGGTGAGAAAGGGCTTTGTACAAGTGTACACATCTAGGAACGCCGTTCTCTCTGTGTGGATGTCACGGAGCATGGCTACCTGGTGTATAGCATGGGCATTTATGAATCACCCCCAAAGTGGAAATTGTAAAAGGCAGAATATAAATGTAGGAGAAATTTTAAAAATCACCCCCCCAAAGGGCATCAATTTGCATAAAATTTGCATATACTCAAATATGTATAGATGCAAATTTAGGAATAATCATTATAATTTAAAAAGAAATGAAATATATCTCACCAGAGTGTGGAAGATCGAGATGTGGAATTCTCCATTTTGGTTTCTTACTTCTATTCACTAACCACAATATACTCCTCTTCCTCCTCCATTCTTCTCCTTGGACATTTTCCCACCTTTTTTTGAATAGTTCTGTTTGCTGGATGTAAACAACCTTCTCTCCTTCGTTTACTCTCAGGGCCAAAGCAGACCTTACTTAGAGAACAACCCTATGCCTGTTTAGACATAAAAAACTCCTACAACTCCCAGCATTCTCCTATGTCTTTTAAAATTTTGCACTCTAGAGAGCCACAGGGCCCCCAATCTGGATCAGGACCCTAATGTTGGGGTTAGGGGGGATCTTTAACCCTTCCCCTTTGCTATGGGCCCAATCCAGATTGGGCTACCCTGCACCTACTCTAGAGAAAATTAAATGAAAAAAAGACATAGCTGGTAGATATGGATTTAAAGCGATGTCTGTTTTGGCCCCAAGTCTCCCGTGTGAAGTTTCTATATGGTTATCTATCTTAACTGTATGAAGGACAACACAAAACTGTGTATGACAATGCAGCTTTCTCCTTCAGTCTATTGTAGAAATCTTTTCCTCTCAGTTTATTTTCATCCCCTTTCTTCTCAACTTTATGTCACTCTCTTTTGGGCTGTAATAAATGGCTGTTGTCTTAATTTAAAATATACTTGATTTCCTCCCCTGCCATCAGTGCCTTTACTCCTAGCTTGGGCTCTGCCAGCATCCTCATGGGAACACCAGCTCTCTCAAAGGGTGCTCCCAGATGGAAAGTTTAGATCCACCCATCAAAAGACAGTGTGCAGGTGTTTCTGCATTCTCCCAGTTGGCACAGCACTCTCCCTGGACTGTTTTCCTCACTCTAACCCAGCCTTTGCCCCTCCCATTGTCTGTAGAAATCCCAATTCAAACATACGTATTTCTGCAGAAAACTTCGCATAACCCCAGCCTGGCCTTGACTCCACGCCATCTGTGTGGACTTTGCAGTCTGTGATTTTTATGAGTCCATTCCCCTAGTTTAGCCATAGCAGCCTGAGTAGTAACAGGCTTATTCATCCCAGGCTTTTCTGGCTTGGCAAAACATATAGGGCCTGTGATTTATTTTTGCAAGCATTAAGTCTTTGCATCTTGTAATTTTCTAAGTTTCCCAGTGTACCACTAGAACAGAACTAGGGATGGATGAATCAGTTTCACATTTTTCCAGTCTGAAATCTGGTTCATCTCAGACTTTAAGAATGTCTTCCTGTGTTAAGTTTGGTTTATCTTGAACCTGGGGTGGGGGGTGTTTAAAGTTTGCATGAAAAATCATAAGCATTTTTGTGCACATTTCTCCTAAGATATGCATTTTGTTTAATATACACATTCTTGCAAGCAAAATTCCTAAAATAATGCATTTTTATAATTATTTTGCCCAATATATGCATTTTTATACACATTTTTTGATTGGAGCACTGCAATGCAAAATTCAGAGAAATTGAATCTAACAGCTGGCTCACTCCATTAACAGATAAAAACGACAGAGAGTTTTGTGGCACCATAAAGACTCATTTATTATGTCCTACGCTTTTGTGGGCACTGACTGCTTCATCAGATGCAAGTATCTGGGTGAGTTCCCTTGTGAGACTGATGGGTTTCTGCTCCATATGGCTAAATCTGGTGCCATCCATTGTAACAATTTCCAGAGGGGTAGCAATGCTGGTCTGTTTCACAAAAAGAATGAAGCGTCTTCTGGCTGGCTGGGGAACGCTGGGGTTGTAGGACTTTTTTCTGTCTAAACATGCATAGGATTGCGCCCTTTTTCTGGCATAAGCTTTCATGGACACTTCAGATAGGCTGTGTCCACAAGGGCTTATGCCACAATAAATGTGTTCATCCTTAAGGTGCCACAAGATGATTCGTTGTGTTTGCTGCAACAAACTAACCTGGTTACCCCCCTGGAAAGATGGCTACAAAAGCATGTGCTGGTCTGCAGGGGAGGGAAAGGAGACCAACTGTTCTCCTGGGTCAGTCCAGCTTCCTTGGCATGGGAAGGGCTCTGCTCTGCCTTCCCCTAGGAAAGACAAGAGTGTGTGCCTGGGCACCATACGCTGGCCCTTCCAACTGATGGACGCTTTGTTAGTGCAGACACGCACATTAGTATAAGAGGTAGAATTAACAGACACAATTGCTTTTTGAAGTTTGTTTTATTTGGCTCTGTGTATGAAGATGACAGGTGTGGTCCGGTTACTACCACCTGGCAGTTTAGGCTCTGGATATTATCTTCTTCCTTGCACAAAAGGCACCATGGAATAAGAAACAAGAACCTCCATATGTAAGGATATTCATGTGATACAGGTCAGCTGTCAGGAGAGAGAGAGAGAGAAATTCACTAGACTCCCGTTCTCCCCCAGAGAAGCTAGGAGCCCTAGGTTTAGAAGTGCCACATTTCTCTCTGCACCTTTAGTAGCTGCATATGAGGTAGATGCTCAGAGGTGTAGCATGAACTCTGGCACAGAAAAGCATAATGGGGAAAGCTGCACCTATTGAATTGCTGCCTGTCAAACTGGTCAAAGAACAAAGGTGTCAGTTCTGCTGACTCCCAGTCCCCCTGTTTCTCACAACTTTATTCGCCTTCCAGAGATCTCTGCGTATTTACAGTTCCTTCCACATTAGCACCCTTTTGTGCTACTGACAAACTGCTGTTCTGCAATCAACTGGAAGTATAATCAAAACTGATTTCACATGGCACTTCATATAATGCTGTATTCCCCATATCAATCCTACAAACCCTATCTCCATGGGCCAGTTCTTAATATATTTTTTATTCAGAAGGAACTACCGTTCAGCAAAGCTCCCATTTCTCCTAGTTACAACAATTGCGCTTTCATTCTTTTAAATTATTGGAATTATACAGTTGCAGCAAGTACTGGGAGAGACTTCTGCCCCAAAACTTTCGAGAGCCACTGCGAATCAGAGTGGATTACTGAGGTGGATAGAATGATAGTCTGAGTCTATATAAGAGCAGCTGTCTTTGGCACTCCTTTCAACAAAGAGCAGGCATTCCATCAGGCTACCTGAATTCTTTCCATCCCAGCTGATTGCGATAAGAACTGCAGTTTAAGAACTGTGCCCAAGCTTGATTTATTTTCCTCCTCCCTCCCCATCCTTTCTTCCTCGTGTGTCATGTCTTTTGGATGACAGGTGTGTGCGTGTGTGCGTGCATTATTACTGCTTATCTTATTACTGCTCTGTATAAGCCACTCTGGGAGCTGTTTTGGCTAAACAGCAGGGGAAAACATGTTAATAATAAACAAACAAACAAACGAATAAATAAATAAATACAACAGCTTGCTATGTTCATATATGCTCTAACTTACTAGGCTCTACTGGAGTCAGTTCACTTGATGTCTACTGTGAAAGTGTCAGTGTTCCCATTCTCATCACTGATCAGGACCTCTGCGTAAGGGGAGCAGCAGTTTGACCTACAAAGGGGGACAAGCAAGAGGGTTGAGCGGAGTAGGGTGAATTCTGATGAGCGCTGCAAAGAAGCAGAGGTGGATGAACCTGGGCCAGAGGAATTCTCTAAGGCAGGAGGTGCAGGATTCAGGGGCATTTATTTATATTATGCCTGATGCTGGAACAGTGAGGAAGAAAACTCTAGAACAGGAAGAGGGAACCTCCAGCCCAAAGCAGCCTTGGTGGTTCCCTGACTGGCCAGGAAGATTCTTTTATCCCTGTCTGTGATCTGTGATTGGAGATAAAAGGGTATTTAAAGGCAATTAACCTGTAAATACCCTGCAAAGGATCAAGCTGTGCTTTGCTGGCATGAGAGGAGCTCTTGCATAGAACTGAGGTGTGGATTTTGCAGGTCCGAGAGCTGTTGCACTGGGGCTTACCCCTGAGTACACCTGCTGTTACAACTGAGCTGCATTTTGTATGCTGCTTGGTGAGAATTACAAGGGAGGGCAAGGACAAGGGAAATGCAGCATGAAGACATCAATGCTGGAGCTATTTGCAGACTCTGTTCTCTAATGTTGGGCACAATCCTATGCATGTTTAGACAGACAAAAGTCCTACAACTCCTGGCATTCCCCAGCCAGAAAATTAGTTTTAAAAATATATGCTGTAATGTACCTGCTTTTAAGGGAATCAGTAAACAGGGACTAAGAATCCTTTGCTAACAACTGAGTAGCATTGGATGTAAGATGCTCCAGGAAGAAGGGCAGGGACTGAATTAGCAGGCTGGGGCTAGGGATGTTGGAGGAATCTGTCTGGGGGTCCAAGTTGGCCAAGCTTTCAGCAGCTCAGCTCCCGGACTCCGGCACACTTATTGTGTGTATGCGTGTATAATATTTAATCAATTAATAATTGTGCCTCCTTAGGTTTGCACTGCTTAGAAAGGTGGGATATACATTTTAGTATAAATGAATACACACACCCCATCCTAGGGTTTCATTTTGGGTGGGAAACAATGGAATTAAAACACATATAATATTCTCTGTTGAACAGAAGCTAAAATGGATTTTAAAAAACCCTAACAACTGCAGACTTCTATCCCTATCTGGCATAGCACTGGACACAAAACGCTAACCTGGAGAATGTTTTACAGCACTTTAGAAAAGTGCTCATGTTTTTACTCTGGTGAAGTTCCAGGGAGAGAAAATCCTACAATTGTAGACAAAGCTAGGGATGTCTGAGACATGCGTTTCGGTTCGCTTTTTATCAGGATTTACCCATTTCGCACCTTCTGGATTGGGCATGGACTCGGACTCAATCTGAAGTTGAAGTCTGCACCTTTTCAAGCTTGCAATGTGATTCATCGACCAAAAAAAAAAAAGTGTGTTTGACAACATGCGTAAGTTGAAAAATGCGCACAGATACGCTTTAATCAATGGCAGAAGAATGTGTACATTTCAAAGAAGTGTATAACTGAAGCATACACTGGAAAAGTACACATGAAAATATGCATGGATTTTCATGGGAAAAGAACAAAACAAGACTTGCAATCTGATATGGCCTCGAGTTGGAAGGAGCTTCTAGATGGAATTTGGAGAATTTCGGCAAGCTCAGGTTTTTCTGATTTGCACATCCCTAGACAAAACTAGCAACGATAATTGTCTCTAGGCATCTTTGCTGTTCAGTTGAGCTGAACAGATGGCACACTGAAGAGGGTGCTGTTGGTTAATCATAGGATAGTTACAAGCACGTTGCACTTCATATTAGAGATGGATGAGTAATTTATTCATTCAGGTACTTTTACGGATGTACCTGATTCATACCTCCTGGAACAGAATGCGGAACTGAACTTGTGATGGGAAATGCGTACATTTTGGGGTTTGGGATCCAGTCAGCAAAAGAAAGGTATGTTCGACAACATGCATACATTTGAAAAATGTGCAAAACCCATTGCATACATTTCTAAAATGTGCACAAACACCTTTTAGTCAGTGGGGACACGCATATAGAAATGCATATATTTGAGAAATGAACCTAAAAATACATACGGATTTCTGGGCAGATAAAAATCCACCTTGTATGGAAGCATGGCGGAATGAACTTAGCACTGGAAACCAAGAACCTTGATGAGATCTTCAGATCTGCCCACCCCTATTTCCTATACATCCAACACTTTGCTTTTAAGAAAAAAGCAAACAAACAGTATGTAGGGCAGAAGTAGGCAACTGGGTACCCCCCAGATGTTTTGGACCACAACTCTTTTATGTAGTTAGAAGCCAGGACAGATTTCCCCCCCACCCCAACCCCAAAGAGATAAACTACTGCTCCCTGCGTGCTGCGGTCCTGCTGAAACTGACCCCTTCCTGCACCTAGGAAGGGGAAAATGACAGAAGCCATTATTGGTCACAGTTTCCCATTATGTGTCTATATAACAAATCACACATTTGCAGTCATCACTTATGACACTCAAGTGGGCAGCCTGGTGCCCTCCAGATGTTTTGGCCTACAGCTCCCAGAATCCCTGACCATTGGCCATGTCTGGGGCTCATGGGAGTTGCAGCATGGCTGCTAATTACACAATAGTGTAAACTAGGCAGGGGTGCGAGATTGGTTCCTGGGATCACTGGGTCAGGAGTGATAATGCCTCAGATCTAGTGGTCTTCAATCCTCCAACCAGCAGCCCTGGTAGGACAAGGCCCAGAGAACCCGTGCCTGGCCTCTAGGGTTTCTTCTAGGCTTGTATTGTGGAATTGCCCTGCCTCTAGGATGAAACAGTCAATTTTGATTTCTCTCAACTTCTCATTTTTCCAATTTTAAGTTCGGTTTGCCCCAAACTTTGAGAAAGTTTTTTTTTAACACACTTTTTCCTAATTGTGCATATTTTTGCAAGTAATTTTCCTAATATAATGCATTTTTGAAGGTTATTTCTCCTAATATACATATTTATATATGCATTTTTCGATTGGAGAATTGCAAGATCTAAAGAAGTGTGAATTTTGAAGGATAAATGAGTTTCAGTCACATAGTGGTTTGAAAGTGTAAAATTAGGCAAGCTCGCATTAAAAAGTGAACTGAATGAATGTCACTCCCATCCCTACCTGTCTTATTCATGGAGTTTTACAGGGGATCCATACCATGTCGTCTTCCATTGGTAACCCTCCCAGGCCTCAGTGGTCATTTTACAACACTCAGTCAGATTTCTAGAAACTGTGGCTATATACATACTGATAGTGACAGATGACATCCTTGTTGCCAGTAGTCCCTCGTGCGCTGCAAGACAGACCAGAGGGATTTGTGTTGATCCGGACGGTGACAGCGCTGTGAGCATCTGTAGCAGAAAACCTCATGAACCAAAAGTGCTGAGAGCAGACCGGTTGGTTCTGGTTCTTGCCTCCACATGGCATGTAAAAGTCGAGTAATTTGTGGACTGGTGGGATCTCGTCTGTTTCCTGTTGGGTGGACCACATGTTGGTTAGTAATAGCCATGAGTAGCCATCAGTCAATATCACTATCAACACATGGGTATAAAAGATGAATGGAAGGGAATTCACAGACATATGTGCCAGTAAATTCAGCTTGCATTCTGCAAGCTTAGAAGATGTCCCCAGCAATTACTGGAAATCTCCCCCTCCAATGGCTGATTCAAGTGTATGAAGGGGCAATGGAACTTCTATAGGGTAGCCCCTCCCAACCTGGTGCCCTCCAGATGTGTTGGATTGCAACTCCACCATGGCTATGCTGGCTGAAAATTATGGGAGTTGCTGTTCAACACATCTGGAAGGTGCCGGGTAGGGAAAAGCTGCCATAGGACAATATTTGTTGCTTATTTGCTCAGTTGCTTCCGACTCTTCGTGACTTCATGGACCAGCCCACTTCCTGTCGGCCGTCGCCACCCCCAGCTCCCCCAAGGTTAAGTCTGTCACCGCCAGAATATCATCCATCCATCTTGCCCTTGGTCGGCCCCTCTTCCTTTTGCCTTCCACTTTCCCTAGCATCAGCATCTTCTCCAAGGTATCCTGTCTTCTCATGATGTGGCCAAAGTACTTCAGTTTTGCCTTTCATATCATTCCCTCACGTGAGCAGTCTGGCTTTATTTCCTGGAGTATGGACTGGTTTGATCTTCTTGCAGTCCAAGGCACTCTCAGCATTTTCCTCCAACACCACAGTTCAAGGACAATATTCCACCCCATTTATTTATTTATTACATTTCTATACCGGCCATTAGCTACAGCTCTCTAGGGTGGTTCACAAAAGAAATTTAAAACCATAAAATACAGTAACATGTGATATAAAAGCCATACGTTTAAAACAGTATCTCCTGTTTCAAGAAAGAGACATAAAAATCAGTGTCCTTTTATTTAGACTTGAGAAGGGGAGACTGAGCGGGGATATGATAGCACTTTTCAAGTTCCTAAAGGGTTGTTTCACAAAAGAGAGCCACAACCTCTTCTCTGTCATCCAGGATTGTAGGACATACATCAGGAAAAGCTTCCTAACCATCAGAGCATTCAGACAATGGAACAAAGTGCCCAGGGAGCTGGTAGGTTCTCTGTCACTGGATATATTCAAGCAGAGACTGGACAGTCATCTGTCAGGGGTGCTCTAAACTGGATTCCTGCACTGAGCAGGTGGTTGGACAGGATGGCTTAAACGGCCCTTTAAGCTCTTTGATTCTATAATTTTATTAATCCATTTCTCTAAATAATATACTTTTGCTAATAATTTGAATATCTTGGACTATGTAATTTATCGTGTTTCAACTTACCAGCTCATGGAACACTACCTAACAGTTTTGATCCACTTTTAAATATGGCAATTTTTACTCAGAGGGAGAGAGAGAGAGAGAGACAGACAGACAGACAGACATGTACAGCCATGATTTTAAAAACCATTTTACATAGGTAAAACCTCATTCCAGATGACATCAATAATCAGACACAAGATTTGTTTTTTTAAAAAAGACTTTGTTCAATAGAAAGGCTCCATCAGATAAATTGCATCCAGGTTACATATGAGGCATAAAAGGTAAAATCCAGCACCCTAAATTTGGCTTGGAATTTATTTAAAAAACACATACCACACACTCATTTAAAAACTAGCAAACCAGACCCGGCTTCACACGGGTTGGAAAGAGCTCTTAGTTTGATACAACAAAGCCTTATGCTCCTGTCAGAACTGGAGACATTGTGCGTGCCCCACCCGAGCAAAGTCACGCCCACTGGCTGTCAGAAGCTCCTTGGAGGCCTCTCTCAGTCTAATCCAGTAGCCAAGTCCAGACACAGACAAAGGGATTCCTTTCAAAGCTTTATTTTTCTTTTACAATTTAACAACTCTACCGTTTGCAACTAGATCTGAGCAGCACAGTACCTATGCCCTAAGTTGGAACAGTTGGTCCCCGTTTGAAAGGGAATTACTGGCAGACCCCTGAACTTAAGGACTAGGGAGAGTCCCTCCCCTTTTCCCTTGGATCCTCTGGGCGCAGCCGTTGTTTGCGCGCCAACCGGGCACTACGCCTCCTTTCCGCGCCCTCCATCTGGCGCCGCTCTCTGTGTCTGCGTCGCGCATCCACCAAGTCTGCTATCTGCGCTCTGTCACTCCCTGGACTGCTATCTAAGCTAGGAATGCTGGTGGGAGGAATCTCCGTCAGCTGTTGGTCCTGGGAAAGAAGAGCGCGCTCCTCTCCCAGGAGCGACTGCTCTTCCTCAGAATCAGAACTACTCTGGGATTCTATGGGCTCAGTGTCCACCCTGACACTGGCACCCCTAGGCATGGCCTGTGCCATGGTGCACCCCAATAGCCCCCTGAGGGAAGGGTCTCTGCATTCCATTTCCGGGGGGGGTCTTCCCCATAGCAGGGGGCAGGCCTATAATTCTGTTCCTTGGCCTACTCATCTCACCAGAAGTCAAACTGTGTGGACTGCAAAGTGATGTGCTGGTTAAGGAAGCCTGCCCTTAGAGGCTGAAGATGTTACTGCAGGCTTCAACCACGTGGACACATTTAAATGGCTTAGAACATCCCATTTACAGTGGGATCCACTCTCAGGCATACACATGGCGAGGGTGGGGGGAGCAGGTGATTCAAATGCTCCCTTTCTTCCTGGATTTGTGTGCTAAATAGTGAATTTGGTTTTAATGGAGATGCAGATTGGTGTACAATATAAAAAAAGGATTATAACTTGAAGTGGAAAAAGTTATCTGAGCTGTAACCACAGCTTACGTATGTGCAGCTCCATTTGCTTTCATTCATCCCTTACTACTGTCATCTGCCCTTTTGTCAATTTAAAACTGTAAATGCTTTGGACAGAGTCAAGGAAGAGAAAGAGTCTGAGGGAAGAGGATGAAACATGCTGGTGGCAGTGGGGCAGGATGGAATAATGGGTGGAGTTAGTGTCAGTTGGGAAAGTCAGTTAGTGAGTAGGAGCTGAGGCAGCTGTTTGGTTAGAAGAGGGAGAGAATTAATTGAGTTAGAGGTGGGAGCTGGCAGGGATAGCAGTTAGTGAGATCACAAAATTTAGGTTAGGCTATTAGAACCATTAGTTATTATTCTTTATCACATGACTACTTGTTCTGGATGTAGTTTGATACAGCGAAGCCTTCAAGCAAAGTTACGCACTGCCAGGTTTGGACACATTATGCCTGCCCTGGCCCCTAGACAGAACGCCTGCCATGGTGACCCCTATACCCCTTGAGGGAAAGGTCTGTCCACCATTCCTTTGAGGAGGGCTGCTCAGCAGAAGAGGGCAGGGGGCAGCTGTATAACTCTTTCCCTCACACTACTTTCTCTTGGCTTCAGACTGTCTGAACTGCAGAACTATGGCCTGTTTACTGCCTGAATGTGGTACTGCAGGCTTCAACCTCACAGACACATTTAAATTAATTATAAGTAATGCATTTTAAGAAACAAATAGCCCTGAGGTGTACACCCGTCTAAGGTCCCCTTAGTCTGCATGGCAAGTTTTAGATGTCTAGGTTTCACAGTCTTGGATCTTCAGGTGTCTAGGTTTCATGGTCTTGGAAGACATACATACAGTTTCTTTGAAGCAGTACATTTTTAAAAATTTTGATTGGCTGCCATTTTGTTTCAAGATGGGGCACAAAATTTTCACTACGCCTGAAACCATCCCAGCCAGAAGTACAACAAATCCTGAAAGTTTTATAACCATCAGATGTACAGTTTTTGACTCCATTGAGGACATACAAACAAACACTTCCTTTTATACAGACAGAGAAGAGATAAAAGGAATGGGTCACTAAGCTATTACAGAGGCGTTTTCTAAACTGGGAGGCAGTACAAAATTCTTCATGGAAGATTAGTTGTTAGCAACTATGAACGATCCTGGTGTATCGCAGACTACTCACCAGGGCGGTCTCAGGGATGACGGTGATGGGCAGTTTCAGGTAGTTCTGGGCTGTTTTGCTTTTAGCTGTGAATGTTGCAATGCTGGAAGAACATCCAGTGAGGATTATGAACAAAATGTGTGTAACCAGGGGGCAGGGAAGTGTACATGAAAAGGGGCAATCCAGCTGATCCACTTTGCTCCCCTCAGCAATCCAGCTCAACTAGGCTGCATAATTACCACATCCCACTGAAACATTGTCCTAATCCACCAATCCAAGTGTGTCCCATCCAAATTTAGTTTAAAGAATAAAGAACCCAAAGGAGGGAGAGCAGCAAAGGCCTTGAAGTTACCCATCAAAAGCCAGCAGCACCTGGATGGCCAACTGAGCAGGCACATCTCACTGGTCACCTGGACACTGTCTTCCACGCTTTGGTGAGATGTCTTTCTATCTAAATTGTAGTATTATATATACATTGCATATATCTATATCTATATATACACACACACACACACTTGCACAAGCAAATTTTATGCAAATCTGTATCCCTTTCTGCCCTCTTTTTTTTCGCTGATGAATTTCATCTTTTTTGGCAGTGCATAGCACATCCCACATCCCACTACACATCCCACTCTCCTACTTCAAGCTCCCACTCCTGCCCCAGGTCACCCCGGAGTCTTGATTTCCACCCTTTGGGTAATGCTGCCATCTTCTCACCTGGAGGAAAAGCTGTCACTCGCTCCAGCTGCCACAAAGGTTGCGGTCAGGGTGATGTTCTCTCCTGAATTTATGAACTTTCTCCTTGGCTTGAAGCTCTTCAGGAAACCCAGGTCATCCCAGACTTTAAGAGTGAACGACGCAGCTGGCCCATCATTTACCACTAGGACGGAGATCTCCAAGGACCCTCCAGGTGACATGGTGCCTGTGGGGAACAGAGGACAATGTGATGCTCACAACATGGCCAGCTGTTAGCATATATCTGGTGGGGAAGCCCCTGGCTGATATCCTGTGGCTGGAGGTGAGTTTGGGATGTTGTCCAAGGACACTCTCTGGCTCTTTCTCTTTAAGGTGCAGCCCTCTTCTCTCTTCCTTCAAATTCCTCTTCAAAGCCTAATTTTTCCAGTTTCCAGAGGGGTGGCTATGTTAGCCTCTTGCAGCAAAAACAACAGAGTCTTGTGGCACCTTAAAGACTAATGCATTTCTCCTGGGATAAACTTTCGTGGAGACTGAGCACTTCATGCACCTGATGTCATGGGCAATGTCCATGAAAGCTTATGCCGAATAAACATGTTAGCCTTAAAGGTGCCACAAGACACTTTGTACTTTTTCCAAAAAAGCCATTGGTCCATCTAACCAACAGCTAGGCAATCTGCAGCCCACAGTCCGCATGTTGATAATGATGTGTGTACCACTGTACATGCATAGTGCTCCTCCATGGGAGGAGTGGGTCCCCATGGGGAGCGGGGAATCCTGGTCAAATCAGGATCCCCCTTGCATGGAGAAGCTCTATGTGCGTACATGAGTACACATGATGTATGCTAGCTTACGGATGACTGTCACTGGGAAATCCAGCCCTTTCTGGGTTCACCAGGTTTCTGTGGTGCTCCCGGCTCAGCTTGCCTTTATGAGCCGAACTGCGGATTTTTCCCAAAATCCGAGAACTTTTTTCATTTTTTTAAAAAATCCATAAAGAGAAATTTGTGCAAACTGCAGCTGTAATTTGCACAAATTACAGCCGCAATGTCTGGAAATTACACAAACTATGGGTGAAATTTGTGCAAATTACAGCCAAAATTTGGGCAAATTTCTATTTGCAAATTGTTTTTTGAAAAGGAAATCCGCGAGCTGGCCCAACTCAATGCAGATTGGGTCAGGCCAGCTCATGAGAAACGAGCGGAAGTCCGGCGGGAGTGGGGTCAAGCTGATGAAAGCTTTGTGAGCTCCACCACCAGACGGATTCCTCCTGTCAGGGTTGTTTCTGAGCGTAGGGAGTGGGATAGCAGTTCAGATTCTGAAGGAGAACCACCAGACATGGGGGAGGTGTTTTCCCAGGCTAGTCCAGACATGACTAGGCCAGCTTCTCAGGATAAAAACGCCCAACTGGCTGAGGATGAGGGTTCCTCTTCACCCACCCCTGTGAGAGACAGCAAACAGAAAGAGGGTTTTTTTTGTGGAGAGTCTGATCTAATAGATGCCAGGCACAGATGCAGAGCAAAGAGAGAAAATGCAGGGGCGGAACTTAGATGGTCTACCTGATTGGCCTTGCATGAGAAGCTGCACTCAGAAGCCTCACAAGAGAGAGGGTCCTCCCCCACTTAAGTTAGGCTAGTGAGACCGCCTTCCCCTTCAAACAGCGGGCAACTCTCTTAACTTCCTTTTGAATTCCCCTGAAGGCAATCCTTTGTAGACTGAGAGTCACTGAGAATTTGCATCTGTATGACCCTGTGAAGTAATAGATTAAAAGCTGTAGACTGAAGCCTCTGTCTGTGTTTGTCTTTGGCATTGAAATAAAGTGGGGGCTAAAGGAATCCTTACACCTCTGACATCCCTATGCTAACTTGATGACGATGTGTGTGTGTGTGTGTGTGTGTGTGTGTGTGTGTCTACCAGATGCATCAGCAGCAGAGGGCAGAACTAAACTATGTGATCCATCAACCCTCCTCAAGTGTTCTTGGAGTTGTCTGAACCTCCCTTCTATTATTTTAAAAAGCAGTTGCCCTGGACCAGCAGGCAGCTGGGCATTAAAATACTTGGCAGACCTGAAAAAACCATCCAGATATTAAGAAAATCTAGATCAGGGGTGGGCAGGCTTTAGGCTTGCAGAATCCACCTTGCTTTTCACTAGAACCCTGAGGTCCACCAGCTGGAGCCAGGTGCAAAACAGAGAACCAGGGAGAGGGACACAGAATTGTGGAACAAGGTGCTGCTAAGCAACACTCAGCCCAAGAATTTGTTTTCAGAACCAGAACTGGAGCTCGCACACATTTGCGCATACATCTATTCCTGCTTCCTCCCAAGCTTTCTTGATTTCCACAGCCTGATTGCTGAAATTGTTTGATCACCTAATGTTTACCCATTGGGAGTCAAAACCCTTGGTGATCTATTGCAAATCACCCATAGATCTATCAGTAGATCTCAGTCTTCCTTCTTCCTGCCTCCACCCTAGATGGGTGGTGCTTCGTAGATACACCTGTGAATGATTCCCAATATTCAGCAGGTGTTTTGCTGAAATGACCCAGAATTCCTGGTTTAAATGTAGGACACAGAGGCTGTTCTTATGATTAACAGCTCTTACTGGAGGAGATGGGAGGTGTGAAGGAGCAGGGCTAGTCCTACCATTATTAGGCAGAGTGAGAGAACCACCCCAGACAGCAGATACTGGAGAGCAGCGACAGCAGCCCATTCCTCCTGAACCTCCTGGATATTCCCTTCTTTTGGAGGACAGAGCTGTGTTTAATGCTATCCTACTGCCAGCGCTGAAGTAAGATTTAACTGCAGTTCCTATTAGCTCCTGTACATGGAATGGAGAGTGGGTGGTACCATCTTGTCCTTTTTCTCAGGCAGGAAAATGTCTTGGGCCAGCCCTGGGTGATGTGGGAACTGGAGTGTGAAGTGAGTGGAAGGAAGGATATTATTGTCAGATCGTTTCACTTCGCCACGGACTCACCATTTTGGTCTGGCAAGGGCATGACCTGCACCGACTCTGTGCTGATGCGGTCGGTGTTGACTCGTGCAAAGGGCAAATGGTCCGGAGATAGGCCCTCCACACTCAGCAGGGTAACCTAGAAGGTAAAGGAGAGGGAATTATTACTGAAGATGTTTCACACAATCTCTGAGCATCTTGGTGTGTCTAGGAGACCAATGGGAAAGAATCTCACCAAGCTCGCTGGAAGCGTGTAGCTCAGTGGTAGAGCACATGCTTTGCATGCACAAGGCCCCAGGTTCAGTCCCCCACCATTTCCAGGTATTGCCAGAAAAAGACCTGTCTGAAACCCTGGAGAGCTGTCGCCAGTCAATGTAGACCAGATGGAGAAACTGTGGCTCTCCGGATGCCGTAGTCCAATTCCTATCATCCCTGCCAATTTGCCACGCTAGCTGGGGCTGATGGCAGTTGGAGTCCAACAACACCTGGATGACCACAGGTTAGCCACCCCTGGTGTAGACATCTATGGGCAAAATGGACTCATATTCGGATTTAGTATAAGACAGCTTCCTATGAGCTTTCCTTTGAGAAATGGCCATTTTTATCAGACAGTCTAAATGCCTAAGTAATGATAGGCGTTCCCACTTTTGATGTTCAAGCTGACTACTTGGGAGGGGCTGTGGCTCAGGAGCATATTCTTTGCATGCAGAAGGTCCCAGGTGTCTCCAGGTAGGGTCTGAAACACTCCTGCTTGAAACCCTCGAGAGCAGCTGCCAGTCAGTGTTGACAATACTGGGCCGGATGGACCAAGGGCCTGACTTGGTATAAGGCAGTTTCTTATGTTCCCATGTACCAATGGCAGGAGTGGGCAAGCTTTTTGAGGTTGGAGGGCACATTGGCTCAAATGGAACCCTTTCAGGGTGAAAAAGTGGGCGGGGCCGATGGTTGGCGGGGCCGATGGTCACACACCCACACCAATTTGTTTTAACTCCCCCCCCCACACAGCCTCCTTCCCTCCCAAAAGAAATCGGGATCACTGTGGGGAGGGTGAAGGTAAAGCCTCTCCACACCCCCAGGCAGTGATCCTGATTACGATTGTTGTTTTCCTGCAGCTGTTAGCAAACTTGCCTGCAGAAATCATGAAGGTGAGGGCTAGGTTAAAGCCTCCCCACAGCAATCTGCTCCCCACTGCCCAGCTGATGGCGAATCAGCTGGGCAGTGGGGAGAAATGGGTGGAGTTTCCTGGAACCCTGCAGGCTGCATAGAGAGTGGCCAAGGTGTGTGGGTCGCCCAAATGTGATATATGCAGTGGTTGTGGTTCTGGATACAATTTACACCCCTATCCTAACCACATTTACTTGGGAGTGTCCTGTTCATTTTAATGAGGCATACTTCCCAGGAAGAATGTCCAGGGTTGTGGTCTGAGAGGATCCCCCAGGGCTAAAGACCAGACACCTTGGGTTTGTGTTCTGCTGCCCTATATGAGTGGGGTCAAAAGATGTCCTCCTCGATTCCAGAGTGACTCCATCCACAGACAACAACCCATCGCTTTTCCCGACCTGTCAAGTTTAGCCACATGTTGCTCATGTGAAGAATGAGACAGGGCTGCCCCGATGGAGAGTCACACTTGGACCCGGATCCAGTGCAGACTTTCTTACCTCCCCCAGAGGGTCTGTGGTAGAGACCCCACATCCTCACCAATGTTAATTTTATTTTAATATGAAAATGTTTATACTCCACCATTTTTCCTAGTAGTTCAAGGTGGCTAACAACAGTATTTATTATTATTATTATTATTATTATTATTAGCATAAAATGTAACAATTTAAAAAATCTTTTCAATTGATATCATAAACATTAAACATCAAAATACAAAAACAACACAAAACCATTAAGAGTTTCTGGATTGCAACTCCTTCTCTTCCAGACATTAATGAATGCACTCCATTCAGTTGTACATGGAACAAAGATTTGGGTCTCACAGAGACGTGAATCATGGCTCCTTTGACGTAGGCTGAAATTTGTGGTCGTTCTCTAAAGGCAAAGACCAAATGTTCATAGAAATAAAGGGAAAGCTTTTGCCACATCCCTAGTTACTGGTAAGCTGCACCTGATGCCATTCTGTACCACAGGAGTGCAGAACCTCAGGCCCCAGGGCCAAATTAGGCTCTCCTGGGGTCGCAATCTGGCCATCTGGGGTTCCCCAGCTAGCGATGCCCCCTTCCTCTGGCCCCACTCCCTTTCCCTCAACCACCAATCATTTGGTGGTTTCTTTGCTTTTGTACAGCTTTTTCCCATTCTAAAAGGTTGCAATGCCTCTCCTAAGGCTTAGTTAATGGTAGTACAAGCGTTAAGCTAAAATATGCTGGTAGTTTTGCGCCCACCCCTTTTGCCTTTGTCCCCTTTTGTCTTCGGCCCCACCCATCCCCAGGAGCTTCTCTGAAATGGAATTTGGCCTTTGTGCTGAAAGAGGTTCTGCACCCCTGCTATCGCCAGTAAACACAGGAATGGCCACATACCGGGGCGTGCAAGGTAACAGGAGCAACGGCCAAGATGTTGCCGAGGGCATCAAAGGTTTGGTTCAAAGTAATGGAGTCTATGGGGGTCCCTAGTGTAGAAATAGAGACCAGGCGCTGGACCTGAATGCCTCCAGCATCCCCCATCAGCTTCATGGAGACAGTGTAGTTTGAGCCTGGGAAAAATACACAAAGGTTAGTAAGACTCACCTGGAAATCCCTGACCTTCCTTCCCCCTCTATCAATATTCCCACCCCACTACTGAGCTCCTGGGCTTTCCCTTCTGGGGTGTACGGGTCCATTCTGAGCTTCTTTGGGGTGTTTTTAAGAATCTGGAAATCAGCATGTTTTTCTGGATATAATGTTTAGTCGATGGGCATTTCGTTATCTCTGCTGCAGTTTCATAAGCAGCAGAGCAAAGACGTGAGAACAGCCACTTTCCTCTGGTCACCTGTGGCAAGTAAAAAATACCAACATCATCCAGGTGATCAGGCTCGGAGTTGTTTGTAAACTGGAGGAGAGGAAACAGCCACAGCTCAGTTGTAGAGGACCTGCTTTGAAGGCAGAAGGTCCCTGATCCAACCCCTGGCATTTCCAGCTGGAAGATTCCCAGGTAGCAGCTGATGGGAAAGACCCCCACTGGAGACCAAGGATGCTTAGGGAATGCATCCTCGGTGAATTCCAGTATGAACTGACACAATCTGCACCTTCAGGACCAATGTACGAACTGGAGCTTAGTTATCTACCGGCTTTTGCGTTACACATGTTCCGATGTGGTTCTCGGCTTAAAAACCGTATCAAAACATTTCTTTAAAATGTGCATTTTGATAGAAAATACTGTATGCTTAGAAAGGCATAGTTTGAATGTGTGTGTGTGTATTTAAATACAGCTTTAAATGTGAATTTTATTCTGGCTGAGAGAGAGAGAGAGAGAGAGAGAGAGAGAGAGAACGAACATAAGAGGAGCCCTGCTGGATCAGACCAAGGGTCCATCTAGTCATAGAATCATAGAACAACAGGGTTGGAAGGGGCCTTACAAGGCCATCGAGTCCAACCTCCTGCTCAATTCATGAATCCAAGTCAGAGCATCCCTGACAAGTGGCTGTCCAGCCTCGTCTTGAATGCCTCCAGTGTGGGGAGCCCACCACCTCCCTAGGTCATTGGTTCCATTGTCGTATTGCTCTAACAGTCAGGAAGTTTTTCCTGATGCTCAGCCGGAATCTGGCTTCCTGTAACTTGAGCCCATTCTTCCGTGTCTTGCTAGGGATGTAAGAACTCACCCTAGCTCGGTTCCTCCGGGCACTCACCAAAGCAGCACCCCCGCTTGCATCACCCTGGACCAGTGCTTGAGCCACCCATGATCTCAGTGAGTTTCCTGGGCTCACTGTGATCCCGTTCAGTGAACGCCCTCCATTTTCGTGCCTTTGATTTCTACGTAAAACAGGAAGTTTAAAAAATGTTCATATTTAAATAATACCTCTAATATTGCACTTATAAATGCTCATATTCAAATAATACCTCTAATATTGTGCTTATTTAGCTTTCCCAGCTCCAAACTGCGCATATTTAAATATGAGCTTTTTTTTTTACTTCCTGTTTTACGTAGAAATCAAGGGCGCGAAAATGGAGGGTGTTCACCAAACTGGATTGCAGTGAGTCCTGGAGAGTGCAAGCAGGCACGAGCAGGGGGAGAACAAGGACAGCGTCTCAGCAGGCGCAGTTTGGGGTTGCGGGTTGCCTGTCAAATTCCTGGACCCAGTCGGGCGCCCGCAACATCCCTATGTCCTGCATTCTGGGATGATCGAGAAGAGATCCTGGCCTTCCTCTCTGTGACAACCTTTCAAGTACTTGAAGAGCGCTATCCTATCTCCCCTCAGTCTTCTCTTCTCAAGGCTAAACATGCCCAATTCTTTCAGTCTCTCCTCATAGGGCTTTGTTTCCAGTCCCCTGATCATCTTTGTTGCCCTCCTCTGAACCCTCTCCAGCTTGTCTGCATCCTTCTTAAAGTGTGGTGCCCAGAACTGGACACAGTACTCCAGATGAGGCCTAACCAGTGCTGAGTAGAGGGGAATTAGTACTTCACGGGATTTGGAAGCTATGCTTCTATAATACAGCTCCAAATAGCATTTGCCTTTTTTGCAGCCACATCACATTGTTGGCTCATATTCAGCTTGTGATCTACAACAGTTCCAAGATCCTTCTCACTTGTAGTATTGTTGAGCCATGTATCCCCCATCTTGTAACTGCAGAACTTGGCATTTATCCCTATTAAATTTCATTCTGTTGTTTTCTGCCCAGTGCTTCAGCCTATCAAGATCACTTTGAATTTTGTTTCTGTCTTCCAGGGTATTAGCTATCCCACCCAACTCTGTGTCATCTGCAAATTTGATCAGCATTCCCTGCACCTCCTCCTCCAAGTCACTAATAAAAATGTGGAAGAGCACTGGGCCCAGGACTGAGCCCTGCAGTACCCCGCTTGTTACCTCTCTCCAGTTTGAGAAGATCCCATTGATAGTCCAGTGTTCTGTTCACACCGTGGCCAACCAGCTGCTCACGGGGAAACCCACAAGCAGGACATGAGTACAACAGCACTCTCCTGTCCATGTTCCCCAGGAACTGGTGCACATAGGCATACTGCCTCTGATACTGGAGGGAGCATACAGATAACCACTGATGAATGTGGAAATGGGATGAACAAACAAAGGGAGCAATCCTGTGGCCCACAGACAGCGTCCGAGGGGCCATAGGATACTTCAGATTCCCAGTTCTGAGGGGGGAATTGGTGCTCCAACCCTGTCTCCTTTGTAGCTGGCTGTCAGGGATGAGTCCCAGCCTTTTCGGATGTCTGACAGCTCCAATTCTGAGTCAGAGTTAGAACTACTAGATCAAGAAATGGGGGAGGGATCCTCCCTAGAGCGCCTAGATGCTGGGAGGGTTTCCTCCGATGGTCTTGACAAACAGCTGGCGCAGGCTGAGTCCCTGCCCCTCCCTCCACGGTGGGAATTCAAGTTTCTGAGGAGGAGGAGGAAAAGGGGCATGTCTTGAGAGATGCTAGGGTGCATTGCAAAGCGAAGCAGGAAAAGTTAGGGGCAGGGCTCAGATACTCCACCCAGATAGCCACTCTTGGAAGTCAACGTAGGAGGGAGCCACCTAAGGGAGGGGCATCACTGCAAAGCTAGTGGGGCCGTGGGGTTCATACCCAAACTGCCTGCAACTTCTCTATCTGCCTAGTTCTCTATCTTCTCCTCTGCCTAGAGACTACTGATTAGTTGTTAGGGCCTGATGCAGTCTGAGAGTTTCCTTGAATCTGCATTTGTAGGGAGGCTAGTCTCTAGCAAAATAAAGTCGTATTAGCCTGAAGCTCTGTCTGTTGTGGTGTTGATTGCAAAGGGAAAGGCCGATCCATTCTTGACACTGGTGTGGAAAGAACCATGCTAGCTGGCCTCTGAGGTTGGAAAAGTGACCTCGGAGAGGGGGAAAAGGGGGAATTCTGCAGGACGGGGAGGAGAATGAAGAGGCCAGGATATGAACTATTCTGAGTCCTCTCTAGCCTCCTTCCCTCCCCCTCTGAAACACCTTTTCAGCCCATCTAGTGAAAAATGCAGGGTGGGAGAACTGGGAGGTGAAGATCACTTCCGCTGCTCCTCCCATCCTGCAAAGGATGATCATAAGCCTCCGTATTCGGGGGCTTATGATCACTGGGGGTGCAAACCATAGGACTGCACCCTTGATGAGTGAGCAAGTGTAAAAGTGACACAGACTGAAGCTCTTGCAATGCTACAGCTGACTGATATGCACTGGCCAGAAGACCAGTGCAGTCCCTCAACATTTGTGGAATTACTTGCAAGATTGTCAGAGTGTAATCCAGCCTTCCCCAACCTAGTACCCTGTAGATGGGTTGGATTACAGGACCCATCATCCCCTGCCAGCATGGTCTTCCCCAATCCAGTACTCTTGAGATAAGCTACAACTTCCATCATCCCCAGCCAGCTGCTGGCTGAGGGTGCTGGGAGTTGTAGCCCAACACTTCTTGAGGGAGCCAGGTTGGGGAAGGCTGGTGTAATCAAATAGTACCTTTACACCCACTGTTAGTCCATACAGAATCGACTCTTGCTGAAGTTGCTTTTTTCCTAGGAAATTGGGTTTTTCTTTTATGCAACACGCATAATGTATAGTT